>NC_086018.1:32837940-35337940 GCF_029281585.2 Gorilla gorilla gorilla | reverse complement strand
GTTGCCCAGGCTGGTCTCCAACTCCTGAGCTCAGGCAATCTGCCCGCCTCGGCCTCCCAAAGTGTTGGGATTACAGGAGTGAGCCACTGCGCCCGGCCACGCCCCCTGCTCTTAGTTCTCACTTCCAACCTTTTCACCTATCAAAGGTTACACTGGGACCCGGCGTCTGTGAGGTGGGGAGATATCTGAAGCTGGACTGGGGATCCCCTCCCAAACGGGATCCTGGGGACTGGCAGACAGCTCAGCTGCCCCCCACTCTCCATCATCCCCAGGGCTCCACCGCAGCCCTGCTCCTCTGTCCTGTGTCCAGCCACCCTCAAAGAGATGGGGGTGGAGTGCAAGGGACTTCAGTGCAGGGAGGGACTGCAGGGAGGAGGAGGCGAGGTGGGTTTGAGGCCAGAAGATGGAGGGAGATGGGGAAGAAGAGGGGCACCCAGAGCAGCCGACAGCAAACCTAGTGAGCAGTGACAATCAAAACAGGGGCGGTTCACTGAAACTTCTGTGTGTCTGCTGGCTTCACACACTTTATCTGGCTTAATCTTCACTAGTATTATTCTTAAATTTTAGTTTTGTAAATGTTTGTATTTTATTTTGTTTATTAGCTGGAATTGCTGATGCATTTACACATTTGAATATTTAAGAGGTGTGTGCAATACTGAGTCTCCATCTTCCCCGGCTCATTCCCCAGGGACCAGGCTCCCTCCCTGGAGGCAGCCAGCTTCGCCAGCGACTTCCCTCCTCTTCCAGGCTGTCTGCGCAGACAAGCAAACATATGCATAGAAAAGCAAATATATACACATACATTTCCCACTTTTTAACCCATTAAAGGCTGGCATTCCATCACCCGAGTCTTCTGACTTCTTTTTCCACTTGCCTACTTACTAAGGCTCGGAGAGGTTAAGACAATTGTCTAGAGTCACACAGCGGGGGTGGAAAGATGGGCGGCGACCTCAGTCAACCGGTGGAGTGGGATGCAGGGGACAGGATCAGTTTCCGGTAAGAGAAGCGGGAGGAGGCGAGGAGAGCGCGGGGAGCGGGGAGGAGGACGGAGGTGCGGGGCCGGCCGTGGGGGATGGGTGGCCAGCCTGGCGCAGAGACAGGAGTCCGGCGGGAGAGGAGAGCCGACGAGGTGCGGAGGCGGGCAGGTTCCTGCTCCTGCTGCCACCGCCCTGGCGGTTGCCGGTGGGACCTGCGACCACCGGAGCCCATGGCCCTTCTTTACGCCCCCTATCGTATACTACCCTATCCAAGGCTGGGGTGGGGGCTTCTTCCTGGATGCCCCGCTCCGCCCACGCCCAAGTTCTCCGGCAGAGCCTACAGGTCCTCACTCCCTGCCCATCCTCGTTTCCAGCTTCTCAATCAGGCCTGCCAACGGGCGATGGCGATGCGGTTCTGGGCCTGCCCTAACCCTCTGAGCTAGGACCTGCCATCTGTGAAATGGGTGCATAGTGTGTGGGGGTGGGGCGGGGGTGACTCGGCCTTGGCCGTTCGAGGTTTGGGGATAGCTCGGTGACACCGGCCCCCTCCACTCCGATTTGATGCTCCCCCCCATACCTGGGTGCACTCGCCCCCCTTCCCCCCTACTCCTTGGCTTGGGGGAGGGGGTGGGTGACAGTCCCTGAGCATAGGCGGTCCTACCGATCCCCGCCCGCGCCCCCTTTCCAGATGTTCCTGGGCCGACGCCGCAGGTCCGGGCCAGCCCGGAGCGCCCAGGCGGGGCCGCCGCGGGCAGCCGCCGCGGGCAGCCTCCGCGTCGCTGAGCTTTAATGAAGGCCCCCGCGGCGCCCGGCTAATGAGCTCTGGGCCCGGGGTGCGCGCCGTTCCGCCGGGTCTTCGGTGCACCGCCGGGTCCTAAAACGCGGCCGCTACTGACTGACCGTGGGTTCGATTCCCAGCCGAGACGTTTGTGCTCCATTCCGGCGGGAGCTACCTTCCCGAGCCGCGCTTTGCTCACCTGTAGGAGAGCTAGAGGGAAATAAGACAGCCCTTCTTAGGATGGTGGAGTGGCTAGAAAGAAGCAATCCACGCCAAAGGCTTAGCTCAGTTCCTAGACTTAGTAAATGCTCAATAAATGTCTGCCATTGTTATTATTATTTATTATGCTTCCAGCTGGCCTGGAAGGAGGGTTCTGGAGCCAGAAGGGACCTTGGAGAGACCTCGGTTAAATCTCTAGCGCCATCTTTATTTTTAGGATGGAGTAACTTGCTCAGGACCTACATCTAATTGTGGAGGGGATGCGGTTTTTAAGTAGGAATTCTTCACTAGACCTCTCAGCAACCCTTCCTCTCCGTGACAGTGGGCGCTACACCCCTGTTCCCCTTCACTCTGTGTGTTTGTTCACCTGCTTTTCTGAAATGTCCAAACTGGAAGGGTTGTTAGCTATCTTCTGGCTAACATCTCTCACTTGCTGTGTGATTCTGGGCTAGAGGCTCACCCTTTCTGAGCCCATATTCACACCTGTCAACAGAGAAGGCTGCACTAGCCTGGCAGTTCCCAAACCCCAGCTACATATTGGAATCATTTGGAGAGGCTTTTTATCATTTTACTTTTTATTTACTTATTTATTTTTATTTTTTAAGAGACAGAATCTCACTATGCTGCTCAGGCTGGTCTTCAACTCCTGGTCTCGGGGGATCGTCCCCCCTTAGCCTTCTGAGTAGCTGGGATTACAGGCATGAGCCACTATGCCCAGCTTGGAAAGCCTTTCAAAAATGCCAGTTTGGCTAGGCACAGCTCACGACGGCAATCCCAGCACTTTGGTAGGCCGAGGAGGGCAGATTGCTTGAGGTCAGGAGTTTGAGACCAGCCTGGCCAACATGGTGAAACCCTGTTTCTACTAAAAATACAAAAATTAGCTGGGCGTGGTGGCAGGTGCCTGTAATCTCAGCTACTCAGGAAGCTGAGGCAGGAGAATTGCTTGAACCCGGGAGGTGAAGGTTACAGTGAGCCAAGGTCGGCCACTGCACTCCAGCCTGGGCCACAGAGCAAGACTCCGTCAAAAAAAAAAAAAAAAAAAAAAAAAAAGTCAATTTCTGGTCCCTCCTCAGAACCCCCAGGAGAATCTGCAGCCAGCCGGATCCTGGCCCTGGGCCTGTGCCTGGGAAGCACATACCTTCCAGCTACGACTGTGAGCCCCTCCCCAGCCCCTTTCTGGGACAGATGGGGACACTGAGAGCCAGAGAGGGGAGATGTGTAGCAGAGTTGGAACTAAGGGCCAGGTGTCCATCCCGCCAGTCTCTGCTCCCACTGGGATTCCTGCCCAGCCTCTGTCCACTCCGAAGGCTGGGATGAGCATCTAATGACCGTGTACAGGGAGAGGGTCGGGGGCAGGTGAGGAGCAGGCAGCCTGGACCCTGCCTCTAGTGGACAGTCCCCATCTCCTTGTCTGACCCCAGGGTTGGGGGGGCCTGCCTCACTTTTCTGAGCTGACAATTGTAGGGTCTCTTGGATGCTCCCACACACTTCAAGTGCCCACAGCTCCCCCACGGGGTACCTGGGCAGGAGAGAAGCGGTGGTTGCGGGGGAGAGGGACGGCAGGAGTACAGGAGAGAGGCTTAGCTGTCTATGGCCTTGGGGGGCTTATGTTCTTGTCCTGGCTCCTGAGAAGGAACGGTTTGGGAGAGGAACTGATTGAAATGTACTTTGCATGGAAATGGAAATACTCAATTTGAGAGCATAGCGGCAATTAGTGTTTAATCACGGGAGGATAGAGCATGGGTGGCTGTGCCTGAGCTGGGGAGGACGGGTGGGCTGATTACCCGTCCTGCTTCCTGCTGTGGGGGCTGAGTCCCATTCCTCCCCTTCCCTAGGACAGATTAAAGGTGTAATTTGATGAATCAATTTGTTTTCTGGAGGAGAGAAGGGGGAAGCAGAAATCTGATAATAGCTGGAAGCAAGTTGCTCCATCCTGTCCTACAGGAGTCTTCATCGAGGAGCCAGGGGTGGTAGGGAGGCAGACCCAGTAGAGGAGGCCTCAGTGGTGTCTTCCTTTGAAGTCATGCACACCTGAGTTCAAATCCTGGTTCTGCCATGTACCAGCTGCTCGACCTTGAGAAATCCACTTAACCCTCCATTTCCTCATTTCTAAGAGGGACAGCCCAGCAGGGTAGCTGGGCTAATATTTAATATTAGTCAATGTGCCTTCTGCAGTGTCTGGCACTTAATGGGTGATCTATAAAGGAGAGAGGATACTGGGGGTAGGGAGGGGTGGGGCTGAGACAATTGACCCCTGCTGGGCTGGACTTGAGGTACACGCCACATGGTTCCCTGTGCAGCGCCCCGTGGGTACCAGCAGACACAGCACCATAATGGGAGACTTCTAGGCCGAGAGGGCAAAAGCTTCAAACAGCAGGCGGCAGCACCAGCTGTGTGGTGGCCGGGAGCTCGTCTGGCCTCCGCCTTCCTTCCAGAAGTCTCCCCAGCATCCTCAACCAGGTCAGATCCCCCAGCATGACTCAACATCCCTTCGACTTCCCTTCTGCAGCCCTGTGAGTGCTGGGGGTGCTGTATGTGGTGGTGGGCACCTGGCATGCCAAGTTCATAGCAGGTACCCTGTCAGTGCAGAGCTGGGCACTAGTGGCCCAGGGTGACAGGCTTTGTCTGGCTGGAGCAGGGCTGGGTCAGGGTCAGGAGAGGCTGGGCTGCAGCAGAGACAGCTGAGGTCTGAGTCAGACAGACCTGGGTTCAAATCCTACCCATCCCTCCCAGTGTCGGGGTAGGGGGGCAAGTTGCTGCCCTTCTCTAAATCTCATTTGTAATTTGCTTTCCTGGGCTGGTTATTAAGAATAGTAGAATTTGTCTTCTACCTTCTCCTGGCAGGTGGATGCCTTAGCTCAGCTCCAAGGGACAGTTTTGGGTACTGAGAGGGAACAGAGATGGGGAAGGTGGCCTCCCTTTTACTGAGTCCACACCAGGCCCTGTGTTAAGCTCTTTATACACTCTGAGTCCTCATCACTCCCTTGTAAGGCAGGAGTAATTCTTTCCATTTTCCAAACAGAGAAACTGAGGCTCAGAGAGGTTTCCTGGCTTGCTTAGGCTCAGCAGTGAGGAGCCAATTGTTGAACGTGGGGTTGTGTGACTCAGAGCCTGGGCTCTGTCCAATCCCAGCTGGCAGTGGGGGAAGGAGGGGCCTGGGCGGGAGGCTGCAGCTGGGCGTGGGTGGGCAGGTGGGTGCAGAGGCCCATAGATGCTGGCTAATGGGCCCTGGTGGGCCCGGCGCTAATGGGCCCTGGAAGTGCCAGGCGTAGATTTAGTGGGAAGGCAGGTGCTGGCTGCAGTGGGCCAGGAACTCTTCTGCCCCTCCTTTCCCTGCCCCATTCCTCAGGCCAGGGAGGAGGGGGAAGGAGATGGGGGCTCAGGGAGGGGGCATGCACCTAGCTTTGCCACTGACCCTACAGCTAGGTCTCAGCTTTCCCTTCTGCCCAATGGGTGAATCATTCCCTCCCCTCAGGTTTTGTTCTGAGTACCAAGGGCCATACTCTATAGGAATGAATGCTGTAAAAATCAGGGGGCCACTGAAGTAGTGACCCCCACCCCAAGAAAATGCTCTCTCTTTGGAGACTCTCAGGGCTTTAGGGATACAAGCAGGTGTGCCCCAATTATGCCAGTTTCCCTTTTCTCCTCCCCGCCCCCAACCCCTGGCAGTCCTAGGTGAGGGACGGCACAGCCAGGCCTGAGTGGGTGAGTAGGTGGCGCTGGCACAGCCAAGAAGTGCCTGCTTCTGATTGGAAGGCTGGTTTCCATGGCGACCGATTGATTGCCCGAGCTGCAGACTCAAGGGGAATGAGCAATGGGGCCTTTCTCCCAAGCTTCGCTGCTCAGGCTTGGGCCTGGAGGCCAAGGCAGGGGTGACATCTATGTGTCCTTTCAGGGACAAGGGGCCCACTAGGGAACAGAAGGGCACCTCAGCCCAGAAGCCACCATTGGGCACCTGCTGTGTGCACATTCTGAGCTAGCAATGGAACAGGAGGAGGGGACCTAGCATTTATGAAGCAACTACTATGTGAAAACGAAGCTGCTGGGACTAGAACCCAGCCCAGTGGAGTCCCAAGCCTGTGAGCTTAACCACCAGGCTGTGATGCTCGTCCATGCTGCTTGTGAGGACTAAGCACATTTATGGGACACCAGCAAGCATCCTTGGACCACCAGACTGTAACCCCGCTCACACCAAGCTCTGAGGGTGAGGGTGAGACAGTCATTGCTGAGGGAGATCAGGGCTGGGGTGAAGGTTGGAGGAATTAGGGAGGAGGATTAAATGTTTGGGGTGAGGGTAGGGAAATAAAGGCACCCCAGGCAGGGCACTGGCTTGGGCAAAGGCAGTGAGGTGGGATGAGCTGACGTGTGGCAAGAGTCGGTCCCTCCACCTGTGATGTGGACTTGAAAAGGAGGGGCGGCCGTCTCTCTGACTGTTAGCTATGCAGGCCTGTGCCAACCACACCCTACCTCCCCTTTTACCCCTTTCCCATGCCCGTCTTCCCACCTATTCTGTCCATTCTGCCTCCCCCTCACTGGGGCCTCGGTGAGTCCCTGGCCGTCTGGCCACAGGGGTCCCGCCAGCCAAAGGAGAAGGCTGGCACCAGTGGGGCTGCCTCCAGGACTCCAGCAGGGGATGGTTTCTCCCCGTCCCCTCCACGGTCTCTTCTCAGATTCCTTCTTTCTTCTTTCTCTCCCTCTTCCTTCCTCCCTGCACGCACCACCCCCTCCAACAATATTCTCACTGTCTCTTTTCCTGCCCCGGGGGTGATTTCGTCCGATTGATTGCCCAAGCAATCTGAATTGCTCTGAATCAGAAATCTGACTGGTCCCTGTTCCAGCCCCATCTCCATCGTGAACCCCATCCCCTGGTCCCACCCTGCCCCTGCCCTGCTCCCTGGCTCCTGCCCTGCCTGGCTCTGTCCCTCTTCATCCCAAACTCTCACTTGGCCCTTGGTACTCAGGACAAGACCTGAGAGGAGGGAATGATTCACCCATTGGGCAGAAGGGAAAGCTGAGACCCAGCTGTACAGTCAGTGGCAGATCACTGCCCTGCTCCTATCCCTGCTCTGCCCTGCCTGCCTGCCCCGTCCCTGCCCACCCCCTCCCAAGCCCTGGCTTCATCTGAGCCTCTGCCACAGTCTTAGGTTCCCAGATGGGCTCGCTTAGGTCCTGGCCTCATTGTCATTCTGTCCACGCCAGCATCAGTCGGTGGCTGCAGGCACTGTCGGGGGTGAGGGGGAGAGAGAGAGAGGGAGAGACAGAGAGAGAGAGGGAGAGAGAGAGAAAGAGGGAGAGAGAGAGAGGGAGAGAGAGAGAGAGGGAGAGAGAGAGAAAGGGGGAGAGAGAGAGGGAGAGAGAGAGAGAGAGAGGGAGAGAGAGAGAGAGAGGGAGAGAGAGAGAAAGAGGGGGAGAGAGAGAGGGAGAGAGAGAGAAAGAGGGGGAGAGAGAGAGAGAGGGAGAGAGAGAGAAAGAGAGGGAGAGAGAGAAAGGGGGAGAGAGAGAGGGAGAGAGAGAGAAAGAGGGAGAGAGAGAGAGAGGTTGGGGCTGCAGGTTGTGGGGAGCTGTAGGTCTGCTCTCTGAGCCTCCTCTCAGAAGGGCAGAAGGGTTGTGTACAGGCTGGAAATAGCTGTCCATTGAGTACCTACCGTGCACTAGAGAGGTTACAGTATCTCTAACCCCACAGCAGCCCCAGGAGACAAGTAAAGTGGACTCTTCCTCTTTACTCCAAGAGCCGAATTGACATCTCCATAGTAAACACTGGCGGGATTCATTTGGGACCCAGGTCCCCCTGGTCAAAGCCCCGGCTCGCTGCCTTCTGCTGTGGGATTTGGGAAATGTGGGGGTAGCTGGTCCCTACTGCAGGTGCCCCTGGATTGCTGAAGCCCTGTAAGATCTCCAAGGATGGCCAGGGCCCCCACAGGCACAAATGTGGGTAGGCTAAGGAGGATAAACAGGGAGGGGGAACTGCATGAATGGAGGCTTGGAGGCCAGGACTGCTTTGGGAAGACTGTATGGGAGATGCAGCTGGAGACAAGGTTGGCGGGTGAACCAGAGCCACTTCATCTAGGGCTTCGAGACTTGAAGACCAGGCTGGGCCTTGACAGAGAGAACCTGGGAAGCGTCTGAAAGTTGTTGAGCCAGGGAGGGAGATGATCCCAGCTATATTAATTCCTTCCTTCCTCCATTGACTCATTTATTAAAAATTTATTGTCTTCTCCGTGGCATGCCTTTGCTGGGACTGATGATTCAGAAATACTAGTCATAGGCCGGATGCGGTGGCTCACACCTGTAATCCTAGAACTTTGGGAGGCCGAGGTGAGTAGATCACTTGAGGTCAGGATTCAAGACCAGCCCGGCCAGTATGGTGAAACCCCATCTCTACTAAAAATACAAAAATTGGCCAGGTGTGGTGGCGGGCGCCTGTAATCCCAGCTACTTGGGAGGCTGAGGCAGAAGAATCGCTTGAGGTGGAGGTTGCAGTGAGCCATGATTGTGCCACTGCACTCCAGCATGGGCAACAGAGTGAGACTCTGTCTCAAAAAAAAAAAAAAAAAAAAAAGAAAAAAGAAAAAAGAAAAGAAATACTAGTCACAGTTCTGGCCCTCAAGAGGCTCACAGGCTCATCAGGAGAAACTCATGCATATTCATAAAGGTACCAAAGTCCCACTGGTACCGAGATAGCTTTGTATACTGGGGCAGTGGGAGAAGGGGGAGAGACCTGGAATGGCTCCACAGACTTTGGTCCTGAACTAAGTCTTGGGGGTCAAGTAGAGGATGCAAAGCCCATTGGACTGGGAATAAAGAAGGTTCCAGGCAGAGGAAACTGAATGGGCAAACATCTGGAGGCTTGATACAACCTGCTGGGCTCAGGGAAGTGCTAGCAGTTTGGGTGTTTGGTGGAGGGGGGTGGCTCAGCACCTGTGCTGCACTGGGGAGCCAGGGAGGAGGCAGGTGACCCTGGCTACAGAGTCGGGGATGAAATGAAGAGGGAGAGCAGGGAGACCTGGAAGGAGATGATGGAGGCTAGAGTTGAAGGAATGGAGAAAGACTGCAAAATATCCACCCATCCATCCATCCATCTAGAAAGTGTTTGCTGAGGCCGGGTGCGGTGGCTCACACCTGTAATCCCAGCACTTTGGGAGGCCGAGGTGGGCAGATCACCTGAGGTTAGGAGTTCGAGACCAGCCTGACCAACATGGTGAAAACCTATCTTTACTAAAAATACAAAATTAGCCAGGCATGGTGGCGCATGCCTGTAATCCCAGCTACTTGGGAGGCTGAGGTAGGAGAATTGCTTGAATCCAGGAGGCAGAGGTTGCAGTAAGCTGAGATTGCGCCATTGCACCCCAGCCTGGGCAACAAGAGTGAAACTCCGTCTCAAAAAAAGAGAAAGAAAATGTTTGCTAAGAACCAGTGTGGGGCAGGGATTGTGCTGGGTGCTGGAGGTGGAACCGGTCAGGCTGGGTCACTGACGGGGGAGGGTGGCTGGAGGCCAGGTTGATAAGCTTGGAGTGACGACAAGCAGGATGAATGGGGGCAGGGGATGAATATCTTGAGTTCAAAGTGCATCCACCCAGGTAGCTGTGATTCGGGATGGGGAGGCAGCAAGCAGCAGGGGCTTGGCAAAAGTCAAAGGCATTTCTTTTTCTTTTTTTTTCTTTCTTTTTTTTTTAGACGGAGTCTCGCTCTGTCACCCAGGCTGGAGTGCAGTGGCACAATCTCAGCTCACTGCAACTTCCGCCTCCTGGGTTAAAGCGATTCTCCTGCCTCAGCCTCCCGAATAGCTGGGATTACAGGCATGCGCCACCACTCCTGGCTAATTTTGTATTTTTAGTAGAGATGGGGTTTCTCCATGTTGCTCAGGCTGGTTTTGGACTCCTGATCTCAGGGGATCCATCTGCCTCGGCCTCCCAGAGTGCTGGGATTACAGGCGTGAGCCACTGCACCGGGCCGGTCAAAGGCATTTCTAAGATGGGTGCTGCCAACTGTGCTCAGGGCTTTCCCAGCCTTCACTTCATCCTCACTTAATAGCATTCCCATCTGTCCAGGTGAGAAAACCGAGGCGTAGAGGCTCCATCGTTGCCCCATTATTGCAGGGATGGGCAAAGCTTTTCTGGAAAAGGCTATGTAGTAAATATTTTTGACTTTATGAGCCATGCTTCTTGGTCAAAATTATTCAGTGGTGCCACCGTAGAGGGAAAGCAGCCACAGACAGTACCAGAAATAAGTGGGTGTGGCTGCATTTTAATTAAAAAAGTGGATGAACATGGAAATTCAAATTTCATATAATTTTCACATGTCAGGAATATTTTTTTATCTTCAGAAATAGAAAAAACCTAGCTGGGTGCAGTGGCTCATGTCTGTAATCCCAGCACTTTGGGAGGCCGAGGAGGGTGGATCACCTGAGGTCAGGAGGTTGAGACCAGCCTGGCCAATATGGTGAAACCCCATCTGTACTGAAAATACAAAAAAATTAGCCGGGTGTGGTGGCAGGTGCCTGTAGTCCCAGCTGCTTGGGAGGCTGAGACAGGAAACTTGTTTGAACCCAGGAGGGAGGGGCTGCAGTGAGCCGAGATCGCACCACTGCACTCCAGCCTGGGCAATAAGAGCGAAAACTCCATCTCAAAAAAAAAAAAAAAAAAAAAAAGAAAGAAAGAAAAAGAAAAAGAGAAAGAGAAAAAAAAGAAAAAAAAGAAAACATGCTTGGTTTCTGGTTGTACCAAAACAGTTTGACAGGATTTGGCCTAGGGGCTGTAGTTTGCCCACCCCTTGGGGGATGTTTGGGAGGTGGCAGAGCTGGGGTTCAAACTAGGTTGTGCGAGCCCACGGGCTTCTGGACCAGATCAGCTCCAAGTATGTGCCGGACCTCAGCCCCCTGGTCTTTCCCTTTCGGGTTGGTTCTCCCATCTTGGGATGCACAGAGCATCCTGCTTCTACGCTGCCCATTTTGGGCAGGAGGCAGTGTGCCGGGCAGGCCACGGGATCTGAATCCCCCAACTCGGAAAAGGGTCCCCGCCCAGCCACTTGCCAGCTTGGAAGACTGGAAACCTCTCTAGGCCTCAGTTTCCCCACCTGTAAAGTGGGGCATAGCAGATAACTCACCCGCAGGGTCGCCGTGAGGCTGCAGTGAGAATATACCTTGAAACGTCTCCCCACCCCGCGGTTGCCTCAGTTTCCCTCCTCCCCTCCTTGTCTCTGAGCCTGGTCTACACCTGCGACGCGGCCTCTCCCACCTCCCCCACAGCCGTCCGCCTCCTTAATGCGGAGAACGACATCCTGGGTGTCTCCCAGCTGCCTCCTGCGCACGGACGGTTTCTCGAAAGCTTTTAAAAACGAGGCTCCCTCCCGGCGGCGGCAGGGAGGGTGGGAAGGGGGGCGCCCACCCTCGGGAGCTTCCCCGGTGGGCGGCGGCGGCCGCTCCCAGCCTTTTCGGGAGATCTCTGGCTGATTATTATGGAAATCAGGCCCCAGCAGCGCGCCCGGGTGGCGCGGGAGCGGGAGGCGCTTGGTGCGGCTGAGACGCGCTGAGGACCCGCTCTGCCAGCCAAAGGAGCGGTGCGGGGGAGGGGGCATGGGAGCCTCCCGCGCTCCTGGGACACGCGTGGCCTGTTCTGGCCCGGGTGCCCGGGTGACACTGTTCCCGCGCAGGGCCGATGGGCTGAGCTGCAGCCGGAGGGGCTGGGGTCGCTCACGGAAACCTGGGCGCCCAAGTCTGGGAGTTCATTTCCGCCGGGACCTGGGCCCTTGATATCAGCGGTGCTGGATATTTTCAGTGCAATTAAAGGCAAAGGCAGTGGGGTTCACGCCACCACCCCAGGAGCAGAACTGGGGCGTGTAATGAGCTCAAGCCCTGTGTACTGGGCGCGTGTACTCGGCGTCCAGCACCGACCTCAGGGCGCTGATCTATTTAAATCCTTCCGTTGACTTGGGCATGGTCAGGCCCATTTTATGGATGAGACAACAGAGACCCAGTGAGGCAAAGCTCACACGGCCAAAGCAGTCGAGGAGAGACCTGAGCTGGGAGTTGTCCAACTCCTCTGGCCAGTTCTTACACCTTCGGTCATCCTGTCTCCAACCTGAGGATGATGCCTTTGACCTTGCAGCCGCGCATCCAGCTCTGGCCTGCCCTGTGCCTCTCTGCGGGGGGACTCTGCAGATGGGGAGAGAGACAGCGTGGCTAATGCCGAAGAGAGCTGAGGGTGGTGGGTTGTCCTGGTGCTGAGGGGCACTTGGTTTCCGACTATGCCTTCTATCACCACCACAGGGTTTGAGGTGAGCCAGGATCCCCCACCCCCACCACCCCTCAAGGTGCAGGAAATCTCATCATTCAAAATCCATTTCCTTTATATTGTCACATTCTGGAGAAGGGCTCCAATCTAAGCTTCAAAGTGACAGAGAAAATAAAAATGGGAAAGTCAGATGGATTCGGCCACTTTGTAAGCCAGAAAAATGGCCCCAGCAGACAGGTGAGCAACAGCTTTGGAAAAATCTCTAGCAATCAAGAACGGCCATGGGGGTTTATCTTTGCTCTGTAATGAGCCCAGGCAGACGGAGAGGAAAGGCAGAGAAACCTGCAGGTGAATGGGCAAAGGGCAGGAGTGATGATTCACACTAGAAAGGAAACACAAATGCTTAACCCTCACAGGGAGAAAGTCCATTCCCACTCAGATATGAAAGGAATACAAATGTTAATCAATGCAGTTCCATTCAAACTCACAAATATTTTAAAACATAAAGTTATTTAATCTACTGCTGAATACCTGTAACTATCTTTAACTGAACTCTTGGTTACTCTGACAGTCCATCCTCCCAGCGGCTTCAATTCACAGATAGGAACCTAGGCTAAGAGAGGCTAATTGCATAATTTGCTCCAGGTTAGACCTCTGGTGAGTAGCTGAGCAGGGTCACCTGTTTGGTGGCAAAGTGGTGGCATCTGGCCGGGCGCCGTGGCTCACGGCATCTGGTTGGGCGTGGTGGCTCATGCCTGTAATCCCAGCACTTTGGGAGGCTGAGGCAGGTGGATCACCTGAGGTCAGGAGTTCGAGACCAGCCTGACCTACATGGAGAAACCCGGTCTCTACTAAAAACACAAAATTAGCCAGGCGTGGTGGCACACGCCTGTAATCCCAGCTATGCAGGAGGCTGAGGCAGGAGAATGGCATGAACCTGGGAGGCGGAGCTTGCAGTGAGCCGAGATTGCACCACTGCACTCCAGCCTGGGCAACAGAGCGAGACTCCATCAAAACAAACAAACAAACAAACAAACAACCAACCAAAAAACCCACAAACAAACCACACACACAAAAACGCAAAGGTTAGGCTTCATCCCAGCCCCGGTGGATCAGAAACTCTGGCTCTAGGGACCAGCAATCTGTTTTAAGGAGCTCTCCAGGTGAGCTGGAGGCTACAATTAGAGAACGACTGCTCTGGGCTCCAGGAGAAGGTAAGGAAAGCAGGTATGTGCTTCTGCTGCAGAAGGCAAGTTGTATTGTTTCAACCTTTTTGAATTACCTATGGATAACAGGTATTGTGAGCCTGTAAACGGCCACCAGTGGCACCTTTGAGAAGCCACGTAGACATGGTTTTATCCATGGAGGTATTTAAGACAATGTATTTATAAACATGGAATACTGGAAACAGTCTGAGTCTCCAGCAAATAGGGGACTGGGGAGAGAAACGTTGGTTCATCTAAAAGATGGCTGCTGTGCAGTTTTGAAAAGTGAGTGTGTAAAGACCGCACAACGTGGTACAATAGGAGCAGACAAGTCCTCCTGGGTTGCCCAGGACTTTCCCAATTTTAGCACAAGGAGGCCAGCATTTTGGAAAACTCCTTGGTCCTGAGAAAATGGGGACAATTGGTCACCCTGGCTATAATCGGCACTAGTGCCGCACCCCAAGTATTACTGTCCTCCCATGTTGCATGGCCGGTGGTAGGATGGTATTTCGTCTGGCCTTGCAGTGAGGTAGCTATGTGACATGTTTTGGCCAATGCAATGTGAGCAGAAGTGGCATGTCACATCCAGACAGCGCTCCTGGCAATTCATGCCAGGATGGCACCTCCTCAGACTAGGTCCCTGAGTGACTATGATAAGCAGAGACTCCATGCCGACCCCTCCCCTGCAATCCCAGGGCATGGGGTGTGAGCAAGACATAACCTCTTGTGGTGTGTGAAGCCACTGAGATTTGGGGATATTTGTTGCCACGGTGTAACCTAACCTGTCCTGGCTGGTATACACGTGGACATCTGGATTTCATAGTCTTAAGACTTAAGTGTTAGGCCGGGCACGGTGGCTCACGCCTGTAATCTCAGTACTTTGGGAAGGCCGAGGCGTGCAGATCACTTGAGGTCAGGAGTTCGAGACCAGCCTGGGCAACATGGTGAAACCCCGCCTCTACTAAAAATACAAAAATTAGCCGGGTGTGGTGGCGCATGCCTGTAATCCCAGCTACTCGGGAGGCTGAGGCAGGAGAATCGCTTGAACCTGGGAGGAGGAGGTTGCAGTGAGCTGAGATCGTGCCACTGCACTCTAGCCTCGGGGACAGAGCGAGAATCTGTCTCCAGAAAAAAAAAAAAAATTGGCTTAAGGTTACAAAACTGCATTTGCAGTATCATTGCAGAGACATAACAGGTGTGTTGGAAATATTCTGAAATGTTTACAAAAATATCAGGTAGAGGAATTCTTGGTCTAGGTTTTTTTTTAACTTTTAGGTTTGGGATACATGTGCAGGTTTGTTATATAGATAAACTGCCATATGAGTTTGGTATACGGATAATTTTGTCACCCAGGTAATAAGCATAATACCCACCAGGTATTTTTTTCTAATCCTCTCCCTCCTCCCACTGTCCACCCTCCAGAAGGCCCCAGTGTCTGTTGTCCCTCTCCTAGTATTCGTGTGTCCTCATTATTTAGCTTCCACTTATACGTGAGAACATGCGGTATTTGGTTTTCTGCTCCTGTCTATGTTCGTTTGCTTAGGATAATGGCCTCCAGCTCTAGCCGTGTTGCAACAGAGGACATGATCTCATTTGTTTTTTGGTCTAAGCTTTGCTTCCTCTTCATTGCGCTTTCCAATTTTCTGCAATGAGCATGTTTTATTAATTTTTAAATGGGGGACATTTTCTTAAAAAATCATTTCTTTGGATCAAAGGTTGGTCCCCTCTGGGCTCTTATTTATGAACTGAAAATCCCTTGGGGGAGGGAGAAAGAGAAGAGTTAAGCTTTAGCCTCAAAGGATCAAAGGGACTGGAAAGGTCACAGAATTAATCCTGCCCTTCTGCTGGAGCCTTCTGGCTGGTGGGTCCTCCTGGCCTTAACAATTGGATCAGATGCCTGTTCCTGGTTGTGTGACTCTGGGCAAGTCACAAGCTCTCTGAGCCTCCATGTCCTCATCTGTTAAATGGGAATAATCCTGTTTACCTTGTGGGCTCCTGGGAGGATCAGATGACATGAAGTATGTTCTACAAATGCCGGTGCCTTCTGCCTCGGTCTTCTTTATGGAGCCTCCGTGCTGGGTGACTTAGGGCGTGTGCCTGAATGTCTGTGACCTTTGATTTCGTTATGGAAGAACAGGAAGGGTGCTTTTTTAGGCCAGGGCATTTCTGGATGGGGCTGGAGGCCCCCGTACAGAAGCTGAGAGGGATGGAAAAGGAGAGGGCTTTTAGGCCTTGGTGTTCAGCAGCCGAACAAAAACTTTGAGCCTGGCAACCCCAGACCACGAAGCCAGCCCACCAAAAGCCAAATGGTGAAACCTCTGGAGTCTTAAAGTAGCCCTGGGGACAGGGGTGGTCAGGGAGGGCTTCCTGCAGGAGGAGAGCTGGCAGGATGGCATGGACAGCCCCCATTACCTTCCATGGTTCTGTCCTGTTCAGAGTCCTCGAACTCAGCCCTCTCGAGGGAGACTCCATCAAGAATATAACGGTGACAGCTGATATCTGCTGAGGGCGTACAGTAGACCAGGTTTGCCCAATCCAGTGTCAGTCCACACGGTGCCACTTTGGGGTAGGACTTGGGGAGACTCACCGTGGAGAAAAGTTCGCTGGGTGAATTGGTGGCTGAACCCGATCTGCTCCGGAGGAAACAGCTGTCCTTTCCTTCTCCAGGATAAAGCAGCCACGGGGCACAACTCTTCCAGTCCACAGGGCCACCCAGAGTGACCCCAGTTCCTTGCTGCACCTTGTGGATATGTCTGATCTCTAGGGTGACCCTATGTCTTGGGGTGCCTGGAGCAGTCCTGGTTTCTGCCTGTTGTCCTGGCGTCCCCTGGAATCCAGATTCCAGCACTCATAGGAAGGGCTATTATGGATGATGAGTTTGTGGTCGCCCTGACACAGGTTTCAAATCAGATGGCGCTGGTTCCATGCCAGCTCAGGTCCTTCTTGGCTGGGCCAGAGTGCGCCTGAGGGCCCTTCTCTGTAAAATGGGGATAGTCACGCCTGCTTAGGGAGTGCTGGAAGGTTGGAAGACAGCATGTAGTGGGAGGCGCTGGCCTTAGCGAGTGCTCCATGGTTGGCGGCTTTGGCCATGACATACTGATGCTGGGCATGGTGGGGGTGGGCTGGGGTGTCCAGGGCAAACCTGGGTCTTTGTGGGTTACTTTTGAGGGTCACGTGCTGTTAAGAACCCACACACTGGGATTGGAACCCAGGCCTGCAGGTGGACCCCAGGACCCAGGTGCCTGCCAGTACACACCACTGAACCAAGACTAAATGGCCAAGAAAGGGGAGGGGGCGGAATCTGGCAGACGGGGAGGGAGGGGCAAGTGGGAGAGGTGGGAGTGGGGAGAGGAGGAGGAGATAAGAGGGTGAGAGGGTGCGGAAGAGGAGGTGGGAAGGGCTTTCTGCCGAGCCCGGGACCCTTGTCTAACTCGCAGCTGAAGGTGTCCACGGGGAGGTCCTGCTGCCCCTCTGACGCAGTGTGACCTGTTCACCTCCCCTCTGCCCGACTCCTTCCCCACAACTGCCCTTTGCTGGGCTGTTTCGGGGAATGCCGTCACCTCCCACAACTCTTAGCCCCAGAGGCCCATCAAGCCTCTTTCCTCCTGTCCAGCGACCGCTCTGTTCCTCCCTCACCTCCTCCAGCCCCCTGTGGCCCACCTAGCCTCCTTAATCCATCCCTTGAGTGGTTGATCCTAGGGGCTATCCCCAGACGGCCTCCAGCAGAGTCTCTCTCCTACTTTGAACCCTTTCCTGGCTCCCTGTCACCGTCCTGGTAAAGTCACCCACGCAGGCTGGCCAGTGTGTCTCCGCTTCTGTTGCATTCCAAGTCCAGCTGTTCTAGGCAGGCCTCCTCCAGGCCCACCAAAGAATTCACCGCTTCTCAAATGTGCCAAAGTCCTGTGTGGGGGCTCCGTGCTCCAGTCTCCCCAGGCCCCACAGCCCGCCTTCCCTCATCCTTACTGTCGCTCCCAACGCTGTCCCCATAGCGAGGTCACTTCTTCGTCCTCCGCCGGCCCTGCCTGCAGACCAGATTCGCCCACGTTTCTCCAGAGCCCAGCGCCCGGCCTGGAACTGCCACGGGAAGAGCGTGTTCTCCCCAACGAGGCCCTGTGGAGTCTGGCTTTTCTCCTGGAGGGTGGTTGTTGGATCTTGGGCAGAGGAGGCTGTGCTGTCAGGAAGAAGCCAAAAGGGATGGGACAACATTGCCAGACAGGGAGGGAGGTGGGGCTGGCTCGCGGGGACGGTCCAGAGAGGGTCCCCACTGGGCCAGGATCACATGGCAGTTTGGGGCAAGGCCAGGATTTTGAACCCAGATGTGTGTCACTCTCCGGCTTCATTCTTCAGCCATTCTGGGTGCAGACTGGAGAGTTGGGAGGCCTGCGGGAGTGAGTGGCTGGGTCTCTGGTGCCCCTCATAGGCCAGGCTCTCAGGACACTTGGGGTAGGAGGTGGGCCTCCCGTTGAAGGGAAGGAGGGTCTGGAGCCTGCACTGTCCTGGTGGGAGCAGGCCTGTCTTTGATGCTCACACTTGCAGACCCCTGGGGAAGGCCTGAGACATCACTGAGCCGGCAAACATATTTAGCTCCTTTTATGTCCCTAATAAATCAATTTCTCCAGGTCTTTCACACCTGCCACTCGACTCGGGCTGCCTGCCCCCATCTCCTGTCCCCTGGCAGCTCTGTGTGCCAGGCTTCAAGATGGAGGGGCTCCTCCTTTCCAGGTACCTGGCAGAGGCCCACTCTGCCTTCTCCAAGCCCCACTGCCCTGGCCTATTCCAACCCAGAGCCTTCTGTGCCAAGCTAGTCCTCCCTCAGGCTAGGATGTCTCCATTCAGCAGCCACATTACTGAATGCCCCCTCAGAGCTTCATGTGGCCAAAGCTGCAGCCCCAGAGCTGCAAGGATCCTGCACTGTGCATGCAGCTCAGTCCCAGCCAGCACCCAGCCTCCCTCAACCTTGCATTCTTTTGACCCACTGGGGCTTGTGTTTGGGGCCCAGGGGAGTTCCAGAAATACCTTGCCTCGACCTGCATCCTTGTCCTGTCTCCTACTGGCCCCACTGGCTGGAAGGCTCAGACCTCCACTTGGCTTATCTTTCCTGAGCACACCTCTTCCAAGAAGTCTTCCTAGATCTCCCCCACTACCCCACTGCCCACATGAATCTTTCCCCCTCAATGGCCCCAATTCCATGTTTTTGTAGCTCCATGAATGCATGCCCACAATCTGCCTTGTGATCATAATAATAGTAGCACGTAACATCCCAGGAGCTGCCTAACGCTGTTGTTAGCACTTTACGTATATTTAATTATTTCCATTTTATAGATGGGAAACCTGAGGCTCAGAGAGCTTAGGAAACCTGCTTAAGACACAGGGTAGAGGTGAGCCTTCACCATGGCCCTCTGGGTGGCTCTGACGGCTGCGTCACCCCCCCGCCCCGTGCCCTGTCACAGTAATGGCTTTCGTGGTACCTGCTCATCTTCCTCCCCCGCCATCCCTTCCAGGGCAGGAGCTATGTTGCAGCGCTGCCTGTTGCATGTGGAAGTCTCCCTTCAAGGTTTGCATCATGGAACTCACCTGGCCCAACCTCTCAGGGAGGAAAATTCCAACCAGAGAGGGTAAACAACTCGTTCGGGGCCCCACAGCCAGAAAGCAAGAGTGCGCGAATCTCCCAGTGCCAGGCCCAATGCCAGCCCCAGCAGGGGTGACTGTGCCCAGCATGAGTGGCGGGGAGGCCCATGCTTGTTTGTGTCCATGGGTGTCTACTGGGCTGCTCGAGCCCTTGGGCCCTGATAGACCAGATGCCTCCCCCTTTAGGATGTCCAGACCAGGGCTCTACTCTGGACAGAGACCCCGTTCCTGCAAGGGACAGCCAGTCAGCCCCGTCCAGCCCCGTCCAGCCCCGTCCAGCCCGGTCCAGCCCCGTCCAGCCCCGTCCAGCCCCGTCCAGCCCCGCCCAGCCCTGTGCAGCCGGTCCAGCCATTCTGACTGCAGCGTTGAAACCTCTTATCCACGTGTGGTGGGAGCCCCCTGCTGACCAGAGTGAGGAGTGGCAGAATGGCAGGAAGGTGAGCAGACATGCCCTGGAGAGACTCAGGGGGCCAGTGAGTCAGAGCCCAGCTCTCCATGCTCCTGGCTTGTGATGTGGCCTCTCCAGGTACTCCTGCATCTCCTGGAGGCACCAACGTTCTCATAGCTCTCTAGGCCTCTGGACATTTGCACCTGCTGATGCTGAGACCCAGAGGGCCTTTTATCAGTTAACTTCAGGTGAACTAGCAGTTATTGTGCACCTATTGTGTGCTGGGCACTGAGTATGTGCATGGTCTGGCCCACAAGGAGCTCACAGTTCAGTGTGGGGCAGACATGAAGTGAGCTCACTGCATTATCAGGTGCGTGTCCTGTCCCTGGCCTGGCTGCCAATACTTGAGCACCCTCCTCAGAGAAGCCTCCCCGGATTGCCCTCTGCCCAGCCCAGCCCTCCACTGCCCACTCTGCGTCCTCTGGAACGGCGTGTGTTCAGTACTGCAGGGATGTGAGCCCCATGCAGGCAGGGATTCTGCCTTGTTGTACCAGTGTCTGGGACAGTGCCTGGCACACCGTAGGTGCTCCATAAACATTTGTGGGATGTACAAATAAATGAAGGTTATTGAATTCAAGCTCCTCCGTTACCCACCAAGTGATCCTTGGAGCAGCAGTGCTTGCACTTCTCCAGCAACGGGGAACATACTACTCACCTCCCATGGCAGCAGGCTCTTTCTCTCTCTTTCTGTCTGTCTGTCTGTCTGTCTCTCTCTCTCCCTCCCCCCTCCTTCCTTCCTTCCTTTCTTTTTTTTTTTTTGAGACAGAGTCTCACTCTGTTGCCCAGGCTAGAGTGCAGTGGCATGATCTCGGCTCACTGCAACCTCTGCCTCCCAGATTCAAGCAATTTTCCTGCGTCAGCCTCCCAAGTAGCTGGGATTACAGGCATGCACCACCACGCCTGGCTAATTTTTTGTATTTTTAGATGGGGGTCTCACCAGGTTGGCCAGCCTGGTCTCGAACTCCTAACTTCAGGTGATCTGCCCGCCTCAGCCTCCCAAAGTGCTGGGATTACAGGTGTGAGCCACCACGCCTGGCTCTTTTTTTCTTTTGAGATGGAGTCTTGCTCTGTCACCCAGGCTGGAGTGCAGTGGCACCATCTGAGCTCAATGACACCTCCGCCTCCCAGGTTCAAGCAATTCTCCTGCCTCAGCCTCCTGAGTAGCTGGGACTACAGGCACCCACCACCATGCCAGCTAATTTTTATATTTTTAATAGAGACGGGATTTCACCATGTTGGCCAGGCTGGTCTCGAACTCCTGACCTCAAGTGATCCTCCCACGTCGGCCTCCCAGAGTGTTGGGATTACAGGCGTGAGCCACCACACCTGACCGGCAGCGGCTCTTTCTATCGTTAGACAGCATTGCCTGCTGGAAAGTCCTTTTGCCTTTCCCTGGGCTTGTCAGAACCAGCTTGCCTGCACCTGCTCTGTGGAAGCCCCATTGGCTGTCCAGCCCCTGGGGATGGCTCCTGTGCCAATGTTCCGGGGATGGGGTTGTAGGGCCCTCTGAGTGACCAGCCTCCCTGCCTGGCCCTCCTGCCCTCCACTGGGACAGGGACGGAGGTGGAGGGCCTGGTGGGGTCAAGGTGGCAGCCGCAGTCACAGAAAGGACAGAGCCCACTCACGAGTTGGATCAAGAGTTTTATTCTCTCTTTGGAATGACTCCCAGAACAGCCACTTATGCCCAGAAAATCCATGATCCCATTTCCTCCATGATGGAGGAAGCTGAGGACCAGAGAGGGGAAGGGAGTAGACTAAGGGAGTAGCCAGTGCATCCCAGGAGCAGGACAGAATCTCTGACCCCTGACCCCTAGCCCAGTGCTCCTTCCACCACCCCTGGCTGCTCCTTCATGGACCAATGAGGTGACAGAGGCAGGGCCTAGTTCACAGGCTGACAAGAATCTGCGGATGTCCTCAGATGTCCCACAAGGTCTCCTCCTGCAGACGCCCAACCCAGACCTTGTCTGCTGCAATATCACTACCAGTGCTTGCAGACCTCCAGAGACAGGAGTCTCACCACCTTGCAAGGCAGCTACTCCATCCTCACCCTGTGGAAGGTGTGCAAATGTGGGGGTGGGTGGGGACGAGGAGAGGTGCCTCGCGAGCTGCGGTTCCTTCTGGGGGATCCACCTGCTTCCTTGCCCAGTCAGGCTGGCAGTGGGGCAGGGGCGACCACATTTCCTGTTCCCCTGCCAAGGAATTTCCCTCCAGGGGCTCCCCTGGGCCTGTGTGAGGGGGTGAGAAGTGTTTCCTGTTAGTGGACTCCTCCTCCAGGCCAGGCCTCCCTGGAGACAGAGCTGGCTGCCCGGGTACTGGAAGTCAGCTCTACTCTGATAATACTGCTGCAGAGGGTCTCGAGATGCTGGGACCCGCCGGGCTGCCCTTTATCACCATGGGACTGCTCGTCAGTGGTCTCGCAGGAAAGCCATGGCCAAGACTCTATCTCTCCAAGCATGAGTTCTGTGTTACTTTCTGGCTCAGCCACTGCCTCCAGGCAGCCCTCCTGGTAACCACAGTGCACGAAACTCTCTCTTCTTGGCTTCTTGGATATAGCACCCATCCTGCTTGAGTCCCATCTGTCTGGGATGTTCTCTGTCATTTTCTTGAGGGTCCCACCTGCTCCTCTCCCCGAAATGGACATCCTGGAAGGTGGAGTCTATACTGCTCTTCTCTCCCCAGCAACGTTGAATCTGGAGTCAGCCTGGGCTCCGCAAACAAGGGCTGCCATCTCCAGCTGGAAGCTGGAGCACAGGGCTAGCAGGGGCCAAGACGTTTCTAGTCCAAATACTGCAGTTTTGCAAGAACTAGAGAATGGGCATGACTTGGCAGAGGGCACACAGCGAGTCAGAGGCAGAGCTGGGACTGAGCTCGTGGGGTCCGGGCTCCTAGGGCAGTGCTCCCGGGGTTCTGTCCCGGGGTCCTGTCCGTGGGTCTGAGCTGTGTGTGTGCTGAGCTCTCTCAGGCAGAGAGGGCCAAGCCCAACCCGAGGACAGGGGAGGGGTTGGCAGAGATATCCCTGAAAAGGAAGAGCCTTGCCAGGGAGAAGAATCACTTAGGGACCCCACGGCCCCTCCTACGTTGAGGGCTGACAGCATCTAAGTGCAGAGAGCGCCTTCAGAGCCGAGGACACCGAAGTCCAGAGAGAAGAGAAGTTGCAGCATTCTGGGGCTGGTTTTCCTCTGGCTGCTCTCCTCACCCCTTCCTGTAGTGCACATAGGGCAGGGGCCTGCAGCTGGGTGCCCACGCCAGGGGGCCTCATTGCTGGACTCTGAGCCCACTGCAGCTCCCACCCACCCTCTTGAGCTCTGCCTTCCCCTCTAGAGTCAGCTCGAGGTAACGGGGAACAGCAATGATGTCTGTGGCCCAAAAGAGTGCACTGGGGTGGGAGGTGGGTCTCCAGGCGCTGCAGGCGATGGGACTCTCAGGGTGACCAGCCCCCAGTGCCACCTCCAGTGCCACCTCCAGGAATCTCACTGCTTGCTGGCAATCTTCTTCTTCCGAGTAGAGACCAGGTCGTAGAAGGGGACACGGGTGATGCTGGCTCTAGAATGAGAGTGGGAGGAGAGATTTCAGGGCTGGAATGGCCGTCAAGGGGGTCTGCTCTCACAGGGCTTGTATCAGGGGCATGGGATTCCCAGGGAGGTGTCAGCCTGCTCTGCCACGGGGGAAAGGCCAGATGGCCCCAACAAAGTCTGTGCCAGGGTAAGTCCAGACTTGTAAGCCTAACCCAGTGTCCCATGGGCAGGGCCAGAGTGGGTGAGGCCTCTGATCAGGAGCTGAGAGCCTTGGGAATTCTACTCCCAAATGTCTCTGGGCCCCTCTCCAGGCTCCCACTGGCAACCTTCGGAAGGTGACGGGAAGAGCTTGGGGTGGAGCTGGCAGACCTGCCTGTTGGACCCTGCTCTGTCCCTGGTTCTGTGGCCTGGGCAGGTCCCTCCCATCTCTGGGCCTCAGTTTCCTCATGTGTAAGATGGAGGTGAGAATGGGTCTGCCTGGCAGCCTCACAGGATGCTCCGCTGCAAGGCCCAGGGGAAAAGACCCTGCAAGTCCCTGGGACACGGCCCCTGCCCAGCAACCACTTCTGCCTTCCTCCGGCCACCAGGCCTCACCCTTGCCAATATCTTGGGCTGGCTCAGAGTCAAGCCTTGAGCAGGTTTGCCATCTTGCCCTTTACCAGGTGCATCTTCCTCATGTCTCTCCTGTTGGTGGCACCACAGAACCAGTCCCTACACTTTGGCCTTCCTCACCCAGCCACCCCTCCCTATTTATGAGTCTATGGCTCCCCAGTGCCCCAGGAGAAACCGAAGCTCTTCACCACGGTGGCTGTGGCTTTGTCATGCTCAGCAGTTTCAGCTCCCACACTGCTTAGCCTCACTCGGACTCCAGGATGCTGTGCAGGTAGGCCGCCTGCTGGTTGCCCACACAGGTCCGGGTCCTTTTACCTGGAAGTTTATCTGGAAAGCCCTTCCCTCCACCTCCACCAGGTCCTTCCCAGGCCACTTTGGATAGTGATGCCAACAAGAGCACTCACCACGTGCCAGGCAAGGGCGGGGCAAGAACTTTATGTGCAACTCTTTGCTCTATTCTCCCACCAACCCCATGCAGGTGGTCTCTCCTTTCCCTGTGTCCTGGGGCCTGGCCTGGTGCCAGGCACACAGAAAGTACCCATGGAATACGGGTGGAAGGGGTTTGCCAGCCAGAAACAGGAGGGAGAGACTGGAGTTAGCTCCCTTTACAGATAAGGAAGCAAGACCCAAAAGAAGCAGGACCTTCTGGAAGGTGACGGGAAGCCATCCCCAGACCTGGGCACCCCTTACCGGATGGACTCGATCCACTGGTCACGTTCCTCGGCACTGGTGGCTGAGATGCGGTACGATTCGTGCTTGCCCTCCACCACCCTGCCGTCGCCATCGGTCTTGCAGGCCTTGATTTTCTGGCCTCGGCAGCTAGGGTTGTAGAGCTCCAGGCAGAACTGTGGGGAGGTGGCCAGGCAAGGGTGGGAAGAGAGGGAGGCTGGGTGGGCCCTCCAGGAGGCTCAGAGAAGCCCAGACGCTAGTGTCCCTGATCAGCGTGACAGCCCTACGACAGGCGAAGGGGCAGGAGCTGCTGCTCCCACACTGAGCACTCTCTCTGTGCCAGGCTCCTGAATCCACCATCCTCCCTAAAGTCCCCACGTGACATGTGGGCTCACTGAGGTTCTGAATGGAGCGGAGCTTACTCGGGGCCATCCAGCCAGTCGGGCTGTGTGGGACAACAGGGGACAACCACGTCCTTGGACCCACATTGACCTTTTCCCACTGTCCATGGCCCCAGGAGGGAGAGAAGGCAGCCCTGAGCCACAGGGAAGGTGTAAGGGGCACAGCCTGGCCTCCTGGAGAGCCCAGCCTCAGGCCCTCTCCCCACATTCTGTTTAGGAAATTTCCCAGTGGCTCCAGCCTCGGGGCCCCACAACCTGAACACCTACTGGCTTCTTGGGGTCGTCCACCTTCTGCACCGAGAGGTTCTCAAGAGGTATAATTCCCCGTGGCTCCTTGTCCTACAGGGAAAGGGGAAGGAAGGTCAGGGTCAGGAAGCGGAACCCTGAGGCCCAAGGCAGGGTGTGAACGTGTGGGGTTCCCCAAACTCAAAGAGGAGCGTGCTCATCTTCCGAGACTGTCCAGTCATAGGGGGACGGAAGTTAGAAGCAGCATGTGAAGACCTCTGGCTGGGAGTTAGGAGGCCCAGCTTTAAGCCTGGGCTCTGCCTAGGACCTTGGCCCGGCCCTCCTCTGTGTACCCGTTTTCCCCATCTGTAAAATGGGCATGGAGGGGAACTGAATGATCTCAAAGGATCCAAAGCTGTGTGAGTCGACTGCTCAGTGGGAGTTGGGAAGTGGGTTGTGCGGGGAGAGGCGGGGGCAGGGGAAGGCCCAGGAGACCCCTGCTCACAGTGGTGAACTCGAAGTAGTAGAGGCAGTTGTCGGTCAGGATGAACCAGCGCCGTTTCCACGTCTTCACGCGGCCCCCTGCGCAAGGCCAATGTAGCAAGCTGGTCAGTCCTCCTCCTGGGCCACTGACACCTCCTCCAGGGAAGGGCAGGGCCTCGGATGCTTTCCCCTGGACCCCCAGCTGAGTGCCCTAAACTTCGTCCGCCACACCTCCCCCCAACATCTATCCCTTTCTCAAACAAGAACCTTAGTGGCTCCTGTAATCCCCAGGCTTCCCTGGAGCTGCTTGAGCTGGCGTTTGGGTGGCCTCCGTGATCAGGTCCTAGGAATGGTCCTAGGAATGGCCAGTTCCTGCTCTTCCTGGCTACCGCCATCCATTGCTTCATTCCTTAGCTTGGTCCCTGCCTGGCACTATGCTAAGCATTTCATCCTTCATTTGCCAGGCACTGCTCTAGAGGTTTCAAAAAATATTACTTATTAATCCTCATAACCACGGATGAAGAGGAGACCATTGTTAACCCCATTTTACAGACGAGGAAACAGTCATGGAAAGGTAAAATCGCCTGCCCACGGTTCAGCAGCAGAGCTGGGATTCGAACCCCAATGTCCTAGTCCCAGAGCCCAACTCTTGGCCATTTTGCCGCACATTGAACCCTCCCAGAGATCATTCTCCCCATCTTACAGCTACAGAA
The DNA here is from genome assembly GCF_029281585.2 of Gorilla gorilla gorilla. Lineage (NCBI taxonomy): Eukaryota > Metazoa > Chordata > Mammalia > Primates > Hominidae > Gorilla > Gorilla gorilla. The sequence goes on along the minus strand of NC_086018.1, from coordinate 35,311,838 downwards.
ACTGAGGCTGAAGAACCTGACCATCAGTACTTGGGTGGAGGAGCTGGGGTTTGGGCCCAGGGCTATGTGACTCTGAGGCTCCCTCTCCCATCTGAGTTAAGATTTATGACATAGAGCTTCTCGGAGGCGGACAGCACGTGGCTGGGGCAGGACAGGCGGCCGAGTGCTATGGAGGAGGATGGACTGGGGTGTGGTGTGGAGAGTCAGAGGGCTCGGGGGCTCCTGGGGGTTCTGGGCAGGACTGGCACGGGGCTTGGTAGACAGGAGGTGCTGGAGGCTCAATGTTCCTGGAGGTGAGCCAGGTTGAGACCCCTGCTTCAACATGAGGCATCTGTCCTCACCTGCCCTGGAGGCGCTGTCCCCGGCTTGGCTGTCCCTGCTGGAGAGGCTTCTGAAGTGTGTGTGGGAGGCAGGGGCAGACGGCCGGGCACTGGGGTTGCCCTGCTGGACTCTACAGCCACTATTACTGCAGCTTCCACCCCAGCTGCTCTCTGCAGGGTGCAGGCCCTCCCTGCCCCCAGTCAGCTTGAAGGGAGCCTCCCCCTAAGCCACATCCTGTCATCCTTCCTCCCCTCCTTTAGGGACATCTAACCCTCTGCGCCCTCAAATCTGCCCCTGGCTGGCTGTGTGGCCTCAGGCAGATCCCTGACTTTACTGTTCTGCTGTAGGGTGAACCAGCACCTTGCCTGAGCTCCGTAGGTTCTGAACAAATGGTACTTCCTGCTTTGACTTCCCTCCCCATTCCTCTGGGGAGAGAGAAACAGAATCGCAGCTGAAGCGTTTGTCAGTGGGTCTGTCTGCCTCTCACCTGGCTTACAGCTCAGCCCCCACCACTGGCTCCCTTCCTTCTCAGGACAGATGGATGGATGGGGCAGGCAGACGGCTGCACTGGGGGCCAGGAGACCTGGGGCTGTCCAACTCCATCCCCCAGGATGCATGTGAGCCTCGTGTCAGCTGGGGGCCTGTGCGTCCAGGAGTGTGCATGCAACGATGTGTGCCCGCTCGTACATGAGTGTGTGCGCGACGACGTGTGTCTGTCGGTCTCTCACCTAGCTTGAGCAGCCAGCCCTCCCGGTCTGGGTTGAAGAAGGTGTGAGTGAGGTCATTGCCGTCATCCTCAGGGATGGAGAATGGCTCACTCTTGATGCTGTCGAAGAGGTTCTGCCCCAAGACAAGGGAGAGAAAGACCTGGCTGTGAGTCCACCCGAGTCCAAGGCCTAGGCCTGGCCTGGCCTGTGTGGCCTTGAGCAGGTCACTCACCTGCAGGCATGCTCTTTCCTCACCTGTTTATCGTGGTCCCTGGGCTTTTCTTGGTGAGCCCCTCCCTGGTTCCCTCCATTCAGCCTGGGCCTGGTCTTGCCACCCTGCCACCCCGGTCATGCTTACCTCTGTGCTACTGCAGGGCAGAGCAAGCAGGGGTCAGCCCCTCAAACACACATATATACAAACATACATGCTTACATACACATACGTGCACACACACACATGCACATGTATGCACGTTCACACACATGCACGCACACTTATATAAATGCATGCTCACACATACATGCACACACACATGCATGTTCACACACACTTATATGCATGCATGCTCACACATACATGCACACATGTGCATGCATACTCACACACATACGTGCACACTCACACACATGCATGCTCACACATACATGCATACTTACACATGCAAGCACACCCACATATATGCACACATATACATGCATACTCACACATATACATGCATGCTTATGCACACATACATGCACACTCACACATATACATGCTCACACATACATGAATACACATGCACACTTACACACGTACACACACAGACACATACACACGCTCACACATACATGTACACACATGCACACTTACATATATGCACACTTATATACATGCACACTCACACATGCACGCTTGCGTGCATATACATGCACTCTTACACATACATGCATGCACACTGACAATATACATGCACACATATATACATGCATGCCCACACACACATGCATGCTTACACACACAGACACAGACACACACAAACACACGTATTCTCTTTCTGTCTCTCTGTCTCTGGGGCACAGCAACCTTGGCAAAAGCCATGGGAGGAGGGTCCTCTCCTGCTTAGGTGCAGCAGCAGAGAGGTCCCTGAGTTGAGGGGCCACTGAGGAGCCACCAGGGAGGAGGATAGGCCACTTCCTGTTGAGAGGCCTAGCTGAGGGAGAGCCCAGGGTGGGATGCTGGCTGTGGCTCTCAAAAGCCCCTCTCCTAAGCAGACCTATGCTGGATGGGCCGGGGTGGGGCCTGGGGAGTTCCCAGAAAGCAGACTGCCGTTCTCCACGGAAGCCTTTCTGGCAGTCAGAGCTGGTGACGTGGGAGAGCAGCCCTGTAGGATAATGAGCTCTTTGTCACTGGAGGTAAGTAAGCCAGGTCTCCGAGTTCCCTGTGGGCAAGGTGTGGCCGCTGGTGCCAGATCACTCCTGTGTGCTTTGAATCTCCTGCCATGAGATATTGCGTTCTATGAGCAACCTGCCTAGATTGCCAAGTGTTTGGAGAACCATTCTAAACTGTCCATTTCTGCTTATTCAAAGCAAGCGCGGTGTTATCTCAGAGGATGAAATCATTTCCTTTCGCTGTGTTTGTGTGTGCTGTTGCTCAGATGTTTCTGTTCAGACGCTTTCTTCGAGATTTTAAATGAAAATTCTCACAAGTATCATTTGACTCTCTCAAAGTTTTAGAAATGGAGCTTGCTGGTTCTTTAAGGTCCTTTCTGACCTCAGAGCTCAGGGGTCCAGAGTCAGGGGTGGGCTGGGAGTGGCTTCCCTGGGCTCAATCTGGCTGTGGGGCTATGGGGGTGGGGAAGAGCAGGCACCAGTTTCTCTCTGGGAAGCCCCTACGTGCATCCCCGGGAATTCCCAGGTGGCACTGGCTGGTTGAACAAGCGCCTGAAACAGGAAGGCCCCATCAACAAAGCTGTCAGCACAGACAAATATTTGGAAGCCCAAGGAGCTGTGCAGGGGGGCAGACGGGGGTCTTGACTGCCACAAAACCCACAGGGGGACCCAGCAGCTTCTGCGGTCACTGTATCAGCCTGTACATTCTGCCCCCGCAAAGAAAACGGCTGAGTTCACCCACATTTCCTGTCCCCTGTAAACACCAGCCTCTCCTGCAAGAAAACGCCTTGCACGCACTGCCGCAACCCCTGGGCCTAGCTGTCTCCTCCTGGCTGGGTGGATGTGCAGAAATGCAAGGGCCTCCTTCCGGTGGCCCTGCTGGCTCTGTGTCCCTCCACCCCCACCTCCTCAGTTTCCCTCTGGGGAATTTCTGCTCCTCTGTGTTCTGTCCAGGTCACTTGGCAGGGTTGACACCCACAGGTCCCCAGCCCCAGGCTCCAGGAGGGGGTGAATGACTCACATCTGGCTGATTAGAGCATTTCATCCTGCTAGCCTCAGTTCAGGGAGTTCAGTTCAGGCCCAAGCCAGCCAATAAGCATTAATCCTGGGACTTTAGCTGAAACAGCTGAGGAGGAGGACTGTGAGGGCACGGGAAGGCCGGGCCATCTCTGCCACACGGCCATCTCTGCCACACCTGGGAAGAGCTAGTTTAAGAGATAAATTAACACAGAGGAGGCGGTTGCTGAGAGATGGGGCAACTGGATCAGGCTGTGATGTCACTGGGCACCTGGATCTAGCTGAACCTGAAGCCAGCATTTCTGAAGGCAGATCAATGTCTGATCTTTTCAGTGACATGAATTGAGATTCCCCTAGCTAGGAAGTAACTGGTAGCTGGAAAGCACAGCCAAGTCCTCCATCCCCAAATCTTGGCTTCTGGCCTCTGCAGAGGGATAGGCGCTGAAGTCAGTCTTGGGTTTGAATCAGGACTCCTCATAAACTATGAGACCTCTGGCCAGCTACCTCTCATGGAGCTCAGTGTCCTCTGCTGTAAACTGGGGATGGGATGACTTAATAACGTAAAGTACTTAGTACTGTGTCCAATCCACAGTCCATTCTGACTGAGAGGCCTGGGCAAGGACCCAGGAGGTGCAGGGCTGCCTATGGCAGAAGATGCCTGGAACTGGGAGACTGTTACTCTGCCTGGGCCTCAGTTTCTCCAACTGTAACACCGGAGAGTGGAGTTCTTTGTCCTCTTATCTCCTGTGCCTCCTCCACCCTAGCTCCCCCTCCCACAGCCCTCAGGGTGGGTGGTTCCTCTCCTAGCTTTTCTCAAGGCCTGCCAAGTGCCAGGCGCCTGACAGCTTCTCAGAAAACAATATGAAGCCAGCATCATCAGCCCACTTTGCAGATGAGGAAACTGAGGCTCGTGTCCAAGGTCACACAGACATAAGAGCAGAGCTGGGATGGGACCTCCCATCCCTGTGAGTCTGAACTCACTGTGCCTTCACCCTGAGCTTCTTGGGGACTCTGCCCCTGCCCCATCTGGATGGCCAGAGCAAGGTTGGCTCAACCGTCCTGTCCCCTGACTACCACTGTGCACCTCTCCACAGCCTTTCCCAGCTGCGCATCCTCATGGTCTGTGTACCCTTGAGGTGGCCTCTCTTCGGGTCACACCTGTGTAGACTGAATTTTGCAAATTGGGCCACTTAAAAGCATTCCATGTCCTCCTCCACTTAACGGGCCCAAACTGGAGAATCCTTCTGCAAAGTGGTGACCTTTGACTATCTGAAGGTGCTTAAAGCTGAATCCTTGCTTTACATATGGGGAAAATGAGGCTCAGACAGAAGGCAAGAGGATCCCCAAATCCACGCAGCTGCCTGTGTGTTTCTTTTTGACCTGGGAAGCTCCAGGATTGATTAGCCACTCCAACTACACCAGGCACTTGGCTGAATACCTTACACTTCTGCACTAATCCTATGAACTGGGGCTCAGAGAGGTCAAGCCACTTTCCTAAAGTCACACAACCAGAAAGTGGGGTAGCCGGGACTGGAGGCGGTTCTGAGTCCAGCGCTCTGTTCTTTCCCTTAGTCTATGTCTGCCTCTCTGGGTTGCCAAAGAGGATAATAAGGGCTTCCTAAACCTCCCGGGCAGATTTTGAAGCTAAATTGAGATAATAGACCCCAAAGCCTGGTGAGAAGAAACTTACAAGTTCCATACAAATGCGGTGCATTGTTATTAACAAAAGGCTCGAATTGGGAAAAACAGCTAAGGAGGGAGATGCTGAAGAGGGCTCACTGGGAGCTAGAGGCAATAATGTGGCACCTGGGAGAGCGGCAGGACCAGTGCTGGGAGGTAATTAACCCATTCCCTGCCAGACAAGGTGTGCCCGCATAGCACCACGAGGACCCCAAATGAAATGAGTCACCAATGCTCAAATGCTGTTTAAAATGTTTCAGGCATTTTACTAAATGCTGGGGCTTTTTTCATTATTAATTATTTTTAATAGTGACTTAGGCCACAGGCCCTACTTTAGCTGGGGAGCCATGCAGGAGGCAGGTATTATATACCTGGCACAGGCTCTGCCCGTAACATTTAAAACAGTTACTCCCTGTGGCAAGTATTATTATCTCCACTCTCCTGGTAGAGGGGATAGTGGCTTCAACTCCAGTGAGTCATTGCCCAAGGTCACCTAGCAGGCAAACGGGGAAGACGGGAGTAGACCTGAGCTCCAACCAGCTCTCAAGCTCTCATGCTATGGAGTGGCTCCTCTCTGATGTACTTTCTCCTCTTGGGACCAGGCAAGAGGTGGGTTAAGGGTGAGGCAGTTCTCAAACACCGAGGGGCACCAGAATCATTCCAGATCCAGGCTCCGCCCCAGCCTTGGAGGCAGGAGGTATACTCGGTGCTGAGCTGGGACTGTGGTGTTCGTGCCCCCTCCGCCCCTCCCTGCTGGGCTCTGACCATGGAGGGGATTGAAGCTCAGGGGGCTCTGGGGCATCTCCAGTCCTTGAAGTGAACTTGTCCATTCATTTTTCCTAAGCCAGGCTCTGAATCTCTCCTTCCTGTTCTTACGAATACCCCCTGGCTCCCTGTGGCCCATAGGAAACAGGCAAACTCCTGAGGCTGTCATTGGAAGCCCCGGACCCTCTGGCCCCACCCTGTCACCCACTACTGTGCATATATACCACACCTCGGCCACACTGGACACCTCTCCTTTCCCAACCAGGACACGCCTCCGTTCTGGCCACTTCTTCTTTTTGAAATGTCCTTTCCCGGCTTCTCCTCTGGGAGCACTCCCATGTAACCTTCAAGGCCCAGTTCAGAAGTCACCTCCTCTGTGGAGACTTCCAGGATGGCACCCTTCCCTGCCCCCAGAGCAATGACAGCCGCAGTGACAGCAGATCTGCGTCTCCAGAGCTCCATCCCCACAGCCAGCACCGCATGAATCATGCAGTCTTGTAATTCACATGTGTACAGTCCTCCCACCAGATCCTGAACTTGGTCAGGGCAGCATATGTGGTTGATTCATCCCTGGGGCCCCCGTGCTGGGCGCAGAGCCTGGCATGGTGTGGCAGGGGTGCAGGCTATTTGAGGAAGCGACTGGAGGTTGGTAGGGCCCAGCTCAAGTAGGGCCTTGTGGAAGACCTCAGTTTCCTCCTCTCTAAAGGACAGAGGGCTTAGAGCAGAGTCTGAGGGTTTTCAGGCCTGACACGCTGAGCGTCTAAGAATCTCTATTCTAAGAAATAGACCTGGGCTGTGTGAGGTACCCTTTTTGGAAGATGTGAAAGATGGCTGCCTAGAGTCCCCCAAAGGCTTAAATCTGGGTGGACCTCCTGGGTGGTCTATCTCGGACATCCTTCTCAAGATGGGGGCCTCTTTTGGGCAGGTGGGTTTCAGGACCAATGCGCTTTGTGATGGTGCCTCTCGAGACAGTCACAGCCTGGGTGGGCCATATCAGCAGAGTCCCCACTGGGGGCTGTCTATCTCAGAGGAGCCCCTCCCGGGCCATCCATCTAAGGACAGGTCCCTCCTGGATTCCCCGGGGCCGGGCTGGGTGGGCTGCACCTCTCTCACCCGCAGCTGGTCCTCGGGCAGGTCGCTACCATTGTTGATGCCGCGGTTCATGGACACAAAGCGCTCGAAAGGCGGCCTGTCCCGGACGTTGGGATTGTGGAGGCTGGTGTTGAGCATGATGATGGAGAAGGACAACACGTAGCAGGTGTCTGTGGAGGGGACAGCGGTCACAGTTCTGGCCCTGGCCACTCTCCCTGCCTCTGTCCCGGCCCCTTCCAGGGCCCAGAACTGCTATTGCAAGGCCCCGAAGGTCCACCTTGTCCTCCTGGCTTGGGCTTTGAGGCCCAGCCTCCTCTCCCTTCCCACTCTTGCTGGTCCCCACCCCCTCTTAAACTAACCTCAGCCTCTTTTTCTGAGCCCCTTCCTACCTCCGCGCTTACGCTCCTGCTGGATCCCCTGCCAGGCCTGCCCTTCCTTCCCTCCTCTCTGCTTCAATCCTCCTTCTCGCTCAGCCACGGCTCAGGACCTCCTCCCCGCAGAGCCCTTCCAGCCCCCTGCCCACTCTGTTCTCTGCCTCTCGGAACTCGGAGAAGAACACTCATTGTTAGCGGCGCTGTTCAGGGCTGAGCCACTGCTGCTCTGTAATCTTGCTGGCGTTCCTCCTGAGCCCCAGCGCCTCTCCCATTATTCAGACTTTCAAGCGCTCAGGAGGGAGGGCTGGACTGATGGCTGGGGAGGGAAGTAATTGCTACTCTGGCGAGGTCTTTTGTCGAGTATTTGGGCCCTGGATCCAGAGCCAGGGAAGTTCAGCTGCGTCTTCAACTCTCTGGTTGACCTTGGGAAGTACTTGACCTCTCTGACCTTCAGCTTCCCCATCCTTGACATTCAGAGGTTAATCTTTGAAGTAACTGCCTGTTCTGGAACATCAATGTTTCCATCTCTGATAGCAGTGGCACCGAGCGTTGTTGGTGCTTGCCCTGTGCTAAGCTCTCACATCCCCATGCCCATCCTTTGAGGCAGGTCTTGCTATCACTCCCATTTTACAGATGAGGAAACCGAGGCACAGGAAGTTAAGCTATATGCCCAACATTACAAAATTAAGAAGTAATTGGACCGTGATTCAAATCTGGTGCTTTAAGATGCCTTCTTTCCTACCTACAACTATTTATTGAGTACATACTCTGTGCTGTGGGCCTGGGAGTCATTGATGATGGGTCTGACAGGGTCCCTGCCCTTGCAGGACGTTTAGACTTGTAACAGATAATAAACAAGCAAACAAACACTAAATTAAGATCTAACCACAAAGTAGGGCAAATGTTCTGGGAGGTTTGTCCATGGACACAGCCGGGAGGTGGCGTGCTCGCAGACAAGTCATTTTATCTCTCTGAAGCTATATTCCATGCGTGAGGGAGGGATAAGAAGACTACTGACCTCAAACGGTTGATGTATGGATTGAGTAACTTTGGCTTGGCATGGTGGCTCACGCCTGTAATCTCAGCACTGTGGGAGGCCAAGGTGGGCAGATCACCTGAGGTCAGGAGTTCGAGACCAGCCTGTCTAACATGGTGAAACCCCGTCTCTACTAAAAATACAAAAAATTAGCCAGGCATGGTGGTGGGAGCCTGTAATCCCAGCTACTTGGGAGGCTGAGGCAGGAGAATTGCATGAACCCGGGAGGCGGAGGTTGCAGTGAGCTGAGATCACGCCATTGCACTCCAGCCTGCGTGACAGAGACAGACTCTCTCTCTCTCAAAAAAAAAAAAAAAAAAAAGAAGGATTGAGTGACTTTGCCTGTGTAAAGCACTCAGCGCATAGGGATAGGGATTACTCAATATACAGGGTTGGTTATTGTTGTTATGACAACTAGATCCAGAGAAGAGGCCAGGATGGTCCCTCGCCCACCCTGTCCTCTGGATGTCTTCACATGGGCATTGGGTTAGCCCTGGGAGAGAGGGCTATGGAGGACTGACCTTTATGTATCTCCTTCTATGCCCCTTTTGCCCCCTACACCCTGCCCAGGCTGCTTCATGCTTCTGGGCCTTTGTTCCAACTGAAACTCCTGCCAAAAAGGCCCTTTCTCCCCTTAACCTCCTGGAAAACTCCTATTCATCCTTCAAAACCCCATTCAGACCTCACCGCCTCTGAGAAGCCATCTTGGACATGCTGATTCCCTTACTCCTGCCCTCAGAAAGGGGTGCTGCTGCCTTAGCCTTAGCATCCTGTGCCATCGTCTCCTGCCTGCTCTCCTAAGAACTGTGTCTCAAGGCAGCTCTGTCAGACAAGCACCCAGCAGCAATGAAGTCAGTGCTCAGTGAGGGCTCGTGAAAGGGTCTGGGCTGCCAGGGTCTGGGTACCTGGGGGAAACCTGAGGGGGTCTGTGAAATCTATGCCTGGCAATGCTGAAGGGGTCCTAGAGCCCTGGGTCCCAACCCCCTCCTGGCACCTGTGGACTGGAAGACGCCTGGGTTGCAGAGGCAGTATCGAGTGGCAAAGGCCTCCATCATCCGGTCTATCTTCTGGGCCTCGCCCGGCAGCCGGAAGCTCCACAGGAACTGCCTGGGGGAGAAACGGGGCCACGGGCAGTGGAGTGGGTGGGCTCCCGTGGGCTCCAGACAAGCTGCCCTGCCTCTCCCAGGTTTAGTCTCTGTATCCTGTAAATGGGGGAATCTGCAACTGTCATCTGGGCTCACGGGGAAGTGGGATGGGCAGCAGGGAGCCCCAAGCACGCGGGAGGTAGCCAAGAAATGCCTTTTCTTGCAGAATACGGAACTAAGCACACGCCCGGCTCTGCAGGTCTGAATCCCAGCACTGACTACAGCCCAGTCTACCTCAGCTGGAAAGGGGGACGGCCTCTGCCTGCCCCGGGGTCTGTGGCTCCCCGCACCTGGCCTTTGGGCCCTGAGATCTGGCTGTGGGACCTAGTTGGGGAAGGGGTGGGGCAGGGGTTTCGCCTTGCTAGGGCTCCCTTTCTTGGATCCTCGACTTCCCTCTAGCTCTGGAAGTTGGTGGTTTCGACAGCTTCAAGCTAAGTTCTCTGAAGGTGAGAACTGGGCCTGTATCTCTCACTTCTCCTCCTGGGCTTCACACAGTCCTGGGCACCTAGTAATGGCTCAGTAAATAAGTGAATGAATGAATGAAAGAATGAATATGGGAGACTCCCAAGTCACCTACCCCTCTCCCTTAAAGAGCTGGGAGTTAGAGAACACTGGATGGTGGTGGCTTCTTCCTTCTCTGTACTGTGAACTCCTACTCACCCTCCCAAGCCCAGATCAGATGCTCCTTCTCGGAATCTGAGTTTTCAAGCAGCATCAAGACTTACTAAGCACTCACTGTGGACCAGTTTTAAACACTTTCCCATTTAGTCTTCACAACCCTGTGAAGTTGGTACGATTATTATCCCCATTCTACGGATGAGGAAACTGGGGCACAGGAAGGTTTATTTATTTTTTTGTGAGACAGAGCCTCACTCTGTTGCCCAGGCTGGAGTGCAGTGGTGTGATCTTGTCTCACTACAACCTCCACCTCCCAGGTTCAGGTGATTCTCCTGCCTCAGCCTCCCGAGTAGCTGGGATTACAGGCGCCCGCCACCACACCCGGCTAATTTTTGTATTTGGTGCATGTGTATGGCTTGCTTAAGGTCACACGGGGGTGAGCAGCAGACCTGGGATTTGAACTGTATAGTCTGGCTCCAGAGTTTGTGCTTCAAACTGATAATTGTACTGCCTCTGTAGTTGTAAAAATGAGTATCAAAAACAGTACCCTAATTAGAAGCTAATAAGTCATAATAATTGGAATACATGCTAAGCAGTCTTATAAAATAAATAAAACATGCACTAATCCAAAAAGTAGGAGAATGACCATAATAAAGTAATAATGATTAGAATGATTAAATATGGGCGTGATAGAATTCTAACTAAGAAGGCAGTATTTGCTATTTGCAAGGAACTAGGCCCTTTCCCAGGCGGTCCAGCTCAGCTCTGTGAGGCAGTACTATCATGAAGTCATTCTTGTTCCTTGCCTCCTCTTCTTTGCTCCCAACCCTTTGTTTGTGCTGTCAGCTATGTGGATCGCGACACCCCCAGCCACTGGGGCTGTGCCACCCTTGAGGGCCGGGACCCTGCCCCAGGACTACTCACCTGAGGGCCTGGACGAGGTTGAGGTTGGCGAACTCGTGGCAGTCCACGAAGGCCTGGAGGACCTGCAGGTTGATGGGATCCCTGGGGGAGGGGGCGGAAGGGAGGGTGGGACACACTTGGATACTTGCTGGTACCCACCTCCTGGAGGGGGTTGAGGTGGGGGAGGGAGAGGACAGAGACATCTGTCCTTCTGGGGTCCAGCTGCCATCTGGTGTGTTCACATCTGTCCCACCCATATAACACCCCGAGGGCACACCCTTGTCCTCCCATGCAGGAACACACACCTTCACGGCTCACCAGCGCTGGTCTGGCCTGGGAGGGGAGCCCTGGCTTTGGAGCGGCCTGCCCTCAGTCCAGGCCTTCCTCATTTCCTGTAACTTCCCACCTGGTGACCTCGCGGAAGCCACTTGACCTTCCCAGCCCCAGCTTCCTCATCTGTACAAGGGAGAGAAGCTGACCTCCCCCATCTCCTCCCTCTCCCCAGCTCCTGAAGCAGGAAGGTGCCCTTCTCACCATCTGCATCCCCTGCTCACCGCGGGAGGGAGGGGTGTCCTTGGGAGCTGGGGAGAGGGCTGTTGACTCTCTGGTCCAGCTTCACCCCTACCCACTCACCCACCCCTCAGACCAGTCCTTTGCCCAGAGCGCTCCCACAGATCCCCACCTCCTCGCCCACTACATCCTTCCTCTCTCCTCCCATCCAGTCTAGATTCTTGAGCCTGTTTCTGACCCCAGGGCCTTTTTACTTGCTACTCCTGGACCGCTCCTCCCCCAGATGTCTGTACTGCTTATGCCCTCACCTCTTTTACGTTTTGGTCAAATGTCACCTTCTCCATGAGACCCTTCCTGTCCATGCTATTCTAAATCACAGCCCCCAACCTATGGTCCCCAGCATGTCTTTCTTTCTTTCTTTTCTTTTTTTTTTTTTTTTTTGAGACGGAGTCTCATTCTCAATCTGTTGCCCAGGCTGGAGTGCAATGGCGTGATCTTGGCTCACTGCAACCTCCGACTCCCAGGCTCAAGCGATTCCCCTGCTTCAGCCTCCTGAGTAACTGGGACTACAGGCACCCGCCACCACATCCGGCTAATTTTTGTATTTTTAGTAGAGACGGGGTTTCACCATGTTGGCTAGGCTGATCTCGAACTCCTGACCTCGTGATCTGCCCGCCTCGGCCTCCCAAAGTGCTGGGATTACAGGCATGAGCCCCGAGCCTGGCTGGTCCCCGGCATTTCTGACTTCCCTTCCCTGCTTGATTTGTATTCCACAGAGCTTATCATTCTCTAACATATTTTACATCTATCGAGACCTGTCTCTCCCACTAGCGTGGACTTCCTGAGGACAAGAGTTTTGTCTGTCTTATTCATTGGTGTACACCCAGGGCTTAGGATGGTGCCTGGAACACAGTAGACCCTGAGCAACATTTATTTGTTGAATAAATGACTAAATGAATGAAGGCAGTCAGGCTTTGACTCAGAATCTGGAGAGGATGATCCGTGAGCCCCTCAAGCACTAGGAGTGATGACTTTGCTAACATAATTCATCCTCTCACCTGCACATCCACACACCTGTACACACCTGCACACCTTCATTTCCTGCCTCGCTAAGGCTCCACTCATTCTTACCTCTCCCCCAGGTAGGTACCAATGGCTGTCTTGTTGAGGCCCTCGCCTTTATACAGGAACCGTGCAATGTCCTGGATGTCAGGGGTCAGCAGCTTGTGCTCAATGAAATACTGGATACCCTGGAGGGGGTACATAGAAGCGGTGAGCAGCTGCTGCATGGAAGCAGGCCTGGGAGGGGGAAGGGAGGAAGGAGCTTCCATGGCCAGAATCCTGGAGCCTGGCATTCTGGTGTTGGCACAGTCTGTTCTGGGAAGTTTTGGCCCCTCTTTCATAGGAGCTGCCTTTGGGATGTGGTGAGTTCCCCATCACTGGAGGCATGCAAAGAAAGTCAGCTTTCCTGCCATGAACCAGGTTCATGCCAGGTACTCCCCAGGGTCCCCCTCAGTCTGACATTCTTTGATTATATGCTTCAGTGATTCTAGGAATTTTTGATTCTGATATTCAATGATTCAGCCATTTCTTTTGTTCCCCTAAAACTCATATTATTTAAAAATAGCGTTTCATTCTTTCACACAAGTAATCTATGTCTATTGTATAAAAGTTAGAAAAAACCAGCTCAATCCAAAGGGGAGGAAATTGCCCGGGCCCTACCACTCGGAGGCAGACAGCTTCCGTCGTGGTGACCTTCCTTCCCTTTCTATGTGAAAATGGGCTCAGACCATGCCTGTCACATTTAAATCTGTTTTTCGGATTTGACAATATCACAAGCATCTCTCTTCACCACCAAGGCACTCAGAGTTTGTCATCCTAGTTTTAGGAGTTGGAGGGGTTGGTCTCTGGCTCTCCATGAAGATTCCTCTGTGTTCCACTGCTGGAAATTGGGCGCAGGCCACGAGGGCCCAGTGACAGGCAGAGGATGCAGAGGACACCCCTGGGTGCTGGGTGGGGTGACAGTGTGAGCCTGCGGGGGTCTCTGTGGGTAGGAGCAGGAGTCCAAGGGTCTGTAGCCATGAGAGGTGAATGGTTATAACACTTTGGGCCTGTGATGGGGACAGGGAGCCTTCTAAGCCAGAGCAGTAAATTTCCAGGGACCCCAGCTTGGTGCTCTCTGCTGGCCACCTGACCCCACCTCGGTGTGTCTGCCTGCGGTTTCCTTCTGTCTCCGTCCTTTCAGGATGGAAGCCCAGCTGCCACCTGGTGGGGTGAGGCCAGGGGCTTGGGAGTGGTGTGGGGGATTGAGGTAACCCAGCCCTGAGCTGCTGCTCCTACTAGCAGAGGGGTGGGCGGTGGGACCGCAGGACTGGCCCTCCCTGAGCCCAGGGCTGGAAGATGCTTCTGGAGCCTATGCCCCAGATCCAAGAGCTCCACTGTCCCAAGCCACATTCATGGAGAAGGAAATGGAGGCCCAGAGTGGGGAAGGGACTAGGCCAAGTGCATGGACACCGTGGCCTCCTCCATGCTCCTGGCTCCTCCTGCCCCAGGGCATGTATGCCTGGGAGTAGACAGGGTGCCCAGCCACAGCTGGCCATGGGGCACTGGACAAAATGCTCAGTTCTGCTGGGCCCAGCTTCCTCCTCTGGAAAGGGGTCGTGTCAGCCAAGGGGAGCGAGGGGACACCGGGCAGGTGCTCCCATGCAGCCCCCACACCCTGTGGCCCGGGCCCTCCACAGCCACCTACCTTGGCGGGGTCCATGTTGAACTTCTTGCGCCCAATACACAGCTCCTTCTCCTTCTGGGCCATCCGGCTGTGGACATGAGGACGTCAGCTTAGGCTGCCCCAGGACCCTGAATTACCCTCTCCACTCCCCAAGGACCCTTGCCTCAGCAGGAGCCCATACCCCTCTAGGGCCCTCCAAGTGTGGCCTCCAGGTCCTGCATGGGAACCACCTGGGCGGGAGAGAGCGGTGCAAGGCCTGGCTCCTCCCAGAGCTCTGCAGCTGACTTCTCTGATGGACCCAGCACGGGCATTTAGCAGCTTGCAGGACCCCGGAGCTGCCGTGTGGGAGAAGGTGGAGGGGCCTTGTGCAAGAAACTGGGGGAGGGGGCGAGGGCTGAGCACGCAGGTGCTGGAGCCAGGCTCCTGGATGCGAATCTGAGCCGGGCTGCTTTGGGCGAGTCACTTCCTCTCTCTGGGCCTCAGGTTCCTCATCTATAAAATGGAGGTGACACCACCACCTGCCTCCCAGCATTGTTGAGAGGTTAAAGCACCTAAAACAGTGAGGCGTAGGTGTGTTATGTTGTCATTGTTGTGGCTGGAACAGGGGAGCTGGAGAAACGGCCACTCGTGTGTGTGTGCATGCTTGTGTGTGTGTGTGTGCATGCTTGTGTGTGTGTGTGCATGCTTGTGTGTGTGTGTGCATGCTTGTGTGTGTGTGCATGCATGTGTCTGTGTGCATGTGTGTGGTGGGGGAGGGGAGGAGGCTGGACAGGTGGAGACCTAAGGAGTAGCGGGCGCAGGTTGGGAAATTCCCAGGACATCGTGTGTCAGAGTCAGTGCCCTGGGGCCCTAGGAGACTGTGTAGCAACCAACCTTCTTGTTGCACAGATGGGGAAACTGAGACCCAGAGAGGGACAGGATCTGTCCCAGATCACAAAATAGTGGGAGTTTTCCACAGAGGCAGTGGGCGTGGCCGGCCCCGGGTTAGTGGTGAGTGGGGTGGGGTAGGGCCAGGCTCCTGTCCTCCTGGGGTCCTCGGCTTCCTTGTCCTTGCCCTTGGGGCTGAGCTTCCCTTCTCCCCGCCCATCCCAGGGTGGATGTGGCCAGTGATCGGTCAGGGCTGGACCACAGTGGGTCAGGAGAGACTTTGGGTTGGGGGAGGGGAGGACGCAGTGTCTCTCAAGAGAGGGTCAGCCTGGGAGCAGGGACCAGACCTGGGATGGGGCCGGGGCCACCCTGTTCCGGTCTCGTTGCTGCCTCCTTCTCCCTGGCCAATCCCTGATTTCACCAGGCCCAGGGGGCTGGGAGTGGCCCCTGCTCATTCAAGGTGTATGACATCCTTGGGAAGCAACCATGGCAGCTTCTGGGGGTCCCCACCCAAGCCCCTCACCTCTCCTCCGCACTCTCGAAGCAGTCGATTTGGGCAAACACATCTGCGATCTCATCCTTCAGCTTCTGTGGGGTGGCAGGGGCAGGACAGGGAGAGTCAGGGGTGGAGGCCAGAACCCCGGGGGTTTAAGACTACAATGACCACTCCTACCCCTGGGCACAACTCTCAAACCTGGCCCCTCTCCCTGACCTCTGTCCTGAGTCCCCAGTCTGAGGGACCCTCCATGGACAGGTCCCCTCCCTGGATGTCTCATAATTTCTAAGTTGCATGCTAAACTATCACCTCTGTCTGCACCCATGCCTCCACTTGTCTTGGGGAGTGGGATTCCCCAAGCCCCCACCCCTTGCCCATCCTATTTCCAACCTTCCCATCTCTCCCCTCTGCAGCCATGAAGTCTCCTGCACTCTAGCCGAGCCTACCCGACAAGCCGGCCTCCCCACTGCCCGCCTCCCCCCGCCCACCTCCCCCAGCCCGCCTCCACCCTGCCCGCCCCCACCCTGCCCACCTCTACCCTACCCGCACCCCCCCCGCCTGCCTCCACCCTGCCCACCTCCCCCACCCCACCTCCACCCTGCCCGCCTCCACCCTGCCTGCCTCTCCCGGCTGGTGTCTTTCTGGAGCACTGCATGGAGACTGCCCTTCCCCTGCTCAAACCCCTCCCATGGCTCCCTACTGCTTCCTCAGCTTCTCTCTGGCTTTCCTCCATTTACTATGTTGCTCACCCTTGACTAAGTATCCACTATGTGCCTGCCAGGTACTACGGGGACACCACGCACAGGCAGCCTAGGCCCTCTTTCCAGGGACTTTGCAATTCCCCTGGACTTTACAGAAGAGGACACTGAGGCGTAGAGAGATGACACGACACGCCCACAGTCTGACTCCAAACCTGTGCTTCCCCCAACTCGACCCCAAGCCCATTTCATCTTGACCCTGCAGGAGGCACCCAGTGGCAGAGGGGACCCCCTAACACCTCCCCCTGCCAACCACCAGCACCCCCTGCAGGACAGCAGCATGAGCCTCTGGCCGGCACCCCCAATAGGCACCCAGCCCCTTTCTCCCCGGGATCTGCAGGGTGCTGGTGAGGGGCTGGTTCCAGGGACTTGTCCTGAGACTCAGGGCCAGCATGGGACTTGGGAGCCTGTGTCTGAGCCCTGTCAGCTCCTGTTCATGCCATCTTGGCAGAGCCACTGAG
The DNA here is from genome assembly GCF_029281585.2 of Gorilla gorilla gorilla. Taxonomy (NCBI): domain Eukaryota; kingdom Metazoa; phylum Chordata; class Mammalia; order Primates; family Hominidae; genus Gorilla; species Gorilla gorilla. The sequence goes on along the minus strand of NC_086018.1, from coordinate 35,294,989 downwards.
TGGTTGCCCCACAAATACAATGGAGATTCATTCGCAAGTATTAACTGAGCACCTATTAATGCTGCACCCAGCGGGCTGGGGATGCGGTGATGGGCAAGACAGACTTCGGCTCTGTGTTCATGAGGGCACAGTCTGGTGGGGCTGGGATCATGGGTGGTCATAGGGTAATTGGAATGACTATGCAGAACACCGTCAGAGCAAGGTAGAGAAAGCCTGGCGTACAGTAGGTACTCAATGAAACAGCAGCTGAGTGAATAATTTTGTGCCTTCATTTCCTCACTGAAATCCTAAGTTTATGTGCATGGGAGTGGGGGTGGGCACAGACACTGCAGCCCAGGCAGAGGGGACTGCGAGTGCAAAGGCCCAGGGGCAGTGCTGAGCAAGGCACATTCCAGGAACAGAACCCAGCCTGTCTCAGAAGCTGCTGACCCAGATGAGCTGACATCTGAGTCTGATTGGTGAAGTGGTAAGTGCAGGGCACATACTGGGAGTTATCTTGACCAGGTGGTCTACACTCTGTAGGAGTGAGACCTGGCTGAAACTTCACCACAGGGGTCAGAGCCTGCCCTGTGACAAAGCAAGTAAAGGCCAGGATGGGGCTCGGCACACGGTGGGTGCCTAATTGGATCGCTGCCTCCCTCCCCGGCTCTCCCAGTTCTCCCTGGGTCTCGGGGTGTCTGCAGTCTTGTTGTTCTCCCTGCTCCTGGGGCTGGGGCCAAGGCTGATATGGGCCAGAGTTGGCCACACTGTCTGTTGACCAGGCTGGGTCAGGAGCTGGTGGGGTGCGTACAAGCGTGCGTACAAGGAGTGTCTGCTTATGGGCGCCTGCAGCGTGGTGTGTGTGGGCATGGACACGTGTGTGGACACGAGTGTGCACTCACCTGGATGTCCTCTAGGAGCTGCTTTCGGTGCCACTTGATCCTCTGTAACTCTTCCGTCTCCCCACTGCTCAGCTCCGCGGGCTCTACAGAGAGACAACCGGCCTTCCCCATCACTTGGCTCCAGCCACACCCACTTGCCCTCACTTCTGCAGGGCCCCCTTCCCTCCGGAAACTCAGGACTTGCCCTATTCACAGAGGCCCACCTCCTCCAGGAAGCCTCCCCTGACTGCCCTGTCTAAAGCAGCCCCTGCTCCCTCCCCTCCTGCCCTGCTTCCTGTTTCTCCCACCCCCCTGGATAGACACCCCCAAAAGGATCTTGTTTCCTTGCATCTTTTCTGTCCCTCCCGCTAGACTCTCAGCTCCGTGAGAATTCAGTTGTTCTACTCTTTTGCTCACTACTGTGTCCCCAGCACCTAGAAAGAGTCTGACATGTCATAAGCACTCAGTTAAACACTCGCTGAAGGCATGCATTCCTTCCCCGGAACTTGAATCTCCTCCTCCACTGGCTCATGGGCTCATTATTTATTCACTTATTTATTTGAACAACCAAGAAGTGGTATACCATTTTCCTCACATCCCATTGGCCAGAATGTAGTCACGTGGCCACACCTAGCTGCAAGAGAGGCTGGGAAATGAGCCTGTAGCAGGGTGGTCCTGATGTCCTTACTATGTAAAATGGGGAGGCTGGATTTGGGGGATATTTTATAGTCCCTGCCCCTGGATACTGGGGCTCAGAGAGGTGAGGTGACTCAACCCACAGGGAAAAGGTCGCTGAGCCAGGATGGGACCTTGAATTGGGCTGACTCCAAAGCCTGTGCTCTTTCATCTCCACTTGGAAATGAATTAAATGAAATAAGATTTGTGTGTGCTGGCATTCTATGCAAGGTGCTGTGATGATGCCAACAACTAGGTCAGCTGTCCTATCTTCATGCTTCATGGTGGCTTCTGTTTCATCCACAACACTCTCCTTCTCTGAGTAATATGGCCTCCCTATTACTCAGAGAGAAAGTCTTCATCCTGGGCCTGGGGCCTCCACAACCTCTCCAGCCTTGGCAGCCAGACTTATTCCCTGCCATTCCCAAAAAGAGCCTGCCAGTCCAGCCTGCCAGCTCCTCCCTGCTCCAGAGCCATCCAGGACTCAGTCCCACTTCCCCATGTTTGCCCAGGCCACTCCTGTACTCTGGGACGCCTTCTCCTGTCTGCCTGCCCAAATCCTTGCTGACCTTCAAGTTCCAGCGTCGGGAAGTGCCTGGCCGCATTTCTTAAAGGTTTTACAAGGATAGACATCATTTCCCCCCAAAAACACAGAGGGAATGTTGAGCGCTCCCTTTCCCTACTTCTCCTTCTCATGATTAAGCAGGCATTGTGGATGTTGAGATTAAAGCCCCATGCGGAGATGGCGGGGCACCAGGCTAGATGGAGCCCAGGTCCCCAGGCAGTGGTGTGGAGAAGACTCATCACGTTCACCTGGCCCACCTATCCATTTGGACTTTTCAATGAGAAATAAATCAGTTTTGAGAATGTTTCGGTTGCTGTTATTCTGAGTCTCTTTAAGCAGCTAAATCTGAGATATACCTAATACAGCATCCTCATCTGTGAAATGTGAACCATAACCCTTGCCTCACGGGGCAGCTGTCAGGAAGGAAAGAGCCACACTTTGTCAAACACCCAGCAAGAATCCAACATATGCTGAGTCCCACATGTGTACAACGGGTGCTGTGTGCATCTGGCTCTTCTCTTCAGGACCAAGCCACCATCCCCCCAGCTGCTGGGAGGAAAGCCTGCTGATGGCTCACAGCTGAATCCCTCCCCAGACACTAGCCTCAGCCAAAGGGAGGTGCCACACCCAGGAGTTCCCCTGACCAAGGGCAGCCACTGCAATAAAAAGCCAAGTCCCGGTCAGGCGCGGTGGCTCACGCCTCTAATCCCAGCACTTTGGGAGGCCGAGGCGGGCGGGTCACGAGGTCAGGAGATCGAGACCGTCCTGGATAACACAGTGAAACCCCATCTCTACTAAAAATACAAAAAATTAGCCGGGCATGGTGGTGGGCACCTGTAGTCCCAGGTACACCGGAGGAGGCTGAGGCAGGAGAATGGCGTGAACCTGGGAGGCGGAGCTTGCAGGGAGCCCAGATCATGCCACTGCACTCCAGCCTGGGCAACAGAGTGAGACTCTGTCTCCAAAACAAAACAAAGCAAACAAAAAAACCCAAGACCCCTTGCCTGGTTTCAGGACCTGCCCCAGTTTTCAGATCCAGAACCTCGGGACTGAAGGAGAGGCTGTGTTCCAAGGGAAGAGTCCTGCAACATTGTGGCAAGTATATATGGCAATGACTCCCTGGCTCCACATTAAAACACCTGTGGCCATTCACTCCAGCAACTGTACACTGGGGAAAGAGGAATATCCAAACATTGGACACAGGATCCAAGTTGACATCAGCGCTCGAGACTGAAGTGTCTTCAAGGCCACATTTGAGTGGGGGTACATAGAGACCAGGTGGTAAATGAAGTCCTTCCAGGTCCAGCTCACTAGGGGTCTGCCTGATTCATGGCCACTTTCCTGGCCTACAGATGTAGAATTGGAATGGACATCGCTGGTACTTGAGCCCATATTGGTACCTTGGCCCATGGGGTCAGGATCATTGTAGTGGGAATAGCTATTTGGAAATTTATGAAGCTGACCCATCATCCCCACAGCGAAGAGACTAAATAAAAAACTATATCCTGAGGGGAATGGCAGGTGTGGGTGCCACTCTTGAGACCTAACGGATGCAGGAGCAATGGCCCTCGTCACATACCCAAGCACTTCCCCAGTCCGGAGGATGGCCTGCTTCTTCCAGCTGCTTCCTTCTAGCAGAGAATTATATACTATGCAGAAAACAGTTCCTGGAATGGCACCGGGTCCTGGTAGAGATAGAGTGCCAGCCCGCGGAACATCATGTAACTAAGTAGCCCAGATGGCTCCATCTGTCCCACTAAGTCAGAAGGTCAAGCGAGCCCAATAGTAACCCTTTGTGAGTGGTATGTCCAGGAGCAGGTGTAAGCAGAGCCAGAGGGCTCCAGTAGGCTCCAGGGATAGGTGGCCCAGATCCTCATGTCACCGCTGCTGGTGGACCAGGGTCTATCCCTCTGCTTACACCGTGACCACATGGGTGGGTCCCTTATGACTTTCTAACAACAGAGGAAAATGCCCAAGGCTGGTTGCAGAATGAGTTGGCTCAGAGTTTGGGCGCAAGTGAAAACCAGGCAGCTACTGAACTACAGTCCTGCTCAAAAGTGTCCTGGAAAGACAGTGATGAGGGCAAGTCCTCCCAGGGGGCAGGGCTTCGGGCAGGGCACCTGGCCATCCACTTCCCGTGGAAAGAGAAGTGACTTCTTGAAGTCAGAATATCCATGCATCATGGGCAGTGGTGAATGGCTTGACTTCTTGGTCAGAGGCAAGAAAGAAGGAAGATGGGAAGATCAGAAACACAGATGTCAGGAGAAGAGGCAGGTGGATGACCCCGTGGGAGCGGAATGTCCACTCTGCCAGCAACAGGGACGCATGCTGAGCCCATCTTTTCTCCAGAAGACCAGGGGGCAAACTGATTCCATGAAACCCCTTCTATTCTGCAAAAGTCAACAATCTATCTTGTCTGGAGTCAACATGTGTTGGAAATGTATTTGCCTTTCCTGCCCACAGAGCCTCAGCCAGCACCACTATCCAGAGGCTTAGGGTGTTTGACCCACCAACACAGCACACCACATAACATCACAGAAGACCAAGGGATGCTCTCTACAGCAAAGGTGGTCTGAAGTGAGCACGTGGCCATGAGATCCACCGATCCTCTCTAGCATTTCATCGGAAGGTGCTGGCCGAATGGAATGGAGCCATGGGGCGGTCTTGAGAAGGTACAGCTGAGGTGTCAGCCTGGAGGTGATATCCACTTGGATGCGGCGCCATCCTCCAGGAGGTACCATATGCCCTAAATCTACCACCACTGTGTGGTGCTCTGTCTCCAGCAGGTGGACCACAAGGGTCTAGGAACTGAGGGGTAGGAGTGGGAGTGGCCCCACCTGCCATTCTCCTAGTGACCCACTCTGGAGTTTCCTTTTTTTTTTTTGAGACAGTCTTGCTCTGTCACCCAGGTTGGAGTGCAGTGACATGATCTTGGCTCACTGCAACCTCTGCCTCCCAGGTTCAAGCGATTCTCCTGCCTCAGCCTCCCCAGTAGCTGGGATCACAGGCATGCACCACCATGCCCGGCTAATTTTTTATTTATGTATTTATTTTTTTGAGACAGAGTCTCACTCTGTCACCAGGCTGGAGTGCAGTGGCACGACCTTTGCTCACTGCAACCTCTGCCTCCCGGGCTCAAGGGATTCTCCTGTCTCAGCCTCCTGAGCAGCTGGGACCACAGACATGAGCCACCATGCGCAGCCAATCTCTGTATTTTTAGTAGAGATGGGTTTCACCATGTTGGCCAGGATGGTCTTGATCTCTTGACCTCACAATCTGCCCATTTTGGCCTCCCAAAGTGCTGAGATTACAGGTGTGAACCACCGCACCGGGCCAATTTTTGTATTTTTAATAGAGACGGGTGTTTCACTATGTTGGCCAGGCTGGTCTCGAACTCCTGACCTCAGGTGATCCACCTGCCTTGGCCTCCCAAAGTGCTGGGATTACAGGTGTGAGCCACTGTGCCCAGCCCACTCTGGAGTTTCTTTCTGTCTCTGTAGGTCTAGAGGTACTGTTTCCAGGAGGGAGTTGGCGGGGACACTTATACCAGGGAACAAAGCAAGAGTCTCGTGACACGTTAAGCGCACAAACACCTACTCCATGCCAGTCTCTGTATAAGTGCTGTCATTTAACCCTCTTTGAAGTAGGTATTTTCCAGTTTGAGACACTGAGGCTTATAAGGGAAGGCGAAGTGACTCGCCCCAGGTCTCATGCACAGGAAGTGGCAGTGCTGGGAGCTGCACGCTTGTTTGCTGACCCCCACGCCTCTGCCCCAGGAGAGGTGGATTCCCAAACTGCTTGGGACATGCAGGGATGGAAGGTGTAAGGGGCCACCTGTGTGGAGATGCAGAGCAGGGACAGCCGGGGAGGCAGTGCTGGAAGCTGGTTCCGGAACTCTTCCGGCAGGAGCTGGTGGGGAGGCTGTCGGTCTCATCCATGGGAAAAAACCAATCACCTTGGGTTGCCTCGGAGGTGAACAATCCGATTCTGTTTTGTTTTGTTTGTTGGCTTTATACAGTTTTCCTGTTGGCTTGGGGTTGTGTTTCTGCCCAGGGTGCACCTGCTGGAGGAGGCTGAGTGGATTCCAGACTGGCTGCTTGTCTGAGAGAAGCCAGGGTGGGCTCCAGCATTCCTACGTTTGCTCCAAGGTGTGGATGGCCAGAAGTGAGTGACGGGGCTCCTGAAGCTCCTCCTAGGCCGACCTTCCTGGTCCCCACGGGGCTTCATCGGCTCCTGGCTCCCACCTGCCTTCAGGGTCCAGGGAATCATTCACACATCCTCTGTTCCAGCCCCTCCTCTGAGCTTCAGATCCAACCATCCCCTACGTATTGGTCACCACCGCTCTTGTCATTGTGCCCAAAATTGAACTTCTAGAATGCCCCCTCCTCCCCGTCCTCTTCCTGAATTCCTGAGCTCTGGAAATGGTCCACATTTCCCCAGGAGGCACTCTGACTCCCACCTGGCTGTCACCCCTTGGGTCTCCTCCATCAGCAAGTCCTGTCTATTTCTTTCCCCTTCCATGGCTCCACTGTCATCCCAGCCGCTATCACTTTGCTCGGGGGGACTTCAGGGCTTTCGGATGCCTCCCTGCCTCTTCTACCCATTCTGGTCCAGTTTCCCACGGCATCCCATTGTCCTGGGGACAAAGACCCCAAATCTCACCAGTCCTGCTGGTGTATCCCCTCCACGCTCCTCTCACACTGTGCCCCTCCCCGTCCCAGCTCCATGCTCTGCCTCCCTGGCTGCCCTTCATTCACTCCCCTGAGCTCTAGCCTCCCGAAAGCCTTTGCACCACCATTCCTTGCACCCAGAACGCTCTTCCTTCTCCTCTCTGCCAGCAGCCCCTCCTTATCTCCTACTTCAGATCCCCTTTCAGGGGTCCTCCTGGGTTCCATCTAGGAGCCATCCCTGCCCCCACCCCTTCCCATTCCCCACAGCGTTTCTGGGATCTGCATGGCTCAATAACCAAGCCACGCCGTTGGTTAAGGAAGGCATGGTGGCTGAGCACCTATGGTGCGCCAGGCCCTGTGTGATCCAGGCTCTTCCCATCCACTCTCATTGAATCCCACAACCACTCCGAAAGGAAAGGTACTTCTAAGCTCATCCTACAGGTGAGGCCCCTGAGACTCAGAGACGTGAAGTGTCCTGCCAAAGGTGACACAGCTGGAGGGTGGCAGAGCTGGGATTCACATCTGGGTCCATCTGGGGCTCGGAGGCTTACAGCCCTGATGTTGATCTTCCAAAGGCTGATCTCTCCATACGAATCATCAAACACCCGTCGGACGCTAAATCTGGGTTTCTGACAGGGTTACATGTTTCAGAATAAAGGCAAGATGCAGAATGATGCCTGCAGTTGCCCCCACCCAACCCCTGCAAAGCCAACTTTGCAGAGCTGGGGAAACTGAGGCACGGTTCCCAGGGGAGTGGGATTGCATGGGAATAGTGAGCAGGTTGCTTGTATTTTTACTGCATACAGCTCCTTTCATACTCCCTTGTGGTTGACAAGTGTGTTCGTGAATCCTCAGTCCCCTGTCCCCTTCTGACGGGGGTCCTGTCCCCAATAGGTGGCAACTGGTCAAAGCATCTGAACCCACGTGAGGGTGATGATGGCCCTGGGCTTGCTGTGTCTTACATGGTGCACACGGAGCCTACTGACCCTTCCTCTATTTGTTAAAAAGAGGAGATTCCTCCCCATTTCAGAGTTTCAGGCACTGGTGTAGGCTCATGGGATGTTTTTTTGTTTTTTGTTTGTTTGTTTGTTTGTTTGAGACGATGTCTCTGTCTGTTACCCAGGCTGGAGTGCAGTGGCCTGATCTTGGCTCACTGCAACCTCCACCTCCCAGGTTCAAGTGATTCTCCTGCCTCAGCCTCCCAAGTAGCTGGGATTACAGGCGCCCACCACCAGGCCCGGCTAATTTTTTTTTGTATTTTTAGTAGAGACGGGGGTTTCACCATGTTGGCCAGGTTGGTCTTGATCTCCTGACCTCTGGTGATCCACCCGCCTTGGCCTCCCAAAGTGCTGGGATTATAGATGTGAGCCACCATGCCTGGCCGGGAGATGAATTTTTAAATACTACTAATAATACACACAAATAATAAAATTACCACCACCACCACCACCACCACCACCACACACCCCGTTTCCTTCTCACTTATCTCTATGCTTCTCACAACCTCACAAGGTGTGACATGAACCCCCACCCCAAGCCCACAGGCTGGTGCTGCCCTTGCGCCCAGGCTGGTGAATGTGCCCATCTCCCCGGCTCCTCCCCACTTCCTCTTTGTCCTTCCTCTTTCCCATCGTATTTTTAGAAATCTTTGAGCTTGCAGCCCTGCTTCCAGGACAGCTGGCCTCACTTCCCCTTTCCAGGGCAGGAGGAAGATGCCATCTCAGGGCCCTAAATAAAGAGGCCCCTCAAAGTCTCAGTAGGAGGGACCCTGGGGCAGAGGGGGTGTGGGTGGAGCTGCTCCCCGCCCCAGCCCCACAAGCCCCACAGGCTCTGCGGAGTGCGGCTTCCTCCCCACCAGCCGAGCTGGCTCTATTTTTAACTGCGCTGCCTGTCTTCTCTGCACCAGCGCAGTGCTTGTCTTTGGTCACACTGGGGCTTTGCTGTCTGGCCCTCTCACCTTCCCGGCAGGCCCTGGGGGAGGGCGCCTTACCTGCTTCCTGACACAGGCCCACCTCAGGAGAGGAGGGGAGGCAACCCTGGGGGCCCCTGAGTCACCAGCCTGTCCATAATAAAGGTGAGAAAACTGAGGCCCATAGAAGGAAGAGACCATGACCACTGGCAGGGTGGTGCAGAGCTGGAACCTGAGCGAGGTCCGGCTAACTCCCAATCCCCGCTTCCCCAGGCCAGGCCAGGATGATGGCACCCACGTAGAGATGACAAATCGGAACTCAGAGAGGGGAAGTCACCGTGCTATGAAGAAGCCCCAATTAAGACCCAGTCTGGGCAACAGGGAAATGACCTTTCCTCCCTCCCTCTGGCCTCCTCCTCAAGGAGGTCTTCCCAGATCTCCTCTGCCCCAGTGGGAAAAGTTGCTTCCTCCCGTCTGTAGGTCTGTGTCCATTTGCACAGCTGGGTCAGGGTCCTGCAGGATGTGGCTCCTGCCTCTCCACCCCACCCCCAACATTCCAGACCAACACCTGTCCCCCAGGGTCAGGCCCACGGCTGGGTCACTGCTGTCCCCAGCACTGCATAGCACACTGGAAGGTCGTTTGTAGAGTGAATGAATGAAAAGACCAATTACTCGATGGAGAACCCATTGACCCCATTTAATCCATTTCCTCCCTAGTACCGGCTGAAGCAAAGCAGAGACTCCCCTCCCCTGCCCTCTCCATAGCCCCGGCCAACCTGGGGCTCTCTCCCGCAGGTTCTCGTCCCTGCTCTGCTGCTGACTGGCCGTGTGACCTCAAGCAAGTCAGTCCCCGTCTCTAGTTCACCTCTGGGAGCCTCAGTTTCCTTATCTGCAACATGGAGACAGCCATCCCTGTAACCTCAGTATGTTAGGACCCGAAAGGACAAAGCGCCCTGCTGGACACACAGGCAGGGGGGTTGCATCTCGGTGGGTGCCCTCCCCGCCTCATCCCACCCTCATGTCTGCTGAGAGGCCTGAGCCAGGTGCTGCCCCTCGCTGGGTCTCCCTGTGCCGACCAGGTGCCGCCAAGCTGTGCTCACTGAGCTGTGATTTTGGGAGCCCCCAAAGCCCATGGGAGAGGCAGGGGTCAGAGAGTGAGCCCTGGACAGGGATTCAGGGAACAGGATTTGGTCCTGCTCCTGCCTTAGAGAGGCTGTTTTCCTCCCTTGGCCTCTTTTCTCCCTTCTGCCACTGGGGGCGCTGTTGAAATGGATCAGTGGTTCTCTGGGTTCCCTGGGGCCCGAGGCTTCCATCTGGGGGTGGGGAGGAAGGGGGATGCCCAGTGGGCGGGGCCAGGCTGCTCCACATTAGGTGCGTTTGAAGCAAGGGTGCTCCTGGACAAGGTTGAGGTCATCTGGACCTGGGGAGCAGACGGCTCCCACCAGCCCTTAGGTTCTGGAATTCCAGCAGCCGTGTTCACCAGAACTGTTGCAGCTCTGGAGCATGCTGACATCCAGGGTGCAGAAACTTGGTCCCTCTTCCGGGCCTTCAATTTGCCTCCCAAAACACGACCCTGATGTTCTTTTCCTCACCATCTTTGCAGCCTCCTTTCTCCTCTTTCTCCCCAGACACATTGTCTTAGTAGCTGGGGAGGGTTTCAACAAGAGCCTCTGTTGCTCACTCCTGGCCCTCCCCTGGCTCTAGGCAGTGTCCTCAGCCTCCCCAAAGACCACCCCAACCCCCGGGGGCCAAAAAGGGACCTCAAGGCCCTTGTATCACCCAGACAAGCATCACCATCACCAACATCCCATCATCATCTTAATCGCAAGTCACTTTTCTGAGTCCACCTCTGAGCCTTTGGACTGGCTGTTCCTTCTGGCTGGAATGTTTGTTCCTTAGAAAGCCCCTTAGCTGACATCTTCCTCAGGTCCCTCATTAGACAGCATCTCCTCTTGGGGCCTTTTCCACCATGCATTCCTGTCTTCCTTACCCTGCTTTACTGTTCTTCATCCTACCTGCCATCAACTGACATATGGAATCACATTAGAGTCACTGCCGGTCTCCTCATCTAGAGCACAAGCCCATGAAGGGGGAAACAGCGTCTGCTTTGCTACTGCTGTGTGTCCAGCCCCTAGAACACAACTGGACACACAGGCTGAGCCCACAAATGTTTGCTTCTTGCAGCTACATTTCCCACCTGCGCTGTATTCCTTTATCTAGGACCCTGTGAGGCAGGGGCTGCTGTCCCATTCTAAAAGAGAGCACCCTGAGGCCCAGAGAGGTTGACGGCAGTTGCTTACCTGGGTGGCACAGGTCCATTCCGACGCCTGTGGGGAAAAGATGACCCGTGCTCCTGTCGCTTGCCGACCCAGCTGCTGCTCGGGCTGGCCCGGCAAGGATGCGTCACCTTGACTGTAACAGGCTCCTTCCTGCTTGCCCCGCCCAGCCCCGTGTGGGGAGGAAGTCAGTCCTGGCCCACTGGGGTCTCGTGTGCAGGCTTTTGACAAAACAGCACTTCCTAAAAACTGACAGAGTGTTGAGCAGCAGGGACCTTTGCCAGGGAGGGACAGAGGTGGAAACAAACAAACAAACAAACAAACAAACGGATGAAGTGAGGGGAGGGCCAGATAAAAAAGAGAAAGACAGTGAGACAGAAAGAAACACACAGACACATATGCACATACACACGTACACATGCACAGACACCGAGGGCGATGTTCACTGAGGACGAACATTTTCCAGGGGACCATGGGCATTCACCTGGCAGCCTCCTCACATATATGCCATAGGAGCACCCAACTTGGACAGTCCTAGCAGGGCCCCCTGTGTTCCACCCCACAAGCTCTCTTCCAACTCCCACTTGAGAAGAGACAAATGAATTCAGTGCTAGGAAGGGCTTTGCTTCCCTTCAAAGAAATATCTGGCTTTTTCTTGTCTAGTGAACAATCGGGTAATATGTTCCACTTTCCTTCTCCCCCAGGCTGCTGGGAAACTCATCGTCAAATCCAAAGCTCATTGACAGCTATTCTATGATGTCATGTGAACTTTGGGGCCTGACTCAGCTGTTTGACTCTCAGCTAGGGCTAGTCAGCCTCGCTTTGGTTATCTCTGAAAGGGGAATAACACTAACTCCGGGATATGGAAACCATGGAGTGAGAGGATGTGTCGGAGATGCTTGGGACATAGTAGGTGCTCAATAAACACTTTCTCCTTTGATTTTAATTATCTTCTTTGGTTAAAATGTATCATGTTATTCCTTGTGCCTTTTCTGGCAGGTTGGTTCAAATTCTTTCTGCAAAAAGCTTTGCTGTAAAGAAACAGGTATAAATTAAATGTGAATTCCCTATAACTTCAGGACACATGCAGAGTTATTCATCTGTTTCCCCATTACTCTCCAGGCCCCATGAGGGCAAGGTTACCTTTTGTGTTCTGGCGTGTGGTAAAATGCTGGGGACATAGAGGGTGTGCAAGTGTGGAATGAATGAACAAATGAATGAATGAATGAATGAAGGGAACATGGAGGAGATCACGGCGGATATGAAAGCTAGCTACAAGTTCACCTCCTTTTCACTATGCCGCCGCTTCTGCTGTCAAGGGGCGAAGTCCATTTCTCCTTCCTTGGAAGCTGAGCTGGCCTTGGGCATCTCTTTGACCAATAGCACGTGGCAGAAATGATGTGCCATGATGTTCGAGGCTGAGCTTTAAAAGGCCTTGCAGCTCCTGCTCTTGCTCTCAGCCCCCTGCCCGGCTACCATGAGAACAAGCCTGGGCTAGCCTGTTGGAAGACGGAGGACCACAAGGAGATAGGCTGGGCTGTCTTGGCTGTCCCCTGGTTGCTGCCTCATCAGTGAGGCCAGGGGACACCAGAAGAAGAACCATCAAGCGGAGTCCCACCCAAACTGCTGACCCATAGCACTATGGGAAATAATACATTTTTGTGGTTTAAGCCACCAACTTCTGGGATGCTTTGTTACACAGCCAAAGCTTGCTGATACAGAAGAAATCCAATGCTGTCATTTCCTCGGAGAGAAAACTGAGGCTTATTTCTGGGAAACACTTGACCAAGTTGGAACTTGAGTGAGTGCCAATTCAGGCCCAGAAGCCAGGCCTACTAAGTCCCTGTCTAGTGTGCTCAGGATTTTTGAACCCCACTGCTTCTCCCCTGCCCTGCCTCCACCTGGGTTCTTGTATAACTCATGATTCTTTTCTGGAAAACTTGTTACAATTATTTCCATGGTAAACTAGATTTTTCTCAACTGCTTTGGGCCTGAGGCACCACAAACCATGCCCTTGGCCATTTTAAAACTAGAAATGTGGGCTGGGCATAGTGGCTCATGCCTGTAATCCCAGCACTTTGGGAGGCCGAGGCGGGTGGATCACAAGGTCAGGAGATCAAGACCATCCTGGCCAACGTGGTGAAACCCTGTCTATACTAAAAATACAAAAATTAGCTGGGCATGGTGGCGGGTGCCTATAATCCCAGCTACTTGGGAGGCTGAAGCGGGAGAATCGCTTGAACCAGAGAGTCGGAGGTTGCAGTGAGCCGAGATCACGCCACTGCACTCCAGCCTGGCAACAGAGTGAGACTCCGTCTCAAAAAACAAAACAAAAGAAAAAACAAAACAAACAAAATAACCCCTAGAAATGTGGAGAAAGGTATATATAATTCCCTGTGCAGAAAGACTTCACACTGCAGGCCGGAGACTGCTATCTTTAGAAAGTCATGCTTGCAAAGTTGACCCTTGGCTGGCACCTGGGAGCTTGGATTTGGGGAGGGCTCCCACCACCCTAACTGATGAGAGTGGCTTACTGGGCCTAACCTATTTGCCTAGCATCCCTGGCAGCATCCCATCTCACAGGTGCTTTCACGACTTGTTGCTGGAGGAATTGAGCGTGTCCTGTGCGACTCTTTTGGGAGCAGACTCTTGGAAGCTGCACCTGGTTTCCTCTGGACTTCGCCATGGCGCCTTTGCGGATTCTGCTTTGAGTCCTTTCACTGCCATAGATCATAGCCGTAAGTATGACCATGTGCTGAGTCCTGGGAGTCCACCTAGTAAACCACTGAACCTGGGATGGCCTTGGGGAAGGCTGCCTAATCTTGCGGCTGATCCAGTAAATGCGTCTTGACCAGGCCACGGTTTGGCATCTGGCACTTCCCTTTTGTCTGATGGATGGTCATGGTTGTGTGGTTCAGCTATTGTTACTGTCTTATTCTCTAAGACATACCTCAAATACCGCCTCCTCTGTGAGGTCCGTTGTGATGACACCTCCCCTCCCTCTTTCCCACAACGCTGGTCATGTTTAACGGCTTATATGCAGACAGCCTGGGAGGGAGGGACTCTTTCACTGTGAGCAGCAAAGAGTTTAGCAGAACTGACTCCATCATTTTCTCCGTCACTCCTTGTCCAGGTTTGGCTGCAAGATTTGCTGGGAACCAATAGCACAGGCAATGAGGAGAGCAGGAAGCTGGACCCACGGGAGCCACAGAGAACTGGATTTGAATCCTGACTCAGCTCTTGTGAGCTGTGTGATCTTCTTCCTTCCCCTCCGACCCTCATTTTTAATCATTTAAAATCATCTACAAAATGGAGACAGTTCAGGTTAGGTTTGCCTACATGAAACAGAAAACCCAAATAATAATAATGGTTTAAAGAAAGTAGAGGTTTATTGATCTCTTACAAGAAAGAAACCTGAAGTGGGCAACACACGGCTGCCCTGTAGCAGCCTGGGCGTGGATCCAGGATCCTTCTAACTTTCGGCTGCTGTCCTCAAATTCTCTTCATGGTCCAAAGTGGCTGCTCGATCTCCAGCTATCATGTCTAAATTCCAGGTAGGAGGAAGGATGAAAACGGGAAGGAATCCCCTTAAAACTCTTTCTGGCCTGAGATCAGTCCTTCTGCACTACATCAGGCTCTGGTTCCTACCTGTGTACCAGGCAGGGGATCCGCAGTTGGTTCTGGGGCAACAAATGACAGTCTCCAAACACGAGATCTGGGAGGTCCTAAAAAAACCATCACTGCTATTTCTGGAGTGCCTGCTATGGAGTGCCAGACACTGTGCTAAGTGCTTGTCATCTCATTTAACCCTTTCCACCATTCAACAAATTACGTTATTACAACCCCTCTTTCATAGATGAGGGAACTGAGTTCAGAGAGGTTAAATCACTTGCCCAAGGTCACACAGCCAGGAGAAAGCAAAGTTCAGATTCAAGCCCTGAACTGTCTGACTTCAGATCCCCACACTCAGCTTGTACAAGCGTCACTTTAAACATTTCAGAAGTTCACCGACCTGCCCTCCCCACTCCCTGCACTTCCTTTGAGGGAGAGATAGGAAGGGTCTAGCATCTGAATCAAATAATAGCAAAACCATCTGGGTAACATTTTCTGTTTGTCCAAAAGCTCAGAATTCCTCACGTGATGCCAATGGCCCAAGGGCGAGAGAGATGGAAGAAGCTGAGAGGAGGTCTATTTCCATGGCCTCATCTTACAGATGGGAAACGGAGGCTGGGAGAGGGAAGGGACTTAACAGAGTGAGTTAGAAGCAGAATCTGCCCTTAAGCCCATTTTGGCTGCACAGTCAGAGTGCCCATCCATCCATCCATCCATCCATCCATTCATTTATTTATTCCTTTGATGTTTATTGAAGGCCTGCTATGAGCCGTGCACTGTTCCTGGCATTGGCACAGACAAACGTCCTGCCCTCATGGGGCACATGGTTGAGTCACTAGGCCAGATGGGAGGTGGCAGGTGGTGGGCAAGGTGTGTGTTGGGGGAGTGAATCCTCTCTGCAGTCCTTCCCCTTTCTCATTTTCTCTGATTTCTGATTTTTTCCTCAAGGACTCAGAACTGGAGACAGCGTCCTGGAGGCTCTCATAGTGGAGCATCCTGAGACTGCTGAAGGTCTGCCTGTGAACCTGAGCTGTGAGTAGGGTTTCCAGAGCACAGATCTCTCTAGATGTGCCTGATTTCCCCCCGACCTGTCACTCCTCGTCCAGTGACCAAGAGCACGGGCAATGGGAGAGAAGGAAGCTGGATCCAGGAAGGAGGGCCTGCGACCCAGTAAGCCATAGGCAGGGATGGGGGTCAAGGGCAGTGGGGCACATGCTGATGTTCAAGTTCTAGAACTTGCCCGTAACACAGAGGCTCCTCCTAGCACCACTGATAACCAGAGAATTTGGGGAAGAGCTCAAAGGCTCATCGGAGAGCGAATGGTTAAAAATATTGTACCGTGTCTGGATGATGGGTCAGTGCGAGTCATGAAAGAGAAGAATTACGATGTAGGATTCAAGCATCTACTTCCAGTTGTATGTAATGGTAACTCAGACGGGCTTAAATGGGAATTGAGCAGCTCAGTCTCTCAACAGTCTAAAACGGGGTTGGCCTTGGGGATAGAGATAGCAGAGACTCTTTTTTATTTTTTATTTTTTAAGATGGAGTCTCACTCTGTTGCCCAGGCTGGAGTGCAGTGGTGCGGTCTCGGCTCACTGCAATCTCCGCCTCCCGGGTTCAAGTCATTCTCCTGCCTCAGCCTCCCAAGTAGCTGGGATTACAAGCACCTGCAACCACGCCTGGCTAATTTTTTTTTTTTTTTTTTTGTATTTTTAGTAGAGATGGGCTTTCACCATGTTGGCCAGGCTGGAACTCCTGACCTCGTGATCTGCCCTCCTTGGCCTCCCAAAGTGCTGGGATTACAGGCGTGAACCACCGTACCCAGCCTACCCGAGACTCTTAAGTGTCCTTGTTAATTCTCTCCCTCCCTCTCTGTCTCTCAGTTCCAGGCTCACATCAAATCATCTTTGATTTCAGAGAGAGGGCTTACCAAAAAGAAATTTCCCAGGAAAAGACTGTGATTGGCTAGGCCTGGGTCATGTGCCCCACCCCTGGAACAATCATTGCAACAGCGTGGGAGAAACAGCATGATGGGTCAGGCCTCGGTTATGTGCCCAGCCATGTGGCCAGAAGGGAGGTGAGAGGGGATGGACAGGCCTACCAGAGCCACAAGGTGAGGGGCATTTCTCTAAAAAAAGGAAAGCTAGGCAGATAAAAACAACATTCACTCTTGCTATGTATTTATTTATTGAGACAGAGTCTTTCTCTGTCTCCCAGGCTGGAGTGCAGTGGCAGCTCACTGCAACTTCTGATTCCCAGGCTCAAATGATGCTCATGCCTCAGCCTCCCGAGTAGCTGGGACTACAGGCACGCACCACCACGCTCAGATAACTTTTTGTTTTTTTTTAGTAGAGACAGGGTTTCACCATGTTGGTCAGGCTGGTCTCGAACTCCTGGCCTCAAGTAATCAGCCCGCTTCAGCCTCCCAACGTGCTAGAATTACAAGCATGAGCCATCGCACCTGGCCCCCTCTTGCTATTTTTGATCCTAGGTTATATTGATAAACATGGAAAGTTATCCTCGACATAGAACTGTGAATTTGTGTGTTTTCATGTAGCCTGGGGATCGGGAGCCCAGACTCGGGAGCCAGACGGTCTGGGCTCAAATTCCAGCCTTGCCACTTTTTTACCATGGTCTTAGGTGATTGACTTCACCTCCCTGAGCCTCAGTTTCTTCATCTGTAAAATAGGCATAATAAGGGTGCTTGCCTCATATCATTGGTGACGGGATCTCTGAGTCAAGCTGTGTCAAGCGTGTTGGAGTGGTGCTCGGTCTGTAGTCAGTTTTTGATCGATGTTAGCGGTTGGAGAGGCCTAGAGCAGGGGTTGCCAGCTTGAATGCCCTGAAGGGTGAGACAATAAGCAAATGAGGGGAGTGGGCCCACTTAGGGACACAGTGGGGAACGGTGGGGACTGTAGCAAAATGGAGTGGCTTGTCCCATATGAAGTGGGCAGCTGGTCCTGGCCCTAGCTGACTGCCACCATGGAGAGACAAGAGTACAGGATGGCTGGTTTCTCTGTTTTCCAAGCATGGCTGCATTCATCTGCTTTCGTGTGAGATTCATCCTCAAGAAGTTTGACAAAATGGCAAAATGCTGAGCTGGAGAACATGGCGGAGGCCAATGCCATGGGCTGGATGTGGTTCGTGGCTCGCCCACTCACTGCCTCCCAGGTAAGCAGATGATGAAAGATCTTATCTGGAAAGGACAGTCACCAATGTGGTGACAGTCACTGTCCCTGTGTTGTAGGATTTATGGTGATTTGAATCTTCTTGGTATTTAGACATTTTATTCATCACCACCAACAACAAAAGAGAGGGTAGGAGCTGTGGGAAAGGGGGTTGGGAGGAGCGTGGGGAGAGAAGGTGGACAGGGTGGTGGCCACATTCAGGGTGCTTGCAGGAGCCCAGAATGTCAGTCTCCGCATGTTAACACACACCAGCCTTGACGCCTAGCAGAGGCTGAGCAGGGTGGGGGCCAAAGCTGCCTTCTCCATTTCTCCTTAATGGCGTCCCACGTAGGTGACCTCTCTCTTGCCTGAGAACCCCTGGACTTGGGTTCAAATCCCAACATTACCAGTGTGGGATTTGTGACTTTACCTCTGCGTCTGTGTCCCTGTCTGCAAAGCGAATGTAGTTGTGCCTCCTTTCCTGTGTAGATGAAGGGATTGCAAAAGCAAGCCAGGAAGGACATAGCCCAGCTTCGAGTGACAGGTGTGCCACACACGCGGATGTCTGAGCACCTGGTCCTGCCGTCTGGAGATGGTGTGCATCCTGCATCTCTGGGCACTTCAACCCAAGCGGGGGACTGAAGTGCTGGGATTTCAAATGGAGGGACAATTTTAGGTGAGATTATCTCATACCTCGTAACTCGTAGATGGCTACGAGTTCTGAGCACAGACTCTGAGCCAGGCTGACAGCTGGGTGCTGGGGACAGAAAATTAAACAGCCAGCACCCATGCTCTGCGATAAGCCCAGGGCACAGAGGGGCTCTTAACCCATTCAGTGAGCATGAATGCTCATCTGGAGTCTTGACTGTTTGGTCTGAGGATTGAAATCAGTAGTTTGACACTATTGAAGGTCAAACAGGACTTTTTGAGGGAGAAGGTGAGGAGACGGTGTCCCTGGCTGTAGGAACAGCCAAATGTAAGGGCTGGGTGGCTTGAGAGGGAATGCAGAGGCGCTGGGCAAGAGGCTGGTCTAGTTCTGCTTTGGGTCTCTCCCTCTCCCCCACGCCCCTGGGCCTCTACCCTTGACTCAGCTGCTCCCTGACTCCCACTTCCCCTTTCCAACCAGGCAGCTGTAGTTTTGGGACTGGGCCCTTTTCTGCTAGGGACAGGAAAACACACTTGCAGGTCCAGTGCATGCGTGCGTATCACGTGCACGAAGAGGGGCCCTGGGTTCTGCCCCGCGCCAAAGTCACTGCGGTAGGGGCCTGGAGGAAGCCCAAGGTCTCCTGCGGGCCCAGGAGGTGTGTCATGGGGTGGGATGGGCGGAGGTTCCAGACAAACCAGGGGCAGCCTCTCTCTGTGTCACTCCTCCCTGAGGTCACAGATGGCTGCTGCAGTCTCAGGTGTCACATCCTGACTTGACCATGCCTACCCTGGCTGCGCTCAGCCCCTGTGGCCAGGGTGGGTCCATGCTCACACCTGGATGCAAGGGCTCCTGGGAACATAGCCCCTGGCATTGGCAGCATCGAGGTGGGAGGTGGGGAGGAGGGGGCTGCTGGTGGGAATGAAGGGACCAGCCTGTGAGATCCTGGAGGGGCCATCATGGGAATAAGGGGGAGCAGCAGAGGGATGGATGAAGGAACCCAGGTGTGGCCAGAGGCTCCCAGATGAGGGCCTTCCAGGAAGTGACTGGCTATATCCCTGTCTGCTGGGAGGTCGAGGTCTCCAATGTCCATGGGGTCAGCAAGGGGCTGGGGGTGAGCGGTGGGGAGGAAAGGAGGGGAGGAAGTGGAGGGTGTGAGGTGGGGCAGGGACGAGGGCTGGGAGAGGTGGGATCCGCTGCAGCCCGAGGGGGTGGGTTGAAGACGGTGTTTTCAGGAAAGAAGCAACCTGACCTGAGTCAAGCTGCAAGAGGCCCAAGGCGTTTCTGAGTAGAGAGGAGGAGGAGGAGAGCAGGGCACGGGAGGGGACGGCAGGCTAAGAGGAAAGTCCGGAGGACCCTCTCCCCACGGGGAGGGTAAGGCTGGAACCTGCAATCCTGTCATCTGAAGGTGACTGTCTCCCATTTGACAGACCAGGAAACTGAGGTTCAGGGAGTCCTCACTGGCAGGCCAGGGCTCCAGCCCAGAGTTTGGTTGTGACTTCTGAGTGGTCATGGTTAAGGTTGACTCATCTTTCTGGGACGTGAGTTCTAGCTCTTTCGGATTCCACTCCTTCAGTGTCTGTGGGAGTCCTTTAAAAGATTGAAATCAGTAGTTAAACCCGTGTCCACTTCAGTCTACCACGGAGTCTCATTTTTTGCCCAAAAGTATAATTGTAGAGCTCCAACCAAACGGATTCACACATGATCTCCGGTTAAACGTGATCGCTGGGTCCCTCTGTCCCCATTTCTGCCATTGTGTTCTTGTGTCTTTGGCTTCTATGTCCACATTTATGGGCCGTGGGGCATGGGGGAGGCCAGGGCTACTTGCTGGACACCCTCCAGAACCAAGCCCACCCCAGGGCAGCGCTGGGGCTCCCCGGGTCCTCCTGCTTTGAAAACTGAGTGGCCAAAACACTTCTGTGGGCTCTGAGGGCAGGGCTGGATGATTTTGTGTTTTGTGTTTCTTTGAGACAAGGTCTAGCTCTGTTGCCCAGGCCGGAGTGCAGTGGAGCAAACACAGCTCACTGCAGACTTGGCCTCCCAGGCTCAAGCGATCCTCCCACCTCAGCCTCCCAAGTAGTAGGACTACAGTCACATGCCACCATGCCTAATTTTTTTTTTTTTTGTAGAGACAGGGGTCTTGCCATGTTGTCCAGGCTGGTCTCTAAACCCTGGGCTCAAAGGATCCTCCTGCTTTGTCTCCGAAAGTGCTGGGATTACAGGCATGAGCCACTGTGCTGGGGCCAGGGCTGGGTGTTTGAAAAGATACTCAGGGTCAGGTGCGGTGGCTGACGCCTGTAATCCCAGCATTTTGGGAGGCTGAGGTGGGTAGATTGCCTGTGGTCAGGAGTTCGAGACCAACCTGGCCAACATGGTGAAACCCGTCTCTACCAAAAATACAAAAAAATTAGCTGTGCGTGGTGGTGCGTTCCTGTAATCCCAGCTACGCGGGAGGCCGAGACAGGAGAATCACTTGAACCTGGGAGGCAGAGGTCGCAGTGAGCTGAGATTTCACCACTGCACTCCAGCCTTGGCAACAGAATGGAAAAGAAAAGAAAAGATGCTCCGGATTTTGCCTTCTGGAGTGTAAAGCTAGACAGGGGCCCCTCAGAATTGGTTGGTTTGCATGTGAAAGTCATTTGCTCTCTCTAGGAATTAGCTAACCCTGGGAGAGGTGCTAATTCTTAGTCACGAGGTCCCAGATGCCGGAGCATCAAGAATATAGAAAGTAAGAAAATACAGTTAATATATTACATCTAGTTAGTACACTGGGCTGGTCTGGCTTCCTGCTGCATCTCCAGCACTTACAACAACCTGGAACACAATAGATGGTCAAAACATGCTTCTTGAAGGAATGAGGCTGCGTCGTGTTTGTGAAGGGCTGATGTGTGTCACATGAAGTGCCCCTGTCTGACTTTACACTCCAGAAGGCAAAATCCTGAGTATGGCGAAATCTTGGTTCACTGCAACCTCCACCTCCCGGGTTCAAGCGATTCCCCTGCCTTAGCCTCCCGGGGAGCTGGGATTATAGGCATGCGCCACCATGCACAGCTAATTTTTTTGTATTTTTAGTAGAGGTGGGGTTTCACCATGTTGGCCAGGCTGGTCTCGAACTCCTGACCTCAGGTAATCTGTCCGCCTCAGCCTCCCAAAGTGCTGGGAGGACTAGCTTCTTTCTGGTGTCAGCCAGCAGCTCCTTGGATTCCGATGAGTCACCCTGGCTTTGAACCTCAGTGCCTCCACCCGTGAGTTGCAGCAGCATCAGTCAGGCTCAGCCTTCCCATCTGTAAAATGCGGATACCATGGAATGTCTCAGCAGCTTGGGAAGATCAGAGGGAGCAAGGGCAGAAGACAGGGGCTGGCTGTGTTTTCTTGAGATTTAGGAAAGATGATCTTAGGGAGGGAAACTCAAACCTGGATACACACCAGCCTCACCTGGGGTACCTGTTAAGATACAGACTCCCAAGTTCTGAGTCTGTCTCTCCGATGGAGGGACCTGGAATCATTATTTCAAACATGCACTCAGATGCCTGTGACCCCAGTAAGGGCCATGCTATCCTCCAGGTTCTGTAAAGATGTCAGGACATGCTCTGGGCTTCGGCCTTCAGCGAAGAAGTTCTTTTAAGTAACAAGGAAACCACTTCTTTGCTTGCTGTTGAGGGCATGATGTCACCCAGTGCCTCTTACAGCAGAGCACGTAAGAGCTTTCGCCTGGCATGGTGTTAAGAAAACCCATCTCGCTAAGAAACTGACATGCTTCTCCTTTTCCAGTAAGGAGAACTGAGTAATGTATCCTGTTTCCCTTTTTGCCCCAGCTGCCAGGAAGCTCAGGCCAATCCGAATCTCATCAGCAACAACTCATCATTTGGCATATTTCCCTCTGCTTTTCTCCTTGGTCTTGATCTTCTACTTTTGTATTCCTAGCTTTTTGTGTATGTGGGAGATGGAGATTCTCAATATAAAAGGAAAGGAGGAGGGAAGGAAGAAAGGCAGAATAAAGATCTCCATCATGGGACACCACACTTAAAATTTTGGCCGCCAGCCCGCTGTGTGCCCTCAGGTCACTCACTCTCACTCTCTGATTCCCTCTACCCTCCTCACCCCCATCAGTCTCCCCTGCAGCCTCTCCTTTCTCTGTCTTCCCTGAAATGTTTATTCCCTTATTCATTCAACACGTATTTATGGAATACCTATCTGTTCTGCTCCATAACAAATGACTTTGAAACGTCTTAGTGGATTTAAACAGCATTGATTTTGCTCACGAATCCGCAGTCTAGGCAGGGTCCCCCTGGGAGAGCCAGTCTCTGCTCTTCTTGAGGTCGGCTGGGGTGTTAATATCTGAAGGCTCAAACATGTGTCATTTCTTGGTGTTGGGGGAACACTAGCTATTTTCAAAATCTTCCCATCTAACTATTTTGAAATATACAAAAATCGTCCACTATAGACTTCCTGCTGTGTTATAGAACGATAGAGATGATTCCTCCTATCCGGCTGTCATTTTGTACTTGTTAACCAATCTCTTCCTCCCCTCTGCTCCCCGATCCCCTTTCTATCCTCTGGTGACCTCCATTCTACTCTCTGCCTCTGTGAGATTGACTTTTTAGCTCCTACATATGAGAGACAATTTGTCTTCCTGCGCCTGACTTAATTCACTAACATAATGTCCTCCAGGCTCATCCGTGTTGTTGCAAATGACGATATTTCATTATTTTTTATGGCTGAGTAATATTCCACTGTGTATATGTATCACATTTTCTTTATCTATTCATCCACTGATAGACACTTAGGTTGCTCCCATATCTTGGCTATTGTGAATAATGACACAATAAACATGGGAGTACAGACATCTCTTCAACATGCTGATTTTCTTTCCTTTGGACATATACCCAGGAGTGGGATTGCAGGATCATATGGTAGCGCTAGCTGTAGTTTTTTGAGGAAGCTCCGGGCTGTTTTTCATAACAGCTGTACTGATTTACATCCCCACCAACAGTGGCCGAGTTCCCCTTTCTCTGCATTCTTGCCAGCATTTGCCATGTTCTGTCTTTTTGATTATAGCAATTTTAACTGGGGTGAGATAATATCTTATTGTGGTTTTATTGCATTTCCTTGATGACTGGCAATGTTGAACATTTTTTTCCCATGTATCTGTTGGCTATCTGCATGTCTTCTTTTGAGAAATGTCTATTCAAGTCTTTTGCCCATTTAAAAATTGTATTTTTTTTCTTTCTGTTGAGTTATTTGAGCTCCTTCTGTGTTCTGGACATTAATTCTTTGTTGGGTGGATAGTTTGCAAATACTCCCTCCCATTCTATAGGTTGCCTCTTCTCTCTGTGGATTGTTTCCTTTGCTATGCAGATGTTTTTGGCTTGTTTCATTCTCCATTTGTCTATTTTTGCTTTTGTTGCCTGTGCTTTCGAGGTCTTATAAAAAAAAAAAAACACTCTGTCCAGACCAATGTCCTGAGGCATTTTCTCTATGCTTTCTTCTAGTACTTTCATAGTTTCGAGACTTACATTTATGTCTTTAATCCATTTTGAGCTGATTTTTGTGTGTGGTGGGAGATAGGGGTCTAGGTTCATTCTTCTGCATGCTGATATCCAGTTTTCCTGGTACCACTTACTGAAGAGACTGTCCTTTCCCCAGTGTATATTCTTGGTGCCTTTGTAAAAAACCATTTGGCTGTAAATACGTGGATTTATATCTGGGTTTTCTATTCTGTTCCATTGGTCTATGTGTCCATTTTTGTTTTTGTTTTTGTTTTCTGAGACAGAGTCTTACTTCTTGCCCAGGCTGGAGTGCAGCAGCGCCATCTCGGCTCACTGCAACCTCCACCTCCCAGGTTCAAGTGATCCTCCCACCTCAGCCTCCCAAGTAGCTGGGAATACAGGCAACAGCCACCATGGTTGGCTAATTTTTGTAGTTTTAGTAGAGACGGGGTTTCACCTTGTTGGCCAGGCTGGTCTTGAACTCTGACCTCAAGTGAACTCCTGCCTCAGCCTCCCAAAGTGCTGGGAATACAGGTGTGAGCCACTGTACCTGGCCTATGTGTCTACTTTTATGCCAGTACCATGCTGTTTTGGTTACTATAACCTGGTGGTATGTTTTGAAGTCAGGTAGCGTGATGCCTCCAGCTTTCTTCCTTTTGCTCAAAGGCCCTGAATGCTTTGTCCATACAGATTGCATACAGATTTTAGGATATTTTTTTCTATTTCTGTGATGAATGTCATTGGTATTTTGGTAAAGATTATATTGAATCTGTAGATCCCTTTGTGTGGTATGGACATTTTAACAATATTAATTCTTCCAATCCATGAACATGGGTTATTTTTCCATGTTTTTGTGTCCTCTTCAGTTTCTCTCATCAGTGTTTTATAATTTTCATCATAGAGATCTTTTACCTCTTAGGTTAAATTTATTCATGGCTGGGCATGGTGGCTCATGCCCATAATCCCAGCACTTTGGAAAGCCTAGGCGGGTGGATCACGAGGTCAGGAGATAGAGACCATCCTGGCTAACACGGTGAAACCCCGTCTCTACTAAAAATACAAAAAAAAAAAAAAAAAAAAAAATTAGCTAGGTGTCATGGCGGGCATCTGCAGTCCCAGCTACTCGGGAGGCTGAGGCAGGAGAATGGCGTGAACCCGGAAGGTGGAGCTTGCAGTGAGCCGAGATCGCACCACTGCACTCCAGCCTGGGCAACAGAACGAGACTCTGTCTCAAAAAAAAATTATTCGTAAATGTGTGTGTTTTTTTTTGCAGCTATTATAAATGGGATTGCTTTTTTCTTTTTCAAGTTGCTTCCTACCAGTGTAAAGAAACACTTCTGATTTTTGTATGTTGATTTTGTGTCTTGCAACTTCACTGAATTTATTAGTCCTAACCATTTTTGAATGGAGTGTTTGGGTTTTTGTAAATATAAGATGATGTCATCTGCAAAAAGGGACAATTTTACTTCCTGCTTTCCAGTTTGGATGCCATTTTTTTCTTTCACTTGCCCAATTGCTCTGGGCAGGGCTAGAGTTTCAATTTTGCAACCTTAAAAAAGTTGCACGTTGTGAATGTACTTAATGTCACTGAACTTTACACTTCAAATGGTAAAAATGGTACATTTTCTGTTATGTATATTTCACTGCAATTAAAACAACACAAATGAAGCCCTACAGAAAAGTTTTTTAAAAGGCCACCAAAAACCCTAGAAAGCTCTGGGAGGCACCCAGTGCAAGACCCGCACAGAGGGGCTCAGGCCTGAGATCAGGCCACCAAGCTGGGCAGACACGGCCAGCTCCTCCTCGTTACTGCTGGCTGCCCCGCTACAGTGAGCTTCCCTCTCTGGGCCTCAGCTTCCTTTTCTGTAAAACAGGGTTAGTGACCAGGTGCGGTGGCTCATGCCTGTAATTCCAGCACTTTGGGAGGCCGAGGTGGGTGGATCACCTGAGATCAGGAGTTCGAGACCAGCCTGACCAACAAGGTGAAACCCTGTCTCTGCTAAAAATACAAAAATTAGCCGGACATGGTGGCAGGCGCCTGTAATCCCAGCTACTCAGGAGGCTGAGACAGGAGAATCGCTTGAACTCGGGAGGTGGAGGTTGCAGTGAGCCGAGATCGCACCACTGCACTCCAGTCTGAGTGATGAAGTGAGACTCCTCTCAAAAACAAAACGAAAAACAGAAAACAAAAACAAAAAAACCGGGGTTAGTGACGACGCCTCCCTCAAGGGAAGGTTGTTTTTGTTTCATTTTTTCAAACAAGGGAAGTTTTGCAGAATATAATGAAATAACCCATGTAAGGCAGTCAGCACAGAGCACGGCCACGAGTGGCCGAGGGGAGTGGGCCTGGGGTCTCTCAGCTCTCCAGAGCCGAGGCCCACAGGAGGTGCCAGACCAGAGTCGGGGCAGGGGTCTGGCCCTCCTTGCCCCACCCCTCGTCGGTTTCCTAGGTGACCAAAGCCAGCCCGCGGGCTCCCCTGCGTGGTCGCCGCGGGGATGGCACTCAGAGAACCCACCGCCTGGGGCTCCCCCGTGAACGAGGGGACCTCTGAGGGTCCTTCAGCGGCAATACCCAGGTATCCGTGGGGCTGGATTCTGGCCGGGAACAGGGCTGGACCCCTAGGAGCCCGTCACATGGGGGAGGCAATCCAATCCAGGATGATTCCGCTGACACGTAACGAGTTCTTGAAACCGTATGAATGGGAGTGGTAAGGATGGATTCCACATGGGGAGAACTGGGGAAGGGGTTGTCAGGTGTGGGGGTTGGGTTAGGAGAGCTGGCTTGGAAGAGGGAAGGGCACCGGGTGGTGGGGACAGCATGTGCAAGCCACAGAGGTGGAGACTGGGCGACCTCTGTGTACACTGGTGGGCAGGAGCACGCGCTTAACGCTGAGTGAGTGTATGCGTGTGGCTTTAGCGGGAAGCAGGGGGGATGAACCTCAAAGGAGAAATGGGCCAGGTGCCCACGCCTGTAATCCCAGCGCTTTGAGAGGCCGAGGCCAGCGGATCATCTGAGGTCAAGAGTTTGAGACCAGCCTGGCCAACATGGTGAAACCTAGTCCTTACTAAAAATACAAAAATCAGTCGGGTGTGATGGCACATGCCTGT
Source organism: Gorilla gorilla gorilla (assembly GCF_029281585.2). Taxonomy (NCBI): domain Eukaryota; kingdom Metazoa; phylum Chordata; class Mammalia; order Primates; family Hominidae; genus Gorilla; species Gorilla gorilla. The sequence goes on along the minus strand of NC_086018.1, from coordinate 35,268,015 downwards.
AATCCCAGCTACTTGGGAGGTTGAGGCAGGAGAATCGCTTGAACCTGGGAGGTGGACGTTGCAGTGAGCTGACATCTCACCACTGCACTCCAGCCTGGGCCACAGAGTAAGACTCTGTCAAAAAAAAAAAAAAAAAAAAAGAGAGAGAGAAATGGGAGCCAGGTGGTGAGAGGCTCTGAATGCCAGAACACCGTTTACTCTTATTTTTTTCAGATTGGCAATAGGTAAGAAAGAAACCCTCCTTGGTGGGAAATGTCTCTCGTGCCAGATGCCACCGAGGGGTCGTTCAATGCCTTGTCCCAAGTGCTCCTCAGTGCAACCCTTTGAGATTCTGTTATGAGCCTGCCTTGCCTATGAGTGAGGCTGAGCCTTGGAGAGGTGTCCTCACCCCCTCTGGGTCACACGCCAGATGGTGGGGACCTGAGAACCGGGAACCAAGGTGAGCCCTGATTTGCAGTTTAGAAAGGTCACTCTGGCTGTCATGTGAAGGAAGGACTTGACGGACAGATTAAATGCAGACAGGTCTGTTAGGAGGCTGTTACAAAGGCCCAGGCCAGGGATGCTGATGGTTGGGGGTACAGAGGATCTGGGGTGTGAGGGACCTTTGTGAGAGGTAATTAGATACTGAAACTGACTGGTCCTGGTGAAAAATCGAGGATGAAGGTGAGCAGAGTGAAGGATGACTTTGAGGTTTCCAGCCTGGGAGACTGGCGGGTGATGGTGGTGTTTCTACAGGGGGCTGAGCCAGCTTAGTGGGCAGTAGGTTAATGATGGCTGCAAATTCTTTTTTTTTTTTTTTTTTTTTTTGAGATGGAGTCTCGCTCTGCCGCCCAGGCTGGAATGCAATGGCATGATCTCGGCTCACTGCAACCTCCACCTCCCGGGTTCAAGCCATTCTCCTGCCTCAGCCTCCTAAGTAGGTAAGACTACAGGCATGTGCCACCATGCCTGGCTAATTTTTTGTATTTTTGGTAGAGACAGGGTTTCACCATGTTGGCCAGGCTGGTTTCGAACTCCTGACCTCAAGTGATCTGCCCACCTCGGCCTCCCAAAGTGCTGAGCCACTGTGCCCAGCCGATGGCTGCAAATTCTGTGCTCCTCTTTCCATTGAGCGGGGGAGTTTATTCCTTTCTTTGTACCTGGGCTTGGCCCAGGACTCACGTGACTCATGGAACAGAGGTCCAGCTGGTATTCCATTGCCTGGCTATGGCAACTCGTTCAAGAGTGGTTTGGTGACCTGAGTAAGTCCAGTGAGATTCAGTCCTGGGACTTTTGCTGGAACAACTAGACAAAGAAAACTCCTTTCCAGTTGTGATGTCCAGCTGGGAAGATGATGTGAATCTGGAGTTCTAAGTACCAGAAGGATCCTAAGAATGAAGCCACAGCAGAGGAAGGTGAGTGGGGAGATGGGCAACAACAGCTATTGAGGCTGGATGATATCATATGGGCCTCTGCGTCGTCAATGCTGGAAGCCCAGACAACTTGGTTACGTGAGCCAGCTAATTCCCTTTATGGCTATGACAAATATTAAAAAGTAGGCTCACTCAACAGCTATTCTCAATCCCTCTCCAGCTCTCCTTCCTCTACTAACTACAGAGTCTGAAACCTAAATTGTTATTTCCCAGCCTCCTTTGCAGCCAAGGATGGCCATGTGACCTTTCTGGCCAACCAGGGTCCCTGGAGAGGGTGGCCCTTCCTGAATAAAAGGAAATTCTCATGAGGAGAAGGCAGTGTTTGGCCCCCTTCCCTGCTGCTTGGAAAGTGGGTGTGAGGCTGGCAGGTGCAGCCAACTTGCAGCTCTCAACAGTAAGCATGAGGGGCAGAGCAAGTGCTGAGGGTGATGGGACCAAAACACAGAAGGGCCCGGGTTTCTGATGGCACTGCTGGGCTGCAGCTCCAGTCCTGGGCTGCCTCCTGACACCCTGGTGAGTGAGATCAACAAAGCCCTGCCCGTGCAAGCCCTGCTGCTTGTCTGCAGTGGAGTATGAGTGTGCTGACACATGGAGTGAGGCAGAGGGGCCCATACCAGTGCAAGGAGAGGACTGGAAAAGTATTGAAAAGGGGAGGGAGTGGCCCTAGCCAGGTGATGCAGAGAGGCAGGGTAGGAGTGGGCTAGGGCCCATGATCGACTCACTCACCTTCTATTCTACCCCACCCCACCCTCCTATACTATAGAGGCTAGCAAGCTGAAGCCACCCTTCCTCCCGGATCCCTTGCAGCTATGATTCTCGATGTGAATTAGATCCTACCAATGGGATTTGCTCCCATGAGATTTGGAAAGCAGCTGTCTTCTTGCTGCTCTTGGCAGTCATTGCTGGCAAGCGACCTTGTGGGTGTCAAGAAGCAGTTGCAGCAGAGGATGCAGTGCTGGACCCTGTGTCATAGTATCTGGACTCCGACTTCCTGAGGCTCAAGATTCGGGTACAGCAGTGGTGGTAGCATCCTAACCCCTGGGTGGCAGCCACAGTGGGGGGTTTAGGGGTGGCCCCTGACTCCTCACCTTCCTGGCTGTAGCCTCAGCTTCCTGGCTGAAGCTGAATCCTCACCCCTTGGTCAGTTCTGCAGTGTTCTGGGAGTCATTTCTGGAAACCGGCCTTGGAGCACGCTCCCTGAGTACATCTTATGATGTTGTAGGTGCTGAATTTCCTATGTTCAATCTCTTTCTGCTTAAGATACCTAATGTGGCTTCTAGTCCTTACACTGAAACATGACTGATACAAGGACCAAGAAGTGACCGTTGGATTTAGAAAGCTGGACGTCATACGTAGGTGAGCCTCGAGGGAGCATTTTCACTGGAGTGGTGGTGTAGGGCCATCCATTGTGGGAGCCGTTAGCACCTGTATTAATTCTCCAGGGCTGCCATGTCAAAGGACCACAGATCGGGAGGCTTCAACAACAGGAATATACTTTTTCACAGTTCTGGAGTCTGGAAGTCCAAGATCAAGGTGTCCGCAGGGTTGTTTCTTCTGAGGGCTCCCCTTGGCTAATGGTGGCCGTCTTCTCCCTGTGTCCACACATGGGCTTCCCTCTGTGCATGTCTGTGTCCTAATCTCCTCTTCTTATATGCACACCAGGCATATTGGGTGAGGGTCCACTCTCATGACCTCACTCTACCTGAATCACCTCTTTTTTCTTTTCTTTCTTTCTTTTATTTTTGAGATGGAGTCTCGCTCTGTCTCCCAGGCTGGAGTGCAATGGCACGATCTTGGCTCACTGTAGTCTCTGCCTCCTGGATTCAAGCAATTCTCCTGCCTCAGCCTCCTGAGTAGCTGGAATTATAGGCATGCACCACCATGCCTGGCTAATTTTCGTATTGTTAGTAGAGACGGGGTTTCACCATACTGGCCAGGTTGGTCTTGAATTCCTGACTTCCTGATCCACCGCCTTGGCCTCCCAATGTGCTGGGATGAATCACGTCTTTTAAGACCTTGTCTCCAAATACAGTCACATGTGGAGTTACTGGGGCTTCAATATATGAATTTTAGGGGAACACAATTCAGTCTGCAGTTCCCCTAAAAACACGCTGTAATCCACAGAAGTGGGTCAGACACCAGGAGGACACTGCTGTGGAAGAGGATGGAGATTTAGCTTCCAAGGTTTTGGCTCTCTGGGGTCCCTGGTCCCCAGGCCTCCTCGGCCCAGTCTCCAGATTCCCCATCTTTGTGTGCCAATAATGGTGTCCAATCTCACTCTCACTGACCATGGAGGAAACCAGGCTACAGTGGGTGTTTCCTGGAGGCGAGGGCAGGGGAGGGGAGGTAGGGTCGGTGGATGGCAGCCAGAGGGGTCTCGAAGACAAAACCCCTGGGCTGCTTCTTTGTAAGATGGGAGAGACTGGATGTGAGATGAGGGAGTCAGTAGAACGAGGCTGAGGACATTGGAGAAAGAGCAGAGTGACACCCTAGAAGTGGGGAGAGGAATACAAGATAAAAAGGAGAAAGCCAGCCCCATCACACTCACGCTGACATTTATCCAGTGTCTGCTACGTGCCAGTTTCCTTCTAGGTACATGACACACATACTTGCACCCCGTGCTCATGGCTATCCAGAGAGGGAGGTGCCCCCATCAGCAATGGGAGAGCAGTTTGCAGAGGTGAAGCCACTCACTGGGGACACACGGCCAGATAGCAGAGGAGGCAGGTGGAGACACAGCCTGACCCCAGAGCCCGTGAGTGGGAGAGGTAGAAAGTTGGAGGAAGAGGACACGGTCATCTTGAGACGGGCTTGAGTAGAGTGGAGACTGAGGTCACCTCTGGAAGAAGTTGGTGTTTGAGAATGGGGTTGGTGGGAAGTGGGGAGTAGGGGTGAGAGAGAGCCCCCTAGCATTCAGTGAGGGTCCTTGCTGAGGCTGAAAGTGGAGTTTGGCCCCTAGACTTTCTCCCACCACCATCTGCTGCTGCTGGGTGGATGGGGTCTTGAGCTGCATTCCTTCCCTGGGTGGCCTCCTGCTGCTTTAAATACTGACTTAGTCTCTGGAGTCATAAAAGAAATGGAACAAAACACAAATAAACGGAATGATATCTTGTGTTCATGGAATGGAAGAATCAGTATTGTTAAAATGTCCGTAGCATCCAAAGAAAGCTACAGATTCAGTGCAATCCCTATCAAAATCCCAACGTCATTTTTCACAGAAAAAAAAAACAAAAAACCCTAAACGTTGTATGGAACTACAAAAGGCCCTGAGTAGCCAAAGCAATCTAGAACAAAAAGAACAAAGCCAGAGGCATCACACTACCTGATTTCAAAATATACTACGAAGCTGAGATCTCGCCACTGCACTCTAGCCTGGGCGACAGAGTGAGACCATGTCTCAAAAAACAAAACAAAACAACAACCCCAGAAACTCATTTCTCAGAGTTCTGGAGCATGGGAAGTCCAAGACCATGGTGCCAGCAGATTCAATGTCTGGTGAGACCTGCTTTCTGGTTCATAGATGGTGAACTCGTCACTGTATCCTCACGTGGTGGAGGGGGCTAGTTAGCTCTCAGGGCCTGTATTATAAAGGTGACAAGCCCACTTACGAGGGCTCTTCCCTAATGACCTAATCATCTCCCAAAGTCTTCTCCTCCAAATGCCATCACGCTGGAATTCGTTTTCAGCATATGAATTCAATATATACATTCTCAGGGATGTAAACACTCGGTCAATAGCAAATGCCATCTACATTGGGACAACTCCACGCTTATGCCTCCAGCCTGGACCTTTCCCCTTTTCCAGAATCTTCCATCCAAACACTCAACAGCTCCATGTTCAACAGACTTCTCACCCAAAATGTCCAGGACAGAAGCTTGATTCCTGGATGCTGTAAGCCCACTCCTCCCACGGCCACCCCCTCCTAGTTAAATGGTGCCTCCATCTGCCAAGGTGCTAAGAATGAAACCCAACATCATTCTTGACTCTCTCAGCAAGTCCTAAAGCCTCTACAATACCAACTCTCCGTCCAGCCACTTCTTACACTTCCCACCATCACCTCCCTGGCCCAAGCCTCCGTCCCCTTGCCTGGACACTGCCATGGCCCCACCGGGTCTCTCAGCGTCCGCCCTGGTGTCACTGTGGCCTATTCCTCATATGGCCACCAGAGGGTGCCTTCTTGATCAGGATTCGCCGGTTTTTCTGCTCGCGCCCAGAAGAAATCCAGTGTGTGAGCGAAGGCTCCTTGGTCATTTTTTCATGGCGCTTTCACCACCTGCCACTGTGATTATATTTGTTGCTAGCTTGTTTATTGTCTGTCTCCCAACTGGAATGTGAGCTCTCTGGGGGCAGGGACTTCTATTTGTACACTGCCATTTACCCAGAGAAATGGACCCAGAACGAGCTTGCTAACCATGGGATGCTGGCCTGACAGAGGACTTGCTGGCGAGGGCCGATCTTCTCCACCCTTCTCCCCGACTATTCAAGGAACCTTTCCCCACAACCTCCATGTCCAGATGCCCAGCATCAGAAGCCCCTGGACCACCCAGAGCTGGAGGATGGACACCTGGGTCCAGGGCTCCAGGAGAAAGGCAGGAGCCGGAAGGCCATGGGGGAGGGAGGGTGATTTTTCTAGTGAGAATGAAGCCTTGCCCAAGACCTGCCCATGGGAGGAGATGAGATGGGGATGGAGGGGTGCATTGTTTGGAGAGGAGAAGCCGCTCCACTTCTCCCGCCTCTGTGGACTAGCGTAGGGGTCCCCAGAGAAGCTTCATCTGTATTTACAGCTGCTCCTCGTTGCTCGCATTACTGCCTGAGCTCTGTCTGCTGTCAGATCAGCGGTGGCATAAGATTCTCATAGGAGCATGAACCCCATTGTGAACTGCGCATACGAGGGATTTGGGTTGCAGGCTCCTTATGAGAATCTAATGCCTGATGATGATCTGTCACTGTCTCCCATCACTCCCGGATGGGACCGTCTAGTTGCAGGAAAACAAGCTCAGGGGTCCCACTGATTCTACATGATAGTGAGTTGTGTAATTATTTCATGATGTATTACAATTAATAATAGAAATAAAGTGCACAATAAATGTGTTTGCATCATCCCAAAAGCATCCCCCCCAATCCGTGGAAAAATTGTCTTCCACGAAGTCAGTCCCTAGTGCCTAAAAGGTTGGGGACCGCTGGGCTAGAGCAACGGCGGGTGCAGACCTCGGGGTGTTCGGTGCCTGAAGGTGGACAGGCAGGCTCGGGCTGGGACTCTGATCCTACCCTTCCACGATGAGGTTGGGACTGGGCTAAGAAAGGGAGGGGGTGAGTGGTGACTGCTGAGGGCCTGGAGGGGGCACCCCAAGGCCCAGTAGGAAGAGGATTTGGTTGGGTAGGAAGGGGAGGGGGCTTTGTCCCAGGGCAACGGGGAAAACAGGATGCCACGCGCAATTTGGAAATCTCGCAGCGCCCTCTCCCGGCACTAACGCATCTCTACATTCCCAGGGAGAAACGCGGAGTTCTCAACCAAAGCTTCAAGGTGGAGAGCGAGAGAAAGAGGCGGATTCATGAAATATTTCGGAGAGAGGAGCCACGGGGCCCTGAGGGCGGCAGAAGCTGCGGCCGAGAGGAAAAGCACCAAGAACACCGCCCTGCCGGGAACTAGTTTTAAATCCACGTCCAGGTTTTGTATGAGCCTCGCTGGAGGAATATACGTTCAGGGTAAATTGTGTTGGTCAATGGGTACTGTTAACTGGAAAAAAAAATCACACAATTTATATATTTAGAAAGGAGATTTTATTTCTTTAAACAGTTACAGCCTGCAAGGTGGCCATCCTGCACATGGCATGTGGCAGAGGCCAGAGACAGGCACTTCAAAAGAGGAGGGGTTGGGGTAGCAGCTTTATGCTAAAGGGGTTGGCTAAACATACATATTCAACAGGCTACAGGAGGAGCTATGCATATTCATGAAGGTGGCCCTGACGGATGCATATTGGAAGAACATGCATGTGATATACTACCCATGTTCACTTTGGGGTGGAGACTTAACGTGTAAATGCATTACACTTAGGCCCTATACCGCTAAAGGTCTTCGGAACACGGGTGCGGAGCTTCTGCAAACCGGCCAGAACTGGTCCATGGTCCGTGGTCTTCTGATCTGGAGAGTTACTGAAATCAGTCTCTTCTCTAATGAAGGCTGGAATTAGGGCCTGGAGCAGGGGCTCAGTAGCTCAGCGTAGGGGCCCTGGATGAGCTGTGATTGTTTTCATCTGGCTGATCTCGAGGCCGCGGCTTGTTTAGCTGCCAGAGCAAAAGAAACACCTTGTTGGGGGCAGGACAGAGTTCACGGTTTAAGTGTGGGGTGTGTGACCTCACCCTCACCTGGCAGGGCCTGAGGTCCTGGTTATAATTTGGTACTGTGTTGCCACAAAGTCTGTTCTGTCCATATTATGGTTCTTTTTTTTTTTTTTAATTTATGGTTCTGTTTTAACATTACTGCTGGTCAGTTGTGTCTAAACTGCGAAAGGGAGGTGTATAATGAGGGGTGTCTGACCTCCCCTTCCATCACGGTTGGGATCTCAGTTTTAAAAGTTTTTCTGGGCCAGGTGCAGTGGCTCACGCCTGTAATTCCAGCAATTTGGGAGGCAGAGGCAGGGGGAGCACTTGAGGTCACAAGTCCGAGACCAGCCTAGCCAACATGGTGAAACCCTGTCTCTACTAAAATGCAAACATTAGCTGGGCGTGGTGGTGGTGGGTGCCGGTAATCCCAGCTACTCAGGAGGCTGAGGCAGGAGAATGGTTTGAACATGGGAGTCAGAGGTTACAGTGAGCCGAGATAGTGCCACTGCACTGCAGCCTGGGCGACAGGGCGAGACTGTCTCAATAAATAAATAAATAAAAATAAAAGTTTTTCTGAGGTCCCTTTGGCCAAGAAGCGGTTCGTTTAGTCAGTTGGAGGGCTTATAATTGTATTTTTAGTTTACAGTAGCCATCTGGAAAACTATAAAGTTGAGTCTACCTTACACTGTGCAATGGGATAATGAGTCACGTCAAATAATTCAGTGTAACAAATGAAACCACAAAACTATAAGAAGAAACTATAGTAAACTGTTTGAAAAATAGAATTTCAGAATGGCAAAGACCTTTCTAAAAATCACAAAGAACCCAGAAGCCATAAAAGAGAAGATTGATTAACCAAACTATTTAAATATGCAGAAGTCCACGTGGCTCAAGTCACCATCAGTTAAGCCAAAGTGCCAGTGGCTACCTGGGAACACATGGCTGTAACTTGTGTGATAGACCAGAAGTGAGTTCCTCTAACATGGAAATCAATCAAAAAGACCAACACCGAATAAGAAAGTAGGCAAAAGGTATGAAAGCACAGTTTACAGGAACAGAAAATACAAATGGTTTTTGTTTTCGTTTTTTTGGGTTTTTTTTTTTTTTTTGAGGTGGAGTTTCTCTCTGTTGCCCAGGCTGGAACGTCGTTGCATGATCTCGGCTCACTGCAACCTCCACCTCCTGGGTTCAAGCGATTCTCCTCCCTTAGCCTCCCAAGTAGCCAGGATTACAGGCGCCTACTACCATGCCTGGCTAATTTTTGTATTTTTAATCGAGATGGGGTTTCTCCATGTTGGCCAGCCAAGTCTGGAACTCTTGGTCTCAAGCGATCCAAAGTGCTGGGATTACAGGCATGAGCCACCGTGCCTGGCCACAATGGCTTTTAACCCTCCAAAAAGATGCCTATCCTATGGGAAAGAAATGCAAATCAAAACTCCGGTGCAATGTCATTTATTGCTTACTGGGGTGTCATAAATAAGAACATTGCCCAAAACACTATATAGGTGGGGAAGCCAGTTTTCCCACACACTGCCGGTGGGAGGATGGATGGATACAACCCCGGTGGAGGGCCATTTGATACCGATGCACCCATTCTGTCACCCAGCAAACCCCCTGTTGGGGAAGGCTGCCTTCAGATACTTGCATCTGGGCGAAATGGCACGTGTGCGCTGTTATTCATGGCAGCTTTCTTGTGGTAGCAAAAGGCGGGGAATCCTATCCTTCCTTCAACAGGAACTAATCAAATTAATTCTAGCAAGTCTACACAGTGGAATTCTGTCCATATAGAGGAAGCTCTTCATCACCGAATGTGGGACAAACTTCAAGGTAAATAGTTAATGGAAACCAACAAGGTGCAGGACAGATTGGGATGAGAGACAGGAAGTGGAGAATGCTTTCTTCCACTGGAACAGCTCTGGAAGGACATAGATACGTCAGTGACAGAGGTGGCCTCTGGAAGGGGAATTGAGTGCTGAGCAGATGGGCTGCAGGGTGGACCTGTGCCTTCTGTATTTTGGACCATGGGGATGCATTACCCATTCAAAAGTAGTATGAAAATATTAAAATGTAACAAAAAAACTTTAAAAATATTTGTGGTCTAGGTCCCAGTTTAGGGGGCTGGGATGATTGTGTTGTACTGGGATAGGAGAGACTGCTGGATTCAAGAGGGCAATGGGGTGTCCCGGGTGGGGGTAGGAGCCATCTCCAGTAGGCAGTGGAGAGAGATCTAGGAACTAGCCCGACTGAAGCGACCTCAGAGGGTGTACAGAGAAGGGACTGAGACCGAGGCCTGAGGCACAGGTGTAGGAAGCAGGGGTGGGGGGTGTGCACCTGCTCAGGGATGGGAGGGGCAGCTCTCATCAGCTCGTCAGTTAGAGAGTGGCCTGTGGGGCCCGCTGGGAGGGCCTCCTGGGACCTGAGGTGTGGGGCAGTGGGAGCTTGGTTCTGTTTGGTATCTGGGTGTGTCTGGGGCACAGAGCCTGGCTCTGGGGGCAGAATGCTGGTTTTCTCATCAGGAAAGTCCCTGATGGAGAGAGGGACCCGCATTCTTCATGGGGGATCTTTGAAGAGAAAATCCTCTCCTAGAGGTAGGGAGGTGACTGGAACTGAAGAGTGGCCCAGGGCGGTCAGCCCAGGGAGCTGGGTTTGGGGATCGGGTGGGGGGCAGTCAGTGGGAGTTCCATCAGCTCCTCGGAATTTGACCTCAGAGCCACTCTGGGAAAACCCTGTCAGGCTGGGGACTCAACTCCAGCACCTGGGGACTGCCCAGAGCTGCCAGCCCTCCCTGTCACCTCTCTTGCTTGTGACACTGAACACAGGATGAACCCCAAGGCAGAGTGGACCTGGACGCATACGCTTCCCAGCTCTGACTCCAGGGTGCCAGCCAGAGACACCCCAGGCATCCCCTCAATGTTTTCTTTCTTTCTCTCTCTCTTTCTCTCTCTCTCTCTCCCTCCCTCCTTCCTTCCTTCCCTCCCTTCCTCTTTTCTTTCTTTCTTTCTTTCTTTCTTTCTTTCTTTCTTTCTTTCTTTCTTTCTTTCTTTCTTTCTTTCTGTCTTTCTTTCTGTCTTTCTCTCTCTCTTTCTTTCTTTCTCTTTCTCTCTCACTCTACTTTCCTTCCTTCCTTCCCTCCCTCCCTTTTCTTTCTCTCTCTCTCATCCTTCCTTCCCTCCTTTCTGCCTTCTCTCTCTGTCTCTTTTTCTTTCTCTCTCTCTTTCTCTCTCTCTCTCCCTCCCTCCCTCCTTCCTTCCTTCCCTCCCTTCCTCTCTTTTCTTTCTTTCTTTTTTCTTTCTTTCTGTCTGTCTTTCTCTCTCTCTTTCTTTCTCTTTCTCTCTCACTCTACTTTCCTTCCTTCCTTCCCTCCCTCCCTTTTGTTTCTCTCTCTTTCTCTCTCTCATCCTTCCTTCCCTCCTTTCTTCCTTCTCTCTCTGTCTCTTTTTCTTTCTCTCTCTCTTTCTTTCTCTCTCTCTCATCCTTCCTTCCCTTCTTTCTTCCTTCTTTCTTTCTGTCTCTTTTTCTTTCTTTCTTTCCTTCCCTCCCTCCCTCTTTCTTTCTTTCTTTCTTTCTTTCTTTCTTTCTTTCTTTCTTTCTTTCTTCTTCCTCTTTTCTTTCTTCTCTCTTTTCATTCATTCTCTCTCTCTCTTTCTTTCTTTTTCTTATTTCTACCACATTTTACTGAGTGCTAGGTCTGTGTCAGATCTTGGAATATAGTAAATATTTTTAAAATGTTGGCTGCTATTTCAATAAGATTAAAAATTTTAGCATGATCTGATAATTCTAAAGTTGCATGCATTTGATGACATAACCTAAGGGTTTAAAAACAAAAATAAAAAGTGACAGAATTACAAGTAGAATTGACAAATTCACCACCATAGTGGGAGATTTAACATACTTTTCTCAAGAGCTGATAAATATAAGCAAGGTAAATATAAATTTATTTGTAATGATACGAAAGATCTAAACAATGCAATGAACACCTTTGATTTATTAGACACATAGGGAACACTGAATATATACACATTTATGAAAATAACACTCACAGTAGGTCATAGAGCAAGTCTCAACACATTAAAAGGAGTCCGTGTGACACCGTCTGTATTCTTAGTCTGCAGTACCACGAGGTAAGAGAACGAGATAACAGCCTCTTTCCCCAACTCTTGGAAATTAACAATGCACTTTCAAATGACTCATTGAGCAGAACGGAAATCGTAATGAAAGTTGAAAAATGTTCAGAACTAAAACATAATAAAATATTACATATTAAAACTGTGGGTTGTGGTAAATTTTATGTTATGTCTATTTTACCACAATTAAAAGCAATGCTAAAGTAGTATTGCCTTAAGAACTTGTATTAGGAACAAAATAAGACTAAAAATTCATGAACTAAGCATTCAAAACTAAGAAGTAAAGTAAGAACATCAGAACAAAGCAAAAGAAAGAAAAGAAACAATAAAGATAAGAATAGAAATTAATTAAATGGGAAACAAATGTATAGTAGAAAGGATTAACAAGACCAAAATTTGGCTCTTTGAACAGGTGAGTAAAATTAACGAAACTGGGGAGCAATCGATTAAGAACAAAGTTTGAAGGCATAAATAATCAATATAGGATAAAAAAGGGAGATAACAGAAATTAGAGAGGAGAGATTCAAAAGATATAAAATAATACTATGAATAGCTTTACACTAATGAATGTGAAAACCCAAGCAAAATGGGCAACTTTCCAGAAAAATATCTAAAGCATGACTCAAGAAGTAATAGTGGCTGGGCGCGGTGGTTCATGCCTATAATCCCAGCACTTTGGGAGGTCAAGGTGGGCAGATTGCTTGAGCTCAGGAGACCATCCTGACCAATATGGTGAAACCTCATCTCTACTAAAAATAAAAAATTAGCCGGGCCTAGTGGTGCCTGCCTGTAGTCCCAGCTACTTGCGAGGCTGAGGCATAAGAATCACTGGAACCCAGGAGGTGGAGGTGGCAGAGAGCTGAGATCACACCACTGCACTCCAGCCTAGGTGACAGAGTAAGACTCTGTCTCAAAAAAAAAAAAAAAAAAAAAAAAGGAATTCCAAATAGTCCTATACCCCTTAAAGAAATTGAATTAGTAGTTTAAAATCTACCCCTCTTCCCCCTCTCCCCCATAATTCTGAAACCAGGTCCAGATACAGATGGCTTTATACATTTTATAAAATATTTAAGGGAGAGATAATGTAATATTATCCAAACTGGCTGGGCGTGGTGGCTCACGCCTGTAATCCCAGCACTTTGGGAGGCCGAGGCGGGCGGATCACGAGGTCAGGAGATCGAGACCATCCTGGCTAACACGGTGAAACCCTGTCTCTACTAAAAATACAAAAAATTAACCAGTCATGGTGGTGGGCGCCTGTAGTCCCAGCTACTCAGGAGGCTGGGGCAGGAGAATGGAGAATGGTGTGAACCTGGGAGGTGGAGGTTGCAGTGAGCCGAGATCGCGCCACTGCACTCCACCTGGGTGACAAAGCAAGACTCCGTCTCAAAAAAGAAAAAAAAAAAGAGATAATATTACCAACTCTCATAATGAAACTAGTATAACCTTGATAACAACAACAACAAAAAAAGACGAAGACAATATAAGGAAAATGACCGGCCGATCTCCCCACCCTACCTGTAAATATTGGCAATTTCAAGCCAGCAATACACAAAAGGCGATGCATCATGACTGACTGAGTGAGGGTGTGACTGAAGCTGCTGTAACAAAAAGATCTGAAAACGCAGTGGCTTAAAGAAGCAAAAGTGTATTTCTCTCTCAGGTCTCGAGCTGAGTGGTCTGGCTCTATGTTGCCCCCACATGGTTCCAGAATTGTTCTGGCGTTTTTATTTCCTACTCCGTGGGGAGAGGGGAAAATGCTGTACAGGATAAATGGTTTAGCTTCCAAGGAGATGATGCAGAAGTTGCTGACATCACTTCCATTTGCACCTTTTTCCCCCAGACATGATCATAGGGCCCACTCTGCTGCAAGGGAGACTGAGAAATGTCTTTAGCTGGGTGAACGTGTGGCTAGCCCCAATGCTGGGATCTCTGTTATTAAAAAGAAGCAGAGAACGGTTGCTTAGGGATACTCAGCAATAGTCCCCATATGAACTAAATTAGACTTATCTGGGAATGCAAGGAGAATTGGACATCAGAAAATGTATTAATATAATTCACAACATTTCCATGGGTACAGAAAAAGACATTCAATCAAATTAAATGCTTAATAATGATAAAACAAAACTGCCATTTCTAACAATAGTAGGGAAACTTCTTTCAGTGACAATAATATCCACCAAAAGCCTGCAGTAGACATCAGGTTCAATGGTGAAACATTAGAAACAGTCTCTTTAAAATCAGAAATAAGACAAGGTTGCCTGTCAGCACTGATTCCCTTCAGCCCTGTAATAAAAGATCTAGACAAGCCAAGGAATTAACGTTATAAAAATTGGGAAGGAAGAAATAAAACTGTCACTTTTCATAAATGATAAGACTGTCTATAAAGACAGCTGTAGACTTGTTAGGAGCAAAATCTTTACATAAATTAGAATGAGAATTTCCATCCAGGTTTCTATATAAGTTCAATATACAAAATGTGACATTTTCCCTACGTATGGGCAACAAATAGAAAATTCAATTTAAAAAATATTAGTTATAATGGCACTGAAAGTAATAAGGTATCAAGGAATGAGTCTTTCAAAAAATGTGCATGATCTTTCCGGGGGGAAATTATAAAACTTAACTGAAAGATATAAAGAAGCAATATACCATGTTAATGGACAGGAAGACTCAATACATAAAGATGTCACTTCTCCCCAAATTCCTCTAGAAATTGAATACAATTCTAATCAGAATCCTCACACAGTTTTTCTTGGAACTTGACAAGCTTATTATGAACTTTATATGAAAGAGCAGAGTGTCGGTGGTAACGATAACAATTTTGAAAACAGTCAAGAGTGGATGATTTGCTCTGCTGGGTATAAAGATCTGATATAGAACTTCAGTAGTTGGCTAGGTGCAGTGGCTCACGCCTGTAAGTAATCCCAGCACTTTGGGAGGTCAAGGCGGGCAGATCACCTGAGGTCAGGAGTTCAAGACCAGCTTGGCCAACATGTGAAACCCTGTCTCTACTAAAAATACAAAATTAGCTACATGTGGTGGCAGGCGCCTGTAATCTCAGCTATTTGGATGCTGAGGCAGGAGAATCACTTGAACCTGGGAGGTGGAGGTTGCAGTGAGCCGAGATGGTGCCGTCGCACTCCAGTCTGGGCAACAGGAGCAAAACTCCGTCTCAAAAAAAAAAAAAAAGAACTGCAGTAATTGAGGCAGTGTTTTACTGGCTTGAGGGTGGACCAAGAGTCCAATAGATGGAGAGGCTAGGAAAAGACTCATGCACGTATAGACTCTTGACATGTGATATGGTTTGGATCTGTGTCCCCATCTAAATCTCATGTCAAACTGTAATCCCCAACAGTCGAAGTAGGGCCTGGTGGGAGGTGATTGGATCATGGGGGCGGAGTTTGCATGAAAGGTTTAGCACCGTCCCCCTTGGGTACTGTATAGTGAGTGAGTTTTTGTGAGATCTGGTTGTTTGAAAGTGTGTGGCATCTCTCGCCCCCTTGGTCCTGTTCTTGCCATGTAAGACGCCTGTTTCCACTTTGCCTTCCACCACGAGGCCCCCCCAGAAGCAGATGCCACCATGCTTCCTGTGCGGCCTGTGATACTGTGAGCCAATTCAACCTCTTTTCTTAGTAAATTACCCATTCCCAGATATTTCTTTATAGCAATGGAACTGTGAGATGCGAGATGGCTTGACCACAGCTCACTGGGCAAAAAGCAGGCAGAGCTACTCAATAAATGGTTCTGGAACAATTGGTCATGGAGATAATGATGTTAAATACATATCACACAGGCCAGGTGCGGTGGCTCACGCCTGTAATCCCAGCACTCTGGGAGGCCGAGGCGGGCAGATCACCAGAGGTTGGGAGTTCGAGATCAGCCTGGCTAACATGGTGAAGCCCCATCTCTACTAAATATACAAAATTAGCTGGGTGTGGTGGCGCATGCCTGTAATCCCAGCTACTTGGGAGGCTGAGGCAGGAGAATCGCTTGAGCCCCGTAGGCAGAGGTTGCAGTGAGCTGGGATCATGCCACTGCACTCCAGCCTGGGCGACAGAGTGAGACTCAGTCTCCAAAAATAAAATAAAATACAATAATAAAAAAATACATATCACACAAAAACTAAAAACAGTCAATAATCTCACCACACCCTAAATTCCGTCTGAAGTGTGTAAAGACCTACTCATATTTATTTTCTTTTTTCTTTCTTGAGACAGGGTTTCACTCTGTTGCCCAGGCTGGAGTACAGTGGTGTGATCATGGCTCACTGCAGCCTCGACCTCCCAGGCTCAAGCGACCTGCCCACCTTAGCCTCCTGAGTAGCTAGGACTACAGGCATGCACCAACACATCTGGCTAATTTTTGTATTTTTTGTAGAGATGGGGTTTCACCATATTACCCAAGCTGGTTTCAAATTCCTGGGCTCAAGTGATCTATGTGCCTTCATCTCCCAAAGTGCTGGGATTGCAGGCATGAGCCACTGCACCTGACAAGACCTATTTACGAAAAGCAAAACTTTAAAAGAAAATGAGGATATTCGTCTTCATGAAATTGGGAGAAGGAAAGGAATTTTTAAGTAAGATTCACTCCAAAAAACACAAGTCATTATGATGCAGGGCAGGTGAGCCTCCAAATTGGGGCTTAGCTTTGGAAGGTTCTTGGGTTCTCTCAGGAAGGAATTCCATGCTGAGCCGATGGTGGAAGAAAACAGCTTTATGGAGGTGGCAGTGTTACAGCTCCGCGATTGCCCCTGCAGAGTAGGGCTACCTGACGGGCAGTGTACTGAGAGCAGCAGCTCAGGGGCAGTTCCACAGTCATATTTATACCCACTTTTAGTCACATGCAAATTAAGGGGTGAGGTATTTAGAACTTTCTAGAAAAAGGATGGTAGTTTCCGGGCTGTTGCTATGGAAAGGGGTGGTAACGTCCGGGTGTTGCCATGGCAATGGTAAACTGACATGGCACCGGTAGGCATGTCTCATGAAGAGGTGCTTTCACCTCGCCCCCATTTCTGCTAGTCCTCAGTCTGGTCTTGAGTCAAGCCCTGCCTCCTACCTCAATTAGGAAAGAAAGTGGAAATTTGACTACATGCAGATAAAAATTGTGTCTATTAAATGTCACAACATATTAAAAGACATCCCACGGACTGGAAGAAAGTATGAAATGCCTCTAGCAATTCAACTGGAAATCAGAATATGCAAAGAGCTTCTCCAAATAAATGTAAGAGAAAGATAAATACTGGGCCTGGCACAGTGGCTCACGCCTGTAATCCCAGCACTTTGGGAGGCAGAAGTGGGTGGATTACCTGAGGTCAGGAGTTTGAGACCAGCCTGGCCAACATGGTGAAACCCCATCTCTACTAAAAATACAAAAATTAGCCGGGCATGGTGGCGTGTATCTTTAATCATAGCTACTCAAGAGGCTGAGGCAGAAGAATCGCTTGAACCTGGGAGGCAGAGGTTGCAGTGAGCCGAGATCACGACATTGCATTCCAGCCTGGGCAACAAGAGTGAAACTCCATCTCAAAAAATAAAATAATAAAATAAAATAAAATAAAATAAAATAAATAAAATAAAATAGATAAATGCTCCAATAGAGAAATGGAGAAAAGTGAAGAAAAAGCAATTTATGGAACAGGAAACAGAAGGTCCAGTAATCACTTACAATGATGCTTAATACCACTGGGAATCAGTTAATATAAATTAAAACCTCAGTGAGATGCCAATTCACACCCATCTAGCTGGCAAAAGTATGAAGTCTTACAGGCCAAGCATGGGCTGGGAGTAGACGAGGAGGCCCCTGGAGATGGGCGTAGCACTGTCCGTTGAAGTGCAAGATATGTGTGTGTATGCTAAACCTCATACACCAGCCCAGGAGCACACGGATGTTCACAGCAGAATCGTTTGTAGTGCAAACATTGCAAGCCACTTACAAATCCTGGCCCGGGAGATGTAGGCTGCAGTGAGCCATGATTGCACCACTGTACTCCAGCCTGGGCAACAGAGTGAGACCCTGTCTCAAAAAAGGAAAAAGGAAATAAATATGAGTAGGTCTTTACACACTTTGGACAGAATTTAGGGTGCGGCGAGATATTGACTGTTTTTAGTTTTTGTGTGATATGTATTTAATGTCATTATCTGCATGAATTGGATAAATAACATTTCAATACATTCATATACTGGAATATTCACCAGAAAAATAACTAAACTGGAACTCTAAGTTGAACATTTCCCAGCACACTGCTGGGTGGGACTGTGCCTCCCAAATTCGAAGGCCTGTGGTGAGGAGGAGGGAGCTGACTGACCCTGAGTGGCCCCAGAACAAGAGGTAGCACCTCTATGAGGACAATCCAAGGGAAGGATTTGGGCTGAAAATGAGGAAGGGTTTTCTAACAGGCCAGGCTAGCCAGGAGTGAAAGAGACTGCCCCTTAAGGGAATGAGCTCCCTGTCATTGAAGGTATGTAAGCAGGGACTGGGCAGCTGCATCATGGCCAGTGAACCAAGCATTGTCTATCAATGGCACAAGGGTGGGTTGAATACAGATGGCCTTAGGCCCCTTCTAAGCATGCCCAGAGGCCTCGTGGTTCTGTGATTCAGTGAGTTTGCAAAGTGTAGTCAAAAGAGGATGGGACTAAATGAATAACCAAATGTGACACATCCCTGCAGTGGGACACTACTCACTAATAAAAGGGACAGATACACCATGACACATGTAACAACAAGATGAATCTCGAAAATATGCTGTGTGAAAGGGCCTTGGATGAGACGCCACACCGTGTGATGCCGTTTATGTGAAATCCTAGAAAATGCAAAGTAATCTACAGAGGCAAAAAGCAGATCGGAGCTTGTGTGTGTGAGTTGGGCGGTGGCTGGGGGGTGGGGAGGGAGAAACAGAGGAAGAGGTGGGCTGCAGGGGGGTGCAAGGAAGCTTTTCAAAGTGATGGAAGTGTTCTGTGATGTTCTGTATCTTGGGAGGTTCCATGGGTGCATATATCTGTCAAAATGGATGGAATTATATGCTTTAAATGGATCACTTATTGTATGCAAATTATACCTCCACATAGATACTTTTTTTTTTTTTTTGAGACGGAGTCTCGCTCAGTCGCCAGGCTGGAGTGCAGTAGTGCGATCTCAGCTCACTGCAACCTCTGCCTCCCGGGTTCAAGCCATTCTCCTGCCTCAGCCTCCTGAGTAGCTGGGACTGTAGGTGTACGCCACCATGCCCAGCTAATTTTTGTATTTTTAGTAGAGACAGGGTTTCACCACGTTGACCAGGATGGTCTCCATCTCTTGACCGCGTGATCTGCCCGCCTCGGCCTCCGAAAGTGCATATGGATACTTTTAAAAAAAGAACTAAAAGGCGAGGAGGGCTGGAGCAGAGGTCAGTGCCGCTGCATCATGGACTTGGTCACGTAGACTTGGGCCTGACTGCTGTCGTCCAAGTGGCTTCACTCCTCCAACTGGCCATCCTGCCAACCCTGGCCTGTCCACACAATCCCAGGACCACCTGCAGATGGGGGACATTCCCAGAGAGTGGCTCCAGGGCTCCTGTGTCATTCTCGGTGTGGGTGAGAGTGCTTCAGGGATAGCTTTCTGTTCTTCCATGTTTTGTATTCACTACAGTACCAAGCCCAGAGCTGGGTATTCAGGTGGTGTATCATTGAGGCATGCAGAATGAAGGAGAGAATCAATGGCTTAAGCTAAGGAGAATTTTTGCTTGGGCTGCCCTGGAGAAGTGGCTTTCTTGGGAGGGAGGGCAGTTGCAATTTTAGGACCATCATGGCCATGTACAGTTGAGTGGGTTGTGTACTGCAAAAAAAAAAAAAAAAAAAAAGGCCGGGCGCGGTGGCTCACGCCTGTAATCCCAGCACTTTGGGAGGCCAAGGCGGGTGGATCACGAGTTCAGGAGATCAAGACCATTCTGGCCAACATGGTGAAACTCTGTCTCTACTAAAAATACAAAAAAATTAGCTGGGTGCGGTGGCACGCGCCTGTAGTCCCAGCTACTCGGGAGGCTGAGGCGGGAGAATTGCTTGAACTCGGGAGGCGGAGGTTGCAGTGAGCCGAGATCACGCCACTGCACTCCAGCCCGGCGACAGAGCGAGACTCTGTCTCAAAACAAACAAAAACAAACAAACAAAACAAAACAAAAAACAAACAATCTCTGCTCTAGTGGGTGAACGAAGGATAAAACTCAGTATCTACACTGCTTTCCAAGTCAGGTGGCTGCACCCACTGGCTGTGCATTCCTAAAGAAGCGCATTATTCTTTTCTCTTCCGTTTTTTAAACAAAAAAATGTTTTATTCTGGAAGAATTTTAGATGTACAGGAAAGGTGCAAAGATAGTAGCAGTGTTCGCATACATTTTCACCCAGTTTCTCTCTGTGCTAACATCATTTGTGTAACCACGGTATATTTGTCAAAACTAAGAAATTACTATTCTTAACAATACTATCAAAAATTTCAGACTTGATTTGGATTTTACTACTTTTTCCACTGATGTTCTTATTTTATTTTTATTTTATTTTATTTTATTTTTCTGAGACGGAGTTTCACTCTTGTTGCCCAGGCTGGAGTGCAATGGTGCGATCTCGGCTCACTGCAACCTCTGCCTCCCGGGTTCAAGCAATTCTCTGCCTCAGCATCTTGAGTAGCTGGGATTACAGGTGCCCGCCACCACGCCTCGTTAATTTTTTGTATTTTTAGTAGTGACGGGGTTTCACCATATTGGCCAGGCTGGTCTCGAACTCCTGACCTCAGGCGATCCACCTGCCAAGGCCTCCCAAAGTGCTGGTATTACAGCTGTGAGCCACCACACCCGGCCTGATGTTCTTTTTTTTTTTAAAGCTAATTTAATTGTTTAAATTGCTTTAAGGAGCTGCACGTATAGATGAAACACTTGTTTTTTTTCCCCCTTCAAGAACTAGAAACGAATTCTTTTAAAAAATTTATTAAAATTTTTTAATTTGTAATTGACACATAATAATCGTACATATTTATGGGGTACAATGTGATGTTCCAATGCATGTATACGCCGTATAATGATCAATCAAATCCAGGTAATTCCCACATCCATCACTTTTAATATTTATCATTTCTTTGTTGCGACATTTGAAACCTTCTCTTCCAGCTGTCTTGAAATATGCACGAGATTGAGATTTGCTGTAGTCACCCCACTGTGTAACAGGACACCAGAACTTACTCTTTCTGTCTCACTGAAGCTCCATGAATGTTCTTTTTCTGTTCCAGGTTCTAATCTGGGGTACCGTACTGCATTTAATACATTATTATTATTATTTAAATTAACACAGAGGTTGCCCTGTGGACTAGCAGTGGATGGAAAAAGAAAGGGGCATAGAGAAGTATCCAGAACAAAGTCCTCAGGTGGCCTGTGAGGGAGGAAGCCCCAGGGTGGTCACGGGGCACACCTGGCCTCTCTGACCCACGGTCTCAGCACAGTGTATGCAAAGTGCAGAGGAAAGACACCGGTTTGCTGGTAGCTTTAACAGTTGACTTGCCCAGCGCTTGAGGAAGTTGCATTTCCCTTTCTGTAAAAGTCAATGTTGTGAACCCAGTAACTTGTGTGAATTGCTCTGAAAAGGTTCAGCCTCCGGGTGCCTGCTGGGAATCCTGCGCTCTGCCAGCCAGCAGGCCCTGGCCCTCTGCACCCTCCTTTGGGGTTCCTGGCTTGTCCTGAATGACGAGTCCAGGGTGGGTGACCAGTGGCTCTTCCTCTCCCCGCCCCTCCGTCCCTTCCCCCCGGAGCTGGAAAGGTGTGTGGGTGGGGAGTGATAGCAATGAACAGTGAACTTGGCGCCAACTGGGGTGGTCGAATGTTCACCCGAGTCCACGTGGAGAGCCCTTGTGGCGAAGGGAGCGCCATGCGAGCTGCAGAACTCAGGTTTTGTCCCTTCAAACAGCAGCTGGAGCCAATAGCTGCAGCTTGGAGAAGAGCTTGGAGTCACCTGAGCCTAGGGCTGGTTTCAGGCTAGGTGGTCAAATGACTTCTCAGACCCTCAGTTTTCGCATCAGGGAAATGGGCCACAGTTCTAGCTCCAGGGTGCCTGGTCCCCCAGGGTGGCCTCAGAATAGGCTTGGCTCCTGTGGGGCACTGCCCGCCACTTCCCCTCAATGTGCCCTTCTCCATCAGCGGACCCCACCTTCCCTTCCTGCCTCATCGCCCCACATCCTCCCACCCAGGGACTCCCACACAGGCCCTTGCCTGGGGGAGCCTCTGGGTCCTGGCTCAAGCAATCTCCCCCCACCTGGAGTTCCCTCTTTAGGGCGCACGTTTCAAGAGCCAGCTCCAATGCTAGCTTGCAGGCCCCCAGCTCTCCATCTCGGTAACCCTGAGGTCCTCTCTGTAGATTCCCCCGTTGCCTCAATCACTTCCTGTCTCTGTTATGATCTCCCATGATGAAGTGATGCCTCCCTCTCTGCAAAGGGTGTAAACTCCAGGGACCAGCTGTCTCTTGCATCCGGGGATCACCAGCACCTGGTACAGTGCCTGGCACACAGCAGGCACTCATTAAATGCTCTGCTTAGAATTGAGGTGCACTGAATTCTTGGAACCCTCAAGTTCTTGGAGAACAGCCTCTGGGCCTGCCCCGTGGACAGGAAGTGAGCCTCCCAGCACAGAGGGCCCCCAGGTCTCCTGCTGGAGCCTCCACGCAGGGGGCCTGTGGGGATGGCCAGGGCTCAGCACAGCACCTGAGCGCCCCTCCCACCAGCTGCTCTGCCAGACCGCATGCTCCGCCCCCTGCAAACGACCGTGGGGGTAGCAGCTTGAGTAAGTTCCCCTTCCGTTTCCTCCTGCCCCACCACCGCTGCTCCTCAGCAGGCGCCTCACCAGCCTCCACACCCCTTGTGCCCGCAGAAACGCGCCTGGCCCTGAGCTGTCACCACCGACACTCTCCAGGCTCCGGACACGATGCAGGCCATCAAGTGTGTGGTGGTGGGAGATGGGTAGGTACCTGGCTGGAATTCCTCACAGCCCCCAACTGGGATGCCCTGAGATCCTTCCGCCCTGGTGTCCCTGGGGAAGCCCCTGGCCCTGCAGAACTAGGCGTCCCTGGAAGGCAGCTTGGAGGGGTCGCTTCCTTCTTCTCCTAGGGCCCACAGGGAGCACCCGGGGGTGGGCTGAGGGGAGCTTCACCCTCTTCAACCCCACCCCACCCCAGAAGCCATCTCGGTGGAGGGTGCAGGACTATGGGTGAGAGTGCCCAGGGCTCCTCACCTGCACCCCAAAAGCTGGGGGCAGGTCTCCCACGGAGGCAAGCCTCAGTCTTTACTCTGTGGATGCACGAGGGAAGTGGGAAACCTGAAATTCAGCCTTTGTCCCCAGGCTGACCTGGGCTGTCGTCACTGGCTTGGTGCTGCTGTGTGGCCTTGGGCAAGTCACAGCACCTCTCTGAACCTCAGCTTATTCATCTGGGAGGAGGCCTATGCCCTGGGGATGCTGTGGGGTTGCTTGCGATAAGCTGAGTGGCTGTCTTGCTTGTAGTATGTGCCTTCTAGCACCCCCTCCACTTTCTCTCCCCTCCCCTCAGCCTGCCGGGTTGGGGAGGATGTGTGGGGGATGTGGGTGAGGAGCAGAAGGGGCAAGGGGACATTGAGAGACAGAGAGGGAAGGAGGAGGCTAAAGGATGGGAGGGTGATTGTGGGGTTGGCAGTGGAGGGGCAGGCTGGGCTGAGACCCTTCTCAGTTGTCAGATCCCAGTGACTTCAGGCTGTCTTGTCCCCTGGGGGCCTCAGTTTCCTCATCTGTAAAATGACAGGTCCAGGCCAGGTGCAGTGGCTCATGCCTGTAGTCCTAGCATTTTGAGAGGCCAAGACGGGAGGATTGCTTGAGGCCAGGAGCTTGAGAACAGCCTAAGCATCATAGCGAGAACCCATGTCTATAAAAAAATTTTTTTAAGCCAGGAGTGGTGGCATATGCGCCTGCAGTCCCAGCTACTGGGGAGGCTGAGGTGGGAGAATCGCCTGAGCCCAGGAGTTTGAGGCTGCAGTGAGCTATAATTGTGCCACTGCAGTCAGCCTGGGTGACAGAGCAAGACGCTGTCTCTTAAAAAAACACAAAATAAAAGGACACGTCCAATTTGTCAATCTGTCATGCCTGCCAGCAGCCACATCTTAGAGTCCAGCCTACAGGCTCACCCTGGAGCATGTTCTAGCTGGAAGGGGGCCTCCTGTCCAGCCTTCCCATTCTACAGAGGAGCAGCCCAAGGCTTTGAGAGACTCAGCTCTCCTGGCCTGGGCCCTGTGGCCCCAACTTTGGCTGTGACCCATCTAGGTGGGGGCGGGCCCATTTGTCCACCAGCCTCAGCTGATTCTGATGCATGGCTCCTTATCTGCCCTTGCCTGCCCAGTCCTGTTCACTTCTGCTTTGTATCTGATCGGAGGAGGGGCGGGCGGAAGTCAAGGGTTAACGTTCCAGTCATTCAAAATTACCTCGGTGGCAGGCCCGGGGGAGGGCGATGGTAGGAGGAGAGGATGAGCTGTCTTCTCTGAGCAGGAAGTGACAAAACCACGCAGGGCAGGGGAAGGCCCAGAGCTGCCCCTTGGCCTCTGGGCTTCGGCTGAGCTACCTGCACCCGCTCCCAGCCTCACATGCTGAGGGTGGAGGAGGCGCACGTTATCACTTCCTTCCTATGTACCAGCTCTGGGGTTAATCTAGCCTTCTCTATTTATCCTCTCACCAAACCTAATAGGTCCATTTTACAGGTGGGAAAATGAAAGTTCAGGGAAGCTAAGTAATTTGCCCAAAGCCTCACAGGATTTGAACCCAGACCACTCTGACTCAAACCCTGACCTGGTAACTGCTCTGCTCCACGGGGGAGGTGAGAGGGAGGAGCAGGGTCAGGTCTTCCCTAGCAGCCATCGACTGCTGCCGTGCGTCAGGCCCTGTGCTCAGTGCTTTGATAGGCCTCGTTGGATTTACTCCTCAGCACACTCCTATGAGGATGGGCTCATCTCTATTTTCTAGATGGAGAAACTGAGGCAGAGGCAGGTTAAGTGACTTGTCCAAGATCATACCACTGGTAGGTGGTACAGCTGGGATTTGAAGCCCAGGTCAGGCGTCGGGGGCCCCTTGGCATTGCCTGGGTCTGCTGGGCACCCTCTGTCCCACATCACTGGCCCCTGGAGAAGCCTGTGGGAAAAGCGGATTGCCAGCTCTGTGCACACCTGTGGATCAGAATCTCTGGGGCTGGACCCTGAAGTCTCCACTTTAACAAACATCCACATGACTTGCAGGCTCTCGGGTGTGAGAACACAGACATGGGGCATCTCACATGGGGAGACGGAGGCCCAGAGGGCTAGGCTGGGTGGATGCTGAGGTCTTTGCAGAGGACCAGGCAGAAACCTCCCCACGTCTCCGGCAGAGCCTGTGACCGCCGCCCTCTTGCACTTCCTGTCTTTCAGGGCCGTGGGCAAGACCTGCCTTCTCATCAGCTACACCACCAACGCCTTTCCCGGAGAGTACATCCCCACCGTGTGAGTTCCTGGGGATATGCGGGGTGCTGGGAGGAGGGGAGAGACCGTCACCAAGTCGACCCCCCTTTCAGGCACTTCCTGTGGGCGAGACCCTGTGTGGGCACCCACAGCCTCCAGCCCAGTGGAGCTGCCTGACAGTCCAGCCAAGAAGGCAGCACTGGCGCTGAGAGGTGCTGGGGGCTCCCAGAACCCGGGATGGGGTATGGAGGAAGGAGTAGAAGGGAGGAGGGGTGGCCTTTAGGCTGGGCCTCCAAGCAAAGGGACGTGGAGGAGAGGGCTGGCTCAGGCAAGAGCAGGAGCTGGGAGAGGAGCTTCTGCGGAAGCAGGCTGCTGGAGGAGGTGATCCAGAGAGCCCGACTCCAAGGAACAGGGACACCTGGGGACAAGGCATGCTGTGGGGCGGAACAGAGCTGTCTGCAGGCCTGGGAGGCCCTGCGCTCTATTGCAGGATGCGGAGGCAGGGCTGTCATCGGACGTGGAGGGAGCGTGTTGGTGTCAGACTCAGGAGGGAAGGATGACTGGGGAGGCACCAGCCCCTCCCTGGCCAGCCCTCAGGGGTCCCCATCACTCCTAGGACATTTCCCCGATTCCCTAGCATGGCACTCAAGGCTCCTGATGGCCTTCACTCAACCTCCCACCTGGCCTTATTACCCATTACTTTGCTTCACACTCTGCCTCCTCCGGACCCTACTGTTCACCACAAGCTCCCTGCACATTTCTACCCCAGGGCCTTTGCTCAAGCTGTTCTCTCTCCCCATAGTGCTTTTTTCTCCCCACATCCACCTGTCTAAAGCCTCCAGGTGCAGCTCCAGTGCCCCCTCCTCCAGGAAGCCTTTCTGATCTACCACGAAGGGGTCTCCACTCCCCAGAGTGACTTTATCTGATCTCTCCCATGACTATGAGCCTGTGGAGGGCAGGGAGCCATGGCCAGCTCTTTGTGGGTCTCCCATTATCTCAGCACAGTGTCTTCTACATGGTATGATACATGCATTACCTTACACACAACACATGTGTTTTGAGTTGACCTGACTTGGACATCGTGGGAAAGACCACAGGAAGATCGATCATAGCCACCATCTAGCAAAGGCCTGCCACATGCTGGCCCCTGCGCAAGATGTCACACATGTGTGATCTCATTTGATCCCCCTGGGAGATGGCTATTAGCATGCACAGGACACCCATGGGGAAGCTGAGCCTCACAGCCACTAAGAGGCTTGCCTCCCAGGCTTACATGGTTCTGTCCAGCTTCAGAGCCAAGGTCCATGCAGAACCTCGCTGGGGCCCTCATTTCTTGATCTTAATGAACCCCCCTTTCAGGGGCAGGGATCAGGCTCTCCTAGGAAGAGGCGGGCAGGCAGAAGGGAGAAGAGAGCCTGGAGCCGAAATGCTTCCAACCCACCCCAGTGGATTCTTCACTACCCAACCCCCAACCCCAGACTTGGGTGGGCTGGGCTCTCTCTGCTGCTGTCTCTCCCCGGGACACTCTGCTCAGCTGCCTTAGATGCCCTGGCCCAGGCTAGAGGAAGGCAGGCAGCCAGGAGAGGGCAGGGAAACCCTAGCAGAGAGCCTAGAAAACCGCTTTTGCCCCAGCTCGGTCCTGATGCTGGTGAGTGCCCCTCTCTGGTCCTGTCCTTATATACAAAATGGGAACAAGGATTCCTGCCCACTCACCATCAACTATCAAACGTTTATCAGGTGCCTCTAAGTGCCAAGGGAGGGCTGGCTGCAAACCTGAGCAGGGAGGCAGAATTAGGTGAGGCGGCTCCTGCTCAAGGCCATGGTCACCAGCAGTGTGTTGTCACTGCCTCTGTCCCTGGGTCTCTGGATGCTGGCTTGAGACCTTGTCCCGCCTTCGTGCATCCTGGCTGAGTTGAAGGACCCACTTGCTGAAGGACCTTGGACTAATCACTTCCCCTCTCTGAGCCTCAATCTCCTTTTCTATAAGAGGTAGAGGCTTGGAAGTCCCAAGCTCCTTCCCCAGGCACCTCCCTTGTACGTTGAGATGGATGGCTGAGGCTGCTGAGGCCAGGTTATGGCCAGGTGCTCTCAGCAGCCTGGAGGCCCCTGATCCCTGGTGGCCCCTAGTGGACTTTGTTGTCCTGGACAACATCACAGAAGCTGGAGAAATAGACCCGACCAGATCTACCTTCCCAAGTCTCTCTGAAGGATTGGGTGAAGGTATCCCAGTAGGGCCAGCTCCATGTGTGTGGCCACCTATCCAATTGCACAGGGCCCCATGCTCAGAAGGGTCCTGCACCTTGTTTAATACTCTGATGTCTACATCTTGAAATTCTTAATCATTTTTGAGCATGGGCCCTGTACTTCCATTTTGCACTGGGTCTTGCAAGTTCTGTGGTGAATCCTGCCTCACACCCTCATATGGCTTCAGGCACAAAGTTTCTCAGCCCCAGACGAGACCCCAGAGCGGGATCCTGCTACTGCCAATGCCTGTGCCCCTGTGAAGGGAGGGTAAAATAGTCACACTGGGCCCTTGACATTGGAGGGGGAAGAGGGAGAGAGGGTGGGTTGGGAAAAACAGGCAGCCCCAAATCTCTGGCACCTGAGATTAAGGTGGAGAGAGCTTCTGGGCTGAGGATGGTAGGTTTGCTGGGGGTTGGGGAGGCCCGTGCTACAGATACAAGATCAGATAAGCCTGAGAGCTGGATCCCCATGCTGCCAGCCATGAGGGTGTAACAGCAAAGGGATGGACCTGAACCTTCGGAACTGACACCTTCCTGAGCAGCCAATCAGTTGCCAGGAATCGTGGGGCTGCACTGTGATTGGCTCTTGCCGCCTGCTCTGTTGTATAGACCCTATATCGGAGCCGGCAGGGCCCTGTGAGTTCTTTGCATCAAATCCCCCATTTCGCAGATGGGGAGGCTGAGCCTACTCTGTGGATGGCCCCGTGCTAGGTGTTGGGGATATAGAAACGTGGCAGGAAGACAGTGCCCTCGTGTGCCTGTGGCATAGAGGAGCGCCCCCTTACACCTCACCTTGTTAGAACCAAGCTCGACGGAAGCCCTGGTGAGCTTTTAAAACTGAAAGTTAGGCTGGGCGCCGTGGCTCATGCCTGTAATCCCAGCACTTTGGGAGGCTGAGGCAGGCAGATCGCTTGAGCCCATGAGTTCGAGACCAGCCTGGGCAACATGGAGCAGAAACCCCATCTCTACAAAAAAATACAAAAATTAGCCGGGCATGGTGGTGCATGCCTGTAGTCCCAGCTACTCGGGAGACTGAGGTGGGAGGATCGCTTGAGCCTAGGAGGGTGCGGTTGCATTGACCTATGATTGTGCTACTGCACTCCAGCCTGGGCAACAAAGTGAGACCCTGTCTCAAAAAATAAAATAAAATAAAAAGAGCCTCCCAAAAAACAACTGAAGGTTAACCTGGCCTAAATCTCTCCTGTGGCTCCCTTCACACTTAAAACTCATCTTAATGCTCAAACCGTGAACAACAGCCCCCCTCTCCCCAGCCTCATTTACCACACCCCTTACCCACTTCACTCCAAGTACACAGACTGCCTTGATGATCTCTGCCTCCCCCCAACCTCTTCACTCCCCTTTATGACACCCAGAACCCTCCCTGCTTCCTGTCATTCAGTTCCCTGCTTAGACATCGCCTCCTTGACCCCCTGTCTACAGCAGCCCCCCGTCTCCAACCTGCCCTCTCCATCCCACCACCCTGCTTGGCTGTCTTCATAGGCCCCCCGACAGCCCGACTTCATCTTGCTGCTCCTTTGCTGCCACTCCTCCTCTTGGATGGAAGCTCCCTGAGGACAGGGCCCTTATCTGCCTCGCTCCCTGCCATCGCACCAGTTTCTAGAACAGAGCTGAGCCCATTCCTGTTGCTCCGTCATGACTGCCTCCCCCACCCCGGGGAGGAAGGCAGGGCTCAGCTCTGCATGGAAGAATGTGTGCTGCTAATTGAGGTTGAATCATTTGGCACTTAATTTTCACTTTCATTTGAAATCCTCTCTTCGGTAAACTGGCGAATCCAGCCTGGGATTCCAGTGGACAGGATGACATCAGCCTCCCTAGCTGTGTGCGCCAGGCCCCACCAGGTTCTCCTGCCTGGCCTCTCGGCAGCCCCATCCCTGCTCCTGCCGCTGTGTGTGTGGGTGCCTCCTGATGTCCAGTGGCTCAAGCCTCTGCCTTAGCTCAGGCACCCCTTCTGTTGGGTATTCTGTTCCCTCCTGCTCCACCTCTCCCTGCCCCGTGACACCTCCAGCTGCCTTCATCTTTCAACCAATAGCACGGTAAGGGCCTCCCCTCCTGGCTGATGTGCCAGTTTCCCCCTCTGTTCCCCTCTGGCCCCTCCCTAAGACTTCTCCAAGAGGGTCCCTCCCTCCCTCCCTCCCTCCCTCCCTTCCTTCCTTCCTTCCTGACGGAGCCTCGCTGTGTCACCAGGCTGGAGTGCTGTGGTGCGATCTCGGCTCACTGCAACCTCTGCCTCCCGGGTTCAAGCGATTCTGCTGCCTCAGCCTCCCAAGTAGCTGGGACTACAGGCATGCACCACCACACCCAGCTAATTTTTGTATTTTTGGTAGAGACAGGGTTTCACCATGTTGGCCAGGATGGTCTCGATCTCTTGACCTGGTGATCCACCTGCCTCAGCCTCCCAAAGTGCTGGGATTACAGGCATGAGCCACCGTGCCCAGCTGGGACCTTTTCTAAATGCAAATCTGATCTCATCACCTCTGCCTGGTTTGGCCCCTTGCTGGTTCCCCATTGCCCTGAGAACCAAGACCTGACTGGTCCGTGCCCCTCTGACATCAATCCTTTCTCACCCCCAAGTCACTAGCCATGCGTGCCCTGTGGTCTCTGGGTTCCTTGAATGCACCATCCCTCCTCCCTGGGGGTGGGCTTCGGTGGTGGTCAGGTGATACCTGGGTGCTGGGGCCCCTTCCACCTGCCCCATTCCTCTCCTCCACTCCATTCTAGGGCCAGGCCTCAGAGTTCTACAGGCACTAGATGAAAACATGGTCTCTGCTCTCTCCAACTCCATTTCCAGCCATGAAATAGCAGCGATGCTTACCATATGGGCCTTTCTGAATTGGGTAACAGGATCTAGCCTTGCTCTGCCACCCACTGGCTGGGAGATCTTGGGCAAGTCCCTTCCTTTCTGTAAGCCTCAATTTCTTCATCCGGAAAATGGGGTGACGGTTGGCCATGGTGGTCTGTGCATAAGGTTCCTCTCCGGTCCTGGCTGCCTGTGGGTCTCTTAAGTAAGGGGGACCCTCAGGGGTGTCACACCATTGACACATTCCTGCACCTGTCCCTCTGGTCCTCTGGGGAGGGGCCCTGTGGCAGGGGCATTTGGGGACATGGAAAATGAGACTGCTTAGCTTCTCAGCATCTCCCAGTGGGGTGGCTTGAACATCCTCTGTTTTTTTGGATTCTCCTAATGGCTCCAAGAAATAGGTATTTTCCCCTCCACATTAAAGAGTTTGAGGCTCAGAGAAGTTAGGTCACTCACCCAGGGTCACACAGCCAGGATGTCCTGGCTTCCCAAGGAACTCTGTGTTCCCGGCCAACAAGAAAGGTCCTTGACCTCTTCAGGCCTCAGTTTCCTCATCTGTCTAATGGGGGTAACTAAAGATCCTTTTGTCTTGGATCACATGAGACTTCAAGACTTAACATACAAAGACCCTCAGCCCCCTGCCTGGCCTCAGAGAAGGTGGCTGTTGCTTCTCAAGGTCCCAGCTCTTTCCCCATCACCGTGGCCCTGAGATTCCAGGGATGACCCAGAGGAGACAGGTGAATCTTGTGGGGCTTCTTGGCACTAGCACTGTGGCTGGACATTAGAGGAGAGAGTGTCCAAGCATTTCCCAAAAGTGTGTTTCTGGTCAAAACTGGAAAAACAACACAGGTGTGGCTTTTCCCATCATGCCTCGCTGTGTCTCCCTGGACAGCACCTTCTTCCTGAAATCCCACAGCAGTGTAGGTGGTACCCGGAGTAGGTGCACGCCAGCACCTGCTGTGCACCAGACCGCGGGCTGGCCCCAGGGTGCAGCGACAAACAAATGAGGCTTATTGCCTGCCACTTGGGATGCTGAGTTCCCCAAGGAGTGCTGGTTTAGGTGGGGTGGTAGCCCCGACATGGCTGGAAGTCAGGAAAGGCTTCTTGGAGGAGGCAACATTGAGCAGGGGCTGGAGGGATGAGTAAAAGTCAGCCAGCCTGGCAGTGGGGAGGAAGAGAAGGGAGAGAGGAAGGAGAGTGGGAAGTCAGGGGCCACTGTTTGCAGGCACTTTCCAGACAGGCAGGAACAGGGCCGTTTGAGGAACTGAGAGGTAACCAGGAATTCTGTCCAGGGCTGGACAGGCAAAGTGTATTAAAAAGGCTGGGCTGCCCACTTTTTGGGGGTGTGGGGGACTCCTCTCAGGAGAGGTGTCTTTTGTGTTACTCTGAAGTGTTAGCGCTTCTGCAGCCTAACATTGAGTAGCGTTCTCTGCGAACTTCCTGGAGGAGGTGGTTTAATTCCCTTCCACCTGCATTCACTGGGTGACAGGCCTGAGACTGTGGAGAATAAGCAGGCATCGGCCTGGCCCACACGGAACCCACAGCCCTTGAAGGGGTGGAGACTCACCAAGTGCCTGCTCGTGGTCAAGGCAAAGTAGTCACCTGAGAGAGGGAACCATGGGCTCTTTACAGGTAGAGGACGATGAAGCTTCGCCAGAGAGGAGGACTTGTCTGGGCAGGGTTTTGAAGCATGAATAGAAGTCGGGAGTGAAACGGGGCTGGAAGCGTATTCAAGAGGGAGATACAGACAGGATCAAATGCTTGGAGGGGTGGGCAGCCTGGAGGGTGTGGGGGCCAGAGGCCAGGTTGGTGAGAACATATGGACAGCTAAGGTGGGAAGGATATTCTGGGCAGGGGCTTCGTGTGGACCAGCACAGGGAGGTGGGCGGTGTGAGCGTTTCCCGGGAAACGGCTTGGCTGGTGTGCGAGGGGAGGAGTAGGAGGAGAAGTCAGAGGAGCCAGAGGTCTCAGTGGACCAGGTCAGGGCCTGTGTGGGGGACCACAGCAGGAAAAGTGACAGTGATTCCCTAGCCCTCAGGGGCAGGCGGTGAGGGCATTCCCCGAGGCACAGCTGTGGCCTGGGGCAGTGAGCATTGGTCGTGGTCACTGGTTTCTGGTTTCTTACCTAGTTGGGTCACTCACTGGCTGTGTGGCCTTGGGCAAGTCACTGCATCTCTCTGAGCCAAGTTTTCCCTTCCACAGCACGGGTAGCCAGCACCTTCCTTGCGGGGATGTGTGTAGCAAGAACTGGCTTGCAAAACCTCCCCTATTCTGAGCTTGGAGCCCTGGGATGGCCCTCCCGGCATTCTTTGGGCTTCCCCGTCTCTGATATTTGTCAGGCCCCTCACCCCGTGTCTGGCCTTCTGCCAGCTGTGGGGGCAGGATCAGGCTTGTACTCCTTGGTGGCCCCAGCGCTGGCTCTGCACCCGATGCATAGTAGGTGCCTAGCAAGTGCATCTGGAGGCTCGTTCGATGGCCCTGCAGGGCTCTCTGGGTCTGGCGGGAGACATTGGGAGTCAAGGTCAGTGCCCCACACCATCTCCTCGGCAGCACGTGTCTTCCTACCGTTTGCCGTGGCCCTTCCCATGGCCAGTGACTAACAGCTTTCACGCACACTCTGGGGTGGGCTGAAAGGCCCCGGAAGCAGCCCTCTTTCCCTGGAAGATGGGAGATGAATGACAGCACCCTAGCTTCCTGCCTTCTCTGGGGACGCCCTGAGCACAGTCCGTTCTGTCTCCCAGGTGGCCCCAGCAGGACTGAGCAGCAGCGGCCCACAGCCATGACAACTCAACCACCTGCCCTGTGTCAGCTGCTGTCCCCTCCTTTATTCCTCCCCACTCCCCTTCTGCAGCATCCTGGAGTCACTTCCCGAGTAAACCCCTCACATCACCTCCTTGTCTCAGGGTTTGCTTCTGGGGGGACCCAGCCTGAGACGGGATGAACATTCATTCAACAAAATATTGAGGCTGGGCGCAGTGGCTCACGCCTGTAATCCTAGCACTTTGAGAGGCCGAGGCGGGCGGATCACTTAAGTTCAGGAGTTCAAGACCAGCCTGGTCAACATGGTGAAACCCTGTTTCTACTAAAAATACAAAAATTAGCTGGGTGTGGTGGTGCATGCCTGTAATCCCAGCTACTTGGGAGGCTGAGGCAGGAGAATCACTTGAACCCAGGGGGCAGAGTTTGCAGTGGGCCGAGATGGTGCCACTGCACTCCAGCCTGGGTGACAGAGCGTGATTCCATTTCAAAAAACAAAGAAACAAAAAAACAAAAAACAAACATTGAGTGGCAGCATAAGGAGAGAGGTAAGTTTATTCTCATCAAGACTGGGAGGAAAAGTTACACAGCCTCAATTACCTTTCCAAAGGACAGGTACGGGTAGGAAAAGGATTAAGAGATAATCTTTTTTTCTTCTTGTTAACTTGTGTTACATTTTTAAAAAATATAATGAATCAGTAATGAAACAAATAAACCCAATTGCAAATGCTGTGTGACTTTGGGCCAGTCGCAGACTGTCTCTAGGTCTCAGCCTCCGAGGAATGACATGGAGCTGGACCACAATTCCCAGGTTCTGGGGTTTGAGATTGACCTTACCTCTGCCTTGCCTGCTCCCCACAGGTTTGACAACTATTCAGCCAATGTGATGGTGGACAGCAAGCCAGTGAACCTGGGGCTGTGGGACACTGCTGGGCAGGAGGACTACGACCGTCTCCGGCCGCTCTCCTATCCACAGACGGTGTGCTGCTCCCACCTGCCTTGCAGTCCTGACCTTTGCTGTCTCTGTTCCCTCTGCTTGGGATGCCCTTCCAGCCAGCTCAGCCTGGGAAACCCTACCTCTCCCCTTAAGGCCCAGCTCAGGGAGTCTGCCTGCCTTGCATGTCCCAGGCAGAGAAGGGCTTCCTCTTGCACTCCCCCAGCCCTGCATTGGTTCCCGGTCCTCGATGTGCCCATCTTCCCACCCCATTGCCTCCTGGGCTCTGGCACCCCCTGTTTCCAGTGGTGGGGCAGGTGGATTCTGCACAGGGCCCCAGGAGGCAGCCCGGGATGGTGAGCCCTGGGAGTGCTGGGGGAGGGGAGAGGTGGAGGATGCCTGCAGGTGGCTGCTGGGTCCTCGCCCTTCCTCCAGGGTGTGCAGGGAGGCGGCTAAGGCCGGTAATCAGATGGTGGATAGTATATGGATTGGAGTATGGACTCTGGAATCCCAGATCCTCCCCTCACCAGAGTGCACGCTGGCAAACTCTTTAACCTCTGGAAGCCTCACTTTCCCTGTCTGAGGAATGGGGCTACCAGCAGTGCTTGCTGCAGAGTGACATGTGAGGATAACCACTTCGCAGAGGCCCTGGCCTTTAGTGAGCGTCCTAACAAACAGCAGCCTCGTGGTAGAGGCGAGAAGGGTATCTCTGCTCTGCCCAGATCCTAAGTCCCCAGCATCCCCTGGGGTGTTCCGCCCTCAGGGAGCCCCAAGTTCCACCTCTCGGTGGCTGCCATGGTGGGACACCTCTGGGCCCTCCTCACTAGCAACCTCGCTTGCTCTGTCCCCAGGACGTCTTCCTCATCTGCTTCTCCCTCGTCAGCCCAGCCTCTTATGAGAACGTCCGCGCCAAGGTGAGCTGGACAGGGTGGGCCTTGGGGGCTCTGGGGCAGGTAACCCTGAGGGACAGAGGGAGGAACTGGTGACTCTAGGCTGGTCCCTGGGGCAGCAGAGGTCGCATACAGAGAGGGTCCCCAGTGCCAACCAGGGCTGGCAGGGGGACTGAGGGGGTAAGATTCAGAGGACCTGGGGTGGGGGGTGCTGCGATAGTTAGCTATACCCCCACTTTCCATGGTTGCATTCTCCTGCTCCCCACACAGCCTCATGTCCGCCTCCGATTGTCACCTAACCTCATGTTTGCTTCTTATGTCTGCACAAAACCTCGCCGCCTCCTTTCCTACAATCATGCGCCCCCTCCTTCCTGCACAACCTCGTGGCCTCCCCTCCCTGTGCCACCTCACGTCTCTCCTCACCCTCGTGCCCACCTCTGATCTTCTGGCAACTTGCTGCCTCTCCTCTCCCTACACCCTCACACTCCCTCTGATCCCCGCACAGCCTCGCGCCCCCTCTTGACCCATACAACCTTGTGTCCCCCCACCCACCTGCCCAGTGGTTCCCAGAAGTGCGGCACCACTGCCCCAGCACACCCATCATCCTGGTGGGCACCAAGCTGGACCTGCGGGACGACAAGGACACCATCGAGAAACTGAAGGAGAAGAAGCTGGCTCCCATCACCTACCCGCAGGGCCTGGCACTGGCCAAGGAGATTGGTACGGGCCTCGGGCTCAGAGGGGGGAACTGGCTGCGGGGGAGGCCCTGACTTGGCCTCGTGGTGTAATTGTAAACACAGGCTGCAGGGCCAGGCTGTGCAGTTTGAACTCAGCTGTGCTGTGTGCACTTGCTGTGTGACCTTGGGCGAGTCACATAGCCTCTCTCTGCCTGTGTTTCCTTATCAGAAAAGCATGGGATAGTGATAGCTCCTGCCTCCTGGGGTGGTTGGGGGAATTCAGTGACTTATTCCAGGTGGAGCTGCCAGGGCAGCACCTGTGTGTGAGAAGCACTCTGTGTTAGTAGTAGTCGTCCTAGTAGTATGAGTAGTATCTATTAATAGATACTGAAAATAAGGAGGTGTGCTTTGAGCAGACAGAAGCAGAGATTGAGTGGGGGTGCTGTGGTTGCTTGGAGGACAAGTGGCAAGTCAAACTTGGGTGTTCTGGGAAGGCTTCCTGGAGGAGGTGGCGCTGCATTAGCTCTAAAGGGTGACACATTTCCTTCCACCACCTTCTCTCCTCCCTTTCCCCACTCCCTTTGGTTTCTCAGCTCGACCCCTCTTTGCCTCCAAATCACTGGGCTGGAGAAATATAGTAACTTCTCAAGGTCACCCAGCTAGTAGGTGGCCCAGCCAGATTTGAAGGAAGGACAGCAAATTATTGGCTCACTACTGGGGGGTGCTTCTTTGTAGTGGCTCAGGGCTGCCTGCATCAGGGAGGCGATGACCATGGGTCTGGCTTCATGCATGGTACCCAGGCCTGCTGGCTCTGTTTCTGTCCCTGTCCCTGGTAGGTCTCAATGTGTCTGTAGCTCAGGGATCCTTGCCCCAAAGCCCAAAACCACCAGCTGGGTTTGGTCATATGAGCTGTGCCCTCTGCCTCACCACAGGACTCTGCAGGCCCAGGGTTTGGCCCCCAGATTGAATCCACTAGACCTCCTCCCGCCCCACCGCCCCAGCCCTGCCCCACCTCCCCCTGCCGGAACTGGGAGGGCCCTGGGGACTCACATCTCTTCACAGGAAGGGAAACCACAGCCACCACCTCCCTCCTTCTGTGACTAGCGTGGTGACACGGCCATCTTCCCCGGGGGCCTCAGACTATGGCTCACACCCTGGCTCCCTTCCCCTGTCCTAGGGCCACAGCTCCCCAGCCTGCTAGTCTTTCCTTTTAAATATCAAGGATTCATCCCTGCCTTCTCTTTCTGACCAACCAGCACCCCTCCAACCCCTGCCCCTGGACTCCTTCTATTCAGGGTGCAGCTCTGCAGCCTGTGGCCTGGCTGTCACTGACCTCTCCCTTGTAAAGCACATGCTTTGGGATCATGTGGAGGGTGCTGGAGGCCTGGATTCTGGTCCTGGCTCTGATACTGATTGGCTGTGTGACCTTGGGTTAGTGGCTGCCCCTCTCTGGGCTTCAGTCTCCCTCTCCACATAAGCTGACCTGGACAATCCCCAAAGGCCCTCTCTCCTCCATAAGGTGGTGACTCAGAGTTCTTGCCTTGGCCTCTAGCCAGTCTTTCCTGGCTGACCCTGCATGGAGCTGGGGCAGCGGCAGTGATTTTAACTGTGCCTCAGACCAGCTTAGGCCTAGGGGGAGTCCTGGGGGGACTGGCAGGGCTAGTGAGGGAAGCAGCAACTGCCTCTGCCCACCTGGGCTCCCCAGCCCTGGGATGACAAGTTCTGGGGGCAGCCCTGAGCCCAGCTGATAATCACAGCTGATGTGGACTGAGCACTTCCTGGGAGCCACTTCATTCTCACAGCAGCTATGATGAAGAGCTCTTGTCACCTCCACTTTACAGAGAGGAAACAGGCTTGGGGGGACATGTTGCTGGCTTAAGGCCACCCAGCCAGGACATGGCCGAGCCCAGATTCCAACAGGGGTGGACTGGCTCCCTAAGCCACAAAGCTGAGGGCCATCTGTCCTCCCTGCACCCCCACTGCCCCCACCGCCCCCTCACCCTCCTTGCCCTCTCTGTGGCTCCCCTGCCCCTGCCTCAGCTTGATGAGCCGTCGCATGGCAATGAGTCCTAGACAGATGGGAGACTGAGGCCCGGAGAGGGGGAACTGACTAAAGTCCTAGAGCAGTGAGAGGCCGAGCCAAAGTGAGCCCTGGCCCCCCAGCTCAGGACCCTTGTCCTGGGTGAGTGGGTGGCTGGGTGCCAGGGAAAAGGCAGTTGGTGGATGTGGGGGAAGTGGACGCAGATGTGGTCCCTTATAAGGAGACAGTGGCCAAGTGCCCAGTGACACCTCCTCAACACAGGGGGCTGTGGTGACCAGACTCCGGGCTGAGCTCAGGGCACCCTGCTCTTGCCAGCCAAGCCCCATGACAACCACTGCCCATGATCCCTGGTGGGCGTATATGCCTCCAGGTAGAGGGGAGACGCCCAGCATGTGACTCAGAGTGAGTGACATCCTCTCTGAGCCTCAGGTTCCTCGTCCCTGCCCCACCCTTCCTTTCTCCCCAGCACCTGGCCTCAGTGGGCTCCCCTGTTCCAGGGGCTGCCCCTCCTGCCATCCCGACTTCTCCCCCCAGCTCTGTGCCTTCGGGCCTTGGCTTCCCCACTCTGGGCCTGTTTCCTGGTCTGTGAAATGGGAACTCACCCCGGTGTTGTTGGAAGCACCCAGCTCAGTGCCTGGCACAGAGTAGGTGGTGACCAGCGTCCATCCCCTTCCATCCTGCCACAGAGAAGCAAGCGGGCTTTGGCGGAGGGCCTAGAGTTCCCCTCCCCTCCCTTCTCCTTCCTCATGGTTCTGACATCGGCCCCCAGGCCTGCATAGCATCTCGGCAGAAGGGGTTTTGTGGTTTTTCACTTCAGGGAAACTGTGCAGCTTGAAATGGACATGGGAAGTCACACGGACTCTTTGCAGAATGTCATGGAACACTGTCCCTGGGGGTGGGAACTAGGCCTGCCTTTCTCCTCGTCTGTGCCCTGGGCTCTAGCCCTGAGGGGTCTTCATGTGGGAGAAGGCTGGGCCTCCCATGGCAGGACAGAGGAGCTCTCCAATGCCACTCCTCCCAGAAGGCCCCCAGCTGGGCCCAGGTTGAGGGAATACGTCCAGTGTGTGAGTTTGGATAACTCACATACTCTCCACGAGCCTCAGTTTCCTTGTCTGTAAGACAGGGATGGTGCTAAGGAAGGGGCCGATGATGTTTGGAAGTTCCTGGGGAGGGGGCCATGAGGGCTTCAGGCCTCCTGGGGATTATTTGCAACCCTGGGAGAATCCTGGAGGGATGGGCAAGGCAATTTTCTAGAAGGTGAGGCTCCCAGAGATTTGGTCACTGATGCTTGAGCCCTTTCCTTCACAGAAAAGCATCAAAATTCCCGCCCTCCTTCCACGGACTAAGGGCTATGTGTCCAAGAAAGACACAGACCTGCCCTGGAGGCCTTAGTCTCTCACTGAGTTCAAGCTCGCTATTACAGACATGAGGAAACTGAGGCACGGTGACGTTAAACTCCTTGCTCCTGGTGACACAGCCTCCAGGTGACCCCACTGGGACTGGATGGCGGCCCCCAGAGCCTGGTGTTCAGTTGTATGGCTTGGGAGGGGGTGTACGGCATGGAAGGGTGTATGGCGTGGGAGGGGGTGTATGGGGTGGGAGGGGTTGTATGGCATAGGAGGGGTGTATGGCGTGGGAGGGGTGTATGGCGTGGGAGGCGTGGGAGGGGTATATGGCGTGGGAGGCATGGGAAGGGGTGTATGGCGTGGGAGGGGGTGTATGGCATGGGAGGGGTGTATGGCATGGGAGGCGTGGGAGGGATGTATGGCATGGGAAGGGTGTATGGCACAGGAGGGCTTGTATGGCGTGGGGGGCATGGGAGGGGTGTATGGCTTGGGAGGGATGTATGGCATGGGAGGGGTGTATGGCGTGGGAGGCATGGGAAGGGGTGTATGGCGTGGGAGGGGTTGTATGGTGTGGGAGAGTGTATGGCATGGGAGGGGTATATGACGTCAGAGGGGTTGTATGGCGTAGGAGGGGTGTACGTCGTGGGAAGGGTGTATGGCGTGGAAGGGGTGTATGGCGTGGGAGGCGTGGGAGGGGTGTATGGCATGGGAAGGTGTATGGCGTGGGAGGGGTGTATGGCGTGGGAGGGGTGTATGGCGTGGGAGGGGTTGTATGGTGTGGGAGGCATAGGAGGGGATGTATGATGTGGGAGGGGGTGTATGGCATGGGAGGGGTGTATGGCGTGGGAGGGGTGTATGGCGTGGGAGGGGTTGTATGGTGTGGGAGGCATAGGAGGGGATGTATGATGTGGGAGGGGGTGTATGGCGTGGGAGGGGTGTATGGCACGGGAGGTGTATGGTGTGGGAGGCGTGGGAGGGGTGTATGGTGTGGGAGGGGTGTGTATGGCACAGGAGGGCTCGTATGGCATAGGAGGCATGGGAGGAGTGTATGGTGTGGGGGGGTGTATGGCGTGGGAGGGGTGTATGGCGTGGGAGGGGTGTATGGCGTGGGAGGGGTGTATGGTGTGGGAGGCGTGGGAGGGGTGTATGGCGTGGGAGGGGTGTATGGCGTGGGAGGGGTTGTATGGCGTGGGAGGAGTGTATGCCGTGGGAGGGGAGGTATGGCGTGGGAGGGGTGTATGGCGTGGGAGGGGTGTATGGCGTGGGAGGGGTGTATGGCGTGGGAGGGGAGGTATGCCGTGGGAGGGGAGGTATGCCGTGGGAGGGGTGTATGGCGTGGGAGGGGTGTATGGCGTGGGAGGTGTGTGTGGCATGGCACGGTGTATGGCGTGGAAGGCATGGGAAGGGGTGTATGGCGTGGGACGGTGTATGGCGTTGGAGGGTTGTATGGCGTGGGAGGGGTGTATGGCGTGGGACGGTGTATGGCGTGGGAGGCATGGGAAGGGGTGTATGGCCTGGGACGGTGTATGGCGTGGGAGGGGTGTATGGAGTGGGAGGGTGTATGGCGTGGGAAGGGTGTATGGCGTGGGAGGGGCGTATGGCGTGGGAGGGGCGTATGGCGTGGGAGGGGCGTATGGCGTGGGAGGGGCGTATGGCGTGGGAGGGGCGTATGGCGTGGGAGGGGTGTATGGCGTGGGAGGGGTGTATGGCGTGGAAGGGGTTGTATGGCATAGGAGACATGTTGGCCCAGAGCCCCCCTCCACTTAGGCCTTGGCTCTCCTGTCCATCTCCCCAACCAGACTCGGTGAAATACCTGGAGTGCTCAGCCCTCACCCAGAGAGGCCTGAAAACCGTGTTTGACGAGGCCATCCGGGCCGTGCTGTGCCCTCAGCCCACACGGCAGCAGAAGCGCGCCTGCAGCCTCCTCTAGGGGTAAGAGTCCCCCACTCTAGTGCCCAACTCCCATACACAGCAGGCTATGGCTGAGCAGTGGCCTTTGGTTCACTGTGAATGGCATTTAGGCCAGGACAGAAAGAAGGTGGGTATGGAGGTAGCCTCAGTTTCCCCAGCCTACTTGTCATCTGCCTGGGCCAGTCTCACTCTCTGGAGCTCATCTTCCAGAGGCAAGGCCCAAGGTATGAATGAATGCCTGGTAACCCCCCACCCCCGGGCCAAGGAGTGGGTGTCACGGAGCCCCACTCTGCCCATTCCTGCAGGAGGTGATGGAAAAGATGCCTTGGTCCCTGGCCCTAGGAGAGCCCAGTCGAGCCAGGGAGATCCTGCACCCACATATGTGGGTGGAGGTGGGAGAGCCTGAGCTATGATCCCCAGGGGGCAGATGGTGGGGTCAGTGAGTTGGAGGCAGCCCACAAGGCCTCCTGGAGGTGTGGGACCAGAAGGACAGAGAGGACTGGTGAGGTGGGGAGAGCAGCATTGGCAGTCCTGGTGGGAGTCAAACCTTGAGCAAAGACCTGGAGGTGGGAATGAGCTGTGAGCCAGGAAGGCGAGAGCTGTGGATTCTGCATGTCCCCAAATTCTCTTTCCCTGCTTATCTTCCTTCCAGGTTGCACCCCAGCGCTCCCACCTAGATGGGTCTGATCCTCCAGGATCCCCACCCAAAGCCTGATGGCACCCCGGCTGGCCATGCTGTCCCCTCCCTGTGGCGTTTCTTAGCAGATGGCTGCAGAGCTTCGTTGATGGTCTTTTCTGTACTGGAGGCCTCCTGAGGCCAGGAAGGTGCAAATTTGCAGGTGCTGCATCCCAAGCCCCTCATGCTCCTGCCTTCCTGAGGGCCAGAGGGGAGCCCCAGGGCCCATTAAGCCACCCCCGTGTTCCTGCCGTCAGTGCCAACTGCCACATATGGAAGCATCTACCCGTTCACTCCAGTCCCACCCCACGCCTGACTCCGCTCTGGAAACTGCAGGCCAGATGGTTGCTGCCACAACTTGTGTACCTTCAGGGATGGGGCTCTTACTCCCTCCTGAGGCCAGCTGCTCTAATATCGATGGTCCTGCTTGCCAGAGAGTTCCTCTACCCAGCAAAAATGAGTGTCTCAGAAGTGTGCTCCTCTAGCCTCAGTTCTCCTCTTTTGGAACAACATAAAACAAATTTAATTTTCTACGCCTCTGGGGATATCTGCTCAGCCAATGGAAAATCTGGGTTCAACTAGCCCCTGCCGTTTCTTAAGACTTTCTGCTCCACTCACAGGATCCTGAGCTGCACTTACCTGTGAGAGTCTTCAGACTTTTAAACCTTGCCAGTCA
Organism: Gorilla gorilla gorilla; assembly: GCF_029281585.2. Lineage (NCBI taxonomy): Eukaryota > Metazoa > Chordata > Mammalia > Primates > Hominidae > Gorilla > Gorilla gorilla. The sequence continues at coordinate 35,225,731 of NC_086018.1, read as the reverse complement.
GGACTTTTGCTATTGCAAATAGAAAACCCAACTCAACCTGCTTAAGCAGAAAATAAATTTATTGATTCAAGTTTGGAGATATTGTGATTTCAGGTGCAGCTTGATCAAGGGATTCAAATGATGTCATCGAGGCTTGCTTAGCTCTGGGCTCTGCCTTCTGCTGGCTGGTTCATTCTCAGGCAGGCGACTTAGGGCTTCATACTCCCAAGTTCAAGCTCAGGGTTTCATCCTTCCAAGTTCAAGTTCAGGGCCTCATCCTTCCAAGTTCAAGTTCAGCCAAAAAGAGCAAATGTCTATCCCAGGCAAAGTTCTAACTAAGATTTACTGTGATTGGACCAGCTTAGGTCCTGGGCCCCCTTTTAACCAGTCATATTTGTCAGAGTGGTGCAGTGCTGTGCTCTGACTGGCCAGGCATGGACCGTATGCCATGCTGGAACAGAACTGCGGTAACCCCAGCGAAAGTGTGTGTACCGGCGGGGAGGGTGAGTTCCAAAGTGGGCTGAGAGCCTGGCGGGAATTTGGGAATTTGGGTGAGAAACCCTCAACCTCCACTACTGGAGGTCATGGGAAAGTGTTCATTTCAGCAGTGAAATGAAACAATGCTGGACCCCAAAGGTGATAAGCAAAGGGGAGTTTCTTTAAAAGAGAGGCGGGGTTGTTGTGAGGATTTAAGAAGTTCCGACATGGGCACAACAGTGCCTGCACAGTCAGTCCCACCTCAGGGCTTGCTAAGTTCTGTGGAGGTGCCAGACCTCCCCCTCCTGCGGACAATTACTCTCCTCTATCTCAACTTCTCACTCATTCATCAAACACACATTTATTGAGCACCTCTTCTGTGCCTGGCACTGTTCTAGGTGCCAGGGATCCAGCAGTGCTCAGAAGTCCCTGCCCTCAGGAGGCTGACACTCTAGAGAGGCTAAGAGATCTAAGAGGCTGCCCCTGACAACCCAGAAGGCCCCAATTTCCAGCCCAGGAAATGCTTGAGTTTCCACATTGTGCTTTCCCAGAGTTCCCAGCCAACCCCACTATCCCCATTAGTCCCCATGTTCTGAGGCAGGACCCCCTCCAGCTCACTCACCTCCTGGGAGCCCCCCTTAAAAGGGATTAGGTGCAGAGGGGAAACCCCTTTGCTTTTCTTAGTTTCAGCTCAGACAAAGTCATGATGTTTTCAAAGTTACTTCTCTTCTGAAACAGAAAGGAAATACTAAACCCCACCCATCCATGGCACCATACAGATGCAGGCGGCCAGGACCCCACTCCCTAGTATGTTCGATGTCTAAGATCCCTGAGGCACCCCCTGAGGTTGGCCAGAGTCTGAGGGAGCCTCTTGCTGCTCCCTCCTCTTCACAGAGACTTGGGATAAACTCCAGAGCCTCCGCAACAAACCATGGCCCTGAAGGTCTGGCCATCCTCTGCCTCCCACTCTTATTGCACTCATGCCTCTACCATCAGACTGGACTGTCATTTCTTCCACTCCACATTCGTGCTTCTTTCATTCCAGGCCTTTGAACATACTGGACCCCTTTCCTTTGCTCCTGGAACTTCCCTGCAGGGCAAAGGTGGGCCCGGATCTCCTTCCATGTGTGTTCAGCCCTTTAGGTCGACCCCAGTAGAGACAATCTTTGCTTCTATACGATAATAATGTCAGTAAATAACTTCCTTTACTCATTGTCTTGGCTCCCATGCACATATTATCTCATTTAATGTTCTAATAGCCTTCCAAGATAGGTACTGTTAGCCACGGTTTGCAGAAGAGGAGATGAGGATGCGGGAGGGCACAGGTTTGGCTCAAATTGACAAGGCAGACGCTGTCCTTTCCCACCCTCTCCCTCTGTTCCCATCCTCCTTGCTAACAGAATCCTAGTTTTGTGCATAGCAGCACCGTACCTAACACCGACAAAATATTTGTTTTTCCAGCTGGTTTTGTCACTGGGGTTTTCAGGCCACACAGTTCTGGCCGAGAAGCCGATGTGAATGAAAGTCAGCGGGAGAGATGGCTTCTGTGAAAGTTGTTTTCTTCCTTAAAAAAATGACAGGCCCAGGCCGGGCGTGGTGGCTCACGCCTGTAATCCCAGCACTTTGGGAGGCCGAGGCGGGCGGATCACGAGGTCAGGAGATCGAGATCATCCTGGCTAACACGGTGAAACCCCGTCTCTACTAAAAAATACAAAAAAATAGCCGGGTGTGGTGGTGGGCGCCTGTAGTCCCAGCTACGCGGGAGGCTGAGGCAGGAGAATTGTGTGAACCCGGGAGGCAGAGCTTGCAGTGAGCCGAGATCGCGCCACTGCACTCCAGCCTGGGTGACAGAGCAAGAATCAAAAAAAAAAAAAAAAAAATGACAGGTGGGATGTCTGGAGCTGCAGCAGCCGTCTTGTGAGCTCGAAGCCACAAACATGAAGATACAAGGCCCCGTGCTGAGAGGGGATGAGCAGAAAGATAAAAAGAGTGTGAGTTCCTGGCAGCAGCAGTGGGCAGCTGAGCCAATGCTAACAGCTGCCTTGTTATGGGAACTGAAGAAAATGAAACCACCCAATTGTTAATGTCACCGTTGGTCACGCCTTTTGTTACGGTAAGCTGACAGCATTTGTCACTGAAGCGGTAGGACTCCTAGCGCAGTGCTCTTCCCACTGTGTAACTGTTCCCAGCAGCCACTCCAAGTGGGCTGAGCCACTTGTTTCTGCTCTGCAAATTGGCTGAGGATGGAGGCCCCTCATATAGGAAAGAGAAAGCTTATGGGAAGTCAGTGAGAACCTGTTTTGAAACAGGAAGACCTGCCGGTTGTGGGCAGGAGCTGACACCACGGTTTGCTCTTTCATGTGACAACAACCCCTCCCAAGTGCCCACCTAGTGCCAGGCCTGGGCTGGCAGCAGGTTCCATGCCTCATTTGGCCCCTTCTTGCAATGAAATCATGGCCTGGTGGTTGAGGAAAGTGCCTGCCAGACAAGGCCACTTCATCTGGTGCTTTCTATTCTAGAGACTGGCTGTTCCTTGTCCCTTCTTCAAAGCGGAGGCCTGGGGTCCCCCAAACTCCTCCGATCCTTTCACCCTGGCATTCACTGGCCACCAAGCCTGGACAATTCAGCCTCTATCTATTAAATCCACCCCTTGTCCCCACGGCTGCTCCCTAACCTAACCCCTGCCGTGTCTCCCCTGGACAGTAGCCACAGCCTCCTCACTGGCCTCCTGTCTTCCCTCTCTCTGCCTATACTCCATTTTCCACCAGGTGGCCTGGGGATTTTCCTTGTTTACAAACAACTGTGCAGTCAAAAATGCTGATAGAACCACAGACTTATTCAATCATTGAATCCTTCAGCAAATAGTTATTGAGACCGTGTGTCAAGCCCAAGGCTTGGGGGTGGGTCAAGCATGAGCCCGCTCTCAGGAGCTCACAGGCCAGTGGGGAGGCTGTCCAGCCAGCAGAGAGCCCCAGGAAATGGCCCTTCTGCTTGGATGTCTCCTGAGCATTTCAAACTCACATGCCCCGCCCAGCCTTTATCACTCAGTAAATGCATCCAGGCTCTCAAATCAAAAACCTGGGAGTCCTCCTTGACACCTTCTCCCTCACCTTCCACTTCCAACCCATCACCGACAATCTCCTCAGTGCCCCCCTTCTCTGCATTGTCATGGTTTCTAATGTCCAAACCAGCACTGTATCCTCCCTGTGGTAGCCTCCTGTCATAGTCAGCAATTGGTACAATAATGCTGTGTAACAAACCAAACCGCCTTGAAATCCAGAGGCAAGAAGCAGCAGGCCTGTATTCTCACACTCACTAGTTGTAGGTGGACAGTGGGTCTGCTGACTTAGGAGGGTTTGGCTGGTGACTTGGCTTCAGGCTGGGGATGGGTGGTCTCGGTCCTGGCTGTGGGTGTGTGTGGGTCGGCTCCACCTGTCTCTCATCCTCCTTAGACCAGCATTCCCTGGGGCATGTCCTTCTCATTGTGGATCACAGGAGCATGAGAAGCCAAGCCAAACCATGCAGTGTTTAAGGCCTCTGCTCATGCTTCACATGGCCGAGCCCAACACCACCAATGGGGCAGGGACAGGAACTCTTCCCAGGCTTGGAGGAAAGGAAATATTTGCTGAGCACCAATTGAGCACCAATCCTAATGCTCACACCTCCTGACTGGCCTTCTTGTTTTCACTCTTGCCCTTGGCCATGGTTTATCTCCACGGAGTGGCCAGAGTGATCGCGTTAAACTACCAATCAGATCAGACCACTCCCTTGTATAACACCCTCCAGTGGTATCTCTGGACATTTGGCACGAAACCTCCTCCCTCACCTACAAGGCCTATAGGATGTTGTCAGTTTCTACCTCCAGATCTCACTTGGCACTATCTTCCCTTTCCTTGCAAAGCTCCAGCCACAAGGGCTGTGATCTGGTTTGGCTGTGTCCCAACACAAATCTCCTCTTGAATTGTAGTTCCCATAATCCCAAGGGAGGAACCCAGTGGGAGGTAATTGAATCCCATAATCCAGGTGGGAGGAACCCAGTGGGAGGTAATTGAATCCTATAATCCAGGTGGGAGGAACCCAGTGGGAGGTAATTGAATCCCATAATCCAGGTGGGAGGAACCCAGTGGGAGGTAATTGAACCATGGGGGAGGGGGACGATTACCTCCATGCTGTTCTCGTGATAGTACGTGAGTTCTCACAAGATCTGATGGTTTTATAAGGGTTTTCCCCTTTTGTTGGCACTTCTTCCTGCCATCATGTGAAGAAGGATGCGTTTGCTTCCCCTTCTGCCATAATTGTAAGTTTCCTGAGGATTCCCCAGCCATGCTAAACTGTGAGGCAATTAAACCTCTTTCCTTTATAAATTACCCAGTCTCGGGTATGTCTTTACTTTTATTTTTTATTTTGTTTTATTTTTTGAAATAGAGTCTTGCTCTGTTGCCCAGGCTGGAATGTAATGGCATGATCTCAGCTCACTGCAACCTCCACTTCCCAGGTTCAAGCAATTCTCCTGCCTCAACCTCCTGAGTAGCTGGGACTACAGGCATGTGCCACCACACCCAGGTAGTTTTTGTATTTTTAGTAGAGACGGGGTTTTGTCATGTTGGCCAGGCTGGGGGTATGTCTTTATTAGCAGTGTGAGAACAGACTAATGCAGGCTGCTCCCAGGATTTTCACTGTGTGCCAGGCCCCTTCTACCTTGGGACCCTTGCTCAAGTCGCTCCTTCCACACATAGCACCTACTCTCCCAGATCTTCCTCCACAATCACCCCATGCTCAATCTCGATCACCTCCTCCTCCTGCTTCTCTCTTGGTGCCTCTGTTGAAGAACAGTCTTCATCACTGTTCATAATTGTTTATTAAATAGGTGTATTTATTCAAAAAGTGCTTCCCTTCTAGACTGTAAGCTCAAACACACACAAGGACCTGCGTGTTTTGTTTTACACTAAGGCCCTAGTGAGTCCTGGCCACCTAATCCATGCAGAATGAATGTTATTTGTACAAATGAGTAAGTGGGTGAAAGAATGGACTTTAATGAAAATAGAGAGACTGAACCATGCCAGCGACCCAGCTGAGCCCAGCCTCCAACCACCCCAGCCAGGTGCCAGCCATGTACAAGAGCTGACCTGGATGTGCCGGCCTAGCTGAGTCTCCAGGTGACTCGCAGTCAGCCACCATCAAAGAAAAAAAATGGCCTGAATGAGCCCAGCCAACCCACAGAATCATGAGGGATAATAACATGGCTATTGTAAGCCACTACATTTTGGGGTGGTTTGTGACACAGGTACTGATACTGAAACCTTGACTTTTTGGAGTCTAGACTCTTCATTATCTGCTCCTCCGATCTCTGACCTCTCCTCTCTACCCACCATTCCTACCACACTCCAGAGAGATATTGACATTTGGGGACATCTGACTCCATCCAGCTCTCACATGATATGGGAGGCAGAGCAGGACAGGTCCCGGAGAGGGAGAGGCAGATCCAGGATATCCCTAGAAGGCTTCTGGAGAGGACCTCAAGGAAGGTAAAATGAGCAGTTTTTTGCAGAATCCAAAATTCAATCAATACAGTTCCCACCTATTAACTACGTGCTTCACACCAAGCTGTGGCAGGAGCCGGAGGTGCAGAGAGGGGTGAGGCACAGCCCCTTGCTCACCAGCAGCTCAGAAGCCAGTGGGAGAGACAGACGTGTAAATAGACATCCACCATGTGGCTTGATCCACAGATCACAGAAATATATTCAATACAGAAAGGAAGAGACTCTGGTCTCAAGGCGCTAGGGTAGAGATGTTTCCACCCCCGCCTCCTCGCTGAAAAGCAGCCACGACAAGAAGGAGAACAAGAAACAGAAACACAAACTCCCACCTTCAAAGAAGCCACGAGACACCTGTAACCCCAAACCACAATGTATGAGCAGCAAGAGCAGATGGAGGGTGGTAAATGATTGAACAGAGCTGAGGAAGGCAAACCTAAGTGCCTGCTGCTACATGGTGGGGTGGAGTAGAGGCTTTGGAGACAGAAAAGATGCAAATCACCTGGTCTTGCAGAACCCTGGGGAGGCTTAGAATTAGGGAACCCAGACATCATGGATGGTGAGGCAGGAGGCTGAAAACAGGGGTTGTGTGGAAGTCTGCTTAGGAGGAGTGAGATCCCCTAGCACCACCCCAGGTCTTCTCTTTTCCATTACATGGTCAGGCATCCACCCCTCCCTAACCCCAGCAAGGAGTATTCAGCCAGAGTTCTCTGGACCCAGAGACATTCGCTACAGGGCAGAGTGGGGGTGAGGCACCACAATGCTTTTGGAGATGTTGTCAATTCGATGATGCCTTGCAAATAATCACTCCTCCACTCCTATCCTCCCTACCCATCATTCCTACCATGCTCCAGAGAGATATTGACACACCCTCTATGGGAGGGGCATGTTTCCCCTCTCCCCTGATGCTGGGCTTGGCCATGTGACTTGCTGTGGCTACTGGGATGACAACCTCCACCTCCTGGGTTCAAGCGATTCTCCTGCTTCAGCCTCCTGAGTAGCTGGTATTACAGGCATGAGCCACCACGCCAGGCTAATTTTGTATTTTTAGTAGAGACAGGGTTTCTCCACATTGGTCAGGCTGGTCTCGAACTCCCACCCCAGGTGATCCTCCTGCCTTAGCTTCCCAAAGTGCTGGGATTACAGGTGTGAGCCACCATGCCCGGGCTTAATGCCTCATTCTGAAACAGGAGTGGCTAACACAGGATGACTGGTTGAAGAAGGCTCTAATGATAGCATTGCCCCAAATGATAAATGAAAGAGACCCAATCAAACAAGTAGAAGAAAAGGAATATCAGTAAGCAATAAAGATGATGCAGTGAGCAGAAGAAAATTTTGACAAAACCATCATTGCCATCCTTGAAGAGATAAGGAAACATATATCCACAAATGAGTACAGAATGCCATAGCAAAGGAGCAGGCAGAAATCAGGAGAGAGCTGGTTGGGCTCGGTAGCTCATTCCTGTAATCCCAGCACTTTGGGAGGCCGAGGTGGATGGATTGCTTGAGGCCAGGAGTTCGAGACTAGCCTGACCAACATGGTGAAACCCTGTCTCTACTAAAATTACAAAAATTAGCTGGGTGTGGTGGCATGTGCCTGTAATCCCAGCTACTCAGGAGGCTGAGGCAGGAGAATCACTTGAACCCAGGAGGTGGAGGTTGCAATGAGCTGAGATTGTGCCACTGCACTCCAGCCTGGGTGACAGAGGGAGAGAGTGAGACTCTGTCTGTCTCAAAAAACACAAACAAACAAACAAAAAAATAAAATAAAAAACAGGAGAGAGCTCTTGGAAATGAAAAATAGGTTGATTTAAAAAAAGGGACTGGAAGATAAAAACAGATTTTTTAAACCTCCCAGGAAGTAGAACAAAATTATAAAGATGAGCAACAAGAAGAATAAAGATTTCATCCAGGAGACCCAATATTCAAATATAATAGGAGTTACAGAAGGAAATAACAGAAAAATATGTCTCAGAACTGAAGAACACAAATCTTCAGATTAAAAGGCTACTTGGTGCCCCCGAAGACAAATGAAAAAAGAATCAAATCTTGTTATAAAATTTTCAGAAATTTAAGGATAAAGCAAAGATCCTAGAAGATTCCAGAATAATAATAATAATAAAAAATTAGCTTAAGTTACACAATGGATGGGGATTAAGAATTGTGCTGGAAGCTAGAGACACCGACAGACGCCTTCCATCAGCTGAGTCAGAGTCATTCTCAATCTCAAATTCTATACCTAGGCTACCTATCAACATGTGTGAGAGGGGAATTCACTATTTTGAAACATGCACACCTTCTCTGAAAGTTACTGGGAGCTATGCTCCATCAAAATGAGAGAGGAGGCCAGGCGCAGTGGCTCACGCCTGTAATCCCAACACTTTGGGAGGCTGAGGCAGGTGGATCACTTGAGCCCAGGAGTTCAAGACCAGCCTTGGCAACATGGCAAAACCCCATCTCTACCGAAAATACAAAAACTATCTGGGTGTGGTGGCATGCACCTGTAGTCCCAGCTACTCAAGAGGCTGAGGTGAGAAGATCGCTTGGGCCTGGGAGGCAGAGGTGGCAGTGAGCCGAGATTGAACCACTGCACTCCAGCTTGGGTGACAGAGCAAGACCCTGTCTCAAAAACAAAACAAAACAAAACAAAAAAACCCCAAGGCCCCCATAAAATGAGAGAGTAAAACATCAAAAACGAAGACATGGAATCTAAGGAACTGGATTCATACAGGAAAAAGCTGAAGGGAATCCCCAAACAACAATGGGGAGAGAATCTCGGGATGTCAGCTGCGCACAGGCCTAAGGGGCAGCTGGCCCAGATAAGAGGAGCTCGTCAGTCTCCAGGACGAAATCGTCCCTGAGGCTGGACTCTGGAAACTCCACTGTGTGGTTTTTACGAAGCTATAGGAACGTGTGGAAATGCTTAGTCCAAGAAATCGAAGATATTTTTAAAAACCAAAAAACGAAGCAATTATGAACTCCTGGCTGAGCAGGAAATAATATTTACATTGCATTAATCATGGGAACACTGGATATGCATTTAACCGACACTCATATTGAGAAGATGGGGAGAAGGGGTGAGAGTGCATAAGAAACGTAAACTTCTCCTGTACTGTAAGAGGAGTCAGTAGATAATGGGTAAAATTGAGGGATTAAGACATAAAAAAATCAATATGATATTCAGCGAGAAAGAGCTTAACTGAGGGAGCAATTGCCGAGTGGGTGGGATTACCTGTGGGATGGGAGGGGCGGGAGGGATGGGGGAGGACTGCTGTTTTTTTGCTGTTATAAACCTTTTCAGCGCTACAGTAGTCCACTTAGCGCAGTTTCAGTTACCTGTGGTCAACCACAGTCTAAAAATATTAATAGATTTTGAAAGAAAAAGAGAGAGGTCACCATCATATAACTTCTGTTATGATATATTGTTATAATTGTTTTATTGTATATTGTATTATTAATTATTGCTGTTCGTCTCTTAACTGTGCCTAATTTATAAATTAAACATTATCTTTCTCCACCATCGTGGTGTGTGGTTGACTCTGTTTCTTGCCACAGCTTCTCACAAGACTTTCAGGATCAAGTGATTCCTGCACAAGAAACAAAAGCAAAATGGTCCCATTCCCCAGTGGATCTGTATGAAAACTGGTAATAACATCAGGTACAGCTCCAAAAGGAGATATTGGAAAGAACCAAGCTGGGTCTATAAGGAATTGAGCATGAGATGCTACACATATTCATGTTGTATCAAGGTTGTGATCATATTACCATAGCAAGCTGAAAATGTCACCACTATCTGGACAGCTGGACATGTTTGATTGGGAAGGTACTTTTTCTCTTTGTTCATATGCTCTGCGCTAGTAGGCTGGGTTCAGTAATACATAGGTGAGATCTTTTATTTAAAAAAAAATTATCAGCCTGTAATCCCTGCTACTCGGGAGGCTGAGGCAAGAGAATCGCTTGAACCAGGGAGGCGGAGGTTGCAGTGAGCCAAGATCACACCACTGCATTCCAGCCTGGGCGACAGCGCGAGACTCCGTCTCAAAAAAAAAGAAAAAAATTATCAGGCTGGGCGAGGTGGCTCATGCCTATAATCCCAGTACTTTGAGAAGCTGAGGTGGGAGGATTGCTTGAGGCCTGGAGTTTGAGGCTAGCTTGGCCAACATAGGGAGACCCTGTTTCTTTTAAAAAAAATTACCATGGGTATGTAAAACATCATACAGGAAAAAATAATAGCATATATATACAGGTTCACTATAATCCACGGATTCAGGCATCCACTCAGGGTATTGGGATGCATGCACCGAGGCATAAGGGGCATAAAGGGGGGACTATTCTACTGGTTTCTAAATTTACTTGCAAACAGTACTTTGATAAAATAAAAGCAAATTAAAAAATCATTGCATTACAGATAAGGAATCCTGAAGGAGGGAGTGTTGGAGAAGGGGAGGGCTCTGGAGAAGGCTGCCAGAGCACGGGATGCCTAACCAGGCTGAAGGTGAAGAGGGGGACCCGGAGTGGCCTGCTAGGGACTCACGGCACCGGTGAGGTTCAGATGGAGACCCTGGTGCTTTAGAACGAGAAGAGGGCCGAGTGGCAGGAGCGCAGGCTGAGGCTCGTTACATGGGGTCCCTAGGCCGCGGTCGGGACTGTGGATTTTATTTGATGAGGAACAGGTGGCCATAGGAGGGTCTCAAGGAGGCAGCTGGGATGACTTATGTTTGTAATGGACTCACTCTCTCTGCTGAGTAGGGGGCGAGGGTGGAAGCAGGGGAGTGCAAGGTGATGGTGGGGTGGAGGAGGAAAAACCCTTCTTTACTGTCTTAGGGTCTCTGGCTGGGCTGAAGAATTACACTGACATAAGGCAGATCAGCAGGAGAAAAACATACAGATTTCATTTACATGTACAAGGGAGCCCCCCTGCCTCCCGCCCAAATGACCAAGACCCAAAGAATTGACTAGGCATAAAGGCTTTTGTACCAGGTTGAACATAGAATGGCAATTGTGTAACTAGGAAGATATGGATTAAAAGATCTGTTCATACAGATTTCTTTTGGCCTCGACTCTCCTTATCTGGTAATGTCTTTCCTCCTCCTGGCATAGGGAGGGCGTCTTTCACAGGGGGTTTTAGCTCTTGCTTTCAGGAAGAAAAGGGGAGGTCAGAGCCCCCTTTCTGCACCTGCTGTTTCTGAAGTGCCTTTAGTGCAGAGAAATCAATATGCCAGAGTGGTGTATTCTGGGGTGGCGTGTCCTGAACCCCTTCAGTGGCCTGGCTCAGATGGCAGCCTGTGGATGGAGAGCAGTGGGCGGGTTCCAGGCTGGAGCAGTAAGGCTCGGTGCTGGGGAGGTGTGTGGCGGGGGGCACACTGATGAGCATTCACTCCTTTAACCTTCGCAAGAACCCCAGGGCCAGGCAGTCAGGTGTGTACAATCTACTGAAGGAGAAAACCGAAGTTTAAGTTCAGTGCACGGCAGGGGTAGAGCTGGGGCTCAAACTCCCCTGTCCAGTCTTCAGCCCCTGTACCCCAACCTGCAGGAATAAGTGAATGAATACATGAGGCTGGGTACGCCTGGGGCACAGAGGAGCGAGTGAAATCAGCAGAGGAGGAGGCCCGCGCAGGAGGCAGGAATCAAGGATACAGTGCCAGGTAGGCTGCAGCAGGAGAGCTTTATTCTGAGGGCAGTGAGAAGCCGTGGGTAGGGGTGGGTGGTCAGTGCCATGGAAAACCCACCCTTGACCCTGAGGACACGCTCCCAGGAGCCCACCCACACCTCATGAACTTGTACGGACAAGGACAATGGGAGGCTGAGACCTGGAGCAAGGGCCTTGTCCCGGGCACAAGGCAAAGGGACAGGCAGCGTTAAGAGACCAGGCCGGCTCCGGGTGGAAGGGGGTGTGTCCTACTGTGTGCTGCCGCATGCATGGTGGCACCTCTGGACGGATTCAACTTCCAGTTCTCTGCAGTGCCAGGTACCTAGTGACAAAGGAGGTCCAGCCCTGGTCCCAGGGAATGGCCCAGTTTGGAAAGCAGCCTAGGTACAGCCTGGCACATAGTAGGTGCTCAGCCAAGACGTGTGTCCTTTTCCCTTCCATCTCTGACTGTTCCTTTCCTTATCACTCCTGTGCTGAGGCAGGAATCAGCACAGGCAGGGGCACAGCATCCCAAGACATCTGGGCCTGTGCTCAGGACCATACGGCAGAGTCTCTTAGATCAAAGATCAGTAAATATGGCCCACGGGGCAAATCCCACCCACTGCCTGTTTTTGTACAGCCTAGGAGCTGAGAATGGTTTTTACGGATGAACATTTGCAATCGGTTTGATGAAACACTAACTCTAAACTCCAATTAAGCAAAAGGTGATGTCTGTAAAAAGAACTCTATTCTTCTCATTAGTGGACCTACATTACAAAATACTGGCCTCAATTATTATTATTCTATTTTGAGTTTTGTCAGTTACAAAATAGTAAAAATCTGTTTTCTCACTGCACAATGATTTTGCCCTCAAAGCCTAAAATATTGGTTCTCTGTTCTGTCCTTCCACTCCTCACCCTGCCTGGGGCTCTCCAGATTTAACCAATCCCAGGACTAATGACCCCCACCCGGCCTCCCCAGTGGTCCGTGCTGCGGCCGGTGTGCCCGACTGCAGGGCTGGACTGTGGACTCCCGGGCTGGCCATCCCCACACCCAGCCTTGCCTTGGGACACAGCTGCTGCCCCGGGGGACCTGTGCCGCAGTGGCCTCAGGAGCTGCTCTGGCTACTGGCTGGCAGCCTCAGCTCCCCTGAGCACTGAGCACATTCTTCTCTCCAACTCCCTGCAGGAGCCAAGGCCAGCGGGCGTGGGTGGCTGAAATCTCCCCGGTAACAGGGTCTGCCCCCCTCCTGCTCCCTCTCCGGGCCTCCTCCCTTAACCTGCACCCCGCCCCCCACCCTCCACACCTGCTCTCCGGCCCTCAGCCCCTCCCTGCTTACTCCCTCCTTCATGGGCTCCATGTCACCATCTGTGGCACAGTCCCTCTCTGTCACTCTCCCTGCCACCCCCTCGTTCTCCTTCCTCCCTCCTGCCTCTCTCTGCATCTCTCCCTCTCACCCGTGTCTCCTCTCCTCTCTTTCCTTCTTGTCTTCTCCCTGTCACGCATCTCTCATCACTCCCCCTCATTCTGCCTTTCCTCCTGCTCACGGTCTCCTCTCCCTCTCCCTCTCTCTCTCTCTACCCCTCCCTTTTTCTCTCTCTCCCTCTTTCTCCACCTCCTCCCGACCCCCTTTCCCCTCTATTTCTATTGGCTTCTGCGTCCCTTGCTCCCCTCTTCTCTTCCTCACCCTGGGAAGCTTCTCCCCCCTATCCTTGCCCCTGCCCCCCTAGGATGTGTCCTGGAGATGGGGGGTGACGTACCAGGTGCTGGTTGGGAAGTCAGGGCCGGAGACCAGATGGGAGAGGCTCTGTGGACAGCCGTGGCCGAGGGCCTGGGAGGGAACCTGAGCCCACAAGCGGTCTAGAAGTGGGTGCCGTGTGGGGACCCTAGTTAGGAGTGCCCTGGGGGCACCTGGGGACTGGGCAGGGAGAGGGGACAGCAGAATGATAACCAGCCTGGCGGCAAGGAGGGAAGCCCTCACCCCATGGGCAGGTAAGGAGGCTGGGGCCCAGATGATGTCCCCAAGGGTGGGGTCCTGGAAGCCCATCCTCTGCCCAGGATGAACTTGGGAGGCTGGGGCTGGGGAGGCAGAGGGTGGGGAGTCCCAGGGAGGCAGGAGGGAGGCCTTCCTGTGACCTCCCGGTCGGCTGCAGGGGCAGGGGCATTAGTCTCAGAATCTCGTGCCATGATTCTAGGATCTCGGAATCACAGAATCGCAGGCTGTCAGGGCTGGAGGGAGCCAGATGTATCATGTCGTTGGCTTCCCCAGCTCACGTGGCAGCTCTCCTGAGCTCCCCCTCCATACCCGGCACTGTGCTTGGCACGCCTCCGTTTAATCTCTGCAAACAACCCTGGGAGGTGGGTCCGCTTGTCTTCCGTATGACGATACTGAGGTGCAGGGGGGAGAAGTGACTTGCCCGAGGTCACACAGCAATTTGGCATCATCGCTGTGCAGCAGAGCCCAAGCCCCCAGCGCTGGGCCTGTAGGGTATGCTCCTGGGATCAGGCCCCAGGCCTGGGGTGCCAGTGAGTCAGTCGGCACTGGCAAGCATAAGCCAGGTGTCTTTGGGGGGAAGGCCGAAGCATGTAGAGGACAAGCAGAGAGCCAGGGGCCATCGCCCTGCACTATTCAGGACTGTCATGGCCTTTGATCCTTCTCAGCCTGAGGCCTTCAGAGGAGCCAGTGTGGCCAGGAGGTACTGATGGTTTAGAAGTAGATAGAACTGGGTTCGAATTCTGGCTTCCCACTCTCCAGCTGGGTGACCCTTTGCAGCTTACTCAACCTCTCTGAGCCTCAACTTCTTCCTCTCTAAAAACTCTCCCTCTTGGGCTTCTTGAGGATCTCATGATGTGAGTCTGAGGCTTCCATCCGGGGACAATGTCCCACCTTGGAGCTCTCCTTGTTGAACTGCTTGGCTGTTCACATTTATGGCTGTTCTGGGTGATGTCCTAGGTTCTGGGGTTAAGAAATAAATCATTCAGGGCCCCTGCCTTCAAAAGCCAGTGTTCTAGCGGGTGGGAGATGGGCAAATGGAGAATGATTGGGGTGCCTGGCCTCCCTGAACTGTTAGGGCTGTGCGGCTCAGGACAGCCACTCACCCTCTCTGTGCTGTCTCCTCCTGAACAGTCCTCCAAGGAGTCCGCCCCCAGCTTTCAGGCAAGCTTGTGCCAAAGATAAACCAGACAGGGAGGAAAAGTCCCTCCTTCTCAAGGATGAACTAGATCATGCACAGGATTCCAGCTCTTTAAAGAAAAGACGGCACCTCAATTGCAGGTCTGGCTTACGTGCGTGGAAAGCTGTAATTTCCCTGCTTCTGCTGCCTGGGCCCCTCAAACTTTGACAGAGAAGACTGGCTGAGATAAGGGTGGGGACAGGGTTTTCCAGGAGGGGGCCAGGGGTTCTGGGAGGGCGACTGCATGCCCTGGTACAAAGGAGGGTCTGGCTAGGCATGCCGTGTTCCTGCCAGGACCATGTGTGTGTCAGCGCATGCGCTTGTGGGTGCACAGACGTGTGCTGGGCAGGCGTGGGGGTGGGGCAACCTCAGAGCTTACCCCCAGCGGGCTACCCCAGGGGCATATGTCCCTGAAGCCTGGAAATTAGGCCTATCCAGCTCCTTGCTTCTCTCGGGAGCCTGGTGCTCCCCTCCCTCATCTAGCCCTGGCTTGTGATTGGCTGACCAGCAGGGATGCTATAAAGAGGATCTGTGCACAGCACAGGGCAGCAAGGTGGATGGTGACGCGGGTCCCTACCAGGGAGGCAGGACTCTAAGGTTCCAGGTTGCACAATTCCAGGTCTAAGAAGGACTCATTCTAGCATTCTGGAATTCTAACATTCTCTGATTCAAGGATACTGAGTCTAAAATCCTACGGCTGTAAGATTCTCTGCCTGTTCTAAGAATTCAAAATTCTATTTTTAGATCTCTAAGGTCCATTAGGCTTTGAGTCCATGATCCTCATAGCTCAAAGCCCTGGGGGCAACTGGGAAAGCGGATGCCAGCTGGGCACTCAGGTGGGTGCCTTCCCAGGCCTGGCTTCAGTTTGCCAGCCTGTGGAATGGGCGTAGAGGTGGTCACTACAGATCTTTCCAGATTTGCCCCTTCCTAGCTGTGACCAGAACATGTGACCTCACGTTTGCTCCCCCTCTGTGCAGTGGGGATGACAGTAGTGCCTCCCTCGTAGGACATCATAGGATACTGCAGCTCACCAGCTTAGCCTGGCACCTGGCACAGTCAGGGCTCAGTGATGAGCAGCTGGCAGCACTGTTAGGATCCTCTAGCCCACTGTCCAGGTGCCCCTCCCTTAGTGCTGCTGTCCCAGGCTCAGGAGACCTGATGAAGGGCTGGGGAGAAGGATGGGTTGAGGACAGGCTAGGGGATGACCCAGCCTCAGAATCCTTCTCTTCTCCCAGCCCCAAGAACAGGGAGGAGATGCTCTGAGCCCAGCCAGCTCGGGATGCTTTTGGAGAAGCCACGGCCTAGGGGTTCCTTGCTACCCTTGGCTTCACCCAGCCTGGCACTCTGAGCCCACTGCAGCCCCATGTCCTTGGGGCAGGGGTAGCCAGGCGTGCTCAGAGGCGTTTGTTTGGATTTGGGGTGCCTTCCCTTCCCAGAAGCTTTGCACATCAACAGTGACATCCATATAGGGCAGTGCGGACCACAGCTCCCATTGGAGGGAGGAAGTGCAGGCCCAGTGTCAGGGATATTAGCAGAAGGGCTTCTCCTCTGAGAGATTTATCTTCCCTTCAGGGTTTTCTGTAGGGAGAATCCAAGGACAGCCAGGAGCCAGGGGATTGGGGGATCATTAGGAAGAGGGGGTGCAGCGGGTGGTCCAGACCCCAGAGGAGGCTCCTGCATCCAGCCTGGCTCTGCCTGGGCCTCCTCCTGAGTGTGGCTTTCCGCAGTGGGGCCTGACATTCCCCCTTGGCACTGGACTTGGTCCACTGAAGGCTTCTCTGGTTCATTTGATGCCTGACACTGAGGCAGAGCTCGTGCCTGTGCGGAAGTGATGGGGCAGAAAGCAATGGGGAGGGTCCAAAGCTGGCTGGAGACTCCACAGGGGAGGGGATCAGAGTCTCACAGGGGAGCCCAGAGGAGCCCCAGCTTCTTCTGCGCAGGCATGGGATGAGAAAGACACTAAGAAAGCACCTGGAGTGCGGGGGGGGGGGGGGGGGGCTCTTGCTTGTGCTGCAAATCCCTTCTGAAAATGTCCCCTTTTCCAGGCAGCTGGCCCCTCCAGCCAGGGGGAGGGACTACTCTTGGATAGCATCTACTAAGTGAATTGTAAAGTTCTCCAACCCCAGCCGGCCTCTGGGGAGAAGGGGCCTCAGCCACCTGCCCCCCAGATTCACAGCCAACCTTCCTGGGCAGGGCCTTTGGGAGGGGCACAGTGGGATGGCCCAGGCTGAGGGGGCACCTAAGGACTCTGACTCCCAGGGGAGGGGACACCCCAAGCCTGTGGTTCTTAACTCCATTTGGAACCTGAAGAATCTGATAACAGATCTGACATTAACCTTCACCTGGAGTTTAGGGCGTTCATGGATCCTCTGAAGTTCATCTAGGGAGCAGGTTTCCAGGTGAAGGTCCTGTGATATGAAGCAGTGTTTTTCAGATGTGAGGGCGAGACCTGTTGGTGGCAATGCAACCCACTTCACAGGGCCCTGTCAGCTGGGGCCTCACATGTAGAAAGGAAAGGCAGGTATTTGTTGGTGAAACAGTATGACTTCATGCCGCACACCACACCCTCACTCCATGATGGAGAATGATCACCTCACCTCCCTGAGCCTCAGTTTCCTCATCTGAGAAAAGGGGATAACACGACTCAGCCTTGCGGGGCTGTGCGGGGTGAATGAGATGGTGCGTGCTAAGCACCTCCCATCTTCTGAAATCTCTCAGACGATGGGAGGATGGGCGTGCGCAGGTCCCCAGGTTCGGCATGATGGGAGGGGGCAGCACAGAGAAAGCCATTCTCTGCTGTGACCGAGCTGTTTTTCCTTCCCCCAGGCAAATAGCTGACTGCTGACCACCCTCCCCTCAGCCATGGACATGCTTCCTCCATCATCGGTGTCCACGACCTCAGAACCTGAGAATGCCTCCTTGGCCTGGCCCCCAGATGCCACCCTGGGCAACGTGTCGGCGGGCCCAAGCCCGGCAGGGCTGGCCATCAGTGGCGTTCTGATCCCCCTGGTCTACCTGGTGGTGTGCGTGGTGGGCCTGCTGGGTAACTCGCTGGTCATCTATGTGGTCCTGCGGCACACGGCCAGCCCTTCAGTCACCAACGTCTACATCCTCAACCTGGCGCTGGCCGACGAGCTCTTCATGCTGGGGCTGCCCTTCCTGGCCGCCCAGAATGCCCTGTCCTACTGGCCCTTCGGCTCCCTCATGTGCCGCCTGGTCATGGCGGTGGATGGCATCAACCAGTTCACCAGCATATTCTGCCTGACTGTCATGAGCGTGGACCGCTACCTGGCCGTGGTACATCCCACCCGCTCGGCCCGCTGGCGCACAGCTCCGGTGGCCCGCACGGTCAGCGCGGCCGTGTGGGTGGCCTCAGCCGTGGTGGTGCTGCCCGTGGTGGTCTTCTCGGGAGTGCCCCGTGGCATGAGCACCTGCCACATGCAGTGGCCTGAGCCGGCGGCGGCCTGGCGAGCCGGCTTCATCATCTACACGGCCGCACTGGGCTTCTTCGGGCCGCTGCTGGTCATCTGCCTCTGCTACCTGCTCATCGTGGTGAAGGTGCGCTCAGCTGGGCGCCGGGTGTGGGCACCCTCGTGCCAGCGGCGGCGGCGCTCCGAACGCAGGGTCACGCGCATGGTGGTGGCCGTGGTGGCGCTCTTTGTGCTCTGCTGGATGCCCTTCTACGTGCTTAACATCGTCAACGTGGTGTGCCCACTGCCCGAGGAGCCTGCCTTCTTTGGGCTCTACTTCCTGGTGGTGGCGCTGCCCTATGCCAACAGCTGTGCCAACCCCATCCTTTATGGCTTCCTCTCCTACCGCTTCAAGCAGGGCTTCCGCAGGGTCCTGCTGCGGCCCTCCCGCCGCGTGCGCAGCCAGGAGCCCACTGCGGGGCCCCCGGAGAAGACTGAGGAGGAGGATGAAGAGGAGGAGGATGGGGAGGAGAGCAGGGAGGGGGGCAAGGGGAAGGAGATGAACGGCCGGGTCAGCCAGATCACGCAGCCTGGCACCAGCGGGCAGGAGCGGCCGCCCAGCAGAGTGGCCAGCAAGGAGCAGCAGCTCCTACCCCAAGAGGCCTCCACTGGGGAGAAGTCCAGCACGATGCGCATCAGCTACCTGTAGGGGCCTGGGGAAAGCCAGGATGGCCCGAGGAAGAGGCAGAAGCCGTGGGTGGGCCTAGGGCCTACTTCCCAAGGTGCCACAGGCCCATGATGGGATGTTGAGGGGCCTGGACTTTGATGCTATTGCTGCCAGGTCTTGCTGTGTGACCTTGGGTAGGTTGCTTCTACTCTCTGGGCCTTGTTTTCTCCTCTGTGACTCAGGGATAGGAGTCATCAGCCTGGATGAGCTATGTCAGATGAGAGGTTTGGAGGGCACTGTTGCTGGGCTGACCTGGCTGAGCGGGCAAAAGGTGGGTGCAGACTGGCCTCCCCCCAGGGATGGAGTGTCTTGGGGCATCAGCTAGAATCTTGGCCCTCAGAGGGATAAACCAAGGCCAGGATTTCTTGGGCTCAGAGTCAGGAACACAGGAGCTGCTGGGGGCTGGGCTGGAAACCTAAACAGAAGAAAGCCTAACCTGGTGGGAGGAGTGGGGCAGAAATGGTCAGGCCCCAGATCAGCTCCCTCCCCTTGACTGTGAGGCCTTGGACCAGCTCTGCTCCTCTCTAGGCCTCAGGCTTCACCCGGGTAAAACCCAACAACCTCTACACCCTTTTGGCCCAGGCAGTCAATGCTGGAGGTCCTGTGCTCCTGGACGGGAAGAGCAGGTGAACTTCCTGCTCATGGAAGCGAATGAAGTCCAGCTTCAGGGTCTCTCACTGCCTGGGCTTTTGCAAGGCCCTGCATCTACTTTTGTACTTGTCATTTTGTATTCGTTTTCTTAAAGAGGGACCTCAAACTGCATAAGCTTAGGCCACCCAAAGCCTGGCTCTGCCCCTGCTGAGGTCAGCCACCCAATCCCCAAGGAAGCTCACGTTGGGTCTTATGGCTGGAGTAGGGGCCCCCGGGGGTTCCCAGGTCTTTTGAGGGCTTCCAGGTGCCTCCTTGTAGGAGGGGTCATCCCTGTTCCTCTCCTTGTGACCCATATTCTCCCTTCCTGGAGACCGAGACAGGGACCCAGCCCATGAGGACTGGCATGGAAAGGCAGAGTGTCTGAAGAGCGCTGTGAGGAGAAGGAAGAGGAAGGGAGAAGAGGAAGAGGAAGAAGAAGGAAGAGGAAGACAAGGGGGAAAGGGAAGGATGAGGCGGGGGAAGGAGAAGTACAGATCTGTTTCCTGGAGCCGTCTTTGGCCCCCCGGGCTGAGCTCAGTGGTAGCATCTGTGAACCTGAGTTGCCGACAACAGCCCCACCCAACCAGTACTTAGGGAAGGACACGATCAGGGTGGAACAGCCAGGGTGCAACGGCAAATGCACAGAGTACAGACACGCACAGGGCCTGCGTCCCTGAGGGGCCTCAGAGTGCTGCCAAGAGGGCTCAGGACTTAATAAAGCCCTAGGGTGGAGCTGGCTACCACGGACATTGGGAGGACTGGGGAGCTCCCTCCCCATGCTCTATCATCCTGGAGACTACAGGTCGGGAGGCCCAGGGAAGACAAGAAGAGGCTGAAGTGGGACTGTGGAGGGGGACCATGGGGAGCAGCCACCATCCAAGGCTGGGCCTAGACTCCCTCCCAGAGATGGTCCCTCAGAGCTGTGGTGAGGCTGGCCCTGGGAGGGTGAGACCCCCGGTGAGACCCCCGGTGAAATCCCTCCGCTTCCCCACCCCCTGCAGAGGGCAGGGGTCCTCAGGGAAAGCACAGGAACCAGACTTTTGGAGACCTGGATCTTCGGCACACCTCAGGGTCCTGGGCTGGCATTGGCCTTCTGGGCCTCAATTTCCCCATCAACAAATGGAGATGAATCCCAGCTTGGCTGCCTCCTGGGATCTAACGAGAAAATGAGTCATGTGAGGTAACTTCCAGGCTCACTGCAATGGGTACGGTGGGGTGTATCAGATTATAAAGTGGGGGTGCCCTCTTCACCCCCAGGCTTGGCCTATACCCCCCTCTACTTCATCAAGTGGCCTCTCTGTGTCTGTCCTTTGGGGTGAGGACACTGTAGGCCATGAGAAATGGGCAGTTGGGGGGTCAGAGGCCAAGGGTCAGGGAGGCAGGGCTTGGGGAGAGTGTGGGACCATCAGAAGAGAAGGAAGTTTACAAAACCACATTTTGTGTGGAGATGGAGGCTGGAGGCCTGGCCCTGGGACTTGGTCTGGGGTTTCTTGAGGAAGATCTGAGGGTCCAAGGGAGGAGGGATGCCCTGGCCTTCTGGCCTTCTCTGGCTGATCCTGCCTTCTTGCTGCCTAGGACAGGAGAGTAATGTCCTAGAAGGGTCCCTGGGAGGCCAGTTAGGAAACCCTTTGCTGCTTCTGTCTCTAGCTCTTGTCAATAAAGATGGTGACACCTGATAACAGCTGTGGCCTGGGCCAATTTCTCCGCCAGACACTGTGTCCAGATGGGTGTGAATGTGTAGGTGTGTGTGGGCTCTGTGCACCCTGGCCTGTTCGGGTGTGACCTCCCAGAGTCCAGGTCCTTCAGGGAACATGGAAGATACCCTTGATGGGGCTGAGCCCACATCCTTATAAACCTTGATCCAAAAGCAGTAGATGTCCTTTCTCCCTATTATCCAAATAGCAGATTTCAGGGAAGAAAGTGGATTGGCTCCAACTAGGTCACATGATGGTTCCTCGAACCAGTCACCAAAGACGTGGTGATAGGGTGCCATGGTTGGCCAGGTGCGGGTCATGTGCCTACATTTCCAGCCAGAGAGAAGGTAGGGCACTGTGATGGACACTCTGGCCTGGCCTGTGGGGCATGGGTGGGTCAGGGACAGCCTACTAATGGCTAGGGGAGGTAGACCAGGCACCAACAACCAACAACATGCGGGTCTGTGTGTGTGTGGGGTTTGCTGTGTGTGGCTGCCTTTGCTGGGTGTGATATTGTGTGTCCAGGTTTGTGTGAGCCCAGTGCAGGGTGCATAGTAGGTGGTCGGGACATCTTAGCTGCGTCCGTGAGTGAACATGCACTGAGGTGTGACATGCGGCCGGTGTGCAAGTGGTGGGAGTGGAGGAACTGCTGGGGCCCCAGCGTTGGGTGGGAGTGGCTGCCTGGGCAGGGTCCCTCATCTGGCCCTGGCAGCCCTTGCTTCCCCACCACACTGGGTGTCCCCGCCTGTGCATGCTCACGTGCAGCCTGTGTGTGCGTGTGCTTGTCCCCCACACACGTGTGTCTGGCAGCCTTGTGTTCCCAGGGCCTGGCAGTGCTGCCGTGGCCTTTCTTAGGAGTATCTGGAATGAATGAACAAAGGGGGCCACTGCATGTCACAACTCCAGGGGGTACTGTACACGCTGTTCCTGTAACCTCCTGTGAAGCTACAGCATGGTGCCTCTGAATAAATGAGCGAAAAGGGGCGGGGGTACTGAAGGAGCTTGTATGGGGTTGGGGCTAGAATCTGTGGGTTAGGGGAGCCATTGGGGCTGTAGGGTGAGGGGAGGCTCTGCAGTTGTGAGCAGGAGCAGGGAGGGAGGAGTGATGATAACGCACCTTGCCCACTCCTCTCCTCCTCCTCCAGCCATTGAAGTTGCTCAGACCAGAGGCTTTACCTTGAACTTGTCTCCTAGAGGCAGTTGCCAGGCAACAGCCCTTGGCCACCAGGCTCTGGACCAGGACTTCCTGCATCAGCATCAGCATTATCAGAGGGGAGCTGGGAACCCGCAGGGCCTGGGGCAGGAAAGACCACGGTCCCCAGATCTTTGGGATCCTCTTTACCTAGAAGGGATGGGGTAGGTAAGGCCACTGACCCATGGGAGTTGACAGCTGGACTCCACAGGACTCGACACAGAAGAAAACACGGCGAGCGGTCGGGCTCAAGCCTGTAATCCCAGCACTTTGGGGGGCCGAGGTGGGCAGATTGCTTGAGCTCAGGAGTTCGAGATCAGCCTGGGCAACATGGTGGAACCCCGTCTCTACCAAAAATACAAAAATTAACCAGGCATGGTGGTGCATGTCTGTGATTCCAGCTACTTGGGAGGCTGAGGTGGGAGGATCGCTTGAGCCCGGGAGGCAGAGGTTGCAGTGAGCCGAGATTGTGCCACTGCACTCCAGCCTGGATGACAGAGGGAGACCCTATCTCAAAAACAAAACCCCAAACCAAAAAAACCCACCCAAAACAAAAAAAAACACAGCGAGGCGGCCAGGCTGTAGTGTGAGGGGCACCCCCTGGAGGTGCGCAAGGCCACCATCCCTCCAAGGCCTCAGGGTACTCCCTGTCTCTGGCAGGCCCTGGTGAGCATCTCAGCAAGTCCGCTGGAAGGCTGAGGGAGAAATGTCTCCCTGAAAGTCATGGGGCCAAAGTCAGCAGGCCTGGGCCCTATGTCTTCCGCAGCAAACCTACTGTGTGGCCTTGGGCCGTTTATTTCACCTCTGGATGTGGTTCACTTAGCTAACAAAGGCTTTTCTGAGCACCAGCTGTATGCAAGGTCCTGACATGCGGCTGGGGGCCAGTGCAGGCAAATGGACAGGGGTCCTGCACTCTCAGCACTCACAGGCAACCACACAAGGAAGTGTAGCCCTATTGTGGGGGCTCAGTGGGGAGGGAGAAGTGCAGTGTGCTCTGGGAGAGCACTAGGAGGGTTGGGGGCTGGTGGGAGCTGCATCTAGAGTGGAAGTTTCAGCCTAAGTGTGCCAGGCAGCGGTATCTGCACGTGCTAAGGCCCTGAGCTGGATGAAGGCAGTGAGTGAAAGGAAGAAAGGTAGCAAAGAGGTCCCTTTTTAGGGACAGAGACTGTGTCACACAGGGCTTCCTAGGGCATCCATTCCTGTTAAGGCTGAATTCTGTCCCCCTCTAAATTTCTATGTTGAAGTCCTAACCTCCAGAGCCTCAGAATGTGACCTTATATTTGGAAATGGGGTCATCACAGTTGTAGGTAGTGAAGAGGTCATACTGGAGCAGGGATGGCCCCTAATCCAATACGACTGGTGTCCTTAAGAAGCGGGGAGGCCAGGCACGGTGGCTCATGCCTGTAATCGCAGCACTTTGGGAGGCCGAGGTGGGTGGATCACCTGAGGTCAGGAGTTTGAGGCCACCCTGGTCAACATGGTGAAACCCCATTTTTACTAAAAATACAAAAATTAGGCATAGTGGCATGCGCCTCTAATCCCAGCTGCTAGGGAGGCTGAGGCAGGAGAATCACCTGAATCTGGGAGGCAGAGGTTGCAGTGAGCTGAGATCATGCCACCGCACTCCAGTCTGGGCAACAGAGCGAAACTCCGACTCAAAAAAAAAAAAAAAAAAAAAAAAAAGCGGAGATTCAGACACAGACAGGCACCCAGGAGGGAGACGCCATGTGAACATGAAGGTAAAGATCAAACAAGGCATCCGCAAGCCAAGGAACGCCAACGATTACCAGCGCAGCAGAAGCTAGGAGCAGGCCTGAAACAGCTCTTCCTTCCCTTGCAGCTCTCAGAAGGAACTAGCCCTGCTGAGGCCAAGCCTGGACTTCTGCCCCCAGAACTGTGAGACAATCAGTTTCTGTTGTTTAAGTCACCCAGTATGTGGTGCTTTGTTAAAGCAGGCCTAGCAAACTCAAAATTCCTACTTGCAAAATGGAGATAATGGCCCCTTCTCTCCTGGGTCTCCCAGAGGACCTGTTGGGTTAACCCATTCATTCCTTCAAACTCTCCAACAAGGTCCAGAGCTTGGTGGCCAAGGGCTGTTTTGGGTCTGAGCCAGACCCAAAACACAGTTCCTAGTCCAGGGCCCATAGTTTAAAAACAAAACTATGAAAATGGGGGCTGAGTGGACGGGAGTGATGCTAGGGGTGGGGAGAGCTCTGAGGCCACTGGTGTCCCTGGTGGCCACTGGCCATGGCAGACAACACCCTCTGGGAAGACCCAACAGGCAGAGGGCAGCCCAGGCCCCATGGGGACCTTGGTTCCTCCCCAGAATCCCAGCAGGCCTCCAGCAAGCCTCATAGCAGCATGCACCACACTGAGGGGTGAATGACGGGCACACATGAGTGCACACCTGTGTGTGGAGGGTGAGACAAACCTTCATTTTCTCATAGGCTCAAAAAAAGTGCCTGGGCCGGCTGGGCGTGGTGACTCACGCCTGTAATCCCAGCACCTTGGGAGGCCGAGGCGGGCGGATCACGAGGTCAGGAGATCGAGACCATCCTGGCTAACATGGTGAAACCTCGTCTCTACTAAAAATACAAAAAATTAGCTGGGCTTGATGGTGGCACGTGCCTGTAGTCTCAGCTACTCGGGAGGCTGAGGCAGGAGAATCGCTTGAACCCAGGAGGCGGAGGTTGCAGTCATCGGAGAACATACCACTGCACTCTAGTCTGGGCGACAGAGCGAGACTCCATCTTAAAAAAAAAAAAATAGGTGCCTGGGCCACACTCAGGGTCCCCTGGGGTCCCAGACACCTCAGGTTCTGGCTCACACTCTCCTGGAACCCACATCCTCTGTCACCATCTTACAGGTGGAGAAACTGAGGCCTACGGTGGGGTGGGGTGTATCGGAGCCTAGCAGGGGAAGAGCTGGGATGTGGCCTCTCCACCCTCCTGTCCGCTTTAAAGGCCAGCAAATGTGTCAATATTTGCTCAGGGGAACTGCTGGCTCAATAGGCCCCAGAGCCTGCCTGGTGTCTCCCTCTGTAAGATCAGGGGTTGCCTCTGAGCTCCAGCCAGGACCCTGCGCCTGCTCTTCAGAAGGGAGGGGCTCTCCCTGTTGGGCCTTATCAAACGGCAGCTGCCAGAGGGAGAACGGAACAAACGCACGATGCCCATTACGTGGTCGGCAGTGAAAGGTGAGCTCCTGGCCACGCAATCGGGTTTGAACCCCAGCGCCACTGCCTCTTAGCGCTGAGTGCCTTTGAGCCAGCCTCAGAACCTCTCGTAGACTCAGTTTCCTCATCCGAAAAAATGGGCTCCCACGCCCATCTCAAAAGCCTGTCGCAGGGCTGCGGGGACGGCTGGAGCGTGGCTCTGTGCTCCCCAGGCCCGGCAGGGGGCGCCGCGGGTCCTCAGGCCTCGCCCAGTAGCCGCGTGGTATCCGACCCGCAGCTCCGCTCGGCTGGACTCGTCTCTATTCGGCGACACTTGGCTCCACTCGGCCAGGCTCGGCTCTACTCGGCTGTATTCGGCAGCACTCGGCCAGACTCGGCCTTGTTCCGATCTGCTCGGCTTCGCCCCACGCCGGAAGTGCAAAGGCAGTTTCGCGGCGCGGCTGCGGCTTCGCCCTCCGGGCGCGAGGCTCGGGTAGGCCGGAGAGGCGGGTCCTCGGTCCTCGGGCCCGTGGCGCTGTCGTGGATGTAGGGGTCCCGCTTGCCTGGGCCCTGGGCTATGCAGAGGGAGACACGAACCAGGGTTTGAGGGCGAAGTGGGTGGAGAGGGAGGGGCTCCCCGAGCCTGGCGTGGGGGCGTCTTTCGCCTTCGTTTTGCAGGGAGAAAGGGAGAGGTTGGCGCCAGCCGCACTCCCCAGCAGGCAGGCTCTGCCACTGTTCTGTCGTGTCGGGGGAGGAAGTTGCTGCCCCTCAGTGTCCCTGAGTCTCGGTTTCCCCTCCAACAATCAGCAGGTTTCCCGCCGGGGCAGAGGGCCTGGCGCGGCGCTGGCGCTCTCCAGACTCAGTTTCCCCTTTTGTAAAACATGACAGCCCGCCCAACTCCGCTGAACACCTTTGGGATCCGACGTCCTGAAAGCCCAGGACGGGGAACCTGGGTCCGGAGAGCGAAACTTTCCCCGGCCCCTGGGCGGGTCAACGTGGGGGATTCGGTAGAACCAGGCCCGGGGTCTCCTCGTGGGAGGAAGCCGGTTTGTGTGTGGGGGGTGGGGGTTGCTGCGGGGACTGCGGGGGTTTGGAGGAAGAAGCGAGTGCATGGGCGCCCTGGCCTGCCCCAAAGTTCCCTGAGGGGACGGGCTGGTGGGACGGGCGGGGGCCGGGGACCGGGGGGCGGGGAGCGTCCCGGGTTCCCGGGCGCGGGGCTCTGCCCAGCAGGAGGCGCTCGCGTCTTCCTTTGTTGAAATTGATCTCCGCGCTTGAACAATTAGATCTGTGACTTGCCACTCACAGCCTACATAGCGGACGCCAGGAATCATTATGTTTACTGTCCTGTCTCCCTTTTTGACAGGCACACATTTTATTTTTTAAATACATGAAGCGCGCCGTGCTTTGTGAGCGCTGACTGAATGTGCCTGTTTTCACACCCTCTCCTGACCCTGGGCTGGAACGTGGGCGAGTGCAGGATGGTGGCCAGGGGCTTGGCTCTTGGTCAGTATGTGCCTCATCTATCTCGTCTGTAAAATGGACAGATGAGGTAACACGTGTGCCTACCTCAGAGCATTGTTGGAAGGATTAGAGGAGTCAAGACATGGAAGGCCCACAGAATGGTTGGGGAGAAAAGCCAGCTTCTGGAGGTAGGGGAAAGGGTGGGGAGTGGCTGGGGAAGCAGGGCCCGTACCCTGGGTTTCTGCATTGGGGTTACTCCTTTGCTGCTGGGAGTGATAGCAGGGTGATGAGAGCCACCTGGGCCTGCGCTCCTCCTGGTCATGCTGTTGTCCTGGGTCCCAGGGTGCCTGGGAAAGGGCACACAGCTTTACTGATGGGTGGCCAGTGGGGAGTGCCCCCATCGGGCATTCCACCAGTTGGCTCCGATGGTCCTGGCCTCCCCATGTTTATCTGGCCCAGGGAAACCAAGGCTCAGAGAGGTAAACTTGCCCGAGGTCACACAGCTAGGAGGCGGAGCTGAGTCATCACCCAGGTTTGTCTGCCCCAGGGCTGGAGCTCTGTTTTCAGGCCACCTGACTAGCTGAGGAGATCGTCAGAAAGGCTGGGACACCAACAGATGACGCACAAATGGAGGAATTTTCAGGCACGGTCAAAGCTAATGGGAGGGAAAATACTGAAGTTTAATATTCCAGAGTTCTCTCTTGTCTGCTCTGACTCCTGCCAGCTGCCCTGCACCTAGAGGGATAGGAGGCTGTTCTCCGGGGCATTGCATGGCCGGGAGCCAAATGAGCTGGCACCAGAACCTGGTGAGTTGCCTGGCTTTTCAGACCTCAGCCTCCTCACCTGTGAACTGGGTTGAACAGCTCTTCTCTGCAGAGGAGCTGTTGAGGGCAGTATGGAACGAACACTGCCAGGCACACAGTTGGCCCTTGACAAAACCATTGCTGTGTCCCCAGCCTGTTTCTCCCCAAGTCCCATTGATCGTTCTCTCTATCCCTGTTTCCTCAGAAGGTCAGGTTTTCTAAGCCCGAAGGCTTGGAGCCAGGCAGGAGCTGTCTCCCTCTCCAGTGCTGCCGACTCAACCCTTTTCCCTTAGAAGCTGCAGGGAGGAAGGCTCCCCTTGGCTCCCTCCCTCTGCAGCCCTGGCTCTGCGCCCTGGGAATGCTGCCTGGGGCAGGGCCACGTAGAGAGCAGGGCCAGTGCAGGCCTTTGGGTGTTCCCAGCGGCCAAAGTCCTTTAGTCTGCTTTCCTTTGGGCCCCCTTGCACCCCTGAATGGATGACCTGGGGGATTCCAAGTCGGTTTGGGAGGGGTGACAGCACAAGGCTGGAGGTTGAGAGAGTCTGGCTGTCATCCCAGCTTGGACTGCAGTCTGCTCTGTGACCTTTGGGCCAAAGATAAATCCTCCCTGGGCCACAGTCTCCCTGCTGGTCAGATGAAAGAATCAGATGAGATCATTTCTGAGGATCTTTCCAGGCTTCATATTCTTCTGTTTGATTATCCCCCCAAATAAATTGGAAATTGGAGGCCCAAGGATGAGCCCTGGTTGAGGACGCAGAGCCCAGGGGCCGTCCCATCCTCCACACTTGGCCCAGCTGTGAGTGGGGGAATGGGATTTAGCACCTGAAGCCCCAGATTTAAATATATCCCCACTCCCCGCCGGGGTCCCCGCACTCCTGCACCTCCCTCCTCCCAGGACGGCCCTGACCTGCAGGCATTGTTCCCCGCCCATGCCCAAGCCCCAAGGGAATTCCATCGGGTTGGAGAGTCTTCCCTTCTGTAGGGGGCTTTGCTCCTCTCTACCAGTTATGTGACCTTGGGCAAGTCACTTCACCTGCCTGACCCCAGCTCCCTAGGACTAGTTGAAGTAATGGATATAAACACCCTTTGGGGACCAAAAGCCCCTAGAGAGATGAGACCTGGCCCAGGCGGTAAGTCCTCAACAAATGTAGAATGGGAGGATGCTGTAAACAAGCCAGCCAAAACCCACCAAATCCCTTGGTGGAGGATAAGGGACATTTGAGACAGTTTTTATACAGGTGTCTCGGGCCCCAGGAAGCCAGGGCAGAGAGTCTTTGCCAAACTTCCCCCTGCCTAACAAGAAGGAAACTGAGGCAGGACCCTGCCAGACCCAGAGGCAAACAGGCTGCCCTCCTGTGAACTTGTTGGGGGTCATTTCCACAGGGGAATAGTTCTAGAAGACCAGGGTGAGTCGGTAACAATGGCAGAATTCCAGTCAGAGGAAGAAGACTTTGGTGTAGCTGGGGCTGGAGCATAGAGGAGCGACTTGGCTGCCGCCCTGGCCCTGTGTCAGAGGTGTTAGAACCAGAGCCACTCCATCTTGAGTAGGGGCTGGGTAAAATAGGGCTGAGACCTGCTGGGCTGCATTCCCAGGAGGTTAGGCATTTTTAGTCACAGGATGCGATGGGAGTCGGCAGGACTGGTATCAAGATACAGGTCATAAATACCCTGCTGATAAACAGGATGCGCTAAACAAGCCGGCCAAAACACACCAAATCCAAGATGGTGATGAAAGTGACCTCTGGTCATCCTCACTGCTCATTATACACTAATTATAATGCATTAGCATGCTAAAAGACACTCCTACCAGCACCATGACAATTTACAAATGCCATGGCAATGTCCAGAAATTACCTTATATGGTCTAAAAGCGGGAGGAACTCTCAGTTCTGGGGAAATCTCCTCCCCTTTCTTGTAAAACTGATTAATAATCCACCCTTTGTTTAGCATATAATCAAGAAATAACCATAAAAACAGCCAACCAGCAGCCCTCAGGGGTGGTCTGTCTATGGAGTAGCCATTCTTTTGTTTCTTTACTTCTCTATAAACTTGCTTTGACTTCACTCTGTGGACTCACCTCAAATTCTTTCTTGTGCGAGTCCAGGAACCCTCTCTTTGGGTCTGGATTGGGACCCCTTTCCAGTACCATTTTTTTCTGGTGAACCACAAAGGGACGATACCAGAGAACACCCTCAACCCAAAGGAAATAGACTACAGCCCCAGTTGGCTGACTTTGGGTAAGTGAGGGATATTTTATTCTGCGTAGTGTATGGATTTGGGTTAGGTTCCCTCCTCAGAAATAGGGGGTTAAAGGCCCCTCTTAGTGAAGGGCAAAGATGCTTATCACATATTGGGTTAGAGGCCCAACTGAAGAAGGTTGGAGTCCTTAGGGAGTTAGAGGTCCCCCTCGGTTATGTCCCTTGGTACAGAGAAATGGATTAGGCATTATGGGATGTTAACCACTATTCTCTTTTCATTAATCTGCCTTGCACTGTTTGCTGACAGCTGTGAGTGCCAGGATTAGGCACGTACAGGATCATGGGACATGGGGAGCTTTCTTCTCCCCAAAGGGGGAAACTTTAGAGATGATGAGATTGCTGGAAAAGATACCTTTGCTACTGACAAGCGACCTCCTGAACTATTGATCCAGTGTCAATGGAATGGAGGCCTCTGGCCTCCCTGAGCTCCTCAGCTTCTCCACTCCCCGGCAGGCAATGCTTTTCTTCCTCTCTCCTTTCTCTTTTCTATCTTTTCTGTCACTCAGGGTGACTCTCCACTCTTCCATCTTGCCCAGCTACCATATGTTGAAACTCCTGGTTGGAGGGCATTCCACCTCACTTGGAGTGGATCAAAGATGACAAGGGCCATCGGGAGCAAGTTTGAGCCTTGCCAGGTTGATGTTGGGCACTGAGTGGGGTGGCTAGTGTCCTGGAATGGAAAATGTTAATTTGGTTTCCCCATGCAGCCTGTTGGACAGCATCTTACAAAATTAAGAGGCTTTTGCCTGTGGTTCCATGAAATGGAAAAAGACGATTTTCTTTTGTAACGTGTCTTGGCCCCCATAGCAATGGCACAGTAAGCAGGGCCATCAAAGCCACAGAGAGAAAGGGAACCCAGAAACCTGGCATGCTGGCAAAGGGTAAGAATTTCTTACCAGTCAGGCTTCTGGCCTCTCTTGGTGCAAACTGGTTGAATAAATGATAAAAATCACTGTTTGTCTCTCCTGCAAGGAATTTGATTAATACGAAAAAGAATTCATGGGGGCTAGTCTTAAGCTTTAGAGAATCTGGTGTACTTAGTGCTATGAATTTTTCTTTTTGTGTCAATCTGTCATATAAAGAGGTACTGTAGGATAGAATGTGGGCCTAGGACCCATATAAGCCCATTATTCAAGTTGGCCCAGCAAACCCGTCAGTTACAAACTTGGCGGCAGGTCCCTGAAACAAAAACTAGATGAGGTTTACTGTCTTGTCTTTTTTTTACGTCCTTGCAAGTTTAACCTTGTGACCGTGTGGGAGTACTTTCTCTTAGTCTCCACCATCCAGACGACAGGAAGCTGGGGCTTCATGTGATAGCCCTAAAAATTGTCCTGAGCAGTTAAAAGCCTTTGCACGCTTGAAATTGGCTTCTCTAGGCTCCTTCCAGGAAGGAAAACAAAAACTGTCTAGTGCCGTGGCTCAGTAGCTAAGGCTTTGTCTTTTCACACTTGGGGACCCAGGTTCAATTCCCACCTTAGGGAATGAGTCCTTTGTGGTTTAATATCTATGTGACCTTTGCCATTGATTCATTCTCTTCTCCATAAACAGCTTCTGACTTCTCGTTTGAATTTTCCTTTCTCTGCACTACCCTTGGCGATTCTAGATCTCGTAAAAACTGCTTATCACCTCTTTGAAAATACCTTGTATACCTGGGTTAAGTGCTAACCTTAGTTAAGGCTTACCGGTTTCACCTGGGAGGTTACTGTTGGTGAAGTTCAAAAGCCAGAAATATTGGCTGTTTGTCCCGGCTAGAGTCTGGTAACAAGATTTGGTTAAAAGTCAGCTTAATTAAAAATGGATATCCAAGCTATACATATATTTAAAAGGCCTTTATGCTTTTTTTTTCTCTTCTTGGCTCTTATTTTTCTGAAAAATTTTTTCTTTTCAGTCGAGTTAATTTTTTTCCCCATTTTGTCTTCTTGCCACTCTTGATGCCCCACCTGAGAGGACCTAAGATAAATTTTAATAGCCTAGGACTTCTCAGGAAAAAAGGAGGTGCTACAGACCCTGTTTTGGGAGAAATCTCTGTTCTCCTCATGGACACCCCCGGGAATTGAAAGCAGATAGACCACTCTCAAAATCTAAGGCTCTGCTCTGTTTTGTATTGTGTTATCTGACAGTTTTGACTTTTGGGGATATCAGAAATTACTTTGCATTTTAAGAGAGCTTTTAGCCTTGCTATGTAATAACTATGTGGGAAATACACTTTTAGGGATGGCTAATGGCAGTTTTGTGGGGATACTTGGCTCTTCGCACCTTTGGATCAGAAAAGCATGCTCTTGGCCACCTAGAAAGTATGGAAGTGTCCCCACCCTCCATTGAAAGATAAGACTGCCATGGGGGATGGGCTGATTCCCTCTCTTTGGGATCCAGGATCCAATATAAAAATGAAACCCTTAATTTTGGGGATCTGTTTTGCCTTCCAGCTGTGCCTGCTTATTAGCCCTTAGAAACTGCAGGCTTTCCTGGCCCTGTTTCTTGAAGGGCTCCACCCTGAAGTCAGTAATCCAATTAAGAAACTTAAAAATTGGCAAATGAAAAATCTTACAACTACTGGATCTTCTGTCTGTGTATTTATATATGTTGTGTGTGTGATGTTGATATATGAAAGAGCTCTGATTAATTGGCTTAAAAATAATAAGTACTTAAATCAAATATTTTGTCAGAAAAATAGAAACATTAATGCCTTTTGGTTCACATGACTTTAATAATCTTTGGGAAATAAAGACAGTTTTAAAGATTATCAGTAACATTAAAATATCTTCAAACTTTAGACATTTGGTCTAAATTAGGCAGGTCAGATTTTAGGTTTGCTAAATGCCTCAAGGTCATAAACTGCATCATTGACTTTTGAAAATTGCCCAGCTTACTTGCTTTGGGGCCATTAGATTCTAGGTAAGGCCTGGGGACTTGTCGAGTTAGCCATGCCCCCAGCTATGCTGGAAAGAGTCAGACCTTATCTGCACTTCCGCAGATAAGGCTGTCCTAGGCTCCACACCTGGAATATAAGTAAAACTGCTTACTTACCAGGTTTTTCACCAAAAAATAAAAGTTGCTAAGAGTTAACATTGTAATATGTTATATGTAATTGAGACCACTAGAGAAACAGTTTTGTATGCAAGGTGTGTAAGGAAAATTGAATATGCTTTTGGTAAGAAGATTATAAGAAAGCATGGGAATGTGGACTTTCCCCCTACTTTAGAGGGTTAAAGGATTGTTTCAAGTTAGGTAGGATAAAGCTGAAGGTTTGAGCAAGTTGTGGAAGGTTTGTGAAAGATTAATCTTGTAAAAGAAATTCTGTGTGAACTTATTGGCTTAAATTAAAGGGATATTATTCAGTTTTTCCATAAATTAAATATGGAATAAAAGTATAACAAGGTTTTCTTAGAGCACTGGTATACTCTTTAACAAGAAAATTGTAAAGAGCTATAAAAGGTTTATGAGACTCTTACCTCATGGTCAAACATTAAAATTGGATAGAGTTGTCTATAAGGCTTTATTATGAATTGGGTTTGACATTAATAGTACACAAATGCAAAGGTAAAATTTGGCTTTCTCTCTTGAACAAGTTTTTCATGTAATATTGAAAAATAACTAAAGATTTTTGTTTGCCTTTTGAATAAGCTATAGAAAAAAGAAAGGAATGAAAAGAGACAGTTTTTTTGGAAAGCTAAGTCTTCCCTTTATCAGTGAGTAAAGGCTTTTGCCCTTAAAAACATCTTTGAGTTACCTTTTGGCCAAATAAATGACTTATGGTGACCTGGGATGCTATTTTGTAGTATCAAATGTTTTAAATTTTTGATATTTGACAAACTTTCCAAAATCAAATTCTAAGTTATGCCTTTTTCTAACCTGATTAGTCCTTTAGATATTAGGTCCCCTAAAGTCCAAAAATGACATATTTGGCTTATTTGGTACATTAAAATAATACAGGAAGCATTGTCAAATATGAAATTGTGTTTGGCTTTCTTTGGGCTGTGTTTATATAAATATGTTATTGGTATGTGTTCCAAAATTATGGGAAACTCCTATAATTCTGATATGAACATTATCAATACTAATGGACATTATCAATAATAATTATAATTGTTATGATGTTAATTTATTATGCGCCACAGAGGTATCCAAATTTCCTAGTCAATGATATTAATTCTTTAACCATGGCTGCTCTAAGTCTTTCTGTCATCCATAGACAATTGTTGTCTTGCTTTTATTCTCTTCAAAAGGTGGTTTATAATCAGCTATAGGACTCTGATGAGTACTCTTAAATGCAGAGAAAAAGAAAACAGCATCCAAGACTCTTGGAAAACTAACACATATATATCAAGCAAAACAGGAATTAATTGCATAGACTGAACTAATAAAAGACTGAAATAATCTTTTATGACTTTTTGCTTAAAATGTTGTTGATCTTTTTGTTTTGTTTTTCAGAGTCAAGAAACCCCCCCTTCTTGAGCTATTTACAGCTTTTAACAATTGAGTAAAGTGCGCTCCTATAAGGATTATAAAACAAAGTTTTGTCCAAAAACAAAATTTGGAATATATTTTTTTCTCTTTACCTGATTTCTGCAGAATTTGGAAACTATTTGTGAGTGTTCTTAACTTATGGCAATATAGTTATTTGCATAAGTGCAGTAAGAATCTGTTTTTCCTTCTTTCTTCTTTTTTTTTTTTTTGTAACAGGACACAATTGGAGAAACTGGTTATTTAACAAGGGTTTGACTGGAGTGGCATGCTTTCAAATATAAACAGACTTCTTTAAGGAATTAAAGTTGACTAATAGAGCCAATAAAAGCCTCTTGGAAAAACTGGTCTTGTACCTTGTGTATGAAGTCCCTGTATAGGGTTCCTGACCTGTGGTAAGTAAAGAATGTAACTTTCTGACAGGCCTGGGAGCCCCGAGTTATCTTGGGACCTCAAGAGGAGAGGAATTTATCTAACTCATACAGGTTCTTGCAGGCATAGGTAAATCCATGGCTGGGCTCAAAGCTTTAAAACATCTAATCTAAGATACCTTATGAAACAAAGCCAATTTTAAAAGGAGCCTATATGGCAAATAATTATACTTGCTGCACTTTATGCAAATAATGAAGCCAAGTATAATAAGACTAAAGCTTATTTTGCAAATAAATTGGTCCTACCATGATTTGTTTTTAATAAAAAATGGGAGACTGGAGAGAGAAAAACGGTGTTTCAGAAAATATGGTACACCTGTCATAGATTCTAGTCTCATCCATTGTTTTTGAGGTTTTTTTTTTTTTCTGCAATTTAGACTGACCTTGCTTCTTTCTGTGAACCAGTCATCTCTTGACTGCTTCTCGTCAGAAACGAGGGATGGATAACATAAAAATCTGGATCGGTATCTAATTCTGAGCATGTATTGGAATCGTCTAGCAACTCCATATCAGCTCATCTAGCAATTCCTGTGACTAAGAATGCCTAACCTCCTGGGAATGCAGCCCAGTAGGTCTCAGCCTCATTTTACCCAATAAGTCACAGGCATTCTTGCCCAGTTCATGGAAAGCCTTCTTATTTGGATTACTTGGGATAATTTTACTTATTTTACTTTGCTGTTGTAGAATATATTGCTGCTATACTCTTTGTGTAAGAATGCAAGATAAGCTTACTCAGTGCTTCCTTAAATTGAACACATTAATCTTCCAGATATCACCTTTTGTTAGGACTCATAGTTACAAATGACTCTGAACACACCAACATTTTCTTACTCAGTTCCTCTCTGCACCAAACCTAAGAGACTCTAATAGTTAGGCAGGAATATCATCACCTCTATTCAGCCTGAAGGAGTTACAGAAGATGGATCTTCATCCCTCTACAACCCTTAAGATTAAACGTTCCCTCGTAAAAGAGAGTAGGGAAATATGTCAGAGGTGTTCAAAATAGGGCAACTCCATCTTGAATAGGGGCTGGGTAAAATGAGGCTAAGACCTGCCAGGCTGCATTCCCAGGAGGTCAGGCATTTGTAGTCACAGGAAGGGATAGGAAGTTGGCAGGACTGGTATCACAAGATACAGGTCATCAAGACCCTGCTGAGAAACAGTGTGCGGTAAACAAACCAGCCAAAACCTGCCAAATCTAAGATTGCAATGAAAGTGACATCTGGTCATCCTTATTGCTCATTGTATGTTAATTAAAATGCGTTAGCATGCTAAAAGACACTTCTACCAGCACCAAGACAGCCTACAAATACCATGGCAATGTCTGGAAATTACCCTATATTGTCTAAAAGGGGGAGGAAGCCTCAGTTTCAGGAAATGCCCACCCCTTTCCTGGAAAACTCATGAATAATCCACCCCTGTTTAGCATAGGATCAAGAAATAACTATAAAAATAGCCAGCTAGCAGTGCTTGGGGGTGCTCTGCCTATGGAGTAGCCATTCTTTTGTTTCTTTGCTTCTCTAATAAACTTGCTTTCACTTTGTTCTGTGGACTTACCCCAAATTCTTTCTGGTGCAAGATCCAAGAATCCTCTCTTGGGGTCTGGATCAGGACCCCTCTCTGGTAACACTTGCATGATACCTGAGGAGGTCAGCCTGGTCATTCACCCAACAAACATGGGTTAAGCCCTCCCATGTGCCTGGCACAAAGGGGGCTGAGGACTGCAGTTCTGGAACACCTAGGCTCTGAGAGGCGACGCGACTGTGGTAGCAGGGCCCGGATTCTAGCCTGTGCCTGGAGGGCCAACACCTGCACCTTCTCTGCTACCCACCCTGCCTCTGTGACTCAGAGCAGTTAAGCGCTTTAGCTCAGGGTGGACTCAGGGCTGCCTCCCCCTTCCTGAGCAACCTAGGGGCTCCTGTGCCCCATGCCTGTGTCCATTTCCCAATCATCAGGGGGCCTCAGACTCCTGCCTGCTCTGACTTTGTAGGCCTTTGAATCAAACAAGACCCCACTGTATCACCAAAGAGTTAAGCAAAGGAAATCCCTGCCTCCCTTTATCTCCGCAGAACCCAGAGGCTGAAAGGGAGGGAGCAGGGAGGAGGGGAAGTGGGAAGCGGCTCTGCCCTCTCCCTCCGCCCTCCCTCCGCCCTCTCTCCCTCCATCCCCTCCTCTCTCCCTCCTCTGCTGGGCCTGGGGGTCTGGGCCAGCAACAAGTTAGTATTGCAGACATGGGCCAAGGAGCCAGAGGCCATGCAGTGGCTCAGGGTCCGTGAGTCGCCTGGGGAGGCCACAGGACACAGGGTGAGTGACCAGAGGCTCCTCAAGCTTGGGGGCTGGGGTCAGAGCCTGGAATTCCTCTCCTCCCTCCTTGCTTCCTGGAAGCATCTCGGGCCCTGCTCTCTCCCTCTGACTGGGACAGCCTCTCCAGGCTCTCCCCTCCACATTTCCTCCTGCCTCTGGCTGAGGGCTGCGCTCCACTGCTCCCGGTTTGTGCCCGCCCCTACCCGGGCACACACAAACTCAGCTCTGCACGGCCTGCCTGGACCGAGAAAAGTTGCCCTGCCGCTCCCTCCCCAAAGAGGACCCAGCTCCCCAGTGGAAGCAGCAAGGACCCCCAAAGTCCTCCCTATGACTTGGTTCCCACACTTGGTCCCTGCCTGGCACCCACCCCCAGAGCTTGTTCGTGATCCTGGCTGTGGTTATGATTCCTCGTTAACGGCTTCCTGATTCCTGCTCCCAGGCCACGGTTCTGTGTCTCACAGCCTTTGACTCCCATCCGGCTGGGGCCAATAGGAAACAGAAATGCTCCCAAACCATGCCAGTCCTCTGGGAGTTCTCCTTCCCATCCCCTGCAGGCACAGGGAAGAAGTCAAAGCACACTTTTTTTTTTTAGTCTTTTATAAGGCAGGCACTTTCCCTGCATTGAAGTCCTTCCAAATTACCTGGGAGGGAAAGGGTGGTGTCATCTCCTTGTAAGTATCAAGGAGCAGGAAGCCCAGAGAGGTTCAGCCACTAGCCCTAGGTCACACAGCTTGCAAACTATTCTGGGTCTCAGATTTGACTCTAAGACCTCAGCTTTTCTCATGAGGTCATATCTGTGGCTGGGAAAAAGAAGGGAATTTTGGGATTTCCAAAACCACTGGGATTTGTCATTTGTAAGTAAAAGTTGAGGATGACAGTCTCAGACAGGGAGGATGTTGATCTCTGAGGATTTGACCTCCTTATTGAGCAGAACCAGGAACCCAACCAGGGTGGGCAGAGAGAAGCTTGGGAAGAGTCACTTCCAGGAAGAGGGAGGTGGCTCTGGAGACTTCCTGCCCAGCCCCCTTCTCCTGCTGCTACCATCCAGCTCTGGGGGTGGGGGGCAGGGCTCCTGCCGATTTATTTATTTTTAGTTTTAATTTTTGAAAAATAGAGACAGGGTCTCACTATGTTGCCCAGATTGGTCTCGAACTCCGGGACTCGAGTGATCCTCTCTCCGTGGCCTCCCAAAGTGCTGGGATTGCAGGAGTAAGTCACTGCACCTGGCCATCCTGCCCCTTTAAAACTCTGCCCTCACCTCAGTGCTCAGCTGAGACAGGGTGGCATTTTAAAAAGTAATAATTGTACCTTGTCTACATGTATTAACCACAAAAAAAATATTTTTGAATTCTACTAAATGTTAAAGGAGAACAAAAAGGAAATAAACAAAGAAACGCCAGAAGTGTAAAAACCAGTCTGGTTTCAAAAGCAGAGTTTCTGATCCTGTGATAACTCGGCACCAGCCCCCAGAGGCTGCACCACCTCAAAGGTCTTTTTGCCCGGCTTCCTGCCCACCCAACCCAGGACTGTCTCTAGCGCCTGGTGTCCAGGCTACTTCCTGCCTCTCTCCTGGAGCCCTAGACCCCTTCTTGGCCAAGGCCAGAGACAGATCCTCACCAACACTTACACTTTTCTGATCCTTTAGAATTTTTCATACCTCCTAGTCCTACGCCTTAATTCCAATCTACCACCTTGGCATCTGATTGGCAGGTCTACGATGATTGACACAACCATCTTCCAATGAACTAACTCTCTCTACAGAACCCTCCCTGCAGGGCTTCTGGATAAGGTTGGGTTGCATAGATAGTTGACTGCACAAAGGTGCTGAGCAGGGAGGTGGACCAGCGCCAGCCCTTGCCAAGCTGCACACCCTCAGCATCACGTCCCTCCAACGGGGACTCTTATCATTTCTAATTTGTCCAGAGGGGCACCTTCTTTGCTTTGCACAAAGGCACTCTAAAGACTAGCAATGGGCTGCAGTCAAGGACCCAGTATTCCTTCTCCTGACTGCTCAGCGATGCAATGACACCATCACCGCGCACCACCCCACATGCTCTCATGGACGTTGCTTTCTGTCTGCTAGGATCAATGAACTCTCCTCTTTTTTTCAGAACTATGGTGTTCTCACACCAAAGCATGGGCTCGGCCACCCATCCCCTCTCCTGAGAACAAGCCTCCAGAACCCTCCACGTTTGTCCCCAGTGTTCACTAACCTCAGTCCTCCTGCCCGGAGGGCATGTGTTTGCTGGAGATAGTGGAGTCGGTGGCAAGAGGGAGGTGGCAAGAAAGTGCCAGAGGGAGGTGCGCGGGCGGGAAAGCATTTGACGGTCTCCTGGGTTGCCACCCATGGCCAGCTGGGGCATCTTCTCACCTGCCCCAGCAAAGCTTCCTGGGATCCCTGTCTGCTCTCAGCTGTGGCTGTTTTCAGAGGGGCTTCATCCTTCCAAGGCCTGTGTGGAGCAGAAGCCTCCATGGACTGGGTGCCCGGAGACTCAGCATCCAGGCCCTGCCCTGCCAGTCTCCTCCCGATCTTGGGGAACTTGCTGCTCTGTGGAGGTCTCAGTCTTCTTGTCTGATAGATGGGGACAATAACCTTCCCTCTGGAGTTAGGTCAGGAGTGCTGTGGCTGGGGGAGGCAGCACCCGCCCACCCCAGGCATCAGCACATAGTAGATGTTGAGTGAAGTATAGTTCCTGTCCCTCCTTCCTTGTTCCAGGTCACCATGGGGACAGCCGCCCTGGGTCCCCTCTGGGCAGCGCTCCTGCTCTTTCTCCTGATGTGTGAGATCCCTATGGTGGAGCTCACCTTTGACAGAGCTGTGGCCAGCGGCTGCCAACGGTGCTGTGACTCTGAGGACCCCCTGGATCCTGCCCATGTGTCCTCAGCCTCTTCCTCCGGCCGCCCCCACGCCCTGCCTGAGATCAGACCCTACATTAACATCACCATCCTGAAGGGTGAGTGCCCTCCTGTGGGGCCTGGTAGTGGGCAGGGAGGGCCAGGGAGCTGAGGTGGAGGGAGTAGAGGGCAGGGCGGAAACCTGTCCAGACTCCTCTTTCATCCTGAGTTATTGAGCCCCAATGTGAGCCTGGACTGTTCCAAACACTGATGACGGAGCGTGAACAAACCAGACCAAGATGCCTCCCGCCTGAGCGCCCGTTCTCGGTGGGGAGATGGGCTGTGAGCAAGGCACACATCACCTAAGTTAGTGGAGTGGAATGTTCGATGGTGATCAGTGCTCTGGGAAATGAAAAGGGGCTTCAGGAGTGCGGGTCTGGGCTGCAGGCTGCATATTGAATGGGGTGGTCAGTGGAGGACCCATGGAGCACAGGCTTCTAAGAGGTGGTGGAGGAGCCTCCTGGCAAAGGGCACAGCTGGTGCAGGGGCCCTGGGGCAGGGCCGGGAGATGCACCAGGCTCAGATCACATGGGGTGCTGTCACCACCCCGGCTACTGTAGGGACTTGGGCTCCGCTGAGTGGAGTGGGAACAGGGGCAGGTTTGGGTGGGACGGGGACTTGATCCCACCCAGGTTTCAAATGGATCCCTCTAATGTCATGTGGAGAGCAACCAGCGGGGGCCAAGGGTCAGAGCATGCAGCCCTGTGGGGCCTGTCCAGGTGAGGGCCATCCAGGTGAGGGCTGTCCAGGTGAGGGCCTGTCCAGGTGAGAGGCATCCAGGTGAGGGCCGTCCAGGTGTGGGCTGGCTACCCGCTCTCTCAGTAGGACGTGGAAGGACTCGCTTCCCTTCCAGGCTGTGGTGGCTGACGGCTGTGACCAGGCCTTGACATCCTTAGCTTCCATCTCTGCCCACAACAGCCCATGAGGTCGATATTTTCTTATTCCTCCCACTTTGCAGATGGGGAAACTCAGTCTCCTGGGGCCACACAGCTGTCAGGGATGGAGCCAGGATTTGTTCCTGAACTCTCCCCGGGGACACTCACTGCACAGCCAGTGGTCACCTGGCACCTGGCCTGCCCTTGTTCTGATTTCGTGGTGAGGATGTTGCTCTTCCTCACACCCCCCTCCCCACCCAGCTTCCCCAGGGCTGACTTAGCTCTCTGCATGAGGTTGGAGAGGTGCCTGGCTGCTGATGGTCTCTCCTCATTGCCCTCCCCAAACCCAGGGTCACTGCTCCTGGGCCCAGCTCAGCAGCCTGCTGGGAGGTGGGTAGGCTGCCGTGAGGGACCTCGGGCTGGCTTTGGGAGTCCTGGGTCCCAGCCTCACCTCTTCTGCCCCCTTGCCCAGTGAGTGAGTCAGGCTGGTCTCTCCCCCGCCCTGAGCTTGCTGCCTTATTTGTAAAAAGAAGATAGTCCGTTCATCCTGTCCACCCTCCACTCCTTCCTTTCCTTGGGCTGGGGCACAACAAACTTTCTGCACAAGGTCTGGAGCTGTGCAGGTGAGGACGTGGTTCTCCAGTGAGGCAGTGCAGCCAGACCCCCGCAGAGCTGTGGCCTCGCCCTGCCCAGCTCTCTGGGCTTCCACCTCAAGGGCCTGTGCCCTCCTTTCTGTCCCCTTCCCCCCCTGTGGACAACACAGGGCCTTCTAGCCCATGCAAGGATGTGGTTGCCCGTGTGACTCCAGGCACTGTGACAGGTGGCAGGGAGCTATGTGAGGTCGGGTCCCTCCAGGCGTGGGTGGTCACCTGCTTTTCTTATGTTGAAAGTCAGCCTGGACTAAGGGCTGGGCAGGGCTGTGCCTGCCTGGGGGCCATTGTAGATGCTGCCAGACCTCAGAGCAGGTCGGGATGGGCCAGCCGTGCTGTGTGAACTGTTCTGCCTCTTATTTGCAGAGTTTGCAAAGTGCTTTCCCACAGGACATTTTGTTGAGGGCTCACAAACACCCCTGAGGTGGACATAATCCTCTTTAAAATGTAGACCAGAAAACCGAGACCCCAGCCGTGGAGTGCCCGAGGTCACACAGGGCAGGACTGTCAACCAAGGGCTTCCTGGCTTCTAACCTGGGCTTTTCCTCCAGGTGGGCAAATGTATTTTTCTTGGTTTCTTCCCTGGGTCAGAAACCCAAAGTATGTGCCAGCACACCCCACATCCCTGCCAGCCTGGACTGCGCTGTGATCCTGGGGTGGGGGCCTGGGCCTGGCCTCCCAGAGACAACAGTCCGGACCCTCCCTGCTGGGTGAGGGGAAGTCAAATCACCCTGGGGATAGACCATATTTTAAGTCCTGCCTCTTCTGCTCCTGCACTGTGTGGCCTGGGGTGAGTCACTTACCCTCTCTGTGAAGTGAAGATGGTCATGATGTTTTCTGTAGGCAGGCATTTGGGGAGGCAATGTCTGGCATACAGTAGGTGCTAAATAAATGCTGGCTTCTTCTCTGGGCCAGGACAGGGGCAGAGCCGTCACAGATGAGTGTGGGCACCTCCTTGGAGCAGGCTCAGATGTCCACCCTGACTTGTCCCCTTTTTATCCCCACAGGTGACAAAGGGGACCCAGGCCCAATGGGCCTGCCAGGGCACATGGGCAGGGAGGGTCCCCAAGGGGAGCCTGGCCCTCAGGGCAGCAAGGGTGACAAGGGGGAGATGGGCAGCCCCGGCGCCCCGTGCCAGAAGCGCTTCTTCGCCTTCTCAGTGGGCCGCAAGACGGCCCTGCACAGCGGCGAGGACTTCCAGACACTGCTCTTTGAAAGGGTCTTTGTGAACCTTGATGGGTGCTTTGACATGGCGACCGGCCAGTTTGCTGCTCCCCTGCGTGGCATCTACTTCTTCAGCCTCAATGTGCACAGCTGGAATTACAAGGAGACGTACGTGCACATTATGCACAACCAGAAGGAGGCTGTCATCCTGTACGCGCAGCCCAGCGAGCGCAGCATCATGCAGAGCCAGAGTGTCATGCTGGACCTGGCCTACGGGGACCGCGTCTGGGTGCGGCTCTTCAAGCGCCAGCGCGAGAACGCCATCTACAGCAACGACTTCGACACCTACATCACCTTCAGCGGCCACCTCATCAAGGCCGAGGACGACTGAGGGCCTCTGGGCCACCCTCCCGGCTGGAGAGCTCAGGTGCTGGTCCCGTCCCCTGCAGGGCTCAGTTTGCACTGCTGTGAAGCAGGAAGGCCAGGGAGGTCCCCGGGGACCTGGCATTCTGGGGAGATCCTGCTTCTATCTTGGCTGCCATCGTCCCTCCCAGCCTATTTCTGCTCCTCTCTTCTCTCTTGGACCTATTTTAAGAAGCTTGCTAACCTAAATATTCTAGAACTTTCCCAGCCTCGTAGCCTAGCACTTCTCAAACTTGGAAATGCAGGCGAATCACCCGGGGTTCGTGTTAAATGCAGGTTCTGATTCAGCAGGTCTGAGTGGGTCCAGGATTCTGTGTTTCTAACATGTTCCTGGGTGATGCTGATGGGGTCAGTCTATGAACCACACTGGAGCAACCAGGTTCTAGGACTTTCTCAATATTCTAGTACTTTCTGAACATTCTGGAATCCTCCCCACATTCTAGAATTCTCCCAACTTTTTTTTTTTTTTTTTTGAGAG
The DNA here is from genome assembly GCF_029281585.2 of Gorilla gorilla gorilla. Classification (NCBI taxonomy): domain Eukaryota; kingdom Metazoa; phylum Chordata; class Mammalia; order Primates; family Hominidae; genus Gorilla; species Gorilla gorilla. Next base: position 35,181,932 of record NC_086018.1, on the reverse strand, counting down.
AGTCTTGCTCTGTTGCCCAGGCTAGAGTGCAGTGGTGCAATCTCAGTTCACTTCAACCTCTGCCTCCCGGGTTCAAGGGATTCTTCTGCCTCAGCCTCCCTAGTGGCTGGGATTACAGGCGCCTGCTACCATGCCTGGCTAATTTTTGTATTTTTAGTAGAGATGGGGTTTCACCATATTGGCCAGGCTGGTCTTGAACTCCTGACTTCAGGTGATCCACCCGCCTCGGCCTCTCAAAATGCTGGGATTACAGGTGTGAGCCACCGTGCCTGGCCAATTCCAACATTCTTAAATTCTCTCATCCCTCCAGGGCTCCCTGTGCTATGTTCTCTTTACCCCTTCCCCCTCTTCTCTTGCTCAGGCCTGCACCACTGCAGCCACCGTTCATTTATTCATTCATTAAACACTGAGCACTCACTCTGTGCCGGGTCCCGGGAAGGGTGAGGGGGTCAGACACAGGCCCTGCCCCTGCCCTCAGTGACTGGCCAGTCCAGCCCAGGCGGGGAGAGATGTGTACATAGGTTTTAAAGCAGACCCAGAGCTCATGGGGGCCTGTGTTCTGGGTGTTCAGGTGCTGCTGGTCCTCCATTACCCACTGCTCCCCAAGGCTGGTGGGACGGGGTCCTGGTGGCAGGGGCAGGTATCTCCTTCCCATTCCTCATCCACCTGCCCAGTGCTCATCGTTAAAGCAAACCCCAGGGGGCCTTGGCCAGGTCAAGGGTTCTGTGAGGAGAGGACCCAGGAGTGTGGGGGCATTTGGGGGGTGAAGGGGCCCCCGAAGAATGGAACCCACACCCATAGCTCTCCCCACAGCTGATACGGCATCCTGTGAGAAGACCTGCCCTCCTCACTGGGATCCCCTTCCTGCCTCCTCCCAGGGCTCTGCCAGGGCCTTGCTCAGTCCCTTCCACCAAAGTCATCTGAACTTCAGTTTCCCCAGGGCCTCCAGCTGCCCTCAGACACTGATGTCTGTCCCCAGGTGCTCTCTGCCCCTCATGCCCCTCTCACCGGCCCAGTGCCCCGACTCTCCAGGCTTTATCAAGGTGCTAAGGCCCGGGTGGGCAGCTCCTCGTCTCAGAGCCCTCCTCCGGCCTGGTGCTGCCTTTACAAACACCTGCAGGAGAAGGGCCACGGAAGCCCCAGGCTTTAGAGCCCTCAGCAGGTCTGGGGAGCTAAAGCAAAGGAGGGACCTCAGGCCTTCCGTTTCTTCTTCCAGGGTGGGGTGGCCTGGTGTCCCCCTAGCCTTCCAAACCCAGGTGGCCTGCCCTTCTCCCCAGAGGGAGGCGGCCTCCGCCCATTGGTGCTCATGCAGACTCTGGGGCTGAGGTGCCCTGGGGGGTGATCTCTGGTGCTCACAGCCGAGGGAGCCGTGGCTCCATGGCCAGATGACGGAAACAGGGTCTGACCAAGTGCCAGGAAGACCTGTGCTATAAACCACCCTGCCTGATCCTGCCCCTGCCTGACCCCGCCACGCCCTGCTGTCCAGCATGATTAAAGAATGCTGTCTCCTCTTGGCGATTCAGACTGGTTCTTTCTGCTCGGCTCCCTCTGCCCACTCTGCGTGCTCCCTGCCCACAAAGAAGCGAGCCCCCAGGTCACTCACGCAGCTGGCGCGCCTTGGAGCTAGTGGCACCAGCATAGAGTCAGCCGTGTCACTCTTTGGTTGTGACCGCGGGCAAGTCCCCATATCTCTGCGCCTCGGTTTCCTGTCTGTAAAATGGGGACGATGGTAATCTACCTCATGCGGTGGACATAAGGATCAGCTGCCAGGTTGCTCGATGAGTGCCGCGTTCATGCTCAGCATCTACTGAGCGCCAACTGTGTGGCGTAGAGCTGAGCACCTGTGCCGTTTATGCTCCAGTGAGGCACACGCAAGCCCCCCCACCTCCCGCCCCGGGGACCCTGTCGCATGTTTTGTGTTTAATTATGATGAGAGAACTGTTGGATCTTCTCTGTGGGAAAACACACACTACTACATTGTACAGTGGAACATCTTGATGGATCTGGCTTTCTTTTTTTTTTTGAGACGGAGTCTCTCTCTGTCACCCAGGCTGGAGTACAGTGGCGCAATCTCGGCTCTCTGCAACCGCTACCTCCTGGGTTCAAGTGATTCTCTTGCCTCAGCCTCCCGAGTAGCTGGGATTACAGGCGCCCACCACCACGCCCAGCTAATTTTTGTATTTTTAGTAGAGATGGGGGTTTCACCATGTTGGCCAGGCTGGTCTTGAACTCCTGACCTTGTGATCTGCCCGCCTCGGCCTCACAAAGTGCTGGGATTACAGGCGTGAGCCACCGCGCCCGGCCTGGCTTTCTAATATGTCGTCAAGTTTGGACTCTCTAGGCTAGCCTGGTGGCTACTCACATAAGTATATTTAAAGTAACCGACGCTGATTTCCCAACAGACTTGACCGGGCATCCTGCTTTATCTGTGTTGTCCCTGGTGTGTTGCATGGCTTTTGGGCACCAGGTGGAAGAAGCATGCTATCAAGAACTGACCATACACCTGTGCCAGGATTCAGCCCAGCCCAGCAGCCCACCTTACAGGGGCAGACAGGTCTCCGTTTCCTCGGAGGTCCCCTGACACTGAAGGGAGGCTTCCCACTGCACCTCAGTGTCATACAGCTCTTGCCAAAGAGGCTCCTCCCATGTCAGAGGCTACCCTGGGGAGCGATCTCCAGCGTGTTTCTGGGCCAGGCTCTATTTGTACACAGTCGGCCTCACCAGCCTTGGGACAAAGGCTGTCCTGAGTGCCAGCCAGGAGCCTTTTGTCGTGTACAGCACAAGGATGAGCCATTTGCTGATCGCTGAGGCAGCAAAGCTTTGAAACTTCTTGCCAAGTGCCTGCAGGAGGATTGAAGCTTATCCTTTGTAAACTGAAGCCAAGCCCCCCAGACAGTTCCAGGTCACATTAGTTCAGGGAACAGAGGCCGGCTGTCTCTGTGTCATCCCATCTGACCCACTGCACACATTCCTCCACCCAGGGCTCAGATGTGGCCTCTGGACTGTCTAGGCCAGGTTTTTTTGCGCTAGGTCTGGGTTTCTGACTCAATGGCACCCGGATGGGTGCTAAGAGCCACTAGATCTTTGTGATAAGCTTCTCCCAATGGGCACGTTCTTGGCGGGGGTTGGGCAAAGGTCCTGGGAAACTGGAGGCCCCCAATCCTGCTGCCAGGTCTGTGGGGCACAGCGTCCCCCAGGAGATCTGCCATGCTTAGTACTGATGACCTCAGCAAGCTGGCTGAATGCCCATGTAATCATCTCTGGGGCAATCCCTTTAAGTTACATATTTTGAAAACGTTTTCCGCCTGAAACGCTAGGCAATGAGGAAGGGGAAGGAAAGGGTGGTCAAGAGGGGAAGCAGCCGTGGGAAATGAAAAATACCCCTGACAAGGAGTGTACCCCAGACAGGGCGACCTCACCCCCACCTTGCCATCGTTTTGTTGAGTGGCCCAGGGGAAGTACAGGGAAGATTAAGGGGGAAAGGGTGATTAGATGGGAACCTGAGTTAAAATCAGGGGCAGAGCTGGTGCAGGGATTTTAGCTTGATGGTGTCCCTGGTGACCTGCTGTCTGGATAGATGGGCTGGATCCATTTCATGGGCTAGGTTAGGTTGTGTCTGGAAGTGTTCAGCCTTCCTGGGGAGATGTGCGCAGGAGCTCCTCTGCCACATGGGAGTGTGGGGAAGGGAGTAGATAATTCTTATGTGGTGATCTGGGAAGGCTTCTTAGTGGAGGGGGCATGTGGGAAGGGCCTTTGGAGGGTCAATAGGAGTCTCAAAGGCACTTGACATGGGGCAAGGAGCTGATGAGAGGAAAGGGTTGCAGGCGGACCAATGTAGTCTATGCTCTGGGCAGTGGGAGAGACCAGTAGGTTAGATAAATGTCTGGAAAGGAGGCAAGGAGAGCAGAATGGGGTTTGAGACAGGAAAGGCATGGAATGTCAGGCTAAGTCTAGGGTTGACCTCTTAGGTGCTGGGGTGCCTTTAAGAGGCAGATCACTCTGCAGCCAGGTGGAGCATAAGCTGCAGAGGGTGAAGCTGGAGGCAGTGAGGGGGCCTGTGCCATGGTCCGGGGAGGACATAGAACGCCTAGAAACTGGGTGAATCATGATGTCATCCTGGAGGGGGAGGCATGTCCCCAATTGACTTTGAAGTTGGTGAGAGATTCAACAGCAGAGAGGAGGCAGGAGGGCAGCTGGGGGGTGTTGGGAGGGCGGGGTCCAGCTTGGATTAAGGGTCTATCAGGGTGTTTCTCCCACAAGGCTTTCGTTAGCCAGTGGGAAGCCAGCAGGCCGGGGTGCCAGGAGGTGGGCTCCTGCGGCAGCTCTGCCCAGGACAGTCCCTTGTTTGGCTGGAGGACTGGAGGGTGCTGGGTAAATCGTTTAGCCTTTTGGGCCCCCATATTGTCCTTATCTGTAATATCAGATGCAAAAGCCCTTCTCTCTTACCCCACTGAGGACTTCAGGGTATCCAAGGCTGCAGGGGCATGGCTATTTTCAGAACCCCAAACCAGGGCCCATGGAGAAGTGGCAGTGGGACAGAAAACGTGAAATTAGCAGCAGTTGTCCCAGAGAATACTAAGTGTATGGGACAGGGCTGGGGAAGCCTGAGAGAGGTGGTGAGTACTCAGACGCTGGCATGTATGGAATCTGGAGCCAGGCTGCGGGTTCTGACCCCAGCACACCCTTTCCTTGGACCAGCTCCTGGTTCAGGGCGCACAACATTATTTCTCCTATAGTATGACCTGGGCTTGTCACTTCCTCTCTGTGAGTCTTGGCTTTGTTCCGATAGAGGACTCCACGTGACGATGTATCTCGGTATTAGCAGTGTCTGGCACACAGCCGTGCTCAAATGGCATGGGTTCGATGAGTGACCCCTCTGAGCATCGTGGGAAAGGTGCGGGGCGAAGTGAGAAGCAACAGTCCCTGGCCAGGGAGGAGGCCCTGCAGCCCCCCTGTCCTCTCCCCGCCTCCTCCTCCACTTGGCAGGCCCGTCACAGTAGCCACATACTGCCACGTGTGCGTCTGGAGGAAAGGAGAAACACAGGCAGAAACTTAACATGACCAGAAACAGATGTCAAGAACATTATGGGTGAGGCCAGCGGGTGGCCGCAGGAGCCAGAGAGGAAGGAGGGATTTCCAGGACACGAGTCAAGGGTGCGTGGGGCTAAGCTGGCGTGGCTTTGGAGCAGCTGGCCTTCAGACCCAGGAGGACAGGAGGCGGTGGTGACCAGCACCTGGGGGCTGGGGTCGTAGCATACAGTCAGGTGGGCTGTGGAGTTGCAGCCTGGAGGTGGTGGCATTGGCGGCAGAAGTAGGGTTGCTTCGCGGGAGGAAGGAGTCATTGGAGAGGGCTGGCTGTAGGCACATGGAGGGAAGAGGTGACCCTCTGCAGGTCAGCAGTAGAGTGGGAGGGTGGGGCGGTTCCTGCAGGTGGCTGGCTGCTCTTCACTGCTGGTGGGAAGGAATGGATGCCACAAATGCAGATGTATACAAAACAGGCCGTGCTTTAGTTCTCTGAGTAAATTTCACTCCCATTAGGCATTTCCATGGGCTGAAGTCAAAGAAATGTGATTTTGGCCAGCTGGGATTCCTCCCCGCCCCTCGATATTTCCCTGCGGCTGCATCTAAGTGCCCCTCCCTGCCAGCAGGGAGGAGCTGGGGCACTCCATGTCCACGTTTCCTCTGCTGAGTTTGGCAATGTCCCATCTGCTCTGGGCTCCGGGTCCCACTCCCATACCTTCTGATTCATGCTCACTCCCACAGCGCCTCCCGGGTCCTCGTCCCTCTTGGGACACCTGGGTGCTTCCTGTACACAAGTTCCTTGCCTCTCTGAGGGCTGTCTCACCCAGCCCTATCTGCCCGGATACACCCTGGGGCCATTTCTTCCCTGGGGTCTCAGCCGCCTTTCTAGGGTTTTGCCCAGGAAAAGAAGAATGGCTCCTCTGAAGCTCGGATGTCCCAAACCTGTTGGGGGCCTGCCTGGGAAGGAGGAGACAGGATCGCTTTGGCCAGGAATCCCAATCCTAACTCATTTCTTGTTTCCCCTCTGCACCTCCCCACCCCGTCACCCAGGGATGACACTCCTTGAGCTCACCTGAGCTCCTCTGAGTGTCGGGAGAGGGCTCAAGGCAACCTCTCCCAAAGCTTCTGGTGGGGCTCTCCTTGTTCTGAAACCTAAGAACGTGCAGAAGTCTCCCTTTCCCCCTCTGCTTTTTGCTTCGTAGCCTCTGTATTTGTTAAGATGCTTTTGGGTGCAAGGTACACATATTCAACCCAAAGCAGCAAGAGAGAAAAGTAACCCTAAGTCCCAGGTAGGGCGGGTCAGGGTCCGTCAATTCAGCAGCTGAGCAGCTCAGCAGCTCGCTAAGGACCTGGGTCTGCCCCATATCTCCACTCTCAGCACAACAGCTTTGCCCTTAGGCCAATGATATATGATCTGGCTCTGTATCCCCACCTAAATCTCATCTTGAATTGTAATCCAAATTGCAATCCCCACATGTTGGGGAAGGCACCCGGTGAGAGGCGATTAGATCATGAAGGCGGTTACCCTCATGCTGTTCTCGTGATGGTGAGTGAGTTCTCACGAGTTTTGATGGTTGTATAAGGGACCCTTCCCCCTTCACTCTGCACTTCGCTCTCCTGCCAGCATGTGAAGGTGCCTTGCTTCCCCTTCGCCTTCCACCATGATTGTAAGTTTCCTGAGGCCTCCCCAGCCACGTGGAACTGTGAGTCAATTAAAGCTCTTTCCTTTCTAAATTATCCAGCCTCAGGCAGTTCTTCATAGCAGTGTGAGAACGAACTAATACAGCCAGCTTCCCTCAGGGCCACAGGATGGCAGTCTCAAGATGGTGGCCATGAGATTTCTGTTCTGGGTCCAGGTGTCATATCTGGGTATCACCCGCCAGGTCCCAATCTGTTCTGCCAGTGTGCAGCCAATCACTGTGACTTGGGATTTGCAAAAGAGAAAAGATTGATTCACAAGCCTGCCAAGCAAGGAGGTGGGAGAACAGCGTTCAAATCTGCCTCCCCAAAGACAAGGTTTAGGGATATGAATGGGTTAGAGAAGTGGGGTCTAGGGTGTGGGGACAGGTGATTGGCAGTGGGGAAGAATGACGTAACCGGTTTGTTCTGTACAAGCATAGTTGGGGTTCATGGCATTTCAAAGGACACATACAGAAAACGGATGCATTGGCCTGATCTGAGGGTGGTGCTTTTGGTCCTCCAATATCAAATGGCCATCTCTTGGGCACATATACGGGCCCAGCTGAAGGGTCTCAACTGGTTTCAGCTGGCCCAATTCCTGAAAAACAACCGAAGCCACCATTACCATGGTGACCTATGAATGTTATCTCTAAAGTAGCCAGTGAAGGTTGTTTCAGCATTCAGTGGCAAGGCTTTCAGCTCCCTTGGCCTTCAGCTTCATGGAAAAAAGTCTCAAAACCCAGCGACGAACCCTTCCGTTTCATGGATGTGGCAAGGGTGGGTGGAAGAGAATCAGAGATTCTTCTGTCCAAAAGCCTCTTCTCGCTTCTCATTGGCCACAGCTGGTCACATAACCATACCTAACCCAACCTCGGGGAAGTGAGATTTACCCCTGAACCCTGAGGGGCTGGGCTGGAGCCCCAGGCAAGATCAGAGTCCCACTCACAGGTTGGGGTGGGGTGGGGAGAAGCTGTTGAGAGTCTAGTTGGTTCACATTTCGTAAAAGCTCTCTGGCCATATTGTCAGATGCGGGTACCTGACTCAGCCAGGGTGTCTTGGTTCCAGGAAATCTTCCCAGATGTGAGAGGCAGCTGGATCCCTGAGCGTCCCCTGGTTATAGTGTTTAGCAATAGTTGGCTCTGCTCCCGAGGCTTCAAGCTCTTGGGGCAGCAGGGCTACAGCAGCGCCAATGCTACCACCTCCAGGACCCCTCCCCAACCCCCCTGGCAGTTTAGTGTGTGGTTAATGCTGAGGCTGCTGGAGGCACTGCCTGGGTTCAAATCTGAGTAAATGAGGGGAGGTCACTGAACCTCTCTGTGCCTCAGTTTTGTCACCTGTAAAATGGGGATGATATTAACACTATCTGGGCTGTTGTGAGGATTAAAGGAGTAAGTATATGTAAAATACTGGTACGTAGGAGGTGCTCTATAAATGTTAAAAATTATTTTAAGGTAGACACTTTCTTATACTTATTTTACAGAAGAAGAAACTGTGAAGTACAGAAAAACTGATTAATTTCCTTCCTTCACGTGTCATTTGTTTACCCAATCAATAATTATGGATTGATTCCTATTCTATAGGCTTGGCCCTGTGCTAAGCACAGGGGACAGTGTGGTGAGCCAAAACCCCACATGGTCCCTGCCCTCATGCGGCTTCCAGTCTAACAGGGGAGAGAGACATTACACAGTCACAGCAGGGCTTCAGCGTGGGGTAAGTGCTGTCAAGGGAGAAGCAAATTTGGGAGGGAGAAGTGGTCAGGGAAGGCCTCTCTGAGGAAGAGGTGGTTCAGCTGAGACCCAAAGATGAGAGACACAGCACAGCTGGTGGAGGGGCCAATATGGGTCAAGGCCAGGAGGTAGGAGGCTGCTCAGCCCCTCCCAGGAACTGAAAGAAAGACCCAGAGGCCGGAAGGAGCCAGGTTTTGCAGGACCTGGGATATTTGATCTTGTCCAGTGGGCCACACCAGAAGGAAGGGATGGTTCCTGGGAAAGAGGGGAGGCTCATCCAGGACCTGAGCTATGACTTCTCGAGGATGGCTGGAGGATGGGAAACACTCTCAAGCTCTTTCGGTGGTTCTCAAGACAGGGCAGGGCTCCTTACAGGAGTCTATGAGGAGGCTTGTGCCCTCAGCCCCACAGCCAATGGTGGCTGGAGCCAGCTTGCACCAGAGCCGACTGCATGCATGTCTTCCCGATCGCAGGTTCAGAGACATCACAATGCTAGCTTGAAATGGGTCATGGTGGCAGGATATATACTGCTAGAAATTGGCAGATGTTGCAGTTTGCCAATTTCTAGTTAAAGCATTTAAAAATTCTTACAAAACAAAGCCTTCATTAGAAATGCGGCTTGGGTGGGGGCTGGGCCCAGTGAAGGAGGCACTTTGGGTGTGGCCCCAGGCTCACAAGTTCCCCTCTTCTCCAGGGACCCCTTGCCACTGCCCACCCCCAAAACCTCAGCCCCTTACCCCACCCTTGGGCCCATCTCTCTACCTCATTCTGGGCCCTACTGGATGGTTGACGGCTCCAGGGGAGGCCCCAACCCTAGCAGGGCCAGCTTGAGTCCTGCTCTGCAGATTTGGGAAGCAGAACCACAGCCAGGAGCTGATGGAGCTGAGTGCATTAGGAGGTGCAGCCAGGGATCCCAAGCACAGCGGGCGCCAAGGTGCTGGGGCTACCCTGGCTTTTCCTTCCTGCAGGTTTGGTTGGGGCTCTAGCCCCTTGCCTCCATCCCCAACATCACTTTTTTTTTTTTTTTAACTTTACCTTTAGTTAATAGGAGTTGAGTTTCCTTGCTCACAACCAGAGAGCCTCAACTGAGGTGCCAAAGGTCCCAGAAATGCAAACCACCTACTTGAGAGGGAGCATTTAAGCAGTAACAGGTCATTTCAATCCTGACAACGTTAACCGAGCGTCTGTCCCAGGAGCTCTGGGGATCCATAAATAGCTCAAACAGGTCAGATTCCCTTGCGGGTTCTCAACCCAGGGGAAAGCTCTGACCTGCAGTAAAATGAGGGAAACACAGTGTATTGGGGCTATAAAAGAGGTTTATATAAGGTGCAAGAGTAGCAAGCTCAAAGGAGGAGCAACCAACTCTGCCCATATGTGTTTGGGTCTTGAAGGCTGTGTAGGAGTTTTCTAGGAGGAAAGGTGAAGAAGAAGATTGTGAGCAGCATTCTATTCTGTACAATTGCATCTATAAATCCCATAAATACTTTCTGAGAACAGGTCAAGCAGTCTCTTCTCACGTGGAGCTTGCAGTCTAGCGTAGGCAAAGGCATGCACTGGGAATCATGTGGCACATTTCAGGGAGTTATAAATTGCCTCGCATATTCAGGAAGCATTCCATAGTTTTCATCCTTCCTCCAGTTCTGCCTGGCTCCCTCCTTCCTTCAGATTTTCCCATTGCCTTCTGGTGAGGTCCATCTACCCTGACTGCCTTGTTTAAAATTGTGCTCCTGATTCTCTGTCTCCCATTTTTTCTTTTCTGATAGCGTTTTTCGTCTTTTAACCTGCTATGAAACTTACTTAGTCCTTATGTTTATTGTCTGTTTCTCACCCCACTCCCCACTACACTGTAAGTGTCACAAGGGCAGGTGTCTTTGTTTTGTTCACTGTTGTGTCCTAAGCCTCTAGAAAAAGGGTTTGGCACATAGGGGCTCCTCAATAAATATTATTTGAATGAAAGATCGTGAGGCCAAGCGTGATGACTCACACCTGTAATCCCAGCACTTTGGGAGGTCGAGGTGGGTGGATCACCTGTGGTCAGGAGTTTGAGACCAGCCTGGCCAACATGGTGAAACCCTGTCTTTACTAAAAACACAAAAATTAGCCAGGCATGGTGGCCGTGCCTGTAGTCCCAGCTACTTGGGAGGCTGAGACAGGAGAATTGCTTGAACCCGGGAGGCAGAGGTTGCAGGGAGCTGAGATTGTGCCACTGCACTCCAGCCTGGGCAACAGAGCGAGCCTCTGTCCCCCCTTGCCCCACCCAAAAAAAAAGAGCATGAGTCCTAGAATTTGGGAGGTAGTAAAATCCACCCTCATCCATAATATCGGAAGTTCCACAGGCTGGCAGGATCATCCCACCACGTGCCCAGCTTCCAACCACAGAAAGGCGCTCCCAGGATTTTGCAGGATTTCTTTGGATTTGCTTCATGTTTATCTTTGAGATTGCTTCATCTCTTTGGAGATCAGCAGTAAAGTCTTAAAGGCAGCAGGAATCTGTGTGTTTGCGGAGACAATGAGGAAAGGAACTGAGGGAAGTGTGTGTGGCCCCTGCAGTGAGGCTGGGAGGCCATGAGCCACGTCAAGCAGTGACTGCGTGATGGAGGACCCCAAATGTGGCACCCTTGGGACTGGGAGGTGGCCAGAAGGGGCAAGTCGACTCCCATGATGCCTCCACAGAGAGGGATGGAGGCTTGGGTTCTAGACTCTCCACCCCCAAGAGGCCACGCTTGTCATTCCCCCAGCCCCTGGGTGGCGCTGCTTCCCCTGTGGCAGACACGCATCTCTCCACGGCTGGGGGCAGCGGGGACAGTGCAGAGTCTGCCCCCGCTGCTGGCCTAGCTTGTCCATCCCTGTCTATGAGGAGCTGTTGCTCTTCTCAGCTGCTGTCCTGTTAGGTCTTGGGACCTGCATCTTCTGTGATGTCAGCTGCTAAAACACACCCCATCTCTTCTGCAAAACAGGTAGCTCATTTCACCCCCAACCTTGGCAAACACCAAACTTCCTGCAGCTGCTTTGGTTTTCTTCAGGGCCTTTCTGCTGTGTTCTGGTCTTCCTGAAAGAGTCTTGTTATTCTGTCCATCCATATCCACTGTCTGTCTGTTCATCCCTTCATCCATCCATCCATCCATCCATCCATCCATCCATCCATCCATCATTCCTTCCTTCTCCCCCATCATTCCTTCTCTCCCTCCATCATTCCCTCCATGATCCCCCCATTCTTGCTTCTTCTGTTCATCCATCAGTCCATTTTCCATTCACCCATTAACCACCCTTCTATCCACATCACAATGACTAAGCACCTCCTATGCTCCAGGCACAAACCAGGCAGCATAAAGAAATACAGAATCAATGGGATTCAGTTCCTGCCCTTGGGGAGCACCCACTTTAGTTGGGGAGAGAAGGAAGGCCTCTGGCAGGTACCTAGCCCCATCAGAAAGCAAGGGTAAAGGCCTGGGAGGCTTCACGGAGGATGTGAACCCGGGGCCTGAAGGATGATGAGTCCGCGGGATAAGAAGGCAAAGGAAGGATGCCACATGCAGGGCAGGGAGGAGGCAAACCCTGGGAGGAGGGGGAGGCATGCAAGTGATTCTGCGTTCTGTGTGGCCAGAGGATTGGGTGCAAAGGGGGATCTTCAAGAGGGGGCCCAGTTAGGGACGGCCTTGAAGCCAGACTCAGGATGCTTGGATAGGGTCTTGAGGGCAGTGGGGAGCCCCTGAAGAGTTGTGTGCAAGGATGCTCTGGATGCAGAGTGAAGGATGACATGGCAGGGTCCCGCTAACAAATATGAACCCCTCTGTAAACAGAACCCCTGTGTAAGCAAGAACCCTCTGTAAACAGAATCCCTCTGTAAACAGAACCCCTGTGTAAGCAAGAACCCCTCTGTAAACAAGAACCCCTCTGTAAACATGTAAACAAGAACCCCTCTGTAAACAGAATCCATCTAGAAGCAAGAACCCCTCTGTAAACAGAACCCCTCTGTAAGCAAGAACCCCTCTGTAAACAGAATCCATCTGTAAGCAAGAACCCCTCTGAAAACAAGAATCCTTCTGTAAACAGAACCCCTCTGTAAGCAAGAACCCCTCTGAAAACAAGAACCCTTCTGTAAACAGAACTCCTCTGTAAACAAGAACCCCTCTGTAAACAGCATCCCTCTGTAAACAAGGACCCCTCTGTAAGCGAGAACCCCTCTGTAAGCAATAACCCCTCTGTAAACAGCATCCCTCTGTAAACAGAACCCCTCTGTAAGCAAGAACCCCTCTGTAAGCAGAACCCCTCTATAAGCAGTGCCCCTCTGGCACTGGGCGTGGAGGGAAGGAGATGGAGCTGGGGAAATATTAGGCTCTGGTGATAATTGTTGTTCCCCAACTGCCTTCAGCCACCTAGTCTGTGCCTTGGCTCTTGCAGCTCCCTCTGTCTTGGGCCCTTTCTCTCGACCCATTCCGGCCTATGGAACACTCATCCCCATCCTCCCAGAGAAGACGAAGAACCCAGCCTTCCTCAGGTGCCTCCTGTATGCCAGGAACTGTGGGTGATGGCTTCTCTGTGTGCACAATCTCATGCCATCCCCATGAACCTAAGAGGTGGGGAGTAGTCCCATGTTTCAGATGCAGAAACAGGCTCAGAGAGGTAAAGGAACTTATCCAAGATCACACAGCTAGGAAGTGGCCAAGGTGGGATGGGGACCCAGCCCTCACTGTCTTTGCACAATGACCCACTGCCCACAGCACCGATGCCACATCCTCTGGAGCCTCCCCTATGGCTCCAGCCAAGCCACGTTCTATTTTTGGGTTTGTGTTTTTGTGTTTTGTCATTTGCGGGTGTTTCAAACTGGGCATGCTCTATGTCTCTCATACTCATTATGACCACATTTTCTAAAGACAAAATTGCACAGACAGCCTGAAAAAGTATTTTTTCTGTCTTGTTACTTTCTTTAATAACATCTCAGCCAGTTTAGAATCAAATCACATGTATTTACTCTTCTCACGTGATACCAGGACTGTTCTGAAAGTTCAGGCCAAGGGTCACCACATTGACACGATTTCCTTAGTTATAATCATTTGCATATTTGTCCTACCTCCGTACCAAGAGAAGGTACTCTGAGTTAGAGTTCAAATCCCACACATCCTTGTCATTCCCACAGTGCCCAGCATGGTGCTGCCAGCAGGTGCTCGGTAAATCCTTACTGAACTCATGCAAGGGGGACAGACACCACCTCAGCCCAACACCAAGATTGTCCTCCCTCCCTCCCGCACCTCTTCCCTTCCTCCCTTCCTTCCCATCTTTCAACAAATGCAGTTTGAATGCATTTGTCACACAAAGCTTTAGGCTCAGAGAAGCTGTGGGACTCCATGCACTTCACCTGTGGCCTTGAGGCACCGCAGTCCAGCCAGGAAGACAGACACCAGGCAAATCCTCCCACCTATGCCCAGTCAATTAGGAATATGAGCACCTGATCCAGTGATGGGCAGGGCAGCATCCACTTTAGATGCGCGGGGTGCTGGGAAGGCTGCCCTGAGAAAGTGACCGCAGGCTGAGGCCTGAGGCAGAGAGAATGTGGGCAGGGGCTCGAGGCAGGGAAGAGCTTGGAGATTTCCAGGAACTGCCAGACAGCCAGGGGCAGTGGGGCAAGGGAGAGAAGAAGCCAGAGAAGCCGCAGGCCTGGGCTTTCCATGGCGAGGAGGCCTGGATACTGCATAAGTGCAGCAGGAAATGTTGGGTGGGGTCTGATTTTCACTTTACGAGGGCAGTCGCTGGGACAGAGGGCATGGGACTCAGGGAGGGACTCAGGAGGCAGGGAGATGGTGGGACGAGACTGAGGGTGCCGGCCGGGGCTGGGGGTAGAGGACTGTGAGTGCTTGGCACTTGGAGGCAGTCAGAGCTGGTCTGGGCAGGGGTGCTGTCACCCAGGGCTGAGGAAAGGGATACAGGAGGGGCAGAGGGTGGGTCGGAGGCTGTCCTGGGAACCCTAAACGTGGGGGCCAGGAGAAGGAGGTGCTCCCATTTCTGATCTGTACCAATTAAGGGGAAGGTGAGAAACTGCTTGGGTGGAGTGTCCTTCTCTGAGACTGGGGGTTAGGTGGGATGAGGGGACCTCGGAGGCTGGAGGCCAGAGTTCACACTCCCGCCCTGCTGTGTGACCTAAGGCTGAGAGCTGCCTCTCTCTGGGCCCAGATGCGTCATTACCTATTCAGCAAGGAGCTGGGCCTGAGAGCCTCCGAGATCCCTTGCAGATCTGCTGGTCTCGGCTGTCTTTCCTTGGTCTGCCCTCATGCTGTCTTCCCAGAAGCCAGGGGCCCAGTTTGTTTCCCCTGCTTGTCCTGTGGGCACTTGCGACTCCCAAGGAGGCAGCAGACACGGTCCAGCGTGGCCACGCTCCTGGCCGCGACTTCACCTCCCTCCTGCAGCACAAGTCTCGAGGAGGCTGGGGAGGTGCGTGCACTGCCCTCTGGTGGCAACTTCTGGGCCCACCTGTCATTGTGCCCTGCTGTTTTCTAACTCAATTATTCTTGAAGGGATGATTGAGCGCCTTTTGCATGCAAAGTCCCGAGGTAGGCATGAAGTAGTTGGGCAGTCCAGATGGGGGAGAAGGCGTCCTGCATGTGGAGCCCAGGGTGTGACTCTACGCGCTGCTGATCCCTCCCAAGGCCTAGGCGTCCTCCCTCCACCGTGGGAACGGAGCAGGGGTGGCACAGAACTCCGGAGGCTGCAATCAATCAACGGTTGAATGCGTGGAGTGCATCTTAGCTTCACTTCTGGCCCAGGAAGCGCAGGCTCCGTGTACAACACATGCAGCGGCGCAGTGCCTTCAAAGGGGGCGTGTGGCTGTGTGTGTGGATGTGCCAGTTTTGGGCTTCCTCTTGGCAGGAGGTGGGGGGGCGGGGAGGCTCTGGCGCTGAGTGCCCCCTTTCCATTGTGGTCCTTTGGTGCAGTGGAGGGTCCCCCCAGTAGCAGGGGCATTTCCAAGGAGCCAGGACTTCAAGGGCCTAAGGCTGGAGGGGCCCTGTCCAGTGCAACAGAGAGACCTTGAGCATGGGCGGTGAGGTCACCTCTCCCGGCCCAGCTATCAGCTGAGCTGGATGTGCATAGCTCAGGTTTGCACAAAGGAGGCCCGCCTATTCACAGGAGTTCTGGAAAGAACACACCTGTGGCAAAGACACACACACATGCACACCAGACAGGCCATGATCTCGCTCCCCTGGCAAGGAATGACTTCCTTGCCATAGGGAGAATTCAGGGGAGTCTGGCCCTCTTGAGGAGATGCTGTGGAGGGGAGTTGTGGACGGTTGGATTCAGGATGTTTTCAGCTCCAAGTGTCTGCTTTAGGCCGGTCTGCACCTGTGTCCTCCCCGCCTCTGTCCTTCTGGCACTTGTCCTGGGTAGGCCTGGCTCAAAGCCCTCTTCTCCCCTCCTCCCCCAACCCCACAAATAATAATAAAATAAAATAAAATTAAATTAAATTAAATAAAATTTAAAAAAAAAAAGCCCTCTTCTCCATGAAGCCTGCCCTGAAGAGGCAGCTGCCCAGGAGCATCTGCACATCTCATACAAACTTTAGCTGTGATTATATTGCATTCGTTCCCATGCCTATTTCCTGTCCCTGCAGCTAAACTCTGGGCTCCTTGAGGGCTGGGTGGGGTCTTGGGCATCTTTTGTGGCTGCCATAACTCAGCCCTGAGCCAGGATAATACAGACGCTTGACAAACGCTCCATGCTGACTGGCAGGTGTTCCTACCTTCCATGCCTGGGAAAATCATGATTCAGACTCTCCCTGGAGAGGCCACGGTCAGAGAAACAGTAGGAAGGACAGAGTGGGTTCTGGAAGGCCAGAGGCGCACAGCCAGAGCAGGCACAGATGTGGCCAGCCATAGCTCAAATTCTCATGGCTCTCTTCTTCCAAAGGTGGCGGCAGCCTGGCAGTTAGGAGCATGTGCTTAGGAGCCAGATGGCCCAGGCCCACATCCCATCTCTGACACTTATCACCTACTTGTGTGTGGCCCTGGGCGAGTTATTTAATCTCCCCGTGCCTCAGTTTTTTCATCTGCAAAATAGGATAAGAGTCCTAGTCTGCAAGTGCTGTTGTCAGGATTCACTGAGGTAACACGCGGCCTCTCAAACTTCTGTGCACACTCGAGTTGCTTGGGGACGTGGTGAAAATGCAGATTCTGGCTCAGGAGGGCTGGGCTGGGGCCTGAGCATCTGCATTTCTGACCAGCTCTCAGGGAATGCTGATGCTCTTGAGCCTGAAACTGCCCTCAGCATAGTCGGGAATCAACATGTGTACTTAGAACAGGGCCTGGTGCATAGTAAGGGCTAGAGGAGTTACCTAGTACATCCCTGGGAAGGCTATGCTTCTAGAACTTTCTGCCCTGTAGCATTCTACCCTCTGCATCCCTGGTGGCCCTCTGCTCTCTGGAGCCTCGGTGATGCTGGAGCCTCTGATGTCGCTGAGGTGGGCTGATCAGAGCCTCCTTGGTGGTCTGCATTCTGGGCCTGAGGAGGGACAGACAGGAGGTGATTTCAAGAGAGAGAGAAACAGGAAGAAGGCCCAGTGGGGAGAGGTGGCTTGCCCGGCCCACTCACCTGAATGTCCAGGCTTGATGTGAGCTTCACAACTTAAACCACACATCTTGCAGCTTCCACCATCCCCCCTGCCCACCCCCCCACCACCCGGCCCCTCACCCCTCACTCCTGCCACACTGCTTCATGCAGGAACGGCACAGATGACTTCAGCCAGAGTGTCAGCAGCACCTCTGGGCTCAAACCACAGGCCTGAAGCCGCTGACCACATCCTCCCGATCAAAGCACCCCCGCGCCCCCTCCTCACTCTGCTCCCCTCCTCTGACCCCTTGTGCACTGGCCAGGTCTCTTCTGGGCCCTGACGCCTGGCTTAGGGAGGAGTGAGGCTGGGATTCTCGGGTACTTTTGGAGAGGTGGAGGAGGTTGGGGGTGAAGTAGTGCGGCCGAGGGGCAGGGAGCGCAGAGGGAGAACCCTGTGTTGACAGGCTACATGGCTGACTGTTGCTTTCCGCTCTGCTCTGCAGGCCGCCTCTCCTCACGCACCCTCACGTGTGATACAGGTGATGGTCTCTGGGCTGTTTCCAGAGGTCCCATGTGCAACCCACAGAAAGTGGTGTGGGAACAGCAAAGCACCTTCGTGCATGAGCAGCAGCCATGGCACTCTCGGCCTGTGCTGCTGGCTGCCACCTGAGCTCCACTTTGGGGCCGTTTCTCACAGAGCAGCTCCACGCACTGAGGAATGAGCTGGTCTCAGTTTCCTCCAGCCTGGCCCAGTAAGAGGGTGACAAGCCTGGGGCCCTTCGTCCCCTGCTGCTTTCAGGTTTGCTCATGAGTTCCCGGAGGCCCATGAAATCAAGGTCACAGGCTCAAGCCCATGTGGGTGGTAGAGACGAGCATCCCTCTGCTCCACTCAGGTAGCAGCCCCGACCCTTCCTGGCTTTCTCCCGAATGGGGGGCCTCAGGGCGGGGGTATAAGGCATCCTCATGCCAGGAGCCCCTCCCAAGGGCTGAGAAGAGTCCCTCCTCCCTTGAGGGAGGCAAGGTGCCCAGTTTGGATTCCTCCAATCAGAGGATGCCTTTCCTGGAAGAGCTTCTGGGATCATCCAACCCAAGCCAGTCCTTGCGGGGCATCTTTGGTTCCTGCTTGCTCAGTAGGCATCAGGCCTCCTGCTTCTAGAAGCGGCCCCCCCATTTCTCTTTGGGGTATCTACCTTCCTGCATTTGGTGAAGTCTTGGCTGAGCTGTCAATCAAAGTACCCCACCCTTTCCAGCTGGAGGGTGGGCATTTGACGTGATCTTAGCCAATGAGACTCTTTGAATTCTAGTGAATGAAGCCAGCAAACAGCTGGAGGTTGGTGCCTCAAAGGGGTCTCTGCAGCTGGACCACACTCAGCTGCAGGTGCGGCTGGTCTGGAGTCTGCCCGTCCCTGAGGTCTGAGTCTTCAGCTCCCTCCAGAACCTGAGAACCACTCCAGATCCTTTAACTAGTTCTGTTTGGCTCAAGTTAGCTACAGCCTGTTCCTGCGGTCTGTAGCTCCAGAGCAGTGATGACTGCAGGGAGCGACCCTAGTGAGTTGGAGGCACTGCTGGGGCTCAAACTTAGGTCTCCAAACCCTCAGTCCAGTGCTCATGCCCCTGGGGAGAAGCCTCTGGCCTGGGGACAGGGGTGGGACTGAAATGAAGTGCAACTGAAGGGAAGAAATGAGTGTTCTCATCTCATGGTCTGGTGCTGGGGTGTGGGTGTTGGTGGTTTGGCTGCTGGGCAGAGTGTGAGGAGGTGTATAGAACTAGGCAGGCAGGGGTAGGATGCGGTCAATCAGACAGGTAGCCTTTGGCCCTCACAATCCCCTGCCTCTTCCCCAGTACCCCTGGCATGTGGTAGGATCTCTGATCAGGGGTAGAGGGGTGGGGTGGGGGTCAGGGATGCAGGGCCCTCCAGGGAACAGGGATTTGGTAAACAGAGCCTGTGCCTGACCTGATTCAGACTAACCAGAATGGGTTTGTGACTCCATCTGGTAGAGGATTCACAGTGGGACTGTCTCTAACTCACTTTGAAAGTGAAACCAGCCACTCACCAAACATGGGGGCCCCTGCTGGTTCTGAAAGCTCTGGCAGCCTCTTTATTCACCAGTCACCCAAAGTATAAACCAGTTAGCAAGCCAGCTTCAAGGTCAGCCAGCCAACTGGTGTGTGCATGGGCCTCACCAGGCCTTCCAAGTGCACATTTAGGTAGCCTTCCAGCAAGTCCGTGGGCTGTGAGCTCAGGGTCAGCCCTCCCCCATATTTGTGTCACCTACCCCACCAGTACATTAGGCAGAGGAGGTTTTTATCAAAGACCTCCTGTACTGTCGTTGAGCATCCAATGCTCACACTGGCACCAGGGCCTGTGGTACAACACTGGTCCTACTCCAAGGCCCCGCAGACAGAAAACCGTGGGGGCGGGCACTCTTCCCCTCACTGCCCTCTCACTCGATCGCCATCACCCAATGTGGTCAGTCATTGCTGTAATTAAAGACTATTTCAAATCTGAGATCTGTACTAAATATATGCATGCCCCTGTACTTGGCCAAGGCACCTGTGTCAGCCAGGAACTTCAGTTGCAAAAACTCTACTGGCTACTGTCATTAGAAAAGGAATCATTCAGGATATTCTGAAGCTCAGGAATCTCTGGCAGGACCCGCAAATCAGGCTTGGAGAAGCTTGGAGAGGCTTGGAGAATTGCTGCGTCCTGGACACGATGTTCCCACAGCACCCTCGCCAGCCTCCAGGTCCTGGAGTTGAGGCTTCTGACTGGGGGAGCCTAATCACACGCACACACTTCAGGACTGAGGTCTGGAGCTGAGGCTTTTGATTGGGTGAGCCTGGTCACATGACCATATTCCCAGCCTGTGGTCTGGAACCCAGGCTTCTGACTGGGGGAACCTGGTCACGTGCTCTCCCAGTCCCACATGCTCTCCCGGTCTGGAGCTGGCTTCTGATTGGGGGAGCCTGGTCACATGCTCACTTTCCCAGCCTGTGGTCTGGAACTGAGGCTTCTGATTGGGGGAACCTGGTCACACGCTCTCCCCGCCTGAGGCCTGGAGCTGAGGCTTCTGATTGAAGGAACCTGGTCACATGCTCACTTTCCCAGCCTAAGGTCTGGAATGGAGGCTTCTGATTGGGCAGCCTGGTCACATGCCTATGTCCCAGCTGCAAGGGAGGCTGGAAAAGCAGTTTCAGCTTACTGGTTAGGGTAGGAGACTCCTAAAAAAGGAGATAACGCCAACACAAGAAAGATTTGCAAAGATGCAGCGCACCCAGATGTAAACTAAATATCCAGGACAGCACCTGAGAAGAAACAGGGCTGGCAGAGGGTCCCTTTGTCAATGCCGCCCTCAGCTGCACTCCTCCCTCTGAAAGGGGTGCTTCCTCACATATGGGCCGGCTGTGGTGGTGGAGTTTTGTTGCATGTTTAAGTTAGAATTAATGGCGAGTATTTTAAATGGGAGGTTTTCACGTTTTTTTGTTTTGGTTTCTTTGAGACGGAGTCTTGCCTGTGGCCCAGGCTGGAGTGCAGTGGCGCGATCGCTGCTCACTGCAACCTCCACCTCCCGGGGTTCAAGCAGTTCTCCTGCCTCAGCCTCTCAAGTAGCTGGGACTACAGTCATGTGCCACCATGCCCAGCTAATTTTGTATTTTTAGTAGAGATGGGGTTTCACCACGTTGGTCAGGCTGGTCTCAAACTGGTGACCTCAGGTGATCCACCTGCCTTGGCCTCCCAAAATGCTGGGATTACAGATGCGAACCACCGCATCCAGTCTTTTGTTTGTTTTTTTGAGACTGAGTCTCGCTCTGTCACCCAGTCTCGCTCTGTCACCACGATCTCACTGCAACCTCTGCTTCCCAGGCTCAAGCGATCCTCCCACCTTAGCCTCCCGAGTAGCTGGGACTACAGGCATGCACCACCATGCCCGGCTAAATTTTTTTTTTTTTTGGTATAGACAGGGTTTCAGCATGTTGGCCAGGCTGGTCTCGAACTCCTGAGCTCAAGCAATCCATCCGCCTTGGCCTTTCACGTTTTTAAAAATACCAATTTTAGCTTCTTTTGGAAATTGAGTTTCCTGTTAGTATGGTGCAGACATCTCCATCTGCCATTTCTCCTGTAGCTGGAGTCTCCAATGTGCCATGGTCCCCACCTGTCCACCTGATGTAACTTCACTTCCTACCTGGCCCCCATGGGCATCTCAGTTCCCTGCCCAAACCCTCCCAGAAGGAGAGACTAGGCTTCCTTAGTGATCATGCTGCATGGTACTGGTTCTTTTAGCCCCCACCTTCTCCTGTACCCACTGGGCCTGCCTGGAGAAAGAGCGAGGCTCCGCTGAACCTCATACACTCCAGTGATGCTCCCTTAGCCACGGATAAGCTGCCATCCCTCTGCTCCCCACAGGGAGCTGCCGTGACTGCATCAGCCAATCAGTGTCCTGGCCAGTCAGACACTGGGTTGTGTTGTGTTCTTAATCAGTAAGGGTGTGCCTGGTTACCTCTGGCCATGGATGTGAAGAGTCTTTGATGTTGGGAGGTCAACAGTAGGATATATTTTAGCTAACTGTTGATTGTCAAAAAATGCTATTTACTCAAGGAGGTGTTTACAATGCATGAGGTCTTTACAATGCAGTGGCCCTCGCAATGTGCCCACAAACCTGTATACGCAGAAATGATATCAAGAGAATCATGTTTTAAACTTGGCTGGGAACAAGGCTGGGCACTATGTGAGCACACAGGTGGAGAAGGCTTTGGGCTGCAGATGCAGGGACCATGGGAATAACAACAGGTGGCCCCCACGCCAGCACCCCTGAGTGCCAACCAAAGTGGGGGGTCCTTCTCCATGAATCCTTGTCACTGGTCAGGCACTTTTGGGGGCTTTGCCCTAGTCCAGAACTTCCCTTCTGCAGGCTCAGTTCAGCCCCTTCGTTCTGGGGAGGTCTTCCTCTGCATCCTCACTATGGCGTGTTTCAGGATCTGCCAAAATGCACCTGCCTCTGTCCCCTCGGCCTCACCTTGTTTAGATTCTTGAAGTGGTAATGGAACACAAATGCTAGGACTCCAAGAGGCAGAGACCAAGAGGCAGAGGTTTTACAGTTTCTCTCTATGTATGTTGTAGGGCCAGGTGATACCCAGATCTAGCCTGCCTTGCTCCTTCCCCCTTCCTGAAATGGGCATCTTTCCCGCTCGGAGGAGTTCAGGGTCCCCTGTTCTCAGTGGGCCCAGGGTGGCCGCTTCTGGTGCCAGGCCTGATGGAGGGCATCGTCACTCTTGAGTGAGAGCATGTTTCTGACCCCATTTTTTGCTTTTCCCCAAGCAGACTTTGCAGGCAACGGTGACAGCCAGGCATAACCTTCTTAGAGGGACAGTTTAATTTTTTCCGATTCTTTAATAAAAACACTAAGAAAAAAAAAAGCAAGCAAGTGTTACTTCTTGATAGAGAGGAACTTCTCACAGACACTTTTCAAACATCACACGTCCTTTTTCCTCACAGCAACACCTAGATTGTCTTCTGAGAAAGATCGCAGATTTTGGTGAAACCTGCCCAAGAATAAGAAAAAGCAAAGAGAATGTTTTCACTCTACCTGTTTCCCACGGGAAAAGCGGAAACCGTTGTGGGTACTGGCTTTCCTGACTGTCCCCATCACAGGACACTGGCCTGGCTGTGAGGAGACCTGGGTTAGGAGTCCGCCTTTTTGCCAACCAGCGTTGTGGCTGTGGACAAAATGCTTTCCTCCCTGGCTGCTCTCAGCATAGTGAAGACGGCGGAGGATGGGTGGTTCCACAGGCCTGGTGACTCAGGGACAGTTTCAGGTAGGAAACTGGCTGGAGGACTCGGCTGCTAGCAGTCTCCAGGGATTCCTGCCTGAGTGGCTCAGTGCAGGTACATGCTAGTTCGCAGACATGCTCCCACGCACCTTCACAGACGTATGCCACACTCATGCCTTCGAACACAGGGCTTACCGCCTTTATGTTTACCTGAGCAGTGGTGCACTCACATGTATTCTGAACTTCGTTTTTTGTCTCTTCTCCGTACATCCTGGAGATTGCTCCATATCAGGACCCAGAGAGCCTCCCCTTCCTATTTTTTTTAGACGGAGTCTTGCTCAGTCACCCAGGCTTGAGTGCAGTGGCGCAATCTTGGCTCACTGCAACCTCTGCCTCCCGGGTTCAAGTGATTCTTCTGCCTCAGCCTCCTGAATAGCTGGGACTACAGGTGCCCACCACCATGCCCGGCTAACTTTTTTTTTAGTTTTTATTTTTGGTAGAGACGTGGTTTTGCCATGTTGGCCAGGCTGGTCTCGATCTCCTGACCTCGTGATCTGCCCGCCTCAGCCTCCCAAAGTGCTGGGATTACAGACATAAGCCACCACGCCCAGCCCTCTCCTTCCTATTTTGGCGTAGCTACATGGCATTCCACTGGATGGAAGTTCCCTAATTTGCTTATCACCTGTCCCCTATGGATGCACATTTTGTTGGCCTCGGGTCCCGTGACTGCAGGAGTTACTTCGTACACACATGTTCAACATGGGTCACTCTGTTGATGAGTTTTAGGTGTGGAATTGCTGGGTCATGTGTCAGAGATGTTGGTAGATGTCAGATTGCCTTCCAGGGAGGTGCTTGAAGCCCACGCCAGCAGGGTGACTCGCCTTTTCAACCTGCCTTTGATGGCAAAGCTTTTGAAACTTCAAATATGCTATCCTGGTGTTTTTAATGTGTATTCTCAGGACTCTTCAGGGTATTAGAGACTTAGCACTTTTGATTCTTCCTCTTTTCCTTTTTTCCTTCCTTCCGCTCATATTGACGCTGTCCGTATGTCAGGTAATTTTCTGGGTTCTGGAGTGGTGTGGATGAATCCCACACTGTTCCTGTTGTCCAAGAGCTCCTGGTGTAGACTCATAAGCAAGGCTCTGACATGAGATATGGTAACTGGCTTGTGCCCAGAATCTGCCTTGGCCAGAATGGGAGATCAGGGAAGGACTGGTTTTAAATCGGGGAGCTGATTAGTCTGAGTAAGTAGGGTGGGAATATGGTGACCAACTTTGTCCTAGGAATATCACTGTAAATCTCATGTTCTGGAAACCCCCCTCAGTCCCAGGCACAATGGGACAGCTGGTCACCTTGGCGCGATCCTGGTAAGGAATGGCATGGTTTGCACGAGATAGGAGCTGCTCAGGGCGCTGGTGCTGGTGTGGCTATGAAGCAGGCAGCTCCCGGATGAACAGGGAAGAACGCTGGGCTTCAGGTCTGGAGCCTGGGGGGCTGGCGTGGAGGTGGCTGCTGTGGCAAAGCAGAAGTAAGGGTGATGGCTTGGAAGGAGGGGGTGAGGGAGGGAAGGAGTCAGGGAGAATGGCCACAGTCTGTCTTGGGGACTGGTGGGTGGGGCGCCTCCAGTGAAGAGCAGGTGTCAGCAGAGGGGCATGCTCGGAGGACAGCCCTCAGGGAGTCGGCCGCTAGCCTGCTCTTTCTCCTTGTTCTGCTCTGGCCCCTCTGTGGGCCCTTCCAGCTTTGTGATCCTCATTTGTCATGAGGGGTACCCCACAGTCTGATGGCGACTGGGCGGAGGGTCAGACATCAAATTATGCATACCATGGTCCTCCTGACCAGGGACCAGGACTCAAAACCAGGTCACTGGTGAGGCCTGGCACTGTGGGGGCAGGACTT
Organism: Gorilla gorilla gorilla; assembly: GCF_029281585.2. NCBI lineage: Eukaryota > Metazoa > Chordata > Mammalia > Primates > Hominidae > Gorilla > Gorilla gorilla. The sequence continues at coordinate 35,157,303 of NC_086018.1, read as the reverse complement.
TTTTTCCAGTTGGGGACTCGGCTACCTGCTGACTTTCCAGAAGACAGGTCACAGCACCGAGCAGGGGTGGGCGGAACACAAGGACTTGAGGGTGGGTGACAGTGTCAGCTGGCTGAGCCAGGGAGGGCAGGAAGGGAGGTGGCCCTGGAGATACTGGAGGTCTTCACAATGGCAGAGGACAGGCAGTGGCAGAGACAGTGAAGTGCACCCCCAAACCTGCTCTCCTCTGCCCGTGTGCCCTCTACTTATAGCCGGCTACATCTCCCAGCCTCCTCTGCAGCTTGGTTGGCTATGTGACTCAGGCGTAGCCAATGGGATGTACATTAGAAGTGGCTACGGCAGCTTTGGGGAAGGGTCCTTAACAGGCAGAGGCAAGCCCTCCCTCTCTCCTTCCTTTCCCTTCCATCTGCAGGAATGCAGAGGTGATGGGTGGAGCTTGAATAGCTCTCTTGGTCTATGAGGAGATGGGAGAAGGATATTGAAGAGACCCTAGTAGCAAGACAGATTTAGCTCAGGATCCTGACATCATAAAGCCACCCAATCTAGCCTGGGTGGCCTCCCTTTGGACTTCTTTTATGTAAGAGAGAAATAAAGCCCTCTCTTATTTTAGGTCACTGTTTTCTTCTTCTGTTCTCTTTGGACACACGCAGCTGAACTTCATCCTAACTGGGACACTGTTGTACAGTGGAGGCGGTGATGGCAGCAAGGGGGTGAGCTGAGGTGGAAGTTCAAGGGGTCTCGGTTAACACAGGTCAGAATGATGGCAGGGTGCAAGTGCAGGCCTGGGCATGGGACTGGTATGGAGCAGGTCAGAGGGAACAGGAGGCTGGAGGCTGCAGTGCGGACCCTGACATCTCCTGGGAGGTGGAGTGGAGAGGGAGGCTGAGCGCAAGGGCCAAGCACTCCAGTGAGCAGAGGGAGGATGGGTAGGGCGTTTGGCAGATACCAGGACTGAGGAGGATGCAGTCTGGCTTGGCCCCAAAAAAGACAGCCCAAGGACATCAGGGCTGGAAGAACCCAATATGCCCTTGTCCCATGGCCCCTGTGAAAGAGGGGTCTGGGTCCAGTGGTGGGAGGGCTGTGGGACTGGGTGCATGGAAACAGAGGGTATGAGGCGGTTTGTTCCCAGTGGGACCCATGAAGATGCAGTGCAGAGGGTCAGGTGGGGATGTGGAAGACGTAAGAGAAGTAGTTATAGGAGCAAGGTGTGGGGCCTCCTGGAGGAGGCTGGGTCCAAACCCCAGCACTCCTGAGACCCAGGTCTGGGTAGGCCCGAGTGGGCTCTGTCAGGGCCCTGCCATCAGAGAAGCTTCTGGATTACATCTCAGGTTGCCTCAGAGAGAATCGGATGTCCTCTGGGACAGACCTAGGTTCTAATCCTGGCTCTGCCACATTCTGGTAGGATGACTCATGAGCCCCGGTTTCCTGGCCTATAAAATGGCAAGGGAAGAGCAGGCTCAGCATGCACAAAGCCCTGACAGAGTGAGAAAGCACAGGAGGCAGGGTCAGAGATGAAGATGGGGCAGTCCCTGTAGGACGTGTGGGTCAAGACTGAGAGTTTGGATTTTACTGTGAATGCACTGGGAAGGTTTGAGTGTGTATGATGGGGAGTGGCTGGGGGGTGAAATGACGTGATTTGAGTTTGGGAAAGGTTGCTCTGGCCGCTGAGTGGAGAACAGACCAGAGAGTCAGGAGTATTAATAGAAACAGGCAGACCAGGGCAGAGGCCACCATGGGCCTGCTGAGGTGGGAGATGACACGGCTCTGAGCAGGGCAGGGGCTGAAGAAAGCAGGTGCACCTCTCTGCACACCCCTGCTGGCCACCCATGCCTCTGGGCTTCTGCTGGCGTCCTGTCTCACCCCTCCTCACCTGGTTTTATGTTCAGCTGTAGCACCTGGGGGACAGACTGTATGAGTCAGAGAAAACAGAAACAGCAGTCCCCAGGTCTCAGAGGCCCAACAATAGAGGTTTATTTTTCATTCAAGTTATAGCCCAGTGTGAATTGTCTGAGGAGGGGTGAGGGCCTGTCCTTCAAGGGACTCCAGCCCCTCTACCCAAAACTTCACTGGATTCTGGCAGGGGAGGGGAGAGAGAGAAAGAGATAGAGGGATGGCCGGGCGTGGTGGCTAACGTCTGTAATCCCAGCACTTAGGGAGGCCAAGGCAGGCAGATCACGAGGTCAGGAGATCGAGACCGTCCTGGCCAACATGGTGAAACCCCATCTCTACTGAAAATACAAAAATTAGCTGGGTGTGGTGGTGTGTGCCTGTAATCCCAGCTACTTGGGAAGCTGAGGCAGAAGAATTGTTTGAACCAGGGAGGCGGAGCTTGCAGTGAGCCGAGATCGCGCCACTGCACTCCAGCCTGGCTACAGAGCAAGACTCCGTCTAAAAAAAAAAAAAAGAGAGATAGAGGGATTAAGAGACACAGGAGATCATAGGTGAGATTTTTTTTAGGCCTAGAAGTAGAATAAATCACTTCCTCCCACATCCCATTAGCCAGACTTGGTTCTGGAGCCCCAGCTCACTGCAAGGGAGGCTGGGAAGCAGAGCCTAGCTGATGCCGGGAGGAGGGTGCACGCTATGGCCTGGGGACCCATTCCACCAGGTTTCCCTCCTACGTGCTCCCACAGGCCATGAGGTGTTACATAGAGGATGTGAAGGAGGATCATTCTCTGCGTAGCCCCCTCCCTGCCTCTCCATCTGAGGTGTTCTGAGCTAGGACCCTTGACAAAAGAACGAACCGGCTCCATCCCCTGTCTCCTGGGGTGGGAGACTCTGTATGTGGGGGCTGCACCGTCCCCCATTCTGCTCCCCACTTTCCTGGCTGCTGCACATCTCAGGGGCACCAGGGTGGAGAGTGGCCTACCTCCCTCCCTTGGTCCTACCCCACTGGCCTGGGCTGTGCGCCTCAGGCTTCCTGTGTCTGACCTGGTCTTTGGGGCATCTGGGTTGCTCAGCAAATGTTTGTTGAATAAATAAAAGAAGGAAAGCAGGATGAGGAGGAAGAAGAGTCTTGGGCAGTACGTGCCAGGCAGACTGATGCTGTCTCATGGATGAAATAGCTGTACGCAGCTGCTCCTTGCAAGCTAGGTCTGTGACTTCTGGCTTTGGCTGCGGATGCATTTTTCTTTTGTTTATATGTGTGTGCTTTTAAAGTTTTAACTGAATTCATTTATTTGGGGGCAGGAAATATGTTCATGCTATACAAAAGGGTCTATAGAGAAAAGCGTCCTTCCTAACCCTTCCTCACCTGGCTCTCCTCCCTGAGACAACCAGCGTTCCTAATTTCTTGCAAAGCTTCTGGGAATATTTGAGGCTCAATAAATGTTGGCTGTTATTCTCATGGTTGTGACTGTGTGTTTAGTATCCTCTCCTGCCTCCAGACAGCCTTACTCTAGGGGAGAGGGAAGGGCAGTGTGGAAGGAACTGGCCCTTACAGCAAGCCTGCAGTGCGTGGTCACATTAAATGCTTTATACACACCTTCTTGTCCAGTTCTCCCTTCATTTGGTAGGTCTGCACACTGAAGCACAGGGAGGCCTAGGTCACAGCCTCAATCTCCAGTCCTGCCCCTCCTGGGCAGCAGTGCTCCACGCTTCTTCTTTTCCAGCACCGGGCTTTGCACATGGGAGTTGGGCCTGATTCTCTTTTTGGAGTCTTGAATTCCACTTTCTCACATTTGCAGAGCTGCCGTCTCTGCTCTTCTCTCTCTTCTTCTCAGAAGAGGTGGCAGGCTGGGCGCAGTGGCTCACACCTGTAATCCCAGCACTTTGGGAGGCCGAGGCGGGTGGATCACCTGAGGTCAGGAGTTCAAGATCAGCCTGGCCAACATGAGGAAACCCCGTCTCTACTGAAAATACAAAAATTAGCCGGGCATGGTAGCACGTGCCTGTAATCCCAGCTACTCGGGAAGCCGAGGCAGGAGAATCGCTTGAACTTTGTGGGCAGAGGTTGCAGTGAGCCGAGATTGTGCCACTGCACTCCAGCCTGGGTGACAGAGCTAGACTATCTCTCAAAAAAAAAAAAAAAAAAAAAAAGAGGCCGCAGCTTGCAATAAAACCCCTCTGAAGCAGGGAATCAGGAAAGGGAAGAAGCAGAGCTGCTGCTTCTGGGCTCTGAGGATGGAACTTTACAGGGTCTATGGGGCTGTGATGTAGCACGTAAATAGATGTGCATTTTTCTAAAGACCAATCCATAAGTTTCCACCATTTAAAAAAAAGAGCCGTGAGCTGAGCTCCCACGCCACCCTTCTCCCCTGCCAAAAAAGGGGGAAAAGAGTTAGGAACCATGACTTGAGAGGAAGAGGAAGGTTCTAGAATGTTCAGTAAGTGACCATCAAATTGTTCACAAAGACCTGATAGTCATCTCTGGGAAGTGCTAGCTAGAACAAACAGACAAGAGAAAGAAGTAAAGGGCATCCAAATTGGAAAGGAAGAAGTCAAATTATCCTTGTTTGTAGATGATATTATCTTATATTTCAAAAAGCCTAAAAACGCCACCACAAAACTATGAGAACTGATAAACAAATTCAATTAAGCTGCAGAATACAAAATCAACATACAAAAATTAGTAGTATTTCTATGTACCAACAGCAAACAATCTGAAAAAGAAATCAAGAAAATAACTCCATTTGGAATAGCTACAAATAAAATAAAATACCTAGGAATAAACGTAATCAAAAAAGTAAAAGATCTCTATAATGAAAACTATAAAACATTGGTGCAAGAAACTGAAGAGGACACAAAAAATAAAAAGATATTCTATGTTTATGGATTGGAAGAATCAATATTGTTAAAATGTCCACACCACCCAAAGAAATATACAGATTCAATGTAATCCCTATCAAAATACTAATGACATTCTTCACAGAAGTAGAAAAAATAATCATCAAATTTATATGGAACCACAAAAGATGCAGAGTAGCCAAAGCTATCCTAAGCAAAAAGAGTGAAACTGGACAAATCACATTATCTGACTTCAAATTATACCACAGAGCTACAGTAACCAAAACGGCGTGGCACTAGCATAAAACAGATGCATTGACCAATGAACCATTGGTCAGAATAGGGAACCCAGAAACAAATCCACACAGCTACAGTGAACTTATTTTCAACAAAGGTGCCAAAAACATACCTCTGGGGAAAGGCCAGTCTTTTCAATAAATGTTGCTGGGAAAACTGGATATCCATATGCAGAAGAATGAAACTAGACCCTCATCTCTCTTCATATACAAAAATCAAATCCAAATGGATTAAAGACTTAAATCTGAGACCTCAAACTATGAAACTACTAAAAGGAAACATTGGGGAAACTCTTTAGGACATGGGACTAGGCAAAGATTTCTTGAGCAATGTCCCACCAGCACATGCAACCAAAGCAAAAATGATAGATGAGATCACATCAAGTTAAAAGGCTTCTACACAGCAAAGGATGCAATCAGCAAAGTGAAGAGACAACCCACAGAATGGGAGAAAATATTTGCAAACTATCTGACAAGGGATTAATAACTGGAATAGATAAGGAGCTCAAACAACTTTATAGAAAAAAAATTATAAAAATCCCATCAAAAATTGGGCAAATGATCTGAATAGACAGTTCTCAAAAGAAAACATATAAGTTTATGAAAAGGTGCTCAACATCATTGATCATCAGAGAAATGCATGTCAAAACTACAATGAGATATTATTTCACCTCAGTTAAAATGACTTTTATCCAAAAGGCAGGCAATAATGAATGCTGGTGAGGGTGGGGAGAAAAGGGAAGTCTCGTACACTGTTGGTGGGAATGTAAGTTAGTACAACCGCTATAAAGAACAGTTTGAAGAGTCCTCAAAACACTAAAAATAGAACTACTATATGATCCAGCAATCCCACTGCTGAGTATATACCCAGAAGAAAGGAAATCAGTATATGGAAGAGACATCTGCATTCCCACATTTGTTGCAGCACTGTTCACAATACCCAGGATTTGGAAGCAACCTAAGTGCCCATCGACAGATGAATGAATAAAGAAAATGTGGTACATATATGCAATGGAGTACTATTCGGCCATGAAAAAGAATGAGATCCTGTCTTTGCAACCACATGTTTGAAACTGGAGGTCATTATGTTAAGTGAAACAGGCCAGGCACAAAAAGACAAAGCTCACATGTTCTCACTTATTTGTGGGAGCTAAAAATTAAAACAATTGAATTCATGGAAATGGGAAGGGCAGTGATGGAGATGGGAAGGGCAGTGGGGGTTGGAGGGGTGGGGATTGTTGTTGGGTACAAAAACAGAATTAGATCGAATGAATAAGATCTAGTATTTGATAGCATAACAGGGTGACTTTAGTCAACAATAATTTATTGTACATTTAAAAATAACTAAAAGAGTATAATTGGATTTTAACACAAAGAAAGGATAAATACTTGAGGTGATGGATACCCCATTTACCCTGATGTGATTATTATACATTGTATGCGTGTATCAAAATAGCTCATGTGCCTCATGAATATAGACACCTACCACATGCCCACAAAATTAAAAACTAAAAAAAACAGTCATCTCTGAATGCTAAACAGAGTAAGGGGCTTCCTGGAAGGCTGGGTGAAATGGGAGTCTCGGAAAGATGGTGTGTTGCAGGCTGGGAGGAGGGTGAGACGCTGGGGTCACCTAGAGGGACCTGCTTGTGTGAAGCCTACGTATTAGTGGGTATGTGTGTGACCGGATGGAGGCGTCAGAGGTGTTGGGTAGCCTGTGTGAGTTGGCGTGGGGGTGATGTAGGAGGGGAGAGAGGGAGGGCCTGCGTTCCCTTGGCTCCTGTGTGCAGCTAGGCCCCTATTTGACAATGTGTGTCTCTGTGTGTGTGTGTGTGTGTGTGTGTGTGTGTGTGTGTGTGTGTGTGTGTGTGTGTGCCGCCCCCAGCGTAGGAGGCAGATCTTTATCTGGCCCTGGGTGCTTGAGGAGTTTCAGGCTTTCTCATAAGCCTCGTCTCCCCGCCTCTCCACCCCAGGCCTTGCCCCTCTATCCTCTGCACAGGAAGTGGGCTGGCTCTGGGCTTTTAGTCTTTGTGGCCCCAGCAGCCGCAGCCGTCTCCTGGGCCAGAGCTGAGCAGGGCCCTGGAGAGATGGCCACGGTCCCAGCACCAGGGAGGACTGGAGAGCGCGCGCTGCCACCGCCCCATGTCTCAGCCAGGTGATGTCCCCCTGCCTCCCTCCCGGCCCCTGTGGACCAGCCAGAGGGCTGGGAGTGAAAGTCACAGAGAAGACTTTCAGCTCTGACTCAGTTCCCCCAGCAGTTTCTGCCTGAACTCCCATCCCCCAACTTTATCTTAGAATTCCCCTAGGGAGGGGGTGGGCCCAGCTCTCATGGCTCCTGGCTGGAGGAAAAAGCGGTCCCCAGTCCCAGGTCAGCTCTCCTTCCCAACCCATGCAGGGGAGGCTAGGGACTGCTGTGGGATGAGGGGCTTCCCTGGGCCCTGTGTGCTGGGCCCCCAACCCGGAGAGGTGGAGAAGGGATGGGTGGATAGCCTGGGTGCCCGGAGAGGGTACGGGATATGGGGTGGGACAGGCGGGAGCCCCCTCCTGACCTCTGTGGAGTGGGGCCCATATACTGGGGGAGGCAGCCCTGTGTTGCGTGCTCATCAGGAGGCTTGTGGAGTAAGTGGGGAGAGAAGGGTCCCCTTGGAGAGCCATCTATGAAGTGAAGTTGCTGCGAGGCCTCTGGGAGCCCCAGGCTGGAGGCAGAGCCCTGGGTTTGAGTCTGGGTTTGTCCCTCCCTTGGCTGCATGACTGGACAGGTCAGAAGCATCTCCAGACATTGGGGATGGGACCCTATCTTCGGGGCTGCCTGGAGCTCATGCTCTCTCCTCTCCTGGGGGCCAAAGCCTCCCACTCTTAACTGTGTTTGTAGCACCTCGGGGGAGGGAGGTGGAGTGAGGAGCTGAGCTATCCCCCAGGGTCCCCTTCCTTCCCCCACAGCCAGGGTCCCGCACCCAGCTGGAGAAGCCCCTGAAGTTAAATAGCAAGAGACAAGCACTGTGTATGGGAGCAGGGGGGTGGCAGGTGGAGGTGGCCAGAGAGGACAAGGGGACATAGGCCCCATTGAGTTCAGAGGTCAGGTTGGATGCACCATGGGCTCCCGAGCTCCTGCTTTACCACCCTGCCCCAGCCACCATATACCCCTGATGGCAGCAGGGGCCCCGAACTGCACCTGACCAGGTTCGAATCCCAGCTCTATGCCCTTCTCGCCTGGGTGAGAGGTTGACCCTTTTCTTAGTCTCCTCATCTGGCAAAAAGGAGGCATACTAGAGCCTCCTCATGGGGCTGTAGGGAGGGCTAAAAGCTGAACTACCCCCGAGTGCTCAGGGCAGGCAGTGTAGGCAGAGAGAGAGCAGGCACCAGTCCCTGTCCCCAGCAGCATCTCTCTGAAAATCAGATGGCTGGGGTCAGCCGCTCCGGGCTTCAGTTCTGGCATGGATCAAATGGGGCAGCAAGACCCACCTTGCAGGGCTGTGGTGGGGATGTAGGCATCCGTGGGTGTGACCAGTTTCAGAGTCATGAACGACAGGGCACGTGTGGGTGTGCCTGAGGACCCAGGAGGGGGTGCTCAAACTCGAGGTCCTGGGCTCCACTTGCTGTCACCCGAGGCTGGGCTTCTCCTCACCGTGCAACCTTAAGTGGGTTCCTTGGCCTCCCTGAGGCGCAGCTTCCCCGTTGCAGAATGAGGGTGCAGCCTCAGTGACTGCCAGGCGCTCCCTCAGCTCTGTGCCCCTCTGGCACCCCCACACCATCCTCCCGTGGACTCTGCCCTCTCCGAGCATCGCTGCACCTCTGGGCTCCAGGCGGCGGGAAGCAGACTCCAGATGGCGCTTTCTCGTCCTGCCTGGCTGCCTCTAGGCTGGGCCTGTGGTTTGCCCCAACCTTCCTTTGACCTTGCACCCCTTTGTCCCCCAGCACCTTCCTCACACACTGGGGCTCTCTGCAGTTCCTGTCCTGGGCATGGGGTCATCCTGAGGCTGGGCCCGACCTGGGGTGACACCCACACAAAACATTGATGGTCCCCTTGCCCTAGGGCCAGGTTGGCATGATTGAGCGTGAAGGGGCACAGGGGCTATGGGAGTCCCCTGGTTGGGCTATGCACTCTTTGGGGTCCCAACCCTGTGCCCTCTGCTACTGGGGGATCCCAAGAAAGAGGTGAGCAGCCCCCACCCTGGGGAGCTCACCCTCCTGTGGGGACGGTGGGCCAGGCAAAGGCGAGCCCATGGTACCCCGAATAAGCACTGCCAGTCTGTCTGTGAGCTGCTGGGTCCTGACTCCCAGGACAGAGAGGGTGGCAGCCTTACCTCTGGGACCACTGTTACCTCTGGGACCAGTGTCTGGCAGGGTGGGACAGCATGAGAGAGTGAGCCTGGAGCCCTAGCTCCGCCTCTTACTGTGTATATGACCCTGGGCAAGTTAGGGACTTGGAGCCTTAGTTTCCTCATCTGTAGAATGGGATAATAAAGCCGTTGGGCAGCTTAGATGAGCTGGCATATGTGAGGCACTTGGCCCCAGGCCTAGCATAGAGTATGTGCTTAGTACGCATAACGAGTATTATTAGATCACCAGTGCATATTTACCGTCGTGTGAGCTGTCATGGTGGGAAGATGCGTCTGGGGAGTTCCAGGAGGGGAGGATCCCTGCCTGGGCACTGGGCAGTCTGCCCTGACTCAGATTCCAGAAAGGCCTCTTATCCACTGCATGACCTTAGGCAACGCACTTCACCTCTGCGTGCCTCCGTTTCCTCATTGGAAAATGGGGATAATAAGAGTATCCCCGCCAGAGGCCCTGATTGCTACATTTAAAGAGTTTTAAATGGAGCCTGGCTTACAGTAACCTGTCAGCCGATGGTTTTGGTGTGATTAAGGGGGTGGCAGAGCAGCGTGGAGGTGGGTTCTGATCCCAGCTCTGTGCTGGGCTCCTGATGTAACCTTCAGCAAGTCTTTCCCACTTCGGGACCTCAGTGTTCTCAAATGTAGAACAAGGGACTGTGCTTGCTCAGAGAGACTTTGCAGCTTTGACAATGCGTGGGCCTCTGACTCTCACTCCTGTGACATCTGCCTTAGGAGATGGAACCCATGGCTCTTGGGGCCAGGGCGTGGGTCCCTGCTCCATGCTGGCTCTGATGTAAGCCATGAGACAATCCAGGGCCACCTAAAGAGCTCTGCTTTTTTTTTGCCGTACTGAGGCCTCTGACCACACTCATTCATTTCACTACATTTATTGAGCACCGACTGTGTGCCCGGCCCTGTGCTCAGCAGTCCCTGGAGCGAGTGTGCTGGTGGGCCAGCCCCTGGTCAATGCCGGCCCTGCTGCTGCCAGCCTAGAGGGAGGAGCAAGGCGCTCAGAAGAGGAAGCCCTCGCCCTCCATCACGGAAATCAGGGAAGGCTTCATGGAAAAAGGCATGAGGGCCCGTTTGAAATGGGCTTGAAGGATGGCAGGATCTGTAAGGGACCCAGGGAAAGGATAGACTTGGGAAGGACCTTTGGAGGGTGAGTGTCGGTTTCCTGGTCACCTGGAGCCACTGGCTTGTGCAGGCAGGTAGGTGCGGTGTGTGTGTGCTTTGGCCTGGGTACATGCACCTGTTCCTGTGAGGGCAGAGTCTGGAAGGGTGGGCTGACCTCATTCCGGTCCCAGAAAGCCTCGAAAATGGGAATTTAGGCTTTGATTGCAACAGGGCCACTGCAGGTTCCTGGGCAGGGATGTGGGTGGTTGGAGGCAGGCTTCAGGGAAGGCAGGTGAGAGCCTGCAGATGGGGTGGTGCCGTTGTCTGGGCTGGAACGGCACGAGGCTGGCCTGGCGAGGGTGGGGAAGAGACAACAAGTAGTCATTGGAGTGTCCTGCTGTCTGAGGAGTGTCCTGACTGGCTAGGTATGGGGGCAAAGGTCACCTGGAACAGGAAGGGTACAGTTGTCCCAGAACTGAAAGTCAGATAGGAGAAGAGCTGGGGATGAGCTGGGTTTTTGCCGGGTGCAGGAGCATCCCCTGTGAGGGGGTCCTGCAGCCATCGGGAGGGACGTGGAGGCTTGGGGCTGAGCTGGAGAAAGACCCTTGGAAGCTGAGGGCTGGAGCCAATAAGAGGCTCAAGAGAGAGAAGGGAAGGGGAGTGAGAGCTCGAGTTTGGAGCCGCTGGAGAAGGGGGAAAAGGAGGGAAAAAAGCCCAATGCTCAGGAGCCTTGGAAGCTCTCGAGATGGAAAAGCAGGAGGGAGGGAATGATGCTCCACCTCCTCCACATCTCTTGACTCACCTGCTCCTCTCCCCTCTCCCCCTGCCCCTCTGACTGAGGCTACCCTCATCTTTCCCTGGAAGCTCCCTCCTCATCTCCCTGCCTCCCCCTTTGCCTGCTCCAAACACCTCTCCTGGAAGCAGTCCCCTTATCTTCCCGAAGTGACCATGTGCTCACTTTCTCATTCCTCTCCGCACACCCAGCCCTTGCAGAGGGTGGGGGCAGCTACGTTTCTTTCCCGTTTCCACTGCGACAGTCGTGGTCTTGCCTCACAGGAGCTTCCACAGTTGGCTAGAGGTTCCCTGAGAAGCAAGGCTTTGTCTCAAAAAAAAAAAAAAAAAAAACAAAAAAAAGCAAAGTACTGGCCAGTGGCCAGTGCATAATAGGCACTCCGGGAAAACTTTTGAGCCTCCCTCTGACAGGGCTGGCTTAGAGATTTCATGTCTCTTTCCTCCCTGGGGTATAATCTGGGTGACCAACCTGGCCCTGCCTCCAAGGAGCTTCCAGGCAGGTAGGGGAGTACGAGTGTGGACAAGGTCCTCCGTAAAGGCTACTGCAGACTTCTGTGCCTCAGTTTCCCCTCCTCTAGGGCTCTTCAGTGTTGAGGTCAGAGCTCCTATCTGCTTTTCTGCTTTTCCGAGTTCACGTCCTGATGCCTTCACACCATTGCCTCAACTCCCTCGAGGGACAGTGAGGGGCAGAGGCAGGGGCTAGCCTCAGAGCCCTCTGGAAGCCCCTCTACCTGCTGACTTTAGCTCTGTCTATATTTATTCTATCACTTGTTTGTTCAAGAATTTTTTTTGGCCAGATGCCTACTATGTGCCAGGCACTGTTCTAGGAATTGTGGACCTAGCAATGAACAAAACACAAAAATACCTCTCCTTAGTGAGCTTACGTGACTCTGTGTGTTTGTGAAGAGAGATAGAGGAAAACATGAATCAGTCAATAAACGACGAATAAATAATACTGTGATGAAAATGTGGGGGGGGGGGTGGTGAGTAACAAAGGGTGCTTCTTTTATTTTTTTCTTTGAGACAGAGTCTTACTCTGTCGTCCAGGCTGGAGTGCAGTGGCGCCATCTCGGTTCACTGCAACCTCCGCCTCCAGGTTCAAGCAATTCTCCTGTCTTAGACTCCCGAGTAGCTGGGACTACAGGCGTCCACCATCTTGCCTGGCTAATTTTTGTATTTTTAGTAGAGACGGGGTTTGACCATGTTGGTCAGGCTGGTCTCAAACTCCTGACCTCAGGTGATTCATCTGCCTCGACCTCCCAAAGTGCTGGGATTACAGGCATGAGCCACACGCCTGGCCACGACGGGTGCTTCTTTATGTAGTCTAGTCAAAGAAGACCTCTCGAAGGAGGCTGCAGTTGAGCAGAAACTTGAAGGAAGGGTGTGAGCATGTGTGGGGTGGTGGGATTAGCAGGTGCAAAGGCCCTGGGGCTGGACTGAGCTGGCACCAAGGAGTGCAGACCATGCACACTGAGGGGGCGGGCCCAGCCTGCCTCTAGGGGCAGCGAGGCCTGGGATGTGTATTTACGTGTGCTCTCTCTTTCTCCTCTCCCACCAGGGCTTCCTTCCTCGGCTCCACCCTGTGGATGTAATGGCGGCCCCTGCTCTGTCCTGGCGTCTGCCCCTCCTCATCCTCCTCCTGCCCCTGGCTACCCCTTGGGCATCTGCAGCGGTGAATGGTAAGGACCCTGACATCTGAACAGCTCTGCTTTCCCTACCGAGAGATGGCTAAGGCCCTGCTAAAGCCTCTTCCCAGAAGGGGATGGGGCCAGAGACCAGGTGTCCACCTCCTGCCTCACCCTCTGTCCTGGACTCCTGCCCTGGCATGCATGCATGAATGCACGTGCACACACACACACACACACACACACACACACACACGCCTCTCCAAGCCACAGGCTTGTGCTACTTTCTGTCCCTGCCTTGCCTTAGTTTGCCTGTAGGAACTTGCAGGCTCTGGAGCTCCATTTCCTCCTCTCTGAAGTGGGTCCATGAATCCCTTCTCCACTTGCCAGAGTTACCCACCTCCTCCTCTGGCAGGTGTGGGTGCCAGGTACAGGGGCAGTGGGCGTGTCTTGGGGGGGCTGTGGGCACCTACAGTCAGCACTCACACCTCATCTTGCCCGGCAGGCACTTCCCAGTTCACATGCTTCTACAACTCGAGAGCCAACATCTCCTGCGTCTGGAGCCAAGATGGGGCTCTGCAGGACACTTCCTGCCAAGTCCATGCCTGGCCGGACAGACGGTGAGTCCACTGGCCACACTGCAGAATCTTAGGATGGTGGGATCTCATATTCTGGATCCTATGCATTGGACTCCAAGGAGTCAACGTTTACAGAATCTTGGACTAATGGCACCCACAGACTCTGAATCACAGGAGTTGGGGCCCAGACCTGGAATCAACGGATCGTTTAAGAGAATTTGGGAGTCAGCTATTTAGACTTCTAGAACCTGGGTGGAGTCCAGGCTGCAGTGGAGGGGCTGGGGATGAACTGGACAGGGTAGTTTGGGGACACTGAGCTGCAAGCCTGCTATGCCAAGGCTGGACTCCACTCTAGAGGCAAGCAGAGAGGAAGTGGGGAGAAAGGAGGGTCCCCAAGCTTTTTGGATAAGCTCGGATTTTGAGAGACCCTGTAGGCAGCTGTGGGGACAGGGAACCTGGGAGTGGTTGGGGTGCCTGGTGGATGGCAGAGAGATGTCACTGTGATGTAAACATCCAGGCGGCCAGTGAGTGAGGGACTGACCCCAGGTAGGCTTGATAGGGTCAGGGAGAAGAGGAAGACCACAGAGAGGTGGCTGGGCCCAGGTGGATTCCATAGGGTGTGGGGTGGGGGAAAATGGGGAGGGAGATGGAGGGGCAAGGCAGGTTCGGGCCCTGGCTTCTGGGTGGGTGGTGATTCCACACGGCTCTGAAGGCCTAATTAAGGATCTATCTTCATCCTAAGCCTCATGGAGCTTTGAAGGGCTCTAGGTGGGGAGGACTGCCTGTCTTGAAGTGGTTTGTGTTTCTAGATCACTCCAGCTGCCGTGGGACCAGGCTGGGATGAGGGAGCAGGACAAGGTGCCCATGAGGGAGGAATGCCATGGAGCCAGTGGGGGAGGCAGTGCCCCTCACAGTGGTTGGCACAGGGGCCCCAGCCTGGCCTTGCTGCCTGGTGCCATCCTGGCAGCAGAGAGATCTGAGAAGAGTCCCTTGGGCCAGCTGTGTGGGTCCTTCCTGTTCTTCTAAAGAGGGTCTTTTGCCATGAAAGGCGGTGGAACCAAACCTGTGAGCTGCTCCCCGTGAGTCAAGCATCTTGGGCCTGCAACCTGATCCTCGGAGCCCCAGATGTGAGTAGCCCACCCAGGGAGGGAGTGCAGGGAGAGGGTCGTCTCCCAGCTCCGGGCTGCGATCTCAGGGTGGGCCGGATGCCAGGGGAAGAGCTGAGGCCCAGTGGCTGGGGCTGTGGCTAAGCAGGATGCCCAGCGCTGAGCAAGAGGCAGAGAAAAACAGGTGACACCCCAGGGAGTGGACTCAGGCCTGCCCCAGGGCCGACGGACCCTCTGTATGTGAGGCATCTGCCATTCTGCCTCTGCTCCTGCTGTCTCCCCTGCGCTTTGTGGGTCCTGTGACACTTGTGTTCCTTATCAAGTAAGACAGCACTCCAGTAACTGTAATGACCACACCCAGCTCTTCCCGGGGTCTTGGCAGTGCAGCGCAGTGTGGGGGGTGAAGGGTGTAGACTCTGGAGCTGGGTGCTCCAGCCCTGGCTCGCCAGCTGGGTGACGTTGGGCAACCCCTGTGCCCCAGTCTCCCCTTCTGTAAAATGGGCATAATAATGGCACCTACCTTGTTGGGTCAAGGCCCAACAAGGGCCTTGTTTTTCATGCCCTCCCCAGCCTGAAGGTGGGACCTCACCAGGGACCCGCCTCCTTCTGCCCAGGCTGCTCGGGCCAAGGGGCACCTGCAGGCCAGTGCCAAGCTGTCCCCTGCACCCCCGTGGCTTCCCATCTCCCTGTGCTCATTGGTGCCTAAAGTCCAGAGGGGGCCGAGGCAGCTGGGGCCAGTGAGTCAGTGCTGCCTCGAGCGTGCCAGGCTGTGGTCGTGCCTGGGCTTGGTCCCGCTCTGAGATTGGAGTGGGCACTGGAGCAGGAGGAGGCCAGACAGTGGGAGCAGACACCCCTGAGCTTGCGGGGGCAGTAGAGATGCCTGGGTCCTGGCTTGGGCAGCTGCAGCTGCCCCAGGAGAGCTCCTGGCTACCTCGGAAGGGGCAGGGGTCCCGCTTGTCCCCAACTCACACTGGATCCATGGAGTGCGTAGCCCCGACTGTGCCTCCAGGATCAGATCAGTTGCCAGAAGCAGGGGAGAGGCCAAACAGCGGGAACAGACAGCTCCGAGCCTGCGGAGGCAAGGGGGGACCTTCCCAGCCCCTGAGAGTGCAGGGATGCCTGGGTCCACAGCCACAACTTGGGTAGCTGCAGCTGTGCCCGGGAGGGTGGGTCTCCTGCATGCTCCCTGCTTGCAAGGTCACCTGGAGGCTTGGGTTTGGACCAGGGCCCCTGAGAGTGCAGGGACACCTGGCTCTGTGGCCGTGACTTGGGTGGCTGCAGCTTCACCCAGGAGAGCGGGGCTCTTGCCTGATCCCAGCCCCCAACAGCACCAGGAGGCCTGGGTCCACAGCCAAGACTTAGGCAGCTGCAGCCCTGCCTGG
Organism: Gorilla gorilla gorilla; assembly: GCF_029281585.2. NCBI lineage: Eukaryota > Metazoa > Chordata > Mammalia > Primates > Hominidae > Gorilla > Gorilla gorilla. The sequence goes on along the minus strand of NC_086018.1, from coordinate 35,141,352 downwards.
GAGGGCAGGGCTCCTACCTGCTCCGTGGAGCAGGAGACCCCAGCTACACCTCTCCGCTGCAGCCAGAGTTTTAGCAGCGGCCACTCTGGATGGGCAGCTGCTGCCTTCACCTACAGCCCCATGGGTCAACATCAGCACTGTACCCTTCTTACCAATGAAGACACTGAGGCTCAGAGAGGTATGATCTCTGCCCAAGGTCACACAGCCAGGAAGTACACAGCTGGGATTGAACCCAGGCCTGTGGGCTCCCAGTTCAGGCTTCTCACCGTTGCATTAGGCTGCCTCTTGCAGGGCATATGGCCATGTCCATATGAGTGTACATCAAATTATTGTCTGTCAAAGTCTCCTGGGCAGCAGCGGGCTCCAAGGACACCCGGACCACATCTTCCAACCATCATCAGGTTATATGTCTTCTTGAGGGGCAGGAGAGTGTGAAGATGGAGTCACACAGTGTAGCTGATAAAATCACAGCCTCTGGAACCGGATGCTGTTCCCCTTGCAGGGAGCTCTGTAGGTGGCCTGGTTTCTGATCCTGGCTCCACCATTTCTTAGCTGTGTGACCTCAGGCAAGTCCCTAAGGCTCTCTGTGCTTCAGTCTCCTCAGCTATAGAATGGAAATAGTGACAGTGCCTGTGCCCAAGGGAGTTGAGAGAATTAAATGAGACAATATATGTAAAGCGCTCTCAAGAGTGCCCGGCACAGTGTGAGTGATCATGCGAATGTATGATTGGCAATATTTTTATAACAATAATAGTAATAATAATAACAATAATAATGAGACTACTATCATCGGGGAAAATCTAGCCCCCATAGCAGCTATAAGAAGGCTAGGACAGGGTCTATAGGGTGGAGAGGAACTGGCCAGTTTGGGGAATTCCAACGATCAGGTTTAAGGTTTGCTCATAGTAGGTCTTATGCAGACCAGAGGGACTGTGCCCAAGGTCCTGGCCCTGAAATCAGCATCCTGGACCCCAGATCCTAAGAGGCCTGCACCAGAGCTTCCTCCCGCAGGGCTGCCGGGCTTGTAGGGTTGGCACCTGCACAGTGGGAGGATGCCTTAAGCTGCTCACTCGGCAGCCCTCTGTCAGGCATGACAAGCCAGGACTCGGAGATGCAGTCACCCTGTAGGGGGACACAGAGGGCCTGGGTTTGAACCTGGGCTCCCCTGCTGTTCATCTGCACGACCTGGCGCAGGTCCCTTGACCAGCCCGAGCCTCAGGCTTCCCACCCATACCATGGGATGGATGCTGTATGCATTGAGGGGCTAAGGCATCTGAGCAGTGACTGCTCATAGGAAAATGCTCAATACCTGGCCATTTTCTTCCAGAAAATTCAAGGCGTAGGGATGGGGAGAGATAGGGGAGGGGAGGGCCTTTCACACTAAAAAATGTTAAACAGGTATAGTTCCAGAACTGTACCTTTGTGGGGGCTTACCAGCTTGCATGCCTCCTGTAACAGGGAGCTCACTCCCTCTCAAGGTAGCTCACTTCATTTTAGATCAAGTGTTGGTAAACTACCTTGACCCACAGGCCATATCCAGCCCACTGCCTGTGTTTCTAAATCAAGTTTTACTGGAACATGGCCCTGATATTCATTTACATGTTGCCTATGTCTGCTTCATACTACAGTGGCAGAGTTGAGTCATCGTGACAGAGACCATGTAGCCCCGTAAAGCCAAAAATAGTTACTATGTGGCCTTTTACAGAAAACGTTTGCTGCCCCTGCCTTGGGTGGCGGGGCATGTGGAGAGGCTGCCATCCTTCCCGGGTCATCCTGGTGGCCTCCTCCTTCCCCTGCCCCCAGCTGCTAGAAGTTTCACCCCTGCCCTCCTTCCCTTGCAGTCTCAGAAACTGACCGCAGTCGACATCGTCACCCTGAGGGTGCTGTGCCGTGAGGGGGTGCGATGGAGGGTGATGGCCATCCAGGACTTCAAGCCCTTTGAGAACCGTGAGTGAGGAAGCCAGGGTGGGGCTGGGGCAGGGCTGGGCACCTCCTTCCTTCCACCTCCTCTGGGATCTTCCCTGCTCCAGCCTCTCTCCCCGGCAGCTTCCACACCCACATCTGACCACCTCACCGCCCGCTGTTCTCGGGATGACGTCCTGGCTCCTTCCTCTGGCGTTCAAGGCCGCTCAGGATCCAGCCCTGGGCCTCCTCCCTGGCACTCCTCCTCTTGAGGCCTATATTTCTGCTACAGCCAAAGGCCAGCTCTCCAAACCCACCTTGCCTATCCCTGCCTCTGAGCCCTTGCACATGCCGATCCCACTGCCTGGAAGGCTCTTTACACCTGGAAAATTCCCACTCACGTTTCGAGGCTTAGTTGAGAGTCACTTCCTCCAGGAGGCCTTCCTAGGCTCCCCTAGCCCTTTGTACCTCCTCTTTCTGGGAATGTATGTCCTGGGTTGTCACTGCCTGATTGTAGGTCTGTCTCTTTCACTGGGCTGTGAGCACCCTGAAGGCAGAGTCTGTGCCACCCCTGTGTCTCCTTGCCACGCACCCAGCACTAGGTCTCATCAGGACAGTGGTCTGGGACGGTTTGTTGAATGCCTGAGCGACTGCCTGCTGACCTTGGGGGCCATCTCCAGGGAAGCAGTGGGGTGGAAAGTGAGAGTCAGGCCTGAACTGGATGTGATCTGACTGGCAGACCATCAAAACTTTCTGAGCCTGAGTTTTGGGGAGAATCGGAGTCACCTACCTACCAGGCTTGTAAGGCATCTTTGAACTGAGACACAGAAACTGCTTACCATGTAGTCAGCACTCAGCATCTGCTTATCACTTATGTGGTTCTATAGAGTCTTAGAAGTATAGAAACTGAGATTCATTTAGCTTCAGAATCACAGTGTTATAATCATCACACTTAAAATAAATGAGATGATCCATGGAAAGCTCTCAGGTCAATTGTAAGTGCAGAGAAAAGCTGCCGTGAGTCATTCATCCAGCAGCTACTGAATCAAGTGCCAGGTAATCTTCCAGGCGCCAAGGACACAGCAGACAACCAAGTCCCTGCCCTCAAGGAGCTCACAGTCTGCTGGGGGAGGCAGAAAATGAGTAAAGAAACCAAACCATACATTTCGTAGGTCAGGTGATGATAAGCACTGGGAATAAAAGTGAAACAGGCAAGGGGGGTGCAGAGTGGTGAGTGGTCAGGGAAGGCTTCTCTGAAGAGGTGATCATTCAAAGAGGCCTGGAGGCAGTGAGGGAGCGGGTCCTGGGGCTTTGGGTTGGGGGGTAGGGGAGGTGGTAGCATGTGCCAGGAGGGAGGAGTGGCAGGTACAAAGTGGGAGGTGGAGGTCATGGCTGACTGCTCTCCCGTACCCCCTCTTGTCTCCAGTTCGCCTGATGGCCCCCATCTCCCTCCAAGTTGTCCACGTGGAGACCCACAGATGCAACATAAGCTGGGAAATCTCCCAAGCCTCCCACTACTTTGAAAGACACCTGGAATTCGAGGCCCAGACGCTGTCCCCAGGCCATACCTGGGAGGTGAGAATGTGGCTCAGTCCCCACCTGCCCTGGTTCCTCCTTCCTGTCCCGGTCCATGTCCTGTCCCTTTTTCATTGTGTCTAGGTCCCCTCAGCCCCAGGTGGATGGTGGGTGGCTGAGTCCACTCCCGTGTTCTTTCTGCACTGCCTGGGGCTGCCTCCCCGACTTCCACGTCCTTATCTAGCCCCCTTAATCCTGGGGATCCGGCTGGCAGCAGGTTCCAGGCTGACACCAGGGAAAGAGTCAGAAAACCAGGAGACAGGCAGCTGCCCAGCCCCATGGCTTTCAGAGGCCAGGGAAGCCACCCCTCCACGTGTCAAAGCCCATCTGCTCCACATCCGTGTGGGCCTGTTGCTTATTCATTCACTTACACTCATTTCTTCATTCACTCAACTGCTCACTCAACAAATATTTGCTGAGCACCTACTATGCGCTGGATGATGGGGAGAGAGTGGAGGGTGAGCTCAGCAAACTTCCACTCTCAGGAATCTCAGACTGGGGCAGGGCAGGCAGGCAGTCAGTCAGCAGATGTAGCGACAGGGTCTGGGATAGTGAGGCACCCGGATAGTGATAAGTTCCATCAAGAAAACCCAACGGGGCAAGGAATTTGACAGTGACTGGCACAGGCTACTTCAGACTCAGGTGACCAGGGAAGGCCCCTTGGACACCTGGGCGTCCAGAAGGAGCTGACCTGCAAAGATCTGGGGAGAAGTTTTGCAAAATTAGAAAGACCTGCCACGGCAAAGGCAGGATGCTGCTATGTGTCTGGGGAGCAGGAGGAGGCAAAAAGAGTGACCCAGGGTGGGAGAGGTGTGCGGAGACATCCCACTTACTGGTCCTGTGGAGACTAGACTGCAGCGGGGCATGGGTGGGAACCAGAGACCAGCTGCAGGCTTGGGAGAGGGCGGCAGCTCAGGCCTGGGGTGAGTGCAGCGGGGAGAGGGGGGGATGGTTCTGGAATGGCTGTGGAGGTGGAACCAGGTTCTGGAGGTGGAACCAGCTGATTAGCTGATGACTTGGGCTTTAGGGGATGACCCTGGGGTTTGAGGCCCCAGCAACTGGGTAGTGAGGGAGCTTTGGGTGGCAAGGAAGTGGGGGTGCAGCTGGCAGGGGTTGAGGGGGTGCTGTAGTGCTCAGCTTCCTGGCCCTGCCATGGGAGGTGAGGTGGGCGCTGACAGTCCTGTCTCTGACCCAGGAGGCCCCCCTGCTGACTCTCAAGCAGAAGCAGGAATGGATCTGCCTGGAGATGCTCACCCCAGACACCCAGTATGAGTTTCAGGTGCGGGTCAAGCCTCTGCAAGGCGAGTTCACGACCTGGAGCCCCTGGAGCCAGCCCCTGGCCTTCAGGACAAAGCCTGCAGGTACTGGTGGGTGGCAAGGGTGGGAGGGGGCTCAGGCAGGAGGGGGCGGCTGGAGGAGGAGCTGCTCCATTCTCTCCCTGCCTGGGGTGAGGGTACAGCAGTCAGCTCCATCCCTCACTTGCCGTAACCCTGCAGGGGGCTCGCTTTTCAGACAGGAACAGGGGTTCAGTGAGGGGACGGGGCTTGCCATGGGCCTCGCGAGTTGGGGAGGGGTCGAAAGGCTGTTTTCACTTTTCTCCACCCCGAAATCTCCAACTCCTGGTTTCTTCTGGGGCTGGGGGTGGCCACTTTCACCTCTCGGCCTGATCTGTGAAATGGGTACAGTGACCGCGAGGCAGAGCTGCTGTGAGGAAGGCGTGTGATGTCCCGGCAGCCTGGCCCTCAGCAGGTCTGCCGGGCGCCTGTCCCTCATCGCATCACATTTTGAGTTCAAGCCCAAGCAAGATCTGGGGTCCTGTAAGTGGTGCTTGGAGGGAGGTGGAGAGAGGGGTGCAGCCGGGTGGAGCCCAGGCTGCTGTGGGGGTGGTGGGGGGCTGTAGGCTCACCAGGGGGGCCCATGGGATCTGTCTGGAGCTGGAGGAGCTCTTAGAATGCCACCGTGTCATTTCTTTTTAGCATGAAATCTGGCTTCCCAGAGGATGGGCTTAGCAGAACCCTGTCCCCAGCCCCCCAGACGCAGGCCTGCGTGGCAGGGCCCTGGATGGGGGTGTTGGGGTGACCGACCCAGGGTGAGTGAGGGCCCTTCTCTAACCCCTCTCCTTGCTGTTTCTCCCACCCCCGGGCAGCCCTTGGGAAGGACACCATTCCGTGGCTCGGCCACCTCCTCGTGGGCCTCAGCGGGGCTTTTGGCTTCATCATCTTAGTGTACTTGCTGATCAACTGCAGGAACACCGGGCCATGGTAAGAAGGTGCTCCTCCCCTTCCTTCATGCTCCCACCCCTCCAACGTGCACACACATGCACACACATGTACATGCACATGCACACACACGCACACAAGCACACATACACACACACACACTTACATGCACACATGCCACCTTGCCAGGTCAGATTCTGGACCGAACCCCCTGCTCTGATACACCCGTGCTTCATCTACCCTCCAAAGAGTCCTCCCTGTCCAAAACCTGGCCTTTCCCTGTGTTGCATCCCCACAGGGGGACCCTGCGGAACCAACCCGAGGGGAAGGTGGGAGGTGCAGCCCTCCAGGGAGAGCCCCGGGGCCCTGTCCAGAACACTGCTCTCAGGACTGGGGATGCCCATGTGCACATGTCAGCTGTCTCTGTGTCTGGGTCCCCGCCGGTCCTCTAGGTCTGTCATTCGCTTATTCCCATATTCACTGAGTATGAGCTGCATGCCAGGTACAGCTCAAAGAGCTGGGAACACAGTGGCAGGCCGCATGCATGCGCCCCAGCTCCAGGCAGCTCACAGCCCAGTGGGGGAAGGCAGACAATCATGCAGGTGTGTAATGACACACCGGGATCAGGATGGCAGAGGAGGATGTCGACGTATTGCCATTCCTTAGGATCCATGGAAACCAGTTCCAGGACCCTCCCTACCCCCTACAGATACCAAAGCTGGTGGATACTCAAGTCTCTGATTTTTATTTTATTTTATTTTTTTTTTTTTGTGAGACAGAGTCTCACTCTGTCACCTAGGCTGCAGTGCAGTGGCGCAATCTCGACTCACTGCAACCTCCACCTCCAGGGTTCAAGCGATTCTCCTGCGTCATCCTCCCGAGTAGCTGGGACTACAGGCACACGCCACCATGCTCTGCTAAGTTTTTGTATTTTTAGTACAGACGGGGTTTCACCATGTTGGCCAAGCTGGTTTCAAACTCCTGACCTCAGGTGATCCACTCGCCTTGGCCTCCCAAAATGCTAAGATTACAGGTGTGAGCCCCCACGCCCGGCCTCAAGTCCCTGATTTAAAACAGCAGAGTATTTGCGTGTAACCTACACACATCCTCCCAGAGACTTTAGGTCATCTCCTAGATTACTTATAATACCTAATACCATGTAAATGCTATGTAAATAGTTGTTATGCTGTATTTTAAAAATTTGTATTATTTTTTATTGTTGTATTGCTATGAGGGGTTTTTTTTCCTGAATATTTTTGATCAGAGATTGGCTGAATCCATGAGTGCAGAACCCACGGATCCTGAATGCTGACTGTATCAGGAGCAGAAAACAGGGAGGGGAACCTTGGCTGGGGCGTGGCCAGGGCTGGTTTCCCTGAGGAAGGGATGATTCTGTTGAAATCTGTAGCAGGAGCCCATGGGGGGGGTGTGGAGGGGATGGGGAGAGTGTCCCAGGCAGAGGAAACAGCATGTGCAAAGGCCCTGGGCAGGGAGGAGGGAAGAAACTTCCAGGAACAGAGTGCAGGGGCGCTGGTGTGGCTGGAGACAGAAGTGGGTGGGGCAGGAGGCTGAACTTGAGCCTGGGCATGTGGCGGCAGTGACGCTTCCTGGGGCCTCAGGCCGTGGTGAGGACCTGGGCCGTGTGCCGAGCAGTCATGGAGGGTTTTCCCAGAAGTGGGACAGGATCCACTTTGCCCTCTGTAGCCCTGGCTGCTGTGTGGAGCGTGGCCTGGTGGAGGGCAAAGCGGTGAGGAGGTGACACTTCTGACCAGGGGATGTGGCCCCCTGATGAGAGCCCTGCTTCTCCCAAGAGGTTAGCAAAGCGTGCCTAACTGTGTCACCTCACTCGACTTTCCCCAGCACTGGGAAGGCAGTGAGTCAGGGGCTACCATTGCCTTTTAACTGATGCCAGGACTGGCCAGAGAAGTCAGCTGACTTGCCCAAGGTCACATAGCCAGTTAGGAGTGAGTGCCGCTCTCCTGACCGTCGTCCTGGAGCAGTGGTTCTCGGCAGTGTTCGGAGCCCCGTTTCCTCTTTCCTCCCAAGAAGACAAGCATTCCTCCAGCCACCCGTCCCCTCCGCCCACAGCTCCCTGCAGGCCTTCAGGGAAACCATGTCCCTGTAGAGGGAGAGGTCCTCTCGCAGGCATGGGTTTGGTGGCCTCCAGACTGCCCTCCTCCTTGTCGTTCTTGCGCCCCTTCAGTCCTTTCTCCACCATGTCATTCTCCTGTTTAATGCTCTTCAGAGGCCGCTCACTGCGCTGCAGTACACCCTGGCCCTTGAGGGCCTCCACCAGCTGTGTGGAACCTTTGGGCAAATAAAAAATGGTGCCTCTTTCTTCAGGGCGATGTGCACAGCTTCCAGGCACTCAGCTTAGCAAGCAGAACATGGGCTGGAATTCAGCGTCACTCACCACCACCTTTCCCACTCCCTGCCCAAGCCTAATGCCCTTGGGCAGTGTACAACCTGAACCACCATCCATGGCAGCCCTGACAAGAAAGCCCATCTCCTCTCTCCCTCCTGCTGGTTCATTCCACTTTTTCTAGCCATCTCCATCCCTGACCACTCTGGCTTGTGTGTTCACCCCCATTGGCCCCCACCTCCCCGTCTTGTGTAGCACTGTGCTCTCTGTCTCCACAGAATGAATGGTGATGTTGCAACATGCTTTGTGTCCATCTCCCCATGAGAATGTCAGCTCCTTGACAGCAGGGACCTCCTTTGTTGGCCATTCTTGTCTCCCCAGTGCCCAACACAGCGTCCTCCCACAGTGAGCACTTAGTATCGGTGGAATAAATACATAAGTAAATGTGGTGTGGCTCCGTGCCCGGCATCCAGAGCTGTGGCGCTGATGGCATAACACCATGGTCCTTCCCTTTCTCACCCTCCTCCTTCCCTCCTCTCCTCTGTCCAGGCTGAAGAAGGTCCTGAAGTGTCACACCCCAGACCCCTCGAAGTTCTTTTCCCAGCTGAGCTCAGAGCATGGAGGAGACGTCCAGGTAGGAGGCGGGGGTGGGGAGACAGAGGTGGGCAGGGGTGTGAGTGGGATGAGGGGGTGGCAGGTTAGTAGCTAATTTTGTGTTTTGAGAGAGGAGACAAAACGCCAAAGTGAGCAGCCTCCAGGGTGGGCATGGGTCTCTTCTCCAGCTCTGGCACTTTCCATCTGAGCCAGACTGCCTGGGTTCTAATCCCAGCTCCACCACATTCTGGCTGTGTGACCTTGGGCCTATAGAGCCTCCCTGGGCCTCAGTTTCCCCACCTGTTAGATGAGAAGAAAAACAGTGTTACTATGTGTCCTGCCCTGAGTACATTGCCTGGCACGCAGTTAGTGTTCAAAAGAACCCTATCAGGCTGGGTGCAGTGGTTCATGCCTGTAATCCCAGCACTTTGGGAGGCTGTGGCAGGTAGATCACGAGGTCAGGAGTTCGAGACCGGCCTGACCAACATGGTGAAACCCTGTCTCTACTAAAAATACAAAAATTAGCCAGGCATGGTGGCGCATGCCTGTAATCCCAGCTACTCAGGAGGCTAAGACAGGGGAATCACTTGAACCCAGGAGGTGGAGGTTACAGTAAGCCGCGATGGCGCCACTGCACTCCAGCCTGGGAGACAGAGTGAGACTCCATCTCAAAAAAAAAAAAAAAAAAACCCTATCTGGTATTACTGTTGCCGGTGTGCTGAACGAACAGGACCTGCCAGCACAAGCTCTCTCCACCCCACTGTCTGTGCAGACATGCTCTGTGCTTCTCCTGTCCCTGCTCAAAATTCCTGAGCAGGCTCCATAACATGGATACTAACAAGTCTTCCCATCACTTTGAGTCACAAAACACCGATTCATTTTTAAAGTGCCGGCCCGCAGAGCAGTAACGCTCTAAACTCCATCTCAAATTCCGTCGTCTCCTCTTCCCCAGCCCATGCCCCCTTCAGGCAGGAAGCTTCAAGAATGAAGGGGGGACATGGGGGGTACTTTTTACCACCCTAGCCCCACTCTAGGCTCCCAAGACTGGGGGGTGGGGATGAGGTAGGGGCAGAGGGAGGTCAAGAGGAGTGGCGGAGGAGGAAAGCCATGCCGGACCAGAGCTGTCATGACCTGGCTTTGGAGTTCTCTATCAGGGCTGATCAAGGGCCCCTTCTGGAATTCCTTGGAAAACTCCCAAGATGAGAATATCTTAGTTGCAGTGCTTTTATTTATTTATTTTTTTTTTGAGACGGAGTCTTGCTCTGTCGTCCAGGCTAGAGTGCAATGGCACGACCTCAGCTCACTGCAAACTCTGCCTCCTGAGTTCAACCGATGCTCCTGCCTCAGTCTCCCAAGTAGCTGGGACTACAGGCACACACCACCACACTTGGCTAATTCTTGTACTTTTAATAGAGATGGGGTTTTGCCATGTTGGCCAGGCTGGTCTTGAACCCCTGATCTCAGGTGATCTGCCCACCTTGGCCTCCCAAAGTGCTGGGATTACAGGCGTGCGCCACCGTGCCTGGCCATTAGTTGCAGTACTCTTAATGTGCGGGAATGTATTTCCTTAAAATTCTTCCCTCAGCCTTGAGGGTAGCAAGATTCCCATCTATAAAGGTATTCAAGCAAGCCATGGCTGCCTATGTGTCAGAAGCATAGAGATTCTCCCATTGAACTGGTTGGAGGCTGCACTAGATTAGCTGCATGCTCAGATACCTTCCAGCTTCAAGTCCTGATTCTATGAACCTAGAACATCCTGAGGTGGGAGCTGCAAACCATTCCAGCTTCCCGTGAGGGTATCCTTGGGTCTAGTGTGTGGAGCGGGGTTCCAAGGAAGAAGGCATGATGTGGCTGGGGGTTGGGGCTGGCAAAGCAGGCCCCACCTTTTCTGCATCTGGGTGAGAGACCTACCCCTCCACCCTAGGACCCACAGGGGCCACAAGGCCCACCCCCACTTCCCAGGGGATCGTGGAATGTGTGTGCGAGTGTGGGAGCGTGTGTGAGGGGCATGAGCGTCTCCTGAAGCCCCTTTCAGGGCATTGTGGGCAGAGGCTCAGGCCCAGGAAGTAGCTGGCCACAGGCAGTGGGCCCCTGGCTCACCGGTGCTGGCCACAGGCCTGGCCACTCCCTCTCTGGCTGCACACGCAGGGCTGCTGTCTGGCCCCGCCCTTGCCCTGGGTATCATGAATCTCACCCGACCAGTGCTTCTTCCTCTCTGCCCAGCCAGCGACTCTCTTTGCCATCCTCAGTTTATCATTTCTGCCTTTCTCAGCCTTTTCTTTTGTGACATAACTCCTGGTTGTGGAAGTGTGTGGTGTGTGCACGTGTGTGCATGTGTGCATGCATGTAAGCATGTGTGTGTGTGTCTGTGGAGCAGCTGGCTCAGCCTCAGGGACTCTCCCTGGAGAGGAGAACTGGGCATTTGTTGCTGGTTCATTAATTCATCTGAAATAAATCCATGAGACCCGCCATGCTGGGCACAGAGGCCTGGGGAGCCCATTGGGCCTGGCCCCTGTGCTTAGGGGGCCACAGTCCAGCTGCTGAGGGTTCCCGGGACAGAGGGTTGTCAGGGCTCCCAAACTCACCCACCCGAGGCCCCTGCCACACCACCAGGAGGGCCTGCTGTCCCCCACTCTGCTGTGCAGTCTGTGTCTTACCCGTTTTGGGTGTTTACATCTCCATTTGCTTACCTGATGTCTCCCTGGTGACCTGATGGGTGACAGCGAGGAAGTCAGGAGAGATGTGGCTAACTGTTGTGGAAACTGAGGCCCAGAGAGGTGCAGGGGCCCGCCCAGGGTCACACAGTTAGTGAGTGCCAGGGCCAGGGCTAGAACCCGGGTCTTCCCACTCCTTGCCAGGGCTCTCTGGAATCCCGAGCAACTGAGAAGTGCTCTGATGGGCACTTTCCTCTCTCTGGGGATGGGAGGCGGAGGGGGTGGGGGTGGGGACTGCAGGGAACTGGGGGAAAGGTGAATCAGGAAACCATCAGCTCCCCTAAGAGATGTTCCCACCACAGTGTAAGCAGAGACCCTGGGTCCCAGCTCTGCCGCCTGCCGGTCTGTGATCGGGGCCAGGGCATGTCCCGTCTCTGGGCATCCGTAGGGTGAACAGGCTGTGCTCTCAGTGCCCTTCTGCTTTGGCATGGGTGGATTGATTCCCACACTTGTGCTAGTGCCCACTAGATGTCTGAGGATTCTCTCCTTTCCTGGGTCCCCAGCATCTAGAACAGTGCCAGGCTCATAGCAGGTGTCCAATAAACAGTCACTCTTGAGCAATCAAACATTCCTGGGCACTACTGGGAGCCAGAGGCCTGTGCTGGGCTGTGGGTCAGGCAGTCTCCCTGGGCTGGTGGCCCAGAGGGCCCCCAAGCCAGTGGGTGGGTTGGGGGAGTGCGGGGCTATAATCAGGGAGGGCTTCCTGGATGGGGCAGCCCTGGGCCAACTGCTTCAGGAGGAGGAGGAGTTAGGAGCTGTTGAGAGTCCAGAGGAAGGGGTGGAGGGTGAAGGAAGCCCCCACTCACCCACCCCTGGCCTTTCTCCCACCAGAAGTGGCTGTCTTCGCCCTTCCCCTCATCGTCCTTCAGCCCTGGCGGCCTGGAGCCTGAGATCTCGCCACTAGAAGTGCTGGAGAGGGACAAGGTGACGCAGCTGCTCCTGCAGCAGGACAAGGTGCCTGAGCCCGCATCCTTAAGCAGCAACCACTCGCTGACCAGCTGCTTCACCAACCAGGGTTACTTCTTCTTCCACCTCCCGGATGCCTTGGAGATAGAGGCCTGCCAGGTGTACTTTACTTATGACCCCTACGCAGAGGAAGACGCTGATGAGGGTGTGGCCGGGGCACCCACAGGGTCTTCCCCCCAACCCCTGCAGCCTCTGTCAGGGGAGGACGACGCCTACTGCACCTTCCCCTCCAGGGATGACCTGCTGCTCTTCTCCCCCAGTCTCCTCGGTGGCCCCAGCCCCCCAAGCACTGCCCCTGGGGGCAGCGGGGCCGGTGAAGAGAGGCTGCCCCCTTCCCTGCAAGAAAGAGTCCCCAGAGACTGGGACCCCCAGCCCCTGGGACCTCCCACCCCAGGAGTCCCAGACCTGGTGGATTTTCAGCCACCCCCTGAGCTGGTGCTGCGAGAGGCTGGGGAGGAGGTCCCTGACGCTGGCCCCAGGGAGGGGGTCAGTTTCCCCTGGTCCAGGCCTCCTGGGCAGGGGGAGTTCAGGGCCCTTAATGCTCGCCTGCCCCTGAACACTGATGCCTACTTGTCCCTCCAAGAACTCCAGGGTCAGGACCCAACTCACTTGGTGTAGACAGATGGCCAGGGTGGGAGGCAGGCAGCTGCCTGCTCTGCGCCGAGCCTGAGAAGGACCCTGTTGAGGGTCCTCAGTCCACTGCTGAGGACACTCAGTGTCCAGTTGCAGCTGGACTTCTCCACCCAGATGGCCCCCACCCAGTCCTGCACACTTGGTCCATCCATTTCCAAACCTCCGCTGCTGCTCCCGGGTCCTGCTGCCCAAGCCAGGAACTGTGTGTGTTGCAGGGGGGCAGTAACTCCCCAACTCCCTCGTTAATCACAGGGTCCCACGAATTTAGGCTCAGAAGCATCGCTCCTCTCCAGCCCTGCAGCTATTCACCAATATCAGTCCTCGCCGCTCTCCAGGGCTCCTTGCCCTGACCTCTCCCCTGGGTTTTCTGCCCCAGCCTCCTCCTCCCCTCCCCTCCCCCTCCACAGGGCAGCCTGAGCGTGCTTTCCAAAACCCAAATATGGCCACGCTCCCCCTCGGTTCAAAACCTTGCACAGGTCCCACTGCCCTCAGCCCCACTTCTCAGCCTGGTACTTGTACCTCCGGTGTCGTGTGGGGACATCCCCTTCTGCAATCCTCCCTACCGTCCTCCTGAGCCACTCAGAGCTCCCTCACACCCCCTCTGTTGCACGTGCTATTCCCTGGGGCTGCTGTGCCCTCCCCCTCATCTAGGTGACAAACTTCCCTGACTCTTCAAGTGCCGGTTTTGCTTCTCCTGGAGGGAAGCACTGCCTCCCTTAATCTGCCAGAAACTTCTAGCGTCAGTGCTGGAGGGAGAAGCTGTCGGGGACCCAGGGCGCCTGGAGAAAGAGGCCCTGTTACTATTCCTTTGGGATCTCTGAGGCCTCAGAGTGCTTGGCTGCTGTATCCTTAATGCTGGGGCCCAAGTAAGGGCACAGATCCCCCCACAAAGTGGATGCCTGCTGCATCTTCCCACAGTGGCTTCACAGACTCACAAGAGAAGCTGATGGGGAGTAAACCCTGGAGTCCGAGGCCCAGGCAGCAGCCCCGCCTAGTGGTGGGCCCTGATGCTGCCAGGCCTGGGACCTCCCACTGCCCCCTCCACTGGAGCGGTCTCCTCTGCAGCTCAGGGGCTGGCACACTGGCCTCCAGAAGGGCAGCTCCACAGGGCAGGGCCTCATTATCTTTGCACTGCCCCAGACACAGTGCCCAACACCCCGTCGTATACCCTGGATGAACGAATTAATTACCTGGCACCACCTCGTCTGGGCTCCCTGCGCCTGACATTCACACAGAGAGGCAGAGTCCCGTGCCCATTAGGTCTGGCATGCCCCCTCCTGCAAGGGGCTCAACCCCCTACCCCGACCCCTCCACGTATCTTTCCTAGGCAGATCACGTTGCAATGGCTCAAACAACCTTCCACCCCAGCAGGACAGTGACCCCAGTCCCAGCTAACTCTGACCTGTGAGCCCTCAGGCACCTGCACTTACAGGCCTTGCTCACAGCTGATTGGGCACCTGACCACACGCCCCAACAGGCTCTGACCAGCAGCCTATGAGGGGGCTTGGCACCAAGCTCTGTCCAATCAGGTAGGCTGGGCCTGAACTAGCCAATCAGATCAACTCTGTCTTGGGCGTTTGAACTCAGGGAGGGAGGCCCTTGGGAGCAGGTGCTTGTGGACAAGGCTCCACAAGCGTTGAGCCTTGGAAAGGTAGACAAGCGTTGAGCCACTAAGCAGAGGACCTTGGGTTCCCAATACAAAAATACCTACTGCTGAGAGGGCTGCTGACCATTTGGTCAGGATTCCTGTTGCCTTTATATCCAAAATAAACTCCCCTTTCTTGAGGTTGTCTGAATCTTGGGTCTATGCCTTGAAAAGAGCTGAATTATTGGACAGTCTCACCTCCTGCCATAGGGTCCTGAATGTTTCAGACCACAAGGGGCTCCACACCTTTGCTGTGTGTTCTGGGGCAACCTACTAAACCTCTCTGCAAGTCAGTCTCCTTATCCCCCCAAATGGAAATTGTATTTGCCTTCTCCACTTTGGGAGGCTCCCACTTCTTGGGAGGGTTACATTTTTTAAGTCTTAATCATTTGTGACATATGTATCTATACATCCGTATCTTTTAATGATCCGTGTGTACCATCTTTGTGATTATTTCCTTAATATTTTTTCTTTAAGTCAGTTCATTTTCGTTGAAATACATTTATTTAAAGAAAAATCTTTGTTACTCTGTAAATGAAAAAACCCATTTTCGCTATAAATAAAAGGTAACTGTACAAAATAAGTACAATGCAACAAAATAGTGTTGATATTCATTGCCTGCGGTAAACCTGTTGTCTCTTAAAGGGGAAATGAGAAGCTGCTGGGGAGCTGTTGAAGACATCCCAGGGCCAAATGCAAACTTCCTCCTTGAGAGAAAGTAAAAGGATTGTAAAGGGAATATCTTTTTCACTAATAGGAGTCAGGACTGTCTGTCTTATTCTGTGTCCAGGTATCAGCTCATGGCCATATCCCACAAGTCTATGCCTGGGGAAATATTGCACTTGATGACGAATCTCTCTCTCTCTCTCTCTCTCTCTCTCTCTCTCTCTCTCTCTCTCTCTCTCTCTCTCCCCCTCTCTCTCCCCCTCCCTCCGGATAGGTAGATAGATGATAGATAGATAGTGTCCTGATAAAAGTTGGACCAGACCAGGGATGGCAATTCCTGGCATTCATAAAGCCACACTCATGGCAGACATTACTAATCAATTGCACCCATGCACGGCAGACATTTCTAATTGAACACAGCTCTCCTCCTGCAGAGCCTGGGTGCAGCTTCAGATTCTGCAATGCTGCGCTATAGGTAGCCCCCAGTTGGTCACAGCTGATAGCTGATGACCTCTCTGGACCGCATAATTCCTCAGGTTCCTAACACAAAAGGAGCTCTTAGGTTTCCCACTCCAATTTCCCAGGCAGGGAAAACTGAAGCTGAGAGGATGGAGACTGGAAAGCTGAGAGGGACCTGTGAGAGGCAAGCCCAGGGAGCCCAGCTGTCCCCACCATGTCTGGTGAGAGACTTGAGCTGGCAGGGAGCAGAGTCAGGGCCACCTTATACTGGGTGCAGATGAAGGGATGGGCCAGCGGTCGCTGTGTGTCATGCCCAGTGTGGATCCGAGTGTGGATCTTGGGAGAGGAGACAAAGAGGAAGCAGCTGGCGGCAGGGGTGGTGGTCAGATTGCAGGAGGGGCCTGGGTCAGATTCAGGAGACAGGAGCGGCACCAGCTGGGGACCGGGCAGCCGCTGGGGCCCTGGAGAACCATCAGGTACAGAGCGGGAAGCAGGAGGCAACCAGGGCAGATCTTGGGGGTAAGAGAAAAAGGAGGAGAGGTGGGGGGAGGGGGGGCCTTCCAGCCTCTCATGTTTCCTCTTTGTTGAACTAGGTTTGTTCTTTTGCTTCCTCCGTTCCCCCACCTCCCATCTCTCATTCGAAGCAACTTCCGGTGCCTGCATTTCCCAAGTAAATTATGGTGGAAACTGTAGGCCCAGGTCTAGGATGAAGCACCCACCGCTGTCCTCCTCATTACTGACAGCTGAAAAAACAGACCAAGGAGGACAGTAAGAAGGGGCAAGAGAACCAATACTTCCACTCTACACATTGTGCCAGCATGGCCTGGGCGTCATCTCTCATCATCTGGAAACAACCTTGAGAAGCAGGTGCTTTATTCCCCATTTTGCTGATTAGGAAACAGGCCCAGGGAGGTGGAGCAACGCAGCTGATGGTTGGTAGCATCAGGATTCAAACTCAGGTACATCTGACTCTGGAGCTTTTGGCCCTTAGCATATAGAAGGCTACATAGGAGATAATTATATTAATGGGAAAATACCTAGTAAAATTTCATTCTAAGCTTCCTGGCAGTCAACTTTGGGGGGAAAATAAGATGCCATGATCCATTAGTGTGATTGTGGGAGAAAAAGCAAAGCCCTTTGATAGTTTGGCAGGTAGATGGGGCTGAACGGTGGCCAGGAGAGAAGGCTGAGGGCGATGCTGGTTGGTCAGGCCGAGGTGGTCTTACCTCCTCCTCCTCCGTAACTGCTGAGCCCCTCCTACTGCCTCCACCCTCCAAGCTGGTCCAGTGTCCCTCTGGGCCAGCATTTCACTGGCTTCTCCCACCCCCACCCTGGTGACCTCCGTGCCACAGACCTGACACCATCACCTCTCACTCGTATCCCTACTCAGCCTCCTCCTCGGTCTGCCTGTCCCCACAGCCGCCTGCCCCTCTGATCCGTCCACCTCTGAGCCCTGCCAGGCTGATCTGGCTAAGGGTCGTATCTGGCCACACCACAACCTTGCTAAACCTCCAGTGACCCACTGTCATTTTCAGGATAATGGCTGAGGTCCTTAATGTGATCATCCATGGCTTGGGGGACTTTGGGGAGGTCCCATCTGCTCTTATGCCTCAGTTGCCCCATCTGTGAATTGGGCAGGCAGATTGGATGATTTCTAATGCTCTCCTAGCCCTGACATTCTGTGGTTCCAGGTGCCACATGGAATATGGCTTAAGGCCTGGACTACATGCATTTTACGTTAAGAGTTCACGCTGGGGTTGGGGGCTGGGGATGAGAGTAGGGATTGCAACTGACTCATTTGCTTGGCACCTGCTGATCCCTGGGTTTGAAGTAGCCCTGCCCTGCCACCCAAGCTATCTACCCTCAGGTTCCTATGCATCCCTCAGAACCCCACTCAAGCATCTCTGCTTCTGGCAGGCCCTCTGATTTTCCCCCAAGAAGAGTAGATTACTTCCTCCTACTGTCCCCTTCCTGAGCTACCTCTGTTATAACCAACTGTTGTGCCATGGGTCAGACCCTGGGCTAGATTCTGGGGATCTAAGGGTGATACTAATAGCTTTGGAAGAACATCAGGTAGAGCCCCGTTAGCTCAAGACTTTAGTCAGAAAAGCCAGGCACAAGAAGACTCTGAAAGGACCTTCTAATTGGGGAAGGAGGGTGGAATGTTGGGTGGAGCTTTAGCAAGGGGGCTCAACTGGAACTCAGCTAGTTTTGGATATAGTTGATTGAGGATGGTGCTTGGAAGAGAGAGGAATTGTTCTTGCAGATTAGCAGCCACTATTTGACAATTTGGGCTTTATCAACAGGCAGTGGGGGAGGGACAGCTTTGGGGTCAAGGATCTGTGAGAGCCACTGTGGAATGTTCTCGGTCCTTCAAAGTCTTCGAGAACTGCATGTATTGAGCACTTAGATGCGTCAGACTCTGTTATAAGCACATTGATCCTTCCACTCGCTGGAAGCATCCTTAACTCACTGGATCCTTAAGCAAATGCCATGAGGGAGGTACTATTCTTAGCCCATTTTATAGCTGAGCCTATGGCTCAGAGTGGCCAAGTGACTTACCCATGATCACACAGCTAGAATGAAGTGGAGCAAGGAGTTGAACCCAGGCAATATTTAGCACCCACATGGCACAGCTCCTTACAGCTTCTAAAGTGTGTGCACCCCTGGTATCCCATACAAACACACAGTGACCTAGCAAGATAGGAATGACAGAGATTCTAAGTCTTGTTCCTCAGTAGAGGCCCAGAGGCCCTGAGGGGATGGTGGTGCCGTGTCCCGGGCCACACAGTGCGTTCGGTAGTGGGGGAGGGAGTGTTGATTAAATTTGAGCTCACCACCAGCACCTGTGACAGGCCTGGGACATCCCCTAGGCTGACTTGCTTAGAGACATTTTCCACCACCAGGGCTATGACACACTCGAGGCTCCCATCACAGAGCCTGGCAGAAAGTGAGGCAGGAAGCGCTGAGTGGTGAGAGACGCAGGTCGGGTAGTGGAGGGGGGAGTGCCCAGTCTACGATTCCAGGAAGCCAGGATGCAGACAGAGGGAGGAGCAGAGCTGGCAGACAATGTCTCATCTCCCATTCCTCTATTTACCTGGCCTCATGCTGGGCACTGGCCACAGAGAGGAGGCCGGCTACTGCTCTGTCC
Organism: Gorilla gorilla gorilla; assembly: GCF_029281585.2. Lineage (NCBI taxonomy): Eukaryota > Metazoa > Chordata > Mammalia > Primates > Hominidae > Gorilla > Gorilla gorilla. The sequence continues at coordinate 35,122,466 of NC_086018.1, read as the reverse complement.
ACAAAGAGTCTCCAACCTTGTCTGGGAGGGAGTGACTCTGGAGGACACACATAAGTAGACCAGCTGATCACAGCCCTCCTTCGGTGTGGAAGAAAATCAACCCGGTCCTGTGAGCACAAGCCTTGATCAGGAAATGGTGCCAGTGAACACTCTGATGGAGGCTTCTAACCTGGGGAGGAATTGTGGAATGCCGTGCGGGGCTTTAGCAAGAGAGGCTGAGCCAGAGTTCAGGTAGTTTTGGATAGTTGGTTGAGGATGGTTCTTAGAAGAGGAAGGAATTGTTCATTCATTCATTTATTCATTCAACAGACATTTAGGAGGGCCTAGTATCTGCAAGTCACGGTGTTGGGGATCCAGCAGTGAGCAAAGCGCCCTTCATTCTACACTTTCTGCCTTTGTGGCCGCCTTGGGGCAGTGTGGCATAGTGGTTATGGCCCTAACTCTGGAGCCCCGCAGCTGGGTTAAGTACTGGCCCCCTCACTCTGGAGCCCTGCAGCCTGGGTTAAGTACTGGCCCTGCTGCCTATCAGCTGTGACTTTGGACAAATACCTAAGCTTCTCCGTGCCTCAGTTTTCTCATCTGTAAAAGGGGACAATACCAGGACTGTTGTGAGGATAAAAGAAATAATTGAATGTGGCAGGGTGCTGTGGCTTGCACCTGTAATCCGGCAATTAGGGAGGTCCAGGTGGGAGGATCCCTTGAGCCCAGGAGTTCAAGACCAGCCTGGCTAACATGGTGAGAACCTGTGTCTACAAAAAATATATACAGAAAATTAGCCGGGCATGGTGGTACATACGTGTAGTCCTAGCTACTAGGGAGGCTGAGGTGGGAAGATCCCTTGGGCATAGGAGATTGAGGCTGCAGTGAGCATTGATTGTGCCACTGCACTCCAGCCTGGGCAACAGAGTGAGGCCCTGTTACAAAAAAAGAAGTAAGTTAATGTAAAGTACTTAGGAGAGAAGAGCTAGCCGTGGGAGAGACAGACAGGGACAGGGCTGTGACCAGGGCAGCCCAGGGGCCACAGATGTGGAAGCTGCTGACTTGCTGGCTGGCCTTTTGGATACTCTGTTGCTGTGTTGGTGATGGCTGTTTGGGGCAGGGGATGAGCTGGACACCTGCAGGCTCGGTGCCTCCTGCCACCTCCCTGCCCTTTCCAACCTCCTATCCCTGACAGCTCACCTCCCTCAAGCACCTGGGTAGGTCCTGGGGGATGATGGCTTGAGATAAGGCCCAAATCTATGATGACAAGATTCTAGGAGGTGTGACAAATGCTGAAGGAAACCTATGAGGTCTTCTTCCTACCTCTCAAATCCAGCTGTGCTGGCTGCCACCCGCCTAGCTCAGGGCCAAGGACATTTTGTCCCTCCCAATTCTGTACCACTTGGCCCCTTTGAGCCTCAGTCTCTTCATCTAAAATGGGGTGAAGAAGTGAAATTTCAAAGGCCGGGTGCGGTAGCTCACTCCTGTAATCCCAGCACTTTGGGAGGCCGAGGTGGGTGGATCACCTGAGGTTAGGAGTTTGAGACCGGCCTGACCAACATGGTGAAACCCCATCTCTACTAAAAATACAAAAAAATTAGCTGGGCATGGTGGCCTGCGCCTGTAGCCCCATCTACTCAGGAAGCTGAGACAGGAGAATCACTTGAACCCAGGAGGCGGAGGCTGCAGTGAGCTGAGATGGCGCCACTGCACTCCAGCCTGGACAACAGAGTGAGACTCTGTCTCAAAAAAAAAAAAAGAAAAAAAAAAAGATAGCCCACCCTGTGCCCAGTAACTACTACTCATTCATTCTAATCTATTTATTGAGCTTCTACTATGTGCACTGGACTGTTCAAATTGGACATTTCGGTTTGAGAGAGCTCGGGTTGCTTGGAACGGGCTTGATGGTGGTGGCTGGCCGTCCCCGGCCAACGGTCCAGTGATTCTCGTAACAGTGCGTGTAGGAGAGCACCCGTTACACTGTCAGTCCGAGCAATCAGCCAGGAACAGTACATGTTGGCGAGAGAATTCTATTGCTTGTAATTTATGCAAATATGAAACTAACAATGAAACCTTTGCTGCTGGGATCCCAAACTCAGATGCTGACAGGGACTGGGGTTTGGGTAGATATTAGCTACAGTGATGAAATGCTGACGTTGTACACCCAGTAGATGCGGGCCCCGTTCTAAGTTCCTCACACAGGTTCTCTCAATCTTCACAACACTTAGGCTTACTGTCTCATTTTCTATATGAGGAAATGAAGGCCCAGTAAAATCAAATACCTTGTAGCTCAAGGGCATGTGGCTAAATAAGTGGTGCAGCCAGGACTCAAACTCAGGCTCCTGACTCTAGTAACTCTTTTTAACCCATGCAGTGTGATACAATAGGGAGTGGTGGGGTCTGTGTCAAACTGAAATTGCTCCAGGGCAGCCATCGCTGATTGTTGCCATGTTGGGGGTCAGCTAGATCATCTACTTTTTTTTTTTTTTTTTTTTTTAAGACAGAGTTTCACTCTTGTTGCCTAGGCTGGAGTGCAATGGCATGATCTCAGCTCACCGCAACCTCAGCCTCCCGGGTTCAAGCGATTCTCCTGCCTCAGCCTCCCGAGTAGCTGAAACTACAGGCACGCACCACCACGCCTGGCTAATTTTGTATTTTCAGTAGAGACGGGGTTTCTCCACGTTGGTCAGGCTGGTCTTGAATTCCCGACCTCAGGTGATCCGCCCGCCTCCACCTCCCAAAGTGCTGGGATTACAGGCCTGAGCCACTGCGCAGGCCTGATCTTCTACATTTTTAAGAGAAGCTGAAAATTCAGTTTTTCCTGCAAAGTGTCCTTATTTTTAAATATTGGCCACTCATCTTTTAAAAACAGAAAACAAGCAAGCCAAGCAAAATGTGTCTGCACGGTAGAGAGGGAGGGAGAAAGGAAAAGCATCCTGCGGGATTTATTGTAAAGATCACTTCTTCCTGACCCTAGCTGTGCTGGCTGCTCTGTGCCCCCACCCCCTGCTCGCTGAGCTCAGCTGCAACTCTCTCCAGTTAACAATCCTCGATCCTCGGTGATCCATCCATTATTGAATCCCAGCACCTGCCACAGGTTGTTCGTTGAATGGATGTGTAGGTTGGTAAATGGGCAAAGGGGAGGAAGGAAAAAGGAAAAGGAGAAAGGAAGGAAGGAAAGGTGGGAGGGGAAGTTACTTAGAGGCTTTGAAAACCTGGAATGACCAAGGTTCTGAGAAACCAATGTGGAGGGAAGAGGCAACAGAGCCGACTGGTATCAGGAGCTCTCTCGGGCCCACCGAGTCAACAGCTGTCTGACACAGATGACCAAGGAGAATAGAGGTACTCGGGGAACCTGAGTGAGTGCTGGGGTCTTCCCATGAAAGGGCAGCAGGAAAGAGCCTCCTTGGGGAAATTTAGGTGTCTGTGACCTTGGACAGGGCCCCCTTCAAGGGCAAGAGCTAGTCCCACAAACCGGACTTTCTTTAGAGGAGGCTCTGCCTGCAACGTTTTGAGGCAAAAAAAAAAAAAAAAAAAAAAAAGTTGAAAATTGCAATTTTGTGTCCTTTGGAAATTTTTGTTGACTCTCTGCCTAAAGCCTTATGTATATGGAAATAAGTAATATTGTTCTTTTGTTTTAGTTTTTAGAATTCATTTTTGGACAGTATACTGGGAAGAGTACAGGCTGGGAATCAGGCCACCTGGGTTCCAGTCCCAGCCCTGCCTCAGCATTGCTGTGCAACCTTGGGTAGTCTCCACCCACTCTCTGGGTCCGGCTCCCTGATGTGGTTTGGCTGTGTCCCCACCCAAATCTCATTTCAAATTGTAGCTTCCATCATCCCCACGTGTAGTGGGAAGGACCAGGTGGGAGGTAATTGAATCATGGGGGCAGGTTTTTCCCATGCTGTTCTCGTGATAGTGAATAAGTCTCATCAGATCTGATGGTTTTATAAAGGACAGTTCCCCTGCACACACTCTTGCCTGCCACCATGTAAGACGTGCCCTTACTCCTCCTTTGCCTTCTGCCATGATTTTGAGGCCTCCGCAGCCATGTGGAACTGTGAGGCCATTAAACCTCTTTTTCTTTATAAATTACCCAGTCTTGGGTATTTTTTCATAACAGCATGAAAATGGACTAATATAGTCCCCCTGTCTGTTCTGGGAGCCCCACCTGCTACAATCCCACAGTGGAGGAGAAGGTCAGGCTGAGTGATGCATGCAGAGTTTCCATTCTGTGTCCCCAAGGTGGCTTGAAGCAGCCCCTCCCAAACCCCAAACCCCTGATCAGCATCTGTACCCCAACTGCCCATCTGGGAAAGAAGCGACTGGGCATGCCAGGGCCTGGTGGTGAGTTTGTCCTAGCAGCATCTTCAGACAGAGGCCAGAGGCCAGGACCCAGGGCTGAGACAGAGGGCGAGGGCTCAGGAGTGGTGGTGTGGGCAGTGGGAAGGAACACAGAGACAGGAGAAGGTGTCACTGGGAAGGACAACTGGCTCTGAAGCCAGAGGGTCCTGGGTTTGAATCCAGCTCCTAGCACTTCCTGACTGTGTGACATCAAGCAAATCACTGCTCTGAAACTCCACTTTCTCACCTCAAATGGGTGAAGTGACCATTTTTCTTATTGGAGATCAGGCCTATCCTGGGTCTGGTTAGCTGTATTGTAAGCCATAGATTATTCTAAGCCTTAGGACCCTTAAATCCCTGTACAGATGGAGGAAGACAAGCCACAGAGATGGGGACTCCTGAGAGGTCCCACACCTGTTGGTGACAGGCCATTCTGGTGGATTCTTATTCCTCCAAGCATATAAGAAGCATCTCCATGTACTGCTGAGAGTCCTGTCCTCCACCGGGTGCTGTCACATGGTGGGCGGGGGGCAGGAAGCGCCGTGGCCAAGTGCCTGCCAAGCTTCTGTCCCACTGTCTGTCTCCCTAGGCTTGGCAGCTTTCTTCAAGGGCAGCAACTGAGACTTGTTCTATTTCTTTTACATCTTTGTTCTTGTTCTTTCTTTTTTCTTTTTTTGAGATGGAGTCTTGCTCTGTCGTCTAGGCTGGAGTGCAGTGGTGGATCTCGGCTCACTGCAACCTCTGCCTCCCAGGTTCAAGAGATTCTCCTGCCTCAGCCTCCCAAGTAGCTGGGACTATAGGCGCCTGCCACCACTCCCAGCTAATTTTTTTGTATGTTTAGTAGAGATGGAGTTTCACTGTGTTAGCCAGGGTGGTCTTGATCTCCTGACCTCGTAATCCACCTGCCTCGGCCTCCCAAAGTGCTGGGATTACAGGCGTGAGCCACTGCACCCGGCCCCCTTCTCTTTTTACTCTTGTCTAAAATCAAAGTGTTGGCAGGCTCATTCTCTCCCTGAAGGCTCTAGAAAAAAAATCTTCCTTGCTGCTTCCTAACCTCCTTACATTTTTATTTTTTTAGAGACAGGGTCTTGCCCAGGTTGGAGTGCAGTGGCAGGAGCATGGCTCACTGCAGCCTCAACTTCCTGGGCTCAAGTGATCCTCTCCCCTCAGCCTCCCGAGTAGTTGGGACTACAGGTACATGTTGCCACACTTGGCTAATGTTTGTATTTTTGTAGAGACTGGGTCTTGCTATGTTGCCCAGGCTGATCTTGAACTCCTGGGCTCAAATATTCCTCCCACCTTGGCCTCCCAAAGTGCTGGGATTACAGGCATGAGCCACCTTGCCCAGACTCCTTATCCTTTTTATGTTATTTTTCTTGTCCTCTTTTGTGGCTGTGTTGAGGCTCAACACCAGTCAAATGAAAGAACAAGTGAATTGCAGTAGGGACACAGTGCATTGGAAAGAGATGGCAGAGGTGGCCTCTGGGGACTCTGCCTGGGTGGCCTCAGAAAAGTTGCATCTATTGAGCAGTTCAGGCTTTAGGGGCTTGTGGGAGGTGGAAGGAAGCAGGTCATAACTGTGATTTTGGGGGAGGAGAGTAAGATGGTGTTAGCTCAGGTGTAGAGAGAGGACATGCTTCAGAAGTGACTTGAGGACTCATGGTCATGTGGAACCTTCGGGACAGTTGTCCACAGCATTGTCAACAGCCAGCCTGCCCCTGCCTGCCTCACCCTGCTTAATATGGGCTGGATCGTGTCACCCCAAAAGATACATTGAAGGCCTGACCCTTTAACCTATGAGTGTGACCTCATTTGGAAATAGGGTCTTTGCAGATGTGAAGAAGATGGAGTCCTTAGGGTGGACCCTAATCCAGCATGGCTGGTGTCCTTTTAAGCAGAGGAGAAGAGGCATGGAGCCACACACAGGGAGAAAGCCATGAGATGGCAGAGGCAGAGTTTGGAGTGACGCTGTCACAAGCCAAGGCACACCAGGGATCGCCAGCAACCACCAAAGCCAGGAAGAGGCAAGAAAGACCCTCCCTTGGAGACTTCAGGGAGGGCGTGTGGCCCTGCTGCCACCTTGAGTTTGGACTGCCCGCCTCCAGAACTGGGAGAGAATAAGTGTCTTGTTTTTTTCTTTTTGTTGTTGTTGTTTTTGAGATGGAGTCTCACTCTGTCACCCGGGCTGCAGTGCAGTGGCTTGATCTCAGCTCACTGCAACCTCTGCCTCCCGGGTTAAAGCGATTCTCCTGCCTCAGCCTCCTGAGTAGTTGGGATTACAGGTGCCCACCACTATGCCCAGCTAATTTTTTGTATTTTTAGTAGACATGGGTTTTCACCATGTTGGCCAGGCTGGTCTCGAACTCCTGACCTCCTGATTCTCCCACCTCAGCCTCCCAAAGTACTGGGATTACAGGTGTGAGCTGCCGCACCTGGCCGTGTCTGTTGTTTTGAGCCACCCTATTGGTGGCAGTTTGTTTTGGCAGCCCTGGGAAGCTCATACCCTGCCCTGGAGCCCAGAGGAGCCCCATGCTTCCAGCCACCGTCTAGACAGCGTCTGGCTGGAGCACACAGAGCCCGCCCCTCACCTCCTCACCACAGACCCTGGGCCTCCCCTGTAGGTTTCAGAGAGAGGCTCGGCTCAGCAAAGAGTTGAGAAGGTGGTAAGGTATTTCCCACAGCAGCCTCCTTGAGATCTGAGACGTGGCTAGCCCACAGGACAGGAGGATGAGGAGAGGGTGGCCCTCCTGCTATCTGATCCTTTCCTCCCACCCAGAATAGTACCATCAGTTCTTGTACTAGGACTGAACAGTGTCCCCTCAAAATTCACGCCTACACATAACCTGTGAATATGACCTGATTTGGAAATAGGGTCTTTGCAGATGGAAGCAAGTTAAAATGGGGTCCTAGTGGTTTTGGGTGGGGCGCAAATCCATGATGACTGATGTCTTTATAAAGTGTGTGCAACTGAACACCAAGACACACACACAAGGAAGAAGCTCGTGCTATGATTGAGGCAGAGATTGGAGCGTTGCACCTCCAAGCCAGGAAACACCAAGAATTGCCAGAGGACCGAAAGCTAGGAAGAGACAAGAAGGGATTTCTTTTCTCGAGCCTCTGGAGAGGCAATGAGCCTACCAACACTTTGATTTCAGACATCTGGCCTCAGAGCTGTGAAGGAACAAATCCCTGTTGTTTTAAGCCACCCAGTTTGGGGTCATCTGTTATGGCAGCCCCTGGAAACAGCGACACCCCCCATCAAAGAGACCAGGCTGGAGTCCATGTTCCACCTGCAGTGGGTGGCGGGACCTGGGGCAGGTGAACTTCTCCTCTCAGATCCTCAGTCTCCTCTTCTGCTCTGTGGAGACACATATTCCCACTCTGAAGCCTAGATTTGTGGCATCATTGTGATCGACTGTGTGGAGGGCCCAGCTGTCAAAATCCTTACTGTGTTATCATCAAAGGAGTTAACAGTAACTGTCATTTGTTCACTCAACAAATATTTATTCCTCCTGTGTGCCAGGCACTGTTCTAGGCTAAGAGTGTCGAGGGAGTGGGACCGACAACTTGCAAGATTGAGAAATCTTCATGGGACTCACAGTCAAAAGGGGGTGGGGAGAATAGGGAAAGAAACAAGTAGACCCCAAACTGGAAAATTTCGGAGAACAAGTGCTGTGACTCAGGGGTTTGTATATAAGAGCTGGGTTGTTGTGTTCTTGCTTCTAGGGCTTTCTCTGAGCTCAGACAAAGTTACCCCAACTCCGCTCTGCCTGAGCGTCCACTCCATGGCTTAAGGCATCACATGGCCTGAAGGCTCCTGATAAAAATACAGATATCTTGGCTCTTCAGTCTCTTCAGTAGACAATGAGTGAGCGCCTGCTGTGTGCAGGAGCCCGGGAGGAAGCTAGACACAGGAACAGGCTTTGCATAGCATTTACCCAGTACTAGTGCAATGGGCATTGTATTCGTTGGCTAGGGCTGCCTTCACATGACACCACACCTGAGGGGCTTGAACGACAGAAATGTGTCTCACAGTTCTGGGGGCTGGAGTCCAAGATCCAGTTGTCGGCAGGCTTGGTTCCTTCTGAAGGTATGAGGAAGAGTGTTCCGGGCCTCTCTCTTGGCGTCTGGTGTCTTGCTGGCAATCAGTGGGGTTCCTTGGCTTATAGAAGCATCGTCACGTTCTCTGCCTTTACCTTCACGGCATTCCCTCTGTAGGCGTGTGTCTCTGTCTCTAAATTTCCCTTTTGGATAAGGACACCAATCATACGGATGAGGAGCCCACCCTACATTTTTTTTTTTTTTTTTTTTTGGCCTACAACAACCAGCTTTATCACCCACCGTCCGTAGGCCATGAAGTGGTAGCTTGGGGACATCTTGTGGGTCACCAACACGTGGAGGGACTGGGATTTTGGCTGGGTCTGCCCACTCTCCAGCACCCCGCTGGATCTTGGTCACCTGAGTGTGGTGGGCACACCGAGGCCTGCTCTGCCCTGTCCTGCCGGGTCAGGCCTGTGTTCCTCGCTGTCCGGCCCCCACCGTGCCCAGCCTCCAAGCCTCCCCTCATCCCCTCACCAGGCCTCCCGGAGGCTTCTTTTTCCTTGGGGACCAAGGAGGCTGAGGCTCAGTGTTAGGAATGCAGATTCCCAGAGCAACAAGGCTTCCGTGCCATCTGTGTGAACGTGTCTCTTTGCTGCGAGGACAAGAGTGTCCCTTGTTGACAGAGGAAATCCCTGACTCCTTGGCAGGCTGTCCCCTACCCCCACGGCTCTCTGGGACCCTTGTCTGTGCTTTTCTCTTCTCTTCTTTCCTCTCCTTTTCTCTTTCTTTTCAAGACAGGGTCTTGCTCTGTCACCCAGGCTGGAGTGCAGCAGCACAGTCACGGCTCACTGCAGCCTCCAACTCCAGGGCTCAAGTGATCCTCCCACCTCAGCCTCCCTAGTAGTGGGATCTGCAGGTGTGCACCTCCACTCCCAGCTAATTAAAAAAAATTTTTTTTTTGTACAAACAGGGTCTCACTATGTTGACTAGGCTGGTCTGAAACTCCTGGGCTGAAGGGATCCTCCCTCCTTGGTGTCCCAAAGTGCTGGGATTACAGGTAAGCCACTGCACCCAGCCACGTCTGTGCTTTCAAACACCTCTCTCAGCATTTTGCTGCTGCTTGCTCATTGCCAGCCCCTCCCCCCAGGCCATGTCGGATCGATGGCCAGGTGGCCGCCAGGTCTAGAGGACGTCGATTGTGCAAGATCGGCTTTTCAGACTGTCGGGCTAGCAGCCTGGGCTGGAGGCCTGGGCCTTTTGACCTTCCAAAGGACAGGATGGGGTACAGAGGCTGGGATCGGGGTGTCTTCACCCCCTACACACACACACTATCCCTGCTCTGTCTCAAGCATCTGTCCCTCAGGAAGTTTGCAAGGTGGGGGCCAGGGCCTGGGAAGAGGGGAGTTTGTGGGGAGGAGGCAGAGTTGTTGGGGCTGGGACGAGGGACAGTGGGCAGGGCTATGGTGTTCGGTCTCAGGGTCAGGGTCAGGCCCATGGGCAGGGGCCAGGACTCTGGGGAGGGCCACAGGAGAAGGTGAGGGAAGGTACCCCTTAACCCAGAATCCTAACCAGCCTGACAGTGCGCCCTCCTGCCCTGGCCCAGTCCTGGCTCTGCCTGGAGATGGTGCTGTACTGAGCTCATGCCCAGCCCCCATGGGCAGGGGCCTTCACACCTTAGGACACAGGGGTGCCCCCCACGCACATGTCAGGGAGGTACCTGCCTACTGCTACAGGCCCCCTTAGGGAGCACACGCCAGAGAGCATGGGGCATCTACGTGCTTGAGACATGTGTGAGGGGCCACACAGGTAGGCACCACACACATGCCACCTGTCATTGCCTGGACTTCAGTGCACAAGCAGACCTGGCCCCGACACACCAGCGTGTCACCATGAGAAGAGGAGAATCCCGCTCTCGGCGCCCCCCACAGTGCTGGGCCTTCGCACACGTTGTTTCCCGTTCATCAAGAAGGGGCGAATTTTTTTCATTCAACAGATGGAAGAAGCACCGCTCAGAAGTCAGGGAATCTGAGGAGGTTCCTACAACTGAAAGGGAGCCAGGTAGGGCTGAAAACCGGCGGTCACAGCAAAGCCAGGGCGCGGGGCCCTGTCCCATCCCAGCCAATCCATAAGCATCTCACACTTCACACCCGCTGCACACTCCATACACACGCCTCACACTCCACACATGCCTCACGCTCCACACACACCTCACACTCCACACATGTCTCACACTACACACACGCCTCACATTCCACACTCGCTGCACACTCCATACACATGCCTCACACTCCACACACATCACACTCCACACAAAGCCTTACACTACACACACATCTCACACTCCACACACACCTTACTCCACACATGTATCACACTCCACACACGCCTTACACTCTACACTTGCCTCACACTCCACACATGTATCACACTCCACACATGCCTCACACTCCACACACACGCCTCACACTAAACACATGCCTCACACTCCACACACACACCTCACACCACACACCTCACACACACACCTCACATTCCACATCCCACACATGCTTCATACTCCATACATACTTCACATTACACACATACTTCATACTCCACACACCTCACGCTCCACACATGCCTCACATTCCTTACACGCTTCACACTCCACACACACTTCACACTCCACACACACTTCAATTCCACACACGCCTCACACTCCACATACACCTCAAACTCCACACACACCTCACACTACACACACACCTCACATTCCACATTCCACACATGCTTCACACTCCATACACACTTCATACTCCATAAACCTCACACTCCACACACACACCTCACACTATGCACACACCTCATACTAAACACATATCCCTCATATTCCACACACGCCTCACATTCCACACACACACCTCACACTCCACACACACACCCAGCATTCCACATTCCACACATGCTTCATACTCCATACACACTTCACACTCCACACATGCTTCACACTACGTACACCTCACACTACACACACACCTCACACTACACACACACACCTCACACTATGCACACACCTCACACTAAACACATGCCTCATATTCCACACATACTGTGAGCACGCACACACACACACACACAGCTGCACACACCTCTCATGCTCCACACACACCTCACACCATACATACCTCAAAGACACACACACCTTACACTGCACATTCCCAGCACCCACACTGCACACACATGCACAGTCCATATGCCCACACAACACACTTCACACACCCCCCACCCCACACCATACAAACCTCACAGACACACCCCTCACACAAATCTTATACCCCACACACAATCCCTATGCTCCACACATACACACACACACACACACACACATGCACATTCTACACATACATAATCTATGCACACAAATTCCAGACTGTCTCTCTTACACACACACTCTGGGACCCATATGCCCACAGCACACAGCATCTCAGGTGTGCACCCCGCATTCTGGCCTCAGGATGTAGACTCGCTGAAAGTCAGCCTTGTCTGAGACAGACACCCGCTGCCCTGCACGCACCCTAGAAAGCCCTGGCTCCCATCCGGCACTTTGGCACACATATGCCTCAAACCCATCTCCACAGCAACGCTGTTCCATAGAACAACAACACAGGTCACACTTGTGACTTAACCTGTCTAATACCCACATGCAACAAGGGGTGTGGTGGCCCACGCCTGTAATCCCAGCTACTTGGGAGGCTGAAGCAGGAGGATCATGTGGGCCCAGGAGCTCCAGACCAGCCTGGCAACCCAATGAGACCCTGTCTCTGAAAAAAAAAAAACAAGAGAGGCAGATGAAAATTGATTTTAATGATACATTTTATTTATCCCATGATCGCCAGTGTTATTTCAACATAAAATCAATATAAAAATTGTTATCGTGTTGGTTGACATCCTGTTTGCACTTGGCCTTGGAAACCTGGTGTGCGTCTCCCCCATGCAGCTTTTCTCAGTTCAGACTGACTCAAGAGCCATGGGTGACCAGCGGCTACCGTCATGGACAGCACAGCGCTACGGAACCAGGTAGGAATTCATGCTGCGTGCGGTCGCTCATGCCTGTAATCCTAGCGTTTTGGGAGGTCGAGGTGGGTGGAATCACTTGAGGTCAGGAGTTCGAGACCAGCCTGGCTAACATGGTGAAACCCCATCTCTTCTAAAATTATGAAAATTAGCCGGGCATGGTGGTGGGCGCTGTAATCCCAGCTACTCAGGAGGCTGAGGCAGGAGAATTGCTTGAACCCAGGAGGCGGAGGTTGCAGTGAGCCGAAATCACACCACTGCACTCTAGCCTGGGTGACGGAGTGAGACTCCATCTCAAAAAAAAAAAAAAAAAAAAAGAACGAGGTAGGAATTCAAATAATTCCCAGCTAAACAGAAAATAGCATCAACCCTCACCCCTGCCTCCCCTTTCTCCTCTCCAGTCCCCAGAGTATATGGGCCCAGCCTCCTTTTCTCTCTCTCAGGCCAGCAGCTCCTTTAGTCTCGCCTGTCCAGGTAAGCACCTGGACTCACCCTTGTGAGCCCCTGCACTCACCTGCACCGGCCTCTGCACAGTCCCCAGTCCTTGGCCGCCCCTACCTCATGCTCTTGGGGACCAGGGGCTGTAACCAGGCAGGCATGTCACCAGGCAACGGGCCTCGGGGGAGAGCTCAGATATCCCGCACCTGCCTGCCAGCCTCTGGGGTGCCCATGCGGGGGTGGGGGAAGATGGGGCGGGGCAGGCACTGCCTTCTCCTACCTCCTGCCTGTTTACCTGTACTCAGTCACAGTGCCGTCCGGGACCCAGCAGGAGGAGCTCCATGGAGCCTGGGGCCACAGGCCACAGGGGACAAGGGCCAGACACCCTGGTCATGGCTCTAGGCCATTGATCCAGCCTGGGCTGGCTGGGTGGGGGTGGGGAGGCCTTGGCCTGGACAAACAGAGGCTCCTGAGGCCTGCGTGCAGGCCCGGCACCTATCCGCCACTCCCAAAGGTAAGCGGGGGCCTCCAGGACAGGGGACCGGGATCTATAAATGACCTAGTGACAGTGTCCACCCTAAGAGCTGGGCCTGGCTCCCTGCGGCCTGAGCCACCTACCCTGCTCCAAGGCCAGGCCTGCAGGGCCTCATCGGCCAGAGGGTGATCAGTGAGCAGAAGGTGAGGGGCCCACAGAGCTGGGGAGGGGAGGGACCACGCAGGGTGACACCAGGTGTGTGGACAGGCACAGCATCAGTGCTGGGTGGTTGGTGGCCTGGGATTCAGGTGGCAGGGACAGGAGGAAGGGAGAGGCCACCCGACCCCTGCCTCGCAGGACTAGACATGCTGCCCCCTCCATACCCGGTACCCCACCTGGGCCTTCTGGTGTGGGAGACAGGCCCAGAGCCCCACATTGCACCTGTGTACTGACTTAAGCCCAGGACCCTGGGCTCACAGGCTCAGAGTTGGCATGTATGTGTGTGTGTGTTCGTGTGTGTGTCTGTGTAGGAAGGGCGTGCATCTATGAATTTTTGTGTCATGAATAGATGTGCGTATATCCCTCCGCGTGTCCCCATCTGTGTACATCTGTGGGTCTGTGAGTGTGTTTATATGTGTGGAAGGGACCCCCAGCCAGTCCCCCACACTCTCAGGACTCTAGGGCCTAATGGTTTCACTGAAAGATGCCCCTATGGCCCTAGCCCAGAGTCCCTGCTCTGCTCTGCTCTGCCCTGGCTGAGGGACCTCGGGTAAGTCATGTTACCTCTCTCTACCTCAGTTTCCCCAGCCATTAAATAGAGTCAGCGTAGTATGCACCCCAGGCTGTTGGAGGCTGCAGTGGAGTTTGCAGCACTGCCCAGCACAGGGCTGGCACATGGTAGGAGTTCATACGCAGCAGTTGAATCCGGATCTGCATTGCCAGGGGAGTCGCGGCCCCACCCCAAGGAGCTCAGCCTCCAGCAGGCAGACCCGAGACCCTCCAATGGCCAGAAGGGCAGGAGGGAGTGAGGAGCAGGTGCCAGGGTGGGGTCCATGGTGCTCAGAGCTGGGGGACTGCTTCAGGCCCCTGTGGCAATTGGAGCACAGTCCCCGCTTCCAGGAGCTCAATGTGAGGGGCAAAGAGAGTGCCCACAGGTGAGCTGCACATTGCGAGGGGCAGCCGCCCCTTCTAGGGCACTCTGGGAGAGCTGCGAAGAGGTGAGGTCTGAGCTGAGGTGACAGGGGCTGCATAAGAGCTGGCCAGGTTGGGAGGTGGGAGCCCTGGCAGAAGGAAGAGTGTGGGGACGCCTGGCCGTGAACAAGCACTGACAGGGCTCAAGGTCCAGGAGGGCTCTTGGTGCCGGCTGGCTGCTCTTAATCCGTAAATGTTTGCTACCATCCCATTGTTAAAATTTCTTACCAAGGGAAGTCTAGTGTCCCTGGGGTGTGACGGGGAAAAGAGAGGGTGGGAAAAAAGGAGGCAGGAGAAGTTGGCCAGGCCACATATGCACACAGCACCTTGGACTTCTGTAGGGAGGAAGGAGCTGGGACCTTGTCATTCATTCATTTAACAATTACTGAGTGTCTGCTGAGTACCAGACTCTGCTCTCATGCAGCTTACAGACAGGGAGGAGGCAGATAAATGACATATTTGCATATCAGGCAATTTAGGCCTCAGTAATTGCTATAAAGAAAAATTCAGGAGACAGGGGAATGCCCAGGGAAGGCCTCTCTGGAGAGGTGACATCTGACCCTTTGAAGGAGGCCAGCAGAAAGGAAAACATCCCAGGCCCAGCAAGGAGCAAATCTCCCATTCAGCAAAGAGGACACGAGAACTGAGACCCTGGGTCTTTAGGGACTGTGTTCTAGGTGGATGGAATCCGTGCGAGGCTCGTGGGCAGGGCACATGGTGACAACACGCAGTGGCCATTGTGTGAGAACTCACTGGGTAGGGGGGGCGCGTGATTGGCTATTGCAGGAGTCGAGGTGACAGATGATGGTGGCCTGGATGATGGTGGGAGTCATGGGGGGCCAAGAAGGGGCTGGGTTTTGGGGGCATTTGGAAGGTAAGGCCACAGGCTTTTCCAAAGGTGCTGGACCCTGGGAATGGGGGAGCCGTTGTATTATATGATAGTAAAGACAAGAGTGGCACCGTCATCTTCACAACTGTCTACTGCCCCTCCTCCTGCTGGACAGGAAACCCAAGAGGATGGGAATGAGGTCTCTTAGAGTCACCATGTGCCACCCTGTCACCACCACAGAGCCTGGCACCAAGCAGGTGCTAGACAAAGATAGGGTGACTGAGCATTGAACCTGGGACCCCACAGGCCCACATCATTGTCCATGCCCCAGTGCCAGGCCTCACAAGTCCTCCTTCCTGGAGGCAGCAAGATAGAGAGAGAGCCCTGTACCAGGGGCCTAGAGACTTGGCAGTTTCATTCACTCATTCTTTCTGATCCTTCACTCATGTGACAGGCTGTGCGGCGTTCCATGGGGAAGCCCAGAGGTGAGCAAAATGCCGGCTCTGCCTGTTCTGTAGGGGACAGAGGCAAGACCCAAAGCCAAGGCATATTCTTGATCTGATCAAGGGCTGCCCAGGGGAGGGGGCAGCTTAACTAGCCAGGGGCCCAGAACCCAGTGCCCGGCAGGTCGCCTGGTAAGAGTTCCCCACAGTCCAGGCAGGGGGACTCAGCTGCACAAAGGCAGGGTCTCGTGGGCCTGGGGCACCATGTGCATGATGGAAGTTATAGCCACGAGGAGGGTGGACAGCAGCCTGGCCATGGAGGGTCTTGGATGCCACAGCAAGAGGTTTGGATGATAAGTAGCTGGGAGCTGTGAAAGGATCCTGAGCGGGTGAGCGATTGAGCTGGGGAGGGAGGATGCGCTGGAAGACGCAATGGAGGCAGGGGACCTAGTGAGGAGGCCGCCCCAGGGGTTTGGGTGGGAAGTTATGATGAGCCCGGGGGAATTAATTTCCCACTACTGCCATTTGGACCATGGCTTGGGTTTTTACAGAGGGTTTCCTGAAAATGAGCCTCTCTGTGCTGCTCAAAGTCCTCCCAGATGGATGCGAGGGGCATTTAGAGGGAGGCAAAATCTGCATAGAGAAGGACGCCTGGCTTGGAGGATGAGAGGGGAGGGGAGGCCCACCAAGCACCCCACCATGAGCTGCCCCTCTTCGGGCTTCCTCTAATGGACCCACGACCTGCTCCGAGCCTCAGTTTCCCTCTCTTTACACTGATTATCTGAGAGGTAGTAGGGCTCAGTGATCAGGGCGTCACTCTGAAGTCAATCTGCTTGACTTTGCAGCCTGGCTGTGCTGCTGACCAGCTGTGTGACCTTAGCCAAGCCGCTCAACCTCTCTGTGCCTTGACTCCCATCTGTAAAGTAGGAGTGATCGGAGTACCTGTCCCCACAGGATCTGTGTAAGGCTTACATGAGAAAGTGCACATAAAGCAACAGAGACAATTGAAATAAATGTCACCTGTTATCACCTCTATGCCCCCGAGTCCCCATGGCTCTATGACTCATCCCAAAATAGCTCCTTGGTGATCCAGACTCAAGAGTAAAACAGGGCCAGGTATGGTGGCTCACATCTGTAATCTCAACACTTCAGGAGGCCAAGGTGAGAGGATCGCTTGAGGCCAGGTGTTTGAGACCTGGTCTCTACAAAAAATAAAACTATAAAATTAGCCAGGTGTGCTGGTGCACCTGTAGTCCCAGCTACTTGGGAGGCTGAGGTGGGAGGATCACTCGAGCCCAGGAGTTGGAGGCTGGAGTGAGCTATGATCGTGCTACCATACTCCAGCCTGGGTGACAGAGTGAGATCCTGTCCCTTAAACAAAAGGGGTGCAACGGGAATATGGCGTCCTCCTCTGGCAGAGGGAGGGGACGAGGGACTGAAAGAAGGGCAAGGAGCCAGCCCATCACCTGGGATCTTCCCAATCCAGCAAACCTTCTCAGATTTTGAGGACAGCCACCTCAGTCAGAGGTGGCCAGCCCAGGACAGACAAGCAGCTCTGTGCTGGGGACTCAAACCTGCCATGTGGCCTCATGCAAGAGTCTCAGCGCCCTGTTACTGGTCTGTTTCTTGCCTGTTTCTCACTAGGGATGCTGTGAACATTTGAGGAAGTGGGCGGGGCTGTCCCACCCATTGCTGGACATTTACCATTTACCATCTACCATTCCCTGGCTTTGGCCCCATAAAAGCCAGTAGGGCCCACTCCACATGCAGGAATGTCCTAGCTTAGTTGTGGAGGGGGATGTCATGCCCAGTGAGGGTCCCCTGCAGTCCCTCCCTTCCTTGTATCTGATGGGGGCCGCTCAACAGAGTCACTGTGGCTGGACACCAAAGACCCTTAGCTGGGAACGATGCCAAGGGGAGCTGGAGGGAGCCAGGAAGCTGGGAGAAGGGCCAGGGCCCTTCACATCCACCTGGGAGGACTTTGAGCATTACTAAAGAGCCCCATTTTTGGAAACCCACTGTGTAAAATCCCAAGACACAGCCCAAAGGAAGCCCCGCCTGCATCTGGGGTGCATTTTATTTATTTTTTTTATGTTTTTTTTTCTCGAGCAGAGTCTTGCTCTGTCACCCAGGCTGGAGCACAATGGCATGATCTCAGCTCACTGCAACCTCCCCTGACCAGGTTCAAGTGATTCTCCTGACTCAGCCTCCCGAGTAGCTGGGATTACAGGTGCCCACCACCACGGCCGGCTAATTTTTGTATTTTTCATAGTGACAGGGTTTCACCATATTGGCCAGGCTGATCTCGAACTCCTGACCTCAGGTGATCCACTCACCTCAGCCTCCCAAAGTGTTGGGATTACAGGCGTGAGCCACGGCACCCGGCCCTGGGGTGCATTTTAAAGCTACACGGTATTTATGGATATAGTAAGAGGAGATGAACTTCGCAGTAGTCTGGAGCCCTTGCTCTCCTGATGGGTGGGTCAAAGGCGTTCTCTGTACTGTGGGGAAACCTGCCTCAAAGGCCAAATACATTGGGATGTTTGCTTGAAACGGTCTCAAAATAGAGTTGGAACCCTGGAGCGTGGAGAGGGGTGACATTCAGTTGCTGTTTAATCATGATTTGTTAATTAACAGCTCATTTATGGGAGGCATCTTAGATTCGTGGAAAAAGCAGGGAGTCAGACATCTAGACTCAACCTCCACTTCCCTGCTGTGTGATCTTGGGCAAGCGGCTTAGCCTCTCTGGGCTTCAAGGTTTTTTAAATCTGTAAAATGCGTCTGGGAGTGAATGTCAGGTATTCAAATCACATTGGGAAAATGGGGCTAGGAAAAGCCCTAGACTGAGTTATTGCTAGAACACTCTGGGTCTCAGTTTCCTTATCTGTTCAATGGGTACAGAACTGGAGGTTTAAGTGAGATAATGCAGGTGAAGTACCCACATGGTGTAGGCTTGAGGAAGAAAACATGGGACAATGGTTCCACATCCCTGGGTGACCTGAAAATTAAGTGTGAAATGTCTCATGAGGGCACGAAATGAATATTAGTTTTTGTTCCCTTCCTCTGCCACAAGACTTTGAGAGCAGAAAGGTGAGAGAGACGGTACTCTGTGAAGGAAGGCAGGTCCCCAGCCCAGCGCAGTGCCAGCTCAGGGGATTCTGGGGCGGGGGCTAAGTTCATGGACTGTGTGGGCGTGGTGGGAAGCTTCGTGAACCAGAACCAGGAGCAAGAAACAGCATTCCTTGCGTGGACGGGAAATGAGGGCAAGAGGTCAGATGTCTACAGAAGTCTGCACCCCATGTACTTCAGTTCTGTCTGTGGGTGCAGCCTCTAGAGAGGTGGGTGTTTAGGTACTGAGACCTCCGTCTGTCCTCTGACCATAGGGAAGCCTGTGGGAAGCAAAGGTGGGGTTCTTGAGCCAGACCCAGTCCAGCTCTGGTGCCTGCCCTCCGGTGCGAGCTGACCTGAGATGCACTTCCCTCCTCTGCGAGCTGTCTCAGCACCCACTTGCAGTCACTGCCGCCTGATGTTGTTACTCTTTCACTCCAAGAGGCAGGGAAGTCCTGCTTCTGTGCCCCACCGGTGCTCAGCAGAGGCTCCCTTGCAAATGCGAGGCTGTTTCCAACTTTGGTCTGTTTCCCTGGCAGGATGCCCGTGGCCGAGGCCCCCCAGGTGGCTGGCGGGCAGGGGGACGGAGGCAATGGCGAGGAAGCAGAGCCGGAGGGGATGTTCAAGGCCTGTGAGGACTCCAAGAGAAAAGCCCGGGGCTACCTCCGCCTGGTGCCCCTGTTTGTGCTGCTGGCCCTGCTCGTGCTGGCTTCGGCGGGGGTGCTACTCTGGTATTTCCTAGGTAACGCTGTGGGACCGCCTGGGAGAGGCACCTGGGGAGGACTTGGGGTGACTGTAGCAGGCACAGCAGGACAGGACTGGGTTCCAGGCTCAGCCGTGCTTAGCATGTTGCTGTGTGACCTTGGGCAAGTCACTTCTGCTCTCTGGGTCTCCCTCCCTGTCCTGCCAGCTGGAGATGCTGTCACACCCTGGCTCCAGGTCCTATGGCTCAGGTCTGCTTCCTGCTTGGGCAAAGTGCCCCAAAGCTCCCCGCCAGGTGGGGAAAGTGGGCTCTCCTAGCACCCAGTTCTTGTGAGCCAACCAGCCCACAGAGCATAAACGTTGCCTTCCCTTGCCTGCAGTCCCCCTGGGTTGCCCCTGAGGCTTGGAGCCAACCCAGCCCTAAAGAAGGAGGCCCAGAGGCACTGATGGTACCTGGTACCAATTAGTGCCTCTGCTCACTTGAGCCTAGCCTACGTTCTCCTCTAGGGTGGGGACCACAGCTCTATCCCTTCTGGGTCTCCAGGGTCCAGCATGAATGGGGGACGGAGCAGGCAGCTGGAGAGCAGCCAGCCTTGGGGCCCTCTGCCATGTCCTTAATTATGGCTGGCCCCTCCCTGATGTCACAGCCCTCAGTCAGTCCCCTGGTGCCCAGGGAGCAATTGGCCTGTGCTCTGGGCCCATTCATCCAGGCCTCCGTTCATTCATTCATTGAATAAATGCTCTTGAGCATCTATTATCTTTCTCTAAGATTGATGGAGTCTCTCCTCTTCCTTCTGCCTTTGACAGTGGGAAGTAATGGAGAAACCAAATCGGACTGTGCCTCTACACTGTACACTGTAGAAGGCCCATTCATTTGTTCATTTACTCAGTGCCAAGCACCTCCTGTGTGCCAGGTTCTGGGGATAGCCCCTGTCCTTGTGATTTAGCCAAGGCATCAGACCTGACACTTATGCTAAAGCATGGCATGTCCTGGGACAGAGGAAGCTGAGGGCTGGGAAGCCACGGGAGGGACAACCCAGCTGCCTGCATGATCAGAAGCATCCCATTAAACATCCTGCAAAGGATAGCTAGTGCTCTTACTGGCTGAATCTCCTGGTGGAATTCCAGGCCTGTTGAAAGCAACCTGGGGACCAACTTTGTAGCAGTGGAGAGAAATCCACGTAGGCCTAGATCCAAGGGGGTCAGGGTTGGGAGTGTCTGGAACCAGCATCTGGGAGTGACACTATTGGGAACCCCAGGTCTGACACGGGCCTGCTTGCAATGACTTATAGTGATTCTACCCAGAGTTGAGCAACGCAGGCAGTAGACGCCATGTGCATTTCACCACCAGCAGGAAGCCAGTGCCCCAGATAGCACAGGGCTGTGGGGGCCTCCTCAGGTAGCGGGCTAATTAGTCTACAGGGTAAACCACGGGGCACTGGGCTGGAGGGCCAGGAACTCACCTGCCAATTATTTCTCTTTGCAGAGGAGTTTAATTCCCCCTGATTATGCTCCTGGGGTAAATCACCCCCACCCCAGGAGAGGTGCTCCATGGGGCTGAGGACCCAAGGGGTGAGTGCTCCCAAGCCTCTGCTGGGGGAAGCCAACTCCCCCACAGAGGGATTAAGGGTTGAAGGAGGCACTTCGGGAGCTGTTTGAAAGACTCCTCCCGCCTTGACCAGGCTGTGCTCCTGGGACTGGGTGCTGGGCAAGGAAGTGGATCAGAGACACGCCCTGCCCTGTCTGGATGAGGAGGTGCACAAGTGACCAGTGACACTGGAGCAGGACAGGCCCCAAGCGAGGAGGACAGCCTGGCCCGAGGAGAGGGTGTGGCTGACTTCCTAAGGAGGATGGTAGCAGGACCCTTAATACCACCAGCCATATTTTCCGGGTCCTTTCCCTTTCCTGCTCTCCCAGGCAAGAGTTTTATGTGTTCTCAAGCCCCCAGCACCTGCCTGCCCCTGTCTCCTGCTTCAGTGAGAAAACAAAACAGCTTAGAAGAGAAGCCCCATATATGTTGGCCCACCTGCCCTCCCAGCTGCATCACGTGCACTCCTCCTGGGACCCCGATCCCGCCCCCTCTGCCCACACAATGGCCCAGCACCAGCAAGGACGCCCTCTCTCCCCCAGCAGCAGCGTCTGTCAATGTCCCTTGGGGTGCCTCCCCCATTTCTCTGCTCCTTGAAGGAGCTGTCAGTCCACACACCCAGTCTCTCTGTGCCCTTTCCAACCTGGCTCCCTCTGCCCCCCAACTCCAATGGCCATTGTCAAGCTCGCCAACATGCCAGGTTGCTAAATCCAATGTCCACTTCTCAGTCATCATTGCACTTGACCCGGGGGCTCACCCCCACCTCCAGAAGCCCTTTCCTCCCTAGACTTTTGGCCGCCACCGGGTCCTTTCCGCTCAGCAGGTTGCTTTTTCTGTGTCCCTGCTGATGGGGGGGCCTCTCCTTTCTCTCTCCACCCACTTCTTTGGTGATCTCATCTGCTACCCTTAGCTTCAAGTGCCCTTTATACCCTGATAACACCCACATTTGCATTTCTAGCCTGGGCCTCTCCCTTGAGCTTGTCTCTAGAGCTGCCCCTGCTCTTCCTCTTAATGTCTAAGGAGCATCTCGGACCCCATGCTTTCAGACCATGAGGTCTCTGCATAATTTCCCCCAGACCTGTACCTCCTACATCCCAGTCCAAGACCACTTCTTCTTTCTGGCACCTTCCCCTTACTCCTTTCTTTCTTTTCCACCCAGCCCCACTTTGCCAGCAAACGTGGTCATCTCTAACTCCAAAACACATCAAAAGCAGCTGACGCCAATCACTTCCCACCCTCTCCTCTGCCACAGCTGGGGCCAGGCTCTGTCCCCCTGGACATCTCTCCCCTGGAGCCCTGCAGGCGTGTCCTCGATGCTCTCCCCGCCTCTGCCCTGCCTCCTTAGAGCCTTTCTCAACAGCAGAGGGACCATTTGATAAAGCAAATGAAATCCTCTAACTTCGCTGCTTAAAACCTCGCTTGGGGCCAGGCGCGTGGCTCACGCCCGTAATCCCAGCACTTTGGGAGGCCGAGGCAGATGGATCACCTGAGGTCAGGAGTTCGAGACCAGCCTGACCAATATGCAGAAACCCTGTCTCTACTAAAAATACAAAATTAACCGGGCGTGGTGGTGCATGCCTGTAATCCCAGCTACTCGCGAGGCTGAGGCAGGAGAATCGCTTGAACCCGGGAGGCAGAGGTTGTGGTGAGCCAAGATTGAGCCATTGCACTCCAAGCTAGGCAACAAGAGCGAAACTCTGTCTCAAAAACAAAACAAAACAAAAACAAAACAAAAAAACCACCTCCCATTCCTCCCATCTTACCCAGGGTGAAAGCCCGAGTCCTCCCAGGCCTGGCAAGCCCTACCCGGCCTCTCCCCTTCCCCATCTCATACCCTCCTGCTGTCCTGCTGCTCACTCTTTGCTGCTCCTGAAACACACCAGGCCTTTGCACTTGCCCCCGCCTGGGACATTCTTTCCCCAGATGTACATCACCTTCTTCCCTGACCTCTATATTGCAGCCCGCCCCACGCCCTGATTTCCACCGCACTGACCACCTCTTATACACGATGTGTGGTTTACCGTCTGATTCCTTGCTCATCTACAAGCTATTAAGGGCAGTTTTTTCTTGATAGTTCTGTTCGTTGTTTTGCTCATATAGTCCCGAGTACTTTGGCTCAGTTCCTACACATAGCAGGCTCTCAAGAAGTATTTACTGAGTAAATGAATAGGGGTGTAAACCAGGGCTGTGAGTCTACCCTCTTCACTTCAGCCAAAATAGCCTTTGCAAAACAGAAGTCTGATGACATCATTCCTGATTTTAAACCTTTCATGGTTACCCTTGTTCGTCGGGTAAAGACCCAATGGGCCCTGCCCTGCGGAGGCCCCAGCTCCTTGCCGCCCCTCCCCATCTCTGACTGCTCCAGCCAAATAGGCTTTCAGCCCAGGTCCTCACCATGGTCCCCGTGCTACCGGCCCCGTGCCCCATGTTGCTCCCTCTGCTGGAAGGTACTTCCCTCCCTCTTCTCTTACCAATTTACAGTTTCCCCATCCCTACATCTCAGCTGGAGGGTCACTGCACTCTGGCCCAGGCTGAGTGTCCTCGTCACATCCCCTCAACAGCACCGTGTGGCACTGCTCCCTGATGGCACTGCCCACAGACAGATGCCGCATGCTGTGTGGTTGCCAGAGCCACGCCTTTCTTACCCACCACTGTCAGCTTCACGAGGGGAGGCACATCTGTCTTGGTTAACTGGCGTACCCCATGTAGTAGGTGGTTAGCACACACTGTGGGATCGCTGGGTGACCTCATGAGTGGAAGGATGCCTAGTGGTGCTGACCCATGACCTTGGCCTCCTGGGCCTATCTGGATTTCCTGGCCTTCATGTCACTGGTGTCCTGGACTGGTCACTGTGTCAGCCTCTCCCTGGGAACCTGTAGGACACCATCCATCTGGGAGCCTCTCACCTCCCTGGTACCTTGCAGACATTTTGTCATCCAATAAACTTTAGATGACCATGATGACAATGGGAGTGACAAAGATGATGATGATGACGTTGATGGTGCCGTGGAGACCCAAGACACTGAGGCTGAGCTGAGGGTGTGGGTGGCAGGAGAAGGCATGGAAGAGACAGGAGCCTTTCCCACCCGCTTCCTCCACTAATCCTGCTGGTTCCTTCCTGGGCAGGGTACAAGGCGGAGGTGACGGTCAGCCAGGTGTACTCAGGCAGTCTGCGTGTGCTCAATCGCCACTTCTCCCAGGATCTTACCCGCCGGGAATCTAGTGCCTTCCGCAGTGAAACCGCCAAAGCCCAGAAGATGGTAGGAAAGGATTTGGGGGATGAGAGGGAGGGAATGTGGGGGTGAAAAGAGAGGGGTGGGGTCTGGTCACATGGAGCCAGTTGGTCAACCCACCTGGAGCGCTCACGGGGACCACAGCCCTGCTCCAGGCACCATGGAAGCAGATGAGGGTGAGGGTCATGGGAAAGTTAGTGGACGCTTGGGTCAATAGCACTCGGATTAGATCCTGATCATGCCTCTTACCAGGGGTGGAGCATGACCTTGGGAAAGGTCCCGCAGTGCAGCTGACACTATTGAGGGCCCAATCCTCCCCCTCCGTTACAGGATGGTGGCCCGCTCTTCCCCCTCCACTACAGGACAGTGGTCACTCCTGCCCCTCTGTTACAGGATGGTGGCCGCTGCTGCCCTTCCATTACAGGACAGTGGCGGCTCCTGCCTCTCCGTTACAGGACGGTGGCCCACTCTTCCCCCTCCGTTACAGGACGGTGGCCCGCTCCTGCCTCTCCGTTACAGGACGGTGGCCCACTCTTCCCCCTCCATTACAGGACGGTGGCCGCTCCTGCCCCTCCGTTACAGGACGGTGGCCCGCTCCTGCCCCTCCGTTACAGGACGGTGGCCCGCTCCTGCCCCTCCGTTACAGGACGGTGGCCCGCTCCTGCCCCTCCGTTACAGGACGGTGGCCCGCTCCTGCCCCTCCGTTACAGGACGGTGGCCCGCTCCTGCCCCTCCGTTACAGGACGGTGGCCCGCTCCTGCCCCTCTGTTACAGGATGGTGGCTCACTGCACAGAGGCTGGTCTACTGCCTGCCACTCTCAGGCTGCAGGACCACTGCCCAGCAAGGCAGGCCAGAAGTGCCAGGGGGTTATTCCCAGGAGCAACCCTGAATCATGAGCGCCGGAGCGGGTGGATCAATATCACAGCTTCTTTGGCCCTGGCAGGGGGAATAGTTCACAGAATGTTCCAGGCTGTCTCCCAGAAATGCCCTATTGGGCTGAGCTCAGATGCTCTCAGCTCTACACTGCGCATTCATGGCCCCGTGTTGGTTGCCCACTTTCCAGTCTCTCCCTCCCAACTACTGTTTCCCAGAATCACCTCCAAATAAACCACTTGCCCCACCTTGTCAATGGAGGGTCTGCTTCTGAGGGACCCAGCCTGAGGCTGCCCGTTTCCTCCTCCATGAGGTAGGGGTGATAACAACAGGACCCGGCTGCAGATTTGTTGTGGGTTGCAGTGAAGTTGAGATAACACGAACACTATTCCCACGCTGTGCAAATGCTTAAGAGCCTGTAATCCTGCCAGCAGCGCTGTAGTTGGAGATGTGCAAAAACTACCCATCAGAGCTGCTGGCTTGTCCCAGGCCATGGGAGGAGGTGCAGAGGGGACCCAGGAGCCGAGTGGGGTTTCTCAGAGTTGAGGAGTGACTTTTGGCAAGGGGCAGAGGGGTCATCAGCAGTGCAGGTGGAGGTGAGAGTCGGGTGTAGTGGAAACAGAAAGAAGGGGATGGGGTGTGAGATTCATGCATGCCCCGGCCCGGCCACAAAGCACTGTGTGACTGTGATCAAACCTGTCCACCTTGGAGGCTCATGCATGGAGCGGGGCTGCCAGTAGGAGCAAAGGGCACCTCCAGGTAGGAAGTGGGCCTGTCTGCTCTGCAGAGGGTCCCAGGAGCTGTTGTCTTCCCTTCTTACAGCTCAAGGAGCTCATCACCAGCACCCGCCTGGGAACTTACTACAACTCCAGCTCCGTCTATTCCTTTGGGTGAGTTGTCCTTGCCCCTGACCAGCTCCTGCAAGAAGCTGAGATTCAAAGAATGGGAGGGGCCTCTGTAGGCTTCTGATGCAATGCCTTCATGTTTCAAATGGGGAAACTAAGGCATAGAGAGGGAACTTGGCTTCCTGCATGTCACCCTCCCTTCACTGGGCTCATCTGTAGAATGGAAACACGGGTGTGATAGGTTTGCACCAGACAATGACTGTGATGGCTGATCAAGGGCCTGACACCATCAGGCGAGGCGATGTTGGAGGGGCATGGGGTTAAAAGCATTGGCTCCAGGGCCCGACTGCCCCGTCCACATCTGGTTCTGCTACTTGCGGCATAGTTTATGAGACACAAGTTCACCTCTCATGCCTCAGTTTTCTCACTCGTAAAATAAGGATTATGAGAGTGCCTCCTTCAGAGGTCGCTAGGAGGCTTCTGCGTGAAGACGAACAGCAATGGCTGGGGTGCGGAAAGTGCTTGATGTGCATGAGCAGGGGTGGAGCTGGGGCCAGACCTCAGAATCCTTCCCTGGCCTCTCTCACTTCTGCCTGCCTTAGGGAGGGACCCCTCACCTGCTTCTTCTGGTTCATTCTCCAAATCCCCGAGCACCGCCGGCTGATGCTGAGCCCCGAGGTGGTGCAGGCACTGCTGGTGGAGGAGCTGCTGTCCACAGTCAACAGCTCGGCTGCTGTCCCCTACAGGGCCGAGTACGAAGTGGACCCCGAGGGCCTAGTGATCCTGGGTCAGTACTGGGAGCGGAAACGTGGGGTTGGCCTCATGAGGTTGGGGGAAACAAGCTGTGGTGTGGCCCGGGGAGGCTGCCTGCCAGGGCTGGGGTGCCGTCAGGGCGGGCCCCCCAGGAGAGCCCCCCAGGTGAGGTAGCAGTGCCATTGCATTCGAGGAGCCAGGACAGAAGGGTGGGATGGGGGCATTTAGGGTAAATCTCAGACAAGGCTGGCTCCAAGGGTCTCCTCTAATTTTATTTTCATTGTATTTTCTTTTTTGTTGTTGTTCTTGTTTATTTGTTTGTTCATTTCCTTTTATCAGAAGCCAGTGTGAAAGACATAGCTGCACTGAATTCCACGCTGGGTACGCTACTTTTTTTTCGCCTCCCCACTTTCCTTTTGAGTTGGCGTTTGTCTTGACTTTGTTGTGTATCAGGGGGACACATGGCTTCTATTGTGTGTGCAGGGAGCCCTGGCCAAGAGTCACCCAGGGGATGCCATGGTGGACTCAGCGATGTGTCCCAAGCAAGTCTTGGAGCCTGTAGGGGGAGAGGAGGTGGCGATGTGCATGTGTGTATTTGTGTGTGTCTTGTAGACGGGTGTGCATGCGTTCTTGTGTGGGTGTGAGGATGAGTCAGGTTTAGTGGTCCACGAACGTGACTCTCCTCTATCATTGACTTCAACCTGCCCACAAGCTAGTTTCCACTGATGGTAGAAAATCATCTTGCCAATTCACGGTTTGTCAGTCACGTTGGTTTTAAAACTTGGTCTTTTGGAGGTAGCGGTGCCATTGCATTCAAGAACACTCCTTCCACCTTTTCCTTTCCTTCCCAGTCAGGCTCATCAGCCCTCCCTCCCTACCTGGTGCCATATTGCTAGAGTCACCTTGCGTTTCTCCAAGTGGACCCACAATCTTTCAGCTGACCAGCACAGTCACCACGCTGCACAAGGCAGGAGGTGCTGTCCAAGTTGTAGTTTGTGTGAGTTGTGCAGTGCACCAACTGGCTACTGGACTCTATGGCCCCTAAATTCTCAGATTCCTCCCACACTATCTAGCATTGTCACCCAGAGCCAAGGTGGGGGTGAGCATCTCAACCCCTTCTCAGGGAGGGAGGCAGAGTTTAAATCCTTGTTATACCTTTCCTTACCTTCCCGTCTTCCCATCCTGCTGGTCAAATGCTTGCTTCTTTGTTGGACGGAGGTGATGAGGTCAAAGTACAGTTTTCAAAGAGGTGAAATCATGATTCTCATACAAAGATAGAGCGACCATGTGTCAAATATTTATTTGGCTGATTAATGGGGGAACGAGTAGAATGGTAAAGAATGCAAGAAACTGATCTATTTGTCTATCTATCTATCTATCTATCTATCTATCTATCTATCTATCATCTCTGTTGATATCTGTCTACTTGTCTATCTAGTTATCTAACTAGCTAGCTGTCTATTATCTATCTGTCTGTCTCTCTGTCTCTGTCTAGCTAGCTAGCTGTCTGTTTATCTCTATCTATCTATCTATCTATCATCAATCATTAATGGAAAAAGAACTGCTAGAATAAGACTACCAAGTTAGATACAAACCTGGTTAAGGTCCTACCAGGCAAGAAAACTCAAACCTTTGGAGTTGTCTTTTCTAGTGAATTAAAATCATTGACAGCTTATTACAGTCTTCTGAAAGTTAACATCTACCTCTACAGAGTCTGAGGTTGATAATCTACAACCAATAGTAAGTCAGAGATATTACTCCTGAGAGCCTCAGGGGGACTTAATCAGACGATGCTTGGAGACAGAGACTGGCTCATTGCAGCCTGGACACCGAATCTGGTCAATTGCTGCCTGATTTTGTATAGCCCATGACCCAAGAATGACATATATATATATAACAGAGTCTCACTCTGTCATCCAGGCTGGAGTGCAGTGGCGCGATCTTGGCTGACTGCAACCTCCACCTCCCAGGTTCAAGCAATTCTCCTGCTTCAGCCTCCTGAGTAGCTGGGACTACAGGTGCCTGCCACCATGCCTGGCTAATTTGTATATTTTTAGAAGAGATGAGGTTTTGCCATGTTGGCCAGGCTGGTCTCGAGCTCCTGACCTCAGGTGATCCACCTGCCTCCACCTCCCAAAGTGCTGGGATTACAGGTGTGAGCCACCATGCCTGGCCCCATAGGACATTTTTCAATTATTAAAAAATATAAAAGTCAGCCAGGCATGGTGGCTCATGCCTGTAACCCAGCACTTCAGGAGGCAGAGGCAGGCAGATCACCTGAGGTCAGGAGTTTGAGACCAGCCTGGCCAACAAGGCGAAACCTTGTCTCTTCTAAAAATATAAAAATTAGCCGGGCATGGTGGTGCGCACCTGTAGTCCTAACCAGTCAGGAGGCTGAGGCAGGAGAATCACTTGAACCTGGAAGATGGAGCTTGCAGTGAGCTGAGATTGTGAGATTGTGCCACTGTACTCCAGCCTGGGCGACAGAGTGAGACTCCATCTCAAAAAAAAAAAAAAAAAAAAAAAAAAAAAAAGAAAAAGAAAAAGAAAGAAAGAAAGGAAAGGAAAAGGTCCTATGGAAAGTTATTTTTTCTCCTGCAATAGAAGTGCTATGTAATAGCCTCATGTTGCCTCGTGCCTCTGTGTCCCCATGTTCCTGGCAGTTGTTCTGTAATTATCTGTGCTCAGTGGGTGTTCGTTTCATGAATGAATGATTGAACAAATGAATGAAAGCATGAATGAGGAGACTGGTTCAGTGCATGTCCAGAGCACAGAGTCTCAGGGGGCAGAGATAACAACTCAAATCCTTGAAGTCGACTTTCTGAGCACTTCCTTCATGCCAGGCCCCATTCCTGCGCTGAGGACACCAGGATGACCGTGTCCTCACCCCTGCCCTCGGAGGAACTTTAAGCCCCATGAGGGAGACAGACACATAAACAGATTCTCATAACACCAGGTGCCAGTGTGAGAATAGAGGCCCCAGAGGCAGCGGAGAGAGGGAATTGTTCGTTCCAAAGCAGAAGAGGGGGCAAATCAAGAGCCTCACACAGAGTCCCAGATCTACAGGAGGGAGGGGTTGCTCCTGACTGGGGGATCCTGGAAGACTTCATGGAGGGGGCATCAGATTTGGGCATGGGCCGGGAGTGGTGGCACAAGCCTGTAATCCCAGCACTTTGGGAGGCCAAGTTGAGCGGATCACCTGAGGTCAGGAGTTCGAGGCCAGCCTGGCCAACATGGCAAAACCCCGTCTCTACTAAAAATACAAAATTAGCTGGTCATGGTGGCCCATGCCTGTAATCCCAGCTACTTGGGAGGCTGAGGCAGGAGAATTGCTTGAACCCAGGAGGTGGAGGTTGCAGTGAGCCAAGATTGCACCATTGCACTCCAGCCTGGGCAACAAGAGCAAATTCCATTAAAAAAAAAAATTAGCTGGACATGGTGGTGTGCACCTGTAGTCCTAGCTACTCGGGGGTGGGGGGGGGCTAAGGTGGGAGGATCACCTGAGCTCAGGAGGTCGAGGCTGCAATGAGCTGTTGTGATCGCATCACTGCACTCCAGCCTGAGTGACAGGCTGTCTCAACAATAAAATAAAATAATTTTCAAAAGAAAAAGAAATTCAGGCGTGGGGGTAGGCAGGAATTTGTCAGGGCGAGAAGGAGAAAGGGTTCCCTGAGCAGAGGGAATGGCAGGGGCAAAGACTGGGGGAGGGGAACACCCAAGGCGTGTTCAGTTAATTCCTCCCAGCCCCGAGAGGTGCCAGGCTCCCTGAAGGTGTTTCTGATTAACAAGAGGTTAGCACACACCTCTCCACGGAATTTGTCTCAAAAAAAAAAAAAAGAGTAATTATTAAAGTGGCAAGAGCAAAGAATCTGCTTGGAGCAAGATTTAAAGAACACAAAACCCTAGGAAGAGCCAGCCATCTTTCCCCAGCTGCTGGTGGAGGCTCTGTCCCTTCCCTAGGCAGATATTGTTGTTCTCTCTCTGGGGAGGTCAGCTCCCCACTGCAGTCAGCACGGCCAGGGGTCAGGGAGAAGGGGCTGAGCCACAGGTGGCAGCATCAGAGCAAAGTGTATTCACCTCCATTCCCTTCCTGGTCCTCAGCACTGCCCAGAGGAGGTCATAGGACAGGGATTATTATTACATCCATTTGACAGAACTCGGAATGGCTAAGCCACTGGCCCAGACTCAGTTGACTACCCAGAGGTAGTGAACATCTACCTCTACAGAGTCTGAGGTTGATAATCTACAACCAATAGTAAGTCAGAGTTATTACTCCTGAGAGCCTCAGGGGGACTTAATCAGACAATGCTTGGAGACAGAGACTGGCTCACTGCAGCCTGGACACCGAATCTGGTCCACTGCTGCCTGATTTTGTATGGCCCATGAGCCAAGAATGACATCATCACAAAACTGATGAGTGTTGGTGCTAGGTGGGGAGGGTAGTGCCCCTCCCTCCTTCTCTCCAGTTCCCTTCCCCTATACCCCCTCCCCTGGGGGCCCAGCAGATGGCACTAGCCTGGGGGGCCTGCCCTCAGGCTGACCAAGCTGACAGGGGGACCTTTGCTTGCCTGTGGCCTTCCAAAGAAGACGATTTAAAGCAGAGAAAATAGACTGAAAACTCAGGTTTTATAATTTCGTGTCACCAGGCTGCCTCCCACATCCCAGGTTCATTCCTAAATCCCCACTGGCTCCTGGAAGAACATCAGGCTTCTGGTGAGGTTTAAATGAGATACTGGATGCTCCACGGGAGAGAATATGTTCACCGGCAGACCCAGGTGCCTAGATCGAACACACAGTCGGTGCACAGTCACTGTTTTGAATGAATGAATGAATGAATGAATGAATGATGCAGGTGGTACTGCTTTGTAAGTTCTAGCAGTGCATCAGCGCTTACGGATTAGATGGAAGAGCAGAGACTCACTGGTGTGTGGGGTAGGGGGGTGGGGTATGATGGTGAAACAGTTGTGAAGTGAGGCAGCCGTGAGATGGGCTAGGTCTGAGCCTCAGGCGGGGCCAGCTGCAGGATGAAAAGTCACAGGCCTTTCTCCCCAGCCCTACCTGCTCCGTCTCCCTCACACCCACCTGAGGAACAGGCACTGCCTTTACTGAGCCCTTACTGTGCAAGGTCCTGTGCTGGGCATTCAAACGTGTATCATCCCACAGCCTCTGCTGGCGGCTCTGCAAGGGTGGTGTTATCGTCCCATTCTATAGATGAGGAAAGCAAGGCCCAGGAAAGATTAGGTGGTGGCTGGGCAAACCCAGATGTGTCTGGCCCAGGTCTGTGCAATGGACACAATCATTGAAAGTATCTCATACAGCTGTTGTGGGCATTGAGCGAGACAGTGAGGGAAGGCATTCAGTTCAGTTTCTGGCCTGTAGCAAATGCTTGATAAGCACCTGTTTTATTCTGATGGCTTCACCATCATTAGCTCAAAGCTCATGTCCTCCCTGCAGGGCAGCCTCCCAGACTCCTCCTTAGGGCACTCCCTTCTCTCTACCGGAAGTGAAGCCCTCATCCCTTCTTCTCCTCATTGCCTGTGGCCTCGCTGCCACAGCAGCCAGGGGAGTGTGTGGTCCAAGCCAGCCCATGTCCAGCCTTGCCCAACCTTCTGTGGCTCCCTATGGCTGCAGGAGAAAGCAGCGCCCATCCTGGGAATGGCCTGGGCCAGGCCTCCCTGCCTTCAGCTTGTCCTCTAGGTACACGTGCCCTGTGTGTACTTTTCTCAAAGCTGCCTGGCTCGCCCCAGCCTCTTTGCTCACGCGGGGACCCCCAGGATGCCCCCAACCCACAGGCCGGGTTTGGAGCTGTCACCTCCTGAGCTATTCTTGCCTGTTCTGTGTCTGTCTGTCCCCACTGTCATCCATGTCCCCAGACAGTCACTGGATCTTTACCTGGGCACTGAGAAGGCATGAAGCTCAGTGTGTGTCCATACCATGAGTGAATGACTGAACCAATGAACAAATGCATGAATGAGGATACTGACAGGGAAAGAGAAGGATGGGGTAGAGCGTGTCTGGCTATCCCCACCCGGCTCCCCTGCCCAGCCCATCCTGCCTGGTGGAGGACCTTGAGGGACCTGGCTCCCCAGGGTCCCCTCCTTCTGGCTCACAGGAATCAGGGGCTGTGCCCCTCTCCCCGCTCCAGGTTGT
Source organism: Gorilla gorilla gorilla (assembly GCF_029281585.2). NCBI lineage: Eukaryota > Metazoa > Chordata > Mammalia > Primates > Hominidae > Gorilla > Gorilla gorilla. The sequence continues at coordinate 35,089,420 of NC_086018.1, read as the reverse complement.
TACCGCTACAGCTACGTGGGCCAGGGCCAGGTCCTCCGGCTGAAGGGGCCTGACCACCTGGCCTCCAGCTGCCTGTGGCACCTGCAGGGCCCCGAGGACCTCATGCTCAAACTCCGGCTGGAGTGGACGCTGGCAGAGTGCCGGGACCGACTGGCCATGTATGACGTGGCCGGGCCCCTGGAGAAGAGGCTCATCACCTCGTGAGTCCCTGGGAAGGAGGGCGGGAGGGAGGGCTGGAAAAGGGAGTGGTTGATGGGGGAGTTGAAAGTCACACACAGCATTCTTATACAAGGGAGGGTAGGACCTTGGGCCTGGGTATCTGGGAGACAGGACGGCTAGCCTAGAAGGGATAGGGGAGAGGAGGCTGGAGATGGTTGTGTACTGGGGGCGCTTCCCCTCCGCGAGCCTCAGTTTCCCCATCTGTAACAAAGCCGTTGTTCTAGATGACTCCTGAAGTCAGCTTTGGGAGGCACCATGGCTTGTTGGGATCTTTCAGAGTCTGGCTGCAGCCTGGACTTTCATCCTCTGGGCTCGTTCCTAAATCCTGACTGCTTCCTGGCCGAACACCCACCCTCCCTGCTTCCCAGGCTTCTGGTGGGGTTTAAATGAGATACTAGATTCCCCGTGGGAGGGGATGTCTTCACTGCCGGGCCCTCGTGCCTAGACCAAATGCACAGTAGGTGTGCAGTATCTATTTTGAGTGAATGAATGAATGATGTAGGTGGTACTGCTTTGCAAGTTCTAGCAATGCATCAGAGCTCACGGATTAAATGTAAGAGCAGAGAGGCTCACTGGTGTGTGGGGCGGGGGTGTGGGGATGTGATGGGGAACCCCCTGTCTCCTAGCTGTGTGCCCTAAGGCAAGTTACTTTGCCTCTTAGAACCTGCTTACCTTGCCGGATCATTGGAGGATTTAAATCAGACTATCTGTGCCATGATCCTTACACATAGTGAGTGCTCAGTAAATGCTAGCCATTATTATTATCATTATATAGGGTCTAACTGGGACTGGGCTGCAAAAGGCATTGAGTGAGAGGAACCATTTGGATTTTGATAAGTGGGGAGCTATTGAAAGTTCTGAGAGGCAAAGTAACTTGCCTTAGGGCACGCAGCTAGGAGGCAGGGGGTTCCCCATCACACCCCCACACTCCCACCCCACACACTAGTGAGCCTCTCTGCTCTTACATTTAATCCGTGAGCTCTGATGCATTGTTAGAACTTGCAAAGCAGTACCACCTACATCATTCATTCGTTCACTCAAAATAGATACTGCACACCTACTATGCGTTTGATCTAGGCACCAGGGCCCGGCAGTGAAGACATCCCCTCCCATGGAGAATCCAGTATCTCATTTAAACCCCACCAGAAGCCTGGGAAGCAGGGAGGGTGGGTTCACAATCATGCTTACCTTGCAGGATCATTGGAGGATTTAAACCAGACTATCTGTGCCATGATCCTTACACATAGTGAGTGCCTAGCACTTACACGCTAGCCATTATTGTTATTATTATATATACTCTAACTGGGACTGGGCCACAAAAGGCATTGAGTGCCAGGAGCCATTTGGACTTTGATATTTGGTAAGTGGGGAGCTATTGAAAGTTCTTGAGCAGAGGAGTAGGGCTTTAGGGCATAAGATATGGTGTGGAGTACAGAAGTGATCAGGATCAGAGGGCAGGTGGTTGGGGGTGGGGAGGAGGGACTGGAAATGGCCTTGACCTCTGGGAGCCTGGTCCTCCCACAGGATGGGGAGATGGGTGTTAGCCTACAAAGCACTGCAGGAGGTGGGGAAGATGCTCTGGGCTGGGCAGTTCTCAGTGATTGTTTATTGAGCACTTACTTTGTGCTGGGCGTCAGGCTGATGCCTCTTCTGTCTCACTTGGGCTGTGGACAGCCTCCAGGCAGATGGGGATGGGACCAGTGTGTTCAGATCAAGTGCAGTCTTTGAATGTGAGCTGGCAGAGGTTCTTGCCACACCCCTCCCCCAGGGCCTCTCCGAGCTGCTCTCTCCTTGTCACCCCTCCTGCTGCCCTGCTGGGTGTGACCTCGATCTGCAGCATGTGCGTGGGCTGAGTTTCTGGAGGGCTCTGGGAAGTGCAGAGAAGCCAGACACCATCTGACTTCCAGGTCCCAAAAGGGTGGGGACACTTAGGGGTTTCCCCTGGGGCTTCTCCGGGTGCCTCTCAGCCCGGGAGGGGACCTGACTGCCAGGTCCAGCTCTATTCCTACTCACTGCGGCTCCTGGTGGCTCTCTCATCCCAGACCCTTGGAGAAGCTCTAGAATGACAGGTCAGACAACATTTGGGGTTCTCAAGCTTGTACCCCAGACACCTGCTAGGGAATGGGGGTGAGGGGGACTTTGGTGGTGATGGGAAGACAGAGCAGGTGGCCCCTTGCTCAGTTTCAACCATGTGCTTTGATTCTGCGTTCCATATTTCATTTACAACAAGGGCTCTGCCGCTAGGTAAATAAAACAAAACCCCCCAACAATGAAAGCTAAAGCCCCCATTAAAGGTGACCTCCAGGTCTCTTCCATCCTAATATCGTATCTCCCACCTCCCAGGGAAGATGAGCCGGTAAGGCCAAAAAGGATATGGCTGTGTGGGAGGGTGGGGGGCACCGGGGTGGTTGGGGAGACTTGGGCACTGCAGTAGGAAGATCAAGCTGGAATGGCAGGAAGAAGGGACGAGGGCCTGGGGGGTGAGGGGGGTGGTGCCTGCTACTGGAGGCCACCTCTCTCCCCTGGCAAGAGGCCAGGGGAAATGCCCCATCCCCGGACCCTGGGCACCAAGACCCTCCCAGGGAGACCCTTGGGGTTATGCCCACCATGCCTCCAGCTGGCTGCAGGCTGCTCGGGTGCCATGTGTAGCGATTTTGAGGCTGTGCTTGGAGGAGCTCAGGTACTCGCTTGCTAAGGTGCCTGAAATCCCTCCAGCAGCACGCCTTCCTCCTGTCAAGGCCCAGGTGCCCACGCACAGTCGGCAGGCAGGGAGGCTATTGGGTTGCCCATTCGGAGGGAGGTGGGGCCGTTAGTTTCTTATAAATTGACCCATCAGATGCGCTGGACTCCAGAGAGTGTTGCCATTGACACTGGGAAGTTTGGTGGAGGCTGGTGAGAGGGTGAAGGGGAGCTGGGGAACCCCTGTCTGAGACAGGCAGACCAGGGGCACCTACATATGTGGGAGGGTACCAGCCATCACAGGCAGTGCCTAGCGCAGGCCTATCTCTGCCACGGACTGCCGGTAGGGCCTCAGTTTCCCTATCTGGAAATCAAGCAGCTCACCCCAACAGTGTCACCAGTCTTTTCAGGGCTGACTTTCCAGATTTCTAAAAGCCCAGAAGTCTAAGATACGGTTATTTGTTCTGAGCCTCCCAGGCGCCAAGCTCTGGGCAGATTTCTGGGGCACCCTGGGGGTCACGAGACCACACCTGCCTTCTCCCTGCCCATCCTTGAGCACAGCCAGGAGTCGCGGTGCCAGAAGCGGTGGTCCCTGCAGGTGCCAGTCTAGTCTTCCTGCCAGGGACGCTAGGGGGTCACAGATGATTCTGTAGCAGGGTGGAGGGGTCTGGGGAGGGAGCATGGGACTCGAGCCAGCCGTCATCATCAAACTGTAAGCTCCAGAAGTCTGGGGAACCTCCTGGCCTCTCTCACCCGAGGAGCTAGCCTGGTCCTTGGAGGGCCTTTAGTCTGTCCTCTGGGGCTGGGGAGACACAGAATTCTCCCCACAGACACACAGTGGTCTCTGGTAGCAGATCCGGACCCAGAACCCAGATGTCCAGACTCCCGTCCACCCTCCCCCAGCAGCCGCCTGCCGCCCTCCCTGCCACTCCCCTCCCAGACCCCAGCCCAGCCTTGCCACCTTTCTGTTCTGCCAGGGTGTATGGCTGCAGCCGCCAGGAGCCCGTGGTGGAGGTTCTGGCATCGGGGGCCATCATGGCGGTCGTCTGGAAGAAGGGCCTGCACAGCTACTACGACCCCTTCGTGCTCTCCGTGCAGCCGGTGGTCTTCCAGGGTGAGAGGTCAGGGGTCCCTGGGGCAGGGGAGGGGTGGTGGTAGAATCCAAGGGCCCTCCACTGGGCTCACTGCTCACCTTTTTTGCCCAAATTGAGGATGGGATGGGGAGAGGGAAGATTCTGGAAGCTCCTGCTGCTCTCCACTCCCCACCCTGGCCCCCCTCTTCCTTCCGTCATTTGTACTTCCACCCCCCTCTTCCCCTTGACCGTCCTACCATTCGCAGTCTCTGTCTTCCTGACATCGCTCCCTCGCTTCCCTCCTCTTTCTCTGTCCTTCCTTCTCTCTCCTTTTCTCTTTTCTGTGCTGACCGCCTCTCCTCCCTCCTCACTCTCCTGGACCTGTGTCCCCTCCCCTCTGCCCCTCACCCCCTCCCTGCCCTCTCCCCTTGGCACCCACCAGTGGCTGGGCCTGGAACACGGGTCTGTTTGCAGCAGGACTAAGAACTCCTTGGATTCCGCCCTAGACAGTCCGCTTACAGCCAAGAGGGTGCAGGGAGCTTGGGGAGGTGTGATGGCAGCACAGCCAGGCCACGGCCACTGGTGTGGCAGGTCTCCCACTGCCTTCCCAGCCCCCACCCTCCTCCTGCTTCGGGACCTCCCTCCTTGCCCCCTTCCCAGGAAGGGCACGTCCCACCCCGCATGGGACAGCTGTCCTGGGCCTGGGCCAGCCATACTTCTGTGCAGGAGGTCCAAACTTTGCCATTTCTGGAGCTCAGGAGGGGAGGATGGCAGAGAGGAGGCCACAGAGTGTTGGCAGCTGCTTCTGCCTCACCCCTCTCCCCACTCTTCTCCCTCCCACTCAGGGTCCCAGCCCTCTTCTCGGTTTATCCCCAAACTGTCTGGCATAGACCTGGGTCCCCAGCTGGCCAAACTGGAGCGCTAAATGGGTAGCAGAGCTGTTCCCTTGGGAGTCTGACACAGGCTCGAGGCGGGAGGGAACAAAGGGCTTTGGGGGCCCTGGCCCAATGGAGAGATGGCCAGGGCAGGTGAGCATGCTCCTGTCCCGACCCCTGGACCCCTCAGCCTCTCACGGTGTAGCCTCAACCAAGCCACTCCTTTTCTCCGAACCTCATCTTGGAAAAGGGGAACAGCTCTCTCTCCCCCAGCCACCACCGTGAGGCCTGTGCGGGTGTGAATGCATTTTGTAAACTGGCGAGTGCTGTCCCGCAAATGTCAATAACTAACACGGATCGAGCACTTACTACATGCCAGGCCGTTTGAATGTTTATGTCTTTTTAATCCACTCTACTACCCTAGGAGGTGTGTGCTATTACTGTCCTCATTTTACAGATGAGGAAACTGAGACCCAGGTTCACACAGTCACATTCAACCACAGCACTTTGCTGGCAGAGGTGGTAGGGGTGGTGGGGTTACAAGCTGCACCAGCCTGCTGGGAGGTGCAGCCAGGGGACCCCTGTGTAACGGCTGCTCTACTGGTCCAGCCTGTGAGGTGAACCTGACGCTGGACAACAGGCTCGACTCCCAGGGCGTCCTCAGCACCCCGTACTTCCCCAGCTACTACTCGCCCCAAACCCACTGCTCCTGGCACCTCACGGTGAGACCCCACCCTGCCTGCCCACCTGCCCTCTGCCCCAAGCACACTACAGGTCCCTGGTGACCCAGGATGAGAGGGGGCAGTGTCCCGCCTCTGCTGAAGCGCCCACAGGCTGAGCCCTGGGTACACATCCTGCCAGGGTGGAGAGGGCTGTGGGCGAGGTCTCCCTCTGTGGGTCACAGCAATGCCTGTTTGTTGAGTGACTGACAGACTTTAGCCCCACCTGGGACTCTGTGTTTCCTTCTCTTTGTTGTTAGGGAGGTGGGTTCACCAACCTGGCCATACCCCATGGGCCACCTGATGGCCCGCTCCTCCCTCCCAGGTGCCCTCTCTGGACTACGGCTTGGCCCTCTGGTTTGATGCCTATGCACTGAGGAGGCAGAAGTATGATTTGCCGTGCACCCAGGGCCAGTGGACGATCCAGAATAGGAGGTACCACTTCCTCTCCTCCCTCTGGCTTCCTTTCCTCCCTCCCCCTCCCTCTCTTCCCTCCTCAACAGTGACCCCCTCATTGGAAGCCCAAGTCCCCAATCTCAGAGGGGCAGCAAGGGGAGCGAGCAGAGGCTGGGGCTGGTGTCGGGCCTGTTGCTCTTGACCTTGTCCTCGTCCCGGCCTCCGCCCTGGCCCCGGCTTCCCCTCTGGCTACCCCAGAGGTCTCAGACACGTTTGGTCATCAGACACCTTGGATGCTGATTCTAATTACAGCAAAATGGTCTCATCTTCTTGGGTGCTGTAACTCCCTCTGGCACCCTCAATCCTTCAATAAAATGTTTCCAGAGTCAAAGGACTCATGGGCACTTTGGTGCCTTCCCTCTAAACCCAAGGCGTACCATCAGAGGTGCCTCTCCCTTATCATGAACCCCTGTTGCACAGCCAGGCCCAATCCCATTGCACAGGGTAACATGGAAATCACGGGTGCCCTGGATCCCCCGAATCCCCAACGGGGCACTTGCCCTCTTCCCTGCTCTTGCCCTTGCCCCCTCTGGTAACTAAGTTTCTGACAAAGAAGTGAGTCCTTCCAGAGATGTGAGCAAGAGACAGTGGGGTTAGGCTAAGCGACCACCGTTGCCAGGGTCACTATGGCATGAGGCCGGTAAGTGCCCACTGGGCCTGGCCACCAGGAAGCCATGGGTGGTGCTGACAGCTTCAGAGGCCTGGGCTGGGCAAGGAGGCAGGGAAACAGAGACAGGGTGTATGGACAGGTTTTCATTTGTCTGGGAAGAAAAGAGAACTAGGAAATTCAAGAAAGGGGACATTTAAGACGGGAGAGGTTCCATATCTCAAATGTGTGGATCATCCCAGCATCCCCAGAGGGAGAGAAGGAGGCTCAGGTGCAGGTAATATTGTTTAGAGCGGGGAGGGTGGGCAAGGGGAGAGGGAGGCCCTCCCATGGCTCCATTGTTGGGGAGCAGAGGTTTGGGGAGAGAGAAGAGGAATATTGAAGCAGTGATGGCAGAGCCAGGGAGACCCTTTCCCTGGGAATCCGGGGTGAAAACAGTCATCGTATCAGCGTCAGGAAAGAGGAGACTCTATCCTTCATCGCAGGTTGGGCCTCTGCCCTCCCTTCCAACCTCGGAATTCTGGGGGCCTAATGGGTTCAGAGTCTAGTACGCAAGATTTGTCATTTGTTGATTTCACAGAGTTTGAATATCTAAGATGCCAGTCTTGGAAGATGCCAAAATTGGAAGGCTCTGGGGCTCTAGAATTCTTGGATTTCTGGGGTCTGTGTTCCCAATCACCAACACTTGTAATTTGCTTGTTGGCTGATCCTATTCAAAAGGATCATCCAGACAAAAGGTGACGAAGAATGACAAGGTTTGCTTGACTCCTTTTTGCAATTTATCTGGGACTAGGATTAAAAGAAAGGAGAAGAAATACTCAAGGTATGATTTAGGGCTATGCTGTTGGCGGTAACATGGGGAGTGACTTTGGGCCTGTGCTGTTGGGGGTGATATGGCGAAGCAGTGCCTTCAGGGCTTTGCATTTGGTGGTGATATGCTGATGGAGTGTGACATCAGGCCTGTGCTGCTGGGGTGGCATGCTGGTTCAGTGATGTCAGGCCTGTGCTGTCTGGAGAGCAGAAGGCTTCTGTAGCATGATGGGGGCACCTCTGGGAACGGCTGCCCTGACCCCTCATGGAGCTCGCTTGAGGCCTCCTTGCTACTCACCTAGGCTGGGGATGGCTGGCTTCACCCCCGCTCACAGGAACCCGCAGGGTGACCCTGAGATGGATCCATGATTCACAGTTCTGCGAATGATGAGAACATGTTTTCCTGCCTCCCTCCCTACCCCAGAGCTGAACTTTGTGTCTCAGGGAGGCCCAGAAAGGAGAAGGAACAGTCTTGGGTCTGACACTCCCTGTCTCATCCCTCACCCCCTCGGCGACTCCATTTGCCAGAGGCGGGGCCCCAGCATTCAGGGGTTGTGGGGGGTTCGGTGGCCTGGAGTTAGGTGCTAAGACAGGCGTTCAGTGCATTGGCCCAACAACTTGTGTGGTCATTGGCGCCATTCCCGTTTCCCAGAGAAGGAAATCAAGGCTCAGCAGGATTAGGTGGCACGCAGATGGGTCCACAGATGGGGTCTCTCCCATACCCCCAACAGCCACAAACAGCAGGCCAAAGGATGCTCCACACCGTGCTTCCTGTGGGAAGGCCCTCCTCCCTCCCTGATGCAGTTGGGCAAGGGCCTGGGTACTGGGGAGACAGGGACTTCGTGAGCTACCCTTGGGTAATGACAGAGAGAGTGTGGAACACGGATGGGAGAGTCTTTTCCCTAATCCAAAGGAATGATGCCTCGATGGTGAATTTGAGGCACTAGGACAGCTTCCAACAGGGTGGAGGGATCTTGCCAGAATCTGAGCACCATTGAGCTATAGAATGTGTGGGCTGAACTGGTCCTAGCACCCAACCTATGGTACAGGTGGGGAAACTGGGACCAGCGAGGGCTAAGGACTTGGCCTCTTGTCCCTGTCTTTTCTGCCTTTCAGTGGTGGAGATGGGCTTCAGGGTGTAGCCAAGCGGTGGCTGGGTGGTGAAGATGAGGCCTGACAGCTCCCTGTGCCCCCACAGCTCCCCCTCTCTCTGTTCAGTCCTCCCTTGCCACACGGGGGTGGAAGTGCTCAGCAGGGGCTGGCATCAGGGTTTGCATGGATCCCTAGATGCACCCTCTTCCTTGTCTGTGAAACAAGGGGTTCAGGCCAGCCCAGGGCCCCAATCTTTGATTGCTTACCCATCAGGAAGCTATTGTCTCCCGTACAAGTTGTGTTTATTAATTCCTGGCCAAACGCCATTCCAAGTCAGGCTGGTGAGGTGGAAAGCGCTTAAGTGTCGAAGCCAGACAGGCCAGGGCTCAGCACCTGTCTCCTCTGCTTCCTACCTGGGCGAGGACTTACATCTCCCAGCCTCAGGTAACTCATCTGAAAAAAGGGCATGAAAGAGACCCCCGCCCTGGGAAGACTAAGTGAGACAACGCGTGGAGAACATTGCACACGCGGGCGCAGGTCAAGTGCAACAAACCTGCATTCATCACCGGCTCTCACTCCGCTCTGGGCAGGCACAAGCTGAGGGGTTTATGGTGCTGGCTCTTTCAGCCTCAATAACCCAGCGAGGAAGCAGGTGCCTGTACTGCCTTCACAGACCAGTGAGACACCCAAGACACAGAGAGACGAAGTAATTTGCACAAAGTCACCCAGCTCTTCGAGCCAGAGTTAAGGCCAGGCAGCCTGATCTGGAGTGCACGTGGGTGCACAGATGCATGTCTGTGTGCGTGCGTGCATGCATTCATGCATGTCTGTGCACGTGTATGTGCATGTGTGTGTGGTCCACGTGTGCGATTCTTCCCTCTGAGCCTCTAGCGGCCCATGCCAGCTGATGACTCCCTCAGCCAAGGCATCCCCAGCCAACCCACTGGCATCTGGGTGGGGGGATCAACAGTTTCTGTGGCTGTCCCACCAGTTCCAGAGCGGCCTGGGAAGTCCCAGCCCTTTCTTCTCAGACTTTCATTAAGGGTCCAGGGTCCCCAGGGGCAGACTCTTGTCCCCTCCCCGCAGACTCCTCCTGTGTGAATGAATGTGGAAGGGAAGGCAGAGGTGGCACCTGCAAACCATCCACACTGGGCCAGTGTGCCCTCTAGTTATGATCATGGGCGATAGTGATCAACCCATGTAGATGCTGAGAAATTCTTAGAATGAGCATTTGTTGGAAATCTGCTTGTGTGGGTGGCAAAGACATGAGAGGTCTAGGGAAGAGCAGATTTTCAGACAAGGCACTTTAGGGAGGGGGGGGGTACAGCCCTTTGGCCCAGAATGCCCATTGATGGAGAGGGCGGGTCAGGGGAGAGGGTATCTTAACCCTCAAGTGCCAGCGTAGTGATGAGGAAAGGCTGGCCTGGGCCCCCCATAGACTAAGCATCCTTAGGCCCTTCACCTGACTCCTCTGAGACTGTGGTGCCTCCTTCACCCCTGACCTGCCTACTTTCTACCTAGCTTCTCCCGGTGCCCACTTGAGCCCAGCTGAGGCCTCAGGCCCTTGAGTGGCCTGGGAGTGGCAGAGGGACTTGGCCCGTGAGATCTGGCCACGGCTGCTCCATTTCGCAGAAGCCACTCTCACGGGCTGCCACCGAAGCACAGGCTTCCCCCTTTCTGGGAACCTGCCTCCTGCCAGCTTCCTCTCCTGTGACATCACTTCTCTTGTGATTCGCCCCACCATTTCCACTCACTCCCAGCCAGTGGGGACAGGCAGAACCATGGGTTCCCTAGGCCAGCTGGAGCCACCCCTGACCCAGCCTGGCCTGGCTATGGGGTGGCCCTTGTGTTCTCCGGAGCGCTAGTGGCCAGCACAGCTGGCAGCCACAGACACTCGGTGGGAACTGCAGTGTGGCTGACCTGAGCTGGGCTGGCCGTGCAGGAGAGCGCAAGCTGCTTCCTCCATGAGCTCACAGCCTGATGTCAGCAAGTGCTTCAAAGAAGTCATTTCCTATGCATGCCTTAAACCATGCCACAAGGGAGATACGATCACCCCTGTTTTACAAATGTGAAAACTAAAGCTTGCTGAGGGTGACCCAAGGTCACACAGCTTGTTCCTGGGGCAAAGCCAAGCTGCCAGTTCAGCTCTGCAGCCCCAGGTCTAGAGCTCTGGCAATGCCAGGTGCTGCTCTCCTCCCCTCTTCAGCACTTGCCTTCTGTGACCCTCCTTCCCCTTTAACCTGTCTGTAGGTAAGGGCACGGGGGGTGTGCATTCATCCACCCACGCACCCTTCTTTCCTTCTTCCTTCTTGTGTTCTCCCCACCCTTCCATCCATCCACCCATCCATGCATTTATCCCTCCAGGCAGTACATCCTGACAGGGTCCCTGTCTACCTCCTGGATGAGGCAAGAAGGAAATATTCCCCATATCCAGAGAGGTGAGGAAGCAAGGCAGGCCACACGGTGCAAAAATGTGCCTTCAGACACTCAGTACTTTGTAGCCAAGATGAACTGGCAGGCATCGCAGCAGTCAGGCTTCTGGTGCTTCTTGGAGAGGGCTAGAGGGGAGCACTTGTTGGACGGGAGGCACTGGAGAGCCAGAGAATGTGCACCCTCCCCCAGAAAGTTCTGCAGCAGAAACAGAAAACTCAGATGGGCCAAGGGGCCAGGCCAGGGCTAGAGTCTATGATGGGGGGTAGGGTAGTCCAGTGGTGTTTTCGGGGTTTGTTCTTTCTTTCTTTCTTTCTTTCTTTCTTTCTTTCTTTCTTTCTTTCTTTCTTTCTTTCTTTGTTTCTTTCTTCTTTCTTTCTTTCTTTTCTCCTTCTCCTTCTTCTTCCTCTTCTTTCTCTTTCTTCTTTCTTCTTCCTTATTCTCCTTTTCCCTTCTTCTCCCTTCCTCCTCATCTATTTCTCCTTCTCTTCCTTCTCCTCCTCCTCCTCCTTCTTCTTCTCCTCCTCCTCCTCCTTCCTCTTCCTCTTCTCCTTCTAGAGGAGCAGGAATCTGGATTATTATGTGAAGTTAGCTCGCGACTCAATGAAGCAATTTCTACATGCTGCATAAACAGATTGTCTTTACGCTGAGTGACTCCGCTTGGGCCACTAGATTTCAGCCGCTGCCTTGAATTCCTCTCTGGCGCTTTCTAAGCAGACGCTTGTTCCAGGGATTCCACCACCTCTACCCGTGCTCCAGGCCTCCAGAGTGAGAACCAAACACCGCCCAGACAGACAGGTTCCCGGGTACACGGTGAGGCCCTGGGGAAAGGTTGCTGCCAGCTACAGACTGGTTCTAGGACTCTCCCTGGAGGTTGAGAGAACTTCCTGTAGCAGGCACAGGTGTCTTTGCCTTACAGCCCCTGCCCAAGGCTTGGGTGACACTACAGGTCCTCAACGCAGTTGCTTCTAGGGTGAAATGTTCCACTCCCCTCCAACCCCGGCTTGGGTTCCTTCTCTGTCTCTCCACAATCTCCCTGTGACTGTGGGAGGGACACCCCAAGGCCCATGGGATGCGCTTGACTCCTCATTCCCCGGACTAGTCCTTCCCAACCCCTGGCTCCCCTGTCTACTTCCTGAGGTCCTTCTGTGAGGAAAACAATCCATGATAACTTTATAGACAAACAGACATCAAAACCTGCGTTTCCTGGGTTTTACGAGGGCAAGAGGGCCAGGCTTGCTCAGGGGCGCCCCCTGGCGGTGCCTCATCCCCCACCGGCCCTGCTGGGCTGGGGGAACCATGGTGGGGGGTGGCGGCTCCCAACCTGTTCTGCCTCAGGACCCAGTTACTCTCTGCAAAATGACTGAGTACCCTAAAGAGTTTTTGCTTATACAGGTTATAGATCTATACTTGCAGCATTAGAAATTGAAACAAAATTTAAAAATATTTATTAATTCTTTTAATATAATTATAAGCCCATTACACATTTGAATATAAGTAACATTCTATGAAAATTAGTTGCATCCTCCAAAAGTACAAACATTTAGTGACAAGAGTGCTGTCATTTTACATTTTTGTACATTTCTTTAACAACTGGCTTCACAGACCACAGGTGGGACCTTCGAATCTGCCTCCGAGTTCAATCAGTCCCGATGTCACACATCAGTCTCTGGAAAACTCGCCTGTCACCTTACGAGAGAATGAGGGCAAAAAAGGCAAATGACATCTGAGTGTTACTATAAAAATGACTTTTGGACCCCCAGGGGTCCCCTGACTGTGCTTTGAGAACTGCTGGTTGGTGTAAGGGTAAGATTGTGGTCACTGTGGCCAGATAGACTTAGGGGGATGCCAGAGTCTAGGCCAGGCATGTGGAGGACATGGGGCATGTAGGGGGCTCAGACCTCAGAGCTCCTGTTGCAGTGGGAATTCGGAGCCCTCCCCTCAAGCAAGCTAGGTGAGCTCTTCTGGGTCCTGAGGCAAGATTCTGGCTCTACCTTGGCTCCTGCGCTCTTGAGCCTCATCTGTAAAATGGGATGAGAGCAATTCCTCCCTCCCTGGGTGGAGGTGCTGCTTGAACCTCAGAATCCCCGTGCAACGAGGCCTTGTGATGCCATAGCCAATGAGGCTCAGCCCCAGCCACACACCTGGAGATGTTAAAACAGCCTCAAAGCTCATCTTCAGCTGTTCGGTGGCTAAGGAATTGATGAACTTATTGAACGGTTAAGTGCTTACCACATTCTAGAAGTTCTGGGGAAGTGCCTGGCCCTTGGGAATCATGGCCGGCTCCGCAGGGTGTTGGATTTGCTGTGGGATGTCCCCACTGGCCTTCAGGGGCATTCCTGATGCTCTCTGGATTTCCATCTGCTTTCTCTGCCAGGGGCATTTTCAGCTCTCCCTGCAGATTTTCAACCTGCACCCTGAGTGTGTTTCCCCCATCTGCAAAGCACTCTGATTTGCTCTGTGGGGGGCATTTCTATGAGCTGATGAAGCTGTCCCCATCTGTTCTGCAAGGGTGTCCCACCTGGGATGAAAAGGAACCCCCGGCTGCTGTGGAGGGAGGGTCCCACTGTCCTGGGGGAGTGGCTGCACCCACTCTGTGAAGTCATGCCGCTGCCCACTTGCTCTGTGGGGTGAGGTGCACCGGACTCTCTGCAGGAGGAACCCCTGGGCCCATGCGCTGGAGATGGGAGGGCTCCTACCTGTTCTCTGGTAGGAGAGAAAGACTCAGCCTCTCTGGAGATTCCCCCACCTGCTCTGTTTGAACAACGGTATCTTCTTGGTGGTGGTGTGGCAGGGGTGCAGGGGCGGTGTTGTCCAGCAGGGATGTGAGGGTGCTCCCACAGCTGGGGGTGGTCCCACCCCGTGTGGCCATGCACAGAGAAGGTGCTGCCCATCAGCACTAAGCTACTGGTCATGGGAGAAGGACTGGTCCTTCCCTCAAGCCCACAGTGTCACAGGGAGGCAGGAGGGTTGGTGCCTAAATGGGGAGCACTGCTGCCCCCTCGTCCCACACCAAGCTCAAGGCAAATGACCGTGCACATCTGTGGACAGTGGGGCAGTCAAGGGCTTTTGCCTCAACTGACACATTGAAGCCTTTTGTCAGATTCAAGGTCAACAGAAATAATTTTTCCTTTCTTTCTTTCTCTTTTTCTTTTCTTTTTTCTTTCCCTCCCTCCCTCCTTTCTTTCTTTCTCTCTCTCTTTCTCTTTCTTTCTTTCTTCTTTCTTTCTTTCTTTTTCTTTCTTCTTTCTTTCTTTTCTTTCTTTCTTCCTCTCTTTCTCTTTCTTTCTCTCTTTTTCCCTCCCTCCCTTCCTTCCTTCTTTCCCTCCTTCCTTCCTTCCTTCTGTCTCTTTCTTTCTTTTTTTGACATAGTTTCGCTCTTATTGCCCAGGCTGGAGTGCAATGGCACGATCTCGGCTCGCCGCAACCTCTGCCTCCTGGGTTCAAGCAATTCTCCTGCCTCAGCCTCCCGAGTAGCTGGGATTACAAGCATGTGCCACCATGCCTGGCTAATTTTGTATTTTTAGTAGCAACGGGGTTTCTCCATGTTGGTCAGGGGGGTCTCGAACTCCCGACCTCAGGTGATCCACCCACCTCAGCCTCCCAAAGTGCTGGGATTATAGGTGTGAGCCACTGCGCCCAGCCAATTTTTCTTGTTTTATAAGGGAGGAAGGTGAGGCTCAAAGAAGGACCCTGACTTGCTAGAACCTCACAGTTCACAGGTGACTGTGACTAGAATTGAGTTTTATCTGGCAGGCAATGGGGAGCCATTGAAGATTTTTGAGCAGGGCAGTGACATAGCCAGGCTACTTTCTAGAAGATGACTCTGGGGGTGAGCACTCATCTAAGGGAGAAATCAGGGCAGAGGAGGCACAGCGGGCGTGCAGCTCCCCCTGCCCCTCTGGCTGCCTGTCCTTGCTCTGTCTGTGCACGGGACCCAGGAGATCAGCCAGTGCAGCCCTGAGTCATCTCTGATTCCCCCCAGGCTGTGTGGCTTGCGCATCCTGCAGCCCTACGCCGAGAGGATCCCCGTGGTGGCCACGGCCGGGATCACCATCAACTTCACCTCCCAGATCTCCCTCACTGGGCCTGGTGTGCGGGTGCACTATGGCTTGTACAACCAGTCGGACCGTGAGTATGGGCAGCTGGGGGAACCCCCTGCAGCGACTCGCTGCCTCTTGGCCATCCCTGGAACCACCAAGGGGGCTGTGGGCAGCTGCTTATGAGGCTGAACAAAAGGAGAGAGAGAGTGTGTGTGTGTGTGTGTGCGCTTGTGCTTGCACAAATTTATGCAGCTTTGTGTGCCCACGTGTGCAAGGCAGCCACAAGGGTTTGCAGGAATACACACTCATACATATCCAAGTGTGTGTTGTGTATTCTGTGTGTGTGTCTGGATATGTATGTCTGCTTGGACTGTGTACACAGGTGCCCAGGACCACGTCTGTGGGTGCCTGTCCATGCGCGTGTGAGTGAACAGGTGCATGCGTGTCTTTGTGCGCCTTCGCGGCTATGCATGGCCTAATGGCGCCCTGCCTGCCTCCACGGTCCCCTGTGGTTTTGCAGCCTGCCCTGGAGAGTTCCTCTGCTCTGTGAATGGACTCTGCGTCCCTGCCTGTGATGGGGTCAAGGACTGCCCCAACGGCCTGGATGAGAGAAACTGCGGTGAGTAACCGGCCCGCGCATCCCTCCTCTCCCCGCCCATCCCTTCTCCCTCCTCACCTTTCCTGCTCTGAGCTGAGTGGAGACCCCACTTCTACATGCAGCTTCCATTATGAGCATCCAGGAAGTGGAGTTCTCTCACTGTGCCGGGGTGGCAAAATGAGACAGACCAGGAATGCAGCCTCCCCGAGACCACCTCGTGGGACAGTGGCAGGGAGAAGTGGGGAGCCAGGTCTCCTGACTTCCAGCTCAGGGCCATCACCCCCAGCCCCTGTCCCAGCCAGCCTTCCAGGAAGGAATAGAATGGGTGAGGGAGATGTTCCCCTCCTCTGCCCTGTCAAAGGTTTAAATATGTGGGAAGAGGGAAGCGAGATGTTCATGGCAGGGGGATGATCCTGCCATGGTGCTGGGGGAGGTACCTCATATTCGGAAACTGAACATCTGGCTTCAAGTTCTGGCTCAGCCAAGTGACCTTGGACGAGTCACCTCATCTGTTTCCACCAGTGAAATGGGGTATCTCACAGGGTTGCTGTGAAACTTTGGGTGTAAAGTAGCAGAGAAAGAGGCCGGGCGCAGTGGCTCAAGCCTGTAATCCCAGCACTTTGGGAGGCTGAGTCGAGCGGATCACCTGAGGTCAGGAGTTCAAGATCAGCCTGGCCAACATGGTGAAACCCCATCTCTACTAAAAATACAATAATTAGCTGGGCATGGTAGCAGGAGCCTGTAATTAATCCCAGCTACTTGGGAGTCTGAGGCAGGAGAATCGCTTGGACCTGGGAGGTTGCAGTGAGATCATGCCATTGCGCTCCAGCCTTCGTGACAAGAGCGAGACATAAAAATAAAGTAGCAGAGAAAGGGATGTGTGATCGGTAATGTGCAATACAGCACACCTACAGGCATCGCCAAGCCCCGGCTGGCCCCTCTGGCTTCCTCCCACCTGTCCCCTCTCTGTGTCCCCACACAGTTTGCAGAGCCACATTCCAGTGCAAAGAGGACAGCACATGCATCTCACTGCCCAAGGTCTGTGATGGGCAGCCTGACTGTTTCAACGGCAGCGATGAAGAGCAGTGCCAGGAAGGTAGGGCAGGGCCTGGCCGAGTGTCTGGAGGGACACCAAAGGCAGTCTAGGCCTGCTACATGCTTCGGCAAAGGTTTCTAGCTTCTCCTCTCAACACCCACCAACCCCTCTGTATTTACATCTGCATGTCTGTCCATCCATCCATCCATCCATCCATCCATCCATCCATCCATCTTCTGGTCTCCAATCACCGTCTGTCCATCGATTCATACAGCTACCCATTTATCTATGCATCTACTGACCTGTGCAACCATCAATCTCCCTATCATCAAACTGTCAATCTACCCATTTATTGGTTTGGCTGACTACCGGTCTGTATGGCCACTGTTCCATCCATCCATCCATCCATCCATTCATCCATCCATCCATCCATCTACCCACCCACCCATCCATCATCCATCCGTCCATCATCCATCCATCCATCATCCATCTATCCACCCATCCATTCATCATCCATGCATCATCCATGCATCATCCACCCATCCATCCAACATCCATCCGTCCATCATCCATCCATCCATCATCCATCTATCCATCCATCCATCCATCCATCTATCATCCATCCATCATCCATCCGTCCATCATCCATCCATCCATCATCCATCTATCCATCCATCCATCCATCTATCTATCATCCATCCATCATCCATCCGTCCATCATCCATCCATCCATCATCCATCTATCCATCCATCCATCCATCCATCATCCATCCATCATCCATCTATCCATCCATCCATCCATCCATCCATCCATCATCCATCCGTCCATCACCCATCCATCCATCCATCATCCATTCATCCATCATCCATCTGTCCATCATCTATCCATCCATCATCCATCATCCATCCATCCATCCATCATCCGTCCATCATCTATCCATCCATCATCCATCACCCATCCATCCATCCATCATCCATCCATCCATCATCCATCCATTCATCCATCATTCATCCATCCATCATCCATCGATCCATCATCCATCCATCCATGCACCCATCCATCATCCATCCATCCATCATCCATTCATCCATCATCCATCCATCATCCATTCATCCATCCATCCATCCATCCATCCATCATCCATTCATCCATCATCCATCCATCATCCATCCATCCATCATCCATTCATCCATCATCCATCCATCATCCATTCATCCATCCATCCATCCATCCATCCATCATCCATTCATCCATCATCCATCCATCATCCATTCATCCATCATCCATCCATCATCCGTTCATCCATCCATTCATCCATCATCCATCCATCCATCATCCGTTCATCCATCCATTCATCCATCATCCATCCATCCATCCATCATCCATCCATCCATCATCCATCCATCCATCCATCATCTATCCATCATCCCTCCATCCATCATCCATCCATCATCCAACCATCCATCATCCATCCATCCATCATCCATCCATTCATCAGCCATCCATCCATCCATGCACCCATCCATCATCCATCCATCCATCCATCCATCATCCATCCATCATCCACCCATCCATCATCCATCCATCCATCTACCCATCCATCCACCCATCCACTGATCTCCCTAGCCCCCTGTCTGTCCACTGGTCCTTACATCCACGCATTTATCCAACCTTCTAGCTTCTCCTCTCAACACCCACCAACCCCTTCTAGCTGTCTGTCAGTCTCCCTAATGGACCACCACTCCACCCATTGGCTTGTCTGCTCAGTCTTCTGTCTGGGTCTATTTATCCATCCATCCATCTACCCATCCAACTGACCAACTGACCAACACTTGCAGGCTACCCAGCGATAGGCAAGGTGCAGTAAGGAAGTGGGAATAAAACAGCAGAGATGCAGGCCCTGCCTTTGAAGGCTCATCTGTTAGTAGGAGGATATGATGGGTGACTCTCCTGCCTTGTAGGAAGATTGGAGGGCAGGGAGGAGGTCAGACATGAAAAGCTTCCTGGAGGAGGTAGGCGTTTGGCCCTTGGTGAGAGCTAAAACTTAAATAGGCAGGAGGAAAGGAGAGAGGCAAAGACCAAGTGGTGGAGTGGAAAGTTCTTTACAGTGAAGAGCAGGGAGGAAAAGGTGGACAACCGGGCAGGGCCAGAGCCTGGGAGACTGCCAGGCTAGGTGGGGACCCTGGTCTAAAAGTGGAGGCACAGTTCTGCCTTGAAGTTCCACACTGGAGGGGGAGGCATGATCTTGTGGTCAGGATCTCCAGTCTGAGAATGGAGACACCACTTTGTGCTCAATAGGCCAGTCTGAGTGGAGGGGCTGTGGGGGCGGGGGGACAAGGGCTGCTTTTAGGAGACCCTAAAGGAGACTCAGGAAAAGACTCTCTAGTCACCTCCTGGCTCTTCTGGCTCCATCGTTCCTGCACCCCACTTTGGAAGGTTTCCTTGGGGCTCAGAGACCCACCTTCTGTGCCCTGTCCCCATCCCCTCTGTCCCAGGGGTGCCATGTGGGACATTCACCTTCCAGTGTGAGGACCGGAGCTGCGTGAAGAAGCCCAACCCGCAGTGTGATGGGCGGCCCGACTGCAGGGACGGCTCGGATGAGGAGCACTGTGGTGAGCCCTGCCCGGCTGCCGGGGCCCTGGAGCTTGGGAGGGAGGGGGTGCCCACAGCAGGAAGCTGGAGGGAAATCTCACTGTTGTCCCCTGGTCTCTCTCTATTCCATCCTCTGCCCCCTTGCCTGGGTCCTGATGGTCTCTCCCCCTCCATCATTCTCCTGTTCTCTGTCTCTCCATCTCTTTCCTTTGCCCTTCCTCTCTGTCTGCTTCTCCCCTTCCCCTCCTCCTCTGTCCACCCCACCACCTGCCCCCATCCCCAGACTGTGGCCTCCAGGGCCCCTCCAGCCGCATTGTTGGTGGAGCTGTGTCCTCCGAGGGTGAGTGGCCATGGCAGGCCAGCCTCCAGGTTCGGGGTCGACACATCTGTGGGGGGGCCCTCATCGCTGACCGCTGGGTGATAACAGCTGCCCACTGCTTCCAGGAGGACAGGTGAGCGGGAGGGTGTGGGAGCCTAGGCAGTAAGAGACAAGGGCAGGGAAGGCCCGGTGGGAGGTGCACTGTGTCTGAGCTGTTTGCAGATAGAGGGAAGGGTGGTGGACCCCCCAGACAGGCTACTGTGACGTGAGTTCTAGTCCTGGCTCCACCAGGACCTTCTGGGTCCCTGGATACATTGTTCCACCTCTCTGCCATGTACTTTTGGTATCTTACTTTAAGTTGGGCCAGTAATTCATTCATTCATCTCATTCACTCATTCAGCAACACTTGTGCTCCTACTATGTGCCAGGGGCTGTGCTAGATGCTGGGGATGCAGTAAAGGACAGAACTGCCCAACCTGGTCATAAGCTATGACACTCCCCGAAGTGTGACACGAGGTAGCAGGTGGGGCTGGGGAGCCCCCAGGGGACATCTCATCAGGCCTCATGGCCATCGTTCCCATCTGCTTGGTGGGCTGAAACCTCCCCCAATCCACCCCCAGACAGATCTGGGCTCCAAATCCCGCCCCCAGGCCCTGCACAGGGATCCCCTTTTGTATCCTCTCTGGGACGCAGGGTGCTCTGACCACCTAGCTCTCTTTAACCCCATCTCAGGCTCCCCACTGCCCTCAGGTAGAGGGTAGAGACCCGAAGGCTGCCCATCTGCCACCCAGGCAGCTGACTGCCGCAGTCCAATTCCTCCACGCTCAACTCCCACCCGCTCCCCACTAGGACCCACCAGCCTCAGGGAATTCAGAGCAGCCTGGGTCTGTAAAGCGCACAGGAAAAAAGAAATCTGTGTCGGGGGCCTGGCACTGTGCTACATTTTTTAGATACACGGTCTTATTGGATTCTCTCAAGAACATTCGAGTAGAAAATGCCATTCCCATTTGCAGATGAGGTGGCAGAGGCTTAGAGAGGCACACACATGTCTAGGGAGGGATGAAGCTGGGGCGTGGAACCCAGGCAGGCCGAGTGGGTGAAGGCTGAACGCTGTACCACCAGCTGGGCGACCTTCAGGGAGGGAAGGGAGGGCTGGGTGTGGAGGGCACTGTCCCGAGCGGGGATCTGGCTATCTTGAGGGTCCCTGGATGGGGAGAGGCAGCTTCCTCCCACCTCACCCCAACCCACACCACCCCACCCCACCCCAGCATGGCCTCCACGGTGCTGTGGACCGTGTTCCTGGGCAAGGTGTGGCAGAACTCGCGCTGGCCTGGAGAGGTGTCCTTCAAAGTGAGCCGCCTGCTCCTGCACCCGTACCACGAAGAGGACAGCCATGACTACGACGTGGCGCTGCTGCAGCTCGACCACCCGGTGGTGCGCTCGGCCGCCGTGCGCCCCGTCTGCCTGCCCGCGCGCTCCCACTTCTTCGAGCCCGGCCTGCACTGCTGGATTACAGGCTGGGGCGCCCTGCGCGAGGGCGGTGAGCAGCGGGGACTGGCGGCGGGAGGCGGAGGGAGACCGTGCGGATCTGCTCCGTAACACCTGGCCTGGAGAAGGGCGGGGCTGGGAGTCCCGGGGCTCCACCCCGTAGGCCCTCTAGTGCTGGGATTCAAATTGGGCTGAATTTTACGGTAGAAAACCACCATTTAATGCGGCCCGTAGGCCCCTGCCCCTCCCCTCCTAGCTCTTCCCTTCCTTCTGGAAGGGCGTTATGTGTGGGGCAAAGGGGCAGGTCTGGGAAGCCACTGCCCACGTGCAAGCTCCACCTGCTGCTCCTTGGGCTGCAAGGGCGGAAGCTCTTAATTACTAGCACTTTCCACATCCAGGCTGGATTTTAGGGGAACTTGACTTCATATAATCCACCCAACAGCCCTAGGGGCGGATGCTGTGGCCCTATTTTATGGATGGAGAAACCAAGGCTCAGAGACATGTTGCTGTAAGTCACACAGCCAGAGAGGACTGGAGCAGAGATTAGAACCCAGGGCTGGCTGCCTCCAGAGCCCCTGCTCTTCCTGCTACTGCTCTCAGAAACAGGGTCTCTCCCCTTTCTACGTTCACTGACCAGAGTCCCTGACGGCCACCGCACAGTTTTCGGAACACAGACCCAGCTGGCAAACCTACAGACATGCCCTGCAGCGTTAGTGTTGGTGGCTTCAAAAATGTGTACAGTGACTTACAATCTGGAAGCAGGCGGGGCCGCAGAGATATTTTAAGGATGGGGAAACTGAGGCTCAGAGGAACAGTGACTTACCCAAGGGGATGGCAGTGGTCATGGCAAAGCAAAGGCTGGTTCATTCACTATTCCTTCACTCATTCAGTCACTCAATGACACTTTCTGAGCACCAAGTACGTACCAGGCGTGGGGTTAGGGGAAGGGTACATAAGGATGAAGAGAGAACATTCTCGGGGGAGACAGACAGTGGTAAGAGCTGACATGGATGGGGAGATGCAGGAACAGTGGAGACACAGAGGAGGCTGCTGCCCAGCTAGGGTCAGGGGAGGCTTCCAGGGGAGGGTTGTTTAAGCTGAGGCCTGGAAGATGAGTTGGCAACATTCAGACAAAGGGGAAAGACATTCAGGTGAAGACACAGGTGCCAAGACAAGAAGATGTGAGAACATCCGCAGCCTGCCAGAGGGGCTGAGGTGGGGGGCAGGCGTGCCTGGGCGAGGAGCAACTAGAACGGCAGACAGGGCCTTGCCGGCCAGCATAAGGATCTTGGGCCAGGAGTTCTCCCTCCTACCTGCACCTTAGAACCATACGGGGAGTTTCAAGAAAAACTGCATATCAAGGCTCCCCGGGGGACTGTGATATGCAGCCCTCGTGGAGAAGCGCTAGGGCAGACTGCAGAGTTGGGGCACTGCAGAGTTCTAAGGAAACCATGAAGGGGTCAGATGTGGGCTTCGCAGACATCCGCAGGTGCTGTAACAGAGCAGCGAGGAGCCAGCCAGAGCCCAGAGGTGCCTCAGCAGACAGAGGTGGGGGACAAGAAGCTGGAGGAAGACACTCATCCACACGGGCTTTTTTCTTTTTTTTGAGACGGAGTTTCGCTCTTGTTGCCCAGGCTGGAGTGCAATGGCGCGATCTCGGCTCGGATCCCCCTCCTCCCGGGTTCAAGCGGTTCTCCTGCCTCAGCCTTCTGAGTAACTGGGATTACAGGCATGTGCCACCACACCCAGCTAATTTTGTATTTTTAGTACAGACAGGGTTTCTCCATGTTGGTCAAGCTGGTCTCAAACTCTTGACCTCAGGTGATCCGTCTGCCTCAGCCTCCCAAAGTGCTGGGATTACAGGCATGAGCCACCGTGCCCGGCCCTCCACATGGGCTTTGGTCAGGGGCTCTGTCACCATGAACCCCACAGAGAAAGAGCTAGAATAAAGTGACAGGGAGGCAGAGGGGCAGGTGCGACCCCAGCAGGGGTAAGGGTGGGCAGAGCAGGAGAGAAGTAGGCTCCTGAGATGCAAAGGGAATAATGTTAGGGAGAATAGAGAACAGGGGCTCCAGGCTCCTGAGATCTCACTTCTGCCCTTGACCACGGACAGGCCCCATCAGCAACGCTCTGCAGAAAGTGGATGTGCAGTTGATCCCACAGGACCTGTGCAGCGAGGCCTATCGCTACCAGGTGACGCCACGCATGCTGTGTGCCGGCTACCTCAAGGGCAAGAAGGATGCCTGTCAGGTGAGTCCCCCGGGCGTGGGAGGGAGAGAGGAGGGAGAAAGGATGCTGCCCACATCACCAGGGTCTGGCCCTTTGCTCACATCAGCCTGCTGAAGCCTCCCATCCTCCCAGCAAGGTGGTGATGGCCACCCCTACTTTACAGAAGAGGAGACTGGGGCTTAGAAAGGTTGAGGAGCTTGCCCAAGGTTGCAGAGCCACAGATCAGAAGAGATGCTGTGACAGGCAGGTGTTAGGCCCAAACCCAGTTCTGCTCCTTGCCCACCACAAGGCACTAGGCCCAGGGTCCCACAGTGAGGTGGATGCATGGAAGAAGAAAGGGGTGTCAGCCACAGAAGGGAGGCGGAGGCAGAGTGGGGGCGTGGGGACACAGCCACAGTTCCAGGAGGTCCCAGGCTGGCTGGAGGCCGGGGAGGGCTGGCTTGGGCTCTCTCCATTTAGCAGGCGAGGGGAAAGCAGAGCTTTAAGACTGAACGTGACTCTGGCACCCAGTCAATTCCCAACAGTCAGGACTTAATCCCTATGGCTCTTCACCTGGAAAAGGGGGTGCCCTTACCCTGCTTCAGTCCTTTCTCCTTTCCCCCTTTCAGGGTGACTCAGGTGGTCCGCTGGTGTGCAAGGCACTCAGTGGCCGCTGGTTCCTGGCAGGGCTGGTCAGCTGGGGCCTGGGCTGTGGCCGGCCTAACTACTTCGGCGTCTACACCCGCATCACAGGTGTGATCAGCTGGATCCAGCAAGTGGTGACCTGAGGAACTGCCCCCCTGCAAAGCGGGGCCCACCTCCTGGACTCAGAGAGCCCAGGGCAACTGCCAAGCAGGGGGACAAGTATTCTGGTGGTGGGGGGAGAGCAGGCCCTGTGGTGGCAGGAGGTGGCATCTTGTCTTGTCCCTGATGTCTGCTCCAGTGATGGCAGAAGGATGGAGAAGTGCCAGCAGCTGGGGGTCAAGACGTCCCCTGAGGACCCAGGCCCACACCCAGCCCTTCTGCCTCCCGATTCTCTCTCCTCCGTCCCCTTCCTCCACTGCTGCCCAATGCAAGGAAGTGGCTCAGCAGCAAGAATGCTGGTTCTACATCCCCAGGAGTGTCTGAGGTGTGCCCCACTCTGTATAGAGGCTGTTTGGGCAGCCTTGCCTCCAGAGAGCAGATTCCAGCTTCGGAAGCCCCTGGTCTAACTTGGGATCTGGGAATGGAAGGTGCTCCCATAGGAGGGGACCCTCAGAGCCCTGGAGACTGCCAGGTGGGCCTGCTGCCACTGTAAGCCAAAAGGTGGGGAAGTCCTGACTCCAGGGTCCTTGCCCCACCCCTGCCTGCCACCTGGGCCCTCACAGCCCAGACCCTCACTGGGAGGTGAGCTCAGCTGCCCTTTGGAATAAAGCTGCCTGAGCCAAGCCCCGCTGCTGGAGTTTGAATGGGACCCAGGCACCAGCCTCATGCCCTTGACTGGAGCAGCCCCTGCTTCCTGCTCAGCCTGTTTGACAAGTGTCCAGAAGGCCAAGGTGGGCTCAGTGGCAGTGGGCGTGGCCACTGAGGGCTGGGGCCTCCAGGGCAGCTGCCCAGGTCCCAGAAGAAATGCCAGGAAGGCAATCATTTGGGGACCCTCAGGTCAGAGGGATGTGAGGAGCAATCGTCTCCTTTTGGAACCTTAGGAGGAAACTGAGGCTCAGAGAGGCGGTTAAGACATCCTCATAGTGGCACTGGGGGTTAGGAGTGGAGCCTAGACAGGCATAGACTCCTGTCTCCCAGCTCCCTGTCTGCCAAGGCCCCCTCCAGTGCGACACTCACTCCCTTTGCATTCTTTGAGCCACTGAATAAAGCCTCGGGCTCCAACCATGTGCCAGCACTATGCTGAGGCCACAGGGTTGAAGGACCTGGCTCCTGACCCCAGGAGCAGTGGGGATGATCCAGTGGGAAGGGGCCAGAGGGGAGCGTGGACTGGGCAAGTCAAGGCAAGCTGCCCGGAGGCTGTGAGACTTGGGCTGGGGTTCAGAGGTGGTCCAGGTGGGAATATCCGGGAAGGATATTCGAGGCAGGGAAGAGCACGTGCAAAGGCACAGTCCCGGAAGAATGAGGCAACACTAGGACCCAGCAAGCCGAGTGAGTGTTAGAACAGAGCTCGAGAGGATGACTCAAGAATTCAGAGGGGCGAACTGAGGCGGGATAGCAGAGCCTGGGGTTGAGCCAAGGATTTGATCCTGAAAGCTCTGGGGAGCCACGGTGGGCTCTATAGCATAGGAGTGACATGAGAGGATTCACAGTTTGGAACCGGCCTTGGCACCAGTGTGCAGGGAGCGGCAGGCAGGGAGGCTGGTTAGGAGGCCACTGCAGGATTCCAGGATGGAGAGGATGGGCCAGGACTGAGCAGCGCCATGGGATGGACTGGAGGATGATTTTAGACCCCTGGGGGCAGTTGTGATGGAGGCAGGGGGCCTGCTGGAGTTGAGGGTGGACGGTCAAGTGTGGACAACTCTTTCTAGATGCCTAACTGGGAGCCGAAGGGAGAGAGGGAGCTTCAGAGGGGCCCCAGACTGAAGAGGGGTTTTTCCAACATGGGCGCTGCTGCCAGGTCTGTGGGTGAATGAGGCAGAAGGGGAACCAGGGACGGGGAGCACCCACCTGGGTCCTGCCAGGACGAGCCGGAGCAGCTGGGTGGGCAGGGAGCGTCTCCAGAGCAGGTGGGCAGAACACACGCAGAATACCTTGGGTGATCTGGAATCACCCTGGGCCCTACCTCAGTCTTCATCGGAATCCTGGAGGGCGGGGGACGTGTCATCTGTTCTCCTAACAAGCCTCCTGGTGACTCTTTTGCAAGGATAGTTGGACCCTAAAAATGAGTCCAGCTTTGGAGTGGAGTGTCCTCAGGGGAAGTGGCGAGGCCCTCCAGGCTTGAGCTGGCAAGAGGGTGCCCCCGCCCCAGCCTGTGGAAGGCCTGCGCCTTAGGGGCTCACTGCCCGGCAGGATTTCCTCCAGCAGCGGGGAGGACTGAGGAGTTGAAGGAACTGGCCAGGGTGGGTGGAGGGTCTGGGGTCTGGGTTGGGTCCAGCAGGGTCAGAGAAGGGAGAGGGCGGGGTGTTAATATTTCCTAGGATTTTGGGCAGAGGGGTGGCAGCAATAGGGAGGGATGGTGGTGGCCCAGGTGTCAGAGTAGAAGTGGAGGGGACGCCCTGAGAGGTTTAGGATGTGGCAGAGGCAGCCCAGGGCTTTCCCTAGAGTTCTGTTTTCTGGCTCCTGGCCAGGTAGGGCAGGTGCTCTGGTATCCGGCCCCAGGGAAAGGATATAGCCAGTTCCCCAAGCCCTCCCTGCAACACACACAGGAAAATGACAACAGGGCAGCGTCCCTGGGTTTTTGGGACAAAGCCGCGTTCCTTTGGACCAGTCTACCACACCATTAGTTTAGCCCCGTCCCCAAAAGTGGCCCAGAGAAAGAGGGCAACAGCCAGGCTGGGCTGTTCCTTTGGGTTTTATTACATGGTGGGGTCGGACACAGCTGAGAAGCAAGGACCCATCCCGGGAAGTCAAACACAGGAGGGCCCCTGGCTCAGCCGCCATACCCACTCTCCCCGGGCAGTTCCTGAGTCCTCCACCGCCCCTGCCCAGCCCCTTCTGCTGCCTCTCCCCGCCCCCCAGGCCAGGCGCTGGGCCAGCAATGCAAATGGCTGGGGGTGGGATCACCAAAGAGAAGGCCAAGCCAACTACCCCTACTCTGCCAGGCCAGCTCCCCACAACCTGCATCCCCAATACCTGAATCTCCATTTGCAAACACAGTGTTATGCCCAGGGGTCGGGCTGGGTCCTTCCCATCCCAGGGCAGCTGAAGGTGGGCGGCCCCTATATACTGCCTGAGGGCCTTCAGGGACTTTGCTCCTCTGTGCACCCTCACAACAACCCTGTGAGGTAGGTGGGGTGGGAGGAGTGACCCCCTGGACTAAGGCTCAAGGAGGCAATGTGACCGGGCCAGGAAGGAGCGCATCCACCATGCAGCAGGGGAGCCCGGGAGAGGGGACACGGGTGCCGGAGAGACACAGCCAGACATTGCCACACATCTGCCATGAGCAGTCCACTCTGCCTAGAGGTCCTGGGGCCCACCTTGGGCCTTAAGAGGTCCCAGGGGGCCCCCGCCCCGCCCCTGGAGGCAGGAGTAAGTCACAGCCCCACAGGTGCAGACAGAGGAGGCCGGGGAGAGGGCGCTTCTTCCTTCTCAGGCCCGGGGCCCACCCCATGGTACAAAAATAAAGGATTTCAGATGGGAACCCCAAGTCCCTGGAGGTGATCTGGGGCCTCACATCCGGGTGCCTCTGGCTTGTAACAGCTAGAAAAAAAAGAGGGGAAGGGCAGGAGGATGGGAGGGGCGGAGGTGGGGCCGGTAAGGAGGGGGTGATGCAGGGCAAGGGGGCGGAGAGGAGATTGACGGGTGGGGGAGAGGGAGAGAGAGAGAGGCAGTTGAGTCACAGGCTTCCTTCTGGAGGAGGGGGTGGGGCTGAGGCCCAAAGAAGGTGGATTCAGAACTGAGTTGGGGGGAGCAGCAAGGGCACCCCAACTAACCCATCCAGGAGCCCCATGCCCCGTCTTGGGCTCGGTGCTGGCCACCTACAGAGGCCAGATTCTGCCAAGACTCTGAAGGGGGTGGGATGGGGGTTGCTCAGGGCTGGGAGAGGCACTGATGCCCCAGGCGAAAGGAGCCACAGAGAGCAGCTGTCTGTCCCCATTTTAGAGGCAATTGTGGCCCAGAGAGGGACAGTGACTTGCCCAAGGTCACAGAGCAGGCAGAAAAGAGTGGGGTAGGGGGCTTGTGGGCACATGGCCAGGGCTTTTTCTGCCACTCTGCAATCCTTAAGCCACTCTGGCTGACACTTCATAGGCCAAGGGTATCCAAAAGTGGCCTGTCCTCCCCATCCCCACAGAAATAGGGGATGCCACAAGGCAGTGACACAGGAGCTCCTGGATGTGCAGGGACTCGGCCAGGGCCTCTGGCTTCAGCGGTCCCTCCCTCCCCACCAGCCTGGCTCTGGTGCTGATGGGCTGGTAGGAAAGTTCCCACTCCCTAACTTTCTTCTCCTCTCAGAGCCTCACCCCCAAGGCAAAGGTCGGATGAGAAACTTTGGTGGGTGGAGATAATCAGCCGAAAGCTCGGCTCAAGTCCAAGGATCAAGAGATGAGCACCCTCCTCGCTCCACCCCTCCCTCCAGCACCGCCAAGCTACAAACCAGGGATGGCAGCTCTGGGGGCGGGCGAGGGGCCGAGGAGAAGCCCTCACTGCAAGCTCAGCCTCAGGTCTGAGAGGGTGCGGACGGGAACCTGCAAGGAGGAAACGTGAGGAGGAGGCCGGGAGGAGAGGAGGGGGGGCAGGGCCTGCAGCCAGGGCCCAGCCTCAGAGGTGCCCGGCAGGGTTGGTGGGCACAGAGGAGGTGCAGCTGCGCCCCTCCTCCCCAGGCTGGGAGGCAGGAGGTACCAGAAGGGGCGCAGGAGGCGGCAGGCAGGACGCTCTGGGATGCAGGGCCAGGGGGCCTGGGTGGAGGGCACGGGAGGCTGGGACCAGGGCAGACCCGGGATGGAGGCGTGAGCAGGCAGAGAGAAAACCCGGACAGGGGCAGAGAGGGAAGAGGCAGGGTGCAGATGAGATCCAGGAGGAAGAAGAGGTGGATGAAGATGAGGCAGGACCTCCAGCGGGAAGCAGAGGAGGAGGCAGTGGTGGGAGGGAGAAAAGGTTAGCGGGATCCTGAGATGACTGGGCTGCAAAGAGAAAGTGAGAGAAGGGATGGTTATGCGGGTGAGGCGCCAGGCAAGTGGCTGAGCTAACCCTGGTGCCCCCCCAGCAGCCCCGGGGCCCCCAGTTCTGCAGCTGGCTCCAGCAAGGAGTGGGCGGGAGGCTCCGGCTTTGCTTAGCAATCATCCTCCTGGGGGTTGGCTGCACCTTTCTCCTGTGCATCTGCCTCCACCTGCACCTGTTCCACCTCCACCTCCTCCACCTCCTCCTCCTGCTGCTGCTGCTCCTCCAGCTGCTCCTCCGTGCTCTGTGAACCAGCCGGCGGACCCAGGGAAGAAAGAGTGGAGACACTAACAGAGGGGCCAGGGCCTGCTGGCTATCCCCAAAGACCCGGTCTCAGGCAAGGTGAAAGGGACCTCAGGAGAGGGGAGGGCTCCAGCCACAGAAGCTGGGGGCATCTTCTCCGGTCGCCTGGGCAGCTTGGGGAGGGCCTGGGGAAAGCAGCTGAGGATGGGGCGCTGTGGGCATGCTCCGGGGTCAGCCTGGCTGCTGTTACATAGAGCGAGGCTGGAGGGAGGGGATGAAGCAGAACAGGGAGGGTGTGGGACTGGGGTATCCCTGAGGGGTGCCTGGGAAGGCCTTGTTTGGAAAGACTGCTCCTCAGTAGAAATGTGGCCAAAGAAGCCCCAGGGCAGACACCACCCAGATCTAGGATGCCAGCCAGTCTCTGACACCCCAGGTCCAGGGGCTTTGGCCCAAAGAGGCAGAAGGAGCAGTCTCGCTCTGCACCCTTGCAGGGCAGCGTCAGCCCTGGCAGTGGTGGGGGTGGGTGGGCAGGCAGGGTGCATCACAGCAGGACAGGGAGGCAGACAGACAGACAGGAAGCCAGAGGTAAGCCTCCACTGTGCAGGGGTGGGCCCCAGGAGGAGCAGCCTGCCTTCTTCCCAGCCTGGTTCACGCCTGCTCTGTGGCTCTGCGAAGGCCCTTGGGACTTCCCACAGCACTGGGTCCAGGATGGCAGGACCCCTGCTCAGCCCTCTCCCCACAGTGGTACAGTGGATGCTGCCAGGGCGCTCTCAGGAGGCTGCCTCAACAGGCCAGGCGGACACACAGGACTGGCGGCCACCAGGCTGCCCCCATCCTGCAGAGCAGCCAAGGAGGGGGCCTGGGAAAGGGGCAGGATTTACAGCGGTGGCTTCCTCATCCTGGCTCAGGCCAGCTGGGGACATGCACCTGTCCCTGGGGAATAAACAGCCATTTGGGATCCCAGAAGTTCCAGGCCCCAAGGCACTACAAAGAGTATGTGATCCCCTCTCACTTCAGAGAGTGCAGCAAAGGTGCTGGGAAGGGACAAGCCCTGTCCTAAGTCACACAGAGAGTGCCACACTGTGCCCTGACCCCTAGTCCATGCCACAGTGCCCGGTGGCCACTAAGCGGCCCCCTTCATGTAGCCTCTGAGTCCACGCCGGCTGCACCCTGGGGATGCTCTCATTTCACTGCTCCCAGCCTGGGCCTGGGTAACGGCAGGTGGCATGGGATGGATGGTGGTGGCTGTGAGCATGGGGTTGTGCATGGGCGGTGGCGGGAGAGAGGTGGAGGGATGGTGCAGGCGCAGGGGCGGGACAGGTGGGGAGGGTGGAGGGAGACAGGAGCCTTCTCTGGACACAGGCTGAGGTGGGTGGGCTCACCTTGGTTTTGCGGCTGGACTCTGAGCTCAGCCCGTTTGGGGTGCTGTGGAGCTCCTTGGACACCACACACAGGAACTCTGCCTGGTCCTCGCTGCCGTAGTTGTAGGAGGAGCCGATGTTCACCAGCTAGAGGGGCGGAGCATGGGGAGAAAAATGCAGGTTGGTGTTGGGGGCCGTGGGGCAGGATACGACAGACCTCGGCACTCAAATCAAGATACCGGCTCAGGTCCTAATCTTGCGGCTTGTCGGGCCCACTCCTGGGTTTGTAGAGGGCACCTCTGGGCAAGAAGGTGGAGTCTTCCCCCTTGCAACCTGTGCCTGTGGTCTGTGCCCCAGGACCAGCCCCTCCGTCTGGCTTGGCTGGCCCGATCCCTGGTGGAGGGTGGCAGCATTACCGCCGTCCCCACCACCACCTCCAGCCTAGCCCCAGAGCCAGGGGGCCCTTTTCTAAATGCAGGCGGAGGCCTCTAAAGGGCGCTGTCCCCCATTCCAGATGTGGCTGACACAGCCCCAGGACAAGGTTGCAGGGTGGCATTGGCAAGGTGGAGCCCCACAGAATATTCCCTTCACTCCTGGAAGCAGAGGTGGGACAGGTGGTCCACTCCTGAGACCAAAGGGCAAATGACCAATGGTCCCTGGCCTGCTTGCTCAGCCTCTGAGAGCCTGTGCAATTGCCAAAGACACCCAGAGGCTCTCAGAGTGGCCCTGCCCTTGTTCCAGGGTCCCTAGAATAACCACGCCCACAGAGCCCTTCTGGCTAAGAAATAAGAAAGTTCTTCCAGGTGATGAGTCTCATTCAGCTCTCAGGGACCCTGAAGAGAATCTCAGGCCTGCTGAAGGCCTCACCGCTGGGAAGGGGTGGAGCAGGGAATGGCATCGGGGATCCCAAGTCCTCTCTGAGTGTTGCAGACTTCAATATGGATTTCTAATGATTTGCATGACACTAATGCCAACATAGGGAGTCCTACGGAGGGCTGTAAGCTTTACTGATGGCCCTTCTAATCTCACAAGAGTCCTACAGAGGAGGTACTGTTAGCCCACTTCACCGATGAGGGAACTAGGGCCCGCACAGGAGATGTAACTTGTGCAAGGTGGCAGGCATGTCCGTGGCGAGGCCTAGAGGTGAAGCCAGGCCTCTGGCTCTGCACTAGGCCCATTCTTCCATCCCTCCAGGCCATCCTGGGGGCTCCGACCTTCTGCCTTGCAGTCTCCATGTGCCAGGGAACGTGTGGGTGGGCGTGGAGAAAGGCTAGCCAACCCCCTCTCCTTCTCTAAAGGCACTTTTGACCCTGGGCTCACTTTCTGGCTCTGCTCCTCTGGAAACCTGAGAGGTGGGAGGTCAGCTGCATGACTAGGGATAAAGTCCCTCGGGATAAGGATCTCCCGATGGGTAAACTGCATCTGGACTGGGAGGAACCACCGTTCACCATAAAGACCTCACGGGAAGGCACTGCTTTGGGCTCCCCTGCATGTTGCAATGCTGGCCACTGGGCATGTCCCCTGCGGAGACCCTGAAAACTGTGTCAGGAACTGCTATGATCGCATGATGCTGACTCTGAGTTCTAAGAGGTACTGACTCAACGTGGACTCCACTCACCTATGTGGATCTGGTCTCCTTGCACCTGAGCTGTCCTTTGGGGGCCACAGACTCACTCATGCCACCAGATAGATCACCACCCAGTTGCTGTGAGGACTCCCACCAACAAGGACACCTCGTGCTGTCCTGTGGCCACTGGGGCTCCTATCCTCTCTCTCGGTCAACCTGCCACCAAGTGTGGTCTCTCCTAACCTTGTTTAGTTTGATTTCAGAAGAACCCTGGGGTGGGGGAGACTGTGGTGGGGAATTCAAGGCTGGGGCTGCAGGAAGGGAGGGGCCTGCTTGGTCAGAGGCTAGGAGGTCCCAGGGTTGTCCTGGTGGCACGCCCCTGTCCCCAGCGCACCTGCTCGAAGCGCCAGCCATCAGACATGGTGGAGACCATTTGCGTGAGCTCCTCCTCCTGGCACTGCAGCACGCGGTACACGTGCTTGGGTGGGACCTGTGGGCAGAAGGGTCACATAGAGGGCACCTGTGGGAGCACCAGGCACCCCAGGAGGGGCATGAGCACCTGCTGCCACCACCCCCGCAACATACCCAAAGAAGAAGAGAGGGAGAGAAAGAAGAGGTGGTTGGGGGAGGCAGCCATGCTCTGAGCACCTGCTCCTCACGAGGCATTCACCAGGCACCATCTCACTTAATCCTTCCAAGAATCCTAGGCATTACGGGACTTTCCATTGAGGCTCAGAGAGGTCCAGTTACTTGCCCAAGGTCACCCAGCTCAAGGGTGAAGGAGACAGAACCGGAACACGGGTAATTCAAGAAAGAACATGGGTGGGGCTTAGGGAACATTCTGGGTCACCCTCAAGGAGTCAGGCCCTCAAGGAGACACGGAGCCTCCCCTCTTTAATCCCCTGGGTCTGAGAAATGGTTCCTCACTACCTGTCCCCCAACCCTCACACATCCCCCAGAGTAGGCGGAAAATCTCTCTCCCTCCTCCTGCAGACTGGCCAGGGAGGCCCGGGCTCCAAGGTCTCAAATGCCAGCCCCAACAGCCTGTGCCAAGCCCACCAGGCGACCATCTGATGCCACAAAATGCACAATTTGCTAATCCTGCATTGCCCTCTGCAGGGCACCCTGTACCTCCACACTGACCCCCTTCTGCCTATGAGGAAGGGATGGGTGTGCCATTCCCACCCCTCTCTATCCCATAAGAGAAAATCAAGGTCCAGAGAGGGCGAGCCTGGCCCAACACACAGCAAATGGGGCTGAGACAGGGACTGAACCCCAGTGTCCGTCTCCGAGACTGGGGCTGTGCTGGGCAGCCTGTCAGCCCAACCATGCCTCTCCTTACAGGCCAGCTCGGCCTCCCCATGACAAACACTGGTCCTGTCTCTCCCAACCTCCTCTGCTTCCCGCCCCGTCTCTCAGCCTCTCTCTTCCCACTGGCCCCTGCCCTGGCCGTGTGTGCTGCCCCTGCTCCCGACCTGGGTGACCGTGTAGTCCTTCTCTTCCATCCGGTCTTTGATGATGCGGATCAGCGGGCCGATGTTGTAGAACTCGGCTTCCTCCAGGACCCCTGGCACAGACAGAACAGATCCCAGGTCACTCCTTCTGCCTCCATGCCCCATTCTCCTCTTGTTCCCTCCACCCCGAAACCCACCTCGCGCTCTGATCACCCGCCCTGAGGGTGAGCTGAGTGTCTGTGAGTTCAGGGGTCAAGTAAGAGGGAGCATTTCTTTCCTTGGATCCCACACTTCCTGTGGAAGGGGCTGAGAGGCTGCCACACAGCTCTGCTGTGCTGAGCGCGGTGACCCAGGGGTACCTGCCAGGCCACCGTCTGGGGCAGCTTTAGGGCTATCAAGAGACAGCAGGGTCATTGGGACTGATCCCCAGAATGTCACCATGAGCAGGGCCTTGCCTGACCCCTGATTATGTGCTCCTATTTATTAAGCACATTCTAAGTGCCAGGTGCATTACATTTTTGAATTCTCAGAACTAGAAGGAGGTACTTTCATCATCTGCATTGAACAACTGGGAAAACTGAGGCTCCCAAAGAGAAGCAGCTTGTCCAAGGTCACACAGCTGGTAAATGCCAGAGGGAACTCAAGCGCCGCAGACTCCAGAGCCCATGTCTCCCCACTGTAAGCACATACCCTTGTGTCCATGCATTCCCCCAACTGCCTCACCTTACAGTTTGCAACACCCCGCACGAGCTCATCACAAGTCCAGGGATATGAGGAGAGCAGGCATTACTGTCCCCATCTTACAGTTAAGTTAATCTGGGAGATGAAGAAGTCAGCCCACCAGTGAAGCGATGAGCTTGCAGCTGTTTCGACTCCCCTAGGCTCCCAGAAGGCAGGGGACCTTTGGGCCCTTTCCTTGACTGGCCTCTGGGCTCCCTGGGGACAGAGCTCATTATGAGCGGAATGTGTGTGTTCCCCAAAAATCCACCTGCTGAAAACTGTGATGGGATTAGGAGGGGAGGTAATGAGATCATAGGGGTAGAGTCCCCAGGGTGGGATCAGTCTTCTTATAAGAAAGGCTAATTGGATGTGAGGGCGATCTGGCGGGGACGTCTGTCACTCCACTGATCACCAGGGTTGATTTAGCTGATCTGGCTGGCTAGATGCGTGTCCCCTTCCTCCCTCACTGTTCCAGGTGTGTCCCTCCCGAAGCTGTGACCTTCATCGAAGGGGGCGACCACCCCCGATAGAGGAGGACCGGACTTTGGTCAAGGGTATGTGAGTAGCTGCGCTCCCCTGCTAGAACCTCCAAACAAGCTCTCGAGAAGGGGCGGGCGGGGGCTAGCTCCCTCTCTTTCTGCCATGTGAGGACACAACGAGAAGTCAGCAGTCTGCAATCCGGAAGAAAGTCCTCACCAGAACCTGCCACAGTGCCCCGATCTCAGGTTTCTAGCCTCTAGGACCAAGAGAAATAAATTTCTGATTTTCATAAGCCACCCAATCTATGTTACTTCATGATTGCAGCCTGAAATGGCTAAGGTGGGGCTCACATTTCTGATCTGCCCTCTGTCCCCGGTGCCCACACAGGACCAAACACAGAGCAGGAGGTCAGGGAGTGCAGCTGCCTGATTACGAGAATTATCCCCAGTGCCCTGGGCGGAGCCCTGCAGGTGACAGACAGCTAGCACTGCATCCCACATCCTCCGGCCAGGCACTGAGCTCCATGCTGCACTATTAACTCCTTTTATCCTCATGACAGCTCGGTGAGGTGGGTGCTATGGTCCCCCATTTCACAGATGGGGGCATGCAGACACAGAGGGGTTAGGTCACTTTCTCAGGGTCACACAGCTAGTAAGTCTCCTCTCAGATCCCCTATCCCCTGGATGAGCCCTAGCCCTGTGTGATCCCCTAGCCCCCGGATAGCCCTGTGTGATCCCCTAGCCTCCGGATAGCCCTGTGTGATCCCCTAGCCCCCAGATAACCCTGTCTGATCCTCTAGCCCCCAGACAGTGCTGTCTGATGGTGTGGGAATAGCAGGGCTTTGAGAATGCAGGGCGTGTAAACAGGTGCTGGCTGCGAAGCAGCTGGGGTGTTTACTTCCCTCCCGATGGGGCCTGCTCCTGAGCCTAGGCCACGCCCATGGTATCTGTGCTCCCCTAGGGATTAACAGGCAAGCTGTGGGGCTCTGCAGGGCCAGGCACCTACAGTGGACTCTGGTGTTGTGGCCCTGACCTATTAGAGAGTTGCTGGGCCTCCAGACCACTGTGTCCCATAGGGTTCAGGGAGGGCAGACCATGGCCCAGAGCAGGAAGGCACGCACAGGTGCAGGATTTATGACATCTCCCTCCAGAAGGCAGATCACCGCCCCCATTTAATAGATACCAGTGGAGACGCAGTGAGGAGAAGTGACATATTCAAGCTGGTCTGGCTGGATCAGCTGACCCAGAGCCACACCCTGTGTCCCAAAGAAGAGTTAACTTGGCACTGACTGTAGTCCTTGCCCCTGGCTGCGGCTCTGCTAACAGGTCGTTCTCCCAGACATGGCCTCCCCACTGTTTGTTAGGCCCAGATATGGGCATATCCAGGGCCTCAGCCACCTAGGCCTGGGGATAACCAAAGCCCCACTGGGAAGCAGACTCCCCCCTCCCCTGCCTCCACCCACAGCCAGCACTGTGCCGCACAGGCTGCCAGACTTAGTGAACAGTCACCCGCTCCACCCACTTACAAGCCCTCACCAGGCAGAATTTGAGATACTGGATCAGCCAGAGAAAGAGAGACAGAGCTCTCCCCATGCCTGTCAACACTGCATTCCTGTCACCCCAGCCTCCGGATGTGACTGTCCACACCTGGCTTCCTAGGAGGCCAGAGAGAAAGGGCATCACAGCCCACAGCAGAGGCCACAGGGCCTCGCTGACTTCCTCTATCCCCTGCACATGTGTCTCTTCACCTCCCTGACAGTACCCAGGGAAAGCTTGAGCCCGTCCGCTTGGCAGAGCCCCAGGCTCGGCACAGGCAGATGCTTGGGAATCAGCCCCGTCCGATTGGGAAGAGGCAGGAAACAACCAAGCAGGCAGATGGCCGTCCTGGTTGTCCAAATGGCTTGGGGCCTCCACAGAGGGCCCTGGCAGGCTGCATAAGGCCAGGCTAGGATGTGGGCCCCAGGCCAGCCCCCTGGACCAACTCACCCTCCTCAGCCATGTCCTTGTCCAGCACCAGCTTGCCATGCCGGAGGAAGTTCAGGATGGGCCCGAAGTAGGTGGGGTCACGGTCAATGAGGTAGGCCCCGGTCTCATCCTATGGAGGTGAGGGATGCTCGGTGAGAGAAGAGTGAGGCTTCTCCCCAGCCAACCCCGCACACGCACAGGGAGGGAAGGAGAGTGGAGGGAGAGCTCTTCCCTGGATGGAGCAGGCACAAAGTAGCAAAAAGCCACTGGGGGCAGATGGACCTGAGTTCAAGCCCTGCTTCTGACTTTTCCTGAATGTGTGACCTTAGGCTAATGATTTGGCCTCTTTGAAACTCACTCCTCTCCCCCTAACCAGGGTTTGCTGTGAGCATCCGGTGAGAGGATGTCTGAGTGGCAACTGGCCCAGCACAGGGCTCGAAGAATGTCCCTCTTAGAGGCTGTCCCCTGAAGCCAGCCCCACTGTCGCCCCCAGGTCCCTAGGCTTTCAGGGGATGTTTACAAGTTTCCAAAGGAGTCACTATCTCACTGGACACTCGGGCGGGCAGGGAGGCAGGGTGGGCTTCCATGCGACTCTACAGAGAGATCGGAGACATTGAGAGGTGAGGCGACTTGCCAAAGGCCACAGCATCGGAGGGTCACGGATGGGGGACAGGAGACCTTAGAGGTCATCTTCAGACCAGCCCTTCGTGTTACAGATGAGGAAGGAGGCTGAGCGCAGTGCATGGAAGGGTCCGACTCAAGGTCGCGGCAGGCAGTGTGCAGCAGAGTCAGGGTGGGTGCTCAGAAATAGTGCCCGCTGGGCCAACGCTCCTTCTAGATTCAGCCCGCTCAGAAGGCGCCTCAGGGCTCCTCCATCCAGCTAGCTCCCTGCACCCCTCCGCCACCCATATCCCAAAGAGCGGGAGAAGTAGCCTCGTCGACTCCTTCCCCAGAGCAGGAGTCCCCTTTGGGAGGGAGGAAAGGTCCCAGGTCTCTCCCTGTCCACAGCCCCAAAGGAGAAGGAGAGGCCCCGATCCAGGGCGGCTGGAGAGCTTCTAATGGCCGCGGCCTGCGTTGTCCCGTTGCCACGGCAATGGGTACATCCCTCACTACCAGACCCACCTCCCCCTCCCCTCCTCCTGCCGCTTCTTCCCGCCTCCAGTTCCTCGGAAATGAACCCGGCCGGGTCCCCAGCCTGGCGGGCGAGCCAGGCCCGACAGCCCCGCGTCGGGCGAGCGGAGGACCCACAGCCCGCTCGCCGCCCACCCCGGGGGCCTCACCCGGTCCGACTGCAGCTCTTCCCCCTGGCACAGGCGGCTGAGGAAGGACTTCTGCTCGCGGCACAGCGTCTGCCGGGTGGTCAGGAACACCGTGCCCCCCACGTTGAGCCGCACCCACTTGCCCCAGCCGCCTGCGGCGCGGCCGCCCGCCCCCGCCGGCGGCGCTGCCTCCCCGGCCTCCATCCTCATCGCCGGCCGCGGCGTCTGCATCCTCCTCCCGGGCGCTGGGGGCGGGCGGGGACCGCACGCGGTGCAGGCCGGGAGCTGTAGTCCGCGCCTCCTGGCTCCGCGTGGGCGGCGGGTAGGGTCCCGCCCCGCGCTGCTCCCGCCCCGCGCTGCTCCCGCCCCCGGTCCCGCCCCGCTTCGCCCTTCCCGGCAGGCCCGCAGTCTGGGGTGGTGAAGATGCCCTCTGGCCAAATCACTGTGTATGGGGAAGGTCGAACTCCCGGCCTCTGGGAAAAGAATGAGGGCTTCCCCAAATCTGCAGTCCTCCCATCGGTCCGAGCATTCTTGTTTTTCCTTTGTGCCGTCTCCGTCATCCAACAGCTGATAAGGGAAGAAACTTTCCCCTCCAGGAATCCCCATAGCATTGACCCGCTTGTGTTTCGTCATATTTTTTCATTTGCCCTTTGTGTGTATAGGGGTGGGGGCGGGGTGGGTGGGAGTAGGTTCTTTCCCTCACCTGAGTTCTTGGAGAACGACATAGCTGGACTTGAGGTTGGCTGAGCACCTGTATGCCAGACACTTTGTGTATATGTGTTATGAATTTAAGCTCTCAGCAGCCCTGTGACTCTGGTATTTTGGGCTATACCCATTTTACAGATGAAGCCGCAGAAGCGAAGTGACCGCCCTACTGACATTGCTGGGGAGCGAGTAGCCACCAAGGCCTCTTTCCTGCTCCCTGACCATGGAATGTCAGGGATCCTTGGGAAGGACTTCTAAGGAGGAAGAGTAGAGCAGGCCCTGGATCCGAGTCAGGAGAACTGAGTTTCCATTCTGGCTTTTGGCCGTTCTCAGTTTTTCCACGTCCTCCCTAAGAAGGAGGGGGGATTGGTTCTGCGGGTGGCTTTCTGAGTTATTCCCCAGTTAACTCGGAGGGGAACCATCATTCTGTGGACCTCAGGATGGGGGAAGGGAGCAGTTCCTCATGTGGTCCGGGACCAGGGAGGGACAAGGGCTGACGAGGAAGCTGTCTCCTTAGCTTCCTCTCCTTACTGGTTTCAGTCCTGGTCCTGGCCTATGGGGGAGAGGTCTGGGGCTCCTCTCACTGATCCAATGTCACACGCAGCTGGCCCGAACACTGGGCAGCCTGGCCCTGTGCTGGGAGAAGTTTCCCTGTTACCACCCAATGCCCTGCTTTCTGCATAAAGCTTTTCTCCTTGGCAGGGAATGGATCAAAGGTGTACTGGAATCCTGCTACTTAAAATTCACTAGGTGTGTCCTGAGCAACTTCCTCTCTGAGCTTTGGCTTTCTCTCTTGCCAAATGGGATTTACAACAGTTGTGACCCCAGAGCATTGTTGTGAAGATTAAGTTATGAAATGTCTATAAACACCTAGCGTAGGCTGGGTGCGGTGGCTCACACCTGTAATCCCAGCACTTTGGGAGGCCAAGGCTCGCTTGAGCCCAGGAGTTCAAGACCAGCCTGGACAGCATAGTGAGACCCCTATCTCTCTCTCTCTCTCTTTTTTTTTTCTTTTTTGAGATACAGTCTCACTCTCTCACCCAGACTGGAGTGCAGTGGCACCATCTCGGCTCACTGCAACCTCTGCCTTCTGGGTTCAAGCAATTCTCATGCCTCAGCCTCCTGAGTAGCTGGGATGACAGGCATGCACCACCACGCCTGGCTAATTTTTGTATTTTTAGTAGAGATAGGGTTTCACCACGTTGGCCAGGCTGGTTTTGAACTCCTGAGCTCAAGTGATCCTCCTACTTTGGCCTCCCAAAGTGCTGGGATTACAGGTGCGAGCCACCGCGCCTGGCCCCCATCTCCATTTTAAAAAAATAAAATGATAGAAAACCAAAAAACAGCCGGTGCCTCACGCCTGTAATCCTAGCATTTTGGGAGGCCGAGGCAGGCAGATCACAAGGTCAGGAGTTCGAGACCAGCCTGGCCAACATGGTGAAACCCCTTCTCTACTAAAAATACAACAATTAGCCGGGCATGGTGGCTCACGCCTGTAGTTCCAGCTACTCAGGAAGCTAAGGCAGGAGAATCACTTGAACCTGGGAGGTAGAGGTTGCAGTGAGCCAAGATCGTGCCATTGCACTCCAACCTGGGTGACAGAGGGAGACTCCGTCAAAGAAAGAGAGAGAGAGAGGGAAGGAAGGAGGGAGGGAGGGAAAGAAAGAGGGAGGGAGGGAGGAAGGAAGGAAGGAAGGGAGGGAGGAAAGAAAGAAAACAAAAAAAACACCTAGCACAGTCCCTGGCATTTATTATGTTGAATGCATGAATGGGTGAATGAGATGGGATGGGAAGTGGCCTTGAAAGACTGGCAGGACTGCTGGCACTTAGTGAGGCCTTGACCATTGTCGGCTAAAGCAAAGCTAGAGCAGGAGATACTTCTTTCACGCAAGGGTGGCAGGCAGGGGAGTGACACGGTCAGATTTGCAATGTGGATCACCCTTAGGTTGCAGGGAGGGTGGTTTGCAGCACTAGTTAGAAGAGAGACCAGACAGACCAGTTAGAAGATCACCTACATCTGGATCAAGAGTAGGGGGAGCCCAGGCTGGGCACAGTTACTCACACCTGTAATCTCAGCACTTTCGGAGGCCAAGGAGGACGGATCACCTGAGGTCAGAAGTTCGAGACCAGCCTGGCCAACACGATGAAACCCTGTCTCTACTAAAAATATAAAAAATAAGCCGGGTGTGGTGGCACACACTTGTAATCCCAGCTACTTGGGAGGCTGGGGCAGGAGAATTGCTGCAACCTGGGAGGCAGAGGTTGCGGTGAGCTGAGATTGCGGCATTGCACACCAGCCCGGGCAACAAGAGCGAAACTCTGTCTTAACAACAACAACAACAAAGTGTCAGAGAAAAGGGCCCAGGGAGGGTCTTGGGAGGTGGGGAGAGGGGAGGGTGGGGTGAGAGAGGAAAGAGCAAAGCTGTATGGGGAAGAATGAGGGCATTCCAGAGGCCAGCTGTGGGCCAGTTGGAATGAAACAAGGAGTTCACCTGAGGAGAAGTTGGGAAGGTGTCAGATGCAGTGGCTCACGCCTGTAATCCCAGCACTTTGGGAGGCCGAGTTGGGAGGACCTCTTGAGCCTAGGAGTTCAAGACCACCCTGGACAACATAGCAAGACCCCCGTCTCTACAGAAAATTTAAAAAAATTAGGCAGGCTTGGTGGCATGTGCCTGTAGTCCTAGCTACTGGGAAGACTGGGGTGGGAGGATACCTTGAGTCCAGGAGATCGAGGCTGCAGTGAGCCATGATCGCACCACTGCACTTCAGCCTGCGTGACAGAGTGAAACCCTGTCTCAAAAAAAAAAAAAGTCAGGAAGGTGAGGAACAGCCCCCATGCTTCCTGGGCCAGCCGCTGCCCACCTAGGGTTGCCTCTCTCTACTGAGGCGTGTGGATGCTACAGCAGGACTTGGACAGCACCGAGTCTTTCAGCAAAGGAGGAGTGTCATCAGTGTGGCATTTGGGGAATCTTAACCTAGCGTTGGTGCCAAGATAGATAGTTGGGGTGGGGGACAGCCCAGGGGCAGGGAGGCAGAAAGGGGGAGGGAAGGGTAAGAGCCAACATTTACATTGTGGGGGACCTACCCAGAGACCACCCCCACTTCCAGTAGCACCATTTTCTGGTCTGTTTCCCTCACTCTACAGTGTGAGCTCCCTGAGGACAGGCCCTGTCCCCACTCTGCCATATTGCAGGTGTCAAACACTGGGCCTGACTTTGGGAGGGGGATGAATGGAACAGAAACCCAAATACACTGGGAATATCTTTAGGGCAGAGAAGGAGTCTTCTTCCTTCATGCTGTATTTCCATGTTATTTTATTTTTTTCTATTTATTTATTTATTTAGAGACCGAGTCTCACTCTGTCAACCAGGCTGGAGTGCAGTGGTGCGATCTCAGCTCACTGCATCCTCCGCCTCCTGGGTTCAAGCGATTCTCCTGCCTCAGCCTCACGGGTAGCTGGGATTACAGATGTGCAACACCACACTTGGCTAATTTTTTTTTTTTTTTTGTATTTTTAGTAGAGATGGGGCTTCACCATGTTGGCCAGGCTGGTCTCAAACTCCTGACCTCAGGTGATCCACCTGCCTCGGCTTCCCAAAGTGTTGGGATTACATGCATGAGCCACTGCACCCGGCCTACTTTTTTCTTGAGACGGAGTCTTGTTCTGTCACCCAAGGTTCAAGAAATTCTCCTGCCTCAGCCTCCTGAGCAGCTGAGACTACAGGCACCCACCACCATGCCTGGCTAATTCATATATTTGTATTTTTTAGTAGAGATTGGGTTTCACCATATTGGCCAGGCTGGTTTGTAACTCCTGACCTCAAGTGATCCGCCAACCTTGGCCTCCCAAAGTGCTGGAATTACAGATGTGAAC
Source organism: Gorilla gorilla gorilla (assembly GCF_029281585.2). Taxonomy (NCBI): domain Eukaryota; kingdom Metazoa; phylum Chordata; class Mammalia; order Primates; family Hominidae; genus Gorilla; species Gorilla gorilla. The sequence continues at coordinate 35,046,746 of NC_086018.1, read as the reverse complement.
ACCTGGCCCCATATTATTTTATTTCACTGCTTCATGCTTCCCATGTGCCAGACACTGTCCTAAGTGCAACGCCACACGTACCATGTGTATCTAACGAAGACAAGTTTACCATCTGCTACGTGCCACAGACCGTGTTCCAGGCATCCTGTGACAGCAGGAGCAGCAGCTGTCATTTACTGAGGGTTTGTTCTGGACCAAGTAGCGCCCATGTGTTTTTCTTGTAATCCTCACAGCAAGCCAATGAGATCCATCTTTTTCCCACCCCCATCTTACAGAGGGTGAGGTCATGGCTCAGAGACCAGAGGTCCCTACTAGGTCGTGCTGGAAATGGCTACTGAGAACTGCGCTGGCCTCAGAGCCTGGTCTTGCTGGATCTGAAGCCACAGCTGATAACCATTCTGCTCTCCAGCCTCCCATGGAACCCCACAGCACCCTTGTGGCAGGTGCTCTTGACAGCACATTACAGATGAGAAAACTGCAGTCCCACAGCTGGTCCAACACAGGCCTGTCTGAGCCCGGGGCAGGGCTGGTCTCCGCCATCCCACAGGCACTGCCCTTTTAGATACAGCCCTGGAGTGCCAGGCGGGGACTTGGCCAGCACCTTTGGTCCCAAAGTGGAGGGAAAGGCTTTGTCTGGGCCAGTCTCACTCCTCCTCCTTTCCACAGAGACCCCAACCTATCCCTGGACACAGCGCTCTGCTCAGCAAGCTCCTAAAATGCTCACATCTGAAGCCACAACCTCACTGGCGAGGGCCACAGCCAACAGCCAGGTGGCAAGACCTGGGACCCTTAAATAGAGCCGACAGATGCCACCATATCCCTGCCCGTGCCTGGGCTTTGTCCGGATGAAGCCATGTTTGGGTTGGGAAAAGGTGCACCCACCTCTGAAAAGGATGCTTGGCCCCTCCCCACAACCGGCCTGGCATTCAGGCCATCGCTGGGCTTGCTGGGTACCCACTATATAAGCCAGACATTGAAACACAGAGGTGAGGCTGCCAGAGGTGGCCTCTGCCCTAGGGAAGGCTTTGGTTTGGGGTAGGTGGGTTTGGGAGGCTTGGACAAAATATGGAATTCCTTATCAGCAGTCATGGACTGTCACTCTGCATAGATTTTTGCATGTCTTCCTCATTCAGAGGATAATGATAAAACTCCAAACATTCCTTAGCTGCTTTTCAGGGTGATGGTTAAACTGGAGGAGGGCCAGATTTCAAATGCCTGCTGGTTACACCGCCCCCTGATGTCTTCTTCTGGGAAGAGCAGCCTCAAGTACTTTTTTTTTTTTCCTTTCGTTCTTTTTTCCCCCCCAACCACGAGACCACTAGGGATCAGGTGCTTTGGTGCTTTTTATTTTTATTTTTTATTATCATTTTTTAAAGATGGGGTCTCGCTATGTTGGCCAGATTGGTCTTGAACTCCTGACCTCAAGCGATCATCCCACCTCAGCCTCCCAAAGTGCGGGGATTACAGGCATGAGCCACCATGCACGTCCCATTCAGTGCTTTTTAATACGGCTCTGGACTCCACTTGAAAGTGAAATAGAACAGAGGTATGGTTAAGGGGTACAGGCCCCCAGACAAGGATGCTAGCCAAGGCTTTGTGGTTTATCAGTTGGGTAACTTTTGGAAAGTCATTTAACCTCTCTGAACCTCAGTTTCCCCATTTCTAAATTAAGAACAGTAATAGTGCTTACCTCTTGCAGCTGTTGTGAGGATTTAAAGAGCTAGCAGGTGGAAGGCACTCGCCAGGCCACCTGTGTGAAGACCAGGGAATGCTGGCTTTGGTGAAGCCAGTTCTGCCACCCTGTCTATCATTGCCTGGACCCAAGATCAGTGCCTGATGCAAAGGCTGCCCCTTAAACATCCATTTCTCTTTGGTCAGGGAAGAACCAAGCCCACCAACTCCCCCTTCCTGGGGTTGGAGGGAAAGGCAGAGAGAAAGGCCACCCTAGATGACCCCAGCTCCAGAGCAGGCTGGCTGTCATTTCCTCATGTCACCCCCCCACCCCTCTGTGACCTAGAATGGCCCAGGAGTTTTTTTTTTTTTTCTGCTCCAGATAGAGCTGAAAGAACACAAGATACATCCTGAAGTTCTCACCTGAGTGCATCACTGAGTCCTGTTTTGAACCTTCTCAGCTTAGCAGCAGTCTCTGCCTCACTTCTGAGTGGCCTGTTTCACAGCTCCTGTCAGTTCCATGACTAAGACGTCATTCATCCCTGCTGGGTTTTTGGTTTCAGTTCTCCTCTTCCCCAGATTGAGCACATCAGAACATTCTGATCAGCCATTTTCTGTTCTTTATGTCAAATCCAATCCTATCACTGCCTGGGGCCAATTCTATTACTTATCCTTGATGTGGGGGTGTTTGGTTTTGAGCCTCTGCACCTTTTCAGGTCACTTGAGGAGAAAAACGGGCATATCCGATCAGAGAGAGTGTTTCCTGACCAGCCAGAGCTATGGGCGCATGAGATCAGGCTTCCAGAGGCCCACGGCCCAGGGTTTGAATCTCTACTCCGGGTTGGGACCCTGACTCATGACACCTTGTTAGTTAGTTATGCAACCTCTTCAAACCGTTTGCAATATTTACATTGTAATGTAATTCATGCTTATTAGTGCTATTGCACACAGTGAATATTAGCCATTATCACCGAGCATCTACTACGTGTTAGGTCCTGGGCTGGAAGCATCATTCTCAGAGAGGCTAGATATGGGTCCATAGACCTGAATATTTGACAGCCCTTTCATGATATGACGGTGACCCTGGAGTCTGCAGACATTACAGGCCCTCTCTGTGAGCTCTTCCAGGGGAGAGTCCCTGTCTCCTTCGTTTCTGAAAGTCTAAAGCTCAGCACTTGTGACAGGTTTGGAAATGTCTGGCCCCAGCCTCTCCTCCAGCTCCTTCTACCCTCCACCCCGTCTCTGTTTCCTCCCTGGTGGGAGTGGGGATGCGGGTAGAAGGAAGGGCAGGAATGTCTGGAGGAAAGGGTGCCTTCTCTAATTTGCACAAAGGTGCAGTGGGGGCGGCAGTGATGCTGGCCCCTTGGGTCCCTGCTGGACCACCTGGGCCCCGGGCTCGGCTCCCTTCAGCCAGCAGGGTGGGGCTCAGCGCGCTCCCAGCCTGACCTGACTGGGCGGGAGAGTGGCTGGAGACTCCTCTTCACCAGCAGGGGGTGCGCCTGCCTGCTGAGGTCCTTGGGGAGTGTCTTGGACAGCAGCCCCAAGGCACCTGCCTGCCTATGTGTCTGCTACTGCTGATTCCTTTTGCTCAGCTCTTGGGACTGAGGCCATGGCAGCCGGCCTCTCACCAGCCTCCCCTCCCCAGGACTCCCCTCTCCTGCCTCAACGTCTGCTTGGCTCCAATGCATGTAATTCCACAGCTTGACGGCACAGAACCAGGGACCTACCGTCTGTCCCCCTGGGCCCCGTGGACTCTGCCCCTGCTGCCAGAGGGATGTTTATGAGTACTTCCGTGTGCCAGGCACTGCACCAAGCACTTTTGTGGATGATCTCTTTTAATCCTAACCCAACAGGGAGATGTGGCCGTGATCTCACTTTACAGAGGAGGAGCCCAAGGAGTGCTCTGTGCCGCTCTGGCCCCAGCCTTTCCTCCAGCTCCTTCTACCCTTCGATCCCCCCTCTGTTTCCTCCCTCGAGGGAGTGGGGATGCGGGTAGAAGGAAGGGAAGGAAAGGTTTTCCTTGCCTGGCGTCCTTTGTTCTCTGGTGTGGCTTTGCTGTGGCTGGAGCAGATGTTTCAAGCTGGCTCCTTGTTTTCTGGCAGGTTGTTTTGAGGGTTCTTTGGTGCCCCCATTGCTGGGAGTAGCTCCTACTACAGGTCTCTTCCTGGGCAGTGTCTTCTCTGGTTTGCCCCTTGGGATGCTCCCCAAGGATCAGCTTCCTGGGTTCCACTGTCTACCCACTCCCCAACCCCGCTTCCAACCTCTGTGCACTCATGCACCAACTCCCCCTCTGGACAGCTCCAAGCCATCTCCTTTCAGCCAGCTCTCAGCTGGGCCCAGAAAAGCCTGCAGGCAGGCCCCACCCTGACAAGACTCACAGCACATGTGCCTCCTGACCCCAGCAAGGAGCAGCTGGCAGGATGCAGGCTTTTGCAGGCAAGGGCCCACCCAGCCTCTGAGACCCCCAGAATCCAGGACACACAGGTGAAGCTCCGCAGATGGCCTCCTTGAAGCCCTCTCACTCAGCCTGTGGAGAGGGGAGGCACCCCATGCACCTCCTCCATGGGACAGCACCCCAACATCTGCCACCAGAGGAAGCATCCTCTACCTTCCTGCTGCTCCTGGTGGCAGCTCTCCTATCTCTGCCGGGGGCAGGAGAGGTGCGGGTCGGGGGGTTCTACGACTAGCTCTTAACCACTTCAGTAGCAAGAAATGCTTTCGAGAGTCCAGCACTTCACCTTGTTTTAGAATGTGGGGTCAGCCAGGCGCAGTGGCTCATGCCTGTAATCCCAGCACTATGGGAGGCTGAGGTGGGTGGATCACTTGAGATCAGGAGTTCGAGACCAGCCTGGCCAATATGGTGAAACCCTATCTCTACTAAAAATACAAAAAGTAGCCAGGCCTGGTGGCGCCTGTAATCCCAGCACAAGAATCGCTTTAACCCGGGAGGTGGAGGTTGCAGTGACTGAGATCGGGCCACTGCACTCCAGCCTGGGCAACAGAGAGAGACTCCATCTGAAAAAAAAAAAAAAGAAAGTGGGGTCAGTGAGCAGCCCTAGCTGAAACTAAATCAGAAAAAACTGCATTAAAATAACAACAAAACATTTCGCTTTGAAATAATTTTAGACTTAGAGAAAAGTTGCAAACATTATAGTAAAAAATCCCGTAGAGCCTTTACCAGATGCACCAAGTGTTCATACAGTCCTTCCTTTGTTCTCTCCCCACCTTCTTTGTTACTTTTCTGAACTGTTTTTGAAAGTAAACTACAGGCTGGGCATGGTGGCTCATGCCTGTAATCCCAGGACTTTGGGAGGCTGAGGCCGACGGATCACTTGAGGTTAGGACTTCGAGACCAGCCTGGCCCACATGATAAAACCCCATTTCTACTAAACGTACAAAAATTAGCCGAGCGTGGTGGCACCTGCCTGTAATCCCAGCTACTCAGGAGGCTGAGGCAGGAGAATTGTTTGAACCCGGGAGGTGGAGGTTGCAGTGAGCCAAGATTGCACCACTGTACTCCAGCCTGGGCGACAGGGCGAGACTCCATCTCAAAAAAAATAAAAATTAAAAATAAATAAATATGAAAGTAAACTGCAAAATTAATGACTTTTCATTCCTAAACTCTTCAGCATGACTTCTGAAAAACAAGGACATTCTCTCCATAACCACAGGACAATGGTCAAAGTCAGGAAATTAATACTGTTACATAGCATAGCTTATCTACAGATTTCTTCCAATCTCCATTTGTCCCACTAATGTCCTTTATAGAAAAAGAAAGGAAAAAACTTTGCTAAAAGCCTCTGGGAGCCCATCTAGGACAATTGCATTCCCTTGTCATTTCTCTTTAGTTCTCCTTTGATCTGGGACAGTTCCTCTCGCTTTCATTTTTGGAGTATAGGTGATTTTTTTTTTTTTTTTGGTAGAATTACCCTCAGTGTGGGTTTGCCTGATACTTCCTCATGACTGGATTCAGCGTATGCATTTTTGGCAGGACTCTCATAGAAATGAGGTTGTGTTCTTGCCAGTGCATCAGGTCTTGAAGGAATCTGATGTCCATGACTCCCATTACTGGTTGAGATCAGGGCTGATCATTTTGTGCAGGTGGTGTCTGCCAGGTCTCTGAGCTGTACAATTACTCCTTTCCCCCATCGATTTTTTTTTTTTTTTTGAGATGGAGGCTGGAGTGCAGTGGTGCGATCTCGGCTCATCACAACCTCTGCCTCCCGGGTTCAAGTGATTCTCCTGCCTCAGCCTCCTGAGTAGCTGGGACTACAGGCACGCGCCACAATGCCCTGCTAGTTTTTGTATTTTTAGTAGAGTCAGGGTTTCACCATGTTGGCCAGGCTGGCCTCAAACTTCTGACCTTGTGATCCGCTCCGCCTCGGCCTCCCAAAGCGCTGAGATTACAAGCATGAGCCACCATGCCCGGCCTGTGTCCTTTTTTAAAAACAGGTTCTTAAACACTGAATCTTTTTAAACATTGTAGTAAAATACACATAAAATGTACCATTTTAACCATTTTTAAGTGTCCAGTTTAGTGACATTACATACATTCGCATTGTTGTGATTCTATCACCAGCATCCATCCACAGAACTCTTTTCATCTTGCAAAACTGAAACTCTGTACTCATTAAACAGCAGGTCTCTATTCTCCTCTCCCAACTGGCTCCTGTATCCTTCTGACTCATCCCCATTATCATTTGAGCACTTCCTTCCTTTCTGGCCCAGCAAAACAGTCTGGACTCATATTATACTTTTCCTGCCCTGGCAGCTCCAGTTCCTTTTGATGGATAATGGTATTTAAAACCAACACCAGGCTGGGTGTGGTGGCTCATGCCTATAATCCCAGCACTTTGGGAGGCCGAGGCAGGCGGATCACTTGAGGTCAGGAGTTTGACACCAACATGGTGAAACCCTGTCTTTACTAAAAATACAAAAATTAGCCAGGCGTGGTGTCAGGCACCTGTAATCCCAGCTACTCTGGAGACTGAGGCAGGAGAATCGCTTGAACCTGAGAATTGGAGGTTGCAGTGAGCCGAGATCGTGCCATTGCACTTCAGCTTGGGCGACAGAGCAGGACTCCGTCTCAAAAAAAGAAAAGATAAAACCAACACCTGAGCATTTGGTGGCCTCATTGCACTAGGATGTCATTGCTTTCAGGAAATCTCAAGGAACAGAGCTAGAGCTGGGAAACACGTGCACACACACACACACACACACACACACACACATTTGTTTCTGCACCTGTCTATAGTAGAAATCCTGGGTTCACGCTGATATCTCCAACTTCAGTCCAGCACCACAGGCTTCATTTAAGTCTTCTCCCTTTCCATATTTGTTTGTCTTTTCTCCAATAGGGAAACAGTTTGTTCCCAGTATCTTTAATACATTTACTTACTTATTTGGCCAGTCCTAGTTTTATAATTGGTAACCTATAACATTGTGAAAAACAAACCTATTAACAAGAGTTCAATATTTGTTATCGGAAGTTTTTTTGTTTATTTTGTATTTTGCCTGAGTATGTATAGTCCAAACAGCCAAAATATCGCATTCAAGAGTTACTTGGAGCTGGGTGTGGTGGCACACACCTGTAGTTCCAGCTACTTGGGAGGCTGAGGCAAGAGGATTGCTTGAGCCCAGGGATTCGAGGCTGCAGTGAGCCATGATCACACCACTGCACTCCAGCCTGCATGACACAGCGAGACCCTGTCTCTTAAACAAAAAAGAAGTCCATCTTTGCCCCAGTGGTTTGAGATGCCTTTATCATACACTAAGTTTCCTGGAGTATTTGAGCCTATTTCTGGACTCACTATTCTAGTCCATTGGTCTGTCTATTCATGCACAAGCCACACACTGTTTTAATTACAGAGAGTCTTTAGAGTATTCTTGTAGGGTCAGACCCTTTGTGGCTTTTTCTCTTCAAAGTTTTCCTGCTATTCTTGCATGCTTGATTTTCCATGTGAACTTGGGTCAGCATTTTTAGCCCAATAAAGAAGCATATTGATATTTTTATTGTGGATGGGTCAAATGTTTAAATTATCTTAGGGAGAACTGACATTTTTATGATGTTGAGTTATCCTATTCAAGGACGAGGGATGTCTTCCATTTGTTCAAACCTACTTTTGAGTCTTTTAGGTTATTTTAAAGCTATCCTAAATAGGCTTTGCGCATTTCTTGTTAAGTTGCTTTTTTTGTCCTTTTGAATTTTTTTTTGTTGCTATTGTAACTGAGGTTTTTCTCTACCATTAGACTCTCTCTCTCTCTTTTTTAAAAAAGTAGAGACGAGTCCCCCCCGCCCGTTGCCCAGGCTGGTCTTGAACTCATGGGCTCAAGCGATCCTCTCATGTTCCACCCACTTCGGCCTTCCAAAGTGTTGGAATTAATTACAGGTGTGAACCTCTGCACTTGGCCTACCATTATATTCTCTAACTGGCTATTGTTTGAGTATATGAAATCTACTGACTTCCGTATGTTAGTTGTTGTTTTTTTTTTTTTTGAGATGGAGTCTGACTGTCACCCAGGCTGGAGTGCAGTGGCATGATCTCAGCTCACTGCAACCTCCACCTCCTGGGTTCAAGAGAGTCCTGTGCCTCAGACTTCTGAGTAGCTGGGACTACAGGTGCATGTCATCACACCTGACTAATTTTTGTATTTTTAGTAGAGACGGGGTTTCGCCATGTTGGCCAGGCTGGTCTTGAACTCCTGACCTCAAGTGATCTGCCCACCTTGGCCTCGCAAAGTGCTGGAATTACAGGCCTGAGCCACTGTGCCCAGCCTGATTTCCATATGTTAATTGTATACCTCATTGATTTTTTTTTATTGCTTGAGTAACTTTTATTATTAATTCTCTGGGGGTTTTCAGGTGTACTATCATATTATCTGAAAACAAAATGCTATGGACAAAAAAGAGAGAGGCAATATGTACAATATATACACATATATATGTGCTTTCTTTTAGTTGCACAAGTCATCTCTGATGATACACAAGAAACTGACATAGTGTTTGCCTGGGAGAAAGGAATTGACTCACTGGGGCTGCTCTGGGAGGGAGGCTCCCGTGAATCCTTTGGTACCTTTTCAGATTTATTCAGAGTACAGGTGTTGTCTCCTCAAACAATAATATATATTTTGAGACGGTGTCTAGCTCTGACGCCCAGGCTGCAGTGCAGTGGCGCGATCTCAGCTCACTGCAACCTCTGCCTCCTGGGTTCAAGCGATTCTCCTGCCTCAGCCTCCCAAGTAGCTGGGATTACAGGTGCGCGCCACCACGCCCGGCTAATTTTTGTGTTTTTAGTAGAGAGGGGGTTTCACTGTGTTGGCCAGGCTGGTCTCGAACTCCTGACCTCATGATCCACCTGCCTCGGCCTCCCAAAGTGCTGGGATTACAAGCGAGAGCCATCGCACCTGGCCAATAATTTATTTTTTTAAAACCAGTTATTTAGAAATCATGAATTCACAGCTTTCTCTAATTGCCTATTCTGCTATTTTATTTTTGGGTCTTTAATAAATATTTCTTATGGCCAATTTTTTTTTAAAGGCAGCAGAATCGGTTGGAACATAAATGATTGAGTGTGATGATAATTCAGAGCCCAGTTCCTGCAACTCCTGTTTGGACTCTGCTGTCCTCGAATGGCATGCAGGTGACTTAGTGTAATGATACTCAGCCTCACTTTCTATTGCAATCCGTTTCCCCAAAGCTGAATCTGCCAGCCAGCCTAACACGTTTGCACCTCCTGTGCAATGGCCAGGCCAGGACAGCTGCAGCCTCTGGGGCTTGCCCCCTCCTCCCTTGGCTCCTGGCGGCTTCCCACCCCACCCCTGCTCCCAGGCTCTGTCTCCCGTTCTCCTTCCTGTTTCCACCCTCCAGGGCTGCACTGGAAGGACCTCAGTTCCAAAACCTCTTTCTGTTCACCTCAGGTTGACCATCCTGCCCTATTTCCGACCCCAGGGGCCCAAGCCCCATGCCAGCGCCTCAGCTGACCATTGGCCGAACGCTGGCGAAGCCTCCATGTAGGGTCTTGTGGTCCTCCCTGCACAGTCACACGCGTCCCCTCACCACCTGGTTTCTCTTTTCCCCACTGCCTGCTTCAGCCTGGCTCTTGGCATGGCCCACACAATAGATAAGGAGGAAGAGGATAGCTTGGGAGGGTTTGGGAGGCTGATGTGCCAATCCAGGTGGGAGCTGGCAAGGCCAGAGCAGACACTTCAATGGGGCATGGCAAGGGTCATTGAGTGAAGATGGCAGAGGCTAGACATGAGTACAGGGCTGAGGAAGGGCAACCAGGCAGCCAGAAATGTCTCAGAGCCAGGGGCGTGGTGAACAAGCAGGTAACATGAGGATGGGCACACCGAAGGACCCATACCACCCTCGGCGGCTCTGCTCTGCTCTTACAGATGCTCCTCCTGGCCCGGAGCTCCCAGCCAGCCCACAGCGGCTCTTGTCTCTAGTGGTTTCTGCCTGTCCCTGCCCATCATGCATCTCTCCTACCTAGAATGATGCACAGCTCCTTATTCCCACTTCTGGAGCTGCATGTGTAGCTCCAGTCATTGGAAAAGCAAGCACAGCCTGGTACTGAATTTCTCCCCTAATTCGCTTTCTGCAGGTTACAGGAGGGGCATTTACCTGCCACTTTGCAGAAGGTGAGAAAGGCACCTCAAGAAAAGGAATCAGCTGAAGTGAATAAAATTCATATTCACATGCTTTCTTGTTTTTATTTGTTTATTTTTAGAGACAGGATCTTGCTGTGTTGCCCAGGCTAGAGTGCAGGGATGCAGTCATGGCTCACTGCAGCCTTGAACTTCTCCTGGGCTCAAGTGATCCTCCTGCTTCAGCCTCCTGAGTAGTTTGGACGACAGGTGCGCACCACCATGCCCAGCTAATCTATATTTTTGAAGAGATGGGGTCTTCACTTGTTGCCCAGGCTGATCTCAAATTCCTGGCCTCAAGCAATCCTCCTGCCCGGGACTCCCAAAGTGCTGTGATTACAAGCATGAGCCACCATGCCTGTCCTTGCTTTTACTTTGAAGTCAATCAGGCAGCATAAAAAAAAAAAAAAGTTCTGGAGAGGCCAGGCGCAGTGGCTCACACCTGTAATCCCAGCACTTTGGGAGGCTGAGGCAGGTGGATCACAAGGTCAAGAGATCGAGACCATCCTGGCCCACATGGTGAAACCCCGTCTCTACTGAAAATACAAAAATTAGCTGGGCGTAGTGGCAGGTGCCTGTGGTCCCAGCTACTCGGCAGGCTGAGGCAGGAGAATCACTTGAACCCGGGAGGTGGAGGTTGCAGTGAGCTGAGATTGTGCCACTACACTCCAGTCTGGTGACAGAGCTAGACTCCGTCTCAAAAAAAAAAAAAAAAAAAAAAAGTCCTGGAGAAACATATCAAAGAGCACACAGCTAGCCAGACAAGTAAACTAGCCTTTGGTTGCCCTGTTCCTCAGTTGTGTACAAAGGCGTGAACGTGCGTGTGTTTGTGTGCGTGTGCATACACAACACCTATGTGTTTTAAGGGGTGTATGACACCTTCCCACCCAGAGAGAAGCCTGCTCCCTCTTCTGTGATCCCCTCCCCAATTCTGTCTTGTAGTGGACAAAAGCCTTGTGGTCATTCTCTCCAGGATTCAGAGCCCAGCCCCAGATCTAACCTCTCCTGTCATCTTGGGCAAGTTGCTTGATTTTTTTTTTTTTTTTTTTTTTTTGAGGCAAAGTTGCCCAGGCTGGAGTGCAGTGGCGCGATCCCAGCTCACTGCAACCTCCGCCTCCTGGGTTCAAGTGATTCTCCTGCCTCAGCCTCCCAAATAGCTGGGATTACAGGCACCCACCACCACGTCCAGCTAATGTTTTGTATTTTTAGTAGAGACGGGGTTTCACTATGTTGGCCAGGCTGTCACGAACTCCTGACCTCAATCACCTGACTTATGGAGGATAATAACACCTGTTTCTCAGAGTGGTTAGAGTAAATGGAGGCAAAGCACTTAGCATCCTCTCTGGCACATGGAAACAGTAAACAGCAGGGGTTATTAAGGTGCCTCTCAGCCCTGAGAGTGTACTTGTGTAATATTAAACATTCATTGGCCCCTGCAGAGACAAAGGGAAAGCTTCCCTTTCTCCTCGTGAAGGCTTGCTGAAAATCAACAGACAAAAGGAAGATTAATTGGAGAAAAGGCAAAATTTATTTCAACGTGCAGAGCATGAGGGAATCACAGAAGTTACCCAATAACCCAGTGGGGTACAGGTGCATGCGCCCTTCTTCACGGGAGAAGGAGAGATGGGGGACACATGGCAATTTGAAGGACAGTCAATGGTTTTTAGGGGGGAAATGAATGAGTCCAGTGTCCAGATGATAATTAATAATTTCTTTGGACATTGAAAGGGAAAGAGAGCAGATGATGGTTTGGGATGAAGTTTATCTGGGCTGTAGGTGTGGTGTTTAATGTTCAGTCTCATATCCTCTGGGATATGAGTTTTAACCTCTAGCTAATGATATTCCAGGGAAGGTAATTGTGTTCCCCTTTGGCAGGTCCCGTTTCTAGGCAGATAAAGAAACTTCAGAGAACAGCATCATCCTGCACTTTGACAGAGACAGAGGATTCAGAGAAGGAGGCAGGGAGGTCAGATAGACCTTGAGGCTGCTTCATGTCAGAGCGCCATATTTTAGGGCAACGCTTTCTGAGCCCCAAAACCCCCATCCATGTCAGTTGCTGTGCTGGTACCAGGACAAGAAACACGAATAAGATACGTTACCCCTCAAGGGTTTACAGCCCAGCCAAGGGAGGCAGGCGGGGCAGGTGCAGAACAGGAGAGCAGTAACAGTAACAATACAACATGGTGGTCGGGCACAGTGGCTCAGGCCTGTAATCCCGGCACTTTGAGAGGCCAAGGCAGGCAGATCACTTGAGGTCAGGAGTTCGAGACCAGCCTGACCAACATGGTGAAACCCTGTCTCTACTAAAAATACAAACCTCAGCCAGGTGTGGTGGTGGGCACCTGTAATCCCAGCTACTCCAGAGGCTGAGGCACAAGAATCGCTTGAAACTGGGAGGTGGAGGTTGCAGTGAGCTGAGATCTTGCCATTGCACTCCAGCCTGGGTGACAGAGTGAGACTCCATCTTAAAACAAACAACAAACAAACAAGCCCGTGGATTTGGTGCTTATGAGGTCAGCTTCTGCTCTCAGTGCTATGTATGAATCAAATCACTTCATCCTCACAGCAATCCTATAAAGTGGATTATTGCCATGTCACAGATGAGGAAATCCAGGCCCCTCTGCCCACACTCACGGCCAGGGAGGTCAGGGTGCTCCGGAGGCTGCCCTTTGAGCCGTCCCCTGCTGCAGCTCTCCCTGGAGCAAGAGGGCACAGTCCAGGGAATTCATAAAAGGGACTGTGCGTGGGTGCGGAGGTGCCTCTCAGACCCAGAACCAGCCCCCCAACCCATGGCGGTTCTCTGTGTTTCCACTTCTCAGATACTCCTCGCCACACTGTTGCCAGGATCCATGTCTGTCCCTCCCCATGGGGCGAATGCCCCCTCTCAGGGCTGGTCTTTATCCTCCATGCCCCCAGATCCTGCCACAGGGCCTGTCCCTAGGAAGTACCCTGGAATGAATGGAGGAGACAGGCTGAGTGTTGGGTGTGGGCTGAGTGGAGGACTTGGACAAAGGCAATGGGAGTAGAGGTGGAGGTCTGACCGGCTATGGGTAAGTGGGACAGAGTCTCAGATCACTTGCTGCCAGGTCTGGGCCTGGGTGACCCACAAGTGGTGACCGTGCATGCTGAGACAGGGGACGCAGGTGGAGGAGCAGGGTTGGGGCTCGGAGGCCATGACTCAGGGATTTGAGTTCAGGAGGAATCGAGTTGCGGGAGGCCCCGATTCCAGAGTCACTGGCTCAGCACAGTCGTTGAAACCATCCGAATGGCGGCATTATCTAGAGAGCGGGCCAGCCTCGAAGCAGGCCGAGGGAGACTCCAGAGAACACAGACGGGAAACCAGAAGGGCAGTCAGCTAGGATTCAGTATCGAGGATCTGAAGACCTCAAAGTCCTGACAGTTGAGGGGCAAGGAGCCCCTGCAGGTATCGCTGTGCAATCAAGTGATCAAGGGATCAAACAAAGCCCCCAGAAGTTCAGGCAAGATCAGCCTACCAAGTTCCACCCCTACTAGGTTAATAGGCAAAAAATTTAGGTGCTTAAAATAACACTTCCCGTTAACCTGAATATTTCAACATTTCATCTTCCCCCAAGTGATTCATCCTCCATGAGTTAAGGATAATAAAGCTCCATTGTGCTTATATAGCTGAGGTTATTCCAGTAGGTGTGACACCTGACTTCATTTTGAGCCTTACCTGATGTGACATCACACCCACACTGGGCATGGCAGAACTGAGTTTGCTCCCATTTTTCAGATGAGAAGACTGAGGCCCCAACAGGAAGGCTCTGGAACGCAGACCTTCTGGGGCCTGGTGCAAAGCTGATTCCACAGCACCAGGACCAGATCGCTGCATGGATCCATATTCAGCCCACTGTGTGGATGGGGGCTTTGATCTCTGGAGGCAATGACCCAGGAAGTGGAAAACATTCCAGGGCAGCTGGTTAGGCAAGGTTGGGAAACGCATTTCCAGCTGTTCCTGACACAGAGGGGGCGCCAAGCAAATATTTGCCAGGTGGATAAAAATTTCATCATTCTTGTTGCTCAGTGTTGCAAGTTCCTGCCTCGAACACACAGGGTGGGTGGGGCGGGCCCTGGCAGAGGCCAGGATGCTGCAGTGAGTGGTTAATTATTCCAAGAGTTCAGGCTTGCAGGAGGCGGGACGGAGCTGGGGGGAGGGTGTGTGTCTAGTTCATTCCTAACAAACTCCTGCAAAGTTAAACTGAAGCTCTGTAGTCCTAGAAAGGTGCGGCTAGATCGCCCACCTCTAGGCAGGTCACCTCCGAGCCTGTCCAGACCCAAGGAGGACCTTCCCAGGAGAAAAAAGCCCGGGCTGGAATCAGCCTTGGTTTCCTTGCTGCAGGTTGGACTAGGGTAGGGGAAGGGCGCCTAACCCAAACCCATTGGTTAAATTCCACTGCTCAAGGTTTCCCTGTGGAGCTGAGAAACACGTGGCCATCTTCCCTGAGCTTCTCATGCGTTTCTGTTCTCACCTTGATCCTGGAATCTGGAAAACCATGGCAGGCAAGATCCGCTGGAGAAACTCCTCCCCTGGAGAATTCTAACTCCAGTTAGGTTCCTCTGGCAAACTAGCTGTGTGCCCTGAGGCAAATCACTGAACCTCTCTGAGCTTGTTTTCCCACCTGTAAAATCAGTCTGTTGTGAAATAGATCATTTCACAGCACCCCCTTCTCTCTGGAAATGTACTCTAAAAGACTAGTTTCTCCTCCCTAGTTTGGAAGCTTTGAGAGGGCTGGGACACAATTCTATTTGTCACTCTCTGTCCTCCAATGCCGGAAGTGCAGAAGGCACTTAACATGCTGAATAAGTAAAACTCCTTTAAAACTAATGGGAAGAAACACTTGGTGTTTACTCTAAACCAAGCAAAACAGTTTCTGTGGATTATCTCATGTAATCCTCATACTGCTCAGGAAGGTATTTCTTTTTCTGAGATACGATCTCGCTCTGTTTCCCAGGCTGGAGTGCAGTGGTGTAATCACAGCTCACTGCAGCCTTGACCTCCCAGGCTCAAGCGATCTTCCCACTTCAGCCTCCCAAGTAGCTGTGACTACAGGCACATGCCACTCTGCCCGGCTCATCTTTTTTCTTATTTTTGCATACAGATGAGGTCTCACTATGTTGTCCAGGCTGGTCTTGAACTCCTGAGTTCAAGTGATCCTCCCACCTATGCCTCCCAAAGTGTTGAGGTTACAGGCGTGAGCCACCGTGCTGGCCATGAAGGTACTATTTTGCCTGTTTTAAAGGTGAAGAAACGGGTCTGGGCGCTGTGGCTCACGCCTGTAATCCCGACACTTTGGGAGGCCGAGGAAGGTGGATCACGAGGTCAGGAGTTTGAGACCAGCCTGGCCAACATGGTGAAACCCTGTCTCTACTAAAAATACAAAAATTAGCCAGGCGTGGTGGTGAGTGCCTGTAATCCCAGCTACTCGGGAGGCTGAGGTAGGAGAATCGCTTGAACCCGCGAGGCAGAGGTTTCAGGGAGCTGAGATCGTGCCATTGCACTCCAGCCTGCGCAACAGAGCAAGACTCTTATCTCGGGGTGGGGGGGAAAAAAGAAACGGAAGCCTGCAGAGGCTGGGCAGCATGTTCGAGGTCAGGCTGCCTTGTGTGGAGTGGTTGGGACCGGAAGCTGGATCAGAACCTCACGTTTGCAGACAAACTTGTCTCCTCAAAGGGGCAGACCCATTCCAGGAAGCTTGTCTGAGACCGGCCACAAAGGGGGGAGTGTCTAAACTGCTTCACTTCCACTTCTGGGAGAAGGTGCTTATGATGGGGAGTCGGGGAGCCCCTCCATGTTGGGGTTCCCTGTCTACACTGTTCCTGACTGCAGTGGTCAATTGTGTTATTTGCCCCTAGGGCAGTGGTTCTTGACTGGGGGTGATTTTTGCCCCCCAGGGGACATCAGGCCACATCTGGAGACTTTCAGTTGTCATAACTGGGCAGTGTTACTGGCATCTAGTGGGCAGAGGCCAGAAACGCGGCCAAGCATCCCCCAGCACACAGGACGGCCCCCATGACAAGGAATCATTCAGTGTAAATGTCAGCAGCGCTGAGGCTGAGAACCCCCGTTGTGGAAAACGGGGACTCTGCAGTGGACTCTTGGAAGGGCTCTCATCTGAGTTTCTTCTTCAGAAGTACACGATTCCCATGTTTTAGGGGAGGAAACTGAGGCTCCAAGAGGTTAGGAGTTACTTTAGAGCTCTTACTTGGAAAACCAAGATTCTAGGCTGTGTTGATTTCTCCTGTCCCTGCGGACTTGGGAAATGACTCAGCATCAGGGGGAAGTTGAGGGGATACAGTCAGGTGAAAAGAGGAATAAACTGAGTCAGGGAATCTGGATCTGGCCCTGGCTCTTCATAAATTCAGTGTGGCCTTGGTAAGTCACTGCCCCTTTCTGGTCTTGTTTCCAAAGGAAGGGCCCATAAGATAACTTTGAGCTCTCCCCAGTACCGCCTGGCAGGACACTGCCCCTGCGCTGCTGAGATGGTGCCTGAGGGCTGGAAAGATGGGGAGGGGCGATCCAGGTCGTGATGGGCAGGGGGGAGTTTGGGGCCTTCTCAGACACCTACGTCCACCTCTGCACAAAGGATAAATCCCGGGCAAGGAGGATGGAACCCCTACCCTTGGGAAATGGGGAGAGATGTTCTCTTTGAGCAGAAAGAATCAAACTCCCTGGGTCCACCCACTCCGGGAATTCCACAGACCAGCCCCCAAGTGTGAGCTTCCAGAGTTTAGAGCCAGGTTCTCCTCCAATTCAGCCCAGCTTAGCCCTTCCCTAGAACATCCCAGCTGGGCTGGGACATTCCTCCTTGGCATGGCACAGGCTTCTGTTAAGCTCTGGCCCCATCTTCTTCTGGAAATGAGATGTACTATTTACCTGCTAGAAGGGCAGGTGGTGGGAGAGTAGCTTTGGGTGGGACCACAGACATGTCACAGCAAAATTCACCTTAAATAGCCCAGATGCCAGAAGGGAGAATGCCCAGGATTATGGGGTGAGGGACAGCTTGCTAGGGGCTAGCCCGGTCACAGAAGTGGGGAGCTCTGGGGCCCCAGCACTGCCTGGAAGGCATCTCCAAGACCCTCAGGCTCCCCAGAGTGACCTTTGCTGGGCATGACAGAACCCCTGGCTCCTTAGGAAAACCGAGGCAGGCCCAGAGCTACAAGATTTAGCACTTGGTTATTTTATTTCCTCAAAAATAAAACAGAAAGGAGGTGGGGCCCCAGCTCAGCATCAGGTGGGCAGCTCGCAGTTGTGGCCTCCCTCCTCCAGGGCTCGCCTCCGCCTTTCCTCCCGCCCCTACTGGCAGCCAACAAGTCAACGGAATTCCTGGCCTTTGAGATGTCACCCCAAATGCCACCTGAGTTGAGTGAAGAAACACTCTCTTGGTGAAAGCAGAAGCGGAGCTACCAGGCCAGGCGTTGCTGGTGGCCGGCATCACCTGAGCTCGCCTGTGTCCTGCCCAGCTTCAGTGGGTCTTCCCCCGACCCTCTGAGATGACATCCTCGGGCCGGGCGCGCATGTACCACTCCACCCAGGAGCCATCGTAGATGGGCACGTCTGGCTTGCCGCAGAGGTAGGCCCCTAGTGCCACGTGGCAGGCCGTGACACCAGAGCCACATGTGGCCACCAGTGGCTTAGACAGGTCCACTTTCTTCTCCTGGAACAGATGGCGGATCTCCTCAGGGCTCTTCTCCAGCCCCTCCTGGGTCAGGAAGTCTGTGAAGGGGATGTTCACGGTACCCGGGATGTGGCCAGGTTCAATGCCTACAGCAGGGGAGCAGGGAGGAGGGGACAAATAGAAGGATGCTATGAATGGTACCTCGTATTTGTGGTGCTCGAGATATTGAGAGCATCCCATGCAAGCACGGTGCTAAATCCTTTATATCCACCATCTCATTTAATTCTCACAACCATAAAACTTGAGCACTGTTTAGAGCAGCCCCCATTTTATACCTGGTGATGCTGAGGTTAAGTACCACCTAAGGCTAATGCATCTAGCAAATTGCTGACTGAACTTTGAACCTAAGAACTGGGCCCCAAGGTTTCCTGACTACGCACCCTAGGGACAGCAAAGCAATAAACAAGACCCCTGCCTAGCTAGAACGTGCAGTACCTGCAGGCAAGGAGCTTTAATCTGGCAGGGAAGACAGGCAACTGAATAATTACAAGCATAATGGGTGTTCCAAAAGCGCCCTACTGGGTGGCCTGGGGCATGTAAAAAAAAATAACGCCAGTAACAGCAATAGCTGATATTATTATTACTGAGACAGGGTCTCATTCTGTTGCCCAGGCTGAAGTGCAGTGGCATGATCATGGCTCACTGCAGCCTCAACCTCCTGGGCTCAAGCAATCCTCCTGCCTCAGCTTCCCCCCGAGGGGCTGGGACTACTACAGGCACATGCCACCATGCTCAGCTAATTTGTTTTTTTTTTCTTTTTTTTTTTTTTTTGAGATGGAGTTTTGCTCTTGTTGCCCAGGCTGGAGTGCAGTGGCATGATCTTGGCTTACTGCAACCTCCATCTCCTGGGTTCAAGTGATTCTCCTGCCTCAGCCTCCTGAGTAGCTGGGATTACAGGCACCCATCACACCTGGCTAATTTTTGTATTTTTAGTAGAGACGGGGTTTCACCATATTGGCCAGGGTGGTCTCGAACTCCTGACCTCAGATGATCCACCTGCCTTGGCCTCCCAAAGTGCTGGGATTACAGGTGTGAACCACCACGCCTGGCCTAATTTGGTTTTTATAGACATGGGGTCTCAGTATGTGGCTCAGGATGGTCTTGAATTCCTGGCCTCAAGTAATCCTTCTGCCTCGGCCTCCCAAAGTGCTGGGAATATAGGAGTAAGCCACCTTGCCTGGCCAATAGCTGATGTTATTGAATGCTTACTTTCTGCCAGGCACTGTTTGGAGACGGTCAGCTATAGTTTCTCCTTTAATCCACCCCAAAATTCTCTGGGAAAGAAATTATTATCCTCTCTTTTGTAAAGATGAAGAGAATGAAGTACAAAGACTAGCTTGTGCAAGCTAGCAGAGGGCAGGGAGGAGTAAACCCAGGCAAGTCTATGCTTCCCACCGTCACGCCACACTGGCTGGGGGCTCAGTGGGGGGAGGAAGTTTCTCTGAGAATGCCCCAAAGGATGAGTAGGATTCAGTCACATAAAGGGGTCTGGGTGGATGGAGGCCTAGAGCATCCCAGGCAGAGGGAATCTGAGAGGCGAGGGAACCACCTGTTGCTCGGAGGGGTTAAAGGTCATTGTCCCGAAAGCCCAGACAGTGAGGAGCCAGAGGCCCAAAGGGGAAGCTGAAGGGGATGGGAACGCCTTAGCAGGCCTGGAGTAAGACTTGGGGGCTTTGACCTGACTGCAGGGGGAACTCAGGCTTCTGTGTTTACTTTTTTACTGTTACTTTTAATTTTTCTATTGAGAAGGGGCTTGCCATCATGTCCAGGATGGTCTTGAACTCCTGGGCTCAAGGGATCCTCCCACCTCAGCCTTCCAAAGTGTGAGGATTATAGGTAGGAGTTACCTTGCCCAACCTAGATTTCCATTTTTAAACGATCATTTTGATTGTAGCAGAAAGAATGGGATGGGAAAGGCCCACACCTCTGCAGACTCCCAGGGTGTCTTTTGTTTTCACTGCCCCACCTTGAGGCAGGGGTTACTAACATTCCCATTTTCATGCAGGACTGGGATTTGCAACAAAATAAACCTTCACAACTAATGCTTGGGCTGGGCACGGTGGCTCACGCCTGTAATCCCAGTACTCTGGGAGGTCGAGGGGGGCAGATTACCTGAGGTTGGGAGTTCGAGACCAGCCTGACCAACATGGAGAAACCCCGTCTCTACTAATAATACAAACATTAGCCAGGCGTGGTGGCACATGCCTGTAATCCCAGCTACTCGGGAGGCTAAGGCAGGAGAATCACTTGAACCCGGGAGGCGGAGGTTGTGGTGAGCCGAGACTGCGCCACTGTACTCCAGCTGGGAAACAAGAGCAAAACTCCGTCTCAAAACAATAACAACAACAACAGAAACAAACACAAACAAAAAACCCCCCAAAAACTAATGATTCAAATCTGAGCCATTCAGACTGTTGTCCAGCTTCTGCCTTGGTTTCCCTCCGCAGTGGAGTGACACCCCCACAGGAGCTGCTGACCCATGTATCGGTGTCTATTCTCAGACCCTGGCATAGAGACAGCACTCCCGAGTCTGTGGAGAGGCTGGAATGGGTCATGCATCCCACTTAACAGACACAGAAACCGGGCTTGGTCAGATATCACATAGAGACCAGCCCAGAGCAAGGAGGAGGAACAAACTCTCAACCCAGGGTGGTGACTGTAAAGGGAGGGCCATCCCTACACCTTTAATCCCACCAAGCAAAGCATGTTTCCCCTGCCTGCTGGACTGGTGTGGCACATCACGGGAGCAC
Organism: Gorilla gorilla gorilla; assembly: GCF_029281585.2. NCBI lineage: Eukaryota > Metazoa > Chordata > Mammalia > Primates > Hominidae > Gorilla > Gorilla gorilla. The sequence goes on along the minus strand of NC_086018.1, from coordinate 35,025,982 downwards.
TTGGCCAGGCCTCAGGCTGTGGAGTGGGAATGATGACGACAGTGACATTCATCACTGATCCAGCTGCACTGAGCTTAGTTTGTTTTGACAACAAGCCTGCTAGGCGTGTATCACCTCCCATTCTATAGATGAGCGAGTGCAACTGAAATAAGTGTCAGGCACAAGTGTGCAGCACACTTGTGCATGAAAACCCGGAGCTGAGTGCTTTACACACTTGCTCTCCTTGCCCCTATCATGTCTTTATGCTGTGTTACTGCTCCCATTCTACATAGGCAGAAGCTGCGATTCGGAGACATTAGATGGCCCGTCGTGTGTCACGAAGCCCATGTAAATGTGGCAGGGATCTGAACCCCAGTCTGGCACCACCAGCTAGCTCCCCTATGTTGCTCATCCCCCTGGGGCTGAGATGGAGAACCCAACAGGATCAAGGTGGTGCTCTCATTAGGCTGAACCACATGAAACTGACACCTGTGTAGGTTCAAAAATGGTTGGATATCAGCTGTTTCCTATGGTTCCGGTAACACCAACATTGCTTTGCAGGATCCCATGCAACAGGGACCTTCTGTATTCACCAAACCTCTCTGGAACATCAACTCTGTGCCAGGTACTGAGCTAATCTTCGGGATGCATTAAGAGCAGGGACAGTCCCTGCCCTCAGGCCATCCAAAACAATGCTGGCCCATGGTGAGCCCAAGCGGCTCCAAACCCAATCTGTAGCCATGGGAATGCTCTTCAGAGAGCTCTCTAGGGGCAATGGTCAGTTTCTTGCACTCTTGAAGGCACAAGAGAAAGGGCTGGGGAGTTCCTGGTTGCTCACGGCTGTTAAGTGCGCAGGCTGCCGAGTCTGAATCCCGGCTGGGTTGTTTCTTGAGACCTTGGGCCAGGCTCCATTTCCTCCTCTGTGCAATGACAGTATCTACTTACACGGGATGTTTGAAAGACTCACACCAGCGTGACCACCGACCAGCCTGCTTTGTGGGGACTCCTCCTCGCATTATACAGAGCTTACCCACAGGCTTCTTGCCTGAGGAAATCCAGCCCACAGGCAGAAGGCTCTGCCCTACCCACTTCTGTTTAAGCCCCCTTCCACCCTCAGTTCTCCAAGCTTTGGCCCCTGGGAGAGACTTTCCTTTTATGCAGCCCCCGACTCTGCCTTCATTCCACCATCCTCAGGGGCATGGGTAGCCCTGATCAGGACCATCCCTCTGGGTTTTTCTCTCATACTGGGGCCTGCCTCCCAACATTCCACAGTGACCCCCCCACACCTCTAGTGTTGGACTGAGAGCTGTTTGGCCAACCAGAGTTCCCAATGAGCTAGGGAGAGTCACTGCCCAAAGCACAGGAGGGGAAGGGCCGGTATTATTGTTCTGCTTAACAAACAAAGTCACCGAGGCAAGTGGAAGTCAAATCTCCTTCCCCACCTCATGCAGTGGCCTTTAAAGGCAAGGTCAGGCTGAGCGGGAAGGGTCACCTGAGCCCAGGAGGTTGAGGCTGCAGTGAGCCATGATTGTGCCACTGCACTCCAGCCTGGGCGGTAGAGCCAGACCCTGTGAAAAGAAGGCAAGGGTAGGGAAAAAGGGGAAAGGAGGGAAGGGAAAGGGAAGGAAAGGAAAGAAAAAAGGAAAGGAAATGAAAGCAAGATAAATTAAAAAAATAAAAGAAGGTCAAGTCCAGGGCACTGCTCAGGGCGTAGAGGCCGCGCCCCCGACGACCTCCTGCCCCCTTCCCCCGCGTTACCGTCTCGGGGCTCGGGCTCGGTGCCGCGGAACCTGCCAGTGGCTCGGGAGTCCACCACCTGGAAGCGCCGGGATTCCAGGTTCTCCTTGATGTCCTCGTAGGTCTTGATGAAGGCGGGGTCGAGCTGAGCGCGGAACTCGGCGGGAGCAGGTTGGCTCTTGCCGGAGCTGAGCGGGAGGTTCTGGCGCAGCCAGTGGCGGAGGCCGCCGTCAAGCAGTGACACGGCGCGGTGGCCGAAGGCGCGGAACATCCACCAGACGCGCGGGGCGGAGTAGAGGCCCTGGTCGCTGGCGTCGTAGATCACGACGTGGGTGGCCGCGCCCACGCCCAGGCGGCCTGCGTACTCCGCGAAATCCTCGGCGCCGGGCAGCATGTGGTCGTAGGGCGAGGTGCGGTCGCTGCACTGGTCGATGTCGAAGAAGGCGGCGCCTGGGATGTGGCGCTCCTCGAACTCGCGTCGCGCGTCGCGCCCCAGCTTCGGCAGGTACCAGGAGGCGTCCAGCAGCTGCAGGGGCTGCCCAGCGCGCGGGGCCCGCAGCGCCTCGGCCACCCATTGCGCCGACACCAGCGCGCGGAAGAGCTGCGGCGAAGCCATGGCGGCTACACTCGGGCTGCGGGCCTGGGCGACAGGGAGGATGTCAGGAGGGAAGCAGGGAGAGGCCGCTGTTGGGGCTAGGGCTGGGGCTGGAGCATGGGCGAGGGCCAGCGGGGGAGGTGGGGCCCGTGCAGGGCAGAGTCCAGGGAACGCAGAAGCCAGTGGTGGTGAACCCGGGCACAAAGGTGGGTAGCCACGGGCCTCCCTCTGCCAGGCCTCATATAAACACAAGCTCCGAGTGACCCAATGACCATGACCTCCCGGAGAGCCCCAGGCCGCGCCCCTCACCTCCACTTGCTGGGCAGGAGGGCGGGTGGAGGTATCCTAGGGCAAGGCCCTGCTGGCTTCAAGGCACAAACAGGGGCAAAGTCTCCACCCCTCCCTAAGATGCAGCTCGGCTTTATTTGCAACCAAGTCCCAGACGGAAGTCATTAATTCACTCATCAAGCATTTATATTGGCGACCTAATAGGAACAGTAGCTGAAATTTACTGAGTCCTTGCTTAGTACCACTGAATCCTAACAATATCCTAGAACAATGCCTGACACAGTAGACGCTCCAGTATGTGTTGAATGAGTGATCTTAAGAGGCTTGGTATATTATTGTCACCGTTTCAAGGAGGACACTCAGGCTCACGGAAGTGCACTAACCTGGCCTGGTGCGGTGGCTCACGCCTGTAATCCCAGCACTTTGGGAGGCCCAGGCGGGTGGATCACCTGAGGTCAGAAGTTTGAGACCAGTCTGGCCAACATGGTGAAACCCCGTCTCTACTAAAAATACAAAAAATTAGCCGGGCTTAGTGGCGGGCACCTGTAATCCCAGCTACTCGGGAGGCTGAGGCAGGAGAACTGCTTGAACCCAGGAGGTGGAGGTTGCAGTGAGCCGAGATCGTGCCATTGCAATCCAGCCTGGGGGACAAGAGCAAAACTCTGTCTCAAAAACAAAAAACAAACAGGAAAAAGTGCACTAACCTGACCTGGCGGTGCCAGGCTTCTCACTAGGCAGTCGGTCTGGCACCAGAATCCGGACTTCTCAGCCATACACTCTGTGCAGGCTCCGGGAGTCTGGCGAGGCCAGGTTTTGCCTGTCCAGCCTGGGCTCTCTCTGGCCCTTCTGGCGGCAGCAACAGTGACTTCGCACCTCCCTCCCTCTCCTCTCCATCTTTCCTGCATACCAGAGATAGTGCACCAGCTCGCCAGCCCACTATGCCAGGCCAGCCCACAGCCTTCCTGGGTGTAAACTTCCCAAACACTTTAAGCCCTTTGTGCTGGGAAGCCACCGTTGTGCAGGTGAGAGGAAAGGGCCCCTTCTGCCAGGCAGAGGCTGAACCCCCACCAGGGCACATGGCTGGGTGTGTGGAGTATGGGCTGCAGGTCAGCCCTCACTTATACCCTGTGCGAGGCCCAACCTTGACACCCATTGCATGCAGTCCTGCCAGCGAAATGAAGGGGGCAGGTAGAGAACAACATCTGTGGACCGAGTGCCTCTGTGGGCCAGGTCACATGCTAGGCACCGCAGCCTTGGGTGGGTATTAGGATGCCTGCTTTATGAATGAGGCCACTGGCAATTAGAAGAATAAGTGCCTTGCCTGTGGTCACAGGAGGCAGCCTCAGGATTTGCAGCCAGAATTTGACCCCTCAGGCTGGACTTCCCCTGCCCCAGGTACCATGATGACCAGGGCCTAATGAGTTCTAGGGTGACACCTTGTGCCCACCCCCACAGTCTGGCCGCAGCTGGCTTTTAGGAACCTACTTCACCCATGCGGTCAGGCCTTGTGCCGGACACCGAGGCACTCTTGCCTTTGCCAAGCCCTGGGGGAAACGTCAGGCTGCAGGCAAGAGACAGTGAAATTGAGGATAGTTTAGAATTCAGTGTTGAGCACAGAGGGCCCCTATGTTTGCCTGGGGTGGCAGCAGAAAAGGTGGGAATGCTTCCTGGAGTAGGAGGAAGTCCAGACTAATCTGACTTTTCCAGGGGCCCAGGAAGCCTCAGCACGGTCTTTAGGGTAGGGAGGCTGCCAAGGGGTGTTTGGCTAAGGGGCGATCCCCATTAGCTGCGTTACAGCACAGCTAGGGGGCGCTGTGCTGGCAGATGCTGCAGGTTCCTTCCTGAGGAACCCTACTGTGGGAACCACAGCAGCCCCTGTGCACCCCCCAACACTGTCCCCTATTCTTGAGGATCCTTGTTTCCCTCACCCAATCATCCATTTACAGTAGAAAGAGCCCTGGTTTAGGAGCCAGAGAGCCCCCAAAATCAATGTAAACCCCACTCCACTGCTTAACTGGTTGTGTGATGTGGGTGTGTAGGGTCTCTGGGTGGTTTCTGTTCCTTATAATGGAGCTTCCCACCTCCACCTCTTAGAGCCAAGATTAAACAATAAATGTAGAGGGGCAACCACCATGCATTACATCTGGCTGGTTTTAATAATCATTAAAAACGGTTTAGGTCGGGCGTGGTGGCTCACACCTGCAATCCCAGCACTTCGGGAGGCCAAGGCGGGCGGATAACGAGGTCAAGAGTTCAAGACCAGCCTGACTAACATGGTGAAACCTCATCTCTACTAAAAATACAAAAATTAGCTGGGCATGGTGGCATGAGCCTGTAGTCCCAGCTACCCGGGAGGCTGAGGCAGGAGAATCGCTTGAACCTGGGAGGCAGAGGTTACAGTGAGCCGAGATCGCGCCACTGCACTCCAGCCTGGGCAACAGAGTGAGACTCCATCTCAAAATAATAATAATAATATAATAATAATAATAATTAATAATAATAATATTGCATTATTTCTTCCATTACTCTCATTGGTGGCCCTGGAACTGCCAGCAGCAAATCTAAAATCTTAGAATTTCAGGGCTTGGTGGGACTTCAGAGATCTGAGGTCACCCTGCCCCAGTCTCCCTGCTTGATTGGCACTTCTCACAAAGGTCTGTGGGCCATAAAGGAGGGTGTGAAGGCAGGCTGTGGGTGTCAGGGAGGGGTAGAAACCAGGTGCCTGTGTGATTCAGAAGCCGGGATCACTGTAGGTGGGGGTGCCCTAGGAGTGGAGGACCCCAGGACGTAACCGCCCCAGGCTCATGTCAGAAGGGTACACAGCTGCACTGAAGCAAGCGTGAGCCGCAGGCTGGATCCAGGGTACCCCTTGAGGAGCAGAGCTTGGGCGCTCCTCTTGGACCTCCCCAGCCTGGCCCCTCCTGCCCACCCCCTCCCCCAACCACCAGACACTAGGCTTTGAGGATTGCTGTGAGCATTTTAGAACAAAACCTTTTTTTAAAAAGAGGGATGAGGCCAGGGATGGTGGCTCATGCCTGTAATCTCAGCACTTTGGGAGGCTGAGATGGGCAGATCACTTGAGCCCAGGAGTTCAAGACCAGCCTGGACAACATGGCGAAACCCCATCCCTACCAAAAATTTAAAAATTAGCTGGGAATGGTGGCACATGCCTGTGGTCCCACCTACTTGGGAGGCTAAGGTGGGAGGATCGCTTGAGCCTGGGAGGCGGAGGTTGCAGTGAGCTGAGATGGCGCCACTGCACTCCAGTGTGGGCCACAGAACCACAGCCTGTCTCAAAAAACAAAACAAAACAAAAGGTCGGGGTTGGGAAACAGGGAAAGCTTCCAGGCTAGCCTCTGCAAAAGCTAGGGAGGGGCAATGGTGTCCCCCAGTTTGCAAGAGCCCATGGCGAGCTTTTCAGGAATTTTGCCAACTGGTTGTTAAATACAGCTATTATTAAAACTTGAATTACATCAACTTATGATTAAACGGGCTAAGTTAAAAACAGGCAATTTTTTAAAAAGCATGAGCCTTCAGGGAAGAGCCAGGTAAACAAAGGCAGCTGGTACCACGTGGGCTTCAGACCAGGGATCAGGCCTGGCCTCAACTCTGGGTGTGTCCTCCAGCAACTCGCTCTGCCGCTCTCTCCTGTCTTAGTAAGTTTCTGGCCTACTCCTCAGGGTTATTGTGGGAACTAAGTCACACCACGGGAGTACCCAGCAAAGTGCCACACCAAGCAGGGCTGGACAATGTTAGTTCCTTTCACTCACTAACAAGTTATTGGCTAGTGTCTCTTCCTGGGGTCTCTGGGTCAGGGGGTCTCGTCTCCCTGTCCTCCTCTCTCTCTCCCGCCCTCTCTGGTGCCACCAGGTCACCCACTTCCACCCAAGGCTCCCCACCCGCCACTCGCCACGACCCCACCCGGCAGGCCGCCCCAAGCGGACAGTCACCCTTAGTGCCAACGTAGCGGCGCGCCTTCTCTCCTAGACTAAGCCCCCTCTTCCGCCCAGGTCCCGCGCGGGAGCCCCGCGCCGAAGCACCCCCAAAGAGCCACTCCCTCCCCCTCCAGAAAGGCAAGCTGCCACGCCGCGGCAGTTACCCGGGTCTCGGACTCCCGGCTTCCTGGCTCCGCCATGGCCCCCGCGGCGCGGCGCCCCCTCCCCGCGCCCGCAGCTGTCCCCTCCTCCCGCCACCAACCTGCAGCGGGCCAAAGGGAGGAGACTCCGGCACAGCCCACCGCCGCGGCCACTCGGAGCCGCTGCTGCCCGCGCCTTCCACCGGCCGGGCCGTGGGGGTACGCCCGCTCCGCCCAGCCCAGGCTCGCGCGGCCCCCGCGCCACCCGGCGTCCCCCTCAGACCCCCGCCGGTCCCGGAGGCCCCGCGCGCGAGGTTGGCAGGTGCCGGGCGCGAAGCGGCGGCGCGGGGGAGGCGCGGGATGGCGGCGGGCGGCGCAGGGTCCCCCCTCTGGCGGTGGCGCGATGGTGCGCGCCGCCTGGGGAGCTGAGGCCGGGGGTTTGAACCGGCCAACTTCTTCAGCCGGCCGGGGCGAGCGCCAGCGCGGCGTCCGGGGCGAGTGAGTGCGGGGCGGGGGCAGCGGCCGGGCGCCTGGGCCGCCGGCCGGGCCACCTGCTGCCCGGGGAAGGATAGCGTTGCGAGAGTGGGACGGGGTGCCCCGGGAACCCCTGAACCACCTAGGGCAGAGGGCAGCGAGCTGCGGGCCGGACTCGGGCACTCTGGAGGCGGGCGAGCTCGGGCTGCCTGGGGAGGCCGCAGGCGATGGCGTGTGCGCGGCCCGCGGAGCTTCCTAGCCGTGCGCCCACCCCCTCTGCCTTGGAAGGAAAGGGGATTCTAAGCCCAAGATGCCATCGCACCCCATCCCGGGCATCTTTTCACTGCTCTTTCCTGGCGGGATCGAGTACTGTAACTTCTAGGAGCCAGATCCCCGCCCCAGGAAGCGCCCCTACTTGGAGTCCTCGGAAACTCTTGCCCCACCCGCTTCTGCGCTGGGCCCCCGGGCCGGCTGGGAGGGGCGGGGCCGGCTTTCCAGAGGGAATCTGCAAACTTATCCCGCTGCACGCCCCAGCCCCGCTGGCTTGCTGTAAACAAGGAACCCGGGGGAGAGCGGAGGGAGAAAGAGCTTCTCCCAGGCCTCACCCTACTGCACACACCGACTTCCTTCCTCACGCCTGTCTCTCTTTCCTGGTTCCCACCCGTGCCAGGTGACACGCAGAGCTGAAGCCATGGTTCATCAGGTGCTCTACCGGGCGCTGGTCTCCACCAAGTGGCTGGCGGAGTCCATCAGGACTGGCAAGCTGGGGCCCGGCCTGCGGGTGCTGGACGCGTCCTGGTACTCACCAGGCACCCGAGAGGCCCGCAAGGAGTACCTCGAGCGCCACGTACCCGGCGCCTCTTTCTTTGACATAGAAGAGTGCCGGGACACGGCGTCGCCCTACGAGATGATGCTGCCCAGCGAGGCTGGCTTCGCCGAGTATGTGGGCCGCCTGGGCATCAGCAACCACACGCACGTGGTGGTGTATGATGGTGACCACCTGGGCAGCTTCTATGCTCCCCGGGTCTGGTGGATGTTCCGTGTGTTTGGCCACCGCACCGTATCAGTGCTCAATGGTGGCTTCCGGAACTGGCTGAAGGAGGGCCACCCGGTGACATCCGAGCCCTCACGCCCAGAACCGGCCGTCTTCAAAGCCACACTGGACCGCTCCCTGCTCAAGACCTACGAGCAGGTGCTGGAGAACCTTGAATCTAAGAGGTTCCAGCTGGTGGATTCACGGTCTCAAGGGCGGTTCCTGGGCACCGAGCCGGAGCCGGATGCAGTAGGTAGGTGTCCCAGTGCTGGGTGGTCCCTGGGGAGTATTGCCCCATGGAAGGATAGGGAGTAAGGATGACTGGGACCCTCTCCAGGGTCCGTCCCATGCCTTCAATCCTCCCATGTAGGCCTCAGTCTTTCCATGGATAAAACCAGAAGGTGGAGACAAACCTAAAGGCTTTTTCAGCTTGGATGCACAAGGACCCAAGAATGTGTCCTCATAGCCATGTGCTAAGAAGCCACCTAGTATCTGTGTGAGCAGAAGTCACTGGTGACATGTCCACCACCTCCACTCCCAGGCACCAGCTGCCCCACGTGTACTAGGATATACCTAAGGGTGTCATGCCCCTGAGCCAGCGTTTGCATTGCTGTACAGAAACCTCCCACGGACACATCCAGCTTCTCCAGGCCTCTCTCGTCCTGCAGAAACCCTTATAGACATCAACAGTGTCCCTCCCCCCAGGATCCCCCTCTCCCCAAATCTAGCTCTCCTGGGGCCCCTGCCTGCTGTTTGCAAAGGCCGTCTGTTCCATAACCTTTCCAGGCAGCTGCAGCCCGTCGGCAGAGCTGTAACAGCAGCTGCCATTTCATGCCAGACACTTGGCACCGCATTATCTCAGCGAACAAAGCTCAATGCCCCTGTTTTGGCAGCGGGGGGTGGGGGGACTGAGATGCCAGGACATAAAGTGGTGGAAGGCAGGATTCGAATCCAATGCTGCCTTGTTTCAAACCAGGGCTATATAAACCAGGACACACCCAATGCTGCCCTACCCCTACTTCCCAGGGCCAGGAGGGAGTCCCCTCTGCTAGTTGCCCCAGGAAGGCGACTCAGAAGTTCCCCTCCTGTGGAAGGGAAGGCCAGGTGGATTGGATACTGCTTGAGGGTTGGGGAGAGCCTCAGGAGAGGAAATGCTGAGTTCTAGAACCTCCTAGCCAGACCGAACCTCGGAGGTCTTCCCTTTTCTAGAGGCAGGACTGCCGTCTCGCTGCCATCACTCCTGCTGAGTGCCCTCCAGTCCCTGCCTGGCCATTTCCAGGAGCAGGGCCCTCTCTTGTCTCTGGGCACCTCCTTGGTGGCTCTTTCCTCAGTCAGAGCTCCTTCTCTACAGAATCTAACTCGTGTGCAACATTTTGCCTGACTTGTTGAAAAACATCTCTTCCTGTCTGTACCTCCTACAGAGAGAATGCTGGGAAAACTATTCTGCACACTCTTAGAGCTGGAGGGCCTGAACGGTGACCTCACCTGACAGAGGGGAGACTGAGGTGCACAGAGGCAGGGGCCAAGGCCGCATAGCTAGTTAGTGACAGAGCCAGGACAGCAGGGTCTCTGCCCTTTCCAGCGCAGCTTTTTCCAGGCCCCATATTTTTCTTGCCTGCTTGCTCTCTGAAGGTCTGGAGTTGAAGATTCAAGTTCATTTGGCACCTCCCAGAGAATCCTGGCTGGGAACGCCTGCAGCCCTCTCCTGGCCTTGGTTCAAGATGCCTCTTCTCCTTGGGATTTAAGCTGTCATGGGGGAGGATCAGTGGAATTGGTTCTCTTGCTGCTTCCCAGCCTGCCCTGAAGCAACCTAAGAAATAAGTGGAAGGGACAGCTTGGAGGTGCCAGGCCCAATGTCCTCACCCATTTTACAGATGAGGAAACTGAGGCTCAGAGGAGGAGAATGGCCTGCAGTGGGTAATGCCTCCTGAAGGCCCCGGATGCTGAAGTTCCTCCTCTGTAATCGTCTTCACACCTCCTTCAGTTTCCCTCAGGAGCATCAGGGAACATGGATTCTCATTTCAGCTCAGCCACTCCTCCTTGGAGTGACCTCAGTCCAGTTGCTTGGCCTCTCTGGGTTTCCTTATCATAAAATGAGAAGAGTCACGCCAGCCCTACCCACATGAGTATGCATTTGTTTAAATGTAGCAGTGGCGGCCGGGTGTGGTGGCTCACGCCTGTAATCCCAGCACCTTGGGAGACCGAGGTGGGCGGATCACGAGGTCGGGAGTTCGAGACCAGCCTGACCAACATGGTGAAACCCCGTCTCTACTAAAATGAAAAAAAAATTAGCCAGGCGTGGTGGTGCGTGCCTGTAATCCTAGCTACTTGGGAGGCTGGGGCAGGAGAATCGCTTGAACCCAGGAGGTGGAGGTTGCAGTGAGCCAAGATCGTGCCACTGCGCTCCAGCCTGGGCAACAGAACAAGACTCTGTCTCAAAAAAAAAAAAAAAAAAAAAAAAAAAGTAGCAGTGGCTGGAAAGGGATTTCGAGAAGGGTAAGGAACGATACAAATCCTGGAGGGTGTGGCACTTCCCCCCCCAACCCCCTCCTCCAAGAGGCTTTGCTGGCCTCCCATACAAGATATTTTGGGGACACAAAGGCACATGAGGCTCTGCCAAGTTTATGGTTCCCAGCTTGGTGTGGGATCAGGGAGGCACCCTGTAGGTTCAGCGGTCCAGATGTAACACACAGGGGCATGGGGGTGGCAGACCTGGGGGTCAGGCATTGGCCCTGATCATCTCTGGAAGGAATGACCCTAAATGGAGTGGGAAGCAGAGCTTAGACACCTGGCGGCCACTTCCTGCTCACCTTAGGCAAGCGCCTTCCTCTTTGGCTGTGGTTTTGTGCCTCCACAAGCCCTTAGTCCTGGAGTCAGCCAGATCTGAGGTTCCATCCAGGTGTGATACTGATGCTTGGCCTCAGGCTAGTGCCTTCACCGCTAACTGTTGTTCGTGAAAGGAGCACTGCTCACCTGAGAGGGGGGCTGGAGGAAGTGAGAGAGGCAGAGTAGAAGTTTATCCAGCCCAGTTTCCTTATCGACTTAATTTTCTTTGCCTCCCTTCTTGGAGGGAGTGAGGGTGAAGAAGGGAGGAGGGTATCGACCTGCTAATGAGCACTTTTATTTACAGAACGCTTTTTATATAGTCTCTTCTGGACACCTACAGCAGCCCTGCAAGGGGAGGCAGGCAGGGGTAGGTAGGCTGGGTCCCGCTTTGTGGGTGGGGACAAGGAAAGGGCTTCTCTGTTAAGGCAAAGTGGCTGAGACTTGACCCCAGGTCGGCAGGCTTCAAGTTGGGGCTGTTTCACAAGGCTACTGCTGTGGGTGGGGTGAGCTGTAAGCAAACCCAGGGGCTGAGGGAAAGGTCACGGCTCCATGGTGTGGCTCCCGGGCTGCTGTATGGGACTGAAAATCCACTCTGCCTATCTCTCCCTCCCAGGGCTGGGAGCTTGGCTGAGGGAGGAGGGAAGGTGCGGGGCTGCCTCTTCCTGGCCAGGGTTAAGGGGTTGCCTTCTGGGGCTGCCTGCTCTGGATTCCTTAGTGAAAGGAGAAAGGGCCAGACAGCTTTTCCTGGCCTTAAAAATCCACACCTACCAGTGGCCTGAGGGATGTTAACTCTAGTAGTTGAGCACAAGAGGTCATCTCATCCATTCCCCAGCCTCAGCCTCCTTTTCCAGGGAGGCTCAGGGTGGTCAAAGAACACAGGCGTTGGGGGCAGACCAATCAGACTTCACTTACCTTTGCTGTGTGTCCTGAGGCAAGCGACATCACCTCTCTGAGCCTGGGCTCCCCAGCAATGCTGAGAGAATAATCTCCCCTGCTTTGTGAGGATTGAGGAGGATAAAATTCTTGAGAGCACCTGCTGTCAAGTGCCTGGTGCCGCGGGTTATGGGAATGGGGGCATGCCTGCTGGGGGCAGGGAGAGCCAGAAGCCTTCAGCTAGACTTGGGAAGAGAAGCATGGGAGCCTCCGCTTTCTGGCCCAACGTGCCTTTCCACCAACTGGCTGTTCTTTTTTTTTTTTTTTTTTTTTTTTGAGACGGAGTCTCGCTCTGTCACCCAGGCTGGAGTGCAGTGGTGCGATCTTGGCTCACTTTAAGCTCCGCCTCCCGGGTTCACGCCATTCTCCTGCCTCAGCCTCCCGAGTAGCTGGGACTACAGGTGCCCACCACCACACCTGGCTGATTTTTTTTTTTTTTTGTATTTTTAGTAGAGACGGGGTTTCACCGTGTTAGCCAGGATGGTCTCGATCTCCTGACCTCGTGATCCGCCCACCTCGGCCTCCCAAAGTACTGGGATTACAGGCGTGAGCCACTGCGCCCAGCCAAACTGGCTGTTCTTGAAAGTTCTCTGGCCCAGGTTCATCTCAGCCCTTCCCACAGTTCATTTAAATGCCCCAGACAGGCCCTGAGCTCCCCTCGCTTCACCCCGTCCAGCTGGTCCAGTGTGGGAGGCCCGCTGTACAGAAACTCCCTGACTTCATCTTTACTCAGAAGGGGTGCCCTTTATGTAATAAGAAGAACACAGTGGGGCTGTGTCATCAGGGATGGGGACAACAAAACAACACAGGATTCAACCCGTTGTGCTTTCAAATGCACTTCAATCCAGCCCACTGTGGAAACATTTTAAAGCTGGGTTTCTTGGGAAAGAATGCCCTCGATGCCAGCTGATCCATTGTTCCTCGTTGGTAGGGTGGGCACACATCTTAGATTCAAGTTTCAGGCAAAGCAGGTGAAACACAACAGGAAGAAATTGCTCTAATTTTATACGTTATATGCAATCAAACTTTCTTTTTTAATTCATTATTATTATATTTTTGAGACAGAGTCTTGCTCTATCACCCAGGCTGGAGTGGCATGATCACAGCTCACTGCAGCCTCCTGGGCTCAAGTGATCCTCCTACCTCAGCCTGTCAAGTAGCTGGGACTACAGGTGCATGCCACCACGCCTGGCTCACTTTTTTTTTTTTTTTTTCTGTAGAGATGGGGCCTTGCTATGTTACCCAACTCCTGGGCTCAAGCAATCCTTCCATCTGGGCCTCCCAAAGTGCTGGGATTACAGATGTAAGCCACCATGCCTGGCCTTTCTACTTTATTTTCAGGCTATTCAAGTGAAGCAGTGGGAGTGGAGAAGGAAGAAAGAAATCTGTAACTGGTGATCAGTTGATTGTAAACACCACTGCCAATCAAACTCGACTTGTACTAATAGATTTTGGAATCCTCTTTGGCCCCGGGGTGAAAGGACCAGGACATAGCTGGCGTGATGATGTACCGAATCGTGTGCCTGCCAGGGTCACTGGGTGCTTTTAGCTGCAGTAGTTAGACTTCCCCACACACCTGTGAGGTGGGTGAGGTTTACTTTTTTTTTTTTTTTTTGAGATGGAGTCTCGCTTCTTGCTGCCTAGGCTGCAGTGCAATGGGGTGATCTCGGCTCACTGCAACGTCTGCCTCACAGGTTCAAGCGTTTCTACTCCCTCAGCCTCCCGAGTAGCTGGGATTACAGGTGCATGCCACCATACCCAGCTAATTTTTTATATCTTTAGTAGAGACGGGGTTTCACCATGTTGACCAGGCTGGTCTTGAACTGACCTTGTGATCCACCCACCTCAGCCTCCCAAAGTGCTGGGACTACAGGCATGAGCCACTGCATCTGGCCTAGGTGGGGTTTTGTCCCTGTTCTGCAGGAGGGAGACTGAGGCTCAGAGGTTCAGGGCCTGCTTGGCTGTAACCAGCCCCAGTATGTGCCTTGGCCACACTAGTCAGATCCTTCCCCTCCCACTCCTGCCACCCTGCTCCTGCTGTGTCCCATAATCCAGGTTGAATGGGGGTGGGGATTTGGGGAGCAAGGAGGGCTCAAAGAGATGGAGATAGGCCTGTGTCAGGCCAAAGTGCAGGTTGGGCACTGGGAGTGGGGCCAACCATAGAGCCCCCACCTCTGCCAGGGTGTGGGCTGCTCGAGGAAGACAGGAGTGGCCTGGGGCATGCGTGAGATTGGCCTGTGGCCTCACCCTGTGGGTGGCACCAGCTCTGGCCATGGCCTTCCCCTTTGCCCCAATTCCTGGCTCTTCTGAAGCCAGATTTGGCCGAGGGCCCTCACTGGGTACTGAGACAGTTCCAGAAAGGACTCTAGAGCCAGCCGAGTCCCTCCACTCTGCTTCCATCCAAGTTCTTGGAGGGGACCAAAAAGGCCCACACTGTCCCTATTCTCCCCCTACACCCTCCATAGGTGGTGAAGTGGCTGGGGGCGCAGCATGGCAGGGTGGGTGGGCCAGCCTCCAAAGCCAGCGCTTTCCTTGTGCCACCCGCTTCGTGCAGCAGCCAATACGCAGTGGATACTCTCCATTTTTCATATGGAGAAACTGAGGCTGAGAGAGCTGACATAACTTGCTCCAGTGGGATTTGACCTCACGTCTGACACCAGGTCACTTGCTCTTTCTGCAACTGTGTGCTTAACAGAAAACCAGAGGCCCCGATGTAATCCTGGGTCTGCCTTCATCTTTCTGTGTGGCCTTACGTGAGCCGTGTTGTTTTGCCAAGCCTCAGCGGATTCATCTGTAAAATGGGGACATATCTGATTAGTTATGTGGTTATCTGTTTAGCATCTGCCTTTCTTGTTAGACTGGAATCTCCCAGAGGGCCTGGCTGTGTCTCTGCCTTTCACCGCTGTGTTCTCAGCACATAGCATTTGCAATAAGTTGTCCCATTTGCTCTTCTCAACATGGCTGTGAGATAGGTATGTACCACTGAGCCCATTTTACAGATGAGAAAACTGAGGTTCAGAGAAGTGAAATGATTTGCCCAAGGTAAAGGTTAGTGGAGCTGACTCATGCCGCTGTCCTCTCAAGCAGGTGTGATTCTGGGCATCTCTACTTCAAGACAGGTGTTAGGAGAGGAGTTGCAGACATCTTAAGTCATGAGAAATGATAGTAGGTGGGGCTGGGAATAAATTGAGCTCCAAGCAGAGCAAAGATGTTATTTTTATTTGCAAAGCTATCTATCCTTCCAGCTACAGCTGATGGAATCCTCTGGGCCCCATTAGTCCCCACCCCTCATACATCCCCTAAGCTGTGTCCTCTGCCCTGCCCAGGACTGGACTCGGGCCATATCCGTGGTGCCATCAACATGCCTTTCATGGACTTCCTGACTGAGGATGGCTTCGAGAAGGGCCCAGAAGAGCTCCGTGCTCTGTTCCAGACCAAGAAGGTGGATCTCTCGCAGCCTCTCATTGCCACGTGCCGCAAGGGAGTCACCGCCTGCCATGTGGCCTTGGCTGCCTACCTCTGCGGCAAGCCTGATGTGGCCGTGTACGATGGCTCCTGGTCCGAGTGGTTTCGCCGGGCCCCCCCAGAGAGCCTTGTGTCCCAGGGAAAGTCTGAGAAGGCCTGAGCCGTGACCTCTCCTGCTTACTGTAACTGCAGCCGGTTTAGTGACCCCATGACTTACAGCTGGTCTTACCTCTTAGGTGAAGGAGATGACATGTTTTTAGAATTGCTGTGCAAGGCTCACCCTCTCTCTGTCAACACTGGAATAAACTTTGCCTTTTCTGAGTAGTGTGTTTGCCTGCCTCTCTCTGGGTTCCATCCTTGCCCCCAAACTTCCATCTCTTTCAAACTCTGGAGACTCCACCAAGGACAGAGACCACCATAGCCCCTCTGGCTGGGGAAGCCATACCGAGGACACCACTTTCACCCAGTTTTGGCAGAAACAGCCTCCTGCTGTCCCGTGTCAGGTGGACTCTGTCCCAGAGCATGCTGGGTCCTACCAGGAAGACAGGTGGGAAGGGAACCAGAAAGCCAGAGAGCTGAAGCCCCAGCTGCTGTAGCCCCAGCCTCCTGGGTAGGGGCGGGGGGACAGCTGGCTTTCCCAATATGTCCATAGAGGTGTCACACACCCCCAGGGCCTCTCAGAAGAGGCCATGCTCAGGAGCAGGTGAAAGGAAGGTGGCCTCTGTCTCGAGCACCTTTTCTGGCTCAGAGTAAGACCCCCTGGGGAGCAGTGGAGGGAGGGGCTGGAGAAAGAGCTTTGGCCCTGGGAGAAGGTCCAGGCTCTGGCAGGTGAATCAGGAAGCCACAGTAGAAGAAAGCAACCTGATAGCTTGGCCCCATGTGGCTGGATTTCGAGTTTCCCAGAAACAGCCTCTCTTAGACCTCCTTTGGGGTTGCAAGAAGAATTCCGGGCCCCACCTACTGGGGACTCCCGGCTCCCCACTATCCAGCCTTCCCAGTGAAGACAGGATCCTGGAGGGCCGGAGACCAAGTCTGTCCTTGGCTTGGCATTGGGGCAAATAGGTGCTCAGGAGATGCTGAGGAGGTTGGTTTTGGGGCTGGCAGATTGGGTGATGGGGCTGAATGCTGAGGCCGGTGGGACCTGTAGTGGTGGGACTGGTAGTCTGGAGAGTTGACCCCTCTCACTTCCATGCCACTAACAAAACAGTCCTCTTCCCATCTCACATGTGGTTCAGATCCTACTGTGGGAAGAAGAAGCAAATATACACAGTATGTCAGATGGCAATAAGGTGCAATGGTAGAAAAGGTTGGAAAAGAGGAGTAGGGAGTGTGGGGTGGGCTGGGATGCTTTTTAAGAAAAGGTGGTCTGGGAAGGTGAGCAGAGTCTTGAAGGAGGTGAAGAGGCAAGCCATGTAGGCATGTGGGGGAAGGAAGTTGCAGGAGAGGAGAGGGAACAGCCCGTGCAAAGGCCCCGAGGAGGGACTGTGCTTGGTGTGCCCAAAAAACAGCAGAGCCTGGCATGGCAGGGACCCAGGGAGCACTTGGGAAAGTGAGAGGAGCAGAGGTCAGAGAAGAATGGTGGACAGGTTGGGTAGGGCCTTGCAGATAAATGGGAGGATGTCAGCTTTTACTGTGGTTGAGCTGGAAGGTTTTGATTAGAGGGGTGACATATGATCTAACGTAGGTCTTAACAGGATTGCTGGGCTGTTGAGTGAGAAGACTGTCAGAGGATATGGTGGACTCCAGGGTGGTCCCCATATTATCTGCCCCCTCGTGTTCATGCCCTGTGTGACCCTCTCCCTTTCACTGCGGGTGGGACCCGTGACTTGCTTTTAACCAACAGCCTATGGCAAAGGTGATGGATGCCACTTCTGTGACTATGGTACACAATATTGTAATGCCCCATCTTGCAAGGGGACTCCCTCTTTGCTGGCTTTGATGAAGTCAGTGTCATGTTGGGGGGCCCACATAGCAAGGAACTGAGGATGGCCTCTGGCTGACAGCCAGAGAGAGCCTGAGACCCTCAGTCTAACAGACTGCAGGGAACTATATCCTCCCACAGCCACATGAGCTTGGAAGCATATACTTCCCTAGTGGAACCTCGGATGAGACTGCAGCCCTGGCCAATACTTGGATTGTAGCCTGCTAAGACCCCAATGCAGAGAACTCAGCTAAGCCATGAGTAGACGCCCGACCCAAAGAAACTGTGAGATAACAGTTGTATGTTAAGCTTCGAAGTTTATGGCAAGATTGTCATGCAGCAATAGATAATACTTAGGCAAGAGATGAGGGTGGCTTGGACCAGGGAGTAGGGGGAGTTGTGGAGGTGGACGAAGGCATCCAAATCTAGTGTACTTTGAAGGACTTGCTGATGGGTTGCTTGCGGAAGTAGCTTAGAGTTTTGTGATGTCTCTCTCTGTGCAAGGCAATGTGCTACATTTTGCCAAAAATTGGTTTATTCACCCATCACCCTTATCCTTAGTGTTGGGTGATATCCATTTCACATGCGAAGGAAGTTCAGCTAGAGGACTTGGCCAGTCTCTTATCTAATAAGTGACAGGCCCAGATTCTGGGGACTCCAAGTTTAACCACAGCACTCTCTGTTTCCTGGGGAAATCCTGAAAGGCTGGGCTTGCAGGAGGCATTCACTATACCTACTCTTTGTCCAGGCTGAGCAACAGCCAGACAGGAATGGGCCAGTGCTGGCACCAATGACTTCTGCCTCCTTCTTCTCTGCGGAAAAGAAGTCACTTAATTTTGTTGATGTCTTCTGTAGCCCTTGTTGTTCAGGAATAGGAGAGAGGACCCTTGCTTTAGTTTTAACTCTCCCAGGTCCCTGATCCCTGGGTGTCCAAATCAGACAGCTCCCGATGCATCTTTCTCCTTCCCCATTGACCTCGACCTACATTTATGCTGTTATACACATCCATGCCTTTAATATTCTCATCCCTTCAAAACTGTTAAGTTCCTAGGCATCCTTCAAGATCCAACTCAAATGGCTCTTTCATAAGTCCTTCCTCCTTTTTCCTACACAGAGCTAATTCTTCTCCCTACTTAGTGCTTTGAGCTCCCAAGAACATATTTTGCACTTGGTAGCATCTGAGCCCCCTGTGCCTGGCACACCTGGCCTGTAGTGGGGGCTCAACCGACATTCTTGAGTGGATGAGAGAGTGAACAATAATTGAAGCCCCTCCTGCCTTTTCCTGGCCTCAATCCTGGCTTTCTCCTGGCCTCTTTCCCCTACGGGTGGGCCTATCAGCCCTCTGAGGTAACAGAGCCCTGTGTATAGTGATCACCATGGCAACTCCAATGAACATCTTGGGGAGGGCCACTTCCCAGCAACCATCCATTGGTCTTCACCAGTAGTTCTGTAGCGGGGATCTGCACTTCTGGGCTTCAGCACACATCAGTGTGGTTCACATGTTTCCTGCTGTTATGAAAGAGATTGGAGAGGTGAGGCAGAGACTTAAGAAGGGCCAGGGTTCTTCCAGGACATGGGGTTTCATCTTCCTTCTCCCCATTCAGAGTTGCTTGTGAGTGAAGACTGCCTAGACTGGAATTACCTTCCCACCCTCTTTGACCAAAATCTCTTGGGATCTCTCTCTCCGGGTCAGAAACTGGAAGTGAGTCCACACTTCTATTGTAGCCCATCCAGACTGCTGTGGACTGGCAGTGCACTGGGATGTACAGAGCTGCCGTGGGAACGTCAGGTTGGTGGCTGGGGATAGGAGGAGAAAGAAAACTTGGAGCTAACTTGAACTTCACCTAGCTTGAAGATGTGCAATTTAATTTTAGCCCCACCTGGTGAAGTCCTGTGTCTTTTTGGAGCCTCATTTTCTCCATCTGTGAAAGAAGATAAATTAGTAGTGTCTCCGAACACCTTACTGGGTATTTGTGAAGACCAGACTAATTTACCAGATGTGAGAACGCTTGACATGGACTTGTGTTAGTTATCTCTTGCTGCACAACAAATCACCCCAAAACTTAGTGGGCTTAAGACAACATTTACTATCTCACAGTTTCTGTGAGTTGGGAATACCGGTGGAGTGTTGGTGATTTTTCTGTCCCAGGGTCTCTCACAGGCTGCAATCAAGGTGTTGCTTGGGTCTCTAGTCTCATCTCAAAGCTCGACCAGAGAAGGAACCCATTCACATGGCAGGATCCAGCTACTCTGGAGCTGTTGGCAAGCGGCCACTCTGAGTTCCTTGCCCTGTGGACCTCTCCATAGGGCATCTCACAACAGGGAAACTGGCTTCCGTCAGAGAAGATGAGCTGAGGAGAGCTGCAGAGAGTGTGTGAAAAAGACAGAAGTCATAGTCTCTTATAAGTTCATCATGGATGCAACATCCCTCATTTTTGCCACATTCCATTCATCACTATGTCCAGTCCATACTAAAGGGGAGGGAATTATACCAAGAAACAGGGATCATTGGGAGCCATGTCAACTGCCTACCACTGTCTGCCCTCTGGCCCCCAATAATGTACATCCCTTCCACATGCAAAATACAGTCATCCCCTCCTAAGATCTTTAAAATTCTCATCCTATTAAAGTATCCGTTTAAAAGCTAGAATCTGTTCATATAAATCAGCTCCAGGTGTGGCTGAGGCTCCTCCAGTGTCGTTCCTTAAGTACAGCTTCTCAGATTCAATTCTTCCCCATCATAGATCTGTGAAACTAAGTAATTTGCCCTGAACACACCTAACATACAGTGATGTGATAGGCATAGGATAAGAGCTAGTGACATTCCTATTCAAAATTGAGGAAAATGGAGACATGGAGTTAATGGTCCATAGCAGTTTTGAAATCCAGCCACACAAATGTTGGACATTCCTTGATTAGGTTTCAAGGCCTGGGGATAATTCTCCATGGCTCTCAGCTCTGCCTTCTGGACTCTTGCATCCACTCTCTGACTTGTCTTTTTTATTTTTATTTTTTGTTCAATGGTATCTTTTCATTTTGTACTGTCTCTATCCCTTTTACCCCAAGTTGCCAACATTTTGCTGATGTTATTTTCTCAATAGTAAAACTTACAGGGGTTCACTCCATTGAACAAAAGTCACACCCCTTTTTAACTGAGGCTCCTGTTGAGGAGCCTTAAGCTTCCTAGAGGTCCTATGGTTCTGTTAAGAGGATATATCAGGCATCTCTTTAATCTCTTTAAAGCATCCTTTGTGTGACAGAGTAATACCCTGATCCTTTGATCTTTCTGAAGTTTTAACAACAGGTCCCACAGTCACACTCCTGGGCACACTTTCCAGACAGTCTTCTGAAGCTATTTCTCAATTTTAGCATCTTTTGGGATCTGGAAAGGATGAGACTTCAGAACCATTAAGTACTGGCATCTTTTTGTTTAACAGTCCCTTCTTCAATTCATCACCTTCCTCTCACATTTCACTACAAGCAGCAAGAAGAAAGTAAGAGGCAACTACAATATTTTCTTTGGAACTCTTTAGCTAAATCATTCAGTTCATTAGTCACGTAACTGCAGATGACTGTGTCACTGTTTCTGCCACTACATAACAAGGGTCTTTCTTCCACTATTTCTAGTAATATATTCCTCACTTCCATTTGGGCCCTCACTGACAGCATCTTTCAACTCCAGATTTCTGCTTAAAAAAAAAAAACTGTTTAAGGTGATTTGGGCTTTTTCTATCATGCTTCTCAAAATCGTTATAGACTCTGACCACCGCTTGGTTCCAAATTCAGTCCCAAATTTTTAAGTATTTGTTATAGCAACACCCCACTGTTAGTACCAAAATATGTATTAGCTATGTATTGCTGCATAACAAATGACCATAAAGCTTAGAAGTTTGACACTGTATGTTTAAAACAGTACACATTTATGATCTCAGAATTTATAGGAGTCAGGATGCTCACTTGGCTGGGTCCTCTGGCCCAGGGTATCCCACAGGCTGTAATGAAAGTGTCATCCAGGCTGTGTTCTCATATCGAGGCTCAACTGGGGAAGGATCCACTTTCAAGCTCATTCAGGTTCTTCAAAGACTGTTGGACTCAGGGCTTCTATTCTTTATGAGCTTTTGGCCAGAAGTCACCCTCAGTTTCTTGCTCCATGGGCTGCTCCACAGGGCAGCTCAAAACATGGCATTTGCTGTCATCAGAATGAGCAAACCAAGGAGAACCAGGGAAAGAGAGCAAACAAAACCGAAGTCACAGGCTGGGCACGGTGGCTCACACCTGTAATCCCAGCACTTTGGGAGGCTGAGGCGGGTGGATCACTTGAGGACAGGAGTTAGAGATCAGCCTGGCCAACATGGTGAAACCCTGTCTCTACTAAAAATACAAAAATTAGCCAGATGTGGTGGCGCACACCTGTAATCCCAGCTACTCAGGAGGCTGAGGTGGGAGAATTGCTTGAACTTGGGAGGTGGAGGTTGCAGTGAGCTGAGATTGCACCACTGTACTCCAGCCCGGGTGACAGAGTAAGACCCTGACTCAAAAAAAAAAAAAAAAAAAAAAGATCACATAAGAAAACAAAACACAAGCACGAAAGCTGCAGAGGCTTTTGAAGCTACCCCTCTAATTTGAATCCAAGGCCTTAGAGAGAAGACTGAGTTTACACCAGAGCAAAGTGTGGGTTCCTGCTCTTGGTTCTCCTTCATGGTGGCTAAGGTGCTTCCCTTCCCTGACCACGAATGACCAGTCAGCAAATGGATACAATCCTATTTGCAGGAAGACAAATCGTTGCCAGGCTGGGAGCCGGGGCAATGGGCTTCACAGCCAGGGGCCTGCTAGGGTCTCCTAGGGTGGTGGTGATGGGGGAGAAGAGGAGGAGATGAAAGGAAAAATTATGAAGGAGTAAAATGAGCCCAGGGTCCCAAGGCTGCTTGAGAAAGGTCTTTGAGGACTGGTGGGGTGGGGTGGGGGTGGCCAGGGCTTTTCAGAGAGGGCAGAGGCTGCAGAAGTCCAGGAGGCAGCCCCTGTGCCAGGGGTGATGAGTGAATGGGACAGAGGCTCCGTGGGTCTGGGCAGTGCCAGAGGGCACTAGGGGCAGCTTAGGAACCTCTGATCAGGGGCAGGCAGACAGGCACAGGCCTTCCTGCTCAGCTCCCAGCTCATCCTTGTTCACAGAAACTCTGTGTGTCATCTGAGACGATGAAACGTGGTGCTTTGTTTACAGGACTAAGCTTGGAATTGCCTGTCCCACAGCAAGAGGCTACGGAGCTGGGCCACGGAGCAGGTAGGACGGGCAGACCAGGGATGTGCTGAATGCACATCCGGGCTTCTGGAGGGACTCCCTGGGGCAGGAGGGCACTGGCCCTTTCTCCTCCCGCTCCGTCTTGTGTTGGCCTCCAGGCCCACCATCGGTCCAGGCTTCCTAGGGGGCATTCTGTTGGAAGACAGAAGGAAAAAGGAGGGAACGGAATTACTGAGCCCTCCCATCCTGTCATGTGTAGGGATTATCACCCCGATATGGTCTCCATCCTGAGGGGGTGACTCAGGTGCTCTGAGTCTTGTGTGTACCAGAAGGGCAGGGCTGTGGGGGAACATGGTGAGGGGCCTGGCCTCAATGGATGGGAGGTATATACGGGGTTACACGTGAGCCAAGACCAGGGGTAGTGTAGCCCAAGGAGTGGAGGGGAGTGTTCCAGGCAGGAGAAATAGCTCAAGCAAAGGCTTGGGAGGGAGAGAGGGCTGGCACTTTTGTGGAGTCCTGAGAGCAGGGACTCTGCCCTGAGGACAAGAGGAAAGATTTTGATGCAGGCGTGACTGAGTCAGGCCCGCTCTGAGAATGGTCCCCAGGGGTGAGTGCAGGGTGGCTGGGGCTGGCAGGTGTGATGGGGAGAAGAGAGTCCAATGAGTTGGGGCAGCGATCCTGCTAAAATCTTCCTCCAATGACCTGAATGCCCGGGGGCCTTTTTAAACACTCAGATTCAGGGCCTTTCTGATGCAGCAGCTCTGAGAGGGTCCCAGGCATCTGTATTTTTAATGAGCGCCTAGGGAATCCTGATACATGGCCACATTTAGATAAACTCTGCGGAAGTTTATCATCCAGGGGATATGATGGTTTAGCTTGGGCTCAGAGGCCTGACGGCCACGACACCCAGCCCTTATGTATCTTTTAAGAGGACTTGAGGTTTTGGAGGGAAGACCACCAAACATATTTACAGCTGTAATCTGGGGTGGAGGATGAGGCCAGGCTGTGAGGAGACACTGAAGGCTGAGAGCAAGAGACCTAGAGAAGCGGAGGCTGTGGGCAGGGATGTGGGAGACAGGGAGAGGCGGGGAGGAGAGAGCCTGGGAGGTGGCTGGGATGGTGCCACTTCTCAGCCCTGGCGAAGGGAGGAGGTAGGTATTGGGGAGCAGCCTTGCATTGGAAGCAAAGTCTGGAAGTCCCATCCAACTCCAGTACTTCCCAGGCATGTGGCTTAGCCCCAGGAACGCCTCTGCCAGTGCCGCTGCTGCCAGATTCTCACTGCGGAGAGTGAGGGGGAGGTTTCAAGATGGAAAAGTGGGGAAGGGAACTATCCAAATGGAGCCAGGGACATGAAAGCACAGACAGGCCAAGTCCCTTGCTTGCGGTCACACAGCTAGGCCTCAAGGCGGGACAGGCTTGGGCGGCAGCCCTTGTTGCCCCAGGCAATGTGGACTAACCCGGCCTGTGGGAGGCACGCAGGCTGACCTCTCTTCTCCCATTGTGTCTCCTAATTTCCCACCCATGCCTCTGGTTCCTGTGCTTCCTCTCCGTCCCTCTCCCCTTCTCTGGCTGTGGAGCTCTGGGGCTCTTTGTCTGTCCGTTTCCCCTCCTCAGCCCCATCTCTGCCCCCTCCCCACCCTCTACTTTCTGCCCTTGTCTGCGTGTCTCTCTCCCTCCCCCTCTGTTTCTCTTTGTCCTGCTCAGGTACAACCACTTTGACCAGGGCCCATCTGAATGACAAGGAGGGCCAACAGGACTTGGACCCCTGGAAAGCGGCCTACAGTTCCTTGGACACCTCCAAGTTCAAGAACCAGGGTCTGTCATCCCCACAGCCCCTGCCCCAGGGAGCCAGCGCTCAAGGCAGCTCCCTAGGGCAGTGCCACTTGAAGGAGATTCCCCCTCCATCCCCGACTGCTGCCAGCAGGGATTCTCTGGGGATGGACCCACAGTCCAGGTCCCTGAAGAATGGGGGCTCTCGATCCTCCTCGAGAGAGAACAGGGCCACCTTGGGAGAGGGGGCTCAGCCATGCCAGGGGACGGATGACAGTCCCAGCTTGGGGGCTCAGGACCAGAGGAGCACGCCCACGAACCAGAAGGGCAGCATCATTCCTAACAACATTCGCCACAAGTTTGGGAGCAATGTGGTGGACCAGCTGGTCTCCGAGGAGCAGGTGTCATAGCAGGGGCCAGGAGGGGGATGCAGAGTCTTATAATGAGGACATAAGATAAACTCACTCTTGAGTACAGAGTCCCTATAATAATACCACTAGAAAGCAGTATCTCCTGAGCATCTGCTGTGTGCCAAGCACTGTGCACTGTTTAAACTTCACATATAACAAGTTGTTACATCTTCCCAGCAACCCATGAGGAAGGTACTATTATTGTCCTCATTTTATAGATAAGGAGCCCGAGGCTTAGAGGAGTTAAGTCAGTCAACCAAATTCACCTAACTGTGTGAGACGAGGGTGCAAACTGGGTCGGCAGATTCTGGAACTCTGGTCCTTAATGACTTTGCAGTTAAAAGCCTTTTGTGTGAATTGGATGTTTTCCATCTGAACAAGTCTCCCAAAGAAGACAGCATTTAGTGGATGGATAGCATTTATTGGGAATCAGAAGACGTGGGTTTGAATCCTGGACCTGATCCTAAATGCTGGATGACTTTGGATAAGTTACTTACCCTCTCTGGGCTTTAGTCTCCACATCTGTAAAGTGAGGCAGTTGCACTAGATCAAGCTGACAAATACATGGTGTGCGTATCACAACCCTCCCAGCCTGCATTCATGGCAGACATCACTAGTCAATGCCAGCACTCTTTTCCACCCGATATAGCATTCCAGGCAGTCATTACAAATCAACTGACACTTGAGATAAAATTCATCTACCGTTTCTGGTCAAATGCTATGTTCTTTCTGTCCTGGCATTCTGAGACATATTTTTAAAGCCACCATCTCAACCCTCATAGCAACTGCATTGTGTGGAAGGTCAGGCAGGAGTTATTGCTTCGTTTTTAACAGATAGTATAACCAAGTCCCAAGGAGGGGCTACGATCTGCTTGGGTCACAAAAGCTGGGGGTCAGGCTTCTCCTAGGCTCCCCTTCCACTCTGTCATCTTAAAGTGCAGTGACCCCACCACCAGCAAGTCTGGAAGGTCACAGTCTTGACATGTTCTGCCCCACTTGGAGGAACTTGTCCCAATTTGAGGTTGACTCTGTGGTCACCACCTCTCACCGCCCTGCCCAGCCTTGGGAGAAGTCCTTTCTTTCTTCACCCACCGTTGTCCCTGGCTGGAATCAAGAAATCCGTGTTTTCTGCCCATCTGTAACTTATGTCACAAGTGTCACGGAGCCAGCAAGTGTCAGAGCTGGAAGCCACTTCAAAGACCACCCAGTTCCACCCTGCCTTCACATTTTACATGTAGGGAAACTGAGGCCTAGAGTGGAGAAGAGGCTTGCTGAAGTCAACAGCTGATATATTGCAGAACTGGAACTCAAACCTAGGTGTCCTGCCCCTGGACCTGGGCTCAGCTTCTTTGTGTGTCAGTTTCCCTATTGGTATGAAGAGGGAGTTGGCCTCATTGAAAGTTAAGCACCCACCCAGAGCTGCCCTGTGTGATGCCTCAGTTGTAGGAGGCAAGCCAGGGCTCTGTGGCCTGCCAGCCATGTGAACTGGGTGATCTCTGACCTCCTGAGGCCCGCTTTCCTCATTTATAAAATGGTGGGAAGAGTGGCACCCTATAGAGACCCCCCACCCCAATGTTGCAGGTAGCAGATGCTCAATGCTTGGAAGAGGTTTTATGATCGTTAACCTGATGCTCCCCACCCACAGCAGTGCGGATGATGAGAGGGGTTGGGGCTGGGGCCTTTGTATACTCCAGCTCCCCAGCCCTGTGAATAGATTGAGGGCTGCAGGCTACAGGTGGGATCGGGGTGGGGAGGGCAGGGTCAAGGGAGGAGGAGTTGGAGGGAGATACGGGGCTTGACACTGCTTTTCCATCCCCTGCCTGTCGTCCCTGCCTCCCTGCTCAGGCTCAAAAGGCTATTGATGAAGTCTTCGAGGGCCAGAAAAGGGCAAGCTCATGGCCCAGCAAGACCCAGAATCCTGTGGAAATCTCCTCCGTCTTCTCAGACTACTATGACCTTGGCTACAACATGCGGTCAAACTTGTTTCGAGGTCAAGTCAAAGGGCAAGGGTGGGGCCGTGAACACCCATGGTCTCCCAGGCATTGGGCAGGGAAGGCCTTTGGGGTTTTCACTCCATATGGGGTCTAGGACCCCAGGGCACATCTTCAAGGACACTTATTTCATGCCCATGTGTCCTCTATGTCAGCTTGCGAGTGCTGGGAACATCCAGTCCCCTGTCCTTGATGTGTGGATGATTCATCCCAGTTGGCAGTCAGGCACCTCTGGTCCCTCCCCTCCCCTCCTCTCCCCTCCCCTCCCCTCCCCTCCTCTCCCCTCCCCTCCCCTCCTCTCCCCTCCCCTCCCCTCCTCTCCCCTCCCCTCCCCTCCTCTCCCCTCCCCTCCCCTCCCTTCCCCTTCCCTTTCCTTCCCTTCTTTTGTTTTTTGAAGTCTCACTCTGTTGCCCAGGCTGGGGTGCAGTGGCACAATCTTGGCTCACTGAAATCTCCGCCTCACAGGCTCAAGAAAGCAACCCTCCCACCTCAGCCACACCCCTGCCCCCATAAGTAGCTGGGACCACAGATGCGCGCCACCACACCTGGCTAATTTTTTTCTTTTCTGTTTCTGATATTTTTTTTTTTGTTTTTTTTTGTATTTTTGGTAGAGGCAAGGTTTCACCATATTGCCCAGGCTGGTCTCAAACTCCTGGGCTCAAGTGATTCACCGACCTTGGCCTCTCAAAGTGCTGGGATTACAGGCATGAGTCACTGCGCCCTGCCCACCTCTTGTTCTTAATCTGCCAGTAGGAGGCCCAGGACCCAGTAGAACTGGGACTGCTGCTCCCCACATCCCTAGCCCCATCCCAGGCACCTTTGGTCACAGTGACAATATCAAGTTTCTTTGGTTCAAATCTCAGCTCAGCCACTCACTAGCTGGGTATGACCTTAGGTGGGATCCTCAACCTCTGCAAGCCTCCGCTGCCTTCTCGGTACAGTGGGGATGATAATGAGAGTATGGCCCTTGCTGGGTCATTGGCAGGACTTTATGAAGTGCCACATGAAGGTGCTTGGCCGAGGCAAGTCGTGAGCACTCAGTAGCTGTCAGACTATCATTTTTCTTCTCCAGAGCCTGGAGGTGGCGCCACCTGGGAAGAAAGGAAGGGTGGGTTGGAGGCTCTGACATTTACACAGGGTTTCCACTGGATCAGTGTAGTCCTGTTTGGTTGGGGTGGGGAGAGTGCTATTAGCTCCATTTTACGGGCAGATTTCAGATCATTTGCCTTAGAACTCTCAGTAGTCTGCATTGTGTCTAGGACTCAAAGTCAGGTGTTCCTTCTGCCTTCAAAGCCTCATAGTCTTTTCTTGACCACTAAGTCACCTCCCTAGCTATGATCCTGTTCCCAGGGTCTTCTGGATGGCTCAGATGCCTGTCACAGCACGCAGGGGCTTCTCTCTGCCCCACATTCTGGTTTGGCCTCATTGCAAAATAAGGCTCTTTCCGGTACGGCTCCTTCCTCTCTCCTCACTCCAGGCTCTCTCCAGTGCTCCCAGCGCCTGACAAACCTCTTCCACCTGGCTCGGATCCCTGTCACCCGAGGAACCAGATACCCACTGGAAGCCTTTCTGGAGTTTTCTCTGAGCTTGGAGAAGGGATGGTGCTGGGGGAGGAAAGCGAGAATACAGTTCTGCTTGTTCTCTGTTCCGGGCCTTCCAGATCCTGCCTTCCAGTTCTCTCTTTAACAACTATCGGTCACCAAATAGCTATTCCATACAACTTTGTATGATAATGTCTACATAAATGTAAAATAATCTATTTTTAAAAATGTCCATGTCCCGTCATCCCGCCTGGGAAGTAGAACTGTGCCAAGGGTGTGCTGGAGCTCATAGCAGCTTGCACCAGCTCACAAGAGGCAATTGTCTCCCTGAACTGACTGGCACATAAATGCTGTCTTAAAATTGGCCATGCTAGTAGTATTTACACTCTGGAAATTGGCAAACACTATGAATCAGGGCTTCACCCTGCCACACAGTGCTGTCAGTGTGCCCATCCATCTGTCCCTCTCTGTTTCCACCCCCCCAGGGTTAGCCTTTATACTTGCTGTTTGAGGTTGGTGAGGCTGGTATGACTGCACAGGAGTGAGGCAGAAGACATCAGAGGAAACAGGCTGGGTCGTGAAGCCTGCTGGAAGGTCTTTTTGGAGAGAGATGAGAAACCAAGCCGGGATTTTAAGCAGGAGAATGGCCCTGTTTGGCTCAGGTTAAGGGCTCACTCCAGTTGCTATGGAGAGAATGGACATAGGGAGATGGGGCAGAAACAGGGAAACCGGTAGGAGGCAGCTGCAAAACTCCAGATGGGACAGATGATGGTGGCTTGGTGTTGGAAGCTGGGCTAGTGCACCTGCGCTATTTCGGAAGGCACCATTGTGCAATATAGCAGCTCAGGGAGGTAATGGTGAAGGTGGCCTGATGTAGTAGGATTCTGGATATTTGTATAAGGCAGAGAGAAAAGAATACGCTAATGAATAGATTTTGGGGTGAGAGAGGAATTAACGTTGACGTCAACGTTTTGACCTAAACAATTGGAAGGATGAGATGGCTATTTACTGAATTAGAGAAGCTGCCAGGGGGAGCAGGTTGAGGGACTCCTATCCTACGCTAAATCATAGATCATCTTTCACACAGTCTTCTAAAATATTTAGTTTTGCTTTTCACATTTAACTCTTTAATCCACCTGGGGTTGATTTTTGTTTTTAGTATGAAGTAGGGATTCATTTTCAAAAACTGTAGATGGCTTTTGTGAGTTTTAGCCATTTAAGAAAGTAGTAAAACTGAGGCTTGAGGAAACTTTAGGCAGCTTGCCCAGCTGTATAAAGAGTGAGATGACGAGCTCAGGCATTCCTTGGGCATCTATGTGCCCAGCCCTCAAAATAATGGAACAACAACACCAGAAATCTTTCCCCAGTAGGGATTCATTTTCAATTCCTTCTTTATGTGGGTTACTGACTGCCTCAGTACCTTTTATTGAATAGGCTCATCTTTCCTCCCGGTGACCTGCAGTGGTACTTCTGTTATCCATCAGGTTTTGACACATGCATAGATCAGTTTCCAGGCTCTATTCTGTCCATTGGTCTAATATTACATTTTTAATCACCAAAGTATTATAAGTACCCTGATATCTGGTCAGGCAATACTCCCACTACCACCCCTCCACCACCATCACCAGTTAATGTCTTGGGTTTCTAGGCCCTTTACTCTTCCATACAAATGTTATTAATATACAGAAATTTCCATGAAAAACCCTGTTGGGATTTTGATTGGAAATACGTTGAATCTACAGCTCAATTTAAGGGCTGTTGTCAGCTTTATAATGAATTTTCTAATATATGAATATGGTATATACCTCCATTAATTTAAGTCTTCCTTCGATATCTCTCAGTAACATTTTGTGATTTTTTTTTTCTATAAACATCATGCAGGTTTTTTTGTTAGACTTACTCAGGAGAATCTCTTTTTTTCTGCTTGTTGAAAATGATATCTTTTTAAAATTATATTTTCTAACTTTGCTGCTGATACCGTATACACTAATGCAATTTTTGTTTTTGTATATTAATCTCGTATCCAGAAGCTTTATGTAGCTCACCAATTAATTCCAGTAATTAGTTATAGATTCTTTAGGAGTGCTTTTGAATAGTAATAATGGCTACATTTATGCATAGTATTTAACATATGCCAGGTACTGCTCTGAGTACTTTATATATATATTTTATTCTCCACATGAATCCCATGTGGTAAATGCTACAATTCCCATTTTTTTTCCAGATAAAAAATAATTGAGTCATGGAAAAGTTAAATAACTTAATTAAGGCCACACAGATAGGAACGGTCAGAGTTGGGATTTAAACCCTGCCAGTCAGAGGCTAGAGTTTAAATTCTTAAACACTAGGCTTTTCTTACCTTTATATCAGCATCTGGCTGACCTCTCTAGGACAATGGTGTATATAAGCAGGAAAACCAGGCATCCTTATCTCCTTCTTGATTCTAACATTATATCATTAAATATAATATAATCCGTTTTCATACTGCTGATAAAAACATACCTGAGACTGGGTAATTTATAAAGAAAAAGAGGTTTAATAGACTCACAGTTCCACGTAGCTGGGGAGGCCTCACATCATGGTGGAAGGTGAAAGGCACGTCTTATACGGTGGCCGACAAGAGAGAATGGGAACCAAGTGAAAGAAGTTTCCCCTTATAAAACCATCAGATCTCATGAAATTTATTCACTACCATGGAAACAGCATGGGGGAAAATGGAGCTGGCTCTGGGTCTTAGTCTGGCTTTGGGTGTCCTGAGAGTTTAGTGAACTTCATGTGGGGAGAGTATTGGCATGGCCGTGAGTCCTGGGTGTATAGGCTTCCCACAGACAGGGCTGCGGGGGGACCATGTGGGATGGCCTGCAGGAATATGGCCACGGTGAGTGGCCCTTTGTGTATTTTCTGCCTCCCAACTCACCGTGGCTCCAGCTTCAGAAGGAGGTCAGGGCAGAACACCCCTGTGAGCTAACATGAAGGTCCTCATCTGCTCCATGCAGCAGGGCTGGGAGGGGAGAGTAGAGGGTCAGCCCATGGTAAGGACAAGCCACATACAAATCAAAACCTTGGCTGGGCTCACCTGGACATTGTGTCTTTGAGTCACAGAGCAGGCAGAATGGTAGCTTACATCCTGTCCTTTTCCCTCTGTGTCCAGTTATCCAGGGATCCCTGAACCAGTTTACCAAGGATTTTCTTTTTTTTTCACTTCTTTCCATTGTTGGAATTCTGATTTCCTCTATTTGGTGTCTTCCTCTTTCTTGGTCTGCCCTCTTGTCTTTGGGGTGGATTCCATCTCCCAGCTTGATGTCACTGTCATTGGAGAACACAGCCCTGTAATGATTTCAATCCTTTGAAATTGCTCAGATTCGCTTTAGAGCCCAGTAGATGGTGATTTCTGTAGATGATCTGTGTGTGCTTAAAAATAATCTCTCCAGGGGCCGAGTGTGGTGGCTCACGCCTGTAATCCCAGCACTTTGGGAGGCTGAGGCAGGCGGATCACAAGGTCAGGAGATCGAGACCATCCTGGCCAACACAGTGAAGCCCTGTCTCTACTAAAAATACAAAAATTAGCTGGGCATGGTGGCACGTGCCTGTAATCCCAGCTACTTGGGAGGCCGAGGCAGGAGAATTGCTTGAACGAGGGAGTCGGAGGTTGCAGCGAGCCAAGACTGTGCCACTGCACACCAGCCTGGTGACAGAGCAAGACTCTGTCTCAAAAAAAAAAAAAAAAAAAAAATCTCAGGAGGCAGAGGCAGGCAGATCACAAGGTCAAGAGATCAAGATCATCCTGGCCAATATGGTGAAACCCTGTCTCTACTAAAAATACAAAAATTAGCGGGGCATGATGGCACATGTCTCTACTAAAAATACAAAAATTAGCTAGGCGTGATGGCGCACGCCTGTAATGGCTTCTCAGGAGGCTGAGGCAGAAGAATCGCTTGAACCTGGGAGGCGGAGGTTGTAGTGAGCGGAGATCGCGCCACTGCACTCCAGCCTGGTGACAGAGCAAGACTCCCTCTCAAAATAATGATAATCATCATCATCATCTTCTTCATCATCATCTCTTGGGTAAGGGATTCTGCATTTGTCTGTCGAATAGGCTTGTTAATGATTTCCGCACAAATCTTCTAATCCTTATTAATATTCTTTGCTTGATCTATTAGTTACTAAAATATGTGTCTTTAAATCTCCCCCTATAATAGCAGCTTTGTCCATTTGTCCTGTGGTTCTGTCAATTTTGCCTTATCTATTTTGAGATTATTTCAATGTAGAAAGTTCAGAATCATTACATTACCTTAATGAATTGCAATTGTTTTTGTTTTTCATCGTGCCTTTGCCTTACAGTCTATTTCGCCTGATATAGTTAGACCAGACTGCTTTTAGTTAGTGTTTGCCTGGGTATATCTTTTTCTATTCTTCCATGTTTATCCTCTCTTTGTGTCCTTTTAAATATGCTTTCAATGATATATACCTGGAAAACATTTTCTGTAGTGTCATCATCTGGTTTTTAACGAATGGGTTTAATTCATTCATATTGATTCTCGTTACTGATATAGACTATTTGGGTTTATTTCCATGATCTTATTTTTCGTTTTCTATTTGTGCTGCTTTTTCTTTTCTTTTCTTTTCTTTCTTTTTTTTTTTTTTTTGAGATGGAGTCTCACTCTGTTGCCCAGGCTGGAGTGCAGTGGCGCGCTCTCAGCTCACTGCAAGCTCCGCCTCCTGGGTTCGCGCCATTCTCCTGCCTCAGCCTCCCAAGTAGCTGAGACTACAGGCGCCTGCCACAACGCCCGGCTAATTTTTTTTTTTGTATTTTTAGTAGAGACGGGGTTTCACCGTGTTAGCCAGGATGGTGTGCTGCTTTTTCTTTGTGGCTTCTTTTTCTCTCTCTTTTTGGATTTGCATCAGCTTTCTTATTTTTCTCAATCTGATATTTGTTCTTTTCTACTCCTCTTATTCTTTGAGTGGTTATCTTTGACATTTTTATATGCGTAATTAACAAATTATAAAGTTAATCTAGGCATTTGTGTTTTCCTGAACACTAAGGGCCTTAGAAGGCTTTAACTTTGGCTGGGCGCCGTGGCTCACACCTGTAACCCCAGCACTTTGGGAGGCCGAGATGGGCGGATCACAAGGTCAAGAGATCCAGACCATCCTGGCTAACATGGTGAAACCCCGTCTGTACTAAAAATACAAAAATTAGCTGGGTGTGGTGGCGCACGCCTGTAATCCCAGCTACTCAGGAGGCTGAGGAAGGAGAGTAGATTGAACCTGGGAGGTGGAGGTTGCAGTGAGCCAAGATTGAGCCACAGCACTCCAGCCTGGAGACAGAGCGAGACTCCATCTCAAAAAAAAAAAAAAAATAATAACTTTAATTAACTTTAATTACTCTCCCGACCTCCACCTCAGCTAACGTGTTATTATTTTATAGAATTTATATATGTATATATATAGGATTTATATATACGTATATATAGAATTTATATATATATTCTCGGCCTCCCAAAGTGCTGGGATTACAGGCGAGCCACAGCGCCCAGCCCACATCTTTTTATTTCTTTGTATTGCATCCTAGTATTAATTTCTTTAGGTATATCTTCCAGTTTACCATTTTCTCTCAGCTTTATTTGATCTGCTATTTTATCTGTTAATTGAATTTCTTTTTAAACTTTTATGATGGGAATTTTCAAGCTTATGGAAAAGAAGAGAACTTAGTTTATAAATAGATGTTGCATATACCACTCAGCCTCAACAATGATTAATACATAGCCGATCTTGTCTCATCTTTTCTCCCACCCATCCACTCCCACCCAAGATTATTTCAAAGCCAAGTCCCAGGCATCTTATTGACATGGAGTTTAATTTTTTTTCAATTATTATGTGTTTCATTTCTGAAATTCTGTTTGCTTCTCTTACTAATCTATCTGCTCTTTCTGGATGGTTTCTTACTCTTTGCTTATATTTTTATTCTCTCTTATGGTTTCAATCATTAAATATAGTTTTTGTTTGTTTGTTTGTTTGAGACAGAGTCTCTTTCTGTTGCCCAGGCTGGACTGCAGTGGCGCGATCTTGGCTCACTGCAACCTCCGCCTCCCGGGTTCAAGCAATTTTCCTGCCTCAGCCTCCTGAGTAGCTGGGATTACAGGAGCCCGCCACCACGCCCAGCTAATTTTTGTATTTTTAGTAGAGACGGGGTTTCACCATGTTGGTCAGGCTGGTCTCGAACCCCTGACCTCGTGATCCACCCGCCTTGGCCTCCCAAAGTGCTGGGATTACAGGCATGAGCCACTGCCCCCGGCCTAAATATACTTATTTTGTATTCTGTATCTGATCATTCAAATCTTTGCTAATTTGGGAGATTTTGTCCTTTGGTGTTTCTGCTGACTCTTGATCATTGCAAGGTATCTGCTTGTGCATGTTTGAATTTTGAAAACAGAGAGAAGTTTTCTTAAGTTACAAGTATTAGTTGCCACTTGCTAGGTGTCTTGATGAGTGTCCAATAATTTTGTCTTTCCAACCATGCAAAAAAAATCTCATTTCTTGGTATAGTTGAAGACACGGAAGCTCAGAGAGGTTAATAATTTCTCTGAGGCTATACTACCCATAAATAATGGAGTCTGGGTTTGAACCCGAACGACTTTACTTTGAAACCCTTCCCACTCTCCTTCCGTTCCACAATTTACCATCCGTAGAGGAAACTGACACCCAATATAAGCCATGGAGTACCCGACTGCCACTGAATTGGGCACTTGGGGTTTCTTCATGGTATTCTACAGGGGCTGCTGAGGAGACAAAGAGCCTCATGAAGGCTTCCTACACACCAGAGGTCATTGAGAAATCAGTGAGGGACTTAGAACACTGGCATGGCAGGAAGACGGATGATCTGGGTAAGTGAGGAGCTGCGGGTGATGGGAGGCAGGGACTGTCCTCCACCGGCAGGGTGTGTTGGCTCTAAGGGTCAGAGAGAAACCAGAGCAGGAGACAGAGCCAGGGGTGGACTTGGAAGAGGTACGAGTCATCCCTGGGGTCTGGGCAACTCCAGAGACTGCCGGATGATCTAATCTGTGCTGGCTCTTCTCCTGCTCTCTGTAGGACGGTGGCACCAGAAAAATGCTATGAACCTGAACTTGCAGAAAGCACTGGAAGAGAAATACGGAGAAAACAGCAAACCCAAGAGCTCAAAGTACTAGATTTCACACAGTAGAGGTGTCTTCTACTCAAATAAAGTGCTAACAATAAGGAAAGGCTCAGGTCTGAGTCCTCCTGTGCTTGGTGCCTTTCTTCACATTGGAGTGGAGGCCGATGTGTGGTGTTGAAGAGACCAACTGGGGGAAGATAGAAGCCCTGGGGTCCCAAACTATTCCCTAGTCCTCCCTCCTGCACACACGTGCACACACACGTACCTTCATCCATTATCGCAGGAAAGGACATGAGAGCTGGGCATGACTCTGTCTCAAGCCCAGGGTGCCTGGCTTCTCCCACATGCCCTATGTGAGGGGGTCCTATAGTGGACACTGCTGGATCTTACCCTACATGCTCTTCCTAGAAGATGCCAGTTATTCCCAGACATCCATTCCTCCCCCATGAGACACGGACTTCAGAGGAATTGGCCACACACATTTCCTCCAATCTAGTGGTGGGTTTGATTGGTCTCATGGTGATTCTTAACCCCCACCCCAACCCCACCTCTTGCACATGATTGGTTCAGTCATGCACATGTGACTTAATTTGGGCCAATACCATGCAAGGAAACGTGTGGATGTGTGCAGCCTTCTGGGAAATTCTTTTCTCCGCTGGGAATGCTGGGAGAGCATCCATCTTTCCTGATGTAATGAATGAGGAACCATGAAGCCCAGACCACTCCTGCCAGACACCTATGACCAGAAGAATTGCAGACCATGCAGCACATTCTGGGTCCTCCATGGCCTCGCGGAGCCGCTCCATCAACTTGGCCAGAAGCTGCCGGCCTCTGGACTTCCTGTAATGTGAGCCTCAGGATCTCCTCATTGTTTAAGCAGCTAAAAGCATCCTCAGCCCATAAGATCTTTGGGACTTGGAGCCCCAGGGAAGAGTCCCCAGATAATGGGTTCTAGGTCAGACAGTTCTGTTCTCCAGTTGATCCTGAAGCTTTTCACCTGATGAGTCTCTAAGCCTGCAGCGCACTCCACCCCCAGATCACTGACTTGCACCCTCAGACCGTGCTCTACCCATGGGTTATTTATTATTTGCTGTGTTCCAAAACACCACCAAAACTTGTGGGCTTAAAATGACATGATCCTTAATTTGCTCATGATTGAGCAATTTAGGCAGGGCTCAGGAGGTACGGCTCATTTCTGTTCTGCATAGCATCTGCTGTGAAGACGCCTGCTCCTTTCCCATGCCTAGTGCATCAGCTGGGATGAGAACCACAGTGGGGGGCTGGCTGATCATCACTGTCTCTCATGGAGCCTCTCTTCGTGGCTCACTTGAGCTTCTTTTGGAATGGGGACTGGGTTTCAAGAAGGAGCCATCTCAGGGGACAAGATTCAATGTGCAATGGTTTATCAAGCCTTGCACTGGCTTATCAATGTCCCTGTGGCCAAAGAGACACATGGCCAATCCCAGACTTTGTGAGAGCGGACTACATAAGAGTATTACTGTATGCAGGAATGGTTCATTGGCGACCTCAAAATAATAGTTTGTCCTGGTGGTCATCTTGCTTTTGAAAGATCAAAAGCGAGAGGAAGAATCAAAATCACTACCGGGAGAAGAGGAGACATGTTCCTACTTCTCCCTCAACTGCCCATCCTCCCACAAAAGGGAATGACTTACTTACTTTTTTTTCTTTGTCTTTTCTTTTTTTTTTTTTTTGAGATGGAATCTGGCTCTGTTGTCCAGGCTGGAGTGCAGTGGTGTGATCTTGGCTCACTGTAACCTCCGCCTTCTGGGTTCAAGCTATTCTCCTGCCTCAGCCTCCCGAGTAGCTGGGATTACAGGAGTGCACCACCATGACCAGCTAATTTTTGTATTTTTAGTAGAGATGAGGTTTCACCATGTTGGCCAGGCTGGTCTTGAACTCCTGAGCTCAAGTGATCCACCCGCCTCAGCCTCCCAAAGTGCTGGGATTATAGGCGTGAGCCACCACGCCCATCCAGGAATGACTTAAAGGTAGGGTTGGATCAGAATGCAATACAGGGAAGTGAATCTGACTTGATTTAATATTCATCAAATACCTAATTATGTGCAAAGTGCAGAGTTCAGTTCAACTTCTTTACTGGGTACCTAGTTTCTGCAAGATACTATTCTGGGCACTGGAAACACTAGACATTGTCTTTATCAACTATTATGTGCCCATCACATGTGACACCTGAAAAAATGAGCCACCCAAAGTCTTGTGGCTAAAGCAGACTCTGTGCTGTTCTGACATAGAAATGATAAAGTGGCAAATGATTATGTGCCACATGGTTTATATATGCAACTGTATTTCATCCTTATACCAGTCCTCAGAGCTGTTATCACTCCCTTTATGAAGATGAGGAAATTGAGGCTTGGAGAGGCCAAGGAAATTGTACAAGATTATATGCATAGGAAGCTGGGGTGCAAACCCAGGAATTTCTATCCAAAGTCAGTTCTACTCTACCAGGCAATCGTACTGCAGTGTACGTAGTACGACAGTGCAGTGCCTAACAGGGCTGAGTGTTTGTGGTGCCTGTTGACGGAGCACCACAAACACTCAGCCCTATTACGCACGGTGAAAACAGCAATATGAATGCAATACAATATGCAATATGCAAATGCAATATGCATATGCAATATGCAAATGCAATATGCAGTATGCATATGCAATATGCAATATGCATATGCAATATGCAATATGCAATATGCATATGCAATATGCAATATGCAATATGCATATGCAATATGCAATATGCATATGCAATATGCAATATGCATATGCAATATGCAATATGCAATATGCAATATGCAATATGCATATGCAATATGCAATATGCAATACAGTCCAGACCTCAGAGCTTTGCAGTCTGCAGGAGACTGATGTGGAAGAAGCTGGCTTAGAGACTTATCTACCTATGACATGCCCCTGCCCAGCCCTGACCAATGAGCTGGACGTGCAAAAATAAATAAGACATGGTGCCTGTCCTCAAAGAGTTCAGAGTCTGGTGGGAAGACAAATACATCAGTACACAGATGCTCAGAAGTCTTACACATGCAGTGAGACGTTCACGTGGGGCCAGCAAAAGCACAAAGGAGAACGTGGTTAGCTCTGCCTGGGATGGGGTAGGGTGCTGGTCATATGGTAGGCTTTATAGAGTAGGTGGCTCGAGATGAATCATGGAACATGAATAAGGATGTTCAGGTGGACTGGAAGAGGCACAGCATTCCAGACAGAGGGCATGGTATGCATGAAACTGCAGCATGATGCATTTGGCAAGCTGCAGATAGCTTGTTAAGCTTGGAAGGTAGGGCTCCAAGGAGGAACACAGAGGTGAGGTAGGAAACAGAGTCTATGCCTGGACAGGGCTGTCCTCTGTGAGGGCCTTACATTTGAGACTCAGACCTTCCTTCTAGGAATTTACAGTCTGGCTGGAACATAAAGAGTTAATGACTAAAGAAGCCACACAGAAGAGTTGAAAAGATGCTCATTATCCCCAATAATCAGAGATGCAAATGAAAACAATCCATCAGGTTGGCAAGAATTAAAATGCAAGTGTAGATGAGAATGAAGGAAATGGAAACTTTCGTATACCTGATGAATTATGAGCCAAGAGCAGTGGGTGAGTGTTTAGCAAAATTGAAATTATATCCTACAACCTACAATTTCCATTTCTACATAGCCTAGAGAAACCCTTGAACATGTATATAGGGAGTGCGTGCAAAGATCTCCATTGCAGCGTAGTTTACAATAGGAAAACAACCTGGCAAGTATTAAAAGATCTTGTTCTCAGCTGGGTGCAGTGGCTCATGCTTGTAATCCCAGCACTTTGGGAAGCTGAGGTGGGCACATCATTTGTGGTCAGGGGTTTGAGAATAGCCTGGCCAATGTGGTGAAACCGTGTCTCCACTAAAAATTCAAAAAAATTAGCCGGACATGGTGGCGGGTGCCTGTAGTCCCAGCTACTTGGAGGCTGAGGCAGGAGAATCACTTGAACCCAGGAGGCGGAGGTTGCAGTGAGCCAAGATCGTGCCACTGGACTCCAGCCTGGGCGACTGAGCGAGACACCATCTCAAAAAAAAAAAAAAAATGTAAAACAACCTAAATGCTTTTCAGCTGGACAATGGACAAATGGGATGATCTATGGTAGTGGAAAGAAATGAACCACATCTTCATGTATCAGCATGGGAAGATCTCACAACACATCATTGCGGGTGAAAATGACAATCTGCAGAACGACCCCTACAGCAGGAAATGTACTGTTGATGTAGCCTTCAAAAGGGACACACAAAACCAGTCCATTGCTTATGGGTATGAGTATGGAAAGTGAATGGGAAGGATGCCACAGAAATCCAACTTCGCATTACATTTAATTTAGTACTTTTCAGAAGCAGCTTTATAAGAGAGAGCTGCCAAAATGCTTTCTGATGAGATAACTAAGATGCTAGCAAGAGTGTCTGAGAAACACAGTGTTGGTGAGCTGATCTAAAGTTAAGTGAGCAATTTCAATGTTGACATAAGGGAACAAATGTCTCATGTTTTATGACTTTGTCTCAGTTAAAGATTCATCCTCAGAAAGAGGAAGCCTTTTTAATTAAACATTGAATAATCTAGAGAGAGAAAAGCTGTAATCTTGGCAGAGTAAATAAAATATGCGTAGATTTTTTTTTAACTTAAAGAAGGTCTTTTATTTCACTGGCGTGGTTCCCAATAGCATTCCTTGTTCTTCATGTTCCTGAGGTCCCTAGATAGTGGAATTCACAATGATTCTTAAATTTCAAGGAGGCACAGGGGCCAGGTAGTACGTAAGCATTAATTCACATAGTGAAAAAAATTGGTCACACTTCAATTCATGCAGGGCCTCATTTGCCCATTGTGACTCAAAACCATCTTCATAATTTCTGTAATATCCGTGTACCACTCAAGGGAACACCAATAAAATCAATTTAGGTTGCTTTAACCCAGGATACAGTAGATGAGCCTGCCATGGCTATAATCCCAGACCAGATCGCCCCCTGGTGGCAGTATGTCCAAATTGCAGGCCCAGAGATTCGGAATCATAAGCCCACAATGTACATGCTGTGGAGGGACAGAGAGACCATTAAGTTACATCTTTCTAACCGTGCTTTCCTACTCCCACTCCAGTTCTATGTTATAGATGAGGAAACTGAGGCCACATTGAACACATTTATGCTTAAATTGCAAGAGAGGAGTTTACGTTGCCTGCTTTGCAAATCCAAACTCTCAATGATGTCAGAGTGGTAGGTTGATCTTTTTCCCGTTCTCCCTCCCAGAATCATGGACTCTGTAATAAACAGGAACTAGAAGGAGCCACAGCAGAGGAAAATTCAAATGCAGGTTTGCTGTAGAAAGGCAACAAGAGACTCTAGCTAGGCTCGTGTTCTTGGGAAGGCCACCTCGCTTGTCAGAGCCAGTTCTCATTTCTAGAGTACTAACAGAGGGACAGTTCCACCTCTTTCAGAGGCTATTGTGAAGATTACCTGAGAAAATGCATGCCATGTATCTGGCACAGAGCCAGTTATAGACACGCAGTAAACACTTATGCTTTTCCTTCCTCCAGGCCCTGTTTCCTAAATACGTTTAAAAGAACTCTGTGGCATGTTAACAGATGTTCTATGAAAAATTATCCCATTGTCAAATAAATCAGGTTATGCTGGTTTACATAACACTATACAGATTGCTTTTGGGCAGGACTTCTCAGAACTTTGAACACGCTAAAATTGACTGCGTCACTCCAAATTATTATACATAGTTTTCGCTGTTCCTCACTTCGCCTGGCACAGACAGAGAAAACTATGAACATCAGTTACAACGACTGTGATTATGACAATGATTTTTTTAAAATTGCAGGTTCAGAAGCCTGGGAGGTCAGCCGAGGAAGAGGAGTCCTGTTTTGGGGGGTGGTTAGATAGACTGATGTGTTAATCCACGTGCCCATTACCAATGCTCGTGGAGAAATGTGCCTGCCAAAGGCCTGGCCACTTCCTTCCTCTGGCCCACACTGCAGTCATCGCACTTGGGAAGCAGATAATCAGAGAAGGGAGTAAGCCTACTCTCAGGACAAGGGGTTGAGTTTCTTTCATTGCTGGCATTGCATGAATCAGTCTGAATGAGGGCATCTTAGCCTCCCTGTGCTGCTGGCTTCCCTGGTTTACGACAAGCAAAAGGGGTTAGGTGACCTGTCCAGGGCAGTGGCAGGAGCCAGGCTTGGGCCCCTCCTATCCAAATCCCTTTTCAGGGGGCCAGTATATATATATATATATTTTTTTTTTATTTTTTATTTTTTTTATTTTTTTGAGATGGAGTCTCACTCTGTCACCCAGGCTGGAGTGCAGTGGTGCAATCTCGGCTCACTGCAGACTCTGGCTCCTGTGTTCAAGCAATTCTCCTGCCTCAGCCTCCTGAGTAGCTGGGATTACAGGTGCACGCCACTATGCCTGGCTAGTTTTTGTATTTTTAGGAGAGATGGGTTTTCACAATGTTGCCCAGGCTAGTCTCGAATCCCTGAGCTCAGGCAATCCGCCTAACTTGGCATGCCAAAGTGCTGGGATTACAGGTGTGAGCTACCGTGTCTGGCCCCAGCAGACCAGTATTTACTGAGCACCTACTATATGCTGAGTGTTTGGCACCATGTGGGAGACAGAGATGAGTAGTCCTTGGCTCAGAGGGATGATAATATGAGACATAGGTGAAATTAATACAAGGTGGTGAAGGGTCAGGAGAGAGAGGGTGCAGCCTGGGGGATGGAAGTCAACTGCCTGGGGCTTCCAGGGTGGGAATTTAGAAGCTGGGGAGCATTGCTCCTGGCCCCAGGTGATTTGGGGTCAGCGTTACTAGAGCTTTGGAGCAGGTCAGGATCCCATGCAGACTTCCTAGGGTAAAACATTCCAGGTCTCCAGAGGGAAGGGAATTGGTCACTGTGGGCTCTTTGGAGGTCAGAAATAAATAGTTCAGCTGCTCATTTGCTCCCCAAATGGTTCCCACAGCACATCCCCTCTGGCTGTCCCTAAACAAGCAAGCCCATTCTTTTGTGCAATCAGTTCTGGGTGATTATAGGTTTCTTCCAGTCATCTTGACCTGTGACCCCCCCTAAGGGATTTTTCCTAGATTTTGTTTTATATAATATTTATTTATTTAATTTTTTAAAGATTTTTGTTGTTGTTGTTGAGACAAAGTCTCACTCCATCACCCAGGCTGGAGTGCAGTGGTAAGATCTCGGCTCACTGCAACCTCTCAGCTCACTGCAACCTCCCGGGTTTAAGTAATTCTTGTGCCTCAGCCTCCTGAGTAGCTGGGACTATAGGTGTGCATCACTACACCTGGCTAGTTTTTGTATTTTTAGTAGAGATGGGGTTTTTACCATGTTGGCCAGGCTGGTCTCGAACTCCTGACCTCAAGTGATCCACCCATCTCAGCCTCCCAAAGTGCTGGATTACAAATGTGAGCCACTGTTCCTGGACTTCATATAAGATTTAGTTAGGTCTATTTACCTTACTCCCCAACCTTCTTGCAATGTCCAACACAGATAAGTTGATTCACCAAGGAGAGACCACATTTTCTCAGACTTAAGGGACTTGAACCACAGGGTGACCCCATTAAGAATAATAGCTAGCACTGAGAAAGCACTGTATACACATGAACTCACTTAGTCACCACAACACCCCTGCCAGGTGGGTACCTTTATTGTCCTCATTGCCTCATA
This sequence comes from Gorilla gorilla gorilla, assembly GCF_029281585.2. NCBI lineage: Eukaryota > Metazoa > Chordata > Mammalia > Primates > Hominidae > Gorilla > Gorilla gorilla. Next base: position 34,982,835 of record NC_086018.1, on the reverse strand, counting down.
GATCCAGAAATTGAGGCACAGAGAATTCTAGTGACTCGCCCAAGCTCACACAGCTAGTGTGTTGGAGCTGGGGTTTGAATCCAGGTGGTTTAACTTTGAGGTCCTCACCTTTAACCTCACCTAGGTCACGTTGCTCAGGGGAAGTACAAACTATGGTGGGCAAGGTTGAGGTCTAGAATACGTATGTAAAAAGTCCAGAGGAGAGGCCGGGTGCGGTGGCTTACGCCTGTAATTCTAGCACTTTGGGAGGCCGAGGGGGGCGGATCACTTGAGGTCAGGAGTTTGAGACCAGCCTGGCCAATATAATGAAACCCCAACTCTACTAAAAATACAAAAATTAGCTGGGTGTGGTGGCGGGTGCCTGTAATCCCAGCTACTTGAGAGGCTGAGGCACGAGAATCACTTGAACCCAGGAGGCGGAGGTTGCAGGGAGCCAAGATCACACCACTGCACTCCAGCTTGGGTGACAGAGCAAGATTCAGTCTCAAACAAACAAACAAACGAACAAACAAAAGTCCAGAGGAGGAAGTTTACATGGAGATTTTCATATTTGCTGCTAGTCATTCAATTCTTCCTAATAATGAAGCGCGAGAGATATTTTAAAGCTGGGTGAAGGAGAAGGAAAAGCTGCAGATGCATTTGGTAGGATTTGGGGAAAAGCCAGGCAACGTCTTCAAATAAATTAACCCGAGATAATTACAGGCCGACTTGAGGTCCACAGTCCAAGCAGGGCTTCTTGGACTGTAGACTTGAAGTCTTTATAACACTGTGCTCCCTCCCTGAGGAAGAACAAGAGGAAAAAGGCTGGGAGGTCTTTAGAGACCCCTATCTGCACCTCCCTGTTTAACAAATGGGGAAACTGAGGTATGCATGGACAATAAAGTGAACTGTCAAGGTCCCAAAGCATGTGAGAGGAAGACACAGAATTGAGCTCAGGTGTTTCGGCTTCCTTTGGGGCACCCTCTCAGTGACCTCGCTGCCCTGGCTAATTCAATGCAGGGTGGCCAGAACCAGGACTCAGCTCTGGCTGCCAGCTCAGCTGCCAAACAGCTGTGAGACCCTGGGCAAGAGGCCTCCTCTGAGCCTCAGTTTCCTCATTTGTAAACTGGGGATAGTCAGAGAATCTACCTTATGGGGCGGTTGTGAGGGTTTACGGGCTCCTGGGATGAAGCGCCTGCCATAGTACCTGGCGTGGAAGAGGGGCTGGTTAAGTGTGATTTAGCCTTAGTATATTTTCCACATACCTCAGCCACCCAGAAATGATCAGAAACAAAGAAAGGACAAAGGAGAAACCGTTTCAGTTTAGCCGCAGGAAAGCTGAAAGGGGAGATGAAGGATATCTGTAGGGACAGAAATTAGACCCTAGGGTGGAGTCTGGGCCGGGCTTTGCCTGCAAGGGGCAGATAAGCATATTACACATTGCCCAGCTGCGAATAAAAACCAAAGCCCCTCCAGAACAGTCCCTGGGGACCAAGCCACATGGCTGGGGAAGAGCCTCAGAGTTTGGGTTCCCTAAAAGCAGACCCCGGAACAAGGATTCCCATGCAAGGGTTTACTTGGGAACCCTCATGAGGAGATGCAGGGAGGGGAGCGAGGAAGAGAGAGAAAGAAGGAAGCCAATCAAATGTACACAACTGGCCGGGTAGGGTGGCTCACACCTGTAATCCCAGCACTTTGGGAGGCCGAGGCGGGCAGATCACCTGAGGTCAAGAGTTCGTGACCAGCCTGGCCAACATGGTGAAACTCTGTCTCTACTAAAAATTCAAAAATTAGCCAGGCACGGTGGTGGGCGCCTGCAATCCCAGCTACTCGGGAGGCTGAGGTAGGAGAATCGCTTGAACTTGGGAGGCAGAGGTTGCAGTGAGCTGAGATCATGCCACTGCGCTCTAGCCTGGGAGACAGAGAGAGACTCCATCTCAAAAAAAAAAAAAAAAAAAAAGAAAGAAAGAAAGAAAAAAAAAGTACACGATGAAGGAAATTACCCCTGGAACTTAACTCCCCCCAGGAACTCTAGGAAGCATGTAGAATCTGTAGAACCTCAGAGCTATCGGGGCGTTGGGGGAGAGCTGCCCCCACGGCAGGGGAGGGCTGCACCTCCTTGGCACTTGCAGCCTTGGGGCAGGCTCTGCTCCAGCGGCGGTGGCAGTAGCGTGTGTCCCTGTCATAGGAGGCCAGTGCGGGCGCTGGCGGCAGGAGTCAGGGGGAGCACCCTGAATGGTCCAGGTGGCAGAGTGGGTGTCAAAGGGAAACACAACCGACATGAGTGCAGGCAATGGGAAGTGGAGGCAGATTTGGTTCAGCAGGGGAAAGAGCTGAGCTCTGTTCCAGCTTCTGCAGAGGTGGCTGGGCAGATGTTTGAAAGAAAGAACGTGGGAGCTGGGAAGACAGCAGGCACTCAAGTGAACAGCGATGAGGGCTGGGCAGGGTCGGAGCCATCCCGCCAGTTGTGTCTGTGTCTGCAAGCTGGCAATGATCTCAGCTGGGATTCAGTTCACCCACAGAGACAGGGAGACAGAGGCCCTGTCCTTCCTGAGGATTCCATTTCAAAGGAACAACTTTCAGGCCGCTCCTGCGCTGTGGAAGATGCACACATACCTCAAAGGGACCAGGGAGGGATTCATCATCGTAAGCTGTTCTTAGGTTAATTTTCTAAGAAAGAGAGGCCGGGGCTGGTATAATTTGGGTATGTATTTGTTGCCTCCCAAATCTCATGTTAAAATGTGATCCCCAATGTTGGAAGTGGGGCCTGGTGGGAGGCGTTTGGGTCATGGGGTGGGTCCCTTGTGGCTCGGTGCTGTTCCCGCAGTAGGAGTGAGTACTTGTGGGATCTGGTTGGGTAACTGTGTGGCCCCTCCCCCATCACTCTCTCGCTCCTGTTTTCATCATGTGACAGACATGCCTGCTGCCGCTTCGCCTTCTGCTATGAGTTAAAGTAGGCAGCTGGCTCATGACTGTAATCCCAGCACTTTGGGAGGCCGAGGCTGGTGGATCACGAGGTCCGGAGATCGAGACCATCCTGGCCAACATGGTGAAACCCTGTCTCTACTAAAATTCAAAAAAAATTAGCCAGGCATGGTGGCATCTCGGGAGGCTGAGGCAGAGGAATCGCTTGAACCTGGGAGGCGGAGGTTGCAGTGAGCCGAGATCCTACCACTGCACTCCAGCCTAGCGACAGAGCAAGACTCCACCTCAAAAAAAAAAAAAAAAAAAAAAAAGATTCCCTGAGGCTTCCCTAGAAGCAGATGCCAGCATGCTCCTTCCTGTATGGTCTGCAGAACTGTGGGCCAATGAAACCTTTTTTCTTATGAATTCATGGCCAAATACAGGGACCTATTGTCAGGCATTGGCTAGAACAAAAACAGTCAATTCTCCAGGTAATGTTGAGCTTTCTCAAGCAGCATTATTTATCTATTTATTTATTCATGTATTTATTTTTTTAGAGACAAGGTCTCATTCCCTCACCCACGCTGGAGTAGTTGTGCAATCATAGCTCACTGCAGCCTCCAACTCCTGGGCTCAAGTGATCCTCACACCTCAGCCTCCTGAGTAGTTGGGACTACAAGTGCACGCCACCATGCCTGGCCTTTTTTTTTTTTTCAGACAGAGTTTTGCTCTTGTCACCCAGGCTGGAGTGCAGTGGCACGATCTTGGCTCACTGCAAACTCCGCCTCCCAGGTTCAAGTGATTCTCCTGCCTCAGCCTCCTGAATAGCTGGGATTACAGGCAACCACCACCATGCCTGTCTAATTTTTTGTATTTTTAGTAGAGACAGGGTTTCACCATGTTGGGCAAGCTGGTCTCTAACTCCTGACCTCAGGTGATCCGCCCGCCTCAGCCTCCCAAAGTGCTGGGATTACAGGTGTGAGGGCCATTTTTTTTTTTAAGGTACAGATGGGGTCTTGCTATGTTGCTCAGGCTGGTCTCAAACTCTTGGGCTCAAGTGATCCTCCCTCCTGAGCCTCCCAAAGTGTTGGGATTACAGGCAGGAGCCACCGCACCCAGCCTCAGGTGACATTTTAATGGGGAGAGGATGGTGGTGCTGGAGTCATCCAAGGGACACGTCCTGATGCTGTTAGGAGCCAGCTAGAGTTTGGTCTTCCCTTAGTGCTGAGGTTAGGAGAGAGTTTTTCTGTGCCAAGAGCCCTGCAGTTCAGTGGGTGGGACCTGACAACTCCTCTTATAGGAAGACACCCTCTTGCTATTCTTTTTTTTTTTTTTTTTGAGACAGAGTCTTGTTCTTTCACCAGGCTGGAGTGCAATGGCATGATCTCGGCTCACTGCAACTTCCACCTCTTGGGTTCAAGCGATTCTTCTGCCTCAGCCTCCCGAGTAGCTGGGAGTACAGGCACCCGCCACCACATCTGGCTAAATTTTGTATTTTTAATAGAGAGGGGACTTCACCATGTTGGCCAGGATGGTCTCGATCTCCTGACCTCATGATCTGCCTGCCTTGGGATTACAGGCATGAGCCACTGCGCCCGGCCCCTCTTGCTATTCTTCAGCAGCCTTGGAGTGAGAAACCTGAGGCCCCTGTCCTTCCCTGGAACAGAGAAACCTGCGGTCTCACATGCATATATGCACACACACACACAAACACACCATACATGAACTTACACACAGACATCTAAGGCCGGGCGCGGTGGCTCACACCTGTAATCCTAGCACTTTGGGAGGCCGAGGTGGGTGGATTGCCTAAGGTCAGGGATTGGAGACCAGCCTGGCCAACATAGTGAAACCCCATCTCTACTAAAAATACAAAAATTAGCTGGTCATGGTGGTGGGTGCCTGTAATCCCAGCTACTCGGGAGGCTGAGGCAAGAGAATCGCTTGAACCCGGGGGTGGAGGTTGCACTGAGCCCAAATTGAAATTGAACCACTGCACTCCAGCCTGGGTGAAAAAGCAAAACTCCGTCTAGAAGAAAAAACAAAACGAAACAAAAACCAGACATCTAAGCACGTTTGTACAAGCAGGTGCACGCAAACATGATGCACACACACAAATATACATATTTGTACACATACACACCTAGGCACAGCATACGAAAGCATTGCTAACTTAAGTCCAAATACAAGGATGCCAGTCGGCTTCATGGGCATGCAGCCTATAACCTGTGCAGTCCCAGACGGCTCATTCTCAGAGGGCGCTGCACTTGACTTAATGCTCTACTGTTACGATTTTGAGATTCTTAATAATTTTTGAACAAGGGGCCCCCACATCTTCATTTTGCACTGGGCCCTGCATGTACAGATGCACACACAGATGTTCTCTATCTCATTCTGTCTTGCCCTCTCCCCTATCTTGACTTCACATTGGAAGTTCCCACAAATCTCTATCCTCAACTCTGAAATCCAACGGCTTAAAATGAAAAGGGAAAACTGCAGCTGGGAGCGGCTGCTCCTGCGGAAGGGGGGGTTGAAGTAATGTCTGCCGCTGACCTCTAGGTGGCAGCACAAGCCGAGCCAAGCCTCAGCAGCGGATGGGAAGGAAGGAGGCGGGGCTGGGAGGAGATGGGTGTCACCGCGTCACTGGTGCAATCCTTCTACAAACGGCACGGAGATTTCCCAAAGCACAAGATTCTGCGAGGGATTGTCTCACTAACCCATTCTTCTACCAATTCAGTTTTAACAGTTTTCTTTCTTTTTTTAAATTTTCTGGTTACAAATGCAACATTTTTTATTATAGAGAATAGCGTCTAAACGAAAGTAAAAATCATCCATAACTAGATACTTTTTGGTTCTTTTTATTTACTTATTTTAGAGTCAGGGTCTCACTCGGTCACCCAGGCCGAGTGCAATGGCGAGATCTTAGCTCAATGCTGCCTCGAACTCCTGGGCTCAAGCGATCCTTCCGGGGACTACAGGTGTGCGCCATCAGACCTGGCTAACTTTTTTTTTCTATTTCATCCTGTGGCTAACAATGCCTGACTTCCTGGGAACGCAGCCCAGTTGCCCAGCCCCTGTTCAAAATGGAGTCACTCTGGTTTGAATGCCTGTAACAGTTCCAGCTCCCCCTTGGACCTCTTTTCCAGCACCTCTGTCAGCCTGGCTTACTTAGTGCTCCTCTGGCCAGCTCTTCTCCGCTGCTGGGGCCGCTCTTGGAGGAGGTGTGCGTGTCCCATAGGGGCACCTACACTGCACAGCGCCCCCGTGAGGGAGATGCACTGGCTCAGCAGCTCCCCATACTGCCTCGGGTCCTGCCCTCCTCCAGGGCACACCCCACAGCCTTGGCCTGCTGGGGTGTTCTCACCCAGTCGTCTGCCCCCTTGGATGGGCTCTGCGTGGCCACTCACGCCTCACTCCCTTCCTTGGGGTCCACGTGCATTTTGGAAGCTCCTTCATCCCGTGGCGTCATGGGGTGGAAGTGTGGCAGCCCCACTAGCCTCCATCCCCCGTGGTCTCCCTCCAACCCTCTCCTCCCTATCAGAAGGCAGAGAGCACAGCAAGGTCCCGCAGGCATGATGGGTTGTTCTCACTGGGGAACAAAATGTGAGTCTCCCCTTAGTGAAGACCCCCAGGCTCTACCATTGCTCCTCTGGGAGATATCCTCACCTGGCTTGGGGCAGAGGAGCTCACCCCAGCTCCTTCTTCACGGTAAGGGGGAAGGAAAAGCCACAGTTTTTCTTACCTAGCCAAGCACTCACCTCTCTGACACTTCTTCCCTCTCTCTCTAGCCCAGGTCTCCCTGGCCCAGAGGAGGGCCAGAGTGTGTTAGTGAGGATATGGGGTTGCAGAACCCTGAGAGGGCATCTGACCCCCACTGTTTATGGTTCTCTGCAGATGTGGGCTCTTTGATGCCTCTTTATCTGAATTTGGAGTCTTGAAAGTCCCCCTCATCATATTGTTACACTAACCAGATGCCCACTGATGGGAGCTTCAGATATTTCCAGCTTGGGACTATTACAAACCACACCCACGGAGCATCCTTGGACACATCTTTTCATGCTCATGTCAGAATCGTCACAGCTCAATGGATTCTTCTTGCCCGCTGCCCCAGAAGAAACCAACGAGAACGGGAGGTGTTGCCACCTAGAAAGAGTTTAATAATCACAGGGCCTGCCAAGCGAGGGGAACAGGGAGAAATTTTTCAAACCCATTTCCCTGAGAATTCAGAGGCTAGGGTTTTTTTAAGGGTACTTTGGTGGGCAGGGGGTTGGGGAACTGGAACCGTTGAGTGACTGGAGATGAAATCACAGGGACATCTAAATCTGGCCGGGCACGATGGCTCATGCCTGTAATCCCAGCACTTTGGAGGCTGAGGTGGGCGGATCACTTGAGGTCAGGAGTTCGAGACCAGCCTGGCCAACAAGGTAAAACCCCGTCTCTACTGAAAATACAAAAATTAGCTAGGTGTGGTGGTGCGTGCCTGTAATCCCAGCTACTCAGGAGGCTGAGGCAGGAGAATCCCTTGAACCTAGGGGGCAGAGGTTGCAGTGAGCTGAGATTGTACCACTGCACTCCAGCCCGGGTGGAGAAGACTCCGTCTCAATAAATAAATAAATAAATCTGCCTTCACGCAGCTGAATCAGTTCCTGGGAGTTGGGGTGGGTTGTGGTGGGGTTGGGCAGTCTCAGGACCGAGTGGTATCTGTTGGTCTATCAAAATGCTAAATCTGAAAAATATCTCAAAGACCAGTTTTTTTAGATTTCACAATAGTGATGTCATCTATAGGAGTAGGTGGGGGAATTATAAATCTTGCCACTTAACCCCCAGTTAAGTGACTCTGGACAGTAAGCAAATTATAGAAAAACAAGCTAAGCACTGGGCAGTCATTGTTTAACTCTGCCTATTCCTTAGCAAAGTTCAAGCCTCTACCTTAATTCTACCCTTGTCTTATGAATGCAGCTTCAGTCTTTGGACAACGAGCGGAGTGGTGGTGGGGATCAGTTTTCCTTGCCTGTAAGTTTAGCTACAAACTAAATTCCTCTCATAGTTTCTTGAACTCTGCACTAAAATAAGCAAAAAAGCAATTTAGCCTGTGAGGTTAGAAGCAAGACAGAGTCAGTCACATTAGTTTTCTCTAATTCATTACTTGTAATTATTATTATTATTATTTATTTATTTTTATTTTTTTAGATGGAGTCTTGCTCTGTCACCGGGCTAGAGTGCAGTGGCGTGATCTGGGCTCACTGCAACCTCTGCCTCCCAGGTTCAAGCAATTCTCTGCCTCAGCCTCCCGAGTAGCTGGGATTACAGGCGCCTGCCACCACGCCCGGCTAATTTTTGTATTTTCAGTAGAGACGGGGTTTCACCATCTTGGCCAGGCTGGTCTTCAACTCCTGACCTCGTGATCTGCCTGCCTCAGCCTCCCAAAGTGCTGGGATCACAGGTGTGAGCCATTCTGCAAAGGCAGTTTCAGTATTTCCGTGGGCTAGGTTTCTGAGAGTAATACGGCATGTTTAGTTAAAATGTTATTGTGTAAGTTAACAAATTGCCTTCCAGAAACACATGAATTTGCACTGTCATGAGTGAGAGTGAGCGAGCCCGTTTCCTCCTCTTCTCATGGACTTTTGCTGTCACTTGCTTTACTTTCAGTAATATGAGAGGTCTAATAGGATCACACAGTTGTTTCATTTTGCATTGCTTTATTAGTGAAATCGAGCACCTTTGCTCTGGAGGGCCTTGATTATGCTTGCAACCTTGGGAAGGGGATTCAGAGAGAGAGAAACAAACAGAGGGAACACGCTATTTGACAGCTCTGAAAATACAGTCCTCCAGAGCAAAAGGGCATCTTCGTTCTCCTCACAGGCACCGTCAGCCCTTACAGTCTATATCTCAGATGGGCAAATTCCTCCTGCCGGGTTTTAAAAAATATATTACTTTTGGCCAGGCACGGTGGCTCACACCTGTAATCCCAGCACATTTGGGAGACCCAAATGGTAGATCATTTCAGCGGATCATTTGAGGTCAGGAGTTTGAGACCAGCCTGACCAATATGGTGAAACCCAGTCTTTACTAAAAATACAAAAAAAATTAGCCAGGTGTTGGCTGGGCGCAGTGGCTCACGCCTATAATCCCAGCACTTTGGGAGGCTGAGGTAGGTGGATCACGAGGTCAGGAGATCGAGACCATCCTGGCTAACAAGGTGAAACTCCGTCTCTACTAAAAGTACAAAAAATTAGCCAGGTGTGGTGGTGGGCGCCTGTAGTCCCAGCTACTCGGGAGGCTGAGGCAGGAGAATGGCGTGAACCCGGGAGGCGGAGCTTGCAGTGAGCCGAGATCACGCCACTGCACTCCAGCCTGGGCAACAGAGCCAGACTCCATCTCAAAAAAAAAAAAAAAAATTAGCCACGTGTGGTGGCAGATGCCTGTAATCTCAGCTGCTCGAGAGGCTGACGTAGGAGAATCGCTTGAACCCTGGAGGCAGAGGTTGCAGTGAGCCGAGATCCCGCCACTGCACTCCAGCCTGGGTGACATAGCAAGACTTCATCTCAAAAATAAATACATAAATAAATAAAATAAAAATAAAAATATATTATTTTTTATCCTCTTTCCATTCCTTCTTTGGTTTTCGTTGCTGTCTGCCCCAGTCCAGGGTCCAAGTGGCCATTGTGGGGAAGAGCCTAAGTCCTTCCATGACACTTTTTTTTTGAGACAGAGTCTTGCTCTGTTGCCAGGCTGGAGTGCAGTGGCACGATCTCGGCTCGCTGCAACCTCCACCTCCCAGGTTCAAGCGATTCTTCTGCCTCAGCCTCCTGAGTACCTGAGATTACAGCCACCTGCCACCACCCCCGGCTAATTTTTTGTAGTCTTAGTAGAGACGGGGTTTCACCATGTTGGCCAGGCTGGTCTCGAACTCCTGACCTCAGGTGATCTACCAGCCTCGGCCTCCCAGAGTGCTGGGATTACAGGCGTGAGCCACCGTGCCCGGCCTTCCATGACACTTTTAAGACTACTGTTAGCATTCAGAGGGTGTAGGTCTGTTGGAGTCTTCAAAGCAGAACAGCTATAAGAGAAACCATCTCGATATACAGGATTGTCCGTGTCAATCCCCTGTCACCACCATTCCCTTTGAAGTTTTCCTCTGGATGGCAGAGACTTCCCAGAAGCCCCTTGTGTGGTTCTAGCTTTGTTCCCCAGTGAGAGGCTCTAGAGAAAGATCTAGAAGACAGGAGAGAAGGAGAGGACACTGTCTTCTGAAGGCGCCAGTAGCCAAGTGTGGGGCAAGTAAGATGCCCAGCCCCTCCCTTGGGAGCTCTTGAAAGCCATCCTTGCCCATTAGTGGCAGCTTCTCCCACCCACTGGCGGCTTCTCTGGCTTTTGCTCTGCATGCTCTTTCCACAGTTGTTTTGGTTTTAAAAGGGGTTTTTGGAGAACAAATATTTGAATATAGGAATCTGGAATTGTTCTTTTCATCTTTTTAGATTTGAAGGCCACAGTGACTTCATTGCCGGTAGAAAGTGAGACACTAGTCGTTCATGACATGCTTTGACAAATCAGTTACCTAAATTAGCATCTGTAATTGCCTGGGGTCAACTGCCTATGGCAAGCAAGGCCTTGGGACATCAAGTAGCTGTTGCAATATAAGATTCTTATATTAGATTCTTCTTGTAGAACCGGCGGGATTTTTCTGACCCTACTGGAAAAAGTGGAGGAAAAATAAAGAGACAAATTTAGGACTGTAAATTTCCAGCTGAAGGCAAAGATAGACCACCAGAGAATTATTAGATTACTCTGAAAGAACTCATTTCTTATGGTCACAGGGCCAAGATTTCTTTTCTCTATCTCTCTCTCAGTCTCTCTCTCTTTTTTTTTTGGAGTATAGTGGCATGATCACAGCTCACTGCAGCCTTTACCTCCCAGGCTCAAACGATCCTTCCATCTCAGCTTCCCAAGTGGCTGGGATCTCCAGGTGCGCACCACCAAACCTGGCTAATCTGCAAAATTTTTTGTAGAGATGAGGGTCTCCCTATGTTGCCCAGGCTGGTCTTGAGCTCCTAGGCTCAAGTGATCCTCTCACCGTGATCTCCCAAAGTGCTGGGATTACAGGCAGGGCCGGGATTTCTAAAAACCAAACTCCAAGTAAAATAAAATACAAATTTAATTCGTGACCTTGCTAGATCTCTTCTGTGACAAGGGATTAATTGGGAAGGAGAGAGACTCTAAGAATGAGAATGTGGAAATTTGGGCAGATTTTGATAAATCTGAATACCTTGAACCCCAGACTTCATCTCCCTAGTCATCAATAGCAGCTCTTTTTCTGGAGATCAATCTTCTTTTGCCTCAAGACTTTAATTAACTCACCTGAGGCTGCTGCCTTGAGGGGACTGTTGATTTTACTCCCACCTTTTATTATTTTCAGAACCATAACATCCTGGCAGACCCTCGGGTAATGACGACCAAAGCTGATCTGGGAGGAGGCATCCAAACAATTGCAAGACCTTTGCCAATTTATAGTGTCAGAATCCTGGGGAATACGTGAAGGAATGAATTTCAGGCTGCGAGACCAGGGCAGAAGGAACATAACGTTGAACAAACAGAACTGATGAAGATGGAAGGCTGGCTGGAGAGCCTGGCTTCAATCTGTCAGACGGAGCAGCTGGGGGCAGCTCTCATAGCTCACTGGGTGCTGCAACCCCAACCCGGGGCCCGTGGTCCATTAAATGCAGTCAGGATGCAGGCATTTACCTTGCTATATTATAGAGGAGGGGATTCAAGGCTTAGGCAGATAGGAACGTTGAAGTGTATTTATGGTGCGCAACCTGCTCAGCCTTCCCGGGGGATGATACAGAGGATGCTGTCTTCATCAAGCCTTTTTAAAAATACTTTGGTGTGATGAGACACAGTGAGGCCTATTGGGGATGGAGAAACCTAGTTCCAATCAGTCACCCGGGGACAGGGAGCTACACTACGGTGCAGATGTGCAGCTGCACAGAGACAAAAATATTATGTAATGAGCATGCGGAATGCCTGCTCAGAGTGAATTGTTGTTAGAACAAGTTTATAACAAGACATAATTTATAACGATGTGCAAACGCTTGCTGGCTGCTAGATGAAATACACAGTTAGCCTGTAAAATATCTTACCAAAACCAGTTCAACGGGAAATAGAGGCTGAGCACGTTGGCTCACGCCTGTAATCCAGCACTTTGGGAGGCCAAGGCAGGCAGATCGCTTGAACCCAGTTCAAGACCAACGTAGGCAACATAGTGAGACTCTGTCTCTACAACAAAGAAAACCCCCCAAAAAACAAATAAATAGTCAGGCTTGGTGACGTGTACCTGTGGTATCAACTACCCAGGAGGCTGAGATGGGAGGATTGCTCGAGCCTGGGAGGTCAAGGCTGCAGTGAGCCATGATCATGCTTTTGTACTCCAGCCTGGGTGACAGAGCAGTAACCCTATTTCTTAAACAAACAAACAAACAAACAACAACAACAAAAAAAACAAAAGGAAGTAGAAATGCTAGTGAGAAAGAAAAAAGATGAGAATGTTTCTGATGTTTATTTTAATCTGATGCCCAATTTAATACTAAGCTTTGGAAACCCACATGGAAGTTGACTGAAGGCAGAGACAGGCCTGGCATCTTGGAGTGGCATTTGCCTGGGACACAGAACCTTGAGAGGTGAATGCCAGCAGACATGTAGAAAAAGAAAGAGTGTTTTCAGAAAGCAACGTCTCCATTTAAATGGTAAAATACTAAAGAATAGAATAATTATAGAAAAAGTGGAAAAGTGTATTTAATAATTAATCACTTATAAATGCATCAGGCCTAGACAGTTTAACAGGCAAGCTCTTTTGTTTTTAAGCTCATTTAAAATGTTAAGTTCTTACAAGGCAGATTACTTTTTAAGTAACAGATAATCCTCATGTTATTTAAATAATACCAATGGAAAGATAAAGAAGGAAGGAAAATCCCCCAATTCGTTCAATGCAGCTATTATATCTTAAAATGCGGGATGAAAGCACACAAGGCCCTTTAGAAAGAAAACCCAAGATCAAGAGGATGATGCCTCTTTGTACAATGAAGATCACCTAGCTGCTAATCAGAAACAGTTGCAGGCTAGAGTTTAAAGCTAGAGAAAAGCCTCAAAGCCAAGAGTGTCGCTTTACCTGAACTTAAACTCCTGTCTCCCAGAAAAAAAAAAAAAAAGAACTCTGCTGATGTTAATAAAAGCGTTAATTTACTCATTGTTGCATGTATTAAGTCTCTTTGAAAAGCTTAATTATTTCAAATGCATGTGATACATTGCTGAGGCTAAATTACATAATTCATGAAAATTGATGATGGCTCAAAAATTAGTCAGTGTACATAAATGATTCAACAGTAAGCTTAGCAGATTTCTACAAAAAAGCATGATATTCATAAACTGTGAAACCTCAGTGGATAATTGCAGCATTAAGAGATCTCTACTGTTCTCTTTTTACAGTACCAGAATTTTTGAATATATGGTATTGGACAGCTTTTTATATCTTGAAATCTAAGTGTAAAACAATTCTTTTTATTTATTTTTCTTTTTCCCTTTTTATTTTTTAGTGACAGGGATTTGCTGTGTTACTCAGGCTGGAGAGCAGTGGTGTGATCACAGCTTACTGTAGCCTTGAACTCCTTCTTTTTTTTTTTTTAATTTGAGGCGGAGTCTTGCTCTGTTGCCCAGGCTGGAGTGCAGTGGTGCAATCTTGACTCATGGCTAATCTCTGCCTCGCCTTCTGGGTTCAAGCAATTCTCCTGCTTCAGCCTCCTGAGTAGCTGGGATTACAGACACGTACCACTATGCCCGGCTAATTTTTGTGTTTTTAGTAGAGACGGGGTTTCACCATGTTGGCCAGGCTGATCTCAAACTCCTGACCTCAGGTGATCCACCTGCCTTGGCCTCCCGAAGTACTGGAATTACAGGTGTGAGCCACCGTGCCTGGCCAGCAAGAGGCTTTTGAAAAGATTTACCAACATCTAAAAGGGACAGATAAATCATTTTCAATGACAAGTTTGCTAAAGAAAATGCTCTAAAATAAGGGAGGTCAGGGCCTAGACTCAATGAGAAGCCATCTGAAGTCAAACCAAGCTGAGGAGAACATTAAGGGCATTTTGGTTGGAGCTCTCTGTCACCTGCCACTGGTGCCCAACCACAGGAGCCTTCTGGTGCGGTCTTAGTCGGAGGCTCATTTTATTAAAACGCCTCACATGGCCACTTGGAGATGGAGGCAGAAACATTTCCCTGGACATAGACCCTTGAGAGGTGAATGCCTGCTGTCATGAGTAGAATATTTTTTTAGTAGGATCAAGATGACTTTTCAGGAAGCAATGCTAAGTTTCTCGAATGGTGAAGCATTTGGCATTCTGTATGCAATCTCTCTGAAGACAGGTGTGTGCAACACCAGGAATTTGTCAACATAGTTTTGAACTTTCTGGCAATTGTGATTGAATAGGAATAATATGTAAAATAACTATTAAAAATAAGAGACAAAGCTCATAATTTGAAGAAGATATGCTTATATGTCTAGAAAGCATGTAAGATTTAAATAAGAATTATTCAACAAAGAAGACTTCGAGAAGGAGCTGGGTATAAACTCATTACACAAACATCCGTAGCTTTTCTTTGCACTAATAATAATCATTTGCAATAAAATAGGTTGGGAAGATATTGGCCACAAAAGAGGAAAATGAAGAAAGCAAGCAAGCAAGCAAGAAAAAGGAAGGAAGGAAAAAGAAGGAAAGAGAAAGAAAGAAAGAAAAAAAAAGGAAGAAAGGAAGGAAGAAGAGGAGTAGGAGGGGGGAAGAAGGAAGGAAGGAAAAGAAAGAAAGAAAGAGAGAGAGGTGGGAGGAAGGTGGAAGAGAGAGAGAGAGAGAGAAGGTAGGCTGGCGCTGAAATCTTAAAATCCTGGAGATGAATCTAATAAGAACCTAGGAAAAAGCTTTTAAAATCTGCTGAAGTAAAATTCCCAAAATAAGTGGAAATCCATAATTATTGGATCAAAAGAGCCAGTATTACAAAGTTGTCAAAACTGTCAGATCTTCCCAAATTAAGAATTAAATTTAGTGCAATTCCAATAAAAATTCTAAGTGGACATTTTTATGACTTGATAAATTGATTCTAACAATAATTTGGAGGAATAATAGTGTAATTGTGTCCAATAAAATGTTGAAAAGGAAGACTAATGAGTGAGGATGCCAAATATCAAAACACTCCATAAGTTATAGCAACTGGAAAAGCATGACGTAGTCATAGGAATACAGAAGTGTTCAGAGGAACAAATAAAAATTGTCTTAGTTAGCTCTCACTACACATTGAACCTAAGACCCCATGATACCAAAAGCATCAGAACTTTCTTCTTATGCGAAGAGGGAATCATTCTTTCTTTCTTCTTCACTGTTGTCTTTTATTATTATTATTATTATTATTATTTTTAAAGCAGACTATGGCCTGTAATCCCAGCTACTCGGGAGGCTGAGGCTGGAGAATTCCTTGACCTGGAACCGGGGAGGCGGAGGTTGCAGTGAGCTGAGATCACGCTACTGCACTCCAGCCTGGGTGACAGAACGAGATTCCGTCTCTAAATAAATAAATAAATAAATAAATAAATAAAAAAACTAAGCAGACTATGTCAAGGTCTTCATGTCCCTTCCCAGAAAAGCTTGCCTTGACTTTAACAAGAAAGAATTGTATAATGTCTGCAAGTTATTTGCTCAAAGTTGCCTTCTCAGAATTATGCTGAAAAGCCCTCTGTGCTTGGAATTCCACTTGCCTGCTGTGTATGTATGTATGTATATACTTCACTTAAAAATCAGAGGAAAGTGGCCGGGCACAGTGGCTCACGCCTGTAATCCAAGCACTTTGGGAGGCCAAGGCAGGCGGATCGCTTGAGGCCAGGAGTTCAAGACCAACCTGGCCAACTTGGTGAAACCCTGTCTCCACTGAAAATATAAAAATTAGCTGGGCGTGGTGGCGCACACCTGTAGGCTGGAGATATAGTAGGCATAATCCCAGCTACTCAGGAGGCTGAGGCAGGAGAATCACTTGAACCCGGGAGGTGGAGGTTTCAATAAGCCAAGATCACGCCACTACACTCCAGCCTGGGTGACAGTGAGGCTGCCTCAAAAAAAAAAAAAAAAAAAAAAAATTAGAGAAAAGTGATTGCATCATCATCCCAAGTGGTAAAAGACAATTGTGATTCAGTGTCACGTGGGCCTGGAAACTCCTCCATTTCTCCATTGGGCTGTTGCAGAGGCTCTCTTGCACATGGGCAGATACTGCTGGTGTTGCCATCGTGCAAAGGAGACGTGGTGTAAAGCCAGACTCTAAGAATGTCCAGGAGAGTGAAGAATCCCACCGTCAAGCAGAGGTCTGGAAGCAGTGCTGGGATGTCTTGTCTGGATTGTGCCTGGCAATGTAATGAGCAGGAAATAAAGAGACACGTTCTTTGATGAATCTCAGGCTCTTGGGGTTGCACAACCATTTCACGGGGATCAAGATGAATCACTTTGTCCTCTGTTCCAGCGAGGGGAGGCCTTCCCAACCTCAGCCAGCCCTAGGGGCACACCAGGAGCAGCAGAGAATGGCTTCCTAGAGCCCAGGCAGCCCCGGGATCCCAGAGAATGATGTTCTGTGCCTGGGAGGCAGATTTGGATCATGCCTGAGAATTCACAAAGCTGAGCCCCCCCCATGTAAGGCCACTGGGAATAATCCCAATAGTTTCCACTTGTCAGCCTCCAGTTAGAGGGAGTCTGCCTCTCGTGGTCAAAGTTGCCAGGCCTGCAGACAAAACACTGGGGCAAGGCAGGTCCCCAAAGCCATCGTGGAGCAGATTGGTCCAGGATGAAGCTTTCACTGTCCATTCATGGGAGGAGAAAACCCTGGAAAATGAAGGCAAGGGAAATGGCCAGCTGCCTCTGTTTGAAAAGGGCCATCCTGTGAGCTGAGATCAGAATTCTTTGATTACTTCGTTTGTATTAAAATGTCCCTTTTTACCAGCCTGGCCAACACGGTGAAACCCTATCTCTACTAAAAATACAAAAATTAGCTGCGCATGGTGGCACACACCTGTAATCCCAGCTACTCGGGATGCTGAGGCACGAGAATTGCTCGAACCCGGGAAGTGGAGGTTGTGGTGAGCTGAGATCATGCCACTGCACTCCAGCCTGGGCAACAGAGTGAGACTCTGTCTCAAAAAACAAAAAATAAAATAAAATAAAGTAAAATAAAATAAAATGCCTTTTTTTAAAGTAGAAAATGATGTTGATAGTACATGATATTTTCTTTTTTATTTAAAAATAAAGTTGTATTTTTCTTTCCATTTTTAAAAATTTTTTACTCATCAATATAAACGAAAACTGTCTAGAAACCACATCTGTAGAGGTAGGGAAACAGAGAAGTAAGTCGTAATCAAGAACAACAAGGTCTCCAACCTGAGCTTTGTAGAACAAACTCCAGCATGGGGAAGAAGGCAGGAACTCAGTTGTCAGAGGCCACACAGGGTGGCCCAGCTCTCAGAAGCAAGGCTGGGCCCAGGGATGAGGACAGAGGCTCAAGGAAGTCTAGGCACAACTGTGACCCTGTGAACCCCTCCTGCCCTGGGACAGGGCTGGTCCTGGAGCTGAGGATGGAGCTGAGCCTCCAGCCGGGCAGAGGGGGAGGGTGTCTCAGTCACAGAAAGAGGAAGACCCAGGAAAAGGAGGCAGACAGGTCACCACTGAGAACAAGAGAGGCCTGGACAGGCAGATCCTGCAAGTGTGGCTCAAGGCATGCAGCTGCCTCTATTCCCCATTTTTGGCTCAGATGACCCCTTCCCATAAGCAACCATGTGTGTGGGCATTTCTCTGGCCTTAGCAGAACCAGTGGCCTAGGGCAACGCCTCTTACAAGAGACAAAGTCACTGGGAGTAGGGCATAGGGGGCTGGGGGGTGGCCAAAGAGTCACATTCTGGCACGTGGAGCTTGAGGTGTCTCGTCTCTGGAACATATAAGGAAAGAGGTTCTATAGGTCATTGAATTCATAGCTCTTAGGTTTGGGGGAAGAACACTTACTTAGGAAAACCCTTAGGTAAAACTTGAGAGAGCCTGCAAACTTGAAAGCAGAGCACGTAGGCCGGGATGAGAAGAGGAGCCCTGAAGACCCCTGAGGACACTGGTGCCTAAGGGCCTGGCTGAGGTGCTTGGGAGGCCAGGAGGGGAACAGAGAAGGGACAGTCAGAGCGGGAAGGAGAAAGCAGAGTGTGGTGGGAGGCATAAAAATGGAGAGACTTTTAAGGCTCTAGGAGTGGCCATGGTGCTGGTGTTGTGTCTGAGAGGTCAAGGCGGGGGTGAATCCATCTGGTTATGTGATGTGGAGCTCCTCTGTGATGCTGGCAGGAGACCATTCTAAAGCCAGGTCATAATAAATAGAGAGAGGAGTGAATAGGAAATGGGAATATGAAGACAGCTTTTTGGAAAAGCTTGACTAGAAAGAGGAGAAAAAGACGGTATGGAAGCCTAAGGTGGATACTTGATTGGGGTGAGGGAAGGGGGCATTTTTTTTTTAAGATGAAAGACAGTTGGTTATGTTTTCAGGTCCTAGGAAACATACCAGAAATTAATGAGATACAAGAAAAACAGGGGGTCTATTAACGGGGTGAGGAATGTGAGATGGATAGATGCTAGCTCATACTTGGTGGCAGTGTAGGAAAGTTGAGAAACAGTGACTGGGAAACAGGGATTCTCTGAAGCTGGGTTTATTAATTCCAAATTGCCAAGTGTCTGTTGTTGGGGACATTTCTGACATTGTGAATGTGTGATCATGTGATCCCAGGTTACATCCAATCTAACCAGCAAACAAATGTCTGTCATAAGAACAAATGATTGATTGCTGCCTAACAAACCACCTCCCAAGCTTAATGGCTGAAAACAACAACCATTTATTATTTGTCACCATTCTGTGGGTTGGCTGGGCTCACCTGGGTGGTTCTTCTGCTCCACAAAGCAGGCGAGGTCATTCCTGTGGCTGCATTTAGCTGGGAGCTTGACGAGGGTGGAGTGAGAGAGGGCTTCACTGGCTTATTCCCCTCCACATGGCTTCCCATCCTCCAGGGTTTCTGTCTCCACATGGCCTCTATAGTAGGAGAGCCTGGACTGCTTTACACCATGGCTGACTTCTAAGAGAGCAAAAGAAGCTGCAAGGCCTCTTAAGGCCTAGTCTCAGAAATCATATAGCTTCACCCCCACTGCCTTCTACTGGCCAGAGGAAGTCACAAGGAGGCCCAGATCCAAGGGGAGGGGAAAGAGATTCCACATCCTTATAGGAGGAGCTGCAAAGTCAGGAGGTGGAGGAGCATGCAGGATGAGAGGGACTGTGGTCACCAAGTTTGGAAACACCTGAGCAGAGTACATCTCAGGAGTCACTGTTCTAGCTGAATCTTCATTCTCAAACATAGGGAAGCATTTCAGATGCAATTTGCAGTAAACATATCTTATGCTTTTTAAACTGCTAAGTGAATGTGAATTAGATGAAAAAAATCATTTTAAATGAACATCATAATTATACTTTTATTACATAAATGTGTATTTGTGGTAAAATTACAAACAGTGTTTTACAAAAAGGAAAAACTGAAGTCAATTGAAATTCCACTCCCTAAATAACATGTGCAGCAGGCATATAACCCTGCAGGCTCTTGGACTTACAAACAGAAACTCAATCTGTAATTCTTTCAGCCAGAAATCCCTTTTCTGACAAATTAATTCTTAAAAGATATGTAGTCCTCTTTGAATAATCATTGAAAATCATTAAGTGGAACTTGAGACGTTATGGGAAAAGAAAAAGTTGTTGAGTTTAAACCTTATTTTCTGGATGTCTAGTATATGTCTGGGAGTATGGTAAGCTTTGAGGATTCAAAACTGCACAATACCTACCTCACCTCTGCTCTCAAGCTGCTTATGGAACAATAGGAGAGACAGACGCACAAAAAGAGAATTTCAGTAAATTGCGGTGGGAGCTACAGCACAGGGGTGCACTGAATGCCAGAGGAGAGGAAAGGGAAGAGGAAGGGGAGGGAAGAGGAAGGGGAGGGACAAGGAGGCAAGAGGAGAGAGAGAGCAAGTTTCTTGCCTGCACCTAAGGAGAGGGTCAGTACACCAGGGCAAGAGGGAAAAAGGGAAAACATGAAGGAACACAGGCAGATGGAAAAAGAAATTTATGAAAGAAGAGTCTTTGATGCTACATATTATGTCCCAGGTTTGGTTTTGTTTTTAAAATTTCCATATTCAATTTTTTTTCCTTTCTAAAAACTTGTTTTATTTTTAAGTAAAAATACCCCAAGCCACATGAAACATGGTTAGCTTAATAAATCATTGTAAGGCCAGGCAAGGTGGTTCATGCCTATAATCCCAGCACTTCGGAAGGCTGAGGTGGGAGGATTGCTTGAGGTCAGGAGTTCAAGATCAGCCTGGGCAACATAGTGAGACCCCCCCTCTCTACCAAAAGAAAGTATTTAAATTAAATTTAAAAATAAATCATTGTAAGGTGAATATCCTTGGATTGCTCCCCACCCTACACTCCACACGGGAGGCAGAACCTTGCCACCCACCCAGAGCCCTGCACTGCTCCCAGACAAACCTCCCAGTCCCCCAACCCAGGAATCCAGTGTCCTAATTTCCATGTCAGGGTCTCTTATTTTCTCACGTTATTTTATCACCCTGTGTGTATCTCTGAATACTATTGCTTGGTGTTCCCTGTTTTTAATCTATAATTTCCCTTCCACTTCTCTCTTTTTCTTCTTCACAGTGTATTTGCTTATGCAATTTTTCCCACATACTTTTTGTGCTGAAATTGAAGTAGTCAGTTGTAAACGCATATTGATTATTTCAAGAGTAAAATGCTGCAATAAGTAATGATTATGAAAGCTATTAATTTTATGAAGAAAGACAATAATTAAGAACTTTAGCTGAGTAGAAAAAAGATTGATTATTAATACAAATATTAAGAGAGTGCATTTGCTCGATCATTGTAGGAAGAATATTATAGACTGTCTGAGCTTATAAAGCTTAAATAATAAAAAGCAGAACAATGGAGATTTAATTATATTACAAATGTAATATTTGTAGAAATTTTAGAGAAGTAGCAGTTCTCACAAGAAACAAAATCCCTTTTAAAACTCTATTTCATTTTTTAGTGGCTTAGTTTCATTTAAGCCAGGGGTCCTTGAAGCAAAAGCACTATTTGAGAATTCTCTACATCTTGTGAGGAATACATTAGAAGCAAAATGTCGACTTTGTCATGTCCAAAGATAAAACAACTCTAAAATCAGTACATATCCAAGATAAATCATCTTTGAGTCAGACATAATAAAGACAATGGAGAGAATGAGGAAAGACATTGCTAAAAATAAACAAAGCACTCCACACGTTTTACTCTGATTATTCAAATGCAAAACAACAGATTTTACAAGAATGCTTTAGGAAGGCATTTCCTCACAGTTTTGAGTCTCTGGAGGGTAATTTAAACAAAATGTTTATAGAAATGACTCCTATAGACGGCCAAGCATTTTTGGAAATCGAAGACGAAGGCTTTGGGAATCCTCTTGAACCATTAATCCTAAGTGCAGAGTTCCTTCTAGGAGCAAATTACCAGAAACTATCTGAATAACGTACCACTAAGCCCTGAAAGATTAGGGATATTATCCAATGGGCTTGTTGAACAGGAGTGTTTATTAAGCATGGTGGGAATGTGGGAGAGGAAATCCAGGAGCTATGTGTAGCAAACAGCGTTGAGAAATTGGTATTCTTCCCCAGAAAAATGTCAACATTTAAAGTTTGGATACCAACATTGATAATAATGAAACTGTAGTAAGTGTCTGTCTCTGGACTGATGGTATTTCAGGTTTATTCTCGTATCCCACAAGTGTGTTCTATGATGATGATGGTGCTTAGACCTTCTTAGGAGTCCCAGGCTCTGCTTATGAAAATGTCAGCAGAACAGAGAGGGCTGGAGCACCCCCCAGGCTCAGAGGGATGCTGGGTGACAGGAGGACCAGGGATGGAGGTTGAAGGGCTCCCCCAGGCACACGGGGATTGGGGACTAGAATATAGACTGATAAATACCTTCCAAGACCCACATTTTACAGATGAGGAGAGCTCAGAGCCAGGTTCAGAGACAGTGGGAGAGTACACCTAAGTTTACACAGCTACACAGAGGCTAAGTCGAGGCTGGAGCTCATCTCTCTTGGGAAGAACATAGGTCCTTCCTGATGCTTCTCAGGTCCTGTTTCCAATCATCCTTTTTGGGGCTCGACATTTCTATTGTGAGCTCATTGTCTGTGAATCCACCTAAATCTCATCATTCTATTTTTCAGCCTGAACTCACCCTCCACACACGCCTGCCCAAGTATGAGAAGATCTCCAAGGTAACTTTCCTATAGAAAATAGCTGTGTCTCTATCTGAAGCCCAAATGTTCAAGCACACACTCCTTTAATTCCCCTTTATGTTCAGTTCCCTTCCTGATGTTGCATATTCCACAAAAGAGGTTTTCTATTCTACCACCATCTCAGCCTCTGGGAGGTTCTCCAGGAATCTGTCTGGAAACCAGGACTTGGAGTTTATCAGAAAGAAACTGGCATCAGCTTAGAAAACCAGCAAGGCAAGTGGAATGAGAATGAGGGTGGGTTAGAGATTCACCCATTCCAAAGACAGAGTAGATTCCACTCCATTGCCTCATAGAGTTTTTTAAGGACATACAGTCCAGGAAGCCTCTCCTCTCAGGACAGGCTTGGAACAATTCTGGGAGCAGGTAGACTTGGCACACGAATGAAATGAGGATGCATGACTGGGGCCCAGGCCAAAGGGACACTGCTGTCCGGGGATTGACAAATCGGGCCCCCAATAACACCTGGGATGCCCACGAGCGCCTTCAATGATAAACTAACTCATGTAGACAGAACACCTACATGCCATGATCTGTCCAAGTGCGTCATACATATCTACTAAAAATCCATATAATAATCCTGAGAGTGAGGGGCTATTATAATCTCCGTTGCACAGATCAGAAAACTGGGGGTCAGGGAGGTTAAGTAACTTGCCCAAGGCCACACAGCTAGCAAGGGGGCAGAGCTGAGATTTAAACTCAGACAGGGTGGTTCCAGCTACACAATCAATCATTACAGGATATTGCTTATCCTGACACCACCTTCCATAACCGAGTTACAGGAAATTTACCCTTCTGGTCAATTTTCATAGCTGGACCCAGGACCTCCACAAGGCTCATTGATCATTGTTTAGTTTTAAAGTATTTTATTGTTTAATGTTTTTATAAAAGGATACTTTAGAATTTGCAGTTACCACTGTCTGTAAGAAGCTTTGGCTTTGATATTTTCCTGTGTTCTACTTTCCACATACCACATACATTTCTGCATTGCACACACATTGCAGCCTGACCGGGGGTACTGAGCTCTTGCCACTCAGGGAGCTGGGAGGCTGAGAGGCATCTTCCTCACCAAGGGAAGGGACCAGCAGTGTGAGTCTCTCTGCACTCACTTGGTGGGCGGTGAGGGTAGACATTTCCTTGCGGCAATAAGATGCAGCTTCCTGAGCTCCAGGCAGCAGAAATCCCCAGCAGACCCTGTGCCGGGTCAGTTTTCCCAGGCCCTAATGTTTCAGGGCATGGCTGTGGGAGGAGGGCACGAAGGATGAGTCCAGCACCAGCGATCCTCTGAGAAGCATCCTCCTACTTCCACTCTGTGCACATCTCAGACTGAGCTCCTCCTGGCCAGCCCTGGGTCTGATGCCTCTCTGCATTCCCGGTGTGGTGAAGGGGTTCAAGGAAGCCAAGTGGGACCATCCAAGACAGAAAGAATGCTGGGGACAGGACATTAGCTCAGACCCTTTATGTCCCCTGAATGCCCTCTCCATGCCAGCACCGTGATTTCACACACATGCAGGGGTGCCAAAGAGAGCTCAGGGTCCCCAGGGTGCCCCAGGCATTCCCTGAACACCCTCCAATCCTCCACTCCAGGAAAGACTTTCCCCACCAGGGAAGGGCATCCTACGCTGTTCCCAGCCAGGTCCCCTTCCTGGCAGGCAGTAATTCAAGAATCATCAAGGCAGAATGTCAATGGTTCCCACCATTCCCTCCCCACATCCCTTCCCTTCTCCCCAACACAGGAAAAAGACAGGAAGAAAAGGTAGACACAAATCTCTGAATTCTAAACATCAGGACTCAATGTGCCCATCTCTGTGGCCTACACAGGGCATCTAGTCTTTATGTCACCAAGTGAGGTCCCTCAGTGTGTGTGCACAGCCTCATACCTGGCTGGATAGAACCAGAGATGCAAAGTAGAAAAGCATGGGCTCTGGAGTTTCTGTCCTCAAGGAGTTGCTCATCCATCCATCCATCCATCCATCCATCCACCCACACATCCATCCATCCATCCATCCATCCATCCATCTATCCATCCATCCATCCATCCACCCGTCCACTCATCCACCCACCCATCCATCCATCCATCCACTCATCCATGCATGCTTTCATTCCAATACCTTCCAATACCCAAATTTTCCAACACACAATTTCAAGTGCTACCTCTGTGCCAGGACATGTGCAAATAACCAGGGAGGGAGATGTGAATCAGGTGTGTTTGTGGGGTGTTGGGGGTGGGCATGAACACTGAGCACTCCAGGACTGTGTGGGAAGAAGGGACAGGGCAAAACAGGAACCAAGGAAAATACAAGTGATTTAGCTAACTCCGATCATCAGTTACCATGTGACAGCATTATTTCACTTGGTTCCTTCAAAATCGTTTTGAGGTTTGTAGATGACCATCTCCAAGTAACAGACGACAGTTTTGGGGCTTGGAGAAGTAACATGCAGATAATTTGCACAAGGTCTCATTCTTAGTGATACTAGAGGTGGGAGTACAACCCGGGTCTGTCTGGCTCTGGGCTCACACCAGCTGTGGTTATGGGAGCCACTCCCATCTGCATCCCCATGAGGAGTCAGGGAAGGCTGCATGGAGGAGGCCCTGCGTCAGCTGAGGCTTGAAGGATGCATGGAAGTTTATAGTAATTTTTTTCAGATTTATTCTGTGTTTAATTTAGGTAGTTTCAATTACTATGTTTTCAAATTCACTAATATTAAGCCAATTCAATGACATTTTCTTTTCATATGTTGTACTTTTATCTGTGGCAGTTTTATGTGTTTTTATTTTGACATCTTCCACTTCTGTTATGTTCATGTTTTTGAAAAATTATTCAGCCTATTCATAATAACTGTTTCAAAGTCCTTGTCTGCCAGTCCCATAATGAGCTGCATCATTTTGGGGTTCTATCTTTGACTTATTTTTCTCTTATTATGAGTTACATTTTCTTGCTTCTTTCTACATGTGGTAATTTTTTTTTTTTTTTTGAGATGGGGTCTCACTGTCATCCAGGTTGGAGTGCAGGGGCGCGATTTCAGCTCACTGCAACCTCCACCTCCCAGGCCCAAGTAATCCTCCCACCTCAGCCTCGCGAGTTGCTGGGACTATAGGTGCACACCACCATGCCTGGCTAATTTTAAATTTTATTTTATTTTTTGCAGAGACAAGGTCTCACCATGTTGTGCAGGCTGGCCTCAGACTCCTGGGCTCAAGCGATCCTCCCGCCTCGGCCTTCCAAAGTGCTGCGATTACAGGTGTGAGCCATTGCACCTGGCCTACATCTGGTAATTTTTGATTGGATGCTGAGCATTGTTTATTTTATGTTGGTGACTGCTGCATTGTGTTGTCTTTCTTCAAAAAGTGTTGGACTTTATTCCGATGAGTCATTAAGTTACTTGCAGATCAGTGACATAGTTTGGATATTTGTCCCCACCCAAGTCTCATATTGAAGTGTAATCCCCAAAGTTGGAGGTGGGGCCTAGTGGGAGGTGTTTGGATCATGGTCAGGGGGATCCCTCCTGAATGGCTTGGACCATCCCCTTGGTGATGAGTGAGCTCTTGCTCTGAGTTCACAGGAGATCCAGTCATTTAAAAGAGTGTGGCACCAGCCGGGCATGGTGGCTCATGCCTGTAATCCCAGCACTTTGGGAGGCGGAGGCAGGCAGATCATCTGAGGCTAGGAGTTTGAGACCAGCCTGGCCAACATGGTGAAACCCCGTCTCTAATGAAAATAGAAATATTAGCCAGGTGTGGTGGTGTGCACCTGTAATCCCAGCTACTCAGGAGGCTGAGGCAGGAGAATAGCTTGAACCAGGGAGGTGGATGTTGCAGTGAGCTGAGATCGTGCCACTGCACTCCAACCCGGCAACAGAGTGAGACTCCGTCTCAAAAATAATAATAAAAGCATAAAAAATAAAACTAAAATGTGTGTGGCAGCTGCCTCTGCACTAATGCCCTCTCTCTCTCTCTCTCACTTGTTCCAGCTTTCACTGTATGACGTGCCTTCTCTCTTCACCTTCTGCCATGATTGTAAGCTTCCTGAGGCCTCCCCAAGAAACCAAGCAGATGCCGGTGCCATGCTTCCTGTACAGCCTGCAGAGCTGTAAGCTAATTAAACCTCTTTTCTTTATAAATTACCCAGTCGAAGGCATTTATTGATTTACAGCAATATGAGAATGACCTAATATGGAAAATATCCCACTCTCAGTGCCAATTTTCTGTATTAGGTCACTTTCACACTGTTATAAAGAAACACCCAGGACCAGGTAATTTATAAAGAAAAGAGGTTTAATTGCCTTACAGTTCTGCAGGCTGTACAGGAAGCATGGTGCTGGCATCTGCTCAGCTTTTGGGGAGGCCTTCCAATTGTGGCAGAAGGTGAAGGGAGAGCAGGCATGTCACAGTGAAAGCAGGAACGAGAGAGAGAGAGAGATCAGCGTAGGGGTAGGTACCACACACTTTTAAATGACCAGATCTCCTGTGAACTCAGAGTGAGAGCTCACTCATCCCCAAGGGGATGGCCCAAGCCATTCACGAGGGATCCCCCAACCATGATCCAAACACCTCCACCAGGCCCCACCCCCAACATCGGGGATTACATTTCAACATGAGATTTGGATGGGGACAAAAATCCAAACCATATCAATCAGTTTGATCTTTCAAGGTTTGTTTTTAAGCTTCCTTAGAGGACTTTTATTATTATTATTATTATTATTATTATTATTATTGAGATGGAGTCTTACTTTGTTGCCCAGGCTGGAGTGCAGTGGTGCAATCTCTGCTTACTGCAATCTCCGCCTCCTGGATTCATGCAATTCTCCTGCCTCAGTCTCCCAAATAGCTGGGATTAGAGGCACCTGCCACCACGCCTGGCTAATTTTTGTATTTTTAGTAGAGATGGGGTTTCACCACGTTGGCCAGGCTGGTCTCGAACTCCTGACCTCAAGTGATCCACCCGCCTTGACCTCTGAAAGTGCTGGGATTACAGGCATGAGCCACCATGCTGGCCTAGAGCAGTTTTAGAATGGCCCTCTCCTGGGCTGGTTTAGTGCTGGCACTAAGGTGTTTTTCTTCTTGGTTCTCTACTGAATGTGTGAGGTGTTCAGTAAGAATTCCTATTCTGGCTTGTTGGAACTTGAACATCTCCCAGACCTTGGTGAGTTCTGGAAATTGTTCAGATACATCTCTCTGTGTACTATTTACACAGTCTAGTGGAGCTTCACCCCACACATGCATGGTTTAGTGTTCAGCAGTACAGGTAAGAGGATCTCTATGCAGATTTGCTGGGTCTCTTTCTCTGTGCAGCTCTTTCTTCTCTTGTTTTCTACACCAAATTCCAACTTCTTTTGCCTCCTCAGACTCAGACCCCTATCGCCCAACACAGCAAGACTGCCATGGTCATGTTGGAGTTCTTCTACCTACATCACAGTCAAGAAAGTGGTAGAAAGGTAGAAAGGTAGGCACGGTGGTTTATGCTTGTAATTCCAGCACTTTGGGAGGCCGAGATGGGAGGATCACCTGAGGTCAGGAGTTCGTGACTAGCCTGACCAACATGAAGAAACCCCGTCTCAACTAAAAATACAAAATTAGTTGGGTGTGGTGGTGGGTGCCTGTAATTCCAGTTACTCGGGAAGCTGAGGCTGGAGAATCACTTGAACCCGGGAGGCAGAGGTTGCGGTGAGCCGAGATCACGCCGCTGCACTCCAGCCTGGACAACAAGAGCGAAACTCCGTCTCAGAAAAAAAAAAGAAAAAGAAAAGAAAGGTAGGATGATCATAGGACCTACCGTGTTTGTTTTCACTCTCTGAGCGATCATATAGAAGGACTCCTCTTTTCTAACAGCTGAAAACAGATTTTTAATATCGTTTGTCCAGTTTTATACTTCTAAAGTAGAAGGCTATACCTGGTCCTAGTTACTCCATTATGGCCAGAAGCAGAAGCCTCTTCTCCCTCTGCCCATGCCTGTCTTTTGCCCCTCCTCCTCCACTTGGAGCCATTTGGCCCATTTGGGTGTTGACTTTGATGCAAGTCAGGGGTGCCTGCATTGGCGTCTGTGCATGGGGTTGTGGGTGTGCGTGTTTGTGTAGTGGCTGGGTATACGTGAGTCCTTAAGGTGGAAGTGGGGCATGGGAATGGGATGCAGGGGAAGTGGGGGATGGGAATGGGGTGCAGGGGAAGTGGGGCATGGGAATGGGGTGCAGGGGAAGTAGAGGTGTGACGGAAGTGGAGAGGTGTGAAATAGCTTCTTGGGAAGGGCAGAGTTCCTCCTTGCTACTGGGAAGTGTCATTTGGGGTCCTGGCAGTGTTAAGAGCCTCCCCACAACCCCCGCCTCCGATGGTAATCCTGAATTTAAGTGAGACCAGCTGGTGTGGTTTTGTTCAGCTGAGCATGGGCAGGGCAGGAAGACTGAGAGTTCACCATTTTCTGTACCGAGAAGCCCCTCTGCCTCCTCAGGAACTCCATTCCTATCCTGTCCTCCTTCCTGGCTCGTTCCCAGCATCCTCAAGGTCTTGTCAGCACCCTCGTAGGGTGGTCAGGTCCCATCAGGGTTGTCTGAGCATGTGTGTGCAGGTATGTGTAGGTGTGTATGTGAGTGTGTGAGTGGGTGGAGGCTTGCGTGTTTCATGGTTTCAGAAGTGTTGAGGAAGAAGAAAAGAAGACGTGTCTTTTCTTGTGACATCACAAAGGGCAAGAAACTAAGAAATGCCTCAGGCTCCTGCAGAGAAGAAGGGATGGGCAGTAACAGCTTGGGGCAGGTGAGGAAGGATGGTGGAGTGTTTGGTGTTGAGTGAGGTGGCCCAAAGGGTGTCTGTGCATCCTCAAGACCTGGGAGGAGACAGGCTCCATCTGTGGTGGGTGGATCCACAAAGCTTATCTGCCAAAATCACTTGAAGAGCTTAACGCAGCCCACTTGGGCATCAACCCAGTAGCACCTAATACAAACACACAGAATCTACACCAGCACTGCAGGGAAGGGTGAGAGCGGCAGAAGAGGAGATCCACACTAGGTGGAGAAGGCACAGGCTCAGGCTCCTGGTACCCCCAACATGGCCTTCTCCCTCCTCATCGGCCGTATCCCTGGGGAGACAAGAGGGGTGGATGGGCCTTATCCTGGCCCACATCTCCTTTCTCAGGACCTGGGGTAGGATGGCAATTCATGGATGGAGGAATAACAAGACCTGGTGAGATCAGCTTGGCCTGGCTCCCAGGTGGGCAGGAACACAGGACACCAGGGCATGGAAGACCCCACCCCCACCCATGGCCAGCATCCACCTGTGCCCGCACCTGCCTGTCCAGAGCTGACCAGGAAAATGGTGCTGGCCTGGGAGCTGCTCCTCATGGCCCTGCTGGCCCTGTGCTGGGGGCTTAGCCTGGCGGGGGCAGAAGGTGAATTCCGTGGCTCCCACCCTTTCCCTGCCCCCTCCTCACTGCTGCACCCTGGAGGAGGCCCGCACCATACCCCCGGGACCCTGCCCACCCACCCTCCTCCTGCTCCCCTTGCTTCGTCTCTCCCCCGGACTTCCCTGGGCTTCCTTCACTTCCCTCCTCCTGCACATTCCTGCTCATCCTGTCCTGGAAAGTCCAGCTGAGTGTGTCTGGCTTCCCAGCCCATATTTCCCAGCATGGCACTCCAGGCCCCCAGGCTCCAGGTTGGCTGCTCTGACCGTTTCTCTTCACCTCCTTCCCCAGCAGACACTCGCTGCGCCTCAGTGGTTCCACCTCCAGACCTTTACTCCAGCAGCGTCCTGGCTTGGAGTTCATCTCAAGGCTGGGTTTGTGCCTCATCCCAGGATGCTTGGGGGTCTGGGGGGCAGGGCCTGCCACTGCTGGGTGTCTCCATCCTGCAGGGATTGCACGGTGCTTCTGTCAGGAGAGGAGGGTCCACAGGCAGAAGCTCACCCTGGCAGAACCCCTTCCCAACCCAGGGCACCTCTGCCCCAGATCAGCTGGGGGTGGTGGTGATAAGGGACTCTGCAGGGGAGAGAGGTGACCCCTTCCTGCCCCTCTTGTCAGAAACCGTCCTGCTGCAGACCCTGCGCTGCTACAGTGACTATACCAGCCACATCACCTGGGGGTGGGCAGACACCCAGGATGCCCAGCGGCTTGTCAACGTGACCCTCATTCGCCGGGTGAATGAGTGAGTGACGCTGGGTGCAGGGGCCACGGGCAGGGGCTACGGTGTCCCCTCTGCCTGGCGTGGGATGTTGGTATAGAGAGGGATGTGTCAGGTCAGCCTCGGGGTGGGAGTAGACAGAGGACAGAGGAGGACGGACGCCCTCCCGGGAGCTCCTGCTCAGCCAGGCACCTGCCAGGCACTACTGTCTGACCTGGGGTTTCTGGGGAGCACGTTCTACACTGATGTCATTGATGATGGTGGTGGTAACAATGGTGACAATCTTCTCTTATTTTGTCACAATTTAACACAGTTGCCCCACATGACCTATCTTAGTTCCTCCTCACTGCGAGGTGGGCAGGGCCAGGCCACGACGCCCAGTTCACAGATGGGGAAACTGAGGCCCTGGAGGTGAGGCGCCAGCCCTGGCCACAGATGGGGAGTGGCAGAACAGGCCATGTGGATGTGTTTGGGAGGGGGCTCCATGCTCTCCCAGGCTCCTCCTCTGCATGTGGGCTGCCACCTCTCCTACCCGAGCTCTCCTGGGCATGAACCACACAGGAAGGGGACCGGCATTGCTCTGTGGTGTTGCCCAGGGTCTGAATCAGCCTTAAATGAAATAATTAAGCCACTGGAACCAGAGAGGCAGGTGACAACTGATTGGAGGTCCCCCCACCTAGAGGGGGAGGGGCCCCAGCTCTGCCACCCCCCACCCCTCCACCACCTTCAGTTCTCCTGGGGGCCTCCATCAGACCTTCTCCATTCTCCTCAAAGACCATCCTGCCCCTCCCTGTGACCTGCTTCCTGTTGCTCTGACATAACAGGGGACCAAGGAGAAGCTCCCCACCCACCCCACACTCACACTCCCCACCCCCTCTGCCCACCACTGGGGCCTGGGCCTGGGCCTGGTTCTGGGCTGGGGCTCCTGTCTAAGGCCAGAGACCCGATGCAGTCTGGCCCTGTTGCTCAGGAACATCACGGCCCCCAAGTCCCCACTCTGCCCTGCGTCACCCACCGTGCCCTCTCCCAGGATCTTTCCCAATCGCCTTGCAAACCTGCCCCAACCCCCTCACAGATGCCCACAGGAGTGCAGCGCCTGGGCATCTCCTGAGCTCACAACCCTGCGGCCCCCCTTTCTCTGCTTCCCTTGACAGCAGCAACCCCATAAAGAGTTGTCCACG
This sequence comes from Gorilla gorilla gorilla, assembly GCF_029281585.2. Taxonomy (NCBI): domain Eukaryota; kingdom Metazoa; phylum Chordata; class Mammalia; order Primates; family Hominidae; genus Gorilla; species Gorilla gorilla. Next base: position 34,951,230 of record NC_086018.1, on the reverse strand, counting down.
CTCATCATGTCCAGTGTCTTTCCAGCCATTTCTTCCTGAGCCCACTTCCCCAGGATGTTGCCCCCATCAGGCCACCCAAACTGCTCTGGTCCAAGTCAGCAAACATCCCAGGAGCAGGATCTCATGGTTGGGCCTCTGCCTTCTTCCTACTTGACCAGGGGCAGCCCCTGACAAGGAGGACCACTTCGGCCTCCCTGCAGTTCCTCCTGCACCTGGCTCTGCCCACAGCTCACCCAGCGCCCCCAGGGCCCTGCCCATCCTCCTCTTTCTCCTTGTCTGCTGCCTCTATGTTCTCTCGGCTGCCAAGGGTGAAACGCCCCAGGCCCAGTCCATGGACCTCCTCTCTGCTGTATCCACTCTACCGAGACCACCTCCAGCCCTGAGGGCATCTTCCAAAGGCGACCTTGAGCCCACACTTCCCCTACGCTCCAGCCCTCCAGGCGCACTGGCCTCTCCGCCTGTCACTTAGACAACAGGCATCTCCCACTCCAAAGGTCCTCAATTAAAGTCCCCCTCTCACCGGAGCGGCTCTGCTGCCTCTGTCTTCCCCATCTCCCTTTGCTAAATGGGAGCTCCTAGTGGCTCAAACTAAACAACAGGGAGGATTTTGTTTTGTTTTTAAGTCTCTTTTGCCACCATTCCTTTCCGACTGCAGCATCCGATCCACCAAAGAATGCCGCTAACCTTATCTCAAGCAGAACGCAAATTCACCCACGACAGCCCCACCGCCCTGGTGCACACCACTTCCTGTCACCTGGATATTCCAGAAGCTTCCTAACAGGGCTCCCTGCTTGCAACATTGCCACATTTCCACCTCAGTCTGTTCACAACCGAGGACCCTCAGGAATCCTTTCAAAGCATTCATCAAAATCTGCAACGCCTTTGCTCATGACTGTTTCCCACTCACTAGCAGTGAGATCCAATCCCGATCCAAGACCCGGAGTCTTCTTCAGTGAGCGGTGAGCACTCAATGAACCTTTGCAGAGTGAGTGATCCCCATGCACAGTGGGCTAAGCTGTGTCCTCTCCCAGCAGAGACCCTCCGGAGCCCGTGTCCTGCTACCTCAGTGATGACATGCTCTGGTCAGCCTGCCCCTGTCCCCACTGTGTGCCCAGGAGATGTGTCATTCCCTACCAGAGTTTTGTCATCAGTGACATTGACTACTTCTCATTCCAGCCAGACAGGCCTCTGGGCACCTGGCTCACCGTCACTCTGACCCAGCATAGTGAGGGACTGGGGGCCTTGGCTGGGGCCTGGTCCCCTGTGTGAACCGCCCTCCTGTAGTTTCTATTTCTAGAAGGAAACAATGTTGCAACAAATATTTATGTACTTATAGTTTTGGGTATGGGTCCAGGTATTTCTAGAAGCATAATAGTAAAGTCAAAAGGTGTACGTTTTTCATTTTGCTAGATATTGTCCAAGAAACAACTTCCCACTAAAATGATCAAGAGAATGAGAAGTCAAGGCAAAGAGTGGGAGAACATGTTTGCAAAAGACATATCTTTCGGATAAAGGACTGTTACCCAAATTATTCAAAGAACTCTTAAAACTCAACGATAAGGGCCGGGTGTGGTGGCTCATGCCTGTAATCCCAGCACTTTAGGAGGCTGAGATAGGAGGATCACCTGGGTCGAGACCCTATCTCTACAACAAAATAAAAAAAAAAAAAAACAGTGAGAAAATGAACAACCCAATTAAAGACCAGAGTAGACACTTCATCAAAGAAGACATACAGATGTGAAAAGAGCATATGAAAAGGTGCTCACATCATGCATCATTAGGGAATTGCAAATTAAAACAACAAGATACTGCTACACGCTGGTTAGAATGGCCAAAATCCAGAACACGGACAGCACCAAATGCTGGTCAGGATGTGGAGCAGCAAGAACTGTCACTCATTGCTGATGGGGATGCAAAATGGTACAGCGACCTTGGAAGACAATTTTGCAGTTTCTTATAAAAGTTAACATACTCTAACCATATGATCAGCAATTGTACTCCTTGGTATTTACTCCCATGAGTTGAAAACATATCCACATAAAAACCGGCACATAGATGCTTATAGCAACCTTAACCAACAAAACTTGGAAGCAAAAAAGATGTCCTTCAGTAGGAGAATGGATAAATAAATTATGATACACCCAGACAATGGAATACTATGTAGCACTGAAAAGAAATGAGCTATCAGCCGTGAAAGGACACAGGAGAAACTTAGCTGGATATTACTAAGCGAAAACAGTGACTCTGAATAGGCTACATACTGTATGATTTCAACTGCATGACATTCTGGAAAAGGCAAAACTATGGAGAGAGAAAAAGGATCAGTGGTTGCCAGAGGTTAGAGTGAGGGAGGGATGAAAAAGTGGAGCACAGAGGGTTTTTAGGGCAGTGAAACTATTCTGTGCCACGTTATAATGCTGGATACCTGTCAAGATGTATTTATGTAAACTATAGCCCTTGAGTGATAATTATGTATCAATGTAGCTTTATAGGTTGTAACAAATGTACCACTGTTGCCATGGATTGAATGTTTATATCCCTTCAAATTAGTGTGTTGAAATCCTTTTTGCTTTTTTTTTTAGTTTCTTTTTTTCTAAGTTCATGTCTGATAGGTAATATGCCCACATGGTAGCTGACAGAGCAGAAGCATCGCCATCTTGGACAAGCACTGCCATTCTAAAGTTCCCCTTGATCAAAAATTGCCTAAATCCAAAGGTCATCAGCCTAATGACTAAGGTCAGCATGACCATAAACCACAAATGACATCTCCGACCAGAAACATTCCAACCATAAGATAAATCCCTCCCTGACCAGAGACAAGCCAGCCCGGAGATAACCTCCCCCCGGCAGAGAGACGTCAGCCCCAACATAACCTCCCCTTCGGCCAGAGACATTCCAACCCCACCATAAACTTCTCCCCCACACAGAAACATTCCAAGCCTGTGATAAAGCTCTCTCACTCTAAAACCAATATATACTCTTGTTGTTTATAAGCCACCGGTCTATGTTATTTTGGTTATAGCAGCCCAATGGGCTAAGACGATCGTAGTGCAGGCTGTTGATAGTTGCAATAGAGAATCCTCCTGACTGAAATTGGCCAGAAGCCCCTTTCAGGTTTATTCTCCAAAATAAACCTGTTTTTGACTGTTGAGCCCCTTTTCCGGCTTCTTTCCTCTTTCTTTAACTCTTACAGTAACAAGGTTTGAAGGTGGCACATCTCACACATGCATAGGAACACCCAATCATCACGTCTATGAATTACAAAATGATCTGTGTTGAAATCCTACCCCACAAGGTGATGGATTAGGAGATGGGCCTTTTGGAGGTGATTAGTTCATGAGGGCAGAGGCCTTAGGAATGAGATCAGTGCTTTTATGAAAGAGACCCGAGAGACTCCCTTGCCCCTTCGGCCATATGAGGTTACAGTGAGAAAGCTTCACCTATGAGGAAGCAGGCCCTAACCAGACACCAAATCTGCCAGCATGTTGATCTTGAACTTCCCAGCCTCCAGAACTGTGAGAAATAAATTCTTTTGTTTATAAGCCACTGGTCTATGTTGTTTTGGTTATAGCAGCCCAGTGGGCTAAGACGATTGTAGTGTGGGCTGTTGATCGTTGGGGAGACTGTGCATGTGTGGGGCAGGGAGTATATGGGCATTCTGAACCGCCCACTCAATTTTGCTGAGAACCTAAAACTGTTCTAAAAAGTAAAGTCTATTAAAAAAAAATAGACGTGTATTTTATAGTACAAGAGTACCTGTACCCCCACACACTTCCCACTCTGGATATTATCAGTTATTTTCCCAGTAATATTTACCAATGTGGTGAGTAAAAGAACTACATCTCATTTTAATTTGAATATACAGCCACACCTCATCTTATTGCACTTTGTTTTATTGTGCTTTGCAGATACCGTGTTTTATACAAATTGAATGTTTGTGGCAGCCATGCTTTTGGCAAGTCTACCATCACCATTTTTCCAACAGCATGTGCTCACTTCATGCCTCTGTTATAGGACCAATGGGTTCATATGCCCACCGTGCAGTAACAGACCCATTACATAGTGACAGCAGGGTTTGCAGCAGAGAAAGTTTAATGATTGCAGAGTGCTGAGTGACAAGATGGGAGGAGACCCTCCCGTTTATCTCACCAAGGAGCTTTGGTCTGGGGTTTTTAAGGGGATTATAGAGGGTGAGAGACTCCCTCCATAATTGGAAAATTGGGGTTGTTGATTGGTCGGGGGAAGGGGGGATGAAATCATCACGATATGGAAACTGCATTCTTTGGTGAGTCAGCCCATTGTGGGGTCCTTCAGACCAGCTGGGTCAGTAGTTTCATCAGTGTATGGGACCTGAAGGACTATCTCACAGGGAAAACTAAACATTTTATAATGTTCACGTTGTTATCTACGGAGCAGTTAAGGGGAACCGTGATCTTGTAACAGGGTCTATGTGATTTTAGCACGACAGGCACCAAACAGCTGTGAGGACACAGGCTGGAGAGCAGGCCGACCTCATGATGGAGGCCAAATGTGCTGCAAGCGTGGGTGACTTTTGTTTCTCCCCCTTCCTTCTTCCCTGATTAATTTCATAAAGTTTATAGGGGCAGTTTCATCTTTGTGTCACCTTTTGGTAATTCTTGCAATATTTCAAACTTTTTCATGATTATTTTCTCTGTCATGGTGGTCTGAGATCTGTGATGTTATTACTGCAATTGTTTTGGGATGCCATGATCTGTCATAGAAGACAGTAAACTTAATCAACAAATGTTCTGTGTGCTCTGACTGCTCCACCGACGGGCCGTTCTCTTATCTCTCACCCTACAGTGAGAAGCCTTCATCTATGAGGAAGCAGGCCCTAACTAGACACCTAATCTAGCCTCCCTAGTCCCAGAGACCCAACAATACATAAATTAGGCCAATTAATAACCCTACAATGGCCTCTAAGCTTTCAAGTAAAAGGAAGAGTTGCACACATCTCTTACTTTAAATCAAAAGCTAGAAATGATTAAGCTTCACTGAAAGCCTGGATAGCCTGAAAGCTTGGCCTCTTGGGAAAATAGTCAAGTTATGAATGCAAAAGAAAAGTTCTTGCAGGAACTTAAAAATACTACTTCAGTGAACTCATGAATGAGAAAAGAAAACAGTCTTATTGCTGATATGGAGAAATTTTAGTGGTTTGGATAGAAGACCAAGCCAGCCACAACATTCCCTTAAGCCAAAGCTTCATCCAGAGCAAGGCCTTAATGCTCCTCAATTCCCTGAAGACTGAGAGAGGTGAGGAAGCTGTAGAAGAACAGTTGGAAGCTAGCAGAGATTAGTTCATGAGGTTTAAGGAAAGAAACCATCTCTGTAACATAAAAGAACAAGGTGAAGCAGCAAGTGCTGATGGAGAAGCTACACAAAGTTATCCAGAAGATCCAGCTAGGATGATTAGTGAAGGTGGCTGCACTAAACACAGATACTCAATGTAGACAAAATAGCCTTTTTATCAGAAGAAGATGCCTTTTATTTGAAGCTGCAACGCTTCAAAGCACAGGCAGAATCTCTCGTTAGGGGTTAATGCCACTGGTAACTTTAAATTGAAGCCAATGCTCATTTACAATTCCAAAGAACCCTAAGGCCCTTAAGTATTGATACAGTTGGCCAGGTGCGTTGGCTCACGCCTGTCATCCCAGCACTTTGGGAGGCCGAGGCAGGTGGATCACGAGTTCAGGAGATCGAGACCATCCTGGCTAACACGGTGAAACCCCGTCTCTATTAAAAATACAAAACATTAGCTGGGCGTGGTGGTGGGCACCTGTAGTCCCAGCTACTCGGGAGGCTGAGGCAGGAGAATGGGGTGAACCCAGGAGGTGGAGCTTGCAGTGAGCCGAGATCGTGGCACTGGGTGACAGAGTGAGACTCCATCTCAAAAAAAAAATAAAAAAAAGATACAGTTTGGCTCTGTGTCCCCACCCAAATCTCATCTTGAATTATACTCCCATAATTCCCATGTGTTGTGGGAGGGACCTAGTGGGAGATAATCGAATCATGGGGACAGTTTCCTCCATACTGTTCTCTTGGTAGTGAATAAGTCTCACAAGATCTGATGGTTTTATCAGGGGTTTCTGCTTTTGCGCCTTCCTCATTCTCTCTTTGCCTGCTGCCATCCATGTAACATGGGACTTGTTCCTCCTTGCCCTCCACCATGATTGCGAGGCTTCCCCAGCCACGTGGAACTGCAAGTCCAATTAAACCTCTTTCTTTTGTAAATTGCCCAGACTTGGGTATGTCTTTATCAGCAGCATGAAAACAGACTAATACAAAAATTATGCTAAATCTACTCTGCCTGTGTTTTGGAAATGGATCAGTAAAGGCTGGCAGCACATCTGTTTACAGCATGGTTTAGGAATATTTTAAGTTCACTGTTGAGATATAATGCTCAGAAAATATATTTCTTTCAATATATTACTGCTTATTGCCAATGTACCTGGTCACCCAAGAGCTCTGATGAAGATACACAAGATTAATGTCGTTTTCATGTCTGCGAACATAACATTTATTATGCAGCCCTTGGATCAAGGAGAAATTCCTACTTTCAAGACTTGTTATTTAAGAAACACATTTCCTAAGGCTATAGCTGTCATAGACAGTGATTCTTCTGATGGATCTGAGCCAAGTAAATTGAAAACCTTCTAGAAAGGATTCACTACTCTAGATATCATTCAGAACATTTGCGATTCATGGAAGGAGGTCAAAACATCAACACTAACAGGGTTTGGAAGATGTCAATTACAACTCTTATGGATGACTTTGAGTGATTCAAGACTTCAGGGGAGAAAGGAACTGCAGATGTAGTGGAAATAGAAAGAAAACTAGAATTAGAAGTACGGCCTGAAGATGTGACTGAATTGCTGCAATCTCATGATAAAACTTGAACAGGTGAGGAGCTGCTTCTTATGGATGAGCAAAGAAAGTGGTTTCTTGAGATAGAATCTACTTCTGGTAAAGATGCTGTGAACATGTTGAAATAACAACAAAGGATGAAGAATATTAAATCAACTTAGTTGACAAAGCAGCAGCAGGGTTTCAGAAGATTAACTTCAATTTGGAAAGAAATGCGATCAAATAACATTGCATGCTACCAATAAAAATTTCATGAAAGGATGAGTCCATTGATGCAGCAAACTCCATTGGTGGCCAATCACAAAATTGCCACAGCCTTCAACACAACCCCAGCCTTCAACAACCACCACTCTGCTCAGTTGGCAGCTATCAACATCATGGCAAGACCCCCCAGCAGCAAAAAGATGACAACTTGAAGGCTCACATGACGGTTAGCATTATTTTTTTTAGCAGCAAAGCATTTTAAATTGCAGTATGTACATTGTTTTTTAGATATAATGCTCTTGCACACTCAATATACTACAGTATCCAGCAATTAGTCACATTTCTTCACTGTCTACAGCCCTTAGCCGAATAGTTGAGTCATCTCAATGCGGATGTCAAAGCAAACTAAATATGGCCTGAGAAGGACTCTGTACTTCCATATTTGAGTCCTTGTGATGAACTACAACCTAAATTAATAGGTAGACAGGATTGAAAACCTAACTTAGGAGTATGCGTCTGTAACAATCACTGAGTTTTGGCCAATCCCAGCAGTTAAACTTCAACAACTCATACGCTGCTGAGCGTTCAAACTGTGTTCAAATAAGGCAATCGCCAATCTGTAACCAATCCAGCTGTTTCTGTACCTCAGTTCTGATTTCTGTATGTCACTTTTTTTTTTGTCTATAAATTTGTTCTGCCCATGAGGCACCCCTGGAGTCTTTCTGAATCTGCTGTGATTCTGGGGGCTGCCCAATTCACAAATTGTTTATTGCTCAATTAAACTCCTTTAAATTTAATTCAGCTGAAGTTTTTAACAGGAAGATAGAGGACAGAGAATGACAAATTTCCAGAACCAGCCAGCAAGAAACACTTTTAACACACACACACACACACACACACACACACACTAGCAGATGCACTGTGTCTGAGCTGGGCATTGAAGCCTGAAGTGAGCCTGGCTCAGGGAGCTCTCAGTCTAGTTGGAACACAAAGCTGTGAGCCAGGAATTACAAGATGGGTAATAAAGGCAGGGGGACAAAGTTGAGTGGCAGGACAGAGAGGCTGAGACATGCTCTGTGATAGAAGCAGGAGGTGGACAAATGCCTATGCAGATGGGGCAGGTCCTCCGTGAAACCCCACCTCCAAGCCAAAGACAGTTTAAAGCCTGAAAGCCAAGCTACAAGTTAAATCATCCGACTGGACTGGATTGAGAACTTGTCTTTCTGTTTGGCATGCTTACCTCTGATTAGTCCTCACCCTTCACCTATTTTACATATACCTCCCTACCCTTGCCTAATTGGTTTTCTTACACCATTGTGCACAGCTTTGAGTGGTGTTGTCACTTTAACCTTTTTTGCATACTCACAAACCAATCAGCATACACTCCTCATTTTGAATCCATAAAGGGCCCCAGACCGAGCCACATGGCAAAACCTCCCCCTACACCCCACCTCCCACCCCTGAATCCCCTTTCCACGGAAAGCCATTTTCATCACTCAATAAAATTATTCTCAGTTCTCCTCACCCTCCAATGTCCAGTATATCTTCATTCTTCTTGGGCGAGGTACAAGAGCTCAGGAACCGCTGAACATGGGTACAAGTTATACAAGTTACATGCGATAGCATGGCTGAGTGAGACCTGGGCAAGGCATCACTGATTGGGGGCCCCGACTTGCAAAGTGACCAAGAAGAAAAGTCCTACATCGTTTGGGAAGACTTGGGGATTTCCAAGGGAGCTGGAGGGGCTGTGTTCTAAGAAGAACCCACACTTGAGTTAGGACTTGTAGGGTGACTCTGTCCCTGGTGGAGTCCTGATAAATAAGCAACAATGAGGAAGAGGCCCCAGGTTGGGGAGGGCCCCAAGTGGGGAGAAAAGTCATCAATTGTTCTGAGAGACAGCTAATCACAAACAACCGGGCACAACAACCTCGTTCTGCTTGTTCTGCATGTAGCCCTCTTCAACGTGACTCTATGAAACTTCCCTTCAGCCACTGCCTCTTTGCAGACAGCCCCTTCTCTGCTCATTGTAATTGCGACCTTGCGACGTATTTTCATACCTTCTCTAATAAATACCTTCTTTACCTACAACTGGCTTGGTAAATTCCTTTACCTCCTGTGCCACCAGACCCAGAGAGTTGCTACCTGCGTCACCGGGTAGATGAAGTTACCCCTGCTCAGGACACCCAGCATGACCCATGGCCCAAATCACCGCATTTCAATGCTTTGGGCACACTGACCCTGCACCCGGGCTGCCCAGCTTCTATTGATTGAGCACCACCGGATGCAGGTTGCCTTGTTGGGGTTGGGAAAGGATTGTTTCCAAACGAAGGAAAGGCTCCCTCTAGGAGCAAACGATTGTCTTGGTGCAAGCGTTCTGTGTGATCAATTAAACATGTGAAATGCTTGTGAGGCCCAAGCTGCTCATGGCCTCCAGCCCTACTCCTTCCTTATGTAGTGTGTTCTCAGGGTTCCCCACCATGAAGGGCTCCGGGACTGGCCATTTCCACCCAACATGGGCTCTTCCAACAGGCAATTCATCCCCCAAGTTCCCCATGGGGGGACAAATGTCAACTCTGGATGGCCAATGGCTTCCCCAGCCCACTTCTGCTTCCTGCCCTCCCTTTCATCCCCCTAATAAGTTTTTTGTCCTCCTCCATCTTAGGGACAGCCTCCTGCAGGCCTTGCTCACCTCAATGATCACCAATACATGCATGGCTCTGGGCTGGGTTCTCAGGGGAAGACAGATGAGGGAGCTGCAGTCCTCCAGGGAAGGTCTCTCTGGACTCCAATGGGTGAGAACTGCACCTTCAGTGTTCAGCTCCCAGATAAAGAGACATTTTTCAGGGTCATCTCTGATTCAATCTCCCCCTGTCACCAAATCAATTTATTTGGTTTATGGATTTTTCTGTCTTGCCAACCAACATGGATCATCTTACATCTACGTATGGATCTTTAGGTGAGAGACTTACCTTTTGAGGGCAGGCTCTGAGACACAGGGCTACAGTTCAAATCTTGGCTCTGCCCCTTACCTGCTGGCAGACCTGGGGCAAGTTGTGTGACATCTCTGTGCCTTAGTTTCCTCAATGACAAAAATGATAAAGATAGTATCTTCCACTTCCATAGTATCTAAATGAATTGGTCTTAGAGGTCACTCAAATGGGGCCTGCCAGGAATAAGCTCTTGATCACTCTCAGTTATTTGTATGGGGAACTCAGTCTCTATTTAGTTTTTCACTCTCATGACTAGGGATCAAATACAGGACGTTCAGTTATGTTGGAATTTCAGATAATAATGAACGATTTTTTTAAAAGTGTGTTCTTTATCCTCCTTTTCCTCACTGTCTTTCCTCTTCCCTCATCCCTCCTGGATTTTCCCAGGAGTGCCCTGTGCCTCCCTCCATTGCATGGTGTTCCACACGCCATCATGTACCGACTGTAGTGCCCCAAAGACCAAAGGCCCTTCTGTTTAGCAGAATTCATTTCCTTATGTTATAGGAATTATTAAAAAATTATTTGAGGCAGATAAAGAGGAAAAGGGGTCCTTGGGAAGTTTTCATTTCTGTTTTAAAAGCAGCTCCAAAAAACATTTCTTGTCTAGCAGGAAAGCCCCGGCTCTTAGAGTCAGGCTGGCAACCTTTGATATGCAAATGCAGACCGTTAGAAACTGGGTCCACCCAAACATGGGAATTCCCGCCATCTTTTCCTTGTCCCCATGTTTGCCTGGCAATATGGCCGCCCCCACATAGTCCCACCTGTATAGAACATCATGGCGCCCTGCATTTGCATATTAAAATGCTAGGGTGAAAGGGCCAGGTTTTTCAGGGTTACATGAATGACATGCCTGGTCAAACCAATCCCCTGAGCCCTATGCAAATCCGATACTGCCTTCTCTAGCCTCCTCATATAACTGGCTTATTTCTGTGGCACTCAGGGTTTCCTCTCTCAGCTTTGGATCCCCCCTCCCTCTGTCTCTGTACAGGGGAGCGTCTTCCTTCTTTCTTGCCTGTTAAACTCTCCACTCCTTAAAACCACTCCATGTGTTTCCGTGTCATTTTATTTAAATTGGCGCAAGACTAAGGACCCTGGTGTTCCTCCAGTCACTGGAGCTGTATCACTTACAATAGCAATTGAGGTTTCAAAGAGCAACCCCTTCCTCCAACTACACCAACATGCACACACAAAATCAGGGTTTCACTTTGTTTTATGTTACAAATATTTTATTGCAATTTTTTCCCTTTAACAATGTCTGGATATTTTGGAATTAATATCTCAGACTTCTTTCTAATCCACATTGGTTCATCTTGTTCATTATGAACAGAGGATTCTACTTTACAATGTACTAAAATGTTGTTATGTATTTCAGGACCATTGAACATTCAAGCTGTTTATCATTTTCTTTGACCACCATCATTGCTGTAATGAATAGGGATTTAAGAGCAAAAGTAACGAGAACACTTGCTTAACCACTTATGAAAACATATCATAAAAGTAGAACAATCAAAATGGTGGATGCCATAGAGAAAGCAAGGTAACAAAATAGGAAGCCTAGGGACCGATAAAGTATATATACGAGGATTTCCTATATCACAAAAGTAACACTTCAGGTACATGGAAAAAGAATTTCAGTACCAAAAGGCACCTCCGTCTCACATCCACACATTCAAAAATAATTAAAATTTTACATGAAAAGTTGGAAACACAAAGTGAACTAGAAAAACAATATATAAATTAGGACAAACACTGCTTTGCAATGGGAGGACCTTTGTAAATCTGACAGTAAAATTGAAGAAGGAGTTTACTAGGGATCTATTTGACATTACAGAAGCATTCACATGCATACACCATAAAACCTCATATACAACATTATAAGGCAAACTACAGATTTGGGGGAAAAACACTCCACCATCCGCGAAAGACTGTATGTCAATAGTCAAAAAGACTTAATCAGAAAATGATAGCATCCAGCAGAAGAAAGACCTTAATGGGCTTGGCCCAGTTAAAAAATACCAATCGATGCCTAAGATACCTATAAAAATATGTGCAAACTGGATAACTAAAATAATGCAAATTAAAGCAAATTAATGCCATTATTTTTCCTGTATCTGAAAGGCAAAGATTTAAAAGAACCATAATCCCTGGTGCGGGCCCAGGAATAGATCAGCAGCCCTCATCTGTGGCCGGTGGGAGGGAGAGTTGCCTGGTCTATCTGGAAGAGTGGCCACCCGGGCCATTTGGACCAAAGGCCCTAAAGCATATATGCCTTTGGGGCATTTTTCTTTGTTTGGCAGTTTCCCCTGACTTTTCTGCAGTAGACGTGGGCTCTGGACTCCTCTCCTGATGTTCCCCAGGTCCCACCAGCCTGCCCACCACTTGGGCCGTTAGCTTCTCTACATGACGTGGGGTCTCAAGGGACTGGAGGTCCCACAGACATCACTGAGACAACTAGCAGGGCTCCCCAGAAGCTCCCAAACAGTCTCTCATGTGCGTCCCTTGCAGTGCCCCCCACCCCAATACCATGCCCATTTCTCGGAGTGACAATCGAGGCTAGTCTGAATTCCCTGAGCCTCACTGAGCGTGCCCAGTCCTGTGCCACTCTTCCAAGCCCTAACCCCCATGGGTGCCCACCTGGTGCCTCCCACCTCTGCACCCAGATGAGAATCATGTCATGTGCATCAGCGACTGCCAGGGACAGGCAGCCCACACAAGTCCTCAACGCAACCAGCCGCGTCTCAGTCTGATAAGGCTCAGCTCAGGCCTCAGCCCCACCCTCATAATAAATCAGTGAAAAAAGAAGGAAGAAAAATGGCAAAAGCAAGGAAACCTGATTAAAAAAATGAGGGGGAGATGGAATGAGTATATCTAGAAAGTTCTAATAATTCAGAACCTACAAATAAGTTAACCTGACAGGGAAAATGTGTGCATGTACGTGTGTGTGTGTGTGTGTGTGTCTGTGTGAGCGCAGGGAGACAAGTGATTTGCTGAAGGTCAAGGGGACCGGAGCAAGGCTATCTCCTTTCCCAGGCCTCTAGCTACCTTGACAAGAGGCTGCCCCTTGGCTTTGCAGAAATGACTGAGGAAGGTCAGGCGGGAGGGAAGGCAAGCCCTCTCCATCCCCTTGCCTGTCGAGGTCTGCGGGTCTCAACACACCTCCCCAGGCTTGTTGACCTCCCAAGGGGGCAGAGACAGGTAGTCCTGCTGCTTCAGGGCTTTGAAGAGCTGAATGACGGGCACCTGGGGCACAGCCTGGCCTGGGGGCTTCTTGACTTGAAAAGCCTGGTCTAGGTCCCTGATCTCAGGACAGGGTCCCGGGGAAGAAGGTTTACTCCGGAGCGAGAGAGGGCCGGGCCCCAGGCCGGGGAGGAAGCAATAGTCGCCCACTTGCTGCAGGACAAGGAGGCCCTCGGGCTGTGGGGATGTTGGGGACACATCTGCCCGGTGTTCCCCTGGGTTCAGGACAGGGCTTCTGGCCTCAGGGGGGACAGGATTGTTCCTTGGTGACCTGGGGGACTGGCCCTCAATTGGAGGGAGCTCCACATAGCCCTCAAACCCTGACTTCACAGGGCCTGGGGCTCCAGGGGGTCCACTGGCCAGCCCAGGACATAAGCTGGGGGTCTGGTCTGAGGGGAGGCCCAGAGAGGGAACTAGGGAGACAGATGAGGCCCCTGAGTGTGGGGTGAATACCAGGTCTGCAGAGGAGACATAACCAGAGGCCACTCCAGGGTCCTCACTGTCCCCAGAGCTCATGGGTATAGCCACAGGGCTGTCCTTTTGGTCCTGTCCTCCCACCCTTGGCCCAAGAGCAGGAGGGGCAGGGCCTCCCCCGGACTCCAGGGAGGGGCTCCCTGCAGCCCCCTGGCTCGGCCTCCTCTCCACTTCCACGGCCTGTCCCGGTCCCATCGCCTGGGCCAAAGGGACCAGTTGCACCTGCCCCCCAGCAGGCAGACACAGGTACTCCAGGGACCCTGGAGGTGGGGACTTCTGGCTCCCACCCTCCTGTGGGGGCTCCGGCTGGCCCAGGATGTCAGGCAGGGAGCGGCTGTGGGGCGGCCCCAGGTAGGGCCCATTGAAGTCAAAGCTGGAAGCCTGTTTCTCAGGTGTGTGGGAGGCGGCAGGCGGGCCTGGCTGGGGGCTGGGGGGCTGCTCTGTGGGTAGATCTGAGGTAGCTGGAGTCGTGTCAGGCCCAGACGGTGGATCACAGACATGCTTGGGGTCCTCTATGGTGAGAGGTGACACCTCGCTGTCCCTGAATCCTACAGGGAACACCCTGTGGGAAGAACATGGGCAGAAGAGTTGGGACCACCCTGGGCAGATGATTCGGCTCAGGCACAAGGGTCTTGGTGGGGTGGAGATGGTTCTCTGGAAGCCCTGATGTCCCCCAGATCTCACAGAGAGAACCTGAACGGGACAGGGTTGAGGGAGCAGGGGCCCCAGAGAAGGACATGGGACATGGATTCAGTCTTTCCGTGGCTCAGGAGCTCCATCCTCCATGCTGAGCTCAAGGTCTTCCTCCGCAAGGCTGGTACCCTCTCCCTTTTGACCTTAAAGTCCATCCTCCTTCAGCACCAGGCTCATGCCCAGCCTGTGCACTGGGCAACCCTTCCATCATTCTATCAACCATGCCACCCCCTTCTCCCTGCCAAGTTGGTGGTCAGCTGCCGGCTCAGGCACTGAGTTCCCGGGAGTCTGCAGCCCCAGCTACCCCATGAGGCCTCTGCTGTGTGACGCCTCTGAGGCAGCCAGGGAGGGGAAGGCCATCTGTTTCCCTCTTTCACTTCCGGTCACTCCCCTTGTCTGGCACTTCCTTGCCTGGAAAGAGGAAGTTCTTCCTCACATCCCCCCCAGGTGCCTCCTGCTTTAGTGCAAACCAGCTCCCTTGGATCCCTTCACAGTGAGCCACAGGCAGCCTCACTTGAGTCCCTGATTTCCACAATGGAGTCAGCCCCCCGTATGATCCCCAAAGGTCAGGAGTGATCCACGAGCCCACTCACCCCTCCAGCTCAGGGAAGTGGCTGCCCCACAGCCCCTGGTGTGGGGGACTTCTGCTGGTGAAGGCCGACATGCTGCCTGGGGGCCAAAGCTCTGCGCTCCCGTTCTGCAAGAGCAGAGACATTTGGGCCGGTGAGCATCAGGAGGTCCGAGGTGGGGGCAAGGCAGAGGGTGACAGGGGTGCAGGAGGATTCAAGGAGCCCCCAGACAAGAGAAGAATCTCCACTTCTTCAGGACTGGCCACGGCCTTTTGACACCAGCAAAGTGAGGCCCAGAGAGGGGCTGGGACTTCCCCCATGTCCCTGCTACCTGAGGACAGGGCCCTTTTCCTGTGATTTTTCTAACCTGGAGTGCCTGTCTCCATGCTCACCCCCATTTCTCCTCCACACCAGCCAAGAGACCCCTCCACAGGCAAAGCTGGCCCTGCCTGCCTGACTATACAGCTCCCATCACCCACACGCTGGTGTCTTCCCCATGGTCATCTCAGCCTCCCAACATGGCCCCCAGCCTCCTGACTCACCCCTTCAGCTCCCTTCCTGAAGGGTTTCTGTCTCCACCCTCAAGATGCCCTGAGCCAGAGCAACTTTTGCCACCAGGCACCACTGGGACCCTCAAAGCTCAGCCCAGGTATCTTGTCCTTGGGGAGCCCTTCTGTCTCCTGACACCCCATCCATCCTTGTAGCAGGAACCCCCTCTGTGAGCCCACCCTGTCCCAGGCATCCCCACACTTAATTCTCTCCACTGGGCTCCATGCAGAGCCCCGGCAGGCAGGGCCAGGTGTGGGCACTCCAGGGAATCCCGGGAATGAATTTCCAAGTGCTGGCCCCACTCCCAAAGCTCCCAAAGCCCAGTCCACCTACATCCCTACCACCCAAAGCCCACAGGAAGGGAAGGAGGAGGTGGGGACAGAGACAAGAGAGGCAGGAACAGAGAAGCCCCCACTCCGCCCCTCGCAGCAGGTTCCTACCTGGAACAGGTGGCTCTTGCTGGGGTTGGGGATCTTCTCCTCCCACTTTCTGCGCAGCCTGGAAGACACCACAGAGGTGACAGCCATCAGAGACCTCAGGGCCAGCTGCTCCCATGCTCATGCCCAGAGGGGAAACTGAGGCCCAGGAAGCGAGTGGCAGAGCAGGGCCTGGAGGGAGCTGGGTGGGATTCCCTGGTGCCCTCTGGGGTCTCGGCTACCACCTCCAGCCCCACAGAGTCCCCTCACCTGTACCCGTAGATGCCACAGAAGCGGAGGGCCAGGAGCACAGTGATGGTGACGAAGATCACGACGAGGGCCAGTACCCACATAGGCAGCACTTCCAGCAGCCGGGGAGAAAGAGGAATGTCAGCATCTGGGCGGGAAATCGACCTCAGGGCAGGGAGTGGGGTTGGTGCAGTATTCCCTAAGACCCCGCTCTGTGCAGGCCCAGGGCTCTGGAACTTACTGCCTTGGGGGATTAGGGGAGAGAGGCCAGATCCATGCTGGGAAGGGCATTGGTCTGAACCCCCACAGTGTTCAAAGTGCTGGGAGGACACAGGAGGGTCAGATCCTTTCCAGAATCTATAGCACAGGAGGTGGTACAGGGAGGGCAACAACCACTGTTCATGGCAATCACAGGGGACTTCCTGAAGGAGGTGGCATATTAGCTGGGCCTCCAGTAATAGGAAGGATTAGAGGTGGAGATGGGGAAAGGCATACTGGCAGAGGCTCCAGCAGGAGCAAAGGCCCCTCCAGAGGCCCCTGATCCCTCCTGCTGCCCAGCCCTGAGCTCCCAGGCCAGGTTCCTCCAGGACTCCCCTCTTCCTCCTCTCTTGGGCCCATTGGTCCAGCCTCCTTTCTACCTGGTTGTGGCCCTCTCCCTGGGCCCCTGCCACTACCAAGCCTGGCTGGGGACTTGGGTTGCTCCCAGTATCTCCTGTATCCTTACTCTCTCTGAAACCACCCCTTGGACTTGTCTTGTTCTACGGGAGTTGCCTGGTGGTCACTATGGTGAAAGGTGAGGGGTCAGTGCACGCAGCAAGTGCAGGGAGGTGGGAAGATGAAGGAATCACAGCAAAACCTTCCAATCCAAGGACCCAGTCTGTGGCTCTAGATTTTCTTGCTTCCATGGTAACAGGAAACTCGGGCTGAGCAACCACAAAAACTTGGTAGTCCCAAAAGCTAAGAAACCAAGGGCCATATTAACAGAAGCCTAAGTCCCAGTTTAAAGGAGGAGCGATCACGAGACCTGCTCTCCTCTGCGCCCTCAAGTCCTCACTTGCAGTCTGTACTGAACACCAGGTGTCACTTTCCAACGACTAGTGGTCCAAGGGGGGGAAGGAGGCCTGAGTGGAATGGGGTCTGGAGCCCCACATCTCTGTGCCCACCCAGAGATGTGGCATCCTCTGCCCAGCTGTGCTGTCTCATGAAGAGTGGGTGGAGAACTTCTGACTCCATGCCCAGTTTCTGCCTGCTTTACCCTTTGCCTCTTGCAGCTTGTGGGTCTGATGACCAGGTGGGAGGTGCTGTCTGCAAAAGCCTTCCCTTTCTCTTTGGCCACCATCTAATCGGGGAGACGGCTCACCTACAAGCTGTTGCAGGCCTGCTACGGCTGCTGCATTGGGGATTTTCTGGCAGTGAGAAACTATGAGCTGGTCCTGGCCAGAAGCTCTGGACTCCAGCCTTCACCTACCCGACTCGGTGTCCCAGGAGCGCGCGTCACTCCACTCGCTCCAGATCCCATTGTAGCCGGTGCGGAAGGTCCTGACCCTCACCCTGGCCCAGTACCTGGTGGAGGGCTCCAGGGCTGGTAGGGCCATGCTGTGGGCGTTCTGGAGGGTCTCCGTCTTGCTGTCCTGTGGGTTGGCGCCGAGGGTGAGGCCTGGCCCGGTGCCAGTGGGAGCAGCTGCAAATCCCTCCCACCTGGACCCTCGGCTTCACTGGCTCCTAGCTCCTGCCATACCCCAGGCCTGCTGCGGCTTCTCTCTCACCACCGTGGATCCTCCCTGAGGGCCCACCCAGGGACAGCACTTCGGATGGCACCGGGGACTCCACCTGTCAGTGCAGCCCCTGACATTGACAACACTGAGGCCCAGAACCCTGAAGCCACCTGTCCCACCCTATTTTGAGCCTTCTCAGCTCCCAGCCCTTCTGGGGCAGCCTGCACCCATATTGTGGCCTTTTCAGGAATGCAGTGCAGGCCGACTGGACTCTGGACCCTGAGAATGGGGGTTCAGGACCCCAGGGCCCGCTCCTGGCTCCACCACTGGCCCACCTCCTTCCTAGCCTCAGTTGCCCCATTTCTAGACTGAAGGTGTGGGGTTGGTCCTGTGGTTTCTGTTCTGGGCTCTGTGGAGGCAGGGGACTGAGCCCTGGCCTGGGCGCACCCCCGACTCATTAGAAGCAGCTCTGTCTGTGCCTCCATGTGTGTCCAGATGAGATTCCTCTGAGGAAATAACCCCAAACTTTCATGACTTTTGAAAACCTTCTTCCCAGTGGCCTTTCAACCCCTCCCTGCCCAGAGGGTCTTCTGTTGCCTGGGAATTCAGGGTCAGCTGTTCATGTTGGCCAAGCCACGCCACTTTTCCGAACCTCAGTTACTTCACCAAGAGACAGGACAGTGACCTGCTGACCACACAGCCTAGTGATCACCACGTCCCAGTGGCTACCTCTCACTGGTCACCTGCCAAGGGCCCGATGCCTTGCAGGTGGAACGCCTCTGGCTGCTTTCCCCTCTCCCGCCCTCCCCAGTGTTTCTCCCCTCCCCGGGCAAAGGCCCTCACCTTCCACGTGGCCGTGTCTTTCCTGTACTGGATCTCAAATGTGTGGTCTATGTGTTCGTATCGCATTTTCATTGTTTCCCAGCGCAGGCTGTAGCTGTCTCCATCCTTGGTCACGTTGAGGGATGGAGGGGCCATCTGGACTGGAGGGAGGGAAACTTTTAGGAGAGTCATCACACCCACCCTCCAACGGAACATTCCCCGTGTCTCATGCTAGACACTGGTGCTGTCTCCACTGGCACCAGACCCCAGGTTCTGCCCATGGTTGGATCCTTTTCATCCCCACTTCACTATATCATGTTTTGACCTGAGTGGTATTCTCGTGGGAGATGCTGAGATACACTTGTTTTGTAGTGATGTGGCCCAATGCTTGCACTACTCCTATTTTTATTTTTATTTTTTGCAGTAAAAATAAAACCACTGTTAGTTGGTTCTATTCTAGTCAACTGGCTATTTTTTTTTTTTTTTTTTTGAGACGGAGTCTCACTCTGTTGCCCAGGCTGGAGTGCAGTGGTGTGATCTTGGCTAACTGCAACCTCTGCCTCATGGGTTCAAGTGATTCTCCTGCCTCAGCCTCCCAAGTAGCTGGGATTACAGGCACCCGCCACCAAGCCCAGCTAATTTTTGTATTTTCAGTGGAGACGGGGTTTCACCATGTTGGCCAGGCTGGTCTTGAGCTCCTGACCTCACGTGATCCACATGCCTTGGCCTCCCAAAGTGCTGGGATTACAGGTGTGAGCCACTGCGCCCAGCCTGACTATGTTTTAGCCACTGTTATACATCCTTATTCTACATGAATTATTCCACTCCATTCTAACAGCCCTATATGGTGGGTACTATTAACCTTCACTTTTCACAAACAGGGAAACTGAGTCACAGAACCATTAAGTAACTTGCCCTAAGGAAAGGCAGCTAAGCAGTGGTAGAGGCAAAGATTGCAATCCCACCAGTGTGACGGGCTCTCAGAGGTGTAGGGAGTTGACTAAAGGCCAGGACATTCACATGTTCTCATCGCCGGAAAATCCCCAATAAAGCGGCTGTAACAGGCCTTCAACAACATCTAGGTGAGGCCTCTCCCCAGCCAGATAGTGGCCAAAGAGAAAGGGAAGCCCTTTGCAGACAGCACCTCCCACCTGGCCGGCAGACCCACAAGTTGAAAGAGGCAAAGGGTAAAGAAAGCAGAAACTGGGCAGGGAGTGAGAAGTTCTGAACTCTAATCTTGATCTGCCTACTAATAGCTGTGCAACTTTAAGTAAGCCACTCAACCTCTCTGAACTTCAGTCTACCCAAAAGAAAAAAGAGAATGCTTATAACCTTGATGCCTTCACTGTATAAACATAATATGAATGCCCGTAATTTGCTGAGGTCTCTTATGTGCCAGGCATTATATGAGGCCTTTAATATATCCTGTGCATTTGAACAATCAGAATTCCTTTTTCCAGTGAGGATCCCAAGAGAGTTAATGATAAATTCAAACCCAGGTAATTAAGACAAATTGGCCTCTGCCCTTCACATATGCTAAAGACTGGATGGAAGAACTTGGTCATCATGAAACAACGTGAGAGGCTCCATTGCACTGGGGTCCTTGTTACATCACAGAAACGAGGGATGTTAACCTCCAAGGATCAACACTATTTGTACACACCACAGGCTCCAGTTGAAAAGTACATCATAGATCAATTACATTAAAGATAGAATATCAGTCGGTGGGGAATTTCGGATATCAGAAAGAGGAAAATCCAATGAGGAATGAAAGGGAAGGTTTTGGTGACCGGACCAGGAGGGTGTGGTTAGCAGTGGAGATTTGGAGAGCTGCAGGATAGGAGAGGGAAGCAGAAGAAAAGGACAAGAGATCAGAGGTTTTAAAGATCTGCTCCTGTTTTTGGCCACTGCCGTCGTGGTTTCATTGCTTCTCTGTTCACTTTTGGTCACTGGACTGCATCTCTTTGAAAGTGACAAACATGAAGACGGGGCCAGGAGGAACCCTGAACTGATCAGGTTACACAATGAGGGTGTGCTGGTCCCAGACCATCCCCACAGCGGGCTAGGAGCAAACTCACTGTTCACTGAACTCTTTATGTGTTTCTCTGCCCTCCTTGGCTGAACAGAGATGATGTATTGGCCGTGGGTTGCGGGGTCGGGCACAGGAATCTGGCAGTGGTGCCTGGTGTGGAGGCTGCTGAGCTCCTCCCTCAGCACTGGGGAGCACTCTTCCTCCCTGAGGAGCACAGCAGAGCTGAGGGCAGGGAGAGAGAGGGCACACGGGAGGGAGGAGAGCTTGGGGTGGGCTGTGGCTTCTGCTGGGGCCTCAGGGACAGGAGGAAGCTTGGAGACAGCAAGGCCAAGAGGAGGGGAGGGGACGGAGAAAAAAGACGCTCACCCTGCATCCGGGCTGGGCTTGTAGAATAGGCCAAAGGAGACCGAGCTGGCCACCTCCTTCCTCACCTCCCAGGAGCAGCTGAGCACGGCAGCCCCATCAAAGAAGCACTGCAGGTTCTGGGGCTGGGCCTCATCCCCTGGGGTGGAGACAGGTCCTCATGTACTCCCTCATTCATCCCTCCCATAGCTCTCAGTGGGTGCCCACTGTGTGATTCATCACACAGAGGTCACGAGCTCTGGGGCCAAAAGACCAGGGCTGAAACTTCAGCCTGAACCTGCCAGCTGTGTGTCCAACAGCTCCGAGAGAGAGAGAGTTCTGTGCACCCGCACACCCTCCCGGGAGAATGGAAATAGTATCTAAGTTTCAGTGTTTGGGGATTGAACAGAAAAATGTGGGTAAGCCCTGAGCATCCTGCAGCCTCCATTAACACACAGCTGCTAATAGCACTATTGTCGTTATTATTGTAATTGCCATTGGCAGAGAACGTGCAGAAGACTGGAAACCCAAAGTGAACAGATGCAGGGTCCTACTGGTCAGTGGTCACAGTAGAGGTGGGACGGCCCAGGGACGCTACTGGAAAGATGGCAGCAGGAGATCCGGGAAGCCCCCAGGTGGAGCCCAGGAACCCTGCTGTGCCAGGAGCTCCTGATGAGCCCGCCCTCCCACCATGGGGCATTTCATGGGCTCTGGCAACATTACCTGGCTGGGAGTCCCAGCAAACCTCTGGGCTCCACTTGCTGGGACGTCCTGAGAGCCGAGAGCCTGGGGCCAGGCGGGTCCGAACTCGGGCCACGTAGGTGCTGCTGGGCATGAGGTGCTCTGGCCCCAGGGTGGCCTGGGAGGTGTTGGAGAGGAGGATGGCTGCGTCCTGTCAGGAGACAGTGGGTGCTGGAGGAGGGGTGCCGCCCATCCCTTCGGGCTGGGGCAGAGCTGGCCGTGGTTCCTACCTCCCAAGAGTCCTGAAGCCGCTTGTAGACCACCTCAAATTCCAGATCCCCCTGGGACAACCAGTGGCTCTGGGGACCCCCAAGGGCCACACTCCAGGTCAACAGGAAGTGGTCCTGGTCGGTGCTGATCTGCAGGTCCCTGGGCTCAGGAGGCTGGACTGGAGGGGAGGAAGTGAAGGGCACCTAAGGGCTGGACCGCTGGGGGGGCAGTCAGGGCCTGCATGGCCTTTTGTGTGGACACAGGGGGTTCCAGGCCACCCCTGCCCCCAGCAGCTGAGGGACCTCGAGCAAGACCCGTTTCCTCTGTGAGCCTCAGCCCTTCATCTGCAAAACTGTAGGGTTTCAACATGAAAGCAATGGAAAGCCGTGCAGATTGCAACGCGCACGTGACCCGAACTCCATAAAAAGCGCTGGCGAGGAAACTCATTGGAGCCTCCTCTGTCTTGAGGCTCCCCACTGCCTACGCTGTGGCCTGGGTGGCTCCTGCCAGCAGAGGGGCCTGCGGTTCAGAGGCCTCCCCCTCCTGCTGTCCAAGCTCCCTTCCTCCTGCCCGGGGTCCCTCCTGTTGTCAATGCCCGGGGCAAATGCCTCCGGCTCTAGGAACATCCTCGGATCTGCATCTCCAGGCGGAATCCCTCATTCCTTCTCTCATTTCGCCATAGCTCAGTGGAATTCCCTCCACCAGGGCCTTACCACAGATGAGGGATTCCTATGTTTCTGTGTCTGCCTCCCCTAAGGTGTGAGGAGATGGGGGTGGGTGGGATTGGTCCTGACCCCCTTCCCTATCTCCAGGCTGAGATGCGGCTTCTTAGTGAATTATGGGGCAAGGTGAATGAGTGAATGAATGAACAAATACGCGTAGGCAACTTTGGGGCTTCTCATGAAATCCTTGCAGCCACAAGGCAAGCATCTATCTCCTGGGAACTCTGGGTTGTTCAAGAAAATGCAGAATGAAGACATGGCGCCTGATTTCTGGTTTCTGGTGTCTGCTTGCTGAGGGATGGCTTTCAAACAAAAACATCCTCACACATAGGATGTAAGTGCTCTCTGCTGGACATGGGCTATGGCATGCTAGAGAATGTCAGGAATCATCAACCCAGAATGGCAGACACACAGCAGGGGAACCGCCCCTCCTCACCCACAGCCAGGACAGGCGTCCCTCATGGGTCACTGCACTCCCAGCCCCCGAGGCTGTCATGGAGGGGGAGTTCTTCCCGGCAGGGCCCTCTCGGAAGCTGCCACAAACTGCACAGACTGGGAGCCCCATGAGAGACCTGCTCAGCCAACTCAAGAGGTTTAGTTCACCAGCTCATTTCACAGACAGAGAAACTCACAGAGGAAGTAAAATGTGCAAGGTCTCCAAATATGGAGACTCAGAGCAGATCAGATGCATGCCTGTCACCTGCCCAGTACCTCCCAGCATCCTTCATTCATTGCTAATCTGCATTAGGCTGGACCCTACCTCGCTACTCAACACAGGCTCCAGGAGGCCAAGGGCCACACTTCTCTCCCTATATCTAAGTTGTCTCCATCGCCCCAGAAACCTTCCTTGTTTCCAGGCTGTAAGCTCCAAGGGCAGGGTTGCTGGCTGGTTTGTTGACTGCTTTGTTGGCTTATGTAGGCGCTCAAGGAAAGAAGGTTGAATGAATGAATTTTGTGTATATCTGAACTATGATTTGCATGTCCTCATGTCCCCATCTCCCAGCCAGTTGTGTCCTCATCATCTCTAGGAATGAGTGCTTTAGTTCACATCCTGAATTTCAACTTCTTTCCCAACTCCTGCTCCTCCAATCTACCCTGTAAGTCCCCTGTCCCCAGCATTCTCACATCCACATCTGATCATGTCATTTCCCCTCAGTGCTCTCCATGCCTAGAGGGTCCCCTCTACCTGAGACTGCAGGAGACAGAAGCCTCTCCAGGGACAGGTCCTTGCCTGTGTCTCCTGCTTCTTCCCACCGCTGTCCAGCCCTTGAAGCCGATGCTCCCTGGACACAATGGTGAGCAGGTTCCCCAGCCGCCCATGCCCTTCTGATCCCCCAGCCTCTGCACAGCTGTTACCCTGCCAGAGAGGCTCTTACTGCCCTCCCCTCCTGTCCACCCTTCAGATCTGAGTTGCAAAGCTCTTCCCTCTGGGAAGCCTGTTCTGATCTCCCGGGGGCCCTGCCCTTTACCCCCTGCATGAGGCACCCAGCCGCCACTGTCAGTAAGTTCTCACGGTGGACGGCATACAGTGTTTCCCCTCCCTCCAGCCTGGGCCCCCTGAGCTCCATTCGGGAAGGAAGGGACTCTCGTGTCCATCAAACCCACGTGTGGAAACGTTGCTTCTGATGGATTCCTGGTGGCCTAACTGATCCCCTCCTCTGGCAGTGGCTTTATGATGTTGTGGCAAAAAAGGGCAGGAAGCCATGGTCAGAGCCCCTTCCGTGTGACCCTTGCAAAGAGCACCAGGTGGCTCGGTGGTTAGGACCAGGGACTCAGACCATCCTGCACTGGATCTCAGCTCTGCCAGCAGCAGTAGAGAGGCCTTGGACTAGTCACCTCCCTCTGTCTCCATTTCAGCAGCAGCCAAAGGCACCAATAACAGCACCAAGCCTGCCGTGGTTCTGAGACTCCAATGACAGCCTGCAGTACCTCCTACCAGCCGGCCACCAGCATGGGTTTTTGCCACGTCAACAAAAACTTTCATAAAACGTGTCCCTTTTTAGGTTTAGCTTCATTCTAAGCAATCATTTCCTTGAATCCAGGACTTCGAAGTGCAGGTTATATTTCTTTCTAATATAGAGGCAAATAAAACCTAACTACCTAAAATGATCATCTACCCCACCCTAGACCACAGATGGCTTCATGGACCACTGTGGGATTTCGGCCCACACCGGGGCCCCTCCTCCAGGGCAGGGAGGAGACAAGCTCCCTGTCTACCATGCAGGAAGCCCCCAGGAAGGCTGACCCATCTGTGTCATTACTGCTCAGCTGTGGGACTTCAGAGGAGGCATCTGACCTCCTGGGCCTCAAGGGCCACATTCAGGAAATGGGTTGCTTCAGAGATGAGATGAAACAACTAAGCGGACAGAGTTTTCTAACTTGGTAGGTTTCTAAGTGAGTGGTGAGAACGGTTTTCTTCAAGACAAGCCTGCAGTGCTGGAAGCCCATGGCTTAGTGGGAGGTGGTAGCAGCCAGGGGCATGGGAGAAGCCTTTGTCAGGGGCCCCTCTCACAGTCCCTGCTCTGAAGTCTCCATGTAACCAGACCATACCCTCATCCCTCAAGAAACCCTCACCCAACCCCAAGCCACAGCCTTCTGCCTTGAAGACTCCCTGGACCACCCCTGGTGCCCCCCCCCCGGTCCACACAGGAAACCAAGCCCCGGGCAGGGCCCCCAGCCCCTCACCATGCTGGGTCAGAGTGACGGTGAGCCGGGTGCCCAGAGGCCTGTCTGGTTGGAATGAGAAGTAGTCAACGTCAGTGACGACAAAACTCTGGCAGGGAATGACACATCTCCTGGGCACGCAGCGGGGATGGGGGCAGGCTGACCAGGGCATGTCATCACTGAGGTCACAGGACACTGGCTCCAGAAGGTCCCTGTTGGGAGAGGACACGGCTTAGCCCAGGGTGTATGGGTATCACTGACTCATGAAAGGTTCCTTGAGTGCTCACCACATGCCTGGCTCTGTTCAGAATCAGGGGCCAGCAGTGATAAAACACACAAAAATCCTGCCCACGGAGCTGCCATCCTGGGAGAAGGGGACCCGCATGGAACAAAGTGTGTAGCGTGTGCAGTGGAGAGAACTTCATGTGGAAAAATAAAGCAAGAAGCAGGTGAGGAGGGAGGAAGGGCTGGGCCAGGGAGGCAATTTGAAATATGGGACAAGCAGGCTTCTCTAAGGAGGTGACCTGGGGGCAGAATGTTAAAGGCATCGAAGGAGGGACTGTGCAAATTGTGAGGATTTCAGGAAATGGGAATAGCACGTGCAAAGGCCCTGGGGCAGGCAGAGTTTGGTGGGCTGCGTGGCTTGGCCTAAAACCAGTGCCCAGGGAGTAGAGCGTGTAATAGGGAGGTCTAGGAGACCCCTCCATCTACATGATGGGATCGGATCTCACTGCGAGTGAGTGGGAAACAGTCATGAGCAGAGGTGTTGTAGATTTTGATGAACGCTTTGAAAGGATTCCTGAGGGTCCTCGGTTGTGAATAGACTGAGGTGGGAATGTGGCAATGTTGGAAGCAGGGAGCCCAGTTAGGAGGCTTCTGGAATGTTCAGGTGACAAGAAGTGGCGTGCAACAGGGTGGTCAGGCTGGCGTGGGTGAGATTCGTGTTCTGCTTGAGATAAGGTTGGCAGCATTTGCTGGTGGAGGGATGTAGCAGTCAGGAAGGAATGGTGGCAAAAGAGACTTAAAAACAAAACAAAATCCTCCCTGTTATTTAGCTTGAGCCACTAGGAGCTCCCATTTAGAAAGGGAGATGGGGAAGACAGAGGCAGCAGTGCAGCTTGGGTGAGAGCGGGACTTTGGTTGAGGACGTTTGGAGTCGGAGACGCCTGTTGTCTAAGTGACAGGTGGAGAGGCCAGTACGCCTGGAGGGCTGGAGCTTAGGGGAATTGTGGGCTTGAGGTCACCTTTGGGAGATGCCCCAGGGGCCTGAGGGGGTCTCTGCAGAGTGGATACAGCAGAGAGGAGGTCCATGGACTGGGCCTGGGCGTCTCGCCATCAGGAGGCAGCAGACAAGGAGAAAGAGGAGGGTGGGCAGGGCCCCGGGGGCACTGGGTGAGCTGTGGGCAGAGTCAGGTGCAAGAGAAACTGCAGGGAGGCCACAGTGGTCCTCCTTGTCAGGGGCTGCCCCTGGTCAAGTAGGAAGAAGGTGGAGGCCCCATCATGAGATCCTGCTCCCTGGGACATTTGCTGACTTGGACCGGAGCAGTTTGGGTGGCCTGGTAGGGGCAGCATCCTAGGGGAGTGGGCCCAGGAGGAAATGGCTGGAAAGACACTGGACGTGGTGAATGTGGACAACTCTTTAGGGAATGCTGCTGTCAAAGGAAGCAGAGAAAGAGGGGCCACAGGGTTGCCAGGTCAGGAGATGCCCAGGCACTGCACTCCTGTGGGCATCTGAGAGGGGGTTGGGGCAGGTTTGCAAGGCAATTGGGAAAGATCCTGGGAGAGGGCATGGTGGGTGGCACAGGGCAGAGTGGGGACTTGGGGGCCGTGATGTTCCTGAGCAACAGGACCAGACAGCATCGTGTCTCAGGCCTTAGACAGGAGCCCTGGTCCAGGCCCAGGCCCCGGCGGTGGGCAAAGGGGGTGGGGAGTGTGAGTGTGGGGTGGGTGGGGAGCTTCTCCCTGGTCCCCTGTTGTGTCAGAGCAGCAGGAAGCAGGTCACAGGGAGGGGCAGGATGGTCTTTGAGGAGAATGGAGAAGGTCTGACAGAGGCGCCCTGGAGAACTGAAGGCGGTGGAGGGGTGAGGGTGGCAGAGCCGGCCCCACCCCCCAACGCTGGGGTGACCTCCAATGGGTTGTCATCTGCCTCTCCGGTTCCAGCTATTTAATTATTTAATTTATGGCTGATTTAGACCCTGGCCAAGACTCCAGAGCAATTCTGGTCCCCTTCCCTTGTGGCACGTGCCCAGGAGAGCTTGGTTGGGAGAGGTGGCAGCCCACATACGGAGGGGGTCCTGGCAGAGCGCAGAGCCCCGTCCCAGACACGTCCACACAGCTTGCTCTGCCACTGCCTACCCCGTGGCCAGGGCTGGCACCTCACCTCCAGGGCCTCAGTTTTCCCATCTGTGAACTCCCAGGCCAGCGCCATCTCTCCCTGGTCTACTCTGGACAGGCAGGCAGTGGCACAGCTGGGGCTTCGTGGCCTGGCCCTGCCCACCTCACAGTGAGGAGGAACTAAGATAGGTCATGTGGGGCAATTGTGTTAAATTGTGATGAAACAAGAGAAGATTTTCACCATTGTCACCACCACCATAATCAACAACATCACTGTAGGAGGCACTCCGCAGAAACCCCAGGTCAGACGGCAGCACCCGGCCTCGCAGGTGCCTGGCAGAGCAGCAGCTCTTGCAGGGCCTCCCTCCTCCTCTGTCCTCTGTCCACTCCCACCCCGAGGCTGACCAGACAGGTCCCTCTCTACACTGCCGCCCCATGCCAGGCACAGGGGATGTCGTAGCCCCTGCCCGTGGCCCCTGCACCCAGCATCACTCACTCATTCACCCGGCGAATGAGGGTCACGTTGACGAGCCGCTGGGCATCCTGGGTGTCTGCCCACCTGCAGGTGATGTGGCTGGTGTAGTCGTTGTAGCAGCGCAGGGTCTGCAGCGGGATGGTTTCTGACAAGAGGGGTAGAAGGGGGTCACCTCTCTTTCCTGCAGGGACCCTTGTCACCATCACCCCCAGCTGCTTTGGGATGCCCAGCTCTGGGGAGGGGTCTCCCAGGTCCCTGCAGAGGCACCAGGTGGCCAGGCACATGTACATGTGTTCATGTCTGCCGGGGTGGGCTCCTGGTTGCGGACCCTCCTCTCCTGGCAGAAGCACGATATTCTGTTGGTTCTCAGCACGCTTTCTGGGCCTCCGCAGTGTGCTGTTCCTGGGCACGGTCCCCTCCCCCAACCCCAGGACAGGGACATGCATCAAGCACAGGCCTGGCCCCTGGACCGACTGTGCAGCCTGGGAGGGGGCACACACTCAGCACTGGGATGCAGCGTGGCAGAGTTCTACCCTGCACCCTCCCCCTCCTCTCTAGTCCCCGTCCTCAGGAGCCTGGTATTTGTTAAGGGGACTGTGGTCCCAGCATTATCACAGAAGCCAGGTCTCTGGGAGCCCTTGGGAGGGGCTGTTTCACCTCAAGAGCCCAGGAGCATCCCAGTGCGGGCTTCAGGCACAAGGAGGGTGCTAGCGGCTGAAGCAGGGAGAGAACCCCAGCCAAGGCCCTGCAGGAGCAAAGTCCCGGAGGTGGGAACCACTGAGGCACAGAGAGTCTGCTGGGGAAGGAGGGGCAGGGAAACGGCCAGAGCAGCCATCCTGGAGCCTGGGGGCCGGGAGTGCCGCCCTGAGAAATGTGGGCAAGGAAGCCAGACACGCTCAGCTGGACTTTCCAGGACAGGATGAGCAGGAATGTGCAGGAGGAGGGAAGCGGGGGAGGCCCAGGGAAGGCCAGGGGGAGAGACAGAGGGAGGGGAGCAGGAGGAGGGTTGGCGGGCAGGATCCTGGGGATAGGCTGCGGCCCTCCCCCAGGGTGCAGCAGTGAGGACAGGGACAGGGAAGTGGGTGGGAG
Source organism: Gorilla gorilla gorilla (assembly GCF_029281585.2). NCBI lineage: Eukaryota > Metazoa > Chordata > Mammalia > Primates > Hominidae > Gorilla > Gorilla gorilla. The sequence goes on along the minus strand of NC_086018.1, from coordinate 34,921,818 downwards.
CCACGGGACTCACCTTCTGCCCCTGCCAGGCTGCGCTCCCAGCACAGGGCCAGCAGGGCCATGGAGAGCAGCCCCTGGGCCAGCACCATCTCCCTGGTCAGCTCTGGACAGGCAGGCACCAGCACTGGTGGGTGCTGGCCATAGGCGTGACAGGGTCCTTAGTGTCCTGAAGTCCTGTGTTCCTGCCCAGCTGGGAGCCAGGCCAGACCCATTTCACAGCCTCTTGGGACCTCTCCCTCCTGGCCTCTGCCTCCTCCAGGCCTGCAGAAGGAGATGTCAGCAGTGAGCTGCCCCTCCCCTTCCACGTGTCCCAGGGACACCGCCCGTGTTGTGGGGACAACCCAGAGAAGTGGCCCTCATGCATGACCCCTCAGTCTCCTGCGGCATGAAGGCAATGGACATGCGCTGTGTGGCCTGAGGGACTGGGTCCCCACTTGGATCACTGACACCTACCACTGCACAATGCGCTAGAGAGCAGAGCAGCTGAGACGGGGGCCTAGGATTTGACTCCTACTAAGCTCCCCGTGGGCTGCTGGTCCACGGCTGTTGGATGCCACAGTGTCATCCCCTGGACATGAACACATGTACACACACATGTCCTCAATTCCACAGGGCCTGTGCTCTCCCCACTCCTGCTCCTTTTACCGTCATCCCCCCCACCCTCTGCTTGCCAGTTCCCTTTTCTCCTCGGAGGCCGGGGGTTTCCTCCCTTTCATTTCACTGGTCTGGGAAGTACCCAAGAGAGCAGAACAGACAAGTGTGGCTCCTTTTCTTCTGTTAGATTGTTGGAAGCTTCACTCAAGATGCCCACGCAAACACACACACACACACACAAACACACGGACACATGCAGGCACACACATGCACAACACACTCACAGACACACACAGATACATACATATATACACGTACACACAAAACATGCACACACATACCCACATGTATACACACAAACGCACACACAGACACACACACATAGGCAGACACAGACACACACAGATACATACAATATACACACATATACACACACAAACATGCACACACACATACAAACACACACAGAGACACAGACACACATACACACACGAACAACACAGATACATACATGTATATACACATATATACACATATACACACAAACATGCACACACATTCACACATACACACAAATTCACACACAGAGGCACACACATACACAGACACACATACACACACGCACAACACACACACACATACACACTCGCATATACCATCTACACACAGACATACACACACATATACAGATACATGCACAGACACACATACACACACACAGAATCTATCAATGGACATTCTGGCTGGAAACAAACTCTACTTGACCCCAGACTGAGAAGGAATCAGGAATCAATGTGAAGTGATGAAATATTCAATTTAAAAAATGCTAAAATCATTGATTAACAACATAAAAATGCCTATCTAAAACCCCATTTCACACCATTCCCCAAATAACAAGTTAATTATAAATTTAAATGTAAAATGTTACATCCTATGAAAGCTGCAAACCAGAGGAGTGAATGCCTTTGAACTCTTTAAGCTTAAAAGCATAGGAGACATCACAGAGACAAAGGCTGGCAGAAGTACATAAAAGTGAAATCTTCTGTAATTTGTCAAACTGACTGAACCATAAAAGGAAAGGACGGAGTGCAAACAGAAAATCTTTGCACCAATGTACTCATCCGTTAGGCTACTGTAACAACATACCATAGATGGAGTGGCTTACTAGTAACAAAGTTTATTTCTCATAGTTCTGGAGGCAGGGAAGTTCAAGATCAAGGTGCGGGCAGATTCAATATCTGGTGAGGGCCTGTTCCTCACAGTCTTCTCTCTGTAATCTCACATGGAATATGCAAGGGAGCTCGCTGGGGTATTTTATAGGGTGCCACAGGCACTACCTCCAGATATTCTCACATTGGGGATTAGGTTGCAACATAAACTTGGGTGCACTTCAACATATAGACCATACCAACCAGAATTATGGAGGACAGGTTAGTGTCCTTTACTGTAAAAGGTTAAAACAAATCAATATCATCAAAGAGCACAAACAATACTCACATACACAGAGAGAATTCATGATAGTGGCTGACGATATTGCAGTGTTTTCCATGAGCCAGGCATTATTCAAAAGGTTTTACGGATATGAATACATCTATGTATGGGTTACCACTAGAAGCTCCACTTTGTAGATGAGAAAACAGGGGTGGGATGTTATGTAATTGGTCGACAGTCACACGGTTGGTAAGCAACAGGTTGAGATTCGAGCCCGCAGTGGGCTGCCTCCAGACTCTGTCCCTGACCTCTGTGCCAATAGTGATTCAATTTCCCAAATGTCAAAACAGCGCACATCTATTCTGACGTATGCTAACCCAGCAGACACTTCTACAGACATGCACAGATACAGCAAAAATAAAAGAGTACATGAAGACATCTAAATCAGCATCCTCAGGGAGATTTGAGAATCGTAGCCATTTAAAAGAAGACACTTCTATGCAAAGAACAGAGTTCTTGGAATTTGAAGATATGAGATCCATAATTTAAAAAAAAATCGATCAAAGGCTGGGCGCGGTGGCTCATGCCTGTAATCCCAGCACTTTGGGAGGCCAAGGCGGGCAGATTACTTGAGGTCAGGAGTTTGAGACCAGCCTGGCCAACATGGTAGAACCCCGTCTCTACTAAAAACGCCAAAAAAAAAAAAAAAAATAGCTGGCCATGGTGGCGCACGTCTGTAATCCCAACTATTCTGGAGGCTGAGGCAGGAGAATTGCTTGAACCTGGGAGGCGGAGGTTGCAGTGAGCTGAGACCGTTGCCATGGCACTCCAGCCTGAGACTCTGTCTCAAACAAACAAACAAAAAACAACAACAACAATCAATAGTGGGCCAAACCACAGAATGGATACTACAAATGAAAAAGATAGATATATAAAATAGAGCAAATAGTCAAGGAGATGAAAAGTCTTAGAGAAAACTTTAGGTTTGGGAAAGAAATTCAAAAATTCCAGCATTCAGAAGCAGGGGGTGGAGAGAACTAAGAGCAGGTATGGCAGGCAGTGTCAGCTACCTAGTCTGAAAGACAGTGGAAGACCGTGTCCCTTTCCTCCTGGCAGCAGAAGCCAAGGTTTTAGCTGAGTTCATTGCTACACAGAATAAAAAGGTCTATTTCCTTCCTATACTCCGTTGCCACTAGGTGCAGTCAAGTGACTAAACGTGATCCAAGGAGATGAGAATAGAAACATTGTGTATGTCTTCCAAAAAAGGCTGCTCAATGGCAGTTGACTTAGGTGGGAGGGGTTCATTTTTGTCCCTCTGTCTTTCTTCCTTCTTCCAGCCTGCAACTTGGAGGTGATAGCTGGAGCTTCAGCAGCTATTTTGGACCATGAGGTTACCTTGAGGATGGAAGCCATATGTGAAGATGATGCAACAGAAAGAGAGGAAGCTGGATTCTCACTCTCACTCTGGAGCAACCATACTATCCTGAAACTGCTACCTCTGGGCATCTTTTATATGCTGGGAAAAAGAAACTTCTATGTTGTTAAGCCACTGTTGCTTAGGGATTTTCCATGTGCAGCCAAACAGATACAACAGCAAATGGGGAAAGCTTCACAGGGCTTTCAAGGAGACAACAGGCCACTCAATAAAGAACAAGACTCCTTTTAAAAATATTTTTTAAAGACAGTAAGGAATCTGTATTCAAGGAGGGAGGCTACTACAATGGGGTTTTGTAGTAGGGGACAGAGATCAGGGTTAACTCCCAAGATTCCTTTTAATAAAGCCATGCCCAGTTCTCACTGGTAAACTTTTCCTCTTGCTAGAATATGAGGATGATTCTAGAAATGCTTCCAGAAGAAAACAAATAGGATACTTTGAATGCAACAAGGGTCAGATTGGCTAAAGATTTCACATAAGAGACTCTGAACTTTAAATAGATGTCTTGAAAATACCAAGGGAAAATTATACTTAAACCTAGAATCACAAAATGCCAAGTTTTCTTTGACATTTAAAGGACACAAAAAATTTTGGGTATGTAAGGACAAAGAAAGTTCTTCAGATCTTTTCTGAAAGAAATTACTCTAGGTTATATTTCAGGAAAAAAAAATCCAAGAAAGCTGAAATACTGAGGTAAAGAAACCAGTAACACTTACAGATAAGTAAAGAAGAATATTGAACTAAAACTCAGATGATTTTAACGTGGGAGTTGGCTGTGAGGCTGGGGTGGAGAGTGGAAGAGAACTGAAAACTTGCTAAAGATCTCCTCTTGTTTTGGAAGATCATATATGTGGTAAATAAACCCAAATGCTGGTAGCAAATATGGTTTCTTTAAAAAAAAATACTATTTTTTTTTTTTTTTGAGACAGAATCTCACTCCATCACCCAGGCTGGAGTGCAATGGCATGATCTCGGCTCACTGCAATCTCTGCCTCTGGGGTTCAAGTGACTCTTGTGACTTAGCCTCCCGAGTAGCTGGGATTACAGGCATGCACCACCACGCCTGGCTAGTTTTTGTATCTTTAGTAGAGGCTTGGTTTCACCATGTTGGCCAGGTTGGTCTCAAACTCCTGGCCTCAAGTGATCTGCCCACCTTGGCCTCCCAAAGTGCTGGGATTACAGGCGTGAGCCACTGTGCCCGACCCAGAAAATATAAGTTCAATACATTTTAAATCCCTAAAAAGTAAAGAATAAAAATCACTAAGAATGAAGAGTAAGCATGGGGACAGGAGGATGACAGAGAAGGGGTGGGAGGGACAGAGAAAGGAAGAGAGAGAAAAGAGAAGAGAAAAACCAAACACCTTCTTACTCAAAATAAACATGCACATATTACATTTCCAAGCTCATGAAGAAATTGAATGGCAGGGATAAAAACTGGGGGTGGGGGGGAAGCAAAATACAAATTCACTCCAGACAAAAACAATTTCATAGGTCAACCTGACAAAGACTTTTAAATGAAGAAGACATCATGGCCAAGTAGAGGGTACTCCATACATGGAAGGAGAACCCTTAAGAAACCTATTTATGATTCAAACAAACAGATGAACAGATTAAAAGGGAAAAAAGGATAAGCTGATCTTGACAGACACTCCTAAATATTTAATAATAAACAAGACATTTCTGGTTAAATGAACAAACAAACCCTGGCAAATGAAGCAGTGGAGGAAACGTTGGCATCACTGAAAGTCTGCCAGAAACCAAAGGCGATGACAGAGTCAAGGGGGCACGTTAGTGTCCTCCTGTCAAAGCCTCACACAGGAGGCTCTCACTATTGTCTTTACTTCCAGTGGTCAATGTCCCTCAGATAATCTCTAAATTCAATGCAATCAACATGAAAATTCCGAAAAGGAATTTAATGGGCTTGGCAAACTGATTTTTATTTTTATTTTTGAGCTGGAGTCTCACTCTGTTGCCGAGGCTGGAGTGCAGTGGTGTGATCTCGGCTCACTGCAAACTTTGCCTCCTGGGTTCAAGCAGTTCTCCCACTTCAGCGTCCCAAGTAGCTGGGATTACAGGTGTACACCACCAAGCCCGGCTAATTTTTCGTATTTTTAGTAGACATGGGGTTTCACCGTGTTGGCCAGGCTGGTCTCGAACTTCCGACTTCAAGGGATCTGCCTGCCTCAGCCTCCCAAAGTGCTGGGATTATAGGCATGAGCCACTGCGCCCGGCCTTGGCAAACTGATTCTAAATTATAACAAACCAGAGATGAGAGACTTGCTCCATTTGCTAGAAAAATAATAAGGAATGTAGTGACAGCCAAATGGAACAGAAAACAATAAAGAAAATAACAAAGTACGTATAGAAGCCTAGGATGTAATAGGGGCACTTCAAATCATTGAAGAGAGGAGAAATCACACACTCATAATTAGCAATGTTAAGACAATTAGATGGTAATTATTTTTAAAAGTTACTTTACACATTACTCACTTCTCTAAATTCTAGGTGGGCTAAAAATCTCAAAGTCAAAACCAAAATAGTAAAATTATTAAAACTCTTTCTGTAATCTTAGAGGTTTACAAGACACCAAACCAGAAACCATAAAGTAAAAAGAGGTTTACAAGACACCTGTGATCTTAGAGGTTTACAAGACACCAAAATCAGAAACCATAAAGTAAAAAGTAATGACGGGTTTGACTTAACAATGAAAACATTTTTATATGACATAAGACATCTTAAACATGGTAAAGAAAAAGATAAGGCATAACCTGGGAGAATATATTTTCAACATATATAAATGGATTATTAATACACGTAATAATTGAGTCACTCCAAAAGTTAAGATGTAAAAGAGAATTCAACAGGAGAGGAACAAAAATTTTTCCACGTTCATCATAAATGAAATCCAAATGGCCAATCCACATATAGAAAATGTACAACTTCACCCATAATCAGGGAAAGAAAAAAATCACGCAACATTGAGAATTTCCATACATAATACTGGACAAAATTAGAAGACTGATAATTTCTCTAAAGGTAAATTGGCCCCTTTATGCACTACCTTGGGGACGTCAGCTTAGCTCAGCTACTTTGAGGCTGATTTGACAATACCTATTACAATTTCTAACGCACAACCTCTGCACAGCAATTCTGCATTTAGTAATTTAGGCTACAGAAACACTTTCATAGATGTGGAAAAATTAGAAAAATCTAGGTGTCGATCAACGTGAGATTAGATGAATTGTGGTGTACCCAGCCTAATAAATGCCACATATTTCTTAGGGTTACTTAACGAGTTAAATCTGTATGTATTATTGTAGAAATTTGGAAATATTCCAAAATACAATATTAAGTGAAAAAATTAGGTATATATATATATATATATATATATATAAAATAATCCCATTTCTGTAAAAAGAAAAACTACCAGCCTGGCACAGTGGCTCAAGCCTGTAATCCCAGCATTTTGGGAGGCTGAGACAGGCGGATCATCTGAGGTCAGGAGTTCGAGACCAGCCTGGCCAACATGGTGAAACCCTGTCTCTACTAAAAATACAAAAATTAGCCAGGTGTGGTGGCGCATGCCTGTAATCCCGGCTACTCAGGAGGCTGAGGCAGGAGAATCACCTGAACCCGGGAGGCGGAGGTTGCAGTGAGCCGAGATTGCACCACTGCATTCCAGCCTGGGCGACAAGAGTAAAACTCTGTCACAAAAACAAAACAAAACAAAACAAAAAACAAACAGGAAAAGAAAAACTATATGCTTGTATCATGCTTAGAAAATGTTCTGGAAGAATACATGTGGTGAAAAGAATAAGCTATGGAACTAGGGAAAAGAAATTGCTGGGGACTTTGTCTCTTGTGCTACATAATTCTAGATTATTCTAATTTTCATGAAGGCAGGTTTCTGTGTAGTTGCTTGTTTAGCATTAAACACATTCCTTATACAACTCATGAATTATCCTGTGGTGTTGGTATATCTGTATACTGGAACAATATAAATAAAACTGCTGGATGAGAAAAAGGGTGACCAAAAGCTAATAGGAAATGTTTACTCATTATAAAATGATTACAAAGCAGGAAAGATGATAGAAAAAAATTAGAATTGGGCTGTACAAAAATATAACAGCAGGGTTTTTGAAGACTAAAAATTGCACATATGCAGCTTGTCGCTAGCACCTGTCTGACAAGGTCCCAGTGAAATACCTGCCCTTTCATTCTCAGGGCCAGTACACACACCTGCACACACCCTGAAGCAGGCACCCCAGATACCCACCCACCCAGCCAGCATACTTGGGTACAGAACACACACACCTGGGCCCCAACCCAAATCAGCAACCCAAATCAGCAGGGCAGAGTGTCATAACTAAAAAGACAGACAGACAGAGAGAGAGACTGAGAGAGAGAGAGAGAGAGAGAGAGAGAGAGAGAGAGAGAGAGAGAGAGAGATTGCTGGATAGTGCCTGGTATGTCTCTGGGCAAAGTGCTGGGCTCTTTCTCAAGTTTAAAGTGAGCTTCTCAAGCCACACCGCACCCAGCTCTGGGCCTCAGCGCAGCAAGCTTCCAGGTTTCACCCTCTGCCTCTTAGTCTCTTTGCACTCCTGCATTCCCAGACATCCGCACATGCACATACACACACAGGCACACACACAAATGCACACACAGGCAAACACACGAGCATGCGTTCTCTCTCTTTGTAAACCAAGATGTCAGGGACTATCCATGCTCCCCATTCCACAGATGAAGAGACAGAAGCCCAGGGTGTACAGGGGGTGCTCTCACTACCACCAGCATCTTAGTGACAAAGCGAAGACAGACTATAGGTGCCTGACTCCCAGGCCTGAGCTCTCTTCACCCCACTAGGCGTCCTTCCCACCAGGACCAACCAGATCCCGCTAGCGAGGCTGAGTCCTCCCCAGAGCTCTCCTACAACACCCAAGCAGCTTGGCACCCCTGGCTGCCTCCCCACCCACTGGCCGCCCTAGGAGTCTGGGCTCAGGTCATCCCAAGAGGCCAAGCCCTAACTCCTCCAAGTCCCCAGGGCACAGCTACCCACAGGACGCCCCCCAGGCTCCCCCTGTCCTTTTCCATCCTGGACTCCCCACATTCCCCCCTGCTCTGACCCCACCCCTCAGCCCTGCTCCTGGACGCCGGGCCATACCTCTGTGTGGTGGGAGAGACCAGTCTTCTTCTGGAGCCTCTAGGCAGAGTGAGCCTCCCACGTTTCCTATTTATGTTGATGTCATCAGGAAACAGAGAAGCAGAAAGAGGAAGCAGTGCCGGCCCAGGCCTACTTTGCTAATAGTGCACGTGACTTTTCTTACTTCCAGAAAGCCTCCTACTCCAATTTACCTTCCTATAAACTCCCAGGCCTCCTTCAAGCCTCAGCTGACGCAGGGCCTCCTCCACGCAGCCTTCCCTGACTGCTTGATGGGGATGCAGGTGGAAGTGGCTGCAATAACCGTAGCTGGTTTGAGCCCAGAGACAGACAGATCTGTGTTGGACTTCCAAGTCCACTGCTTCTTAAAGCGTGTCCTTGTGCAAATCATCTGCGTGTTACTTCCCCGAGCCTCGGGACATCCATCTGTCTGTTACTTTTGCAGAAGCATCTACAAACCTGGAAGGACTGTTGAGGGAATCCAGTGAGATTCTGTGCAGGAAGACCTTAGCTCAGAGCTGGCCACAGGAGAACCCCCTACAAGTGGTAGCTGGAGGCATGTTGATTTCCCCGATGTCCTCTTTGCCCTGCCGCCCCACCCCACCATGTGTCATATGATCATGTGTGTTCATGGCTATCTTTCCTCTGACACTATCTTCAGTGCTGGCTTGTGTCCGGCTTGCACTTCCCTCCCAAATACCTAGCACATGGCCTGGTACAGAGGAGAAATTGCACCTTTGACTGTGTGCAAATGAATAGATGAATGAATGAATGAATGAATGAATGAATGAGTGGCTCCCTGAGCACAGCAGGGCCAGCAGAATTAAGGTCAGGTGAGTGAGGCAGTCTCTCACGCTCAAAATTTAAACAGGCATTTAAAAATTCAGTAATTGATGTAAGTAATATTTTAATGCAATATGTTTTAAAAAAGTCCCAACTGATGCAGAAACTATTCACGGTGAACCAAATATGAAAAGTTTGAATAAAGACAAGATGAGTCACAGTGCCAAGACACAATAAAACGCAGTCATATTTCTCCTACATGGGGCTGCCTCCCAGGAGAAAGGGCAGCAGGCAGGAATGAGGGGAATGGAGGGCAAGAACGAGGGGAATGGAGGAAATGGAGGGGCAGGAACCTGCCTCGAAGCCACTGGAATTCTGGCCTGATTGTTGTTCTTTGCTTTCCTCCTACCAGGAAGGGCAGGGTTGGCCAGGAAGAGCTGGCAGGGCCTCACCCTAGCAGAGAAAGCCCAGGGTAGAGGAAGGCATGGGTGGTTCTCTCAGGCACTCCGGTCAGTGTGAGGTCCCTGCCTGGCATGGAAAAACCCTGCAGGGGTTTCTCCAGGGCTGGAGAGGATGGAATTAAAGCGGCGTCCCGGGCTCTCTTTTCTTCCAGGTGTCCCCACTCTGCCTGTCTTTGCTGAGGTCCTCTGTGGGACTGGGAGGCTGCGGGCCTGGATGCCCTCAGGAGCACAGAGTATGCTGTCTGGTGGAGAAACGAAGAACCCGAGACTCTGAGTCAAAATCACTCTAGACACCAGACCCAAAATGTGAAGGAGCTTTAGGAACACCTCAGCCAATTCACTTGACTGACCCTTTCCTTTTAAAAGTCGTCATAGAGCAGCAGGGGATAAAAATCTACATTTGAATGAGTCTAACAGAGTTCTCTCAATAAGTATTAAAAGTTCTAAGCGAGAAGAATCACACCGTCAGGAATGCATTGAATGTTTTCGTTTGTTTGTTTGTTTTTTCCCTCAGTGGTATGTAAAATACCGTGTCTTGCAATTGACGATCTTTTAGAGACTAAGAAACCCAAGAAAATGTTGGCAAGAACGTAGTACTCATAATGACCAGGGCTTGAGCATTTACGCTGTGAGCAGACCTTCGGCTGGGTGCTTCTCCATCTCTTCCCAATAACCTTTATGTAGCTGTTACTGTCTTCACCTTACAGATGAAGAAATTGAGGCATGAAAAGGAAGATAACTTGTTGAAAGTAGTAACTCGTATCTGTTAACATTGCATTTTTTTCCATTTCCATTTTTATTCTGAAACTATTTCAAAATACAGAGCGTTAAAGGAACGATACAAAGGACTCTCACATACCCTTCATGTGGAAACCCCCTTTGAGTTTCACTAAGCTTCTCAATAATGGTTTTGTAACAGAGAATCCATCTGGGACTTTGCATTCTCTCTAAATGCATGGCTGTTAGTTGCCATGTCTTTTGGGCCTCCAGTTTGAAACAGATGCCTTGTTTTTTCCTTGACATCTCGAAGACTGCAGGTTGGTTGTTTTGAATAATGTCCCTTGATTTGGCTCTGTCTAATGATTAGAACTGGGTTATGCTTTTTTGGCCAAAATAGCACAGAAGTGATGCTGGATCATTCTTGGTGAGTCCTATTAGCTTTCATTGTCAATCTGTCCCATCACTAATGTTGTTCGCTCTGATCATTTGATTAACTTGACGTCAATCAAGTTTCTCTATTGTAAAGTTACTTCCCCTTCCATATCGTAATTTATAAGCATTTGGTAGGGAGATACTTTTCAGCTTTCTCATCCCACTCCCACACTTGTATAATTTCAGTATGCAATGATGTTCCTTAATTTAATTAAACGTTATCACGATGATCATTGCCAAATGGTGACTTTGAAAAATTCTGTCATTCAGAAGTCCTAGCCAGAGCAATCTAACAAGAGAAAGAAATAAAAGACATCCAAAGAGGAAAAGAAGAAGTCAAACTTTCTCTCTTCCTTGATGATATGATTTTATACCTAGAAAACCCTAAAGACTCCACCAAAAGTCCCCAGGAACTGATTAACAACTTCTATAAAGTTGGAAACAAAATCAATGTGCACAAATCAGTAGTATTTCTATGCACCAATAAAGTTCAAGCTGAGAGCCAAATCCAGAATGCAATCCCATTTGCAATAGTCACACACACACACACACACACACACACACAAATAAAATACTTAGGAATGCAGCTAAGCAAGGTCATAAAAGATCTCTACAAGGAGAACCACAAAGCACTGGTAAAAGACATAATAGATGACACAAACAATTGGAAAAACATTCCATGCTCATGGATTGGAAGAATCAGTATCATTACAATGGCCATACACCCAAAGCATTCCACAAACTCAATGCTATTCCTGTCAAACTACCACTGTCATTTTTCACAGAATTAGAAAAAACTATTCTAAAATTCATATGGAACCAAAAAAAAAGCTCGAATAGCCAAAACAGTCCTGAGCCAAAAGAACAAAGCCTGAGGCATCACATTACACAAATTAAAACTATACTAAGGCTACAATAATCAAAGCAGCATGGCACTGGTATAAAAACAGACACATAGACCAATGGAACACAGAAATAAAGCTGAATACCTGCAGCCATCTGATCTTCAACAAAGCTGACAGAAATAAGCAATGAGGGAAGCACTCCCTATTCAGTAAATGGTGCTACGATAGCTGGCAAACCATACACAAAAGAATGAAACTGGACCCTTACTTTTCACCATATACAAAAATTAACTCAAGATGGATTAAAAGTTTAAACGTAGGACCTTAAATTGTAAGAATCCTAGAAGAAAACCTAGGAAACACCATTCTAGACATCATTCTTGGGGAAAAATTTATGACTAAGTTCTTAAAAGCAATTGCAATAAAAACAAAAATTGACAAGTGGGTCCTAATTAAACTAAAAAGCTTCTGCACAGCAAAGGAAACTATCAACAGAGTAAACAGACAACCTACAGAATGGGAGAAAATATTCACTCACTGCGCGCAACAAGGGTCGAATATTCAGAATCTGTACAGAACTTAGGCAATTCCGCAAGCAAAAAAATAATAATAAAATAACCCCAATAAAAAGTGGGCAAAAGAAATGAACAGACACTTCTCCAAAGAAGACATACAAGCAGCCAACAGATATGAAAACTGCTCAATATCACTAATCATCAGAGAGATGCAAATCAAAACCACAATGAGATGCTATCTCGCACCAGTCGGAATGACTAGTATTAAAAAGTCATAAAACAATAGATGCTGGTGAGGCAGCAGAGAAAAGCAAATGCTTATATGCTATTGATAGGAATGTAAATTAGTTCAGCCATTGTGGAAAGCAGTTTGGAGATTTCTCAAAAAACTTAAAGCAGAACAACCATTTGACCCAGCAATCCCATTACTGAGTATATATCCAAAAAGACACCTGTGCTCATATGTTCATTGCGGCACTATTCACAATAGCAAAGACATGGAATCAACCTGGTTGCCCATTAACAGTGGACTGGATAAAGGAAATGCGGTATATATACACCCACAGAATACTACACAGCCATGAAAAGAATGAAATATGCCCTTTGCAGCAGCATAGATGCAGCTGGAAGCCATTATCCTAAGCAAGTTAATGCAGGAACAGAAAACCAAATACTGTATATTTTCACTTATAAGTGGGAGCTAAACATTGGGTACTAACGGGCATAAAGATGGCAACAATAGACACAGGGAACTACTTAGAGGGGTGAGGCAGAGAGGCAAGGACTGAAGAACTAACTACCCGGGTACTACACTTACCATGTGGTTTGGGATACGAATTATCATTTTTCACAGAATTAGAAAAAACTATTCTAAAATTCTAAAGTATTATGAGATAACAAAGGGGCACGTATACCCCCTGAGTCTAAAATAAAAGTTGCTATTGTTAAATAAATAAATAAATAAAATGTCACCATTCCTTTTGTATTTAATAGTTGGCATTCTACCTAAGGAAGAGTTTGTTTTCCTTCTTGTGTTCTTTGTTAACTTATATAATCAGTGTGGACTCACGGATTTCTATTTTATTAAATGGCTTACAGTCAGTTCCTACCATGATTTATTTTAATGCTCAAATCATGCCAACTCTGGCCAGTGACAGCTCCTTCAAATGGGCTCCTGTGTCCTTTTCAATGATCCCCATCGTTCTTTAAGACCTCCCTGACTTTCAGGCAGCACGAATTGCTCATCTCCTCTCCTATTTACCTTGCCCTGGGCTCGGACTTGGGAATTTTCTCCAAGGGGCTCGGGTTCCTCATAGTAGAGAATGGTATTTAGAGCCAAGATACACACACAAGGTGATCTTGCTCCCTGCTGCTCAAGTGTCACTGCCCTCAGGTCTCTCACTGGACAGAGCCAGAGAATGAATGAACAAATGCATATATTGTACTTACAGCTATATATTTTTTTCTTTTTTTGAGACGGAGTATTGCTTTTGTTGCCCAGGCTGGAGTTCAATGGCACGATCTTGGCTCATTGCAACTTCTGCCTCCCAGGTTGAAGTGATTCTCCTGCCTCAGCCTCCCAAGTAGCTGGAATTACAGGCATGCACCACCACGCCCAGCTAATTTTTTTTTTTTTTTTTTTTTTTAGTAGAGACGAGGTTTCACCATGTTGGTCAGGCTGGTCTTGAACTCCTGACTTCAAGTGATCCACCTGCCTCGGCCTCCCAAAGTGCTGGGATTACAAGCTTGAGCCACCACGTCCGACCAGCTGTATTTATTTCTACACCTATCATTTTGAAAACCATGAGTTCACACTTACACTGCCAGTTCCAATCCAATACCACAGGGTTCTTTCTAGCTTTCTCTCTGTCTATATCTGTACCTCCCTTCTTGTCTGTGTGAAACTACACTATTGTTGTCAGTGTATTTACATAGTTTCTCCCCTCCTCCTGCCCCACTGAATATAGCCCACTTCCATGCTGGGCTGGGTCCTGCCCTGTACTGACACCCTCTGTTATGAGGTTGGCTTGTGTCTCCCAAAAAGATATGCAGAAGTTCTAATCCCCAGTATGTCAGAATATGACCTTATTTGGAAATAGGGTCTTTACAGAAGTAATCAAGCTAAAATGAAGTCTTATGGGTGGGCCATAATCCAATATGACCGATGTCCTTATAAAATGGGGAAAGTGTGGACACGGAGACAGACAGCCCTAGAGATAAAACAACTGAAGATACACAGGAAGGAGAAAGTCATGTGACTGGAGGGATCCCACAAGTTAAGGATCACCAGGGATTGCCAGCAGCCACCAGAAGCTGGAAGAAGGCAGGAAGCATTCTCCCTAGAGACATCAGAGAGTATGGCAGTGCCAGCACCTTGACTTCGGACTTCTAGCCTCCAGAACAGTGAGAAAAGACATGGTTGTTATTCTAAGCCACCCAGTTTCTGTTATGACAGCTCTAGGAAATTGACACACCCTCCTCGTTTGAGTCCTGGCTGCCCTTGGACTGCCTTCTGGCCCTTAGCAGACCTGCCCAGTGACTTTGACCGAAAAGGAAGAAAAAGAGAGAGGGAGTCTGGAATCAGAATATTAATACAGACCCATCTGCATCCAAAGGCTGTGTTCCTAACTCTTCTTTTTATAGGCTAATAGGCGAGACCAAAATAAGCCTATTAGCAAGCCGATCTTAGTAAGCTCTCAAGCAGGTGTTGGTGCACTCTGGTCTACACACCAAACATAGACTGCAGCCTCTTTTAGCTCAGCCCATGAGCTAAAAATGTTTTCTTTTTTTAATTTTTAATGCTTTTAAAAATAGCAAAATAAGAATAATATTTTGTGACGTGGAAATTACATGAAATTCAAATATCAGTGTCCATAAATAGTTTTTTTTTTTTTTTTTTTGAGACAGTCTCGCTCTGTCACCCAGGCTGGAGTGCAATGGCATGATCTCAGCTCACTGCAACCTCCGCCTCCGGGGTTTAAGTGATTCTCATGCCTCAGCCTCCCGAAGTCACTGTTGATGCTGCTAGAAGGGCCAGAGAGAGCCCAGGCTGGACAGGCAAAACCTGGCCTCGCCAGACTTCCAGAGCCTGCACAGAGTGTGTAGCTGAGAAGTCTGGATTCTGGTGCCAGACCGACTGCCTAGTGAGAAGCCTGGCACCACCGGGTCAGGTTAGTGCACTTTTTTTTGTTTGTTTTTTGTTTTTGAGACAGAGTTTTGCTCTTGTCCCCCAAGCCGGATTGCAATGGCACGATCTTGGCTCACTGCAACCTCTGCCTTTTGGGTTCAAGCGATTCTCGTACCTCAGCCTCCCGAGTAGCTGGGATTGCAGGCACCTGCCACCATGCCCAGCTAATTTTTGTATTTTTAGTAGAGATGGGGTTTCACCATGTTGACCAGGCTGGTCTTGAACTCCTGACTGCAAGTGATCTGCCCGTCTTGGCCTCCCAAAGTGCTTGGGTTACAGGCGTGAGCTACCGCACCCGGCCCATAAAGTTTTATTGGAACACAGCTACACTCATTCATTTTTGTTCTCTGTGGCTGCACGATGTTTTTGTGCTGCAATGACAAGGTGAAGTCATTAAAGCAGACACTTTACGGCTGGCAAAGCCATATTTACTATCTGGTCTCTTACAGAAAAAGTTTGCCAGCCCTGTTCTAGCGTAGGCATTCAAACAGCATCCTATTGGAGTATGCGGAAAAGAGAGATGACTCAGTAAGGGAGGCATGGGAAGACTTCTAGGGGCAGTGACATGGGCACTGTGGAGGATGTGAGATTTTGACATTTGTGGCCGGGTGCGGTGGCTCACGCCTGTAATCACAACATTTTGGGAGGCCAAGGTGGGCGGATCACGAGGTCAGGAGATCGAGACCATCCTGGCTAACACGGTGAAACCCCGTCTCTACTAAAAAAAATACAAAAAAAATTAGCCGGGCATGGTGGCAGGCCCCTGTAGTCCCAACTACTCTGGAGGCTGAGGCAGGAGAATGGCATGAACCCGGGAGTCGGAGCTTGCAGTGAGCCAAGATCGCACCACTGCACTCCAGCCTGGGCAACAGAGCAAGACTCTGTCTCAAAAAAAAAAAAAAAAAGATTTTGACATTTGTTAATGTATTCATCCTTTCAAAGAGCACTGAACACCTACTATATGCCAGGCAATGAAATACGGAGATGACATCATCAAATTTACAACTTAGAGAGGGCATGCTTCTACTCTGAGTTGGACGTCCTCTCTGTCCTATGCAGCAGAAGGAGAACCCCCCACTCAGAGCAGAAGCAAGTGGAAGCCAGAGACTCATCTCTGAGGGAGTCAGAGGAGGATCCACAGAGGAGGCACCCCCAGAGCTGGACCTTGGAATCTGTGGAGGTTCTTGTCAGGCAGAGCAAAAAGTGTATCTGGCAGCCTTCTTGGAGGTGGCGGCTTTTGCCCTCCCTGGGATCTACTGTCTGACCTGGCTAACTGTGTAACTGTGAGAACACCATGCAGTCAAGGGAACCTCCAGTAGGACTGGCCCAAGACCCACTTCCAGGCTCACAGGTAGCAAGTGGCATCCCAAGGTCACAGCCACTCAGGGGCTGAGTTGAGGCCAGCGCTACCTCTTATGGCCTCAGTGAGGAATCTAGGAGCAAATGTGGGGTCCAAGCTTTCTACTCTTTCTTCGCCCATACGCTCCAGCTCCTGGGACTTTGGGAAGAAAGATGACCAAGGGAGGCTCAACATTGCCCCACATGCACAGGAAACTTGGTGAGATCCTGCCTCTGCCCTCCCCTGTTCCTCTGCAGAAACCCTAGTTGAGCATCTTCCATGTTCTGTTGCAGCTGCTTATGCTTCTGTCTCTCTCACTAGCCTGACAGCCAATCAGAAGCAGGGATTATATCGTTTATTTTTGATCTCTAATGTTGAGGAATTGTAGATGCTCAATTAATGTTTATTGAATGGAGTAGGATATAGATGAATTGAATGGAGCAGACAGGAGGCGATTAGATCAAGTAGGAAAGACACTAAAAGGTGATTTCAGTAGGACATGTGTGGCCTCCCTACATCAATCTCAAAAGTTCCAGATTTTTCCAATAGTGCTTTTTGGGGTAAGTTCTAAATTCCCTCTATGGGTCTTACCTGGGAATTTATCTACCATCATGTATATTTTTTCAATGTTACCATATCTAAGTGGAGTTCCTTCTTTGATCTTGAGAAACGGCAACTACCAAAACCTCAATTTATTATCTCCCTAGTGCAGCCAGCCCCGGTCCTGAAGGTCCTTCCATAAACAAGTTACACTCAGGCCCTCATGCCCTCTTACCATCCCACCTGCTGTCAGACTGCATTTGTGATCATTTTGCTGTCCCTCCTGCAATCCCCTAGTCAGACCTTAATTAAATCTCCAAGAGCTTCCCACCAGAAGGTCCTGCCTCACACCCCTCTTAGCTCCTGCCCTTCCTCACAAGGCTGCCATGTTGCACAACTCCAGGGGGCGCCATTCCCGTTGTGTTCTATGGGATTGTAAATGGTTTCTCCTGAGTTGTACGGCACAATGACCCTGAGTGGTCACCAGAGTGATGTGTTGCTCCCTTGCTCAAAAAACCCCACTTGAGGTCAGGAGGTCGAGACCAGCCTGGCCATCATGGTGAAACCCCCTCTTTACTAAAAATACAAAATTAGCTGGGCTTGGTGGTGCACACCTGTAATCCCAGCTATTCCGGAGGCTGAGGCAGGAGAATCGTTTGAACGCGGGAGGTGGAGGTGGCAGTGAACCGAGATCGCACCACTGCACTCCAACTTGGGCAACAGAGTGAGACTCTGTCTCAAAAAACAAACAAACAAACAAACAAACAAACCCATCACCCAGGGAATTCCCAATACCCAGGGCCTTGACTCTAAGCCCTTAGAGTTATTTAAGACACTCCAGAAACCTACCTTCCAGCCGTACGTAGCTTCACCCTTCCCAGCTTCCTTGAACCAGGTCGTTTTCCCCAAGCCTGCTCTGAAACTCATCTCTCCTAAGACCTTGCGTCACGAATTCCCATTTCTCTCTTCTATGTTTTCAAACCAAGTTGTTTTTCCCTCAGCCATAAATAATCAGGCTGCACCCAGCTCTAAAAGCAGAAACCTTTTTTTTTTTTTTTTTTGCCCCAGGCTCCTTCCCAAACCCCGTCCTTCTCCCCATTCTGTCATTCACTTCATTCTACCAACCTTTCTAAAAACCTGCTGGGAGCCAAGCCCTTGCTCTGGGCACTTAGGACATATTGGTGACCAGAAAAAATGAGGCCTTTGAGACTGTTATAGTCTTGCAGGGGAGATACACAATCCACAATGAACACACTACATTAGTAAAGAATACAAGGCAAATGACACTTTGGAAGGTGAGTGTCAGTGCAATGGAACAAAGAAGTGGAGCCATTAGGGGACTAGATGGATGATGGGAGGGCAGATTCCAGCATTAACTGGGATGGTCAGGGTACACCTGCTCAGGCAGAGGATGTACTCAGCGTTCCTAAAGGGCCCACCTGCACTCACTGTCAGCATTTCTTTCCTCTCACTTATTCCCCAACCCAGTGAAACCTGCTCCGCAAACGCTGCTTTGTCCACAGGGACCTTCCTTTTGCCCAGTTCTAGAGCTACCTCCTATTCTGTTGCAGCAGAATTTGGCATTGTGGAGCCTTCACTTCTGGACACCTGTTTGTGCCTTGGCCTCCAGGACGCAATACTTGCCTGTTTTCTTCCCTTTCTCTAGTTCAGGGGTGTCCAATTTTTGGCTTCCCTGGGCCACATTGGAAAAAGAAGAATTGTCTTGGGCCACACATAAAATACACTAACACTAACGATAGCCAATGAACAAAAAAAAAATCGCAAAAAAAACTCATAATGTTTTTATGAATTTGTGTAGGGCTGCATTTAAAGTCATCCTGTGCTGCAGGTGGCCCACAGGCCAAGGGTTGGACAAGCTCATTCTGTTGGATCTTTGGCACTCTCTGTTGTCATTTCCTTTCTTTGCCCATCCCTCAAGTGGTGGTGTTTCCAAGACCCCATACATGCTCTCGGCTCATCTCAAGCTGTGTCTCCCATAGAGAATTTCATCCACACACTCACTCTGAAACTCACATCTCTGTTTCTCACTGTAGCCCCTGGATACATCAACAGTCTCCTTTCTGTTTATGAAAGGCAAAGATCTTGCCCTCCTGCCACTGACTTCCTCTATATAATGAAATCTCAGGAACTGGGAAGGGGTGGGGTT
Organism: Gorilla gorilla gorilla; assembly: GCF_029281585.2. NCBI lineage: Eukaryota > Metazoa > Chordata > Mammalia > Primates > Hominidae > Gorilla > Gorilla gorilla. The sequence continues at coordinate 34,902,211 of NC_086018.1, read as the reverse complement.
CCTGGCAGAGCTGGTAGAAGGCAGTGGAGGGTAGAAGGCAGGGCATAGGAGAGAGAACAAGCTCATCTGCCTGCTCCTGGCTCCTGCTTCCCATATTCCCCTCCAGGTGGCTGAGCTAACGGGGAACAGACATGACAATATGGACGTGCAACCACGTGACTTAGTACAAACACCAACTTGGCCAATGGAGGAACAATGAAGCAGCTGGATCCCAGATGTCACTCAGGCACAAGGTTCTGGTTGATTGTAGAAAACACCATTTCTTTTCATTGAACCACACTGACTTTCCACATAGCCACATGTTCCCATGTAGGAACCCATATTAACAATCACCAGACTCCCAAGGAAACAAGCCACCATGGGCAAGAGTCAGCAGAAACAACCAACAATAGATATAGACCTCCGAGGAACAAAGATCTTGGAAAAAATCAAATCTTGGATATAAAATACAAGGATATAAACCTTCAAGAACCAAAGAACTTGGAAAAATCAGATCTTCGATATAAAATACCTTCCTGTCCCCTGTCCCAAGAAGGTGGAACTTGATTAGTTGAAGCTACTCACAGTAATTTTCTTCTTTCCTGTGATTGGCTTATGAAGGATCATGTGATCTCAACCTGGCCAATGAGACAAGGGGAGATGTTGTTTCTACCTCTGGGCATCGCCCTTTGCATGTGATACCTGGAGTCCCCTAGGCCATCATCACTCCAATTCTGGACTGTCAGAGCGCAAAGAGGGGAAGCACCTGGGTTCTTGATGAGGTTGAGACCCTACACAGCCCTGCATGGTACTATTGTGTCCCCAGACTCTGTGTCTGAGCAATGACAAACCCCTTGTTTGTTGGCTACTTTCAGTGGTTTTTCAGTTGCTTGCAGCTGACAGCACTCTGCTGTACTCGCTAATATGCTGTGTATTCTGTTCCCCTTCGTGAAGGCCTTCTTTGTCTGCTTCACCTCTCTGTCATCCCTGCACCATCTCAGTGACTTTGTCCTGAACCTTTAGCTCTTCCAAAGCCGGAAAAGTGCCCAACACACATCTCACCAGCAGGAGCATCCTGAGCCGAAAGCAGGGAGCCCAAACCTCCACTTCCCGACACCATGTTCTGGTTTTCAGGGGCAGGCCAAGGTGGTAAAGCAGATACCAGGAACCGAACTGTGTGGTTTGGAGTCATGAGGAAGATAAGAGCCATCAGCGTCTGATCTACCGCAGAGGCAGATACAGCAACTGCTCTCGAGTGAGAAGTTGCAGGAAAACCCCTTCATAAGAAATAATGCTCCCTTCTTAGAGATGGGGCTCTTTCTCAAGATCTCCAGGTAGGAGGCTTCAGGGCTGAGGGACTTCAGGCCATTACTGTTGGCAGGTAGAAGCTGCCCAAAGAGAGGGGTGTCCCCACCGCAGGCTGATTACAGTGATGGGAAAAGCAGGGTTGTTCTGAGGGGCTGGCTGTCAACAGGGAGCTGGGCCCCAGGTGCAAAGGTAGGAGGGGAACAGGGATGGGGAAGGGCAAGGCAGTCTCCACCTTGAGCTTTCTAGGCCATGGGAAGGAAAGTAGGAATTCAGCTGTCAGATGTTAAGTGGGCCCCTGCTGTCGGAAACAAAGCTGGCACCAGAATGAGAACCGAGAATTACGGAGCACTGGGAAACAGCAAGTTTCCTCCTGCAAGTCCCTCCTGACTCAGGTCAGGACAGGTCCCAGGGGATAGATCTGAGCTGCCAGTCTGGGGGTCAGGGGCACCAGGGGGCAGGAACCAGGCAGGTTGTCCCTGAGAACGCTGTTCTTTCTGTGGGGTTGGAGGCTCTGCTCTAGGTGAGAATGCAGGGCTCTGTGGGAGGCATCCCGGGAGGGACCTGGACAGACAGACCCTGTGAGTGTGGCTTGGGCATGAAGTTGCATCTGAATGAGGACACTCTAAGGGCAGTGGTGCCAGTGGAAGAGCCAGGAGACGTGAGTGTAGTGTACTGGGCCCAGAGAGGGCAGGCTGTGCTGGGGCCCTGTACAGCCCTGGGAGCTGGCAGAGAAGTGGGAGGGACCCACATGACGCCTGTTCCTGTCCTGGGGATCCCCACCTCACTGCCACTGGCAGGGACCTGTCCAGGATACATGGATTGTTCAGACTCTGTCCCTACTTTCAAACACATGTCCCCTGTGGTCTCCCTGAGACCCTGCTTCTCTCTAGACTATGGTTTTATCCAGACTGTTTGTTGCATCACTTGATTCCTTCAAGTTGATAGTTTCCTTAGTGATAGTTTGATAGTATGACAGAGGAAGTGGTAAGTATGTGTCCCGGGGTGACTGGCATGGGGGTGGGGAGCTAACTGGACACATAGGGCCACTCACACCAGATAGACTTATTTGGCAGGGCAGGGAGGAGTTGAGGTTTGGTGGGGAGGCAGATGAGGAGAGCTGACTGGATTCAGACGGTGTGGTATTGTCAACCCTGGATCCAGGGCCATCAAGGTCCCTCTCATCTGGGAGCTGCCCCAGGGACTTGACCCTCAGCAGCTCCTTCCATCCAGCCCAGCCCATGGGGCAGCCTACAGTGCAGCTGGCCCTCCTATGGGTGCCAAAAATTCCCCACATTGCCTGCCTCTTCTCAAGGGCCCCGCCCCTGCAGCCTCAAGGGTTCCTGCTCCCCTGCATCAGGGCGCCTCACACCAGCCAGGAGCGCCTTCCATGTTCTTAGGATCTTTGTTTTCTTGCCAACTACAAGAGGAAACTTGACAGAGGTAGAAAATCTGATTGGTTGAGGGGAGTCAGAAAGGTTCCAGAACTGTGTCCCATGCCCTTACCGTGCGCAGAACTGTGCTTTCATGGCCCTGGAGGAGAGCTCTTGTCCCTTTATTTCCATGAGGATGAACCCCCACTCTCAATGCTGCCTAAGAGAGTGGGCCCTGAGGAGGCCTTTACTGCCCACTTGGCACCAAATTACTAAGAATGGAAGAAAGGCCAGCTGTCTGGTGGTCCCAGGCCAGCTGGAACTTGTCACCACCTTCCCCAAGGTGACCATCGTGGTCAGGCACAGCACATCAACTTTCTAGCTCTCCCTAGTCACTGCCAGAAACCCAGGCTCCCAGGACATCCCTTAAGACCCAACTTCATCCCCAAGTCCTCCATACGTAAGTCCTCTTAATAGCATCTACTGTCTGATCTCTCAGCCTTTCCAAGCTCTTCCCTGTACCTGTGGGAACTCATGGTCTAGCAAAATCCCCTGCTCCTTTTCTCTGACTGTTCTCTTCATTCCTGTTAGGGGTTGAATTGTGTTACCTAAAAATCCATATATTGAAGTCCTAATCCCAATACCTCAGAATATGACCTGATTTGAAGACAGGGTCTTTACAGAGATAATCAAACTGAAATGGGGTCATTAGAATGATCCCAAATCCAATATGGCTGGTGTCCTTGTAGAAAGGAGAAATGTTGAGACAGACGCACATTCAGAGAGAGCACCATGTCAACATGAACATGCCTTGTGCAAGCAAGAAGAGGGACCTGGAACAGGTCCTTCCCTCACAGCCCTTGGAAGGAACCATTCTGGAGCCACCTTGATCTCAGACTTCCAGCCTCCAGGACGAAGCCACCCATGTGGTACTTTGTTCTGGCAGCCCTAGGACACTCATGCCACCCTCTTGTGCCAACTCAAACCTGTCCTCCCTGAGCACACTGCTTCCTTGCAGCTCTCTCCATTGGAGGCTGATTTTCTCCTTCATTCCTGCCTTCTAGAATCCCCAGCTCATTTGCAGCTCATTCTGTGCTGCTGGCATCTACCAATGATCTGGTCAGCACCCACCTGTCCTGATAACATCAGCACCCAGCTCTTGGTCTCCCTCCCTCCACTTCCTCAGGTTGCCATCTCCCAAGAGCCATCCAGCCAATACCTCGACCTCTTGGTCATTCACCTCATTAGTGGCAGAGCTAGTTTCTTTCCACACCAGCAGCAACCAATAGGTGAAGAACACCAGCCCTGGGGTTAGCCTACTTGGAGCTGATTTCTGGCCCTGCCACCTATGGCTGTGTGTTCCTGGGCAAGTCTTTTCATCTCTTTGGGTATTAATGTCTTTGCCCATGAAATGGGGATAATACTAACAATGGTATTTACTTCGTGGTGTTGTTATGAGGACTAAATAAGAAAATCCAAATAAGGATCTATGTGGCACATAAACTCTGAAAATGCTATTATAAATAGCATATATAAATTTAAAAATGCTGTTATTATTTCCTGCAAATAAGAGCATTCTAGCAGGTAGAACTTTGTAACCCAAGAGGATGGGAATAGAGTTAGAGAGAGGGCAGTCCAGGGGACTGTTTCCTTGATTACTTTATATAATAGTGGTAAAACGAGGTCTGAAATACAGAACTTCTAAGTCCCAGAAAATGACTGTAATAAATATGATCAATTTATATTTATTGTATCAGTCAGGGTCCAGTGCGTATACAGAAATCACACCAATTATCTGACCAGAGAGAACTTAACATGAAGATTTGTTAATTAAGTACAGAGTTGTTAACTAGGTAACTAAAAGATTAAGAGAGTGAGCCAGAAAGAAAGAGAGAACTGTAAGGTATCATGGTGGTAACAACTGCAGGAAGCAGCTTTCACCCCTTGCAAAAGGGAAGAGGTTAAAATTATAAAAACTGAGAAACCAAGAGGAGGAAGATGAACCTGCGATCTCTGAGAAGGGGTCACTGTTTTACTGGTGTGTCAGTCTGTTCTTGTGCTGCTATAAAGAAATACCTGAAACTAGGTAATTTATAAAGAAAAGAGGTTTAATTTGCTCATGGTTCTGCAGGCTACATAGGAGGCATGGTGCCACGTCCACTTAGCTTCTGAGGAGCCTCAGGGAGCTTCTACTCATGGAGGAAGGCAAAGCAGGAGCAGGCGTGTCACATGGCAAGAGAGGGAGCAATCAGCCCCAAACAAGTTTGAGACCCGATAGGGCAGTCATTAAATCTTAAAGCTCCAAAACAATATCTTTGACTCCATGCCCTGCATCCTGGTGTTAGGGGATGCATGCCCTGCATCCCAAGGCCTTGGGCAGCTCCACTCTTGTAGGTTTGAAGGGTGCAGCCCTGTGGCTGCTCTCTTCAGTTGGAGTTGAGTTCCTGCAGCTTTTCTACACGAGGTCCTAGACTCTTTTAAATAACCAGATCTCATGTGGTTGTTGAACTAACTGAGTGAGAACTCACTCATCACCATGGGGATGGTGCTAAACCATGAGGGTTCCCCCACCCCTCCATGATCCAATGCTTTCCATTAGGCCCCACCTTCAACACTGGGAATCACATTTCAACATGAGAGTTGAAGGAGATAAACATTCAAGCTCTATCATTCCTCTCCTGGCACCCCAAATCTCGTGTCTGTCTTGCATTTTAAAATACAATCATACTTTTGCAATAGTCCCCCAAAGTCTTAACTCATTCCATCCTTAACTCAAAAGTCCCAAGCTTCAAATCCCAAGTCCAGAGTCTCATCTGGAGATGAGGTCCTTCTGCCTATAAGCCTGTGAGATCAAAAACAAGTTATTTACTCCTAAGATACAATGTACCCAATGGTACAGCCATTGGGTAAATATTCCCATTCCAAAAAAGAGAAATCAGCCAAAAGAAAGGAGCAATCAACCCCAAACAAGTTTGAAATCTGGCAGGGCAGTCACTAAATCTTAAAGCTCCAAAACAATCTCTTTGACTCCATGCCCTGCATCCTGGTGTGAGGGGATGCATATCCTGCATCCCAAGGCCTTGGGCAGCTCCACTCCTGTGGCTTTAAGGGTACAGCCCTGTGACTGCTCTCATGGGTTGGAGTTGAGTTCCTGCAGCTATTCTACATTGAGGTTGCAAGCTGCCAGTGATTCTACCATTCTTTCCCTTTCTTTCTTTCTTTCTTTTTCTTTCTTTCTCTTTCTTTCTTTCTTTCTTTTTCTTTCTTTCTCTCTCTCTCTCTTTCCTTTCTTTCTTCCTTCCTTCCTTCCTTCCTTCCTTCCTTCCTTCCTTCCTTCCTTCCTTCCTTCCTTCCTTCCTCTCTCTCTCTTTCTTTCTTTCTTTCTTCTTTCTTTCTTTACTTCTTTCTTTCTTTTTGAGATGGAGTCTCACTCTGTTGCCAGGCTGGAGTGCAGTGGTGCAATCTCGGCTCACTGCAACCTCCACCTCCTGGGTTCAAGCAATTCTCATTCCTCAGCCTCCCAAGTGGCTGGGATTACAGGCACGTGCCACCACACCTAGCCAATTTTTGTATTTTTAGTAGAGATGTGGTTTCACCATGTTGGCTAGGATGGTCTCCATCTCCTGACCTCATGATTGGCCCACCTCGGCCTCCCAAAGTGCTGGGATTACAGGTGTGAGCCACCGTGCCTGGCTGATTCTACCATTCTTGACTCTAGAGGGCAGTGGCTCCCTTTCCACAGCTCCACTAGGCAGTCCCCTGGTGGGGACTCTGTGTGGGGATTCCAACCCCACATTTCCCCTTGGCACTGTCCTAGTAGAGTTTCCCTGTGAGGGCTCCACTCCTGCAGCAGGCTTCTGCCTGAACACTCAGGCTTTCCCATATATCCTCTGGAATCTAGGTGGGAGATGCCAAGCCTCCTTCATTCTTGCATTCTGTGCACCTGCAGGCTTAATACCACATGAAAACTGCCGAGGCTCACTGCTTACACCTGCTGGAGTGGCAGCCTGACTGTATCTGGAGCTCTTTAACCCGAGACTGGAACCAGAGCAGCAGGGATGCAGGGAACAGCATCCTGAGACTACACAAGGCAGTGGTACCCCAGCCTGGCCCCTGAAAGCATTGGTTCTTCCTAGGCCTTTGGGCCTGTGATGGGAGCAGCTGTGAAGATTTGCCTTCAAGGAAAATCTTGAAAATGACTTCAAGGCCTTCAGTGTCTTCAAGACCTTTTCCCCATTGTGTTGGATAGTAGCACTGATTCCCTTTTAGTCATGCTAATCTCTTTAGCAAGTGACTACTCCACGACACTCTTTTAAACATATTCCTCTCCTGAAAATGCTATTTCTTTCTCTGTCACATAGCCAGGTTACAAACTTTCAAACTTTTACACTCTGCTTCCCTTTTAAATATAATTCCAACTTTAGGTCATTTCTTTGCTCCTGTATCTGAACTTAGACTATTAAAAGCAGCCAGGTCCTGTCTTAAATGCTTTGCCACTTAGAAATTTCTTCTGCTAGATACCCTGGGTCATCACTCTTAAATTCAAACTTCCACAGATCCCTAGGTCATGCATCAGTGCAGTTCAGTTTGGTGCTAGGGATAAACAGGGATGATCTTTACTCCAGTTCTCAAGAACGTCCTCATTTTCGTCTGAAAATTCTGTCAGCATGGACTTCACTATTCATATCTCTATCAGCATTTTGGTCACAAACATTTAACCAGTCTCTAAGAAATTCCAAACTTTCCCTCATATTCCTGTCTTCCTCTGAGCCCTCCAGATTCTTTCACCCTCTGCCCGTTACCCAGTTCTAAAACCACTTCCACATCTTCAGATATCTTTATAGCAATGCCCTACTCTTTGGTACCAATTATTTGTGTTAGTCCATTCTTGTGTTTCTGTAAAGAAATACCTTAAACTGGGTAATTTATGAAGAAAAGAGGTTTAATTGGCTCATGGTTTGGCAGGCTGCACAGGAAATGTAGTGCCAGAATCTGCTCAGCTTCTGGGAAGGCCTCAGAGAGCTTTTGCTCATGGCAGAAGGCAAAGTAGAAGCAGACCCATTACATGGGGAGAGAAGGAGTGAGAGAAAGAGAGAGAAGGGGGAGGTCCCAGACTCTTTTAAACAACCTGCTCTCGTGTGAACTGAATAAGAACTCACTTATCACCAAGGAGTTGGTGCTAGGCCACTCATGAGGGATCTGGCCCCACGATCTACCCACTTCCCACCAGGCCCCACCTCCAACACTGGGAATCACATTTCCACATGAGATTTGGAGGGGACAAACACCCACACAGTATCAGCTGGTGCTGGTGTCTTGTGTGGGGGCCAGGGGAAAAGGGGAGTTTCTCATCAAAACTGGTTCTGCCAGGGCTGGAGAAGCTGCAAAATGGATTTAAATGCTGTCACAGGAAATAATTGCTGCTGCTAGGGTGAAGGGTGAAGAAGTATTCCTACAGTGAGGCTCACTGGAGCAGCAAGTAGGCAGGAAGGTGCAAGTCCTCTCTTCCTCCAACCTCACAGCTCACAGCTTCCCTCTAGCACCCAATTTGGCAGAGGGTACCAGGAACCAGCTGACATCACTGTGGTTGGGAAGTCCCAATTCCAGTATCACAACAAAGTACAGAGGGATGAGTTTGGAGCTGAGAGATAATAGCTTAATAACTGGCATAGGCAGGTTTTTTTATATGGGCGTAAAATAAGGAAATGGGCTGAGAGCGAGTTGGGAAGGGACTGGGTTATCTAACAAAAAGATGAATTCTTGTGGCCACATTTATCAGGGAATTCCCTAGTTTTCTCTGTTTATGAGCACTTTGACAGCCATTAAGTGACATCCTCCCAGAATTTAGAAGACAGGCCCTCACTCCAAGAGCTAAACTGTATAGTCATGCAATGCAAAGATAGGCCAACCACCTCATAAAACAGACAAAAAATGACAATCTGAGGGCAAAAGTTTGCAAAAACGTATGCAAAATACAGAGTTGGTATCCTGAATAGCAAGAGATATTATAACTAAGTAAGAAAAATATGAACATACTAATTAACAATAGTTCATAAAGGAAGAAATGCAAAGGGCCAATACATGTAAAAAAAAGTTTAATCAAACAGGCATGTAGCATCACTGGTGAGCCATCTCTGGGTCTCTGTACTTCAGGCTTCAGAAACATCTTGTCCCTTTTGCAAGACTTTGAACTCATTCATCCCATAGTACTTTTGTTGCTTTGGTATTCTTTGACCCAACCCCTTCTTCCAACACACAGATACACACACACACACACACACACACACACACACACACACACACACAGACACACACACAGATCTTTAGAGGTTCTATGATTCAGTCATGGGCACTCTAAGATTCTAATTACCCGGTTTTGAAAGTTGTAAAATGTTAGAATCAGCAAGAGTTAATGTTGCTGCTCAAGGGTTCCGCTTTTCAAGCAGGAGGGGCACAATCCCTAGGCCCAAATCACCAACCATCCCAACTTGAGTTATTTGGGCCGAAGTGTACATTATTGAAATGTCAAATGTGTGAACAAGTCCATCCTGCTCTGCAGGAAACTTGATGATGACTTCTCATAGCACTACAGGAAGAGAATGCAGCTTGTGAAAGTCTACTTAACAGCCATAAGCATATCTCATACACAGTTGCTTGATGGTTTACTGTTTCTAGGGGCAGTTTTATTCCTTGAAGAAATTGTTATAGTGGCATGGCGGGAACAGGAGAGTATGCTGGAGGTCTCCATGTTTCCTCCAGATTCCAGCTGGCCTTTACTATGCCATAGTCGCCATTTCAAATTGCTTAGTTTCTTGTTAAAGCTTCTTTTTAGGTGGTCTTATTTTTTTAAGTCTGTGTTATTGATGGGTGCTGTGTGGCAGGCAATGTACAAAATATATTTCCTATTGTCGCAAAAACCATGCAACAAAGGGAGGTATGAAGATAAGGAATCTTATCTCCTTATACTTGACTTTTTCATTCAATCATGTTTCTAAGAATCATCCGTGTCATCATTGTGCTATAATCACTGTATAAACCTACTGTTCTCTGGACAGGTGTTTGGGTTGTTTACATTTGTTGAGAGCTATTACGAGGAGTGCTGCCATTATTATTAGACCATTTTACAGATGGGAAGACAGTCACTTACCCAAGTTATCCAGCAAGGAGGTAGCAGAGCCAGAACCCATGTTTTTACCTCCAGGGCCTCATGGCCTCCCCTGCTTTCTTTCAGCATCTTCCTAACAGCCTCTAAGTGAGTGGTTGTCTGCCTTTCTTTTTCAGCATGAACTCCCCCCTCTCCACCCCCACTCCCATGCTCAGCTGAACCTGTCCTTCCTGTCCGTTGTCCCATTCCTCATTCCCCCTAAGGACAAACCTCCAGCCCGTGGTTATTGTAAGGTTATTCCCTGCACTTGTTTGCAGGGAAACAGAATATTAACCAGAACTTCAAAGGTGGAAAGTCCCAAAGTTTTCAGCCTGGGAAGAGAGCTCCAGGTCCCTCCAGCCAGCAATGCTAGGCTTGGACTCCTGCCTCACCCTTTCCTCTCCAAGGGGAGACTCACCACAGCCTCATCCCACCCTGTCTTTCAGGAAAACCCCACTCCTACCACGTGGCCAGCAATGCTCTTCTGGCATAACAGATCAAAATAATTAATTTATGCCAAATGAAGTCAAAGCTCTGAAAACTGGAGAATAAGAATCTTTTATGGAAACCAATTTTTAAACTTGTAAACTATATGTTACCTTTAATGTCATATTTGACACATGCAAAAGATTATGTGTAACCTATATGTAAGCCATAAAGTATAATAAACAGCTGTGAACCCACTCCCCACCCACTCAACCCCAAGTATTCCAACAAATTTCAGTACCTGTTACTGATACTTACCTATGTATTCCTCTCCTATGCCTTTGCTACCTCCCTCCCAAAAATAACCACTATCTTGAATTTTGTATCTGCTATTTCTGTTTATAGTATTTGAGCTTTAAAAAAATAGAATCTTATCTTCTGATAGTTGATTTTTCATTCAATTACATTTCTAAGAATCATTCATGTTGTCATTGTGCTATAATCACTGTATGAACCTACTCTTCTCTGGACAGATGTTTGGGTTGCTTACATTTGTTGGGGGCTATTAGGAAGAGAGCTGTCATGAATGTTCTTGCTTATGTCCCAGGGTCACGTGCAAGGTTCATTGCTGAGTCATAAGATATGAGAATGTTCAACGCTACAAAATAATTGCAAACTGTCTTCCAGAGATTGAACCAGTTTGCACTCCTCTTATTACTACTGAGTATCTTTTTATATAGTTATTGACCATTTTTTTTCCTCTTTAATGGAATATCTAATCATGGCTTTGCCCGTTTTTTATATAGTTGTCCTTATTTTTCTTATTAATATGTGGGAATTCTTTATGTATTCTAGATACTAATCTTTTGTCAGTTACACATCTTGCAAATATCTTCTAGTCTTTGGCTTATCTTTTCTCTTCCTTGTGTCTTCTTTTTGTTTTTTGTTTTGTTTTGTTTTGTTCTGTTCTGTTTTTAACAGGGCCTCTGTCGCCCAGGCTAGAAAGCAGTGGTGCAGTTGTAGGTCACTGCCACCTCGAACTCCTGGGCTCAAGTGATTCCTTGCCTCAGCTTCCTGAGTAGCTGGGACTACAGGCACATCAGCTAATTTTAACATTTCTTTTATAGAGACAAGGTCTAGCTTTGTTCCCCAGGTTAGTTGCAAACTTCTGGCTTCAAGCAATCCTCCTACCTGGGCCTTCTCAAGTGCTGGGATTACAGGCTGAGCCACTGTGCCTCTTCTCTTGTGACTTTTGATGATGAGAACATCTTGAGCTTAATGTAATCAAATTTATTAATGTTTATTTATTTTTGTTTTCTTTACGAAATTGTTCTCTACCCCAAGATTTGGTAGATAGCATCCTATATATCTTCTCAAAGTATTACTTTTCCGTCTTACAGTTTAATGCATAAGTTGCCTTTTGGAATGGTTTAAGTTAGGGATCCAATCTCATTTGTTTTGTGTTCCATATGGCCTAGCAATTGCCCAAGCACCATTATTTGATTTGATTTCTCTTCCCCCCACTAATCTGCAAATCTACCTTTTTTTTTTTTTTTTTTTTTTTTGAGACAGAGTCTCACTCTGTCACCCAGGCTGGAGTGCAGTGGTGTGATTTTGGCTCACTGCAACGTCCGCCTCCCGAATTCAAGCGATTCTCCTGCCTCAGCCTCTTGAGTAGCAGGGATTACAGGTGCATGCCACCACACCTGACTAATTTTTGTATTTTTAGTAGAGAAGGGGTTTCACCATGTTGGTCAGGCAGGTCTCAAACTCTTGACCCTATGATCTGCCCGCCTTAGCCTCCCAAATTGCTGGGTTTACAGGTGTGCGCCACTGTGCCCGGCCAAATCTACTTGTATCACATATCAAGTATTTCTGGGCTCTCTATTCTGTTCCATAGATAAATTATCAGTCCCTAGGACAATATTACATTGTTTTCATTTCCATTGCTTTATAATAATTCTTGCTATTCTAGAGGTCATCTCCCATCCCTTTATACATCTTCAGGAGTAACTTGGCTATTTCAAGTCCTTTGCTCTTCTATATAAATGTTAGAAAAAGTTTATGCAAATATATACAAAAACAAAATAAAACAAAAAGAAGAAATAAATTATTGGGATTTTTTTCTATTTGCATCAAACCTATGGATAGCTATAGATCAGTTGGGAGAACTGGCAGCTGTGCAATATTAGCCTCCTATTCATGAACATGGGTTGTCTCTCCATTTATTTCAGTTTTCTTTAATCTTTCAGTTAAGTTTTACCATTTTATACATACAGGTGTTGCCTACCTTTGGTTAGATTATTTCCAAGTACCTTAAGGTTTTATTGATGTTGTAAATGGCATCTCTTTTAAGAATTCTTTTCAAATTATCTATTGCTGTTGTATAGAAAGGCAATCAATTTTTAATGTTAGCATAATCAGCCACACAGTGACGCTCTATTATCACAGTGAATGATTTGCCTATACATTCTATTGGGTTTTCAACGTAGACGATTATAGCAAATGTGAATAATGACAGATATGCTTTTGCCTTCCAATTCTTATGCTTTTATTTCTTTTTAATGCCATGCTGCGTGGCTGGGGCCTCCAGTGTTGGTAGATGAGTGATAGTGGACATTCTTGCCTTTCTACCATGTAAAGGAACTGCTGCTATATTCAAATGTGCCCCTACTAAATGTTAGAATGATGTTTGCTGCAGATTTTCTTGAAGACAGCCTTTATTAAATGAAAGGCATCGCTTTTATTCCCAGTATACTAAGAGGTGTGTGGGTATGTGCACGTGTGTTTAATTTAAATTCATGAATAGGTCTTGAATTGTATCAAATTATTTTCCCCACATCTGTTGAGTTGATCATATAGTTTTTCTCCTTTATTCTTTTATGTGGTGGTGAATAACTTTTTTTGTTTTTTTGAGACGGAGTCTCGCTCCGTCGCTCAGGCTGGAGTGCAGTGGCGCGATCTCAGCTCACTGCAAGCTCCGCCTCCCGGGTTGACGCCATTTTCCTGCCTCGGCCTCCCGAGTAGCTGGGACTACAGGCGAGTGCTGCCACGCTGGCTAATTTTTTGTATTTTTAGTAAAGACAGGGTTTCACCGTGTTAGCCAGGTCGATCTCCTGACCTCGTGGTCCACCCGCCGAACGAGGTCGATCTCCTGACGTCGTGGTCCACCCGCCTCGGCCTCCCAAAGTGCTGGGATTACAGGCGTGAGCCACCGCGCCCGGCATGAATAGTATTTATACATGTTTAGATGCGAATCTTTCCTTGTATGTCTGGGTTAAACCTAATGTAGGCATTTATATTGTCTTTATGTGTATGTGTGTTTCCTGCTGAATTTAGTTTGCTAAAGTCTCTATCTTCATATATGTGATTGATTTATAATTTTTACTACTTGTACTGCTTTTGCCTATTTGGGAATTGCTGTGGTCTGAATGTGTCCCCTAAAATTAATGTGTTGGAAACTCAATTTCCAATGTCACAGTGTTGGAATGTGGAAGTTTTTGGGATGTGTTTAATGGATTAATACTGTTATAAAAAGGCTTTGCAGGAATGGATTTACTCTTTTCCTTTTCTGCTCTTCTGCCATGTGAAGACATAGTGTTCCTCCCCTCTGGAGGATGCAGCGCTCAAGATGCCATGTTGGAAACAGAGAAACTGGACCCTGATCTACCGGTGCCTTGACCTTGGACTGCCCAGCCTCCAGAACTGTGTGAAATAAATTTATTTTCTTTATAAATTATCCAATCGGTGGTATTCTGCTGTAGAAGCACAAAACAGACTAAGACAGGCAACAAGATTATTCTGGCTGCATAGATGAGTTGGGAAATATTCTATCTTCTATTTTCTGGAAGATTTTTTTGTAATATTAGCATAATCTGCTGTTCTAACGTTTGGTAGAACTTGCCCATAAAACTGTATGTGCCTGGGGAGGCAACATTTCAACTTCAATGTATTTAATAGTTAAAGGAAAATTCAGTCTATCTGTTCTCTTGATTTTTTAAACCAAATTATACTATTCTAAGTATTTGTTTAACCTAAATTTTAAAATTTAGAATATAAAGCTTTTGACGAAATTCTCAGTGTATTTTAAGCCTCTGTTTCATCTATAATTATGGTTCATTTACATTCCTAATACTATTTTTTCTTCTTTCTTTTTATCTTCATCAGTTTTACCATAGTCTTTCCTAAGAACCCAATTTTGGCTTTGTTGACCTTTTCTATTGTATTTTTTGTTGTTGGTTGTGGTGATCTTGAGCTCTGGCCTTATCTTTATGTCTTTACTTCCCTCCTTGAGCTAATTCTATTGTTTGTTTGTTTGTTTTTGTTTCTTTACTTCTGATTTTGGAAGTTTAGCTTGTTAATTTTCAGCTATTTTTCTTTTATGTACTTTCTGTATTGTTATATTTGACTATTAAAAGTGTTTTTTTAAGCCTGTATATGCAAAGTGACCTGCAAACACAGGAGCCAGGATACCAAAGAAGGAAGCAGACGAATCCAGCTTGTTATAGGATGGTTTTATTTGGGAACTTAGGGACTGAAGGATGGTCTTGGGCAGCTGTGAGACAGGTAGATCTCTACACTGTTATCCCCCAGACCCAGGGATTATACACCATAAAGAAAGGGTAGCACGCTTAATTTGATCTAAAGGCAGGATTTATGGTAGGCATATGTTCTCACACAAAGAACAATAGATAAAATGGAAATCTTAGCGGCATTCCCAGAACCGGGGTTAATCAGAACTCAACATGGTGGATTAGCTTCCAAGATGGAGTCACTTTAGCCTCCTCACTGTGACTTCTACACCTATATTTCCCTCGCTGTTTATTTTGGGAAATGTCTCTCTGCTGCCTTAATGTGTCCCCTCAGGAGAATGCTGCAGATGCTGGAGCAGTGAGCAGCAGCCTCCCTGTCCTGGGGTTATTGTTCTCGTTTACTTTCTTGTAACACTCTAGTGCAGTGAAAATTACCATCATCTCTTGAACAAACTTTCTCTTTATTTCATGGGCTACAAGGAAGAGATAAAATGCTGTATCACTACACACCACAGGTGTTAGGCCTTATACCTGACGACACATGATGTTCTGTGGAGGTGGTTTTCCCAGACATAAACAGGATGCTTCAGTTTGAGAAACCTCACCCTTGTTATCTGTTGATTTTGATTCACTCCCTTAGCTTGTCTAGGTCTCTAAAACTGAAGGATATGAAAGACAAATGAATCTGCACGAAACGTGCAAGGATACTTTAAAAAGAAAAAGAAAAAAAAAAGTGTTTTTTTAAAGTCCTCACATGGCCAAGCATGGTGGTTCACAACTGTAATCCCAGCACTTTGGGAGGCCGAAGTGGGTGGATCACTTGAGGTCAGGAGTTCAAGACCAGCCTGACCAACATGGTGAAACCCCATCTCCACTGAAAATACAAAAATTAGCTGGGTGTGGTAGTGCATCCCTATAATCCCAGCTACTTGGGAGGCTGAGGCAGGAGAATCGCTTGAACCCGGGAGGCAGAAGTTGCAGTGAGCCAAGATTGTGCCACTGCACTCCAGCTTAGGCGACAGAGCAAGACTCCAACTCAAAAAAACCCCCAAAAACAAACAAACAAAAAATAAAATCCTCACATGTTTAAAAATTTTAAAACACACTTCTAAGTAACTGATAGCTCAGATAATATAATCCTAATTGAATTTAAAGAATAGTTACAATCAAATGACAATAGGGCATATGAAAACTTGTGGCATATACAAAGTGATATTTTTTAGAAATTTGAACCATTTGACCCTCCTTGTGCCACTGAGCCAATAGGTGGAGAAAGAGGTGGAGAAAGGTGGATCATCTGAGGTCAGGAGTTCAAGACCAGCCTGGCCAACATGGTGAAACCCCGTTTCCACTAAAAATACAAAAAAAAAAAAAAAATTAGCTGGACATGGTGCTGGGTGTCTGTAATCCCAGCTACTTGGGAGGCTGAGGCAGAAGAATCACTTGAACCCAGGAGGCAGAGATTGCAGTGAGCTGAAATTGCGCCACTGCACTCAAGCCTGGGCAACAAGAGCAAAACTCCATCTCAAAAAAAAAAAAGAAAAGAAAAGAAAAGAAAACAGAAAGGAGGTAGAGAGGACTATGTGTGGTCCCACCGTGATTCACATAGGTGCCTCTCAGTATTTTCTTACCCAATAGTCCTGGTCAATGGAATACTGAGGCAATCTGATAAAGACAAGTCTAACGAGAACTCAGATTCCATAGGAATGAAGTCTTGAGTCGCTCCACCACATAAAGACCCTTATTTGACCCATGTACTGGCAGAGGAAAGAGGAACATGAAATGAACACTGGGAACAGGTAGCTCAAAATATCAACTTTGGACCTGTGACCAGCTATGGATGCAGGGACTCTAACAGCCATGTGTATATTACTTCATTCATCATGCCTCCACTGCTTTATATAAAGAATACCCGTAGCAGCTAACACTTTGGGTTTCAGGTGGGAGTATGTCTGTATGGATATGATCCTAAAATGCCAAAATAGCTGATGGGAATTCCTGTGTTCCCTGTCTTGGGAACATGGAGTTTTCACTTGGCTGAAGGATAAACGTATATAATGAGGGGCAAAACGGGTGGAGGATGCCAGATATCTTCATTTTTCCCCACTCACATCTACACTGTGCTCTCTTCCGCCCTGCTGTCTACCTTGGGAAGCTAACCTGTGTGGATTACAACAGCCTGGCCCTAGGGCTTCCAGTTTTGTTTGGCAGTAGGGAACCCCTCCCCTGAGATCAGAATGGGGAAGGAGAGGAGGGCGGGGTATTTGTTCCTCTGATCCCCTCCCAGCAGGTTACTTTGGGTCAATCTCGCCCACCAGTCAAAGATCACCAGTCCTTCTAAGGAGGCCATGTCTACACAATCCCCTCCTTCCAGGTTTTGTAGACACTCCTTCCCTTTATTCCTTTGGGCTCAGGAATGTAACAGGTCTGAGGTCCTATCCCTGGGATATTGAACTATTCCTTGAGGTTTTCCTGTGTGTCGTCTACGTCTTTGTAAACAGTCCCTTTATTAAACACACCTTGAATTATCTTAACTTGAGGATGCCAGATATTCCCTCCTGGACATCTCATGACGTACCAGGAACAGGGTCCTCAAACCAAGAAGCACACTGCAATCGATTGCCTTTTTAATGACTTCTTCCAGTATCCTATTCCATGAGATGCCTACTTGAGAAGCCTGTTTCTAATTGGATAATTTTCCGTTATCTCCTGCTCACCATTAATTGAGAATTGCTCAAGGCCCATAATTAACTAATTAAATATTCACCATATTTTTAATGGGAATGTTTTACTCTGTGTTAATTGTGTGGTCATTATCATCACAGTTACCGCCAACCCCTATCTGTATTTGTTAGCAACTTCCCCACTATGCAGAGAATGAACAATAGCTGAATCATGGTGTTTGACATTTCTTTGGTATCAGTTTTTCTCAGTTATTTCCACTTTTAGCTGATAAACTTTTTGTGTAAGAACGAAGTCTTACGTCATCATTTTCTCATAAGTCACAAAAATTCTCCAAAACCTTTATGTACAGACTTGTTTGCAAGCATCAGTATAGTCAGAATCTGTGTCAAATGTGTTAATGTATAATCAGCATCATTCCAAACACTGTCAATTGTGTACATGACATTCTTAACACTGGAATCTTTCGGGAGCCATGGAATCTTAGGTTCTGTGATTGTAGCAAGAGCACAGCCTGAAAAAAAGTGTTTACCCTTCCTCTAAACTTGTTTTCACTTAGGCTAAAATGCACGTATCCCCCAAGGGGAAATAAAAGCTGAAACTGCTTTTCCACAAGATGTTTAGGGAGGGAGTATGCATAGCAGTTTCCTAGGAATGATAACATCTAACAATTGTTTTTTCCAAGCTAGAATCCCTGCAATGAGTTTGTACCGCTGGTATAAAAATGTTATTAATCAGTCAGAAAATATTTCTCTGGTTACTCATGGTGTCTAGTATGTGTACTGACAGACGGTAAATTGGATACATCCTACAAAGATGGTGGATGTAGGCTTTTTCCAGTTACTGCCAAATGTATCTGGTGTGTTCCTGTAGCACATGGTACGCCAAGAACAGTCAACAGGGTATAAGCAATTGGTGGGTCCTCATCAGCCATTCTGCAGAGCAGACCGAAGCCCACTGCCAATTGATCAGAGCCAAGGTTTTCATCAGATACCATTACTTAACAAATCCACCCATGCAATTTTCATCAGCTTCATTATCAGCAAAAGCTTTTCACTTCTGATTTTGACGGGTTCTTACTTCAGCTGTACATAAAATCAAAATTCATCCCCCCAAAAGCATCAAAAAATAAGGGAATAGCAGAGACACATATCGCTGCTAAGCGTAACTATTCAGCTCAGGGTCAAGGAGTGCTACCAAGTGAGTTTGAGTACCAAGTTTACACAAAAGTAGATTGTGAATCTGTATAGACGTCCCAGCTGTCTTCTGGTTAGTGGTTTCCAGGAATATCTTTTTTCATACTTTTTTTTACTTTCAATGTTTCCATGACGTTTTACCTTACGTGTGTCTCTTGTACATATGACACTTACATAGATTTAGATTTTTAAAAATTCAATCTGACAGTCTTTTTTTTTTTTTTTTTTTTTGACGGAGTCTCACTCTCTCGCTTAGGTTGGAGTGCAGTGATGCGATCTCGGCTCACTGCAACCTCTGCCTCCCGAGTTCAAGCAATTCCCCTGCCTCAGCCTCCTGAGTAGCTGGGATTACAGGCGTGCACCACCACACCCGGCTAATTTTTTTGTGTTTTTAGTAGAGACGGGGTTTCACCATATTGGCCAGGCTGGTCTCAAACTCCTGACCTTGTGATCTGCCAGCCTCCACCTCCCAAAGTGCTGGGGTTACAGGCATGAGCCGCTGTGCCCGGCCCTGACAGTCTTTTAACTCATGCGTGGAATCCATCTATGTTTATGGTATCAGAATTATTGATAAATTTGGACTTTTTACTAACTCACCCATTGAATAATATATATGTGTGTATACACACACACACACGCACACACATAGATGCGTTCATACCTTCTTTCTTTTACACATCTGAAAATTTGCCATCTCATTCTTTTTTGCTTGTTTATCTTTATGGTTACATTCTTTATTTCTTTAAATATTTCAGTCACATAATTCAGTAATCGGTAGTCCCTGGGGCTCTAAAGCTATTGTTGATTGCCTCTGCTCATTCTGACTCACAGAGATTTGGTGATCTTTGACTATGAGCCTTTTGCTTGATATTAATCAGGGTAACTCCTGCCAGCCTAAACTGGAAATACTTTACTCCAGAGGAGACCCTCTTCTGCTTCTGCTTGAAGCCAGGAATGCCACTCTCTCAGGATCACCTCAGCTCTCACATCTAGGGCCTTGGCCTGGCACAGAAGCCCCTGGCCCAGCCTCCCTACCTCATGGCCTCCCCATGGCTCTGCCTTCTGGACTGCCTCTGCACTCCAGAAAACAACACCCCAACTGCTCTGTATTCTGGTTTCAGCTCCTATCATAGTTTTTTTGGTGGGGAGTGGAAGAATCATTGGAGAACTCCTTTGCTTCTTGTGAGGCTCATAATTCCTCAAAGCCTGTGTCCTAGTTGAGGTCTGGTGGTTTTGCGGCAGAAAATTTTCTTGGTGAATGTGGTCAGGCGACAAACTAGAAGCCAAATAACTGGGTTTGGGAGATCACACCTTGCAAGGTCTTTTAAAACTTTTCTTAAATGGATATTTTCTAGTGTACTGTTATGGTTCAAACTGTATTCTCCCCCAAGAGATATGTTGAATTTCTAAGTCCAGTATCTCAGAATGCAGTGATCTTACATGAGATAGAGTCTTAGCTGGGTGCAGTGGCTCACACCTATAAGCCCAGCACTTTGGGAGGCTGGGACATGCGGATCACCTGAGGTCGGGAGTTGAAGACCAGCCTGACCAACATGGAGAAACCCCATCTCTACTAAAACTACAAAATTAACCAGGCATGGTGGTGCACGCCTATAATCCCAGCTACTCAGGAGGCTGAGGCAGGGGAATTGCTGGAACCCAGAAGGCAGAGGTTGCAGTGAGCTGAGATCACACCATTGCGCTCCAGTCTGGGTAACAAGATTGAAACTCCATCTCAAAAAAAAAAAAAAAAAATAGAGTCTTTACAGAGCTAATCAAGTTAAAATGAAGCCATTAGAGTGAACTTCCTTTAATATTTTTTTGTAATGGCAAGTCTGCTTAACAATGAATATTCTCAGTTTTTGCTTATTTTGGAATGTTTTAATTTCACCTTCATTTTTGAGTGATAGATTTGTTTTATGTAAGATTCTTGGTTGACAGGAAATCAGCTGTTAGTCTTAATGTAGTTCCCTTTTATGCAGTGAGTCATTTTTCTCTTTCTGCTTTCAAGATTTTCTCTTTATGTTTGGCTTTCAACATTTTGACTATGATATGTTTAAGTGTGGCTTTCTTTGTATTTTACTACTTGGAGTTTGTTGAGCTTTTTGGATATGTAGATTGGTGGTTTTTTAAAAAATAAAAATTGGAAAGTTTCCAATCATTATTTCTTTTCATCCTTTTTCTGTCTCCTTCTCTCCTCTCTTTCTGGTAATCTCATTATGCATATGTTGGTACACTTAATGGTTCCCACATTTCTCTGATGCTCTGCTCATTTTTCTTCACTCCTTTTTCTTTATTTCTTTCTTAAGATTGCATCATCTCTATTGATCTATCTCTCAGTTTGCTTATACTTTCTCTGCTAACATTCTTTTGCCAACTCAAATCTACTGCTGAGCCTTTCTAGTGGACTTTTCATGTCAGTTATTGTTCTTTTCAACTATAGAATTTCAATTTGGTTCTCTTTTTAAAAATCATTTATGTCTTTGTATTGATATTCTCTATTTGAAGAGTCATTGTTACAATACTTTCTTTTAATTCTTTAAACATGGTTTCCTTTAGTTCTTTAAACATATTCCTAATATAAAGTCATTGTTTGCTAAGTCCAGCATCTGAATCCTTCCCTCAAAGGCAATTTCTTTTTTTTTTTTTTTTTTTTTTTTTTTTTTTTTTTTGAGACGGAGTCTCGCTCTGTCGCCCAGGCTGGGGTGCAGTGGCGCGATCTCGGCTCACTGCAAGCTCCGCCTCCTGGGTTCACGCCATTCTCCTGCCTCAGCCTCCCGAGTAGCTGGGACTACAGGCGCCCGCCACCACGCCCGGCTAATTTTTAGTATTTTTAGTAGAGACGGGGTTTCACCGTGTTAGCCAGGATGGTCTCGATCTCCTGACCTCGTGATCCACCCGTCAAAGGCAATTTCTTTAGTTTCCTTTGCCTGCTTTTATTTGCCTCCTGTGTATGGATTACACTTTGCTGTGTCTTTGCAATTCTTATAATTTTTTGTTGGGAACTATATTTGCCTGTTCTTGCACTGCTATAAAGAAATACCAGCTGGGTGCAGTGGTTCATGGCTGTAATCTCAGCACTTTGGGAAGCCGAGGCAGGTGAATCACCTGAGGTCAGGAGTTCGAGACTAGCCTGGCCAGCATGGCAAAACCCCATCTCTACTGAAAGTACAAAAATAGCTGGGCAAGGTTGGGGGTGCCTGTAATCCCAGCTACACAGGAGGCTGAGGCAGGGGAATCACTTGAACCTGGGAGGCAGAGGTTGCAGTGAGCCGAGATCACGCCACTGCACTCCAGCCTGGACAACAAGAGCAAGACTCAGTCTCAAAACAACAACAACAACAACAACAACAACAAAAAACAAAAAAAACCCACCTGAGACTGCATAATTTATAAGGAAAAGAGGTTTAGTTAGCTCTTGGTTCTACAGGCTATACAGGAAGCCTAGTGGCTTCTGCTTCTGAGGAGGCCTCAGGAAACCTTACAATAATGGTGGAAGATGAAGGGGAAGCGGGCAAGTTTTAAATGGCAAGAGCAGGGGAAGAGAGAGAGAAAGAGGAGGTGCCACATACTTTTAAATGGCCAGATCTCACACACTATGGCAAGAACAGCACGGAGGGAATGGCGCTAAACTATTTATGAGAATCCACCTCCATGATCCAATCACCTCCCATAAGGGTCCACTTTCAACCTGGGGATTATAATTAGACATTAGATTTGGGCAGGGACACAGATCCAAACCATATCAGAAACTGAACATTTTAGATTATATTTTGAAGCAACTCTAGATGCTGCTCTCCTATTCCCTCTAGGGCTTAATGTTTTTGTTATTTGGTTTGTTATCTGTTTACTTATTTAGTGGCTTCACTGAACTAATTTTGTGAGGGCCGTTTCCCCTACAATGTGTAGCTTATGATGCCCCCGCTCATATTTTTTCCTCTTGTGTTTTGTTTTTTTTTTCTTTCTCTCTCTTATCCTGGTTTCCTAGAGGTTGCACCTGGCTCTGCATAAACCACCTATTGGTGAAAAGTTGTGCTGAAGCCCCCTCAATTAGATTGGTTTCACCCCTTACTTTTGGCCGTGAATGTGGTTTGAAGACATCTTTTACAGCTCAGGGTTCAAAGTTGCCCCATGTTCAGTCAGAAACTGATAGCCCAGCGTTTCTTTCTCCAGTCACTCCTGAGAGTGATTGGCCTGGGCGTGCACGCAGTCTTCCAGACCACCAGGAAATGAGTGTAATTTTATTTTTAAGCCTGCCTTCCTAAGAATCCCCTCTGCGTCAGATTAGCTTATTGTTCAGCCATTGCTTGGTCAGAGGTTATGCTTCAGCCTCTTGAGCTAGCGTGTTTTGCTGATGGATCTGTATGTGGTTTAGGGAATGATTTCGAGTCTGCCACACTTTCCACTCTGATTTCTGCTGTGTGGGTGCAGCCTGGCACAAGAGCACAATCTTCTGAGTCCTCAGGGATGACTGTAGTCCTAGAACCACTATTCTTCGTTATTTCTTTACCTGGTTCTCTGTTAAATTTCTGGCCTTACATTTCACCTGATGGCATTAGTATCTAGCCCCTCCTTAATTGCCGGCCACCAAGATTTCCATTATTTTTGCCAAGTTCTTTGGCATGCTTCCCAAATAAAGTTAGTCCCCTCAGGAAAAGCTGTGGAATTCTCCATCCCTAAGGCCTGACTCTCTCCCTGGGCAGAACCTCTGCACCACTGCACCAGAGCTGGGGATGGGGAAATCAGCCTGCCTCTCCAGCAGTGATGTCCTGTTCTGTGAGTGGGCACTGGAGTGGAGGACGGTATCCCTTGATCTCAGATTGCCCCTCTCAGCATGGAACCCCTGCTCTACCAGAGGGTTAAGGTTCAGCATTCTTAGCCTGCTACGCCTATTGCAGAGCCCTTGCCCTAGGAGGAGGAGCTGAGTGGGTAAAGGGAGTGTCATGGGTTGAAGTGTTATGTTGGAATTAAAAATGACATGTGGAGGTCCTAACCCCTAGTACTCCAGAATGTGACCTTATTTGGAAAGAGGAGGTTTATAGAGGTAATCAAGGTAAAACAAGATCACTAGGATGGGCCCTAGTCCAATATGACTTGTGTCCTTATACAAGGGGGAATTTGGATGAGGAGACAGACATGCACAAAGGGAAGACACTGTAAATACACACAGGTAGAATGCCATGTGAAGACAGAGTGATCCATCAACAAGCTAAGGAGCACCAAACATTGCCGGCAAACCACCAGAAGCTACGAAAAGGCAAGGAAGGATTTCCCTACATATTTCACAGGGAGCATGGCCCTGTGGACACCTAGCATTCAGAACTGTGAGACAATCGATTTCTGTTGCTTAAGCTCAATTTCCTGGTACTTTGTATGGGAACTGCAGGAAACTCAGTCCTCTCTGCTGTAATGACCTGGAATAGTGCTTCTACAACACAGGGCTGCAGAGAGAAGAGATTCTGGCAGCCTATTCCTCCTGGGGTGAAACTGTGGAAGGTTAGGAGCTGAGGGATGAGGGAGCCCATCTTCCTGGCTGCATCCATCCAGAGTGGAGGATCTGGAGTAGAATTTCCATCACATGGAGCTGGGGGTGGGGGGACGGGAACACGATGTGTCTCCAATGCCACCGACTCACTGTTCTTACTGAGACGTAATGATCTTCTTGAACGACTGTCTCTCCATGTGCTCTGTGCCCTTAGAACAATTTCCAGAGACTTTAAACAGTTGATTTTAAGTATTTCTCATCAGTTAAACTGCTGTTTCCTTGGGGAGAGGGTCCACCAAGCTCCTCACACCACCATTCTGGGAGTCACACCTGTTTAATTTTTGGCAGATTAGGATAGAAGGAGATTCAGCTCAGAGAAGGAGATCCCGTTGCTTTGTGTCCCCCTCCTCCTGGATGAGACTAGAGTCCTCCCCCTGCCCCTACTTAAAGTGGAGACAACCAACCCTGAGACCTGCCTTCCTGCTCCACAGAGCAGCAGAGACAGGAAGGCAGAGGAGAGCTTCTGACCCTCATCACACAGCCGAGGACTTGGCATTGGTGGAACCCCAGAGGGCACCCAGAGCAGATCACTTCTGTGGGGCAGGTGGCCAATCCCAGGAAAAGGGGAGCAATGGGAGGGAGAAAGGGTATGGCTTGGGGACCCTCGGGTTTCCCCCCAACACAGGGACAGAGCAAGGAAATGGGGTGGCAGGACAGGGGTCTCAGAGCCAGGGCCCCTGCCAGATATAAATGGCGCCCTGTGGATGCTCATTAAATGGTATTTTACTCCCCATGAAAGACACTCTTTCCCGCAGCCTGCCCCTTTCAGATGGAATGGTTTATTTAAATCAGATGTAAATAGTAGAAAGAGACAGATTACAAGCCCCATGGGTCCATTAGCCTCAAAGACAGGAAGTCTGCCCATCCTCCCAGGTTTTCCTGGTCCCAATCTCCTCTGAGAGCTGAAGGTTCTTGCTGGTGTCCCCTCACTGCTCCAGGGACACCGTCAGCTCATGGCATCGTGTTGTAGACCCTGTAGTTGTCCTTCTGCGTGATGTGCAGCTTCCAGGGGAAGAGGCGCTTCTGGGAGGGGAGGCCACGAGCCTGCCGCACCATGAGCGCTACGTCCTCATCCGACAGCAGCCGAACCAGATCCCCCTCAGCGTCCCGGTAATTCAGAGCTATGTCCTCCCTCTGGAACTCCCGCCTGCATGGGAAAAGTCAGGGATAATCAAAGGGCCTAAGCATAGGGTAGGGGTAGGGAGAGGGGGTGAAAAGAGTTTTATGTCCTGAAGCCAGGAGTGAGAAAAAGTCAGAGCCTGATACAAGCCCGTGTCATCCAAGTAATCCAACCTCCCATTGTACACATGGGGATATCGAGGCCTAAAAGGGAGAAGAGACTGGGTGCGGTGGCTCACGCCTATAATTCCAGCATTTTGGGAGGCCGAGGCAGGCAGATTACCTAAGGTTAGGAGTTTGAGACCAGCCTGGCCAACATGGTGAAACCCTGTCTCTACTAAAAATACAAAAATTAGCTGGGCGAGGTAGCATGCACCTGTGATCCCAGCCACTCAGGAGGCTGAGGCAGGAGAATCACTTGAACATAGTAGGCAGAGGTTGCAGTGAGCTGAGATTGCACCACTGCATTCCAGCCTGGGCAACAGAGTGAGACTCCATCTCAAAAAAAAAAAAGGAGAAGGAGAAGAGACTTTCACGGAAATTAGTGGCACAGCCTGAAATGTCTCGTGTATAAATGTGCTAAAGGCTTAAGAGTTGTGAAGAAGAGTGGGTTTGACTGGGCACAGAGTAGGGCTGTATAAAGCCTCAGAGAGACACCTGTGTGAGGTTATTGAGGAGAACCTTGTAAGGACAGGAACCGTCTGGCCTGGGTGTGGGAAGATGCGCATCCTTCTACTTGGCTGGTGTACGTAGAAATTGATCTGAGCTTTCTACCAGTAATTTCACAGTGTGGGCCAGAAGCCTATGAGACTTGCAAACGCTTTAATCCCCAAATCCACTTCTTGAAAATCATTAAAAGGAAATGATCAGATAAGTCATCAAATGGGTTAACTAAGACGGTCTGTACAATGTTGTTTAGAGTAGTAAAAAAGTAGAAGAAATCCTAAGAGGCCAGCAAAAGCGCATGGCCATGTTAATGATGTAGCCACTGAAAGGTTTTGTGCAGCCAAAGTAACTTTTGTGTGTGCATGTGTGTGTGGGGTGTAAGTACTGAAGAAATCTGAGTGTACGTCACATAATGAGGGGAGTAAAAATATGAGGTGATTTCACTTCTTTGTATCTTTCTGACATGGTTACTGACATTTCTTTTTTAATATATAATGAGTTGGTACAACTTTTATAGTCGGAAATGTAGCAATGCGGTTACCATTCTGTAAAATAACTGTCCAGCAATGTCCTGGACCTGGGGGGGTAGTGAGTCCCTGAGAGTGGATGGTTCAAGTCCAAGGCTTTTAGCCAGAGAGACTTTAGCTCCAGCTGCAGATCCGGATCTAAACCCACAACCTGTGCGAGCTCAGCCAGTTCCCCTAACCTCTCTGCAGCTTCCCTGCTCATCTCTAAAGTGGGGAGATGCTGCCTAACCTGCAGGGCTGGGCTGCGGATAAAACAAGAAGACAAAGTACATGCAAAACCCCAGCACCTTAATACTAGTGCTTAACATTTCTCCCTGCGCTCTCTTCTCCAGAGTATCTAACTCCCCAGCCCCATTCCCAGCCCCTCACCTTGTGAGCTCCAGCAGGTCTTTCAATAGGGGAGTGCTGCTAAGATCTTCCTCCACCGCGATGTCCCTAAGGGGGTGACAGGCTGGAGTAAGAAGGCATCAGGCTGGAAGTGGGGCGTGGGGTGGGGGAAAGGGGAATGAGGCTGGCCAGGCCACCCTGGACGTTGATGGCTTGTTACAGCATTGTGGCTCATCTGGGAGCCACTGGGGGCTTTGGAGTGGGAGAGGGACCCATGAGAAGGTGATGTGAGGGGTGGTGGTTGTAGGGATGGCAGGAAGGCTGGACAGGCCCCTCCCTCCCAGGCCACAAACTTGATAGTGCTGATGGTGTCTTCGTAGTAGTAGCAACGCAGCCAGTTGGTGGGGTCGTCCTCCTCAGGGAAGTCTTTGAGGATCTTCACGAAGGAGAGAGGGAAGATGCCCGTGGCTCCCCGGACAGTGCCCTGCAGAGGAAGAGAAGGGATGCCATGCTGGTGAGAGGAGAGGCAGCAGAGCCACGCCTCCGAGCCCTCAGCCCCGTTCTAATGATGGGGAAAGGCAGGATGAGGTCCGGGTCTCCTTCTGTAGAGGGAGGAGGGAAAGCGAGGAAGTTCGCTGAGCTGGTCACTTCTAAGAAGGCTTATATTGGGGTTTTACAATATGCCAGAATCTGGATTTATATAGAAAGCTGCTTTTATCTCACTCATTCACTTATTCATTCAACAAAGGCTTCTTGAGAACCAGCCACGTGACAGGCTCTGGGCTCTCAAAATAGATAAAAGTCCTTGGGCCGGGCGCAGTAGCTCACACCTGTAATCCTAGCACTTTGGGAGGCCGAAGCTGGTGAATCACTTGAGATCAGTAGTTCAAGACCAGCCTGGCCACCTTGGTGAAACCCTGTCTCTACTAAACATATAAAAATTAGCCAAGCGTGTTGGTGTGGGCCTGTAATCCCAGCTACTCGGGAGGCTGAAGCAGGAGAATCACTTGAACCTGGGAGATGGAGGTTGCAGTGAGCCGAGATCACGCCATTGCACTCCAGCCTGGGCAACCAGAGTGAAACTCCGTCTCAAATAAAAAATAATAATAAAAAAATAATAATAAGTCCTTGCCCCCACGGAGTTTCCAGTACGATGGGGAATGACAGGCTGTGTGCGCTGTGAACAATGACCTATCCAGTGAGTCAGATGGCGGCAGGTGTTACAGAGGAAAATAGAAAAGGGGAGGAAGAGGATGAGGGGTGAGGAAGGGCCTGCTGCTGATCCCGCTCACTCACTCATTCATTCATCAGATACAACTGTGCCTCTACTCTAGACCAAGTAGCCAGAAATCAGACCCAGACCCGGCCATGGCCTGGGCTTTGGGCACGTGTTCTGTTCATCTTCACAATGACCCTATGGAACATGGATTATTTATGTGCCATTTTACAAACATATTAACCAAGGCTCAAAGTGGTCCCCTCCCTGCCCCTCTGCCCCCACCTTCAACCTGAGGCCAGAAGTTAGCCAGCATACTGATAAGTAGGACTTTCCGGAAAACAGGAAGGCAATACATGTTTTCTATTTCTGGAAAGTGGCCCAGAGATACTCCTCAGGCCTCTGTAAGAGCCCTGAGTTCCTGAGATGGAGATCTATGATTAGGGTAAAATGGAAACTGCTAAACTGGCTAAACCAGTGGCCACTACTAGCTCCTCCCTAGGGCCTGGACGCTAGGGACCCAACCCAACTCTTAAAGGTCCTGGGACCCCTGGGGGCTGACCCTGCCTCTGGGCCTGTCCCAGAACCTCCTTCAACACTCCCCACAGGAGCACTAAGTCTGAAGACAGGACCTAATACAAAAGGCTGGTCCCAGGTCAAGGCCCAACACAGCCACTTCCCACCTCCACTCACTGAGTCAGAACACAGCCCTTCTGTGGGCCACACAGGGACAAAGCAGTGACTGGGAAAGTCCCTGGCTTTGAAGTTTCATTTAAGTCTCCTAATGACCCTAGTACCTGGCCAGGCGCCGCACATCCAGGCTCTGGGGCGAGCCCTGGCCATCTACCACCTCTTTTACCCTTTCCAGGAAGCCGATGAAGAAACATTTACAGAAAAGGAAACCGCAAGTTTGAGCAAGTTTCCAAAGGTCCACAAAGCTAGTGAAAAACAGAGCTAGGAAATGGCCCAAACAGGCTGACTCTGAGTTCACACTCTTCATCAGCAGCTTTTACTGCTGCGGGCAGGGTATGTACTGTTGTTCCATATTACACAAGTGGTTGCGATTTCACCCCTCAGGAGCAAATATCTGGAGAGACATGTGATTGGTGCAATTTAGCAGTGCTGCTGGCATCTAGTGGAGAGGCCAGGGATATTGCTGAACACCCTGCAACGCTCAGGACAACCCACAAGGGACCATCTGGCCCCAATGTCAATAGTGCCCCTGCTGAGACACCCATTACAGACCAAGAAACTAAACTCAGTAGGTTAACTTACTTGCCCTAAGCAACCCATTTTTCAGGGTCAGAACCAAAGCATGAGCTCCAAGAATGTTCTGCTGCCACCGAACACCTGCCTCCCCAAAGGCTTTGTTCCCGCAGGCTCCCCAACCTGCCTGGATCTCCAGGACTATCCTCAGATAGCATCTCTTCCCTGAGGCCTTCTGAGACCATCCTCAGTCTCTGAAGCATACAATGCCTGAAGCACCCTCACCTCCAGCCTCACCTCTAATCTCAGCCTAACCTTACCTGCATTCTCACCTCCATCCTCACCTCCAACCTCACCTCCATCCTTATTCCCAACCTCATCTCCAACCTCATCTCTAACCTCACTTCCAACCTCACCTTCATCCTCAACTCCAAACTCACCCCCATCTTCATCTCTAATCTTACCTCCATCCTTACCTGCAAACTCACCTTCCTCACCTCTATCCTCACCTCCATCTTTACCTCTAAACTCACCTCCAATCCCACTTCCATTCTCATTTCTATCTTCACCTCTAATCTCACCTCCAATCTCACCTCCACGCTCACCTCCATCCTCACCTCCAGTCTCACCTCCACCCTTACCTCCACCCTCACCTCCAATCTCACCTCCAATCTCACCTCCACCCTCACCTCCAATCTCACCTCCATCCTCACCTCCATCCTCACCTTCACCCTCATCTCCACCCTCAACCTCCATCCTCACCTTCACCCTCATCTCCACCCTCAACCTCCATCCTCACCTTCACCCTCATCTCCACCCTCACCTCCATCCTCACCTCCAATCTCATCTCCAATCTCACCTCCAACCTTACCTCCAATCTCACCTCCATTCTCACCTCCAATCTCATCTCCACTCTTACCTCCACCCTCACCTCCAATCTCACCTCCATCCCCACCTCCAACCTTACCTCCAAACTCACCTCCATCCTCACCTCCAATCTCATCTCCACTCTTACCTCCACCCTCACCTCCAATCTCACCTCCATCCTCACCTCCACTCTTACCTCCATCCTCACCTCCAGTCTCACCTCCACCCTCACCTTCATCCTCACCTCCAGTCGCACTTCCACCCTCACCTCTATCTTCACTTTTAATTTCCCTCCAACCTCACCTCCAATCTCACCTCCATCCTCACTTCTGAACTCACCTCCAGCCAGTCTTTGTTGATCCGACTGAGGAGGAAGATCACATCTCCAGCTTTGAAATTCAGCTCCAGTTTGCTGTTTCCAGTGAAGTCAAATAGAGCCTGAGGAGAAGCGTGCAGTAAGGAGGGAAGGAGAAAACACTCACTGAGTTCCTATAGAAGTGCCTTACATACTTTAGTCTCCCATTTTACAGATGTAGAAACTGAGGCTTGGGGAGAATAAGCGACTTCTCTGAGGCCAACCCATCTTTTAGTGGAGGAGCTGGGAATTGAACCCAGGTCTCCCTGACTCCAGGATGGGTGCTCCTTCCAAACCTGGTGGGGGTGAGCACACAGGGAAGGGTTCGAACTCTCTGGGCTGAGCACCCACCCTGGTCCCCAGGCTTCATCGCGGGCTGGGCCTTGTCTGAGTCATCTCTGCAGCTTCCATGCCTAAGGCAGGGCTGACTCAGAGGAGGCCCAGGTAAACTGGCCGGATGAGTGTAGGGATGGAAGCATTCTCCTCTGGCTCCACACGCTGGTCACATTCCCTCCCCTTAGCTGGGCTTGGGGGACCCCCAGTGGCAGAGGCGGAGGCTGTAACCCCTTCCTTCCTCCTGGTGCCCAGCACTGTCCCAGGCACACAGCAGCGCCCAGCGGGAGAGGCCCAGTGGCTGGCAGGTGGGCCAAGGCATATGCCCACAGTGTGAGGGCCTGGCAAGCGCGGGGGTGGGGGGTACCTCTGCTCTCGGAGCTGCCATGCGGTCAACGCTGTTGCCTTGTGGGGACACGCTCTTGCTGTGGAGAGAGAAGAGGAGCTTGTTAGCCCTGTGATTCTCTCAGGGCCCAGCTTCCTGCTTCTGTGTCCAGAGGAGCCCCTTGCAAGGAGCAGGGAAGGCAGGGGAGACAGAAGATGCTGAAATGTGGCTGCAATTGCTCCTCTGGGAGGGCACACTTGTCCCCAAATCCTCACAACCTCTTTGGAGGTGGGATTGTTCTCCCTTCTTTATGGACCAGGAATCCAGGCTCAGAAAGCAGGTGGGCAAGGGGATACACGCTCATTTGTTGTCTTTCACTTGCCAAAGTGTTCAGATTTGTTTGTTCCGCTGCTCGCTACAACCAAGCTCTGATGTAAATGTGACTGTTTCTAATTTTTCAGCTGAGGGAAACTGAAGGTTGGAGAGGTGAAGTGCCTTGCTCTGGGGCCTGTGGCTGCCACATGGCACAGCTGGAATTAAGACACACCTGCCTGTGTGCACAGGCGAGATGCCAGGCATGGAGAGGACCCTTGGAGACATTGGTGGGAGGAGGCGGAGGGAGGAGCTGGTGGGGAGCTCAGGAGCTCTGTCCTGCTTTTCCCAGAATTCTTAGTAGCAGCAACCTGGGCTTTGGAAGCCCAGCAGTCTATGAGTGGCTTGAATTTTTGGTGGGAGGGATGGGTTTTTGGAATAAGGGAGGAGCAGTGTGCCCTGGAGGCTAGCATGATACAACTAGAGCCATAGCTGGCCCCACGGAGCTCCAACACACCAGGGAGAAGGCATTCCCAGAGATGCTCAGAGAATGTTTGTGGATGGGGCAGCTCTTCCCTCCTCTCTGCCCCCAATTCTTTCCAGGCACCCATAGCTTCTGGGCTATCCCCAGTAGTTGCTGTGGCACCAAACTCTCTGGAGTCAATATCCCAGTCCTCGTCTTCCAATTCTTATTATCACATTGAAAGTCACACACCCTCTGTCCCTCCAAGCCTGAACATGACTTTCTAAACCCATCTAATAAACCAAATCATCCTGGAGTGTCCAGGGATATGGCTGATCTGTATTTTCCTTCTCTCCTTTCAGGGAAAAGAGATGCTTTTCCAGCAGGGACCCAGGGCTCTGGCCATGTGGAAGCCCAGGGGCTGGTCACTTACACTTTCCGGGTGCGTGGGCGGAGCCGGCGGAGTGCCTGGGGCACCTGCTCTGAGTCATAGGGCGACTGGTAAAAGAAGATCCGGACGTCCTCATCCATCAACACCCAGACCGGCAGGCTGAGCAGGCTCTGTGTGGGTGAGACAGCAGAACCGGTGGGGTAGTCAGCAGAAAGATCTGGACACCCCAGCCTAGATGTCCCGTCCCCGAGCCCTGACATCAGCCCTCCTCTCTTTACTAATGCATGATGCCTGATAACAGAAACGCGTTGTTTAAAAAAATAAGGAAACTCAGCATGCTGAAGGTAACACTTCACAAGCTCTGCTCCTGGGTCCAAGGTCAGGAGAGGGACCAGGGGCTTGAGAAGAGTCCATTTGGAAAAGACTTAAAGTTCTCCAGAAACAGCAGTAATGGTGATGACAACTAACATGACCCGGCGGTGACTTTACCAGGTGGGTATCACATGCGTGCCCTTGCTCCATCTCATGACATCCCTTGAGTTAGGATCAGAGAGGTGAAGGGATATGCTCAAGGCCACAAAGCCTAGCAAGGGACAGAGCTGGGGCACCCAGAGCCATCTGCCACTAAAGGCTACCCAAAGCTTAAGGTGAGACAACAGTTGGCGGGGGTGGGGGGCTCCCAAAATAACCCAAATTAACAACAGTTGGTGGCATTATAGCCTACAAAATGCTTCCTGAGACTTTATCTCATATCATAGTTGAGGAAACTGATGCTTGGAGAGGGAAAGTACCTGGCCCAGAGGAGCCGAGCTAAGTGACAGGGCCCGGACTTGAGCCCTAGTGTCCTTGTTTCATCCAAGCTGGTTACACCCACCACGATGCAAAGACCTTGAAGCTGTGAGGACGCGAGCACCCAGAGCCTGGCGGGGTCATCTCACCAAACTTCAAGCGCACAGGTCTGGGGACACTGAGGGTTGGCTTTGGGTGCTGAGGCTCCAGAGGCACCCAGAGCCCTGCAGAGGATCCCATGGGGGCAGCAGGATGAGGTGGGGTCGGGGAACTTTGTCCGAGAGGAACTGGGGATGCAGAGCCCGGAAAAGGCTGTCATATGGGGACAGCCTGGGAGGTGTTTAAGGAGCCAGGGGCTCCTGGGATCGAATCCCAGCTCTGCCTGTCACCAGCTGGGTGGCTTTGGGCAAACCTGGCTCCAGATGGTCATTAATAAAATGGGGACAATAATAGCCTCTCCCTCGTGGGATTGTGTGAGAATTAAATGAGTAAATACATGCATAATCCTTAGAACAACACCAGGCATATAACAGGTGCCCATCAAAGTTAGATATCATCATTGTTACTGTGATTTTCATTACAATGAGGCACAGTGGGTAAGAGCTCAAACCCTGGAGTCACAGAGATGTGAGTTCAAATCTCATCCCACCTACCTAACTGCTCTGTCACACTTAACTCACAAGTTATTGAGGGGATTAAATAAGATTATTCATTTATCCATAAACGTGTATCAGGAGTCTCCTGGTTGCCAGTCAAAGCTCTTCACGCAGTTCCAGGCAGTTGTCATTATCATATGATTCACATTCTTCATGAGGGCAGGGTGAGACCAGTGGGCAGGACTTACAGAGAGTTGGGCTTTTCTCATAGCTGCCCAACAATGGGACAGGCAGCCTGGGTCAGGGCGGAGTGGTAGTGAGCTCCCCGTCTCTGAGGGTATGCAAGCACAGGATGGGGTGGCCATGGCAGAGATTCCTGCCCTGAATGATCTCTGGCTTCCAGGAACCCAACTGGACACAAAGAGGCAGAGATGGATCCTCTGGGCTGCTGGTTGCTAAGACCAGGTGTGGAATGAGGAGCCCCAGTTCCCCAGCCTCGCCTCTTGCCTTCTCTTCCTCCTTCCCTCCCTCCCTCCCTTCACAGCCCACTCCTCTATTCTAGCCTAGGGGGAGAAGGGTGGAGTCTCAGCCTCCCTGAAGGAGCAGCTGGAGCCCACCCAGCTCCCCTCCCTGCCTCTTCCCTGCTCAGAGCCCAGGATTCCTGCAGCTACCTGCTCTCTCCTCCTTCCTCCCACCTCCTCTGCCCTCCATCTGCTCCTTCCCTCCATCAAGAGTCAAGATCTCTCACATTCTGGAAGCAGGTTCACAGTTTACAGAGCACTTTCTCATCCTGTTCTCGACAGATCCCAACTTCACTCCTGTGATACTAGAGGGCACTGCCCCATTTCACAGGTGTGAAAACCAAGGCCTAGAGAGGATGGGCAACTCACCCCAAATCACCCAGCCAGTCAGTGTCAGAGTCAAGACTAAAGGATCCTAGTCCAGTGCTCTTCAGCTGTGAGGATGCCGCTGGGCTGGGAGAAGGGCTTCGCTTGCCAGCTTCCTGAGGTCACTATCAGGCCTCTAGCGACGCTGCACTCACTGCCACATCATGAGGAACACTGCCCCTTTCCTGGATGGCTCTGGCTGGTGGAAGTCCTTTCCTGACCACCTTGGCCTCTGCCTTTAAGATGCTCCTTCCTCTACGCTCCCATCTCATAGAGATGCAGAGTTTGCAAGTCGGAGAATACACAAGGGCCCCCAGCCAAGACCCATGAGTGTAGCTAAAATCCAGCCCATGTTCAGGTAAGGGAGTGAGTTGTCCCAGAGGAGGCCTACTCTAGTTTGCACAAAGATGCTATATGAGCAACCTGCGGCCTGCTTGGCCACACCCCCATGATGGAGGCACACATATGTCTCCGTGTGATCTTATGATCCACCTGTTGGCATTCCCATGGGACAGTGGGTACCTTGGGGGCAGGCACTGGATGGAATTCACCTTTGTATTTTAACGCCTGACATAGACATTCACCTGTGGGGCTTGGAGCATTAAATGAAGACTTGTCAATTCCAAGTGTGGCTCTTTTATCTTCTCCATTGCTCCTGCTCCTATCCCTGGAACCCTAAGGACGCATCCTGTTTTTCTCCCCAGACCAGGCCTTTAGGGATTGAAGATGGGGCCATCAGAGCCAGAGAGCCAGCCCCAGTTCCCAAAGCCATACCCAGGGATAAAACGTGGGCTCCCCCACCAATACTGCATGCCCTTCCACGTGCCAAGGTGGCAAGGCCCACTGGTACCTTCATATAGGCGTTGAGGGCAGGTATCCGCATCTCGGCGATCTCCTGTTTCACACCCACGTAGACTTTGGCTGAGAAGAGACAAAGAGCTGTCCTAGGAGCCTGGCCCAACATGGCCCCGGGGCTCAGGGATGCCCCTACAGGCCAGGAACCCTGGCCAGAGCCCCTTCCCGATGGCTCAGCATTCTTCCCTGTTATCTTTTCACAGCACTGAAATGGCCACTCTGACACCATCCAACTTTCATCCTCTGAGTTGTGCTATCACCAGCTGATATTTTTCTTGTCTTACTTTTTTATTTACTGCCTGTTCATCCTAGCGCGCGCGCACACACACACACACACACACACACACACACACACACACACACGACTCTTAGTTCTAAGAGAGCAGGATTTTCACCTGCTTGGCTCACAGCTGTACCCCCATCACCAGGACAGTGGCAACACTGGCTGCACATTCAAGCTACCCAAGGAGCTTGTAAATATCTCACTGTGTGGCACTTGCCCCAGAGCAATTAAATCAGAATCTCCGGGGGCAGGACTCAGGAACCAGGATTCTTTCCATCTCTCAAGGCACGTCCACATACCACCAAAGTTAAGAACCATGGGATTAGAATCATGCCCAGATGAATAAGCATTTGTTAAGTGGATGAATGAACAATTCCTCAAGCTCAAGGCAGAGTGTTCTGGAGGAAAAGAAAATATGACGGGCTACCAAGAGACAAACGTCCCCTCCAGGTGCCTTCAGGTGGGTGCACTGGTGGAACCATTCACCAAGAGAACCCCCACGAGGAAGCAAGTCTGAAACCTGCCTGGCTCCTGGTGTCCAGGAGATGGACAGAGGTGATGGCGGCGGCGGTAGGAGGGTCTGGGCTAGAGCTAGACATTGGGAGTTAGTAGCAAAAATGTGACAATGAAGTCCTAGACATGGGTGAGTTTGCCCAGGTGAGTGTTTGGAATGAGAAGACAAGGCAGGGGAGAGAGGATGTCTGCTCAGAGGATCCCCACCTTCCAAGGAGCAGCAGAGAAGGTTGATTCTGTAACAGAGAAGCTGAAGGAGTCTCTAGTAAGGTAGGAAGGGGATTGGGAGACACTGGTGCCTCAGGAGGTTGGAGAAAGCTTAACGGAGGAAGGAGTGGGGGTGTGAAGATGAGGCTTGGCACTGGCCATGGAAGCCAGAATTGATGGGTCATGGCCCACCTCACCGAGAGGAATTTCAGTGGAGTAGTCAGAGCTAAACCAAGCTGAGGAGTTAAGGAGAGGATGGCCATGCCAAGGTGAGACAATGCGTGAATTTGATGCCAAAGGAAGAAGAAAGAGAACTTTGGGGGCCCTGGGGGCACAGAGGCTCAAGGAGGCTTGTAAGAACGCTGTTTCATGGCTCAGGATTGTTTAAAGACAGAAGAGGGTTGAGGCTGTGGAGACGCTTAGCAGAGGGAGTTGGTATATCAAGAGGAAGATGAATATACAAGGAAAAGGAGGGGTAGATTGTCAGGGGAGAGCCCCAAAAGAGAGAGGAGGGAAAATGATGGAGCCTGAGAGGGGAGGCTGGCTTAGAGTAGGCAAGACTCCTAGGGGGAGCTTCAAGTTCCTTGGTGGGGCTGGATGAGAAGGAGCGGGGTCATATGCTGAGACAGAGAGAGACAGAAAAAACAAACTGGAGATGGGGTTGGAGCTTGGGGAAGGGTCCCTGAGGCTTGGGGAAGGGAGACAATTGTCCCTGTCTCTAGCCTGCAGGGCATGAAGGGCGCCGCTGAGACCACCCCCCTGTAACCCATTCGTGATGGGGTTTCCTCCTGCGGGGCAGGTGCCGAGCAGCTAAGGGCTTGGCGCTGTCCAAGGTGCGTGTTAGGATCCAGCTGGGGAGGAAGGACCAGGAGGCCAGGGGGCAGGGAGACTGTTTGCAAGCAGAGGCTTGAGGCCGCCCTCCTTCCTGGCGGGACAGGGGAAGAAGGAGAGCCACAGGGACGCTGGAAGCCAAGACCATGAAGTCAGAGGGCTGGTCTCGTGGGAGGAAGCTGAGGGTGGGCAGGGAGGTGAGTCAGTGTGTTTAGGGACCAGACTGGGGGATTCCTGTCTCTGAGGAAGGGAGGCCAGGTGCTGAAGTGCTCCAGACTGTGGCCTCCTGGTAGTGGACGGCAGAAGCGAGTGGCCACGATGGTCATCAGAGCTCCGGGGCTGTGAGGCAGGGGGAGCCATGCGGGGAGGGCTTGGCAGCCTGTAACTGCCAGGAGTGGGGGCTATAAACTACATGAACAGTTTTCACTGGGGTTGAGATCAAATCACAGAACAGTGTCAGGGGCCCTGGAAGGAAGGAGAGTCAGCAGCTCTGCAGCAGCAAGACGGGAGTGGCCGCCTACCTGGGAGTGTGGGCAGGGTACAGGCCAGGGCACTGCTCTTGCTGTCTGGCCCGAAGCGCTCCTCCAGCTTGCTCTGCAAAGCATGGAACTGGCGGTAGCGGCGGTAGATGAGGTACTTGGATCCTCCTTTTGTCTTCACCTCGATGACGAAAACCTAAGGAGGACAGAGGTTGTGGGGAGGGCTCAGGGGCCAGGAGCACAAGCCAAAAAGAGGTGGAAGGGAAAAGGGGAGGAGGAGGAGGAAGATGATGAGGATAAGGATGCAGAAGGGTCTCTGGAGAAGGAGACCCCTGTCAAGTCAAAAGGCTGGTGCCCCAGAAGCAGACGAGCTTTGCAAAAAAAAAAGAAAAGAAAAGAAAAGAAAAAAAAACTGGAAAAAGAGAGGAAGTGAGACCTAGTGTTAGAGGCAAGAGCCCTTGGAAATAGGCCAAACACACACTCAGGCCCAAGAAATGAGGAGCCATGCCTTGGAGGTCATGGTGCAGAGTGAACCTGCCCCTGGCTGTGCTGTGGGCGCAGGATGCCCCTCCATCTGTGTCTGAATATGACAGGGGTGTTGTGGGGGCAACATTAAAGTCCCTCACCCCCGACTCTCCAGGTGGAGGTTCTGAGGTCAAAGGACGCGATCAGGATTTCTCAACCTTAGTATTATGCTGGGGCCAGATAGTTCTTTACTGGGGACAGGGCTGTCATGTGCACAGTGGGGTGTTTAGCAGCACCCTGGATTCTACCCACTAGATGTGAAGTAGACCTGCCCCAAGATGCAATAATCAGAATCTCCCAGGGTAATGTCAAATGGGCAAAATCGGTCCTGTTGAGAACCACTGAGATAGAAGTTAAGAGATCAGAGAACTGGAGGTTCAGAGGTCAGAGGGCAAGGTTCAGAGGTCAGCAGGGTGGAAGTTCAGAAGTTGTTGGGTGAAGGAGTAGGAGTCTGTCTTACAAAGTGACTGGTGAAGCCTCTCTTCTCCTCGATGTCAGCAATGTTGGCCGAGATGGCAACATCATCCGGAAGCTGTTCAAAGTCACTGTGCGAAGGAGAGGAAAAGAAATCCTGCTTATCACCCTGATGTGTTTTGTGGGCCCACCGGGTATGAGGTAGAGTGCAAAGCAAACTAATGTTGTGAATCCAACATTCGTCTCTCAGCATCCCTTCCCAGGCCAGGTCCAGCCACTGACCCTGGGAATACGGAGATAACAAGACACAGCCCAGGCCTTGAGTGCAGGAATGGGAAGCTGGCGGCCATACTGAGTGCAGGAATGGGAAGCTGGCTGCCATACTGAGTGCAGGAATGGGAAGCTGGTGGCCATATTGAGTGTAGGAATGGGAAGCTGGTGACCATATAGCAATAGCCAAATTATAGTCTAACACATTGCTGTCAATTGCACAGATTCACCTGGGAATAAGGCATCAAACATCTCCATACCAGGCCCTGTCCTAGGCCCTGGGTCACAGATGTAAACAAAGTCAACATGTGCCCTGGATGGAGTGCTATGGGACCCCAATAGAGAGACTGCCTAATTGTGCCCAGGTTGGGGAAATCCTCAAAAAGGAGATGACATGTGAGCAGGTCTAGAGGGTAGAATAGGCATCTGCCAGGTAGAAATTGGGGAGGGTCTTCCAGGCAGTGGGAGCAGCATGACCTGCGGAGTGGGCCCGGATCTGTGTGGCTGGGGCCAGTGTGATCTGAGACTGAGTGGGCAGGTGAGGCTAGTCTGAGGGTCCCAAGGGCCAAGTAGGGAACTTATGTAGGCAAAGGGGAGTCATGTAGGGCTTCAGAAGAAAGTAAAACATACTTTGGAAGAAAGTAAAATGGTGGCTCTTGCCTGTAATCCCAGAACTTTGGGAGGCTGAGGCAGGCAATACAAAAAAATGACACCCATCATCCCAGCTACTTGGGAGGCTAAGGCAGGAGAATCGCTTGAACCCAGGAGGCGGAGGTTGCAGTGAGCCAAGATCATGCCACTGCACTCTAGCCTGGGGGACAGAGCCAGACTCCATCTCAAAAAAAAAAAAGAAAGAAAGAAAGAAAGTAAAACATAAATACAATTTTGGCTTTAGGGGCCAGCTCAGGCAGGCGTGTGGGGAGGAAAGAATGGGTGGAGACTTAGGGGAGAGAGCACCACTGGGAGATCCTGAAGTGGTCTGATTAAGAGATTGTGTGCATGTGAGCCAGACAGCAGGGACAGGAGGAGATAGACACAAGGGCCACCAACCTTGGTGGACACTGTGACCATTTACTGTATCCTCTGCTTCTTCCTGGCTAACCAAGCACTGGTTTTGTTCAGAGTGGCCATGTGCCTAGCCCCAAGGTGATAGATCATGATGGGTCTGAGCCAAACATCACCATCCAGCTCCTGTTTTCCAGCCTCCCTTGCAGCTAGGAGCAACCATGTGACCAGTTCTGGCCAATGAGACCTAAGAGGAAGCCTGGTGCAGAAGCCTCCCCAGAGTGCTTGCTTTCCTGATCCCAAGGGATGGACAAGCTCAGCATGGTCTCCCCCTTTGAAAGCAGTCTTGAAGCAAGTGTGACATCCAGACCTACAGCAGCTATGTTGTCTCCATGACGCAAGACACGAGAAAGGCCAAAGGAATCTCTGGGGTGCTAGTCCTGATGTCACTGACCTACAGAACCAACCATGGCTTACCTCTGGACTTTTTTTTTTTTTTTTTTTTGAGACAGAGTCTTGCTGTGTCCCCCAGGCTGGAGTGCAGTGGTGCGAGTTCAGCTCACTGCAACCTCCGCCTCCCAGGTTCAAGTGATTCTCCTGCCTCAGCCTCCCACGTAGCTCGGATTACAGGCACAAGCCACCACACCCAGATGATTTTTGTATTTTTAGTAGAGACAGGGTTGCACCATGTTGGCCAGGCTGGTCTCAAACTCCTGACCTCAAGTGATCCACCTACCTCGGCCTCCCAAAGTGGACTTCTTGTTAGGTGACCAAATAATCCCCTGTTTGTTTAAGCCATGGTCAGTTCCTCCATTCCCTGCAGCCTAATGCATTTCCAACAGACACATTACCAATTTCTTGTTGTTCCTAAGTCATGATCAGGAGAGGTTGGGCACTGTTTGGATGTGGAGGTGAAAGAAAAGGCACTGTCAAGAGTGACACCCACACTTCTGGCCAGGATGGGGATGGGGGGCAGAGTTGATGGACTCAGTTTGGGGCATGCTAATTTGAGAGGCCTGCTGTATAGCTCAGGATCTCAGCATGGGGGTCTCCACTAAAAGTGGCGAGGTAGGAATAACCTTCTGCCTGTGGCTTGTGGCTAAGACCCCCGCTCTTGACTCAGTGAAGACCTATCAGGGAACAGAGGAGGGGTCTGAGAGGGACAGATAGGGGAAGAAGAAACAGACTGCCAAGGAGCAGGAGAAGGCACAGCCAGGAGTCTCTGAGTGGTCACTGAGTCCAGCCACTTGGAGACAGACAAGGAAACAAGAAGCAACTATGATTCTTCTGGTGCGGCAATTGGGAAACAAGGGAAACAGTGGCGGGGGTGGGGGGGTGGCGGTGGTTGGGGGATTGCAGGGGCTGCCAAGTCCAAGGCCCCAGAGCTGCCTGGGACCTCCGGAGTCTACACACAGTAGTCCCAGTCCACGCCGGACCCACATGACCTAGAATCTGAGGCTGCATCAGAATTCAGGGGGCTGCCACGTGGAGGTGACTCAGGATAGCAGTGGGCAGGTAGTGGAAATCCCCCCTCCCAGCCCCACTTACTTTCCACACATGCTTCTGTGGTGATACCCTTGGGAGAAGCTTCCTCCTCTACTTTCTCCCCTGAGGCTGTGCTTGTCCTGGGTAATTTCCTCTGCAGTACGATAAGGTGGGAAGGTGGGGGTGGGGGGCACACAGGAAGGAACCTAAAGGGTAGGAATGGCCCTGAGCAGGGCGGCAGGCAGGTTGGGTAATAAGAATGGCAGCTGCCTGTTTCCTGAGGGTGCCAGGTGCTCTTCTAAGACAGTGTCACCTTTGTACAGATCGGGAGACTGAGGCACAGTAAGATTAGCCCGAGTAAGTCGGGAAGCTGGGATTTGAGCCCAAGCAGTAGCAGTCTAGCTCCAGAAATTTGTCACCAAACACTGCCATACTGCCCTGCACTCTGAGCCTCCCTGCAACTTGCTGTGTGAACTTAAAAAATTCCCAGCCCTTCTCGGCCTGTGTCTCCGTCTAAAATAATTATAATTTTAGCGAACGTGTATGTGGCACTGCCTGTGGGCCAGACACTGTTCTAAGCCCATTAAGACATATGGGCTTCTCAGATCTCACAGCTCCAAGGAGAAGGGAAGGGGACACTGGACACTAAACAAATAATGACATAATTCAAATGGGCATAGTGCTGGGAAGGAAAAGCACGTGGCATTTTGAACTAGAACAGGAGCCTGGCCATTATTATATTCCCTCAAAGAATCAATCATGCAGCAGACAGGGGAGATTGGGAGCAGGAGCTTGTACTATGGAGGCTCATGCGCCGTCAGAGGGCATCCTCGGGCTGAAGGTGGTCAAGGAGGGCTTCCCAGAAGTAGCGGCACCAGTGATCAGCCGGGAAGAGCAAAGAGGAGTTGGTTGCAGGACGGCAGGAAAGGCATTTCAGGCAGGGGGAGCGGCAAGTGCAAAGGCCACAGCTGCTCAGTTCAGGGAACTGCAGGTTGCTGAGCATGGCTGCAGCACAGAGCGGGAGGCAGAACGTGATGAGAGACCAGTCGGAGAGACAGGCAGGGCCCGCTCACGAGGCGCCTTGATGCCTCGCAGAGGGACCTCGAGTTTTCCCTGGGGTGGTGGGGGCTGAGGAAGGAGTCAAGCAGGACAGACATTGGCAGATGCTCGAGGCATAGGTGCAGCACTGGGGACAAGAAGATCAAGCTCCCTTGGAAGATTCCTCCCTGTGCTCTGCTCCTTCCCTCCTCTGTAAAATGGAGACAGGAGAAGTACTTATGTCTCCGGGTGGTCATGCAGTCCCATCTGTAGCAAACACAGCCCTAAAATCCCCACGAGGGCAAGGACTCTGCTCACCCTACATCCCAGTGCCCAGAACAGAGCCCGGCATACAGTAGGTGCTCAGTACTGCTCAATACACGGCCACTACCATCGTCTGCAATTATAGAGTTTTTTTGATGAGCAGCATGAGAATGGCCTGGCTGCCTGTGGGGCGGGCAAGAAGAGCAGCAAACCCAACCGGAAGTCCCCTGGAATATCTGCTCCCTTGGGGACCTCACCCAGGCCCTGCTGGGCCGGGATGTTCTGGCTCAAGACACACTCGCACAGTTCACAGACTTTGGAGCCTGGCCTGGGGGAGGTTTTGGAGCCTGCCCTGGGGGAGGCTGAGGTTGGAAGAACCCTTGGAGGGCAGCCAGGGCAGGTTTTCTGGCACCTGGCACATAGTAGGTGCTCAAAACATGTCTGTTGGAACTGAACTTGCCACCCCTGAGGCAGCCCTCCCCATCTTTGGATGTCTCGCCTTGGGGTTCTAGAAAGTCCCCGCTGTGCGAACCTGCGCCCTCTCCTTGTACTCTCTGCTTTGACCTTAAGCAGAACAATCCAGGCTCGCTTTCAGATAAGACCTTCGAGGTACAGGGAGCCCCCATGCCCCTAGCACCTGGCTCAAGGCCTCATGAAAAGCAGTCCCTCCCCCTCTGAGGGCTAAGGCAGCTGAAAGGGGACAGGGAGTGGGGGAGGGAGCGCACAGTCCTGCTGGTCAGCTCTCCGTGTCATCCCCTGAACCCTGTACCCCAGAAAGCAGGAAGTGCCCAAGCCTCAAACAGCTGCTGCTTCCGGAAGGTTCGAGTTTGCGTGCGGCTGGGTCCCCCAGGAGCATGTGTGGGGAGGAAGGAATTCAGGTCCGCCAGCCTTACCCAGCTCCTGCACCCCGCTCTGAGGCTCAGGAAGGCCATGTGGACGCCCCTGTAAGCATTTGCTTCTGCTGCCCTTGCCCCCACCCACGCTTCAGGTTCTACTTCCAGCCCCAGGCCCCAACATGGGCCTTCTGTTCCCTGCGTAGGCACACACCAGCCTGGCCTGTCTCTGGTGACCCCCTGAGTGGCCTCCACATAGGTAACAGAGGTCACCTGCTGTTCCAATCCAGGGGGTGCAGGGGCCAGGCTTTGTGTCCTCAGGGCCCCCGCAGCTTAGAGCTCAGACCTGGCTACTGAGGAAAAATTCTGAAAATGCTTCCCAAGCGACTAGGCTAGATGCTGGTGAGGCTGTGCTCCAAGCCCCAACCTTGCCAGTCACTCTCTGTGACCCTGAGTAAGTCTCTTATCCTCCCTGGGCCTCAGATTTCCAATCTGTACAATGGCAAGGTTGGACTAGAAGAATCTAAGACCTTTTCCATCTCAAAGATCCACCCATTCATTCATTCATTTATTCATTCATTCAGCAACATTTATTGAGCTCTTGGTCCTGGTGCTCAATAGGGATGAGCTACCTTCTAGTGATACAGCAGCGATCAAAACGGACACAACCTCGTGGAGCTTGCTTCTCATGGGGGAGCCAACGTACAAGAAAAAAATAATAAATGAGCATATAATATTATTCCTGTAATATAAGAACCAGGCAGAAAAGAGAAATAGGGCAAAGGGTCAGACAGCAATGAGGTAGGGGCTGTCAGGAAGGCTTCTTGGAGGAGGTGACATTTGAGGCAAGCCCTGATTAGAGGAAGAACAAGCCAGATTCTGTGAATTCTGTTTGCACAGAAGATGGAAAGTCATTGCTGATCACCATGTGAAGCAAAGGGCCCCAGCCTGGGACCCAGGACACCTGCATTCCTCTCCAGACACTGCCGGTCACTCGTTGTGTGACCGTGGGCAAGTCACTCCCGCTCTTCGAGCCTCAGTGTTCTCATTTGTGTCTGAGGGTGGTGAGCCACAGCTCAAAGTTTCCTTAAAGCAGTTCTGAGAGGTTGCATTTCTGAGTATTTGGGTTCTGACTCAACCCCAGCCTCTCATGTTGATCAGGGACTGCAGAAGGACTGGCCTTTGTCCCTAAGGCCTATGAGGAGCAGTGAGAAGGCCCGGGGGTGGCCACACCCCGGCACTCACCTCTCGGCCCGCAGCTGCTGGGCCACAGCCATGGTGGGCGATGGTCCCAGGGAGCAGGTG
Source organism: Gorilla gorilla gorilla (assembly GCF_029281585.2). Taxonomy (NCBI): domain Eukaryota; kingdom Metazoa; phylum Chordata; class Mammalia; order Primates; family Hominidae; genus Gorilla; species Gorilla gorilla. Next base: position 34,857,343 of record NC_086018.1, on the reverse strand, counting down.
GAGAGTCTTGCCCAGCCAGTCCCAGGCTGAGTTCACCTCTCACTTCCTCCAGCCACCCTGCGTCTTGTCTCAGCCTGTGGTCCTGGGAGTCCCCAGGAGCTGCCTGTGGGGAGGCTCAGGCCTGCTTCTCTCCACTCTGGCAGAGGCTCCTCCTCCAGGCTCTCTGGGCCTAGCCTGTGGCCCACACTTCCTCTTACCTCACCTCCCAGCTGCACAGAAATTGAGGAAGTGGACCCTCGGGTGCCAGGTTTGCAGGAATCCACTTCCTTGATGTCAGTCCTTGGCACCAAGCCTCAGTTGGGTATCAGAAGCCTTGCTCCATCAGAGATGGGGTCCCAGCCATCAGGGTGTCTTGTGACCTTGAGGAGTCACTTATCCTCTGTCCCATCAAGCCCCACCTTTATTCTCTTACTGCCAAGCCTTTGCCCAAACTCTTCCCCAGGCCTAGAATGCTGGCCTCCATTTTCCTGTGATCCCTTAGGCCCAGAGTAAATGCCACCTCCTCCAGGAAGCCCTCCTGGTTCCTCTGGCCTCTGTCTTCCTAGAGTGTGAAGTTTGGTTTGCGCGCCCTGGCACTCTGGGATATCCTTTCCTCATCCTTAGATCTCCATGCCCAGCCAATCCTCTTTCACAGGGCTGCCAATCAGAGTGAGTTTCACCCTCCCTGCTTAAACTCTCCTGCCCCATCACCCTGTGCTCAGGATAAAGTCCAGAGTCCTTGCCCTGCCTGCCTCCAATGCCCCTGAGGCCCTGCAGCCTTCCCCAGCCTCTGCTCCTGAGCTCCCTTTTTCTCACTGGCCTCCTTTCCATTTCTAGAATGTTCTAAGACGTCCGCCCCAAGGCCTATGTGCATGGTGTTCCCTCTGCTGGAAAAAGCTCTTCACTGCCTCCTTTGCATCTCAGCTTAGAAGTTACGTCTTTAGCGAGGCCTTCCCTGACTGCACACCCTAAATTAAGGCCCTCCCTACTACATTCTCTCACAGGTCCCTGCAAGTCTACTGCAGAGCACTCATAACTATTGTCATCTCACATTTGTTTGTTTATCTGTATGTTTAATGACTGCCTCCTTGGCTAGCAGCGTGCCTGGCACATTGCAAGTGCTCAACCAATATTCAGTGAACAAATGAAATGCTGCTAGTCAGTGACTGCAGCTCCTAACAGGTATGGGTATTTGATTCTGAAGGGACTTCTCTGAGAAGAGGTCCACAGGAGTCATTGGCACAGCCACACCCAGTAACTCCCTGCCAGCTACACACGCTCACACACTCGTATTCATACATGCAGAGCAGAAAGTTGTTTTAAACTACTTTGAACATACAAGTCCCAGCTAAAAAAAAACAAGAAAGCATAATTTTCAGGTAGGATCAAAGAGAGGGGTTAGGAATCTATACCAGGGAGAGAGGAACGTGGCCAACAGCCCATGGGAAAACCAAGATTGGATATGCATTGTTGGGCTGAGATTTTAATGCCAAGTCTGGGACTAGGTACAGGCCACAGGTCCTGCTGTTAGCAGAAAGTCAAATCTGAGCTCTCAGTGTAAAGTGGGTGTCAGACTGATTATGGGAACAGAGTTTCTCAGCCATCAGCCTGGAGTCACGGCAGGAGCTGAGGTCCTCTCTCAGCCCATGGGTGGAACAAGGGACATGTGTACCAGATCAGCCTCAAGCCTGCCCTCTGCACTGGTGTAAAGCCCTGATATAAGCTACCCACATGGTGCAGAAATCCTAAGCTGAGGCATTATATAAAAACAGCTTGGAGTCAGTGACTTTGCAGGGCCTACTCTGTCAACTCACAGACCAAAACTACAAATCGTGAGCTGTGAAAGACAGCTCAGAGCCTCCACATCATGAAGAATTCACACCCAAAGAACTAGAAATAATACAAACAATAAGTCTGATGAGTTGCTGGTGTCTTGGGGCTCCCAGGCTAGAGGATGAAACGAAACACAGAAAGAACAGGGTTATTAGTGCAGGTGTCTGTAAGTACCAACAGGTGCAAGCACACAGCCATAACTGAGGGAAGAGGAGGACATTGGCCTACAGTTGGTCAGGAAGGACAGGAAATGGCAAAACAATTTTAGCAAGCAAGCATGATACAGAATTTGTAGGTGATTGTGTAAACCGTGTGTGTAGTATATGCCTATAGTTGGAAACACATATTTGTTTATAAACACATACAGCTCGCATAGGCAAATGTAAGTGCATTTGTGTTGTGTCTATAAAAGACCATATAATGTGTGTAGTGGTGGCATTGTGGCTGTGAGAGAATGCGCTTAGATGTTTAGGTTGCAGTTGGTGCCAAATGAGTATAAACACAAGTACATTTATAATAGGTGAACTCAGGCAAGATAACATGTCCTTTTTGAACCTTTCTTCCTCACCAATCTGTAAAACAGTCTTGCCTAATGGAGTTGTAGTAGGAATTAATAGAAAACTGTATAAAAGTGCCTAGACACATGGACATTTCTTGTTCCTTTTTTAATCGTTTTCAGTGTGTATATCTGTATGTGTGTGTTTCAGGTGGGTTAAGCCCTCAAGTTTACCTTCCCAGGCATTTTCATGGCTTGCCTTCCAAACCCCGGCCCCCCAACCCCCCAAGAAACCTCCTGTGGCCCTGACTCAGCCACTGGGAAGCCACCTCTGCACCTGGGGGACAAAGATGTCCAGGGAAGAGCCCGTGACGGGCCAGCTCTTCCCCTCCTCCCCTCTTTCTCTCCTTTTCTTCTGTCCCTGCCCGTGGTTCTGCTGAATACAGGTATTTCTCTGTCTCCTCATACACAGAACGCTGCTGCTAATTTTATGCCTGAGCTCTGATACAGTGTAATTTGAGGCCAGGCACTCTGTCAGCAATGGGCTCCCGTCCTGCCGCTGCAGCAATGCCTGTACCTTCTACTCCCACTCCGGAACCGGGCTCTTGCTGCTGCCGCTGCAGGGGGAGAATGAGGCAGAGGGATGACCTGGAAGAGGAGCCAAGCTCTTCACACATTCCATTAAGCAAGTATGGATGGAATCTTTTTTGGATAAGTGCAAAGAAATGCCTGAAGTGACCTCTCACTTATGGAGACCTGATTTTTGATAACCTCCACATCCCACAGCCTGTGAATAAACCAAAAAAAGAGAAAAGCCATTGAATGGTTAGAACTGATAGCTCAAAGTCTATGCATTGACACTGGCATATTTTATTCACAGAAGAAATATAAAAGGAGCCTGGTCCTCTCTTCCTGCCAACTCAAGAACTTGAAGCAGTGAGTTAGGGGAAAGAAGAAAATTACCAGGGGCAGCCAAATGCAAGCGACAGTTCAGTGACAGCCTGACAATGATAAAGACCATGGAATACCAAAAAATATATATGTTCTCAAGAACTCAAAAAACAAATACCAGAGGCCATTCAGAGAAGGGCATCTCTGCATAACACCACTTACTAATGCCCATTCATAATCACATCTCCAGGAAAAAGTCTAATACACCCAGACCATGACTGGGGGATCCCCAGAGCCTGAATGGGGACTGGATGTGCGAATCACAAAAGTGCACAGCACTTTTCAGTCCTTCCTCATGCAGGTGCTGGGGTATACAAGGTAAACCATCGCCCCCATTTTGGACATGAGGAAACCCTCCTTTGAGCAGCCAGCGGATGGGGCTGAGAGCTCCAGCCATAGGAACTGGAACTCTGTGATAGGGAGGAGGTGAGCCTCTTCTACAGGACCAGGAGATACCCTTGAGAGCTCATTATAGGTACTCAGCAAATCCCCGCTGCCTACATCAGCCACTCTCCAGGGTAAGAGAAGGAAAATCCCTGATTGGACTGTGTAAGATTCCTGCGGATCCCTCACACACTGAATTCCCCAATCTTGACCCACATGTGTCTCCCTTTATAATTTATGAGGGGAGCTTCACTGGACCTCCTCCCTGAGCCATAAATAGCCATCCCTGGCAGGCCACCCAGGCAGTATTTGAAGACAGGGAGGGTGTAGACGTGGCCAATTAGACAGCAAACTCCCTGAAGGCAGAGGGTCTTCTCTTCTCTGAGAAGCCCTGGCACACGGCTGAGCTGGGTCTAAACCTCGTGTGCCCTCGCTGTGTCACGCATTAGTTGTGCAAACTCTCCGACCATTGTTCAGTTTTCTAAATGGAGATAATATTTGCCTCTACATTATTAATTGGAGAGAAAAATTGCAGGATTATTGTATTATTCATTTCCAAATGTGTTGAGAACCTACTATGTGCCAGACACCCACTGTGTGCTAGGCCCTAAATGAAACACAGACACTGTTCTTGAGACACGTACTTACTAGAGGTGTGTTAAATAAGGGAATGAACACCAAATGTTTAGGACAGTGGCTCGCGCATAGCAGGTGGTCAATAAATTCTAGACGTTAATGTTATTGACGATCATTCCTTGGTGTGGCTTGGTCCCTCCCTTTCTATCTCCCTCTGCTGCACAGCTTGGTCCTCTCTGTCACACAACTAACGTTAAATTCTAACTGTTTCCCGCAATCTGTCATCCACTCTCATCACGCGGGGGCACCGGGACGCGCACTTCCCTGGCGGAACCGGCTCTGCGCTTAATCTAAATGTTGACGGGAACAGACCGCCAGGGGGCGCCGCGATCAGCAGCCGAGTCCCCGCTCCGCAGCGCCACCTAGAGGTTGAATGCCATAAGCCGCACTAGAAGGACCCGGCCAAGTCGAGAGTCAAGTTGCAGCTGGCCAGGCAGAGCGCGCAGCCTGCTGGCTCAGACAACCTCTCCAGACAGCCCTATCAGCCAGAATCTGAGCTGCACTCAGGGAAAGCTTCCCCAGGGGCTAAGAATCCTGAATCTCCTCTCCACCATCATAAATACGGTAACAGCCAAGTCACTCTGAGAGTTGAGTGTGTAACCACCCCTACACCGTGAAATTGCCAGGAGGAGCACGAGAGCTAGCATTTGCAAAGCCCTTAGTACAGTGCCTGGCCCACAGCCTGGCTTGGTCCATGTTGGCTCTGATTGTTGTTACTTAATCCTCACACCAACCCCCATAAAATAGTGGTATTCTTATCCCCACCGGGAGACAAGGAAACCCAGGCTTTAAGGGATTAGGAAAATAAACCAAAGCGGCTTGCTTAATGACCGGCAGAGTAAGATTTGGACCTCACATCAGTCTGGCTTCAAGACCCACACGTAATAACTGCTGTACTGGCCCTCATTCATTCATTTATTCACTCCACAAGCATTCATCTAGTATCACTCTGCACCAGGTGGAAAGGATATTGAGATGAATTCAGCACAACTGCTGCCCTCAGGTAGCTCACACTGCTGTTGAGGTACATAAATAAACACACGTGCACAACACAGGCACATATACACATGCACACGCAGGCACACATACACATGCACAAACATGTATAAACACATACACATGCATGCACACACAGGCACATATACACATGCACACGCAGGCACATATACACATACACACGTACATATACACATGCACACATAGGCATGTACACAGAGACACATACATATACACACGTACATGTACACCTGCACACACATGCATGTACACACAGGCATATAGAAATGCACATACATGCATGCACACACATGCAAATATACACGTGCATGCATACCCATGCTCAAACATGTACACACACATACAGAATCAAGTACAATTTGGGGAAAACGAAGAGATACATGTTTCACATCTAGTTTCTCTGATTCCATCTCCAGTGCTGTCTTTGGTCCCCAGAGGTTACGAACACAAATGTCTACAGCGGCCTAGCAGGTAGCCTGGAGGTTTCAGATGGATCCGGGGGTGGAAAGGCAATGGCAGTAGGCTGTAGTCTAGCGTCTGCCTTTCGTTAACCTTACATTCTGGGACAGAACTCCAAACTCTACATTTGAACCTGGCCTTCCAGTTTATCATGAAGGTAGATTTATCAAAGAAGGATAGAACTTACTTTTTAGCAGTTGATTGGCTTGATTCCTAACTGTACATATTTAGAATCGTGGTACGTGGGCCTCTGTCCCATTGCTCTAGGCCCTCCAAATGTCAGGGTCAGTGAGCAGGACAGATAGGCTTGTAGGTCATGGTGATTCTCAGGATTTCATTCAAAGAGGAAAGAGAAACCATTCGAGTGTTTTAAACAAGGAGTGATATGATTGAATTTATGTTTTTATAAGATGCCTTGGTCCACTACTTGGATATGGGCTTGCAAGAGGGTGGCATTAGAAACAAGGGGAGGAAGCACCACTTCTAACAGCGTTCTACTTCAATTTTTAAAAAATCAGCTTTATCAAGGTGCAATTCACACACAATAAAACTTACCAACTGAAAGTATACAATTCCATGGGTTTTGACAGTTGTGTAACCAGCACCACAATCATTATATAGGACGTTTCCATTATCTCAAAAGATCCCTCAGGACACTTTGCAGCCAATCTCTTTCCCCTACCCCCAGGCCCTGGCAATGACTGATCCACTTTCTATCACAGTATTTTGCCATTTCTAAAATTTCGGACAAAACCAGAGTATGTGATCTTTTGTGCCTGTTTTTTTTTTTTCACATAGTATAACGCTGTTGAAATTCATGAATGTTGATATGTACATCGGTATTCATTCTTTTTATTGTCAAGTAGTATTTTATTGTATGGATATAACATAAGTTGTTTTCCATGCACAAGTTCATAAACATTAGGGTTTTTTTTTTCCAGTTTGGGGCTGTTAAAACAAAGGGGCTACAAACATCAAGCATAAATGTTTGAGTGAACATGTGCCTTCATTTCTCTTGGGTAAATATCTAAGAGAGAGTTGCTGGGTCATATGGTAGATGCATATTTAACTTTATAGGAAAACTGTTTTCCAGGTCGGGTGTGGTGGCTCACGCCTGTAATCCCAGCACTTTGGGAGGCCGAGGTGGGTGAATCACCTGAGGTCAGGAGTTCGAGACCAGCCTGGCCAACATGGTGAAGCCCCATCTCTATTAAAAATACAAAAATTAGCCACGCATGGTGGTGGGCACCTGTAATCCCAATTACTCGGGAGGCTGAGGCAGGAGAATCCCTTGAACCCAGGAGAGATTTCAGCGAGCTGAGATCGCGTCACTGCGCCCCACCCTGGGCGACAGAGCGAGACTCGGTCTAAAAACAAACAAACAAACAAAAAGAAGGAAACTGTTTTCCAAAGTGGTTGAATCATTTTGCATTCCCCCCGACCCATGTATCAGAAGACAGAGGCTCCAAAGTACCCGGTGTGCACTGGCTCAGAGGCAGTGGCTCCAGGTCTGCACAGACTGGGGGTCTAAATGAGTCATAGCCTTGGGGCTGGTTATTAAATGATTTTCTCCCAGCTCCAAACCTTTCTTCTATCCTCTGCTTTGTGGTGCCGGAGCTGGGACTCAAAACCCTGTTTGTTCTGCTTTGCCGGCTCATTTCTGCTGCTCTTGGCCAGGAGGGGGCGCTGGAGGGAGGCCGGAAGGATGGGAGAGGAAGGAGGGGCTTGCTTCTTTCTCTTTGCAGCCGGGACCCAACTGCCCTGCCCTGGAAGCCATGTTGGCCCAGCAGCAGTTGATTCTAGGTTTTAGTTTTTTTCACATTCCCAGAGCCGGTCTCACCCCACCCCTTCCTCAGAGGTCTGCAGTTCTGAGTCCCAGCTCCTCCCCGCAGGTCTAAGTCTCCTCCTCCAAGCTTCCAGGCTAGGGTAACCCCGCTCTCTTCCTTCTGTTCCCACAGCCTCAGGGGTGATGGCTGCTTCCTGAAGTTTCTATCTCTGGTGACCTCGGTGTCTCCTTCTGCCTTTTCAGTCTAACAGAATCTGTTCAAGCAGTCTCCTTTATAGAATTCTCACTTTAAAAATTATTCATTTGCTTTCTGTGTCGCCAAACCTAGCCAGCCTAGCAGGCAGCAAGGCCCAGCTCCCAGCCCCAGGGTGTCCCAAGGGAAGCAAGGCAATAAGGCAGAAAGAGCTCTCACTCTCTGGGTATGAACTCTCAGACAACTCCCTCAAGCACTCCCAGCTTCAGGTTATTTATCTGCAAAATGCATCCAAATAGAGCCTAGTATAAATGAGGGCTTAATAAATATTTGAGCGAGGAAGTGGAAGAAGGAGGTATTTTATATCCGTTATTGATACCTACTTCATTTGAGCATGTTACAAGTTTTTTTCTAATACTCTGCGGGGAATGCCAAATCCTTCCCCTCTGCACTCTGTCTTTATTCTTCTCGATAAGGTGTAGCAGAGACTGCTAATATCCCCTACGATCCACTCTGTCCTTTCTCCTTTAGTGATAAAGTCCCTGAGTTGTGGCTGGACTCATGGCCACCCAGCTAAAGAGAACATTTCCCAGCCTACCTTGCAGCTACCTGTGGCCATGTGACCAGTTGCTGGCCAATAGAATGGGAGGGGAGGCCATGGACATGCCATCAGGCTGTGTCGTGAAAGACAGAAGGTGTATCTTCCATTTCCCATCTCCCCTTCCAGCTGGCTGGAGAGGCCAGCTATGGAGAACAGTTAAGCAACAAAACAGCTTGGATCTCTGACCCTGCTTCTGTTCAGATTTTTCAGGGAGAAAGTAATTTCTATTGTGTTTTAGCAGCTGATTCTTTGATGCTTGTTACAGCAGCTGAACCTGTACCCTACCCAGTACACTGGAGCAGGGATTGGCAAATGCTTTCTTTTCATTTTCTTTCTTTCATTTTTTTTTTTAAGTTGGAGTCTCGCTCTGTCACCTAGGCTGGAGTGCAGTGGTGCAATCTCAGCTCACTGCAACCTCTGCCTCCCGGATTCAAGCCATTCTCATACCTCAGCCTCCTGAGTAGCTAGGATTACAGACATCTGCCACCACACCCCGCTAATTTTTGTATTTTTAGTAGAGATGGGGTTTCAACATGTTGGCAGGCTGGTCTCAAACGCCTGGCCTCAAGTGATCCACCTGCTTCAGCCTCCTAAAGTGCTGGGATTGCAGGTGTGAGCTACTGCACCCAGCTGAAAAAGAATTTCTAAAAAACGCCAGATAGTAAATAGTTTAGGCTTTGCAGGGAGTTGGTGTCTGTCACAACTGCTGAATTCTGCTGTCACAGCACAAAAGCAGCCATAAACAATAAAGAGTTGAATGTGCATGACGATCTTCCAATAAAACTTTATGTATAAAAGCAAGCAGGTCTGTGTGGACCCTGCACCAGAGTTAACAGCAAAGAGACTAGCTTGCGACAGTTCACAGAGAGGGTTAAAAAGAGCTCAGGAAGGTGAATCCTGGGTGAGAGGTGAGGCAGAGCAGCTGCCTGAGGGTTGCCTCCTCCCTGAGGGTCTACCTCTGGTTCCTGCTGCTGCTAAGATGCCACTGCCTTTGAAACTGCCCCAGGAAAGGAGGGCTCCTCTAGCTGCAGTTTATCCAGCACAGACATGTTGGAATTTGATTTTCCTAAAGGCATCAAAAGGGGAAAAATCTACAGCCAGCAGAAAAGTGTGGCTCCAGGCTGACCAGCATCTGCATGAAACTATATTCAAAAATTAGTCGTGCCTCCAAATATTAACTACAAAGGAATGGCAACCTCCCCTTTCCACAGCCCTCTCCTCCCTCCTCTGCGCTGCAGCACTCTGAAGCCCCTCACCCACCCGCACCCTCCCTCCAGCCCGGGCCCCAGGACATGCCTTCCTCCCTTCCTCTGCCTGCTCATTGTCCTGTACATCAACTTGACCTCTCCTGATGCATTCGCCCCATCTTCCTCCCGTCTCTATGATTTTATGGCTTTTCTTCATCCATTTGATTCTTTGCATCACCTAAGATTCAAAACTGGTCAAAGACTTCCCTGGAAGGCTGGGGGCAGGACCCTCCCCAGCTAGAGCTGTCACTTTAATTCCAGCCTCTGTCAGCATCTTCACTTCTCACCTCTTCCTGCTGAAGATTCCATAGCATGGGCACATGTGGGGGCAAGAACCATGTCCCATTCATCTATGAATCACCAGTGTCCAAAACAGGACCAATAAGTGTTTGTGGGAGGAAGGGAGGGAGAAAAAGAGGGGAGGATGGAGGCCGAGAGTGAAGAAGGAGACAAAGCAAGTGGGTAGACGTGCAGTAGGACTGGGCTTTTGGTCTCAGACATTGCCCTCTTGCCGGATGAGGCCAGGACCCAGATGATTGAAATAAAAGCATCTCTCGCTCCTCGTGAGCTCTGCCCTCTACGTTAAGGGGAGAGTTTCCCTCTCTCATGCCCACAGTGTGGCGATGACTGCCCAGGGTGCCCCACTCTCTCGGAATTGCACAGCCAGGAACCAGAGAGCTTTGTAACACGCAGTCCTGGGAGTTCTGTAACTGGCCTTTCAGCTCCTGGCCCGTCGGCCACCTGCTCCCAGCTGTGACCTCCTAGCCACAGCCCTCAGTGTACTCCTGTCCCCAGCCCTCACCTGGGGTCCTTCTGCAGCTGTGGCCTCTGCTATTTGTTTTTTGTTTTGTTTGTTTTTTTGTTTTGTTTTTTCTGAGACGGAGTCTCACTCTGTCTCCCAGGCTGGAATGCAGTAGCGCAATCTTGGCTCACTGCAATCTGCCTCCCGGATTCAAGTGATTCTTCTGCCTCAGCCTCCTGAGTCACTGGGATTACAGGTGTGGACCACCATGCCCGGCTAATTTTTGTATTTTTAGTAGAGACGGGGTTTCACCATGTTGGCCAGGCTAGTCTTGAACCCCTGACCTCAGGTGATCCACCCGTCTTGGCCTCCCAAAGTGCTGGGATTACAGGCGTGGGCCACTGCGCCTGGCCTGGCCTCTGCTATTACCTACCACCCACAATGCTGCCTCGGCTCCCCCAACCCCTGTGCCACTCGCTCCCACAGCTTCTCCTCTGTGACTGGGGCTCCTCCCAGATGCCTCTCCAACCTCAGCCACCTTCCCCTACATGCACTCTGAGTGGGGGTTTCCTTACTCCCGAGCGCTCTGTTACCATCTGCACACCGAGGACTCTGCGGTCGCTCGCTGGGCACCAGGCCGTGTGTCCCAGCTGCCTCCTGGACCCCCTACCTCTCCCTAGCTGTTCCCCGAGCCCCTCCAAGCCAGTGGTTCCTTTCCCTCCACAGCGGCCCCTCCTCCTGAGCTCTGTCTCCACCATTTACGGAAGACTGAAACCTGGAGTCACCTTGGCCTTCCTGTCTCCTTGGCCTGCCACAGCCGATCTGTCAGGAATGTATTTCACCTCCTTAAGTTCCCTCTAACTGCCCCTCCTCCTCCATCCCTACAGCCTGGGCTTAAATTCAGATTTTCCTCCTCTCCTGCCTGAATAATTTCAACAGTGGCCCACCTGGTCTTGTCCTCCATCCGTCCTGCGGGTTGTCATCCACACCAGCTCCTGGGAGGCCTTTCCTGAATATGACTAACCCCACACATCCCATCCCTCCAGGCCTCACGGTGGCTAAGAAAACGAGTCCATATCGCTCTCATTCAGCCAGGCTCCAGCCTAACTCCAGACTCATTCCTCTCCTCTCCCAGCTAAAACTCCTGGGGCAGGTGGTCCCTCAAGCCCCAATGTGCCCAGGCCTTTGCATGTTCCAGTGCCTCCACCCCCCAACCCCAATATCTCTGCTTAACCAATTCCTAGTTCTTCTTAAAGACTCCACACACCATCCATTAGGAAGGTATAACAAGGGTTCGAAATGGAACATCTGCCTGGCACACAGTAAGTGCTTGAGATGATGGAATTAGGAGTGTTATGGTGGGTGCCCTGGAGCCCTGGGGGCGATAAGAAAGATCACGAGGTGATCTTTAGGATCTTAGAATGGGCTTCACAACGATCTTAGAAGGGGCTTCAGCCTCAGGGTAAAGTTTGATGCTCAGACCACTTCCCCTTCCACTTAATAGCAGGATCTAGACTTTCTCCAGCACCCCTCCCAGGTCTTTCCAAAAGTCTTCTTCTTCTCTGATGAGGGAGGGAAAGGGTCTTTTCTCCCCTTGTTCCTCTGCCCCCACACACTCCCATCTGAAACCCCTACCTCCCGGAGCCCTGCATTGTAGGGCATGGACCTGCCCCTTATCCCCCGAAAACCCTATATACAGACTCTAACAGAAGGGCAGAAGGTGTAGGGATGACTAGGGGATGAGGGGCTCTGCACACGCCCCTCCGTAGGGCACTCATAGCCCTCCGCTATGCTGGTGGTCGTGGTGTCCTGAGACTCTCCTCTCTGCCATCCTCAGAGAATCGACTTCCCGCAGGAGGCTCAAGGATAAGCCCTGGGCTGCTGGCTCTCACTGCACCCCCGTCGTCCTCTCCACCTGCTCCCCTCACCTTGGGGACCCTGTGGCGGGGGGGGGGGGGTGGGGTGGGGGCAGGTCTGAGCTCATTGGTTTTCTTTTCACTGGCGCTCCGCTCTGCGTAGTGTAGGTTTTCTTTTTCTTTTCTTTCTTTCTTTTTTTTTTTTTGAGACAGAGTTTTGCTCTTATTGCCCAGGCTAGAGTGCAATGGCACGATCTCGGCTCACTGCAACCTCCACCTCCCGGGTTCAAGCGATTCTCCTGCCTCAGCCCCCTGAGTAGCTGGAATTACAGGCACCCAACACCACACCCAGCTAATTTTGTATTTTCAGTAGAGACGGGGTTTCTCCATGTTGGTCAGGCTGGTCTCAAACTCCCGACCTCAGGTGATCCACCCGCCTGGGCCTCCCAGAGTGCTGGGATTACAGGCATGAGCCACCACCCCTGACCATCGTGTAGGTTTGCTGCCCTTGTGAATATATTACCTTTCCTCGAAGCAAATCCCGCCTTCCACAGTGTATTACCATCTCACATCCGTTGATGCTCTTTCTCTTCTCTTTGTCCTTGACTGACGGACTATCCTTTATATACACATACATACATATACATATAGAGATAGATAGATAGATAGATAGATAGATAGATAGATAGATAGATAGATATAGATATAGATATTTTTTCTTTCTATGTCAACAAGGGCTCAGGAGGGAGGAGAGACCAATGCCTGTAACTTTTTTCCACAAAGTAGTTGATTGCTTTCTGTATGTACAACTGTCTTTTATCCAGACTTTTCCCAGAAGGCCTCTCCTTTTCAGCAAAAACAACACCAAAATGAATCAAGGTATTTTCCTGAACTTGGAAGTCATCTGTTCCCTTCTCCCCCAGGAATGCACCAGAATAAGCATTTCACTTTTGAAAGTTTGCAATATGTATTTTTTTCTTTTCTTTACAGTATTCCTCCCACAGATGAGGAAACTGGAGCTTGGAGGGAATGAATTGCTGGACGTCACAGAGATGAGCTGGGACTTGAGTTTCATGCTTCTCATTCCAGAGGGTGCCCTAGCTTCGCCTCCATCACATGGCCTGGGACACTGGAACCTGATGAGAACCCAGGAGAAGGGACCTTGGGCTGGCCAGGTACTTTCCCTTTGCCCATGCAGTGCTGCTGGTGGCAACAGCTTCCATGTCACACAGGAGGGAACGGAGGCTCGGAACTGCCAAAGCTCCACACGGATACACCCTTGTAGAGAGATTCCCCCCATGGAAGGGTCACCTCAACCACTTTCTGCTGGTTCCCTTGCAGACATTTCAAACTTTGTCACCTATTCAAAGATGGCTTTCTACAGACTCCATGAGCAACCAACAAGCTAACCCATTGGGTGCCATGAAAAAACATGAAGCAACAGCCACATAGGAGAGGGGATTCCGCACTTGGAGACGCTCGTCCTACCTGACGGATGAAGACCCCTGGTGGGAGGTCACCTGGCTCCCATCTGTCGAGGGCTGTCAATCCTACACCTGTCCTCTCACAGGGTAAGCCAATCTGCAAGCCCATTTGAATGAAGGTGTCATGTGGTGAACCACTGTTTTACATGCCATTCAATGTTGTTTGTTTGGTATATGCCATGGGCTCCGTGTTCCATGTCCCCATCCTGAAAACGGAGGTCCTGGGGATGAGGGATCTTTAGGCAAAAAGAACCAGGCCAGATTGGTGTGCACAGTGCCATGTGGTAAAAGAGGCTTTCCAAGCCCTGTGGGCAAACTCTGGGGAAAACAGGTCACCGAAGGCCCTGTGCAGGCTTCAAAATAAAAGCCTTCTGAGAGGGCTGTGCTGGGGTGGCTGGCAGAGCAACAGGGCAAGGCCTGGGGAAGCTGGGGAGAGAAAGGAAGGAAACGGGACCCAGGGGAAGAAAGCGCTTTCCAGAGGGAACGTTGGAGCTGTACTAGTTGTTAAAACGTGGACGTGCATCTGTAGCACTTGGTTCCACCCACTGCCCCCCAGCGCCTGTGCTGCCCCTCCCCCTCCCCGTGGCATGCCCAGAACCTCCTCATGCCCATCACCTAAATGGTTAATGCTGGGCACATCTGGGGGGCCACATGGACACTGCTCTGGATCAGACAATCATTTTGACTATGACCCCTGGAAAAAATCATGGCATGAACTGCCACGGATGCAGCAGTGGCTTACAGAGCATTCACTTCTCGGCATCATCCTATTTGGAGCACACACCAGCCAAGGTTTACGGAGCCCTGTATGGTTGCCAGGCACAGTGCTAGGTCCTGGGGAATCAGACAAAAAGCAGGTACAGCACAAAGTCAGGCAAGGCTCAGAGACCCAGGAGCTGGTTCATTTGGCTCAAGATGGAGCAGGAAGGGAGAAACAGGAGAGGAGAGGCCAGGAGGTCAGCAGCGGACAGACCAAGGAGGGCCTTATAAGTCAAGCCATGGAATTTTAACTTTATCAGGCAGGCCAGGAGAGGTGTGGGAAGGATCTGAACAGAGGAGATACTGAGTGAGGTTTGTGTTTTACCAAGAACACCGTGGATGCTAAAGGGAAGAGAGGTTGCAGCTGAGCAAGACTAGAGGCTGGTCATTGGGCTGAGGGTGAGCTCAGGGTGGGGCTGATAGGGTCTGAGGAGGAGGACAGTGGAGATAGACAGACAGAAAGCAGAATCGGCTGGGTGTGGTGGCTCACACCTGTAATTCCAGCACTTTGGGAGGCCGAGGTGGGCAGATCACGAGGTCAAGAGATCGAGACTATCCTGGCCAACATGGTGAAACCTGTCTCTACTAAAAATGCAAAAATTAGCCAGGCATGGTGGCAGGAGCCTGTAGTCCCAGCTACTTGGGAGGTTGAGGCAGGAGAATTGCTTGAACCCGGGAGGCGGCGGTTGCAGTCAGCCGAGATCGTGCCACTGCACTCCAGCCTGGCGACAGAGTGAGACTCCTTCTCAAAAAAAAAAAAAAAAAAAAAAAAAAGGCAGAATCACAGGTCTGTGGCTGGTTCCACACAACCATACCATGTACCAAGCAAAGCTTAACAGTTATCCCCATTCGAATGATTGGGCAGGTTAAGGTTGCAGAACAATATTGTATGCTCAGCACTGCTCCAGGGGCTTTTGGATAAAGTACCCAGCGAGGTGTGTGTTCATTCAGTTTCCACTTTACAGACAAGGAAACAAACGCAAAGAGTGTGTAAGTGACTGGTCCAAGGTCACACTACTAGAAGATGGTAGAGTCAGATGAACATAGGCAATGTGAGAAGAGGAGAGAACTCAGAAAGAGACTCATGTTGGCTTTAAAGAAATGTAAATTTAATCTGTGTCTTCAAGGAGAAATCCCAGAAATGGGGCTAAAAGCAAACTGGAAAGGAAATGCAGGCTCAATATAAAGAAATTTCAAATAATCCAGGCTGTCTTTTTAAGGAATAAGCTTCTGGCCAATGGAAGTATACAAGAGTGAGGCCATGCCCCCGCAGAGCGAGCCACCTGGAGAAGAGGGATGTCCCTGAGAAAGAATGGAGAGGTTTCATCAGAGGAAGGCTCTGGATCCAGATTAGTTGAGTTCAAATTCCAGCGTCCTACTTACCAGCTGAATGACTTTAGTGAAATTACATAGCCTCTGTGGCTCAGTTTTGTCATCTGTAAAATGGGGCTAAGAGGAGTACCTATCTCACAGGGTGGTTAAATGAATTAATACATGAATTAATCAATGAGCTAACTTAACATTCTCAGCATTCTCGGCACTAATAGGATCAGGAAACCAAGCCCTGGGAATAGGTGGCAAATGGCGCTGTTCTCAGGGAAGCAGCCCAGGAGCTAGTCAGTGAGGGACCCCGGAAAGCCATGTTTCTGTGGATTCTCTTGAAGGACAGGGTGCAAACAGGTTCCAAGCACTAAGAAGACTTGCTTACATCCATGCCCTCTTTGCATTTTCTTAGTTGTTTTTCCTTAGAGTTTACTAAAGCACTTTGACAGTTTCAGTCTGACTTTGATATTCCAAGAATAAATCCAGGAAGGAGTTTGTGGCCCTGGTTGGGCCAGAACATTAAAGGGATAGCGGTTCCCCTCTCTGGTCCTTGAGACCAGAGTAGAAGTGCTGAAAGGGGTCAAATCCAGACTCTGAGGACTTCACTTCATTGCACTCACAGCCTTGCCTGTCAGGGTTGTAAAAGTAGGAAGCAAAAACCAACAGGAAAGAGATGGCTAAGTAAGTTGTAAAATCCATTTATTTATTCATGGGCAAGCCTTATTTTTGATGCAAAATGGTGTTAGTCTGATTCATTCTCTCTCTCTCTCTCTCTCTCTCTCTCTGTCTTGTCCCTCTTTCTCCCCAAGAGTGGGATCTGAAGGATGGTTACTGTCCCAAATCAAATTGACCTCATGCATCAGTCAAGACCCAGTCAAAACCAGAAAGCACACACACCAGTTACTTTAACAGAGGGAATTTACTATAGGGAATTGGTTAGACAGGTCTCTGGGCCTGAAAAGGCAATGGGGGACTTAAGTGAGATGCCTAGAGATAGTAACTTCAGGAAGGAACTTTGCCCCCAGGGCTGTCAGAACAAAGGGGAGAGGTGGTGGTGAACAGAACCCGGAAATTCCAAAAAGAGACTGCACAAGCTGGGATGTGGATGGCTGAGGAGGGGACACTGGCCAGCTGACCCTGAGATCTTGAGGGAGTGTGATGGGGCTGATATGGAGGGTTCTGGAAAAAACTGGAGGGGGTAACTAAGTGCTGCTGCCAGGCTGAGGGACCAGTGCTGGGGTGAATAAGTGAAGCTGAGGGGATGCTCAGCGGATGGGCAAGTGGGAAGGAAAGCACGAGGCTCTTCTCCTCCAGCCTCACAGGCTCCCTCTAGCACCCACCAGTGCCAGGGCCTAACAGGAGGGAGCTGGCAGTGCGGAAATGGGTTTGCAGAATCCCAGCCTTAGACTGGGAGCTGAACGGGGGAGGGTGGATCGGGGGTTTATATGAGATGACAGCTTAATAACCAACACACTCTGGGGACTCCCAAGGAAATGGGCCACAAACCTTGCGGCAACTCCCAAAGCCTAATTTTGAGATACAAACTCCTCTAGAAATAAATTCTAAGAGCACCTACTACGTACCAAACACTGTGCTAAGCGCTATGAGAAGGCATGGAACTAGAAAGACGTCTTCAGAGCTGACTGTTCAAATGTTGGCTCTACTATTGTATGTTGGGAGACCTCAGACGACTCACAACATTGAACTCTGTTTCCTCAATCATAAAATTCAGATGGGGGATGGCTACTCTATGTCTCATGGCATAATTAGAAGAATTGAATGAGCTTATGACTCTAAAGTGCCTGGCAACCCTAGCTTCCAGTTGGTCTTTCCTTTTTTCCCCTCCTTCTCATTCTTCTCTTGTGTTGGTCCCTCCTCTGCCCCTGGTCTTTTTCCTCCTCCTCTATCATCACCACAGTCAATACCACCATTGCCATCCTCATCACCACCACCACCATCATCATCATCACCACCATGATCATTGCCATCATCATCACCATCACCAAGCAAGACAAAATATCAACATTAACAGGAGTTTGGAAGAAAGATTTCTCTGTAGCACGTGATGCTGTTTGGTAGCATTCTGCCCACAGTAGAACTTCTTTCAAAATTGGAATCAATCCTCTCAAACCCTGCCGCTGCTTTATCGACAAAGCTGATGGAATATTCTAAATCCTTTGTTGTCATTGCAACAATATTCACAGCATCTTCACAGGAGTAGACTTCATCTCAAGAAAACACTTTCTTTGATCATCCATAAAAAAGCAACTTCTCATCCATTCAGGTTTGATCATGAGATTGCAGCAATGCAGTCATATCTTCAGACTCTACTTCTAATTCTAGTTCTCTTGCTATTTCTACCACATCTGCAGTTCCTTCTTCCACTGACGTCTTGAACTCCTCGAAGTCGTCTATGAGGGTTGGAATCAACTTCTTCCAAACTCCTGATAATGTTGATATTGTGACCTCCTCCCATGAATCAAAAATATGTTGAGTGGCATTTAGAACAATGAATCTTTTCCAGAAGGTTTTCAATTTATTTTGTCCACCTCCATCAGAGGAATCACTGTTTATGGAAGCTGTAGCCTTATAAAATGGTTTCTTAAATAATAAGACTTGAAAGTTGAAATTACTCCTTGATTCATGGGCTGCAGAATGGTTGTGTTAGCAGGCATGAAAACGACATTAATCTCCTTGCACTCCATCGGAGCCCTTGGGTAACCAGGTACATTATCAATAAGCAGTAATATTTTCAAGGGAATCTTTTTTTCTGAGCAATAGGTCTCAATAGTGGGTTTAAATGATCAGCAAACCATGCTGTAAACTGATGTACTGCATCCAGGCTTTATTGTTCCATTTATAGAGCACAGGCAGAGTAGATTTAGCATCATTCTTAAGGGCCCTAGAATTTTCAGAATGGTAAATGCGCACTGGCTTCAACCTAAAGTCACCAGCTGCATTAGCCCATAACAATAGAGTCACCCTGTCCTTTGAAGCTTTGAAAACAGGCATTGCCTTCACCTGTCTAGCTATGAAAGTCCTAGAAGGTATCTTCTTCCAACAGAAGGCTGTTTCATCCACATGGAAAATATCTTACTTAGTGTAGCCACCTTCCTCAATGATCTTAGGCAGATCTTCTGGATAACTTGCTGCAGCTTCTCCACCTTGCACTTTTATGTTATGGAGACAGCTTCTTTCCTTAAACCTCATGCATTAACCTCTGCTACCTTCAAGCTTCTTTCTGAAGCTTGCTCACCTCTCTCAGCCTTCACAGAATTGAAGACAAGTAGGGCCTTGCTCTGGATCAGGCTCTGGCTTAAGGGAATGTTGTGGCTGGTTTGACTTTATATCAAGACCACTCAAACTTTCTCCATATCATCAATAAGGTTGTTTCACTTTCTTATCATTCGTGTGCTCACTGGAGTAGAACTTTTAATTTCCTTCAAGAACTTTTCCTTTGCATTCACAACTGATCTAACTATCTGGTGCCCATCTTTTGGCCTATCTCAGCTTTTGGCATACCTTTCTCACTAAGTTGAACCATTTCTAGCTTTTGATTTAAAGTAAGAGACAGGACTTTTCCTTTCATTTAAACACTTAGAGGCCATTGTAGCTTATTAACTGGCATAATTTCAATACCTTTGTGTCTCAGGGAATAGGGAGAGAGACAGGGAATGGCCATTCCATGGAGCAGTGAGAACACACACAACATGTATCGATTAAGTTTGCCATCTTACATAGTCATGGCTCATGGAGCCCCAAAGCAATTACAATAGTAACATCAATGATCACTGATCACAGACCACCATAACAGATATCATAATAATGAAAAAGCTGAAAATATTGCAAAAATTACTAAAATGTGGCACGGAGACATGAAGTGAGCACACGTTCTTGGAAAAATGGCACTGATAGACTTCCTGGGTGCAAGGTTGCCACAAAATTTCAATTTGTGAAAAACCCAATATCTGCAAAGTGCAACAAGGCAGAACCCAATCAAAGGAGGTGAGCTAGTATTTTGAAATGAACGTTCCTTTGGGAGAATATTCATACATTTATTCATATAATAAAGTCATATAACACATTAAAAATAAAAGAATATTTGGAGGCTTACCTCCTAGTGGTGGAATTGCTGGATCAAAGGGCATGTGCTGCTTTTTCTTTTCTTTTTTTTTTTTTAGATGGAGTCTTGCTCTTTCACCTAGGCTGGACTGTGGGTGCAGTGGTGTTATCTCAGCTCACTGCAACCTCGGCCTCCCAGGTTCAAGCAATTCTCCTGCCTCAGCCTCCCAAGTAGCTGGGATTACAGGCACCTGCTACTATGCCCGGCTAATTTTTGAATTTTTAGTACAGATGGGGTTTCGCCATGTTGGCCAGGCTGGTCTTGAACTCCTGACCTCAAGGGATCCACCCACCTTGGCCTCCCAAAGTGCTCGGATTACAGGCGTGAGCCACCAAGCCCAGCCACATGTGCATTTTTAATTTGGATGGAAATCTCAAAATTTCCCTCCTAAAATAGAAATTTACATTTTCTTAATTCATTGCCATCACTGAATACAACTGTACTTAAACATTTTTACCATCTGATAAGTTAAAAAAGTCTCTGATTTTGGTTTGTATTTCTCTGATGGCAGAGGAGGCTGAGTATATTTTCATACATTTATTGGCCTTTTGTATTTATTTTTTATCACCCTCCTGTCTGTGCCTTAGGACCCTCCTTTTTATTGGACCGTTTATCTTTTTCTTATTGATTATGAGCTATTTGTAAATCAACAGCATTGGTCTTTTTTCTAGCACTTGTCTGAAAGTATTATTTGGCCATTTTGTTGTTTGCTTTGGACTTGGTCCATGGCATTTTTTTTTTTTTAATCTCACACAAGTTTTAATTTGCTACAGTAATGTTTGTCAATCTATTTGTTTATGGTTTCTGGGCAGACTCATGTCTTCAGAGCTGTCCCTATCCTTGCCAGCAGGTTGAAGGAATTTCCTGTGTGGCTCGGTGACATGGCAGCCACTGGATGTGTCCCCAGGCTCGCCCTCCACCACCTCCATGTGGAGATGCCGCCCCTCAGAAGATTCAGCAAACACAGCCCCTTGGCCCGCTCCAAGAAGGTGGCTGCCCTGCCTTTCACAGCCAAATTCAGGATGCACCCGGCTTTCGTTTTCCCCTGACATCCAGCTCCTTTTAAGGAGCTATGCATCTTATACGTTTCTTAATCCCCCAACTAAATTTACCAGCTGTTGCTCACAGCCAAGACATCAGCTAAATTAAACTTTGGAGTGGCAAACACGGTGTATCAGATGCACTTCAGTGAGCCATGGTGGGAGCAGCCATGCTCCATCTGTCCTGAGGGCTGGGGGTCATGCTCTCCCTTCCCTCCTGGAATCTAGCCACAGCAGCATCTTCCTTCTCTCAGAAGCACTAGGGTCCTGCCACCGGAGGACCATGGGTGTATTGAGTTACTTCCACCATTGAAAAGATTCTTCCTTTCATTCTACAGATATTTACTGAGGGCTCAATTATTGACAGGCACTGTTGTGGCAGTGGGGAAACACCTGAGGTTTTCTTTCTCGTGACAGAGAGGAATGAGGAACAAATGAATGTATAATCCACAGTTGAGCAGCAAGAGAGCCTCGGAGCAAGGGAAGCAGATAGAGAGAGAAGTGAGGGTAGGGCTGGGTGTCTCTTCGGACATGGTGGCCGGGGAAAGCCTCTGATGAGGTGACATTTGTGTAGAGACTGGAATGAGGTCCTAGACACAGCCATGTGGGTATCTGGGGGAGAAGGTTCCAAGGCATGTTCTGGAACCAGCAGGGCCACCAGCAGTGAAGGAGGAAGGGCTGGGTGAGAGGAGAGGTGGAGCGAGTTGTGGGAAGATGCTAGCATTCTCCTCCATGTGCTATGGGAAGTGAGTCAAGGTTTGAGAATTGGGAGAAGGGTGAGGTGTTTTCCATCTGAAGTGTGTTTGGTTTGCATTTGCCCTCTATGACAGCTTAGGCACAGGAAAGGTCAGACGTGGATTGATGGTGAAAAAGAACTGATGGGCCGGGCGCAGTGGCTCATGCCTGTAATCCTAGCACTTTGAGAGGCCGAGGCAGGCGGATCCCCTGAGGTCAGGAGTTTGAGACCAGCCTGGCCAACGTGGCGAAACCCCGTCTCTACCAAAAAAAAAAAAAAAAAAAGAAAGAAAGAAAAAAAATAGCAGGGCGTGGTGGTGCACGCCTGTAGTCCCAGCTACTCAGGAGGCTGAGGCAGGAGAATAGCTTGAACCTGGGAGGCGGAGGTTGCAATGAGCCGAGATAGCACCACTGCACTCCAGCCTGTGATGGTGAGAATTCAGGCACCCCAGAGCAGATCCTGGGGATCCTTTGAGTGAGCAGAGTGGGTGTGCCCTATGCTGCTCCTGTCACATATTGGGTTTCTGGGTGAAACTCTCCCTGCTCTGGACACAGTCACAAAGCAGGAAGGTCTACCTGGCTGGAACCTGCATCCCTGTTCTCTGGAGGGAGGAAGCCCTTCCCTC
The DNA here is from genome assembly GCF_029281585.2 of Gorilla gorilla gorilla. Classification (NCBI taxonomy): domain Eukaryota; kingdom Metazoa; phylum Chordata; class Mammalia; order Primates; family Hominidae; genus Gorilla; species Gorilla gorilla. Next base: position 34,835,073 of record NC_086018.1, on the reverse strand, counting down.
ACACCTGGACACTCAGGCCCAGCAGGTTCTCTGCTTGGGTCCAGCTGTTACCCTGTGTCCTGCTGCAAGGCCCCAGCTGCTCAGCCTGGCCTCTGAGGACCTGCCGGATTGGCAGGGACTGGCCGTCCTGGGCAGACACCGCAGACTGGGGCTGGCCCTCAGTGCTGAAGGCTCCTGAGTTGAACTGGCCAGCACACCGAGGCTGGGCCAAAAGTGCAGCCCGGCACCAGCTTGCAAGGAGGCTCCCAAAAGGAACAATTAGAAAGCACCGCAAAACACCTGGCGGACAACAGGGGCTGGAGAAATGCCAGCTTCCGCTCCAGTCACACACAGGCTCAGGCAGCATAACAGCCATGAGACACACATGCTACCCAGGTGGTGTTGAAGACAGGCAGGGACAACCTAGGTGGTGTTGAAGACAGGCAGGGACCACCCAGGTGGTGTTGAAGACAGGCAGGGACCAGCCCAGCAGGAGCCTGATCATTTGCTGACTTGACAACCTTACTCTCTCTCTCACACACACACACACACCACACATAGACACATACAGACACACACACATACACACATACACACACATACACACACACCGCCCACACACACACATACACACATACACCACACACACACATACACATACATACACACACCACACATACACACACATACACAGACACACACACATACACACACATACACATACACTGCCCACACACACACATACAAACACACACACATACACACACCACACACACACACACACCCACCACACACACACACACACACAGTGTCGGCTCCATATGAATAGGCACTGATATGGTTTGGCTGTGTCCCCATCGAAATCTCATCTTGAATTGCAGCTCCCATCATTCCCATGTGTTGTTGTGTGAGAGACCAGTGAGAGATAATTGAATCATGGGGTCGCATCTTTCCCCTGCTATTCTCATGATAGTGAATAAGTCTCACGAGATCTGATGGTTTTGTAAAGGGGAGTTTCCCTGCACAAGTTCTCTTCTCTTGTCTGCCTCCATATGAGATGTGCCTTTCACCTTCTGCCATGATTCTGAGGGCTCCCAGCCATGTGGAACTGTGAGTCCAATAAACCTCTTTCTTTTGTAAATTGTCCAGTCTCAGGTATGTCTTTATCAGTAGTGTGAAAATGGACTAATACAGGCCCCATCACTCATTTCTGCAGAGTAAGGGCCCTGAGGCCCAAATATCACTCCCAGGATTCCATTGTTAAGCCCCAATTCCACCATTAAATTCCACTTGGATCACAGATGCTGCACATACACAACCATGGCCAAGCCTCTCAATTTTATGTTTATTGAACATGCAGAACAGCAGACATCACTAAAAAGGCGTCTCAGTCATGCCCAGTGTTCCAGTAAATTGGAGGTAGAAATTATGCCAATCAGAAAAAATACTGCCTTTTTGGCAATCACCAAATCACTAAAGCTTTATGTGTGTAGTCGTACTATTGGAGCATCTGCAGATGTCACACATGTAAATGCAACTTGGTGGTCAATTAGAAAATCAACTCAATGTTTCTTTTAACAGATTCCTTAAGCTTCCTACATAAATCTCACTCCAAATTAACATTAGCTTTCCAAAGAGAAAAGAGCATTCTGTGACCATTTCCACTGCAATTTAATTCTTTTTTAGTTCTCAGAGTGATGGCAAAGCCATCAAGAGTGAGGATGATGGCTCAGCATTTTTGGGGCCTCCTGAATATATCAAAGGGAGAAGCTAGAGGTTAAAACAGCCCTCAATAGAGGAGCCTGTCATGTCAAAGGAATGTGCAGGAAGGCTGAGCAGAATTAATTTCCTCCTGGTATAAAATATTCCTTCTGATCATAAATAAATCTGCTCAGAAGTAACTCCAACAAACCACGAAACTGTTTTGAGGGGGCTAAGTGGCAAATCACAGCTTTGATGGTGACAAAAAAGAAAGAAAGTGAGATCACTAGATTCAACTTTGTCCTTTCCTTGCATTCTTCAAAAGCAAAATCCCCAGCCTCCCTCCTCATCTCCCCCCACCCAAGAACTGCACATTTCTCATGCCCTAATATGAACAAAACGGTTTATGACCAGATGAGCAGACAGCCAGATAACTCTAAGGAAGAAAGAGGGCAAAAAGGCTAAGATGAAGACACAGGGTGGAGAAACTCTGCCTGGCTCCAGCTGCCTCTCTCACGTCCACCATCCTGCATCTGGCAACAGGAGTTCCCCAAGTGTCACGGGAGATGCTCCAGCTGAAAGGGTCCAGGAGCTATAGGACAATAGAACGTTACAGGCCTCTTCTTCCCACCTTGGAGAGAAGGCTGCAATGAAAGAATCTTGTTTGCCTTTTATTTTTCCATTGTGTATTTCTTTTTCTTTCTTCCTTTTTTTTTTTTTTTTTTTTTTTTTGAGACAGAGTCTCGCCCAGTCACCTAGGCTAGAGTGCAGTGGCACAATCTCGGCTCACTGCAACCTCCACCTCCTGGGTACAAGCGATTCTCCTGCCTCAGCCTCCTGAGTAGCTGGGATTACAGGCTCATGCCACCATGCCCAGCTAATTTTTGTATTTTTAGTACAGATGGGGTTTCACCATGTTGACCAGGCTGGTCTTGAACTCCTGACCTCAGATAATCTGCCCACTTCAGCCTCCCAAAGGGCTGGGATTACAGGGGTGATCCACAGTGCATTTCTTGAATGTATTTGGCCATGGAATGCTCTATTCATCAAACATCTGTAACAGTCTGTTAAAATGCAATTATTTCCATCTCAGTTTTAGCTGAGGGTCTATGATAAGAGCTGCCACCTGTTCTCACATTCCAAAGTGAGATTCCAGTCCCTGAAACTTGCGTGATTGTTTGTTACTGCGGCATAACTGAGTCCATGCGGACTGATACAGATGAGCACCAGACACGAGCCTTGCCCATCAGACACTGTTGCCTGCATATTTCAAACGGGACATTTTTTCTTAAAGGGCCAGATAGCAAACAGGTTTTGTGGGCCATGCTCATTTGGCCACAGACTATAGTTTGCTAAGCCCTGTTCTAGACCCCTCATGCTGGACTTGCAAAGGAGAAGGTAAAAAACCAGTTTCATGGCTCTTGGCTTTTCATGCATTGGAAGGTATAAAAGGGTTAAAATTGCAGAGGTAGAGAAGTCGAAGTATGCACGTTGTTCTTTAGAGAGAGCTTTTGGGGTACTATGATCCCCAACCCTAAAGAGAAACTGTTAGGTGTAGTTCAATGGTCTATTACCATGGAAAACCCATCCTAAACATCAATCTTCAATGGTAGATTATCTCTAAGGACTCTTCAGGTTGGTAGCCGAATAGTCGCTTTGCTGCTGCTGGTGCCGTCTGGGGTCACTCATATGACTGCACTCAGCTAGGATTTTGGCTGCCACTGGAAGCTCAAGGTGGTGACACGTCCCCCTTTCCCACCACAGGTTCCCGTCACACCAGGCTCCAGCTAGGCCAGGGGCAAAGCTTTACCTCTGAACAGAGTTTGGGGTTTTGATTATTAAACAAGACTGGACATGCTAGTTATATAACTGACAGATATGTGTGGCTACCAGCATGGAAAGCTTTTTATTACCTGAGTAAAAAGATTTCCTCCAGGACTGGGGAAAGGACTAGACCTACAACATCAGAGCCAGGGCAGGGGGAGGTACATTACTTTCTGGTTATCCCCGTTTAGTTGATGTGACACTTATCACATTTCCCAAGCAATGTCTCTGGAATAGGAATAGGTACATATTTAAGTACCCATATGGAAATAGGTACATATTTAAGTACGCATGTGTATCTACTTCCATTCCAGAGACATTGCTGGGAAAAGACGCTCAGGGAAAATTAGGATGTGCTGGAGCCTCTAACACCAGCAGATGCTGGTTCGCATGGTGGTGTGTGAGCTCTCATTTCTTGCTCCATCTATGAGACTCTATTCCCACACCCTGTGGACAAGGTACAAGTCCACATACCTGTACGACGATGTGGTGGCTCATTGCACAGGATTTGAGGTCAAAAAAATCAATGTTCTGGCCAGGCTTGATTGCTGGCGCCTGTAATCCCAGCACTTTGGGAGGATCGCTTGAGCTCGAGTTCAAGACCAACCTAGGCAACATAGCAAGACCCCATTTCTACAAATAAAATAAAATAAAATAAAAATCTAGGTTTACATCCTAACGATTTTCCAATTATTATCCATGGGATCTGTAATAATTCATGGTTCCTCTGAGCTTTACTTTTCTTATCCATAAACTGGGGGTAATGATGTCTCCCTTACAGGGTTGTTAGGAGAATGAAATGAGATAATCATGCAAAGCATTCAGCTGGTGCGGAGGAAATCCTTGTCACCATGTCAGTGTCTAATGCTATAAATGGGGAGAACCGCATCTGTTTGGAATTGCTGTATACACACATATTCTGCTCAGGAAAGCATCAGCAGAAGCTGCTAACATTGGCTGCCTTTGGGGAGGGAAGCGCGTGGCTGAGAAGAGGCAAGAGGAAGACTTTTCATTGTTTAACTCTTGTACCTTTTGAATTTTGAAGCATATAAATGTATTAATTATTCTAAACATAAACTTAAACTTAAAATCTTTCTAATATTTTATTATGAAAGTTTTCAAACCTACAGAAAAGTTGAAAGAATTTTAAAATAAGCACCACGTACCCACTGCTGTGGATTGGCCATGACCATTCTACTATACTAGTTTTATCTCATATCTATTAAATTTTTAAAATAAAATGAGCCTATCTCTGAGGTCTAGGGAAGTTTCTTTACTTATTAGGGTCTGTATGTTCCCTCTGTGAAATGCGAAATGTGGGGTATTATCCCTGTTACTCACCACACCCAGGGTAAATCTGAGTGGGCTGTTGGCTGTCTTGCCTATATGTCATCAGCACCCCTTGGGGTGGCTTCCTGGCTTAAAACAGTCCTCTCTCTCTCTCTTTTTTGAGACCGAGTCTCACTCTGTCGCCTAGGCTGGAGTACAGTGGTGTGATGTCAGCTCACTGCAACCTCCACCTCCCAGGTTCAAGTGATCCTCCTGCCTCAGCCTCCTGTGTAGCTGGGATTACAGGCACACACCACCACACCTGGCTAATTTTCGTATTTTTAGTAGAGACGGGGTTTCACCATGTTGCCAGGCTGGTCTTGAACTCCTGACCTCAGATGATCCACCCACCTCCGCCTCCCAAAATGGTGGGATTACAGGTGTGAGCCACCATGCCTGGCCCAGTTCTCTTTCCTTGAAAACAACCCCACCACACATGTGTGAGCTCCAAGTGGCTACAGGTGCACCACAGCCTTGTCCCCCTCCAACTTCACCCCTGGCAGTAACCCAGGGATGGTGGAGTGGATAGCCTGCCACTTACTGCTATTTCTGATTCTTCTCCCCTCCAGTCCTCAGAGGGGCTCTGTACTTCCTGGCCTTTTGATGTGGAGCCTCCCTCAGCCTGGATTGTTGAGTTGTTACAAGGAGGTCACTTGCCCTGGAAAGTCATCTGGATTCAGAGTGGACTTCATGTGAGTGTGAAATAAGCCTTTGTTTTGATGAGTCCCTGAGACTTGGGGGATTGTTTGTTACTGCAGCACAACTGAGTCCATGCGGACTGATACAGATGAGCAGCTGACATGAACCTGGCCCATCAGACACTGTTGCTTGCATATTTCAAACTGGAATTAAGGGAAGTGAAACAGTCCTTTGCTGGTGACAAAGCTGTCAACCAGAAGCTTGGGAGCAATTAATTAGAAACGAGACTTCCTTCTATGTAGATGAAGTCAATCAGAGAGAATTCAGCCTTTGGGAGAAAAGATGTGTGTGTGTATGTGTGTGTGTGTGTGTGAGAGAGAGAGAGAGACAGAGACAGAGACAAAGAGAGAGAGGTAGCATTTAAGGCCCAGAATCTCTGACTCTAGTTGTTTACCCCCATAGACTACTGGTAGACTTTTTTCCTTCCAGCTTTGAATGGGGAAAGAAAGAGTAATCAAGCTATTTTCCCATTCTCTAGGAGATTAAGAAAATGCCTTTGGCAAGATCAAGACCATCCTGGCTAACACAGTGAAACCCCATCTCTACTAAAAATACAAACTGTTAGCCAGGTGTGGTGGCATGCACCTGTAGTCCCAGCTACTCAGGAGGCTGAGGAAGGAGAATCACTTGAACCCATGAGGCAGAGGTTGCAGTGAGTTGAGATCGCGTGACTGCACTCCAGCCTGGGTGACAGAGAGAGACTCTGTCTTTAAAAAAAAATGTCTTCAGCGATCTTTAAGTCCAGGGCAAGTGGTTCTTCTGAATGCCTTGTCTCAAACGAGCTGAGGATACTTCCTGAGGTGCATGGAATAGGCCCATTTCTGTTGTAAGTCACAGAAAAACCAACTTAGGCTCATTCAAGCAGGAAAGGAGAATTTCTTAGCTCATGCAACTGAAAAATCTCAAGAGTGGGTCTGACTTCATGGACAGGTACATTAGATGTTTTTGTGGAAGAGGGCTGGAGTCAGGGGTCAGAATCTAAACTGATTAAGGATTCTCACTCTGGTCCTGCTGATCTGTTTTTCTGGAAAATTATGAACTGATACCAAGTCATAGCCATATTCATTTCTAAAGTCCCAGTGGTTACTTTAGCTCTCTTTATCCATTCATCTTCTCCTCACCATTCAAGGCCCAGATCCAAATCTGGCTCTTCTGAGAAGCCTCCCTTACTGCCCCAGTTCTGAAGGTCTCCACTTTTCTCTGAGTCCCCATTGCATTCAAAGTCTTTCCATACTTGTAGTCAAGTCAAAGGCCCATATAACATTTGGCTTGAATTCCACTTAGAGTACGTTCAGATAAAAAATTACAAGCTAAGGGCAAACTACGCATAGAGCTCTGTGTTTTACATTTTTCAAACATGTCCACTTGCTGTTCATCCATCCGTCCTTCTGTTCATTATCCTTCATCCATCCATCCATGCACTCATTGAAACCAGCATTGACCGACTACCTACAATATGCATGTCCTGTGCTGGATCCTGGGAGTACAGCGATGCATATGACACACTTGTCACCCTCAGTGAGCTCATGACCTAATTTGGGCAACAAACATGTTGTAATCATATCAACAAGAAGAAGAAGAAGAAGAAGAAGAAGAAGAAGAAGAAGAAGAAGAAGAAGAAGAAGAAGAATCATATTAACAACAAGAAGAAGAATCATTATAATCATTATTATCAACAACAAGAAGAATCATTGATACTTAATGAGCACTTTCTTTGTGCCAGTCACCGTGCTAAGCAATTTGCATGCACTATCTTAGTCCTAACAACAACTTCATAATGTATGAGCCAGTGCTTCATTTATCTATTGCTTTACAACAAACTACAACAAAATATAGTAGCTTCAAACAACAATTATTTCATCATCTCTCTAATTCTGTAATCTGAACTGGGCTCAACTGGGTGCTTCTTCTGTTCTTGCCTGTGGTCACTCATGTGCCTGCAATCAGCTGAGGGTGGGCTCAGCTAGGACACTGGGAAGCTGGGCTTTCATCTCTCTGTGTGGTCTGTGGGCCTCTCATTCTCACGTGACGTCTCCATATGGTCTCTCCAGCAGGGCATCTGAATTTTACCCGGCGTATCTGGGCTCCCAAGAGCATGGAAGCTATCAGGACCTCTTCAAGCTTAGAACCAGAGCAGGCACAGTGTCCCTTCCACCCCATTCCATTGTTGAAAGCAAGCTGCAAGCCCCAACCACAGCCAAGAAAAGGTGGCAATAAAGCAAGTTGCAAGGACCATCTACAGTCAAGGAAAGGTGGCAATACAAAGGTATGAACATTTAAAAGCATGGTTTATCAGAAACCACTGATATAATACACTACCACAGTCAAGAGTCTTTCTATTGCAAGTGAAATAAACTTGGCTCATACTAACTAAAGTTTTTTTAAAAAAATGGATTGGGGGAGAATGATTTATTGGCTTTGTAACTGAAAGCCCAGGTGTGCATTTGTCTGTAGGAATGGCTGGATCGAGGAGCTCATTGATACCATCAGGGTTTTATCTTTCTTTTCATTTCTCAGACAGATTCTCTCTTTGTAGTGGGTAAGATGTCTGCCCACATTTCTAGAACCACATCCTATCAGCTCAGCAAGCATACAAAGGTATGAATACTTAAAAGCATGGTTTATCAGAAACCACCGATATAACAGACTACCACAGTCAAGATTATTTCCACTGCAAGTGAAATAAACTTCACTCATACTAACTAAAGGTTTTTTAAAAAATGGATTGAGGGAGGATAAAGTAGGTGGGTTATGCCCATTTGACAGATGGGGAAACTGAACTCGAGAAGTCAGAGCATTTCCTCATGTTCAGTGGTAAGTTTAGAATTGGCAGTACGTTTCCTTCCATTGCAATGTGTAGGCAGGGAGAGAGGAGGGAGTGCAGGGGTCAGTCTGTGTTTTTGGTTTACGCAGCTGAGGTTTCTGTAATCACATGTGGATCTGGAATTTTAATACTACTTCCATCCTGGAATTTGCAGTCGCCAGGGAGCTGCTTGCTCAGGGCTCCTCAGCCTGGGGAGTGGGGCCCTCGCCTACCCCTCGCTCTAAGGTCACTCAACTATGGGACCGGACTTTGCCCTGGCCCTGCAGAATAATCCTGGTCACTCTCCTCACCCCTGCCTCCCACCCTCTGGAGGTGGAGGGGCACGATCCACGACGTGTGGTCTGACTGAATTCAAGTGGGGGCATCATTTCCTTCCCAACACTCCCCCACCTGATAACCTGCTCACCCTTCAGCCTGCAACACCAAGAAATGGAACTCTTTCTTTCTTGCTTGTCTGCAACACATTTTAAGAATTTGGGTAGCAATCTGGCATTACTGAAAGTTCATTTACTGAAGCATCTTTTCAGAATCTGGCAAAGGTTGAATGTATGTGTATTTATATTACAGGACATTATTATCCAGTAAGGTGTGTATATTACTCAAGCAGGGAATCATGGTGATCTGCCTGGTATGGCGGCCTCTTATTGGCGCATTGTGTGACCCACTCTCTGCTTAGGTTGTTGAATTCATGTATTCATTTCACTCTCACAACACTTGAGTGGAGGACTCTCAGGAGTCCCACTTGACGGAAGTGGAAACGGAAGCTCAGGGAGGTCAAGTCTCTCTGCAAGTGTCACACAGCTGGAGCTGGCAGCTGAGACTGAATATTCTTTCATTTCCACTGTGTAACAGCAGCAGTCACCACTGACCCCAAATGCTCACCCCCCCAGGACTCATCTTCTCTCTGCCTCAGCTACTCCTCATCCCCCACCCCACACCAGCTGGGCACCCCCAGTGGACACCAGGTTGCCCTACAGCCAAGGCATTCTTTCCGTTCTATTGCTCATACGGTTGGTGAGATTGTTTGAAAATATACAGACATGGCCAAAACTAGGAAAAAAGCAAAACCAATATAATGCAAATAATAATAAGTACAAAAGTTCAAAGACTCGCAGGAGATGTGATAATACGTCCAAGACTCCTTGGCACAGCCCCATAAGGAAAATATTATTTTCATTCTTCAGATGTGAAACTGTTATTCCTAAAGAGTAAGTAATTTGTCCCAAGGTCCCAGAGCTAGGAGGTTGGCTGAGCCAGATATTGAACCCAGGTCAATGTGGCATCGAAATCAATGCAGTTTCCTTTCTACCCTGCTGCGAAAGGACCCCTGAGCTTGACAAGCTCATAGTCATGTTGGGAGAAGACAGTTCCATGGATAATTGCTCCATAGCAATGATCACAGTAAACACAGGTCAATATGAGAGTGGTATGTGAGCAGGGAGAAGAAATCAAGGAGGGCTTCTGGGAAGAGGTGATGCCTGAGCTGAGTCATACAGGATGAATGGCAGGTGCAGTAAGCCTACAGGAGGGAGGAGGCAGGACAACGCCAGAGGAAGTAGCATGCTGTCACTGCCAGCCATTACTGCAAGCCATTGTCACAGTGGTCTATGTTACTCTTTAGGGTAAACAAAAGGTAACATCTCCCTTGTATGTGACTCACATGGCTATATCAGTGATATGGTTTGGCTCTGGGTCCCCACCCAAATCTCATGTCAAATTGCAATCCCCAGTGTTGGAGGAGGCGCCTGGTGGGATTGACTGGATCATGGGGGCAGTCTCTAATGGTTTAGTACCACCCCACTAGGGCTGTCTTGTGATAGAATTCTCCTGAGATCTGCTTGTTTAAAAGTGTGTGGCACCTCCCCACCCTTTCCTCCTGCTCCCACCTTGTAAGGTGTGCTGGCTTCCCCTTCGCCCTTCCACTATGATTGTAAGTTTCCTAAGGACTCCCTAGAAGCAGAAACCTGTACAGCCTGCAGAACCATGAGTCGATTAAACCTCTTTTCTTTAGAAATCACCCAGTCTCAGGTATGCCTTTACAGCAGTGTGAGAAAGGACGCATACAATCAGTAAAAGTGACGGTCATCTGATATGCTGTCATCTATCAGATTCACTACGAATCTTGTGGGGAGAATAGGAGATGTTTTAACTGAAGTGAAATTCATACAACATAAAATTAACCACTTTAAAGTAGACAATTCAGTGGCATCTACTGCCTTCAGGGTTCGGAGTGTACAGAATGTTGTACGACCACCACTCTATCTGGTTCCAAAACATTTTTATCAGCCCATGATGCAGTGACCTCAACACTCATTAAGTAGCTGACCTCAACAAGCTCGTAGGTTGAGAGCAGACAATTCCATGGATAATTGTTCCACAGCAATGATCCTAGTAAACAGAGGTGAACATGAGGCTGGTGTGTGAGCAGGGAGAAGGAATCAAAGAGGCCTGAGCATCACCTCTTCCCAGAAGCCCTCCTTGATTCGTTGGTGCCGCATTGACCTGGTTCCAATAAAGCCCATTAAGCAGTTACTCCCTATTCCTCCTTCCCTCCAGCCCCTGTTTTTTGTCTCTAGATTGACCTAGTCTGGATATTTCATACATATATATAGTGTGATCTTTTGTGTCTGGCTTCTTTCACTGAGCATAATTTAGTATTGTACACATTTTCTAGTTGAGGAGGAGAGGGTAGAGCTCACATTATGGTCTCAGGTTGACACAGCATCTCCTGCTCTCTCTCCCTTCTACCTTGTTCTCATCCCTTTAGACATGTCCTGCCATCCTTTGAGGGCCCAGAAGTCAGATCCACAGACCTGGGTGAGTCCCTCCTCTGCCATTTTCCTTGAACATCTTATGCCCTCTCTGAGCCTCAGGCTTCCCATCTGTCAAATGTAATGATTGACAAACAGTGTGAATATACCTAACAGGACTGAATTCTACACTTACGAATGGTTAAGACGGTGAATGTTGTGTGTTTCTTTTACCATAATTTAAAAAGTAATACAAGGGAAAACCTTTAGAAAATGAGACGGTTGGATTGGTGGCTAAGGGCCCCCTAATCCTGTAGAATTGTGAGACCAAGCATTCATGATTGAGACTTAGGGAAAAGAAAGGCAAGACAAGGAGGCAAAAGGGAAAGGAACAAAGGAGGAGAGACATAGCGGTGGGAGGAGGAGGAGGAGAGGAAGAAGGAGGAAGGAAAGGGGGAGGGCGGTTCTGCTGCCTCAGTTCATTTCCTCTCTGCCTCGATTGGTGCTTGTGTTTATTTCTCAATTCTCAGCCATTGTCATTCTGCAAACCTTGGTCCTAAACCCCAACATGAGCTGTGGGTTAGTCTGCAGTATTGAAACAAAATGGGAACTATTAGATTTTCAAACTGATTCAGCCTCTGAATTTAAAAGCATTTTTTTCTCAGTCAAATGTGACCCAGAATCAGGATGGAAGCAATAAATATTTAATAAGAAAAAACTGGTTCAACGATGTCCTTAAAACACATTAGCTGTATTAACCTGGGGCCTTTACATTGGTACCAACATCAAGCATCCCCCTATTGGCTGAAAGAACACCAAGGCAGATAGCGATCGTACATTCTGGATTTGCTCAGCCGGTTTCAAATACCCAGCTCCCTGTCCCCCAGAGCACCCTCCCTTATCGAAATGTGAGCTGCCATTTTGGATCAGGAATTAAGATTCCTGGGGACAGGAGGCTATAGTTCCCAGGGAAGGTCACAGTTCCTGGAAGACTAATTACACACCAGCAGGTGCCTCTAAAGTGCAGGTGAATAAATGGATTTCGACAGCACTGTAAGTAGGAATCCAAGAACGTCTTAGAGAAGAACCACTGTACACACAGAGCCAAACATAAAAATATCCCCCATTTGATTTATTCTCCTTGGAGTCCATCCTGGAAAGAAGCTGAACGCTATGGTGGTGCTTCAAACTCCCAGCAGAAAAGGCAACTGGAAACACAGAGAGAACAAGCAGAATAATAGGAGGCCATTATTGAGGCAAATGCAGAGTTCTAGGAGGGGCACAAGGTCAGGGGGAAGAAACCCAGGAGGACTTCTGGTAAGAGGTGACATCCAAGCTAAAACATGAAGGACAATCAGCAGGTAGATAGTCCAGCAGGAGTGAGAGGGCAGAAAACCTCTGAAATCAATGGTAACCATGGTTGTATTTGGGTAGCAAGGGATTACTGGTGACACGCCCCCCCACCCCCGGCCCTGTTTAGCTCCTCTATTTTCTATTGTTTCTTTAAAGAGTACGTGGCATATTTATAATCACATTTTTTTAAAGCAGGGAAATGTCGCAGTTTCAAAGGATTTTGAGAGTTTTCATGAGCACATGGGCTGGCATCTGCATTGTGATCACAGGAATGGAGACCCTCTCCTTCACGCGCCCTCAGCAGGCTCTTTCCATCGCCAGGTGTGTTAGCCAGCTTGGGAGCGGGCCTGAACAACAGAAATGGATCCTCTTACCCTTCTCAAGGCCAGAAGTCTGAGATCAAGGTGTTTTCTTCTGAGGCCTCTCTTTGACTGTAAATGGCTGTCTCCTCCCTGTGCTTGTCTGTGTCCTAATCTTCTCTGCTTGTAAGGACACAAGTTATATTGGATTAGGACCCATTCTCAACACCTCATTTTAATTTAATCACTTTTGTAAAGATCCTGTCTCCAAATGCAGTCCCATTCTGAGGTACTGGGGGATAGGGCTTCGACATAGGAATTTGGTGGGGACAAAGGCAGCCCATAGCACTGGGGTGTAGACAAGTGGTTAGAAGTCAGCCCTTGATTTTCCCTGTTTGCTATGGGAGAGTTCAGAGCATTAGAACTTGCCTGATTTTGATGCAAAGAAGCCAGATGCTGAAGACGACACACATGGATTGTTGTAATGGCTCTGAAGGGTCAGCCACTGGCCCTCCCAAGAGCCAAGGAAGAGCACTGGATGGGAGTCCCCAAAAAACACATGGAGGCTGGATGCAGTGGCTCATGCCTGTAATCCCAATGCTTTGGGAGGCCAAGGTGGAAGGATCACATGAGGCTGGGAATTCAAGGCTGCGGTGAGCTATGATCATGCTACTGCACCCTGTCTCTAAGGAAAAAAAAAACAGAAAAAACAAACATGCAAACTCATCATCCTCCCCCTCGACACACATGCAAACACACGCCACACATAGACACGCCACACACAAACACACACCAAACATAGACACGCCACACACAAACACACACCATACATAGACACGCCATACACAAACACACGCCACACATAGACACGCCATACACAAACACACGCCACACATAGACACGCCATACACAAACACACGCCACACATAGACACGCCACACACAAACACACACCAAACATAGACACGCCACACACAAACACACACCATACATAGACACGCCATACACAAACACACGCCACACATAGACACGCCATACACAAACACATGCCACACATAGACATGCCACACACAAACACACACCATACATAGACATGCCATACCATACACAAACACATATGTATACACCACACACACCTTACACCCACACACCACACAGAGACACACCACACACAAACACACACAGATACACACCACACATAGACACGCCATACGCAAACACACATTTGCATACACCACACACACCTACACACAAATGCACCACACAGAAACCCACACAGACACACACCCCATACACAGACACAACATACAGAGAAACACACAGATGCACACCACACACACTGCAAACACCACACACACACCACACACACCACACACCACACAGACACCACACATAGACACACCACACACATACTCCCCATACACAGACACACCACACACACCACACACAGACACACCACACACACACACCACACACAGACACACCACACAAACCACACACACACCACAGACACACACCACACACAGAGACACCACACACATACCACACAGAGACACATCGCACACAGACACACCACACACACCACACACAGACACCCCACACACAGACACACCACACACACCACACACACACACCACACACAAAACACAGAGACACACCACACACAGACACCCCACACACACCACACACAGATGCATCACACAGACACGCCACACACACATTCCACACACACCACACACAGACACGCCATACACACACACCACACAGACACACATACCACACACACCACACACACACCACACAGACACACCACACACAGACACACCACACACACCACACACAGACACACCACACAGACAGACCACACACAGACACACCACACACACCACACACAGACACACCACACAGACAGACCACACACAGACACACCACACACACCACACACAGACACACCACACAGACAGACCACACACAGACACACCACACACACCACACACAGACACACCGCGCAGATGCAGGCACACACGGACACACACCTCTGTCAAGGACCATTCTACTCTGTTGCAGGGCGTGGGCTGTGCCAGTGATGGGGGCAGGAGGGACTGATGGGGAGGGGACTGAGGAAGAGAGGATACAGTGAGAGGGGATGTCGCCTTTTTAATCTAGGACCCCCTTTACATTTGGAGCTGGGGTGAAGATGCCTTGGGGCTGAGCGTTCTCAAGCCCTGTGGACCAGCCTCCTCCCTCGGCTCCTCCAGGCCCACCTTCCAGTACCACCCAAGAAAGGAGAACCTAGAGACCTCCTCTTTCCAATCCTCTCCAGCCTTCTGAGTACATGCCTCCCTCTTGCGCCCTCAGCCCATGACCTCAGCCATGATCTAGGGGTGCCCTGCTCCCCTTTCACACTCCAGTCCACGTGAGGCCGTAACCCCTTCCCAGGGTTCCTCTGGGCAGCACTGGGATGGGGTGGAGTCTTCCAGGGCAGAATATAAACCCAGGTGGCCAAGAGCTCTGTTCACCCCGGCCCCTTGAGCCCTAACCCACCCTCTTTCCAGAGCCCTAGGCCCTTCCAGACCACAGTGCATCTGAGCCCCCAGCCCCAGCCCCTTCCAGCATTCACATTCTCTGATTCTCCCCTTCTTCCCCTCCGTGTGGCTCCTCATTTCCCCAGCAAGGACACTGGGTCCTGGTCTCAGAGACCTTCCTGGAGAGTCAGCAGTTTTCAGAGGCAGGCACCCCTGGCTCTCCAGGTTTCTATCCATAAAGCTATTCCAGGTCTTCTCATTCAGGGGCAGGCCAGGATCAAGGTCAGCTCCTCACAACGGCAACCCCCATTATCGTTTGTGTTGGATTTTATAGCCTTTCTCAGACACGATCTCATTTAGTATTCACCACGGCTTCCTCTTTAGCTCCATTTTACAGGTGGAAAAACTGAGGCCCAGAGAGATGAACCAACTGGCTCAGGATCACACAGTGGGCAAGTGGGTGGAGCCGGGGCAGGGACCCAGGGCCGTCTGTCTGCGTGCCCTTGCCATCCTCACGACTGTGTTCCCTGTGGCCGCTCTCTCCGGGGGAAATCGTGCTTAAGCATGGGTAAGGGGAGGAAGGGGAAACAAGGCCACAGGCTTCCTGAGATCCGGCTCTCAGGAATGCAGCCGAGATTCCTTTGAGTTAATACACATCATCCCACAGGGCTGATCTCATCGATATCATGAGATCCTGCAATGTCCACCCAGCCTGCCGGGACCCTGGATGTGGGGAACTCTGTATCCTGTTCCCAGCCACAGCAGGTGGAAATAGTGTGAACTCATGAAATAGCAGCAGCGAAGCTAACAGCTGAATACTTATCTCCTGGCAGGCGGCAGCTGAGAGACTGCTGGCCCGCACACACTGGCCTCCTCCCCTCCACCAGCTGGGAGGCCAGAGAGGGCATCAGGGAGAACACTGGATGTGAGTGGAGGCAGACAGACCAGGCTCTGGTCCTGGCGAACTGCGTGACCTTGGGCAAGTGACTTGCCTTCTCTGAACCTCAGTTTGGTTCATCTGTAAAAAAAAAAAAAAAAAGATAGTGGGATCCACTCTGGTAACATATATGTTACTGGAACTATGTGAACGTGATCAGCTAAAGACCACGCCTCATTTTAGGGGATAGAAGGGGGCGTCAGTGTGAGATTGCGGCATCTGCCTAGCTACTCAGGGTCCTCCTCCCTGCTCACAGTAAGAAACCCTGAAGCTAGAGGAAAATTCCACTGGGCGCTGCTGCTGCCTTTAAGCAGAGGTCCTAGGCGGGTGGGAGTCTGTAAGGTCTCACGCAGAGCAGGATGGGCCTGGGTCGGTGGGAGGGGACTTAAGTCCAGGAAAGCAACTTTGGGCCTCAGAGTGAATCATGCTCTAGAAGTTTGATGCAGGCAAACTGTCATTACACTCATCAAGGACTCAGGGCATGAACCTCCCGTGTGCCTGGCACACTTGGGCAGCCCCCAGGGACTTACCTCAACAATGACTTCGTGGGCTTTGACTGCTCAAAGCCCCTCACCTCTCTGTCCAGGGACAGTCTCCCTCTCCAGGCCATTCCAATGGTGTTGACATTCTGCCTTCTCCAAACCTGAAGAGTATCTTGCGCCACAGGCCTGTGCTCCCTTTGTAATCAATAGTGACAGGTTCAGGGATGATATGGGCCAAACTGAGCTCATCACAACCAGTGAATGCAGCTCTGGGACTATTTTTTTTTTTTTTTTTTTTTTTAGCAGAGTCTCACTCTGTCACCAGGCTGGAGTGCAGTGGCGTGATCTCGGCCCACTGCAACCTCCACCTCCCGGGTTCAAGCGATTCTCCTGCCTCAGCCTCCTGAGTAGCTGGAACTACAGGCACACACCTCCACGCCCAGCTAATTTTTGTATAGCTCTGGGACTTTTGAGCAAACTCTCAGGCAGTAGACTCCCTTTCCCCCAAAGGACTTGGACCTGAAAGTTTGTTGCATTGCAGAGACAGCCATCTTGCCACCCTCAGGGGTCAACCAGTTTGAGAGAGTGGCACAAGGTATTGCTGAGAAGTAAGAGAAACAGCATCTTCCTGACAGCATTTGTATTCTGGATCAAACCATGCTTGAATCTTCGTGGACTTTTCAGTTGCATGAGTTAGCAAATCCCCCACTGTCTTAAGCTAGCCCAAGTCAGACTTTCTCATCACTTACAGGCAAAAACAGACCTGACTGATAAACCCATTTTCTGGCATCAAGGCCCTTGTATAATTAACCAAATTAGTAAAATGAAGCCTGCTTCAATTAGCACAGATTCAGAGCAAAAAAAAAAAAAAAAAAAAAAAAAAACTAGATCATGTTTCCAGATATATGACTCAGGTTTTAGGACATCTCTACCCTACTTTAAGTATTGTAGGGGGAAAGATCCTCCAGAATCAGAAGTGCTCAGTTTAAATCCTAGCTCTCCCACTTACTTCCTACCTGTGTGACCTTAGGTAAGTCACTAAACCTCTCTGAGATTCTATTTCTTCGAACGTCTGAGATAAAGCACATAAAGCACTAGGTATGCAGTAGGTGCTCAATAAATGCACCCCCCCAAAACACACACACACACACACGATATGGTTCAGCCCATTCAGATTTGCTTAATTAGAGGTACATGAAGAAGACCTATGGGGACAAAGAGGAAGGCCATCTGGGCTCCTGAGAATTCACCCACAGTAGGTGCTGCTCCCGTCTTCCGGTCTTATTCTAGAAGCAGGATAGTGTGGTAGAAAGGAGCAAGTGCTTTGGAGTCAGAGAACCGGGGCTGAAATCCTACCTCCATTCTGTGATCTTAGGCAAGTTGCCCAATCTCTCTGAGCCTTGTTCTTCCATCATTAGTAAAAAAGAGAGGGTTTTGCCTACCTCTTAAGGGGATACAAGAATCAAAATGCGATGCTGTGCACACAGAACCCAGCACACTGTTCAACAAACAAGTGTAATTATTTTCCAGGCCCCAGCCAGCGATCTTCCTCAAGGGTTCATCCTCAAGGTTCTCCTGCATCCCGGCTCCCTGAGCTCAGCCATGCCCACGACTTGACCAGATCAACTCCTTGACTTCTCTGATGACAAAGCCCCCAGGGTCCAGCCCTGACCTCACTCCAGAGTTCAGACACATCTCCGCCAGGGTGTCCTTCAGGTCCCCTAAACCCAGCATCAGCTCTTGGCTCTTCCACTACTCTCTGGGGGATTTGGGTAAGTCACCCTGGCCTTGGTTTCTTCATCTATAACATGATGTCATTTGTAGAAGTTTGTAGCCGATCACCACAGAGGCTGTCCCAGCCCTAACACCCTAGGATTCAACATCACTCACTCTATCATCCCTTCGACTGAGCACTACCTCCTCCTTACACTCCCTGCCTTCAAAATCAACACCTTCCTTCTTCAGCAAACCCCACCTTGAATATTTAGGGTCAGCTTGGATTTGTCCCTCTTGTTCATGCCACAGCCCCAATTCTGGAAGCTTCTCTCCAAGAGGTGCTCCCCTATCTGCACACTCCTTCTTGTTGCCACCACCAGCAACCTAGCTCAGGCCCCAGCACCACACCTCAAGGAGGCCCCAGTCCCAGCTTCCCCCATGCAGCCTGCCCTCGGCCCTTTCTATCCATGGAGCTTCCAAACAGCCTTTGCATGGAGCCTGGGATTCCTCGTGTCACTGTGAAGAACTAGACCCCACCATTGACAATCTTCGTGCCCTGGAGATTCTTTTCAGGTTAGGGATGAGGAGAGGAACATTTCATGGTGGTCAGATTAGATATTCACTACATATTTATTGAATTCATTTGGTCATTCATGCTTCTCAAAACACAACCCTCAGATGGTCATCTCCAATCCAAAACAGACAATGTCAGAGATCTCTTTGCAAATCATGAAGGGCTTGGTCTTTTGTGCCTCAATGTCACACGCATACAATTTCAGGGGGTCCATCTTCCCCTCGCCCTAGACCATCTATAGAGCACAGTTTACCTCTGATTGAGCTCATGTTACAGGTGGAAAGACTGAGAAAGAGAGAGGAAGGGACTTGTCTGAGAATATGCGGAACATCTCCTTCTACCAGGCACTAGATCCTCGCACAAAAGTGCTGAGTCCGCTCCCAACCCCAGGCCCGTGGCTTTGAGCAGCAGGTCACTTAACATCTAACGTCTTTATGCTGTTTCCTTATCTGTACGAGAGCAGCCATGTCTACCTGGTAAGGCTGTAGTGAGAGATCATATAAGCATAGGAATGGGGCTCAGCCCCATGCACAGAGGACAGTTCTTGTTTCATTCTTTTCCTTGCTGTTTCTCTTCCTTTCCTGGCAGGATATGGAGGAAGGAAGCATCGCTGCCATCTACAGTGGTCACGGAAGGCTTCACGGAAGAGGCAAGCCCTGCCTGGGCCTCAATTTTGGGTGCTGGAGGGAAGCAGGGGCCAAGAGTTATTAATAGTCTTAGCCTGATGGGCCCAGGGAGGCTGAATGTGATACAGACACCCAGCACCACGGTTGGGGAGTACCTGACACCGGAAGGGGAGGGGGCCAGGGGCTACGGGGAGTGCCACCTCCCAAAATAGCTAGAGCAGAAGCCTATATAGGTGGCCATCCCACCTCCAGGCTCACTTCCCAGCAGGACTTCCCACCAGCCCAGCCTTTCAGTGCAGGGTCCAGCCCACCACCCCCACCCGAGGTGAGTGGCAGCTACCGAGGTTGGAGGATAGAGGGATGCAGCAGGATGAGCCAGCTGGAAGGGACAGCTACATCTCCCCTGTCCGTAGTGACCCGGGGAGGGGGGTGCGGTGGGGGTGCTGGAGGCAGGGCAGCTGTGGAATGTAGGGCTGAGAGCATGCATTCCTGCTTCTACACCCAGACTCCTGGTGTGGCCTGGGGCAAACTCCCCCCACCCACCGCCCCTCATGGCTGGGCCTCAGATTCCCCAGCCTTAGAACAAGAGGGGAGGAGCCAGACATCTGTGGACTCTGGTGATGCCATCAGAGGGGACCCAGAGGGCAGAGGAGGACTACCGAGGGCTGATGGGCTGACCTAATGACAGTGATGCTCTGGCTGGGAGGACTCAGTCCCGGAGGGGGTGTCAAGTTGATAGGAGAACTCAGCAGCAGGGAGAGATGGAGGAAGGAGACGGAAGAAGAGTGAGCCCCTGTTGAGGCTGCAGCCTTTGCCACAGGGTAGCTGCTTAGGGGCTCACCAGGAGCCAGTGTGTGGCTGAGATGTATGGGACCTGATAGAGCTGGGTCCCAGGCACCAGGGAGGATCACCCAGAGAGTCACTGAACTCCACATGAGTGAGCCCAGGGGTGTACCCTGCTCTGCTATTGCTTTACCACGTGTGCTTAGACCACTCACGGACTCTCTGCGCGTCCGTTTCTCCACTGGTGTAGCTGAAGGGTCCTTCAGCTGTGGAAATCCATTCTCCAACTAGGCCCCTGGAGTGAGCTGAGCCTGGGAGTTGAAATGATAGCATAGGAGCCTGGCATATCTGAGTCAGCAGCCCAGCTGGGGACAAGGTGCAGAGGTGACGGCAGTAGCAGCAGGGTCCAGGGCAGCTGAGGGGTCCTGGGAAGTCCTGGAGCTGAGAGGCATCAGGTCAGGAGCTGCATCCTTGGTGCCTTGGAAGCCAGCTGGCGGGCTGTGGCTTGAAGGAGCTGACTCACAGGGAGGGGGCAGCTGGAGCCAGCAGCGGTATCCTAAGGTTTCCAGGAAGGGCAGCCATCCAGGGCTGAGCTGCAGGAGACAGTGTTGACAGCGATGTCAGGGAACTTGAGTTACTGGACAGCTGGACAGCTGCTCTCCCTGGTCCCCACCACCCAGGGCCACCACAGCCCCAGGCCCTTCCTACCTGCCCATACCTTAAGTTGCAGTCCCCAGGTCCCACTACATGGGACCACTGACATCATCAACACATCAGAGAGAGACAGAAGCCCAGAGAACGTCACAACCCAAGGTCACACTGGAACTTAGTGCAGCCCAGGATCTAGAACCCAGGCCTCCTGACTCCCTGTCCAGCGCTCACACACTCTAGAAGCAGCTGGTTGCAGCTTGAAACCTTGGGAACCATGGGGAAGAACACAACGGGTCTCTGGCTGCATACAGATAGGCACCGTGACATTTTTCCAGAGGTGAAGTTCAGACCCCCACACCTGCTTAGGTTGTCTAGAAAGTGTGGTCTGAAGGTGCTACCCTTCTTCCAAACACATATGGGGCTTTCTGGGAGGGAGCATAGCAATTCCAAGCGGACTCTCCCACCCTACTCTGCCCAAAAAAGGTTTATAGGAGTAGGGGGAGTCTGGACCCATGAT
Source organism: Gorilla gorilla gorilla (assembly GCF_029281585.2). Taxonomy (NCBI): domain Eukaryota; kingdom Metazoa; phylum Chordata; class Mammalia; order Primates; family Hominidae; genus Gorilla; species Gorilla gorilla. Next base: position 34,813,505 of record NC_086018.1, on the reverse strand, counting down.
GCCAGGACCCGGGAGACCAGGAAAGCAAGTAGTTAGTAGAGATCTGAGAAGTGTTCTTCGAAAAATCAAGCCAGCAAAAAAATAAAAAATAAAAGTAAAACATCAAATCAGGTTTTAGAATATGCATCCCTGGCCAGATGTGGGATGGGGCACCCGAAGTGGGCCCCAGCAGCTCCTGCCTGTCCCTGTCCCTGTCCCTGCCACCTCCTCCCTGCGTCGGGTGGGTCAGGTTTCAGGACCTCAGCGCTCAGATTTTGCAGCATAAATTTGCATCCCGGGCAGACCAGAGCAGAGGCTGAGGTAGGAGTGGAGAGAGAAAGGGAGCAGGGCCTAGGGGGTCCTGAAGTGCAGGCTGGCCGCTGAGGGTTCAGGATCTTCCCCCACGGGGCAGGACATCCTCCGAGGTTCCCAGATCTGAGACGGCGCACCTCCTGCGTGTCCTTGACGGCAGGTGGACTTTCCAGACCCAGCTGGTGACGCCAGTGCCCCCTAAATCCCAGAAGTGGCCCCTTCCCTCGTGCCCTGGCCGCAGCCCCTGGGATCCCGCGGACCCCTGGCCTGGCGGTGCAAGAGTGGTAGCAGGTCCGCGCGCCTTCTTGCCGGCGGCCGGCGCTGCTCAGCGGCGCGGCTGGACTGAGCCGCTCCCGCTGCGCTCAGAGTCCGGGCCCCTGGCGCCATGCCAGGCCCGGCGGGGGTGCGCCCGGCGCGCAGCACTGCAGCGCTGGTCATATGAGCAGAAATGATGAGAAAAGCACTTTTTAATCTTTTCGCACTTGCTCTGCCCGCTCAAACAGTTGCAGGATGTCGATGACAGACTTGCTGAACGCTGAGGACATCAAGAAGGCGGTGGGAGCCTTTAGCGGTGAGCAAGCGCACTCCCCTCCCCATCCCTCTCCCCTCGTCCACCGCCCGCGCCCCTGCACTCCGCTGGCCCCGCAGCTGGCAGATCCTCCCCAGCGCGCTTCTGCCCACACTTCCCGCTGGGCGCCGGCGAGGTCGGGGCGGGGGCGTCCTTGGCAGTTCCCAAACTCTGTCGGGGCGAGGCTTGGCGCGGGGAGCGGGCGGGGAAGAGGGCGCCCTGCCCAAGTTACACAAACTTGAGGGTGCCGAAGGCCCGGTGGCTGGGAGGACTCAGGGTCCGGGACCAAGGGCGAAGACCAGAGTCGGAGGAGAGACCTCCAGGGTCCTAGTACGAGCTCTCTGGACGTCCTCTTTAAGGCACTTAGAGAGGACTGCAGGGGGCATCCTCCTCTCCAAGAGACCCCTTTCCTGGACCCTCATTCTGGACAGGACTTTTCCCGCCAGGCGGTAGCCGTTGTTGGCCCCCTGACTGTCCTAGTTCCTTTACTGAGATTCAGCAACGGACCTGCGGGCGAGGTGACCTTCTGGAGCCGGCGCACAGCTCTGCCTAAGCCCGCACGGGGCATCCTCAGTGCCTCAAACCTCCAGCCTCCTTAGGCGGGCAGGGGAGGGGAACTGGCAGTCTCACCTCTCCCAGCTGCCCGGGACTTCTGCGCTAAGCTGCCCGCCTTCCTCCTCCCCTGTCCTCCAGATGGGGAAACCAGGGAACTGTCTTGGAGAGGACAAGACATTTGCCCAAGGTCACCTAGCTGGGCAGAAGGGGTATTAGAACTGGGTTGCCCAGCCTAGTGTCGGAGGTGGACAGGGCAACTTTCCTTGTCTCTAGCCCTGTGCTGAGGGGAAGAGAACATGACTTCAACAGCCACCCCCTACACACACACACACACACACACACACACACACACACACACACAATACATGATCTAACATTGTACCCTTCCCCAGGTGTTCTAAAACAGGACCCCAAGATACAGAAAATTGCAGGTAGAAAAGGACCCCCATTTCCTTTCTGCTTTGCACCGCCTCCCCTGGGCACAAGAACCTCTCTGGGAAGCCACCTTCCCAGGGTCCTGGGATAACCCTCTCCCTTCACCTCAAGCCCATCTGGGAAGAAACTTAACTGGGTGTTTCTCGGGAGCCTCCCAACACCCCCTTCCCACTGCCTCCGAAGTGGATTTCTGTGCAGAGCCAGGACTTCCGGGTTTGCCCCTCCTCCTCCCACTGTATGACCTTGAGGGAAACCTGTCCTTTCTATGTCAATTTTCTGGCAACAAAGTCCGTGGCCAAGAAAGAAGGTCAACCCTCCTCCCCCTAACCCCAGGACCATGTTCATGCCCCCTTCAATTCGCCAGCCCACTCCCAACCAGCTGGCACTCAAAAGTCTTCCTGGACACAAGGTTCTCAGAAGAACAAAAGCCTTTGGTTCTTAGGTGCTGCTCCCATCATCAGCAATGGGTGCAGTGGAGGTGGGGTGTGGGGGCAGGCTTGAGAGCCAGGGAGGTCTGGGTTTGAGCACACCTCTTCCACTCCCAGCCTTGTGACCTTGGACAGGGCATCCTCCGTTGCCCGGGCTCCCTCAGCCCTCGGATAGAGGTGGGTACCTCTCATTCCCCATGACTGGCATGTGGGAATCCATCAACAAATGCCTTGACACCCCGCATTCTCCCAGCCTTCCCTACCAGCCTTTTTGGTCCTTGTTTGACCCTGCTCTTCCCCCGCCAGCTACCGATTCCTTCGACCACAAAAAGTTCTTCCAAATGGTCGGCCTGAAGAAAAAGAGTGCGGATGATGTGAAGAAGGTGTTTCACATCCTGGACAAGGACAAAAGTGGCTTCATCGAGGAGGATGAGCTGGGGTAAGCGGAGGCCTGCAGGGGCTGCCCAGCCCACGGCTGCACGAGAGGAAGTGGGGGCTGGGACTCTAGCTTCCAAGTGTCCATCAGACCTGCCTTTCACTCTGCCTGCTTCACAGAAAGTAACTGTGCGTGAAGGCAGGGCTCGGACCCAGGGCACCAGGGGAGAAGGCTTCCTGGTGCTATTGCTTCGGAAGAGTAAAACCCTCAGCTGAAAGTGCAACTAACTAGGTTAAATGATAGCCACTTAATATTGCTAATGGAATGATGCTACTTAATAATTTAATGCAAATGAAGAGGCAGTTTTCTTGCTGCCTAACACCATAGGCAGGGCAGAAAGCATTCACTTGAGTGTCTCATTGATTTTCATTAGTCTAAAAGACACTTTCCACCTTCCTGCAGCCCCCAGCCCTCTGGTACTAGTGTGGCTGGTGCAATTTCTGGGCAAGCCAGGGATGCAGAACCACCTCTGGGAGTCCAGGGGTCCTTGGAGAAAAGCAGAGAAGGAGAAGGCTGTGGCTAGGAAAATGCATGCCTCCATCTGCAAAAGCATCTCCCACCATAATTCCCTCAGCCATCCGGCCATGTCTACTGACTCAGGTTGCCTTATGTCACTTTCTGGCCAAGAAAGCCTTGAGTTTTGTCAAAAAGAGAAGCGGGGGGTGGGTGTAGGGAGAGGCCTTTCAAGTAGGGACTTCCCCACCCATCCTGTCTCTCCCCTAAACCATCTCACAAGGGTACCTTCTGTCTAGAATCTTCACGTTCTACCCACTTACATCCAACATGCATGCACACTTATGCACACACACACACACACACGCACTCACAGAGGCTGACTCCCCCCTGTCCTCCAGGCATCACCTTCACCAGGAAGCCTCCCCCCTCCTCCCCTCACCGCAGGTGGGCGGATACAGCTTCTGAGCACCCTCCTCCACTGCCGATCACACTGTGTGGTCTCTCTCGGAGCCCGTGATCTCCTTATTTTTTCCAGTGCCTTCCGAAGATCACCACTGTGACCCCACTTTCCAGCACACGCCTGACACAGAAATGACACTTAGTGAATACTTGTTGGATACATTAACGAATGTAGGTGCCCTCCCTGAAGTGAGGACAACCCTTCACTGAGGACAGCCTGTCCTTTCCTAAATACTCACCCACGAAAGCACAGCCACCGAGCAGGCTACCTGGCCCAGAGCATCCGTGTGGGTGACTGCTGCTCGCTGCCTGTCCCGGCCATCCCTTTCCCCATACAGACACCAGACCACCCTCCATCCAGCGTCCTGCAAGGCTACCTCGGCCTGACTCCCTCACCGGCTTTCTCCTTTTTCTCCTCCAGATTCATCCTAAAAGGCTTCTCCCCAGATGCCAGAGACCTGTCTGCTAAAGAAACCAAGATGCTGATGGCTGCTGGAGACAAAGATGGGGACGGCAAAATTGGGGTTGACGGTGGGTAGCCGTGACCTGGGGTCTGGGCATATTGTGGATCTTGGGGTGTTGGATGGGAAAAGTTTGAAGCTATGTCTGTCACAAGGAAGGGATGATATGGGGGTCCCTCACTCCCCCAGATTAGAAGATAAAAAGCAATCCATTAGGTCTGAGAGCTCTGCCACATACTCCAGACAAAGGAAAACTGGTGTATTTTCCTAATTTGAAAACCTAAAAGGAACAGATTCTGTTTTTCCTGCTGGATAGGGGATCCAGGAGGATTTGGGATTTTTTTTTCCTGAACTCTGCCTGCATTTTTGCATGGATACTGGCCCAACCTCTGCCCAAACTGGCTGTGTGACCTTGGGCAGTGTCTCTCGATCGCTGGGCCTCTGTCTCCCATCTCTAATCCAAGGAAATGAGGCCGACTAATCCCCAAGGATCCTCTGCCTCTCACATCCTCAGATTCCAGGGATGGAAATTCCTATCTCCTGTCCTCCTCAGCATCTTGTCCTGGTGTCCTGTAACCCCAAGTCTCAAAACCTGTTTGGGTTTTACTCAAATATACTATTCTAGCCTTGCAGCACAGCCAGGAAAAACAGTAAACCAGAAATCAGCGGGGAATTCAGACAGGGAATACCTGGCCCTGCCTTGCTTTGCAGGCTTCAGTGTCAGCACAGGTGAGAGACCAGTGGCCCACTGTCCACTCCTTTCTCCATTTGGCTCTGTGTGGCATTCATAGAGCACACCCACATTGCCATCTCTCTTAGCTTATGATTTTCTCCAGAATTATCTCCATTTTGCAGGTGGGCAAATGGACTTTGAAGGTGCTTAGCCTAGTTGAAAGAGCTAGGACACAGCAGTGGGGTGGGGATTTAGAACCAGGCCTCAATGAGTGTTTGCAGCATGCTAAGCTGCCATTTGCTCCCATAATAGGCTTTTCTGCTGGTCTCAGAGAAAACTATGTGTAGGTGTTTGGCCTCTGGGCCCCAAGCTATCTGGGTTCAAATCCCAGCCCTAGCACTTTCGAGCTGTGTAACCTTGCGTAATTTGATAACTACTCTGAGCCTCTGTTTTCTCATCTCTGAACTGAATAGAATGATAATTCTTACAGGGTGATTACAAAGGTTAGATGCGTTAATATGTAAAGTGCCTAGAACAGTGTCTGGCACAGAGTAAATGCTATATATGTATTTGTTAGCTAATTTTTTTAAAACTAGGTACTTTCACAAGGGTACCTTCTGTCTAGAATCTTCACGTTCTACCCACTTACATCCAACATGTAAGTGGATGTAAACCTTAAAACTAGGGATTGGGTTGCATTCATCCTTCTAGCCCCAGTATCTAGCCAATACCTCACACAAAGCAGGTGCTTCATTAACATCCGCTGCCTGAGTGTAAAGCCCAGAACCCCATGCTCTGCTCCTTCTCTGCCCCTTGCCAGCTGTGACCTTGAACACGTCACCTCTGCACACCTACGTTCCCTTGCCCGGCAAATAGGGTGCATCAGCTTCTCCTAAGACCTATTTGGGCTCGTTGTGAAAATTAAGATTCTGTGAACACAAAATTGCTTTGGGAAAGGTACAAGGATTATGAAAGTAGGTGTATGCTTATGAGTTAGAGGGTTTTGTTGTTGTTGTTGTTGTTGATTTCTTTTTTGTTTGTTTGTTTCCTGCCAGTAACAAGAATGGAGAATCCCTATCCAGGTCAAATGCAGGGGGTCCCCTGGCCATCTGATGCCAGCTGCCCTTCTTGTGGCTGGGAAGGAGGGAGGTGGTTTTAAAGGAGTGGAGCAGAGGGTATTGGAAAGGCATCATTGGCTTGGCCGCTCCTGGGGCTTCTGGTGCTTGGCAGATCCTCCCTCACACCCCCATCCCCACCAATCTGCTTATCAGACAGCTCCACCCCAAGGCCTGGCTCCCGTCTGAACCCTGACCCTGGCCTCCAGACCTGCCTTCCATTTTTATTTGCAGCCAATATGCCATAGCTCAGAAGCCCTGGGCTGGGTCTTCACGGCTGACTGCTCACAGACAACCTACCTGATGAAGAGAAACCAGCCAAACCTGGCCCAGTTTCCTGCCTCCCTCCCTCCCTCCCTCCCTCTCTCCCTGCCACACTCAGATCTTAAGGCATCAACTAAACTCTTCTAACAGATCCAGCAGATGTTGACTGAGTAGCAACTCTGTGCCTGGCAATGGAAGAGGTAAAAATAATTCAGGCCCATTTCCTGACTGGGTGGCCCTGAGCAGCTACTCCTTAGCCCTGAGCCCCAGCTTCCTCATCTGTAAACTAGGCATTATAACATGGAAATGTGGCCTGTAGTGCCCAGCACATAACAAATGCTCAATAAATGGCCACTGCAATGCCTTATTCATTTATTTATTTAGAGACAGTCTCTCTCTGTCACCCAGGCTGGAGTGCAGTGGTGTAATCTCAGCTCTCTGCAACCTCTGCCTCCTGGGTTTAAGCAATTCTCCCGCCTCAGTCTCCCGAGTAGCTGGGATTACAGGCACGCACCACCATGCCCAGCTAATTTTTGTATTTTTAATAGAGACGGGGTTTCACCATGTTGGCCAGGCTGGTCTCGAACTCCTGACCTCAAGTCATCCACCCACCTCAGCCTCCCTAAGTGCTGGGGTTACAGGCATGAGCCACTGCACCCGGCCATGCAATGTCATTTTTATTGTCTGCAAATTGCTTGCAGCTCTACACATATACACAAACAAGCGATAGTGCCAGCCAGAGGCAGAGGCGCAGGCATCAGGCATTTTGTACGGGCTTGGAGGCTAAGCCACAGGCTGTAGGGGACAGAGGGAGTGGGGTCCAGGCAAGGTATTGGCATCAGCCAAGGCTGGAAACTTTAGGGTATGTTCAGAAAGGGGCAAGAAGATTGTTTTGCCAAGAATGGGAGGAAAGAATTATTAGCTGGGCATGTCATGTGTGTCCAGCCTAGTGCTGGGTTTGGTTACCTCATTTGACCTTGGGACAACAGAGGACATAAGTGCAGATGTAGAAAGGGCAGCTCAGGGAGTGAGTGCAAGGTCACCATGCCAGCAAGTGTCAGGGCCAGGATTCAAACCCAACAGCATGGTCCAGGCCCACCTGTGCAGCCTCCATTGAGCTCACAGGCAAGACATAAAATAGACAATGAGCACAGACCACCCTGAGGCACTGGGGCCCCACACTTCATGCTTTTGAGGTGGGAAGATGCAGATGCCCCCTTCCTCACTCCCAACCCCCTAACGCAGGAAGGGTGGGTGCAATGATGCCCAATAGGCAGCGAGATGGGAAGCAGAGCCTTTTTGGGGCCCAGGACGTTCTGTTTCAGATACTCTGCTTTGCTGTCACTCTCTCTAAAGGCCAGAAGGCCCAAGCCCCACCTATAGCTGGAAGATGCCTTCAACTCCTGGCGGGATCTGGGGCATGTCCCAGAGCCCCTCTGACCGTAAAGTGCCTTGTCTTTAAAACCATGGGGCATGCCGGGTGCAGTGGCTCATGCCTGTAATCCCAGCACTTTGGGAGGCCAAGGCGGGCAGATCACGAGGTCAGGAGTTCGAGACCAGCCTGGCCAACATGGTGAAACCCCATCTCTACTAAAAATACAAAAATTAGCCAGGCGTGGTGGCACACACCTGTAATCCCAGCTACTCAAGAGGCTGAGGCAGGAGAATCGCTTGAACCCGGGAGGCGGAGGTTGCAGTGAGCCAAGATCACACCACTGCACTCCAGCCTGGGCAACAGAGCTAGACTCCATCTCAAAAACAAAACAAAACAAAACAAAAAACCAAAAAAAAAAAAAAAACCATGGGACATGGGGCAGATCACTAGCCAATTACTGGGGTGCATTCCAGCCCTGGGATTTCACAGATGTCTCAGTGGATAAACCTCTACACAGAAGACCACTTCACTATTTTGGCTCAGCTGCGTGACCTTGAGTGATGATGGCAATAGCATCTAAGTTCATAGAGCACTCAATATGTGCCAGGCACCGTGCTTAGCATTTCACTCATTTAATCTTCCTACCTATCTCTGAAGTGTATACTACTATGATTCCCATTTTATAGATGAGCACACTGAGGCTCAGAGAGGCTAAGGGCTTGCATAAACCCTTTAGGCTAGGAAGAGAAAAGATCAAAGTCTGAATAAGTCGGGTCTTTTGAGCTCCGAAGCACGTGACCTGTGCTGCCTGCTTCATTCATTCATTCATTCATTCATTCATAGTTTAATTTACTATAAGATGATTATATTTATTGACTTATTGCCTATTTCTTTCTCCTCCACTAAGATGTCAGGTCCACTGAGCAGGAACTTTGTTTTTTTCAGTTCTAATCCCAGCACCTAGAATAGGGCCTGGCCCATAGTGGAAGAAAAAGAAAAGTGTATTTGGTTGAATGAATGAATGAATGAATGAACAAGTGCCCAGCTCTGGGCAGCACTGTGCAGTGATGAGGATGCATAACTGCTGTATGTAGTGGGAGATGATCTGCCAGCCAAGGTTGGGGATCTGTGGAGACTTGTCTGTAGCAGGTGCCAGGGAGCCCAAACCAGGGACTGCCTCTCTTCCCTGCTCTGTTTGTCCTTCTGAAGGTGAGTGATACTTATCAGTTTCTTGAAGATCCTGTATTGAAGGGAGGGAGTAGGAAGACAAAGTTCTAATAATAACCCTTTGCATTCCTGTCTCTGGGGCAACTACTTCCAGGAAGCTCAAAGGCTTTTATAGATGTGGTTGATTCATTCTCAAAGGCCACCCTAAAAGGCTGGTGCAGAACTGATATGGGGAGGGCTTAAGGCTGAAAAGGAAAGAGAAGCTAGAAAAAGAGGTGAAGGGTGCCAAAAAAAAATCTTTGTTAAAGCACCTGCAGTTGCAAAGCCCAGGCATAAAAAGCAGACAAAGCAGACTATGTGGCAGGTGGCTTTTCAAACACTTCACCTTCACAACAGGTCTCCAGCTGGGAGCGGGTGTCAGCATCACCTGGAGGGCCTATGGCAACACAGATGGCTGTGCCAGACCCCAGGAGTTTCTGATTCCTTAGGTGGAGCCCACACTTTTGCATTTCTTACAAGTTAGCAGATGGTGCTAATGATCTGGCGAACCACACTTAGAGGACCACTGCCTTACAATAATCCTAGGAAGTAGATGCCGTCACTATCCCCATTTTGCAAGTGGAGAAACTGAGGCATCGTGAGAAGTGACATGCCCAGGGTCTCTCTGTAGCAGAGCTAGAACTGAGGCTCGGTGGTCCAGCCAGGACCCTCTGCCATCCTGCCTCACACGAGCGTGTGTCCCCAGCCTGGGCCTTCCAAACTCAATGCCTGCCCCCGCAGAGTGTGTTGACCAACAGGAATCGAGGTTAGCATTCATCCCCACTTCCTGTGTGCCAAGTACAGCACACAGGCCTTACATCTTTTAACTCATTCAAACCTCCCAACAGCTCTACAAGATATCTTTGTTACTGATACATACAAGGAATCTGAGGCCCAGGGAAGCAGAGCGACTTGCTGTGAAGCCTCAGGGCCCTCTTCAAACCTTGACTCCTAATATCTTGCTGCAGAGAAGATCCGCATGCCCCGTGTGCACACGTGCCTGCACGCAGTCCTAGTTACATTCTTCCTGAAACCCATTCCCGGTGATGGATCCACTGCCCTCTGCTTTAAGTGTGTCTCAACTCAAGAGTTTGGGGTTTGCATTTTGCTTCTGTTGCTGAAACATGTAGTCATCATTATTGCCTAACCTTGCAACCCCCCCACCCCTCGCCACTCACTCGCATGCCTGAAGGAATTTGCCTTTTCTGCTTCCCTCTGGCAAAATCTGTTCCCTTTTATCCTTAAGTAGCCTATTTACCGTGAGAGGCGGAGTGGTAGCATAAGGTCTTGGGCTGTGGTGGAGCACCTGAGTCAGGCAGAAATTAGAAAGCCAAATGCTGGGGATCAGCCGTGGGAATGGCTGTATCTTTTCCTCTCTCAGGACATCCATTCCCACACCTGGAAAGTGGGGAGAAAAATACACACCTTACAGGGTTGTTGCTCGAATGAAGAGAATGTTCTAGAAATGATTCCTTTCCTCTTATTTTACGGGAATGTTTTGCTCGTAAGCCACCCAAAACCTTTTAAAAGTGGTGGAATCTCAATCCTCAACAGAAAGGAAATTGAGTCTAAAGCAGGAGAAAAGTGAGAGAGATAGAAGGAGAATTTGCCGGTCTCCCTGTAATTCTAGCCCTCCAGCCTCTATGGGGATTTGATTTCTAAGTAGGACAGGATGCTCATATCAAGGCTAGCCCAGGGTTTTGAGGGCAGAGCCCTAAGGTGCACGATGCTTTGTCCTATTTCATTGCACCCTGGTACCAGCTCAATGAGGTCTAGGGGACACTGTGATCCCCACTGAGAGACGTGAAAACTGAGGCCCCGTAGACAGTAAGTGCCAAAGTCACAAAGCAAGTCCTTGGCCCAACGGGACCCTGGTCTCCTGACTCCACCACTCCCTCCCCTAAGCTGAGCTGAGACGTTTTAGTTATAAATGGCTTCTGTGCTTAGCAATCTGCTCTTTTTATTCCCGTGTGGACTTTCCCTAGCTCTGGCCTTATGCTGCACTAGAAAAGATTTAGCAAGGGGAGAGGAAGCAGCCTTCCTTACATAACTGGCCTCTTGTGAAAGGGAGCAGCTGCTTGGTGGAAAAAGACATTCCCCTCCATGCATCCCTCTCCTTCTGCCTCTGGGGGTTGCAGCTTGAGTCAGGACCAGGACCATTTAACTCCAACCTTTGAGGAAGAGACGCACCCTGGCCCCAGCCACGCCTGTTAGAATCTTCCTAGCTGAGTGACACAGTGACACTCAGCCTCAGTTTCTCTGTAAACAAAATGAAGATAAGAGAGCCGATGAGGATGAAATGGAATAACACACCGTGCGGTGCCTGGCACAGAGTGAGCCCCAGAACTGTTGACGCTGCGTCCTTGTGGCTGTCTGGCTTGACCCGGAGTGACTCTGCCTCCCAGTTCTCCGGGATGGGAAGGTGATCCCTGTTCGAGATACCAATTTATAAGAAACCGAGCCCGGGAGCTATTTAGAGGTGAGGTGATAAACCAGGAGGCCGGCTCCTTCATCCCGGTCATCACGACAGAGGGAGGGAAAGAGCCTTCCAGCCGCTGACTCAATGGCCGGCTCAGTTTCGCTTTGGGCCATCAGCGTGTGTTGGTCTCACCTGTCAATAGCTTCTAAATTTGTCCAATCCCCGAGGCCTTGGACTGGGACAGACCTAATTAGGCTAATTTCAGTTTCCTAAGGGAAAGAAAAGAACAGAATCCTCTAGTCCTCTGATCCTCCCTCTGCTGCCTCCTTCCCACCCCCATCCCTACCGTCTACCTCCTTTGTCGCTTTTTGGTTGGACGATGATGACATCTGCAAGCTGGCCCCAGAGGGTCTTGGGCGAGGATTTAGACTGCAAAAGTACTGGTGTACTTGTATGTCTTAGAAGAGAATGACCATTCTGGATGCCTCCAAAGGAAGACTGTCTCTTCTACCTGTCAACATTAAGAGTTGATTTAGTCGCATTCCCACTGTGTGCCAGGCACTGTGCTGGGCACTCCTTCTCCATTATCTTATGGAGCCCTTACCATAACCCTATAAGGATATAGTCCCAGTATCCCCATTTTATAGATGAGGAAACTGAGGATCAGGAACTAAGTTGCCACGGATGGATGTGCCAGAGGTGGGATGCTAGCTCTGATGGGATAGATGGGTCGGAAACTTGTACCAGGTCAGCTGGCTGCTCTTTAGGCTTTCCGTACCCTCTGTTTATATCTTCCTTGTCTTGCTTAGTTTCAGGACTTTCGTGATTAATGTTATGTCAAAGCTCCAACCTGTGTCTGTTGTGCTGGGGAGATCCACACGGGAGGCGGAACTAACACTTATAAGCCAGTTACTGTGTGCCAGGCATACTACCCCATCTGGTCTTTCTAATAGCCATCCAAACAGGCATTATTATACCCACTTTACAAATGAGAAAACTGAGCCTCAGAGAGCTAAAGTGGTGACTGATGGCCACCTAGCCCGATAGTGATGGAACAAGAGTCAGATGTAGGTCCAGGGTTGCTGGGTGATTGTAGGTAGGTGCCAGGGTGGAGGCAGGAAATGCTGGGATCATGGAGACAAACAATGGCAACAAGAACAATGATGATGCTAACAAATACCAGTTACAATACCATTTAGAGTCTCCTGCTTCTGCCGGGCAGCAGCCAGGCGTTTATAGGTTTGGTTTCAAAGTGGCTCGAAGTACAGAAACACCGTGGTTGCAACACCACCAGATACCGAGAGCTTGCTATGCATCAGGCCTGTGACCGAGAGCTTTAGTGCTGGCTCCTCTGAACAACTTAAGGAAGTAGGCACTATCCTGAGCTCCATTTGACAGGTGAGGCGAAGCATCTAGTCGAAGGTCACAGGAACAAGAAATGGGAGCTGGGAGCTACCCCCAGCTTGCTTGCTCCAAACACCGTGTGACAGCTGGAAAGGCGTCTTCTAGACCCGACACTCACTCATAAGAAAAGCAAGACCAGGGAGGATGAGGCATCTTGTCCGGGGACAGCAGCAGATGGCAAAGCCAAGACTAGAACCCGACCATTCCAAGCTACATTCCCCATCCTGGGATCCAACCTACCACCAATTCAGCTGACCTAGAGTTTACAGGATCTTTGTGTAGTCTTTGTTTGTTTGTTTGTTCGTTTGTTTTTGAGACAGAGTCTTGCTCTGTCACCCAGGCTGGAGTGCAGTGGTGCGATCTCAGCTCACTGCAATCTCCACCTCCTGGGTTCAAGCCATTCTCCTGCCTCAGCCTCCTGAGTACCTGGGATTACAGGCACGCGCCACCACGCCCGGCTGACTTTTGTATTTTTAGTAGAGACGGGGTTTCACCATGTTGGTCAGGCTGGTCTCGAACTCCTGACCTTGTGATCTGCCCACCTCAGCCTCCCAAAGTGCTGGGATTACAGGCATGAGCCACTGCACCCGGCCAGTCATTTGTTTCTCTTTAAGGAGAGACCTGGGCATTTTAGAGGAAGGGTTTGGCTAGGAGACCTGTTCGTTAATTGGCTGGCTCCTAAGAGCTCAGCCCTGAGGCAGATAGGAAAGGCACGGAAGGGGTGGCTCCTGCCCTCAATTTATCTACAAAGTCCCCTGTTGAAGGTTCTGAGGGGATAAAATTAGAATTCTGTGTTCTCTGCTGAAGGCCAGCGCATGTGGCTACTGTGATGTCCTGGCTGCTTGAGAACAGATTGCAGGGTGGGCAGAGGGGCTGATTTAAGAGGCTTTCAAAAACCCCACAGCTCCAAAGTACCTCCCAAAGTCTGGCTCCAAAATGTCTGACTTTCCGTCACCGGAGAGTCCCTCATTGGTGTCCCTGGGTCCCCGTCACACCAGCTGCACCAAATCCCGTCTAGTGTGAAGGTGACCAATGGGCTATTTACTGATGAGCAGCCTGAGAGCCCATAATTTCCAGAGTGAGGATGAAGGGGTCAGGGCAGGCTGGAAAACAGAGAGGACCAGCTTCCCCTCTTGACAATCTCTCCATGAGCAGGCGGTGATGGACAGGCTCATGCATCCTTTATCCCAGGACAGAGAAACTCAGTGCCCCCAAACAGGGAATGCCAGTGCTGGATGAAATGACAGGTTGAAGCTGTAGAGGGTTCATGCTTCTGCCTGAGCTGGGACACTTGCCCTCTCAGGAGTAGCCTCTCCACATTCATGTAGTGGGTTCCTGAGGCCGGAGGCCAAGTCCTGGCTCTGCCTCTTGTTTTCCACATGACCCTGACACCTCACCTTCCCAGCCTCCATTTCCCCATCTATAAAATTAGAATCCTCCCAGACTGTCATGTGAATTTTATAAAGTAAGTCAGAACTTGTTGACCCCTAAGAAGGACTCGTGAGCTATCCCATCCACCCACCCAACCACCCACCCATCCATCCATCCATCAATCCATCCATCCATCCATCCATCCATCCATCCATCCACCCACCCACCCATTCATCCATTCATCCTTCTCTCCCTTTATCCATCCCTCTATCCATCCATTCCTCATCCCTCCATCCATCCATCCACCTACCCCTCCATCCATCCCTCCATCCACCCATTTCTCATCCATCCATCCATCCCTCCCTCCATCCATCCATCCATCTACCCCCCATCCATCCGTCCCTCTATCCCTCCCTCCGTCTGTCCATCCATCCCTCCATCCATCCACCCAGAGCTTATTTATGAGCACCTACTATGTGCCAGGAACACTGTGGCTGCCAGGAGAACAGTGAACAAGAGAGAGGCTCCCCTGCCCTCTAGAGTTTGCATTCTAGTAGGGGGAGACTGACAAAAATAAGTGCATAAATAAGATCATTTCAGAGAGTGCCAAGGACTATGAAGTAAATAAAAAAGGACTAATGCAATGGGATGGTGATATTTGAGCTGGGGCATGCGTCACTCTATACCAAGGTCAAAGTAGGTCGGAAACTACAGGGATGAAGAAGGAAGCCTAAGAGCATTTCTAGCTTGAATCATGTCCGCTGTGTGACCATGGTCAAGCTACTTAACTTTTGAGCCTCAGTTTCCCCATCTGTAAAATGCAGACAAAGGTGTCTCTCCCATGGAGTAGTCATGAGGATTCAATGAGATAATATATGCAAAATGCTTCCCACATTGGCATTCGATAAATGTTAGTTACTAGCTATAATTAATAAAAGTACTGCTTATAAAAGACATCTCAAAATAACCACCTGCCCCACCGAGGTCCTGGAAGATCACAGGCTCCTGGCTAAGAAAGCAAGCACTTTGACGCCTGCCCTATGGGAGGGATTCTGTACGAGTATTTGTTGTTTTGGTATTTATTTGAGACTCCATCCTTGGCACTGCTGTTACCACTCAGCCAGAGAGCCTGGAGATTTCAAAACCAGCTGGTGGACCCTCACTCTCTCCCACCCTGCATCCCCCATATCCAGGTCACCCACTTTTCCTATCCTAGGACAGCCTGGGGACAGGAGAGGATGATGTCTATTTCCTAAGTCAAACCTCAAGAAGGTGAGGCACCCAGGTACGTGTCCCTTCATCTAGCCAGGGCCAGTGCCAGGTTCTTTCTTTCTTTCTTTTTTTTTTTTTTTTTTTGTGAGATGGAGTCTCACTCTGTTACCAGGCTGGAGTGCAGTGGCACGATCTCAGCTCTCTGCAACCTCGGCCTCCTGTGTTCAAGCAATCCTCCTGCCTCTGCCTCCCAAGTAGCTGGGACTACAGGTGTGTGCCACCACGTCCAGCTAATTTTTGTATTTTTAGTAGAGACAGGGTTTCACCGTGTTGGCCAGGATGGTCTCGATCTCTTGACCTCGTGATCCGCCCACCTCAGCCTCCCAAAGTGCTGGGATTACAGGAGTGAGCCACCGTGCCCAGCCCAGTGCCAGGTTATTTCTACAATACAGCATTGGTTTGGTTTTTGTGTGTGTGTGTTTTCACTTTTTTATTTTGAAATAATTGTAGATATACAGAAGAATTGCAATGATAGTACAGAGAGTCCTGTACACCCTTCACCCAGCTCCCCCGATGTTAATATTTTACATAACCACAGTACAATGATGAAAACTAAGAAACTGGATAGGCGGGGTTTTACATTTGTATTCCACACAAAGTCCAGGGAGGACGCAGCTCACCTCAAATGAGTCTCAGATACTTTTTGTGGCCTTTTTGAAGCCATTTCACGACCAGTTTTTTATTTGTCTCACACAAGCAATTATTACTGGCCCCTCTCTTCACTCCACTGACAGATGAGGGAACCAAAACCCAGAGAGGCACATTTTCCAGCAAATAGGGCCAGACTAAGCCTGGAAGCGCCAACTTTCAATCCCCAGCCTGTGCTCTCCCCACATCACAACACTCCATTTTCTTTTCTCTTTTCTTTTTTTTGTTTGTTTTGAGACAGAGTCTGACTCTATTGCCCAAGCTGGAGTGCAGTGGCACGATCTCAGCTCACTGCAACCTCTGCCTTCTGGGTTCAAGCACTTCTCCTGCCTCAGACTTTGGAGTAGCTGGGATTACAGGCGCCCACCACCACACCCAGCTAATTTTTGCATTTTTAGTAGATACAGGGTTTTACCATGTTGGCCAGGCTGGTCTCAAACTCCTGACCTCAAGTGATTCACCTGCCTCGGCCTCCCAAAGTGCTGGGATTACACGCGTGAGCCACTGTGCCCAGCCAAGACAACACTGCATTTTCTAGGGCGATGGGCACTTGCCTGAGACCCTACACTCCCCAGCAGGCTGAGACATGGCATCTCAGAGACACGTAGTGGCACGTGGCAGCAAACTCCTTGTCCTCTCTCATCTCCTGGGGAGAAAAACAGCAGAGAAGTCCAGAAATCAGGACCCTGAGCCTCAGTTTCTTCATCTGTAGAACAGGAACAATGACAAAATGCACCAGACAGGATTATTGTCAGAGTCAAATAAGATATTGCATATAAAGTGTTCCAAATAGTGCCTGGCATATGATAAGCATTCAGAAAACTATTATTATTATTATTGCTACTGTTATTAGTGTAGTTATTATTAATGATTTTGGGTGTGGCATGGCATGATGAAGCAACAGATATGGTAGGCCCATCATTTCCCACCTCACTTCACTCATCTGCCCATTCATTCATTTATTCATTCATTCATTTTCACACTTACGCTCTGGGGCTGCTGCAGCAGAAGCAAGAACCCAGAGAGAGCACCACCCAGGGCCCCGCAGTCAGGTGTGGACAGTCTCTCTTGCATCCCCGCCTCTGACTCACTTTCCTTGTCATTTTGTTCTGCAGAATTCTCCACTCTGGTGGCTGAAAGCTAAGAAGCACTGACTGCCCCTGGTCTTCCACCTCTCTGCCCTGAACACCCAATCTCGGCCCCTCTCGCCACCCTCCTGCATTTCTGTTCAGTTCGTTTATGTTATTTTTTACTCCCCCATCCCCTGTGGCCCTCTAATGACACCGTTCTTCTGGAAAATGCTGGAGAAGCAATAAAGGTTGTACCAGTCAGACTCTGCTTGCTCAGGAAGACCCAGGCCTGGTCAGGCATTGGCTTTCCAGATGCATCTGGGCAGGGGGTGGGGGCTGGATTTCAACAGTTAGAAAAGTTGTGATAGGAGGGAATGGAAGGGAACAGTCTCTTTTCTGTTCTAAGTACTAAGCATGGAACTCTACAGAGGTTACCCACTTACTCCCTAAAACCACCCCATAAGGTAGATGATGAAACTCCCATTCTCTGAAAAACTGAGTCTCAGAGAGGGGATGTGATGTGTCTAAGCCCACAAATACAGGATTTGTTAGTGTTGGGGTTTGAATGCAGGTCCGTGGATGGGTAGGTGGGTGGATGGATGGATGGATGGATGGATGGATGGATGGATGGATGGATAGATGGATGGATGGGTGGGTAGCTGGGTGGGCGGATGGGTAAATGGATGGATGGGTGGGTGAATGGGTGGATGGATGGATGAATGGGTGAATGGGTGGGTGGATGGATGGATGGGTGGATGGGTATGTGGATGGATGGGTGGATGGGTGGGTGGATGGATGGATGGTGGATGAATGTATGGATGGATGGGTGGGTGGATGAATGGGTGGGTGGATGGGTGGGTGGATAGATGGATAGATGGATGGGTGAGTAGATGGGTGGGCAGATGGGTAAATGGATGGATGGGTGGGTGAATGGACGGATGGATGAATGGGTGGATGGGTGGGGGGATGGATGGATGGATGGATGGATGGATGGATGGATGGGTGGGTGGGTGGGTGGATGGATGGACAGACACACAGATGGATGGATACCATTAAGACTTTTTGTTACAAATGACAGAACCCCAACTCAAGTAACTTAAGCTAAAAAGGAAGGAAACAAAGGACTTGACTGGCTTATGTGCCTGAATAGTTAGGGGAAGGTCTTCGGGAACAGCTGGGTCAAGGGACTCAAGTGATATCGTCAGGACTAAGTCCCTCTTTTCCTCTTTCTGAGTACTGCTTTTCTTTGTGCTGAATTTGTTATCAGGAGGGCTCTCCCTTCATGATGGCAAGATTCTCCCAGCAACTCAAGGTGAACATTCAGCATTACCAGCAAAAAAAAAAAAAAAAGAACTTCTTGTTCCCAGCCACTCTATCAGAAGTCCCCAGATTTAGTCCCATTAATACTAGTAGCTAACGTTTACTGAGCACTTACTCTGTGCTGAGTCCTTTACAGGATTCCATCTGCACAACAGCACTGTGAAATGCATGCTATTATTACATCCCTTGTATAGATGAGAAAGCTAAGGCATGTAGAATTTAAATGTTGGCCAAAAGTCACACAGCCACCATGGGGAGGATCCAGGACCCCAACCCCAGCATCACCTCCAGAGCCTGTGTCCCTTCCTGAGTCAGACACAGAGGCCAGGAGGAGGGATCTTGATTGGAGACAGGTGGAGCTGGTCACACACAAGGCTCACGGCCTGAGAGTGGGAGAGGGGTGTCCCTGTGGAAATGAAAAGTGGGGACAGATGCTGGGGGTGAACATGGCCACGTCCCTACAGAATGGCTTCTGCTATTCCCTAAGACAGCCCTGGGGAGGTTATTTTAGATTTCCCTGGGTGAAGAGGGGGTATTGGAGTGTTAGTCTGTCTCTCACCAGACCCCATGCCCTGCACCTCCCCTGCTCTCTGAGGTGTTGCCCTTAGGCAGGGCTGTCAGGAAGGCTCTCCCTGAGGGCCCAGCCCGGGGCAGACAGCCCATCAGGACGCAGGCTGAAGGGCAGGAATGGGCAGGCCCTCATCCAGGGTGGTAGCCAGGCTCAGAGCAAGCAGGCCCAGGCCTGGGAGAGGACTCAAGGCCAACACTGGGAACTGGGTCAACACAGCAGCAAACCCCAAAGGGCTGCCCTGCCGGGGGCTCAGCCAGGCGCCAGGGCCTGCACAAAGGTGGCAAGTGAGCCAGAGGTGGAGCACGTGGGAATGGGCTTGGGAGTGGGAATGGGCGTGGGACTGGGAATGTGCATGAGTGTGCATGTACACGTGGGGAGGCGTGAGGGCATTGGTACACACATATGCTCGTGACAACAGTCAGGACCAGTGCAGACTTGGGTCTTCATGCGGGGGGTCTCAGAGGGCCCAACTCTGGACACTGAGGTGGGGTTGGGGAAGAGGAAGAGGGCCCACCCCATGCTGGGTCTGTGTGGAATGCAGGAGGAGGGGCTGGGGCTGGGGAGCGGGAGCATTTCACCCGGAAACCAGGTCAGAGCCCTGCGAGAGGACAGGCAGGTCAGGATGACAGTTGACAGCTGCCCGCTGGCCTGGAGTGGCCTCAGTGCCTCTTGTTCTGCACCTGCATGACAGCCCACACCATGCAGTTCAGACTCAGGGCAGCAAATGGCGTGGCAGCCACGTGTCAGAGAGCACGGCCCTTTGACCTCCTGGGGAATGCAGGGCATTAGCTCCAAGACCCTATTTTGAAAAGACTCTGCCTGGGGCCTGGGCAGATCAAGGAGGAAATGGCTTCCCTGCAAGGGCTCAGGGCCCCTGCGCTGTGGCTGCAGGATAACAGAGGCAGCAGTAATGGCGGCCACTTTGGGGGTGGGAGGGTTCTATTTACTAAACCACAACATCTCATTTCCTCCTTTCAACAAGCCTTGGCAATAAGCAGTACCATTACCCCCTTTACAGACAAGAAAGCCAAGGCCCTCTGGGGACACACAGCCAGCAAGAGGCAGAGCTGGAATTAAATGCAGAGCTTAATGACCCAACATATCACTGTGCACAGCGCAGGGTGACAGCAGTGGGCATCTTGTGTGGAGGGGGGATGGAAGGGAAGCACACGAGTGTGGCAGGGGAGGTGAAATGACAAGGGAGAGCCTTGCTGACCCCGGCAGTCATTCGCCAAGCCCTCTTCCTCCTGCCTCCCACGTCGTGCTCCACTCGACCGTTTCTCTTGCCCTTGGCCACCACCTGAATCTGGGCCCCATCACGGGTGGGACTGGGCATGACAGAGCCTGGCAGCCTGAGTCTCCCATTTGTAAAGATCTCCAATTCAGACACGGGCATCTGTTCAAACGCGGCTAATATCCAGTCAGTGTCTGTAACACTGGTTTGGCATCTTTCTACACTGCAATCTTCACCGTGTCGAGGGGGCTGGCTTCTCCCAGTCTCTGGGAGACACTGGTGGGACCGCCCTGGTGTCCATGGACCACTGCAGTGGTCCCCAGCCTGTCTCCTGGCCTCCTCTCCCCCTCCCTCTCCCCTCTCCACCCAGAGCCCAAGGGCTCTTTCCAAAACATGGATCAAGTCACATTGTTCTGCTTAAATCTTTCCAGCGACTGCCCAATCTATAGAATCAAATCCCAGAGCCAAACACAGAGTTCCTGCCTACGGGCATGACCCAGCCTCCATCCCAGCCCTTCTCCCTCAGCCTGGACCATTCTGCCTCCCTGTCCTCCCCAACCCCCCTTTCCCTGGCTCAGTCCTCTTCATCCTCAGGAATCTACTCTGGAGCATCACCCCAAGCTGAGGTTAGAGCCTCTGCACCAGTCCTGTGAGTGAAATGAAAAAAAAACAATATGTGACAATCTGATTCCTGTCCACCCCTCCCAAAGACCATGCAATGCCTGAAAGTAGGGCATGTCTGCAGGGGTCCTGCTAAATCCCAGAACCTGGCACCAAAAAGATGCTGGGCTTCACCCATCCTGATGCACATGTGGCCATAAAGGCCCGACATGGCTTGTGACTCACTCAAGGCCACATAGCAGTGCAGAGCAGAATGGGGCTTGGCCCCAGGCCCCTGCTGTCCCACCCCTGCCATAGTGTCATCCATAGGGACCTGCTAACTCAGTAAGGAATGCAGGCATGACAGGAAGTCCTCCCTGCCCAGCATACCCCTCTGTGGCCCGGTATCATTGGGCTCCAGTTCCTCAGTCTCCAGCCACCCACCACCCTGACACCTGCACCACCAGCCGCCTCCGGGTTTTCTCATCAGCTGAATGCAGCTCCTTCTCTTCATTGTCATGATCATAGGAGGCTTGCTGTTTATCTCTATGCCTTTTTGTCTGAGAGGCTGGGAGCAGGAAGGAGAAAGCTCAGGCCGGAGGAAGGGCCCCAAATCAATCTGTCTCTTAGTGGTTTTAATAAGAGCTGGGAGCAGCCCAGCTTCATCGAGTGATGAATGATCACTGGCTCCCTGGATGCGTTGATGTCCCAGAGCTAGAAGACAGGGGACTCAGCGGGGAAGGAAGAGCCAGGAGCATCAGAACAAAGACTCCACGGAGAGGAAGGATGGGTGGGGAAGTCAGGATTGAGCTGCCCTCTGCTATCAACCTGACCCTGGATAATATGACTGTGCAGGGCTATAGCTCTGCGGCTGGACAGAGCAGGATTCCAAATCTGCATCTCCCTCCTTCTTGCTGGACACTTTGCATATACCATCTGCTATGGTCCGAAGGTTTGTGCCCCTCCAAAATCCACAGTCAAAACCCAACTCTCAAGGTGATGGTATTAGAAGGTGGGGCCTTTGGGAGGTGATGGGACATGGGAGAGAAGCCCTCATGGATGGGATGAATGCCCTCATACAAGAGTCCTGAGGGCGGATCCTAGCCCTTTGCCCTTTCACCATGTGAGGCTATAGCAACAGGACACCATCTATGAAGCAGAGAGCCCTCACCAGACACCAAGTCTTCCAGCACCTTGATCTTGGATTTCCCAGCCTCCAGAACCGCGAGCAATAAATTTCTATTGTTTTTAAATTACCCAGTCTGAGGTATTTTTTTACAGCAGTCCAAATGGACTAAGGCACCATGTCTTAATCCACACTGCAGCCATCCAAGGAAGAGATGTCTCCCTGTTTTATACAGGAAGGTTCAGAGAGGTTAGGCAACTTGCCCAAACCACACAGCCAATAAAAGTGAAAACTGCAAACATGTATTCACTGACTTGACAAATGATTTCTGAGTGCCTACTTGTGCCGGACACAGCTAACCACTTTAGAGGATGACCTCATCGAAGAAATCACTTCTCAAAGCATTCAGCCTCTTTCCCTCTCTGCTTTCCCATTAAAGATTCCCCGTCCCCAAGGCATCTGCGGCCACTCAGACGCATTAGTCTGGGAAGATTCAAATCGGGTGAATCTGATGTTGGTTTATTTAGACCCAGAAGACTGTTTACAAGAGGCGGTTCAGCAAATGGGACAGAGGCCTGGTGTTCCTGGCTCCCTTCTTATCTTCCTGCCTCAGTGCCGACAGAGGAGGAAGGCCTGGGCAGCCCGCCTGGACCCTGAACTGTGCCGCAAAAGGCCCCCCGTCAATTTCCACTCTCGATTGCCCTGCCCTCCTTCAGTTTCCACTCCCTGTTACCTCCTCAGGGAAGTCATTCGCAGGAATGTGTCCTTTCTGTGTCCTTTATTTGGGATCTTGTGAGGGTCAAATTTGGGGGCTTAGGACACGATCCTCTAGTTTGTCACTGGAGCCTGCAGGCTCCTCGCAGCCCCTGTCATACAGATGAGGAAATGCAGCTTTAGTAGCTTTGCTGAGACTCCTGAATCCACTTGTTTGACCCCACTTTTTGCCTGATGGAGAACAGAGCCAGAATTTAAACTGCAAGGAGCCTGGAAGAGTCAGCTTCCCCTACATCCTCCCGGGGGCCTGAGAGCACTGGGCCTTCTTATGGCTGCCATTCATTCATGAACACTTCATAGCTTTGTTCTTCCTCCCTCTTTCACAGAGGGCCCCAAACTCCTTTACAGCCCACAAAACCCTTCATGTCTGATCCCTTCCAACTTCACGTTTCCCCTTTCTCGCGACTCTCCTGCGTTCTCCTCTCTCACCTCCCGCCTTAGCCCTGCAACCCCACATTCATTCCCTGCATTCTCTGCTTCAACTACATAAAATGTGCCATTCCTCAAAACTGCCATGTCCTCCCTCTCCTCTGGGCCCTCACATAAGCTATTCCTTCGGCCACATCACTGTTTCTCCTCTGCCTGGCTCATTGCTACACCAGCCTTAGGCTTCAGCTTCAATGAGGCTCCTTCTGGGAAGCCTTGTTTATTCCCACCCAACATCCAAATGTAGTTGCTCATTTTTACTGACAACTCTTTATTGAGAACCTATTCAGTGCCAGGTGCAATGGGCTCCACCATACATCAGCCAGCTAAGCCTGCTCTCGGGAGCATCTGTGCTGAGGGACTCCTGCCCTGTGCTTCCAACTCCACTTCATACTCATTGCTTCTCTAAGCATCTGTCTTCTCAAAGGGACCGAAATAGTTGTGAATCCTACATCTGGTAAGGATTTAGTATCCTGAATATGTAAAGAACGCCTGCACCTCAACAACCAAAGACAAACAACCTGTGTTAGAGTCCTCCAGAGAAACAGAATAGGCTGTGTGTGTGTGTGTGTGCGCGCGTTTGTGTGTGTGGGCGCGCAGGTTGAGTATCCCTTATCCGCAATGCTTGGGAGCAGAAATATTTTGGATTGTTTTGGATTGTGAAGTATTTGCGTTACACTTTCTGTCTGAGCACTCCAAATCCAAAAATTCAAAATTCAAACTGCTCCAAAGAGCACTTCCTTTGAGCATTACAATGACTCTCAAAAATTTTCAGATTTTGGAGCATTTTGGATTTCGGATTTTCAAATCTGAGGTTTCTCAACTTGTATATGTACGTGTGTGTGTGTGTACACACATGTATATAGTGCATAAAAAGATTTGTGGCCAGGCGCGGTGGCTCACGCCTGTAATCCCAGCACTTTGGGAGGCTGAGGCGAGCAGATCACCTGAGGTCTGGAATTTGAGGCCAGCCTGACCAACATGGAGAAACCCTGTCTCTACTAAAAATACAAAATTAGCTGGGCATGGTGGCACATGCCTGTAATCCCAGCTACTCGGGAGGCTGAGGCAGGAGAATCACTTGAACCCGGGAGGCGGAGGTTGCAGTGAGCTGAGACCACACCATTGCATTCCAGCCTGGGCAACAAGAGCAAAACTCCATCTATTAAAAAAAAAAAAAAGATTTGTTGTAAGGAACTGGCTTACACAATTAGGGAAATGAACAAGCCCCAGCATCTGCAGGATGAATCGGCAAGCTGGAGGCCCAGGAGAGCTGATGGTATAGCTTCTGAGTCCAAAGGCAGGAAAAAAGCCAATGCCCCAGGCTGAAGGCAGTGAAAGAAATTTTCTTTTCCTTGGAGGAGGGTCAGCCTTTTTGTTCCATTCAGGCCTTGAACTAATTGGACGAGTCTCGCCCACATTAAGGAGAGCAATCACTTTATTCAGTTATTTTAAATATGAACTCATCCCCAAACACCCTCACAGAATCACCTGGGAGAATGTCTCATCAAACATCTGGGCACCCTGTGGCCCAGTCAAATTGACACATAAAACTAACCATCATGCAACCCAATTAAAAAGTGGGCAAAGGACTTGAAGAGACATTTCTCCAAAGATGATATACAAATGGCCACCAGGCATATGAGAAGATGCTCAGCGCCATTTGTAATTAAGGAGATGCACAGCAAAATCACAATGAGGTGCCTGTACACCCTCCACGGTGGCTGTCATCCAAAAAAATGAAAATAAGCATCGGCAAGGATGCTGAGAAATTGGTACCCGCATATATTGCTGGTGACAGCATAAAGTGGTGCAGTCACTGTGAAAAACAGTTTGGCCATTCCTTAAAAAGTTAAAAGGCCGGGTGCAGTGGCTCATGCCTGTAATTCCAGCACTTTGGGAGGCCAAGGTGGGCAGATCACGAGGTCAGGAGATCGAGACCATCCTGGCTAACACGGTGAAACTCCATCTCTACTAAAAATACAAAAAATTAGCCGGGCGTGGTGGCACACACCTCTAGTCCCAGCTACTCAGGAGACTGAAGCAGGAGAATCACTCGAACCTGGGAGGTGGAGGTTGCAATGAGCTGAGATCACGCCACTGCACTCCAGCCTGGGTGACAGAGCGAGACTCTGTCTCAAAAAAAAAAAAAAAAAAAAAAAAAATTTAGGGCATAAGTTTCTGGGACATGAGTTTCTATATGTTCCAGAAATTCCATTCCTAGGTGTATATCCGAGAGAAATGAAAACACATACACACAGAGACTTAGATACAAATATTTTTGGTTTGTTTTTGTCTTTTGAGACAGAGTCTTGCTCTGTCACCCATGCTGGAGTGCAGTGGTGTGATCTCAGCTCACTGCAACCTCTGCCTCCCGGGTTCAAGCGATTCTCCTGCCTCAGCCTCCCGAGCAGCTGGGTTTACAGGCGTGCACCACCACGCCCAGCTGATTTTTGTATTTTTAGTAGAGACGGGGTTTCATGATGTTAGCCAGGCTGGTCTCGAACTCCTGACTTCAGGAGATCCGCCAGCCTTGGCCTCCCAAATCGCTGGGATTACAGACGTGAGCCGCTGGGCCTGGGCTTGTACACAAATATTTACAGCAACTATTATTCATAATAGCCAAAAGGTGAAAGCAACCCACACGTCCATCAATGGATGAATGGATAGTCAAAATGTGACATACCGTACAATGGAATATTTTTAACCATAAAAAAGAATAAAGTATTGATACATGCTACAACTTAGGTAAACCTTGAAAACATTATGCTACGTGAAAGAAGCCAGTCACAAAAGATGACATATTAGATGATTCCTTTTATACGAAATATCCAGGGCCGGGCACGGTGGCTCACACCTGTAATCCCAGCACTTTGGGAGGCTGAGACGGGCAGATCACTTGAGGCCAGGAGTTCGAGACCAGCCTGGCCAATATGATGAAACCCATCTCTACTAAAAATACAAAAATTAGCTGGGCGTGGTGGCTCATGCCTGTAGTCCCAGCTACTAGGGAGGCTGAGGCAGGAGGATCGCTTGAACCCGGGAGGTGGAGGTTGCAGTGAGCTGAGATTGTGCCATTGCACTCCAGCCTGCTGACAGAGTGAGACTTTGTCTTCAAAAAAATAAAATAAAATAAGTAAGTAAATACATATATGAAATATCCTGAATGGGTTAGTCCGTAGAGAGAGAAGACACGTTAGTGGTTTCCAGGAGATGGGGAAGCAGAGAAAGGGGAGTGATTACTTAATAGGTACAAGGTATTCTGGGGTGGTGACAAGTTTTGAAGCCAGAGGTGGTGGGTATACATGATTGTGAACGCCACTGACTTGTACACTTTAAAATGGTTAGTTGCATGACATGTGAATTTCACCGAAATTATCATTGTCCTCACCCACCTTCCCTGTTTCGTTCTTACGTTTCCTACGCTCTGGAATCCTTCACCGTTGTAACCCCAGCACTTCATACACTCCTTTGCACAAAGGGGATGCTTAATACATCTTTGTTGAGTAAATAAACACAGAAAGCAAAAAGGAAAGCAAAGCACCTACAAATGGAGAAAACTAAGCCTTTCTATAATTAGGGGCAGGGAGTGGAGTCTGAAGGCAAACTGGGTTTATTTTGTGTGATTCTGTGGGCACAAAATCAGGAACAACTAGTGGGATTGAGAAGGCGACAGCTCTTGACTAAACCTAAGGAAGCCCTGTCTACCCTTGGAGCCATAGAGCAGTAAGACCGGCCATTCTGCAAGGCAGTGAGCATCCCGTCATGAGAGGCATGCAAATGGAAATAAGGGAACTTGTTGAAAGAACTCATGCATCAGCAGGAGAGTTCCCCTAGACAACATGTTCCTCCCAACTCGGAGACGCTGTGATCTGAGATGACTTACAGTCATTAAAAACCCATTTAGCCTCCTGCTGGATCCTTGTTACCTTGTCAAATCAATCATTCACCAGATTATCTACTGAGCACAGGTGTCAATGGATGGATCCAAAGAAAGTGCCACTTCCTAAAGAGGCAGAGAAGTTTCCATGCCGTTGTTTTTATTTTCTGCTTCCTGACCTGACCCAGGGTTCAGAACGCCAGCAGGGTTAAGGCTCTGATGTGCTGATGTCACTGGGTTCAGAGATGAGTTGGCAGTTCACGTCCCTCCTGTGGGCTGCTCTGCCTGAGCGGCTGTCCCTGCAGTGTGCCTGCCACCTCCTGGCTCTGATGCTGTCTCGTAGTGGTGGCATCACCACCATCTGCTGCTTCTGATGCTGCTCCTCTGGGCATACCTTAGTGCCCACACCTGGCCCTAGCCTCCCTCAGGGCCAGGCGGCGGCGTGCAGACAGGCGGTGGCGTGCAGACAGGCAGCTGCGGCAACGCAGGAAGGGCAGAGCTTGAGAAACGTGATGGGCATCCACAAACATACTATCACGTGTCCTTTAAAATACTGAGGCTCTTCTGTAGTGACCTGGGGACATGTGTATGCTGTGGAGTTTAATTTTTTATAGGTGACATTACATATTATTACCCACTGATCATCACTGTTGCCTACTCACCACTAATTCTCACCTCTTTCTTTCCATCAGAAACCCATTTGGGGGCAGGGCAGCAATGTGCCCTGTGGAAAATACTCCCCTGACCAGGGGACACGGTTTTGGTCTATGGGTGTCCACAGGCAGCCCTGGGTGGGGTTTGTACGGAAGCCTCTGGCCTTGGTCTTCCTCCTTTGCCACGTCTAGGATGCAGACTTTGTGCCCAGAGACAGAGCTGCCTTCCTATAACCACAGAAACTAAAGACGTAGCTGAGGACAGTGGCATTAGAAATTCAGGAGAAGCCTGGGTCCCTGATGGCTCTTTAAAGCCCTCCCACTGGCCTGCAAGCTGCCAGCCTAAGGGTGGCTCGTGCCCATAATCCCAGCACTTTGGGAGGCCGAGGCGGGAAGATCACTTGAGCCCAGGAGTTCGAGACCAGCCTGGCCAACATGGTGAAACCCCACCTCTACTAAAAATACAAAAATTAGCCAGGTATGATGGTGCACACCAGTAATCCCAGCTACTCAGGAGGCTGAGGCAGGAGAATCGCTTGAACCCAGGAGGCGGAGTTTGCAGTGAGCCGAGATCACGCCACTGCACACCAGCCTGGGCGACAGAGCAAGACTCCATCTCAAAAAACAAACAAAAACAACAACAAAAAAGAGTGCCTGTGACAGGAGGAAAACAGGCCCCTGTTTGGTTAAGTTGCTGTAGTCTGTACCTGAAACAGACGTAATTCTAACTAATGCCATAGAAATCAAAGAAAATTTACAACACGTAGTGTAGTGGGTTGAATAGCACTCCCCAAAAGACAGGTCCTCCGGAGCCTCGGATCGTGCCCTTATTCGGAATAAGGGTCCTTGAAGATGTGATTAAGATAAGGATCACGAGATGAGATCCTCCTTGATAAGGGTGGGCCATAAATCCAATGATTTTCTGTCCTTAAAAGAGACAGAAAAGGAGAAGATGGGCAGAGGCCCAGAGAAGAAAGCCCAGTGAAGGCAGAGGTGGAGACGGAGGCTGGGGTGATGCTGCCACAGCCAGGGACCAGCAGCCGGAAGAGACAAGGAGAGAGTGTTCCCAGAGTCTTCACAGGGGGACTGCTGACGCCTGGATCTCAGACTGCTGGCCTCCAGAAACACGGAAGAATAAATCTCTGTTCTTTTAAGTCACCTAGTTTATAGTCACTTGTTACAACAGCCCTGAGGAACCAATACAGGCAGAAAAAGGTGCCATACAGGGTGCGTTGGCGTCCACCTGTAGTCTCAGCTCCTCCAGAGGCAGAGGTGGGAGGATCGCATGAGCCCAGGAGTTTGAGTCCATCCTGGGCAACGTTGAGAGATCCCGTGTCTCTAAAAAAATAAAACATTAAAAGGTACCACAGAAGATGTGGCATCTAAGTTGGGCATTTGAAAGACAGACCGTTCTCACGTTAAGAAAGAAAAGGGCCAGCTGGGCGCAGTGACTCACACCTGTAATCCCAGCACTTTGGGAGGCTGAGGCAGGCAGATCACCTGAGGTTGGGAGTTCGAGACCAGCCTGGCCAACATGGTGAAAACCTGTCTCTACTAAAAATACAAAAATTAGCTGGGCATGGTGGCATACACCTGTAATCCCAGCTACTCGGGAGGCTGAGACAGGAGAATCACTTGAACCTGGGAGGCGGAGGTTGTGGTAAGCCGAGATCGCACCATTGCACTCCAGCCTGGGCAACAAGAGCAAAACTCCATCTCAAAAAAAAAAAAAAAGAAAGAAAAGAAAGAAACAAAGAAAGAAAACAAAGAAAGAAAGAGAAAGAAAGAAAACAGAGAAAGAAAGAGAAAGAAAAAGAAAGAGAAAGAAAGAGAAAGAAAGAAAAAAGAAAGAGAAAGAAAGAAAGAAAGAAAGAAAGAAAGAAAGAAAGAAAGAAAGAAAGAAAGAAAGAAAAGAAAGAAAGAAAGAAAATGAACGAACGGAAGAAAGAAAAGGAAGGAAGGAAGCAAGGAAGGAAGGGCCCTTCCAGACACATGAGTAGCAAACTGTAATAGTAATCGCCTCCTGCCTTGAGCACTTCCTCCGTTGAGTATACTTTCCATCCAAGCCTGGGTGATGGATCTCATATCCCAGATACTGGGGGGCCTGCACCCCCATCCCCCTTGCCCTGAAGACCTAAGCCTCTTGTCCAAGGGCTGTGGGAGCCCACTCAGCCCCTGCACAGGCCGAGGCAGAAGCGCCCGAGAGCAGTGCCCTGTGCAGCCCTCAACCAACACAGAACAGTGAGCTGGATCAGAACACACCAGCTTCCTCCCCTCTGCCAGGATGATCTGAGGTCAGCTCCAGGCAGTCTCCCAGAGCCCGGGCAGGCTTGAGCCTCTGTAGACCACAGGTGGTGGTGGTGGGCTCATTAGTTCCCCCTTCCGCCTTCCTCCTTCTCCCTCTCTCACTTGTCCACTCCCCTGGAGGTGCTTTGGGAATCACTTTACAATAAACCACTTGTACTCTAGTCCTTGCTGTGGATCGGCTCCTGGGGAAGCCCCACCAAGCCAGTGTTGGAGTTGGGGATTGTATGTGGTTTATCTAATCCTGGAGCCCGAGCTAAACTGGTCTATCCTGTGGGGTTATTTGCACCACAGTCCCGATGCGTGTCCAGTATTCAGGGACACAAACTAGAAAGCAGCCAGCTCTCCGCAGCCCAGAGCAAATGTGGCAGGGAAGCAGTCGCTGCGGGACCAGTCCCTTGAACATCGTGCTGTGGAAACAGGGTGTGCTCTGATGCTCTCTGTATTCACCAGAGAGCCTGCGGGGCCGCCTGGGATGCGCTCCAGCAAGAAGGCTGTGCCCTGCTCTTACCACCCCGGCTTCTCCAGGTCTTGGGCCACTTGTCACCCTCTCCTGTAGCGCTCACATCTGTTAACTCTCGAGGAGCGAAGAGAGGGCAACGGGCAGAGTGTTTCAGAGACAATTCTGGGATGCCTGCAAAGCTCACTGGGTGAGCCAGCGCCAGATGAGAAATTGCTATGCTCCGGCAGTTTTGCAAAATTCAAAGCTTTTTGCTGGAGCAGAGGGTCAGTTCTTGGAAGGTTTCTTGCATAATCATCCAAAACGTCACCTTGTCAGCATCACCAGAGAGACCATGTCGGATGATCTGGGGCCAGCCCTTTCTCTGCATTTGGAAAGATCTTCAAGAATGTGAATCACAGAGGAAGCGAGGCCCAACTTTATTGCCATCAAAAGGAAATTACCTACACTTCGTGGGCTTCTTGCAAAGAAAGCTTCCAGTCCCTGGTAGAGAAAAGAGTGCATTTATTTATTCATCCACTCCTCTATTTATTTAACAACTGTGTGCCCTAAAGTAGTAATAACCGGGAGAATTCACCCAGTGTTTACTCTTCGGCTGGACCAAGTGGTTTCCATGTAAGAATCCCATGTAACCCTCACAGCTCTCAGAGGTAGGTCTCATCATCAGCCCCACTTTACAGATAAGGAAACAGAGGCTCAGAGAAGTTCACGAGCTCTCCCGAGATCACCCAGCCAGTAAGCCAGGGGGTTCAGGTTTGGAGAGAGAAGATTTAAATTCTCATCTCAGTCCTTCTTCTTATTAGCTATTTCGTGTCCACGTGTCATTTGATGCATTTAGCTGAGCCTCAGTTTCCTCCTCTGGAAAATGGACGGAGCCCAGGTAAGAGTTACCAGACCAGGTGAAGTCCAGCAGTCGGGGAGTATATTACACAATTCAGAACCCACTCTCCAGCTCAGCATATCCCAAAACTGTGTTTTCCCAACAAAGATTAAGTCGGTAGGATGTTCAAAATCTTTCCCAGCAAGCCAGATGGGGATACTGAGAGTAGGCCACAGACATGTTTTTTGCTTAGACTTTAAACTCAGATCTGTTGGCTTAAATGTCTGCCCTCCTGTCCCTCTACCGGGTGCTCGCACCACTGGGCACACCGCCCTCGGGTGGGAGAAGTTGAAAGGGTCTGGGTTGCTTTGCATCTCATCAGCTTCCTCTTTGACAGTGGGATGCCTCCTGCCAAAACAATCACGC
Organism: Gorilla gorilla gorilla; assembly: GCF_029281585.2. Lineage (NCBI taxonomy): Eukaryota > Metazoa > Chordata > Mammalia > Primates > Hominidae > Gorilla > Gorilla gorilla. The sequence goes on along the minus strand of NC_086018.1, from coordinate 34,782,005 downwards.
CTGTTTACAGCTCTAAGAGGCTCAGGAGGCAGCCTGGAGTCCTGCCCCACTGGCCCAGTCGGATAATGCTCTTCTCTCGGCCAGCCTGCATTTCCCCTGCAGTTCCATTGGAGAAAGGCCCCCCCAGCTTTATAGCCTGAACATCTAACGGATATTTTCACAACCCGTTAGGCGGCTTCTGAATTCCAGCTCCCAGATGCCACATATGGGTGCTGACGACTTGTGCCAAAAATATTTGGAGGAGAGGATGAGGGAACCAACCTCTGAACGGAGCTGATCATGGTAACAGTGACAGCCGTTACCTTTGTCCAGCATTTCACAGTTTGCAAAGCACGCTTAGGCACTACATGGTGTCTGTTTTGACCCTCGTGGTAACTCTTTAAAGAAGAGGGAGGTTATAGGTATTATTGTCCCAAGCCCAGCCATATCAAGTGGACTGCTGTCTGTCAAGTGACAGAGAAAGTGCTCACCAGGAAACCCCTGGAGGGAAGGAAGGGTCAGGATGAGCCCTAGGGGAGTCACTTCAGGAGCAGGGAGCAGAGAAGCCTCCAAGGTATGGGAGAAAGCCCAGTGGAGAGGGAAGGGACAGGAAGAGAAGCAGGAGAAGAGGGGTCTCCAAGCAAGGCAGAGGAATGCCGGGAGGAAGGAGAGGCAGTGCCACCTCTGCAGAGATGCTCCATCGGAGATAGTGTGGCCAGTGGCTAAGAAGGTGGGTTCATGGCTAGTATATTGCTAAATGTCCCTGTGCTTCAGTTTCCTCATCTGTAGAATGGGCATAATGATAGTCCCCAATTCATGCAGTTACTATGAGGCTTAAGTGCTTATTCCAGGCCTGGCACATAGTAAGTGCAAAGTGTCCCCTATCCTAAAGCCTGGCATTGGACTTGACCACCCAGCCATGAGTGATTTTTTTTTTTTTTTGAGACAGGGTCTCAGTCTGTCACCCAGGCAGGAGTGCAGTGGCGCAATCTCAGCTCACTGCAACCTCCACCTCCTGGGGTCAAGCGATTCTCCTGCCTCAGCCTCCCGAGTAGCTGGGATTACAGGCATGTGCCACCATGCCCAGTTGATTTTTGTATTTTTAGTGGAGATAGGGTTTCACCATGTTGCTCAAGGCTGGTCTCGAACTCCTGACCTCAAGTGATCTGCCTATCTCGGCCTCCCAAAGTGCTGGGATTACAGGCGTGAGCCACCGCGCCTGGCCATGAGTGACCTTTGACACAGGTTTGGGGTAAGATGGTTTGTGGCATATCATGGAATAAGTGGAGGTGAGGGAATGAGAGAGGGCCTGGAAAGTCCTTGGAGGAGCCATACTTTCAAGGATGAAACGCAGGAATAAGGGATGGTCTCCCTTGGAGATGTGGGAAGGGCTCGAGCTTGTGTGGGCAGCAGGGGTGGCAGAGGGCAGCAGACGCGGAAGGCTCAGAGGGGATAACAGTCAGGGCACTGGCTGGAGAGGATATCAGGGGCTGCAAATCCTTAATTAGATGGATTGGTTTGGGTAGAACAGCCACCTCTCCTCTCTGAGAGTCCAGGTGTAAATCAGGACATGGGCTGCAGGGTTGGAGGTAGGAGGAAGGAGGGGCATTTGAGCTGGGTCTGGACACCTGCCCAGAATAGAATTAGGCAGAGCCCCTTCCCCTACTCACAGAGATAAGCATCTTTGGGTTAAGACAATGTTTATCAAATGTTTATTGTTTCCTAGAAGGCTTCCTGAATTTGACTCCTAGCTCTGCTACTGTGTGACCTCTGACAAGCTACTTAATCTCTTTGTGACTCAGTTTCCTCACTTGCAAAATAGGGATCTTGAGATCATGATGCTACCTGCCTGTCCAGATGGTTGTGAGAGTGAGATGACACAATCTAAGGAGAGAGCCTGGCCTGGGTCAGTGACGGCAGGCTGTTATTTTTTTTTTCTTTGTTCTTTTCTTTTCTCTTCTTTTCCTTTCTGTTCTTTTTTTCTTGAGATGAAGTCTCGTTCTGTTGCCCAGGCTGGAGTGCAGTGGCGCGATCTCGGCTCACTACTACCTCCACCTTCTGGGTTCAAGCAGTTCTCCTGTCTCAGCCTCCTGAGTAGCTGGGACTACAGGTGTGAGCCACCACACCTGGCAAATTTTTGTATTTTTAGTAGAGATGCAGTTTCACCATGTTGGTCAGGCTGGTCTTGAACTCCTGACCTCAGGTGATCCACCTTCCTCGGCCTCCCAAAGTGCTGGGATTACAGGCATGAGCCACCACACCCAGCCTGGCTGTTATTATCATGTTATTAACTAGTAACATGAGCGGCTCAGTTTGAGAACCAGTGGGTTAAGACGATGATTCCTACTGAGACCCATACTAAAGTGCAGTCATTTTGACTCATATTTATAGAATTCCTACTATCAACCAGGCACCAGGATATGATGGCTGCCAAGGAGACATGGTCCTCCCTCAAAGATTTGCACCAGCAGGTAGTAGAGGCTTGCTCTGGCCAGTCATGTAATCCCCACTACAAAACCCCAGGACCAGGGATCTATTCATGCTCCCATTCCACATGAGAGGAAACAGGGACAGAGAGGTGTAGTCAGCTGCCCAAGGTCACACAGCAAGGAAGTGGTGGAGCTGGGATTTGAACCCCAGGGGTCTGTCTGGCTCTAGAGCCTGCAGTGGTGTGCCCCGACAGTAACTACAAGTGGTGGTGACTGCCACTGGTGTCCAGAGTGTGCAGGACATGGAGGGCAAATGATGTTTGAGCTGAGAAAGGCATACAGGAGTTAACTAGATGAGTGAGGGCAGCAGGGCTAAGGCCCTGAGGCAGAACGGGCAAGTCGAGTGTGAGGATGCAGAGAGCCAGCTGCTGGACAGATGAAACCTGCCAGGGAGGAGGCACTGCCCACTCACCAGACCTGACAGCTCCGTGGGAAAGGTGGACTTTCCCCCAAGCACAGTGGGAAGCCTTTGGGGGACTTTCAGTGGAAATGCGGTGATATTTAGAAGTATCACTTTTTACAGCTGAACGGGACTCAGCCACACAAAAGACCGAGGGCGCTTTGGGTACAGACATGGGGCCACTCCAAAGTACATTAGATGGAAAAGCGGGTGCTGGCTTCTATCTGCAGAGGGAAGAAGGAGAGAAAGAATGAGAACGTGTATGTGGCCAGGCACGGTGGCTCACGCCTGTAATCCCACCACTTTGGGAGGCCGAGGCTGGCGGATCACCTGAAGTCAGGAGATCGAGACCATTCTGGCTAACATTGTGAAACCCCGTTTCTACTAAAAATACAAAAAATTAGCCACGCGTGGTGACGGGCGCCTGTAGTCCCAGCTACTCGGCAGGCTGAGGCAGGGGAATGGCTTGAACCCTGGAGACGGAGGTTGCAGCAAGCCGAAATTGCGCCACTGCACTCCAGCCTGGGAAACAGCAAGACTCTGTCCCAAGAAAAAAAAAAAAAAAAAAAAAAAAAAAAGAATGTGTATGTGCTTTTGTGCTGGGATATATGTAAAATCTCTCCGAAAGGGTACATAAGCAACTGTCAGGGGCGGGACGGAGGGGACGTTCTCTGTAGATTTTCTCTTTTAAATGTTGAATCTTGGGGTGAGATTACCTATCCAAAATTATTAAGATTTGTAAAGGACGATGCTGGCCGCTGGGTGGAAAATGGAACCCAGGATGTCTACGGCGTATTCCAGGGCATGATGCGAGAATGAAACTGGGCTGTTAAGTTTCCAAGTGCATGAGGTGAGGAATTAACTAAGATGGGCCCTGAGTGTGGTGGGTGCAGCTGCCGGGGGAGGGCTGTTCTGGGAAGGGCACTGTGTCGCGCAGCTGCAGGGTGTTATATGGAGTGGGGGCCGGGGAAGGGAAAAAAGGGTAGAGTGTCAGGGACCCACTCAACTTTGCCTCTAGCAGAATTTGACATAGCTTCAGCCTGGGGCACCCAGAATTCCTTGGCCCTCCTTGAACACAACCACCCAGGCTTTATGCGTGGAGTGTGGAAAGGGGGCAGTGAGGGAAGGCGGCAGGTGCGAGAAGAACTCTCCAGCAGGACTCAGGAGCCCTTGGCTCTGGGATGTAAATCAAAGCACCGCGCCTCAAAGAGAGGCGCCCAGGTGATGTCTCAGCCTCTCATTCTCAGTTGGCGAGCAAACGGACAGAGATGCACTAATGTGGAACGTTCTGGAAAAGCGGCTCTTGGCTTCTGCAGATGGAGTATCTCGGGCTGTTAAAGGGGGCCTCCGGGTGGCTCTGGAGGGATGATTTGCTCAACTTTAAATAAAGGCGGCAGCAAATAAGTCAAAAGGCGGCAGCAAATAAGTCAAAAGGCGGCAGCCCTTCTGCCCTCCTGCAGCAGACATTTTCCCGGCTGCTGCTGTCCCCTGCTGACAGAATCAGGACATCGCGGCCTCCGTGCCCCGCCGAGGCCACAGCTCAGGCTTCCACTTTGCATTCCGGGCGCACAGAAGGTGAGTCAGTTCCATTTCCTCTGCCCTTTATTGAGATGGCCACCGCCAAGTACAGCATCAGCGGAGACATAAACAACCGGGCCCACGTGAACAGTGGAAAAAAGAACAGCAAAGGTCATTACCAAGAGAAGGCAGTGCACCAGATGCGACAGTGCGTTATAGGAAATTGTAAAACAGAACTGCACCACCGCATTATAAATCCTCCTCCAGGGAGAGTCATGGCCACCCCAGTGGCTGTTCATCAGAAGTGGTGCTCACTGAGTCTTACCACGTGTCAGGCGTGCTGGAGACCCTTTGCATGTGGCCACTCTTCTGAGCCTCAAAGCACCTACTGGAGCAGGTGGGAGGAGACTGAGACACAGAGGACAGGTGGCAAGACAAGGATTCAAGCCCAGGAAGCCCGAGCCCCAAGGCCTTGTAGATTGCAAGTGCAAAATCAATATCCTTTATTCAGTGGGTTCATACATCTAAATCAGTGCTTCTCATCCGTGGAAGATTTTGCCCCCCAGGGGACATTTGGCAATGTCCGGGGACATTTTTGGTGGTCTCAGCAAGGGAGCTTGCTCTGGCATCTAGTGGGCAGAGGACAGAGATGCTGTCTATATTGCTCAGGACAGCCCCCATAACTAAGAACCCTTCACCCCCAAATGTCAATAGTGCCGAGGTAGGGAAACCCTGATCTAAATACATAAAATTTCTACAAATCTATTAGCACTCTCTTTTTGGCATTGCCTCTGACATGAGGGCATTTGAGCAAATCTGCTTTAATGTATGAAAGATATTCTTCTTGAGAATTCATGCAGAATCACTCTCAATTATTTAATTTCCCCTAAAATCTCCTATTTACCCAGTTGTTGGATTCCATCCAACAATTCTGCTACTACACCCTATAAATGAAGGGGCTGTGATGGGGCCCAGGCAGAAGGAGAACCCCCTGGCTGTCACGACACAATGGCAAAGGGGCTTGGGCCCTGCACTGGGGATGATCAGCCCTGGCACTGTGCGTAGAATGTTGCTGCTGTCCCTGGCAGGGAGCCGTGGCTCATCCGCATGCTGCTCTTCAGGGATGTCGGGACGTGTTCAACCCCAGGATGATTGAACAATTTCTGGGAACAACTTGTCAGCAGCTGCCCCTCCACTCCCCTCTTACCCAAAGCCCCAGTAATCAGCCCCAACAGTCTAGTCCCTGGCTTTGGGAAGCAGCACTGTTAATCCTTCCTCTTCCACAGAGCATATGGGTGTAGCTAGGGGTGCAGGCTAGGGGTGGGAGAGGACCCAGGATGAGGTTACCCCATCTGAACGGTCATTGCACATCTCTCAGTAGCAAGCCCATTGCCTGCCCAAAAATTGATATTCAAGAGTTGGTGCTTGTTGAACGAATAAATACACAACCGGAAGGGTAAACCCTATGAGAGTCATTCATTCATTCAGAAGTATTTACTGGGTGCCTCACCATGCAGGGGACTGTCCTAGATACTGGGTGAACAAAAGAGACCAAGTGTCAGTTCTCATGAAGCTTACCTTCTAGTGGAGGGTGACAGATACCATATAAATAAACTAATAAACATGGAATATAGGTGGCCCTCTGCATCCACGGGTTCCACATCTCTGGATTCAACTAACTGCACATTGCAAAAATAAAAAAATAACAATACAACAATAAAAATAATACAGATAAAATACAGTATACCGATATTTCTATAGCATTTCCATTGTATTAGTTATTGAAAGTAATCTAGAGGTGACTCAAAGTATACAGGAGGACGTGTGTAGGTTTTGTGCAAATATTACAACATTTTATATAGGGGACTTGAGTAGCCCTGGATTTTGATATCCGTGGTTACCAATCCCCCACGGATACAGAGGGACAGACTGTGTAATCTCTGGTAGTAGTGAACGCTATGAAGAAAGTAAAGTAAGTCAAGAATATTGAGACTGACAGATTGGGGGCGATGCTTAAATTGTGTGTTTGGGAGGGCTCCCCGAAGGCATGACATTTGAGCTGAGATCTGAAGATCATGAAGGAGAGTCATACAGCCTCATTAGGAACAGTGTGTACAAAGGCCCTGCGGTGGGAACGTTCCTGAGGAGCTTGAAAAACAGTAAAATGACCCAATAGAGGAGATAAAGGTGGGTCCTGGCATTAGCTAAGAAAAGCAGTTCTCAACATGAGCTTGTGTCGGAGTCACCAGGAGGCCTTATGGAAGCAGACTGTGGGCCCCACCTCCAGTGTTCGGCTGGTCGGGGGTGGGGCCTGGGAAAATGCATTTCTTACTAATCCCCAGGTGATGCTGGTGTGCCAGTCCAGGGATCAGAGCATAGGGTATTTGTTCTTTCTGCACCACATCCTCCCCTATTCAACATTGACTACATGCAATCATAGATCATTATTGCTTGATCATCTGCCGCTCCACTGGGCTAGATGGTTCTGTCCACCTCTACGTCCTAGTGCTTAGCAAGCACTCAACAGAAAATTTGTTGAATTAATTCCTCAAACAAGGGTTCTACTCTGGGTCTTGCCATTCCACCGTGTGTTCCATCTGCTGCCCTCCCAGAGCTCTGAGCCTTTGCATGTGCTGACCCATCCACCCAGCATTTGCCTTCCCCTGTGTCCACCTCGCAAATTCCTACAAGGCTCTCCTTTCAGAATATCCTTCCCGACTCCCTCTCCATCCACCCAGGGTTAGGAATGCTCCTCGAGGTGTACATAGGGAGTCCCATATCCACCTGTGGCACAGTGACTTGTCCACATGTTGGTCTTCCTTTCTTTACCAAAGATCGTAGATGAGCAGCCCCCCAGGTTGAACCGGTCAACAGAGGTTTCTACTGCAGCTACAGTGTTTTAAATTTAAGTTCACTGCCAACACTAACAGGTCAGGGGATTTCACACAAAAATCCAGATTCCTGGCTCCTCTAGAAAAGTGTGCAACCCTGGGCCCGTATTCCCACATTGCCGTGATATCTCACCCAGAGGTAAAGCCTGGGGCTCTGTCATCCCCACCCTTCAGTGGATCCAGCAACCAACACCATGCCTGGCTGATGGTAGGCACTCAAGAAAAGCTAATTAATGAAAATGGAGAGACTGTGCTGGATAATGGGGGAAAACAAAGAAACAAACGTTGGTCCCCAGAGTCAAGAGATCTGAGGCTGGTTCTGGATCTGGCTGACTTGTTGCATGACCTTGGCCTCTCTGTGGCTCTTTCCTTTCTTCAAATGAATGAGAGTTTCCACTTCCCAGGGTCATGGTTTCATACAGGAGAGAGGATGTGAAGTGCTTAGCAGATGCCTCACATCTAATGCTCAATCAACGCAAGTTATTACGGCAAGGAACTCAATAAGTATTTGCTCTTTAGGAAGTGTGAGAGGGAGTTCAAATCCATCTCTGCTACTCACTAGCTAGGTGACCTTCGGTGTTTCACTTAATCTCATTTGGGCCCTAGTTTCCCCATCTATCAAATGGGGATGATACAGGGTTATTGTGAATATCAAATGTAAATGTGAAATTAAACTAATTAATCCCTAAAATCACTTAGAACAAGGGCAGCCTTAAGTCTGTGGTCAACATAGGCCAGCTGTGACTATTAGAGCTGCTCAGAAATGGGATAACTCGAATTGCTCAGGAGCCCCCATGGCTCCAAAATTCCCTGACCACCTTAAACCTAGTGACTCTCAGTCATTCAGCTTACCTTCAGTCACAGAAATGTATAGAAGGCCCTTGGGTCCATGAGGTGAAGGGGGACAGAATTCACCATACAAGTGTTTACCATCTCTCTAGAAAGTTCTACAATGCTCTTATGATAATGCTGACTAAAATCACACAGAGTAGCAGCAACAAAAGGGAGACAGTGGGTGGGGAACAGAGAACAGCCCTGGGAGGGAGGTGTGATTATTACCTGCAAGAGTTAAAGAAAGAGGCAAGAAACATGAAAAGTGGCTCAATAGTCAAATACAGGTTTATTTTGGAGAATAAACCTGAGAGGGGCTTCTGGCCAATTTCAGTCAGGAGTGCTGTCTCTTACAGACTAGGAGTATTTAAGGGTTTAGGGCAAGAGAGCTTATCACAGGCTTGGAATGTTTCTGTGTGGAGGAGAAGTTTACTGTGGGGTTGGAATGTCTCCGGTCCGAAGGTGGGTTATGTTGGGGCTGACATCTCTCTGACCAGAGGGGAGGTTATCTTGGGGCTGCATGTCTCTGGTCGGGGGGCGGGTTTATCTTAGGGTTGGAATGTTTCTGATTGGAGATGTCACTTGTGGTTTATGGTCATTCTGACATTAGCCATTAGGCTGATGCCCTTTGGGTTGAATTTAGGCCGTTTTTGATCAAGGAGAACTTTAAAATGGCAGTGCTTGTCCAAGATGGCTATGCTCCGGCTCTGTCATTACCCACCTCGCAAAATGAAGGAACCAAGGCTTCGGAGGCTGCCCTGATGTGTGTCTGTGTCTTAGCTACGTGGAGCTGCCTTGGGAGGGTGACTCACCAAATGGGGTCCTTTAAGCGATTAACAGGGTCACTCATGGTGAACAGGTGGGCCTGGAGGGGAGCCGGCAAGAGGAAGGCAGAAGACCAGAAAGAGGCTTTTTGCTCACTCAGACCTGGGGGTGTCTGAGACAGACTCACGTGATGTCACCAAAGAAGAAAAGCAGTTACGAGAAATGAAGGAGAAACAGACCTTTACCGTAGCACCAGGAATGAATCCCAAGGAAAGAACATCTCAGACAACTTGCATTTACTCTGGATTCGGGGCTGAAACCATCAGTCATTCATAGAGTGTGTGTGTTTATTCCCCCACACAAGGCTGGCAGCCACTCTGAGATGCAGAGTGGCGGAGAGGTGGAATGTTCTAGGTGTCTGGAGGGAATGTGGAACTTTCGCACAGGCAATTTTGCTGAGAGGCTGCTCTTCCCTTCAGCATCAGCCATCAGAATCCCAGGGGCCCTGAGAAAGTGAGAACAAGGGGTACATTCGGCAAACCAGTGACAGTGATGATAAACCAAATCTGTCCAGATAAGCTTCCGCTCTCCCATCGACCCCACAATCACGTGTGCACCTACTATCTCCCAGGCACTCATACGTTTCTCTCTTTCCATCCCCACAACCACCCCACAAGGCGGGTTCTCCTAGGCCCATCCTGAGGCTGAGGGATGAGGTGACTTGTCCAGGCCAGGGATTTAGGTCTCTGACCCCCTAACCACGTGCAAGAGGCACCCCCAACCCGGTAAACGCGTACAGAAAGCCTCCTTGGGTGACGGGCAAACGAAGTTAGTGATGCATTCTCCTTTTGCAGAGAGTAAATGGACTAAGAGGAAAGTACGACTTCAAGTTTCCGAGTCTCACCGCTTAGCCCCATCAAAGTGTTATTTGTTCTCCCTTTGTTCACAAACATCACTTTAATAAAACACCTTCATATTTTAGATTTTAACGCTCATTATATCTTTGGGCTTTTAAAATGAGATTTCCCTGCGGGATGCGGGGCAAGGACTGCATTTCTCCATGCACTTTAATAGCCGCGCTGTGCAGAACCCGGGAACCGGGGAAGCCGCGAGAACCGCTGCGAAGTCAGAGGAAGTCAAAACGGCCTCTACAGCGGCGGCCTGGCCCACTGCGCAGGCGCCGCTCCAGACCGCCTAGAGCCCAACCTGCCCCATTGTAGGCGAACCCACTTCTAGAAGGACAGCGGGAGTGGCGAATCCCTATTTCTCCCGAAGATGGGTCAAGCCAGACTCTGACCAATCAGAAAGCTTCTCTTGTCACCCCTTCTGACTGCTTGACGTGGAGGCTTCTGTATCTCGGGACTCTCAGGCGCAGCGGGGGCGGGATATAAAGCTGGTTGACGTCAATTATAACCACTCGTCAAGCAGACTGAACTTGAAGAACTGATAACTCTACGAATTGCATCTCAAGAAAAGGCTGTTATCCCAGCTCTCTACTCCCATTGGATTTTTATGAGACCTTGAGGGTGGGAGCTTTTGGAGGCAACCAATCGAGGGTCAGCGAGGAGGAGGAGGAGGCGGGGCAGGTGGGCTATGGTTGCTTGGAGAGTGCATTCGGCACGGTACTTGTGATCGGAGGAGAGCCGGATCGTCCTTCCTTGAACCCTCTGGGTAGGGCTGTGCTGAGGGGCTGGGCGGGGAGCACAGGCCGTGTCCGCTCGCTTGCACCTTTTCAGACTGCCGTGTCAGGCCTCGAGCCGGGCCCACCTGGAGCCCTCCCCTGCCCACCCGCCCCCAGCGCTCGATATCCGCCCCCAGCCCAGAAGGGCCGGGCTCGGTCATCCCCAGTCCCGTCGCGGCCACTGACCCTTGAGATCAGCCCTCCCCTCCCCACCTTCCCGTCCCAGGCCAGCCCAGGGCCCGAAGCCCACCCACTCGCGTCTCTAGCAGCCGCTCTTGTCCTCTGGGTACGGCTCGCGGGAGTGTTGGTTACCATGGTGAAGCTGGCAGCCAAATGCATCCTGGCAGGTGAGTCTGAAAACTTGCGCTTGAATACGGTGGTCTCTGGAGTCCAGAGCCTTCATAATTCATTCAGAGCTTTTGTTCACCTAAATTGCCTACCTTTTCCTTTCTCTCTCCCAAAGGCGAGTTACTGCAATTACTGATACAGTAAATTACGTTAGGCGCGGAAGAATGATCTTCCAGGGCACTTCGCAGCTCCAGTGGATTTCCCCCTGCTCCCTGTCACATACTCTGAGACCACCTTCACCAGTTGAGCTGACTCGTTAAAAAATCACTAGTTACAACTCTGGAGAAGCAGACTTGTTAAAACAAAACAAAACAAACAAAACTTAAGCAAACCTTGAGTGCTTCAGCTAAATATATACTGTACCCCAAAGTTAGGCATCAGTGACTTTGGTAGTCTTTACTATGGGATTTTTTTCCTCCGACCTCACCCCCTCTGATAACGGTGACCTGAGTGTAGTGACCAGAGTTTGCAAAAGGCACTTGTGTGTTGTCTTTAAGACCCAAAGTTACTGTGCTGCCCCACTCCAAGAAGGGCATAAATGTTGAGTCTCCCAAAGGCAGGAATCTTTGTTTTGTTGACTGATACATCCCAAGCACCCAGAACAATGCCTGGAACATAGTAGGTACTCAATAAATACTTTTAGAATGGATGAATATGTGAATATGTGGCATGCACATTTGTGGTGTACCCCTTGGATCAGTCTGCACATTTAGAAAAACAATATTTTGGATTATAGACTGCGAAACACATATGCATGTTACTGAGTGCTTACTGCATGTGAAGCACACATATTTCATGTAATCGTCTCACCATAGCACACTGGGCTAGGTACTGGATTGTTTTTCTTTTCTTCTTTTTTTTTTTTTTGAGACGGAGTCTCACGCTGTTGCCCAGGCTGGAGGGCAGTGGCGCGATCTCGGCTCACTGCAACCTCCACCTCCCTGGTTCAAGCAATTCCCCTGCCTCAGCCTCCCAAGTAGCTGGGATTACAGGCGCACGCCACCATGCCCGGCTAATTTTTTTTGTATTTTTAATAGAGCTGGGGTTTCACCATGTTGGCCAGACTGGTCTCGAACTCCTGACTTCAGGTGATCCACCCACCTCGGCCTCCCAAAGTGCTGGGATTACAGGCATGAGCCACTGCGCCCAGCCAGGTACTGGATTGTTCTGATCTTACTGAGGCACTGAGAGATGTCAGCCAAGGTCAACCCCTAGTGAAGGCCCTATGCAGGGTTTCAGCCCCTAGATCTGGCCAACTCCAAAACTCTTAACTCGTGTTTCTGTTGAAACCTGTGACCTTTCCAGGCTTCCCTGGCCAGCTCAGGAAAGAAGTGGTGAGAAATTATATAGAGAAAAAGAGATTCCTGTTTTAAAAAATTCCCCTCTTCCAGACTGAGAATAAATGATAATATTTTTAATGGCTTTTATAATTTGAAAATAAAAGGGTCACACAGAAAGATGACTGACAGTAGTAACTGAATCATACTGGAGCAAAATAAATTAATGGTTCTCAGGAGAGTCTCCAGTTTCCAGAGCACCAGAGGAGGCAGTGTTGTGTAACAAAAGTAATTTTGCCTGTTCCTCTTATTGGCTGTGTCATCTTGGACGAAGCACTTTTTGAGCTTTAATTTCCTTATGGATAAGGTGGCAACATTATTTTCTGAAGTTACTTTTTTTTTTTTAAATGGGCTTCTCTCTGGGTTCTTTTTAAATTCGGTTTTCATCATGGAGCTAACTTACTGGCGCTTTGGGTGCATCAGCTCTGTGCTAGGTCCTCAATACAGGTGGTCTCATTGAATCCTCATAGCAGCCCTGTGGGATTGGTATTATTGCCATCCTCATTTACAGATGAGGCAACTGAAGCCCAGAAAAATGAGAACATTTGCCGTGGGTCACAGAGCTGGAAGTGGCAGAGCTGTATGATCCAGGCCCTGGGTCCCAATCTGATTTTCAGGGCTTTAGCCCAAGCTACTCTGTCCTCAAGCAGTGCTCCTCTGTGTCCTTCTATTTTTTTTTTTTTTTTTTTTTTTGAGACAGAGTTTCACTCTCATTGCCTAAGCTGGAGTGCAATGGCACAATCTCAGCTCACTGCAACCTCCACCTCCCGGGTTCAAGTGATTCTCCTGCCTCAGCCTCCCAAGTAGCTGGGATTACAGGCGCCCACCACCATACCCAGCTAATTTTTTGTATTTTTTAGTGGAGACTGGGTTTCACCCTGTTAGCCAGACTGGTCTTGAACTCCTGACGTCAGGTGATCTGCCCACCTCGGCCTCCCAAAGTGCTGGGATTACAGGCGTGAGTCACTGCGCCCGGACCTTTTTTTTTGAGGCGGAATTTCACTCTGTCTCCCAGGCTGGAGTGCAGTGGTGCACAACCTTAGCTCACTGCAACTTCCGCCTCCTGGGTTTAAATGATTCCCGGCCTCAGCTTCCCGAGCAGCCGGGGATACAGGCACACGCCACCATGCCCAGTTAATTTTTGTATTTTTATTAGAGATGGGGTTTCACCAGTTGGTCAGGCTGGTCTTGAACTCCAGACCTCAAGTGATCCACCCGCCTCAGCCTCCCAAAGTGCTGGGATTACAGGTGTGAGCCACCCACTATGCCCGGCCTCTTTGTGCCCTTCTTTACCCCCAACTCCCTTGGGTAGTTCTTTCACCTGAGTGCAGCCACTGCCTAGTTAGTGGCTCCTGAACTCCAGCCTGTGCCTCAATCTGCAGCCTCTTTTCAGGGATTCCACAGCATTTCCTCTTGGAAGTTTCCAGGGACCAAAAGACCTCAGCCCAGAAATCAGCCCCCTCTGACACCTCTCCACCCACCCCCGCCACACACATGCCATTGGTTTTATTTTTCCATCCATGACCCACAGCCCTACTGTTTAAACTGAGTTGCTCTGTTTTTTCTCTCACATAACTGGTCATTGAAGGACGTGATGTTCAGTTCAAGTGTTTATGCATTGAACAGATACTCGCTGAGCACTTACTACGTCAGAGTCACCGTGCAAGGTGCAGTGGGCCTGCAAGCATGAATCAGTTGCACTCAAGGAAGAACTAAGATGCATGTGATAAGTTCTAACACAGCAAACACAAAGCGAATGCCCTTTGTGTGCCAGATGCGGGGAAATGCCTCCAGGCACAGCTGCTACTTGTTCTGGTTCTGGAGAAGAAAGAAAACAACATTTGACATTGATCTGTATTTTGTTTACTTAAAAAAAAAACACTTAAATAGTACTTATATATGCCAGGCACTGTACATATTAACTCATTAAATCCTCATAACAATTCTGCGGGGTAGGTGCTATGATTATCTTACGTTATACATGTTGCAGCTGAGGCACAGAGAGGTTAAGTAACTGATTTAAACTCACACAGCTAGAAAGTGATGGAGCTGGAGTCTGGCTCCAGAGTCTGTGCCCGTAAGTACCATAATATTCTGCCTCTTGATATACATGGAGATGGTAATAGAGCCTCCTGGGAGGGTTGCTCTGACCTCACATCGTGCACTACCACTGAGCAACGATCCACCCACGTTAGCCACACAGATAAAGATGAAGGAGGGAGAGATGGCCTTCAGAGGCTGTGCAGGAAGGGTATTCTTTGAGCTTTCCTTGCAGAGAATGGACAGGATTTGAATTTGGTCTAGGGGTACCTGGAAGGAGGTGGCCTTGAGGAATTTCCAGGGACTGGGCGAACAGGAATGCAGAGCCCAGATTTGGGGTAAGGGGATTACTAGGGAGAGAGTGGGAAGGTGCGTTAGGGCTGACCGTGGAGATGGGTAGGCTATGAAGGAATCCTCAGTGGGGTTTGTGTGAAGGTTTGCCAAGATGGAGGCACTGTGTTATGGGGGTCCACCTGTTGATGCCACGCACTGGGCGGATTAGAGCCGGGAGAAAAAAGAAGAGAAAAGAAGTGTTCAAGGCACAGTCGGGAAGACAGAAAACGCAGTCGTCATTTCAGCAGAGAAATTTTAATGTATGGAATTGCTTCATCAAGTGTTGGAGAACTGAGGAAGCAAGAAGGCAGCATTGAGATGACACAGAGTGGCGGGCAGAGGTCGGGGGTGTCAGAAGCTTGAAGAGACCCAGGGAACTGGGATCCGGACCCCTGAGGAAGGGGCCCTGGCCGGCTGGTCCCGGCACCTCAGGAGTTCAGTCACCTGCCGCGTGACCCCAGCACATGCCACAGAGCACCAGGACCCATTTCCCACTGGGAGGAGCCCAGCCCTGTGTTCAGGGCAAGACACACCAAACCAGTTCCAAACCATCCTGGAGGGTCCATGCTTTAAGACCACTCCTGGTACCAAGGACTACATAAGTCAGGGGCCAGGCAAAAACCAGCAACTCTACTCGGCATTTCAACAGTGAGGATTTCAGTAGGATGTGAATGACACCGGTGCTAGAGGACTGGAAGAGGAAAAGGGGGAGACTGAGGCAGCACGGGTAGTAACTGCAGGAAGGAGCACCACCTCTCAGGCTGGGGAAGCAGAGAGAAGCATGTGGGGCTCTCAGCCCAGAAGCAGGGAGGAGGGGCCCTGGGAGCCAAGGTGTGGATCTCTGAGAAGAGGGCACTGCCCGCTGGTGCTGTTTCCTCTGGGGGCAACAATAAGCTGGTCTGGGAGTAGGGAAACACACACACACACACACACACCCCAAGAAAGGAAGCAGTTAGTGCTGCTGGGGTGCAGGCCATTGCTAGGGTAGTACTAAGAAAAAGGAGAAGCAGGCGGGAAGAGCTGTGTCCTCTCCCCCGACTCCAGCCTTCCCTTCCTCTTCCAGAACTCCCATTGGCAGAGCCTAACAGGAAGCTCCTAGCAAGGGAGAAATGTGTCTGCAGAGGCCCCTCCCGTGCACACTGTGGAAGGATGGGCTTGGGGCTGAGATAGAAACCCAGCAGTGAGGCTGAGCTAACTGGGGCGGGGTCAGCAGGGAGGGCCAAGCAGAGGTGGGCTGAGACTCAGCCAAGAATGTGAGGAATGCAAGGGAGGCTGCCTGAAGATGGGAGGAAGGAGGAGGAGCAGTCAGAGGTGACCCGTTGAATCTGGGGACGATGAAAACACACGGTGGCATCACAAACAGAAAGCTTGGGTGATGGGGGCAGCCCACTCAGGACCAGGGCATGACGGAGCTTAGCTGTAGACAGACTGAGGTTGGAGGAAGGTCCTTCATTCTAGTGGCAACGCACACGGGTTTTTGGATATACAGACAAAGCTTGGGAGGGAGATCCTGCCTTCTGTCAAGGTGACGAGAGTCAGTGGGACGGAGTGGACTGGGAGCAGAGCGCCACCGATGACAGGCCCATGGGAATGCCCACACTCGGGGGGCAGAGGGGCAGGCAGGTGGCAGGAGAACCAGGCCAGGGCAGGGTCACTGAGGCCACGGGACAGGACTCGGGAAGGAAGGGGTCACTTCAGGCTGACTCACATCCTTCAGAGACGTCAAGGAGGATGAGAACCAAGAAAAGGCCATCGGCCTTGGCAACTGTGAGGTCACAGGTGATCTCGCATCGTGCCCTTGCAGACGTCATCCTCTCTGTCCTGCAGCGCCCTGCCTGCTGTCGCCCCCAGGCCCAGCCCTTGCCCCTAGGGAAGCCTCCCTCCCCAATGAATCCTCTCATTCATTTCTTTTCTCGATGCTCCCCAGACGCCTTGCTTCTCAGTTTGTGCTATTTGAATTTGCACTTGGTCATCCTGTTGCTCTGCAAATGTGTTTATCAGTTATTTCACCTCCCTGTGCTTCTGAGCCCTCATAGCCAACACAGGCGGTTTCCTGTAAGTGTTGGTGACTCTGACTGACAGTCAGAGGAAAGATTTATGAAATTAACCAGAACAAATCTGTGGGGAATCTCATAAGCAGGAGGAGCCAACTTCCAGCTGAATTCAGGAGCAGAGCTGAAGTCGGGAGGGCGGGCGCAGTCAGGGCCCAAGGAAGGAAAGCGATGTGCTCTGTTTGCTCCGAGATGGGTGGGTACCCTGTGACAGTCTAGGCTGTTGTTGCCCCAGATGTCATGGAAGGCGGTGAGGAGGGCCTGGAGGGGCAGCATTAAAAATGGGTGAGAACTCACTTCTGTAATCCCAGCACTTTGGCAGGCAGAGGCAGGCAGATCACCTGAGGTCCAGAGTTTGTGATCAGGCTGGCCAACATGGTGAAACCCCGTCTCTACTAAAAATACAAAAATTAGCTGGTCATGGTGGCGTGCACCTGTAGTCCCAGCTACTCGGGAGGCTAAGGCAGGAGAATCACTTGAACCCGGGAGGCGGAGGTTGCAGCGAGCCTAGATTGCACCACTGTACTTCAGCCTGCGTGACAGAGACTCCATCTCAAAACAAGAAAAGTGTCAGAAGTGGTCCCTGAGCTCTAGGAGAGGAGCAGGGCCTGGGAAGAGCGTGAGGTTGGAATCCTGGGCGAGTTACCCAGCCTCTCTGAGCCTCAGTCTCTTCCTCTGTCAGGTAAGGTTAATGATACCTTGGCGGGGAAGGAATGAATGGGATTGTGTGAACAGGTCCATGAGGGGGGCTCAGCACATGTTGGTTCCCTTCTAAGGAGTGATGACAAATAGAAAAGCAGGACCTGAATAGCTCACTCAAACCTGGAGGAGTTCACATAAAATGAAATGCCACAAGCATTGAAATAATTGTCTTACAAGAGAAAATTATAGGTGGGAAAAGTCAAAACTGAAAAGTGAACAGTGGCAGACTGTTGAGAAGTCAAGGAAAGGAGTGTTGAAGCCGACTGTAAAATGGGAAGCAAAGGTGAAGAGATGGTACCAAGTGATGTGAGTTGGAAGCCTCAGAGGGCGGTGCTGATTTTGCTAAGGATCCAGAGGATGAGAAGCAGAAAGCACGTTTTCTGCCAGGACCTGGACGGTGGAGTGCAAGTCCACGTAAGACTCAGGAGGAAAAGAGGCTGCAAATGGAAACAATCAGCATCAAAGGAGGCTCAGCAGAGCCATGAGAGGGAAAATGGGGAGGGCAAAGGGAATTAAAGATGGGCAGGGAGAGCTTCCAGCACCCGTGACGGGCACAGGAGGAGCGCTCGATTAAATGGCTCCCAGCAGTCTTGTGAAAGGCTCAGGTCTCAGACTGAAAACTGCGACATAAACCTTTAGTTCTGAGGGACCAGTTTCTGGGGCTGTTGACCAGCAGAGGAGAGGGAGATAAAGCCAGTAGGTGAGAGATGAGCTTGGAGGAGGTGACTGCTATTGCAGATAGAATTGGTGGAGAGGCCCCTGGGAAGATGAATCCTTGGGTCACAGACAGGTATTCTGCGATGGAGATGGAGCATAGCATTTGGAAAGAGATTTCAGAATGATGAACATAGCCTCAGACTTCTTGCTTCCCACAAATGCAGAGACCCTTCCACCCCCGACGCCCCACACAAAAAAGTATTCAGGTGGAAGCTGTCAACCTAGGTTGGGTCAGTTGGACAGGTAAGTCTGCCTGTCAGTGCCAGTCACACTTCTTTACCTTCAAGACTTCGAAGTAAACTCCAGTTTGGAAGTGACAGCTTTTCCCCATAGGGCGTGTTTCAGTGGAAGAGCGTCAGTTCCGTTTCCAGGGCCCCAAAGCCCTCTGTAAGCTCTGTTACCTTCTGGGTCAGTTCCTGTGGATAAAAGGCTTAGCCGTGCAGAAATGTGCTCTGGCTGTTGTGAGGTTTGCAGATCAGGTCTCATGGACCTGTGCCCTGCCCGCGGCCTCAGAACAAGTTCCCTTGAGAGGCAAATACATCTCTCAAAACTCATTGAAGTTTTTGGTTTCTAGACTAATGTTCCGCAGCGGGAGAGTCTCAAGTCAGATGAGAACTAAGGCGTTCTTTTTCTTCTTTTCTGATCTCACAGGAGACCCAGCAGTGGGCAAGACTGCCCTGGCACAGATCTTCCGCAGTGATGGAGCCCATTTCCAGAAAAGCTACACCCTGGTGAGCTGGGGTGTCAAGACCTGGCCACAGCTTAAAGAGAAGTGCTCGGTTCACCAGGATGAGTGACTGCGAAGTTCCTTGAGGGAAGCCTTAAGACAGCTGATGAAAGGCTGCTCAGAGGGCCACGTGGAGATCGTTTTTTCCACTAGCCCAGGGTGAGAGGTCGGCTACAGAGCAGAATGGCCACAAGCAACTTGGCCACCACGTGTAGCAGCTCACGTCAGGGCAGGGAGGTGGAGAGGACTAGTTGGTCCCCTCCGACTTCTGCATGCTGAGCTGCTTCTCACAAGAATGAGTCCAGAACAAACCCTTCCACTGGAGATAGCCCTCCTGGGATTGGGGTGCTTGTGTGTCCTCCTGTAACATGCTCTCCCTTTGGGGGCCCTCAATGCTAACATTCTTGGTGTTCCTTGGCAGACAACAGGAATGGATTTGGTGGTGAAGACAGTGCCAGTTCCTGACACGGGAGACAGTGTGGTGAGTGATGCCTTTACCCAAGGGAACTCAGGGCTCCCCCAGCTGGGCCCAGGGTCTCTGTGGTCACACCATCCTCCCTAGGAGAGATGCAGTGCAAGGCTGTGGTTTAGACTTGGCTGAGCATTTCGGAATAGAATCGGGAAGCATTCAAGGGAGGGACTGAGGAGGTGGAGGAGGAAGGAAGGAAGGAGGACTAGTTCCCTTGAGGAACTTGTTCTCTACTATCAAGGTTCTTGAGTCTCTTTATGGGAACCTGAGGCTCTTGAAAGTGAATTGCAAGATGTTATGTTTGTGTGTGCTTTTCTAGAGAGAGGGTTTGTAGCTTTCACCAGATTCCTAAAGAGGTCTGCAAGAAAAAAAAAAAAAAAAGTATAAGTACTTCTGATGAAGAGAAAGGTGAGTTCCCAGGTAACCAATATGCAAAACAGACAATGGTACTGATGTTTAGACCGTGTATGCCGGGGATCAGAGGCCAGCCAGGAAATACCCAGTGCCAGGAGGGAGCTTGTGGGGGAGCCGAGGGGTGATTTCCTAGGGGACCAGCCCTGGGGGCTCTCACATGGGCTGGGGAAGGTTTGGACAGGGCAGGAAGGGTCATCCCACACCCTCTGTCTGCATCACACCTTAGCCATCCCAGAAGGGTGACAGAATGTCCCACTTTAAACACCTTCCCCAGGCCTACTCAGTGACCTCCTTTAGAAAGAATTGTTCTAAGATTTGAAAATCAATTTGGTTAACAAAGTGCAGAATGACCTTTTGGAAACCAGAGCACTCGCCGGCCTGTTTAGCATTCTGTTCTGCCAGGTGGGAAGTCAGCTTGTTCCTGGTATTTTTGCACTCAGGGTTACAAGAGGTGAGACTCCACACAGAAAGTGCTGGTTGGTGCGAGAACCCATCGTACTGCCTCTCTAAGACTCTGGAGTTCGCTCCTTTCCCCTTCATCTTCTCTCGTGCCTGGGAGAAAAGACAGAGCATGTGTGAAGATGTGGGTGCCTGTATTTCACCCCTAAGACAAGTCCAGTGTGAGTTGAGAGTGATACCAGTGACTCGTAGCTTGTGGTTTTTCCATGTGGAGACTTTTCTTGCTTTTCTGATTGTAGGAACTCTTCATTTTTGACTCTGCTGGCAAGGAGCTGTTTTCGGAAATGCTGGATAAATTGGCAAGTAGCACGTGGTCTTTTTCCTGACTGTCACCACCTCCTGCCAAAACGTTTACCCCTAACAGTGCTCACACAGCAGTTTCCCTGCACTGTGCTGTTGGGAAGCTTCCATGGCATTACTCTTTAAGGGGCATTCCTCCCAGCCCAAGACTCATGGCTACTTGGCAAGAAGGAGTGGCTGATGCGTGTGAGTGCCCGGGCCGCAGCTCTGGGGTGCTCAGGATCCAATGGGCCAAGAGCCCTGCGGCTCGGTCCTTGCAGCCCTCCCCCTGCGAGGCCTCCCTTCTTTAGAGCAACACCCTCCTGATGGTGTCCTTTCAGATGGTGTCCCCTACCTCCCAAGACAGTACAGACTGCCTCCTCCCCCTCTGGGAAGTGCTGTAGAGGCCTCAGCCTATAACGAGGCTCACTTTCTGCTGTTCCACTGGGGTTTGCTCTGGAACATGCCCCTGCTGCTGCCCAGGCCTCACCATGCCCCATCCACCCCCGTCCCACCAGCCTCGCAGGATCCACTTGCTGTACCTTCCATGGTAACAGTCTCACTAATCTGGGCCAGTGAGCTAATTAGAAGGTTTGAGTTCTCTAGAGCCCTCCCCTACCTTTCCAAGAACAGCCACATTTTAATGGGAACAGTTTTCTGCCCCTTTTTTTGTTGCCTAAGAGAAGTAGATCTAATGATAGTTATTTCATACAGGGTTGGCTTCATGCATCGGTTCACGACGTTCGCCCCAATTGCCTACTGTGTGCATGGCCTGGCACTGGGGCTGCCATGCCCAGCAGAAGGGAAGATGTATTTGGGCAAATCCAGGCCATGTGCCACCCGTCAGCTCACACCCTCCCCTCCAGCCGGCCCTGACTCCTGGTTCACCCGCTCTGGCTTTAGCTTGATGCCAGGCCTCTCCAGGACCCCGTCACTGAAGCCTGGAAGAAGGAGGGTTTCTTGAGTTAAAACCACGCTGAAGTGTCTCCTGCATGCATGTAACAGAGCTCAGTGTGTTCTAGCAGGAGTTCAAGAGTTAATCTGTTGAGTGAAGGGTTCATCAGTTTAGTCCACGGTCCTCCCATCCCTGACACTGCCAGAAGCCAGCATAGCCTTGTAGGGTGAGGAGGAGCCCTCCAGAGTGGACTCTGGGCTGGCCTTCCAAGGATCTGAAAGGGAATCCAATCTGGAGGGAAAAGGATTCTCTTCGGTACCCTGGGAGGTTACTGGCACCCCGGAAATAAACCAGGTCCTAATTGTGCGAGGTTGGGGGATCCAGAAACCAGGGCATGGCCAAGAGTCACGAACACCAGGGCGCGCACCCACAGCCTGTACAGGGCCATTCTACATCCAGGGGCAGGCAGCAGGACATCCCAGGACTCTGAGCAGCCCCTGAAGGCGACGGCCCCTGAGAGTGTAGCCTTGGCTCTTAATTCGGTCACGGAGCCCTGTCCAGTTGTCAGTGTGGTTTGGATTAGGCTGATGCAGAGATGGCAAGAGAAGCAGAAAGTGCCCTCTGCATTTTAACAAGCCAGCCCTTATTAAGAAGATGCAAGCAAACAAGCTTCCCAGGCTGGCTAATGAAGAAAGAATCTTCTTTCAGGGCTGCAAAGCACAAAAATGTAACTTGCATGGTGGCGGGCTCTTGATAAGAATGAGTGGAGAATGAATGAATGAGGCCAGCTGCAGGTGAAAGCAGATTGATGGGTAGAGAAGAACTCAGTCGTCCCCCATCTCTGTCATCGTTGTCTTTGTTTTTAAAGCCTGTCAGGCCTGGACAAGTCACTTACCCTCCCTGAATTTGGTTTCTTCAGCTACAAAGTGGGAATATTCAGACACTCTACCGAGTTGGGAGGTTTCACAGTGAGGCACGGAAGTGCCCAGCAGAGCCTGGCCCAGACATGAGCTCTTGTCCTTGGCGGCACCGCCCCAGCCCTGCCTCCTGCCACTGAACGTGGCCCTCCGTTCATTCCTTTGGGGAAATTGTTGGACATCTGTGGGTGTGGCTGTTTTCGTTTCTTGTTTCCCTCTGCTCCCCATACCCTTTCCCTTGGAAGGCCAAATTGTCTCCCAGCCTTGAAGTCACTTTTCCTGTTACTGACCCATACTCATCCTGTCCCTCTTGCACAGTGGGAGAGTCCCAATGTCTTATGTCTCGTCTATGATGTGACCAATGAGGAATCCTTCAACAACTGCAGCAAGTGGCTGGAGAAGGCTCGGTCACAGGCTCCAGGCATCTCTCTCCCAGGTACGGGCTGCAGACACCCATGTTTCCCAGCGGCATCTCTGTCCTTCGGTTCAAGAGCACAAGGGCATTGCAGAGGTAGCTGTGGGTGGAGAAGGGGCCCTGGGCTTGGACTTTGATGGCCTAAGGCATACACTGGCCCTGCCGCTTAGCAGCCATGCCAACCTCGGTGAGTCACCACACACACCTCTCCCAGTCTAGGAAATGGGAATGAGGACACGCACCTGGCAGGGCTGTGGGGAGACTCAATAACGGGAGGGTGCTGTAATATCAGTTGTTAATTCCAGAAAGCTAACCCCAGGGAAGAGTTCCTAATTTTCTCTTGTATATGGGGTACAAGTAAACATTCAAGTCCTGTTGTCACTTCTGAATGCTTTAAATCAGTTTATTTTTCGTCCCTATGTGAGATCAACAAATTCTCCTCATTATAGACCGGGGAAAGTGATCTCCAGAGACAGGCTCAAAAATTAGCTGCAGCTGATGCAGCTGGGAGCCGAACTAAATTACCTCTGAATCCCTGACTCCGAGCCGAGTCCTTACATTAGTATTAATGACCAGTTTACAGTTTGCTCCATGTGCTCAGAATTATTACAAAGGCTCACATAAATTTGGCCCTCGCCTTCAGGCGTTTGCAGCCCTTTAAGGAAGCAAGGAAGACAGATAACACGTGAGGTCTAGAAAAAGATCTAGCAGAAGCTGTGCATGAAAAGCGAAGCCCACCTGTCTCTCTGTGGCCCTTGGGGCCATCACGAGAGACCCCCGGCTTTCCCTGTTGGGGGGGCTCACCACCTCGAGTCAGGCAGCTCTCAGAGGATGCTTTACACCCCTCAAAAATAGTGCTCTCATCTCGCCTGCTGTCCTTCCAGACTGTGACAGTGAAGTGCCATATTTTGGTTGTTTCTTCTGAGTAGGTGTTTTAGTTGGGAACAAGACAGACCTGGCCGGCAGACGAGCAGTGGACTCAGCTGAGGCCCGGGCATGGGCGCTGGGCCAGGGCCTGGAATGTTTTGAAACATCCGTGGTGAGTATTTCCACTTGCCTCGTCGCCAAGTCTGGAGTGGGCCTCTGCTGGCAGCGGTCTTGCACATGACCTCACGTGCAGGGAGCTGTTATTCCACCATATGCAGAGTCTCATTTGGAACTGATGTTTACATTCTTACCCAAGATCTCTTCTCAGTATAGCAGTAGCTGCTCAGACATAACAGGAAAGCAGATCAGCCAGCCAACCCTGGGAAAAGGTGTATCTCAACTAGTAAGAAATACAAGTGCTTTGTGTGCAGTGATCATGACCCTTGACGTTTGCATGCAATATTCTGGGTTCAGATGTTGTTGGAACACTGTTTCATGTGGCCCTCACAACCAGTCCTGTGAACCAGAAGTTGGCCCCACAGTTCCCATTCCAGTGTTGAGGAGCTCAAGTGACTTGTCCAAAGTCCCATGATTAGCGAAGGGTGGAGCCAGGATTAGGACTCATGGCCTCTAATTCCCAACGGTGCCACCCATCCTCACCTTGCTGCAGCTCCAGGGTGACTCCAGGCCACAAAGTGCCTGCCAGTTAAAAGAGCAGAAGACCTCATTACAAAAAGCAAGTGATTTGTTGTCAGCATCTTCAGTACACTTTTCCTGGCAAAAACTGCAATTACTTTTGCACCAACCTAATGTATCATGATTTTAGCTGTCCAGCACTGAGGAACCTGCTTCCTGTGCTTGGGAGTTTTAAAGTCCCATCCTCCTTGAGGCCAAGATGCAGCCATGTGACCCAGGCTGCACCAATCAGACCCCTCACGTGAGACTCCACTAGGAAGGGCATGAAGTGATGATCTGCCCTCTAGGAACAGGTGTGGCCCTGAATATCCATCTCAGAGCCAGCAGGGGCCCGAGTGTTGGTTGCCCTGCCCCTCGCCAGGGTTGCTAGCTGGGGAGATCACCAGGCCTGGCGCAGTCATGGTCGTAACTTGGACCTCACCTTGTGGCCTTTAGACCTGATTCTGTGGCCCTCAGAATTGAGTCATGGGCTGGTTAATGTTCCGGAGGTCATCTTCTCATGGGCTGGTTAATGTTCCGGAGGTCATCTTCTCATGGGCTGGTTAATGTTCCGGAGGTCATCTTCTCATGGGCTGGTTAATGTTCCGGAGGTCATCTTCTCATGGGCTGGTTAATGTTCTGGAGGTCATCTTCTCATGGGCTGGTTAATGTTCTGGAGGTCATCTTCTCATGGGCTGGTTAATGTTCCGGAGGTCATCTTCTCATGGGCTGGTTAACGTCCTGGAGGTCATCTTCTGCTCCAGCTTGACTTTGACTCTAGGCACTTCCGCTATTGCGTCTAGGAACCTTGACCGGTGCTGCTGTCTGAGCTTACAAAACGCCCCCAAAGCAGCATGCTTCCTTAGGGAAAGTACAGCAGTAAAGGCAGGCACTCTGACCTCCCATGGTGATTGGCAGAACTCGCCGTGGGAACCTGGACATGTTATTTCACCTGTTGGTGGCTCAGGCTTGTAAAATGAGGATTATAAAATACATCCCTTATCGAGTAATAAATATGAGAATCAAGTAATCTGTTGCATATAAAACACGGATCACAGAGTCTGGCGCCTGGTAAACACTCAGTAGATGTTAGCTTTCTTAAAGTATAAATATTGCCCCTAGAATCTTGTTTATACTGTTATTACTTACTAAATCCTTGTATTCATGGCTTGTGCAGAGATAAATATCACCCTTGCCTCTGGTCCAATTATCACAAATGCTAAATTAATGACGTCCAAATCAGCTTGTCCTGTATAGAGGGTTTGCCATCTTTTCTGCAGCACACCTTTGTGCAAAGCAGTACGCGGTAGTGCGCTAGCAAACAGGATTTCAGTATTCTCCCTTCCTCCATTCATTTGTGAAATTGTCCCTGCACCCCAATATTCCATATTCCCTACAACGCTTGATAGAACTCAGAAATTAAAACCCACCCCAACCTCCAAAACATGAGTCACCAAAGGCCAGTGGGCTACGGGTTAAACTCTGTTGAGGTGTTGAAGTGGGTGGGTGGGTGTGAACTACGCTTGAAGAGGCTGCAGTAAGCACTTGCTATTACCTGTGCAAGTTAACTAGTCCCCCCTGAGTTGAGGCTCAGAGAAGCACCACTGGCAGCTTGGTTAAGACAGCTGTAATTAAAAGGGAAATATAACCAAACGCAGCTTGAGACGCAGCCAAGGCCTGACGCCAAGCCCATCTCCTCCTCTCTTCTGCCTCAACACCGCAGTGACCATCCTGCTGACCCAAAGGAGGTCCCTACAAACAAGTGCAAGAACAATCCGCGCTGATCACTGCCCTCCCAGGCAAGCGAGGAGTGGGGAAGTAACGTTTGATGAGGGCCTACTGTGTGCTAAGTGTTTTGCACACATTATTTGTTTAGGCTTCGTAACAGCCCTACAAGGTAACACTCCTGTGTTGTATAGATGACAGACTCAGAAAGGTTGTGTAGCTTGCCCTGGTGGCATAGTTAAACGAGGGCTAGAAACAGGACTAGGAGTTAGGCCTGTCCAGCTGGAAAACTTGGGTTTTCTAGAAGGGGTACCCTGGCCTCCTGCGGAGCCTACTGTGGGACTCTGCAGAACACAATTCAAGGCCAGACTGAACACTAGCCTGAACCTGCCCTGAGAATCCCTCTAAGCCGACCTACTCCACAGCTGTCCTGACTGTGTAAGCGAGATGATGATTAGTGATCAGACGAAAGGATTCCTGTCATTGGTAACCCTCTCAAAGTATTTGGAAAACAGTTCAATTTTCATCTATTTCAGAAGCACGCCGTGGTGTCTATTGAGGCTCACCTGCGTTGAATTCCTTCCTTTTTATGTTGAGATCTCCCAAGATTGCGTTGTGGAGTGTTTTCAAATCCATTTTGAAATCCCCGTGCGTGAGCTATGCAGGCCTCAGTCTTCTTCCATTCCATTCTTAACTCTACTTTCGACGGAAGCAGTGTTTTACCCCGACACTGGCTTGCCTAGGACCTTGCGCTCTGCACAACTAGCAGGGCCCGGCAGGATGTACTGAATTCTTGCTCTCGTGTCCAGCTGGAGGGTGATGGCTTTCAAGTCCTTGGCTGTTGGGAGCTTACTATAAATGTTCGTCTTGGCTACCAACTCTCCACTCTTTCCTCGGCACTCTCTCAGCATTGCCACCACTGTCTTTCCTCTTGGCCAACTGTTTTCTTTGCTTAGGCTTTCCCTTGCTAGAAAGTCCAGGTAACTTTCTCCATGGGACCTGGTTTCCTTCGCACATCCCAGCTGGCCTCGAGGAAAGGTAGCTCTTCCCAAATCAGAGAATCTGGATGCTGGGCTGGGCTCTGCACCAACCAGCTGGGCTGCTTCACCCGCTGGGCCCCAAACTACTCATCTGTGAAGCGAAGGCACCGCGCTTGATGCCTTCTGCAACGTTCTTCAGTTTGGAAATCCTTCTGTTTCATTGGGGATATATCACGGCCTCTTCTCAAGGTTGCACTTTTGCCAGCTGCCAGGGATCGTCTCAAAACAGGTTCTTAGTGCGTTCATAGCTTGAGCTACTGTCTTGAAAGTAGTACATTCCTTTTTCTGCCAACTTTTTTCTGAGAAAGTTTTTGAATGCACACGTGCACCCATAGAGTGAGAGTGGCTGTTAAGAGAGAGGGCGCCATTTCCTTTCCCCTCCAGCCTGTCCCTGTGCACCCTGGAGGGGCCCGTTTTTTCCACCTCTTAGATAAAATCTAGGGCAAGTTCCTGAACTTCTCTTTTCTCTCTCAGGTCACAAAAATTCTTTTGGGCTCCTTTAGTCACAAAGATATTCATGATTTCAGGTATTAAAGTGCCCAGCCCTGGGTGATTGTCAAAATTCTGAACTTGATTTAAAGCCGCACCTCCTCTCAGTCTTTGGGAGGGAGAGACCGGAGCCAGGAGTGCAGCGTGTTTGTTGGGGTCTGTCGTGGCCCACTCCACACCTGCTGGGTGGATCCGGCTGGTGCCCCATGGGTGCCTCTGAGATTCCCCTCCCCACCCCATCAGTGGCGCTGTCTCACCTGCAGGCTGCTTCTCACAGGTGGTCCCCCCTCACTCCTCCTGCAGCCCCAGTTCCTGGCTATTCATTCTTATTGGGACCCGTCACCCTCCTGGAGGCGGTCCCAGCCGAGCCCCCTTAAGACAGCACCAGGCTGGCTCCACTTGGCCCCCGCTGGTTCAGGGAAGTGCTGCTGCAGCCGTTTAGTTTGACAAAGGAGTCAGCGAGGCCGTCTCATTGGTAGCCCTCTCCTGGCTTGCCCAGCCGCCACCTCACCTCGATTCCTCCCAGGCCTGGGTCCAGCACCAGCCTAGGAAGAGGGTGCCCCATGCTGTCTAGCTCTTCTTCGGGATGGGGGGCTCCCGGTTGCTTGGTATTTTGCTTTGGCCTTTGGAGCCTCAGTCAAAACTAAGCGAGGAAAGGTGTCATTTTCACATCTCGTCACACGTACAGTGACTGCAACTAAAAGCACAGGCTTTGTAGAAACAGACGTGGGTTCAGGCCCCAGCTCCACCATTCACAAGGTGTGTGACTTCCTGCAAGGTACCTTCATCTCTGAGTTACCTGACTCCATCTGAGTTTCCTTCTTGTAAAACTGGCATCCATGAAAGTGGCTACCTCGAAGAGTGTGAAGATGAAATGAGGTAGAAAGTAGGTAGCCCCCGAATGAGGGAAGCATTGAGTGAGAGCTGGCCCTCTGACCCTTCTAAAAGTAACACAACCAACTTTTTAAACTGTCTTTCCAGAAAGAGATGGAAAACCTGGAAGCCCCTTTCCACTGCCTGGCCAAGCAGTTCCACCAGCTGTACCGGGAGAAGGTGGAGGTTTTCCGGGCGCTGGCGTGACGAGCTGGAGCAGATCGTGCTGCACAACCAGAGAAGACAGAATTACCTCTGCTCTTTTAATATATAATGATGGCTTTAAATAAAATTAGGAGAAAATGTCGAAGCAGCAGCTCCTTCCACTCTTGGCCTGGGTGGCCCTAGTTCCACTGTACACTTTGGCCACTGCGTCACTGCCGGTTCCAGGGCAGCCGGGAGCCCCACTCGGGACCCTGGCCCTCCCTTCTGTGAGGCTGGTGCTTCGGGACGTCGCCTTGCTCGAGGGGGTGGTCCTGCCCACTGCGCGGCAGGGTGCACCGGCTCCCTAAAGGGCCTGCTACTGCAAAAGCGAAGCCCGCAGTGGGTATTGAAAGGGCCTGGCCCAGCGTTTGCTTACGGTTTCCCACAGCTGAAATGCCCAGCTCAGAACCTGTCCCAAAGCTGAGATGGGGCTGATGGCCCCCTTATTCTGACAGAGTCCGTTCTGCTGCTTGCTCCTGGCTAGCCAGATGCCCCACCTCCCTGGAGGTGGTTCCTGTCACTGGCAGAACAGTGCCCTCTGCCGGCCTTCCTTGGTGCCTGTCTCTTGGTGGCAGGTCCAGCCTCTATGGCTGCAGGGAAGCCTGAGCGCAGGGAGGCCAGGGCTCCTGCCTGCCTCGGAGGCTGGGCAGCTGGCATCATTATTTGCACTGAGCTTGACTGTTCTCCATCCTGTCTCTGCTGCCAGATTAATCTTCTAAAACACCACTTTCATCGTCTCACTCCCCTGATTAAAGACCCATAGAGGTGCATCACCACCTTTTACATCAGGATGCCGGCCAAGGTCTGGCATCCAAGGCCTTCCCTGACTGTCACCCTCCCCCAGGGGTCTCGGCTTCTTTCAGCCCCCGTGCCCCAGAGGACTTCATCACTCTCCCTCCACAGGAGCGAGGCGCGTCATGCAGAGTGCCAGCGTTGGGGTGGACCGACCTGGGCCTGTCCCAGTGATAATGGCAATAATGGAAATTGCCCTGGTTCCTGTTTACGACCTGCCATGTCTCTACATGAGCTAAGCACGTGTCATATATTCGCTAATTTAGTCCTTACAGCGCAGAGTCTTACCATCCCCCTTTTACAAATGAGGAGCTGGAGTCAGAGAATTAAGACACTTAGCCAAGGGGTGGCCGAGCCAGGATCGTGGACGCCAGAGCCCGGCTCCCAGCCACCGTCCTCTTCTGCCTCCTCCTGAGCTTGGCTGGGAGCAGGTGGGGGTTAGGCTGCCTCTCAAGGTCACTGTGAGAAGTGAAGTAACGGGTGTGCAGGGCATCTGGGCACACGGTGTCAGCCAAGGTCAGGCTCTCGCGTCCCCCTTCTTTTCCTGTTACTCAACATGAAGTCACTGTAGCGGCCGCGTCATGCCTTCAGCAAGTAGTTACCAAGGGCCTACCATTTGCCGGGCATTTTCCTAGGCACTAGCAATGCCAGGCTGCTGGTTTCGTGTCACATGTTCCAAAAGGGAAGGCTCACCAAGGGGATGCAGCGGGGACATTTCCGGTTGCCCTAGAATTGGTTACCAGGGCCACAGCTGTGGACAAAGATGCTAAATAAACCACCTCCTAAAGAGATCATGGAAGCTTAGGGCCAGCCCCCTTCCCCATGGCCCTAGTAGAGGTGGAAGAATTGGTCCTGCTGCTGTGAGCTCCCCTTCCCCCTACTCCCCACTCCTCCCTGTCTGTATAAGATTGGAATGGTCAAGAGAGAAGGGAGTGAGGGTGGCCACTGTGTTGGTGAGTGGGTGCCCCCCCATCACCCTCTTGCCCTGCCAAGGGAAGGAGGCCCAAGAGGATCCTCCTGAGACGGGATGCTGCCAGGAAGAGGGGGCTGGCACCACACCCCCAGCCGGATGCTCTCTGAGCTGCAGGAACCTGGTGCCAGCTGCAGCACAGGGTGGTGAGGGCACTCTTGGGAAGCTCAGCACACATCCCCAGAGCTGTTTGGTCCCCTCTGGGGGGCGTTCCGTGGGGAGAGGCTTGGGGAGAAGCCTGCACCAGCAACGGGAAAAGCAAGGACCACGTCTGGAAGGGCGGCATGGGTGTTCCACGGAGGGCTCCTAGAAGGACCCACATGGAGTGGAGTCATGTGAACAGCCAGCCAGGTACTGACAAAGGGAGCTGTTTCCTACCTGGAAAAGGGTAGGGGGCCTTTTCCCCTGGCAGGGCTGGAGGGGAATGTGGCTGCCCCTTCCTGAGGAGACCCCAGCAATAGAGGAGGCTCAGCCCCAAAACGACCAGGTACCTCCCCCACCCCCTGCCACCACGGAGATAACAGATGGAACCAGACCCAGAGGAGGCCTGTGGAGAAGACACGCAGCTCCTCCCTGGCCCCTCTGTTCCAAGTTACTCCAGAGAGAGGAAGAAAAGATCTTGCTCCCCTCCCCACCCTTCTGGAAAAGAGATTTGAACAAACACTTTGGAAGCTTTGAGCTGGCCTGGCCTGCCTTTCAGTGACTAGGATGGTCTGAAACGTGTCGGGATCAGCCTGCTAGGAAGACCCAGCAGGAAGGGGACCTCTGCAGAGCTTGATGGAAAAAAGTAATTAGGAAAAAGTAAAATGGTTTTGTTTCAGAGCCCATGGATTTGAGATTCTCCAATAAACTGGTTCTACAAGTAAATAAATGATCAAGATAATTTCAGGCAGTGCAGATGACAAAATGGAGCTGAGATGGGTGTTGATTTGTGGGGTAAGTGGTTTGGGGGGATAGGAAGGACTATGAGAAGAAGGGACATTTGCACTGAGATTCAGCAAGAAGGTCAGCAAGTGCAAAGGCCCTGAGGCACGAACAAGCTTGGAACATGGAGGAACTTAAGGCCGGTGAAGACATACCCTGGTGTGTGCCGGGAAAGGAGAGGAAGGTGAGATAGGGAGGGGCCACAGTGGGAGGAATTTCTATTTTATTCCAAAGGCAACAGGAAGCCAGAGGTGGATGGACATCAGAGCTTTTTTTTTTTTTTTTTTTTGAGAGTCTCGTTCTGTCACCCAGGCTGGAGTGCAATGGTGCAATCTTGGCTCACCGCACCTCTGCCTCCCAGGTTCAAGCAATTCTCCTGCCTCAGCCTTCCGAGTAGCTGGGATTACAGACATGCACCACCACGCCTGGCTAATTTTTGTATTTTTTAGTAGGGATGGGGTTTCTCTATGTTGGCCAGGCTGGTCTTGAACACCTGTCCTCAGGTGATCCACCCACCTCTGCCTCCCAAAATGCTGGGATTATGGGCATGAGCCACCGCGCCCGGCCGGACATCAGAGATTTTATATCCTCACAGTGCCCGGCACTATTTGGGAACCTAACAAGTGGCTATTAATTACTTCACTTGCCTAAAGACCCCACTCTCAATGAGCAAACATTGACAAAATGCATGCTGCGTCTGCAGATTTTATTCCTGAATGAAGGCATTTGCTGAATGAATGCTTGAATCAAGCAGTTGCTGAGCACCTACTATGTGCCAATCCCTGTTCTATATCTTGGGAATTTGTCAGTGAGTAACACAAAAACGCCTCCCCTCAGGGTGCTTACGTTCAAGGGGGGTGAACGAGGTGTTTGATTGAATAGGTGAATTTTGCAGTCTGTTAGGTTGCAATAGAGCAGAGGCGTGCAGACGACATGCCAGGCTGGGGGCTGCAATATTAAACAGGGAAGTCGGGAAGACCTTCCTTGGAAGGTGATGTTTAAGCAGGATTTGAAGGTCATAGCACCTGGCACCCTCTAGTCATCATTGGCTCATCAGTGACCCCTCAGAGGTGGAGCTTGACCACTTTCTTTTCCTAGTGCCCAATGCTGGACCTCCGTAAAGTCCGATGAGTGTGGGAGGTGTGGATGGACACCAGAGATGCATACCCTGCCCTAGAATCACCTGCCATCCATAGAGGAGAAAAAGGAGCCGACTCTTGATTTCTAAACTCCAGTGGAACCCAAAAAGCATTGATCTTTCAAATCCTGAGGGAGGTTAGAGGAACCGCCCCTCTGTCTCCTTTAGGATCTCAGAAGAAGGTTCTGTTTGTTGTCCTCCACGATTCTCGCCTTCTGTAAGAGCGGTTTGGCCCGGGACCTGGCCTCTTGTCCTCTTCCATGGCTCTGGGCTGGCCATTCCGCAGCATCTTTTAGAGCTGCCTCTTGACATCACCTGATTCAGCCAGAGAGGGCGGGGAAGCCGAGGTGACTGGGAGGGTGGACACACTGTGGGGCCGGTCGTGTTTGGGGTGGGTGTTCAGAAACAGTTGCCCAGTTCCAAAGCACTGCCTCTGTGACACCCAGGCCCTTCCCTGCCGCATCCATTCAGATGTGGATGGGGTAGGAGAAGCCCGCCAGGCAGGTTTCCCTGGACGGTGTTTCTGCTGTGAAAGGAGCCCTGTAGTTTTCCGTATCTGGGAAACACGCATTGGATAGACCATCTTCTGGAAGGAGAGATGGGGGCAGGAGGCAACCTGCTTCCATGTCTATAAATAAAATGCATTCATTTTGGTGCTAAAATGTTGTGGTTTTAAAAATGGAATACTAAAAACTTCCTGGCCCAAGCTGGAGTGGCAAGAAGCACAGATTCAGTTGATCCCAGGATGGGAACTGAAATTTACACTAAGCCACATCTACTGGACGATTGGTGCCCATCCTGGAGATGTGGAAGGAAGCCTTTGGTTTTGCACCTGTGCTTCCCATTCCAGCATTCATCTCTGTCCAGGGTCCTGCCCTGCATTGGAGATCAGGGAGGACTGAGGAGGTGGCCTGGAGGAGCTCCAGGTCTGCTGCCTAGGAAGGGTTTCCAGGGACCTTGCAGGGAAATACCTGATGTTAGCCAGGGGAGAGAATTCCAGACAAAGGGAAGCATATGCAAAGGCCCTGAGGCATGAAGCTGGAGGCCCTCTTGGGGAACCGTGTGCATTGTAGGGTTTGGGGAGAGACGGGTGCCCAGCAGGTGAGGTCAGAGACAAGGATGAAGCAAGAACATGGAGCTCTTTGTACCCAGAGCAGAGGAGTTGGACTTTTTCCAGAAGGGAGTGGAGAGCCATTATCAGAAGTGACTCACCTGGATTTTTGCTTTGGAAAGATCAGCCTGGAGGAATTGGAGGGTGGAGTGGGAGAGAAGGTGCCTGGAGGTAAGGAGACCAAGAGCTGATGGGGACGAGGGGTAAGGTAGGACAAGGCTTGCACCATCTCCAGCATTTGCAAAACTTGGGGAAATGTATTTTCAGCCCCTTAGAGTTGTCCTCATTTCACACACCCATCCTTTTTGTTCAGAACACCAATTGATTTTTAAAGTGTGTTATCCTTTATTTACTTTAGAGACAGAAAACACAGAGAGAGTGACTTCTCCGGGTTGCAAATTGTCAGTGATGGAGCCAGGATTAAGAACTCGGGCTGGCCAGCCCTCTGTGGATCGTATGATGTTTATGTATCCGATGCCCGTTCACTCTTCTGCCCTGCCAGCAAACAGAGCTGATGAATATGAGGAGAACGGTAGCGAAGAGCTTGTTTCCATTCTAAAAAGGCAAGAAGCCTAGGAAGGCTCATTAGGAGAAAATATTGAACGGGCAGCTTTCGAGTTTCACC
Organism: Gorilla gorilla gorilla; assembly: GCF_029281585.2. Lineage (NCBI taxonomy): Eukaryota > Metazoa > Chordata > Mammalia > Primates > Hominidae > Gorilla > Gorilla gorilla. The sequence goes on along the minus strand of NC_086018.1, from coordinate 34,747,915 downwards.
TGTGATCTGAGAGGGAAAGTGCATTTTCACCAAAGCCATTATGTAACTGGTTCCGGGGGGCAGAGAGGAGTGACCAGAGAAGAGAATGAGGGCAAGAGACCAGGAGAGCAAAGACAGGGTCACCATCTAGAGGGCAGGGGCTACATCTGAAATCCCCTGTAGACCCTCTGGATGCAGCCAAGGTTTAGAGGTTAGAGCACTGCCTTCATATCAGAAGAGTGGAATTAGGATTGCAGCGGTGTGTCCTTGGACAAAGTACTGATCCTCTCTGGCCCTCAATTTTCTTGTTTATGAAATGGGAATAATACCACTAACCTTACCAGTTTGTGTGGGTGGATGGAGATATATAAAACCTCCTTTTAGAAGGCATGATATATAGTAAACTAAACGTTCAGTGCCTTATAGGTGATTTCCAAATCATCTGTAGTAACTATGGCTTTTTTACAAGCATGGAAACAATGTGTGTTTATTTAAAAAAAAAAGAAACTATTACTAAAAAGCATAAAGAAGAAAGTAGAAAACATTCAAATCCTACCACTCAGAGATAGCCACCCATCACATTCAGGCGTGTGCACCTCCTCCCTTTCTCCTCTGCATGTAAAAATATGTACATATTTTGAAGCCAAAAACAAAATGTGATAATGCCATATATGAAATTTGGAACTTATCTCTTTTCATTTAACAATATCTGGTGGGTATTATTTCAGGTCAGAAAATATGATTTTAGGCCAGGTGCAGTGGCTCACGCCTGTAATCTCAACATTTTGGGAGGCCGAGGTGGGCGGATCACTTGAGGTCAGGAGTTCGAGATCAGCCTGGCCAACATGGTGAAACTCCATCTCTACTAAAAATATAAAAATTAGCCAGGCATGATGGTGGGCAGCTGTAATCCCAGCTACTCGGGAGGCTGAGGCAGGAGAATCTCTTGAACCCAGGATGGGGAGGTTACAGTGACCGAGACTCTGTCTCAAATATATATATGATATGATATATATCATATATATCACATATATATGATATATATCACATATATATCATATATCTATCTCATATATATCATATATATCTCATATATATCATATATATCATATATATCATATATATCAGATATATCATACATATCATATATATCATATATATACCATATATATCATATATGTCATATATATATCATATATATGATATATATGTGATTTTACATGGTCATTTTATTTCTTTTTAAATCGTGAGTATTGTAAAACCTACACAAAAACAGAACAGCATGATGAACACTCATTTACCTGACAGCCAGATTCGGAACTTCCAAGATCCTGCCACACTTGCTCTGTCCTGCTCCCCTGCCATGATGGTGGTGGTTACGATCGTTTAAACCAAATGCCAGCCCTCCAGTCACTGCCTCTAAACCAACCACAAAGCCATTATCACATCACATAAAATCAACAGTAATTCTTTAGGAGCATCTACTGTTCAGTCCACAGTCAAATTTCCCTGATTTACCCCCAAAGGTTCTTTTGCAGTTGGTTTATTACGTGACCCACGCATAATTATTTCCTGTTGAAGGACACCAGGTTTCCAGGTGGTCACTCAGGAAAACAGCCAAGGACAGTGTCCCCTTGCACATATCTGTGGACCCCTGTCCAATTATGTCTGCAGGACACACATTCCTAGAAAGGGACATTCCAAGTCAAAGTCTACGTACTTTTTAAAAAAAGCTTTTAATAGCATTTGCCCTCCAGATAAACTGTACCAGTTTACACTCCTACCAGTGGGGACTGGCACCCTGGACAGCTCTGGGTCATTAATGAAAAGAAATTAGAGAGAGAGAAGGCAGGTGGAGAGAAAAAGAGAGAAGGAAGAGAGGGCTGGAGTGAGAGGGAGCAGAGTGACACTGCAGAGCTCTGGGTGCCCCCTGGGTGCCAGCCTGCCCGAGCCAGAGAGGAGCTCAGAGAACCAAGGGTATCAACCAACCAGCGGCTGCACCAGATTAAGCCCTAAAGCAATGATTCAGTCGAGACTGAGAACAAAGCTGAAACAAAGACTCTTCGATCCATTCTAATTAGGAGCTGCCTTTCCAGAGAAATCAAGAGCAGGCTGCCACGGCTGAAAGCAAAAAAAGAAGGAAAAGAAAAAAACTGCTGCAACCCAGCTGTGCGCGAAGCTTGTCTGTTTTCTTAAAATCCCAAGAAAGAGCTGGTCTACTGTGCTCACAGTCCAGGGGGACCCTGTTGTTCTGAGGGTTGTAGGACCCCACTAGGAGCAAAGATCTCTACCACCAAAGGCCAGGGTGCGTTCAGCACTGGGACCTCGCTAAGGACAGGGAGAGGGCGGGAAGGAGACCCATGTGTGGGAGCAATGACCTTGCTGTGGCGGCTGCTGCAGCATTGTTTGTTTTTTTTGTTTGTTTTTATTTTGTTTTGTTTTTATTTTGTTTTGTTTTTGCTATAGCTAAAAACTAAAATTTATTTCAGGTTTGAGAAAAGCAAATAAAATTAAGATACATTTGAAGCATGGAACTACACACAAAAATGGAGAACAGGCTGGTTCTGGCCCTACAGCCTGTGCTAAGTTGGAGGTTCCCTCTTGGGTGGATGCCATGATGCATTGCTTACCTTCAATGTACCCTCTCCGGTTCACACTAGTATATTTATATGTTGATTACAAGTACCCAAAAAAGAACTAGTCCGTGGATAAAAATGACCTAATTTTCTTTTTCTTTTTTTTGAGATGAAGTCTCATTCTTGTTGCCCAGGCTGGAGTGCAATGGCGCAATCTTGGCTCACTGCAACCTCCACTTCCTGGGTTCAAGTGATTCGCCTGCCTCAGCCTTCCGAGTAGCTGGGATTACAGGTGCCTGCCACTATACCTGGATAATTTTTGTATTTTTAGTAGAGTTGGGGTTTCACCATGTTGGCCAGGCTGGTCTCGAACTCCTGACCTCAGGTGATCCACCCGCCTTGGCCTCCCAAAGTGCTGGGATTACAGGCGTGAGCCACTGCACCCAGCCCAAATGACCTAATCTTCAATTGGCCAAGCCATTCCAACAGTAAGCATCAAATACTCTGACATAAGGACTGTACTGAGTTCATAGTGCCAAGACCAGAAATCCCCTGGTCACCATATCATTTATCAGATGGCATTTAAATTAAAAGCAGACAGTCAAAATATCACATATACCCCCCCAAAATATGTACAACTATGATATATCCATTAAAAAATTGTTTAAGGCATGTACGCTCTAGATTATGGTGGGTTCTTGCAGTATGAAAGGAAGTTTTTAAGCAAAGAAGAAAGTTGCATGAACAAGTATCCTATTATTTTCAAAAAAATCAGCAGCTTATACATTGTATCTTGATTTTATTTCACATGGCAACTCTTTAAAGTGGCTGTTTGTGTCCCACTGCGCAAAAGAGGAAAGTGCACCCCAGACAGATGACATGACACCTGGCTGCTTCTTGTGACCTCGGGCTCCTTCTCGACATCTGCGAGTCTTTTTTGCCTCCTGGCTCATCGCCTCGTTGCAGATTCCAGCAGCAGCAACCTTGCCCAGGGGCAAGCTGAATGCAAGGTACAAGCAGGGGCTTAACCCCTGTGAGCCCCACTGTGCTCCCAGAATCTCCCCCAAAGCCTCTTCTAGCGTGTTTCCTCTCACTCAACCTTCACAGCCACCCCAGGAAGCCAAGGCAACTGTTTAACGTTACGGCTGAGGGCGCAATGGGCCCATGACCTGCGTTCCCCAGTGCAGGCTCCTAGGGATGCTACAGCTACCGTCAGACTCTGTGAATCTCAGGAAACCTCCAGACGAAGGTCAGGCCCTTCCCAACCACCTCCCTGCAGGTGCTTGCTGATCTCAGGGGCAGAAGGTGGTGACGGTCGAGAAGCAACGTGGGGCGGTTTCACCTGCACGCGGCACCCAAGGCTTTGGAATCACACAGCCTCTGGGTGCGAGTCTTTGCTCAGCTCCACCTCACTGAGTGGCCTTGGACAAGTCACGTCACCTCTCTGGGCCCTAACATCACCTACTTCAGATGTTTGCTGAGGGTTCACAGCCTGGCGAAAGCTGCAGACCCCCCAGCCCCTGCTGAGTGGAGCACTCGCCGCTCACCCTATTGTTTCAGTTGTTGCTGCTGCTGCTGTCACCCTATCCTGGATAATCCCAGGGGGTGGAGTCTGCTGCCCTCCACCCTTCGTCCAAAGGAGCTCTGGGACTGGGAGGCCTGGGTCCCCGGTGAGTGACCCGTGGGAAGAGTGGCCTGCCATGGCCCCAGAGAGGACTGGAGAGAGGCCCAGCAGGGGCTAGGAGGCCTGAGCCCTGTCGGTCTCTTGCCCTGGCTGAGAGCGCCTTTGCCTTGGGGCCTCTGGCATGACACGAGTGGGCTAGCAATCCCTGGAGTCCTCACGTCTCTCACTTCTTTGGGTTTCCACGCACAGCGTGCAGGCAAGAAGCGTTTAAGGAGCAGCCTCGACACAGAGCCCCTGTGTCTCAACAGGCCCTGGCTTTTTGACCACCAGCCACCGGCCAGGCCCCGCTGTAGGTGCAGGGGCTTAAGAGCTGGACAGGGCAGATGAGCCTCCTACTCCTTGCTCCATGGAGCACACAAGCTGGTGAGAGAGAGAGACAATAAGTCAGTTTGCAATCCCGTAGAAAACCACAGGTTGTAAAAATCAATGGAAAGAAAAGACCAGAACCCTCTGTACAAGACTCCAAAGGAGTCTTAGCAGGGAGGAGGTGTCCAGCAGCAGCCTCTCTGTGGAGACATGAAGGAGCAGGAGTCAGGCAGTGAACGGGGAGTTGTATATCAGCCAGAGGAAATAGCATGTTTGAGGGTCCTGCGGCAGAGGAGGTTGGCCCACAAAAGGCCAGAACTCCTGGGCACTGAGTCAAGGAAGCACGGGGAAAAGAGGTTTCCAGCCGAGCGCAGTGGCGCACACCTGTAATCCCAGCACTTTGGGAGGCTGAGGCGGGTGGATCACTGGAGGTCAAGAGTTCAAGACCAACTTGGCCAACATGGTGAAACTCCAACTCTACTAAAAACACAAAAATTAGTTGGGAGCGGTGGTGGGCATCTGTAATCCTAGCTACTTGGGAAGCTGAGGCAGGAGAATTGCTTGAACCTGGGAGGTGGAGATTGCAGTGAGCCGGAATTACGCCACTGCAGTCCAGCCTGGGTGACAGGGTAAGACTCCATCTCAAAAAATAAAATAAATAAAATAAAATAATAAAATAAATAAGAAAAGGCATCAGAAGCCCAGCCAGGGCTTGGGAGTTACCTGACGTGCAGGGGGAGGCCACTGAAGGGTGTTGGTTGAGGGAGGGGGTGATGTAATTTTGGAGTTGGAGTTAAGGGATTGGGTGTCCTCACGGTTTCCCTCATTCATGCCTTCACTCATGAGACAGTTACAGAGCACCAAGGCTCAGCGAGGTGCAGGACTGGCCTGGGGCACGGGGTGAGGGGAACCTGTGCTGTCTGACCCCCCAGCAGCCTCTCCAGGGCCTCCTCGGCTGGGCTGATAGACCTGTGTTTTAGCTTGAACCTGTGTCCACCACCCTTCAGGGAGGACCCCACACACGCCTTGGCCGGCGTGTGATGGGCACTCCCAGGAGACATGTGGTGTGAGCCAGGGTCGGATTGGAACTCAGGATGGGAACAGCGCCTGCACAAGGAGAACGTCCATAAACAGCTGCAAAAGACCGAAAGGGAGGGGTGGAGGAGGGAGGCGGGCTTCACTGGAGTCCTGGCTCCACCATTGCTGTTGTTATGACCCTGCCACTCCCTGGGGGCTCACTCCTTCTGGAAAATGGTAGGTTAGAAAAGACCAGTGATTCTCTCTCTCTTCTGCTTTTTTTTTTTTTAAAGAGACCAAGTCTCGCTATATTGCCCAGGCTGGTCTTGAACGCCTGGCCTCAAGCAGTCCTCCTGCCTCAGCCTCCCGAGTAGCTGAGATCACAGGTGCATGCCACTGCGCCCGGCTTGACATTGATTCTATGATAACAGCAGCCCGTGGAACGGTGGAAGCAGCCACACCCACTTGGGGATTACCTTGGGCGAGTCTATTGGAACCTCAGCTTTCCCATCTGTAAAATGGGATGGTTGTTCCTCCCTTGCTGGGCCACTGTGAAGGTGAGACGTGCTGTAGGAGCATGCTGAGCACACAGTGGGGGCCTGGCCAGGGCAGCTGTTCTCACTGCATTTCAGAGGGGGTGGCTACAGCAGTCCCCAGCCTGCAGCAGGAGCTCTCAGCAGAGCCCCCTTCTCTGTCCTCACCCTTCTGGAGTTGCCACATGTTCCCTTCTCTTGCAGGCTCTGGGACTGCCAACTCCCGAGAGAGTGGCAGACACCAGGATATGGCGGTGTTGCCCAGGGCTGAGCCTTGAGGTAAAGTAGGGATCCCACTCCTCCCCCACACAGCATGGGCAGCCTTGGGGCCTCATGCAAGACGGGCACGGCACCAGCCCCTACCGGGTTGCAAAAGCAGTGCAAAGGCCCAAAGAAAGGTGAGTGATGGAGGGAGAGAGAGCCACGTGGGTCAGGGGGGCTCCAAGATCCCTGGACTGCCAGTGCTGGGTGGAGCGGGGAGATGACTTCACCTACCCAAACCTCGAATCACATGGATGGGAAGATACAGGCCCAAGCTGTCCCAGTGCACAACCCTCGCAGCTCACACACTGTGTCAGCTTCCCTTCTCTCCCTCCCTTCCTTGTGCAGGGCAGGGCTACTTTAGGGCTGAGGCAGGGAGGCTCAGAGAGGTGCAGAGACTTGCCCCAGCCACACGGCTGGCAGTGCGCCTCTGATCAGCACTTCCTCTGTGCCAGGCTTCCACCTCCTTCATCTTCTTTAATCCTTGCAACAACCTTTCAAGGTGGGAGTGATTTGTTTTTTGTTTTGTGTGTGTGTGTGTGTGTGTGTTTTTTTTTTTTTTTTTTCCAGACAGAGTCTTGCTCTGTCGCCCAGGCTGGAGTGCAGTGGCGCAATCTCCGCTCACTACAACCTCCACCTCCTGGGTTCAAGTGATTCTCCTGCCTCAACTTCCTGAGTAGCTGGGACTACAGGCACATGCCACTGCGCCCGGCTAATTTTTGTACTTTTAGTAGAGACGGGGTTTCACCGTGTTAGGGTCTCGAACTCCTGACTTGAGGTGATCCGCCCGCCTCGGCCTCCCAAAGTACTGGGATTACAGGTGTGAGCCACCGCACCCGGCCGGTGGGAGTGATTTTGCCCATTTTACAGATGAGGAAGCTGAGGCTCAGAAAGGTGAAGCTGATTACTCCACATGCAGGGAGTGGGACTCGCATAGAACCTTTATTCATTTGCTCACAAAGAAGCAGCTCAAGCAGACAAGCAGGTGCCCGGGAAGGACCCTGCGGCTGGGGATGCTGGAGGAAAGGCCTGCAAAGAAACTGCTGTCCTTCAGGGCCTGTCCCAGGGTAAAAGGAAGACCCAGGTCATAAACACTGTGAATCGGGGGAGCTGGAACCCCTAGCCTGGAGGGTTGGAGAAAAAGTCCCCCAAGAAGGGTGGAGGGAGGGCTTCTGAAGTGGGGCAAGGGGCCAGTAATAACCCAAGGAAGCAGCTACTGAAGACCAGGCACATAGTAAGCCCCCAGCAAATTCCAGTTCCCTTCTGCTCCTCCCTAGGGACACCAGTCCTGCCGACACCTCAAGCCACACACTCAGGGGCTCAACGTGCAGTCAGGAGCTCCCCGAGGTGACTGCAGGGTGGCCAATGCCCCTTGCCACTCTCCTACCACTTTCCCCCACTCCAGTCCTGCCTCAGCTGCACCAGAGCCCCCAGGATCCGTGTCCCCTGCACCCTACATGACTGGACGCCTGGGTCATATCACACCACAGTTTGCCACACCTGACTGCACGGTGCCCCTGGCCAGCCAAGCTGGTCAACACCTCCAGGACAGCGGCCAAGGCAGTGGAACCCAGCAGACGTGGAGGAGAAGGTGGGACCAGCAGACCCTCCTGACCCTGTTCTGATCGCACTCACTTACAAGGCCATCTGCTCAGCAGCGCGGCGAGCTCAGGGCACTGGGGCAGACAGTGGCACTCACCCAGCCACGTGCTCGCCTCTGGGGCCTGGCCGGCTGCTGGTCAGGAGGTCTGGCTGGCCTTCTTGCTGCAACTCCCAGCCTGGCCAGGCTGCAGGGGTGCCTGGCTCCTCAGCCCACACCGTCCCCAGGCCAGAGACCCTGAGGTGGGAGTATGGAGGGTCTCCGTGACCTAAGAGGAAGGGGAAGGGGTTTGGGGAGGGGAGGGACAGAGGCAGGCAGTGCATGTCCTCCTTAGGACACACACTGTGCCCTGGTCTGCATGTGGAGACCCCAGGGCTCTGGAGATCACGAAGAGCTCAGTGGCCCCTGCCCGGCAGGTCCCCAGGGCCCGCTAGAATGACCACCGAAGCCTCCTAATCACCTCCTTACATCTGCTTGGACCCTTTTAATCCAGGTTCGCCTAGGTCTCCAGGGTGCCTGTGTTCTCATGTCATAACGTGTCACCCTGCCTGTCTAAAGCCTTCAGAGGTCTCCTGTGCCCCTAGTTAGTGACCCAAATCCTTGCCCTGGTGTGCACGCACCTCACCAGCCTCATCTTGCCTCACTCCCCCCACCGCCATCCCCCGGCTGTCTGTGTCACACACACACACACACACACACACACACACACACACACACATTTTTGGCACTTTCATTTCAAAGACCTTCCTTCAGTTTTGTTTTTCCTGGCTACTCTGCGTTAACTTCTTTGCGCCTCAGTTCCTTCATCCAGCAAATGGGATACTTAGTAGTTTCTTAGTTTTGTTTCCTCCAAAGACAGACCCTGAGATAAGTGTTCAGGGACAAGTAGTTTCTTTTGGAGGTTGCCTCAAAAGTAGCATGGAGGGGTGGAGAAGTGAGACATGGATGGACCAAAAAAAGCCAACAAAGTGTGCACTGCTCTGGGGGTACCCCTGCAAGCAACAGGGCCTCTATCACCTGAGGGCCTCTGAGAGGCAGCATTAGCAGGAGACACCTCAGACCTGCCAGCCGTGGGGCAAGGAAGCTGGGGTATTTACACTCCAGCTCCCATCCGTCATTGGTGAGGGGAAGCAACAACTCCCAGCACTCCCATCCCGAGCCTCTCAGGCCTGCAGAGTGACCCAAGATGCTGGCAGCAAGCAGAGAACTGTCTTCAGGGTGCCCCTGGGGTGGGCTGAAGGAACATGGGCAGGACATTAATAGCCTCTGCTTTTGTTAGCTTCGCTCTCAACAGTGCTGTGCAAATTATAGTGCTTACCACGCTGTCTGGCACCTAGTAAGTATTCACTGAGCCTCAGCTAGATTATAATTAATAATAATAAGGCCCTGTGATGATTAAGGATAAAGTCATTATGTTTCCTCCCACCTCAGGGCCCTTGCCCAGGCTGTTCCCCCTGCCTGTCCCTCCTCTGCCCAGCTTCTCTCCACCTGGTGAATGAGTTATTCTTCAGCTCACAGCCTAAATGTCACCTCTTCCGGGAAGCATTCCTGGCACCACTGGTTTAAATCAGGTCCCTCCCGCTTAGATGTGCTCAGAGCTCTGACTCTGCCCCTTTTCTTTTTCTTTTTCTTTCTTTCTTTTTTTTTTTTTTTTTTTTTTTTTTGTGAGACAGAGTCTCGCTCTGTCGCCCAGGCTGGAGTGCAGTGGCGAAATCTTGGCTCACTGCAACCTCCGCCTCCCGGGTTCAAGCAATTCTCCTGCCTCAGCCTCTCAAATAGCTGGGGTTACAGTCGCCTGCCACCAAGCCCGGCTAATTTTTGTAGTTTTAGTAGAGACGGAGTTTCACCATGTTGGTTAGGCTGGTCTCAAACTCCTGACCTCAAGTGATCTGCCCGCCTCGGCCTCCCAAAGTGCTGGGATTACAGGCGTGAGCCACCGCACCTGGCCTCTGCCCCTTTTCTCTCGGAGCATTTCATCATCGCAGTTGCCACATTTCCATGGCTGGCTGTGATGATTTGCTTGTTGCCTGTCTCTCCTGCTGGACCAGGAGCTCCATGAGGGCACAGGCTAAGTCTGTTTTGTTAACGAAGACGTGTCTGGGGAGGAGCCCAGCGTCAGCATGCAGGGAGAGCTGGACCAGGCACTGGTGGAGTGGAGAGAGAGGAATCTGAGGATCAGTGAGGGAACAGGCACAAACTGAAAAGAACACAAAGAGGTGAATTCTAGACTACAGCCATTGTGAACTAAGTAGCTTAAAAAAAAAATTTACCCCCATCTCAGGGGTTTCACTCTGTCACCCAGGCTGGAGTGCATTGGTATGATCTCGGCTCACCGTAGTTTCAACCTCCTGGGCTTAGGTGACCCTCTCACCTCAGCCTCTCGAGTAGCTGGGACTACAGGCATGTGCCATCACACCCAGCCAATTTTTTGTATTTTCGTAGAGATGGGGTTTTGCCATGTTGCCCAGGCTGGTCTCAAACTCCTGGACTCAAGTGATCTGCCTGCCTCAGCCTCCCACAGTGTTGGGATTACAGGCGTGAGCCACCACGATCAGCCTAAGTAGCTATTTACGATGTAAATGGACAGACAAGGCTATGTGTCTGTGGGACCTACTTCATTTTCCTCCTGAGCATCCGGGAAGACTACATTTCCCAGCCTCCTTGTAGCCTGCTGGTGTCACGTGACCATCTGTGACCAATGGAGTGTGGGAGGAAGTGATGTGCAGCATCACTCCCAAAGGACCCTCCACACACTCTCTTTCCAGACTTACCAACCCCAGAGCAAGTATCAGCACACCTCTTCTGTAAACACTCGAGGGCAAATATTCTGTTTTCTGGGCCACACAGTCTCTGTCGCAGCTACTCAACTCTACCATCGAAGTGCTAAAGCAGCCCGTGTAACTGAATGAGTGAGGCTGAGTCTCAATAAAACTTTATTTACAAAAACAGGTCATTGTTTGCAAACTTCTGTGCTACAGGATGGTGGGGCCACTGGACAGAAGGAACATGAGCCCCCATGTAACTGGGGAGCAAAGCCCACCTGCCTCACCACAGCCAACTCTCATTCAACTGAGTGAGAACTAAAACTCTTGTTGTGTTAAGACACTGAGGCATTTGGCATTGTTGTTATAACCATTAGAATATCCCAACTCATATGGAATGTCACAGAGGAGGTGACAGTCATCTTGGGCCTTGACAGATAAGTAAGTCACGCTCCAGGTGGACAAGATGAGGAAGGGCATTCTCAGGGAAGATGGAACCCATGTGATCCAACCGATTGAAGGGTGGAGTGGAGTGTGGACGATATCAGAGGGCTTGTGCTACAAAACGACATAAACAGTGGTTATAAGGGAATGGAAGTAGGAACCAAATGTGTGAAGGACAAAACAAGGGAGAGAGGGATGGAAAGGGATCGTGCACTTGGCTGCCTCTGTCTCCTAATGCACCTTGCATTGCCTACCATTTCTGTGTCTTCATCCATGTGGCACCCCTGCCTGCCATGCCCTCCCTTCTTCTACCTGCTCAAGTCCCATCCTTCCTTCAGGACTTGATGAAATCACTGCTGGCTCCATGTGCAGAGAAGCGACAGGACCTTCAGCAAGAGTGCAGGCTTTGAGGCCAAATGGTGCTGTGTTCAAATCCTGCTCTGTCAATAAGAGAAGCTAAAAAATGAACTATTAAATATAAAGGAACCAAGACTTCCTTGGCTTGAAAACTTTCTTCCTTCCCAAAATAAGAAATGACTTCCAGGCAAAGATTAAAGCCAGGGTCATTAATAGGAAAATAGTTTAAAGATGAATCCAAGGACATAACTATAAAGCCTTTTATTAAGACCTTAGAAAGATTTAAGGTGGTACCTCATAGACCTTTTCAAGCAGACAAAGGCCTTCTAAGGATCTTAACAGCATACGTTGAAGACCCTTTCTGTTAAATAATAGAGCTTCTAAGAATCATAAAGGCAGCCTTGCCAAGAGCCCAAGGTGAAAAAGAGATTTGTGGATATGGCTTTTGTCTAATGGAAGGGATTATAAATTGACTCATAAGATAAGAAACCTACACAATTTTTAAAGGGCCTGTTTTGGCTTTGAATTAAAGGGTTAGAGAGGGCACCAAATGAAAAGGGAGATTTTGGACCATAAAATCTCCATGGGCAGAGAGCAGGTTAAGAAAAACTGCTCAGCTGCAAACACTGGACATTTCTTACAGAAACACAAGGGTGGTCCAGAGGAAAGAACCAAGAGGCCAGAGTCAGGAGCCGTGTGGGGAATCTTTCCCAGGCAGTTGGACTGAGGACTATTCCAGGAACTGGCAATATGTGCCATAATAGTTCATTTTTTAGCTTCTCTTATTGACAGAGCAGGATTTGAACACAGTACTATTTGGCCTCAAAGCCTGCACTCTTGCTGATGGGTCCTGTTGCTTCTCTACACATGGAGCCAGCAGGGATTTCATCAAGTCCTGAAGGAAGGATGGGACTTGAGCAGGATGGATTTCAGAATTGCTCTGGACCAGTGACTCCCGTGTGTCTCCTGCTCCTCCGCTTTTAGTTTGGGGGTGCCTATGGTGTTAATAGTTTTCCTATGCCTGAACCACCATTGTGGAGTAGGAGGGGGAGGGCAGATAACTCATTTCTTTGGCTCACAATTCTTCCTATTGAATGAAGTGGCACTCAAGGAGCTGTACCCAAGAAATGCCACCTGAGGAGATGCATTCCCACCTGCACCTGGCTGGCTCCTGGCCTTTGAGCGGCTGCTATACAGATCTCAAGGGAAAGGAATGAATAGGTTTTGCATGTGGGGCATGTATCCCTCTGCTAGGACTGCCATAGCAAAATTCTACAGCCTGGGTGGCTAAACCAACACGAATTTATTCTCTTGCTGTTCTGGAGGCTGGAAGTCCAAGATCAAGGTGTCAGCAGGGTTGGTTTCTTCTGAGGTCTCTCTCCGGCTTAGAGTTGACTGCTTCCTCCCTGTGTCTTCCCACAGTCTTGCTTCTGTGTGTGTCTGTGTCCCAGTCTTTTTTAATAAGGACAACAGTCATATTGGATTAGGGCCCATGATAACGACCTCATTGTCATTTAATCACCTGTTTAATGAACCTGTCTTCAAATACAGTCACATTCTAAGGTACTGGAATTAGGGCTCCAACATATGAATTTTTGGGGAGACAGAGTTCAGCTCATAATAGGGGTGGGTATGAATCATCATGAATAGCTGTGGCCAGAAGGCAAATTGCAGCAGATGGTATTTTCCAAAGATGCTCCCACATACTCATCCTGCAAGTGACCCTGCCACTCCTCCATCAAGAGGTGGGGTCTGTGTCCCCTCCCCTTCAACCTGGATGGATCTCTATGACTGCCTGAGAGCAGAGCAGTACTCCCAAGAGAATACAACTGCAGCGACGCTATGTGACTTCTGACAGTAGGTCAGAAAAGGCACCACAGCCCCTTAGAACCCAGTCACCATGCAGTAAGGGACCCCAGAACACATGGTGATGGGCACATAGGAGTTTCAGCTGCCAGCTCCAGGTGAGCTCCCAGCCACCAGACACATGAGGGAGGAGGCCTTCAAACCAGCTTCAGCCCCAGCCCCTAGCCCTCAGCCCCCATCTAACTGTGACTGAGTGAAAGACCCTGGCGAGAACTACATGGCTGAGCTCAGTCAACCCCCCCATGCGTGAGAGATGTAATCACAAATGATTGGTGTTGGTTTGCACCCAGTAAGTTTGGGGTGGTTTGCAATGCAGCAAGAATAACTGATACACTGGAGGGGTGAATATGAGCCAAAAAGAAGGAAGGAGGCAAAGATGGGAGGAAAGAAGAACTCTAAGTGTTGCAGGTCAGGGACTTTGTCTTATTCACTGGAGTCCTGGCACATACTAAGTACTCAGTGAAACCTTGTTGAATAGTGAATTAGTGAAGGGAGATAGAGGGATGGCAATTTTGAGTGCACTGAGTTTTTTTTACTGCACACTTGGAGACAAAATGTCCAAATGTGCATTTGTCCAAATGTGCATCTCCAGGATGGACCCAGGAGAGACTATACATTCCCAGACAGAACCCTTGGCTGTCCAAGAGCCTCTGAGGGCACAGTTGAAGAAGAGAGACAATGGAGTCAATGGGTTTGACCTGGGCCTTAGGGGAACAGTTTGCTCCTGAGCAACCAGCAGCCACCCTCCTAGGACTGAAAACTCCCAGCAGGGCAGGGCAGGGCAGAGCAGAGCAGGACAGGGCAGAGCAGGGCAGGGCAGAGCAGGGCAGGGCAGGTGTGGAGTCTGGAAAAGAACTTGCCTCAAAGCCGGGCCTCTGAGGGCTGGACATGCCTGGCCCAAGGCAAGAACACCAACCAGTTTTCAAGGGCTGGTCCAGTCGTCATCCAACCGCCCCCACCCCCAGCTGTCACTTGGGTCTGCCTTGAATTGCTTTCTGTCTTACCCGTCAGCCCTTCCTTCCCAACTCTCCAGCCTTCAGCCTTGGTATATTCCTGGGTTGTTTCACTTCCTCTGCTTCTATTTTCGGCAAACAGCACAATCTCATTTAGGGGGCAGGCAGAAGAATCGGTTTTATTTGCTTTTCATTTATTTTCTTCCTTTCATCCCATTCTTCTCCTTTTAACGAATTTCCTTCCAGGACTCTTTAATGTTCTTTATAAGGCTTCCACTGTTCTTGTTAGAATTCTAGTCCCGCTCCCCAATATCTCCCCTGGGCTCTTTTGCTAATTTTTCTTCTCTCCGTGTGTTGCTCTCATTCCTCTTCTTTGCCACCTTGTCCCTCTCTTTCTCATCTCATCTGCCCTCATGCCTTCAAGTTCTCGAGTATCTGCCTTACCCCCTTCCCCTCCACAAATTCCTCCCTCCTTTTTACCTCCTTCTCTCTGCTTCTCCTCCTCAAACTGGGTTGTGAATGTTGTCCTCCTCGGAGCAGGACACACTGTAAGGCTGAGGCTCCCCGAGGGCCAGGTTGTGATCATTTTATTTTTACAGCGTCCTTGGATAGATGGAAGTGCTTGTGCAGGGTGGGATTTGATGCTGGCTGGGAGGGGACCAAGACGGCGAATAGCACTTGTGATTAATATAGGTCAGTTGTTGCAGTGTGTCCCAGTGGTCCCGGTGAGAGGAGAACCTTGTCATCTGGGGCCCAGTTTTGTAGAGGTGGCCTCGGTGCTGTCTAGGGGAAGTTGGGACTGTGGCAGGCGAGGGAGATAGGCCGGCTGCTCTTCTGGAACCAGAGGGGTGGTGCAAGAGGCTCTCCCTCCTCCTGCACCTCCTTGGGGCCTGGGAATACAGGAGGGGCCCTCACGAGGGCACTTCTCCTTCCTACACACTGGATCCTGGGGCTGCACCCTTTCTAGCACAAGAATGGAATGGCAGGATGAGGCATGCTGGGGAAACAGCAGCAAACACCTCTGCTCGTTCCACTAAAAGTGTTGAGTGCCCTTTTGGTGCCAGGCACTGTGCTGGGGATGGGGACTTGACAGCGAGCAGAGCAGACATGGTGCCTGCCCTCACGGAGCTTACATTCTAAGAGGGAGACAGACATTAAAAAACAAACAAGTAAAAATGCAATGGCAAATCATGCAGAGTGAAAGAGATGGCATGCTGTGGGAGGGAAACCCAGGGAACCTAATTTAGAGGAGCAGAAAGATGCATTTCTGAGAAAATGATATTTCTCATGCAATCTGAAGCAGAAACAGGTGTTGCCCAGTTGAAGAGCATGAGACAGGTATGTTCCAAGCAGAGTAGAAAGCATGTGCATAGGCCTTGGAACAAGAAAAATCACAGGGTGGGCCAGGCGTGGTGGCTCCCACCTGTAATCCCAGCACTTTGGGAGGCCGAGGTGGGCAGATCACAAGGTCAGGAGTTCGAGACCATCCTGGCCAACATAGTGAAACCTCGTCTCTACTAAAAATATAAAAAATTAGCCAGGCGTGGTGGTGGGTGCCTGCAACCCCAGCTACTCAGGAGACTGAGGCAGGAGAATCACTTGAATCTGGGAGGCGGAGATTGCAGTGAGCCGAGATCGTGCCATTGTACTCCAGCCCAGGTAACAGTGCAAGACTCCATCTCAAAAAAAAAAAAAAAAAAAAAAAAAAAAGCACAGGGTGACAAAAAGATGAAAAGGTGGCCAAGGGCTGAAAAGAAGCTAAGGGACAGGGTCAGGTGGCAAGACATAGGGAGAGCTTGCTCACACAAGGTGTCAGGAATGCATGTGAACCCATTTAAGGGTTTCAAGCAAGGAAGTACTGTGATCTGATTTCTGTTTCAAAAACTTCCTTGGCTGCTGTGCAGAGAAGAGGCTTCAGAACAGATTAAGCCGTAGAAGACCCCTAAGGAGCATCTGAGTGGGAGATCGCAGCAGCTTAAACAGAGAAAATGCTGGCCAGGTGCAGTGGCTCCTGGACTCTTTGCTTCTCCTGGACACCACACTCTTGAGGTCCCTTCCACCTCTCTGTTTTCTCCCTCCCACCTCCATCCTCTGCTCATCCCATAAACATCTGCGAGCCTTGGGACTCCCTTCCTCACCCCTTCTCTACTCACCCAACACACTTTTCCTGAGCAATTCTCTTTTCATGCCCATGACTGCAGTTACCACCAGGACTAGTTTGGATAATTCTAGAAACAGATAAACCCCCAAAGCTCAGTGGCTTAACGCAGTACAAATTCCTCTCTCCCTTACATAAAGTCCATTCAATAGCAAGAGGAAAGAAGGGGGTCTCTCAGCACTTTGGGAGGCCAAGGCAGGAGTATCATTTGAGCCCAGGAGTTTGAGACCAGGCTGGGCAATGTAGCAAGACACTGTCTCTACAAAAAAATTAAAATTCAAAAATTAGCGGGGCATGGTGGTGCACACCTGTAGTCCCAGCTACTCAGGAGGCCAAGGTGGTGGGATCTCTTGAGCCTGGTAAGTCGAGTGTGGCAATGGGTCATAATGGCACCACTGCACTCTAGTCTGGGTGACAGAGTGAGACTCACCTCTGTAACCCTGGCACTTTGGGAGGCCGAGGCGGGCAGATCACCTGAGGATGGGAGTTCAAGACCAGCCTGGCCAACATGTCAAGACCCCATCTCTACTAAAAATACAAAATTAGCCAGGTGTGGTGGCGCATGCCTGTAATCCCAGCTACTCGGGAGGCTGAGGCAGGAGAATCACTTGAACCTGGGAGGTAGAGGTTGTGGTGAGCTGAGATTGTGCCATTGCACTCTAGCCTGGGCAACAAGAGCAAAACTCCATCAAAAAAAAAAAAAAGGAAGGAAAGAAAATGTTGAGCTCTTGGCAGTTTATGAATTCCTCTCCCTTGACATTGGGAGAGCAGCGTGATTACGACCATTCGACAGATGAGAAAACTGAGTCTTCAAGAGGTTACAGTGGTTTGCACAACATGACTCATTTAGTAAGTGCTGGCTGTGGACTGTGAGCCCAGGTGTTCCAATTCCCAGGCCCTGCCTCCTTTCTTTCTGTGATATGGTCTTAGGAGAGTTAAAGAAGTGGGTCAAGAGAGAGCTCAAAAATAAGCCACTGGGCGTTTGAAGTGTGCATGCTTTGGGCTTCCTCTTTCTTGTTGTGCTTTTATTGAAATTTTGAAATCTTAAGCTTCCTAAGTCTTGGTTTCCTAACCTGTGAGATGGGAAGGATGACTGCCGCCCACTTCCTGGGCTACTGTGAGACTTAAACAATGGTAGACGTAAAGCACTTAAGAGAATGTCTGGCACACAGTAGGTGCTCAATCAATGTCAGTCTTCCTTCCCTTTGAAGAGGACAGAGGATCCAGCCTGTCTGGCTTTGAGAGCTGGTGACATATGCCCACTGTCATGCAGTTGACTGTGGGTGATGGATTTGACCATCAGCCCTGCTGCAGCCCCAGCACAGGCTCTGAGAGCCAGCCAGAAGGCTGAGTCAGTTCTCTGGGTGAGTTCCCATGCTCTGGCCATGAATTTATGTAGGAGGATCCAGTCACACAGCTGCCTTCTGGCCGGGATGTCCCTGCACAGTCCCCAGCAGCAAGGCCTCCCTGAGAACATGGCTTGCGATGGGGCCTGATTCCGTCTGCTTCTAGCCACATCCCCAACTCCTGGGTTCAGCCAACTGGCAGGTGTTTCCTGGCTCAGGAAATGTGAGAGAAAGAAGCCTGTCCCTGCCCACCTAGAACTCCCTTGTCAGCATCATCATTTGTCTGTGCTCTCATGGGGCCTCACAACAGAGTCTCAAGGTGGGAGGCATGCTCTTCCTCTGGACAGATGAAGAAAAGGATGCTCAGAGAGGTAGGGTGACTATCCACCGGTGATAGGATGATAAGTGGACAGGCTCCCCCAACCCTGCTCTTGTCCAATGTGCACACAGATTCAGGGTCAATGACGGCCAAGTGAATTGAGCCTGCATCCCTTGATGACCAGAGGGAGCCAAGCCCCCTTCTCTCTTCTTGCTACTGAGTGGACTTTTTGTAAGGGAGAGAGAAATTTGTACTGTGTTAAGCCACTGAGCTTTGGGGATTTATCTGTTTCTAGGATTACCCAAACTAGTCCTGGTGGTAACTGCAGAATGAAAAGAGAATTGCTCAGGAAAAGTGTGTAGGGTGACTAGAGAAGGGATGAGGGAGGGAGTCCCGAGGCTCATAGATGTTTATGGGATGAGCAGAGGACAGGAGGTGGGAAGGAGAAAACAGAGAGTTGGGAGGGACCCCAAGAGTGTGGCGTCACATCAGCCAAGGGAAACAGGGGGTTGGAGAAGGGAAGAGGGGTCAAAATGCCCAAGGCTACCCAGAACTCCAGTGACTTAGATCTGAATGTGTCCATTGTATTAGTAACATAGAAGTACCCGATGCCCCGGCTAAGATGGGTTTACTGGGGGGATGGGGCAGAAATAAGATGACTCCAGCTTCAGAAACTGGGTCTGAGCATAGACAATGGCTGCAGGCCTGGTTTGAAAGCCTGGGCTGCAGAGGGCCATAGAGCTGCTGGAGGGTTTAGGGCACTTCTTTTAAGAAGACAGAGTCTGGGGCATGTTTATAGCCAGGGAGGAAGAGCCAGGAGGAGGAGGAGGCACTCAAGACGCAGGGCTTCATTTTTGCCATATCTATGCTTTTCATCTCAGCCTGTCTCAAATCCTATTTGAAAATAGAGTATAAATAAATGATCAAATAATAAGACAGTGTTCATTCCCCGCCAGCCAGTGACCTTGAAAGGGTCTTCACAACTGTCTTTGTTCTCTCCTGGCTTGTGTCAGATTTACTCTGTCTTCCCCAACAAACACTGACTGGGCACCTGCCCTGTGCCAAGCCCCAGGCTCAGGATACAGAGCAAGAGCCAAGCCTCTGCCCTCAAGGAGCTCACAGTCTGATGGTGCAATGGACACAGAGCCATGACCCAGGGGGACACTGGGACCCATACACTGAGAAATGCCATAGGTATGTCACTGCAGGAAAGGAAGAAGGGATTAAGTGTTTCCCAGGACTGAGGAGGGTGGGAGTGTCCTGGAGGGCCTCAGGGAAGAGGCAACACCTTAGCAGGGCTTTGAATGACACCCAAGAGTCCACTGGGCAGAAAGAGGCACAGCACGTGCAAAGGCCCTGAGGTGTGACAGAGCAGGAGCCTATAAGGGCTTTGGCATGGGTGGAGCCCAAAGGTGAGAACAGCAGCCGAGCCAACAGCTTACACTGCAGGGTCATTTTTGTTTTCTGCAGACTCTAATGATACTATGTACAAGGGCATGAAATGATGCTCTGTGGCTCCAGTGTCAGGGAGAAATTTGAGGATCCAAGGAAAACTACTGGGGATTCATCCACAGGGTGTCCACTGCATGCAAGGCAGTGCTCCAGAAGCTTGTGACATGTGGGGAACAAAACGGGCAAAGAGTTTCACCCTGGGGGAGCTGATATAAGTCAGACAAAAACCAGCAATCATAAATCGCCTTCAGCAAATTCTCCTAAAGTAGATACTTAAGTGAAATCCTTCAATAAGGGTATCAGAAGGTGATACTTGGTATGAAACAAAGAAAAAGTAGGACAGCATGAGGGAGAGGAGGGGCATGGTGTGTGAGGTGTGGACAATTCAACCTTAGTGTGGTCAGGGAAGAAGAAGCTCACTGAGCAGACTCGTGGGAGATAAGGAAGTGAGCCATGTGTGTAGCGAGAGGGAGGAGGGAGCGGCTGGTGCAAAGGCCCTGCAGCAAGAGCCAGCCTGGCGTGGGGGGTGACTGCAAGGGACCAGTGTGGCTGAGCAGAGCAGGCAGGAGAGAGCTGTGGGACCTGAGTCCAGATCAGGAGGGTCCTGGGGGCCCTTATACCTTTGGCTTTTACCCTGAGCAAAATGGAAGTCACAACCTAGGCTTGAGCAGATAGGGGACACAGTCTGACTCCTGTCTTTAAAGGATCATCCAGTCTCCGTGTTGGGAAGGGATGAAGGTGGGGCCAGTGTAGGAGCTGGGAGCAGGGTAGGAAGATAATGGGGTAATCCAGGCAAGAAAGGATGGTGGCTCAGACTAGGGTGGAGGTGGTAGAAGGGAAAGAGGGGATCAGTTCCTGACCCATGCATGATTTCCTAGTGGATGAGATGTGGGCAAGAGAGAAAGAGAGGAAGCCAGGGATGACTGCAGGGCTTTGGACTGAGCATGAGGAGGATGGAGTTGCCAGCCTGTGAGGTGAAGGAAGTTGCTTGAGTAGCAGGGTCGGGGAGTGAGGGAGCCCAAGAGTATGGATGTGTGGGGCTTGAGGTGTCTTCCAGCCATCCCTGTGAGGTGTCAAGAAGGCTGTTGGAGAAGCCAGTCTAGGATGCAGAAGCCAGCTGTACTGGAGATAGAAATCGGGGAGTTGGCAGGGCACAGTGGCTCATGCCTGTAATCCCAGCACTTTGAGAGGCCGAGGCGGTCGGATCATTTGAGGTTAGGAGTTCAAAACCAGCCTGGCCAACATGGTGAAACCCCATCTCTACTAACAATACAAAAATTAGCCGGGCATGGTGGCGCATGCCTGTAATCCTACTACTTGGAGGGCTGAGGCAGGAGAATCACTTGAACCCGGGAGGCGGAGGTGGCAGTGACCTGAGATTGCGCCATTGCACTCCAGTTTGGGAGACAAGAATGAAACTCTGTCTCAAAAAAACAAAAAACAAACAAACAAACAAACAAAAAACACAAACAAACAAAAAACCAGAAATCTGGGAGTTATTGATGTGTAGCCAGCATGCGTGAGGATGTTCCCATTTGTCCCCAAGGATCTAGACATGACACAGGGAGGAGGAGGTGAAGGCCCTGTAATATAATAGAGTCAGGAATATTTTGTAAAGAGCACCATCAAAGCCATATTAATAGGAGGACTGTGTGTGTTTCTCATGTCGATCAAGCTGTGCTGTCTTGGAAAATCAAATACTTTCGTGTTTACCTTGAAGTAAATCTAAAGAAACCAGCCAGTGCCACTGCTGAAGTTGAGACACAAAGTTGAACCCAAGCACCTTCCATGTTTTCCCAGCAACGTCCCTCGGCCTCAATTTACTCGTCCATAAAATGGGCACAAGCCTCCCCATAAGAATGCTGGGAAAAACAAACAATGACAATGTTTGATGCTGTGGCTTTTATGATTAGGATTGCCCTTACTATCATTAAAGGGCTGGGCACATAGTAGGTGCTCAGAACGGTAACGATCGTCATACTTCATAACACCAGTTGGGGAGGATGGCGAGTCCAGCCCTTCCTGGCTGGGGCCCCTGGAACACAGCACAGGCAGCAGCTGCCAGCTGGTCACATGGTCAATTAATGCCAGCTGTGGTGAGCGCCCATCTGACGCCGCACGAGCATCTGCCTGGTAGGAACCGAACCAAGACCTGTCAGCTCAGGCTTCATGGGGATCCCAACAGCCCCAAGGCCTGGGAGGGCCAGACCTGGCCACACACCCCAGCCTGGACCCCGACGTGAACTGGAGCCCAAGACGAGAACAGTAATAAGAATGGCAGAGTCATTTGTTGAGAGCCAGGCCCTGTTCTAAGTGCCTTAAATGTCATAATTCATCAATACACAGAGAACAAAGGGGTTCCCAGCAGGCAAAGAGCAGGGTCCCCCAACACCATGCTTAGGGTACCAGAGAGGATTATTTGATTACAAACAATGGAAACCAACTGTGGCTGACTAAAGCAAATAAAATGGGGAGGCCGGGTGCGGTGGCTCACACCTGTAATCCCAACAATTTGGGAGGCCGAGGTGGGAGGATCACTTGAGGCCAGGAATTCAAGACCAGCCTGGGCAACATAAAAAAAAAAAAAGTTTTTTAATTAGCTGGCTATGGTGGTGCATGCTTGTAGTCCCAGCTACTCAGGAGGGCTGAGGCAGGAAGATTGCTTGAGCCCAGGAGTTTGAGGTAGGAGTGAGCTATGATCACGTCACTGCACTCCAGCCTGGGTAATAGAGCAAAACTTCCCATCTATAAATAAATAAATAAATAGATAGATAGATAGATAGATAGATAGATAGATAGATAGATAGATAAAATAGGGGTGGGGGGGTTTATTTGGAGGATATTGGCTAGTCCACCGCGTGGGATCTGAAAACCAGGACCTGAAAATGGGCAGGAACTGCAGCAGCTCCCAAGCCTGGGAAGCTGGAGCTACTCGATGGCCTTGTCGGTCCAGGGCTGGAATGACTGCTCTTTGCTGTTTGCTTCTCTCTCTTTGGGGATGGGGTGCTTGTCCCTGTTGCTGTCTGTTCCTGGCTCAGGGTCCAGGACAGAGGGTCTGATGAGCTCAGTTTGGGTCAGTGTCTAAGGGAGGGCAGGAAGCCTTAATGGACTGGGCCCCAAGACTGCACCCGATGAGGAAGAAGCGATGGCTCTAAAAGACATTAGGGTGCTGGAACCAGAAGGAGGAGGAATAGACTCTGGGTGACCCTAAATAACAAACATCCGTGACTCCTGGGTCTCTGAAGACAAGCAGACCCAGATCCAAATCCCGATTCTGCCACTAGCTGCCCATGTAAACTTGGACAAGTTCTTTTGTGTCTGAGCCTTCGTTTCCTCATCTGTAAAATGAGGATAATGAAACCTGCTGTGACTGTCCTGAGAAGGCACTGTCCGGGGGCTCTGTGAATAGGACTGCGTGTAACAGGATGCCAGGAGGTCCTGGGGGCTCCTCCTACCCCAGCTTCCCTCTTAAAGGGCTCTGAAGGGGCTCCAAAATTTCACTGGGAAGAACAAAGTTACTAAATCCTCCAGAGCCATCTCAAAGAAGGTGTCATTCTTGGAGTCCTAGGATTTTCTATAGGTCCAGTGACAAGATACACCAAACGATAGGGCAGCATTTACCAGGGAGAGATGCAAGAGAGGTGTTGAGGGAAGCAGGCAGAGTGCCCCGCTGTCTTTCTATGAGCCCAGGAGCGCCCGACACCTAATCTCACCTGCCCCTCCCCAGGTCAGGCACCATGAGCATGTCTCCAACCACTCTGAGCCATTAAGCCTGCAATGCACCTTGAGCCACCAGGTTTCAACAACCCCATGGTGCATGGAGAAAGCAACAGTGGAGATGGCAGGGCAGAGACGAGGGTGGCCGCTGTCTGGTGTAGCAAGGACTCACAGGTTTCCTGTGACTTGGGTGGACATCACAGTAGGTGGTATGGACTTAAGCCAAGGTCCACCTTGCTATCAAGATCAGGGGCTCTGGGAGCCAGAACTGTCCCACTTGCCTCAGATAATTGGGATAAAAAGGGAGAATTTGAGCCAGAGCTGCGTTTTCCAAGATCCCAAGAACCGCACATGCATGCACACGTATACATGCTTACACTGCTCACACATGCATACACCTAAGCACACACTGCCTACACAAGCACATGCACACATACACATATGTACACACACATACACATGCACACATGCATGCACACATGTACATGCACATGCGCCCACACAAACATATGTACACATACGCATACGTACATGCCCATACGCACACATGCACACACACACGCATGCATGCACACATGTACATGCACACACTGCCCACACATGCACAGGCACACATACACATATGTACATGTCCACACACACATGCACACACATGGACACACATATGCATGCACACATGTACATGCACACACTACCCACACATACGGGCACACATACACATATGAACATGCCCACACAGGCACAGGCACACACACATACCCCAGAGGGAAGCTCCCAGTTTCATATGAGATTGCCATTTCAAAATGAACAGGATTGAGTCTTAGTAACCAAAATGAGATTGTTATTTTTAATAACTAAAAGTGACTGGAAAGTTATAGAATGAAGTGTCCTAGAGGAAACCAGCTACCCAGCAAGAAAAATGAAGCTCAGCAGAGCACAGGGGAGCAGTTATTAGAAAAAAACAATAAAACAGAACAGAATCTTTTCCTGTTTACCTCACAAGCTGAGGTTCCTCACACAAACTGGCTCCATTAATTACTATTATCTCCCAGTTCCAGGCTGGGAAGCTTGCTTGGCATCCTCCTAGCACACAGAGGAAGCCTCTATTAATTTGGGAACCTGAAGTTTAAACAAAAAAACGGCTGAGTTGGAGACTTTCTCGCTGCAGCCTATTGCCTTCCTATCACAAAGTGTGTTTGCAGGTGAGTTCACCGGTCTGAAGGATCTGGGAGGAAATTCTAAAACTGTTCAAGGCACAACAACATTCTCCTGCTAACATTCTAATTTCATTCCTCCCCTTCTCCCAGGTGATTCCATTTCCTCCCAAATTAAGATGGAGTATGAGAAGGCACCGAGGAGCTGGAGGCAGGAGCTCCAGACTGGAGGCCAAGTGTTGTCATCTGCAAGCCGTGTGACCCGGGACAAGTCTCTGTCCCACAGATCCCTGCGTCGTCACCTGCAGCGATCATAACACCCAGCTCAATGAGTCCATGTGAAGAAATGAAAAAGACCATGTGAGAATGCCTGTGGTGACCTGCTAGACATGTGTGTGATTACCTAGAGGCTAAGGGAGCTCCCTTCAGGTCTGAGTCCCGGGATCAC
Source organism: Gorilla gorilla gorilla (assembly GCF_029281585.2). Taxonomy (NCBI): domain Eukaryota; kingdom Metazoa; phylum Chordata; class Mammalia; order Primates; family Hominidae; genus Gorilla; species Gorilla gorilla. Next base: position 34,722,983 of record NC_086018.1, on the reverse strand, counting down.
TGTGCCTTAAGCCATGTGACCTTGGGAAAGCCAACTGCTCCCAGGCCTCAGTTTGCTCACCTGTCAAATGGAAGCGATGCTGGCATTTCTGTCAGCAGTGTTGCAGGGATAGGATAGAAGGAGATGAAGCATTGTGAGGCCGAGGCAGGAGGATCACTTGAGGCCAGGAGTTCGAGACCAACCTGGGCAGCATTAGCAAGACCCCCATCTCTACAAAAATAAAAATAAATTAGCCAGGGATAGTGGTGCATGCCTGTAGTCCTGGCTACTTGGGAGGCTGAGGTGGGAGGATCGCTTGAGCCTGGGAGGTTGAGGCTGCAGTGAGCTATGATCACACCATTGCACTCCAGCCTGGGTGACAGAGTGAGACCCTGTCTCGAAAGGAAAAAAGAATGTATCCGACCATTTTAAAACCAAAGCGGAGCACATGGTAATTACAGTCACCAGTATTGTTTCCTTTAATTGCAACTCCTAAAATCAGGGATCCAAGGGACGTCAAAGACATACCCAGGGTGTTTGACCTCAAACTAGGAATCGTTGTGTTACCCTTTCCCTCTCTCTCTTGGGCCCAGTGGCTCATCTCGTGGGCCCAGCGGCTCATTCTAAATGTAATGTGAGTGATTACCTCTAGAAACCTTGTCATGACTCCAGCTGACTACCCCAACACCAGAAATCAGACCCGAGGCTGTCGAAATGGCTCAATCACTCACTCAGGACCAGTGGAGGCAGCTGACAGATTTTAACCTCTCTTCGAAAGAGACAGTGCATTGTCTCCACTTTGGCCTACTAGAGAAGCTTCCAGGGGTTTTTATTTTGTGAGCATCTATTTTGTGCCCATCTTCTACCAGCTAACTTACTCTGCTTAGGGGACCCCTGAGGTAACACCCACCATCACCCTGCTTCCCAGGTGAGGGTGGCACGGTGGCTATTGCAGCAGCGCTGGGATTGGAGCCCAGGTCTGTCTGCCCCAAGCCCACTCCTTCGCCTCCCTGTCCCAGCTTCAGCCGCCGCCGGCCACTGAGCTTGCCACCTGCATGACCTTCCCCTCTCCAGGAGAGACTTTGCTCGAAGGACGAGGGACGTGCCACCCAGGCATTTCCTCTGATGACCGCAGGATGAATTTTCCCCATTCACTCATTCTCCTGCCCGTGAATCAAAGCTTGTCTTTTTTTTTCTCTCTCTGCCTCCAGCCCTTGAGTTTCCAATTTCACCATTAGCTCATTGAACAGTGGCAGCATTCCCGAGCCTCGTTCAGGAAAACTTCATCTTCCGCAGGACACAGAGGGAGCACAAGAAGGTAGAGCCTGAGGGGACTGGAGCCGAGCCAGAATCGCACCACCACCCGTGGGGCCGCCCAGAGGCAAAGCCTGGGGCCCGCATGGCTCCCCGGGCTCCCTGTGGCTCTCCGGGCCTCCGTGTGCTCTGTAAACCATGGGTCCGCATCCTAAGCCCAGCAGATGCTGTATGACATATAAACTGTAAAGCGCTAGAGGTACGTGAGGGGTAGGTATGGACTGGGCAGAGGAAGGGGCTTGTACACAGTGAAATGCCGCACCCATGCCAAACAACTTTGCAAATGCCAGGGAGTAATGTCGTGCCCTTCGCGATGCCCAGAGAATGCCCCAGCATGGAGATGAGCCAGGGGGCCCACGAGAGTGAGAGAAAGGGGTAACACAACCGTTCCCAGTTTGAGGCCAAAGACCTTGGGTGTGTCTTTGAGGTCCCTTGGATCCCTGATTTTAGGAGTTGCAATTAAAGGAAACAATACTGATGACTGTGATTACCATGTGCTCTGCTAAGTGCCCCAAATGCTTATCTTCTTCTATCCTATCCCTGCAACACTGCTGATGGAAATGCCAGCATCCCTTCCATTTTACAGATGAGCAAACTGAGGCCTGGGAGCAGGTGGCTTTCCCAAAGTCATATGACTTGGTGCATGGTGATCCTGGGACTCAGACCCCAAGGGAGCCTCCTTAACCTCTAGCTGGTGGGGGGCAAGCACAGAGCATTGTGTCCCATCCAGGGAAGGGCCCAGGGAATGTGGCTTGTCTCCACCTCCCTTCACCACCACACCTGGCCAAGAGGGGCAGGCCCAAGCCCAGAAGAGCTGTCCGCACTGGACTGTGCCACAGAGTAGGGGGTGCCTGCCGGACGCTTGCATCTGGAGGCAAGTGACCCTCAAATCATGCTCAGGCTAAACTGGAAGCAAAGGGGAGACTGCAGATCTCAAGACAATTGGAACATTGAAGAAATTAGGCCAGGCATGGTGGCTCACACCTGTAATTTCAGCACTTTGCGAGGCCGAGGCAGGAGGATCACTTGAGGCCAGGAGTTCGAGACCAACCTGGGCAGCATTAGCAAGACCCCCATCTCTACAAAAAAAAAAATAAATTAGCCAGGTGTAGTGGTGCATGCCTGCAGTCCTAGCTACTTGGGAGGCTTAGGTGGGAGGATCACTTGAACCTGGGAAGTTGAGGCTGCAATGAGCTATGATCACACCATTGCACTCCAGCCTGGGTGACAGAGTGAGACCCTGTCTCAAAAGGAAAAAAGAATGTATTTGACCATTTTAAAACTAAAGCCAGTTAGTGTAAGGCATTGTCAGAAATAGTTATACTCCCATTCTTTTGATATCTGTGTGGTTTTATCCATTGATTGAATAATTGATTGAAACAAGATCTCGCTATGTTGCCCAGGCTGGATTGCAGTGGTGCAACCATAGCTCACTACAGCCTCATATCCCTGGGCTCAAGGGATCCTCCTGCCTCAGCCTCTCGGGTAGCTGGGACTACATGCACACACTACCTCACTCAGCTAATTTTTTTTTCATTTTTGTCTTGTAGAGATGGGGGTCTCACTTTGTTGCCTAAGCTGGCCTCCAACTCCTGGCTCAAGTGATCCTCCTGCCTCAGCCTCCCAAAGTGCTGGGATTGCAGGCATGAGCCACTGTGCCTGGCCTTTTTTGTGGTTTACTATCCCCACATGCTCTCCAAACCCAAGATGTCTTGAGGCCCATCTAGAGAGTCCAAAATCTCCCTGGACTGAAAGTCAGGAAGACCTGGGCTCTTATCTAAGATCTACTAACCCCTACTTGCTGTGTGCCCTTAGGTGAGTTCCGACTGTCTCTGAGCATCAGTTTTCTCATCTGTGAAATGAAGCAATAGACTCACCTGCCTTCTAAATGCCTCCCCACTCAGGCTTTCAGGGAGCCCAGTGGGTTGCATGTCACAGGTCTGTGGTGCTGAGTGCAAGTCTATATTTTCTTTACAAATATTTATTAAGCACCTACTCTGTCAGCTCCTATAGATGCATAGCCTCAGATTATTAATTCAACCCCATGCAATAGAAATAGAAATGGAGGCATTCTGTCATTCAGAGAAGGAAGCGGAGGTTTCAGCAGGTGAAGTCACTCGCCCTTTGTCTCACAGCGGCATTCAAACACGGGCTCCCGGTCTGAGCCCATTCCATTTCATTCTGCCACCTCCCCACATAAGGAAAGCAGAAAATGGAGGGAAAGGCTGCTTCTCCCTCCGCATGGCATCCTATGAGGTGCTACAATTGTTATTCCCATTTCACAGAGCAGGACACTGAAGCACAGGCAGGTGCCCAGAGTCACACAGGATCTAAAGCCCCTTGCAGTCATGTAAGCTTAACCATGGGGTTGGCCAGGTGCAGTGGCTCATACCTGTAATCTCAGCACTTTGGGAGGCCGAGGCGGGCGGATCACGAGGTCAGGAGTTCGAAACCAGGCTGACCAACATGGTGAAACCCCGTCTCTACTAAAAGTACAAAAAAATTAGCCGGGCATGGTGGCACACACCTGTAATCCCAGCTACTCAGGAGGCTGAGAGGCAGGAGAATTGCTTGAATCCTGGAGATGGAGGTTGTAGTGAGCCGAGATCACACCACTGCACTCCAGCATGGGCAACAGAGCCAGATTCTGTCAAAAAAAAAAAAGAAAAGAAAGAAAGCTTAACCACGGGGATGCACTGCTGCCCCCACCTCGAAGCACTCAAAATAGGAGGGGAAGGAGACAGCAGGAAGCTCACAGGTGCCAACCAGTAATTAGGTATGAGACAGCGACACTGTGGAGGCCAAGAGGATCTGAAAAGGGGCTTTGATCCCAGACCAGGACAGCAGGAGGCTGCCTGCAGGGGCAGAGGCATGGAGGATGAACAGGATTCACTAGGCAGGGGCGGAAGAAGACATCCCACAGAAAGAAACCAGAAAATAGCAGGCACAGAGCACCTCATCCTGTGTGGGGGACAGTGTGCCACCCGGGTGAAGGATGCAAACTTGGGAAAGCTTACTGCACTTCCTGAGGGAGGGGAGAGACCAGGAATGGAGCTGTGGGGACCAGCAAGGTGGGAAGGAATGCCAGCAGCTGACAGTGCAAGGAGGGATGGGGGTGGAGAGATGCTAAGAAATTATAGCACTGTTTCCCAAAGCCAGGTTCCAGTTTTTGGGGTTCTGTGGTCACTTAAGTCTGGAAGCCTGCCTTCTACATCACTCTCTGGGAGAGTCTCAGGCACAGGAGCCTAGGCAAGGCTTGAAGTCAAGCAGCCATAGAACCTGTTTGGCTGTTTAGTGCAGGTTCTTAAACTTGCTTTGCCACAGAACCCTCATGTGGCCATTTTAATTTTAATTTTGATAACCATATCTAAGATCCAGCGAAACTCACGTGCCACTAGATTAACTACGAGGCAAGTTAACTGTGGAAATGAGTGGATTGAGCAGAAGTGAATCTGTGGTTCCATAGCATATGCCTGCTCATAGTAGGTGCTTAATGAACCTTTACTGGAAAGACCCATGGATAGAGGTGAGCTCACCACCTTCTGGCAAGGTGTGGGGTTCTATGAGAGGCTTCTGCTGCCTCCTCCCTCCACTCCTGACCTTTTTACCCATGGGTGTTTATTGACTTTGCTGTGGGCCAGGTGCTTGCTTTGCTTACAAGAGCTTATCAAATTCACACTACCCTATGAGGCACTGAGAGGGTGAGAAACTGGCCCATGGTCACTCAGCAAAATAAGTGGCAGAGTTTGCATTTTGATCCAAATTTGACTTACTCCAGAACCCCCTTTCTTCATCATTAGATTTTACTGAGTCTCAAAAATCTACCTTTATGCATTCACCTCTGGCTTAACTGCTCCTGTTAAACATACACATTTGAGGTCTGTGTTATACCAGCAGACATTTACACTTTAGTGTGAATGTATATTTTGAAAAGAGTACCTGAGGTGTGCATATACTACTAAAAATGCCAATATTAATATTACCACTAGTACTGATATTATCACTACCAATGTTTGTTATTTATTGAATACTTACTCCATGCCAGGTACCGTTATTAGCCTGTTAAAGTTATTAAATCATTTAACTATCACAACAATGTGATAATTAGGATAATTGTTCAACAAAAATTCACTCCCCTCTGTCTCTCCCTAGGGGCGTACCCTTCTCTCTCCCATTGATCAGCTTTGGCCAATAGGACTTCCCCTTTAATTCTCCTCTTTACCATCAGAACATGCCTTATGTAGCCGGTGGCCCAAAGAAGATGAAAGAAAAATGGAGAAGACCTGTGTTTAATCCACAGTTCAGAGCCAAGCCTAGCAAGCCCCACCTAGATAAGCCAAACCCAAGCCTCCTCCTCCCCAGCCTCTCTCCAGATGCATGAATGAAAAAAACAATAGTTGTTGTTGATGTTACTAAGTCTGGGGGTGGTTTGTTCTATAGCAATAACTGACTAAGACCCACGGGTACTATGAGAACTCCCTGTTTACATATTTAAAAAACTAAGGCACGGGGAGATTCAGTAACTGACATGTGTTCACAAAGCAAGTTAGCGACAGCAAAAATTTGAACCCAACCAGTCTGGTTCCAGCACCTATCATCATACGATAGGGGTTGGGAATCTTAAAGAACAAATCCCAAATAACAAACCAAAAGAGGCAAATAACAGCTTCGTTTATGTCCAAAGTCAACAACAGATAGCACCTCCAAGCCAGAATCTGAACATGTTGGGAAAATACCAAGATTGACATGAGCTGAAAGAACTCATGAGGTTTCATTCTCAGTAGAGCTTCAAGGACTCTTCCCAGAGAAGGGGCACAGTTCCATAGAGAGGAGTTCAGAGAGCAGCAGGGCCAGCACCAGTGGTCATTAACAGTTGTGGAACATGATGAAGTTCATGGCCACCCTCTGGTAAGATGTCACTCATGGTATGTGTCCCCATCCAGCCTCCTGAGGAGGAGAGAAGGAGACAATGGGTCAGGGGAAAAGGAGAGCAAGAAAAGGAGGTAGTTTACATATGAGAGATAGAAGGAAGCTGTCTACCCTGCACTGCGGAATTCCTTTATTAAAAGAACTTTGGTTTGAGCGGGGTGGCTCATGCCTATAATCCCAGCAGTTCAAGAGGCCGAAGTGGGAGGATAGCCTGAGCCCAGGAGTTTGAGACCAGCCTGGGCAACATGGCAAAACTCTGTCTCTACAAAAAAAAAAAAAAAAAAAAATTAAAAATGAGCCGAGCGTGGTGGCATGTGCCTGTAGTTCCAGCTAGTTGGTAGGTTGAGAAGGGAGGATCCACTTGACACTAGAAGGTTGAGGCTGCAGTGAGCCATGACCTCGCCGCTGCACTCCAGTCTGGGAGACAAAGCAAGATTCTGTCTCAAAAAAAGAAAAAAAGAAACCCAACTTCATGAATATCACGTTGTGAGTCCCCTGTGTTTATTTCAGTGTCCTTGATGAGCCAATAGAGTAATCAAGGCACAGAAGAGGGATGTGGCTTACACCAGATAAAATAATACTGAGTAATTTTCTGAGTCAATAGGAATCCAGATCTCTCCAGAGTCCTGGACCGAGCATAGTTTGAGGATGCCATTTGACATCTGAATGTGAGCACTAGAAAGGCCCTTTGGCTTCCTGGGGTCCAAGTTCTGAGAGATGGGGAGATGAGGAGACCCAGAAGGGCCAATGACTGGTCAAAGCCACATGCAAAGCCCACCAGGTTACTCTACGGATTGGAGATATCTGTAGCGATATCTCTTAAAATTTCTATGCCCTCTTGCCTCCCTCGTCACCCCTATGGTTCTCCCACCCTTTCCTCTAACACCCTGAAAAACTTCTCCTGAATCCTAAATAGAGGGCTTCTTGTTCATTTCTTTCTCTTCCTTTCTTTTTGATTCTGTATCCCTAAGTTCTTCCAAAAACCTAGTCAAGAATCAAGAAAACCTGATTAGATGACAGCAGGAAAGCAAAGGCCAGGAACACCCATTCATGAATAAGTTTGGCTTGCTCTTACCCAAAGAATAAGCTTCAGTTTATAGCCTCTCCTTTTAGTTCACCTAATGTTCCGTCCTCATTCTCTCCTCCCAATACACAGCTTCGGGGTGATTCTACCATAAAGTGAACCAGGCAATTGCTTATGCCCCAAAACCCCACTCATCCACAATTAACACTCCTCAGGCTTGAGTCACGATGGCAGAAGGATGTATTAGTTCCCACATACACACTTCTACTTTACCCAAATAAGTGTGTTTGTGTGAAGGCTACACCACAAATGTGCATATGCAGCCGGGCATCCTTTCAAGGGAAACATGGTGCTCAGGGATGTTTTATCTAGAGAATCCATTGAACTTGACATTGTCAGAAATTTATTTAGGACAAATGCAAACTAGCAGGAACTGTGTAAAATATTCAGCACACAACATGAGTTGGACACAATCAGGTACCCCGCCGCACCCTTGAGAATCTGGCTTGTGGATGCTCTTCCAACACTGGGACCGTTTGACCACAGGTAAATTCAGCTCATAGAGGTCATCATTGCCTGGGCCAAGCCTGTCACACAAAGTGGTCTGTCTGAACTGGCTCTCAGAACTCACTAACCAGACTGTGCTTCCAGTTGATATGGCATTTTATAAGCAGCATAGATCAATTGGAAAAGTGAATTATTCCCGGTTAGTGACTAATAATAAGATAATAACATTATAACCACCTCCCAAAAAATGTGTAGGAGCTGAAGAAAATGTAGCAAGAGCAGAAAAATTGAATTAAGTTATGCAAAAAAAATCAAGAGTGGGTGACGTTGCGAGAAGGCAAAGAGCAGTTAATTTGGCTTCAGAATTAAATTACTCCTCTGTTATAGATGAATTTAGCACCACAAAATGTAGGTAAATGTATTTAAATGATCATAGAGCTTATAAGTCCAATAAATCATTATGATCTTACTGAGATGGCTTGGTTCACTTTTTTTTTGAACCTAAAAACACCTCATAACAGCCTGCAGTGAGATCTGGGGCCTGCCGCTGTGCCCAAACAGGTTTCATCCTTGTCCACTGTGATCCTTTCTGGTTCTAGCTCAGAGACAGCACTGGCCAGCCTCTCTGTCTGAACATCTCTCTCAGATGTCTGTGCAGGTCTCAGCTCCTTGGAGGGGCCTTCTCTGATCACTCACCCAAAAGAGGACACCACCTCTTCACTCTCAGTCTCACCTTCTCCCACGACCAGCCTTTCTCTCTCCCATAACCTTGTTTTGAATCTTTTGTATCTTTCATAGCCCTTCCTACTTTATGAAAGAATCCCATCTTGGCCGGGTATGGTGGCTCACACCCGTAATCCCAGCACTTTGGGAGGCCGAGGCAGGTGGATCACAAGGTCAGAAGATGGAGATCATCCTGGCTAGCACGGTGAAACCCCTTCTCTACCAAAATACAAAAAATTAGCTGGGCATGGTGGCATGTGCCTGTAGTCCCAGCTACTCGGGAGGCTGAGGCAGGAGAATCACTTGAACCCGGGAGTCAGAGGTTGCAGTGAGCCAGGATGGCACCACTACACTCCAGCCTGGGCAACAGAGCGAAACTCCATCTAAAAAAAAAAAAAAAAAAGAATCCCATCTCATTTAGCTGTCCATTTGCAGGCTCACCAGAATAAGTGGGAGATGGGAAAGATGGTAGAACATGGTGTTTGAGAGGAAGGCCACGGGGCCAGGGAGCTCTGCCACTCACTCACTGAGACCAACCCTGGGCAAGTGACTGGATCTCATGGGGCCTCGCTTTTCTCATCTGTAAGACTGGGATGATAATACCCTCCTCCTAGGGCTGTTTTGAAGATGTGATGAATGAATGGACGTAAGGCAATTAGAACAATGCCTGGAACATAATAAGCTCTGTATGCGTTTCTAAAACTTTTTTTTATCATGGAATATTTCCAATACAGACAAAAGTAGAGAAAACAGTAGATGTGGAGCATTCTTGATCTGAAAATCTGAAATCCAAAATGTTCCAAAATCCAAAACTTTTTGAGCACCAACAGGACGCCACAAGTGGAAAAGTCCACACCTGACCTCATAACACATGAACTTTGTTTCATGCACAAAATTATTTTAAATATTGCATAACAACACCTTTGGGCTATGTCTATAAGGTATATATGAAACATAAATGAATTTCATGTTTCGAGTTGGATCCCATCCCCAAGATACCTCATTATGATATGTAAATATTCCAAAATCCGAAAACTCTGAATTTGAAACACTTCTGGTCCCAAGCACTTTTTGTTTAAGGGATACTTGCCTGTATAATAAATCCCTATTTACCCATTGCTGAGTTTCCATAATTGCCAATTTAAGGTCAATTGTGTTTCATCTATATTTTCATCCATTTCCCCCTAGTTTTAGGTTATTTAGAAACAAATTACAGACTTTACATAGTTTTACCAGTAAATATTTCAGGAAGTATCTCTAAAGGTAAAGACTCTTCATTTTATTTTATTTATTCTTTAGAGACAGAGTCTCACTCTACTGCCCAGGCTGGAGTGCAGTGGCATGATCACAGCTCACTGCAGCCTCAAACTCCTGGGATCAAGAAATCCTCTTGCCTCAGCCTCACAAGTAGCAGGGATTAGAGGTACACGCTACCGTGCCCAGCTAATATCTTTTTTTTTTTTGTAATTTTTGTAGAGATGGGGTCTCATTGTATTGCCCAGGCTGGTCTTGAACTACTGGGCTCAGGCAATCCTCCTGCTATGGCCTCCCAAACTGCTGAGATTACAGGCGTGAGCCACCACACTTGGCTGAGGGCTCTTTATTTTAAACATAACAACAATATCATTATCTCAGCAAAAAATAATTAACACGTTACCATTATCACACCTTGAAATTGAACTTTTGTCTCCCTTGGCCTCTGCTATATCCCCAGGCCCTAGAATAAGGTCTAGCATATGGTAGGTGCTCAATAAATAGGTGTTGAATACAGGAGCGACTTCTCTCTTTGCTTTAAAGGCCTCTGAAGCTTCCTCCATTCAGTTAGATTTGTCTGCTATGTACACACTTTCATATTAACTTTGGTTTGAATACTATTTAATATCTTATAGTCCTGGGGGTGGGGGGTAGGAGGCACTGGGGAGGTATGAGAGCATCAACTATATTCAACAAACATCTCCTGCCCCCCTGCTGAATGTCTGGCCCCATCTCAGGCCCTGGGATGCAGGGGTGGTATAAGGCACCATTGAATAAAACCAGCTCAAAGTTCATGTAGAAGAATGCAGAGCCGGGAACAACCAGATCCTGCGAAAGAGAAGAATATGGGGGAAGAACGTGGCTTATTAGAGATCAGAACATATTAAGGCCCCTATAATCAAATCTGAATGGTGCTGGTGAGGAAGCGATACATAGATCAGTGGAACAGAACAGACAGCTCAGAACTAGATCAAAGTATTCATGAGAATTTAATATGTGGCAGAGATGGTATTTCAATTATGCTGGAAAAGGAGCAACTGTTTTATTAATCATGCCAGCACAACCAGCTAGCTTTTGTAAGAAAGTTGAAACCTCCTCCTACAATCACACACATAAATAAACCCCAGATGGATTAAAGAGTTAACAGCCCCCAACATTAAAATAATAAATATCTTGGGAGAAAATGTAGGAAATGACAAGGGTGATCTCAGAGCATTTTTAAAAACACCAAGAGAGTCATATTTTTAAAGAAAGACATATTTTACTACATAAAAATTACTTTTGTGGCAACAGATATTCACAACATTGATATAAAAACAAAAGATTTAAGCACAAAACTATTTGCAACACAGATATCAAGCAAAATGTTAATATCTATATATACAAAGAGCTGTTACAAACTGATAAGCAATGAACAAGGAGAACTGGAGTTAGGCAAAGGATAAAAATAGGCAAGACACAGTACAAATCTAAATGGCCAACAAACATACAACAATATGCACAAACTCACTATTGTATAGGACATTAACTGAGATTTCACTTTGCCCCTATTAGACAGGCAAAAATTAAAAATAATGCTAACACCTGTTGCTGGAATGGATGCTGGGAAACAGTAGGAAAGCACTCATGAATTGTTGGAGAAAACGCAAAGTGTTACAGCACTTTTGGAAAGCAATCTGGCAACATTGACTAAAATAAAAAATACATAGGCTCTTCAATTGAGCAATCCCCCTCCTGGGAATCTATTCCATCAAAATAAAATCTCCAGTTAGAAGGATGTATGTACAAGGAGGTTTATTGCAGCACTGCTTATAGCAGAGGGAAAAAAAATTGGAAATAAAGTGAACGTCTGTCAATAGAAGACCGGATGAAGAAATTATAGTAGTTCCTCACTTTGAAAAATGATGCTGCCATTAAAAGAATGAATTAGAGCTGCAGAGGCTGACTTGGAGGGATTCCCACGGGTGGTGGTGTTTGAATGAGTAAAGCAAGACACAGAAAGGGTGCCTCGTATAATCCCATTCTGTAAAAGAATGGTCCAGCTCTCTGTATGTGAGTGGCATCTGGATATGCGCAGGTGTGTTTGTGTGTGAAGATGATCTGCGTGTCTGTTTTGCTTATGATTGCTTGAACACCTAGAGATATATCGGTTGTAACATGGGTACGGAGATGGGAGAGGGATATATACATAAAGAGGAAAGAGACAAGCAAAAGAAAAAAAGCAAGGCTGAAAAGGGACTAGCAGGTATGACTTCACCTCGATTATGCCCTTCTGCAGATTATCTACATATATATCTATGTTGAAAGACAAAATGATTTCATGGGAGAATTCATAGCACAGAAGGGCCCGGCTTGTTCAGAGAAACAAGAGGAGTGTAGCTGGAACTCTGTGGGAGTAGGGGAGGAAGGTGATGGAAGAGATTGAAGGTCAAATCTCACAAGCTGTGTGTAGACGTCATCAAAGGTTCTAAGCAGAGAAATGCTACAATATCACACCTTTCTTGAGCATTCTCTGTGTACCACAGAGTCCTAGGTCCTTGATATAAATTCATAAATTCTATACTGAGGAGTCATTATTATTTTTCCTATTTTCCAGATAAAGAAATGAGGCTCCATGAGGGGGAGGCAGTAGGAGCTCAACATGTAGCTCCAGACCCCAGGTTCTTTCCACTATCCCACTCAGTTTGGCCTCCATAGGTAAATATAGTTCCCTTAGCAGCAAGAGCAGGCGTAGACATAAGCCCTGAAGCTCAGCAAGGAGCTGGGAAGAGGTCCAGGGCTCAGCAGACACCTGCTTGCCACTCTGAGTAAGTGGCAGTGGGGGAGTCACCTAACCCGCGGAGTCTCTCCCCACTATGGGGCCCTAATTGTGTACTGGGCAGGACTTTGGCAACAGGCGGAGCTGTGTGCAAATTACAGCTCTGCCATTTGCTGGCTGTTTGGCTTGGCAGGGTCAGCCCCCTGAGCTTCAGTTTTCCCAAGGTTTTTATCGCATTAAGGGAGAAAATGCCCAACACATAGTAGGTTATCTATTAATAGGAGTCTCTATAGTACTAGAGCCTCAGGGCCTAGAATCTTGACTGTATCACATATTAGCTGTGTGACCTTGGGCAAATTGCTTACCCTCTCTGTGCCTCTTGAGGGCCATCACAGAACTTCCCTTGAGGACTTGCTATAAAGATTAAATGAGTTCATATGACGCCAAGTATACCAAGCACACAGCCATACTCCCCAAGTGTCATGGAAACCGGGTGGTCAACGTGGTCTCCTGCCATTGAGAGAATATGCTATTATTATCAATTTCCTCCTCTTCTCTCTAACTTACCCCTACCCCACATTTATCAACTACCTGTGTTTATTCAGGCCCTGTTCTGTGCCAAACCATGTGCAAGATACAAAGGGCACAATGACAACCACAATGGACAAGGACCCCATCGTTCAGAACTTGAGGCTTCTTAGGAAAGATGATGAAACAGCATTTGCAGGACAGGAGGTGAGGACCCAGGGAAGAGGGTGCAGGAACCTAGCTAGGACAGCAAGTCTAGCCCAGTCTGTGGGCCAGGGATCCACCCCTGGGTACCTGTGGAAGCCCCCCGATGTCCCTCTGCATGGCAGTGGGTTCTGAATTCCAAGCAGGCCCATGGAATGAGTTGGCATGTTAGCACATAGTAGGTTACTTGTCTCAGATAAGACTACCCATAAACATACCAGATAGCCCAACTGATACCAACAGAGGGACTCGGGCACCCACAGGTTGTTGAAAAGGAAGCTATTTTAGGAAAAGAGGAACCTGACAATCCGCAAAACCCATCAGGGGCCAGGAGATGGGGTCCTTGTCTACCCATTACAGTGTGTTCCTAATCAGACCTGTTTTCAGAATATGGTGTTGGGCCACAGCTTATAGATGTTCAGAACCCTTGGTGATTTTGACCTCCTCTGTAAGGAGCCAGGTCAACCACATTTATGGAATTGGTGGTGCACTTGGCAGCACAGACAAAGCACTCATTATGAAAACCTAGCAGGAGAAACCCCCATTCAATCCCCATGACAAAAGCAGCCCCATGACTCCGCCATCACACCCATTTTACAGATGAGCAAAAAGTCAGAGAGAGGTACAATAACCTGTCCCAAGCTTGGGATAATGGGGCAGAGCCAACATTTCTCGAGCCTTTGGACACAGGAGCAGCCTGTTGGTCCTCTCACCTACTGCTGTTTGGGTCTGTACCTCAATATGACACCAGCACCTCCTTCACTTGCACCAGACGCCTAAAAAGAAACTCCACCAGGCTCAGAACCCTTTGCTATTGAGCCAGCTTCAGACGTGACTAATGATTCTTTAAGCCTGCAGGGTTGGGAAGACCTGTTCCTTAAAAGGCAGGACAGCAGGCTGTTGGACTGCTGTTCAACTAGGGCAAGGGGAAAGGTCATCTCCTCTATGAAGCCCTCCCTGCCATGTCCCTGTGACCCACCCCATGGACCTCCTTGATCACACTGCATTCAGTCATTGGTTCCTGCCGGTAACTGACTTAGTTTTATCTTTGTGTCCACTGCACAGAGCTTAGCACATAGTAGGCACTAAGTTAGATTGAAGGCACCCCCTGACCAGGCCCCGCCTCCCTTTCCAGCTGATCTCTGCCAGTTCCCTCCTAGCACTTTGGAGAAATAGAATTACCTGTAGCTCCCACAAATGCACCATGCACTTACCACAATTACAATTAAACTATCAATCAATTGTGTAGTCAATTACATAGTGGCTGCCTTCTGGGAATGTATGTTCCTAATGTTCCGAGAGGCAGGGAGTACGCCAGTCCTGTTCACTGATGTTAGGTGCTCAACAAACTTATGGGACTTTTTAATTAAAAAAAAAAAAAAGTTTTTTTTAAGAGATGAGGTCTTGCTCTGTGGTCGAGACTGAAGTGCGGTGGCACGCTTATAGTTCACTGCAGCCTCAAACTCCTGGGCTCAGGTGATCCTTCTGCCTCAGCCTCCCCAGTAGTTGGGACTACAGGTGTTAGCCACATCTGGCTAATTTTTTAATTTTTTTTGTAGAGATGGGGTCTCACTGTTTTCCAGGCTAGTATCCAATTTCTGGCCCCAAGCAATCCTCCTGCCTCGGCCTCCCAAAGCTCTGGGATTATGGATGTGAGCCACTGCACTTGGCACTAACTTTTGTTGAATAACTATTTCATGCCCCATATAGGTTGGGTCTACTATTCCCTTTGCCTAGAAAACCTTTCCCTGGCCTTCTCTGCCTCTAAGTCTTCCACTTATCCTTCAAGACCCAGAGCAGCTCTCCCAGCTCCTGGAAGCCCTTCCTGAATACCCAGGTGGCGTTGTCTGTCCACTACAGGGTGTGTTCCCTAGCATGCCTCCCTCCGCCCTCTCCCCATCCTGTTGCCCACATTATATTGAGCCCTGCATGCAGGTCTCTCTCCACTTGAGAGTGACTACTTCTGAGCAGGACTACGTCTGTTTCTTTCTTTCTTTCTTTTTGTATTTTATTCAAAACACATAACACGCAGTAGGAGCTCAACATGTAGCTAATATTTATTTAGGGCTTACTATGGAGTAGGCGTGGGAAGTACTTTTTCTACATTATTTTATTTAATTATCAGAACAGCACCTCAAGGCAGGTGATGCTGCCCGCATTTTCCAGACAGGGCCAGTGAGACCTCAGGCTGTTGTCACTTGAGGCCACAATGCTGGCCTGCATCAGACTGGACCCCGACCCCCAGGATCCACTCCCCAGCCTGCATGGCTGTCCCCAGCAATCCTGGGGACACCTCCTCCTTGATCTGCTGAAATCCACATGGAAACAAGTCCCCTCCGTTTCTTCCCTTTTCACCTCTCCAGGTTCCACTCTGCCCAGGGACCTCTGAAGCCACCCATTGTCTTCTCCTAAAGACCCCATTGTCCTCCCTGTGCAGAGTTCCAGGCCAGCCCTCCCGGGATACTCCAACCAGGCCATTCCCTTCCCTTCCTCCTCTTCCTGCTTTGCTTCCACTTCTCACCCTGCTGACCCAGGGGTTTTCCCATTCAATCCACATGTATCTGCCACATCGGGCCACATATATTTACTGTGTGCCAGACACCACGTGCAAGGCAGGGAAGCAGTAACATAGCCAGGCCCCATCCTTGCACTATAAATAAGAAAATAAAAATCTATGGGAGATGAGGGCTGCTGCTAAGGGCTAAGGATAAAACTTCAGCAGATAAAGAATTTGCAATGATGGGGAGTGAGACAGGCTTCATTGGGTGGTCAGTTGGGCCTCTCAGAACAGACACCTGTGGGAAAGAGGGCATGAGCCCAGTGCCAAGAGATGCGTGGCCCAGGCAGAGAAACGGTGATGTCAAGGCCCTGAGTGGGCAAGGGACCGGGATCCAGGGACAGAGGGAGGCTGGTTTGGCTGGAGGGAGGAAGGCAGGAGAGTGGGGCTGTGAGGGGGCTAAGCCTGGTCACCAGGCCATGCAGGGCCATTCTGTGTCCCCTCTCAACCTTGCTTGCCCAAGTAGGTTGCGTGCATCTCACTGTCTCCATCGCTATTGGATGGCCGCTCCTTTAAAAATCGCTGGAAATGGCCCTGCTTCCTGCCCTGGCCTCTCTCACAATCTTTTTTTTTTTTTTTTTTTTTGAGACAGAGCCTCACTCTGTTACCCAGGCTGGAGTGCAGTGGCGCAATCTTAGCTCACTGCAACCTCCACCACCCGGCTTCAAGTGATTCCCCTGCCTCAGCCTCCCAAGTAGCTGGGATTACAGGCATGCACCATCATGCTGGGCTAATTTTTGTATTTTTAGTAGAGATCGTGTTTCATCATGTTGGCCAGGTTGGTCTCAAACTCCTGACCTCAAGTGATCTGCCGGCCTCGGCCTCCCAAAGTGCTGGGATTACAGGTGTGAGCCACCACACCCGGCCAGCTCATATTCTTCTTCTTGCTATTCCTCTGCATCTTTATGTGCACATTTTTTATTTCATTTTTTCTAATCTGTAACTTTGTGATTAATTTGCTATCTGAATTTTCTTTGCTGTAGTTTAGTTTTGGGGGAAATCTCATACCAGCCCGGGGGTGGTGGGTTGAAAGGCTAGCGTGCTTGGTGGCTCAGGACTCTCTTGGGGGTGACAGTCCTGTCCTGGGTGGGAAAGTGACTTCTCTGTGGGGATTCTTGTTCTGGACATGGCTATACCCAGGGTTTCTGCTTTCTGTTCTTACCAGGCTCAGAGCTAACCACTCCCCTTCAACACATCCCACTTTCTAAGCTTGGTCAGCCCTGCTCTGCCCACCACCCCAGCCTCCTTTGGCATCAGACCCTGGGGCTCCCTGAGGTTTTCTGGGCAGTTCCCAGATGTAAGGAGTAAAACCTACCATCTTATTACATCTCCTTCCCTCCCAGCCCCAGGGCCAACAGCCCCATCTAGACCTTTCTGCAGTGGGTGCTCCAGCATGGGGCTGAGCAACTCTGAGGCCCGAGAGAGAAGAGCAGGCCCTGGGGGAGAAGCGAGGGTGGCACCAGGCCAGTGTCACCTCCCCAAGTCTGACCCTCACTATGCCTCACTCCTGCACACACCCCATCATCAAATCAAGGTACCCTCATTTCCCCAAGTTCCACTCAGCCACCAACATTCAGGGGCTTCTAGAGACCTGCTCCTCCTATCTTCCAAATACGTAAATAGGGTTTCCCTTGCTTAATCCTAACAACCATAACCTTATTCATACATTCAAAAAATATTCCTTGAGCATTTATGCTGTTCCAGGCACTTTCTAGGCACTGGGGATACTGCAATGAACAAGATAGATATCATCTGATGTCCTGGGGGAGGTGGGTGGGCAGGAAGAGATTTCAGATGATAAACAAGAGAATGTGAGGCTGTGATCATGAAAGCAAAGCAGGCCAGTGTCATCCAGAGTGACCAGCACTGCTGCCCTGGAGGTGATATGGAAGCTAAGACCTGAACAAACATTCCTGCAGGGGAGGCAGCAAGAGCAAAGGGCCTACGAGAAGAACAAACTAGGTCCCTATTTACAAGTGAGGAAGAGTTGAGGCTCAGAGGGGTTAAATTGCTGCCTAAGGTCATGAAGCATAAGCTGCAGAGAGCTGAGATTCAAACCGAGGGCCTTCTGATGGCACAGCCTGTTCTCTTCCCAGTTTGCTTATGGCAGGACGAGGGCCCCCAGGACAGCAATGCCGATGGATGGTCCCTAACCCCAGGCACAGCAGTCTCTCTGGATTGGGCCCCAGCTTTCCTGTCCACCCCCATCAGTCACACCAACCTCCTTGAAGTCCCTCGTGCGGCTTCATGCCTCTTTGCACTTGTATGTGTGATTGCTATGCTTGGAATGCCCTCCTCTGTTCCTTCACCAGTTGTGATCTTTTCTCCTGGTCTTTGAGGGTCAGCTTATCCCCAAAGCCTTCTGAGACACTGCAAGACAGAAATGAATGCTTCCTGCCCTGGACTTCCACAGCCCATGCCTTCATTATGTTCATTTATTCATCAAGTAAGCATTGCAGACCTACTACGTACTAGCTCTGTAGCCCTAGAGAGCAGAGCAGGCTTGCTTAGCTGTGGGAACCGACAGCTGTGAGAACTGATGCGCCAGACGAGTTCAGACACAAAACAGCAACTCAAAACATGGAAGTGCCACAAGAGGATGAACACAGGGACTGTGGGCACACGCAGTGGGGAATGCCAGACACCCACCCCTCTCCCAGGCTGGTTGGCATGCCCTGGGTCAGCTATGTACTTTCCAATCCTCCCTGATTATGATATTTTCATCCCATCTTCATCCCTTGTACCTCAGCACAGGGCCTGACACAGAGAAGACATGCATTTGAAATTTTATAGCAAGAAAGATATTCATTTTGATTGAACACCTACTGTGTGCTAGGCTGTGTTCCAAGTGTTGGAAATACAATGTGAACAGCCCAAATCTCTTCTTTCATGAGTTCTTTACATTGCTAATTAATTAATTCACTTGCCAAGAAGATACAGGCTGGGAGCAGGGAGTGAAGAGGTAATAGAACGTAGCAAAACTAGATACATGGCCAAAGCAGAATTTCTGGCTTTCCTCACCTTCCTGCATCATCCCCCGCCCCACATACACACCCCAACCTGCTCCTGCCTCACAGTTGCCCATCTTAGTAATGGACACCAGTAGTCATCAATTTCTTCCCAAATACCCCGATTACCTTCAGTTTTCCCCATCCCATTGCCATTGTGCTGGTCCAAGCCACCATCACTTCTTGCTTAGAGCTCAGCAGCAATTGCCTTCCTGTCTCCCACTGTCTTCCTGCCTCCAGGGTTGGTTCTCTCCTTCCATATCCCACCAGCTTCTTCCAGGTTGTTGCTCATCCTCCAACCTCCCCTCCATGGTCTCCAGGTGCTTGGCCTAACACATTTCCTATCATTGTCTTAGGATCGGCCATGCTTAGTATTTTTCCCCCAAAACTGGCCAATCATCTTATTCACACTTCTGAACCTTTGCACAAACTACTCTCCCAGCCTGAAATGTTCCTCTTCTCAGCTTCCCTTGCACCCTCTAACCACCCCCAGCTTGGCCTAGGTACCTCTTTCTCATTCCTATATGTCAGTTTAAATATCCTGTCCTCAGGGAAGATGTCCTTCAGCCCCTAAGGTTGAGTTTGGTCTCCCTGCCCCATGGCCTCACAATATCCTTTGTATTATTTTCTTTACTTCGATGTGGTCATTCTTCATCTGTATACTCCTCCTGCTTGTCTGTAGATTCTTGGAGGCAGGGACTACGTTTGTCCTGCTCACCATCACTAGGAATTAGCATGGTATGTCACACACAGTGGGTGCTCAATTCTTTGAATGAATAAACTCTGGACCTGTAGAAAGTAGAATTTGAAGCAGTGCAAAGTGTTCAAATATCTGCTGTTACATTTACTTGAAATATGACCTTGCAACTTGATAGATGACCTCTCTGAGCCTCTGTTTACTCTCCCTATAGGAAAAGTTATTAATATGCATTTGCAGGATTGCTGGGGAGTTATGTGTGAGAATCTGTGTGAAAATGCCTGGCTCCTAGGAGTTACTCCACAAATGCCTGGCAAATCTGTGGATGAGGAGTAAATAGCCTCAGTGCAATACCATTACTCAGAAAGCTCATATCTTGGGTCAAGACACAGCAGTTAAGACAGAGGCTCTCAAGCCAAGCTGCTGGACTAGACTCCCAGCTCTGCCACTTACTGTCTGGGGAACCTTATGCCAAATACTTAAACCATTATGTGCCTCAGTTTTCCTCATCTGTAAAATGGGAATAATGATGGCACCTACCTCATAGGATCATCGTGGGATTTAGCTTAGGTCAGCTCCTGGCACATAGCAAATGCCCATCAAATGTTAGCTTTGCACATGCTATTAACATGTAACACTGACAATCACACCATAATGCTCGTATCTGTGGTCCTCCTAGACAGATGAAGAGACAAATTTCAGAGAGGTTAAATGACTGTCCAAGGTCAAATGTGAGGAAATGGCAACCTTGTGCTTCAAGGCCAGGTCTGCTGCACTGAAATCCCAAGTTATTTTCACTACATCAAAGAAGCAGCTCAAAATAGGTCTGTGGCATTTCAGCTAATTTCCTCTAAGCCCTTCCCAAGTAACCAAATGCAGGCATACAAAGCTGCTCCCCTAAGAGCATCCATTTAGCAGCTACTAAGTACTAAGTATGCCTGGTGTGTCCCAACCATCCAACAGGGCTTGTATCAAGCCAGCTCTTCCCAGGTAGCCTTGCCTGGTGAGCAGAAGGGACCTAAGGAGAAGAACTAGGTTGGGAAGGGGAGGGGTGTGGTACAGGAACCATATAGAAAAAGAGGCTGGAGGCCGGGCACGGTGGCTCACGCCTGTAATCCCAGCCCATTTTGGGAGTCCAAGGAGGGCTGACTGAGGTCAGGACTGAGGTCAGGACTTTGCACCTGAGGTCAGGACTTCAAGACCAGCCTAGCCAACATGGTGAAATCCTGGCTGTACTAAAAATTCCAAAAATTGGCTGGGCAAGGTGGCAGGCACCTGTAATCCCAGTCACTCGGGAGGCTGAGACAGGAGAATCACTTGAACCCAGGAGGCGGAGGGTGTGGGTGAGCCAAGATCATGCCACTGCACTCCAGCCTGGGTGATACAGGGAGACCCCATGAGGAAGAAGAGGAAGAAGAAGAAGAAGAAGAAGGAGGAGGAGGAGGAGGAGGAGGAGGAAGAGGAGAGGAGGAGGAGGAGGAGAGGAGGAGGAGGAGGAGGAGAGGAGGAGGAGGAGAAGGAGGAGGAGGCCAATTTGGATGTAAAAGAGGGGAGGAGAAATGAGAGAAAACCCACACTTACTGAGTGCATACTATGTGTCAGGCACTTCACGTCTACAATTTAATCCTTACTGTGATCACTCCAGCCATTGTTCATCAAGTATCTACTATATATAAAGCTATACACCAGGTCCCAAAGATATAACAGTGAACAAGACACAGCTGTTGACCTCAAAGAGCTTTCAAATAAGTGAAAGAGACAACACATACATAATTATGTGCTATACGTGTGACGGTGGAGGTCTGAATAGGATAGGTGGCTTGGCAGTAGCTGGGAGGAACTTCAGAAAGGAACAGGTAGGTGCTAAAGTGCCCATTTAACATATGGTAAGACTGAGGCTCTAGGAACCTAACTTGTTTGGAGCTATGCCATTACCGAGTAGCAGAGTCAAGCTACTCTGCTACTCTGTCTCCAGTAGTCTCTGCACTGTCCATGCTGGCAGCCTAAAAGCTGTTGCTTTCCTCCCCCACCTCTTTCCCTTTTCTTAATGATCATCTGGCCAGAAGATTAATCGAATGCTGCTAAAGCTGCAGCCGTTGTCAGTGGCTAAGACGTTAGCAAATTCTGTGGACAAACAGAAGCTTCTGAGCCTCTGTTACTGATTTCTTTTGAGCAAAACCTTCAGGGGTTGGTCTGAAAGGGGGAGGGAGATGAGAAGAATGGCTCTATCTGCAGTCTAAAGGGATTTTTGGACAGGTCAAAGACAACCAAGGTGACAGCAATAAGTGAGGGCAAGTCTCTTTGGCTCATGTGACTACCCCCAACCTTCTCTCCACTCCCCCCAAAAGACTTAGCCTATCTCAGAGGAGGACTTGGTGCCTGCCCCTCACCTTTGCTTCAAGGACAGAAGAAAATCAGCCACCTGAGCCACTGGCTGAACTTGCTAGGTTCCGTGCTATATGGGATCAGCAGATTAGCCCTCTCCATTCCTGTACCCATCCCCATCTTCACAGGACAAGAAACCAAAGTGGAGAAGTCTTCAGCCTGCAAATATAGCTCTTGCTGTACCCCAAAGGTACCTTAGCAGAGGTTGAGGAAATCTTGGTTCTGTTCTCCAGACACCAGGACCCTCTCCCAGATACCAGAAGCACAGCAATTGCCCCTCATGGGAGCCTTTCCCTTCTAAGAAAAGAACAGAGTGGGAGAAAGGAAGTTTTGTGCTGGGCAAAGAAACAGGTAGTTTTTCTATGTCAAAAAAAATACACTGGTCATACCTGCAGACCAACTCTGAGCTGAGCGAAGGAAGTTAGGCAATGGACTTTACACCAAAGAAAGACTGTTTTTAATTCACTCATCTTTTATATACCTCTGATAATCACCAGACCACTGAGAAAGATGTCAAGCAAATAATCTCAAGAAAAAAAGTAGAGGGAGAGAGAAGAAAGTACTGAATAATTGAATTATGGGATTGAAACCTCTCAACTCCCCCTGCCTCAATTGACTCATCATACTCACATCCTCTCCAGGGTCCCCCCCCACCCCCGCAACACACACACACACACAAAATATCAAAAACATGAACCCATCTCATGCCTCATGTGCTCTTACTCACTTAACTATAAAAGTGATCAGAGAAAAAAATGTAATCCGTAGCAGCAGGAATTAATGTGCTTCTTTCTACCAGAGGTCACGTTAAGGAAAAGTTGCACGTAAGAGAAATGAAAGGTGACACTGTAATTAACCCACAAACAATGATTCTTCTGAGAAAGAGGGGAGGGTTTCGGTGTTCCAGTGTTCATGGAAGGAAGATTTTTTATCTCTTCCCAACCAGTTTACGAATGACATAGGATACTTAGAAGGATTCACATTTCACCCACTTCCCCTGAGAACATGTTTATCCTTGCAATGAAAATCATTGCCCAAGCCCCAGCTACGAGTCGCCCTTTTGCACCCTTTTCCACGAATAATCTTTCCAAAATGTCTGCTTGTAGAAGCAAGATTTGGAATTTCACGGAAAACTACAGAGAGACACAGAGCAATGCACACCCCCTGGTAAGCCAGAGAGAGACAAAGAGAGGAGAGAGGAAAACCGAAAGAAGATACATCTAACGGACCAACAAAATAAAACAAATCCCCAGCAAAGCAAAGTGAAAACAATGATTTAAAAAACACATAAAGACGTGTTTGTAATTACCCGTCCAGGTTACATGTTCGCCGCTTCCAGGCAGAGAAACGGCTGGTTGAAGTTTTGTGCCCGTCTGACTGTGATGGGAGGGTTGTATTTGAAGCTCTGGGCACGTAGAGATGGAATGAGAAGGAGGCTGAGCTGGAAGAAACACCAAGGGGGGAGGGAAGAGGGGGAGAGAGAGAGAGAGAGAGAGAGAGAGAGAGAGAGAGAGAGAGAGAGAGAGAGAGAGAGAGAGAGAGAGAGAGAGAGAGAGAGAGAGAGAGAGAGAGAGAGGGAGGGAGAGGGAGAGAGCTATCTCTAGCTACGCCTTCCTCTAAGCTCCGGGAGCCCAGGAGAGCGCTCATTTTAGGATTTGGGAGAGGGGTAAAAAGAGGAAAGGCGGCCCCCGCTCTGCGCTGGCCTTGCTGCCCCGGGGAGGGAGGACTCTGGCCCGCGCCCCCCTCCTGGCGGGCGGCCCTGGGAGCCGGGGAGCGCGCGGAGCGGGCGGCGCAGGGAGCTGTCCGGTTCAGCACCACCCGTAATGCAGTAGGTGGGAGCGCCTCCGCGGGGGCCCAGCCGGTAGCGAGTGGGGGGCAGGCGCGCGGCCCACCCTGCAGCAAGACGCCGGCTCCCTCGTTTCCAGGAGCTTTGCAGATAGGGGGAGGGAAACCCGCCTCGATTCTCCAGGAGAAACCCCCTCTCTCCCCCACTTCGCCAACACTACCCCCGCCACCAACAACAATAACCGCCGCCGCTGCTCGTCCTGCTGCCGCCGCCGCCGCCGCGCCTGCCCGCCCTGCCGCCGCCGCCGCCGCCGCCGCTGCCCGGGCAAAACCATGGAAAGCGAGACCCCCGCACCTGTGCAGCTGAGCTCAAGGGCTTACAGAATACTGGGAAGTCTGGTCTGAAACGAAAGCGCCGAGACCCCCCAAGGAAGAGAACTGGCGAAGCAAAGGATTTTCATGGCGCAGGCCGCAGAGCCGAGAACGAAGACCGAAGGTTGCATCTCGGCTCTCACAGTCTCTAACTGTCTAGGTCCCGACCATGAGAAATGGTGTTGAGAATTCGGCTGTTCCCTGGTTCACTGTGGAAGCCATCTCCAAATTAACTATCACATATGGAAACTGGAGACCAGAATTTTAGAAAAAGAGATTAAGGCATCTCACTTGGGGGGGTGGGGGGTGTCTTTTTATTTTTTTTCCTTTTTTTTAAAAAAAAAAAACACTGCAACTGGAACAGTTTCTGATCTCAAAAGGCAAGCCTCTTCCCGTGTGATCTTTATAATTTACACTCTTTTCCGTGAGCTTTCTTACCTCCCTTTTTTTATAACTCTCCATATTCTCTATTCATACATATATCCATTATATTAGTAGTGGAATAATTTTTATTTTTATTTATTTATTTTTTTGGCTTTAGTACTTGCACCCTCACACACACTCTCCCGAGAACCAGAAGTCGGTTGGGTGTTTATATAATGAAGAATTATGGGGCTGTTTGATCGAGGTGTTCAAATGCTTTTAACCACCGTTGGTGCTTTCGCTGCCTTCAGCCTGATGACCATAGCTGTGGGAACCGACTATTGGCTCTACTCCAGAGGGGTTTGCAAGACCAAAAGTGTCAGTGAGAATGAAACCAGCAAAAAGAACGAGGAAGTTATGACCCATTCCGGATTATGGAGAACCTGCTGCCTAGAAGGTACTTGACTTCCCATCTCCTCCCCCCTCTCCACCCCACCCCTCCCCTTTCACTCCCCCCTCCCCACCCTCCTCCAAATAAGTCCCCTTACATTCCACCATTTTCTTAGTTCACTCCTTCCACCACCAATCAAGGTTGGTTGGGTTAGTTTCAGAGGAAAGAAAATCAATAAGCAAAACCCATACTCTACTCCCTCGCCTCCGCCACCCCCTCTTCCCCTCAAACATCCTCATTGGAATAATCTATGACATGGTGAAAGCGACAAGAGATTGTCTCTAAAAGTCAAAGGTGTTCTGCCTGCTTTGGAGTCATTAGGATTTACCATCCGATTTAGCATTGCCATCTATGAGAGGGTAAAATAATTGCTTCTGTGTATGCTGTTTCTCTTTTCGCAATGAAGAATTCAAAAATGCTCTTCCCTTTTCCCTCCTCTTCTCCTTACTCCCCAAAAGTCCTAGACGCACCACCATCTGCAAATCTCCTTATTTAAAAAAGAATATGTTGTTTCTAAGAATCCTTATTTGGTAAATCCTAATTATTCCAGGATCTCAAGCTGAGTTCAAGAGCATTTCGTAATGTCTATGAGCCACACATATCACTCGAGGTGGCTGGCTGCATGTGTGTATTTGTGTATTTTAACGTTTACAAAGTCTAAAAATACATACGTCTCTCACAGGAAACAAGCCTAAGTTCTAATAAACAGCAATTCACTTGCGGGTTAGGCTTCCACAGAGTGACATGTCTGTCAGCCAGAAGCTAGTAGAGTCAGCATTGCAGCCGGCTTGAGAATCAGACATTGTGCAGGCAGGCAGGGAGGGAGGGAGGCGAGGGCATGGGGAGGTTGAGGGGGGAGTGGGGGTGTCAGCTGTTTGCCTTGATCTTGCGGAGTGTTGAGGCATGTGTGTCTGTGCTGTGGGCACAGGAGCCGCCACGGTGTAAAGGCTGGGGGATCACGCTATGGATGAAGGCATGTACTTCTGGGACACATTAATAAGCACAGAAAAAAAAACTCCTGTGGGTCATCCAACCTGCATTTGGCAACAGACTTTAGTATGAGGGACTGCATTTGAATGGCTATATATGTCTGTGTGTGCAAGCTACAGCCACCCATAGATAGACGTGCACAGAGAGATACATATGCTTCCATGTGGGGGAAAAAAAGAGGCTTATGTGTTTTGCTTCTGTTATGAACCAATACTGGGGGCCGTTTGAGGCAGCGTCGGGAAGCAAGGACTGCAGGATTGTTTGTTAAGCTCGACATGGGATGGTGATGCAGGGAGTTGAGACCAGGAGATGGGGGAGAAGAGAGGGAAATGGATGGGTGAGAGAGAAACTGATGTGGCCCCAGGGTCTAACCCAAACTGAGCAAAAGCCACACTTTCGGAAATGATTGCATCTGGGAAAGAGCACAAATCCCATGCCCCCCTCCCAATATTCTTGGTGCAAACGGTTGAGTGATGGCTGAACATGTTTTGAATAGCTAAGTGACTTCATTGAGCGATGGTCTATTTGACGCATACTGCATTTGGTGCCCTTTCTCAATCCAAACCGCTGTCTTTAACATATTCTGCAGAGGAGCTCTATGCTGAATACTATATGCTCTTCCCCAGCCAGAGAATCAATATCAAGAAATTAATAGGGACTGTTTTAAACACACGCACACACACACCCCCTCCTTAAAAAAATGAAAAGCCTTTCATACAGCTAGTCATTAACAGTGGAAAGACTTCCATTTAATTAAACATTTATGACAGACTTTTATTCCAAAAGAGAAGGAAAGCAAAGTGAATGAGGACCGCTTTAGGGAAATGATCATAGTGGCAATTTGCTTTCCTTGGATTTTAGTTAGATGGATGGAGGGAGATAGGTAGCCAAGAGACTAGAGGAGAGACAAGACATTGTTTTACCATAAATACACCCAGAAATGGGTGGGTTGGCATAAATATACTTTTCTAAATCTGTGTTTTATTTCCAAATTCTTAATATTGTGATCTTTTAAACATTGTGTAATTCCCAGAAGGCAAACAGACTAGAGGTAGCTTTGTATCACTCGTGCATTAAAAAGGCTTAAGTATTTTGATTAAAATTCCATCTGTTTGATGTCCACACCCCCAAATGTGCTGCCCACCCCCTTTAACTTTCTCTCCAAGCTGCACACTCCCTCTCTCCCTGAATCGTCTGTAAAGGGTTAGAATTGCAGCACTTCCCAAGGATTGTGTGATGCGCACAGGCACTGTGGGTTGGGCCACTCTCCCCAGCGGGGCCTCGCTACCCCCGGGCAGTACTGTGGGGCCCTGCCAGGCTTTCCTCAGGGATGATACTCGCTTTCCACTTGTAGCCATGGCCAGGGCAGGAAGGGCTGGAGCTCTGGGCCCGCTTTTGACCTGGCCTTTAATTTCCAAAGCCTCTGTCAATTGGAGCTTTGCAGGCCTGGGACCACCTTAGGAAGCTGGGCCTTGGCCACTTAGGAAGTAGTTTGGAGATTGTAAGCTTCTTATTTTCAAAGACTGCACTGATCTCCAAAGGCTGTAAGTTCAGTTGTTTCTGGAAGTTGGCGTAGACAGTCCTTGGGGGCTGTCAGTGTGCTTGCTTTTATGAGCACTCAGAATGGGGTCGCTCTCTATGGAGATCAAGTTGTCAGTGCTTGAGGTTCCCCCAACTTGTGTTTCTTTTGTGTGAAAAATTGGACTTTCAAAAAAGATCCCCCCACCCCCCACCCCTTAACCACTTGATCTGTGTTTTCTGCCCAATCTGGAGAAGTTGCGAACAGATTTCACATCTTCTTTCTAAGATGCCGTTAATGACTCCAGATGAAAAACAACCCTGTCTTCCTCTGATCTCTTTTGCTGTCTGGTTTTCATTAGGGCTTTTTGTCTCCCGAGGTGATTATTTTCATTCATCTCTTGATGAAAATAAGAATAGAAAAAAAAATGTCCTTGCCTCTAAGGCTGCTTTTGAAATTAACTAGTCTGCTGAAGAATGAGAAGATACATGACCACCTGTTAGAGACAGGCACAGGGGGAGAGGGAGAAGGGCCAGGGAAAAAACCACCACCCTTATTTTCTCCCTCTGCAGACTGAAAAGTCTGTGTGTGTGTGTGTGTGTGTGAACTTGAAATCCCCAGCAGGCTGGTGTCCTTAGGGGGATTCAAGGAGCGTGGGTGGGAGATGACAGTGTGTATGTGGATACAGGTAGGTGGGGAGAGATAGAAGTTCATGAACTTTTCAAGAAAGCTGAATTAAGAGTCTCTGCATGGAGAGATGAATTGGCCCTCTCAGAGAAGAGTTCAATGAAATCTACAACAAGATGCTGAAACAGCTTGTTCAAGCAAGGTGTCTCTAGGCTGCCTGGTGGCTTGCTGCTCAGGATATTAGCCTCTGTTGTCACCTAAAGGAAACTTCGTCTCCAGGGACAGCAAGAAATTCACTCTTGGTGCTTATTCTCTCCTATGCCTTCCTCCCCTCTGTCCTGGCTCCATGGCTCCCCCAAAGGATTTCCAGACCTTCAGAGGTGGAGCCAACAGCGGGCATAATGTTGTCTGTAGAGGAAGCAGACTCTGTGTTTTCTCTCCCCCTCTGTCCGTTTTGCCTTACTGTGAGGCAGAACAGAAATCTTACTCTCTGTCCAGGCTGTCAAATTCCCTCTGCTGAATATCTGAGCTCCTCATCCATCAGTGGCTTCTCCTTTCTTGCCCCCACCAGGCTGCTTTCTCACAGGGGCTCTGCCAGCCACTCTACATCCTTGTTCTCTTTGAGCAAGTAGTGTCTCAGTGGTCCCAAATCTTTTCCAAGTTCATGATGGCCTGCGAGGTGATACAGTGCTCCACGCTCAGCTCAGCCATGGCTCTGTTATTCTGCAGGAAAAAAAAAGGATTCATCTTTTATTTTAGGAAAGCCAATAGCCTTTCCCAGACACGCTTGCCTTCTAGCATGGGTGGGCTGAATCTGGAAGGTACTAACAGGCCTTCACACTGTGCAAGTATTGCTCCATAATTCCCAAGATAATTTGACTTTCTTTAGGTACTTTGCACACAGGAAGCGCATAAGAAATATTTATCAATGGATTGATGCAGAAATTCTTAATATTACTGAGATGAATGCAAACATCATGAGGACATGTGACAACCAAGTGATCGAGAGAGAGAGAAAGAGGGAGGAGAGTGGGGAGAGAGGGAGAAGGAGAGAGGGAGAGAAAGGAGAGAGGGAGAGAAGGGGGTGCGGAAGTCAGAATGATTTGTTTGTTCTTCCTGGAACTTCTTTTTTTGTAAGAATAATAATGAGTCATGAATCCACTATTATAAGATAAGTGAATTCAAAAGGAGTCAGTCATTGAGGCTGCACAGCTCCTAATTGGCTACAGTGAAGGCAAATTATTCAAGGAAAGGTAAAGAAAAATGATCCATGCACACAGCCTCTATAGGAAAGAAAAAAAATATCCAATTGATTTTCTTCCCTTTTCTGCTTCTAAAGTATACCAAAGTTCACTGTGATCTTAATATTCCCCAGAACAGACACCTCTGAGCAGAGAGCAGGCCTTAGAATGGCCCACCCCTGTTTAGCTCCAGCAGAACCTTCTACTCTTTCACAAACCTCCCATCCAATTCAAAGAACCCTGACAACTTTCCCTCAGGCTTGGGTTCTAACCAGCAGCTTTTCCATACAGCCAGGCCTAGCATTCCTAGCCATTCTCACCGTGTTAGCCAAATCCGGCTCCTCTGCCTGGAGTCCTGGTCAGTTCACACCACACTCCCTGCCCTTGCTTCCTCTTTCCAGGTGAGCTGAATGAGGCACACAGGAGTGAACAACACACCAAAGTCACATGGCAGGCAGTGGCAGAGCCAGAACTTGAATCCAGGCCCCTTATGACTCATCAGGCTACATTGTCCCCCTATCCCGTGCCCTCTGCAAGCCTCCAGAGTGCTCTGGGCAGTAGACCCAAGCCCCAGTGGCCTCCCGCTTATATTCACTAATAAGCACTGTTATATCTGGTCTGTGTCTTGTTGAGCATCCCTCACTGAGCACTCAACCTGAGCATCTCAAGAAGCCTGAGTTCCAACCCAGTGACTCCCCTGCATACCCCTCCCTCCTAGCTGCCATCTTGAGCTGCTTTGCACCTTTCAGGGTGACGACGACTGTGCCCTGGTCCACGCCCCCTGTGAGCTGAGTAGCTGAGTCTAAGGAAACGCAGCAGTCAATTTCTAATGCTGAACTTCAGGCCAAACTCACCATGTGCCTCTATTTTGTCCTTTCATTTTGGAGATGTCCCCAGTGTAAATGATCCATGGGTTTATGTTTTCAAGCATTTTCAGAAAATAGCAAATTTACATCCTACGTAACTCACAGAAATTTTCAGATGAAGTTTTTGTGGTCTCGTTGAAAGAATTGATGCCACACAGACCTGGGTTCACTTCCTGCACTGCAGCCTTGTGTGATCTGGGGCAAGTTACTCAACCCCTCTAACCCTCAGCTTCCTTATCTGGAAAAAAAGGAGGCATAATCTCCTCCTCGAAGGGCAGTTGCTGGCTTAGGGATTAAATGAATGGATGTCTGTCCTCTCTTTTCTCAGATCACCTTATTTGAAATTGCAATCAACAACCTCCACCTGCACTCCTCATCCATTCCCCCTTTGCTGTTTTACTTTTACAGAGTACTTACCGCCTTGTAGCACGCTCTGTCCTCTACTCATTATATGTGGTGTCTGTCTCTCACCACTAGACTGTCAGCTCCATGAGGGCAGGGATTTTCATCTGTTCTGCTCACTGCTGTGCCCACAGCAATCATGACAGTGCAAGAAGTCAATCTACCTTGTTAATGAATGAACCCATGACTACTGCCTGCTACAGCGTGGGTGTTCAGAAAGGGTGGTCCCTTCACACTGCCGAAGGATTATTCTTCCTGCATGGTGAGCTGTGGTGGCCAAAGCATTAATTTTTTTAACATTCTAAAAAATAAATAATGAACTCAATACAGAGGAAGGAGTGAGAGAAAAGAGGGAGGGATGGAAGGAGGGAGAGAGAGATGGAGAGACAGAGAGAGACGAAGAGAGACTGAACGCATAAAGGACAATAATAAAAAAGGTAATGGAAACAAAAAGTGCTTGGAGAGAAAACAAATGCCTGAGAAGAAAGTGCCGGGGGTGCAAGTCCTCTAAATAGATCCTGGCCACACATTCCTCCCTCCACACCATCTAAAGTGTCTGTCACAGATCCTGGAGGAGAGCTTCCCTTGAGTGTTCGCTTTCAGGTTGAGGGGAGGAGAAGATATAGATCCAGACTGATAATGCAAGAAATATTTCATCAAAATGCAATGTCTCCTTTTAACCTCAAATATAAGTATTTTGGTCAAAAACCCATATTCAAACGCAATAGGCATTGTACGTTTCCAGGTTAGTTCGCAGCCATAGATGGGACAATTCCTTCACTCATTTATTTTATTGGTGAAATCTTTCATGAGCCCCTGTAAAGCGCCAAGCACCAGGCCATGAGGTGAGGACATCATAGGAAGCAGCGTCCTTCAGGGTCACTGCCCTTGTTGAACCCCGATTCACATTATTTGAATCCCAATTCACATAATCTCACATGTATATAAATTACAGCTCTGATAAGTGCTATTCACAGGAGATGCATGAGACGTGAGCTCATAATACTGGGATTCTAGCTAACCAGGGAAGGCTTCCCTGAGGAGGTGAGATGGGAGTGAAGACCTGAAGGATGAATAGGAGTTAACCCAGGTGAAGAGAGGAAGAAAGGACATTCCAGGTCGGAGGGCAGCATGTCCAGAGATAGGCAAGGAAGGAATGAGACAAGTACCAAGAGAAGGCCAGGGTGGATAGGAAATTGAGAGGGGTGGGGGTGGGGGAGTGGCAGGGAGGTGATGCTGGATGGGGTGGGAGGGGCAAGTGGAAGTGGTCAGGACCCAAAGGGCTTTGTTAGTCTTGTTAAAAGGTACTGTTCTGTTATGTTTTTTGGCTTCTTGCTTATAAGCTGTGTGACCTTGGGTTAGTCAATTCTGTCTCTGTGACTTATACTCACCTACAGAATGGGGATAAAAATACCTGCCTTTATAGTTGTTGTAAGGATTAGAGCAGCTGTTTCCTTTTTTTCCTTTCTTTCTTTCTTTCTTTTTTTAAGAGACAGAGTCTCACTCTTTCACCCAGGCTAAAGTGCAGTGGCATGATCATAGCTCACTGCAGCCTTGAACTTGAGGGCTCGAGTGATCCTCCCGCCCCAGTCTTTGAAGTAGCTGAGAAGACAGGCACAAACCACCACACCGGGCTCATTTTTAAGTTTCTTGTAGAGATGAGGTGTCACTATGTTGGCCAGGCTGGTCTCGAACTCCTGACCTCCAGTGATCCTCTGACCTGAGCCTCCCAAAGTGCTGGGAGTACAGGCATGAGCCTCTGTGCCTGGCTCTTTTCCTGCTTTGCCATGCTGCTTTTGCTTCCACGCCGATCTGAATACAGTGGTTTCTTAGGCTTCTCAGCTACCCATGACAGTTCAGAGAAGGGTAGAAATAGACTCAAATAACTTTCAATCAACAAAATTTAAAAATGTGTTGACAGTGGGTGCCCACCCTTTGTGAAACCTAGGAAGGCAGTGGTGAACAAGTTCCTAAGCCTGCTTCCAAGACCCTCCAGGGGAGTCCTAGCAGGGGACCCTAAAGAATAAGAATCTTGCAAAATGGCTCTGTTTCATCCTAAACATTTGAGACAGCCCCATACCCTAGTGCCACCTCTCCTTATTACCCTCCCACAAATTCAGAGAGATTCTTGGCATATTTTACAATCAGTTAGAATTATCGAGGATTTCAGCTGCAATTTGAATGAGGCTCAGTTATAACACCAGATTTTTTGAAAATAGGAATAAGAGATGTTAACTGTGCTCCCCAATGCCAGGAAATGCATGTCACTAGCTGTGGGATTGCTGGTGAGCTGTGATGGCCTAGCCAGCCCCCAGTCCTTTCTCCTGGGTACATAAAAGGCTTTATTCTCCCAGTTCCATATTCTCTCAGTTCTAAGACACCGCTAATTGTAAAATGACCTATCTACCAAAAACAACCTTCAGGGGAGAGGGGGACAAATTTAATGTTCCACATTAATTATAAAATACACTCTAATTTCAAAAATCTTGCAACTTAAAATACGTGCCTTAGAATCAAAAGAAGACGGTCAGCTATCTTGCTGCAGGGAGAAACGTAGGCAGGGTGCTAAGAAAGCCCAGAGGATTTCTCCAGCATGCAGCTGGTGCCTGCCCCGTGACTCAGGAAGCAGTATAGAGCAGAATGTGGCCTTACCAGCAACTTGCTTGAGGAGGAAAAGGGTGATGGTTGCTCTTTTCCAACAACTGTTCCCGAGTATTTGCCAGGTACTGTGTGGGACTCTAGGATAGAGTTGAAAGACTCAATCTCTGCCCTCAAGGAATTCAGTCTAGTAGAGGAGATACCCCAGTGAACAGACAATGATAACTGCACAGCATGAAATGTACACACAGGGGATTCTGGGAGCACAGGGATTGGGGAGGAAGGGATGCCAGGGAGGACTGAGTTCTCAAGGATGCAGAGTATGGGTGAGCAAGCTAAGGAAAGAAAGAGCACTTCAGACAGCAGGAACAGCATGTGCAGAAACAGATGCCCATATGTTGGGCATTGGCAATGCCAATGGTCCCATGGAAGGTAGAAAGCAGAAAGGGGTGAGGCTGGAAGGCAGCACAGATGTGACCCCAAAGGCACAGAAATGCCTCACAGAGACATTTGTGTTTCAGCAAGAAAGAAAAGGGAAGCCCAGAAATGTAGGAAGCCAGGTAGGATCATCACAACTGGCTTTTCCACTGTCTAGGTCACTGGTTGTTGAGGGCTTAATGGATGGGATGAGGAGTGGGTCGGAGCTGGTGAGACTTGCTGAGCAGGTGAGAAGGTGGTTGCAGTGACCAGGTGACTTGCACTAAGTTAGTCATAGTAAACAGAGAGTAAAGGGGAGAAGGGAGATTGTAAGTGATGTACAATAGAGGGACGTCCAGTCTCCCCTTCTCTTCTCACTTCCCAGCATAACAAGCATGACTGAACACATACTATGTGCTAGGCCCTCCCATTATAAATATGTGGCTACAGAAAGTCTCTATTCAAATATCACCTTCTCAAGGAGCCTTCCTGGCCACCCTGTCTACAGTAGCCCCCCAAGTCCTGTCCCCTTTTTTCTTTTTTTTAGACAGAGTCTCGCTCTGTTCCCCAGGCCGGAGTGCAGTGGTGCAATCTTGGCTCACTGCAGCCTCCGTCTGCTGGGTTAAAGCGATTCTTATGCCTCAGCCTCCCGAGTAGCTGGGATTACAGGCGCACACCACCATGCTCATCTAATTTTTGTATTTTTAGTAGAGACGGGGTTTTGCCATGTTGGCCAGGCTGGTCTTGGACTCCTGACCTCAGGTGATCCACCCACCTCGGCCTTCCAAAGTGCTGGGATTACAGGCATGAGCCACTGCGCCTGGCTTCTTTTTTAACTTTCTATTTTTATTTTTTTAGCACATACACGTTTCTCACCCGAGTCCCCCTGTAAGACTGGAAGCCCCATGAGGGCAGGGACCATGTCTGCCTTGTCCATCACCATCTCCCCAAAGTCTTGTCTAATTTCTGGCACTAAGAAAGTGCTTGGGAGCTAGGTGTCAAATGAACAAATAAAGAGGTGGGGCCTGGCCTCTGGGAGTTGCCCACCTAGTGAAGGAGATGGGCTTTTAAACAAAAACTCCAGGCATCCATTGACCAGTCTTTTCTCCTAAGCTTGGCTGAAACCACATGCTGAAAAACCCTTGGTAACAAGCAGGTGTTTCCCCTGCAACCTGGGAGGTCCTCTGTGGTGCCTCCTGGGTCCCAGCTTTGCCATAAAAGCTGATAAGTCACTGCCTGCTGGGAAGCAGTCATCTTTTCTCTCGATTGCAATCCTTGTTAGTTACTACCGGGCCCAGAGGCACTGACTTAGCAACCCTGGGTTTGCCTTTGCGGAGTGCCGTCCCACTTCCTTACTGACACTATATTCATTCACTCTTTCCTGAACTTCTTTGACCTTGGGTAACCTTCCTTCTGCTAACAAGCATGCCAGGGATCAGGTACAAGATCCCAGGTGCATGGTTGCTGGAGCCTCGTTGTAGGAAGAATCCACCCGTTGTTTTGCCACCCCCTCCATCATGCAACTTCAATGCCCCAGTGCCAGCCTCTCTGACCTTGCACCAGGCAAAACTCACTGGAGACCAGCCACTGCTGACCCCTAGACCAATTCTTATCCCAGTTTTGCCCCATGGCTCTCCTGTCTCATTTTCTCTGCTTAAAGGATGTATGCACTTTTTTCTATCATATTTTCCCCCAACCTGGATCTCTCTATCTCTGATAAGGGATACATGTTATCCTTTCTCCTTCCTGAATTTTCCCTAGTGTTGATAGCTCTTGTCTCCATTTTCCTCCACCATGTTTGCAGAGTAGGTAATCCTGAAAAACAACAGTTCTGCCATCACTTCAATACTAATAGTAACAATAATAATAATAGGTAGTCATTCGTTGAGTGTTTCCTTTGTGCTAAGCACTGTTTTAGATGCTCTCCAGAGGCTCTTATTTAATCTTCACAATTCTGAAGATAGGTGCTGTGATACCCATTAACTCCATCTTAAGAGGCTCAGAGATGTTAAGTAACTTGCCCCAGGTCACACAGCAAGTGGCAGAGCTGGGATTCCAACCCAAGCCTGTCCAACCCTAAAACCTGTGTACAGCCTTCTATGACACTAATTATATCTTCCATTTTCTCTTGGCCCCCAAGTCTATAAATAAACTTCTTTCAGATGTTGAGGGCAATGCTGAACAGAAATGCTGTTTGTATTCCCTTGCATGATGAAGTCTTCAGCATTTTGAGCTTATCCAGGGCAGGGTGGGGGAATAGTGAAGGGACTGCCAGATTTCCTCACTGCTTTGAAAACAGAAGTTCCCTCAAAATGCAAAGACATCAGTCTCCTTGCAGTTTGTGAAGGTGGGGAAGTGAATACAGATACTCCCTCTCCCCTGCCTTCTGCCCAAAGGCCCCTTTCCCAGCCACATCCTACTTTGTCTCCAGGACTTAGTGAAGTTGTCACATCTCTCTGCTGCCTCCCATCCTGCTCCCTCCCACCTGGGGTCTGCTCCCTCCAGATCCCAGCATCTAATATCTTTTATGTTGCTTGTTTCCATTCCTGTGTCTTCCTCTAGATCATGAGTTCCCTCATCTATTTCTTCAACAAAATTTACCAAGTTACTACCATTGCCAGGTGCTGTCCTAGGAAGAGGTGTGAACAAGCATGAAGTGTTTAGGGAACCACTTGAGGTTTATACTATTGCGGGAGAACAAGGTATGGGAGAGGAGGTAGGGGAAGGTGTTAGTAACGAGGGATGAGATTGGGCAAAGACCCCATCACAAATCAATGATTATACGGTGAGATTGCTCAGTGTTTGTTGAATGAATGAGTGAGTGAATATAGAAAAAAGACATAGCACAAAGCTTGACATCTGGGATTAGGATGCCTGTTTAATCTCAGATTTTTCCCATCATCGTCATCATCATCATCACCATCAGGAGGCATTCTTTCCCAGTGAGGCCTGGAGTTCATGTCAGCTCACATCTGACAGCCTGGGTTCAAATCTCACCCCTGTCACTTATGAGCTATGTTCCCTTGGACAAGAAATATAGCCTAAGTCTATTTTTCACGTGTAAAATGGGGATAATCATTGTGTCTCCCTCCTGAATTGCTTGTGAAATTTTGGTGGGATGCTCCACATAGACTGCTTACCGAGGTGCCGGCATACAGTGAGCACTTGACAAATGTCGGGTGCTGTCGTTACCAGTGGTGTGTTTATTATTTATGACGTTAGCAATTGCAAAGGGTGATTGGCAAGCGAGTTGTGCTTGGCCCTCAAATGTTCTACAAATTGAAAACTTTCCCATAAAAATCCACATTTTTGGTTCCCTTGGGGGAAAAAAAAAGATTTTTGTAACCCTGGGCCCTATCCCTGCTTGGCAGCCATCAGCAAGAGCTGGGCAGCAGATGTCTCTTCTGTGCGGCAGGTGCCTCGCACTTCCCCCTGAGTCCCCACTGCTCCCGAGTGTCTTACGTGGCTTACATGGCTGCTCCGCTCCACCGTGCGTGGCCGTTTCCTGGCCTCTGTAGGCGTTGAAGTTTGCAAATCCTCCTTTATGCCTATGGCAAATTAGAGGTAGAGTCTTTGTCTTTTGACAGCTGAAGACAGAACTAAAACGACACCAGCGCAGACAGGGCGTAGCAGCTCACAGAGACAGAGGGAAGAAAGCCGTGCATCTGTAAATAAATGCATAAATATCCCACATTCCTGAGCAGGGCCTGTTGATAAGATTCAGGTGGAAGGCTAGCCTCATCTACTCCCTTTTAAAGAACCTCCCCAGGGTGAGTTGTTGCTTTTAAAGAGAGAGACGCTCACCCATTTTAGGCCACCCTGGCAGCTTCCTTTCAGAGGCTGACATTTTCTGACCTTGACCCCAGTTCGGGAAGCACGCCCTGTTGTGGTGGCCAGCCACGTGGCATGCTTTATTCAATAACTGAATGCCAGGTGCCAAGGCGACAGGCCACGCTGTTGGTGCTGGCTGCAGAGAGATGGGAGGGAGACCTGCTGCAGGACCGAGAGATTTACTACTTCTCATTTCTACCTTGGAAGGCTTCAAGGAGAAGAGAGAAATTTTCATTTTCTGGGTAGGAAAAATTGTCCAGTAATTGCCCAGAAAGAATATTAACTTAAAGACCTGTCATTTGAATCTCAAAGAATGGTCAGACCTGAATTAACTTGATAATTTTGAATGTTTAATGTAAGCCAGACTCTGTGCTAGTTCACAGATCACAGAAACGAATCAGCTGCCGAGGGGAGTCTGCCCTTCCTCTTCCCAGTCTCTCTTGCCGATTTTATTTTCTTCGTTGGATTTTACGTTCTCTGAATTTGTCTACTGTATGTATTATTTCTAATTGGAATGTGAGTTCCATGAGACCAGGGTCCTTGTCTGTGTTATTTACTTGCCATAGCCCAGGGACTGAGAGCAGAGCCTGGCACACAGTAGGTGCTTAGTAAATGTTTTTTGGGTGTCAGAAGACACGCCCCTGCTCTGAAGGAGACCAAAGCCTAGAAGAGACAGGCAGGTATCAAAACCATTACCAGTGAGCTCAGGGACTTGATGAAGGTACAAGTAAAGGCGAGAAAAGAGAGCAACTTTATTTGAGGAGGTCAGGAAAGAGGTCCTAAAGGCCCTCTGCAGTGGGTTCTGCAGAACGAATAAGAGTTCGCCAACAGTAGAACAAAGGAGATAGGCCCAAAACAGATGAAGAAAATGAAATCACCCAAGACTGTCCCCAAAAGGATGAGGTCAAGGAGAGAGCAGAGCACTTGGTCTAGAGCAGCACCCTCAAAACTTTAATGTGTACACAGATCACCTGGGGATATTGCTGAAATGCAGATACTGATTTGGGGCTCCAGGTGGGGGCTGAGACTCCATTTCTGGTGCTCAGGTGAGGCTGATGCCACAGGTCTGCAGACCACAGTTTGAGAAGCAAGGCTTCAGAGCATGGCCAGCGGGTTCTGGCAGACGAGGATCTAAACCCCACCCCTGCCACTGGCGGGCTGGGCCTGTTTCTTTGCCTCTACCATGAGGATAACCACCTTCTTCCCAGGCACCAAATAAATTCAGAGTGCATAGATCTGGGAAAGCCATTAGTTCAGTCCCAGCACCTCTATCAGTCCATTTCATTTCAGCTACATTTTTTTTTTTTTTGAGACAGGGTTTCACTCTGTCGCCCAGGCTGTAATGCAGTGGTGCAATCATGGCTCACTGCAGCCTCAAACTGTTGGGTTCAAGCAATCCTCCTACCTCAGCATCATGAGTAGCTGGGACTACAAGTGTGCACTACCACAGTGAGCTAATTTTTTTTTTAAGAGATGGGACCTTGCTGTGTTGTCAAGCCTGGTCTCAAATTTCTGGGCTCAATCGATCCTCTCACCTCGATCTCCCAAAGTGCTGGGATTACAGGGCATGAGCCACTGCACCCAGCCCATTTCAGCTAACATTATCATTTAAGGTTAAATGAGGTGACCAGAGATATAAGAAGAAAGAGTGATTTTCCCCGAGAGCTACTGTTTGAGAGTCTCCTGTGTGCTGGGCCCTGGGCTGAGGACCACGTGTCTGTCACCTTCCCTGGCTGCACAGCACTCTGTAACATGGGTGTTAGGATTCTCATTTTACCCATTATATACCAGTGGGAGTGTATGTTTCCTATTGCTGCTGTAATAAATTACACGAACTCAGTGCTTTAAACAACAAAAACCTATTATCTGATGGTTCTGGATGTTGGAAGTCTAACCTGGGTCTCACTGGGCTAGAACCAAGGTGTGGGCAGGGCTACATTCCTTCCGGAGGCTCTTGGAAGAATCTAGTTGCTGGCCATTTCTAGCTCCTACAGGCTGCCTCCTTCCCTGGCCTGTAGCCACTTCCTCTGTCTTTAAAGCCAGAGTTGTTGAACAGAGTCCTTCTCGTGATTCTCCTGCTTCCCCCCTCACACCTAAGGGCCCTGGGGATTACCACGTGCCCACCCAGATAATCCAGGATAATCTCCCTCTCTTACAGTCCGCTGATTAGCAGCCTTAATTCCATCTGCAACCTTAATCCCTTTTCCCATGCAACGTGGCGCACTCACGGGCTACAGGAATTGGGATGTGGGCATCTTTGGGAGGCTGTCATTCTGCCGACCACAGGGAATGTCTACCCAAAGAATCCCCCTAATGCCACAAGCTCAGAACAGCACACCTGGAAAAGGCTTTAGAGCTTGTACCAGGAAGGATTCAATTTGACAATAAGCCACAGAAAAATAAAACTAACAGTGGTTTAAATAAGACAAAGAGTTTGTTCACAACCTAGTGTCACAACCTCGGAATAGTACACCTGGAAGAGATTTTTAGAGATGATATCAAGAAGGATTAGATTTGATGACAAGTAACAGAAAAATTAAATTAGCAGTGTCTTAAACAAAACAAAAAGTTTATTCTCTTTCAAGTAAACAAATCTGGGGGTGTAAAGTACAAGGCTGGTCTGGAGGCTCCACAAACCGGTCAACAATGCAGACCCCTGCTCGCTCCCCACTCCATCATCCCCACAGTGGATCCTTCAACCTCACAGTCAAGTAGGGCTGCCAGAGCTCCAGCCACTGCCTTCACATCCCATGGATCAAGGTGGAGGATGGCACAAAAAGACAAGGGCAAAGGGCACCTGTCACCTGGCTCCTGAGAAGGCTTCCTGGAAGGTATCACACAACATTTTTGCCTTAGTTTCATTGGGCAGAAGTTTGCTACATGACCACACATTAACTATAGGGAAATCTTGAAAAGATAACCTTTATTCTAGGTGGCCACATGCCTGGAGGAAAACTCGAGTTTCTGTTGCTATGGGAAAAGGAGAGAGGGAAGTTGACTAGCGGCGACTCCACAGGGCTCATCTAGTCCAAATCCTCACCTTGACTTTGAAGAACATGAAGCCCAAAAAGGAAGGGACTTGGTCATGCCACGGAGTCAGCAAGTGGCAGTGCAGGGACTAGAACCCATGTGCCTGGGTCCCAGGCAGCAAGTAGTGTGGGGTCTCCAGCACCTGACACGGTCCCTGGCACATAGTAGCAGCTCACTCATGCTTGTGGGATGGAAGGCACTGTGCCATTCCACCACCACAATATTCCCTCCCGGTCACAGCCTCTGCTGCTGCCTCTTTGAGGGTGGATAAAATCCCCACCTCTGGGAGTCAGGCCCATTGCATGCCTGAGTCTGTTTATCCGCCTTCCTCCCTCTTACATGCCAGCTGATACCCTTGGGGGAGCTCCGGGCTCCCCTATCTCTCCCACAAAGTCATCAAATCCAAGGGCCCTTCCGCATGAAAGAGCTGCAGGATTTGGCCAAAGAGAAGCCTGAAACAGCACCAAGAAACGGAGGTTTTTCCTTCTTCTGGACTTGCTCTATGACAGGGTCATCTCCTTAGAGATGAGCCTTTATATCTGAGGAGGGTTGTGGCAGCGAGCTGTTGCTGTTGTCTTGGTATGCCTTGGTGTCTGTTTTGACATGGTGAAGGGATTAGACAGGGGCCCATCCAAGCCAGGAGTGGTGGCCACTCTCCCCTTTCTCCTGCCAGCCTCAAAGCCAAAGAGGCTCCACCCTCAGACATTTGCAGCCTCTGCCA
Organism: Gorilla gorilla gorilla; assembly: GCF_029281585.2. NCBI lineage: Eukaryota > Metazoa > Chordata > Mammalia > Primates > Hominidae > Gorilla > Gorilla gorilla. The sequence goes on along the minus strand of NC_086018.1, from coordinate 34,681,903 downwards.
GTTCAGATGTCGGCAAAGATCCGGACACTTTCTTGTGCTTCTCTGTTTTCAAGTCTCTGTCTCCTCAACCAGGTGGCAAAGCCCTTGAGACATGGATGGTGTCACATTTACCTCTGTGACCGGCTGTCCGGCACAGTGCCTGGCACACCTCAAGCTCTTGGTGAATAAATGGGGATAGGCCAATCAGTCAGAATTAAATAGCTAAGGCAGGGTCTGGCACATAGTAGGATCTCAGCAAAAATAATAATAGTAATAATGAACAAAATAAGAAAAGGAGAAAGGATGGAAAGACGGACGGAGGAAGGGAGGAACAAATTAGTTCGTGCCTTGGCTTCCCGTGGAATCAGCCGCTCCTAGGGCAGGCGGCTCTCCCCGCCTTGGTCCTGGAACAGCGGAATCCTTCCCCTGAGGACTGAGTTCACAGGAGAACATAAGAACCCGGCCGGAAAGGTCTGTTTCAAAAGGCCTGTCCTCCGGCTTGAGAACACTGTGCCTCTGGGGCTTCCCGATGGGCCTCGGCAGCCGAGGTGCCTGACACCAGGGTTACCAGGACGCGGCCAGAGGCAGAACGTGTGGTGTGGGTGAGGTGGGGGCAGAGCGATGGGGGTAAAGGAAGCCAGCTGCCACCCCAGGTGTAAGTCAGTGGCTTTGCAGAGCACGAGAGGACAGGAGCCAGAGGTGGGTCCATGGGAAGGATGACGGCGGGCAGAAGCTCAGCATAGCGAGGTGGCACAGGGTGGGGAAAGAGCGTGAGAAGGCGGGCAGAGGCCCCCGGGAGAGATGGAAGCTGCCTGGGCGCGGGCGGGCCCCTCTCAGAGCAGATGGAACGCTGGAGCCCAGAGGGTCCACGACAGTTGGTCAGAGCGAAGAGGAACAGCAGCAGGATGCAGAGAGAGGCCTGCCCGCCCCCAGGCTGGGAGAGACACCCCCTGCCGCCCCCAGAAACGCTGCCCAGGGAGAGCTCTCTGAGACACAGAGAACACAGAGAAACCAGGCGGGGCATGGATATTTGTGGACTGAGCGATGAGAGGAAGCTGCAAAGCTTGTGGCTGGAGCCCAGGCTAAAATTACAGGCCAGAGTCTCAGACGACAGGACCACACACCACCGCAGCTCAGGACCAATAGATTTTCCCTAGAACCCAACCACTTCCTGCCCTACTTTCTTCCCGGATTGATTGGGCAGCGCAATCCAGCAGAAAGAGCCCGGTTTGGGCATCAGACAGACCTGGGTTTGAATCCTGATGCACTCTGCCACCTCGGGCAGGGTGCTTCATCTCTCTGAACCACTGTTTCCTGTCCACCACATGCACACACAAAAACAGAAATAAATATGCTTCTCAAGCAGTGTGTTATAAAAATTAAAATAAAATCTGTATAAAGGAGTTGCATACTGAGTGAAGGCTCAAAAGATAGTGCTGTTGTTTTAAATCAGGACTGTTATTAATCAAACACATATCTTTTTTTACTTTTTTTTTTTTTTTTTTGAGACAAGGTCTCGCTCTGTTGCCCAGACTGGAGCGCAGTGGCACAATCTTGGCTCACTGCAGCCTTGACCTACTGGGCTCAAGTGATCCTCCTACCTGAGCCTCCTGAAGAGCTGAGACTACAGGGGTGCACCATCACACCGGCTAATTTTTTTGAATTTTTGTGCAGATGGGGTTTCGCCATGCTGCCCAGGCTGGTCTCAAACTCCTGAGCTCAAGGGATCCACCCACCTCGGCCTCCCAAAGTTCTGGGATTACAGGTGTGAGCCACTGCACCCAGCCTCAAACATGTATCTTTGAATCGATCCCCTGTTTAAATCGAGCCTCATCCTAAGCAATAGTACCCAAGAAATCACTGGTTCAATTCACTAGTTATATTTTTAACATGCCTTCAAAATACTTAGCTTAAAGCTATTTAAATGTTCATCCCTATACCACCTAAATTCATCTCAGGTACCACAATGGCCCACCATTCACTTTGCAAAAGCGTTGTTCCTACTGATAAACCATCCACAGGGTTTGAAAGACATGGAGAGACGGGTGGCTCTTCAGCCCCATTACTCATCAGCTTTTTTCTTTAGGTGATAAAAGAGACGCTGCCATAGAAAGTGAAAAGAAGGTCAGAGGCCAATTCACAGAAGTCGCCTGGACTCCAAGGGCCTTTCTGAGGCGTCGGGAGCACTCGGTTCTTAGTTACAATTTGACCCATTCCTCCATCTAGAAAGGAAGGTGGTGTGGACGATAGCCAGGGGTCGCGGAGGGTGGAGAGAGAGAGAGATGCTGCCTCCCTTGTTGACACACTGATTTGTGCTGAAGGATTTTCCCTTTGGTTTCCTCCAGGGTGTTCAGGAGATGCCCCCTCCCAAGACACCATCAGAACAAGAGGAATTAGCTCTCCCTGTCAACCAGCAGGGAAGGAATTTCTTTCTCCACCCTAGAGCCTTCCAAGCATAGAAGGATTTACCTCTGGTAGGAGGAGACGTTTTCTTGGAAGAAGCTGTAAGATTTCTCCATAATGATCATACCTGAGTGGGGGGAGGAAAGGCAGTTTTGTCATAACAGGAATGACTGTCTCCCATAACAATAATGACAAAAAGGATTTGGGGTATTTAGGAAGGGCTGGGATAATATGACTCACAAGCCTAAGAGAGATAGTGTAGGATTTTAGGAACCCAGGTGCTGGGTCAGAGAGAATGCAGGCATTTCCTTCCTGACTCTTAGTCCTGACTCAATCTCTTAGATCCAAGGGCTTCATCCACCATCATCTATAAAGCAAAGGCTAATCCTGAAGTATTGGACTTTGACCCGAGGGTGTTTATTTCAGAGATCCAGCACTGTCTTGTTAGACCCTAAACTGCTGAGAAGTGACATAGCTACTTCTTATACAGTTGAATGAATTAACACATAATTATGGATATAAACTAATTTCTGAGTATTAATGTGGGGGCCTGGAAATAAATCACAGAATATCTTGTCTATACAGCAATGAGATGCCAGGAAAGAAAGACAGGATGCTGCAAAGGAAGCGCTGAGAGCAAATGCACTTACCCTTTGGAGGGCCCGGAGCGATCATGAGCTAGTTGGCTGTAAGAGCCCCCTTTGGGATGGCAGGCATGGGGGAAGTAAGCGTTCTCGCAATGAAGCTGATGGGATTTTAATAGCCAGACAGATGGCCTGAGAGAAAAAAAAAAGGAAGATTTTTTTAAAATGAAGGAAAACACTTCCATAGCTTCCCTTCAATTAAAAGAAAGTGAGAGCCGTCCATGCCGGGAAGATTTGTCACCATTATTAATATTGTCAGTCTGGATTTCCTTTAAATAACTGTATGATTGAGCATCAGTAATAAACCAGGGCAGCATCTTCAAACAAATTAGAGGGTGTGACTCTCTACTGACTTTCTATTCAATTTTGATTGTGTTGGCTTCATTTGGTCTCACAATTTAATAATGATCCCAAATAATTGTGTTGTTATTATTCTTGTTTATACAGTCAAACGTTTACCACTTATTGGATTCTTTAGTGTCCATCCTCCTAAGAACTTCAGGTTCTATACAAGTCACCACTGAGTAGCCAGCATATCTAAATCTGAATCAAGAAACCTGGGAAGAAGTCGGGAGTGGGGTGGGGGGAGGGGAATACAAGATAAAAAGGAAATGTTTGAAAAGAAGGAGAGGATGGAGAGGAAAGGAAGGGAAGAAAAACACTACCTATTGAGCACCCTCCTGTATGCCAAAGGTTTTACTTTATCCCCACAACCACCATGCAAAATCTGTTTTAGGCTTCTCTTCCTCCTTCTGCAGAGGAGGAAACGGAGGTGCTGAGAGATTAAGCGATTTGCCAGAGTCCCACAGCTAACAGGGGCAGAGGTGGGAGTTGGGTTTGGGACTCCGTCTCTTCACTGGCTTCACTCCTGCAAGGGCCTTCAAGCCCTGCGTCTTCTCCCCCAAGTCTCAGCCAAGCTGTGGGAACCCTCCCCAGCTTAGAAATGAGCTGTCTCGTAGCATTCCTGCAGTGTGTAAAGGAGCAGAAATTGACATAGGAATTCTGCCTCTTGGTCTGCTGTTACACTTCCCTAGTTCAATTCTCAGAGTCTCCTGATGGCTGAGCACCGTGAAGATGGGCTGATGGTAGAGGGAGAGTTGGTCCCTGAGAGCGTGCAGACTTGGCATCCTTTGGCCATACCAGAAATGGACCCAATAGAGAGTGGGGGAAGTAATTATCTACAGGAAACATACACATGCCATGCATCCAGCTACCATGGGCTGGATCCTCTGGGATCTACTGTATAGTCCTTATTTTTTCATTCAGTTCCCACAACCACCCTGTATGGCAGGGTGGTGGTACAGATGAGAGAACTGAAGCCAAAAGAAGTCAAGTGATTTCTTTTTCAGGTTGGTCATTGGTGGTGCAGGGATTTAAACCCTAGTCCAGCCAATGGATTCCAAACACAAATGGTCAACTTTACTTCAGCATCAGTGTGATGAGTTTTGACAAGAGACAAAAGGAAAGGGTGGGAGAAATTAGAAATGTAACCCAAAAATATATTTGGAATAAAAGTGGCTGCCCCCAAAAAAATGGATTTAATTCTGTTCCTGCCCAAATGCTGATGCTCAAATTTAATTCAGTAAGCATTTACAGGATGTCAACAATGTGCAGATCATTATGCTAAAGAGCCAGGTGCTGACAAAGATTCAAATTCCCTGTCTTCTCCCTTTTTAAAGACTTTTGACTCTGAATAAAAAGATGTACCCCTTTTCCCACAAAGAGAAAAAATCATGTAGTTGCTCTTCCTTATGCTATCACCAGGTAGGAAAAGTCCAGTCTCTGCGAGGGCTTGGAAGCATTCTCTATATTCTAAGGTGCTGCATCAGTTACTTTTAGGCCCTAAGCACTAAACCAACAGAAAGAAGGTGGAGGGATGAAGACAAACTAAAAGGGAAGAGCCATGGAAATACAACCAACAAGCAAAAGAAAATGATCCATCGATTAATAGGCAGACAGATGAATAGATAGATGATAGATAGATCTTTAGCTTCTAACTTACTCGTGAAAAACATACAAATTCTTAAAGTAATAAAAAAGAATAATTTTTCTGTTTTTCATTCTCATTCTTTTTAATGGATAAATGTATAAATAAAGAAGTTGACAGGAAAAGAAAAGAATCTGAGACATAAAGGCCAGAATCAGAGTTTTTCAGATGTGCTGCTGGTGGTGGTGATGATGGTGATGGTGGTGGTGGTGATAGTGATGGTGATGGTGGTGGTGATGGTGGTGGTAGTAATTGTAACCATGATGCAGGTGGCAGTAATCATGAAGGTGGTGGTGATTGATGGTGATAGTAACGGTTGTGATAAAGATGGTGGTGATGAAGGTGGTGGTAGTGGTGGTGGTGATGGTGATGGTAGTGGTGATGGTGATGGTGGTAGTGGTGATGGTGGTGGTGATAGTGGTGATGACGGTGGTGGTGGTGGTGATGGTGATGGTGGTGGTGATGGTGGTGATGGTGATGGTGGTGATGGTAGTGGTGGCAATGGTGGTGGTGATGGTGGTGGTGGTGGTTTTGGTAGTGGTGGCAGTAGTAGTGATGGTGATGGTGGTGATGGTGGTGGTGGTGGTAATGATGGTTGTGGTGATGGTGGTGGTGGTAGTATAGTGGTGATGGTGGTGGTGGTAATTATAGCCATGATGCAGGTGGCAGTGATCATGAAGATGGTGGTGATAATGATGGTGGTGTTAGTGGTGGTGATGGTGGTAGTAATTATAGCCATGATGCAGGTGGTGGTGATCATGAAGGTGGTGCTGATGGTGGTGGTAGTAATTGTAACCATGATGCAGGTGACAGTGATCATGAAGGTGGTGGTGATTGATGGTGGTAATAATGACTGTGATAAAGATGGTGGTGATGAAAGTGGTGATGGTGATGGTGGTGATGGTGGTGGTGATGATGATGGTGATGATGGTGGTAGTGATGGTGGTAGTGATGGTGGTGGTAATCGTGGTGACAGTGATGGTGGTGGTAGTGATGGTGGTGATGGTGGTGGTAATTATAGCCATGATGCAGGTGGCAGTGATCCTGAAGGTGGTGGTGATGGTGGTGATAATGATGGTGGTGGTAGTGATGCTGATGGTGGTGGTAGTAATTATAGCCATGGTGCAGGTGGTGGTGATCATGAAGGTGGTGCTGATAGTGATGATAATGATTGTGATGCAGGTGGTGATGATGAAGGTGGTGGCAGCAGAGATGGTGCTTGTGATGATAACAGGGATTGTTATCATCCGAATAACTACCATTTGGAACAACTCTTCACGGTGTCCAAAACCTTTAACGTGTATTACTTCATTTTAGAAGAAAAATTCTGAATTTTTCAAAACAACAACTATTTCTAACCGAGTTCCACCGTGAGTGTCACCAAAACTCAGCCAAGTTCAGAGAACAGGGAGAGCTGGAGTGGGCTCTTTCTCCATCACACGTAAGTGGGCAGTGACCTAGGGAGGAACAGTTACAAAAACGAGGGCAAGGCTACAAAAGCTCCCTCCAGTCTTCCCTCAACCAATCGCCTCCAAGTCTATTCACCCAAATCAGTCCCCAACGTTGATAGAACTTAATGCCCTTTCACCTGAAAACTGTTTAGTAGCTTTCATATGCATAACTGATTGTAATCTGGTTCCTAGTGGATAAATAAAAATCATTTGTGATCATTGAAACGTATTTATTTTTTAATTAGGTAGCAGCCATGAATGAAGAGCCCTCAGAGAGCCATCTCCTATAACCTCTCCAGGATCCCTACTGACATAGAAAGGGCAGCATTCGGTGGCCGGTACATTTGCTCCTGCCCATGTTTTCTTATAAAGGCCTTTAGCCCCTGACTGACAGCCCTACCACACTTCACCGGAACTCATCACATGTCCTTTTTTAAAGGAAAGAAGGAAAGAGAGAAAGAAAGAAAGAAAGAAAGAAAGAAAGAAAGAAAGAAAGAAAGAAAGAAAGAAAGAAAGAAAGAAAGAAAGAGAGAGAGAGAGAGAAAGAAAGAAAGAAAGAAAGAGAAAGAAAGAAAGAAAGAAAGAAAGAAAGAAAGAAAGAAAGAAAGAAAGAAAGAAAGAGAAAGAAAGGAGGGAGGGAGGGAGGGAGGGAAGGAAGGAAGGAAGGAAGGGAGGGAGAAAATCCAAAATGCTGGCAGATAAGCTGCCAATAAAATGATTTCTTTAAAGAATAAACTAATAACTGAGTATCAGTTAAGGCACAGCCAGCTGTGACATTTCCTCTGGCCATACCAGGGGCTGCAGTAACTACCTACTCAGTGCTGTGCTGCGAGCGTTGATTGGGAGCATTGGCTGTGTCAGAGGGCTTGACATTCCAGCAATGACACAAACCACGTGTCCTTGGGAAGATGGTGTGCGATGAGATGGATGAGCCAAGTAGGGTTTGAGAAGTGGGAAAATTAGGCCAAATCCCTGTGAATGTACCCAGGGAAAGAAGAGGCTGCTGCCGAAGGGAGGCTGTGTCCTTGGTGTTTTTAGAGAAGGGGGTGGTGTCCTAGGTGCAAGAAGAGAAGGTAAACATGGTGGCTCCTGGCCATCGTGGGGAAATGGAGGGGGAACAGGTGTGAGTGACTGGCATGGGGGTGGAAATGAGGTCATATCCGTAGTGTGGGAGCTGTAGGGGGAATGTTATCGCATGTGCTGGGGGAAGGATGGAGGCAAACTGGGTCATGTCTTTGTGGAAATGATGAGAGAATTGGGTCAGAACTGTGGGGGAGAAGGCTTGAGAATTGGGTCGAGTCTTTGGTTAGAAGGGGGAATTGGGTCAAATGTGAATGTGTGTAGAGAGAGGGTAGTAGAAGGTAATAGAGAGAGTGGGCTGATCCCTAAGGTCAGAGAGGAAGGGGAATGGGGAAGCTGCTTTGATTCACCCTGGGGTTAAAAATTGAGCTACTAGGTTCTGGCCATTTCCTCCTAATTCCATTGACTTGCTGTCTCCCCTTGTAACATTAGACTGAAAATAGGCTTTCCTCCTCCTACCCCAAATTGTGTGACATAAATTTCAGCCAGGACGGGGTGTCATTCATTCTTCAGCACTTTGCAAACCAACACAAATTGGCGTTTGGGAAGATAACCATTCCATCACTTTACGTGGCCTCATTTTACCTAGAATGCCAGGCTGGTGAGCAGCTACCCTCCCTTGGGGTTTCAGCATACCACCAGATTCAATACCAATTCTCTCTCCTTTGCGACCGTTGGCATCACTGCAACACTTGAAGCCTCAAAATACATTTTGTAAATAAAAGCTGAGTAATAAGTTCATTTTAGCAGCTTCCAAGCTGGCTTTGTTGAAATCTATGCAATCATGGGGCAGTCAAACCACAACAATGCTCAAAATTATACTTAAAAAGAATGTACTTTTATTAATCAGCTGAACTCCTATTGGCTACTTGGTTGAATAGAACTATCTTCAAAGAGCAAAACTGGAATGTGCAATTCACAACCTTGTCTGCTGTGACACTCTATGGAGAAATATATTAAACCATGGAACTTTATTTGGTTGAACGGCACCACAGGCTCAACACATGCCAGTGTATATTTCTCTGGTAATTTCAGCTTCATTTATGCCCACGTGGGTTAAGGAGGGTTTCTGTTGAAGCATACACTCGTGACCTGCTATCTCCTTTGGGGACCTAGGCATGGAGTTATAATGAATCTGATCCGATAAGGCCACATGGGTTAAATCTGCATTCTCCCAAAAATTCCTTTTTATCGGTATGAATCACTGTGATTAATGAGGTAAGCTTGTAATAGGCTTCTGTAGCATATGGACCTCTCTGACCCACCCCAGAGGAAGACACCCATCCAGGCAGTGCAGTGGTGGGGAAACCGCATCCTTTCCCGTGGACCCGAGAAAGCTTAAGGCTTCTTAGAGAAGAATAGAGACGGACATACACCAATGCTTCCTATTCCTTAGGTGATATTTGGTGGTATTTTGGAATGATGGGGATAAATATACTTTCAGATCAAATAATTTGGCCCTGGTTTTTCTTGACTCTCAGAATCTTTGAATGCAGAAGGATCTTGCAGATTCTGAAAGCCTTCTTCAGGAAATGAAGAGAGAGGGGAACTAAAAGGGAGTCGTTCCCTCTGCAATTCAAATCAAACCTTCATTTTCTTCAGCAGAGTTATTTTAAGTCATTCATTATTATTTTTCTTCTGAAGCAGGGGCTGTTTGATACTGTAAGATCGTTAGAACCAGAGAAGAGTAGAGGTGACACCGAAGTATTGTTCTTGCTGCAATTTCAGATGAATTTGCTGCTGACAAAAGATTTTTAAAACACACACACACACACACACACACACACACACACACACACACACACACACACACACAATATTAGAAGAAGCAGAAAGAGAGGCAAGCTCCATCAGGCAGCTCAGGGAAATTAGGTCCCTACCATTTTTCCAGGGCATTCGCTGAGGCTGATCCAGCAGATGTTCCCAGGCAGTGGGGTAGAGGGAACAGCACCGGATATGGAGGCAGAGAATCTGGGCTACAGGCTGTCTGCGTCTTCTGCTTCTGAGCGTTGTGACCTTGGTCAAGGCCCTTAACCTCTCTGAACCTCTGTAAAACAGACGAAGAGGAAAATGCTGACATTTTCACAGTGAGCCACAGCCAGCAAAGCTGTAGCAAGTTGAGCCTCGTAGCAGCCTCACGAGGAAGGTAGTGTGGTCTTGAGGTTCCAAGCCCTGGGCTTCGCAGGGCGGCTCTGAGAATTGAACGAGTTAAAACAGCAGCCAGCTGGTGACCTTAGGCCAGTTGTTTAGCCTCTCTGAGCCTCCTATTTCTCATTTGCAAAATGAGTGATATTGCACTTAAGTGAGATCCTGTACTGGGCTATGTGCCGGCTGCATCCTGGGTACGACATCAATGGTAGTCATTTGCATTAGTTCCAGGTGGCAAGTTCCAAGTTCCACTCTCCTAAAGAGAGGGCCGTGGTTCCAACCAGAGAATAATCTTCTGCCACCGCTAAGATTCAGGTTTAGAGGGACTTCTAAGTCAATGGTACTTAAAGAAAGGTCAAAGTGCAAAGTACACGTGTGTGGTCACAGCAACAGAGAGAGCAAGATCAAATGTGTCTGTGAAAACCCATATTGGGGCAGCAAATACCCCCAAGAGATATTTGGGAGCCTGGCCCTCCTAAGAGATAGCGCTGTGGGGAGCCTGCTCCACGAGGGGTGGGGCAAGACCACACAGGAGGCTTTGATGTCACACGAGCCAGGTGTGACTGGTATAAACATCACTTCTCACCAGCCCTGTGGCCACAAATCTACTTTCCCTCTACAAATTCAGGATGGCAGCCATGCTAACCTCATAGGGTCATCATGAGGCTTCAATACCTTAGCACAGACAGGGCTGTCATGGTGGAGCCTGTCAAACAGTGGGTGCTATAATCACTTTCCTATTGTTGTTGATAGTTGCTGTCACTAGTGGTAGTACTTGAGTAGTAAAATCAGCCTTTCTTTTCTTCCTTCTCTCTCTTTCTCAATACCTCCCTACAGAAAGTGAGAAGGGATGAAAGTGGGATACTATGATAACAGGTTAACAGGCTGGAGGCAGGAGAGAGGCACGGAGATGGGGAGCTGTGAGCTGGGCCCTCCAGTGCCCTGACACTGCCAGGACAGGCCATGCCGTCCCCCGGTGGGGTGACATTGGAAATGTAACATAGCCCAGCAGGCTCTGTGGCTGTTGAATGGGACATAGTTCCGAGGATCATTACCCATATGAGACTTGCCATCTTGGAAGTACTCCCAGTTCTTTGAGAAAAGTCGACATAAAAGGAGAACTATGTGTATTGCAGGATGGAATCCACTCCCACTTGGCTTTGGAAACTGACCAGAGCTTGACTATTGGGTCAGGAAAGGAGAACAAGAGAGAGCCCTCATATTTTTTTTAATTGGTCACCCACCTCATAAATTACCTTATTTAAGCCAGGCATGGTGGCTCATGCCTGTAATCCCATCACTTTGGGGACCAGGGCGGGAGGATCGCTTGTGTCCAAGAATTCAAGACCAGCCTGGGCAACATAGTGAGATTGCATCTCTACAAAAAAAAAAAAAAAGAAAAAAAATAGCTGGATATGGTGGTACATGCCTGTAGTCCCAACTACTCTGAAAGTTGAGGTGGGAGGATCACCTGAGCCTGAGAGGTTGAGGTTGCAGTGAGCCGTGATCACACCACTGCACTCGGCCTGGGCAACCCTGTCCCAAAAAGTAATAAATTATCTCATTTAATCCTCTCACTAACCCTATGAATAATGAGGCAGGATTTATTGAACACTTACTATGTGCCAGGCACTGTTCTAATGATTTACTTGTGTTATCTCATGTTAATCTTCACAACAATCCTTTGAGGCAGGAACTATAATCAAACTTACTTTACAGATGAGAAAACAGAGGCCCAGGGAGATTCAGTAACTTACTCAAGGACACGGCCAATTAGCAGAGGCCTGGGATTCAAGTCTGGCTCAGGTGCGCACTGTGCACCCTACCTCCCTCTTCCCAGTGGCATAGCACAGTGGGTAAGAATAGGGTCCTGGGACTCAAACTGCCTGTGTTCAATCCAGCTCTTTCAATGCTCTGCATTAGGCCTCAGTTTCCTCATCTGTAAAATGGGGATTAAAAGAGTCCTTATCAACAGGTGTGGGCCAAGTGCGGTGGCTCACGCCTGTAATCCCAATACTTTGGAAGGCTAAGGCAGGTGGATCGCTTAAGCTCAGGAGTTCGAGACCAGCCTGGCCAACATGGTGAAACTCTGTCTGTACTGAAAATACAAAAATTAGCTGAGCATGGTGGTGCACGCCTGTAATCCCAGCTACCCAGGAGGCTGAGGCAGAAGAATCGCTCAAGCCCAGGAGGTAGAGGTTGCAGTGAGCCGAGATCGTGCCACTACACTCCAGCCTGGGTGACAGAGGGAGACTCTGTCTCAAAAAAAAAGCCAGCAAAAAACAGGTGTAGTTTAAGAATGAAATAAGAAAGGAATGAGTTTATCTCCAGTCCATGCTGAGGAAGTGGGAGGTGGGAGAGGTGAAGTTGCTTTCCCATGGTCACCCCTGTCCCTTCTCAGGGGTGGTGGAGCCAAGAGGGCAGGCTGGCTCTGAGCCCACCACATGGCACCGTCAGCCGGGACCAGCATCATCCTGCAGCCATCAGCAGGGTGCGGGCCCAACTAGGCAACCTCTTCAATGGCCAGGGCTGACTTAGCCAAGCATGGGCACCACCAGGCCTGTGTCTTACTTGATCATGCGGGAGGGACGGCTGCCCGTGGCACACCAGCGATTGCGTGCTATCGAGAGAGATTCACAGGGGACCCCGTTACCAAATCACCCTGGCCGCCCTCAATTAAAGGCACGTCCCCACTCCTGATGCACATTGCTGCCTCTCCTGCCTGCCTGGGTGTTATCACTTCCTGGAAGTGACAAGTAGAGCTGACTCGTGATAACTCATGCTTCATAAACTGTAAAGTGCTTCATAAACTGTAAAGTACTTTGTAAACTGTAAAGTGCTCTGTCCATGTGAGGGCCTCGTATCAAGGCAGGAACCTCTGAAGAGAGAGGCCGAAGCCCCTCTCTCCTACCTGCGGTCCTCTGCTCTGGCTCTCAGCAGCAGTGAGTGTGGTGAAGGGGCAGCCCCCCATCGCTCGCTCCCTGCCAGCATACACTGCCCAGACCTCCTCCTTGTCCTCTCTCCTGCCACCTCTCCTGTCTGTGGTGCCCCTGATGGTGCTTTGCACTGAAGTAGCCCCTCGATGGAGGCACCATTTTCACCACATTTAAGAATTCATAAAAGAAATCAATGTGTATGTTCTGCGAGGTGTTTTCTTCATAGGCAAGCTACCCTCCACAAAGGTTTACTGATAGTTCTGATGTTATTAGAGTTCAGAGAATTCGATTTCCAATCTTCTCCATCTTTTCCTAATCCTTGCTGCCTACTCAGCTTGATCAATTGACTTCTTCTCTTTTGCTGGACCCATTCCCCGCCTTGCTGTCTTTGCTTTCTGGGAGATTCATTCCTTCAGTCCTTCAACACATTTTGGTTTTTTATTTTTGGAGACAGGGTCTCACTCTGTCACCCAGGCTGGAGTGCAGTGGCACAATCCTGGCTCACTGCAGCCTCCACTTCCTGGGTTCAAGTGATCCTCCCATCTCAGCCTCCTGAGTAGCTGGGACTACAGGCATGCACCACCATGCCCAGCTAATTTTTGTGTTTTTTGTAGAGACAGGGTTTTGCCTTGTTGCCCAGGCTGATCTCGAACTCCTGGACTCAAGCAATCCACTTGCCTTGGCCTCCCAACATGCTGAGGTTACAGGCGTGAGCTACTGTGCCCAGCCTCCTTCCACACATAACTATGCAAGTCCCATGATGGGCCCAGCCCTGTGCCTGGAGATAGAAACAGCTGCAAGGCAGATGCCATCCTTAGCCCAAGAAGCTTCCAGTTCTCATTTGCTTCTCAAACTTTGGGATGCACAAATCAGCTGGCATGTGACTAAAGTATGGAATGGGATTCAGTGGGCCTGGGTGGGGTGTTTATGTGGGGAGTTGAATCATGTCCAGTGGTGGTTGGTGATGCCTTGGGAAGAATGGGCTTTGCGGGGATCCTGGAGAAGGAGAACGGACCTCATGAACTGAGAACTGGAGGAGAACGGAAAGTGCTCCCAGGTTCAAGGTCACTCCGAGAAGCTGGGGGAATCCGACTTCTTAAGATCCAGCTCATTAGAGTAGCTGTTCTCAGCAAAAGCCTCACTGAAGTCATCCTGTGTGAGAATCCTCAGTGCCTGTGGTTTCCCGGTTTCCTCTTGCTCTTGGCCTTCCCTCCCACCCCTATTCACAGTGGCTCACGCCTGTAATCCCAACACTTTGGGAGGCCAAGGCAGGAGGACGGCTTGAGTTCAAGAGGTAAAGACCAGGCTGGGCAACAAAGTGAGACCAAGTCTCTATAAAAATTTTTAAAAATTAGCCAGGTGGTGTGGTGGGCACCTGTAGCTCCAGCTACTTGAAGGGCTGAGGTAGGAAGATCGCTTGAGCCCAGGAGGTTGAGGCTGCAGTGAGCCAAGGTCACACCACTGCACTCCAGCGTGGGTAACAGAGAAACCCTGTCTCAAAAAAAGAAAAAAAGAAAAAAAAAATGTAGCCCCACCAGGGCCCCTTCCTGGCTTCCCAATCTGTGTAGCTATAGCAACCCCAGCACACCAAGGTCCATGTTCACCTCTTGCCGTGGGTCTGAGGAGATGTCTTTACCCTGTCTGAGAATGTGATGTGTTTCTTCTTCCCTTTCTTTATTGCCTTTTGCTGAAAGTTACCCCTGTCTTACCTGTTCCTATCCTCAGTCCTAATCTCTAACCTCTTATCCCCAAGAATACACCTCTTCTCTCTTCTCTTCTAAAAGCCTGGCCATTTTTCTTCCTAGCAAAATGTCCCCCTTTGACAGAAAGAGATCTGAGTCCCCAAATTTTGGGTTGCCTGAAAAGGAGGTGAAAGCTCTGCCACAGAGATGGAGGAGGCAGAGGCCCCGTGCAGACTCTTGTAGCAAGCAGCTTCCAGCCAGGCCTGTAACTTAGAACACAGATGCCTCCAGGTGTCCTGGGAAACGTGGTCAACCCTCTCCCTTCGGTCAACAGGAAGGTCGGGAATGCACAGATGGTCAGAGTATCCAAAAAAATTGTTTGTTGGCGATTCAGTGCTTTGCAAAAGAATGAGATCCTAACGCCCAGATTTGCCTTAAGACACTGGGTAACTGTTTCGAGCCTCTCTCGGCTTGTGCGGTGGAACATTTCAGCTTGCAATCACCCGTCAGTCACAGCCCTCATCAAGCACATACCAATTTGAAGCAATAGGCCTCACGAAAGGGGATGAATTATTTAAGCCAATCAGCTGTCAATGAGTGGAACAATTCTGGGAGTCAAATCCAAGGGGAGTACAGAGTGATATTTTTCAGCCTGCTTCAAGATTGTCAGATTAATTTTTACTTATTTATTCCTGACCTTAAAGAGAATGTATTACTACAAGGTTAAAGCATTTCTTTCTAAGTATATAATTCTAGAACTTCGGAAATAAAGAGATTGGCTGGGTGCAGTGGCTCACGCCTGTAATCCCAGCACTTTGGGAGGCTGAGACAGGCAGATCATGAGATCAGGAGTTCAAGACCAGCCTGGCCAACATGGTGAAAACCCGTCTCTACTAAAAATACAAAAATTAGCTGGGTGTGGTGGTGCATGCCTGTAATCCCAGCTACTCAGGAGGCTGAGGCTCAAGAATCGCTTGAACCCAGGAGGCGGAGGTTGCAGTGAGCCAAGATCATGCCACTGCACTCCAGCCTGGTGAGAGAGCGAGACTCCGTCTCAAAAAACAAACAAACAAAAAAAAGAATATAGACTTTGGACCTGGCCTGCAATTCTGACTGCCTTGCTCTTTGGACAGATGACTTTAATTCTCTGAGCCTCAGTTTCCCCTTCAGAGAACTAGGTATGATGAGGCTAACTTAAAAAATTAGCAGGGTGTGGTGGTGTTCCCCTGTAGTCTCAGCTACTTGAGGGACTGAGGTGGGAGGATCGCTTGAGCCGGGGAGGTTGAGATTGCAGTCAGCCAAGGTTGTGCCTCTGCACTCCAGCCTGGGCAACAGAGAGATCCAGTCTCAAAAAAACAAAACAAAACAAAACAAAGCAAACAAACAAAAAAACAAAAAACAAAACACACAAAAAAACCAAAAAACAGGTAGCCCTACCAGAGCCACTTCCTGGCTTCTAGAACACTGCCCTGGAGGTGCAGTGTTATATACATTTTAAGTAAAGCCTACCACAAAAGCTCAATTTTTTGGCTATCATGATAATCAATACTTTTATAACAGCCCAGAGAGACTGTCAGGTTATAAAGATACAAATTCTAAAATAGACCCTTCCAAACAAGCCAATCAGCCCAAAGATGCTAAGCTATCATCTATATTTATATTTTATATTTCATTTTGTTTGTAATTAACAGCATAACTTGTTAGGTCCCAAAAGCTGGGATGGTGGAGACTTGGGTTTCAAAAAATGAACTGGCCCTAATCTACTGGTTTTTCCTGAATTCTCTTTTCATATTTGCTCTTTAGCCAGCTGCCCATCTGCATCTAGCCCAGCATCCAACGCTGCTCACAGTATCTGGCACACAGTAAAAAGTTTACTAAATGTCTGCTGTTGATGTTTTGAATGAATGAAGTTTGTAAGGGGAATCTTATAGTTAGTTAGATCAGGGCTGAGGCACAGAGAGAATTGGATCCCGGCATTCAAATCATTCATAATCTAAATATGGAAAGAAGCTGGGCATGGTGGCTCACACCTGTAATCCCAGCATTTAGGAGGCCAAGGCGGGTGGATCACCTTGAGGTCAGGAGTTTGAGACCAGCCTGGCCAACATGGCAAAACCCCATCTCTACTAAAAACACAAAAATTCACTGGGCGTGGTGTTGGGCACCTGTAATCCCAGCTACTCGGGAGGCTGAGACAGGAGAATTGCTTGAACCCGGGAGGCGGAGGTTGCAGTGAGCTGAGATCTTGCCATTGCACTCCAGCCTGGGCAACAGAGTGAGACTCTGTCTCAAAAAGAAAGAGAGAGAGAGAGAGAGAATGAAATTTTAATGAAGAAAAAAGAAAAACGATTAACTATGGAAAGAGAGTGCTGACATGAGCACACACACTCATGCGCGTACATGCACAAACACACAATCACTGAGAAGCCAAACATTCAAGCGGCTGGTTTGGACTCCAAGTGCATCAGGAGTTCAGAGAAGACGTTCTTTTTTTTTTTTTTTTGGAGACAGAGTTTCACTCTTGTCTCCTAAGCTGAGTTCAACGGCACAATCTTGGCTCACTGCAACCTCTGCCTCCTGGGTTCAAGCAATTCTCCTGCCTCAGCCTCCCAAGTAGCTGGGATTACAGGCACCCACCACCATGCCTGGCTAATTTTTTTTTTCGTATTTTTAGTAGAGATGGGGTGTCACCATGTTGGCCAGGCTGGTCTCAAACTCCTGACCTCAGGTAATCCACCCGCCTCAGCCTCCCAAAGTGCTGGGATTACAGGAGTGAGCCACCGCGCCCAGCCTCAGAGAGGACTTTCTGGCAGAGTCTAGACACAAGACATGCCTTCAAGGATGTCTGGGAGATACAGAACTGACGCAGGCAGGCATTCTAGGGTGGGTGGTGTGATGGTTAAATATATGTGTCAACCCAACTGGGCTAAAGGAAACCCAGATTGCTGGTAGAACATTATTTCTGGGTGTGTCTGGGAGGGCACTTCCGGAAGACATTAGCATTTGAATCAGCAGGCTAAGAAAAGAAGGCCTGCCCTCACCAATGTGGGCAGGCGTCATCCAATCCACTGATGGCCCAGATAGAACAGAAAGGTTGAAGAAGGGCAAATTCACCCTCTCCATTTGAGCTGGGACATCCATCTTCTTCTGCCCTCTGACATGGGTGCTCCTGGTTCTTGCTCTTTGGACTCAGAGCAAGACTTACACCAGGCTGGGCCTGGTGGTGTAAGCTCCCACCTCGTAATCCCAGCACTTTGGGAGGCCAAGGCAGGTGGATCGCTTGAGCTCAGGAGTTCGAGACCAGCCTGGGCAACATGGTGAAACCCTGCCTCTACCAAAAAAAAAATAAAATAAAATTAGCCAGGAGGGGTGGTGTACACCTGTAGTCCCAGCTACTCTGGAGGCTGAGGCAAGAGGATTGCTTGAGCCCCAGGGGTTGAAGCTGCAATGAGTGGTGATTGTGCCACTGTACCCCAGCCTGGGCAACAGAGCAAGACCCTATCTCAAAAAAAAAAAAAAATTCACTCCCCTCGTTCTCAGGCGTTTGATCTCAGACCAAATCGCACCACCAGCTTTCTTGTTCTCAAGCGTGCAGATGGCATATTGTGGGACTTCTCGGCCTCCCTAATAGCATGAGCCAATTCCTGTAATAAGTCTCCGCTTATATCTCTCTATATATATCCTATTGGCTCAGTTTCTCTGGAGAACCCAGGCTAATAGAGATAGGGAGGTACATGGGAGAAGGCAGGGAACCTGGATCGCCTGAAGCTCTGGCTTGTCCTGGGAGGCACGGGCCGTGCATGATCATGGTGCGGACTGACAGCCGGGAGTCAGAAACAAGGATAAGGAGGGAGAGAGGAGCCGAGAGCCCGGCAGAGGCGTCAGGATGCGGAGCTGCAGGCCCCGGAAGCAGTGAGCCTCCATTCCCTCCCCTTTGAAATGGACCTAATAGTATCACCTGCCTCAGAGACTGTGGCGGTATCTGAAGAGTTCATGCAGGTAAAATGCTTAGAACAGCGCCCAGCATGAGGCAAGAGCAGGGTGTGCTTGCTGTTTGATGGTGGTGGTGAACATTATCCTTGAAGATTTTGAGCCAGCGTGGATGAACTGTTTTAGGAAGCCAAGTCTGGCAAAGCGAAAAACCAAGGTAATTACCAGATATTTAGGCCAGAAGAGAACTGATTAGCATAGCTCTGTCAGGCACACTTAACGACACCCAGTGACCTAATTTCTCGAAGGAGAAACACGAACCCTTGCTTTATGCCTCTGTTCAGAGGCGACATGAAGGCGAAATGTAGCTTTCCCTCCCCGGGCTCTTTGTCTCAAAGGGTTTTTCACCAGGGAAATAAACCAAGCGGCCTTTCAAAGTTCCCCGTGGGTTCCGTGTCTCCCATCACCGAGGCATATGCTTACTCTGTAATAATAACAGGTCATAAGTCCCCATCCAGCCTGTGCTTCCTCCTTTTCTGAGAGCCAAATCCATTCAGCAGCTACTCACTGAGGTTCGGTGCAAAGTATTGGGCTGGCCTGGAGTGGGGGGTGGCCAGAAAGTGCAAGGCATGGCCCTCACTGTCCAGTGGGCTGAACAGCTGTATAAACATCTCAGAGCATAAAATCAAGAGAGGTTAGGGCCAAAACCCAGAGAGGGGCTCAGTGCAGCGCAAAAGAAGAAGTGGTGAGTTCCAGGGTGGACAACGGTGAGGAAAGTTCTCTCCGAGGTGGGAGCTGAGTCTTAAAAGTGGATCCCAGCTGGACGCAGCTGTTCACGCCTGTAATCCCAGCACTTTGGAAGGCCGAGGTCAGAAGTTTGAGGCCAGCCTGGCCAACATGGTGAAACCCTGTCTTAGCCACGGGTCATGGCAGGTGCCTATAATCTCAGCTACTCAGGAGGCTGAGGCAGGAAAATTGCTTGAACCCTGGAGGTGGAGGTTGCAGTGAGCCAAGATTGGGCCACTGCACTCTAGCCTAGGTGACAGAGCGAGACTCCATCTCCAAAAAAAAAAAAAAAAATGGTGATCCCATGTTGCGCGTGGGTCAAGTGGGGTGGCGGGGGAGCAGTTCTTGCAGAGAAAGAAAGAACAGCAGGGCCTGGAATGTGAAAGAGCAAGGTGCTGGCAGGGGAAGTGGGCCATCCGGTCTAGTGGGGGACAGGATGGAGAGAGGTGGCCGTGATAGAGAAACTAAAAGAGCCACAGAGACCTTGAATGCCAGGCTAGGAAGTTAGGAAATGTGGTTCCCTCTGAAGGCAGTGAAGAGCCTCCACTCATAGGTTTGTTGGTTTTATTTTTTTTTCTATTTTTTTTTATTGTGGTAAAATACACATAACATAGCCTTTACTATCTCAGCAATCTATAAGTGTAGAGTCCTGTGGCATTAATACCTTCATGTGCAACCATCACCACCATCCGTCTGCAGAACTCTTGTCATCTTGTAAAACTACAACTTTGTCCCAATCAAACAAAGACTCCTCATTCCCCCCTGCCCCTCAGCCCCTGGCAACCATGCTTCTGTATTCTGTCTCTATGATTGTCACTATTCTGGGGACCTCACGTAAGTTGAATCAAACAGTATTTATTTTATTTATTTATTTATTTTGAGACTGGGTTTCACTCTGTCACCCAGGCTGGAGTGCAGTGGCATGATCACAGCTCACTGCAGCCTCAATCACCTGGGCTTAAACAATCCTCCCACCTCAGCCTTCTAAGTGGCTGGGACCAAAGCTGCATGCCACTATTTACCCAGCTAATTTTTTCCATTATTTGTAGAGACAAGGTCTTACTATGTTTTCCAGGCTGGTCTCAAACTCCTAGGCTAAAGCGAGCCTCCCACATCAACCTCCAAAAGTGCTAGTGTTACAGGTTTGAGCCACTGCACCCGACAGTATTTATCTTTTAGTCTGGCTTATTTCATCAGCATAATGTCCTCAAGTGTCATCCATGCTGTAGCACGTAACAGCCTTCCTTTTGAAGGCTGAATAATATTCCACCATATGTATATACCCAGTTTTGCTTATCCATTCATCCGTCGACAGACACGGGTTGCTATTGGGTTTTAGCTATTGTGAATAATGCTACCATGAACATAGCTATACAAATATCTCTTTGAGACCCAGGTTTCAATTCTTTTGGGTAGAAACCCAGAAGTGGAATGGCTGCATCATGTGGTAATTCTATTTTTAACAGTGGCTATACCATTTTACATTCTCACCAACAGTGCACAAGGGTTCTAATTTCTCCACATTCTCACCAACACTTGTTATTTTCTTGTTTTTTGTTGTTGTTGTTTTTTGTTTGTTTGTTTTGATAGTTACCATCCCATGGGAGTGAAGTGGTATCTCGCTGTGGTTTTGACTTGCTTTTCCTTAATGATTAATGATATTAAGCATCTTTTCATGTGCTTGCTTATTGGTCATTTTAACTAGCACCTTCCTTGGAAAAATGTCTGTTCAAGTTGTTTGCCCATTTTTGAGTCGAGTTGTTGGTTTTTGCACTCATGGGTTTTAAAAAGGGGAGTAGTCTGAGCAGATTTTAAATAATGAAAGCAGATCACGCTAACTGAGCATTTACTATGTGCCAGGCACTGTGTACTTGCTTCATGCACATTGGCCATCAATCCTCGTGACAACCCTAAGAGTCTGGCACTACTTCAATCCGCACTTGGAGATGAGGAAAGGGACGTCTAGAAGGGTTAAGTAAACTGCCCAGGGTCACACAACATAGGAAGGAACAGAGCAGGCTTCAAACCCAGGCAGCTTGACCCCAGGGCCCACACGCTCGTCATCAGGCTCTACTTTGCTAGAAAAGTCATTCTGGCTGCATGTGAAAGGCAGACACTGGGAAGAGAAGCTGGAGGCTTGGAGAGGAGCAAGGAGGTGTGGGAAATAAATCCTACAGGCTGCCCAAGTCTTCTGTGGCCTGCCTTCACCAGCCCTCTTTCCTTTTAACAAGCCTCTCCCTGTCAGCCTCTCTCCTCCATCCTGAGGTCCTTCTAGCAGGCCCTCCCACTCTCGCCAGCTCCCTCTGGGCACCAGCCTGGCCCTTCATGGGGTCCTACCCTCCCAATCCACCAGGCATCCCCTCGTCAGAGCTGAGTTGTAAACTCAAAAATCAATTTTTTCTGGGTCTATTCTCTTTACATCAGCCTAAAACACATGCTTTTCTCCCTGGAAATTCCTCTCTTAATTTTGCTTTCTTGTTCTGTAAACATTAGGAGATGATGCTTATATGAAAACTCTGTTTTATTACATTGCAGTCTAGCAAGCATAATCGAATTAGACGATGCTTTATTTGAGCACACTTCAGCTAGATGCTTCCTCCCCAACTGCACCACCGCTCTCAGCTCGGGTTTGTTAGTCGGCTTTGAGCAGTGAGTAGAAAGACAGTCGGCCTCAAATCTAGGTTCAGATTCCAGGTCCACAACCCAGTGTGAGGTCTTGGATAGGTTGATCTCCCTGGCATTTAGATCCCTTGCCCGGAAAGGGGTGTAGGTGGTGTCCATCCTCTTTGCATTATAATGCATCCTTAGTGCGATTAACCCTGTGATGGGCCTGGCACCCAGGGACGCTCTCTAGTGGAATGAGTGTAAGCTTTAGAGAAACAAGGACCTTGCTCATCCTGTTCACTGCTGGAGCCCCAGTGTCTAGAATAGTGCGTCTCATCGAGTAGACGATCAATAAGCATTTTTGAATGAATGAATGGGCAGAGAGATGAATGGAAGAATGTCAAAATATGCCTCTCCATTTCTCATTCTGTCTGTGTGTATGGGTGTGTGTGTGTCTGACCCTCTTGGCTCTTAAATCCTTACTATAAACGTTTCAATTATGTTCCTCTCCCCTATATGTACCTTGCAATTCCTGACTCACTAAGTCAGTGGAATTAGGCTTGCATAATATAGGTTTTGCCAGCCACCCTCATGTAATGTCCAGCCATAGGGGAGGAAGGGTGGGAAGACGCATTTAGCCAGGTGGTCCAGAGGGGAGCAGCAAGGTATAAAAACAAAGGTGCTCATTGTTGGTTGTGCTCCTTAATGAACTCAGGTATGTTCCCTCCTAGCCATGATTTATGCTCGTCCCTGCAACCGACAGCCTGGTTCCTTCCGAGCCTCTTCAGGGCATCGGTGCCCTTGGTTAGAAACAGGCCCATGTGATCGAGGCCTGTGTCCTGAATTTCCCTGTCTTCCAGCCCCCCACAGATGGGAGCTGGGTTAGGGCTGCCTTGTTCTTGCCCAGGACACAGCGGGTCCCCATGACGCGGTCCTGCTAGACTCTGAACAGTACCAGGCAGTCATCTGAGGCGCCCAGGGATGCTGAGGACTCTGCGAGCGCTGCAAACTCTTTGGATGTCTGCTTCCCACAGCTTGTGGGAGAGGCCCCCTCGCGACGCATTAATAAAGATTAAAGGTCCCTCTAGTTTCTGTGATCTTCACCATGTCAAAGGGAAAGAGTCGTTTTTCTATCCTTCTCTCTCTGTCATTTATTAATATTGCAGGGTTTTGCTCTAAAAAGAAAAAAACTCAGGATGCCTGGAGAAGATGGGTATTCTGAGCGCTTGAACTTTAATATTGCTTTGTCATTTTATTGCTTGCTTATGTGTGCAGCAGTCATCAGAAATCCAATTTCCCTGAGTATAGAGGGTAGGGGTGGCCCTTTCCTCGAAGTACCCCTTGGCGAAAACCAAAGACCTTTTGACTCGGAGGTCCCCAAGAAGTCTTGGTTCACAAAAAGCAGAACTCCCTAAGTGATCACGCTCAAAGGGGAAAAACAGCTACTGGTCAAATCCGTGTTTTCTGAGCACGTCCTCCATGCCAGGCACCAGACCAGGCACCCACCGTAGACCGACTTGGGCAAGGGTCTCCTCTCAAAGGGCTTGGGCTCCTAATGAGAACTTATCTTAAACCATGGAGGAGGATGGGATCCTGAGATAGTTCACTGAGTTCTGTCTCTCTCTCTGTTTTTTTTTTTTTAACTCTTATTATTCTAGAAACATATCGTGAGTGTTCAAGTTTCATTCAACAACTATTATTTGAATCCCTGTGTGGTGCAGGGCCCCAGTGATACATAGATAACTACGCCAAGGTCCAGTAAAAGAGATGAGTAAAAAGAAGTGCATAACCAGGTGTCCCATGGAGAGCTAAAAAGGACTCATCTGAGTTCAAATCCCGGCTCCTCAACCGTGACACAGAAAAAAATAACATCTACGTTGACGAGTTGTAGGGCAAACTGAATGAAAGAGTGTTTGTAAGGGGCATGCATGGTGCCCAGGAGACAGAAAATGTGGAGTCAGTTTACTCCACGATTACTATGTAGGTGATCACACTCAGGTATAGGTGAGCCCTGGCTAAAGGGGAACCTACCGATAGTGCTTAGGAGGGAAGTCTTCCTGGAGGAGGAGGCACCTGAGTTGAGCCTTAAAGAACACACACAGCTGAGTCAGGCACAGAGAAGGAGACAGACCTTACCGGCAGAGGGAATGCAAAGGCAGAGGCCTGAGTTAGCCTGGCGAGTTTGGGGACAGGTGTGTAATTCATGTCATGATTTCAATGTGTGGGTGGGTGGCAGATAAGAGAAGAGAAGGAAGCAAGGGTCAGGTCAGAAAATGGGATGAAGGAGTGAATGAACCGGCAGATCACTGACCACTCTGCACCTCAGTTTCCCCATCTGTCAAGTGAGGATGTGACCGCTGTAACCGCTTCACAAGATGGCTTAGAATAGCAATGAGTCAGCCAGGCACAGTGGCTCACACCTGTAATCCCAGCACTTTGGGAGGACGAGGCAGGAGGATCATCTGAGGTCAGGAGTTCGAGACTAGCCTGGCCAACATGGCAAAACCCCATCTCTACTAAAAATATAAAAAAATTGGCCAGGTTTGGTGGTGTGTGCCTATAATCCCAGCTACTAGGGAGGCTGAGGCAGGAGAATTGCTTGACCTGGGAGGTGGAGCTTGCAGTGAGCCGAGATCATGCCACTGCACTCCAGCCTGGGCAACAGAGGGAGACTCTATCTGAAAAAAAAAAAAAAAGAATAGCAATGAGTCCATAGGAAGCAGAACCTGTTATCAACACACCAGCCACAAAGCTGCCTTCAAGAGAATATTGCTAGCCCCATTTTCCAGGTGAAGAAACTGAGGCTCAGAAAAGTGTTAAGAGGCTTGGCCAAGGTTCCATGGGAGTGAGGATGGAGACATTGTTCAAATCCAGGCAGCCTGCTTCCCAGGCCCATGAGGCCACCTTGCCTCCAATCCCAGAGCTTTCGTCCTGTGACAGGTTCTGGACAAGGTCCTCCCACAGCTAGGGGACTGTCAGTCTCGGTTTCCCTTTCATTTGTTGACATGCAATGGAGCCCATTACAAAAACTACTCTGCCTTCCACCTCAGATGCTGTGGCCCTTCACCAAGGAGGCCTCCGACAAAACAGATTTGGGATGACAGGATCGCTTAATATGCTCGATGCTCTTAGGAACAGAGCAGGGTTCTGTTTTCAGTGGCACACCCTAGGCCCCACGCGGTTCAAGTCCACATTGAACCTCCTGACATCCCATTCCCATAAGCATGAGAGAAGTTGGATGATTTGTCCCATGTCACTCAGCCCAGAAATGGCCATGATGGGAGGGCAAGTCCACACTTCTCCCACTTCACCGTGCAATCTCCGACTAAGGAGGAAATAAATATGATTCCATCTAACATGTGATCTCAGGAGGCTGCATGTAAATATTGCTCCCCAGGTGCTTGGAGGAGCTACAGAGAGTCACACCCCGTTGGGTACTGCCTCCGATGTACATGGCAGCCTCAGCTCCCCATTTCACTTCCAGACTCCTCTAGAGACTGATAGGAGACTGAATCCAAGCCTGCTCTCAAACGGTGTGCCTGGGAGGGTCTGAGCACTGAGTTGATTGATTTCACGGTAATAGGGCTTAGCACCAAGGAACCTGCCTGCATTCAGAAAGCATGTGCCGGCACTGACACAGGTCATTGGCATCACAGCCAGAAGTCACTGAATGCCCACAGTACACCAAGCCCTGTGCTGGGTACTGCCACTGTATCTCATTTAATCCTGTAACAATCATCTCCATTTTTCACATGAGGAAACTGAGGCACAGAGAAGAGTAAGTCATTTATCCCAAGTCACATAGCTAGTAAAGAAGCCATGATTTAAAAAACTTTAGCAGACTAGGTTGTGAGTGAGGACTGGGATGAGGGAAGGCTCTGGGCTGTTATGGGGCAACCTTGCTTCCACGTTTATCTAACGACCCACACCTCCCAGCCCTGGGTGCTTTCAACTGGGGCACTTTGTGGGTGAGAACTGGGTGAAACAGCCAAGCGCACATGCTGCCCCGCCCCGCCTGCCTCACCTGGGCAAGGTGGGGGGCCAGGCTGGTGGAAGGAAGGCCACCACACTGAAAGTAGCAGTGTCTTTGTGTTGAGGGGAGCTCAGCGCCGTGTGCTCAATTCCTCTTGAATCACATTGGCAAGAATTCCAGGAGCAGCGTGGAGTTGCCTTGTGATTTTCCAAGACAGAAAGTGAGAATGGGCTGGAATAAAACCAGCAATCGAAAGCAGCATCGGAAGGAAAACAATGCTGAAATGTGACATATGCCTGTGCGCGCCTGGCACGGGAGGGCTGAAGCCGGGTGAGCAGCCCGCAGAAGCCACGGTCACGGGCCCGGCTCCACCAGCAACTGCCCCCCAGCAAGGGTAGGGGGATTTCCTGTTTGATTTGGAAGGGAATTTGGCAAATATTTGCTGAGCAGCCCCTACATGGTGCCAAGTTCTGTCATGAGCACTGGGGACGGGAGATGACTCAGGCATCCCTGCCCTGCAAGAGCTCACAGCCTAGTGAGGGACAATGACACATAAACACAGAACCACATACAAGAAGGTGGGACAGGTCTGTGCCAGGGAATGAGAGCTGACCTGGGAGGCCCCGGCTTGTGCGGGTACCAGGAGCAGAGTCGTGGGGGGATTGTCCCCATCTGCTCCCCAGAGGAGGCTGGGCAGTCAGTGCAAGCTGGAAGCCACCAGCCACTGGGCTACTGTCCTCCCTGCAGCTCTGGTGGCAGGGAGCCAAGGCGAATGAGTCAGGCTCTTCTAGGGGACTGCTTACTCAGGCAGCCAGAGTCAAGAGGAGCTGTGAGGGCCTCCTCTCAGGGGTGGCAGGCTGGGGGAGG
The DNA here is from genome assembly GCF_029281585.2 of Gorilla gorilla gorilla. Classification (NCBI taxonomy): domain Eukaryota; kingdom Metazoa; phylum Chordata; class Mammalia; order Primates; family Hominidae; genus Gorilla; species Gorilla gorilla. The sequence goes on along the minus strand of NC_086018.1, from coordinate 34,655,433 downwards.
GGCCGCACAGATATTCAAGGTGTTCCATCTGGCTGCTAAATTCCAGCAGTTGGCACAGGCTGGCATTTGAACACAGGTCTTTCTGATCTCCCAAGCAAAGCCTATCTCAGTACATCAGCATTTCACCTGTGTGCCTGTGTCCCCGCACCATCCCACCCCTGCCATCCCCTCCCTCCCCCGGCCCCAGAATCACCCCAGGTCCTGCTTCTTTGGCCCCACTCCTTCCTGGGGCCAGGTAATCTGCTGCCCCTCAGCCCGGGTCACAGGAGAGAACCTGGGTTTTGAAGCCAGGAAGACTCCACGGCATACCCTTCCTGGATTCGTGAACTTGGGCAAGGTAATTTGCCTCTCTGAGCCTCAGTTTCCTCACATGAAATAAGTAACGTGAAACAGCACAGTGTTCACTGTGGAGCAGCCTTTGACCTGGTTAACACCCTCCTTCCTCTCCTTTCCCGTACCTGAGCATCAGGGTCCCCATGGGGGACAGCCCTCTCCCCACTCCCTGACTCCACATGGCCCTGTCCCAGCCTCTTTTCTGACTTGGTAGGGTCGGAGCTTGTGCTGTGGGAAGACAAGTTGCTGCCCAGGCCCTCACCCACAAGAGGACGGAGCCCCCACCCTCCCGCTTTCCCTTAATAATGCCATAGAAATCTCTCAGCAGGCCTGTGCCTACACCTAGCGGGAAGCAGTTGGTATTTTCAGCCCACACCGTCTTAGGCTTCTAAGGGCAGTCAGTTTCCTACCCACTGTGTAATGTGGTATTTCCTCTTCTGACTCCAATGCTTCTCTTGCCAAGCCACATGCTGGAGTGAAAGGGCGTACATACACTTCGGAGAGCCACCGTCTGGCGCTCCCTCAGCTCCTATAACCTGCACATCCCTTCCTTCCCTCCCAGCGTCATTGCTGTCCCCACCCCAATACCAGGCTCCATCTTATCTTCAGTCTCTGCGGGGAGCCAGTCCTGACCACCTAACCTAAGGAGTCCCTGCCCCCCACACTCTTGCCCTGTCCCCACACCCTGCCTATTCCCCCTGGAGCACTATTGCCATCTGTGATTACATTATGGTTTGTTACTTTGTTCGCTGTCATCATGCCCACAGATTGAAAGCTCCCTGAGGGCAGGAACATTCCTGCTTTGGTCCCTGCAGGGTACCCAGCACCTGGGCAAGGGCTGGATACAGATGTGCTGAATAAAGGAAGGAAGGAATTTAAAAAGAGATGGATGAGGAAGACAGGCTTAAATCCCACCCCAACACTTAGAAGCCCTGAGATAGTAAATTATCTAGCTTCTGAGCTGTATTATCCTTATCTAGAAAATGGGAGAAGTAATAACCACTGGAGCGTTATTTTTAAGGCGTTCTCATGTGTGAAAAGCCCAGCATGCAGTGCGTGCTTCTCTCTGCTCCTCTTCCCTCTCCCAGGCCCCATAGCCTCCCTGATGCCTGTCACTCCCTGCCCTTATTGGCGAGAGGAGGACTTTCCCTTAATCATAAGGTAGAATCTGCCTTGATCTTGGATTCTTGTCTTGATCTAAAGTTCACAGTTCCGGGCAATCTTCCTTCAAGTAAAGACTAGGGTATTTTCCCTCTATACCTGCCCCCACTCAAGTTCATGGGCCATTTTTTTTTTTTCACTCCTGTGGCTTTGTGAGGTCTTTGTTCAGATTTGTTTCCCAGATTGGTTTCTTAACAATGCCCACAGACAACGTCAGCAGCCCTGATGCAAACCAGTACCTGCTGTAATACTTGCTAATGATGCACTTATTATGACAACCTTAGAGGAACATACTGGACAAACCCCCAGAAGTGAAAAGTCTCTAGGCTCATCCCCCAAGACACAAAGCCTGTGCCCACTTCACAGTCTCAGTGAGCCTCTCTACAGCCTCAGACACTCTGGAGAGCTTGGGAGTGAACGGAGATTTTCTTTGCCCCAGCACCATAACCACACTGGGATTTTACTACCTGCCTGGCTCCCTGGGGCTCCAGAGCTCTCTGTGCCTACTCAATATTCTGGAACTACAAGCCTCCACTACCTGAGCCATAGCAAAGGAAACACACAGACCTCACGACACTTTTGCTCATTACACCACTGTCCATTTGCGGGCCAATCTTATTGTATCCAGAAAAAAAAAAAAAGTTCTAGGATTTATAAAAATGAAAACTCTGTACAGGTTTTTGAAAATTATAGGCACAGAGTGTAGATCCAGTGTCCAGCCCTATCCAGCATAGGAATCAAAAGTTTCTTAAGATGAACTCCTCAGTCCAGAGAAGACTTATCCAATAAAAGCAATTCCGGCCCCCGTGTCCTCCAGCCGGGCTCCTGGAGCAACGTGCACACCTCTTCTTCTCCCGGGCAGAGCCCTCCCGAGTCCAGGCCAGGCCCCTCTATCTGACATGGGAGTAGCATGAGCTTTCCAGGGCTGGGACTGTTTTCCTTTGAGGCCGGATTCCATATACCCTTAAGTCTGACCACAAATTATAATCTCCTCTGGTTTCTATCCATTGTGGAACTGAAGACTTGTCTCACTCCTTGGATGCCTGAGTTCTCTTTGTTCAGTTATCCTTCCATGCCCAGAGCCACTGGATCTCTCCAGAAGAAGGCAAAAAGTCAATGTTAATTGTCAACCATTAAGATGCAGACATCTCATCCATATACACAACTATCCCAGCACAATCCTAGCAAACATCAGAGACTGAGGCAGGTGCCACATGGAAGCAACCCAACCACTACCTGAGAGAGCTGTCTGCATTTATTCCACAAATCACTGTCGAGAACTTCTGTGTGCCAGATGCTCTTCCGGGCACTGGGATCCAATCATGGACAGAGCAAACAAAAGTCCTGGCCCTCATGAAGGGCCCTCATTCTACTGGAGATAGGCAGACAACCAATCGATAAATAAAGCAAAATATAGGTCAGCTGGAGCTGAGTGCTGCAGAGAAGAATTAAACAGGAAGGGGGCCAGAGAGCGTTGGCCGAGAACGCCGCCATTTTAAATGGGGAAGCCTAGGATGCATCACTGGGAAAAACCCAAAGAAAGTGAAGGAAAGAGCCATGCTCATGTCTGGGGCAAAGTCGCAAGGCGAAAGTAACAGGAACTTGCTGGGTGCATTTGACGAGGTGCAAGGAGGCCAAAGCCCCTGGAGCAGGTGAGGTCAGGGAGGTAGCAGGGGCCAGAGCAGCTTTTGCTCTGAGCGTCGTGGGAGCTGTTGGAGGACTTTGAGTGGAGGAAAGTCATTTTCTGGCTGGTGGGTAGAGAACACAATGTAGGGGCTGGGGTGAAAGCAGGGAGACCAGTTAGGAGCCCATTACAGCCATCCAGGTGTAAGAAGATGTGGCTTGAATTAGGGGTAGTGAAGGTGGTGATGAGAAGTGGTTGGATTCAGGCTGTGTGTTGAAGGTGAAGCCAACAGGATTTGCTTATTGATTGGATATGGTTCATTAGAAAAAGACAGAAGTCAAAAATGAGCCTGCGTTTGTAGGCCAGCTTAGAATCCTCTACTAACTTACCAATTTACAGTCTTTCCCTTCCCCAAATCATTCATTAGAACCATAACTGCAAGCGCCCAATACCACTTCCTGAAAACATTCATTTCCTAACTTAAATCAGTTTCTAGAAGTCATAAGGTGAGTCTATTTATTAGATTGTTCCATCCTATACTATCTGAATGTCTTCAGTAGCCCTTGGTTATGAACCTAAAGATATTTGAAAATCTTAAGTGGGCCAGTTGCGGTGGCTCACACCTGTAATTCTAGCACTCTGGGAGGCCAAGGAGGGCAGATCACCTGAGGTTAGGAGTTCAAGACCAGGCTGGCCAACATGGTGAAACCCTGTCTTTACTAAAAATAAAAAATTAACTGGGCGTGGTGGCGCACACCTGTAATCCCAGCTACTCAGGAGGCTGAGGCAGGAGAATTGCTTGAACCCAGGTGGTGGAGGTTGCGGTGAGCCGAGATCGCACCACTGCACTCCAGCCTGGGTAACAAGAGTGAAACTCTGTCTCAAAAAAAAAAAAAAAGGAAGAAAGAAAGAAGGAAGGAAGGAAGGAAGGAAGAAAGGAAGAGAAAGAAAGAAAAGAAAGAAAGTCTGAAGTGAACTGCACCCATTGATAGCCTCATTTATTCATTTATTCATTTATTCATTCAGCAAACATTTACTAAATACCTAATGTGTGCCAGCCACCGCAGTCTTAGCTATGGGCTGAATCTATAAAGGGCGATAAAACATAGTTGGTCCCTATTCTGCATAACCTTGAGGCCATGGAAGGGACACAAACATGTAAACTAACAAATTGGCATACAGAGGGGTAAGTACTAAAATAGAACTATGAAGAAGCTAGGGTGGGCACATCAACAAGCTAGCTAATTGCTAGAGGAGTAAAGGCTTCACACAAGGAGGTGACGCTTGATCGAGGCTTTAATTGTTTAACCAAGACCTCAGGTAGAAAAGTTGATATTCTCCTTATAGAAACTATTTTGCCACAAGCCCAGTAGGCTACATTTGTCTAACCTTAACAAATTACAGACCTCCAAGTGGCTCAGTTCTGCAAAGAGTCACATATGAAGAAGTCAAAGAATAATTATAAAGGAATTCCAATCCAAAGTCTACTTATAAGAGCATTGAAAAGGACCCAATTTCTAGCCCACAGAGACATTTCTCACTTCTAGAGCCTCCTCCACCAAACGCCAGACTTCCCCAGCCTGGCCCCAGCATTCTATTTTCCCCCATCCCAAATTACAGCTCCCCTTAGTCAAGATGGACTTGGGTTTCCTCCATCATCCTTTCCCTTTTTTTTTTATGCCTCTCTGCTCCTCTCCACACTTTTCCTGACTCTGCGAAACAAAGATTCAGACACCAGTTTGGCAGAAAACTAAGTTAGGATAGGAACAACAAGAATACGTCCCGAAACATTTGCCTAAAGGAGCTGAGACCTTGTTTTCGATAACTAGAAAAGAAATGTAATAATCTGAAGTTCTAGAAGATCCTCATGAAACTCTTGTAGATGAAGATTGCTCTGACTCCAAAGCAAGTCTGAATTAAATTGCAACTTTTTTTATGTGTCTGAAGTTAAAACACCTCTTCTCAATAGCCTGCCAAATCCAACTTTTGACTCTTAAGAGACACAGCTTTTCCCACAGTCTCTCAAAATATATGTGCCAAGGAGCAGTGTCATAATGAACTTCTTATAAGTATGGGCTTTAAAACTACAAAAAAGGCTGTGCACAGTGGGTCACACCTGTAATTTCAGCACTTCTGGAGGCCAAGGCAGGAGGATCACTTGGGCCCAGGAGTTCAAGACCAGACTGTGCAACATAGGGAAACTCTGTCTCTACCAAAAAAAAACATTAATAAATTAGCCAGGCGTGGTGGCCTACGCAAGTGATCCTATGAAGTTGAGGCTTCAGTGAGCTGTGATCAAGCCACCGCACTCCAGCCCGGGTGAGAATGAGACCTTGTCTTGAAACACACACACACACAACTACAAGAAGAAAGAGAAACATGGAATAAAGTATACCCGCATTCTTAGTACAAACAGATTGAAGAGGGATTAAAAAAAACATTCCTCAAAGAGAAAGATTGGCTCTCTTGAGAATATGGGGAATATAATTTATTTGAGGCAGGTGTGGATTTTGTCCACAGTGGTTGCATATAGGAAAGCTGTGTTACTTTTTTTGTTCTGAAATCAATTAACTCTAACTCTGAAAGTACCCCCCAAATGCGCACATACATAAACACACACACACACACACACACACACACACACACACAGAGAGACACACACACACACACACACAAACACACTGTACTTACCGGAGTAGCAAAAAAAAAAAAAAATCTAACGTCTGTCATGTTTTCAAGAGGATTCTTCCTCTCTCTCTTATAATGTGGGAATCCTGGAGGTCTTACACCATCAAGAACCTCCAAGAAAGGGTCTGTAGTTCTTCAGGTCATCTCTTGCCCATGCCCTCCTGGTCCTGAAGGTCCCACAGGCTTGGACACAGGGGACTGGCCCAGGCTGGGAATCCAGTGCCAGGGTTCCCAGAGATTCCAGAGCCTTCCATGTCTGCAGACACCTGTGGCCTCTGCAGATTGGCTCCCTTGACCCCTCCCAACCCTTGGAACTCTTCTTACTTCAGATCATCCGGCTCTGTTGTTTCTATAAGCCGAGGCTGGACACCACAGCCTCTGGTGTCCAGAGCAGCCCGGCAGGTGCCTGACGGAGGAAGCATTCCATGTGGCAACTGAGGCACACACAGGCCCCCAGCCCGGGCAGCCCCCCCGGTCAGCTCCAGACAACTGAGGCACTGCAGCACTAAGGTTGCTAAATCGTCCAATTTTTCAAAGGAAGCCAAATATTCAAAGTTTTATGTGACATCTCCCAATTTTTCAATGTTAGCAACTCACCCGTTTTTTGTTTTGTTTTGTTTTGTTTTTTTGAGACTGAGCTTCACTCTTGTTGCCCAGGCTGGAATGCAATGATGTGATCTCGGTTCACTGCAACCTCCCCCTCCCGGGTTCAAGCGATTCTCCTGCCTCAGCCTCCCAAGTAGCTGGGATTACAGGCATGGGCCACCATGCCCGGCTAATATTTTTGTATTTTTAGTAGAGATGAGGTTTCTCCATGTTGGTCAGGCTGGTCTCAAACTCCTAACATCAGGTGATCCACCCGCCTCGGCCTCCCAAAATGTTGGGATTACAGGCATGAGCCACTGCACCTGGCTCGAATTTTAAAATAACAACAACAATGTGTAGGCCAATTCTGCTTGCCAAACAAAACATCTCTGTCTTTGCCTACAGCCAAGGGGGACTCCAGCATGGGGACTGTCTTCTGATGGCAACTTTGCATCTTAGCCCTACAGTCCTAATGCCATTAACATGGCCCTGAGAACTCTTCTGCCTCCTTGGGATGGGGTGTGAAAAGTAACTAGAGCAGTGGAGACCCAACCTAAATTAATTGCTCACAGGGTATCTTGCCACAGGTTCTCTCAACCAAGCAACATTGCTGAGCACCTGTTATGTGCTTGGTGGTGGCTTGCTGGGAAATGGGGATGCAAAAATCTCATAGGTGTGGTCCTTTCTGCCCTTACAGTGTCATGGGCAAAAGAGTCATCCATCAAAACAGCACATTGATAACCATATAGTCCGTACTATGATAACACCCACAGAAAACAGGAATATGGGGGTTTTACTCTTACAGTGGATCATGGGAGATTTTGTTCAGGGATTCAGAAAGAGCCTGAGGCCTGAGGGTGAACAAGACCTAAAAGGGGTGAAGGATGTTCTGGAAATAAAGGAAGAAGGGTTTGCATGTGAAAAACAGAAAACATGTTTGCAGGGTGAGAAGAAGGCCCGAGAGACTGTACTGCTGAGAGGGAGGGCTGCAGAGGTAGGCAGGGCCTGGAGACCGAGCTAAAGACCTTGACCATCATCCTAGGCTCCTAGGAAGGAAGCAGTGGGGAATGGCAAGGGAACACATGGGCATGCCTGGAGACCAGCTGGGAAGCAAGTTACAAGGAAGTGCCTACGTAGCCTGGCGGAGAGTGGTGGTAAGAACAAGGAGAGCAGTGGACAGGTTCAACATCTATTTAAGAAACAGGATGGGCACAGTGGCTCACACCTGTAATCTGAGCACTTTAGGAGGCCGAGGCAGGCAGATCACTTGAGGTGATGAGTTTGAGAGCAGCCTGGCCAACACAGTGAAATCCTATCTCTACTAAAAATACAAAAATATTAGCCGGGCATGGTGGCACATGATTGTAATCCCAGCTATTTGGGAGGCTGAGGCAGGAGAATCACTCAAACCTGGTAGACGGAGGTTGCAGTGAGCCGAGATCACACCACTGCACTCCAAACTGGGCAACAGAGCGAGACTCTGTCTCAAAAACAAAAGAAACAAAATAGTTGAAACTTGAATGCAGAGGCCCAGGAGAGGTTGGTAAGTGTCACGGATGACTCCCAGATTTCTGGGTAGTTAACTTGGAGGACTCATTTTTTCAACAAATATTGACTGGGCATCTAGCACGTGCCAACCTCTATTCTAGGCACAGGGGGTTACAGTAATATACAAAAAAAAGACAAATGTTCCTGCCCTCTTGGGGCTCACTTTCCAGTGGGGAGAGACACAGTAACAAAAAAAGTAAAATATATAGCATGTTTCTAGGATCAACTAACATAATTTGCAGGGCCCAGTTCAAAATGAACTCATGGAGCACCTTGTTAGAATAAGAAAATTATTGGCCAGGTTCGGTGGCTCACGCCTGTAATCCCAGCACTTTGGGAGGCCAAGGCAGGCAGATCACTGGAGGTCAGGAGTTCGAGACCAGCCAGGCCAACATGGTAAAACCCCATCTCTACTTAAAACACAAAAATTAGCCGGGCATCGTGGTGGCCATCTGTAATCCCAGCTACTTGGGAGGCTGAGGCAGGAGAATCACTTGAACCTGGGAGAAGGAGGTTGCAGTGAGCCGAGATTGCACCACTACACTCCAGCCTGGGCAACAGAGCAAGACTCTGTCAAAAAAAAAAAAAAAAAAGGAGGAAGAAGAAATTATTAAGAATTTCAAGATAGCAGCACAAAGCGTTAAACCAACTACAAGGTTCTTTTAGGCACAGGGTTTGTGGGACCACACAGTGTTTGCATGCCTAGAATTGAGCCTCACATGCTACGTAGAGACAAGAGCTAAGGAGAAAAAGAAATCAGGAAAGTGGGCTAGAATGTTTCTAGGAAGAGAAGTTTGCAATTTTATATAGAGTGAACAGGGAAGACTTTAGTAAGAAAGTAACATTTGAATAAATACCTGAAGGAGATGAATGACAAAATAATATCTAAAGAACAATAAATAGCAGATATCTAGAGAAAGGTGACTCAGGTAGAGGAAAGCTAACGCAAAGGCCCTGAGGCAGGAGTGTGCCTGTGCTGTTTTACAATGGCAAAGAGGGCCAGACGTGGTGGCTCATGCCTAAAATCCCAGCATTCTGGGAGGCCCAGGCGGAAGGATCACTCGAAGCCAGGAGTTCAAGATCAGCTTGGCCAAAAAAGTGAGACCCCCATCTCTACAAAAAATAAAAATAAATAGAAAGGGCCAGGTGCAGTGGGTCACACCTGCAATCCTAGCACTTTGGGAGGCCAGGGTGGGAGGATTTCTTGTGCCCAGGAGTTTGAGACCAGACTGGGAAACACAGTGAGACCCCCATGTCTATTTTTTTTAAAAAAAAATATTAGCTGGGTGTGGTGGCACATGCCTATAGTCCCAGATATACTTAGGAGGTTGAGGCAGGAGGATTTCTTGAGCCTTGGGAGGTCGAGGCTACAGTGAGCTGGGATCGAAGCACTGCACTCCAGCCTGAGCAACAGAGCAAGACCCCTTCTCAAGAAAAAAAAGTAAAATAGAATGGCAAGGAGGCCAGTGTGGTTGGAGCGAGGCCAGCCAAGCAGAAAGGAGTAGATGATGAGACTAATGAGGTATCAGGGTGAAGGGAGGCATGTCACATGGGGCCTTATAGGCCACTGTGAGGACGTTAGCTTTGACTCTGAGTAAGGTGGGAGTCCCTGTAGGGTTTTGAGCAGAGAAGTGACCTAACTTGACCTGTATTTTAGCATCACTCTTCCGGAGGCTGAGTTGAGAGTTGAGTGAAGAGAGGTTGGCGGCAGGGGGAGAGAGGGCAAGTGCAGAAGCAGAAAGGCAAAGGAGGAGGCCAGTGCCATTGTCCAGGCAGGAGTTGGTGGTGGTGTGGACTGGGATAGCCACAGGAGAGGTGAGAAGTGGACAGTGGTTCTTGAGACACAGTCTGTATTAGTCTGTTCTCACACTGCTGATAAAGACATAGTCAAGACTGAGTAATTTATCAAGGAAAGAGGTTTAATGGACTTACAGTTCCACATGGCTGGGGAGACCTTACAATCACGGTGGAAGACAAAGGAAGAGCAAAGGGATGTCTCACATGGCAGCAGGCAAGAGAGCGTGTGCAGGGGAACTCCCCTTTCTAAAACCATCATATCTCGTGAAACTTATTCACTGTCACAAGAACAGCATGGGAAAAACCCACCCTATGATTCAGTTACCTCCCACTGGGTCCTTCCCAAGACACATGGGAATGATGGGAGCTACAATTCAGGATGAGATTCAGATGGGGACACAGCCAAACCATATCACAGTTTGAAAGTAGAGCTGTTGGCCGGGCGTGGTGGCTCATGCCTCTAATTCCAGCACTGGCTGAGGAGGGCAAATCACAAGGTCAGGAGTTTGAGACTAGCCTGGCTAACATGGTGAAACCCTATATCTACTAAAAATACAAAAAAATTAGCTGGGCATAGTGGCGGGTGCCTGTAATCCCAGCTACTCGGGAGGCTGAAGCAGAAGAATAACTGGAATCTGGGAGGTGGAGGTTGCAGTGAGCCGAGATCACACCACTGTACTCCAGCCCAGGTGACAGAGTGAGACTCCGTCTCAAAAAAAGAAAAAAGAAAGTAGAGCTGTCAGGATTTGCTGGAAACAGGATGTGAATTAGCAAGAAGAGTCGAGGGTGACTCTGAGCTTTCTGGCCTGTGCCTCTGGAAGGATGGAGCTGCCGCGGCAGAAGATTGAGGCCGGGGGAGATTGCGAGCTCAGCGGAGGACATGTCACCATTAAGACATCTGAAGTGATGATGTCGAGTTGGAAAGACCCAAAGTGAGGGCAGAATCTAGATGAGAAAGGCAAAAGCCAACTTGCTGGGGCTTTGCAGGTCATGGAAGGGAGTTCAAATATTTTTCTTGGAGACATGGGAAATCATAGAAGAGTTTTAGGTACAATCTAATTTACTTTCAGAAGACTGCACTGACCATTGAGGGAAGGATGGATGGGAGGGTTGAAAGTGAGAGGCCTTTGCACGGCAGGTTAGAGATAGGGGTTAAGATGGAGATGATGGAATTGGAGAAAAGGGACAGTGTTAAGACAAGACTCGCTGATGGATGCGATATGATCGGTATTGGAGAGAGAAGAAAAAAAGCAAAGAAGATTCCCAGGTTCCCATTTTGAGCAAAGAGGGTTATGGCAGGGCCGTTTACTGAGATGGCAAAGGGAAAATCAAAACTTCAATCAGATAAAGAAATATTTGTTGGATAAAGCTACTTGAGCTGGAAGTGATGAACGGATGTTCACTCACGGGCCCTGGAGAGAGAAGGGTGAAGTAGGAGGTCAGAAGGTAGATAGCTCAAGGCAGAGAGAACCTCACATGTTCCCAGTGTAGACTTGTCTGGGCATTCTGAGTGAGGTTGTGCTGGAATAGGAGAACTGACGGCCGGAGGGCAAGACAAGCTAGAAATGCCGGCAGGAACCTAGCAAGAGAGGGTCGTTTATTTCGTGTTACCCAGAGCAATGGGTGTCTAGGACCTACCACGTTGAATTCTGGGTGATTTCACTGATAAAGAATTGGCAGTATACGATATTACTTTTTCTGTTGCTTAATTTGCAGAGCATATGCTCTTTTTAAATTTTTTATTTGCATTTCATTATGGGCTTCTTGGACACTTGCCATGACTTGATGGAATCATTTTATAAAGAGCTGAATTTATACTGGGTAAAAGATTGCATCATTTCTCAGGTTGATGAGAAGGACTTGCTGGTAGTCGAGCTGGGCAATGTTGTTAACTGGCTGGTGCGCACCTTCCCAAGAACCAAAAAATACATGTTTGAGCATAAACATTTCTCCTCTGGCTTTTGCTTTATTAGACAAAGATCTGACATTTATCCAAGAATCATTTATTCATTCAACAATATTTTTAAATCCTTACTTCATGTCTGAGGAGCCTAAGTGCTGAGGAAAGAGTAGAGAGAAAGCAATCCATTTCCTGCTTTCATGGAGCTTAGACATATACACACGTATGCACACGTGTGCACACACACACACACACAACTACAAACTGTGCTACGCATTGTGAAGGAAAAACACAGGGAGCTAGGAGAGTGTGTGACTCAAGGCTTAACTAGCCTGGAGAGAGAGGGATGACCTGGTAACTAGGTAAAAGGGGAGCAAGGAAAGAGCATTCCAGCCAGAGGCAACAGGGTGTGCAAAGTCCTGAGGTGGGACAGCAAATTGAGATAATGAAGGACCAGGAAGAAAGGCAGAGTAGCTAGAGAAGATTCTCAGAATTGATGTAATCAGATTTGCATTTTTTTTTTTGATATGGAGTTTTTGCTCTGTTGCCCAGGCTGGAGTGCAATGGCATGATCTTGGCTCACTGAAACCTCCACCTCCTGGGTTCAAGTGATTCTCCTGCCTCAGCCTCCCTAGTAGCTGGGATTTTAGGAGCCTGCCACCACACCCATCTAATTTTCATATTTTTAGTGGAGACGGGGTTTCACCATGTTGGCCAGGCTGGTCTCAAACTCTTGACCTCAGGTGATCCACCTGCCTTGGCATCCCAAAGTGCTGGGATTACAGGTGTGAGCCACCTCACCTGGCCCAGATTTGCATTTTAAGTAACCCTTCTGGCTACAATGCCAATAAAAATTGGAGGAGCAAGAGTGACTGAGGGCAGACCTGTGAGGAGGTCACTGCAGGTGTCCAGATGAGAGATGACAATGGCCTGGACCAGGATGGGGAGGAGAGAGAGAGAAGCGGAAGGCTTTTTTTGCAAAGTAAATGAGTAGGACAGATGCAGCTATGTAAGGGACAGCATCCATAAGAACCCAAAATCAAGATATGCCAGAATCATTGGCCTTATTGATCATTTGCAATATGGCTAATCCACTAGAAACAAAAGCCCTCCAGAGCTGTGAGCTGGCAGTGGCTGTATGATTTGAATAAAGAATGTCAATGCCTGCCCCTGTGATCAGACTGCCATCCCACAGGCTATGAGAAAATACAAAGTAAGGGCCCTCACGAAGTGAGCAGGACCTAGCTCATTCATTTATTCTTTCCTTCATTTATTATTATGTGAGAAATCTCAAAACATAAAAAACACTATGGGAGCCCAGAGGAGAGAAGCTCAATGTCTGCAGCTGGGAGGGTGGGGTTGTGGGGAGCCCAGGGGGGAAGAAAAGGGTTGGGGGAAAGCTGATGAGAATCCCAAGCTGAAGAAAAGAGCATACAACTAGAAAATCTAGGAGGTGTTGTGTGACTGGAGCTCAAAGCGTCTGTTGAGGAATAAGAAAATGGCTGTTATTCCAGATACGGGTTTTACATTTTATTCATATAAAGGAGGCAATTATCTGCTCAATTTTACAGACTAAAATAGGCTTCTTGGATTTGATGGGATTTTAAAAAACAAATGTAACTGATTGCAAATCAATTTTTGTGCAGCTATAGATAAAACTTGGCTGAGGAGCTGCTGATAGGAGCAACGATAGCGTTCTTATCTAATTCGGATTTCATCACCACTTGAACAGCTCGCAGACAAGGTCTTGTGTTCTGCCTCTGTGTACTGCTAAATTTTAATTCCAGTGAACTTTTTTTTCAGTATGCCAGGCGTAATGTCACTATCTCAAACTTGAGTTAGGAAGGAGGGTAAGTTTCCTTGGCTAAAGCTCAACAATACCCATAAAATAGTTATTTCTCCATAAAATGGGAAAAAAGAAATACATATCTAACCATGGAAAGATATTTCCCAGATATACGCTTGCTCTTAAATATTTCACAGAAATCTTTACAAAATCAAGTCAAGCCAATATTTTCTATAGCTTTTGGGGTGGGTGAGCTCAGCACATAATTTTAATTGTTCCAGATTATGTCTATCCCCAACTTCCTTTGTGTCTGTTTCAAGCTTTGATTTCAACCTAATGTTGCTCAATCTTTAGCATAAATTAATGTGAAGGATGTTCTATCCAAAAAAGTCTGACTGTATGTAGGTAATTTTATATTAAAATATGCATTTGACTTTTAAAGTTTGGATACACATGGTTGCTTCTTATAATGTTTCTTTTCACATTTGTTTATGGAAATGGGAGTTGAATGAAGGGGAGGGTGCAAAAGTGAAAGAAGAAACCCTTTATGTGCATTTCCCATTATGAGATTCCTGTAGCTCTAGAGATATAATGTTTCCACAAAGTGATTTAGTATCCATAAATGCCAATTTGCAAAGCATTATCCATTGCCGTCAAGGAAGAAAATATATTCTCCCTTTCCCTGCCCAATAAGTAAATTTTGAAAACAATTACAAGCACATGTAATAATAATACAGAAACTAGCATTTCTTTTTTTTCTTTTTTTTTTTTTTTTGAGACAGAGTCTTGCTCTGTCGCCCAGGCTGGAGTGCAGTGGCGCAATCTCAGCTCACTGCAAGCTCCGCCTCCAGGGTACATGCCATTCTCCTGCCTCAGCCTCCCAAGTAGCTGAGACTACAGGCGCACGCCACAACGCCCGGCTAATTTTTTGTATTTTTAGTAGAGATGGGGTTTCACTGTGTTAGTCAGGATGGTCTCGATCTCCTGATCTCGTGATCCGCCCGTCTCGGCCTCCCAAAGTGCTGGAAGAAACTTGCATTTCTACAGCAACTTTCCCTGGAGAAATTCTCGGTTGCTTTGCAAACAGTAATTAATTAGACCCCCTAACATTCCTGTGAGGGAGCCAAGAGGTGTGGGTATGCTTTGAACAACCCCCAACACTGACTCGCTGTCACCTCTGGGGTTGATGAACAGATGTTGTTTAAAAACTGCATAGCACACAGAATTCAACATTTTAGAACGTTAATGAAGGACTTAGAATTCTGAGATGCAACAGAGAATTGGATGTGGTGCAGGCTTTGGTCTTGTTATGTGAATTTGATAGAAGGATGAAAGTAACATACTGTTTTCTATGTCATCTGTCATCACAGCATCCAATGGGACTGCACTTATCCTATGGCATGAAGTAACTCTGCCAGGTTCGTCATCCTGGAGATGACCCCATTACCAAGAAATTTTGCCTTAAGGAATATAACCAACTTTAAAAAAACAAAAACAAAAACAAACAAAAAAAAAACACATATAAGGCTTATTCACCAGGTGCTGTTTTAAGCACTTAGTAACTCATTTGATCCTCACAGCAACTTGTTTTGGGGTCAGTATTATTTTTTATTATTATTATTTCCATTTTACAGGTGAGAAAACTGAGGCATAGAAAGTTTTAAGAAATTTGCCAAAGTCATTCAGCCATGCTACCTCTCAGTATTAGCATTACCTGTTAATCAACTTGAACGCTTACAAATTGGCACATTTTCTCAGCTTGATCATGCAGTTTGTCTTCACAATCTGCTAGAACACTCATGTGATTTACCAGGAGTGGTGAGTCAGTGGCAAGAAGCCAATCTGAAAAGAAAAATAAGCCCCATTTGCTTCAGCACCTTGGAGAGCATCTTCCAACTACTGGCCCAGACAATAGAGCAGCTCTCAAAGACCTAATGAGGTTCTGCTATAAAGGGGTGAGGCTGAGAACAGGAAGACGTCAAGCTAATGGGGATTGTTGCTCCTCCTTTCTCTTACAAAGATCATGCTTTTATGATGACAGAATTAGGTGTAGGATTTTCAGGCCAGTTTTAGCCCAGTTCAGCTGGAGCCTGGGACCTCACAGCTCTGGTTTTCCCATTCTTGGGCTATTGGAATGTCTTGGGCCTAAAAGCAGATGAACTTTATACTTAATATTTAGTCCTCCCGTTGCATATGGGTGTGTCTTTCTTTTTTTCCCCCCCAAATCCCTGCCAGGAGACTATCTTCCAGGGCAATTAAGCTTTCACCGAGGGACCATTGATGTACTTTTTCAGTTTGCCCATAACAGAGGCAGTGAAGTGCATGGTTAGAACAGAGCTCTGAGTTTAGACTGCCTGAGAATTTCTCTCAACTCTGCCATTTTCCAGATGTAACCTTGGGCAAGGTGCTTAGCTTTTTTAAGCCCCAGTTTTTTCATCTGTAAAATGGAGCTAATAATGGTAACTGAGTCATGAGATTGTCCTAAGGCTTAAATAAGGTAATATGGTTAGAAAACACATTTTATCATGAGAAGAAATAGGGACAGTGGTGATGCCCCTTCTTGAGCAATAAGATTTATGTAACTGACATACGTTCCCTCTCTGCTTTGGCTGTCAGGGGGCTTCGGTTGCACAGAGTAACATTAGCAACACTGTGAGATGCTAAGACCTGCCCCTTGGTGTTTCTTTACTTCTCCTCCAGTCCTGACCTTCCCTTCTGAATGGCATATTCTTTGATCCTTTGTTTTGTGATTGTATTATCTGTGTCATTTCAGGTCACTGCACATGATGGATAGATAGATAGATAGATAGATAGATAGATAGATAGATAGATAGACAGACAGACAGACAGACAGACAGATAGGTGTAGATCATTAGAATGTAAGTCCCAAATGAGCAAAGAGTTTTGTCTATTTTGTTCATTTCTATATACCAAAGGACTAGGATAGGGCACAGCACATAGTTGGGGCTTAGGAAATATTTATTGGAGAGAGAGAGAGAGAGACAGAGAAAGAGAGAAGGAAGTAAGAAAAGGAAGGGAGGAAGGAAGGAGAAAGAAAGAAGAGAGAGAAGGAAGGAAGGAAAGAAGGAAAGAAGGAAGGAAAGAAAAAGGAAAGAAGGAGAGAGAGAGTAAGAGAAAAAGAGAGAAAAAGAGAAGGAAGGAAAGAGAAGAGAAAGAGAGAAAGAAGTAAGGAAGGAAAAAGAAGAGAAAGAGAGAAGGAAGGAAGGAAGAAAGGGAGGGAGGGAAGGAAGAAGGGAGGGAGGGAGAGAGGAAGGAAGGAAAGACCTCTCTTGCCAATTTCTTTCTACCATCTGACCACACAACTGTTTCATGGCTTGCTTTGAAAAGATCACTAGACACCCCTTCTTACTTGTCACATCTGCCCATAAGTGATGCTCAAAATAATCTCTTTACTTAAATTTGCTATGGTCACTAACTCAGTAGCTTTGCATCGGTGCTGGGTTAGCTGTCTGCTACCACTATCCTAATTGTCCATGATTACACAAGTCTTTGCCAGGCAAACAAGCTGCAGGAGAAGTTTCAGTGATGATGCTTCTCACAGTGTAGTCTGTCTTTCCCCTGTTGTCTAAGGACAGATGAGGATGCAGGGCAGGAGACTGGTTAGGAAAATTCCTCATGATCAAAATAACCAATCTCGAAATCTCAGTGGTGCAGATCCTTCTCTAAAAGCTAACAGGGCTTTAATGATGCAATAGAAACAACAGTAGTAAAATTAGTTGCAGCAGAAACATGCCCTTCTGACTCAGAGACCCAGTGTGTGGGTAGAGCTGTACCATGTATCTAATGAGGAAATTCCCCTGGGAAGGGCTGGATCCTTCCCTTTGACACAACCAAAGGCTTCAGCACTGCTAGGTACTTGTGACAGATTATTAGGCAATATGAATGCATTGGGGGTGGAGTGGAAGAAACGGTCAAATCCCCATCCAGAGCACAGCAGCTAACACAGCTTCCAAACCCTCTCCAGCTGAATTCAACTAGCATTTATTGAGTGCTTACTATGTGCCATGGCCAGATAATTATTGGGTGTGTCCAATTTCCAGGCATTTGATTTTAAGAACTGGAAAAGATGCTTATACATGCCCCTCTCTCCCCAGCCTCCTCCCCTCAAGCTAACTGCCTTGGCCTTGAGATCTTTATACCCTCCCAAGTCAGAATCAGCTTCCCCTCCGATTTTTGGAAGGAGTCCAGTCTACCCTCTTCTCTCTCTCAGCAGGGATCGTATAAACAGCAATTCCAACCGGGCAGGGAGCGCTTGTCTTTCATTCCCTTCAGGAGCTCTCCCAGCTCTGGTCTTGTTAGAAGGATCTCACATTGGAAGTCTCCCTGGGAATAAACACATGTTTCTGATAATGCTAAAGATTAAGCCAATGAAATAAAAATTCATTTCTGAGACATAAACAGTAAATGACCAGGATTTTCCACAGAAATATTGGCATAGGCTCGACAACCCTCAAGTTGACAGTAATTTGCTGCCGTGTGCCAGGCAAGTCCTGAAGTCATTCAATAGACAAGACATCATCAAATACCACATCTAAATTCTGTTCATATTATTAGAATGAAAAGGGTAATGCAATTCAATTGCCTAGAGAATCGTCATACACACAGACCTAAACAGAGCTGGCCAGAGACAAAATTTCTTAGCAAGTGAAGTTTGTCTACAGGGCCCCTGGCTTGCCTTCCTCCACTCTTCCAACCGGACCTTTTCCTTGTACAGGAATCCGGTGTGAATTAAAGTCAATGTGTTGCCCCTCCCAAGGGTATTTGTGTTTTAAATGAACTCTCTAGTTTGATAACAAGGGAATTAAAATTTCACATTTGTCAAATACCTACCATGGGCCAGGCACATTTTCACAAGCATTGTTCATCCTTACTGCCTACTGGGAACTTGTTCATTTGTGCAAGAAACATCTATTGGCTATCTACACTGAGCCAGGCACTGTGCTAGGTACTGGAGATCCAGCAGAGATCAAAAAGATAAAGACCTTCCCCTCGTGGGCTCTGCGGACTAATAGGAAGAAAGAGGCAATCAACAAACAAATGCATAAATGTTTATCAGGTGGTGACAAGTGCTCTGCAGAAAAATAAAGCAGGGCAAGGAGACAGAGAGTGACAGAAAGGGATGCTATAGAAGATAGGGTGGTCGTGGAGGGCTTCTCAGAGGAGGCGGTCATTGAACAGAGCCCTGAAGAAAATCAGCCAAAAGGCATGTTGCTATGTTGAAGACAGGGCATTGCGGTGGGGAGTACTCCAGGTCGAGGGAACAGCAAATGTGTAGGTCCTGCGAGTCCTTGGTGTGCCCCAAGAAGGAGACAGATGGGAGAGAACAGCGTGGATGAGGTGGGGAAATGGAGGAGGCAGGAGCAGGGAAGAAGAGGAGGACAGACACGGAAGGGCTTGTGGGCTGGGATGAGGACTCTGGAATCTAAACTGAGGGACATCAGCAAAGGAGCGACCTTCATTGACTTGGGTTTTCAGAAGCAGGCTCTGGCTGCTGGGTGGACAGGCTGCACAGGAACAAGCGTGGAAAAAAAGAGGCCCTTTGGGAGACAGCTGCAGTGACCTGGGAAGGAGTGAGTGAGGGAAGGTGATGCTGAAGACTCGGGCCCTACCTTCTGCAGTGGGTCTTATGGTTCCCATCCTGCAGGTGAGGAAACCGAGATGCAGAAAGGGTAGGCAGTCAGCCAAGGCCAGCTGGCTAGTAAGCAGCCAAGCGTGAGCCCTGCAGGCTGTCCAGCTGCAGAGGCCCGCCTCCTAGCCCCTGCCACAAGCTTCCCGTGACCATGCGGAGAGATGCACTGCTCCTCCGTGAAGGAAACTTACTCCTCAGAGAGCAGGAAGAAGGATTTTTGGAGGCTGAGGATTTTTCTGGGCCCTTGTAATCTCCCTCCAGCCCTTGCTTTGAAAGGGTTCCATCAAGAGGAAATATGACAATCGTCAACACTTAACAAGCTTTTTCTGTGGACACAGCAGGCTTCTGAGTCACTCCTGCTTGTCATTGCAGATTCCTCACAACCACCCCTGTGAAGGAGCCGCGATCTTCATTCCCATTCTACACATGAGAAAACTGAGGCACAACTATATTAACTGGCCGGGATGATAGGGCTGGGATATGAACCCTGGAAGTCTGGGTCCCAGAGTCCCTACTCTTGGACATGGTACCATTTCTTCCTTGAAGAGCTGCTCATTTTTGATGTGGTGCTGAATTTCGGACTTGGAGACTGAGGCTCATGCTGCTGATACACACTGAAACTGACTCCCATTGACAGGAACTCGGGAGACACTGGAGAGTTTCCCTGTGGGGGCTAAATGGCCCCTCCTCAAAAAGTGTTGATGGGGGCTTCCTGCCCAGGGTAGAAGACAGATGACAGGGCCTCAGGGTTCCCATCTGTCTCTAGGAAGCCAGTACATCTCTCACTGTGTATCACTGGCTCATCCATCCTTGGGCACAAGCCTTCCAGATGTGGGGAGAGAAGGGTTGAGCAGTCATTAATGAAACCACAGCTGCCAACTCCCAATTTCATTTGATGGATGACTGAGATGTTCCCAACCCTTCAACCTTCCCAGTTTTGAGGGGAAAGGGGTAACCAGAGGAACAGGCTTACAGGGAGAGGACAAGGATACAAACAGAGGTGACACAGGGAGGAGTGGACAGAGGAGGTTGGGTTCCCAGAAGACAAACTGTACCATTCTGGGAAGAAGAGAGGGTGCTGTGTGCCCCTGAAGGGAGAGAGAGAAATGGAGGACACAAATTCACAAAATACTACAATCCCTGACCCACATAAGTCCCTCTTTGCTCTCACCCTTCCCTCTACCCAAAACGCTTTCCCCTCCTGTCCAGATGCCTCCGTGGCACTCAGTTATAAGACCGTCCCTAATACCCGCCACTTCTTAGGAAGAACTGACCTAACTTCCCTTTATGCCCCTTTTGAGTAATCATCATAAACAACAACAAGATCTCTTTATTGAACTTAGTTTTTATGTACTTTTTATTTCAATTTCGTATCAAAACAGCCCCACAAGATGGGTGTTGTTGGCTCCACTTGATAGAGGAGACATCTAGAGCTCAGAGAAGTGAAGTGAAGTGACTTTCCCGAGGTCACACAGACGAGTAACTGGAGGATCCATGATCCAACCTGGAACACCTGCCTCAGAAGCTCAGGCCTTGGCCCTTACATATCTACCCCTCCGCCGGCTGAGTTACGGAATGGCTGGCACGTTTTCTCAGTCACTTTTGCATCTTCAGCGCCCAGTTGGTGCTTAGTAAATATTGATGGGAATGACTCATGAATGAATAAATGGATGAAAACTGAGTTATAATGAACAGGAGTCTATAAATATGCTCACATGCACTTACATTTGCAGAGACAATGCTAACAGTTCTTGAGAACCATTTTTTTATTCAATATAAAAAGTGCTTATTGGAAATGTACTGTGTGTGAAACGCTGGGGATATCGTGGGAAGCAGAACTGTCCTGGTCCTTAACCTTCAAGAGCGCATAAAATAGAGGAGGAGAAAAACTAAAAACAGTCAACAATAAATGGAAATGTATTTGCAAATTATTAAAAAGTGAAGTAAAGAGTGCAGGGTACTAAAGAGAGGAGTGTGGTTAGACAGAGGGGGCCAAGAACTCTCTCCAAGTGAGAAATACTTAAGGTTGAATGGAAGTCATCCAGAGAGAAACTGGGGGAGAGTGTTCCAGGCAGAAGGAATGGCATATGCAAAGGCACCAGTGCAAGACTAAGAGCTTAGAGCCTTCCAGAAAGTACCAGAAGCTCAGCATGGACAGAGCAAAGAGCAGGGGCAATGGAAGCAGACAGAGGTAGAGACACAGGCAGAACTAGAAGATGCAGTGCCTCGTGCCCTCAATAAGTGTCCTGGATTCCAGCCAAAGGGCCATGGGAAGCCTCTGAAGGGTGTGAAGCAGGGAAGGGACCTGCGTCAATCTGCTCCTGTTCTGTGGGCAATGCGAGCAGAGAAGAAAGCAAGAAACAGGCAGAAAGACTGGCCAGTGCAATCATCCCAATGGGAGTTGCCTGGGCCATAGGCAGTGATGAGAAATGGGTGGGTGTGAGATCCCTTTGGAAGCAGGAAATGGACCACCAATGATATTGACATAACTTAGACAGGTCCACACATGAACCCACAGAGGAGTAAAGGCAGTATGGGCTTCAGAAACAGACAAGATTCTTTTTTTTTTTTTTGAGATGGATTCTCACTCTGTTGCCCAGGCTGGAGTACAGTGGCACGATCTTGGCTCCCTGCAACCTCCACCTCCTGGCTTCAAGCCATTCTCCTGCCTCAGCCTCCTGAGTAGCTGGGACTACAGGTGTCTGCCACCATGCCCCACTAATTTTTGTATTTTTAGTAGAGACAGAGTTTCACCATGTTGGCCAGGGGCTGGTCTCCAACCCCTGATCTCAAGTGATCTGCCTGCCTTGGCATCCCAAAGTCCTGGGATTACAGGCGTGAGCCACCGCACCTGGCCAGGAAACAGACGAGATTCTAATCCGTCACCTATCTTCCATGGCTGTGTGGTTTTAGGCAGCTCACCGACCTCTTGAAGCCTTGGTTTCCTCAACTGGAAAATAAGAGACTCAGCCTCCCCAGGACCATTGTCACTGAATGAGATGATGCATATGACAGCGTGGAGTGCGGTGAGCCTCTCCCAACAACCCAACCTCCCTTTGCCGTCTCCAGATACCGAGAGCCCGACTTCCAAGCTGCCCACCTGATCACTGGGCTCTACTGCCTACGTAAACATTTTTAAAGAAAATGAATCCCCATATACTCCATGCCAAAGAGAAAATGCAGGCTGGCCTTGCTAGGAAGGCTTGCAACAGCCTGCCAACCTTGTTCCACTAATACTTGTCAGTGGCCACAGTCTCTCATCACTTGAACAGTAACTCAATTACCAGTCCCTGGGCACCTTCAGGCACAAAGCCTCTCCCATGGGTCCCCATTGTTTTTCTGAGAAGCCCAGGACACAAGTCAATTTCTTGGCCCTAATGAGAGCTTTTCACCACCTGACAGTAGCTATTGAGCATGTGGTAAGTAAACGCAGTCTTAAGGCCACCCAGGCCCCTTCCCAAGACAAAGGCCCTAGCCAGCCAGGAGGTGCAACATGGGCTCCGGCACCAGAGCCTCACACAGCAGATGTTGCTGCCTTCAAGGCTGGCCCAATTATGATGTTAACGCCCTGGACGTTAATCCCTGGGTCTTTGCCAGCCAGAACCTGCTCTGCTGTCTGGTTTAATAACACAAGTCCTCTGGAGGGATCAAGTATGGATCTTGGGAATGCCACACTTTTAACTGGTCAGATTCAAAGCCCAGCTTCTTCTCTGCATTACAAGCAAGGCCTGAGATTTCCAAGTATTTTAGCCGCGTGAATGCCTGCCCACACCGCCACAGGGCAGTCGGTAAGGATTGTGATTGCAACTGAGATTCAGAAAATTAAATGTCTTTCTCAAGGAAATAGAAGACATTCATGGGAACTCCTTGAATACAGATTTGTTTTCCCGACACTCAGATTTCTGAGACTTGTTAAATAAACGAGAAGTTCCACGGGGGTAGGGTAAATAGCACAGTGTCTGGCACAGAGTAAACATTTTTGGCATGCATGGCTAGTCCTGATTCAAATTCAATATCAGATCTATGATGTACAGTTCAATGACTCAGTTGTTTAAAGGTAAAATATCCACTCTGCATTATCAGGGACAATTTCTTAACATCTGTTGCCTCACCATCTAGAACACTCCTGAGCCATCTTTCCCCCTGTCCAGGTTGTGTGTATGCCACAGAAGCCGGTCCCGGGGGAACCTAATCTAGGTGCAAAATCATGGAGGGCTTCCTTGAGGTGGTTGAGTCTATGAGAAACGGAGGGCATGTAGGTGTGAAGCTGGCACTGGCGCATTTGGGGGTTGGGGAAAGAACGGGCTTGTAAAGTGCATTCTGAGCAGAGGGAACAGCTTGTGCAACATCCCGGGGCTGGATTATGGAGAAGGAGGTGGAAAGGGATATAATGGGATGAAGATGGAGAGAGAGGCAAGGCTCAGACAATCAGGTACTCAGTGGGCCATGTTAAGAATGTTGGTTTTTATTCTAAAAGCCGTGGGAAGTCATTGAAGAGTTTTGAGGGTGAGAAACGGCAGGAGTGAAATGATCAGATTTGATCTCGAACTGACTGGAGAAAAGCCTCGGAGGTATGCAGAAAAAGCCCAGTTGCAAAGCTATACCACAGAACGAGACGCAAGGAGTTAGTGGCTTAGGCCAAGAAGGCAGCAGCAGAGACTAAGAGAAGAGGATGGATTTCAAAATTTTTTAGGACCTAACGGATTGGATGTGAGGATGAGTGAAAGGGAAATATCCAGGATGACTCCCAGAATCCTGACTCTCACAACTGGACGTGGTGAGCAAGAGATGCTGGGAAAAGACCGCATTGGAGGGATGGGAGGTGAGCGACATGGAGAAGGGAGTGGATCATGAGCTTGGGTTGAGGTGCCTTGGAGACAGCCAAGTGGCAACAACATGTAGGGAGTTGGAGATATGGGAAACTCCCTGTAGGGAGTTTCAAGATATCAGGACCAGAGTTACAAATGTGGGAGTCACTGATATGAGGGTGGTAACTGAAGCTACAGTTTCCTGGGATTTCTTTGGGACAGATGACATCAAAGGGATGTACCACAATTTACTTAAGCCTTCTCCCACTATTAGATGTTTGGGTTGTTTCTGTCTTTTGACATGGTAAGTGGCCCAGTAACAAGCATCTTTGTCCTCATTTATAGCTTTTTTCCATATTCTAGGTTAACTCTCTAAGTAGCTGACATTACTAACATGGTTAGCAATGAATACCTGCTAAGAGAATAAATATATATGTTCATTCTCCCCAGAATAAAATAGAAATTCTTTTTTGATTGACCATTTTTCTTTTTTTTTTTTTGAGATGGGGTCTCGCTCTGTTGCCCAGGCTGGAGTGCAGTGGCGCAATCTCAGCTCACTGCAAGCTCCGCCTCCCGGGTTCACACCATTCTCCTGCCTCAGCCTCCCAAATAGCTGGGACTACAGGCACTCGCCACCACGCCCAGCTAATTTTTTTGTATTTTTAGTAGAGATGGGGTTTCACCGTGTTAGCCAGGATGGTCTTGATCTCCTGACCTCGTGATCCACCCACCTCGGCCTCCCAAAGTGCTGGGATTACAGGCGTGAGCCACCGCGCCTGGCCTTGATTGACCATTTTTCATCATGGCCTGTGTAACTTCTTTCTTCCAATATCTGGGTGATTTATTAAGTCTTCCCTAACCAGGCCAACCAAAGGGACCTTCTTCCTCTGAATTCTCATGGTTAATCCCAGAGACATTCACTCCAATCTTATCCTTCAGAAGCCTGATATTTTAGGACATATACACACATGAAAGATAATGGTCTTCCCCACTATATAAACTTGAGATCTGGGACTATGTTTTATACTTCTTGAGTCCTCCTCAGAGCCTAGCAAAACCTGGCACAAGGTCTATGTGTAATGATTATTGCAGATAACTAACTAAGCAAGAGGATAGTAAGAGCTAATCTGTTAAACCCCTGCTACATACCAGACCTGTCCTGGGAGCTCCAAAAACAAAGTCTATTTCAACCCTCCTAAAAAAATTTTACCAGTGTTTTGCAAAGGTATCAGGGTAATGGTATCTGATATAATAAATAAACCCCCAAATCACAGTGGTTCAATTCATAGAAGTTTATTTCTCACTCACTTTAAGTCCAAAACAGGCAGCTCTCCTCCAAGCGTTGATTCAGGGACATATGCCTTTCAATCTTACAGCTCCACTGTCTCCAACACACAGCTTCTGAAGTCACCATGATCCCCTGCCTCAAACTAGAAGGAGAAAAATCATGGCAGATCATCTAGGAGAGGCTGTTATGGGTAGGCTTAGAAGTGACATACATCCCATTCATCACAGCCACTGGTCAGATCCCAGGCCTGTGGTCACACCTAACCAAAAGGAAGCTTGAGAAATGTGGTCAGGCTGAGTGCTAGACTATAGGGAAAACAGCCTTAGGTGGTTCATAGTAGTCTCTGCCACATGAAGATAGAAAGCAAAGCCCAGAGATGCTAAGTAACTTACCTGACGTCATTCAGCCTATACACAACCGAATTAGAATTCACTCTCAAGTCTGTATGGCTCGAAAGTCTATGCTTTTTTTCACCACATCCTACTGATTGGCAACCATCACTGGGGTCCTCTCCTTCTGGGGTGGCCTCTGAGCTGCATCTATTTGAATCATCTTGGCAATTGTTTAATTTCATATATAACCCAATTCCAAACTGCAGTGAGAGCGACAGATCCACCGAAACCGACTTTCAGATGTATTTTGCAGATGCATCCTCCGTTTATTTCAAATGTGTTACTGGCTTGCTGCTTTAACAAGTCAATCAACTCACAGGCATGCCCTTGCAGTACGGAGGTACATATTCCTGTTCTAAAGCCCACGTCTTATAAACTTGACATATTCAGATGCTATGCCTTTTATCGTGAGTAAATTAAGCTCTTAAAATGTCAGAATGTTTTTGTTTCATTTGACATTCTCACCATAGGTCAAACTGCCTCCAAAACAGACATGTCTAAATAGCTGTCTAACCATATCGCTCAGAATGACTTTTTAGGAAGTCTAGGACATCCAGGAGTGTGGTGATCCTGAAGCCCTTGAGCATCAGTAATTCTGTTTGGATCCGTTCCCATGTAAGCAATTTACATCTGCTGTGTTATGGATCCAGAGGTTGGAAAACCAAAAGGGATCTTGGGAAGTCATTGGCTCTAACCTTTGCTTTGCAAGCATAAACCTTAGAACCTTAAAATTGGGAAAAATAATGACATTAGGAAGAACAATAGCAGTTACCCTCCGTGAATGCATTCATTCAACACATAGTTATTGGGAACCCCCTTAGTGCCAAACACTGTTATAGAATCTGAAGATATGGAGCTGGCATTCTGATGGGGGAAAGAGTGAATGCACAAATAAATATAAAATGAGTTAGGTGTTGATGCGTGCTTTGAAGACACATAAAGTAAGAAGGATGCAGAATGATCTGATAGGAAGTTGTAAGGTTACACAGAGTGGCTAGGGAGGGTCACTCTGATATTTGAGCAAAGACCTGAAGAAGTGAGGTAGTGAGGCTCTAGGTAGAGAGAACAGTTAGCAAAGAGGCTTGAAGGGAGAATATGCTTGGCATCTTCCAGAAACAGCAAGTAGATTGGGTGAGCTGGAGACATGAATTGTAGGAGAGGTGGCAAAGAAGATTGGGAAGGGGGATAGATTGGGTAAGGTCTTATAGCCCAGGAAAAGGATGCTGGGCTTTACTTGGGCTGAGATAAGGAGGCTTGAAGGGTAAGGATAGCTAGAGAAGAGAGGTTTGAGGATGAAGACCTGGGCACTCCACCAGTTAGGGGTCTAGAAGATGAGGAGGAATCCACAAAGAGACTGAGAAGGAGTAGCCAGTGAGGTAGGAAGAGAACCAAGCAAGGGGGTGCCCGAAGGCAAGTGAGAAAGGGGTTCAAGGAGGGAGTGAGCAACCAATTAAATGCCACTGATGGGTCAAGTAAGATGAGGACAGATAACTGACCATCAGATCTGACAAGCAGAGGTCACTGGTAACCACATCATGAGTCATGAGAGGATGCTGGAGATGAAATACTAATGGGAGAGAGAGAGAAGGAGGAAGAGAAAAGGGATTGAGAGAGAGAGAGAGGAGAGAGAATCTCCTAGTATTAGCTGGGCATAGCAAAGTTTCTTTACATGAATTTCCCAATTTAATTCACAGGACCACCTTGATGGCAGGGGGAAGGTCAGTTGTTTTTTCCTTTTTACAAATGAGGTCCAGGGGGATCACCCAGCTCGTACGTGTGAAAGCTGGACTTGGTCTTCCCGTGTGCCAGACCGCAGAGCTCCCCTCTTCTTTCCTCAGAGCAGCCTATGTCTTCGAGAGACCATCTGGGGCAGCCGACATAAAATGGATTCTCATTTAAAAAAAAAAAAAAAAGTCAGAAAATAGGTCATTCAGCTTCCCTTTGAACAGTGCCTGAATCACTCTAATGATTAGCATCTCTCCTTTCGAGTTGTAAATACAGAGGTTCCATCATAGTCCACCCCTGTACATGACCACACAGTGTGGCGTGTTCTTCAAGGAAGTTCTTCCTTTCATTACTCCACTTCTTTCCTTATTAAAAATAAAACTTTTCTTTGAATAGGAAAATGATTCTGATTCCTATTGAATCCAACTCTCAGAAGGGCATGAGCATTGGAGTCCTTTTTCCACCTCAGACCCTAGCCTGAGGTCCAGCCCTAGCCGGAGAGCCCATGTCCCTGCTGGAAGATCCATCTGGTTGTCCCGCTGGCCCTCATATCTGTTGAGATGCTTTGAGTTGCAGGTAAGAAAACACAATCCAAACTGGCTTCACAGTAAAAAAAAAAAAAAAAAAGAGTTGCTCACATAACCGGGCAGTTCCAGCTAGTTTGCCTGTTTCTCTTGCTATCCTGAGGCTGAGAGTGAGACAGGACAGTGCCTTGGGGCCACACATCCACAAAGGACCAGAGAGAGTCACTCTAGATGCTTTTAGATAAAAACAAGGAAGATACTTTCTGAGAAGGCCCCAGAAAACCTTTCCTCCTGTCTCTTTGGCCCAAGTGGGTCACAGGACCACTTCATGCTAATTATTGCTCAGGGATAGGTTACCTGCCTGGACAGGAAGACCATCCTGGGGCTAGGGTGGGGCCAGCTTCCCCTGAAGGACACTGCTGACACAGAGGCGGGGGCTGAGAGGCAGTTGTTTCACAAGATCAGTGTCCTGTGAGAAGGGAGGAAGGGTCACATGGACCCCAGGGAAGTGACACACCACATCTCCTACATCTGAGTCCATAACTGAACTCGCCTTCTTCACCTTCCTCCACTGCATTGCAGTGGATGAAAACACCATCTGTGAACTTCCAGAACCCAGGAAACAGGAGCTCCCTTGTCCTCGCCTCTCTCATCTCACATGTGTACCGAGTTGCTGCATCCTGCATCTTTTGCCCATTAAAGAGCTCAAGAGGGCCGGGCACGGTGGCTCACGCCTGTAATCCCAGCACTTTGGGAGGCCGAGGCGGGTGGATCACGAGGTCAGGAGTTCGAGAACAGCCTGGCCAACAGAGTGAAACCCCGTCTCTACTAAAAATACAAAAATTAGCCAAGTGTGGTGGCAGGCACCTATAGACCCAGCTACTTGGGAGGCTGAGGCAGAAGAATCGCTTGAACCCGGGAGGTGGAGGTTGTAGTGAGCCAAGATTGTACCACTGCACACCAGCCTGGGTGACAGAGCAAGACTCTGTCTCAATAAATAAACAAATAGCTCAAGAATCTGTCCACATCTCTCCATCCCGCCTTACTCAGGCTATCACCAACTCTGCCTGGGCTATGACAAGAGCATCTTAATTCATTTCATCTCTCTGCTTCCCACCACATCCTTCCATGCAAACATCTACACTGGAAGCTCATGTCTCAAAAGATAATACCCAACAGTGTTGCTTCACTTTGTAAAGGCCTTCAGGGTCTACCTGAAGCTTCAAGGTTTGGGTTCAGCTCTCTCAGGGCCAACAGGGTCCTTCATGACCTCTACCTTCCCCTCCAGCCATCCTGTACCTCTTTCAATGAACCTGGATTTATGCCATCCTGAGGTATATTAGATTCCCAAATGCTTGCTGTTCCTGACTCCAAGCAAAATTCCTCTTCCCCTCCTAGATAAATGGTCACCATCCATCTGGTGCTCAGGCAAAAATCCTGAGAGTCATCCTTGATTCCTCTTCTCTTCACCCATGACATCAAACCCTTTTGTGGATAAGGTTGACTCTGCCTCCAGAATATGATCCCAAAGTGCCGTCTCCTGTCCACGCCCACAGCTTCTACCTCCACCCAGGCCACCAAGGCTTCCCACTGGGTCTGCCACAATACCTGACCAACTGGTCTACCTACCCACTGCCGCCCCTTACAAACTATTCTTCAGGTCCTCAGCAGAGCCCACAGTGCTACATCATCTGGCTCCTGCTTACCTCTGTGGCCACATGACCCCTTCCCACGGTCTCCCTCACGCACTGCCTTCTTCTGGTCCTCATCGACACCAAGCTTGTCTCTGCCTAAAAGCCTTGTTGTTCCCTCTCCCCAAAATGCACTTCCCCGGGCTTTGCATGACTGATGCAGGGGGCAGCATGGAAGGTGATTTCTCTGAGATGGACTCCCTGGCTACCTTTACGCCCCCATGCCCTCGCATCACATTATTCCTTCCTGTAGGCTTTGCGACACATCACCATTTAAAAGCCTCTTCTTTGTGGATTCATTTGTTTATTTGCTCGCTCTCTGTTTCCCTAGAGTATAAGCTCTCTAAAGGCAGAGACGTTCTCTGTCTTCTTCACTGGGTCCTTGGGAAACTTGGGAACTTGTGCCTGGAACCCAGTAGGAGCTCAATATATGTGCTGAATGAATGAATGAATGAATGAAGTGAATGAAGAAATGACTCTTCTACTTGTCTGACTTGTATTCTTCTCACCTGGCCCCCTTTACCTGCCTAACTCCTTCATGACCTTCAAGTTCAGGTCTGCTGATCATCTCTCTCTCTCCCTCTGCTCTCTCTCTCTCTCTCTCACACACACACACACACACGAACACACACACACACACACGAACACACACACACACAAACAAACACACACAGTTAGTTGCCCCTCTCCTCTATCTCCCACAATAACTCCCAGCATTTACTGCTCACTGTATGTGACACTTTGCATTATGGTTATGGTCCCTCCCCCAAGCTCTGAGCTCCCTGGGGATGGGGCTACATCCTTCCACTCTGCATCTCCATCACCAGCTCACAGCCTGCCCAGGGAAGGCACTGGGTGACTGCCTATTGAGTGAATGAATGAATGAATGAACAGTGAATGAACGAATGAAGGAAGAATGAACATATTCTTCACCAGTATTTAAGGCTTCGGTTATTCCTTAAGACATAAAATCAGATCCGTCTTACCCAACTCACTCAATCAGTCTCCAAGTTTGGGATTTTGAAGAGCATCCTAATTCCCTCCCAATGTTCCTCTAAGTCCTTATTCTTGCCGTAACAAGCAAACACTTCTCTGAATCATTTTGGAACTGGAGCCTCCCTCAACATTGTATTTCTGATTGGTTGCTACCTGTTTTGACAGTTGTCAGTTTTTTTTATTTATGCCAAGCTCTCCCTGGGGTTTAGTTTCCTGAATCCTCTCAATCTAGTACCTAGAAAGAAGAGAAAATGACTTACCTGTAAATCTTTTTTATTGAGGGTGCACCATAAAACAGATCTTCTTTCACCTCTCCACTCTCTCCTGAGATTTAAGGATTCTTGGCTTTTATTGTTGTCTTTACCCCTCATTTCAAAAGAAAAAAGCAGTGGGGGTTGGAGGGGCTTATTATATCCACCTAGGAGGAACAGCAGGATTCACACTTTCCTGCCAGTGAACCCAAACAATCAGAGCTTTCTAAGGGAGTTCTTGACAGTTTCATGCCAGAAACACACACCAAGCTGAGGACATTTATCATATGGCACACATCCATGGAACCGAAATTACAGACCATTTTCTCCTACCTGTCCCTTCCATTTGATTTCTGAGAAATGTCCACGGATAAAACCACCAATTTCCACTAGGAAAGCAGAACCCTAAATATAAATAAGAGGGGACTTCTGGGGCTCCTACGGAGAGAAACTTTCCCTTGCTCGTTATAACTAGTGTTTGCACACATCGTGCAGAGCAGAAGCATTTGCAGGAAAAGAATATTTCAGAAACTCAAACGAACATTCCTTCCTCCAGTTACCCTTACTCCCTCTCTAATATGCATCTGGGCAAGGGTGTTGATTAAGGTCAATGCAAAGTGGCTTTATGTTTTGCTCTATTTTGTCTCTGCATATGCTAGTCACTGTGTACCTTTCAAAAATACCTCGTCCCCAACTATCTATTCCTTTTTATAAATAGCACACATTATTCTCTGATTGTATAAGCAAAACATGCTTATTATAAAAACTTGAGTACATACAGAAAAGTATATAGAAGACTTAAAATAATTCATAACGTTCTCACCTAGAAATAATCATTGGTAACATTTTAGAAGAAATACTGAAAGTTATTTGCCTTTTTTCTGTGAATGTACATATATATATATTATTAGGATTCAGTTCATATTGTATACACAATTTTCTCTTTTTTCTTAACATCACATCAAAATGTTTGCAAGTCCTTAATCTTTGAAACATGACTTTGAAAACATAATCATATTTTGTTAGCCTTAAAATCCATCCTAGATAAAATAAAACCAAAGAAGTTATCAGGTGACAACAGTTACCCTGAAGTAAACAAGTGAGTCTAAAATTCGAAAATCAGAGTCAATTGCTGGGCATGGTGGCGCACGCCTGTAGTCCCAGCTACTTGGGAGGCTGAGGCGGGAGGATGGCTTAAGCCCAGGAGTTCGAGGCTGCAGTGAGCTATGATGGTGCCACTGCACTCCAGTTTCTTAAAAAAAAAAAAAAAAAAAATCAAAGTCATTCATGCTAACTGCTTTTGAGTGGTCTCCATGGCAACTTGCCAACAGGCAAGACTGAGGTGAGTTTAAGGCAGCTAAGCCTGAGAATGTAAAATTCAAAGTCCAGCTGTGGGTCACCGTTATCTCTAGCTAGTGGGTTGACAAGCAGTTTTTGCTTTCTTGATTGTTCCTTTCTGTACAGACTATATGTGTCACCGTGAGCATGCCCTGCTTTTAAAATCACAAACAAAGTATAATGCTATTTTCATTTTGAAACCAAACAACACCTAATTGTGTATCTACCCTGATTCTCTCATTCATTTTCTCTCCCTCTACACACACACACACACACACACACACACACACACACGTCCCCACTCTCATCCGCTTCCCACTTTCACCTCCCACTATTCCAGGCACATAGGCTCCACCCCTACCCACTCCTTCCTCCTTCCCCCAAGTCCTAGATGGAGTCCTAGATGGGAGGGGTGGGAGTGGGGGGCTTTCATCTGATCCCCCAGTCTCTTCGTATCTGGCTCTAGTTTACTGTCTCAAGCCTGATGCCAGGATGCCTCCTCAGAGGAGTGACAGACTTTGACAGAGACAGGCTTTGGAATCAGAAGAGCTCTGTCACTTCCTATCTGTGTGGCCCTGGCCAAGTCACTTAACCTCTCTGAACCTCAGTTTCCTCTTCTATAAAATGAGGATAACCAGCTTGGAGGATTATACCATGATTAAATGAAGTCGGCTTGCACCGAATAAATGCCTGTCACCCCATACTATACTGACCATCTCTGAGGTCTTCGTTTTACTCTAAAGCTGTCAGTTTTTCCTCTGGCCAAGACTGAGGCCAAGATCTCCCTATGTATAGCTACAGACTCTTAATCAACTGGGACTTTTCTGCTTGGATAAAGTGACACCTTTTAACATTAGGGCCGGAAAATCTCCCAAAAGCAAACCATTGAAGAGACAGAAACCAGAATATGACTCGAGTCTTTAAAAAGCTCCTCCCTAGTTGTTTAAGGTTCTCAGCTTGCCTTTGCAGGGAAATCCACAAAGATCTCATAAATATGGTCTTCACTGATAAAGAAGAGAACAGACCAATGAAACCCTGACAGTATCTATTCTCTGATCTTACATTTTGTCCAATTATTAGAGGAGGAGAGGGAAGAAGGAGGAAGAGGAAGGAAGAGGAAGAGGATAAAAATAAGAAATGGTGGCATGGAGCGGATGATTCTTTTAAAAGAGAGGAAAAAAAAAAAGAAGTAGTCAAGAATGAGGTAGGTTGATGCTGTTATGCTTTGCCAGAGAAGCAAGCTTGGATCGAGCATTTAAGTGACTCTTTCAGAGACTAAAACAAGTCAGCATCAGAAATAGGGTTAGAATTTGGAGCTCACAGTTAGTCTGCAACTGATACTAATTTTAAAGGTGTCGCCGGGTGCGGTGGCTCACACCTGTAATCCCAGCACTTTGGGAGGCCCAGGCGCGTGGATCATCTCAGGTCAGGAGTTCGAGACCAGCCTGGCCAACATGGTGAAACCCCATCTCTACTAAAAATACAAAAGT
Source organism: Gorilla gorilla gorilla (assembly GCF_029281585.2). Classification (NCBI taxonomy): domain Eukaryota; kingdom Metazoa; phylum Chordata; class Mammalia; order Primates; family Hominidae; genus Gorilla; species Gorilla gorilla. The sequence continues at coordinate 34,621,858 of NC_086018.1, read as the reverse complement.
TAGCCGGGCATGGTGGCGGGCACCTGTAATCCCATCTACTCGGAAGGCTGAGTCAGGAGAATCGCTTGAACCCAGGGGGCAGAGGTTGCAGTGAGCCGAGATTTCGCCACTGCACTCCAGCCTGGGTGACAGAGTAAGATTCCATCTCAAACAAACAAAAAAAAGGTGTCAATGCAAAACCGGGTTTTAAGGTAGCTAGCTCAATCTGCTAAATTTTTCATACCTGTGCCTTTAAATTCCCAAGCAGCATTGCCTGTTTCTGAGTAGCACTTGTTCTCAATTTTTGCTTTTTTCCAAGCAAATGACTTGAGGTAGAAAAGCACATACAGTCAAATTACCTTCTGAAGGTTTTATGAAAAATTATTTTTTTAAACTGTAGTTAAAGATAAACACGATTTCTCCAAAGCTGAGCTACTTTATCAAGTCAGACAAAGCATAATACGGTTTCCTTTTAAAAACCCAGATTAGCTGCTATCATCGGTGATGATCTGGATGTGATACATTACAGTTTGCAGAATCAAGCAGCCTACTACATACTTGGAAGCATCGTTCATTCGCTGGACAATACTTACTGAACACAGAGTTTGTGAGGGTGCTATCTAGACCCTGGGGACACCAACCAAAGCAAAGAAGGGGTAGCAGTGCCCTGCCCTGAAGGACCCTGCCCTCCAACAAGAGAATGGGGGTGGGAGGACGTACAAACAACCTCAAGGCAGAATGTGATCACCAAATTATAGAGTGAAGAAAGGCCATCTCATCCAACCCTCGATTGAAATGAGGCCCAGAGAGTGGATGCAACTTGTCCAAGGTCACACAGCAAGTTAGTGGGAGAGCCAGAATGCATTTTCAGACTCTCTATCCAGCGTTCTCTCCTCTGTATACAGAATCTATTTTAATTTTTGAAACGTGCTGCATTCCCCTGCCAGGGATTGCACAAAGCCTGGTGGAGCCTCAGAGATCCCTTATTGACACCTTTTACGTTAGGACCCTAACCTCAAAGAATGTTACATCTGGAAGGGATCCCAAGGATTAATCTGTGGTTCTTTTTTTTTTTTTTTTTTTTTGAGACAGAGTCTCACTCTGTTGCCAGGCTGGAGTGCAGTGGCATGATCTCGGCTCACGGCAACCTCCAACTCACTGGTTCGAGCGATTCTCCTACCTCAGCCTCCCAAGTAGCTGGAATTACAGGCACATGCCACCACACCCAGCTAATTTTTGTATTTTTAGTAGAGACAGGGTTTCACCATGTTGGCCAGGATGGTCTCGATCTCCTGACCTCGTGATCTGCCTGCCTCAGCCTCCCAAAGTCCTGGGATTACAGGCGGGAGCCACCGGGCCCGGCCTAATCTGTGGTTCTTGATCAAGAGGGTCTCTCACCCCAGAGTCACAGAATCCAGGCCCTGGGGTTGGGGATAATTCAAGCCACCTTGAAGGTGTTCATTAGACCTTTCCCAAAGAACAAGGGGCAGGTTTGGAGGGGGGCCAGCAAGATGAAAGGGCAATGGGGAATTCAGAAACAGGAAAGAAAGGAGTAGAAAGATATGCAGGGAGGGAGACAGTTTAGGCTGGTCTTCACTGGCAGAAGTTTTGGAGGCAGACAGACCTGGGTTCAAGTCCAGGCTCTGACCCTCAGCCTGGGTGCTGTGGGTGAGCAGCCTGACCTCTCTGGGCCTGTTTTCTCCTCTGGAAAAGAGAGCATTCCCCTACCTCATAGGTTTGCTACAGGGCTCGGGGCACTGCAGGGGAAGATGTGGGGTACCTGGCATGCAGTCAGTACTGTGCGAGGGACTGCCATTGCTCTCACCACCAGGAGCGGGCTGGGAAGGTGAGAGAAGCCTCTGCCTGGTTCATGGCTTTGCCTCGGGCCATCCCCGCTGCCTCCCACACAGACTCCAAGCATTTGCTGGTGCTGCATGATTTAGAAATGATTCTAGAATTCCAAATCATGAATTCCAGGGAATCTGGTCCCCTGATATCTGAAGCTCAAAGGCAAAAAGGTCCCCTCTCTTGGGATCCCCAAGGCTGTAAGAACAGATGCATATTAATGAGATGAGGTGAGGAGTCGCCGCTTAGGAACTGTACAGTCTAGAATCTGCAAGCCAAAAGGCCCTTCAAGAACTTTGAGACCAACCCCATCTTGGAGGCCCAGAGAAGTCAAGCAACTTGCCCAAGGTTACACAGAGCATTATTGGGGTTAATGAGACTGAACCCCAGTCTCTTCATCCTGACAGCAGAAATAATAATTGGGATGACAAGAGGACTCAATGAAATTTTGCTGTAGAGCATTTTGCACACTGACTGGCCCACAAATGTCTTAATGAATGATACTAATAGTAGTTATCATTATCATTTTTATTACCATCGTCATCATCATCATCATTATTGTCAGTTTTTAAGCAATTCCCCCTAGATGCTCAGCTGAGTCCCTTTCAGTGGCTCAACCCTCACTCTTTCAGTCTCAGTCTTTCTGTGTCAATTACCAGCTAATGAAGTCACCGGGGGCAGACTCTGGCCAGGCACTCTTGTCCTAACTCACTTGGTGCTCACAATGAATGCAATCGAGTAGATATTCCTGTTACCCCATTTTCCAGAGAGGGAAACTGGGCACAGGACAATTAAGCCATATGCCCAAGATTACACCAGCAGGAAGGGGCAGAGCTGTGGTTTTAGTCGAGGCTCTCTGGCCCCAGCATATGGATGCCAAATGCAACATTCCCTTATCACACTTCCAAATCTTCTCCAGAATTATGCCTCCATTAATAATCCACGTTCTGGACTGGGCGTGGTGGTTCATGCCTGTAATCCCAGCACTTTGGGAGGCCGAGGCAGGCAGATCACTTGAGGTCAGGAGTTTGAGACCAGCCTGACCAACGTGGTGAAACCCCATCTCTACTAAAAATACAAAAATTAGCTCAACATGGAGGTGCATGCCTGTAATTCCAGCTACTCAGGAGGCTGAGGCAGGAGAATCTCTTGAACCTAGGAGGTAGAGGTTGCAGTGAGCCAAGATCGTGCCACTGCACTCCAGCCTGGGAGAGAGAGAGAGAGATCCTGTCTCAAAAAAAAAAAAAAAAAAAAAAATCCATGTTTTGAAGACTGAATGAGAAAGAGGACTTGTCTTACCTTTTTTTTTTAAACGGAGTTTTGCTCTTGTTGCCCAGGCTGGAGTGCAATGGCGCAATCTTGGCCCACTGCAACCTCTGCCTCCCGGGTTCAAGCGATTCTCGTGCCTCAGCCTTTCAAGTAGCTAATATTACAGGCATGCGCCACCACCCCAGGCTAATATTTGTATTATTGGTAGAGACGGGGTTTCTCCATGTTGGCCAGGCTGGTCTTGAACTCCTGACTTCAGGTGATCTGCCCGCCTCGGCCTTCCAAAGTGCTGGGATTACAGGCATGAGCCACCGCGCCCAGCCCTTGTCTTACATTTTAAGTGATTTAGTGTCAGAGCATGGCTGGCATGTAACAGGAACCTAAAAATTGTTCCCTCCCTCCCCACAGAGGTCCAGAGCCGAATGTCTGCCTTCACCCGGCATATTTTGGCTTCTGTTCCCGCAAGATGGCTTGTGTTACATATGTTGCTCAGCTCTCCTTTCCTATTCTAAAAGTAAGGAAGTAAGATCTAAACCCATGGATCTCCAGTCCATCCCTGGACCTCATGATCCTCATGATGAGTACATCCCTGGACCTCAGCACTTTGGGGAACTTATTAGGAAGGCATATTTTCTGGTGTTGCCCCAAATCCATTGAATCAGAAATTCTGGGCATAGGGCCCCACAGTCTGCATTTCCACAAGCCCTGCGGGAGATTCCATGGCACACTAATAATTGAGAACTGCCGATTTCAAGTATTGTGCCACACTAGCTTGTGCGTAGCACATAGTTGGGGGCTCAGGAAATGTTGGTTGAGCCAATTGGCCAGGTCTGAATCCTGCCCCTCCACCGACTAGCTAAACAAGTGTGCACAAGTCACTAAACTTCTCTGTGCCTCAGTTTCCTCATCTGTAAACAGGGAATGAGAGCCGTGCCTTCTTTGTAATGGTGTTTGGAAAGTTAAATGAGATCGTAGATAGAAAGCCTTGAGCAGAGTGAGTGGCACATAGGGAGCACTCCGTAAATGTCACCTGCTGTTTAATTGTTGTCGTCTTTGGCAGATACATGAACCAACATGCTGGAAAACAGTATGGCTTGTCTTGCAAACCTACAAGTTTGTCTTCACTGGCTGAAGCTCCTGTTGTCTTTTTAATGCTGCTCTAGTTAGGAAATCTTTACTGAGCATCTACTATTTCCAGCATCTTTTCGATTCTGTGATGTCAGGGTGAATAAGACACTGTCACCAGGAGCCTGCACTGGCAGGGGAGGACACAGGGGAGCACAGGGGAGTATGTGCTACATACAGTGCCTGTGTGTGCATGCAACAGAAAGGCAAGAGGGAAGCTCCAGTAGTGTTTGTGTGTGTGCGTGTGTATGTATGCATTAATCTTCATTTTTCTTTTTTTCTTTTTTTTTTTTTTTTGACGCAAAATCTCACTTCGTCACCCAGGCTGGAGTACGGTGGCACCATCTCAGCTCAGTGAAATCTCTGCCTCCTGGGTTCAAGCGATTTTCATGCCTCAGCCTCCCGAGTAGCTGAGTTTATAGGCATGTGCCTCCATGCCTGGCTAATTTTTGTATTTTTAGTAGAGATGAGGTTTCTCCATGTGGGCCGGGTTGGTCTCAAACTCAAATTTTTGTATTTTTAGTAGAGACAGGGTTTTGCCATGTGAGCCAGGCCGGTTTTGAACTCCTGACCTCAGGTGATTCACCCGCCTCGGCCTCCCAAAGTGCTGGGTTTACAGGCGTGAGCCCCCGCACCCTGCCAATCTTTGTTTTCCTAAATAAAAAGCGACCTATGGACATTAGGGATGGAATTCATTCTGTTCTCCTCGTTTCTTTAGTAGTTTCAAGAATGAGCTCAATGCCTATAAGAGATCCATTAGTCATTCATCCAGGCAGCAAGTTTAATCCAAAAGCAAGTCACTTTTTGGCCTTGAATTGCTCCCATCTCATACAATGTAAGAGTTCTAAACACAAAGTTTGTTACCAGAACAGACAGACTTGGACTATCAAACCCAACAGTCAGGAGCAGGCTGCTTAGGTGCTGGCAGCTCTGACACTAGATTTCCAGAAGCAGGGAAGGCTTCCCAGAGGAAGTGCAACTCAAATCAGCCTTGAAGGATAAGGATTGGAATAGTAAATACTTATTCTTTTTTGAGCTCCTTCTGGCCTCAGGCCAGATACAAGACAGAACCTGGTAAATAATGCAAATGTGACTCTCATTGGCTCTGGATGCTCTGACGCAAGGCCCCGTGGTCAGCATTTAATGTGTGTGTCTGACGTGAGCTCCATAACAAACCCAGTAGGTAGTCACACATTACCACTAGCACCATTTTACAGATAAGCAAAAAAAAAAGGTGCGGAGAAATTAAGTAACTTGGCCAAGGCCCACAGTCAATAATATTGCTGGAATTCAAATCTGGGGAGTCTTACTCATAAGTCTGTGCTCTTAAACACTCCACCATATCCCAAAACAAGTGAACTGACAAAAGAAGCAGAACAGATTTTCTACATGGTGATTGTTTATTTGAAGGAAAGGAAAAAATACCATTAGAATCCTTTTTCTCCAAATGCATCCATGTGAACACATTTCTCTCTACACAGCAAACATCACTCTGGGGCATGAGTTTTGCTATCACTTAGTGGAAAGTCGTTCAATTGCATCCCAGAGGACCATCTGCCTTAAGTTCTTATGCTAGGAAAGGAATGCCTCTCTGAGCCACTTTCCCTCTGCAAACAGATTTGGAAGATTTGGACTGAAAGGTGAGGTGTCCAATTACTTGTCTTTGCTGGCCTGCTCTGCTGTAATCTGAGCGAAGTCACAGAAGATGGGGTAGGATTTCCTAGAGTCTATTCGTCCTTCCTAGACTCAGCAGTCCAGGCACTGTGTGTGTGTGTATGCACATGCTTGAACGTGTTTTCTAGTTGATGATAATCTTTTAAAATCCACTTAAGCATAACTGGCTTGTAAGGATCTGCAGAGGCGCCTTCCAACCCAGCACGGCTGTGCCATTTCAGTGCTGGAGTTTGCCTTTGTGTTTACACAAAGCGATGACCCCAAGTGACAGCATTTAACTCTTAACAGATTGATAAACATGTCCAGCTGCCACTAGAGTGGCATGTATGTCCAAATTTCAAGTGACAACAATCGACCCTCAGATTAAAATCTTTTACCTTAGGAAGACTAAACTTCTCTGTCGCAGTCTGTGTCAGTGGAAAGTCAGACTCGTAGAATAACACTTTCACTTCTTAAGTTATTGGACAAATTGAGACTTTACATCACAAAGACAGCATCATTGGACAGGAACTTTACCGCCTTGATTATCATTGACTAAGGAGAAAAGAACAGAGGCAAGGTGGATGATGGGACTACTGTCAACTGATGTCAAATGACATTACGGTGGTCTTTATGTATGAGGGTCTTAAGATAATTCAAACTGAAAACATCAGCAGACAAACAGAGTCAACACTTGGTACACATTGGACAAAGTGTAGTGAACTCAATAGACACTCCGGCAAAACATCACCCATCGCATTCAATCAACATTGTTCATTTGACTTCTATTAGTATTGCAACTCTGTATTTCCTTGGTAATTTTGACAATTGTATGAGAGCTGTGAGCGTGAGCGTAAGAAATTTGCACCTAGTGATAATGTTTTTACATTTTAAACCTCAGAATTTTTTAAACTCTGTCATCCTGCGGTGCCATGAGAATTATATTCATTTAATACATCCCTACACCACTCAAATTTGAGAAATCCTAGTGCAGTGGAATGAGCATAGATTGATAAACAGAACTGAGTTGAAATCCTGCCTCTGCCACATAGAAACACTGCGATCTTGAGCAATCCCTTCACCTTTCTGGGTCTCGGTTTCCTCATCTGAGTAGAAATAATAACATTAGCCACACAATTTGGCTGTGAGAATTTCAAAAGCTATTTTATGGAAAGTGCCAGACATGTAGTAGGCACTCCCTAAAAGTCAATTTCCTGCCCTGTTCTCTAAGGCTTTTGTTTTGTTTTTTTGTTTGTTAGTTTGCTTTTTGTTTTTTGTTTTTTGAAACAGAGTCTCGCTCTGTCGCCTAGGCTGGAAGTGTAGTGGTGCCATCTCGGCTCACTGCAACCTCCGACTCCCGGGTTCAAGTGGTTCTCCTGCCTCTGCCTACCAAGTAGCTGGGACTATAGGCACACACCACCACACCCAGCTAATTTTTTGTATTTTTAGTAGAGACGGGGTTTCACCATGTTAACCAGGATGGTCTCGATCTCCTGACCTCGTGATCCGCTCGCCTCAGCCTCCCAAAGTGCTGGGATTATAGGTGGAGCCACCGTGCCTGGCCCTTCTCTAAGTTTTATTCCCATCTGCAGGCCATTCTGTTGTCTCTCTCCTTCCTTTCAAAAGTGGAGGCAAGACCAGAGATAGCAGCCACATCCAATATCATCAATTCTTGCCTGATTGTGTCCATTTCATTCTTTCTGACTTGTCAGGACTAGCGGAAGGTAAGCCCTGGTGGCTAACAGGAAGGCAGAGAGGTAGAGCAGGCGCTTAGGCCATACAGCTGCCACCTGTCTCCCCAGGAAGGGGAAAGCCAGTCGCTCATGTAAGGGCAGCAAGGAGACCTGGCAGCAGACTGGGGCAGCCTCTGCAGCCTGGGATGTGACAGAGGAGCAGCTGCCTCTGAGGGGCCCCTGCAGGCACACTTGGCTGCTTTCCTCTGGGTTTCACCAGGTTCTAGTCCAGATGAAGACGCAGCCATATGGTGGCAAGTTCCTCTTGGGAAGAAAGGGGAGGTTGGTCCCACCAAAACCCAATGGAGCAAAGTCACAGAGAAGAAGCTGGCAGTGTCCTGGACCCAGAGTCCTGGAAGCCATCCAGAAGCCACCTGGTGTCACCAGCACACAACTCAGAATTCACTACCTGTCCCTTCTCCTGCCCTCCACCTCCACCCAGGATGGCACTTAGAATCAGACAATCATACTGCACATGTTTATTGATTAGCTGCCATGGCCAAGTAAATACTGCAGAGCTCCAGTGCTTATACTCTTGGCAAGCAGCTAAAACATGTAGGACTTTTAAGGTTCGGGTTGATGGTTACCAACCCTTAGAATGTGGCAGGTGTTCAACACAATTTATTTCACCTAATTTTCCCAGAGCTCCTCAAACGCAGGAGCTAGTATGCCATTCTACAGGTGAACAAACAGGCTCAGAGAAGTTAAGCAGAGAGGTGATGAAGTCAGAGTTCAGTCATTGGGCTGTCTGATTCTAAAGCCCATATCCATCCCATCACACCACATTGCCTTTTGAATTTAAGATGGGAAAAGAGACTGATGTTTTATTGACTGCCTACTAGATGCCCAGGATCAGGGTTTTACTGGATTTCTTCCTTTTAAACTTATAATAAGCCTATGGGGCAGATATGATTATACATCTTTTTCAGATGAGGAAACAGACTCAGATTAAGTAAATTGGCTCAACATGAATAGCTGGTAAGTGACAAAGCCAAGGTTTACACCAGATCTGTCTGCCTCCAAAAGCTGGTATACTTCCTCTCATTTAGTTCCCTCCTCTGAGCAAATGACCAGATTACAGCATTTCCAGCATGACTGAACTGATACAATGCTTTTACCTGCCCTCTGAACTAACATACATAGAACACCTACTTTGCTTTCAGCCCTGTACTAGGCTCTGTAACGGATTTTTTAAAAATAGTTTCTGTTCCTAATCCCCAAGGAACATCTATCCAGATAGATAAACATGAAACATAAAGAAAGAATATTAAATATGTCTGTGCTCTTCAAGACTGGAACATGGAGAAATACCAATCTCCCCACCCCCATGACCTGGTCTAGCAAGTTCCTAGTCATCTTCAAGGTCTCAATTTCAACATGGATGCCTTAGGAGAGACTTCATTGAAAACCCAAACTAGGTTACATCCCAGTTACACATCTCCAGGAGCCCAGAATTCCACTTCCCAACACCCACATGCACCATAACTTGGTCAATGTCTGTGTCCCTTTCCTGGCCTGTGTGATTCTTGAGGGAAGGGATGGTCTCTGATTCATTCACCACTCTCCCCAGTGCCCAGCATCCCTTTGCCTAGCACAATGCCCAACACAGAGTAGAAAATAAATAGATCATCATGGTATAAATGAATAGTGCATTGGTCAGGAAAGACTTCATAAAGGAGGCAGGATTTTAGCTGTGCTTTGAAGAATATGGAAGACTCAAATAGGTCCTGAGAAAGGAGATGGCAGTTGAAGCAGAGAGAACTTTATGAGCCAAGCAAGCAGGATGCAATGGTGTTGGGCCACCCAGGTCTGTATAGGGAACAAAATGCATCTCAACCCCTGCTTCATACCATACAGAAAAAAAAAATCAATTCCAGATGGATTACAGATCTCAATGAAAAAGGAAAACAGTCACACTTTGTCCAGACCTCTATCAGCAATACTGTCTAGTTTCCAGGAGCTTACACTCTCACTGGGGAGACAGGTGAATGGGAACAATTGGAGACAGGAAAATCCAGTGAATCGTAAGGCACTAGACTATGGCGTGCAGCCTTACCAAGATAAATCCCAGTAGTGAAAGACAGGTATTTAATATGTCTTACCTAAAATGCAGCTGCATGAAAAATGCATCAGAAATTCAAGGATAGAATTCTAACAAGGGAGAATTTTAATAATAATTCAATATTAAAATAACTCAACAATAATAAGTAACATTTACAGAGTTCTTAGTATGTATCAGGCACTTCTCTAAGCATCGCACCTAATTAACTCATTTGACCTTCACACACCACTAGGAGGATTATACTTTTCTTATCTCCATATCACAGATGAGGACACCAGGGCAACAAGAGGTTAAGTAAGTCAAGGACATTGTCACTCAAGGGACACGAGATCTGGAGTCAGATGACATAAGTTTCTGAGTTGAGGGTCTTTGGGGCAAATGATTTTACTTTTCTGAGCTCTGGATTTGAAAAATAGGAGAGATAAACACTCCATCTACCACGTGTGTGGTTGAATAATATTATGTGAGGAATAAATAAGAGAATGTTTGAACATAGACACACTTTCATACCTTGATATGCAGTACATCTGTGAGTTCTTTCTTTTTTTAACTAACACAATTTTTTAAACTAACACTATTTTTTTTAACTAACACTATTGTGACATTATTTCTTTGGAAAGCAGAAAGCTAAATCAGACTGTGTTCCACAAATATTTACTGAGCACCTGCTACATGCCAGTCATGGGTCTATACTCTGGTGCTGCAACAATGAGCAGAGCAAAGCCCTGCCCTCGTGGATCGTCCATTCTAATGGGACTAACAGTAAACATAAAAATAAATAAAAATGTGATAGTGGTAAGATGAATGCAGGGTATGTGATAAGAAGAAAATTAACCCAGCTGGGGGAACAGAGGATGATGGTCATATCGTTTTTGTCCTGAATAAGTGAGGAGCCCATCATGTGGATGCAAAACAAGAGCATTCTAGACAGGGGAGCCATGGTGCAAGAGGCCCAGAGGGGAAGTCTGCTTGTTGTATGGAAAGAGAAATCAGGAATCCAGTGTGGCTGAGCAGTCAGACTGTGGAAAGCGGCAGTTGAGTGTAGCAGTCATCACAGACTAAACCAAGAAGGGCCCTGCAGGTGTGGTACCCATGAGATACAGGAAATCCATCCACTGGGCAGTAGTTTGTGCAGTTTGTTCACTAGTCTTATCTGTGAGATTCCTGCCAATCACTACAAACCTTGTACACACACTTGCCCTTCCAACCAAATCAGATGCAGCCTTATAGGCTGTAGTGGACATATGGCTGCAAATACCTTCATTCAATTCATTTATTCTCCAGACATTTACTGGGCACCTGGTGCAAGCCAAAGCCCTGGATGGGCAGTGGAGGTACATTGTGAACAAAACACACATAGTCCGTTCTCCAAGAGCAGACCTCTGCTAGAGAGGGAGATACGAAGTAAACTGCGTCACAGTGACAGAGGCCCTTGTCATCTGGCACCACTCAAGAGATGAGGCAAAGACAAGAGAAGCTGGGAAAGGCGAAATGCATTCTTCCCCCAGACTCCGAAGCTTCTTTCTCCATGTGCAGTAAGTCCACGGACATAAGCCATTATGTCAGTACTGCCAATTCCAGATCTCAGCTAGTAAGGAGCAAATGGATCATTGCAAACCACAGAAAATCCCCAAACCTCCTTTGAGTCAATAGGTGTGATCCCTTCCCTCCACAAGCTTTTCAGTAACTACGCTAAGCCCAGCAAAATTGATTATGGCATCACAGGCCTCACCACTTGCTGCTCCCACCACCCTGCCTGCTCTCTGTGGATGTGCTGACCCAGGGCTGGATGGTGCTTGGGTGCATCGGAAACATGAGAGGGTGGACAGGCTGCCTCTGCCTCTGCCTCAGGATACAATGATAAATGCAGCAGCTCTTCAAGGGGCTTTCACACCAGTGGAGGAGACAGGCGAGGAAGCAGGCCACAGGCCTTTCAATGTAGTCCAGGAATGTCGCCATACCAAAGAGTGCAGGGTGCCGTGGGAACCAGAAGGAGCTGCCGGCTCAGGATTTGGGGTGATGTGGGGGAAGGGACAGTCTTCAAGGAAGCCTTCCTCAAGGAAATGATGTGTAAACTGAGCACTAAAGCATCAATAGGGAGTATCCAGAGGTGGGCAGAGAGGAGAAGTGATAGAGAAGTGAGTTGGGAAGGACAGCCAGGAAGCACATGGCAAACGTCTGGAGATAGGAGAGAGCGTGGTGGGTCCTGGGACTTACAACAGGATGTAGTTTCTGAAGATCAAAGCAGCTGTCGAATTGTGGTAGACCCTGTTGACCTTGTCAAAGAGTTTGGACGTCGTCCTGTAGGAATGGGGAGGCACTGAGGAGAGGCAGCTCCGATTTCACCTTTTGTAAATCACAGTGACTACAGAGTGGAAGTAATCAGTGGTAGGGAAGAGGGAAGCAGGGGAGCCACTTGGGGGTTGGAGGGTGTTCTGAGAGTGCAGGGAATGGTTGGTAGGGGTCCAGATTCAAGACATGTTAAAGAATTGGTGATTTCCTGGGAGTGGAGATGAAGAGGTAGAAATCAAGGATGACTCCAAGGTTTGCAGCTTGGGAAATGGGCGGGAGGAAGGCATGATTTATTATTGAGCCAGCATAAGAGGATGGGGGAAATGGACACTAAGTTCAGGTTGAGGTTCAGATATCTGTGGGATATTCACGGGGGGACAGCCAGCGCACCAAGAACTCAAGGGAAAGAAGACAGGACTGGGTTGTATATAAAGACTTGTGGGTCATCAGTATGTAAGTGAAAATGGAAGCCAGAGATGAGATTTCTGAGGAACATATGTAGAATGAAAAGAGAAGACAGCCAAAGAGAGAGCCCCAGAAACACCAAATGTACAAGATAATCAGAGGAAAAGGACCTTGCAAAGGAGTCTGAAAATGAACAGGAAGAAAACCAAGCAACCTTGAGGACCCAGACGCCAAGGGAAGACGGCACATCAAGAAAGAAGCCAGGTGGTCAGATTACTCAAATCATGTCAACGGTGCATAGCAAAAGCTGTAGGGGCATGTGTAGATGCTGACTGTAGGGACATGTATAGAAATGCCTCCCACACTAGCACTTGAGGGAGAAAGGTATTAGAAACCTTTGCATTTTGCTTTTTCATTACTCCCTGCTGTGCATGAAAGTACAGGTGTGAAATCCAAGATTCATTTACTGCAGTGTTCCCCAAAGAGTGATCCAAACATTGTAGCCCCGTGAGATGAAAGATACACATGCACACACACACACACACAGACAGACAGAGACAGAGACAGTCTGTAATGAAATGAACTTTTGGAAACATTGAGCACTATATTCCCACATTAGAGTTTGACAATGCAATTAGCATAGTAAAGGCACAGAAAAGCCCTGAGGTAAGGAAACCTATTTAACCTCCCCTTGTTCAGCATTTCCCAAACTTACTTGCCAGTGGAACCCCTTTATTTTGTATCTCCTCTTAGCATCTCCTGGGACTGGAATCAGCAGAATGAACTTTGGAAATCACAGCATTAGTGGGAAAGGACGTGTCTAATCGATGAAATACCTGCAGCGGGTAAACCACTGGTAAAAAGCATCCTCTCCCAAGCTTAGGACAAAAGACTTCTCTGGTCTGGGTTCTCTCATTCATTCATTGAGCTAAAACATATCAGGCGTCTGCTAAGTGGTAGCATAGCTGGAAGGTGGTGGAGGGGGTATGTTTGGGAAAGTGAGGATTGCGGAGCGTGGGAAGCACATTCTTTGGACATGTGTTGTGTGCTCGTGGTGGAGCGTATGACCAGCCAAATAACCAGGCGGACGCTGGCCAAGTGAGAGGGTTGTGGGAAGAGGCATAACCAGGAGGTGGCCTCTCTCCTCCAAGAAGTTATGAGATTTCCAGGGACGATAAACTATGAATGTATGGAAGATATTGGCTGGTAAAAACAATGAGGAAAACTAGTAAGGGTCTCAGGGACTTAGGAGGCTAGAGTCTTTTACTCCAGGCAGAGTAGAAGATTATTCTCAATGTGGTTGTAGTCAATACCATTTATTAAGCATCTACTATGTGCCAGGCACCTTATGTTATACTAATATAGTAATGGCTGACATGTAATGAATCCCTACTATGCATAAAGTACTCTTCTAAGTCCTTTACAAATATTAGCTGACCTATCCTCCCAATACCCCAGTAGATACTTATCATTGTATTCTCCAATAAGGAAAGTAAGGCACTAAGAGGTGACATGTCTTACCCGAGGTCATGGCTAGTAAGTGGCAGCCCTGAGATTTGAACCCACACAGTCTGGTTCTTCCAGATATTATACTCTTACGCATTACATTCTGTATCTAATAAAATGTCCTACTGATACTTGAACTTGGATTGCTGGAGTCTGCAGCTAAAGTGCTTACCATTAAGCCCTGGAACCACCCACATTATTTATGCTCTTTAATCTTCACAACCATGTTTTGACTTTGGTGTTATTAACCCGGTTTACAGAGGAGGCTCAGGGTATCCACACAACTCATAGCCAGCAGCACTGACACTCCTGAATTCGTGGAGTCTGATGCTGAAACTCATGGTCCCAGGTCTCTACTCCCTTGCCCCCGAGACGGCTATCATTTTTGCAGGCTGGAATTGGGGATGATGGTCAGCAGATTTCACAACTGCTGAGGCCTGGGTCCTGACCAGACAGAACAGACGCCGCCCACAGTGCTAGAACAACAGCCTGGAGACCCGCGGCTGGTCAGACTCCCACACTTTAGTTGCTGGGGAGGCTCAAGAGATCCCAGTGGAGGGGCCGGAGGGGCCAAAGCAGTGGGCAGAAGGGGCATTTGGGGGTGCTTGGACAGCAGGCATTTTATCAACTCATATTTGACCATTGATGTAGCTATATCAGTACCTGCCTGCCTGATGTCAGTCCTGGCCAGGATCACAAACACGGCTGTTTACCAGTTCCTGGCAGCCTTGAGCTTCATTGCCCTTGGACCCTGGGCCAAGTGGGCTTAAAGGCAGTTCCCCTGTCCAACGTTTGCCTCTGAAGAGTCTGCACCTGACCTGGGGTCATAGCCCTGAGTCTCAAGTAGGTCAGGTTCATTTGCATCATTCTGTGGTCACATGCTGCAGCCACAATCCTAGCATATGCAGAGTTCCAAGCACAGAATGGGCCGGGACCCTCCATCACCTCTACCAGAAATGCCAAAAAGCAGTGCCCTTGAGCCCGAATCTATAGCGGGCAGCTCTCAAGGCTGGGAGGCACCATCCCAGCCCCCGCAGCCCCTTGACAGCGCTGCAGATCCCCACACACAACACCCTTAAGTAGCTCCTAATTGAAGGGCTTGCCAAGCCCTCTGTGCATTGTGGATCTAATTAAGTTCCGACATCATATCAAATTGAATCCTTTTATTAAACATTTATCTTCAGATTCCAGAGTGTCACAACACCACATTGTTTTAAATGACAGGAATGCAAACAGTGTTTCCCTTCCCAATGGCAACTAAAGCAGCCACTGCTGACCAGAGCCACGGGGAGTAGGGAGGTGGGGAGTAGCCTTGGGGGTCTTCCCCGTGCCCACTTTTCCTAAGCGAGGGTGGCAGAGGCCTTGGCGGTCTCCACAAGAACCCCTACCTCTCCCACACATATGCAACAACTGGTGCAACCAACTCAGCCTCCCTGACCTTGGTCTTCGCTGAGCTGTCTGGATCAGCTGCAACTTCTCTCAGTAACTTTCCTTGTTTCATGGGAGCCCCATTCCTCCTGGGGATTGTGGTAGGAGGTGGCCCCGCTTTCTCATCTGCTTCTCTGTGGACAGGCTGGCTTTGGGGGTCATTCCTCTGTCCTTCCCTGCCCCTCATCTGTGAAGGTTTCAGAGCAAAGATTCTGGCCTTCTCATCCTGATCTGCCTCCCTGGCACAGAGAAGGCTTCCAAAGTGTTTTTATTCAATTAGTCAATCACTCATTAAAGACCAACTCTTGCCCTCAGCTTCGTAGTCTCAATACCACTCTTTACACTTGTCCCAGGGACCATCACGCTCTGGGGGACTGATTCCTCCCAATCACGCTCTGGGGAGCTGATTCCTCCCAATCACACTCCGGGGAGCTGATTCCTGCCCAATCACGCTCTAAGGGGCTGATTCCTGCCCAATCACGCTCTAAGGGGCTGATTCCTCCCAATCACGCTCTGGGGGACTGATTCCTGCCCAATCACGCTCTGGGAGCTGATTCCTCCCAATCACACTCTAAGGGGCTGACTCCTCCCAATCACTCTCTGGGGGACTGATTCCTCCCAATCAGGCTCTGGGGGACTGATTCCTGCCCAATCACTCTCTAAGGGGCTGATTCCTCCCAATCACTCTCTGGGGGACTGATTCCTGCCTGATCACATTCTGGGGTACTGATTCCTGCCGGATCACACTCTGGGAAACTGATTTCCTGCCTGATCACACACTGCGGGACTGATTCCTCCCAATCACACTCTGGGGTGCTGATTCCTGCCTGACCGTGCTCTGGGAGGCTCTATGAGGGGACTGATCCCTGCCCGATCACCCTCTGGGGGACTGATTCCTGCGCGATCACACTCTGGGGCTGCTGATTCCTGCCCGATCACGCTCTAAGGAGCTGATTCCTGCCCGATCACGCTCTGGGGGGCTGATTCCTGCTCAATCACGCTCTGGCGGTGCTGATTCCTGCCCGATCACCCTCTGGGGGACTGATTCCTGCCCGATCACACTCTGGGGGGGCTGATTCCTCCCGATCACGCTCTGGGGGACTGATTCCTGCCCGATCACACTCTGGGGCTGCTGATTCCTGCCCGATCACGCTCTGGGGGGCTGATTCCTGCCCGATCACACTCTGGGGTGCTGATTCCTGCTCGATCACGCTCTGAGGGGCTGATTCCTCCCGATCACGCTCTGGGGGGGCTGATTCCTGCCCGATCACGCTCTAAGGAGCTGATTCCTGCCCGATCACGCTCTGGGGGGGCTGATTCCTGCTCAATCACGCTCTAAGGAGCTGATTCCTGCCCGATCACGCTCTGGGGGGCTGATTCCTGCCCGATCACACTCTGGGGTGCTGATTCCTGCTCGATCACGCTCTGAGGGGCTGATTCCTCCCGATCACGCTCTGGGGGGCTGATTCCTGCCCGATCACGCTCTAAGGAGCTGATTCCTGCCCGATCACGCTCTGGGGGGCTGATTCCTGCTCAATCACGCTCTAAGGAGCTGATTCCTGCCCGATCTCGCTCTGGGGGACTGATTCCTGCCCGATCACACTCTGGGGCTGCTGATTCCTGCCCGATCACGCTCTAAGGAGCTGATTCCTCCCGATCACGCTCTAGGGGGCTGATTCCTGCCGATTAGACTCACAAGAGACCCACATATCCATATACATGAAGGGCTTCTGAGGCAGAATCCTCTCTCCTGGGGTGAGGGACAGTGCTGAGAAAAACCAGAGGCTCTGCAGGTGAGAGGTCACCTGGAAACACTGAGAGTCACATTTTATTCATTCTTTTTCTAGATTTGATAATGCCAGGCCTTCCTGTGATAACAACAACAATAATAAATAACAATAGCTAGCAGGTACTGAGAGCTCACTGCATGTACTGTTCAAAGAGCTTCACATGTAGATTAACTTAGTTAACCCTCACAAGAAACTGTGAAATAGGTAATGATATTATTCCAGTTTACAGTAAGGAAGCTGAGGCTCAAAGAGGTTAAATATATGTTCATAACATCAGGTTCATTTGAAAAAAAAAAAAGATGTTGAGGAATTTGCCCAAGGCAAATACACACCCAGGTAGTCTGATAGCATCAGTCCTGAGTCCCTATTAAAAATAATGGCTAACATTTATCACCTCTATGAACCTCCAGTTTCTCACCTGTAGAACAGGCTCATTAATAGAACCTACCCAAGGGGTTGATGTGATGAGTACATCAGGTGATATATGAAGCATTGGGACAGAGAGGATTTTTAAAGTCTCCCATATCTACTGAGAGAGAGAGAACAGAAAGTATTCAGTTCAATCCCTGTCCTCGATGCAATTCCATTAGGAAAATGACACACAAGCTTGTGAAATCTGAAATAAGACAGCAATACAAGAGATGTCATGGGGTAGCCTGTGGTAAATTGCCAGCTGAGTGATCTTAGAGGTAAAAGCAGTGATGACAGGAGGGAGAGGCAGCTCGGGCTGTGAGGATCAGGGAAGGCTTCTTAGAATCCCTGCTTCCAAGGGATAGAAGGAACCTCAGAATCCCAGCTACTGTAGAAATTCTCTCTTCAGCATCCCTAAGAGGCAGCTGAACCCCCTCTGTTGGTATCCCTCCAGTGACAGGTAGCTCACTACCTTGGGAGGCAGCTCTGAAAACACAACACTCACCCAGATATCAATCTGACCTCTCCTTCCCTACACAGGGCCCAACTAGGGTAAAGCAAGCAAGGTGCAAAGTTGGAGATGCTTACGGGACTCCTTAAATTTTGCACCCTAGACGTCTCACCCTAGTCTCGGGTCTACGTGTACATTACCACCTGTGGCTTCTAGCTCTGCTGTCCAGAGTGAAATGGGTGTTGTTTTAGGTGGAGAAGAGAGGAGAGCTTAATTCGGCTGGGAGCGCATGATGGCAGAGTCAGAGCTGAGAAGATGAGAGTTTTGGGTCTGATTGGATGTAGCTGGGAATGCCTGGTTCTATGTGACAGGCAATGGAGGCAATGGAAATCTTCGAGATTTCTGAGCAGGGGTGTGTCTTTGGCCTGGAAATGGGAATGTGGCTACATGGGCATCCTCAGGCCTGTGGGTCCTCGTTGCACGAGCTGTTTCCGCTCTCATGGGTTAATGGTGTAGGTGGTGTTTGAGCACTCTGGCCTGACTCTATGCCACAAAACTGAATATACATATGCGATTAAAATGGACCAAGGGGACCAGGTGCAGTAGCTCACATCTGTAATCCCAGCACTTCGGGAAGCTGAGAGGTGAAAGAATCACTTGAGCCCAGCCTGGGAAACGTGATGAAACCCTGTCTCTACAAAACACACAAAAATTAGCTGAGCATGGTTGCGCATGTCTGTAGTCCAGCTACTCAGGAGGCTGAGATGGGAGGATCACCTGTCACCTGAGCCTGGGGAGTGCAAGGCTGCAGTGAGCCGTGATTGTGCCACCGTACTCTGGCTGGGGTGACAGAGCAAGTCCCTGGCTCAAAAAAAGAAAAGGGCCAAGACAGGTTTGGGGAAATCTGTGGTTAGAAAATTAAGGTGTATTTTGCCAAGTAGGAAAGGCCACAAGCATTTTTCACCCGATGGAGGAATCTGGGCCCGTGGCTTCTGGTCTTGCCCCTCCAGTCCTTTCCCCACTCAGCCACCAGGGCAAACAAATCTGGTCACATTAACCTCCTACTTAAAACCCTTCAGTGCCTCCCCATTGCTCGTAAGTTCACACATATACACACACAGACATACACACACACCACACACATACAGACACATCACACACAGACATACACATAATACCTACACACACACATATAAACACATACACATATACACACACATATACACACACATACATACACACACCACAGACATACACACTACACACACACCTATAAACACATACACACATATACACACACATATATACACCACAGACACACACACTACACACACACAGACATACACACGTACGCATACATACACACACACACAGACCCACAGACACACATCACACAGACATACACACACACATACATACACACACACACACACACGCACAGCCCAACCGTCTGGTTTCCGTCCTGTAAATGACACTTCTGGCTTCAGCATCCTGTCCTCTCTCTGGTTGGCCCTCACTTGCTCTTCTCTCAAACACCTCCCTGCCCTCCCTTTCATCTGCCAATTTTTACTTATCCTTCATGGCTCATCCGAGATGGTGCTTCTTCCAGGAAGCCTTCCTGACAACCTGCCGGTACCCAGACTATGCCATGCACTGTCCCTACTACCCAGCATCCTGTGCTGTGCTGTAACAGTGCAGCCCAGCAGTCACCTAGAACCTCCTGCCCGGGGTCAGAGCCCAGCTCTTTCACTTACACGAGCAATGAATCTTTAGAGGCGTTCCTTCACCCCTCTGTCCCTCCACTTCCATATCTCTAACGTACGGAGACTAATAGTGTCCACCTCAACAGGCTTGTTGTAAAGTGCTTAGCCCCATGCCTGGCTCATGACAGCTTGTTCCCGGCGACCAGCCAACGCCCTCGCTGCCCTTGTGGTTTCATTCTGGGTCGTCTGCATTAATTATTTGTCTAGGGTCCTCTCAAGACTCAGCTCGGGGGGACGGGGAATCCGTCTGTATTGATCCCTTCTCTGCTGTGGAACCTAGCTCAACACCAACACCTAGTAGCCACTTGATAAAAATTCAAGGACGAGCTGAAGTACTGAATTGAAAGATGAACACCTTGTCCAAGAGCACATGGTTAATACACGGCAGAAAGAGAACTCAGACCCACGCTCTCCTGCAAGAGGCACAGCCACCACACCACAGGGCTTCTTAAGATGAATTTAGGGCTGTTGACACATGACAGTGTTTATTCATTATCCGCCTACTCCAGGGACTCTGGGGTTGACAGAGTCATTTGAACAGTCCTGTTTCATAGGATCTAAGTGCACGCGGTTCCCATAGCTCCTTGGGCAGGCTCTCTTGGCACAGCAGAGTGTAATCACCGGTCTCTCCCCTACTAGTCTGTGAGCTTCTTCAAAGTAGAGACTGTGTGATCTATCTGTGCCCCGACCACGGGGCCCAGCAAAACATAATCACACCTACCTCTCACCGAGCTAGGTGACAGCCACTGTGCTAAGCCCTCTCAATGCAGTGTTTTATGCAATTCTCACAACTCTATGACAGAAGTTTAACTGACTCCTCATTTTACAGTGGAGGAGCCGACGCTCAGGTTCAGTGGCATAACTAGAATGTGGACCCAGGTAGCCAGCCTCCAGACCCTGCGAAGCTAACCACTGAGCATCACTGCCTCTCTCATACAGGCAGACCTGGGAGATACTGAGGATTCGGTTCTGGATCACCACAGTACACCAGATATCATAACATAGTGAGTCACACAAATTTTTTGGTTTCCTAGTGCATATAAAAGTTATGTTGGGGCCGGGCATGGTGGCTCATGCTTGTAATCCCAGCACTTTGGGAGGCCAAGGTGGGTGAATCACTTGAGGCCAGGGGTTCGTGACCAGCCTGGCCAACATGGTGAAACCCCATCTATACTAAAAACACAAAAAGTAGCCGGGCATGGTGGTGGGCACCTATAGTCCCAGCTACTCAGGAGGCTGAGGCAGGAGAATTGCTTGAACCCAGGAGACAGAGGTTGCAGTGAGCTGAGATCATGCCACTGCACTGCAGCCTAGGCAAAAAAGTGAGAATCTGTCTCAAAAAAAAAAGTTATGTTGGGCCAAGGGCAGTGGCTCACACCTGTAATCCCAACATTTTGGGAGACTGAGGCAGGAGGATTGCTTAAGCCCAGGAGTTTGAGACCAGTCTGGGCAACATAGTGAGACCCCTATCTCTACAAATAAAAAATTAGCCAGTCGTGGTGACACATATCTGTGGTCCCAGCTGCTCAGGAGACTGAGGTGGGAGGATTGCTTAAGTCCAGGAGGTCAAGGCTGCAGTGAGCTATAATTGTGCCATTTCACTCCAACCTGGGTGACCGAGTGAGACTCTGTCTCAAAAAATATATGTTATGTTTACACTATACTGTAGTCTATTAAGTGTGCAATAGCATTATGTCTAAGAAAACAATGTACATACATAATTTTAACACATTTTATTGCTAAAAATGCTACTGACCATCTGAGCCTTCAGTGTGCCATCATCTTTTTGCTGATGGAGGGTCTTGCCTCGATGTTGATGGCTGCTGATTGACCAGGGTGGTGGTTGCTGAAGGTTGGGGTGGTTGTGCCAATTTCTTAAACTAAGACAACAATGTAGTTTGCCACATCAATTGATTCTTCCTTTTGCAAAAGATTTCTGTATAGCAAGTGATATTGTTTGATATCTTTTTATCCACAGTTGAACTTCTTTCAAAGTTGCAATCAATTTTCTCAAACCCTGCTGCTGCTTTATCAACTAACTTTATATCATCTTCTAAATACTTTGTCATCATTTCAGTGATGTTCACAGCATCTTCAACAGGAACAGATTCCATCTCAGGAAACCACTTTCTTTGCTTATCCATAAAAAGCCACCTCTCATCCATTCAAGTTTTATCATGAGATTGCAGCAATTCACTCACATCTTCAGGCTTCACTTCTAATTCTAGCTGTTTTCCTATTTCCAGAACATCTGAATTACTTCCTCTTCTGAAATCTTGAACCCCTGAAAGTCATCTATAAGGGTTGGAACCAATTCTTCCATATTCCTGTTAATGTTGATACTTTGACCTCCTCCCATGAATCACAAATGTTCTTATTGGCATCTAGAATGTTGAGTCCTTTCTAGAAGATTTTTTTATTTACTTTGCCCAGATCCATCAGAGGAATCACTGTCTCTGGCAGCTATAGCCTTATGAAATGTATTTCTCAAATAATAAGACTTCCAAGTCAAAATTACTTCTTGATCCATGGGCTGCAAAATAGATGTTGTGTTAGCAGGCATGAAAACAACATTCATCTCCTTATACATCTCCATCAGAGCTCTTGAGAACCAGGTGCATGGTAAATGAGCAGTAATATTTGGAAATCTTTCTGAGCAGTAGATCTTAATAGCGGGCTTAAAATATTCAGTAAACCATCCCATAAATAGATGTGCTGCATGTAGGCTTTTTTGTCTCATTTATAGAGCACAGGTAGAGTAGATTTAGCATACTTCTTAAGGGCTCTAAAATTTTTAGAATGGTAAATGAACCTTGGCCTCAACTTAAAGTCACCAGTTGCATTAGCCCCTATCAAGAGAGTTAGCCTGTCTTTTGAAGCTTTGAAGCCAACCATTGACCTCTCTTGCTATGAAAGTCCTAGATGGCATCTTCTTCCAATAGAAAGCTGTTGCATCTACCTTGAAAATTTGTTGTTTAGTGTGGCCACCTTCATCAATGATCTTAACCAGATCTTCTGGATGATTTGTTGCAGCTTCTCCATCAGCACTTGCCCCTTCACCTTGCACTTTTCTGTTATGGAAACAGCTTCTTTCTTAAACCTCATGAACCAACCTCTGCTAGCTTCCAGCTTTTCTTCTGCAGCTTCCTCACCTCTCTTAGCCTTCATACAATTGAAGAGAGTTAGGGCCTTACTCTGGATTAGGCTTTGGCTTAAGGGAATGTTGTATCTGGTTTGATCTATCCAGACTGCTCAAAGTTTCTCCATATCAGCAAATATATTTCACTTTCTTATCATTCATAGAGAGTAGCACTTTTAACTTCCCTTAAGAACTTTCCCTTTGCATTCATATCTTGGCTAACTGTTTGATTTAAGAGGCCTAGCTTTCAGCTTGTCTGGGCTTATGACATGCCTTCCTCACTAAGCTTAATTGTTTCTAGCTTTTGATTTAAAGTGAGATATGTTCAACTCTTCCTTTCACTTGAACTCTTAGAGGCCATTGTAGGGTTATTAATTGCCCTAATTTCAGTATTGTCATGTCTTAGAGAATAGGGAGGTCCAAGGAGAGGGAGAGAAACAGGGACATGGCCAACTGGTGGAACAGTCAGAACATACATAGCATTTATCAATTAAGTTTGCCATCTTATATAGTGCAGTTCTTGGCACTCCAAAACAATTACAATGGTAACATCCAAGATCACTGATCACAGATCGCCATAACAGATGTAATAATAATGAAGAAGTAGTCCGGGCACAGTGGCTCACACCTGTAATCCCAACACTTTGGAAGGCTGAGGCGGGCGGATCACCTGAGGTCAGGAGTTCAAGACCAGCCTGGCCAACATGGCGAAACCCCGTCTCTACTAAAAATACAAAAATTAGCTGGGCATGGTGGCGGGTGCCTGTAATCCCAGCTACTCGGTTAGCTGAGGCAAGAGAATCGTTTGAACCTAGGAGGCAAAGTTGCAGAGAGCCAAGATCACACCACTGCACTCCAGCCTGGGTGACAGAGCAAGATTCTGTCTCAAAATATATATATATATATATTTTTAGAATGTGTTTAATAATAAATACATATAAAAGACTATTTTAACAAACAACAAAATGAAAGGGCAATGTACAGATTGGGAAACATTATTTGCAAACCATATATTAGATAAGGGTTAATATCTGAGTTTTTAAACATATATTCTTGTTTAAACTAAAGTCTCAATATCCAAGATTTATAAAGAACACATACAACTCAATAGCAAGAAAATGTATAACACAATTTAAAAATGAGCAAAGGACTTTAATAGGCATTTCTCCAAAGATGACATTAAAATGGCCAGTAGGTAAATGGAAAAGTGTCCAGCGTCATTAATCTTCAGGGAAATGCCAATCAAAATGACTGTGAGATACCACTTCTCACCCGTTAGGAGAGCTATTATCAAAAGACATGAGATAACGAGTGTCGGCGAGGGTGTGGAGAAAAGGGAATCCTCGCACACTGTTAGGTGGGAATGTAGGTTGATGCCACCATTATGGAAAATAGTATGGAGTTTCCTCAAAAAAAAAATAAAAATAGAACTCCCATATGACCCAGCAATATGTCTTCTGGTATATACCCAAAGGAAATGAAATCACCACCTTGTAATGATACCTACACTCCCCAGGCGCAGTGGCTCACGCTTGTAATCTCAGCCCTACAGGAGGCCGAGGCGCATGGATCACAAGGTCAGGAGTTCGAGACCAGCCTGGCCCACATGGCAAAACCCTCTCTCTACTAAAAATACAAAAATTAGCCAGGCGTAGTGGCAGGTGCCTGTAATTTGGGAGCCTGAAGCATGAGAATCGCTTGAACCCAGGAGGCGAAGGTTGCAGTGAGCCGAGACTGTGCCATTGCACTCCAGCCTAGGCAACAAAGGGAGACCCTGTCCCAAAAAAAAAATAAAAAATAGAAAAGGTATCTACACTCCCATGTTCATTGCAGCAATACTCACAATAGCCAAAATATGGAAACAATCTAGATGTCCCTCAATGGATGAATGAATAAAGAAACTGTGGTGTTTACACACAATGGAATATCATTTCTGATTCAGCCTTTTAAAAGGGAGCGATCTGTCATTTGCCACAACATGCATGAAACTGGAGGACAATACGCTAAGTGAAATAAGCCAGACACAGGAAGAAAACTATTTTATGACTCCACTCATATGTGGAATCTTTACCAAAAAAAAAAAAAAAAGTCAAATATCAAGTATGTAGAGATAGAGAATAAAATAGTGGTTACCAAGATCTGGGGTGAGAGGGAAGAAATGGAGAGATATAGGTCAAAGGATTCAAAGTAGCAAATATATAGGGTGAACAAGTCCAGAGCTCTAATGTACAACATGGGGACTATTGTTAATAATATTGTATTGTATTCAGGATTTTTGCTAAATGAGATTATAGCTGCTCCTGCCACACAGGGAAAAACTGGGTACTATGTGAGATGATGGATGTGTTAGTTTTTCCACTATAGCAACCATTTTGCTGTATATATGTAATCATACAACATCATGTTGGATACCTTAAAGTATACACAATAAAATGCACTTAAAAAAAATTTTAGGCCGGGAGCGGTGGTTCATGCCTATAATCTCAGCACTTAGGGAGGCCAGGGCGGGCAGATCACCTGAGGTTGGGAGTTCCAGACCAGCCTGGCCAACATAGTAAAACTCCGTCTCTACCAAAAATACAAAAGTTAGCTAAGCTTGGTGGTGCATGTCTGTAATTCCAACTACTCAGGAGGCTGAGGCACAAGAATCGCTTGAACTCGGGAGGCAGAGGTTGCAGTGAGCCAAGATCGCACCACTGCACTCCAGCCTTGGCAACAGAGCAAGACTCCATATCAAAAAAAAAAACAAACAAATTTAAAAATCAAGCTTTTTTAAAGACTATTTTAACTTGTACAGATTATGTTCATTAGGATTAGGCTTGACTATAAAGTTTCATGCTTTTTTTTGGTTTTTTTGGTTTATTTACCTAAAATTAAAAAGATAGGACGTGTGTGGTGGCATGCACCTGTAGTCCCAGCTACTCGGGAGACTGAGGCAGGAGGATCATTTAAGCCCAAGAGTTCAAGGTCACAGTGAGCTATGATCATGCCACTGCACTCCAATCTGGGTGTCAAAGCAAGAACCTGTCTCTAAAAAAATTAAAAGTAAGGAAATAAAGATAGTTGATAGTTTATTTCTTTCTCGTTGCACAGCTCTGGAGATAAGTTATCCAAGACTGGTATAACACTCCATGGTAGTGTGGCTCAGATACCCTTTATCTTATTCTACCATCATGCAGCTCTCCATTCTCAAAATTGTCTCATTGACCAAGATGGCGGCTGGAGCTCCTTAGTCCACTTGCCAAGAGGAAAGGACTGAGACGGGCATATCCCATGCCCTAAAGGCCATTCCTCCCAAGTTGTTCCCATCATTTCCACTCACATCCCATTGGCCAGAACTTTGTCACATGACCACCTCCAGCTGCAAGGGAGGCTGGGAACTAAAGTCTACGTTCTGGGAAGCCATATGTCCAGGCAAAACTTGAAAAGAACAAGATATATTTGGAAACAGCCTCTGTCACAGCAGGGAATAAAGAATAACAATAAAATGAAGAGTGCCTATGCACTCATTACCAAGTTAAAAAATAGAGCATTCCTAGGACATTGAAGCAGTTGTGTGCCCTACCCTATCTCAAGAAAACATTCTTTTTTTTTTTCTTTGAAACAGGGTCTTCCTCTGTCACACAAACTGGAGTGCAGTAGCATGATCATGGCTCACTGCAGCCTCAACCTCCCAGGCTCCAGCAGTCCTCCTGCCTCAGCATCCCGAGTAGCTGGGACTACAGGTGTGCACCACCATGCTTGGCTAATTTTTTATTTTTTTGTAGAGACAGGATTTCGCCATGTTGCCCAGGCTGGGTTGGAACTCCTGGGCTCAAGCGATCCTCCCACCTCCACCTCCCAAAGTGCAGGGATTACAGGTGTGAGCCACCACGCCCAGCTGCAAACACTCTTAAACTTGATGTTTATCATTCCCTTGCTTGACTTTACAGTTTTGCCACATACACATGTATTCCTAAATAATCTATAACATGTTTTTAACTTTATGAAAATGGAATCATACCATATGTATTTTTCTGCAGCTTGATTTTTTCTGTCCAGTGTTATGTTTGTGGAATTCATCTGGGTTGACTTGTGTAACTGTAATTCACTAACTTTCACTGCTGTACACTACATCAATATACTATGCTATCATTTCTCTGATAATAGAAATCTGGGCTATTCCAAGCTTGTTGTTGTTATAAGCAGTGCTGTTATGAACATTCTCATACATCGTGTGCATGTATGCAAGTGTTTCTTCAACACACATTTCTAAGCAGAATTGCTGAGTTGCGGGCTATATGTATGTTTTGATATATTCAAGTAGATTTGGATTGGGGGCAGGGTCTCACTCTGTCACCCAGGCTGGAGTGCAGTGGCATGATCTTGGCTCACTGCAACCTCCGCCTCCCAGGTTCAAGCAATCTCCCACCTCAGCCTCCCGAGTAGCTGGGACTACAGGCACGTGCCACCACACTTGGCTAATTTTTGTATTTTGGGTACAGACAGGGTTTCACCATGTTGGCCAGGCTGGTCTAGAACTCCTGATCTCAAGTGACCCGCCCACCTTGGCCTCCCAAAGTGCTGGGATTACAGGCTTGAGCCACCATGCTCAGCCAGATATAGTCAAATAGGTGTCTTTTGTTTGTTCGTTTGTTTGTATTTTTGTTTTTGGGGGGTTGTTTTGTTTTGTTTTGTTTTCAGACGGATTCTTGCTCTTGTCACCAAGGCTGGAGTACAATGGCACAATCTCGGCTCACTGCAACCTCTGCCTCCTGGGTTCAAGTGATTCTCAGGCCTCAGCCTCCCGAGTAGCTGGGATTACAGGCCCCCACCACGAAGCCCGGCTAATTTTTCTATTTTTAGTAGAGACAGGGTTTCACCATGTTGGCCAGGCTGGTCTTGAACTCCTGACCTCAGGTGATCTGCCCACCTCGGCCTCCCAACGTGCTGGGATTATAGGCATGAACCACCATGCCCGGCCAGGTATAGTCAAGTAGGTTTTTCATAAGAGAAGTGCAAAAGATCCTGGTGCCCCAGGGATTCTAATATTTGGCATGATGCTCAACTGTTTAGGTGAATGGAAATGTGTAGTACAGTCACTGGCCACCCACACACACTAACTCATTCATTTATTTATTTGTTCAATAAACTTTTTTCAGGCAGCTATTACCATTAATTAAAAGGCTCACCATCAATGTGATAATGATTTTTCAGGAGAAAAGAGACACACTGCAGTGAAGTGAACCCGTGAATTATAAGACACATCTCAATTTCAGAAACATTGAAATTTGCATGTGAGCATCTTAGAATCAAGGAAAATATGGTGTATTCAGGGAATCCTCTAGAAGAAATTCTACCATTGAGGAGCTTACAGACTTGCAGCTTTTTGTTCCCAAACAACAATACACAAAGAGAATATGACCAAAGCAGCTAAAAGGTGCTTGACAGCCTCGCTACCCAACCCAAAGAGTGGCCCCCCGCACTGGGGCCTGGCAGCATGGGCACTGCCTGCAAGCTCATCAGAAATACAGAGTCTCAGGCCACTGAGAGTCACCGAATCTGAACCTGGCTTAACGTGATCCCCAGGGGCTTCCCATGCCCATTAAAATGCTGAAAAGCACTGCATAGGAGCATAGGAGAGGAAAGAGTCTTCCCAGCTAAGGGCAATCAAGAAAGGCCTCCTGAAAGAGGTGTCATTTGAAAGAGAAGAAAAAGAAGGAGGACCTACATTGTTGAGTATCTGTTCTGGGTTAAGAACTGCACTGGGGCCCTTCACTTCTGTTATTTCATTGAGTCTTCAAAGTTAATCCCCTTACCCCCTCGGTGAGGACTGATATTGCCTTCTTACAGCAAAGGAAACTGAGGCACAGAGAGGTCACATAACTTGCTCAAATTCACACAGCTACTAGGTAACAGAGCCAGGCTTAGAAGCCAAATCTTTCTAACTCTGGAGCCCAATCTCCTCCCCCAAATCACATGTGAAGAACTAAAGGGGCCTGGCACAGTGGGTTATGCCTGTAATCCCAGCACTTTGGGAGGCCGAGGTGGGTGGATTACCTGAGGTCATGAGTTCAAGACCAGCCTGGCCAACATGGCGAAACCCCACCTCTACTAAAAATACAAAAAATTAGCCAGGAGTGATGGCTGATGCCTGTAATCCCAGCTACTTGGGAGGCTGAGGCAGGAGAATTGCTTGAACCTGGGAGGCGGAGGTTGCAGTGAGCTGAGATCCTGCCATTGCACTCCAGCCTGAGCAACAGAGAGAGACTCTATCTCAAAACAACAACAACAACTGAAGAAGGAACTCTGAGTGGCTGAGGAGGGCGGATCGCTTGAGCCCAGGAGTTCAAGAACAGCCTAGGCAACATGGCGAGACCCCATCTCTACAAAAAAAAATCAAAAATTAGCTGGGCACATGCCCGTAGTCACAGCTACCCGGGAGGCTGAGGTGGGAGGATCTCTTGAGCCCAGAAGGTCAAGGCTGCAGCGAGCCATGATCACACCCCTGCACTCCAGCCTGGGCAACAGAGCGAGACCCTGTCTCAAAAAAAAGAACTGAAGAGGTAGCTATGGAGACAAGAGCCAGGACAGGATGCAACTGAAAGTTGGATGAGCAATTGTTCATTGTTGTGGTCAGCTCCTGAGTGCTGGGGACTTCAGTGAAGTGGGAGCTCAGAGCCAATGGAAGGAGCAAATTCATGGCAGGCAGGCAGGACAGACCACTTACTTCATCTCACCCTGCCCAGTGCCTAGCACACAGTAGGCATTCGAAACTACCCACTGAGACTGCCCTCTCCCTTCTTAACCCCTAGCTCTTCCTCCCCTCCCTCCTTCCCAAAAAACAAAAAAAGAAAGAAACTACCCACTGAAAGAAAGAATGAACGAACGAGAGAACGATCAAACTCATAGGATGCCACACATTCTGTTGTTGCAAACCATCCAACCGAAGCTGGTGGCTGCGCTGTGCCCCAGGGGGCTGGGGTTCCAGCCAGAAACAAGCCAGGCATGGCCCACCCTCCCTGAGGCCTCCCGAATCCCTGCCGTCAGGGAGGTATTTCCAGGAAAGCAAAAAGCCAGGAGCAGCAAAGGTTGAAAACACAGAGAAAGCAGCTCCCACTAAACCCTTCATTTGCTTCACTTAAAAAATTACTCAGACAGCCTCCT
This sequence comes from Gorilla gorilla gorilla, assembly GCF_029281585.2. Classification (NCBI taxonomy): domain Eukaryota; kingdom Metazoa; phylum Chordata; class Mammalia; order Primates; family Hominidae; genus Gorilla; species Gorilla gorilla. The sequence continues at coordinate 34,591,861 of NC_086018.1, read as the reverse complement.
CCCCACGCCTCAGCTCGCTCCACCGTGTCCCCTCCTGGCTCCAGAGCTGCTCTTTCAGCTTCTCATGAATATGTGGAAAATAAAACAGAGTCTGTTCAGCCCCTAATGACCAGGTTTATGAGGAGCTTATTGTATCTAAAGAAACAAGACAGCAGTTGGTGTGAGATATTAATGTGCTTTTTTCAAAGCTGATGAAACCTCCTCTTAAACTACTTAATACCTGCAAGCTGCAATTCCCAGCCTGACATGGTAAACTCCTTGAGCCAGAGCTGTGCCAGCCCACGGCACAGCCCTTGGCCGTTCCGCCTCAGCGGGGCCTGAACTCACTCAGCCTGGCGGTTGGCGGGGCACTGCCACTCTTCTGGGATGGAGGTTCCATGGAGAGTCATGGTTGTTGAGCCCCTTAGCTGAATAACCCTTTATAGTTCATGGTGGGAGAGTCTTCCCTGCATGCCTTTTCCTCTGGAAGCTCAAAGCCAATGCCTGAGGGGGCAGCGGGCAGTGAGACCCCTGCACTCCGCTCCAGCCATCGCCCACCCTCACCCTCACCCTCACCCACCCTCTGATGGGACCAGTCCTTTTGCAAATCTCCAATCCCACCAATTTGTCACGTCTTTGTACCAGCTGACTCCTCACACAGGATCACCCTTCATCCAGTGGTGTGCTGGTACATGTTTAACAATCAGCTCCCTGGGTTGGAGGTGGGGAACTTGGTTTGTAGCATTTGCCGTGGGTTCCCATGGTGTGAATACACCTACCACGGCTGATTTCAAACTGCTAACGAGAGCTGAGAAGACACTGGCGATGAGCTCCCTTGAGCAGGGGCGAGCCGGCCCGCACACTGCTGGCTTCGGGCCCTCTCTCAAGTCCTGTTACTCCCAACTCTGCTCTGGGAAACCTTCTCCCACCCGCAGGGACAGTGTGTTCCCTACTATGTCCCTCACTATCCTGACTGCTCTTGCTAGAAAGCCCTTCTCAACCCTCCACCACTTCCTCATCACGCCTACACACACAGACACATGCACACACATAGACACACACACACCCATGCACACAGACTCACATACCCATGTACACACAGAGACACACACAAAGACACATGCACACACAGACACACACATGCACACACACCCATGTACACACAGACACAGACACACACACCCATGAACACACAGACACACAAACACCCATGCGCACACACACACCGATGTACACACACAGACACACATCCCTGCACACAAGACACACACGCATATGCACAGACACACACACGCACAGACACACACACCCATGCACGCACAGACACACACACATGCACACACACCCATGCACACACAGACACACACACACATGCACACATACAGACACACACACATGCACACACACAGACAGACACACACAGACACACACGCGGGCACACACAGACCCCTCCCTGCTTCATCAGGCTGACTCCTCCACTTTGTGTCAGCTCAGGCACCTGCTCCTCCTCAGGAGGCCTGTGTCACCCACACACTCCCTCGCCTGGACATGCCTTCCATCTGTATCCCCCAGACACGCTCCACTCTCCTCTGTCGTCACACACATCCTCTACACCACAGCGTGTATTTTCTGTCTGCCATCATAGACAGCAAGTTCCTTGAGGACAGAAAGTATATTTTTCCCCCTCTGTTCTCAGCAGGTTGCACGGAGCGTGGCATACAATTGGTGCTACATAAATAATAGCTGAACAATTGTGCTGCCATAAGACCTCATACCTCCTTCTAATATAGTATGTGAAGGATTGCACTCTAGTAAGTTCTGTACTGTCTGTCTTTGCCCCTAGAATGTGAGCCTGGAAGGCAGAGATGAGATTAGATTTTCCTCTACCATCCCAGTGCCAGGTACTTGGCCCTTAGTCTCTACCACAGGGACAGAGGGTGCCTAGGAATGAAGCTAGTTGGGAGGAAAGTCAGAGATGGAGAGAGGTTCCAGATTTTGGAGCACCTGGATCCATCTGTGCCTGAAGCCACCACAACCCCTGGGGTGGATTACCACCAACCAGAAGGAAATACAATGGAACCCTAGGCTGGCTTTAGGAAAATGAAATCTCATTCATTTCATCACCACTCACCACTCTCCCCTTACTGGAGTGATGTCTGTTGACGTAGATGTCCTTTGAAGTTCAAATTTCACCACTAATGCTTGAGTGCTGCTAGTGCCCCCTCCCCTCCTATACCTCTCCCCAGCACCACCATTAGTCAGACTGAATCCAGGGCCCACCGAGCTCCAAGTGCTCCTGGAGTCCCTGTGCTCCTCCAGCTGACCCTCACAGCCTCATGGCCACCAGAGGCGCTGGGACCAATCGCACAGTGACCTGTATCCCAGTTTACCTCATCACTCCTCCCTACTCATCACTTGTCCCTCAGGGCTGTGTGTCCTCTGATCTGGCCGGATCTCTAACTCCCCCGCCTTCCTAAATCCTTGCCATGGCACCTTCTAGAATTTAGGTCACAGTGCCAGCAGAATCCCCCCATTCTGTCCTTGCTCTAATGGAAACCTGGCTCTCCCCGAAGGACACCACCGCCCCTGCAAACTTTCACTGTCGAGAGTGTTTTACTGCTCACATCCCAGGCCTCCCTGGGCCTCATCAACATTTCCGGTCCATTTCCCTGCCTCCTCCCTAAACTCCCTGCCTCTGTGAAACACATCCCAGCCTACCTGTCCGACTCCCTCATGGCTGCCGCCATTCAGTCTTTGGGGAGCTGAGCGCTGGCTCACTGCCTCTGCCTCCAATGCTGCTCCCGTTATCATCCTTGCAGATTCCACAACCAGGCAATCAGCCCCTCCAGTCCCTGGCCGTGACCCCTTCACTCCAACCTGATGTGCCGGTGCTGCCTCACTGGTTGTTAAATATTGAAATACTGTTGTAGCGATCAGTCTTACTATGTCAGGGAAGCTGGCTGGGGGAAGGGGTGGCTCCTGCATTGGGAGGGGCAGAGAGAAGAGAAGGGCTGGGACCAAGGCTCCATCTCCTCTCCTCGCTCCCCAAGGCTGGATTAAGGACTCAGCTCTGTTCTCAGGTTCTATAAACTCGAAGGCCCACCCCAAGGATGGGGGCAAGAGAAGAAGAGTCTCCCTACTGGTCCTGACTGGTGGGACTGGGCTGGGCTGGGCGCACACCACTGCCCTGCCAATGAGAGCGTCTACCCCTCTCACAGCCTCCCACTACCTTCCCATTCCCGGCCCTGACCTCCTGGGGCTGCTGGGCACAGAGAGGTCCTCTAGTCGGACCGTAGAGGACAACTTAGGAGAAGGTTCTGCACTCGCCAAGGTGGAATGACCCTTACTCTAACAGGGAAGTTTGGGGAGCATCTGGTGTGGTTTCCTGTGTCAAAGCATGGTCCAGTCAAGCCATCATTTAGCTCATAACAGCCTCATCATCAAAAGATCACACCACTCATTTCTAAAAACCAATCAGTGATTTGGGGCTTATTAGAATAATTTGATGAATCATTTGCACTTCAAATTTTAACCGGGTAGGCAGTTTCTTAATATATACTCGATGTATATAGAAAATAACAGCGAACGTTGTAGTTTTGCCTTATCTATTAATTTGTGTGACCTTTCCAGTGCATACTTGAAGATCATCCCTACCTCTGCCTGCCCCAAGCCACCTCATTCTGGGTCTTACCCTTGCCCTTGGCATTTCCAATATCCACACCCCCTCCACTTTCTGTCTTTTGCATCCCACTCTCTGGCTACCACGTGCCACCCTTGCAGCTCACTCCCATGCACCCCCATTTCAATAATGCTTTGACCCCACCGCAACCCCAGGCTCAAAAACATTGACTGCCCTCCCCGCTCCACCCCCCACCCCCGCCTTTGCACTGCCTCACTTGCCCTTCAGGTCCTCATTTCCCTGTTTACCCAGCTTAGACTCCATATCCATCCTCATAATCCCTCCCTTTCCACCCTCTTCCTGTTGCACTCACCTCACAAACCTCCTCCTGGTTAGAGGCAACTCTCCAGCTAACTGCGCCCACGCCACGAATGTGGCCAGAGAAAACCACAGAATCTCAGAAGTGACCTTCAAGCCACTGACACACACACTTCACAGCCTGGTCCACTGTCTCCCACTCTCGCTTCCCTTCCCCTGTCCTCCCATCCCCAACCCTTCCTCACTCTCAGTTGATGATCCTGCTTCCCATTTCGTTGGGAAAATAGAAGCAACAGAAGAGAAGTGTTACACCCTCCCACCATGTCTGCCCATCCCCAGCACTGCACCCACGAGCTCTGCTGTCCCTCCTGGCACAGCACCACCCCCCTTGTGCTGTGTCCTGGGCCTCATCTCCTTGCACAGTGCACCTGTATTGCTCCCCCATCTCTGCAGGTCATCCTTTCTGTCCTCCTTTCTTTTACTTTTTTATTTTGATTTTATTTTCGAGACAGAGTCTTGCTCTGTCACCAGACTGGAGTGCAGTGGTGCTATCCTAGCTCACTGCAGCCTCGAACACCTGGGTTCAAGGGATCCTCCTGCCTCAGACTCCCAAGTAAGCTAGGACCACAGACACATACCACCACATCTGGCTAATTTGTTTTTATTTTTTGTAGATATAGGGTCTTGCTATGTTGCCCAGGCTGGTCTTGAACTGCTGGGTTCAAGGGATCCTCCTGCCTCAGCTTCCCAAAGCTAAAGGCTGAGCCACTGCCCCCAGCCCCTCCCTTCTTCCCTCTCTACTAGAACATTCCCACTAGTATCATACGGGCTTTAATATCTCCCCCCTTAGGCCAGTCGCGGTGGCTCACGCCTGTAATCCCAGCACTTTGGGAGGCCGAGGCGGGCGGATCACAAGGTCAGGAGATCGAGACCACGGTGAAAACCCATCTCTACTAAAAATACAAAAAAAAATTAGCCGGGAGTGGTGGCAGGCGCCTGTAGTTCCAGCTACTCGGGAGGCTGAGGCAGGAGAATGGCGTGAACCCGGGAGGCGGAGCTTGCAGTGAGCCGAGATTGTGCCACTGCACTCCAGCCTGGGTGACAGAGCGAGACACCGTCTCAAAAAAAAAAAAAAAATCTCCCCCCAACACAGAGCAGCCAGCACTAGCCAGCTAGTGGAGGACACCCCAGTAGCACAGTGCAGGGAGGCAGAAGGAGGTTAGGAGAAAGAGGCAACAGAGGACGTGGTGGGAGCTCAGGCAGCAGGACCAGCATGCATGTGCCACGGTCCTGAGGTAGGAGGGAGCATGGCAGGAAAGAAGGCAGAGATGCATAGGGAGGGAGGAGGTGGGTGGGAGGTGAGGCCAGACGTGGAGGTTGGGGGTCAGGCTTTGTTAGAGATGTTGAGCTTTTCCCCGACAGCACTGGGAAGCTGGAGTGTTTCCGAGCTGGAGGTGGCATGATCAGATTTGCATGTACAAAGGATCACTGTCATAGCTCTGTAGAGAAGGATAAGAGTGGGTGCAAACTGATGAGTGGGGAGGCCACGGCAGCCATCCAGGGAGCAGGGATGGTGGCCTGGTAGTGGGCGGTGCTGTCTCAGAGACATCAGGCAAGTTTGAGACACTAAGGATCTAACACAGACAGGACGCCCTGATGGATGGAGCCTGCAGGGAGGAGGAAGAGATAGATGTCAGCGCTGACAACTAGGCTCAGGCTTACACAAGGGAGCCCTGGAGAAGCATTCGCCAAGCTAACTGGGGCCTCCAGAGCGCCACGCTGGAGGGAAAGATCAGGAGTTCATGTTCAGCGCCTTTAAAACATCCACCAGGAGATGTCAAATAGGCAGCTGGATACCCAGGTCCAGGCCTCAAGGAGAGGTCTGGGCCACTGATTATCTCGCACGGCCTCCCTGTGAGCATCTCCTGAACCCTGCTTCTGTGCCAGGCACTGCGCTAGGAGCCAATGGTCCAAGGATGAGTGAAGCCCGGGCTTGCACACAAGGAGCAACTAGGCTCCCCGTAGAATGTGAGCTCCTGTTCCTGCGGGGAACAGGAGTGGGTGTGGCCCACCAGGATGCAGCTGGGGCCCTGCTGGGTTAAGCTCTGTCCTCAATTTGTGGGACGCCTCGGGGCATGTCAGTACTGCTCTCTGAGCCTCACTCCTGCACAGATTCTTTATAAAGATGCCTGGCACCAGCTTGCTGAAATATTTGTCAGATTGAATTGAAAGAAAATGAAAGTGCTTCGCAAAGTGCTTTTCAAATACACTGATTTGTAATTTTAACAATAGGGAGAATTTGTTATCCTTTTAGCAGCTGGTATGAAGACTTTTCCCACAGAGAAGGGTGCGTGGTTGGATTAGGGAAACAAGGTACTAGGGAGGGGACAAGGCTTCCTTTTAACACCCCAAGATGCAGGAGGGCAGAGGGGCCATGACACGATGGGGGTGGGGACAGCAAAAAGCAGGGAACCCAAAACACTCAGAGAAGACACCTGTCCATGGGACCATTTTGAGTGGCCCTACCAAGCTTCAGTGAAGCGACCAGAAGTCTGGATATGGTCTGGGGAATTGTTTTTCTTGTAGAACTCAAGAAAGTTAGTGAATTTGGTACAGGGATAGCTCATGTGTGAAAGAGACTTTAACCTTTTAACAGAGATTCCTCTTTTCCATTATATGCAGCATATAATCATAGACAGAAGTTCCTAAAATGCTTATATTTCTATGTAGTACATAAGTATCCCTGTATACTATATACCTGTGTACTATTAGGTTGATGCAAAAGTAATTACAGTTGCACTATTACTTTTGATGGCAAAAACCACAATTGCTTTTGCACCAACCTAATATATAGGCCTATTATATATATATAGGCTGGGTGCAGTGGATTATGCCTGTAATCCCAGCACTTTGGGAGGCCTAGGCAGGCAGATCACTTGAGGTCAGGAGTGGGGGACCAGCCTGGCCAACATGGTGAAACCCCATCTCTACTAAAATACAAAAATTAGCTGGGCATGGTGGTATGTGCCTGTAACCCCGGCTACTCAGGAGGCTGACGCAGGAGAATCACTTGAACTTGGGAGTTGGAGGTTGCCGTGAGCCGAGATCACACCACTGTACTCAAGCCTGGGTGACAGAGTGAGATTCCATTTTAGGGAAAAAAAAAAAAAAAAAGGTATATGTAATAATACCGTAAAATTCCTAATTAATATCTATGACACATACTAGAATCTGCCCCTATTTTATAAGACATAGTCTCAGGACTGTAGAAGAAAATCATTGCCAACATGTATTGAGGGCTGTATTAATTAGGTCACACTAGCTACTATGTTGGTGGCTGGACACAGTCAAATTTCATTTCTGTCTCACGTCAATGCCCCCAAGGACTTCCTAAATGTGTCAGGCACTGTTCTGACTACTCAACAAGCATCAGCTCAGTGAACCTCCACGACAATCTGCCAGGGAAGAATTCTTGTTATCGCCACTCTCAGGTGAGGACACTGAGTGATGCACAGCTGGACTCAGGCAGTCTGGCTGTGCAACCTGCATCTTACCCACTGTGCATACGCCCCAGCATACACCCAATCTTTCTTCCATTCAGAGAAGGTTAAAGGACATTCACTGTGCCTATGCTGGTGCTGGAGATAAGACAGTGAGTGAAACAAAGTCTCTGCTGTCAGGAAGCCGATGCTCTGGTGATTGTAGAGTCTGTGCTACTTATCGATTTTTAGAAAGGCCGCATTCAAGAGTTCACGTGCTCATCAGTGAACAATGGGGAGGACCTGCCTGTGACACTGTGCTGGGATTTGCCCCAGGCCAGTTCTCACCTTCCCAGCAGGCACCGAGGAAACATATAGAGTCAAAAGACCCTAGTTTCAGCCCTGATTCCGTCATTTCCTAGCCACAAGCACCTACTCGGATAGTTCAGCCTTTCTGAGCCTCAGTTTCCTCATCTATACAATGAGGATGATAATACCCCTCTCACAGGCCTGTGGTGGAACCAAAATGAGTTGTAGTTCAAAACCCAAAAGTCCAGCCCCCAGGGGGCTCAACTTCCTCCCCACCCCCATATTTATTTCAGAGCAGTTGGCGGCTGGGTTTGGTGAATTCCGTGCGGAATTGCAGATGGGAAAGTGTTTTGCAGGCTCTTCTAAAAGGCTGTGGCAGCATCTGGCAGCACCAGTGCGGGGTGTGTCCCCTTTAGAAAGTGATCTGCTACTTTCTCACATGTAAAATGCAGGGTGACTCCCAGCTATGCTGGGGCACAGAGACGGGCTGAGGAGCATTCATCGGCCTCCTGCGTGGCAGTCCCCAGCTCGGAATCAAACCTCCACTGCTGCCAAGCCTCCGCTAATCCTCAGAAGCTTCAGTGCAGGGACAGAAGGCAGCGTTTTGAAGTCGTCGGCTTTAGATCCTCTCTGCAGTACTGCGGGTGTGTGTGTTGTGATTCACCAGGCAGATGTCCAAACGGACAAAGCGAAACCTTCCTTCAGGGGTGAGGGAGAGGGCTGAGTGAGTTTCCAAAGAGCCAGAAGTTGGGAAGAGGCAGGTGGGCCCTAAGCGCCCCCAAAACTATGATGTTTCATGCGCTCCTTCTCCCCTTGTTTTGCAGGGAATTTCAAAGGTCTGTGCAAGCAAATTGATCACTTCCCAGAGGATGCAGATTACGAAGCTGACACAGCAGAATATTTCCTCAGTGAGTGCACACAATTGTTTTTATCTCCCTCCTGGTGGTGGGCCCTGCCCTTCCATCCTTCACAGAGTCAAGGACCAGGCCTACCTAGAGGCCCTCATCACAGCAGAGGGCAGGAAAAAGCTAAGCCTCTCTCCTTTCCGGAGTACAGACCTTCATATATGCTGTTCCCTCTGCCTGCAATGCCCTTCCCTGCCCATCTTTGTCTGGCAAACTCCTACTCAGTCGACCTCCAGGTCTCAGCTAAAACATCACCTTCTCCAGGAAGTCCTTCCTGCCTTCTGCATGAGTTCCTAGAGGACGGTACTTTATCATGCTGTAGGGTCCTTGGCTATTTGAGTAACCATCTCCCAACTCTGCTAGGGTATGGATTCACCCTAGCATTCACCATTATATTCTCAGCCCAGTGCTTGGCATGTGATAAGCACTCAGTGAATATTTCTTGAATAATTGGATGAAGTAACCCACCAGGCAGTGCCAGATTGGAACTTCTAATGAAAAAAAAAAAAGAGAGAGAGAGATTTTTTCTTCCCCCGCAAGTCAAGTAAGTCAAAGTTAAATCCTGATGTAACAGCTGCAATCTTAAATCCACCTGAGACATATTATCAAGAGAAAGCATTCTGAGGCTCCAAGGAAATGTCTCAAGTATCAGCAAAAACTAACAAGGCTACCTATTCCCTGAGAAAGGGATTTCCAAGAGAGGGGCTGAGAGTCCTCGAGGCCTGGGACAGCAAAGCCGAAGGTTCTCAGGCCATCTCTTTGGAAGGAGGTTTGCTCTCCTCCCAGGAGCAACCCCGCCTCTGCTCCAGGCCCTGCCACCTCCCCTTCCCAACAGCACAAGGATTGCCATTGCCCTCAGATCACTTTTATGAAGCATGTAGGAGGTATTTTATTATATAGATTGCCCCTGTCTCTTTCAATAATTACTTCTCACATCAAGCCCAGCTCTCAGGTCAGCCTGGAATCTGGTTTCATTGAAAAGCCCGTGGAATGTAAAGTCAGCCAGGCAGCTGGGAAGAAAGAGGGAGGGAACACGATGCAATTTTTAGATTCTTTTTTTTAAAGGAAAAAATATCATACCCTGCTCGTCATTTCCTTTTATGAATTCCTTCAAGACGTTGCTCTTAACTGGAATTCCTAAAAGGCCATTTGGTTGTGGTTACCTGTTACCTGTGACTGTGTCTGGGGTGGGGCTGCAGGAGCCCAGCTGTGCGGTAAACGTGGGTTGAGCTCCTTCTGTGTGCTAGATCCTGAGCTCAGTGCTGGGGAGGCCAAGATGGATGAGGGCCTGCCCCCAAGAAGAGCACAGCCTGGCAGGGAGGGCCCTTGGAAAAACAGCTCAACTTGGGAGACACAGCATGGCAGAGGTGAGGCCTGAATGTAGAAGGGGGAAGCCAGCAGGCAAAGCCAAGCCCCACACTGGGAGCCACACTCCCGGAGCACAAGGCTCACCAGGTGGAGCTCGAATGATGTCATGCTTTATCTGCTAGGCAGTAAGTGCCTGGGGGCAGGAAACTTGTCTCATTCATTGCTGCCCTTATAACAGCTCAATGAATGCTTTTTGTTAAGAAGAGATAGAGGATTCTTCAGTGGCAATTCCTAACAACTCAATGCCTCCATTTCCTTGTTTTTAAGAAAGAAGAGCATAGAGCATAGAGTATTTGGTTCATTTTGGTGTCCCTGGACAAAAGACTTGGACTCAGATTGGCAACGACAGGATTCTGAAGGTCTGATTTGAGTTGACTTAATCCAACAATATTTTTTGAACATCTGTAACAGGGGTCGGCAAACTTTTTCTGTAAAGAATCAGATGTTGAATATTTTAGGCTTTGTGGGCCATGCAATCTCTGTCCCATTTACCCAACTCTGCTCTTGTGGCCACTGACAATATGGAGGCATATGTGTGGCTGTGTTACAGTGAAACTTAACTTGATTTACACAACCAGGCAGCAGTCTTCATTTGGTATAGTTTGCTGAACCCTGGTCCATAAAATGCTAGTCCTGGGCCGGACAACAAAAATAATTCTTTAAAGCTGGAAGACGTGAGTTTCTATCATTCTCTACGAAGTTCTAACCTAGATCTTGAGAGAAGCTGGAAGACAGGGATGATTTTTCTAGAAGGATCCCCTGCCCCCAGTCCCTACCCCCGCTTCTGATTCAGAAGCTCCTCTGGGGCCTCCCTGGCACCCTGCATGTGTCTACAATTCAACCCCGACCACACTTTGCTGCAATGTCACTGGTTCACACTTGGGATCCCCAAGAGACTATGAGCTTCTTGAAGGCAGAGCTATGTCCCATTCATTTCTGCACCCCAAGCACCCAGAAAAGGCCATGGCAGGGAATTTGACCCAAAAAAGCACTTTGATGACTGAGCAATGAAGTGACCGGGTGGGTGAATATGTGAACACTCAAGTAAATCATGGTCTAATGCCCCGAGATCAATGCAAGCAACAGGCTTCCAGAGGAAAACAGCTGGGCCCCCATTTGCCAGAGGTAGGCAGGTGGCTCCCAGAGGTGGGCAGAGCTTAGGCTGAAGGAGGCGGGCTGAGCTGCACCTGGGGTGGACAGGGCCTGAGTCCACTCCTAGTTAAGGTCTGTCAAACCCATCTGCACCGCTCATCTGCTGCAGGGGAGGCTGTGAGGGGGCAGAAGCAGCTCCTCTCCCTGAGGGCTAGCCATCTGGAGGGAGACCTACGGACCTAATGTTTATGCTTCATGCTGGAATAGAAGGAATTGTGTGGTGCTGAGGGAACCTGTCCCCTAACCCAGACCAGAGGAGGTCCTTCCATAAGAGTTCCCTAGAGAAGGTGGCACCAGAGCCAATTCATTCATTCATTCACTCGAGAGATATTTACTAAGCACTCACTGAGTGCCAGCACTATTGTCAGTCCTGGGGATCCAAGAGTGAACCTAACAAAGAGGGCCAGTGCCTTCGTGAAGGTTACATCCTAGTGTAAGAAACAAGTAATAAACAAGTGTGAAACACCCTGTCCCTGCCCTCTGCACCCTGAGATAGTTTTGTTGTTGTTGTTGTTGCTGTTTTTGAGATGGAGTATCTTGCTCTTTCATCCAGGCTTGAGTGCAAGTAATGCCAAACCTCTGCTTCCCGGGTCCAAGAGATTCTCCTGCTTCAGCCTCCCGAGTAGCTGGGATTACATGCGTGCGCCACCATGCCTGGCTAATTTTTTTGTATTTTTAGTAAAGATGGGGTTTCACCATGTTAGCCTGGCTGGTCTTAAACTCCTGGCCTCAGGTGATCCGCCTGCCTCAGCCTGCCAAAGTGCTGGGATTACAGGCGTGAGCCACCGCGCCCGGCCCCAGCTGAGATAGTTTCTGAGTGGTCTGGGAGGGGTTGGAGAGTGGAGAGTGATGGGGGAGGGGCCAGTGGGTCCTGAGGGCATGTCACTCAGATAAGGTGGTCCCAAAGTTTCTCTGAGTGAAGAAAGGGAACCAGGTAAGAAGATTTCTGGGGAAGACAGTAGCTGATGGAGAGAATAGCAAGAGCAAAGTCCTTAAAGCAGGCACAGAGCATCATGTTTGAGGATCAGAGGGGTAGCTGGTCTTGCAGGAGCCCAGTGCAGGGGTGGAGTGGGGTCCTACAGTGGAGACAGCAGAGGAACCCAGTCATGTGGGCCTGGGACCAGGGGGAGACCTCAGCTCTCATTCTAAGTGTGATGGGAATGACCGATTTAGACACATCAGCCTGGCTGCTGTGGTAGTGACGGTTGGAAACAGAGGCAGGGAGCCCAGGATGGGGGAGGGGGGGCAAGCAGAGTGTAGCCATGGTGATGGTGAGAAGGAAAGAGATGTTTGGGAGACAGAGCTGACAGCAGCAGGGGTGGCCACTGATGGGGCATGGGCCATGGGGCAGGGAACAGATTTCAGGATAGGGACGGAAGTGAAAGGAGAGGGAAGGAGCAGTCAAGCAACTCTTCTTTCTCCCCAAAAAGCAGATTCCAACCCATGTAGAGCATCTCCTAAGGGACTTGGGGCTTGTTTTCCAGGTTCCCAAATAGCTCCTCAATTAATTCTTCTTTTTTTTTTTTTCTTTTTTTTGAGACGGAATCTTGCTCTGTCACCCAGGCTGGAGTGCAGTGGTGCAATCTTGGCTCACTGCAACCTCTGCCTCCTGGGTTCAAGCAATTCTCCTGCCTCAGCCTCCTGAGTAGCTGGGATTACAGGCACCCGCCACCACATCTGGCTAATTTTTGTATTTTTAGTAGAGACGGGATTTTGCCATGTTGACCAGGTTGGTCTCGAATTCCTGACCTCAGGTGATCTGCCCACCTCAGCCTCCCAAAGTGCTGCGATTATAGGTGTGAGCCACCATGCCCAGCCCTAAATTAATTCTTCCTGGAAAAGCAGAGGTGTGAGCTGGACGGGGCACAATCCATGCCTTCCGGAGTATTCCTAAACCCAAGACCTCTGCAGAATGAGGAACTGGACCAACCTGAGCCACACGAGGAACGCACAACGCTGGGGCCCCTTAAATTTCCTATGAAGTCACAAGGTCCATGAAACAGATGTAGCGTCTTCCTTCACTTGTAAGTGTGAGCAATTCACACACTCCACAGATCTTTCTGGAGTGGGCCCCCCTGTATGCCAGGCCCTCTTTGAGGTACTGAGGTTATGGCCCTCAGGGTACTTGCAATCTACAAAAAATGAAACTAACAGGTGAATGATATAACATGTTAGACTAAGATAAGCCCTATGGGAAAAAAAATCAAGCAGGGACGGGGGATGGGGAATTCTAGAGTAGGGATGGGATCAAGAATGAACAGTGGCCAGGCGTGGTGGCGGGTGCCTGTAATCTCAGCACTTTGGGAGGCCAAGGTGGGCAGATCACCTGAGGTTGGGAGTTCGAGACCAGCCTGACCAACATGGAGAAACCCCATCTCTACTAAAAATACCAAAAAATTTAGCCAGGCGTGGTGGTGCATGTCTGTATTCCCAGCTACTCAGGAGGCTGAGGCAGGAAAATCATTTGAACCCAGGAGGTGGAGGTTGCGGTGAGCTGAGACCATGCCATTGCACTCCAGCCTGGACAACAAGAGCAAAACTCTGTCTCAAAAAAGAAAGAAAGAAAGAAAGAACAAACAGCAAGTGCAAAGGTCCTGGGTTGGGAGCATGCCTGGAATATCTGAGGAATAGGACTGAGCCCCATAAGACAAGAAGAGAGTGAGCAAGGAAGGGCAAAGGAAGAGCAAGTGTGGAGAGCCCCAAGGACCCTTTGGGTTGCAGCAAGAATTTGGGGGTTTGCTCTGATTGACGGGCACCATCTCACTTTTGAACAGGCTCTGGCTGTTGTGTTCATAAGGGACTGAAATCGGACCAGGGCAGAAGCCGACAGAAGAGTTAGAACTCTGTTGCTATAATTTAGGCAGGAGGTGATCACAGCTTGAACCAGAGTGGTAGCAGTGAAGGGGGTGAAATAGGATCAATGTTGAAAATATTTCCAGGGCACCGCACACAGGATTTTCTGAAAGGCTGAATGTGGATTTCAAGACAAAGGAAGGAGACAAGGATGGTGCCAAGGGGCCGTGCCCATGGGGGAACAACAGGTTGAGACTGGGGCTCAATATCAGACATATTCAGTTAGAGATGCCTGTGGGACTTCCTGGGACAATGTCATGGGCTCGGTATGGACTTGAGGCCAGGGTTCACAGGAGAGGTCCTGGCCAGAGGTAGTGAGTTTTCACGTTGTTGGCACGTAGGTGATATTTAAAGCCATGAGACTCAATGAACTCACTGAGGGAGTGGCACAGAGAGAGAAGGGGAGAAGCCCAGACACTAAGCTCCAGGACACCACGAAGGCTTAGGGGCCAGTGAGATGAGGACACTCCAGGAAAGGGGGCTGAGCAGGAGTGGCCAATGAGGTGTCTGGGGTAACTCCCACCATCCTTGCTACATCAGCTGGACTGGGGATGTAGAGCAGAGAGGGAGGACAGAGAATGCCAGAAGGGCATGGCTGGAGAGCAGTTCAGAGCTCATCTCCTGGGGTGGAAAGGACGGTGGGGCTCACCGCGCTCAAGCCAGCAGGCCAAGCTTAAGATGTTGTCCAGCCTCTTGGAGGGCCTGGCAGAAGGAAGGCACTCAATTAATATCTGATGGACGAATGAATGAATGAATTAATGAATGGACACTGTTACTCCCCAGTGCCTATGAGTAACTGAGGAGTCTCCCAGCCTCTCCTGAACCACACTGATAGAGAAACAGCTATAGGAGTCCCTCATCACTACCCCGGGCTCCATAAAGGCATGACCAATATGGACTTCGCCCCACCTATAACTGGCTTACCCAGTAATGAATGTGACTGGACTGTTTCTCCCAACCAGCGCTGTGGGCCCATCGAATGTGTCTGCTGTGGCAGCCTCCATATCCTCTTCCCTCATTAACCAAAGATTGAGGAGCGTGGTGAGGAATGAGGCGGTGGTGACCGGGGTGTGACTTCTCTTGAATGTCAAGCGTGCATCCATGCATCTGTCTTTGTGCATGAAGGCATGAGTCTGTGCTGTGTTCTGTGTCTTTCGGTACCCGCATGTCCGTGTGTTTGAGTGTCCGTGTCTGAATGTGTAAGCACTTGTGTGTTTGCACATGTCTGTGTGTATGTGGGTCCCTGTGTGTTGTGTGTGTGTATGTGTGCGTGTTGTGTCCAGGAGATGGGAGGTGACATTTCCTAGCTGTCCTATTGTGATTTGGAGTAAGGGAAGAAGAATCAGAGGAATTTGGCTTCCTCCAGCAGTCATGTATTAAGCACCTACTGTGTGCCAGACCCCAAAATCCACTCTATTGTGGCCACTCATTGTCCAGGACTGCGGGGTATGGTCAGGTCTCCCCACTCCATATTCAGAGCCTGGGGCTGGAGGTGTGGGTGAGGAGCCCAGGGCTGGCTGCTGTCTCTGACGTACTCCCTCCAGGGGGTGTGACACAGGCCACACACACAGGCCTCAATGGGGGGATCACCAGGCCACACTCCATAGCCAGAAGTGGACAGAAGGGGGAAGGGAGGCAGGCCCTCAGCAAAGCAGATGCCCCCACTCAGCTCCCCACAACACACACAAGAGAGGTACACCCAGTTGCGCTTAAATTTGACACCTCCCCAGGGATTCACTGACCACCTGAGGACGATGACAGGCAGCCTGGGGGAAGCCGACAGCAGGAGTGGAACCAAGGAGGGAGGCAGAAGGCGGCCAAGGCAGGGAGGACCCATGCGATGGCCGTCTGGGGGGTGAATTTACAGAACTTGGACACCAGTGGGAGGCAGGCTTTGGCACACTCGGGGCTTCAAATCCAGCTCTGCCACTTCCCAGTGAACCTCCCTGGGCCTCGGTTTCCTTGCGATGGGGACGATGCTCATTGTCATCTTCCTAGCATTGCCATGAGGATTAAGGGAGTTAGAGTCGGACAGCAATTCGCACCTGCCCCGAACCCAGTGAGCATTCAGCAAGCATTCGCCACAATCCGTGCTCACTGTTGCGTCCCATTGCAGAGCGATTGCCACGATCCATGCTCACTGTTGTGTCCCATTGCATAGCGATGAGCGCAAAGAACAAAGAGGAAACGGGGAGGAGAGATGGGCGCCCGGGGAGGGCTTCAGTTTGCAACAGGGTGGTCAGAAAGTCCTTGTGGCAAAGGTGACATTGAAGCAGAGACCTAAAGGAGGTGAGGGAGTGCTTGGGAGGTGCAGATATCCTGGAAGAGCATTCAGGCAGAGGGAACCACCAGTGCAAAGCATCTGAGGCTGGCAGGTTCATAACAGCCAGGACGCCCTGTGATAAGCAGACGAGGGGAAGGCAGGTGGCAGAAGGGGTGGGGACCAGGACTTGGGAGCCTCTGCTTTCCTCTGAGATGAGACCACCACGGGAGGGTTCTGAGCAGGGGACAGGCATGGTCTGATGTCCAGGCTACCAGTATCACTCCAGCTTCTGCAGGAGAGGGAGACCACTTAGGAGACCACAGCTATCTCCAGGCTCAAAAGGCAGGTGCTCGGGCCCGGTAGCGGAGAGGTGGCTGAGAAGGGGTTTGATTCTATATGTATTTGGCAAGACAGCTGGCAGCTCTTTTTTTTTTTTTTTTTTTTTTGAGACAGAGTTTCACTTTTGTTGCCCAGGCTGGAGTGCAGTGGCATGATCTCGGCTCACTGCAACCTCCACCTCCTGGGTTCAAGTGATTCTCCTGCCTCATCCTCCCAAGTAGCTGGGATTACAAGTGTCTGCCACCACGCCCAGCTAATTTTTTGTATTTAGTAGAGACGGGTTTTTACCATGTTGGTCAGGCTGGTCTCAAACTCCTGACCTCAGGTGATCCACCCGCCTCGGCTTCCCAAAGTGCTGGGATTACAGGTGTGAGCTATCATGCCCAGTCGAGCTGGCAGCTTTCACTGACAGCCTGGATGGGAGAAGTAAGAGAGAGGTCTTGTGGATGGCAAGGAGTTCTGGCTGGCAGATGGGGCAAACATTATGCCCTTCTCTGAGGCTGGGAATGTAGGACGAGGCTGCTGTGCGGGGAGGTGACCACTCTATTGCCGGTCTGTTTCATCTTGGTTTCTGTTACGGAATCTTCTCCCCACGGACTGTGAACAGCTTGAGGACACCACAAGGAGTGGCTGCAAATAGAGTGTCCTCCTCCCACCCATCCGCCCCCTCCAGCACAGGGCCTTTCCCAGGATCAGGCCCAGGAGAGGTTTGCTAAGTGAATAAACAAGGTACCGCCCGCCCTAGGGCAGCTGGCATGTTCACCCTCTTCCCAGAATGAGGTCAGAGGAGGATATTGGGTGTCAAGCTGGGCCAGAGCCACCCTTCCTGGCCTCAGACAGTGTCCCTCCTTCCCATTGCCCCTCTCTCCCCACCTCCACCAGTCCCACCAGGGAACATGAGCCAGGGAGGTGTGGGGAGACCAGGTGTCAAAACCCGAGCTTGTTACTTAGAATAAAAGGGCCTGAATTCAAAGGGTGCTCCACTCTGTGACCTTTGGCAAGTTACACAACTTCTCTGAGCCTCCCGTGAACAGTGCTTTTTTAGGTCTCCCCAGAGCCCCAGTGGAACAGCATGAGGGGCGTCCACCAGGCTTCACCCGCCTAGAGTTTTAGAAGTGTAATGATCCATCATTCCGGCTTTTTTTTTTTTTTTTGAGATTGAGTCTCGCTCTGTCACCCAGGCTGGAGTGCAGTGGTGCCATCTCGGCTCACTGCAACCTCCGCCTCCTGGGTTCAAGCAATTCTTCTGTCTCAGTAGCTGGGATTACAGGTGCACGCCACCACACCCAGCTAATTTTTTGTATTTTTTTTTAGTACAGACGTGGTTTCACCATGTTGGCCAGGTTGGTCTCAAACTCCTCACCTCAAGTGATCTGCCAGCCTTGGCCTCCCAAAGTGCTGGGATTACAGGTGTGAGCTACCGCACCCAGCCCATCCTAGCTTAGGATCACCCAGCACCACCCTCCCATTTTACAGATGAGGGAAAAACGGAGGCCCAAGAGGGAAAATGACCGGCCCCAGCCCGGCACACTTTCTGGGACTGCACCCTGGGAGCATTATCCAGGTCCATTATCCTGCTACCTGTCCACTGCCCAGGGCTGTCAGCCCCTTCTAGAAAACATTGCCATGAGGGGGCTTCTGAGAGACATCCCCTCCAGAAGTCATCACAACCAGTGCGGCTAAAACTATTGTGACCCCACCCCATGGTTAGGAAACATCTAAGCTGCCACTTGTACTCACTCACATCTGCAGAACCAGAGCAAAATATTCCCCAAAAGCCACCCAGCCTTCCTGAACGCACACTGGCCGGCAGTTTCTATTCTGTCCTAGTTCATTTCTTTTTTTTTTTTTTTTTTTTCCAAGACGGAGTCTCACTCTGTCGCCAGACTGGAGTGCAGTGGCATGATCTTGGCTCACTGTAACCTCCGCCTCCCCGGTTCAAGCAAGTCTCCTGCCTCAGCCTCCCGAGTAGGTGGGACTACGGGCCTGCGCCACCACGCCTGGCTCATTTTTGTATTTTTAGTAGAGACCGGGTTTCACCATGTTGGCCAGGATGGTCTCGATCTCTTGACCTCGTGATCCACCCGCCTCGGCCTCCCAAAGTGCTGGGATTACAGGTGTGAGCCACCGCGCCCAGCCCCTGTTCATTTCTTTAAGGGCTGGTTGCTACCACTACACCGATTTCATGACCTAGTAATGAGTCACAACCCACACTTTAATAAACAGCAGCCTCAGTAACCCAAAGCCCGGTGAGAGACAGCAACAATTTGCTCCGCTGGAATGATGAGTACGATTTGCTGGTGCTCCTCGCATACCAGACATTATTCTCATTGCTTCAAGTGTGTGTACTCAGTTACTCCTCATAGCACCCTGTGAGCTAAGTGTGCTTGTGATCTCCATATGGCAGAGGGGGCAGCAGAGGCCCCCGGGGGACCAGGTCACAGCTAGGAAGATGGACTCCGGCAGCCTTTCTCCTGAGCCTGTGCGACTGGTCACCAGTCTCTACTGACAGCAGGAAGCAGGGATGTATCCGGCATCCTGCACAGATGGTACTCCCCAAGTTAGCTCCCTGGGCTCTCAAAATGCTTTTCATGTGGTATTATATATAGCACACGTTCATTGAACACTTGACGATGTGCCAGGCCTGACACTTGAAACGTTATCTTAATTCATCTTCACAACCACCCTATGAGGGTGAGATGATCAGTGTCCCCATCACACAGATGGGAAAGGCAAGGCACAGAGGCTACACAGCCAGTGGGGGTCCAGGAGGAGACCCCAAGCGGGCTGCATCTGGAACCCATGCTCCAAACCATAGCGTTTGACTTCTCTTTCTATTTCTCACCCACCATCTTTGTTCTCCTCTTTCTTCGAGGTCTTTCTGACTCTCTCTCTCTCTCTCTCTCTCACACACACACACACACGCACACACAGAGGCATTTTGGAGTGTTTTTTTTTTTAAATTTTTTATCTCCAGAGGTTGTTGGGGAACAGGTGGTGTTTGGTTACATAAGTTAGTTCTTCAGTGGTGATTTGTGAGATTGTGGTGCACCCATCATCCAAGCAGGACACACTGAACCCAACTTGTAGCCTTTTATACCTCACCCTCTCCCCACCCTTTCCCCCTGAATCCCCAGAGTCCATTCTATCATTCTTATGCCTTTGCATCCTCGTAGGTTAGCTCCCACTTATGAGTGAGAACATACAACGTTTGGTTTTCCATTCCTGAGTTACTTCACTTAGAATAATAGTCTCCAATCTCACCCAGGTTGCTGCAAATGCCATTAGTCATTCCTTTTTATTGCTGAGTAGTATTCCATCATATTTATACCACAGTCTTTATCCACTCATTGATGGATAGGTATTTGGGTTGGTTCCACAATTTTGCAATTGCAAATTGTACTGCTATAAACATGCATCACACAGGCATTTTTTGAAACACATCCCTTCTCACGGCCATTGGCTACACCAGCCAGCACAGCATGGAAGGAGAAGATGGGAAGAGATGCCCAAGAGACTAGAAAGCTCCTTGCAACCCAGCAGGTCTGTGCAGGTCTGTGACTGTAGACTGTATCCCCTAATGCGGATTGATCCTAATGATCCTAATTCATCCTAATGATGAGTCAAATCCCAGATGGGATAAGAGCCTAACACTAGGCACAGAAAATGAGGAACCTGCCCGCTACATACCTGATTACGGTGACTATTTTGATTCAAGGTCATTACTCGCACAGGGAACAGGTAAGGCAGCAGCATGGCCTGGCTGTATTGGCCCTGGGGAGAGGTCTTGATGGGTACGGGACCATCACTGAGGGACAGGGCCTTAGAGATCGTCTACTCCAACCTCATCAGAGTGCAGATCTGAGGCCAGAGAAGGAATAGCACATGCTCGGGTCCCGTGGAGAGCTAGACAAAGAGTGCACAGCAGGCCCAGGTCTCCTGACCTCCCCCCGTCGTCACATCCCCACCCCCACTGACCACCAGCCCACCCTCCTCCGCTGCCAGACACAGTGAGAAAACCTCGGGGCCCCGCGTGCCCTGTCTGGCCCGGCCTCTGGCTATGCCCACCATGAAGCACCACGTCACAGCGTGATGGCCAGAGAGGCTGGGGCCCACCGAGGCACAAGATCACAAGATGATTTGTCTAGGGAGTTTGGCCAAAAAGCAGATTTGCAAAGAACAGATAGCTCAGGGCACCCATTCCAGAAGGCAAGATGTCGCTTGCCTCCTGGGCACTTAGGATACTCTTTATTTCTGTCACCCTCATAGAAAATAATAAATTGCTCATAGTTCACTGACATCCTGCATTTTCTAAATCGTCCACATTCCTCTTCCTGCTTAATCCCTGTAACCCAGTAAGGTAGACGGAGTTAGGATTTTCATCTCCATTTTACAGAAAAGGAAATAGGGGCCAAGGAACACTATTATTTGCCCAAGGTCTTCTTGAGATGGTCACTAACCATTGGGGCTCCCCAAGCCTCAGGCCTAAGCCTCTCTTCATCCATAGGCAAGCTCTTCTGTGTGTCTGTGAGATAGCTTCAACCCAGATGGCACCCCGTGCTCCACATCTGCACACCCAACTGCCCCACCCACACTCTACATGCACATCCCCAAGGCATCTCAAACTCAGCATGTCCAAAACCAAACCTTTGATCTTCCTCCTCTACTCTCTTTTTTTGTTTGTTTTATTTTGTTTTGTTGAGACAGAGTTCCGCTCTTGTTGCCCAGGCTGGAGTGCAATGGCACAATTTTGGTGCACGGCAACCTCCATCTCCCAGGTTCAAGCAATTCTCCTGCCTCAGCCTCCCAAATAGCTGGGTTTACAGGGAATGCGCCACCACCCCTGGCTAATTTTGTATTTTTTTAGTAGAGATGGGGTTTCACCATGTTGGCCAGGCTGGTTTCTAACTCCTGACCTCAGGTGATCCACCGGCCTCGGCCTTCCAAAGTGCTGGGATTACAGGCGTGAGCCACCTCGCCCAGGCTCCTCCCCTACTCTCTACTCACTGCTAGGCTGGGTCCTCTCCCAGTCCCCCTAAGTGGTTTTTTCCACCCAGCTGGCAAGTCTGAAACCTAGAAGTTAACCTCAACGCCACCCTCTTCACTACCCATATCCATCCATCAAGCTTCAATTCACCTCCTAAACATCTCTCAGACACATCTGCCTCTGTCCACGCCCTTTGTACCTACCCTGGCCCAAGCACCGGCATCACTCCTCTCCGATCAGCTGCAGTAGCCTTCTCACTGCTTCCCTGGAGCCACCCTTGACCCCTTCGTAATCCGTTTGCTTCTTAAGATGCAAATCAGATCATGACAGCCCTGCCTGTTCTAAGCCCTTTAAAGTTTCCCATTGCTCTTGGGATAAAGCTAAGCTCTTTAGCTCAACTCATGAGGCCCCACGTGGCCCAGACCCGCCTGCCTCCTCTCCTTAGGTGCTCCCCACACTCCTCCACTGGCTCCTCCCTTCAGTGCTCCCCACACTCTTCCACTGGCTCCTCGTGATCCAGCCTTCTTCCAGGTCTCTGAAGGAGCCATGCCTCCTCCACCTTCGGCTCCTGCTGCTCTCTCTCCCACAGCCCTGCCTTCATTATGCCTAATTAGCTGCTCCTTATTCGCCAGAGGTCAGCTCTACCACCACTTCCTCAGGGAGACCTGTCCTGATCCCCACATAAGCTCAGAGGATGCTTTGAAGGGCAGCAAACTGTAGAGCCTGAAAAGAAGGGAATGCAGTGGTTAGACGCACAGACCCTAGAGTCAGACTGCCTGGATTCACAAATCTTGAACAAATGGCTTAACCTCTCCTTGCTTCAGTTTGGTCTCTGTATAGCGGGGATAATTAAAATACTTATATAGGCCATGTGTGGTGGCTCACGCCTGCACTCCCGGCACTTTGGGAGGCTGAGGCAGGCATATCATTTGAGGCCAGAAGTTCGAGACCAGGCTGGCCAACATTGGTGAAACCCCGTCTCTACTAAAAATACAAAAATTAGCCAGGTGTGATGGCACATGGCCTGTAATCTAAGCTACTTGGGAGGCTGAGACACAAGAATCACTCAAACCCAGGAGGCAGAGGTTACAGTGAGCCGAGATCACGCCACTGCTTTCCAGCCTGGGTGACAGAGCAAGACTCTGTCTCAAAAAAATAATAATAATAATTAAAAATTAAAAAACAAAAGCATTGGATTTAAATCCAGGTCTATCACATTTCAGAGGCCATACTATTATATGCTGCTTAAGATAATGCAATAAGTAGAACTAAAATAAATTCAAAAAATAAAAATAATATGAAGTACTTACTTCACAGAGTTGTAATGAGAACTAACGAGTTTGTGTATGTGCAGTGCTCAAAACAGTCCTCGGCATACTCTCTCTATGGACATTAGTTGTCTACCTGTGACATTAGCCTGTCACATACCCTCATGGTGCCATATAGGTACTTTTCTTTCATAGCACGTTATCCAGGCTGTGTGATTATCTGATGGCATACATGTCCTTCACGAGAGTATAAGCTCTAGAAAGACATGAACCAGGCCTGTTTTGCACCCCTCATGTCTCTCATGCCAAGCCCAGGTCTAGCACAGCAGTGGGCACTCAGTCCATATTTGCTCACTGGATTCACAGCTAGCCTAGAGCAAAGCATCTCCCTGCTCTGGACCACGTGGCCTTTTCCCCAGTACAGAGTATACTCTTGGCCACAGCTGGCCAAGTATGACTAGCAGGCCAAATCCAGCCCATCCAGCCCACCACCTGATTTTTTTTTTTTTTTTTTGAGATGGAGTCTCACTCACTCTGTCACCCACTGCCCAGGCTAGAGTGCAGTGGCTTGATCTCAGCTCACTGCAACTTCTGCCTCCTGGGTTCAAGCGATTCTCCTGCCTCGGGCTCCCGAGTAGCTGGGACTACAGGCATGCATAACCACGCCGGGCTAATTTTTGTATTTTTAGTAGAGATGGGGTTTCGCCATGTTGGCCATGCTGGTCTCGAACTCCCGACCTCAAGTGATCCAGCCCCCTCGGCCTCCCAAAGTGATTTTGTAAATAAAGTTTTATTGGAAGACAACCACGTTCATTTGTTTACATATTGTTTATGGCTGTTTATGTGCTACAACTGCAAAGTTAAGAAATTGCAACTGAGACCATATGGCCAGCAAAGATGAAAATATTTGCTGTCTTTCCCTTCACAGAACAAGTTTGCCAATGTCAGCTTTAGGCGTGTGTAATCTCCTTGAAGCCAAAGCCCATGGCTTCATGGGGCTGGTATGAGGTTTACACCGCTCTTAGAACAAGGCCTGGTACAGGGGAGGGGCTCCATAAATGTTGGCAGGTAATGTGAAGTGCCATATGCTTACTCATAGGAGACCAGTAAATATTTGTTCATTAAATAAATCAGATATTTCCTGACTCTTGTGATAGATTTTGGCAACAAGAGCATGCTTGGCTTTGTAGGAAGTGAGGACAATTTATAGGGAAGTTATGTCTGGACTGATGTTTTGGGAAGAGGGACCTCAGAAATAAAAATTGCTACCTTTTACTGTGCAACTTCTAGTGTGAGACACAGTAAAAGGTAGGACCCAATTTAATTCTTTTTTTTTTTTTTTTTTTTTTTGAGACAGAATCTTGCTGTGACACCCAGGCTGGAGTGCAGTGGTGAGATCTCGGCTCACTGCAACCTCTGCCTCCCGCGTTCAAGCGATTCTCCTACCTCAGCCCCCCAAGTAGCTGGGGTTACGGGTGTGCACCACCATGCCCAGCTATTTTTTTTATTTTTGGTAGAGACGGGGTTTCATCATATTGGCTAGGCTGGTCTTGAACTCCTGACCTCAAGTGATCCACCCGCCTCAGCCTCCCAAAGTGCTGGGATTACAGGTGTGAGCCACCCAGCCCAGCCCCAATTTAATTCTTATAACAGCACTTCTCAAACTTTCATATGCATGCAAATCTTGCTCTGGGGATCTCATTAAAATGCAGATTATGACTCAGTTGGGGGAAAGAGCTGAGGGGCGGCATTTCTTTTTTCTTTTTTTCTGAGATGGAACCTCGCTCTGTCACCCAGGCTAGAGTGCAGTGGCGAAATCTCAGTTTACTGCAACCTCTGCCTCCCGGGTTCAAGCAGTTCTCCTGCCTCAGCCTCCCAAGTAGCTGAGATTACAGGCACTTACCGTCACGCCCGGCTAATTTTTGTATTTTTAGTAGAAGCAAGGTTTCGCCATGCTGGCCAGGTTGGTCTCGAACTCCTGACCTCATGTGATCCGCTCACCTCAGCATCCCAAAGTGCTGGGATTACAGGCATGAACCACCATGCCTGGCAGGGTCGCCTTTCTAACCAGATGCCAATGCTGCTGGGCCTCAGGCCACACTTGCAGCAGCAAGGCCTTACAACATTCCTATAAGCTAAAGATTATTTTTACTATTCCCATTTCACAAGATGGGGAAACTGAGGCTCAGAGCAGTAATGACCTTTGCCCAAGGGTCACACTGTTGATAACTGACAAAGCCAGGATTCAAAGTCAAGTGTGACTAACTCCAAAATCCCCATTCCGTTTGTGACACTACCCAGCCAGAAATACCTCCTTCAAGAAACTTCTCCAATGTAGGAGTCCCTGCTTGCTCCTAAACCAGCTTCCTTCCCACCTGGATCTGGGCCCTGCCAAGTCTAGTGGCCTAAGCATGGTGCTATTTGCTGGTTGCCCACTGTTGCCTTTTTTTTTTTTTTTTCTTGAGATGGAGTCTTGCTCTGTTGCCCAGGCTGGGGTGCAGTGGCGCGATAGCTCACTGCAACCTCCGCCTCCCAAGTTGAAGCGATCTTCCTGCCTCAGCACCCCCAGTAGCTGAGACTACTGACACGCACCACCATGCCTGGCTAATTTTTGCATTTTTTTCAGTAAAGACGGGGTTTCACCATGTTAGCCAGGCTGGTCTCGAACTCCTGACCTCAGGTGATCCACCCACCTCTGCCTCCCAAAGTGCTGGGATTACAGGCGTGAGCCACCGCGCCTGGCCTGTTGCCTTCTTTCTGGGCAAAGAGGCCTCTTCCAAGAAAGGCCAGAGCTTGGGGCTGGCTCTGCTGTGCCGAAGAGGCTTCTGTTTGTATTCCCCGCTGGTGGTCATTATTTAGAGCATGTCATACGCTGCCTTGGTGGCTTCTGAAGGCGTTCTGATTCCTCCACATTGCTCTTTGCTGTCTGCAACACAGCAAACCCCTCCATGCTCTCCTGCCGCCCTCCATCTTGTCCACACATGCCTGGCCTCTGGCTGCACACACGCACGCATCCCAGCTCCCTCCGCAGCCGACGCTCCCTCCCCCTGCTGGCAGGAAGGCTGAGCTGGGGCATCCGGGTTCCCACAGCAGATGGGGCTCAACTGGAAAAATCAAGCCCTGGGCTGCTGTGAGTCCATTTGCTGTGAGGGCACAATTGGGTCGGCCACCTGCAGGCATCCTGTGGGTAGTAAGACCCCACTTTCTTGGAGGGGGAAGGCCAGAGCCTTTCTTCTGCCTGTTCCTCTGAGCTGCTGCTGCTGCGCCTCGGAAGCCACACCGACCTCTTTCTTTCTTTCCTTCTTTCTTCTGTCATTCCCCTTTGTGGCTGGCCAGGACCATGTCCACATGGAAAGGGCAGAGCTATTAGAAACTATCTAACGGCCGGGCGCAGTGGCTCAGGCCTGTAATCCCAGCACTTTGGAAGGCCGAGGCCGGTGGATCACCTGAGGTCAGGAGTTTGAGACCAGCCTGGCCAACATGGTGAAAACCCATCTCTACTAAAAATACAAAAATTAGCTGGACATGGTGACGGGCGCCTATAATCCCAGCTACTTGGGAGGCTGAGGCAGGAGAATTGCTTGAACCCCGAAGACGGAGGTTGCAGTGAGTCAAGATCACACCACTGCACTCCAGCCTGGGGTATAGAGCAAGACTCTGTCTCTAAAACAAACAAACAAAAAGAAACCATCTAATAGGCCATACCCCATGTTACACAGCGGAAAAACAGAGGAAGTGAGCACCCGCCTTAGCCACACAGCAAATGAGTGGCACAGCTGGGACCCAAACCCAGTTCTCCAGGCCCTATGGCACTCACCCTTCCTGGGCTCCTTGGAAGCCACATAGGGAGACTACAGGGTGCTCCAAAAGTTGAGCTGGTCTGGATATGAATCCTGGTTCACTAGCTGGGTGGCAGGGGAGTTTCTCTCTCTGAACCTCAATTTTCTTGTCTGTAAATTGGGGCAAAAAAACACACCCTGCCGGGCTGTTATGAGGATGAAATTATATCATATATGTTAGGTACCTGCTCAAGACCCAACACCGAATAGGTGCTTAACAAATATTCTCTCTCTTCTCCTGGGTTTTCAATAAGCTCTCACCATCCTCATGTGCTTATAAAGATGAGAGTTAAGGTGGCTTTTTAGTCATGCATGTCTGTCACGCGTGGGTGTGGATGTGGGTGTGTTTGGGCTGGGGGATCAGGTTAGGGATACAGCGTGTTGTCTTAGCAATGATTTGCAAGGAGAGAACACCTCCCTGGGGTCTGTGGAGGGAGCAGCCCCATCCCACCCAAGAGAAGGAGGGTGCTGAGGCTGCAGAGTAGCCCAGCCACCCCAAGCCCCCATCCTCCCACCCCGCTTACCTATATGCAGCTCGGTTTTGCCCCAAGAGCCCTGCCCTTCTTCAAGTCCCCCCCAAATAACCCACTCACCCATTCGTGAGCAGTGTAGACTATGCTGCAGATCCATGGTGAGGACAGAAGAAGAGTTTTTACATCACACACATCTCAGCAAACTGCCTAAAATCCCCTTTCAACGCCTGTAATCCCAGCACTTTGGGAGGCCGAGGGGGGCAGATCACTTGAGGTCAGGAGTTCAAGACCAGCCTGGCCAACATAGCGAAACCCCATCTCTACTAAAAATACAAAAACTAGCCAGGTGTGATGGTGCACACCTGTTAGTCCCAGCTACTTGGGAGGCTGAGGCAGGAGAATCGCTTGAACCTGGGAGGTGGAGGCTGCAGTGAGCCAAGATCACACCACTACACTCCAGCCTGGGCAACAGAGCAAGACTCCATCTCAAAAAATAAAAATAAAAATAAATTTTAAAAAAGAAAAAGAAAAATCCCTGCAGTTCTATATGGAGAAATTCTCTTCTCACAGATCCTTCTTGAACACACTCCCACCCAAAGGGGTGGGGACGGGGATGGGGATAAGAGGAAGCTCCGCTCCTGGCACATTCCCCTCCAAAACCAACCTCCCTGACCAATCCCTGGGCTTGGCCAAAGGGTCCTGTAATTATCAGGACTCAAATTCCTTAGAAACCACTTAAGCAACATTTAAAGAAGACATCTTTGGCCAGGCACGGTGGCTCAAGCCTATAATCCCAGCACTTTGGGAGGCCAAGGTGGGCAGATCACGAGGTCAAGAGTTTGAGACTAGCCTGGCCAACATAGTGAAACCCCATCTCTACTAAAAGTACAAAAATTAGCCAGGCATGGTGGTACACGCCTGTAGTCCCAGCTACTTGGGAGGCTGAGGCAGGAGAATCACTTGAACCCAGGAGGCAGAAGTTGCAGTGAGCCGAGATCGCACCACTGCATTCCAGCCTGGGTGACAGGGGAAGACTCCGTCTCAAAAAATAATAATAATAAAGAAGACATATTTTCCCTCACCCCTGCCTCAAGCCAGCTCTGCCTCCTGCCTAGCCCATGGCTCCCAGGACACGGAGCTGGGTCCTGAGGTCACTCACTGCCTATTTGAATTTGGATTAAAAAAAAATGTTTTACTTCGCAAAGACACTTTGTGAAGGGCTCCCCAACACCTCTGGGTCCTCATTCAGGTGCTGCTCCCCCCACAAACACATGTAGCCCCGACCTCTGCCCTTAGCCACCTGTCCCCCTTTTCCCCCATCCACCCCCAACTGTAGGAGCCCTGGCCCTCACCTTCTGTTTCTCCCTTTTCATTACCATATTCTTTTCTTCTCCGGTCCTGTTTGTCAGTCCTTATCCAGAAGGGTTTCTCTTCTTACTTTGTTTTCTTTGCAATGTGCCTGTTCCTTCCTTCTGGACCACGACCCCACATTTATTCACTTAATGAGCTATTGGCAGACTACTGTGTTGTTGAACAGAGAGGATAAAGACAAGAAACTTTTTCTTTGTAAAACCACAGTCCTTGTCTCACGACCCATGGTTCATGGTGGAAGCATATGTATACACAAATATTTATTATAGTATCATGCATTGAATGTTTATTATAGACACCAGAAACTTATCTAAGTGCATTGCCTGAATCAACTCATTTAATCCTCACAACAATCTTAGGAGCTTGGCATTATTACTATCCCTGCTTTACAGATGAGGAAACTGAGGCACACAGAGGTGAGATACTTTTTCTATTGCACAGCTAATAAATGCTGCAGCCAGACTCAAATCCAACCCACGTGGTTCCACCTAACCACTATACCACACTGCCTCTCAGCATGCCCAAGGGCCCCAAAGTGCAGATGAGGGAGCTCATAACTTTGCCTAAGGAAGTCAGGGAAGGCTTTACAGAAGAGGGGACTTCGAGCTGGGTTTTGAAGGATGAAGAAGAGTTTGCTGAGTGAAGAATAGGAAAGACATTCCAGTAGGAAGCTCTGTATTTCTAAAGTCAGCAGCGTGAAATGACATGTCGTGGGAAGTTTGATGTGGTGGGACGAGAGAGAACATGAGAACTGGGAGCCGTGGGAGCTGGAAGTGGGCAGAGGCCAAGTCACACAGGGCCCTGTGTGCCTGACGGTGTGCTGGAGTTTGGCCCTGGAGGCAGTGGGGAGCTCCTGCAGGGCTGTGAGCTGGGCAGTGGCCTGCTCGCTCTCTCTCCCTCCCTAGGATTGCAAAGCAACCTCTCCTCTAAGGCTGTGTCCATAAACCCCCAGCGCCTCGGGGCTGCTCTCCCACCTGCCTCTGTGTGCCTCAGTCTCACAGCCATGCCGTTCTCTTTCTCCCTGACCCTCTGTGTTCCACAGGGGCCGTGAGGGCCTCGAGCATTTTCCCAATCCTGAGTGTGATTCTGCTTTTCATGGGTGGCCTCTGCATCGCAGCCAGCGAGTTCTACAAAACTCGACACAACATCATCCTGAGTGCCGGCATCTTCTTCGTGTCTGCAGGTAACAGCCACTGATCCAGTCCTGCCACTGGGAAGAAGGCTGGGGTCTGGGTGCTCAGGGGCCATGAGGGCCTGGCAGAGAGAGATGGGGAGAGAGGAGAGGAAATCTCCAAGACTTGCACTAGGTCGTGTTGCAGGGGAGGAAGGTGGTGGGGGGGCTCCTGTCCTGTAGCAATTCCCGAGCCTGTACCAAATCCTCCAGGAGCAGCCCCACACCCCATCTTCTTCCCACCACTTGAAAAAAGGCCCAAATCCCCGCTTCCTCTCAGGGTACTTGGCCAATTGCCACTTACCCTTTCCCCTCCCAGTGCAAGTAAACCCATGAGGAGGCTGGAGAGAGGGCACCCAAGTGCCTCGCTGTTCCAACCCCTATGGGATACTCAGCTTCACCTTGGAAACCAAGGGTGGACTCTCCCCTCACTGTTCTACTCAGGTGGGAGCAGGCAGGCACCCACATCCAGATGTCTGAGCCCAGTTACATGACAGATGAGTCACACTCACTTCAGATGCCAGAAAAAGAACCTGGGTGTAGCCTGACCCGTTTAATAAGAATGACCAACATCAGGCCGGGTGCAGTGGCTCACGGTTGCAATCCCAGCACTTTGGGAGGCTGAGACAGGAGGATCTCTTCAGCTCAGGAGTCCGAGACCAGCCTGGGCAACACAGCGAGGCCTCAAGACCGCGTCTCTACAAAAATTTTTTTCTTTTAATCAGCTGGGCATGGTGACGCATCCATAATCCCAGCTACTAGAGAGGCTAAGGTGGGAGGATCGCTTGATCCCAGGAGTTTGAGACTGCAGTGAGCTGTGATCACACCACTGCACTCCAGCCTGGGTGACAGAGCAAGACTGTATCTTAAAAAAAAAAAAAAGGAGCCACCAACATCTAAGAGTACTCACATGTATCCACCCATTTAACCCTCTCCGTGGCCCTAAAGAGTAAGGCTTAACCTTACTCCCATTCTACAGATCTGGAAACTCAAACCAAGGTTAACTTGCGAAGGCTTTGAACGCAGGCCAGCCTGGCTCCATCAGCCCGCCTTCACCCGCTGCTACACCAGCTTTGAAGCCCTGTGCAGCCTTAAGCAAGTTCCTTAACCTCTCTGTGCTTGTTTCCTCATCTGTGCCCTGCTTGAGAAGCACCAAGCAGTGAAAGCAGGTAGCAGTGAAAGCAGGTAGAGAAGGCTCAATGAACAATATCTACTATTAGTTACTCAGCGCCTTGTGAAATGCCTCCTTTCTCCCGCCCTGCCCATGTCTGTTTCCATTAGCGCTTCCCTTGTGGCTCTCTCTGAATGGAAAGATAAAATGTTAAGGGGAAGCTTGCGGATGTCCATCTACACCGCCCCACCTGTTCATGAAAACGCGGGACGGGGAAGGCCCACACAGCTGTCCCCGTCCTTTACGGCTGCCCTGTGGCCGACTTCCTGAGAAACTAACGTCCTTCTCTCTGATCCCCCACCCCGCCACCCTGCGCCCCGCAGGTCTGAGTAACATCATTGGCATCATAGTGTACATATCTGCCAATGCCGGAGACCCCTCCAAGAGCGACTCCAAAAAGAATAGTTACTCATACGGCTGGTCCTTCTACTTCGGGGCCCTGTCCTTCATCATCGCCGAGATGGTCGGGGTGCTGGCGGTGCACATGTTTATCGACCGGCACAAACAGCTGCGGGCCACGGCCCGCGCCACGGACTACCTCCAGGCCTCTGCCATCACCCGCATCCCCAGCTACCGCTACCGCTACCAGCGCCGCAGCCGCTCCAGCTCGCGCTCCACGGAGCCCTCACACTCCAGGGACGCCTCCCCCGTGGGCATCAAGGGCTTCAACACCCTGCCGTCCACGGAAATCTCCATGTACACGCTCAGCAGGGACCCCCTGAAGGCCGCCACCACGCCCACCGCCACCTACAACTCCGACAGGGATAACAGCTTCCTCCAGGTTCACAACTGTATCCAGAAGGAGAACAAGGACTCTCTCCACTCCAACACAGCCAACCGCCGGACCACCCCCGTATAAAGACCGCGGGCCTCGCCAGAAGACCGCGGGAGGAGGGCGCGGTCCCCGGGGACGGGGCGGGGCGGGGAGACCCAGACCATCCGCTGGGAGACCTTCCAAAAGCAAAAACAAAAAACAGAAAAAACAAAAAAACAAAAAACAAAAAAACACACACACACAAAAAAAGAGAAAAAACATAACAAGTAAATTTTAAAAAAAAGAACAAACTATAAGAGGAACGAAGCAAAACAACAGGAAATGTTGGAAAATATAAACGAGGGAAGAAAACACACTTTTAAAAAAAGCGAGAGGGATAAAAAATTAAAAATAGAAAATAAATCTAAAAGAAAATGCATGATTTCCCATGTACCATTATTTTAACATTTAATAAAAATCAATTTAAATGAAAAAATAAAAGGGAACCAAGATAACATTAAAGCAAAAAAAAAAAATGAGAACAGAAAGGAAAGGGGATGTCCTTTGTATTTTTCAGGGTTTATGTTACTTTTTTTTTTTTTTTTTTTTAACTCGGGGAGAGTTACTTTTCTGTTCCCTTTAACCCCCAGCGGGCCCTGCCTCCCTGGGAGAGTGGGGGGTGAGACTCAGGGGCCCTGGGGCCAGGTGAGCCTGCAGTCACTGCCAGGTCCCTGGAGCCCCTGGGTGGGTGCCCCAGGAACGCCAGGAAGGCTCAGGGCTCGAGCCGGCTCCGCCCAGCATTGATGGGGCAATCGTAGGCCTCCAGGTGACTGAGCCCTTGTCCCTCCTTTCCATTAGGGTGCCTGGAGGGGGGTACACTTGGGGCTTGCCTGGCCCCAGGTTCCCAGTCCTTAATGCTCCTTAACCCACTGTGATGACTTCCTAGGCCTTGAGGAAAGGGAAGGAGAGGGGAGGCTCCGGTGGCTTACCAAGATGCCGGAAACCCCGGAATCCTCAGGGTGAGCCTCTTGGGGTCATGTCCCCAAGCTCCTGTCCTTGGGGTCAGGAGATGCCACCCCCCCCCCGGGGGACATGAAACAGCTCTCCCTCCTCACCCCTCACCTCAGGGCCACCTGATGACCCTGGGGTGATGGTGGACCCCCTGACTCATAAGCCCCCCAGTCCCCTGGGAAGGGGGTTCATTGACCCTTTGGGGGTCCTTGGACTCACTGACGCCCCCTTGGGGCCCAGCGGGTTCAACAATGACACTGCAAAAAGGTTTCTTTTTACAAAAGAAAAAGAAAAAACAAGTGGTGATTTTTTTAATAAAAAAACCACAGACTATAAATAAATGTAAATATAAAATAAGTGGATTTACTTGCAAGAAAATCAGATAGTATTTTTCTTTTAATTCTTTTCCAGCTTTAAACTGTGAAAACAAAAAATGGGGTGGGGTGGGGGACTTAAACTTTAGCAGGGAACTTGTAAAGAAAAAAAAAACAGAAAACGAATATACAAATCCATTTACAAAAAGCAAAACCGTTGTGAGAGGTGAGAGCTGGGCTTGAAGGTTGGAGGGAGTAGCGGAAGGTCCCAGTGAGCTGCAGGGGGTCTCTGTGATGGAAAGGTGGCTTCCTCAGACCAGGAAGGTGCTGCGAATGGGGGAAGACAGAATCCAACAAAGAAAGAGAACACACACCCCACACGCACACAGGCACGTTCACACACACATACATAGTCCACTTAGCCCAGCACTGCAGTCACACACAGGGACACACTCAGTCTCAACCCTTCCATCCCATACACGGCCGGGGGCGTGGCTCAAAGCAAATTGACTCATGCCCTCCAAAGCCATGGACGATGACAACTCCACACTGGCCTTTGTGTTCATTCACACCTGCCCAACAGAGCATACACATGAACACACACATGCACACATACCCACACACACACACACACCAATCGCATGCATGGGAAGGGCACCCGTCTAGAATCCAGGACTGGATTCCGGAATTCCTTGCTGCATGGCCTCTCTGGGCCTTAATTTTCCCCCATGTAAGCATGTGGATTGACCCAGAGAAGCACTAAAGGCCCATTCTTGCTCTATGTATCTGTGACTTAAGATCTGCCACCTGCCCCGAGGATATGCCAGGGATGACCAGGACAGCTGCCACCAAGCCCCCAGGCTCATCATCAGTCAGCCTCTCAGACACACACACACACACACACCATATACCTCCTCACTGTGCTCCCCAAACCCCTGCCCCCACATCCAATGTCAAAGCAAAAATACACACATGTGAGCAAACATAAAGCTGTTCAGGCAAAGAGGGGAAAGACGCAGGGGTCCCCAAAGCCCTTCTTCACTTTGTGTCCCCTTGCTGCGATCATGGAGAGTTAAGGAGGCTTCCTTGGGAGAAGAGCTCTGCCACCAGGGCTTCCCCAGTGTCTTTGGGGGTCTGTGAAAAAGAGGATCCTCCAAGGTTTACTGGGAGGGCTCAAGGCTGAGGGAATGGAGAGGAAAATTTTAGCAGTTCCATCCCAGTGTAAGGACCAACCCCAAAAGTTAAACTTGCACCACAGACTAAAGGTCAAGGGCATCCTGTGTTTCTCCCCTTTCTTCCCCAGAGTGACAAGGGCCACTTCAGACTGACAGAAATCCAACAGCTTTCCTGAGCTGGAAATTTCAGAACAGCCTGCAAGTTACTCCCAGGTGACTGAAGGTCAAGGTGAGGCCCCCCTGCCTCTGCCTGCGAGTCTCCCTCAGTTTGCATTTTTCTTGACACCGGTATTTCCTGAGGTTGAGCTCTCTGGGGAGTTCTAGAGAGTGGCTAGTAAGGCTTTTTGAGCTTGCACATCTCACCTGCCTTTCCTGTCTTTTGCCTGGGAAAGGAAAGTTATTTTCCCAGGTCAGCACGGGGCAGAACATCGGCCAGCCCAGCCCAGAAGTACAGGGGGAGGTCATGGGCCCTGGGGCAGAACAATGGGAGACAATTCAAGGTGTGGTAACAACAACCAAGTTGCCCTCAGTCTGGGCAGAAACTGAACTCTACCCCTCTCCCACCCCAATCTTGCCCGCCATCCCACCAGATTCCAGACCTAAAGGGATCAAGGATGAGAGCGAAGGGAGAAGGGAGGGGCCCCAAGAAAACCGCACCCAAGCGGGCACTGTCTGAAGAGAAAAACTAGCTCCAGTTCTCTGAATTCTGGCAGAGCATCTGGGAAGGCGATCAGTGCTTCTTTCCATGGCGCAAGGCCTGGGTTCTGGGTGTGCTTGAAGAAAGCCACTGGGGTGTGGGGTGACATCGCCGTGGCTGAGAAGGGGCTAGGGGGTCCGGAGGGAAGGAGCCAGGACCGGAACTGCAAGGGCGTTGCTGCCCAGGGGTGTGGATGATTGCTCATGTCCAGCTCAGACCAGTTCAAGAAACTAACCTCCATTTATTTTCTTGGTGAGTCCTTTTTTTTTTTTTCAGACTGTTAACAGAAAAAAAATTTTAAAAAGCAGAAAACTGAACAAAAAAATCCTGGTACATGAAATAAAGATTTTTTTTTATAGCTCGGTCCTCACTTCAGTGAATTTCTTTAATTCCTTTCCCAACTCCTGACATCCTATTTAAAACAATCCTAAAGCTACAGATTATAGGAGATGAGAGGTTTCGATGCTGTACAGTAGGGTGTCCCCCCACTCTCTAGATCATGAGTTCCCTGTTAAATATCCTTTAGGGATACTTGCACGCCTCCAGTGACAGCGGGCTCACCCCCTCCAAAGATAGCACCAGCCAGTGCTAAGCAGCACTCTTTGGCAAAAGTCTTCTCTGCACACTGAATTTTAATCCAACTCTTCCTTCACACTCCAACAACACTGAATAAATCCCTTCCCTTTTCAGCATGACAGCCCCTCAGATATTTGGAGACAGAGAGCATGACGTCCTTGAGTTTTCTCTTTTAGAATAAAGCAGCCCCACTCAACATCCCAATTACACTCCAGGGTTTCCATTTTCCCCCGTGAAATTGTGCAGTTTGGAATGGACATGACCCTACCAGTTTACTCAGGGGGCTCCCTGCAGAGGGTGCTCCTCAGGAAGAGGGGAGCCATGGAGTGGCAGAAGAATGGGGAGGGTCCCTGGGACTCTCTTAACTTGAAGAGATGAGAAAGACAAGGTGGAATGCTAACAGGAGGATTTGACCTTTGACATCAGAGAAAGGCCCCATTGGAAGGATGACCTGTCATGCCCCAAAACAGCTGTCTAAGATAACAGTGCTATCTAAGATGTGGTGGGGAAACATACTCACTGTACAGCTCTCCTGGGGCTCCAGAGAAAGGAGATGGCAAGCGGATGACACCTACACGCCGCACAGACCTAAGAGAAGGTAAGCCCTGTACGACCTGGCCCAGAAAAGTCTACTCTAGAAGGGTCCAATGTTCAAAACTCCCTGTTCAACTCAGCCTCAGTCTGCTGGGGCCACACCACCAAGCCCCCACCAATCTCAATTATCTCTCTCTCCAGGCTCACCCCTAACACTTGTGGGGTCCAGGGCAAGAGTAGAAAGGGAGGCTCACTCTCCATAACTTAAGTCTGAAGATTTAATAGCTGCACGTCGAACTAACGACCTTAAAAAATGGTCTATCAGCCAGGCGCGGTGGCTCACGCCTGTAATCCCAGCACTTTGGGAGGCCGAGGAAGGTGGATCACGAGGTTAGGAGTTCAAGACCGGCCTGGCCGAGATGATGAAATCCCGTCTCTACTAAAAACACAAAAATTAGCCGAGCGTGGTGGTGGGCGCCTGCAATCCCAGCTACTCGGTAGACTGAGGCAGAGAATTGCTTGAACCCGGGAGGCAGAGGTTACAGTGAGCCGAGATCGCGCCACTGCACTCCAGCCTGGGTGACAGAGCGAGACTCTATCTCAAAAAAAATTAAAATAAAATAAAATAAAATTTAAAAATATGGTCTATCCTCTGTCCTGGCAAATATGTCCTTGTGACAAACTAAAATGTTAGGTTTGAATTTAGAATTCTCAACCTCCTCTGCATTCTGCTCCTCAAAGTAGCAGCATGGGGCAAGCCCACCCTGGAACCCTAGACCACAGCTCCCTGCCCATGACCCACCCCTCCTCCTTTCCCACTTCCAGCTCCACTCAGCACGTTCAGGGCATCTCCCACAAAGTGGGTACACATCCCAGCCTGCACACCCAGCTTTCCCAAAACCACTGCTTAAGGCAGGAGGACACAGGTCCTCAGGAGGACAGATGGCAGCCAGCCCTGGAAGCCAGCACGGCAGGACTCTTGGAGCAGAAATTCTACAGTAGCAGGCATCAGACAAGTGTCTAGAAAAGGGTAGGGCTTGGGGTGAGCAGATCGCCTTGGCCTGTGAATTCCTCACCACGTGGGAAAGGGCCTGGTCTGAGGAGGGCCAGGGCAGGGTCCCCTCTTGCTCTTGTTTAAGGCCAACACAGCCTCTCTGCCTTTTGAATGTAGATTTTAACACTCAGAGCGCAGTTTAAGGACCAACTCCCAGAGGGTCAGATAGAGGCCACGGAGCTCAGAAGACCTCTCCCTTCATGGAAGAAAGTCACAGGTGGAGGCCAGCAAGGGCAAGCGATGTGTCCAGGCTTACACAGTGAATCGGCTTCAAGCAGGCACAAGGCCCAGGGCCTCCAGACCTTCCAGCATCCCTAGCCACCTGCCTCAGATGGAGGTTTGAAGCGTTCCTCCTTCCCCCTCTTCCATTCATGCTTCAGGCTTAGCAATTCCTCCTTGCAGTCATGCTGACTTCACCAAATCCAAAAACTTCAAAGCCTCTGCAGGGAGTGAGGGAAGGTGCTGCTGTGTTGGTGAGCATCTAGACCTGCCTAACAAGGAGTATTGGTTTAGACTGACTTCTAAGGCCGCTTGGTGAAAGCTGGCTGGCAGCCAGCAACTGCCTGCTCCCCCAGGGCACAGCTCTGGAAAGAAGCATTACCATCACCAGGGGAACTTTGCACTGCCTCCCCTGCCCATCATGGGCTGGGCAGTCACAGACATGAATACTTCCGTGTACTGAAGCCAACTCCTGTGGGCTCATGTGAGCCAGTTATGTGCATCTCTTCCCAGCTAACTCCATATTCCATGACGCCACAGCAGCAACCTGAAGTCGGCCATGGTGGGAACATTTACACTACAGCAATGGGCAAATGCTGCTAATCAGGGCTTATTTTTCCTTTTCTTTTCTTTTTTTTTTTTTCTTGAGACAGAGTCTCACTCTGTCACCAAGCTGGAGTGCAGTGATGCGATCTTGGCTCACTGCTACCTCCGCCTCCCAGGTTCAAGTGATTCTCCCACCTCAGCCTCCCAAGTAGCTGGGACCACAGGTGTGCACCACCACACCCAGCTAATTTTTGTATTTTTAGTAGAAATGGGGTTTCACCATGTTGGCCAGGATGGTCTCGATCTCTTGACCTCATGATCCGCCCACCTTAGACTCCCAAAGTGCTGGGATTACAGGGTGAGCCACTTCGCCCGGCCCCACGGCATTTTTTTTTTTTCAATGAAGAGCCGGTTGTTAAACATTTGCCAGCATATCACTGCATCAATCTGTGAGCATGGTGTGTGCCCAGAGGCTCATTCATGGACATCTCAGAGACACATCCACACCCCACAGTGCATGTGCATGTGTGTATGGCCACATACATGTTTCCATGTGTGCACATGTGCGTGCACACACACACATACACACCCACACACACTTCTGGAAGTAGATCCATTCACACAAATATACTCAATCAGTCATCAGCATTTATTGATCACCTGCCCCAGCAAGCCTTGATCTTGCTGCCAAGAGTACAGGGATGACAAGGATGTGGACTTTCCTGCAGGAAGCTCTCAATAGAGGCAGAGACAGGGACAGGTAAGCAGAGACTGACCAAGAAAGGTGATAATGCCACCACAGGGGGAGGAGGGTGAACGAATAGGGGGCGAGGCACATGGAGGAGGTGACGCTGGGGCTGAGGACGTACATAGGCCACTGCACATGGTTCTCCACATGCTTAGTCCCTAGGTCCTTGGAGACCCATCTGTGCACTTCCATGCACAGGCCAGCAGACGGGGTGCATGCTATGTCACAGACGCTCGCATCTATGTGGACACACAGACCACATGTGCATGCGTGTGCACCCACACAGACTCACATCCATCAGAACAAGGGAACACAGCACAAGGTCAGATGGCCTCACCATATCTGTCAGAACAAGGGAACACAGCACAAGGTCAGATGGCCTCACCATATCTGTCAGAACAAGGGAACACAGCACAAGGTCAGGTGGCCCATTTCTGTCACCAGGTGCGCCCCGTCCTGAAGCAGTGAGCCCATCTTTCCCTCACTCTGGCTCGCCCTCTCTCCACCACTCTCTCTCTCTGTCCCCCTGTCTCCCACTCTCTCCTGTTCTGGCTCCCTTGTTTTTTCTCCCTCCTCTCTCTTCCACCGAGTTACCAGCCTCTGTCTCACCTCATCCACTATGCTGCAGAAGGGATTCCAAGGGGAATACGAAGTCAGTCATACGAAACCCAGGCACCTCTCTCAGTCAGTAGGGCTGGAGGTGGAGACAGAAATGGGGCCCTAGATGGGATCTCTGAGGCAGCCCTTTGAGATGAGTCCCGCAAGACCAAGAACATCCCTCCCACCCCATTCATTCCAGGCCCGGGATGAACTGTCACGATCCTGAAACAGTTCAAATCTCAGCACCTCACGGGGAGGTAAGACAGGGATGTGAAACTCAGATACCAACCTCAGGCAGCATAGAGCTAATTGGTGGGGGGACAGAGGCGGGAAAAGGTAGGACTGGAGCTAAGCCACAGCTTCATTATGTCATTGTCTTACTCGAAAACTTTCAGTGGTTCTCTAGCACCCTCACAGTAAAGCTTCAAAGCCCTCCTTGGTTGGAAGTCTGTTCATCTATCTTGCCACAGCAAATTGGGATTTATTGAGATTCTACAATGTGTCAGGCACTGCCAGATCATGGTATCATAGCCCTATTAAACAGGCATTATTATCCCATTTACAGGTATGAAAACTGAGGCTCAGAGAGGCAGAACGAGGGTTCTACCTTGAGAACGAGAGAGGCAGTATGAGGGTTAAGAAGGTGGGCTCTGGACCAGGCATGGTGGCTCACGGCTGTAGTCCCAGAACTTTAGGAGGCCAAGCTGGGTGGATTGCGCCAGCTCAGGAGTTTGAGACCAGGCTGGGCAACATGGTGAAACCCTGTCTCTACAAAAAATACAAAAATTAGCTGGGCGTGGTGGTGCATGCCTTCAGTCCTAGCTACTTGGGAGGATGAGATGGAAGAGTCACTTGAGCCCAGGAGTTCAAGGCTGCGGTGAGCCATGATTGCATCACTGCGCTCCAACCTGGGCAACAGAGAGAGACCCCGTCTCAAAAAAAAAGAAGAAGGTGGGCTCTGTAGCCACATTGGCAGGGTTCAGATCCGCAACTTTGGGCAAATTATCCACATGTCAGTTGCCTCATCTGTAAGAGGGGAATGATAATAGCAACCACCTTATAAGGTTGTATGAAGTAAATGAATTCAAGACATTAGAGTAGTGCCCGGCACATGGCAATTGTAACGTAAGCTCACACTTACACAGCACTTCCTATGTGAGTGAACACTCAAAATCTGTAGCCATGGCACCAAGATATCCTTAGAATGTGGTGGACTGGGGTTCAAAGGTGGGGGTCTCTGGATCCAGAGCCCTCATTCATACCCATTATTCTGTCCTGCTTCCATCATCTATACACACGAGCATGCGCGGAGACCTCCCGGGTCCCCTAATGGAGAGCTGTGCAGGATACAGAAGGGCAAGGAGAAGGAAAAGGGTGATTCTTCCTGGCAGGGGTGTGGAGGTCTGGGTTATAGAGGTGGTGTCAGGGAATGTTGTACAGTTCTGAGTCGTGAAAGCCCCAGAGAACTGAGACTTAGGCCATACCCATCTCCTTTCTGGTGCTATATCAGCCTGGGCTGCAGCCACAGAGATTTACACTGGCTCTCAGGAACACTTCAAGACCACTCCGATGCCTTGCATTCATTCATTCATTCATTCATTCAGCTCCCACCACATGCCATTCACTGTGCTTAATGCTGGGGATAGCTGCAATCAAGACAAACGTGGTCCCAGCCTTCTGTAACTCATGTGCTACAGGAAGAAAGGGAAAATTGGCCAGGTGCGGTAGCTCACGCCTGTAATTCCAGTACTTTGGGAGGCTGAGGCAGATGGATCATGAAGTCAGGAGTTCGAAACCAGCCTGGCCAATGTGGTGAAACCCCATCTCTACTAAAAATAGAAAAAATTAGCCGGGCATGATGGCGCATGCCTGTAATCCCAGCTACTCGGGAGGCTGAGGCAGGAAAATTGCTTGAATGCAAGAGGTGGAGATTGCAGTGAGCCAAGACGATGCCACTGCACTCCAGCCTGGGCAACAGAATGAGACTGTCTCAAAAAAAAAAAAAAAAAAAGAAAAGAAAAGAAAAATGAAAAAAGGGAAAATTAGCAAGTTAAGAATCAAATAATTATATAATTATAGATTATTGTGAATGCTATGAAGTAAGTGCATTGGGGCAATGATTTTTAGAATATCAGCTACCTAGGAGGCTGAGGCAGGAGGGATGCTTGAGACTAGGAGTTCGAGGCTGCAGTGCACTATGACTGCACTTGTGAATAGTCACTGCACTCCAGCCTGGGCAACGTAGTGAGAACTTGTCTCTCTAAAAAAAAAAAAAAAAAAAAAAGAGAGAGAGAGAGAAAGAGAGAAATTTATCAGGGATTAACCTCTCTTTAGATGACTGGAAATTTAGTGGCTTAAAACAGCAATACCATTTTATTGTCTCCCACAGTTCTGTGGGCTCAGTTGGGTGGTTCTTCTGTTCCGTGTGATGTTAGCTGGGCCTGCAGTCATTCAGCGGCTCACCTGGGCTGCAGCAGCCGGGCTGGCTCACGCACATGGCTGGAGTCCATGCTGACCGTTGGCTGGGGGTTCAACTGGGCTGTTGAGCTGAACACCCCATTTCTCCCGCTGTGTCTCTCTATGTGATATGGGCTTCCCACAGCATACCAGCTGGGTTCCAGGTGGCAGGAAGGAGAAGCCGCCAGTCATCTGAAGGCCTCACCTCGGAAGCCTCAGTAAATTACCTCTGCCACATTCCATTGGCCAAAGCCAGGCCCAAGGCCCAGCCCACTTTCAGGAGGAGGAGAAATAGAGTCTATTTCTTGATGGGAGCAGCAGCATACACAGGAGAGGCCAGGAAGCACTGGGAGTTGTCTTTGCAGACCAGCTACTACAACCCCCCCTTTAAACAGAGCAGTCAGGGGAGGCCTCCCTAAGATGCTGACTTTCACAGAAATTTGAAGCATAGGAAGGATGAGCCAGGCAGAAGCAGGGGATGGGAGAGAGCAGAGGGCTCCAGGCAGAGGGAACAGCACATGCAAGGCCTCTTTTTCTTTTTTTTTTTTTTTGAGACGTAGTTTTTGCTCTTGTTGCCCAGGCTGGAGTGCAATGGCATGATCTCAGCTCACCACCACCTCTGCCTCCCGGGTTCAAGTGATTCTCCTGCCTCAGCCTCCCTGAGTAGCTGGTATTACAGGCTTGTGCCACTACTCCCAGCTAATTTTGTATTTTTAGTAAAGACCGGGTTTCTCTATGTTGGTCAGGCTGGTCTCGAACTCCTGACCTCAGGTGGTTCGCCTGCCTCGGCCTCCCAAAGTGCTGGGATTACAGGTGTGAGCCACCACGCCCAGCCACAAAGCCTCTTTTCTGAAGCAGGGAAAGAACCTGGCTTGTGAGAACATCTCAAAGATGACTCCAGTAGTTATCCTGGGTGAGCAAGGGGACAAGTTACACAGGATAAAGTGGAAGAGGTGGGCAGGGGTCAGTCCTCTAATCCTGGGGTCCCCAATCCCTGGGCCTTGGACCAGGGCCACACAGCAGGAGGTGAGCAGCGGGTGATGGAGCATTACCACCTGAGCTCCACCTCCTGTCACATCAGCGGCAGCATTAGATACTCACGGGAGGATGAGTCCTACTGTGAACTGTGCATGAGAGAGATCTAGGTTGCCTGTTCCTTATGAGACTCTAACTAATGCCTGATGATGTGAGGAGAAACAGTTTCCCACCCAGTATGTGGAAAAATTGTCTTCCATGAAACTGATCCCTGGCGCCAAAAAGGTTGGGGACTGCTGCTCTAATCCAAAGGGAAGGCCTTTGGGTTATATTCTAGGTGCAAGGAGAGCCACTGATCCAGACACAACAGGGAAAATCACCACTGGGCTTTCCATGCAAACTTCACCCAGCCAGAACCAGGGCTCAGGGCTAAACACTGTGGCAATGGCCCGATATAAGAAAGGCATTTTTCTTTCCTGAAACTCGTGATTTTATTTGAATTATTTACTTGCAGGCCGGGCACAGTGGCTCACATCTGTAATCCCAACACTCAGGATGCCAAGGCGGATGGATCACCTGAGGTCAGGAGTTCGAGACCAGCCTGGCCAACATGGTGAAACCCCATCTCTACTAAAAATACAAAAATTAGCCAGGCGTGGGCACCTGTAATCCCAGCTACTTGGGAGGCTGAGGCGGGAGAATCACTTAAACTCAGGAGGCGGAGGTTGCAGTGAGATCACGACATTGCACTCCAGCCTGGGTGACAGCAATATTCCATCTCAAAAGTAAATAAATAAATTAAATTAAATATAAAATGAATTATTTACTTGTAATTTGTAACCCATCCTTTTCCATTCAATTCAATTTCTATTTATTCAGCTTATTCTATGAGTAGAACAGCTTACAGTAAGACTCATGAATAAAAGGCTGTCAAAGGTAGAAGACCAAAACCATGGAAAGGGGAAGTAAGCAGTTTGACAAAAAGCACACGCTTCCTGGCAAGCAAGGCAAAAAGGGAAACATCATACACTCTGTAGCTTTCACTGTCAAAGCAACACTTCAGTTGCCATGGAGAAGAAAATCTTTTTTCTTGATCTCATGGTCTCTGGGGAACAGAGAAAACATACATGAAACAGTAATTAACAATTCAGGGCTACAACTAGAGAAGGCCAAAAGAGTGCCCTAGGCAGAAGCTGGGATGGAAGTCTTCC
Organism: Gorilla gorilla gorilla; assembly: GCF_029281585.2. NCBI lineage: Eukaryota > Metazoa > Chordata > Mammalia > Primates > Hominidae > Gorilla > Gorilla gorilla. The sequence continues at coordinate 34,548,126 of NC_086018.1, read as the reverse complement.
AATCTTTGCATCTCAGAGCACTCACCCCTTGAGAAAAGGCAGGAAAGGGCACGCAGGAGAGCAGGGACAGTGGAGTTGGAAAGGTCTGCATGTGAAGCCCTGCTCCACCCTTCACCAGCTGCATGACACGCTCAAGAGATAGCTTCCCTCGGTCTTCATTTCCTCATCTGCAAAATGGGTTCAATAATCCCCGCATAGGGTTAGCTCAGAGGACACACTGGAATGAAAGCTCCTGGCATAGCAGCTGGTACGTAATAGGAGTAGTCACAACCACAGCTGGAATTATTAAGCTCTCCCTTTGTGCCACGCATTAATTTAAGCACTGCACGTGTTAATGCTAAAGGCAACATTGTGAGATAGGTCTTATTATCCTCATTTTACAAATGAGGACATGGAGGCTCAGAGATGTTAAGATATGTGCCCAGGTTCACACAGCAGGAATATGGTGGAGCTGAGACAACAAGCCAGGTAGTCCATTGGCTGCAGAGCTCACCTCCTCACCGCCACACTAACCCACTTCTCCAATAGTGGTTTCCTTGCCCCCTTCTCTTTCCCTTCATCCCCCAATACACTGCTGAGTACTCACAGCTAACTGGAAGCAGCTCCCTCCGCAAAGCCAAAATCCCCTTCCCACTAGCTCATCTCACTCTCACCTCCTCCCCACCCTTTGCCTCTCTCCTTGTCTGAGCTCTGTCCTCTGCAATTCATGAAAGCCAGAACTGAACTGTCCTCACAGGACAGCCCTTCAGAGTCCATTGCTTCTGCTGAAGGGCCTGGCAAAGGATTAACAGAGGTGAGATGCAAAGCTGGCCATGGAGAATGGGGAGGATTCTTCCCATGGGCTCCTTGAGGGCAGAGGCATGCCTCACTTATCACATGTGTGTGGTACGTGGCAAAGCCCAGTAACCTTATGAGTTGAATAAAGGTGAATTGAATTGAATTGAATTGAACTGAAGCAGATTGCAAAGTTGAATGGATGGAAGGTGGATGGGTGGATGGATGAATGGACGGATGGATGATTGAATGGATGAATGGGGGATGGATGGATGACTGATGAATGGATGGATGACTGAATGGATAGGTGGGTGGATGGATGGATGATTGGATGGATGGACAGGTGGATGGATGAATGGACTGGAGTGACCACCGCCGGTAGGGAATTCTGGTAACTGAAGGTACAGAGGTAGGAATGCCCAAGGTGTGTTGGAAAACACTGAATAAATTAGTGTGATTGGAGACGAGGACTCATGCTAGGGAGATTCAGAAAAAGAATAAATACCCACACTCTCCCTCCTACAGGGAGAGGTGGGGGCACTGGCAGGTGCTGTACAAGTTGTGTGCTCCATGGCAGCTGGGAAGGGAGGCGTTAACAGCAGGATGGTTCCTGGCCAGCTGCAACTGGGGTGACACTGACAGATTACAGCGTGTCCTCCGCACTAATAACACTGCGGCGTCCTCCTCCTGCCGTTCCCCAGCCAGCTCCAACTCCAGTGGATCAATACCAAAAGGCGCACACTGAAAATCCCCAGCCAACTCCCTCCAAGGCTTGGATGCTTCAAAGCACAGAATTGCAGAGTAGAAGGATCTCAGCGATTAGCTTATTTCCTGGGCTGGGCGCTCCCTGGGGCCAGGGATGGTGTCCTGTTCACCTTGGCTTCCCTGCCCCATTACAGGACCAGGCAAGGACAGCCCTCTCCCAAAGTTTGCTGAGTGAAGGAATCTACCTCCTGGTCAGTGCGAGTCCTCACAAACACATCTGTGTGGCTCACAATCCCTCAGCCTCTACTTGCATACCTCTAATGACAGGAGGCTCTCAACCTCCCCCAAGCAGCCAGAGCCTGCCTTTATTGGAAAGCTCTGATGATTAAAATCATCTTCTCTATTCTTTTCTTTTTTTTTTTTATTTTTGAGATGGAGTCTTGCTGTGTCGCCCAGGCTGGAGTTCAGTGGCACGATCTCAGCTCACTGCAACCTCCGCCTCCCAGGTTCAAGTGATTCTTCTGCCTCAGCCTCCTGAGTAGCTGGGACTACAGGTGAGTGCCAACACGCCCAGGTAATTTTTGTATTTTTAGTAGAGACGGGGTTTCACCATATTGGCCAGGCTGGTCTCGAACTCCTGACCTCGTGGTCCACCTGTCTCGGCTTCCCAAAGTGCTGGGATTACAGGTGTGAGCCCCTGCGCCTGGCCCGTCTTCCCTATTCTGAATTAACCCCTCCTCTTTTATTTTTCCTTGGTCTTCTATTTCCCAATTTCTTCCTTTTCCCTGGACACCTCTTTCCTCCTCTCCCAAACCATCCAATATCCCAGTCCTCATTTCCTGGGGTACTGAAGTCAAATAATTAAGGGGAGGAAGAAGGGAATTAGCATTTATTGAGTACCTTCCCTAGTTGAGATAAGTCAGAAATGTCCACGTGCCAGATGCAGTGGCTCATGCCTGTAATCCCAGCACTTTGAGAGGCTGAGTCAGGAGGATCACTTGAACCCAGGAGTTCAAGGTTGCAATGAGCTATGATCATGCCATTGCACTTCAGCCTGGGCAAGAAAGTAAGACCCTGTCTCAAAAAAAAAAAAAAAAAAAAAAAAAAGCCTCATGTTATTCCTATCTCACAGATGGGGACTCTGAGGCTCAGAGAGGTTAAGAAACCCAGAATCACACAGCCACACAGGGGCAGAGCTGGGGCTGTGCCTTTCCAGACCCCAGGCACACAGGATGGATGTTTCCCACATCTTCTTGGCCTCAGATGAGTCTAGAAAGGACATAACTGGTCCCCTAATGCCCCGAGGGACTTGCTCGAGGTCACAAGAGCAAAGGGGTTGCCCAGATCGAGGCTCTTCCCCCACAGCTTGTTGCTTCCCTCCCTCTCCCCCACCCAAATAGCATTTCTCAGGGAAGAAAACCTGGGCTCCTTAGAAAAACAGCTGATTCTAGGAGTGGGGCAGGGAAAGAACGAGAGGAGGCGGGGGCATTTTGTTCTTCCAGGAAGCCAGGAAGTGAACAGACTATGGGGACTGGGGCACAGACTTAGGATCCTCAATGAGCCGTTTGTGCATCAAAAAGAATGGAAGGACACCAACTCATTATATATCAACTGGCTTCTAAAAGGGGAAGTGGGAACCAAGCAAAATAACATGTATTACATTGTATTACATATAACATGTAAAGTACACACATGCACGCATGTATAGGTGCCCATCCTGCCTGGGAGAGCTCTGCACACTGTGGACACTTGCTCAGATGCCGCCCTGAAAACCTCTGGGCAGGCATTCCAAACCCCTAGCCCATCCCAGCCCGGCATCTCCCAAGCCTTTCCCTGCCTCTCCCTCTACAGTGAAGACCAACAGGGACGAGGGGCTTCCGTGCGGCGCTGACCTGCACAGATGCCTGGAGAGGAATTGGCTTGCCCAGAATCCCCACTGGGCACTGGGACCAGACCTCCCGGGCTCCTGAGCCCATGGCCTCCTTCCCAGCCCAGTCCACCCAGCTTCCTGGTTCATGTGCATGGCCTGCTGGGCTGGAACTGCTCGAGAGTCCCCATGAGCCTTACAGAGGCTGTCCCAAGCCAAGCCCGCAGGCTGCCTCTCTTCCTCTTACTGTGCCTTCTGCCCTGCCAAACGCCTGCCGGCTATGACAGCCCCACAGCAGCCGCTCTCCCCTGCCTCGTCCCTGCTCTGTCTCTCACCAGGCCTCTGCAGTCCCCATTTCCTGTCCCCATCTGATCACCTTACCCCGAGTCCAGGCCCACACCGTCACACTTGTGCACACAGACCTCTTGATGTCCACGTCCCTACCCCCTGCCATCCTCATCCCACCCTCCAAGCCCACCCACAGCTTTGTCCAAACCATCATTTAATGGTGACACTTGTCAGGCTCTCAGAAAAAGTCAAGATCTAAACCCACACTGGCTCTTTCCAAAGCCCATGTTTGTAGTTAACAGGCACTTGTCTTGTCTTGCCTTTTGTGCTTATGTCTACATAAAACACCTCTCACAAAACAAACAGGCAAAGTCTCTAGAAAATAAAAAACACAAGAAAGTGTAACAGTAGTCGCCTCTGGGGAGGGAGGGAGGCCAAGGTGGGCAGATCACGAGGTCAGGAGGTCAAGACCAGCCTGACCAACATGGTGAAACCCTGTCTCTACTAAAAAATACAAAAAAATTAGCCAGACGTGGTGGCGTGTGCCTGTAATCCCAGCTACTCAGGAGTCTGAGACAGGAGAATCGCTTGAACCCGGGAGGCAGAGGTTGCGGTGAGCCAAGATCATCCCACTACACTCCAGCCTGGGCAACAGAGCGAGAATCCATCCCAAATAAAAAAAAAGAAGAGCAACCTCACTTGGGACTTTTTGAGCCTTTTGAATTTTGTACCCCATCCGTGAAAAAACCCATACACTTCAGCTTTAGTAAAGGTGACCATTAAAAAACAAAAAAGACAAGTGCTGACTCCACTAGTACCAGTTTTATGACCTTGGGAAAAACTTATGTCAGTATCCCAAGTCTCAGTTTACTCATCTATAAAATGGGGATGATCACAGTACCTGCCTTGTAAGACAGACAATAAACCAAGGCCCAAGAAGTGCTTAGCACCACGAAATAGTCAAGGCTCAGTAAACATGAGTGATGGGCCTCTCTTTGCCCACCTTCTCCATGGAACTCTGAGCTCCTAGCACAGCTCCCAGCATGGTGATTCCCTGACAAATACAAGATGCAATTCACAGTCCTCAGAATAGCTTTCAAGGCCCTCCCTGCTGGTACCACTGTCTTTCCTACTGCATCTGTTACCCATCCTCAAACACATGACTGACGCCCTTTGACAGCTCCTGCCCGTACACACCCCACTGCCCCTGACGCTTTCCTTCCCCCAGTCCTCACGCACCTTTCTTTGTCTGGTTATCTGCAAATTCATTTCATCCTTCAAATCCTGCAAAAGGTCTTCTCCTCTTGCAGCCTTCACCCTGCGCCACTAGACTTGGTTACCCCGTGTCACTCAGTACAGACTTCTGGGCAACTCAAACCAAACCGCATTGCTAGCTCTTTGCCCTCCATCTCCCCCACTGCTCTGGAAGCTCCAGGGGGACAGAGGCTGTGTTTGCATACCTGCATTCTTAATGCTTAGCATGTAACAGGCACTCAGAAAACGTTTGTTGAATGAATGAATGAATGAATCATCCTGACCACTCAGCTACTTGGTGCCTTCAGGGGTTGAATTATGGTGAGTCATTCATGTCCTGCAAATGCTACACGGTGAAGGTAGTGACCTCCTCTCTTTGCAGTCTCCAGCCCAGAAGCCACCTCTGTCAGCCTGCACATCCTCAGAGAGCCTGCCAGGAGCTGTTTGGCATTGCAGCCTACAGGGAATCCCTCTGCCTCTCCTCTCCCTGCCACAGAGGTCTGTGGAAGTCCTCAATCAGAAGCCGTGCTAGGAGTGGGGATGGAAAGACAAATAAGATACAATCCCGGCCCTCACTGATGAATAACAACCTGGAGGAGATAGATGCCTGGGTCTGCCTCATTCCATCCACCATCTATAATTCATCAAATGCCTACCATGTGCCTCTCTCCCCCGTGCCTTTACATAAGTTCTATCACCCTCCGTGCCTCAGTTTCCTCCTCAAGTGGGACAGAAAGACCCACCTGATCTAACGCATCAGGACTGCTTGGCAGATAGAACCAGATAATCCACGTAAACTGCTCAATAAACTAAGAAGCCCTGTACCGATGTTATTACGGCTATTATTAATATAGCTAAACATAACAGTATTGAATAACTGAAACCCTCCCCGGAGCAATCACAGTCACTTGCACATAGTAGGTGTTTAATTGATCTTTGATGCGTTGAAATGCAGTCCGGGGGGCGGGGGGTGAGGGGTGGGTTGGGCCTGATTTTTCATGAGATGTGGAGCAGCGCCATCATGTGGCCACAGTGAAGAACACACAGACCTTCTGGCAGAGTGCTTTGACGGACCCAACGGGGAGGGGCTGCTGAGGTCCTTTTAGGACAAATGCAAGGAAAAGTCCGTTTGACGCCACGGAGAAAGGAGAAGTTTCTTCGCCCCTAGAGGTGGTACAGGCTCAGAGTATAAACAGAGGCAAAAAGGGTTTGAAACAGCATTGTGGATTATTTCTATCAAGGAGTTTTTGGGAGATATGAAGCACCCAGGGAACAACCCAACCACGCGGTCAAAGCTGGTCTTGTCTGGTCCGGGCTGGCCCTGTGGAAGGTGCTGTTTAACCTTCATCTCAGAAGACTTGAGACCAGGTGTGGTGGCTCACGCCTGTAATCCTAGCACTTTGAGAGGCCGAGGCAGGTGGATCACTTGAGGTGAGGAGTTCAAGACCAGCCTAGCCAACATGGTGAAACGCCGTCTCTACTAAAAATACAAAAATTAGCAGGAAATCGCTTGAACCCGGGAGGCGGAGGTTGCAGTGAGCCAAGACCGTGCCACTACACTCTAGCCTGGGCAACAGAGCCGGACTCCATCTTAAAAAAAAGAACAAGACGTGAACTTGGCTCTGCCACTCTGCCATACTCAAGCTGTGTGACCTTGAGTAGACTGTTGCCTTCTCTGAGCGCCAGTTGTCTCACCTGTGCAATGAGGTCATGATCCCTGCACTGGCCACCTCAGAGAGTCATTGCGAAGATCAAATGGCGTAAGAGAAGCATAAGTTTAGAAATGGTCAAGTGTTATACAAACACGATGGGTGGCAATCATTCTAACTTCCAATCACAGTAATAATGGGCATTGACTGAGCTCTACACTGTGCTAAACCCTTTCACACATAATCTCACTTAATTCCCACTAAACCTTACCAAATGAGTACTCTAAGAGGCCCATTTTGTAGATGACGACATTGGAGTTTAGAGGAATTTGAAATCTTGTCCAACCAAAGTCACACTCAACTAATAAGGAGAAAAGTCAGGATTTGAACTCAGGACAGTGGGACCTCCTCAAAGTAGGAGAGTCTCAATAGTTCCAGCCACAGACATGGGATTTAAGGGGAGCCACTGATAGGCAGGTAGGTGCCTTGAAGAAAACAAAAGAATTATTGACATTTCTTTTGCCCAGGAAATTCTGCTTCCGTCCCAACTCTACCCCAGTACTCGCTGTGACCCTGGAGCCTCCCAGGAGAGGGGAACCCTTGGGCTCTGCATCCAGGGCCCAGTTCACACCCAAAGTCAGAGAATCCCAAAGCATTCCCTTCCAGGGTCCAAGCCTGACCAAAGGCCATGCGTGCTCCTTTAAGGGACTGGCAAGGGCAAAGTGGGGGGTGGATCCCCTTCAAGGTCACTGTTAAACAGATGGTAACAAAATCTCTTGGGAGAAGGTGGCTATTTGTCAACAGTCATAATGACCCTCACGTATCTAGAGTCCTCTTGAGCTAATGAGATGTCTGAGATTGCCCCCTGTCCACTTTCCCAATGTTTGGCCCTCAGAACACTCCTTTGAGGTCAGAATCCTTAGCCCTACCTTACAGATGAGGAAACTGAGGTTCAAGGAAAGGAAGTGACTCATCTGAGGTCATACTGCAAATAAATGGCAGAGACAGGACTCAAGTCTAAGATTCCAGAGTACAAATCCTCCTAACTCCCGAGGAATCCAGAGACAGGGTAGGTAGAGTGGCCCAGAACTGTTTCTGGTTGACAGCTCTGGTTCTAGGGAAAGTAGTCCAAAAAGGTTTCTGGTTGGTAATCCTAGTTCTAGCCCCACTTCTGCCATCAGCAGGCTGTGTGACCCAAGATAAGTCACTGGGCCTCAGTCGCTTTATGCCAGAGATTCCTCGTGAGCTCTGACTTTGCGTCCTTTATTCATGTCCTTGAGCCATAAAGATGAGGGTGTTCAGCAGCATCTGCAGGTTTTATAGAGAAGCAGCTGTGACTTCGCCTCCCTTGGGAAGCTTTTCCTGACTGCCCAAGGCTGAGTTATTATTGCTCATTGTGCTCTCAACAGCACTCACAGCATTGCATTGCAACTTATCAGCAAACTCCCACAGGCCCCAGCGGCAAACATGCATGACTATGAAGAAGTTTGAATCTGGTGCAATAGGGAGTAGTGGGGACTGAGGCAAAGTAGAGAGCCCCTGGCCAAGGGGGCAACTCCTATTCAGCTCCAGCTTCTTCTTGTATCGCAGGAAGGCCAGCCCGGTGTTGCCAGATCTTAAGAGAAGCCAAAAAAACTAGATTTTTAGGTGAAATCTGCTTTTTAAACATAGACGCAAAATATATTTGATTAAGGACTTTATAGGTATTGCGGCCCCTGGATTAGCCACATCTACTTTCCCCATTAGACTCTGAGTTACTTGACTGGGCACAGTGGCTCACACCTGTAATCCCAGCACTTTGGGAGGCCAAGGCGGGTGGATCACTTGAGCTCAGGAGTTCAAGACCAGCCTGGCCAACATGGTGAAACCCTGTCTCTACTCAGAAATTACCCGGGTGTGGTGGCAGGCGCCTGTAATCCCAGCTACTCGGGAGGCTGAGGCAGGAGAATCGTTTGAACGTGGGAGGCAGAAGTTGCAGCGAGCCGAGATCGTGGCATTGCACTCCAGCCTGGGTGACAGAGTGAAACTCCATCTTAAAAAAAATAAAAAATAAAAAATAGACTCTAGAGGTTACTTGATAGCATGGCAAGGTCTCCACCTGAACGCCGAGTGACCAACTCGGGGCCTGGTTCCTCACAAGTGACCAGTGATTGCTTTTTTTTTTTTTTTTTTGAGACGGAGTCTCTGTCGCCCAGGCTGGAGTGCAGTGGCGTGATCTCGGCTCATTGCAAGCTTCGCCTCCCGGGTTCATGCCATTCTCCTGCCTCAGCCTCCTGAGTAGCTGGGACTACAGGCGCCCACCACCACACCCTGCTAATTTTTTGTATTTTTAGTAGAGACGAGGTTTCACCATGTTAGCCAGGATGGTCTCGATCTTCTGACCTCGTGATCCACCTGCCTCGGCCTCCCAAAGTGCTGGGATTACAGACATGAGCCACCGTGCCCGGTCAGTGATTGCTTTTTAAATGTTGCAAGATCTTGCCCCAGCCAAAGCCCCTACTTCCAAGTTTCTGGTAACCAGAGTAACCCCACTGGCATGTATCAAGGGCTTATTTGCATGCCAGGCACTGCCTTACGCATGTCACATATATAATCTGACCTAATTCTATTCTCCCTCCCTCCCGAAGTGGTACATGCTATGATTCCATCTATTTTACAGATGAAGAAGCTATGGCTCAAATGGTCACACAACTTGCCCAAGGTCACATAACAGTGGTAAAAATTTAAATCGCTGGAATTCAAATTCAGGCAGTCTGACTCCCCAGATGTCTGCTTGCATTACAGTGATGTCAGACTGCTCCATGAGACCACCTTAAATATCACCTTGTGGTCACTCAGCCCCAGCCACAAGGCTCTCCAGGCACCTGCCGGGGCAGTGGGAACCAAGGCATGTGGTATTAAGAGATGAGAGACCGGATGCGGTGGCTCATGCCTGTCATCTCAGCATTTTGGGAGGCTGAGGCGGGCAGATCACCTGAGGTCAGGAGTTCGAGACCAGCCTGGCCAACATGGTGAAACTCTGTCTCTACTAAAAAACACAAAAATCAGCTGGGCCTGGTGGCAGGCACCTGCAATCCCAGCTACTCGGGAGGCTGAGGTGGGGAGAATTGCTTGAACCCAGGAGATGGAGGTTGCGGTGAGCTGAAATCACACCACTGCACTCCAGCCTAGGCAACAGAGAGAGACTCCATCTCAAAAAAAAAAAAAAAAAAACCAGAGACGAGAACAACACTGTGCTGCAGAAAGTGGGGGCCTGAGGTTCAGAGAGGGGCACCTACTAGCCCACAGCTGTGCGGCCAGATTGAGCCAAAATCAGTATTTATCTTTGGCCCTAAGACACCAAATCCCAGCTTCCAACAGAAGAAAACATATGGGGCAGAGAGAAGGAGCCAAGGAGAGGCCTGGTTATTGCTCATCCCATTGAAACAGTCAAACACTCTCTAAACTAGCTAAATGGTTCTGAAGGAAATGGGAATCTATTTTGTCTCCTGTCGCCAGGCCTGCAAATCCTGATATATCTCAGGCCACGGCAGCGAAGCGGATGGCTCAGCACTTGGAGACATGCCCACACGAGGCAGGAAGTAGGGTGGATGATTCAACAGGTACCTCTCTATTCTGAGAACTGGTCCTGTGATGGGTGAGTGTACATGCAGCTGAAATAAAAAATGATTTAGAATGTCGACCACTGGAACGCACAGCAAAGCCTCCCTTTCTTCCTGGGGGACTGCGGCATTCTTTGGGGCTTTAATCTTTCCAGGTTTTCTAGTTCTGAAATTTTGCTGAGACAACAAGGTTCTTGGGAGGCTGGGGTGGGCTGGTGACTCAAAAGCTTCCTTTCCTGCTGGCACACCCTCCAACAGGATGATAAAATGGCTGCCGTCCTACCTGGGACACCATGTTCCTTGCCCTCCGTCTTCCTCATCTGCAAAATGGGGGTAGTGATCTCTGCCTAACCGAGACAGAAAAGTTTGGTACAGGTAGCACAGCTCCACAATTTCTTATCTGAAATCCTCGCGGCTCAATGTGCTTTATCAATTTATGTATTTTATTTTATTTTATTTATTTTGAGACACAGTTTCACTCTGTCACCCAGGCTGGAGTGCAGTGGCCCGATTTTGGCTCACTGTAACCTCCACCTCCTGGGTTCAAGCAATTCTCATGCCTCAGCCTCCCCCAGTAGCTGGGATTACAGGCACCCACCACCACGCCTGGCTAATTTTTGTATTTTAGTAGAGATGAGGTTTCACCCAGGCTGGTCTCAAACTACTGACTTCTGGTGATCTGCCCCACGTGGGCTTCCAAAGTGCTGGGATTACAGGTCTGAAGCCACCACATCCGGCCTCAATGTGCTTTATAACTTGGAATTCTTTGGATTCCTGAAAGGTTTTCAAGTGGATCTACCGTGTATCAGGAGACATGCCAGTGAGCTCTGGAGCAATATTCCATAAACCCTTTAATTTTTCTGCAGCAAAATGTATAAATATTCACGCTAAGTGGGACAAAATAAAGACTATAAATAACCTCATATCCAATTCATATCAGGTTTGCCATCAAATGCTTGCCCCAATCTCATGTAAAAGCTTTAGCTTTTCAGAGCTTTGGGGGTTTGGGAATTGTGCATGGAGAGTGCCAGCTTTGGTTTCAGCCACACCTGGGTTTCCATTCCAAATGCACCCTGACCAGCTGGCTCACCTGGGGCAAGACATTCCTCCTCTCTGAGCCTCAGTGTTCTCGTCTATAAAATGGGGTGATGATTCCTATGGTGCTTCTTAAAAGATAAGCAAGGAAACGCAAGTTGCCACTCTGGAAGAGAGGTTGGCCACACTGACCGGTCCCAATGAGGTGGATCCACCACAGGATATCCGGGATCTTTCTGCACACAAGGCGGTGGCAGACTCCCTTTGACCAAACTTACAAGGCTGACGCATAGCAGAAGCTCCATTTATTATTGGAGAGCGCAGTAAATACCCCACCAGCAGAATGGAGCACTTCCATCAGCCTAACCAGCACGTGCTTCCCTACAGCACAAGTTTCATGAGGATCCAAGGTGTCACAGCACTGCTTGGTGGGAGGGAGTCAGAATAAACAACAGCATTAAGAAGCATTTATCGGCCAGGCACGGTGGCTCACGCCTGTAATCCCAGCACTTTGGGAGGCCGAGGCGGGAGGATCATGAGGTCAGGAATTCGAGACCAGCCTGACCAACGTGGTGAAACCCGGTCTCTACTAAAAATACAAAAATTAGCCAGGCATGGTGGCAGGCACCTGTAATCCCAGCTACTTGGGAGGCTGAGCCGTAAGAATCACTTGAACCTGGGAGGCAGAGGTTGCAGTGAGCCAAGATTGCACCACTGCACACCAGCCTGGGCAACACAGGCAGACTCCATCTCAAAAAAAAAAAAAAGCGTTTATCACAGAGCAGCTTGAAGCCCCCTCTGTTTTGGGAGGACAGTCTTACCCAGGAAATGGGGATGATGCTTGGGCCAGCGCAACCAAGAACCTGTGCCCTGGACAATGCCAGCCCTGGCTCTGTGACCATCCCCTTCCTAAATGTCCCCTACTGAGGGACACTTCCATTCACTCTTTCTCCAAAGTTGCAAGGTAACTGACCAGGTTCCCCTTGGTAAACTAGGATTGTATTCCAGGCCTCCACCTCTGAGCCAGACTCCCTCAGAAACTTTGCCTGGCATTGATGTACCCCACACTCTTCAGTCACGTTTGCAGATAACCAAACTGATGACTCTTAGGAAAGGCCAGTCTGCATCCATGGCAGAGTTCATACCCCTAAGATGGCCACGACAATACCTCCCACTCCACATACTTGTCCATAACTTTGTGCCTTACCCAGCAAGAAATTCAGTCTCTGTCCTCCCTCGCCCTTGACTCTAGGCAGGCTTGTGACTCACTTGGAACCAACAAGTTACAAGGATGGGAGAGATGCTGTATAACTTCTGAGGCTAGATCACAGAAGGCAGCATGGCTTCCAGCTTGTTCGCCAGAATACTTGCTCTGAACTCCCCACATGGACTCACTACAGAGTGACCCTGAGACTAAATGGAGAGAGAGAAAAACAGAAGCTCCACCCACACCAAACTATAATGCATGAGAGACCCCAGGTCAGAACCACCCAGCCAAGCCCTCTCCCAATTCCTGACCCACAGAAACTAAGAAATATAATAAAAAGACTGTTGTTGTTTTAAGCCACTAAATTTTGGTGTGATTGGTTACACAGCAACAGATAATCAGTAACAGAGGACTATTTTACTTCCCTTCTGCCTAGGGTGACCATACCTCCCAGTTTAAGTGAGACAATCCCAGTTTATACCTTTTATCGGGCATAATTATTGATAGTAATCCCGTCATCACCCCCAAAGTGTCCCAAATTTGAATGGTAAATCATATGGTCACCCTACATTTGGCCAAGTTCTCAGGACACACTTTAGATTCTGGCAACAACTCTTCACTCACAGCCTAGAATAATCGAAATGCATGAGGTACCTAGCACAGTGTGTTGAAGAAATCAATGCTGGTTCCTTCTATTTCTCCTAATTCTGTTCTGTCTGAATGCTCAGCAGTATTTTACCAAGAGATGGCTTCGGGCGCAGTGGCTCATGCCTGTAATCCCAGCACTTTCAAAGGCCAAGTCAGGTGGATCACCTGAGGTCAGGAGTTCAAGACCAGCCTGACCAACATGGTGAAACCTCATCTCTACTAAAAATACAACAATTTGCCAGGCATGGTGGCGGGCACCTGTAATCCCAGCTACTCGGGAGGCTGAGGCAGGAGAATCACTTGAACCGAGAGACGGAGGTTGCAGTGAGCCAAGATCTTGCCACTGTACTCCAGCCTAGGCAACACAGCGAGACTCTGTCTCAAAAAAATAAAATAAAATAAAAAGGAGATGGCTTCAGGAGCAGGCTCAGTCCCCTCACAGTCCCTGGAACACTCTCCCCCAACAAAACCTGAATCCTCCTGAAAGCAGAGTACCTGCTACACAGACACAGCTCCCAGGCAAGTCCAGGGCTACCCCCTTCACAAGACAGCTCTCAGTAAGCCTGTCCCTGGGGAAATTCTGGAGCTGCCGCTGGTATTCAAGATGGGAAGGCCCTGAATTCCTTAGAGAGAGCAGGCAAAAGACAGAGGAGGGGCGAGACAACCCTGCAACCGTCTTTTTATTATCTCTCTTGGTTTCTGTGGGACAGGAATTTGGGGTGGGCTTGGCTGGATGGTTCTGCCTTGGGGCCTCTCAGGCCTCTCGGAAAGGCCTTCTTCACCACCCCTGTAAGGGATGGAAGCTTCTGAGTCCACAAAACTGTTCTCAAATCCTGGCTCCACCATTTACTCACTGGGCCAAGTACTCAACGACTCTGAGCCTCTTTCTCCCCACCCGCATGAATGGGAGGGTCCATGGCAATTTCAAGGAACTTTTAGAAAAGAATCAATGAAGTAATTTTTTTTGCTGTTTTTGTTTTTTTCAGAGAGGTAATTATTTATATAAAGCCCGTAGCACAGTGCCTGGCATAAAGTAAGCACTCAATGAATGTTATTTTCTTTTTTAAGACACAGGAGCTTACTACTAGAAAATGTACCTGTCTTACCTGGAAGGGACAGAACAGTACAACAAGAAAGGCCAATGGGCCAGTTGCGGTGGCTCACACCTATAATCCCAGCACTTTGGGAGGCCGAGGGGGGGTGGATAACATGAGTTTAGGAGTTCGAGAACAGCCTAGCCAACATGGCGAAACCCCGTCTCTACTAAAAATACAAAAATTAGCCAGGCGTGGTGGCGCAGGCCTGTAATTCCAGCTACTCCGGAGCCTGAGGCAGGAGAATTGCCTGAACCCCGGAGGCAGAGGTTGCAGTGAGCCAAGATCGAGCCACTGCACTCCAGCCTGGGTAACAGAGGGAGACTCTGTCTCAAAAAACTAAAAAGGCCAATCAGAAAACAGAAATAACGGTGTATCTCACTTCTAGACACAGACATATGGGGATGTATGTATATGGAGGGCCTGGCAGGCACCTGTAGTCCCCCTTTTTCAGTTTAGAAAACATTTCTGTCCTGCAGGCGGGGTGCTGTGTGCGCCGCGGTCCGCATTTGCAGGACCAGGGATGTTGTGCTGCTCTCCGATGAGGCAGTCACCGAGTCTGTCTGCTGCAGCCCTTTCTGAACCTCTGGCTGTCTGGACGCTCCATTGTGCTCCTTACCAAGATGAAGTGCATCTTGGTGGCCACTGAGGGCACAGAGGTCCTCTTCTACTGGATGGATGAGGAGTTTGAAGAGAGTCTCCAGCTGAAGTTCGGGCAGTCAGAGAATGAGGAAGAAGAGCTCCCTGCCCTAGAGGACCAGCTCAGCCCCCTCCTAGCCCCGGTCATCATCTCCTCCATGACGATGCTGGAGAAGCTCTCCGACACCTACACCTGCTTCTCCATGGAAAACAGCAACTCCCTGTATGTCCTTCACCTGTTTGGAGAATGCCTGTTCATTGCCATCAATGGCGACCACACCAAGAGCGAGGGGGACCTACAGCGGAAGCTGTACATGCTCGAGGCATTTCTCAAATGCACAAACATTGTTTCATGAGTCATTTTAGCCCAGATAGGTCATGGTTTCAGTGGCAAATGCTGCAGGTGGTAGATGCCTGTTACATCAACCACATTGGCCAGTGCAGACCTTGCCAGCATCTGAGATGGCTGCAACCCTGTGTAGGGAACTGATGATAGACCAGACCTTTCTGTGTTCAGTGGCCTCTGTGTGAGAAGCTTAAGCACCACCCTGGCTCTCTCTAGCTGGCTTTATATGACATGTGTTTGTGTGACAGAGATTGAGGAGTGAGGTGATTTGCTCAGCTGCCTGCCTTCTGGCTCCGTGCCTATCCCACCCCACTCCACAGCTAGAGCTGGGCCAGAAACCCGACCCACTTTCCCAGCTGTGTGGGCAGGTCACATGGGCTCACCTGGCTCTAACACTGAGCTGGGACTCTGGTCCTTTTGTTGGGTGTGGGAGAGACCAGCTTTCTCGTGGTCTCTCCCGCCCTCTCTGGCTCTGCCCTCAGGCTGCGGCCCCCAGACCTGGGGCAGCGTGTCCAGCTGTGGGAGCACTTTCAGAGCCTGCTGTGGACCTATAGCCACCTGCAGGAGCAGGAACAGTGCTTTGCCATGGAGGTGATTACTGGGCGCAGGAGTCCGCAGGACTTGGAGCTGTCAGGTCAGAGGCAGCCTCCAGCTTTAAGACCATGTTTTAACCCTAATGAGTGAAGGCACAAGCAGCCCCTGAAACTCGTGTATTCAGACAGAGTTGTTCTTTCTGGCCATATGGAGGGTTGGGTACTCTGATGGGCTTTCCCATGGTAAAACAGCTCGATCCTGGATAATACAGACTTTTAATGTAATTTTTGGGTTCACTGTAAATTACAGAAATCTTTGAAGACAGTTCCTTCAACCCTCCCCTCCTCCTCCCACAAAATTATATTGAGCTGGAACAGGAGGGGAAAGCAGTGAAGAAGAACACAGCGCTAAAGGTAAGATTGCCCTGACTGCAAATGATACCAGCACTACAGCCAGTAAACAGCCTTAGGCCAGCAGCAGCATAGTATAGCTGAGCCTGCAACTCTAGTTTAAGCCCAGCCCCAAAAAGTTAAAGTGGCTGCTGGCCCTTTTATAAAGCGTAGTCAATAAAAAACTAAAAAATTAAAAATAAAAACTAAAGTGGCTGCTGGTCGGTAGCACTCCTTGGCTTCCTAAAGAGGTAAACCAAATTATCTTGCAAGCAGTGGTTTTCATATTCCAGTGTGTGTCAGAATCTTCTATAGGGCTTGTCAAATACAGGTTACTGGGCCTCACTTTCAGCATTTCTTATTTAGCAAGTCTGGGATGGGGGCTCTAGAACTTGCTTTTTTTTTTTTTTTTTTTGGAGACGGAGTCTCGCTGTGTCGCCCAGGCTGGAGTGCAGTAGAGCGATCTCTGCTCACCGCGACCTTCCGGGTTCAAGTGATTCTCCTGCCTCAGCCTCTTGAGTAGCTGGGATTACAGGCACATGCCACCACGCCTGGCTAATTTTTGTGTTTTTAGTAGAGATGGGGTTTCACTATGTTGGTCAGGCTGGTCTCGAACTCCTGACCCCATGATCCACCCACCTCAGCCTCCCAAAGTGCTGCGATTACAGGCGTGTGCCACCGTGCCCAGCCCTAGAACTTGCATTTCTAAAAAATTCCCAGCTGCTGTTTATTGTGCTCGTCCAGGAACCACACTTTGAAAACCACTGCTAAAGCAGGACAGGTTAAGATCGAACAAATGTGAACTCACAACTGAAGAAAATCAGATACAGAAGAAAATAAGCCACCATGAGTGAGAGTCAGGAAAATCAATCACCAGCAGATTTAGATCCCAAGGCACTTGATACATTGGAACTATTCGGTATGGAATATAAAATAACTATGAAATATTTAAAGATATGAAATGTAGAATCACAAAACGAGATAAGTAGAAGAAACTATAAATTGACCAGGCTAATTTGAAAAAGAACCCATACAGATATTTTAGAAATGAAAACATAGTTGTTAAAATGAAAACTCAAGGGATGTGTTAAATAGCAGATGAGACATAGCTAGAGGGAGAATTAATGAGCTGGAAAATAGATCTGAAGGAATCCATTCTCGCACCCCCACTCATTCACTCTTCCAATAAACATATAGTACCTATTATATGCTAAGAGGTATGCCAGGCCTTGGGAATAAAGAGATGAATAAACACATATTCACTGCCCTTGAGGAGAAATCAGCCATGTATATACTAAAAGATATAATAAGGAATCCTGGGTGCCTTATTGGGTTTTTCATCAAAAGCCATGGTGGCACAAGAGATGGAGTGGTTAACTCTTTTTGGGACATTAGGAAAGACTTCTTGTAGGAGGTGACCTAATGCCATTAGTATAAAATCCAAACTCCTTCCCAAGCCTACCAGGCCCTGTGTGATCTATCACTGCCTGTCCCACTCCAGCTTCATCTCATTCCTCTCTTGTCCACACTTACTAAGTGCTAGTTTCATGAAACGTCTTTAAGTTTCAGGAAAACTCTATATTTAGATCTGTCCAATATAATAGTCATTAGCTACATGTGGCTGTTGAACATTTGAAATATAGCTAGTGCAAATTGAGTTATGCTATGCATGTGAAATATATACCAGATTTTGGTAACTTAGCACAAAAAAGAATGTAAAACATTCCCATTAATAAGGCTTTTATATCATATGGTGATAATATTTTGGATATATTGAGTAAAATGAAATATATCATTAAAATTAAAAAATTTTAAAAAAGAAAAAAACATTTCTGCCATCATTCCTTTGGTTGGAATGGAAGCCCTTTGAAAGCAAGAATCTCACATTATTGATCATAAATACAACAGGTCTGCTGCCAAGGAGTGGTCCTCATTAATGCCAGTTAATCTCATACCAATTTTTTTTTTTTTTTTTTTTTTTTTAGACAGACTCTCACTCTGTCACCCAGGCTGGAGTGCAGTGGTGTGATCTTGGCTCACTGCAACCTCCACTTACGAGATTCAAGCAATTCTCCTGCCTCAGCCTCCCCAGTAGCTGGGATTACAGGCACCCACAACCACGCCTGGCTAATTTCTGTATTTTTAGTAGAGATGAGGTTCCACCATGTTGGCCATGCTGATCTCAAACTCCGGACCTCAGGTGATCCACCTGCCTCGGCCTCCCAAAGTGCTGGGACTACAGGCATGAGACACCACACCTGGCCCTCCAATTTTGATTCTTTCTTTTTTTTTTTTTTTTTTTTTTGAGATGGAGTTTCGCTCTTGCAGCCTAGGCTGGAGTCCAGTGGTGCGATCTCAGCTCACTGCAACCTCCGCCTCCCAGGTAGCTGGGATCACAGGGTGCCTTCCACCACACCTGGCTAATTTTTGTTTTTTTAGTAGAGGATTTCACCATTTTGGCCAGGCTGGTCTCAAACTCCTGACCTCAGGTGATCTGCCCGCCTTGGCCTCTCAAAGTGCTGGGATTACAGGCATGAGACACCACCACTGGCCAGATTCTTTTATTCATTAACTCAGTCAATGAGTACCTACTTAAGCACCTACTCTATGCCAGTGATACGCTTTGGCTGTGTCCTCACCAAAATCTCATCTTGAATTCCCATGTGCTGTGAGAGGGACCCAGTGGGAGGTAATCGAATCATGGGGGCAGGTCTTTCCCATGCTGTTCTCATGATAGTGAATAAGTCTCACAAGATCTGACGATTTTAAAAGGGGGAGTTCCCCTACACAAGCGCTCTCTCTTCGCCTGCTACCATCCATGTAAAATGTGACTTGCTCCTCCTTGCCATCTGCCATGATTGTGAGGCCTCCCCAGCCATGTGGAACTGTAAGTCCATTAAACCTCTTTCTTCTGTAAATTTCCCAGTCTCCAGTATGTCTTTATCAGCAGCATGAAAATGGACTAATACAATCACCTATTTTAGAAATGATGGTCAGAAAAGACCTGCATAAGGAGTTAACTCTCGAGCAGAGGCATAGATGATGAGACCAATTCAACTACCAGGAAACCTGGGGGAAGAGTGTGCCATGCAGAAAGAACGTCAAGTCCAGAGGCCCTGCTGAGATGGAAAGAAGGCTGGTGGGCTGGGCACAGTGGCTCACGCCTGTAATCCCAGCACTTTGGGAGGCCAAGGTGGATGGATCACTGGAGGTCAGGAGTTTGAGACCAGCCTGGCCAACATGATGAATCCCCGTCTCTACTAAAAATACAAAAACTAGCCTGGTGTGGTGGCACACACCTGTAGTTCCAGCTACTTGGGAGGCTGAGGCAGGAGAATCACTTGAACCCCAGAGGCAGAGGTTGCAGTGAGCCAAGATCACACCACTGCACTCCAGGCTGGACAACAGAGCTAGACTCCGTTTCAAAAAGAAAAAGAAAGAAAGAAGTTCAGTGTATTTAAGGCACAAGAAGAATATGGTGGCTAGAGGTAGACCAGTGGCCAGGTGAGGTGGCTTACACCTGTAATCCCAGCATATTGGGAGGCCAAGGCTGGAGGATGGCTTAAACCCAGGAGTTCCAGACCAGCCGGGGCAACATAGTGAGACCCCATTTCTACAAAAAATTAAAAATTAGCCAGGAGTGGCAGCATGAGCCTCTAGTCCCACCTACTCGGAGGCTGAGGTGGGAGGACTGCTTGAGCCCAAAAGGTCAAGACTGCAGTGAGCCATGATCACACCACTGCACTCCAGCCTGGACAACAGAGCAAGACCCTGTCTCAAAGAAATAAATATTTTAAAAATAACAAAGGTAGACAGTGACCACACAGGCCACAAAAAGATATTCATATTTCCCTCTAAGCATATAATGGGAAGCTAGTAGAAGGTTGTGGACAGATTCCTTTGACCACCATATAGAGAAGAAACCCTAGAGCAGCAAGAGTGTATCCAAGCGTGATGTGAAATGGGGATAAAAAGTGATAGCATTCGGCTGGGCACAGTGGCTCATGCCTGTAATCCCAGCACTTTGGGAGGCCGAGGCGGGTGGATCACAAGGTCAAGAGTTCGAGACCAGCCTGACCAACATGGAGAAACCCCATCTCTACTAAAGATACAAAAAATTAGGCAGGCGTGGTGGCACACACCTGTAATCCCAGCTACTTGGGAGGCTGAGGCAGGAGAATTGCTTGAACCCGGGAGGCGGAGGTTGCAGTGAGCTGAGATTGCGCCACTGCACACCAGCCTGGGTGACAGGGCAAGACTCTGTCTCAAAAAAAAAAAAAAAAAAAAAAGTGATAGCATTCAAGATGCATTGTGCAAGTAGAATAAAGAGAACATAGTGAAGAACTAAATGTGGGAGGGAAGGAAAAACGAACTACCAATGATGACTACAAGGCTTTCCACTGGGCACAATTCACCAGACACCATTAACAAAAATTAGGAAAAAAAAAAAAATGAGCAGTTGGGAGAGAGCTTATGGAAATAGGTGCTGCTATTAGCATTCTCATTTTTCAGATGAATAAGCAGGTTTAGAGAGGTTGAATAGGCCAGGTGCGGTGGCTCACGCCTGTAATCCCAGCACTTTGAGAGGCTGAGGCAGGTGGATCACAAGGTCAGGAGTTCGAGACCAGCCTGACCAACATGGTGAAACCCCATCTCTACTAACAGTACAAAAAATTAGCCGGACATGGTGGTGGGCACCTGTAATCCCAGCTACTCGGGAGGCTGAGGCAGATAATTGCTTGAACCTGGGAGGCAGAGGTTGCAGCGAGCCGAGATCTCGCCACTGCACTCCAGCCTGGGCAACAGAGCGAGACTCTGTCTCAAAAAAAAAAAAAAAAAGAGGTTGAATAACCTGTCCAAGTTCACCCAAATGATAAGTGGTATTACTAAGTCCTTTCACACACATTTATTTTCACCCTCACAGCGCCCTCTAATTATCATTTTCAATTTACAAATAAGGAAACAAGGCAAGGAATGTGAAGGCCACACATAGCTATCAAGTGGCGGAGCTGGCTGGGCACAGTGGCTTATGCCTGTAATCCCAACACTTTGGGAGGCCGAGGCGGGGGGATCACAAGGTCAAGGGATTGAGACCATCCCAGCCAACATGGTGAAACCCGGTCTCTACTAAAAACACAAAAATTACCTGGGCATGGTGGCGCATGCCTGTATTCCCAGCTACTCAGGAGGCTGAGACAGGAGAATCACTTGAACCCGGGAGGTTGAGGTTGCAGTGAGCTGAGATCGCGCCACTGCACTCCCGCCTGGCAACAGAGCGACACTCCGTCTCAAAAAAAAAAAAGAAAGAAAGAAAGAAAAAAAAAAAGAATGTGGCAGAGCCTAGACATCAGGTATATTTTCTAATAAAGGAGACATGCTAGGAGGCTAAGGAAACCTATGTCAGGTAGAAAGGATCTGAGGTTTGAATAAAGTCATGCCCTCAGGTTATCTTTCATTGTTTTAAAATTCCGAAAGAAAGACACCAGGAGGAACTCCATAGCCTGGGAGTTGCTGAGAGGACAGCACTGTTATCTACTGTAGTAAAGCAGTTCCTGAGTCGTCACTTCAGAATCACAGTTAATGCGGAGCTCCCGGGCTCCAGCATAAACATATCCGTATAATCTATCAAAATGAGACCCAGAATCTGAATTTTTAAAAATACTATCCTGGTCAAGTGTGGTGGCTCACGCCTGTAATCCCAGCACTTTGGGAGACCGAGACAGGAGGACTGCTTGAGCCCAGGAGTTCGAGACTAGCCTTGGCAACATGATGAGACTTCGTCTCCACAAAAGTTTTTTTTTTTTTTTAATTAGCCAGGCGGCCGGGCGCAGTGGCTCACGCCTGTAATCCTAGCACTTTGGGAGGCCGAGGTGGGTAGATCACCTGAGGTCAGGAGTTCGAGACCAGCCTGGTCAGCAAGGTGAAACCCCGTCTCTACTAAAAGGAAAACTAGCCGGGCATGTTGGTACACGCCTGCGATCCCAGCTACTCGGGAGACTGAAGCAGGAGAATCACCTGAACCTGGGATGCGGAGGTTGCAGTGAACTGAGATAGCGCCACTGCACTCCACTCCAGCCTGGAAGGCAGAGCAAGACTCCATCTAAAAAAAAAAAATTAGCCAGGCATGGTGGCATGCACCTGTAGCCTCAGCTGCTCCGGACGCTAAGGCAAGAGGACCACTTTAGACCAGAAGTTAAAGACCAGCCCGGGCAACATAATGAGACGCTGTCTCTACGAAATTTTTAAAAATCATTAGCTGGCCGGGTACGGTGACTCATGCCTGTAACCCTAACCCAGTTGGGTGGACTGTTGAGCTCAGGAGTTTGAGACCAGCCTGAGCAACATGGCAAAACCCCATCTCTACCAAAAATACAAAAATTAGGCAGGCGTGGTGGTGCGTGCCTGTGTACACCCAGCGACTCGGGAGGCTGAACTGGGAGGATCGCTTGTACCTGAGAAGTCGAGGGTGCAATAAGCCGTGATCCTGCCACTACATTTCAGCCTGGGCGACAGAGCGAAACCCTGTCTCAAAAAATAAATAAAAATAAATAAAAACAGTGTTCCAGAAATCCCTGTCCTACAATTAAGTTTGAGAACTGTGGAAGTATGGTTTGAACTCTGGCGGTTAGAACCCTAAACTAACAGTCTGATCTAGGCAGGTCACTTGGCACTTCTGAGCCTCAGTTTCCACAACTATAAAGGCGAAGGGGTAACAATAAGGTCCGCCTAAGACCCCGACCGACCTCCCCTGTGCTGAGTTTCACACTAAGCAGGCAGGTAGAACAGGCGGGGAGTCGTGGGTGACGGTGGGATACCTGGGCGCTGAGGCGCGCCGCGAAGCATTGTGGGACACAGAAAAGCGCCAGCCGCTCCCCGCCTCGAGCTTCGATTGCGCGGCCGCCAAGTTTCAGTGATGAACGCCCTCTTTGGGCGTCCCCGGATACCGCCTGACGTAGTACCCACCACACCTCTCGCGTCTCGACGCCTCGGAGGCTAATGAGGACGCCTGGCGAAACGCAGTAACGCATTTCCGGGTGGACCTTCGCTTTACGGCTCGAGAGTTCTTCCGCCCAACCCAGAGGAAGCGGGAGAGCAGTTTACGACAGCGCCGGTCGTGTTTACGGCGGCGCCCGCTGCGCGCGCATGTTTCTTCTTTTCCTGGTTTCTCAAGAGTGCTGCTGCTAACGCGGTCCCCGGCACGCACCATCTGTTGCCATCCCGGCCGGCCGAGGCCGTTACAGGTGAGCGGCGTGTTTCATAGGTTCCTGCGGCCCTCCGGAGCCGGTTCGGACTAGGTCCAGCCTTCGGGGGCCTCCCGGAAGAGACCTCTCTTAGTCCCTTCCTGCTGTTGCCGTCCCTCCGCTGGGCGGGGCGGGAATCCACTTTCGGGGGCCTCACGTCCCGCACGCTACTGAACGCGGGACACGACCTTGTGGGTGAGGTCCCTGGCCCTAGGCCCTGCTCAGTGCCCATGAGCTGGGTGAATTTGATTGTCACTTAACTCACCTGGGTTAAGACGGAGGGGTAACAACAAAGTCTTTCTGAAGTGGCCGAAAACTCCCTGACTTTTTGAGTGAGGTCTTAGGGGTACCAGGCTGAGCGGTGTTTGGCCCCTGTTCTTAGGAATTCACAGTGCATAGGTTACCTTCCCTTTTTTGTGAAACTGGAGGCTAGGACAGAGAAGTAGATTTGATCTCTGATCTTAAATCTACCCCACCCCCTGTTCAGCGATGGACGGCTTATGATCTGTAGTGGCCTGCCAACCACAGAGCCCCTTCTGAGTGCCCTCTTGGAACCTCCCTATCCTGCCCCTGTGACTAGTACAGCTGTTACCTCGTTTTTGCTGAGCGGCTCAGTTTCTCCTCCTGGTTCCGCTCTGCTCTTAAAAAAAAAAAAAAAAAAACATTTATTAAAGCCAGGGTATCTCACCCCTGGCTTTCCAGGGAGGTGATGCAGGTCGAGCCTCGGGCCTCTTCCCTTCTTGAGCTTCTGACAGAACCCGATTTTTGAAGTGTGTTTTGAGACTCGTTGTCTTGGTATTGTTATGTACGGTCTCAAACCCCGATCTTTGCGGGCTGCTGCCCAGCTGTAATATAATGGAAAGAAGGCTGGACTGACAGCAGGCAACCCTGGAAATCAAATCTGTTTTGAAATGATGAGGTCAGCTGCTTGAGTAGGCTGAGCTTCAAATTTTTGCCTCTAAAGTGGGGGTGGGGGGTGGTCAATGGTGTTAAATTATCTGGCGTAGGGCCTAACACGTAGGAGCTCAGCAATATTTATTTAATACGAATTGTTCTCAGGCCACCACCCTTTTTCTTCTGTCCTCTTCCTATAGTTTCTATTAGAAAGATGAAACTTCTAGGTTCATCCTGTGTTGCTGTCACCCAAATGTCATCTCTGAAGGAAGCCTCTATCTCCCCAGCATGGGGCTTTGAGGAGAGTTTACTAAGTTCAGCATACCTGTTCTTTTGATTGCTCTCCAGCCTCCAAGAAACATTTGATTTTTGTTTTTTTGAGATGGAGTCTTGCTCTGTTGCCCAGGCTGGAGTGTAATGGCAGGATCTTGGCTCACTGCAACCTCCGCCTCCCGGGTTCAAGCGACTCTCCTGCCTCAGCCTCCTGAGTAGCTGGTATTACAGGTCCCCGCCACCACGCCCAGCTAATTTTTGTATTTTTAGTAGAGACTAGGTTTCACCATGTTGACAAGGCTGGTCTCGAACTGCTGACCTCGTGATCCGCCCACCTCGGCCTCTCAAAGTGCTGGGATTACAGGCATGAGCCACCACGCCCGGCCTCCGAGAAATACTTGTGTAGTGAATTTTCCTCTAGGAACTCGCCTTCTAAGCATTTTCAGAAGGTTACAACGGAAGATAAATGCATAGGTTTTTTTATAGGAAGTGTCGGGCAGCCATCTGCTATAGAGCACCAGTTTTTTAATTCCCAAGAGGGCTATAGCATTTATGCAGAGTGCAGACTCTGGGGTCAGACTGCTTTGGTTCACATTTTTCATCCACTAGCATTTCAACTTTGGGCAATTTCTTCATTTCTCTGTGCTTTGGTTTTCTTATCTGGAGAGTGCGGATAACATTGGCTCCTACCTCACAGGATTGTTGGCAGGACTGTATGAATGAATGAGTGGTAAACAGTAAGAACAGTGCCTGGCAGTATTCGTGAACATTTAACATGGCAACTTTGGGCCTGAGGTCTGTGGGGACCTCCTTGGCCCTCTGGCAGTTCTTTTGCCTGGCTTTATGTCCACTTGCACTGCACACAGGATTTGCGCTGATGGCAGAAAATTGAAACAATGAGAAAGGAAAATTGAATTTCAGGATATACTTAAAGATCTTTTTTTCTCAGCACTCTATATACATAAATGCACTTTTGCAAGTCTGAATACTTGTGTGGCATTATACAAAGTGCTTAGAACAAGGATCTTGTTTATTTTGCAGATGGAAAAGACTAAGGCGGCTGGACGTGGTGGCTCACGCCTGTAATCCCAGCACTTTGGGAGGTCGAGGCGGGCAGATCATTTGAGGTCAGGAGTTCAAGACTAGCCTGGACAACATGGTGAAACCCTGTCTCCACTAAAAACACAGAAAATAGCCAGGCGGCGCTTGCCTGTAATCCCAGCCACTCAGGAGGCTGAGGCAGGAGAATCGCTTGAACTTGGAAGGCGGAGGTTGCACGCCACTGCACCCCAGCATGGGTGACAAAGTGAGACTCTGTCTCAAAAAAAGAAAAAAGAAAAGACTACTAAGTCTTAGGGAAGTTGAGTTTGTATGAATTGGTGAAGGTATATCTCAGAACCAAAACAAGGTTACTATATTTGAAAAAACATTAGTACATTTTATCAAATCTGACACCATTAAATTTTTTTAAACATTTGTGTAACACAAAAAAAGAAAAACTACCAATCAATACGACACCCTGTCAAGCACAAGGTGCAGCCTCATTTTAAAGATGTTACAGTAAAAAGAGAGTGTCGTGGAATTAATGAAATATGAAAAATCAGTTTTGTTTGCATTCTTCTCAGTTTCAAGTACATATTCACAGTATAATTAACAAAAACAGTACTAGTCGCTCAACAGTTGAGGGTTCCATTTTGCGTGTTGCTTTTTGAGTTCTATCATTTATGTCTTTGCTTACTTCATATGGAGGTTGTTTTGTACTCTGAGGCCTTCGTTCATGCCGCTACTCACATGATTTATATTTTTCAGATTTTGGAAGATGGCAAAGTTCATGACACCCGTGATCCAGGACAACCCCTCAGGCTGGGGTCCCTGTGCAGTTCCCGAGCAGTTTCGGGATATGCCCTACCAGCCGTTCAGCAAAGGAGATCGGCTGGGAAAGGTACATGCCTGTCAGCAGGAGTCTGAATCTTTGCAGCTGTGGCTGCTACTCTCGAGTCCCTGTTTAGATTTTATTGTCTCAAAATCTTAACTCCTGAATTTCTTATAGGGATGCCCCCTGAGAAAGGTTATCTCTGGGTGTAGTCATAGAAGAGCTGGGCACTTACAGAACTGTTGTGAACAAGTTCTGAGACTCTTCCACGCTGTCCTCTCGCTCTCAGGGATTTCTGGTTCTGCAGAAACTTACCTGGTTGATCTGTGCATTCTCTGTCTTTTCTTGTTCTTCGTAGGTTGCAGACTGGACAGGAGCCACATACCAAGATAAGAGGTACACAAGTAAGTGTTTCTGCAACTGAATGCCCCAATCAGGGCCTTGGGAAAGTTGTTCTTTATTCTAATGACCTTCGTCTGAAAGCTTTTTAGAATGGGAAGGAACTGCCAACAATAATTCATAACTTTTAGGGATGTATTCTGGACTTTAACAATAACCACATTTTTGGAAATAGCCCTCAAAACTTAGACCATTCATTAAAGAGGTCTAGCCCATTAAAATGGGGTTTTGGGCCCTTTTAAAAACCTGTTGAAAACATTAGCTGGGCGTGGTGGTGTGCATCTGTAATCCCAGCTACTCAGGTGGCTGAGGCAGGACAATCACTTGAACCCAGAAGGTAGAGGTTGCAGTGAGCCGAGATCATGCTATTGTACTCCAGCCTAGTAACAGAGCCAGATCATGTCTCCAAAAAAAAAATTAAAACCCCTGGTTTTAAGATCCTGGTACCGTAAAAAGGCTTTTTCTCTCTGCCACTTCAGATAGTTGGAGGTGGCTGCCTGGAGAACTAAGTTAGGATAGCTGAGGCTGAGATTGGCAAGAAAGTATATCGTGATCTATTAGACATACCTGCCATGGGCCCCTGATAATGGAGATGGTGGTTAGCAATAAATACCTCAGATTCTCACACAATAACGCAGAAAGTGAAATGGGTTAGTTTGAGTCCTTCAGATTCTTGGCTTAGAAAGTTCTTTAGGCCAGAGTTGTTCAAAATTGAATGTGCATATGAATCATCCGGGGATCTTGTTAAAATGCTGGTTCTGATTCAGTGGGTATGGGGTGGGACTGTGAGTCTGTGTGTCTAACAAGCTTTCAGCCAATGCTACAGGTCTCAAGACCACACTTGAAATAGCAAGGCTTTAGACTGGTGCGTATCTGGTAAAGTCTGTGGGTGCAGTTACTACATGCCATCACCTTTGCCTCCAGATAAGTACTCCTCTCAGTTTGGTGGTGGAAGTCAATATGCTTATTTCCATGAGGAGGATGAAAGTAGCTTCCAGCTGGTGGATACAGCACGCACACAGAAGACGGCCTACCAGCGGAATCGAATGAGATTTGCCCAGGTAGGCCAAGAGCCAGCAACCACACCATCTTGGGGCTGTTACTGTTGGCCATCACCTGCTAAAAAATGCTACCTTGTGACTCCTAATGAGAGAGGGAAGCATATTATAGGTCTTTTCGTGAATCTCGGGTCACCGTTCCATAACAAGTGGTACCAAGGTGAACTTGTACTAGGATCAGGGATGCATTTAAATAGTTTATATTTCTGTTTGCCAGTAGCTAGGACATCAGACTTGTATGCTAAAAACATTTGTGCTGGATAAGAAGGTGCACCCGTGCCTGTTACCACACTTAATTGCTGTGTGCAGACTTTATTAAGTAGATGGTCCAGTCAGATTGCCTATTATTATTTAAAGAGGCAAATTCAGAAAATCTAATGAGACCCAGTAAACATACTTCAATGAAAAATATATCATGGGAGTATAGGTCTAAGCAAAGTCCAAGTACTTACCCCCTAACACCCCCAAGCTGTTGATGCCGTAGAGTGAAAGCACAGAGTAAGATGTGAAACTTGGGATTTGGCATCCTGAATTTACTCCAAAGAACTCCCACTTGTTCTGCCTGTTGTGAGCCAAATCTCCAAGATTTTAACATGGATGTTTCTTGCTGATGCCCAGAGGAACCTCCGCAGAGACAAAGATCGTCGGAACATGTTGCAGTTCAACCTGCAGATCCTGCCTAAGAGTGCCAAACAGAAAGAGAGGTGAGATTTTCAACCTGCTGGAACAAGACACCCTTCCCAGACTGGCCGTATTTGGAAACCACAGGACCAAAGCAGGAGGATGGTTGTCTTCCCCACCACTGCAAAAAAGGAAAATACTTTCTACAACCAGTTAAGCCCCCCTTTTAGCTTGTCGTTCTCAGGCTGGTTCATGGCAGATAGCATGGGCAGGAAACTAACTCCTTGTGCTGGTCATGCGCACGAAAGGGAAACACAGGCAGGCAAGAAGAGGCTCTGGAGCTTACCTGGGCTCAGTTCTGCTGTGGGTCAACTCTAGGAAGCCCCATGTATGCTGGTCCTTTAGCCTCCTGGTGTTGTGTGGTCCAGCGGCCACTACACCCCAGATTGGAACTATCAGTGAACAGTCACTATAGATGAAGTAAAATCATCTGGTCAGTATTTGGAGGCAGTGTACCTTTTCTAACACCTCCAGTATGCACCGTCTGGGTCTCTTCCTTTCTCTAAGCCCATTTTTCATAGTTTAAAGGAGTTAGTGGTGATGGTAAGGTTTA
Source organism: Gorilla gorilla gorilla (assembly GCF_029281585.2). Taxonomy (NCBI): domain Eukaryota; kingdom Metazoa; phylum Chordata; class Mammalia; order Primates; family Hominidae; genus Gorilla; species Gorilla gorilla. The sequence continues at coordinate 34,519,123 of NC_086018.1, read as the reverse complement.
GCTGAAGAGAATGGCAGCGTGTGCCTTTTGAAGAAGCCACTGATTTAAAGGTCTGCACTGAGATCATATTTCTGTCTTTCCAGAGAACGCATTCGACTGCAGAAAAAGTTCCAGAAACAATTTGGGGTTAGGCAGAAATGGGATCAGAAATCACAGGTAATGTATTTATACCAGAATTCTGCCTTGGAATTTGGTTCTGTTTATTTGGTTGTCTTTATTAATAGCTTAGATGAGATATACTTCACATACTGTACAATTTAGTGGTTTTTAATATATTTGAAGAGTTCTGTAACTGGTCAATTTCAGACCATCTTCATCACCCTCAAAAGAATCCCTTACCCTTTAGCAGTCACCCTGTCTTGATCTGTTTTCCATTGCTAGAACAGAATACCTGAGAGTGGGTAAGTTATAAAGCGGTTTCTTTAGCTCATGGTTCTGGAGACTGGGAAGTCGCGGATCAGGAGCCACATCTGGTGAGGGCCTCATGCTGCTTGATAGCATGGCAGAAAAAGCAGAAGGGGGAGCAGGGTGCAACAGAGAAAAGGGCTAAACTTTGGGTAGTTAGTCCATTCCTGAGAGAAGGGCATGAGGCATTTCTTCCTTTTAACGACCTAATCTCTTAAAGGCCCTACCTCCTGACACTGCCGCAGTAGCAACCAGATTGCCAAATGAATTCCAGGAGGCACACCCAAACACCAGCACCCCCAGTCGCCCAGCCGTAGGCAGCTATGAATCTGTTTTCTGTCTCGGGATTTTTTTTCTAGACATTTTACATAAATGGAATCATACAATATGTGGTCTTTAGTAACTGGCAGCTTTTATTTAGCGTGTTTTCAAGAGTCATCCATGTGGTAGCATGTGTCGGTACAGTTGTCCTTCAGTATATGAAAGTCTACACATTCTCAAGTCCCACATTCGGCCTGTGGTAGCCACATATATGAAAAGTCGGCCCTCCATATACTCGGGGTTTGCATCCCAAGAATACTGTTTTCTTTTTCTTTTCTTTTTTGAGACAGGGTCTCGCTCTGTCACCCAGGCTGGAGTGCAGTGGCATGAATCTTAGCCAACTGCAACCTCTGCCTGCTGGGTTCAAGTGATCCTCCCACCTCAGCCTTCTGAGTAGCTGAGACGATAGGCCTGCACCACCACGCCTGGCTAATTTTTGTATTTTCTGTAGATATGGGGTTATGCCATGTTCCCCAGGCTGGTCTCAAACTCCTGAGCTCAAGCAGTCCACCCACCTCAGCCTCCCAAAGTGCTGGGGTTACAGACATGAGCCACTGCGCCTGGCTTGTATTTTCAATCCATGTTTGTTTGAAGAAAATCTGCATATTAAGTAGACCCATGTACTTCAAACCCATGTTGTTCAAGTTCAGCTGTGCTTCATCTGTTGTTGGTTTTTTTGGTTTTTGTTTTTTGTTTTTTTAAGACGGAATCTCACTCTGTCACCCAAGCTGCAGTGCCAGTGGCGTGATCTTGGCTCACTGCAACCTCTGCCTCCCAGGTTAAAGTGATTCTCACGCCTCAGCCTCCCAAGTAGCTAGGATTACAGGCACGTGCCAACATGTCTGGCTTCTTTTTTTTTTTTTTTCATATGTTTTGTAGAGACAGGGTTTTACCACGTTGGCCCAGCTGGTTTCAAACTCCTGACCTCAGATGATCCTCAGCCTCCCAAAGTGCTGGGATTACAGGCGTGAGGCACCACACCCAGCCCAGATGAGCTTCATTTCTTGTTTATTGCCAAATAAGAGTCCTTTGAATTGATACATCACGTTGTTTTGAGCCATTCACATGCTGATGAACATTTGAGTTGTTTTTCACTTTTTGACTATTATTGATGCTGCTGTGAACGTTCACCTGCGTGTGCTTGTGTGGGCATTCTGAGAACAGAACACGTGTAAGCAAAAGTGAAGCTACATTTTGTTGGATATGATGCTGTATCAAGAATAGTTAATAACCCGAGAGAAATATAAAGGACCTGCTACATGTTCATCAGGTGACATCATTACCTGGGAGTGGAACCCCATTTGCTTTTGAACTTTTGATCCCTTTGGTCCTCTTCCACACCATAAATTCCTGGGAGTCAGGGATTCTGTCTTATAAAACAGTCAGCACTCCATCACTCCATTTATTGAATAAAAGCTCTTTTTCTTTTCTCTCTTTTATTGAGACACAGTCTTGCTCTGTCACCCAGGCTGGAGTGCAGTGGTGCTATCTCAGCTCACTGCAACCTCCGCCTCCCAGATTCAAGCTATTCTCCTGCCTCAGCCTCCCGAGTAGCTGGGATTACAGGCATGCATCACCATGCCTGGCTAATTTTTGTATTTTTAGTAGAGATGGGGTTTCACCATGTTGGACAGGCTGGTCTCGAACTCCTGACCTCAGGTGATCTGCCCGCCTTGGCCTCCCAAAGGGCCACTGAGCCCCTCCGTTTTGTGTGGTTGTTGTTTGAGACAGGATCTCGTGTCACTCAGGCTGGAGCGCAGTAGTGCAATCACAGCTCACTGCAGCCTCAAACTCCTGGGCTCAAGCGATCATCCTGCCTCAGCTTCCCAAAGTGCTGGGACTACAGGCATGAGCCACTGCACCAGGCCAGCTCTTCATATTTTTAGCCTGTCTTTTATTTATGTTTTGTATGGACTATAACTTTTTTTTCCTCTAATGGTTTTCAACTACAGAAACCCCGAGACTCTTCAGTTGAAGTTCGTAGTGATTGGGAAGTGAAAGAGGAAATGGATTTTCCTCAGTTGATGAAGATGCGCTACTTGGAAGTATCAGAGCCACAGGACATGTAAGCAGCATCTTTTACTACTTTCTACACTGCTTTTATGTGTGTGGACCAGCTGGTGATGGGTATTTTCTTAAGCCCTAGTATTTCCAAAAAGGCTTTGAAGCCACTTACTCAAAACACATTTCATAAGGTTAACAGAGGTATTTGAAAAAAATCAAGACCGGCCAGGTGCAGTGGGTCACCTGAGGTCAGGAGTTCAAGACTAGCCTGGCCAACATGGTGAAACCCAGTCTCTACTAAAAATACAAAAACTTAGCCGGGCGTGGTGGCACCACACCTGTAATCCCAGCTACTCAGGAGGCTGAGGCACGAGAATCACTTAAACCCTGGAGGTGGAGGTTGCAGTGAGCTGAGATCTTGCCATTGCACTCCAGCCTGGGCAACAAGAGCGAAACTCCATCTCAAAAAAAAAAAAAAAAATCAAGACCAAGGGGAAAAGCAGAAGTTCACTGACTGCAAACTTCTTTTTAACTTCCTGGTATCCTGAGCAAAGAAGAAATGAGTTATACAACTCTTTTGGCAGAAAGAGAAAGAAAGCAGAATGGAATTTGCTGATTATTAAACTGTATATTTCTGTTTCCTGGCATCCTGAGCAAAAGAGCAATAAGATTAAGTTATAAAACTCTTGTCAGGAAAAGAAACACAGCAATTCTTCAGGAGAATCTTTGCTTCTCCTGACATTTCAAATAGCTTCTTACCTCAAAGGACAAGTAGGTGGAATTTAGGTAGTGGGAAACCAGAGCACCAGACGAGAAGTCAGCCTACCCAGGTGCTTCTATAACTAGTCATCTCCTGTCTTAGCCTCGGCCACCCTACCTTTAAAATGGGGGCGTTGGGCTAGATGAGTTGTGCTTGCTGTGTTCTATGCCAGGTGTTAAGTGGACAGGAACTGAGCAAGCACTGAGGATTCGTCTCTCCTGTTCTGGCCAGAGATTGCTTTCCACCTCTTTTAGACTTTTGGATAAGACTTCTGGATGTATGGCTTAAAAGAAAAAACTGGGGGTTATCTCCCTTACTTTGCATGTCTTTGCCTGCTCTTCCCACAGTGAGTGTTGTGGGGCCCTAGAATACTACGACAAAGCCTTTGACCGCATCACCACGAGGAGTGAGAAGCCACTGCGGAGCATCAAGCGCATCTTCCACACTGTCACCACCACAGACGACCCTGTCATCCGCAAGGTGTGCGCCTCCTTCTGCCCCTCTCCCCCTTGTTAGGAATGCTGTCGGCTTCTATAGCTGAAGCTGCAGAAAGAACAGAAGACATGGGAATAACATATGTATTATAGGTAAAAGCACTTTGCCAGGTAGACCGGAAATGTGGATGTTAAGCACAGCTGGACTTGAAGCCCAGTTCTGCCGCGCTTCCTGGCTTAGTCTCTGGAGCCTTAGTTCTCTCATCTGCAACAAGGGGTAGATGTACATAGCACTACCACTGGGGCAAAGGTGAAAGCATCTGAAGCACTTGGCTGGAATCTAGCAGGTGCTTAGGGTGCTGCAGTGCCACTGCCACCCGAAACTTGCTGGCTCACTGGCTGCAGTGTTTTTGGTCAATGAGGTGGGGCCTCCTTATTAAGGATTTATGTGGTCAGCAAAGGAGTTCTTTCCCATCCATGTGAGTGGGCAGTGAGACCTGGGAGTGTCTTTCCATCTTCTCTCTTTGATCCTCTTTGCAGCTGGCAAAAACTCAGGGGAATGTGTTTGCCACTGATGCCATCCTGGCCACGCTGATGAGCTGTACCCGCTCAGTGTATTCCTGGGATATTGTCGTCCAGAGAGTTGGGTCCAAACTCTTCTTTGACAAGAGAGACAACTCTGACTTTGGTAAGAAGCGTGCCTGGGGAGCAACTCAAAGGCATTGAGTATTTTTGTTGGTACAGAACAAGTCTCTGGTACTAGAGAATGGATAGAAAGGGGTCCGTCTTCCCAAGGGCATTGACAGCAGCAGTGTCTGAATCTCCCAGACTCTTTAGAGGTTAGGAGAAGAGACTGTCACTGCAGTACCTGCTTGAGGCCTCAGCTTTTGGAGTCCTCACAGCACCCTAATAGCAGGCTTCCAAATGTTGCTTTGTTTGTTTGTTTGTTTTTTTAATTGAGACAGAGAGTCTCACTCTGTCACCCAGGCTGGAGTGCAGTGGCGCAGTCTTGGCTCACTGCAGCCTCTGCCTCCCACATTCAAGTGATTCTTCTGCCTCAGCCTCCCGAATAGCTGGGATTACAGGCATGTGCCACTACGCCTGGCTACTTTCTGTATTTTTAGTAGAGACGGTTTCACCATGTTGGCCAGGCTGGTCTCGAACTCGTGGCCTCAAGTGATCCATCAGCCTTGGCCTCCCAAAGTGCTGCAATTAGAGGTGTGAGCCAACGCACCTGGCCCAAATGTTATTCATTTAAATACCCCTTTTTCGACTTTTGCCATCTTGCATACCTTGTTCAGTGTTTGCTTACAGTATATACACATATATATTTTATACCATACATATATGTATTTATACACCATAAAGGAAAACCATGTCACTCAAAAATTAACAAAACAGGCTGGACATGGTGGCTCACACCTGTAATCCTGCCACTTTGGGAGGCCGAGACGGAGAATCACTTGACATCAAGAGATCGAGACCAAGCCTGGCCAACATGGTGAAACCCGGTCTCTACTAAAAATACAAAAATTAGCCAGGTGTGGTGGTGGACACATGTAATCCCAGCTACTTAGGAGGCTGAGGCAGGAGAATCACTTGAACCCAGGAGGCAGAGGTTGCAGTGAGCTGTGGTCACACCACTGCACTCCAACCTGGGTGACAGAGCAAGACTCCATCTCAAAAACAAAAGTGTTTATATTCTGAGCCTGAAGCCTGAGGTCTTTATTAAAAAGCTTGCAAAATCATTCTCTTGAGGAATCCAAAACGACTGAAAAGGGACAGCTTCGTTACTGTGTGATTGAATTGAATGTTGGACAGTATCTTGAGTTATCCTGGAGCAGCTGCCCCACTCCCCCGCTTATGTGTTCCACACCAGGGAGACCCACTTTAGGAGAGGGCAGTTCTTTGAAGGAAGGACTTGTGTTGTTTGCCTCTCCACATCTCCCCACAGCGCTGCGCACATTGTCAGTGACTCTTTGTTGCATGGTGAGTGACCATGCCACGCTTTTGCAGACCTCCTGACAGTGAGTGAGACTGCCAATGAGCCCCCTCAAGATGAAGGTAATTCCTTCAATTCACCCCGCAACCTGGCCATGGAGGCAACCTACATCAACCACAATTTCTCCCAGCAGTGCTTGAGAATGGTGAGGAAACGAGTCTCTGGGCATTGATTCATTCTTATTTAATCAGCTGCTGTTTGTGGAGCATCTGCTTTGTGCTAGGCTCTTGGGTTATGGGACTGAGCAGGTCAGACGCAGTCCCCACCTTTAGCAGGGGAGTTACATGCCTGGGCTTGGATGTTAGGCTCTCTGACTTTGAACAAAGTTCCTGCCCTTACAGAATTTAATGATAGTGGAGGAGGAAACACAGTGAACAATAAATAATAAATTGATTTACATCAAATGGTGATATGTGCCATGGCAAAAAAAATGAAGTAGAGATGGGCATGGTTACTAACTCATTGTTCTAATTCATCAGGTGCGAACAGTTGGGAGGGGTCAAGTAGGCACAAAACAGGCAGCGAGCTCAGAGCCCCATCAAAGGCCCCAGGAACCTGGCCAGGGCTGCAACTAAGCAGAGGTGCTGGGTCTGACTGATTGGCCTTGGCCTTGTCAACAAAGTTAGCTCTGTCTTGTGACACCTTTGTTTTTGCAGGGGAAGGAAAGATACAACTTCCCCAACCCAAACCCGTTTGTGGAGGACGACATGGATAAGAATGAAATCGCCTCTGTTGCGTACCGGTAGGTCACCTCTCTGGTGGGTATTGTGGCCAGACTAGAGCACGGGCCCCACTCTATAGAATCCCCAGGGACCACATGAGTTTCTTTTTTGCTGCAGTTACCGCAGGTGGAAGCTTGGAGACGATATTGACCTTATCGTCCGTTGTGAGCACGATGGCGTCATGACTGGAGCCAACGGGGAAGTGTCCTTCATCAACATCAAGACACTCAATGAGTGGGATTCCAGGGTGAGCCGCCATCTCCATCACCCTCCTGGTGACACCACGTCTCTATTCCCTACAGTGCCTGTTTACGCAGGCTAGGTTGTATAAACTGTTTCTTATCCCCTTTCGTTACTTACAGAGCTACCTGTCTTGTGAGTTTTTTCCTCTGCTTAGTTCCTTGCTGAGAAAGAGCATGACTGTGTGTGTAGAACTATGTTAAGTGTTAAGAACTTTTCTGCTTATTTTTTACACAGGAACCAGATAACTCCCTTCTTCCAGTACTTTCTTATCTCTGTTCCATTGTGGCCTCCTGTTGACTTCTGCTCCCTGAGCATCTGATTTTTTCCTCTCCTTATTATCTGGGTTGGCAGTTTTCCTGTAAGTTTGGCCGCTCTTCTTTTTGACCTCTTCTTTCATTGACTGAGCCACTGCCTTCAATCTTTTCATACATTTTTTGCAATTCCTCATTTCTTTAACTCATGGATTCTAAGATCTGGATCAGAATTGATTCTTCAGAGGCACCTTGAAAGAAACATGCTTCCTTCACTTTTCCTCCTCTATTTCCACCCCACCCCTCCCCATCCGCCTTCCCGCCCACATCACTTGTTGAAAGAGCACACTGGAAGGTTTGCTGTGACCTCCCTCTGGGGCCAGCGGCCTTTTCTTGGACTTTTCCTGGTGAGCTCCCCAAAGCATTCAGGGCCGTCGTGCCTGTGTCGTTTTGCCATCTGTGTTACCGCATTACTCTGGTCTCACCCGTTTCCCTGTTCCCTTTGCATGTCGTCTTTGCTGGGTCCCCTCCTTTTTGATCCCAGTGGAGTCACCTGGACAGCTCTCTTCGCCATACATACTTCTGTATTATTTAACTGTATTAGTTTTCTTTTGCACCATAACAAATTAACAGAAACTTAATGACTTAATACCGATTTATGTATTTTATTTTTATTTTTTATTTTATTTTTCTGAGACGGAGTTTCGCTCTTGTTGCCCAGGCTGGAGTGCAATGGTGCAATCTCGGCTCACTGCAACCTCTACCTCCCGGGTTCAAGCGATTCTCCTGCCTCAGCCTCCCGAGTAGCTAGGGTTATAGGCATGCGCCACCACGCCCAGCTAATTTTGTATTTTTAGTAGAGATGGGGTTTCTCCATGTTGGTCAGACTGGTCTTGAAGTCCTGGCCTCAGGTGATCTGCCTGCCTCGGCCTCCCGAAGTGCTGGGATTACAGGCATGAGCCACGGCACCCAGCCTAACAATACCAATTTATTAGCTCACGGTTTTGTAGGTTAGAAGTCCAGTGCTGTGTGCTTGGTCTTTGTATTAGTCCATTGTCACACTGCTGTAAAGAAATGCCTGAGAGTGGGTAATTTATAAAGAAAAGAGGTTTAATTGGCTCACAGTTCTGCAGGCTCTAGAGGAAGCGTGGCTGAGGAGACCTCAGGAAACTTGCAGTGGTGGCAGAAAGCAAAGGAGAAGCAGGCACATCATGGCCAGAGCAGGAGAAAGAGAGGGGGGAAGTTGCTATACACTTTTAAACAACCAGATCTCTTGAATACTCTTACCACAAGAATAGCACCAAAGGGGGAAATCCGCCCCCATGGTCCAGTCACCTCCCACCATGCTCCTCCTCCAACATTGGAGTTTACAATTTGACATGCAGTTTGGGTGGGGCCACAAATCCAAACAAGGCAGAAATCATGGTGTCAATAGAAATAGAACTGAGTTCTCATCTGGAGGTTCTGAAAGAAAAGCCACTTCCAAGCCCACTCTTATTGTGGGTAAAGTTCATTTCCCTGCAGTTAGATGACTGAGGCCCCCATCCCCCTGCCAGCTGTCAGCTGGGAGCCTCTCTTGGCTCCTAGAGGCCACCTGCATTCCTTGTCACATGGCCCCCTCCATCTCCAAGATAGCAACAGCACATCAGATCCTTCTTGTGCTTCAGATCTCTGACTTCCTCCGTCTCCGACTTCTACACCTAGATTTAAGAGACTCATATGGTTGGGTGAGGCCCAGCCAGGTAGCGTATATTAAGGTAAACTGATTCGCGGCCTTACATCTGCAAAATCCCTTTTGACATACAAGGTAGGATGATCATGGGGGTGATACTTGATCCTAGCCATAGGTTCTGCCCGCAGTCAAGGGGAGGAGACTCTGCAAGGGCAAGGGTCACTGGGGGTCATCTTAGAATTCTGCCCACCCCAGGCCTCAATCATGAACTCTTTGAAAATGATTTCTCAAATCTACTCTGATTTATTATACTTCCCATTGTTTTTCTGCTAAAACACCTTCCCCTTCCATGTGTCCCCCGTCCCGTCATTGCCTCTGGGCCAGCTGTCCATCAGCGTTGTCTTTCTCCCACCTAAGCTCTGAGCCTGCAACATCTCCAACTTCTTTTTTACATTCTTCTGTTTTGCTGTTAGCAAAGTAGAAGGCTTTGCTGTCTTCTGAATCTGTCCTGGATTTCACTGATAATCACCCTAGTTCAGGGCCCCATTCATCATGCCTGTTTGACATTTGTCTCCTAACTGATTTCTCTACCTCTGTCCAACTTCTATATTTGATTTATCTCTGCCAGTTGTCCAATACACGCTTCATCAGCAGTGCAGATTGGGAGAAGAACTCTCACATGCCCCAGCAAGCTGTATGCAGTAGTATGCACCTATAGTCCTAGCTACTCAGGAGCCTGAGGTGGGAGAATCGCTTGGGTTCAGGAGTTCAAATCCTGAACTCACCAGTTTAGGCAACATAGTGAGACCCCATCTCCAAAAAATGTGCCACAGCAAACTCACAGGGATGCTGCAGGATATTTTAAATTTTTTAGGGACACACAGAGACATCTTGTCAGGTACTACTACGTGGTTTGAACCTAACTAAATAAAAGGAATTCTTGGCCGGGCACGGTGGCTCACGCCTGTAATCCCAGCACTTTGGGAGACCGAGGTGAGCGGATCACCTGAGGTCAGGAGTTCGAGACCAGCCTGGCCAACATGATGAAACCCCGTATCTACCAAAAATACAAAAATTGGCTGGACGTGGTGGTGGGCACCTGTAATCCCAACTACTAGGGAGGCTGAGGTAGGAGAATCACTTGAACCCGGGAGGCGGAGGTTGCAGTGAGCCAAGATCGTGCCACTGCACTCCACCCTGGGCAACAAGAGCAAAACTCCGTCTCAAAATATATATATATATATTAAAAGGAATTCTTGAGTATTTCTTTTGCCCTGTGGTTGCCATGAACCAAGAAAGTTTGGGAACCTCTGTCATGTGAACTTTGACCAGTCATTTCACTCTGGGTCCAACTTCCCACGTCTACAAATGATATGGGTAGAAAAGAGGATCTCTCTGGGGTCCTTTTCTACTGTGTGTGCCTTTATGTAAAATGTCAGACTCAGCTTTGCACCCACTGCAGGCTTCCACCCCCATCTAAGGCCAACTCTGCCTGTCTTTCCTATCCCACCATGCCTCTCAGATCAAGACCTCCTGTCTACACCTGCACTTGTGCCAATATTCTCCACTTGGCTCACTGTTACATGTCCTCTGTGAAGCCCTTCCTTACCATGCAACACATAGTAAACACTTGGCTCTGCTGTTTATATGACACTTCTAAAGTGTGTGTGTGTGTGTGTGTGTGTCCGTGTCCGTGTGTGTCCGTCCATCATTCCCTGTCTAGGTGAGCTTTTAGAAGAGAGGAATTGTAAGTCGTTGAGTGCCTGCTGTGCAGCAAGCTGTGCAAGGGAAGGGACTATGTCTTTGTCTCTTAAATGGTAAGATTTAGTGCATACCTACCCACTTTCTAAGCAAGCAGACTAGGGAGTTCCTTCTCTGCCAGAGGAGGTCCCAGCACCTTGGGCATTTGGAGCTTGCTTCTGTTTCTCTAACGGGGCTCTCCTGCAGCACTGTAATGGCGTTGACTGGCGTCAGAAGCTGGACTCTCAGCGAGGGGCTGTCATTGCCACGGAGCTGAAGAACAACAGCTACAAGTTGGCCCGGTGGACCTGCTGTGCCTTGCTGGCTGGATCTGAGTACCTCAAGCTTGGGTGAGATTCCTGTGCAGGAGCTGGCAGCTGATCTTGTGAAAGGAAGGGTCTGGGTAGGGAGGTTGACCCTCCCCTCCCCATGTACTGGACAATTGACTGGCAGAGATAAATCCAGGGGTGGGGTAGAGATGGAGGGGTCAGTTAGGAGACAAATGCCAAACAGCAGGCATGCTGAATGGAGTCCTGAACTAGGGCAATGGTGTCAATGAAATCCAGAACTGAGGACTCAGAAGACGATGTTTTCCCTTTCCCTTGAAAATAGCAGTGGACTGCCGGGTGCGGTGGCTCACGCCTGTAATCCTAGCACTTTAGGAGGCCCAGGCTGGCAGATCACGAGGTCAGCAGATCAAGACCATCCTGGCTAACACGATGAAACCCTGTCTCAACTAAAAATACAAAAAATTAGCCGGGCGTAGTGGCGGGCGCCTGTAGCCCCAGCTACTCAGGAGGCTGAGGCAGGAGAATGGTGTGAACCCGGGAGGCGGAGCTTGCAGTGAGCCAAGATGGCGCCACTGCACTCCAGCCTGGGCGACAGAGCTAGACTCCGTCTCAAAAAAAAAAAAAGAAAAAATAGCAGTGGACCAGGTATCACCATTTAATTGACATTTGATCCCAAGTGTTGCTGTCTCTGTGCTGCCCTGCTCTGACCACTGATAACCCTTCCCCCGTTAGTTATGTGTCTCGGTACCACGTGAAAGACTCCTCACGCCACGTCATCCTGGGCACCCAGCAGTTCAAGCCAAATGAGTTTGCCAGCCAGATCAACCTGAGCGTGGAGAATGCCTGGGGCATTTTACGCTGCGTCATCGACATCTGCATGAAGCTGGAGGAGGGCAAATACCTCATCCTCAAGGACCCCAACAAGCAGGTCATCCGTGTCTACAGCCTCCCTGATGGCACCTTCAGCTCTGATGAAGACGAGGAGGAAGAGGAGGAGGAGGAAGAGGAAGAAGAAGGTGTGTAGCAGCCCACTTTCTGAGGTCTGGAGTGATCTGTGGGCTAGCACGGGAGCAAGCTCTGTAGCCATTGTGATCTTTAACCTTGATAAAACTTCGAGAATTCCCTGAGACTTAAGTATGAAGAAGCATTCACTTTGGTTCCAAGAGCTTCTTCCAGAGCCTTTAGATCACATCAAGTGGTTGGGGAGGATAGCGGTGTTTTAGAGAAGCGGCTGGACTGTGGCAGAGGTAGAGGAAGATGAGGGAAGTCCCAGATTGAAGCCGGTGGTCTAGAGGGAAAAGCTCCGCTCCGGGTTAAATAGCCTGAAAGTTGTCTCTCCTGCTCCACCAGCTGGTGACTGAAGGAAATACCTGCCCAGCCCTGTGAGCATCTGAAAGGCTTAACTTCGGAATGGAAGTGTTGAAAACTCACGCACAGTCCAGCAGAGGTTCAGAAAGGAAAGTGAACGTCATATCACACAACCTGGCTCATTTCTCTTACATTTTTTGTGTCTTTCAGAGGAAGAAACTTAAACCAGTGATGTGGAGCTGGAGTTTGTCCTTCCACCGAGACTACGAGGGCCTTTGATGCTTAGTGGAATGTGTGTCTAACTTGCTCTCTGACATTTAGCAGATGAAATAAAATATACATCTGTTTAGTCTTTCCCTCATCGTCTGCCTGCATTAACGATTTACAGTTGTTTCTTCAAAGATTCCTGGCAGAGTGGGCATGAGATTCAGCAATTTCTATGTGGAATTCAGAATCTGGGTGTCCTCATTTGTTATAAGAAGTCCATTTCCACAAGCATGAGTGCCTGCTGGCTGTGTGAAGAGCCAACTGTTGCTTTTGGAGAGTTCACTGTGAGAAGCTGGAGTGCAGAACACTAGTACAGTGTGAAGCAGGGTGTGGATGAGGTGGGGCTGCTGCGCCTGAGGGAGGCTGCCACAGAGGGCTTGATGGATGTCCCACTGGGTGATTGTGTAATGGTTTATGAATTGTTTTTAAGCTTGGCTTGGGCTGGTGACACTCTCAGGCCTGTCCCTACAAAGCATTGTGTCATAAGAGCTCTGGATGTTGAGGATATGTAACCTTTTTTTTTTTTTTTTTTTTTTTTTTTTGAGACAGAATCTCACTTTGTTGCCCAGGCTGGAGTGCAGTAGCATGATCTCGGCTCACTGCAACCTCCACCTCCCAGGTTCAAGCGATCCTCCTGCCTCAGTCCCTCAGTAGCTGGGATTACAGGCATGCACCACTATGCCTGGCTAATTTTTGTATTTTTAGTAGAGATGGGGTTTCGCCATATGGGCCAGGATGGTCTCGAACTCCTGACCTCAGGTGATCTACCCGCCTTGGCCTCCCAAAGTGCTGGGATTACGGGCGTGAGCCACCGCACCCAGCCGAGGATATGTAAACTTCTATGTAAGTGGACACTGTTCTGTTCTGGACACTTGATGGAGTAATTACCCTGCCAGGTATTAATGCTGAGCTTTCTGTAGTATCTAAGCCTCATACAGAACTGTGATGCTGGCAGGAGCAGTACCATTGTAGAGGTGAGGAAACGCATGGTGGCTCAAACCTCTAATCCCAACACTTTGAGAGGCTGAGGCAGAAGGATCACTTTAGCCTAGAAGTTTGAGACTAGCCTGGGCAACACAGGGAGACCAGGGCCTGTCTCTACAAAAAAATAAATTATTAGCCAGTCATGATGCTTCCACCTGTGGTCCCAGCTACTCAGGAGGCTGAGGTGGGAGGATTGCTTGAGCCCAGGAGTTCAAGGCTGCAGTGAGCTATGATCACACCACTGCACTACAGCCTAAGTGACAGAAGGAGACCCTTTATCAAAAAAAAAGGCCAGGTGCAGTGGCTCATGCCTGTAATCCCAGCACTTTGGGAGGCCGAGGTGGGTGGATTACTTGAGGTCAGGAGTTCGAAACCAGCCTGAGCAACATAGCAAAACCCCGTCTCTACTAAAAATACAAAACAGCCAGGCATGGTGGCACACGCCTGTAATTCCAGCTACTTGGGAGGCTGAGGCTGGAGATTGACTTGAACCCAGGAGGTGGAGGTTGCAGTGAACTGAGATCACACCACTGCACTCCAATTTGGATGACAGAGACTGTCTCAAAAAAAGCTCAGCATTTCTAAAGTTACAGGTTTGTTTTTTTTTTTAAAGTAGCTTGAAAAAACACAAAATTAATTTTAATGAATCGAACCTCGGCAAGCAAAAGGTTTCTTGAACTGTGTTAGAAGCAGTGGAGAGAAAAAGTGCACTTGGGGAGTTTTCAATGTGAATACAGAGTGTTAAAAAAACAGATTAAAGTGGTGTGACTAGTGCCGGGGGTTTCCAGGTTGGACCAGTATTCACCAAATTGCCTCTTGCAAACCATGGCCCTATCCAACAGGATTAACAGAAGCAAGTGGAAGTGACTCAAGCTCATTCCCTGAAAATACTTTGCATCAGTTTCCACTGCCTTTTTTTTTTTTTGAGACGGAGTCTTGCTCTGTTGCCCAGACTGGAGTGCAGTGGCGCAATCTCAGGCACTGCAAGCTCCGCCTCCTGCGTTCACGCCATTCTCGTGCCTCGGCCTCCCGAGTAGCTGTCCACTGCTTTTATCCTGCATGGGGCTACCAAGTTGACTGCTGCAGTAATCCTACATTCAGAAACTCCCAATAGCATCCTGTTGCTTACAATCTAGGTTCAGCCTACTCGTAGGGCCCTACCATACTTGATGAATTCTGTTTAATTTCCCACTACTGTATTCACCACATAAGACCAGCAATTATTTTAGGAACTTGCTTGCCAGCACCCATTCTCATAATCTTCACAACCACTAAGAAACAGACATCCCCAAATTGCATGACTATCAAAACATCTCATATGCCCCATAAATATATACACATATGCCCCCAAAAATTTTTTTGAAAAATTGGCCAGGGGCCATGGCGCACACTTGTAATCCCTAGCACTTTGGGAGGCTGAAGCAGGATCGCTTGAGCCTGGAAGGTCAGGGCTGCAGTGAGCCATGATTGTGTCACTGCACTCCAGCCTGGGTGACAGTGAGACTGTCTCAAAAAGAAGAAATAAGACATCCCTACTTTATTTTTGGCAAAGTATTTTGCCTGACCTCTCTGGTTCTAATGCTTATTCAACAAATGCTTAAACTTCCGTATGTCAGATACTGGACAATTTCTGCTCTGAGGGAGCTTTTCTCTGATGTTGACACAGACTGAAGAAAGTAAATGACATTCGGCCAGGCGCGGTGGCTCACGCCTGTAATCCCAGCACTTTGGGAGGCCGAGGCGGGCGGATCACGAGGTCAGGATATCGAGACCATCCTGGCTAACACAGTGAAACCCCGTCTCTACTAAAAATACAAAAAATTAGCCAGGCGTGGTGGCGGGCGCCTGTAGTCCCAGCTACTAGGGAGGCTGGGGCAGAAAAATGGCGTGAACCTGGGAGGTGGAGCTTGCAGTGAGCCGAGATCGCGCCACTGCACTCCACCTGGGCGACAGAGCGAGACTCCGTCTCAAAAAAAAAAAGAAAGAAAGAAAGTAAATGACATTCTTTGGTAGGTACTTGTAGGCCTGAGAGGTCAGGAAAATTTTTCTAAGGAGTCCCCAGCTACGATTTTTAATTCAAAGAATCTCCAGCCATGCAAAGCTGCAAGCTCGCAGTTCTTTCCACCTGCCCTTCCCCCAAGAACACTCAGCCCCATTTCACTGGACTTTGAAGGTTCCTACACTGACTTCGTATTTCTCCCCATGTAAATCTCATGCAGGGGCCACATGCCACCCCTGGGAAGCCAACCTTGATCATCCAGTTCACATTATCTTCCTCCTGCCATTTATCTTGCCTCCACTGAGTTTTAATTCCAGGCTCCCACTTCCTGTGATTGTAAACATATCCCTTCATCCCTATGTCTCCATTTGACCAGTCAGCTACCAAATGTCGGAAACAATGCCTTGCCCACCTCTCCTGTTTGGTGGAAGACTAGGACAGTCGTGTATGTTACTTGGTAAGCAGTACACTGAGTCACTGTAGCAAACGCTTGTTAATTGGCTTATCGGTCCTGGCTCCACCACGCTGGTTTCCAGTCCCACAAAACTGGGTAGGCCAACTAGTTTTAGCGTTTGGCTACATTCATGGAATATGAGAGCTAGGATTAGCTCCAAAAATCACGTGCTCCCCTCCCTCCGTGTAGACAGGCACATTTTAAAACGAAGGACCCCGTTCCCCATCCCGGATCGCCAGACCTTCCACCCTCTCGGGTGCGCGCTAGCCCCAGGCCCCTCTGCCAGCCCCCGGAGCAGCGCACGCAGCACGTGCGCCCCTCTCCCGCGCGGGTCCGGAGCAGGCAGCCTGCCAGCTGGTCCCGGCGTGCCGCGCGCCGCGCACGTGACCCCGCCCCCTGCCATTGGTCCGGGCGCGAGGGGCGGAGCCGCCGCGGAGCAAGCGAGCCAAGCGCGGCCTCATTAGACCACGGGTTGCAGCCGGAGCGGCTGGGAGGTTCGCGCGCTTCTCAGGGGTCGGTCGGAGGCGGGGAGGCCGGAGCTGCGGGCGTAGGGACCTGGTGGCTCCTGAAGCGCACGCGGGCGGGCGGCAGGTGTGCGCGGCATCCCTATCACGTGGCCGAAGAGCCTGGGGCGCGCGGACCCTGGCAGGGGGCGGGGCGCACGCAGGCCACACCCCCTTCAGGCTCCCACCCAGGCGCTGGAGAGGGGCCAAGGCCTCTGGAAGGTCCAACCTGGAGGGTGGTTCAAAGGGGTGTTGGGCACCCTCAAATTAGGGGAAAATTGGGGAGTACTCTCTCCTTCCCCAGGGTGGAGGTGACTACAATCATAAGCAGGGAGCCGGTGCCCCTGAGGAAGGAGACCCTGAGGGAGATAAGATGGAGGGGCTCGGGATTCCGGGGAGCCCCAGGTCCCAGCTTGAAACGGTGGAGTCCGGGCAAATGAGCTCTGAGGACGGCTTCTGAGCCTGGCCGTGACCCAGATTGCAGTGAGAGTTCCCGCAGGCCCCGCCTCTTTCTGGGCCTCGTGTCTCCCAGCCGCCGGGCCGGGTGCGAGGCCTTACCCCTCTGATCTGCTGCAGGATGGGCCTCTCCGCTGCGGCCCCGTTGTGGGGTCCCCCGGGGCTGCTCCTGGCCATCGCCCTGCACCCAGCGCTGTCGGTGCCCCCGCGCCGGGACTACTGCGTGCTGGGCGCTGGGCCCGCGGGCCTGCAGATGGCCTACTTCCTGCAGCGCGCTGGACGCGACTACGCAGTGTTCGAGCGGGCCCCGCGGCCCGGCAGCTTCTTCACACGCTACCCGCGGCACCGCAAGCTCATCAGCATCAACAAGCGGTACACGGGCAAGGCTAACGCCGAGTTCAATCTCCGCCACGACTGGAACTCTCTGCTCAGCCACGACCCCCGGCTGCTCTTCAGACACTACTCGCGTGCCTACTTCCCCGACGCCCGCGACATGGTGCGCTACCTGGGTGACTTCGCGGACACACTGGGGCTCCGTGTCCAGTACAACACCACCATCGCCCACGTCACTCTGGACAAGGACCGACAGGCCTGGAATGGCCACTACTTCATCCTAACTGACCAGAAGGGCCAGGTGCATCAGTGCAGGTAAGGCCGGTGCCAGAGCTCACCTGCGGAAGCTGGGACCTTCCCCACACAAACCACACACCTTGATTGGCCAGTAGGTATGGGAGGAATGGACGAAAAAGGGTATTTCGCTTTTTTTTTTTTTAAGATGGAGTCTCACTCTGTCGCCCAGGCTGGAGTGCAATGGCACGAGCTCAGCTCACTGCAACCTCCGCCTCTCTAGTTCAAGCGATTCTCCTGCCTCAGCCTCCCCAGTAGCTGGGATTACAGGCACGCACCACCACACCCGGCTAATTTTTTTATATTTTTGGTGGAGATGAGATTTCACGACGTTGGCCAGGCTGGTCTCGAACTCCTGACCTCAGGAGATCCACCCACCTCAGCCTCCCCAAATGCTGGGATTACAGGTATGAGCCACCGCACCCAGCCTTCAATTCTATTTTTGAAACCACTCTGTGATCAAAGCATTCTTCTGCAAGCGGGCAGGATCCAAGTCCTCAGCTGCCCTCCCCTGGATGGCGATCCTCACCAATGGAAGGAGCAGGACTTTGGAATCAAGCCTATCTGTGTTTAGACTCTGGCTCTGCTGCCTTTAGGAGCTCTCAAGCCATGGGCCTGCAGGGCCTGTGCCTCCTCACCTGTAAAGCAGGCCACATACCACCTCCAGGTTGCTTGGAGGAGTCAGAAAGATGGTGCACAGATACACTTAGTACAGGGCCTGGTACAGAATTACTGCTCAGTGGATAGATGTATCTGTCAGAGGACTCAGAAAGGGGAAAGTAGAAGTCAGGTTTCATTTCATCACCAACAGTCATACCTGGTCTGACTGCTATGTGCAAAGCTAGGTGAATTCTCCATTTCTCATACTGTCATCTTCTCCTCTCTCACAGGGCAAATTTAACCCCCAGTACAGTGCTAGCGAAAATACTGTGAGCTCAGGGAGAGGCAAGGGCAGAGCCTCTCAAGTGCACTGGGATGAGGGTGTAAACAGATGAATGAATGAAAAATGAATGAATGAATGTCCTATTTTCTTTTAGGGGCCAGCAGTTGGAGCCAGGCAGGTGGGTGGGTGGGTCCAGGGAGTGGTTTTCACTTAGTGGTCTTATAGCTAAGAGACTAAGCCATCTTTCCTCTGTCCCCGCCTGCAGCGTCCTCCTTGTAGCCACTGGTTTATCAGTCCCCAACCAGGTTGACTTCCCTGGCTCCGAATATGCAGAGGGTTACGAGTCCGTGTCCGTGGACCCTGAGGACTTTGTAGGCCAGAATGTGCTGATCCTGGGTCGTGGGAACTCGGCCTTTGAGACGGCAGAGAACATCTTGGGTGTCACAAACTTTATCCATATGCTCAGCCGCTCCCGGGTCCGTCTGTCCTGGGCCACCCACTACGTTGGAGACCTCAGGTAGGCCACATCCCCGCATGTGTGTTCTGTGCTGGGAGCCCAGAGTGTGGAAAGAGCCTCCCCAACCCTCCCCTCCCCTTCCTGACCCCAGCTGCACTGCCCAGCTGTCCTCTGAGTCTCTCTCCCCTGCATTCTCTGTGGGCCTAGAGCCATCAACAATGGCCTGCTGGATACCTACCAGCTGAAGTCCCTGGACGGGCTGCTCGAGTCTGACCTGACGGATCTGGCCATCCTGAAGGACAGCAAAGGCAAGTTCCATGTCACCCCGAAATTCTTCCTGGAAGAAGCCAGCACCAACCAGAGTGCCGACTCCATCACCCTCCCCCAGGACGACAATGACAACTTTGCCATGCGCGTGCCCTATGACCGGGTAATCCGCTGCCTGGGCTGGAACTTTGACTTCTCCATTTTCAATAAGTGAGTTCCATGCGGAAGGAGGTGGGCTCTCCTAGCAAACCCTCCTGACCCCTCCCTAGGGGAACAGGGTGGCTGTTCAGTAGGCTGGCGACAGAGCTCTCAGGACAGCACCCAAAGAATGGATGTGAGTGCTGCCTGATTTCCCTCCAGGACATGAGCTCTGACCATTGAGGGTCCCAGGTGGCCCCGAGGCCCTTGGTCCTGGAGCAACACCAGCAGATCTTCATCAGCATTGGGAGCCTCCACCTGTGAGTTGGAAAGGCCGGCTCAGAGAGAATACAGAGGGGAATTTGCTCGAAGGCAATATAGCATAGTGGCTGAGAGGACAGGTGCCGGAATTGTCCTGAGATTCTCTGCTTGCCAAATCTGTGACCTCGGCGAAAGTTATTTAACCACGCTGTGGCCCAGTATTCTCATGTCTAAAATGGGATTCAAAGTTTGTGTCTCATATGGTTATTGCGAGGATTAACATAAGAATATGCTTGGAGGCTGGGTGCGGTGGCTCACACCTGTAATCCCAGCACTTGGGGAGGCCAAGACAGGTGGATCACTTGAGGTTAGGAGTTCGAGACCAGCCTGGCCAACATGGTGAAACCCCATCTCTACTAAAAATACAAAAATTTAACCAAGCGTGGTGGTGGGTGCCTGTAATCCCAGCTACTCAGGAGGCTGAGGTGGGAGAATTGCTGGAACCTGGGAAGCGGAAGTTGCAGTGAGCCGAGATCACGCCACTGCACTCCAGCCTGGGTGACGAGACTCTTATCTCAAAAAAAAAAAAAAAAAAAGACAAATGTGTGCAGAGGCCAGGCGCAGTGGCTCATGGTCTCACACCTATAATCCCAGCACTTTGGGAGGCCAAGGCGGGCATACTACTACAGCTCAGGAGTTCAAGACTAGCCTGGACAACATGGTGAAACCCCACCTCTACAAAAAATACAAAAATTAGCCAGGTGTGCTGGCACATGCCTGTGGTCCCAGCTACTCAGGAGGGTGAGGTAGGAGGACTGCTTGAGCCCAGGAGGTTGAGGCTGTGGTGAACTAAGATCATGCCTCTGCATTCCAGCCTGGGCAACAGAGTGAGACCCTGTCTCAAAAAAAAAAAAGAGATGGCTGGTCACAGTGGCTCATGCTGTAATCTCAGCACTTTGGGAGGCTGAGGTGGGTGGATCACAAGGTTAGGAGTTCAAGACCAGCCTGACCAATGTAGTGAAACCCCGTCTCTACCAAAAATACAAAAAATTAGCCAGGCATGGTGGCACGTGCCTGTAATCCCAGCTACTCGGGAGGCTGAGGCAGGAGAATCGCCTGAACCTGGGAGGTGGAGGTTGCAGTGAGCCAAGATCGCGCCATTGTGGACTCCAGCCTAGGCGACAGTGCAAGATCTCCATCTCAAAAACAAAAGAGAGAGGAGAGAAGGAAGGAGAGAGGGGAGAAAGAAAGGAAAGAAAGTGCTGGGAGCTAGGTGCAGTGATGAGTACCTAGCTACTCGGGAGGCTGAGGCAGAAGGATCACTGGAGCCCAGGAGGTCAAGGCTACAGTGTGCTATGATCATGCCTGTGAATAGCTGCTGCACTCCAACCTGGGCAACATAATGAGACCCTATCTCTTAAAATAAAGAAAGTACTTGGCATATATTATGTGCTCAATAAAATGTTAGTTACTTAAGTTATTTATCATTGTATTTTGAAGGGCTGTTTTATGAAGCCTAGATTTTAAACATTGCTGCCGACTACCTCGGGAGGTTTGGTATCAAAGCAGCATCCAGTCTTTCACTTGTCTTCTGACCAGGGTGCAGAAAGACAAAGGAGAAGCTGGTGTGCCTGTCCAGACCCTCCTTTCCATCGGCCTCCCAAAGTGCTAGGATTACAGGCGTGAGCCACTGTGCCTGGCCTGACTTCATTTTTTGTTTGTTTGTTTGTTTGTTTGAGACAGAGTCTTACTCTGTTGCCCAGGCTGGAGTGCAATGGCATAATCTCGGCTCACTGCAACCTCTGCCTTCTAGGTTCAAGCGATTCTCCTGCCTCAGTCTCCTGAGTAGCTGAGATTACAGCCATTGCACCACCACCCCCAGCTAACTCTTTTTGTGTTTTTTCATAGCGACAGGGTTTCACCATGTTGGCCAGGCTGGTCTCGAACTCCTGACCTTGTGAGCCGCCCACCTCGGCCTCCCAAACTGCTGGGATTACAGGCGTGAGCCACCTCGCCTGGCCGACTTCATCTCTTAAATGGAGATGATAATACCCACCTCCTGGGGTCATGGTGAGGTTTAAATAAGATGAGAAATCTAAGGCACTCAGTACCAGTAATAAGTGCCACTGTAATAAGTGCCTCCTGGCTGGATGCAGTGGCTCACGCTTGTAATCCCAGCACTTTGGGAGGCCAAGGCAGACAGATCACCTAAGGTCAGGACATCGAGACCAGCCTGGCTAACGTGGTGAAACCTTGTCTCTACTAAAAATACAAAAATTAGCTGGGCATGGTGGCAGGAGCCTATAATCCCAGCTACCCAGGAGGCTCAGGCAGGATAATAGTTTGAACCCAGGAGGCAGAGGTTGCAGTGAGCCGAGATCACGCCATTGTACTCTAGCCTGGGCGACAAGAGCGAAACTCCATCTCAAAACTAACTAACTAAATAAGTGCCTCCTACATAGCAGCTATTTTCATGAACAGCCCTTTCCACTGACAGGTCCCTCAGACTTAACTCGGGAAATGCATTCGGCAAGAAGTACCCGCTGATTCGAGCTAGCTACGAATCCAAAGGAAGCCGGGGTCTGTTTATCCTGGGTACCGCCAGCCACTCGGTGGACTACCGGAAATCTGCTGGGGGCTTCATCCACGGATTCCGATACACAGGTGAGCCCAGCTGAGAAGGCAGAACTGTCCCCACACAGAACCACTCTCAGCATCCCAGGGTTTATAAATCTACTCCTATGTCCAGAAACATTAGGGGATTGCTTGTCAGTAGCTCATTGTCATAAATTGTCTTGGGGAAGTGACAACAGGTTTTTGTGGTCTGACGACATGTTTAGGAAAGTATCAGATAAAGTGTAAAAGTCCACGCCTGTAGTCCTAGCTACTTGGGAGGCTGAGGCAGGAGGATCCCTTGAGTCCAGGAAGTCAAGGTTGCAGTGAGCCATGATGATGCCACTGCACTCCAGCCTGGGTGACAGAGCGAGACTTGGTCTCAAAAATAAAATACAATTAAGTGTAGGCCAGGTGCAGTGGCTCATGCCTCTAATCCTAGCACTTTGGGAGGCCGAGGCAGGTGGATTGCTTCAGGCCAGGAGTTCAAGACCAGCCTGGGCAACACGGCGAAACCCTGTCTCTACTAAAAATACAAAAATTAGCCAGGTGTGGTGGTGTGTGCCTGCAGTCCCAGCTACACGGGAGGCTGAGGCAGGAGGATCGCTTGAACCCAGGAGGTGGAGGTTGCGGTGAGCTGAGATCGCACCATCGCATTTCAGCCTGGGCAACAAGAGCAAAACTCCATCTCAAAAAATATATATATATAATTGGATTATATCAGTTCTTTTTCAAAACTCTCAGTACCAAGGGTATAAATTTTCTGCTAACTTGAGAATGTTTACAAAGAAAATACTAAATTATCTTTTAAAAACGTAATTCTATTTATTGCACTAAAATAATCCCCAACCAAAAATTGATACTTGTGATTTTAGGAGTAAATGGGAAATAAAAAGGAAGTGATAGAGATGAATTCACGCATGTTGGGTGACTTCAGTGGGCTGAGCACTGAACACACGACCCTGGCAGGGCCGCCAGCACCCCGAAAGGTGGGTGTGAAATCTCCATTTTCCTCAAGAGTGTAAAACTCTGAGGCTCAGAGTTTTGGTGATTTTCTCACCATTACGGGAATTAAACTCCAAGGCCCAGGAGCTTTCCTGAAAGACACTTTCTACAAAGGTCTTCTCTTCTTTCATAGAAAGCAAACTGGTGCCCTTTCTGTGGAGAGAAGTCTAAAATGTTAGATGTGGCCAGGCGCGGTGGGTCACACCTGTCATCCCAGCACTTTGGTAGACTGAGGTGGGCGGATCACCTGAGGGCAGGAGTTCGAGACCAGCCTGGCCACTATGGTGAAATCCCATCTCTACTTAAAATACAAAATTAGCCGGGCATGGTGGCGGGCACCTGTAATCCCAACTACTCGGGATGCTGAGGCAAGAGGATCACTTGAACCTTGGAGGTGGAGGTTGCAGTGAGCCAAGCCCACACCATTGCACTCCAGCCTGGGCAAAAAGAGTGAAACTCTGTCTCAAAAATAAATACATAAATAAAAATTAGATGTTCCTGTTCCTGTGGTTAACCTTCTGAGAAGGACAGGGTGTTGGTTGAAATTCACTCAATGAGGCATACAGTATTCAGTTAGGTGAGTCTATTTCAAAGAATGGAGTCATAATCTTACAGCTGAGCTTTAAAAAATTAGTATTATTATTATTTTTTGAGACAGTGTCTTGTCCTGTTTCCCATGCTGGAGTACAATGGCGCCGTCTCGGCTCACTGCAGCCTCGACTTCCCAGACTCAAGCCATCCTCCCACCTCAGCCTTCTGAGTGGCTGGGACTTCAGCCGTGCACCACCACATCCAGCTAATTTTGTTGTTTTTATTTTTGTGTGGTAGAGACAAGTTTTCGCCATGTTGCCCAGGCTGGTCTCAAACTCCCAAGCTCAAGCGATCCACCCACCTCAGCCTCCCAAAGTGTTGGGATTACAGGCATGAGCCACCACGCCTAGCCTGAGCATCAAAAATGTGAAAATATAGGGAATTACGGGGAGTAATCTTTATATTCTGCCACTCGAAGACATTCAATATTTATATTTCTTTTTTCTTTTTAAAGACAGTAAGGCAGGCTGGGCGTGGTGGCTCATGCCTATAATCCCAGCATTTTGGGAGGCCGAGGCTGGCAGATCAGCTTAGGTCAGAAGTTCGAGACCAGCCTGACCAACATGGTGAAACCCCATCTCTACTAGAAATACAAAAATTAGCCAGGCTTGTAATTCCTATTACTTGGGAGGCTGAGGCAGGAGAATCACTTCAATCCAGGAAGTGGAGGTTGCAGTGAGCCAAGATCGTGCCACTGCGCTCCAGCCTGGGCATCAGAGTGAGACTCTGTCTCAAAAATCATAATACAAATGAAGACGGTAAGGTGGACTTTATTCCAGGTTAGAGGACTACAATAATAAGTGTAGGGACCACTGCAGAGGGGTCTTACAGTACAGGCAAAGGATTGGACTCAATTCTGGGAGTCGGTTCCTCCTGGAACCCAGGAGGCGGAGGTCGCGGTGAGCCAAGATCGCGCCACTACACTCCAGCCTGGCAACAGAGCGAGACCCTGTCTCAAAAAAATAAAATAAAAAATATTTAAAAAAAGAACTTAGAGACAGATGGATTTAGGCTGTGAAAGAGAGGGCGAAATCAAAGATTTCCGTAGGCGCGTCTCTGATGGAAACAGAGCTGTGAAGGGGGGAAGGTTTCTGGGGAAGGCTCCGTGTCGGACTTGACGTTCCTTGTGTGAGGTGGGGCCGGTGGGACTCCCACGTGCAGATGGCCTGAAGCAGGGGCAGATGGACTCTGGCCTGGAGACCAACTCCAGCTATGCTCACTCCTTTGCCTGTTGTCTTGGCCGCTTTTACACTAGGGGCGGAATTGAGCAGCATCACTGAGTCGTGTATGACCCACAAAGCAGAGAATATGGATTGTCTGGCCCTTTCCAGAAAATACCTGCTGGCCCTGCTCTAAAGGCAGCTGCCATCTCCTCCCCTCATGTGTTCACCACCTACGCGTTTGCGCTGGGCCATGGAGACCAGTGTGTATGGCGTTCTCAGGGGTCGATGAGGCCTGGGCATCCCTCCCGGTGACCAGAGATAAAATGGTAAGTGCAGCGTGCCGTTCCTCCCTCTGGCTGTTCCAGTGCGTGCTGTTCACCGGCTCCTGGAGCACCGCCACCACAGCGTCACCTGGCCCGCCACCGAGCTCCCCATCACACAGCTGACCAGCTCCATCGTGCGGCGCGTGAATGAGGCTTCTGGGCTCTACCAGATGTTCGGTGTGCTGGCCGATGTCATCCTGTTGAAGGAGTGAGTAGCCCGTCCCCACCCTACTCCCCTCGGCCCAGCTTCCCCGACGTGCCGCATAGTGCTTCTCTTCCTATTCCAGGTGTGAGGTGCCCAGTTCTTTCCTAAGATGAAGGCTGCTGTGGGGAACATGCCTGTTCTGGGGAAAAACAATGACATCAACTCTACAGACAGTCCTATGAGTGGCCATGGGCACATTAGTGAGCCTCTCTGAGCCCTTCTTCCTCATCTGCAAAATGGGGATAATTGTGCCTACCTTGCAGCAATAAAGGAAGGAGTAAAGGTCACTTGTGGAAAGTGTTTGGCATCACGTGGATGAGCAGTAGTCAGAGGCAGCCACGTGGATCTCAGAGCTCCCTCAGGCCAGGGCCTTGCCAGCCACCATCGTCAGAGTCAATTTAGTGATAAGCAGCAGATCCCAGAGGATGGACAGTTCCTGAGAAGGAAACGGTGCAGAGCACAGAGGGGTGAGGGGCGGGGGGAGACAGGTGGCAGGGAGAAGCAGGGGAGCAACCTTCAGTCGGAGGGAACAGCCCGATCCAAAGGCAGGGCGTGCTATAGCACACCAAGTTCAGGGACATGCAGGTAGTGCAGCCGCTTTCTGCACAAAACCCTCGCATCACCCTCCATGCCCCTGCCCCTCTTTTTTTTTTCTTGAGACAGTCTCGCTCTGTCATCCAGGCTGGAGTGCAGTGGTGCGATCTCTGCTCGCTGCAACATCTGCCTCCTGGGTTCAAGCACTTCTCCTGTCTCAGCCTCCTAAGTAGCTGGGATTACAGGCACCCGCCACCATGCCTGGCTAATTTTTTTTTTGACTCAGAGTCTCACTATGTCTTGCCCAGGCTGGAGTGCAGTGGTGCGATCTTGGCTCACTGCAGCCCACCTCCCAGGTTCAAGCGATTCTCGTGTCTCAGCCTCCCGAGTAGCTGGGATTACAGGCCCACGCCACCACACCTGGCTAATTTTGTATTTTTAATAGAGACTAGGTTTCACCATGTTGGCTAGGCTGGTCTCAAACTCCTGACCTCAGGTGATCCACCCGCCTTGGTCTCCCAAAGTGCTGAGATTACAGGCGTGAGTCAGCATGTCTGGCACCCCTGTCTCAACACCCCACATGCAAAACATGGGCAAGTCTTGTCACCTCTCCCTTCAGATGATGTCTGGAGCCCAACCAGCTCTCACCTGCTCTACCACCACCACCTCGGTTCCGATCACCAGGCTGTATCACCTGTACCCATACAACAGCCGCCCCACTTGGCCTGGGGTCTGTTCTCAGCACAGTAACCAGAGTGGTCCTTAGAAACCTGAGGCACGCTGATCCCAGCTCTGCTCAGTCCTCCCCAGCAACCAGCAGTGTCACCTCTCGGGCCAGACGACCCCTCACGTCTCGTCATGGGAGGCGCAGCCCTCCTTGACCTCTCAAGGCCTCCGGCCCCCTCTCCTGCTCTCTGCCTGCTGTTCACTCCCCTCAGCCACGTCGGCCTCTTCTGTTCCTTGAACACAAAGTGCTCACATACTCCTCAGGGCCTTTTCCTGACTCTTCTCTCTGCCTGGGACACTCTTTCCCCAGATATCCCATTCAGGTTACATGGAATTTTCTGGACTCTACCCCACATGTGCGTGAGAGCTGAGCTGAAAAAGTAATGTTAAGTGAGGGGTGTGCTGCTTGATTGACGCTCCTTAGATGGGGAGATACACACGCACACGCACATGCTCACCCCCGGGCTGCACCCCTCACCTCTGCCACAGCACTGAGGGCCTCCCCCGCGTTGCTGTTCTCCCAGGAATTCCACGGCCTTTGAGTACCTGGAGGAGTTCCCCATACAGATGCTGGCCCAGCTGGAGACACTCACAGGGAGGAAGGCAAAGCACGGGCTCTTTGTCATCAACATGGAATATGGCAGAAATTTCTCTGGCCCCGACAAGGACGTCTTCTTTGATGACCGGTCTGTGGGGCACACAGAAGACGCCTGGCAGTCTAACTTTCTTCATCCCGTCATCTACTACTACAGATACCTCCCCACCGGTGAGCAGGTCTCTGCCCTTCCCCAACCTGTGGGCTCCTCAGACCTCACCATCTGCAAGGTTGTCACCCACCCTGAAACCTTCACACACATGCTCAGCTGACAGGTGGGATGGCTGCGGGACTCTGCCTGGAGACCACTTGGGCAGAAGGTCCGAGAATGATGAACGATGCTTCCAGATTCTGACACATACCGTGACTGGCACAGGCCATGCGGGGAGTGTCGTGCTGTCCGCCAGGCACTGTGTAGTAAGAGGGACATGGCCCTGCTGCAAGTCTCCAGAGGAGGCTGACTGTGGTGGGGCGGGAGGGGTCTGAAGAGTAGAGGGAACTGGAGCTGGTTAACACAGTACAGAGAAACTGGGCAAAATCCCTAGGCCTTTCATTTTGTCACTGTGTGACCTTGGACCATTACTTAACCTCTCTGAGCCTCAACCTCCCCTCTGTAAAATGGGGATTACAACAGTACCTTTCTTGTAGGGTTCCATGAGGTTAAACCTGACAGTGTACACAGAATGCCAGCCACTGCGGGCACAGAGTAGCTACCGATAAATGAACAACCTCGGGAACGCACCCCCTGCTTCAGAGCTTGAAGGGCAGTCAGGTGGAAGAGGGTGGTTTGAACAGGGGTTGTTCCCAAAGGCAGAAGTCGTGTCAGCAGGTAGCAGTGATGGGTGCAGGTCTGTGGTCAGTATAAGGAGGCACTAAGAGGCTGGGCATGGTGGCTCACGACTGTAATCCCAGCACTTTGAGAGACCAAGGCAAGCGGATTATAAGGTCAGGAGTTCAAGACCAGCCTGGCCAAAATGGTGAAACCCCATCTCTAAAAAACATGAAAAAAATGCAAAAATTAGCTGGGCATGGTGGCACATGCCTGTAATCCAAGCTATTCAGGAGGCTGAGGCAGGAGAATTGCTTGAACCGGGATCCGGGAGGCAAAGGTTGCAGTGAGCCGAGATTGTACCACTGCACTCCAGCCTGGGCTACAGAGCAAGAGTGTCTCAAAAACAAACAAACAAAAAGGCCGGGCGTGGTCGCTCACACCTGTAATCCCAGCACTTTGGGAGGCCGAGGCGGGCGGATCACGAGGTCAGGAGGTCGAGACCATCCTGGCCAACATAGTGAAACCCCGTCTCTAATAAAAATACAAAAATTAGCCAGCGTGGTGGCGTGCGCTTGTAGTCCCAGCTACTAGGGAGGCTGAGGCAGGAGAATTGCTTGAACCCAGGAGGCAGAGGCTGCAGTGAGCCAAGATTGTGCCACTGCACTCTAGCCTGGGAGACAGAGCGAGACTCTGTCTCAAAAAAAAAGAAAAAGGAGGCACTAAGAGTTAAAGCTGTTCAGTGGGGGAATTGGTCACCTCCAAATTCAGGTTTCCCAGAATAGCGGTGGCCAAGTCATGACTCGATGGCCATCTGACTGGGACACCACAGAAGGGAGCCCACACCAGGGAGAAGCTGAACTAGATGACTGCTGAGACCCCTTGCCTCTATCTGAGTCTTCTCAGAGAAAGGCCAGTTTGAAAGCAGCCACAGCCAGGCGCAGTGGCTCATGCCTGTAATCCCAGCACTTTGGGAGGCTGAGGCGGGTGGGTCACCCGAGGTCAGGAGTTTGAGACCAGCCTGGCCAACATGGTAGAGACTAGAAACCCCGTCTCTACTAAAAATGTAAAATATGAGCTGGGTGTGGTGGCGGGCACTTGTAATCCCAGCTACTCTGGAGGCAGAGGCACAAGAATCGCTTGAACCCAGGAGGGAGAGGTTGTGGTGAGCCTAAATTGTGCCACTGCATGACAGCCTGGGCAATAGAGCGAGACTGTCTCCAACAAATAATAATAAAAAATAAAAAGCAGCCACAGTAGATCTCAGTCCATGTGAGTCTTAGGGAAACGCCGGCCTCAACATTATTAGTTTCAGCACTGCCTTCCGAAACCACAAGGGAAAAGCCTAGTTCCTCTTCCTCATGGCAGCCTTTCAAATATCTGCAGGTGGCTCTTGAACAGGCTGACCACAGCCCAGCATGGGAGGCTGTCGGGAAAGCCGAGCACGAGCGAATGAGGGAAGTGTTTGGGCTGTGCGGGATCCGTGCTGTGTCAGCCCGAGGAGGGGAAGCCCAGCCTCACAGCTCTGACATGGCCCCCTCTCTCCTCCCCACAGAACAGGAGGTGAGGTTCCGCCCTGCACACTGGCCCCTGCCTCGGCCCACGGCCATCCATCACATCGTGGAAGACTTCTTAACAGACTGGACTGCCCCTATCGGGCACATCCTACCTCTGAGGCGCTTCCTGGAGAACTGTTTGGACACCGATTTGCGAAGCTTCTATGCAGGTAACTTAAGCTCCCAGAAAGACAAAGGGTCTGAGCTCCAGGTTGAAGAAAGGTCGCAGAGACCCAAGCCCCGTGGAGTTTCAGGACCCATATCTGGAAATCCAAACCCCAGACTACTGTTCCCGACAATGCCGTGGGCTAAATTACAACTCATCTAAAAATAAGGGATAATATGTCTTCTTTTTTTTTTTTTTTTTTTGTGAGATGGAGTCTCACTGTGTTGCCCAGGCTGGAGTGTAGTGGCACAATCTCAGCTCACTACAATGTCCGCCTCCCGGGTTCAAGCGATTCTCCTGCCTCAGCCTCCCAAGAAGCTGGGACTACAGGCACATGCCACCATGCCCAACTAATTTTTTTATTTTTTAGTAGAGATGAGGTTTCACCATATTGGCCAGGCTGGTCTCGAACTGACCTCGTGATCCGCCTGCCTCAGCCTCCTGAAGTGTTGGGATTACAAGTGTGAGCCACTGCACCCAGCCGATAATATGTCTTTTCAAAAGGATTAGCAGGGCCAGGCGCCATGGGAAGGCGCCAGGGCCAGGTGTGGGTGGGAAGACAGAGCTGGAGCAGGATGGGAGGCCTGTTTAGAGACACTCCAATAAAGCTTGGATCTCAGTAGGGAAGCTGGGAGCCAAAACCCTCCAAAGGAGGAGATAGATGACATGCATGGTTTTGGCCCTAGATAGAGTGGGAGAGAAAAATCTCTGAAAATATTCAACCAGTAGGCCCCACTTGTGTAAATTTGGGGCCAAACTTCATGAGATCATTGAGCTGTAGAAATCACAGAAGCAAATGCACACCTTCTCAAGAAATACACTTTTAGGCCAGGTGCAGTGGCTCACGCCTGTAATCTCAGCACTTTGGGAGGCCGAGGTGGGTGGATCACCTGAGGTCAGGAGTTCGAGACCAGCCCTGGCCAACATGGTGAAACCCCATTTCTACTAAAAGTACAAAAATTAGCTGGGGGCGGTGGTGGGTGCCTGTAATCCCAGCTACCTACTCGGGAGGCTGAGGCAGGAGAATCGCTTGAACCTGGAAGGCGGATGTTGCAGTGAGCCGAGATCATGCCACTGCACTCCAGCCTGGGCAACAGAGCGAGACTCCGTCTCAAAACCAACAACAACAAAAATGCCAGGGTGTGTGAGGGAGTGAATTCCCACCCTGAGTTGTGGGTCCCACCAATGCATGGTCCCAGGCCCTTTAGCCTCCTGTCTCCCACTTTCTAGACACTGTTTGACTGTACAGGCCACTGTGTGCTGCTGCCTTGGACTGGAGAGAATCCCCCCAGCAGAAGGCCAGCTGGCATAGTGGCAGCCGTCCCTCCGTTACTGCAGCTGATGTGCAGCTGCTAGTGCTGGCCCCAGATTCTGCTGAGCATCTGAGCCCCCTGCAGAAGGGATGATGTTGTCAGAAGGTGGTGCCTGCCAAACAGCCACCTTGCTGCCCTCCCAGTCTTCCCGCTGTCCTCTTGCTCATCTGCTCTCTTACCCACTTGGAGAGGCTTGCCATGGCCTGGCCTCCCAGGGGCCTCCGTGCTAAGAGTCAGAAATAAACAGGAAGTCATATTTCTGGAGCACCTTTCAGCCTGGTCACCCATGGAAGCCTCACGACATCCTTTGTACTGTGCCCATTTTTCACTTGAGATAGAGGGGCTCAGGGAGGCAAGAAGGCTCGCTCAGAGTTACAGAAGGACTCCAGCCCATTCCTGACACTCCGTCTGCCCTTGTCTCTAACTCTCTCAAAAGGCTGAGCCCATATCTGTGTCAGCTCTTCTGTTTGTTTAAAGTCTTATAAGTACTTGGCTAAATGACTTTTTCTCACTGTATTAGTCTGTTCTCACATTGCTATAAAGAAATACCTGAGACTATAATTTATAAAGAAACAGGTTTAATTGGCTCACAGTTCTGCAGGCTGTATGGACGCATGGCAGCATCTATTTCTGGATGCTGGATCACGCCTGTAATCCCAGCACTTTGGGAGGCCGAGAAAGGCAGATAACTTGAGGTCAGGAGTTCAAGACAAGCCAGGCCAACATGGTGAAACCCTCTCCCTACTTAAAAAACACAAAAATTAGCTGAGCGTGGTGGCGGGCACCTGTAGTCTCAGCTACTGGGGAGGCTGAGGCAGGAGAGTCACTTGAACCCAGAAGGCAGAGGTTGTAGTGAGCTGGGATCGTGCCACTGTACTCCAGCCTGCCTGGGCAACAGAGGGAGATTCTGCCTCAAGAAAAAAAAAGAAAAAGAAACCACTCCTGTGATGCAGTCACCTCCCAGCAGTCCCACCTCCAGCATTAGAGATTGCATTTCAACATGAGATTTGGGCGGGGACACAGACCCAAACTATGTCACCCACCTTCCCTACCTTCATTCTTATTCCCACAAGGAACTCCCAGACCTAGTGGTTGTTCCTTTCAGTAGCTTCTCTCTTTGCATGGCTTCTTTTGGTTGTTTCTTCATATTTCTTTTTCTTTCTTTTTTTTTTTCGAGACAGAGTCTCTGTCACCCAGGCTGGAGTGCAGTGGCACGATCTTGGCTCACTGCAACCTCCGCCTCCTGGATTCGAGTGATTCTCCTGCCTCAGCCTCCCGAGTAGCTGGGATTACAGGTGTTTGTCACCACGCCTGGCTAATTTTTGTATTTTTACTAGAGACGGGGTTTCTTTCTCATTATGTTGGCCAGGCTGGTCTCGAAGTCCTAACCTCAGGCAATCCACCCACCTCGGCCTCCCAGAGTTGTGGGATTAAGGCATGAGCCACCACGCCCAGCCGTTTCTTCATATTTCTACATGATAAGTATCCACAGCTATCTTATGATTGACCAAATTTGATTCATGCACCAGCTTTCTGTTGTGGGACAGATGAGGATATACCCGTTTTTCTTTATCCCCCACACTGTTTAGATCAGAACTTTGCACATGGTATTTGCAACTCAAACGTTGTTGAGGGACTGCGTCTTTGCAGGCAGATCTGAGCTCACAGTGGAACTGACCACTGAGTTCCCAGCCGCACCAGGCCGAGGGTCTGCTCATGAAGGTCGGAGCCCCGCCCCCAGTGTGGTCGCCTGCAGAACCTGGTGCTCAGCCCTGATGTCTGGGAGCTGAGGCATTGCTGTGGTTTGCTTTTATTTTGGAGCCTTGTTCTTCCAGAGTGTCAAGGCAGCCCCCTGCCCTGGAGCCTCGTGGAGGGTCATGATTCATCCAACTCAGGTTGGACGTGAGATGCCCAGAAAGGTCAGCTCCCAGTTTCAAGGGATGGAAGATACCAGGCAAGGCTTGCAGTGAAGCCCCCACACCTGGCATTGGCAGCTCCCCTTTCTGCACCCCTCCCCACACGTCCCAGCCTGGCTCATTCTCCTCATTTTGCTTTTGTGTAGAGTCCTGCTTCCTGTTCGCCCTCACGCGCCAGAAGTTGCCACCCTTTTGCCAGCAGGGGTACCTGAGGATGCAGGGACTCGTGAGTACTGAGAGCCTTCGGCAGCACAGAGTGGAGAGCAGGCTCCTGCGGGACTATGCCCCCACAGGCAGGCGCCTGGAGGACAGCAGCCAGCAGCTTGGCGACCAAGAGCCACTAGGTTCCCCACTGGCTCCAGGGCCTCTGGCTCAGTCCCTCGATAGCAACAAAGAGGAGCTCTGACTGTCCCTTCCTAGGCTGTGGGCACAGTGGCCAGGCCTCCCCACCTAGGCCCGTGGTCAGTCCCTCTTTCCCCGCAACCTCACACTCCCGCCAATGCGTGATTGCCAAAGACCACTCAGATCATGGCAGTGTCTGCAGCAAAGCCACCAGACGGCACGTGAGGGCTAAAAGTCGGGGATGCAGTGGTCTCCTCCCTCCTGTCAGGGGGCAGAAGAAGGGCATCCTCTGCCAGGTGGGAGCTGCCTTCCCCAGCCCAGTTTGTCTGCAATGGAGCTGTCGCTGAGCCCCAGGCCAGCCCAGTTCTGCCCCCTCTCAAGTGCTCCTCTTCCTTCCAAGCCCCTCCTCAGATGGGCCTGCATCCCGCCTGTGGAGCGCTTCACAGGGGAAACCCATCCGCATCTTAAGGGTTTGTGGCAAGCGCTTTAAAACAAAAGCTCTGATATCCTCAACAACCACAACGGGCAGGTGGGATTGTTGCCCCAGATGACTGCTGAAGACACCAGCTGAGGGATGTCAAGTAATTCCAGGGACCCCCAGCTGGGAGTCCCCGTCTGTGTCACTTGCCACACACTGCCTCAACCTCCCCGCCCCATTTTCAGCAGGGTTTGGACTTAGCTACGGAGCCCAAGAGGGTCAGCCCTGCTTATCATCATAGGCCCAGCGGGCTGATCTCGAGCAGCGATAGGACAGCTCCCTGCAAAGCCATCTTAGCAACTTTCTCACTGAGAAGCAGGATTCAGAGCTGCTCTCCCCAGTTGCACCCCCTGACTCATCTTCCAGCTGGCTCTTCTCTCCCATCCTACTCCCTTCCGTCTCCCTGCCCTCTGCCATCCTGAACCATGCCTTGCTTCTAACCTGCCTGGTCAAGTTTTGTGAAACTTATCCTGCTGTCTCTGGGGCGGGCACCCATATGTGCTCACCATGTGTAAGGTGACATTTCCTAATGCCTTTGTGTGATAATGATGATGAATTTGGTTCCTAGTCTCTTCTTCATTGCCCTTCCTCACCAGCAGTCTGCACTTTCCCATCAGGCGTCTTAGTCTCATTTGTAAGTGCATAAGATAATCACAGTGATTTTTCAAAGCCCAGGATCATAAGTGATTGCTTTTTCACTGGTTCTTACTAACTCTTCATGTATCCACTCAGAATTCCAAGGACAATCCCAGCACTCTGGGAGGCCCAGGCAGGTGGATCACCTGAGGTCAGGAGTTTGAGACCAGCCTGACCAACATGGAGAAACCCTATCTCTACTAAAAATACAAAATTAGCCAGGCGTGGTAGCACATGTCTATAATCCCAGCTACTGGAGAGGCTGAGGCAGGAGAATCACTTAAACCCGGGAGGCAGAGGTTGCAGTGAGCCGAGATTGCACCATTGCACTCCAGCCTAGGTAACAAGAGGGAAACTCCGTCTCAAAAAATAAATTAATTAAATTAAATTAAAATAAAGTATGCGCTGGGTACAGTTTCTTACACCTGTAATCCCAGCACTTTGGGAGGCCAAAGTGGGCCGATCACCTGAGCTCAGGAATTCGAGACCAGCCTGGCCAACATAGCAAAACCTTGTGTCTACTAAAGGTAAAAAAATTAGCTGGGCATGGTGGAGCATGCCTGTCATCCCAGCTACTTGGGAAGCTGAGGCAGGAGAATTGCTTGAACCTGGGAGGTGGAGGTTGCAGTGAGCAGAGACCGAGCCACTGTACTCCAGCCTAGGTGACAAAGCAAGACCCGCAGTGAAGCCCCCACACCCCATCTCAAAAAAATAAAAAATAAAAAAGAACAAAGTATGCTACAACAAAAGTGAAAAGAGAAAAAGAATTCCAAGAACCCAGCCTTTCTGGATCCAAAGCTCTTTCATGGGGACGTCCTCTTCCCCTCTTGGCTAGATCCAGACTTTTTATTTTTCTTTTTTTTTTTTTGCAATGGATTTTGCTCTTGTCACCCAGGCTGGAGTGCAATGGCACGATGTCGGCTCACTGCAACTTCTGCCTCCCGGGTCTAAACAATTCTCTTGCCTCAACCTCCCAAGTAGCTGGGATTACAAGCGCCTGCCACCACACCCAGCTAATTTTTGTATTTTTAGTAGAGACGGGGTTTCACCACATTGGCCAGGCTGGTCTCGAACTCCTGACCTCAGGTGATCCGCCTGTCTTGGCCTCCTAAAGTGTTGGGATTACAGGCATGAGCCACCGCGCCCGGCCCAGTCCAGACTTTTTAACTACCTGGCCCCACTGCAGACACAGTTCCCTCCAGTCCTTCCCAGAGTTACAAGAAGAGGACTCCAGTAGCCTTATTCTGTCAGGGACGAATTGTTTACCCCATGATAATGTAGGATATCATAAATTCTTCTTCAAAGGTTTTAGCCTGTAATTTGTTAAGTACAATGAGTTCTGAGATCCTCTCCAAAGAACCAATGTATCAGTATGTTCAGCTCACCTGTTCTTTGTTCTTCATTTTAAATTTTAATTTCCTCATTCTTTATGTCTCCTTGCCCCTAGTTTCAGTAAACAATCCCCTCCTAGCCTCTGTCACCTGCTCTGACCTGAGTCACCTTTAGTCACCTGGTCCGTAACCGTCTTTCCTGTCGAAACTTCTCACCCCACCACTCTGGCTTATACCCCTGCTCTCTTTAAAATAGCCAATTGGAATTAGCTTAGATTGTGCGGTCCAACCCTAGCCCATAGGGGAACAACACAGCAGTAGGGGGTACCTGCATCAGGGATAAGAACCCATTCCTCTCCCTTGTTCAGGTGTGCTCTCGCCATTGCACCATCCACGAGACGCACCCTTGTATAGAAGTAAAATTGCCTTGCTGAGAAAATGTATGTTTGAGTGCTATTTCTTTTGTGGCACTGAAAATTTATTTCTAACACATTTGGGGTCTCATTCGGGATTCCCATTCTCCTCTGAGGAGGGTCTAGACCTCTCCCATGAGGAGGCACGTCCCACTGCCTTGTTGCGGTGGCCACAGGGGTAAGGAATCGAGACTCACCAGTGTGACGAATAAACCTATACTCTCAGCAAGGCGGAAAGAAATGGGCTGGCAACCTGGAGGAAAGGATCCTCATGTACCACAGCGACCAAGTAACTCTGTGCAGAGACCAAGCTAAGAAACATCGCAGGGGTGACAAAGTATTTCCTTGGTGGTCAGGATATTCTGGGGGTTGAAAGTGTGCGTGAATGCAAGGAGCCTCC
The DNA here is from genome assembly GCF_029281585.2 of Gorilla gorilla gorilla. NCBI lineage: Eukaryota > Metazoa > Chordata > Mammalia > Primates > Hominidae > Gorilla > Gorilla gorilla. The sequence continues at coordinate 34,482,600 of NC_086018.1, read as the reverse complement.
AGCAGGTGGGGCTAAAGGATAGGCGAGACATCTCCAACAGGGGAGATTGAGCTTAACCAGGACCCAAGGTGGGAAATGCCCCAAGTAAGGTAAGAGATAAAAAGGAGAAAGCTAGCAACAGTAATATTCCCCCTAAGAATCCCCTAGGCCTAATGTTAAAATGTTAGAAGGATAATGAAAGGACCAAAAACAAAAGCAGCTGCTGTCCCAGACCCTTCTCCTATCTCTGATGTCCCGTTTCTTACAACCCTGCCTCTTGAGAATCGTCCCAAGAGCCCACTCACTACCGACCTAAGTACCCTTCCCTTAAAGGACTTCAACATGAGATAAAGCAATGTAAAAAAAAAAATTCAGAATTTCCCTTTCCCCTCTTCTCGGGGGAAGAAAGAGACATGATCCATAGAGCTGCTATGGGAGCCTAGGAACACCAACACCCTCCTGGCCAAAACGTTCCTACAGCAGATCAAAAAACTCCCACCCAAGACTCCCAGTGGGACAATAACAACGCAGCCCACCGAGAAAATATGCAGGACCTTAAGGAACTGATAATAAAGAGGATTAAAGCATCAGTACCCCGAGGCTGGGTGCGGTGGCTCACGCCTGTAATCCCAGCACTTTGGGAGGCCGAGGCGGGCGGATCACAAGGTCAGGAGATCAAGACCATCCTGGCCAACACAGTGAAACCCCGTCTCTACTAAAAAATACAAAAGAATTAGCTGGGCATAGTGGCAGGCGCCTTTAGTCCCAGCTACTCAGGAGGCTGAGGCAGGAGAATGGCGTGAACCCAGAAGGCGGAGCTTGCAGTGAGCCGAGATCACGCCACTGCACTCCAGCACTCTAGCCTGGGCGACAGAGCAAGGATCCGTCTCAAAAAAAAAAAAAAAATTGGTACCCCAAACTCAGTATCTTACCCGAATATTTGATATACAGCAAGGGAAAGATGAAGGGCCTATAGAATTTTTAGATAGATTAAAGGAACAAATGAGAAAATACACTGGTCTAGGTCTCAAGGATCCTCTTGGGCAGGGAATGTTAAAACTTCATTTTGTCACTAACAGTTGGCCAGATATTAACAAGAAATTACAAAAGAGAACTGGAAAGATAAACCTATAGAAGAGCTTCTAAGAGAAGCCCAAAAGGTATATATAAGAAAAGATGATGAAAAACAAAAGCAGAAGGCAAAAATTCTGCTGTCCACCATACAACAAAGTACCCAGGGGGCCAGAACCTATAAAGAACCTAGACTGAGGGCGGGGCGTGGCGGCTCACGCCTGTAATCCCAGCACTTTGGGAGGCCAAGGCGGGCGGATCACGAGGTCAGGAGACCAAGACCATCCTGGCTAACACGGTGAAACCCCGTCTCTACTAAAAAAAAGCAGCCGGGCATGGTGGTGGGCGCCTGTAGTCCCAGCTACTCGGGAGGCTGAGGCAGGAGAATGGCATGAACCCAGGAGGCGGAGGTTGCAGTGAGCCAAGATCGCGCCACTACACTCCAGCCTGGGCAACAAGAGCGAGACTCTGTCTCAAAAAAAAAAAAAAAAAAAAAAAAGAACCTAGACCCCCACTCTCCAGGCAATATATAGAGTATGAAAGAGTAAAGCCAGGAGACTCAAAAGTAAAGAAAAAAAAACTTAGAGGAGAGAGAAAGACTGACAGAACAGACAGAGTCAAAGAGAGAGAGACAGAGGCAAAAAGGGAAAGAGAGGCAGAGAGAAAGGCAAAGAGAGAGAGACAGAGGCAAAAAGGGAAAGAGAGGCAGAGAGAAAGGCAAAGGGAGAGAGAGTCAAAGAGGAAGAGAGGCAGAGAGAAAGGCAAAGGGAGAGAGAGTCAAAGAGGAAGAGAGGCAGAGAGAAAGGCAAAGAGAGAGAGTGAGAGAAAAAGAGGCAGAGAGGGAGAGGCAAAGGGAGAGAAAGGGGACAAAATAAATGTTTCAGATTAAAAATAGGTCACTTCAAAAGAAAATGTCCCAAATTGGAAAAAGAACAAAAGTCATATATAAAAGCAAATCAGCTAATATTAAATTTCTGTTTATTCCAGAGGCAGGAACAAACCTATTAGAGAGATTTAATGCTAAAATTTGGCTTAGGCCTCTATATTAATCAGGGAAGATTCCTCCCCTCCCTAAACTTGCTCCCCACCACAGACAAAGAACTCATTCATCCCAAGGTATGGTCAAAAGACGACAATCGAGGAAAGTTACAGATTACTCAGTTTCGTGTTAAATTACAAACCCCTGGGGAAGTAGTAAAGAGAAAGCAATGTATCCTATTCCTTTCAAAGCCGAGGTAAATTTAAAACCTATAATTGATAATTGAAGGTCTTCTCCGTGATGGACTTCTTAAACCCTGTATGTCTCCCTATAACATTCCAATACTGCCTGTAAAGACGCCAGACAGGTCATACCGGTTAGTGCAAGACCTTAGAGCTTTTTTTTTTTTTTTTTTGAGACGGAGTCTTGCTCTTTCGCCCAGGCCAGAGTGCAGTGGCACTATCTCGGCTCACTGCAAGCTCCGCCTCCCGGGTTCACGCCATTCTCCTGCCCAGCCTCCCAAGTAGCTGGGGCTACAGGCGTCCACCACCACACCTGGCTAATTTTTGTATTTTTAGTAGAGATGGGGTTTCACAATGTTGGCCAGGCTGGTCTTGAACTCCTGACCTCAAGTGAACTGCCCGCCTTGGCCTCCCAAAGTGCTGGGATTACAGGTGTGAGCCACCACGCCTGGCACCATGTTTGTTTTTTTAAAAAGCTGATCACCACCCACTAAATTAATTTTGCAAACCCACTGACGTCCATATCCTGCAGTTTGAAAAACACTGCAATAAATATTGGTAAGAGGTAGGAGAAGTTTTACCCTTAGCCCAGGCTGCCAGTCCCGGCTTCCTTCCCTTTGCCTCTCAGCTGTGCCCTGAGCCTGCTTGTGACTAAGCCAGACCCAGGCCAGCTCAGCTCTAGCTGGACAGGGGAGCCACCATGTGGCTGAGAGCCCTTTTGTAGCGCGCCGAGAGCTCAGCCTTCTCTGTGTCTCTCAGGCTTTCCCTGCAGGAGTCATCAGGCAGCAATGATGTGGATTCTGTCTCTACTGCAACCCTCAGCCCAACTATGAGAAAGGCATTCTTCCCATTGCTCAGATGAGAAGCCTGAGGCCGATCAGGGTGAAGTGACTATGGGATAAGGACAAACAGGACTGGTCCTCCTGTGAAATTCAGAATGTGAATTAGGCAGGAAAATTGGCTCTCTAGAAAATACTGTGGAAGTGCTGAATAGGATTGATAGGTGGCCGTGGAAAAGAAAGTGCTAGAGACACAGAAAACCGATACAAAAATGGACAGGGCGGCCAGGCGCGGTGGCTCACGCCTGTTATCCCAGCACTTTGGGAAGCCGAGGCGAGCGATAACTTAAGGTCAGGAGTTCGAGACCAGCCTGGCCAACATGGTGAAATCCAGTCTGTACCAAAAATATAAAAAATTAGCCAGGTGTGGTGGTGCTCGCCTGTAATCTCAAGTACTTGGGGGGCTGAGGCAGGAGAATCGCTCCACCTGGAGGTGGAGGTTGCCGTGAGCCAAGATCATGCCACTGCACTCCAGCCTAGCTACAGAGCAAGACTCCGTCTCAAAAAAAAAAAAAAAAGAAAAGAAAAAAAAAGAAAAGAGGCTGGGTGCAGTGGCTCACGCATGTAATTCCAGCACTTTGGGAGGCCCAGGTGGGCAGATCATGAGGTGAATAGATCGAGACCATCCTAGCCAACATGGTGAAACTCCGTCTGTACTAAAAATATAAAAATTAGCTGGGCGTGGTGAGGCACGCCTGTAGTCCCAGCTACTGGGGAGGCAGAGGGAGAAGAATCCCTTGAACCCAGGAGGCAGAGGTTGCAGTGAGCCAAGATCGCGCCACTGCACTCCAGCCTGGGCAACAAGAGCGAGACTCTGTCTCAAAAAAAAAAAAAAAAAAAAGTTTGATCAACAATTTGGAAACTGCCTGTTCTTTTAAAAAGGCTCTTTCAGCTGCTGCTAATCCAAGTGTATATTCAGGACAACTTGAATCTCTGCTCCGAGTTGCAGTCTTCGAACTTAACCCAAAAAAAATCCCTGCTTAAATTAGGCTCGCCTCAGTTTTCATTTGTTTTCCTTTAGGTGGACACAGACGAGGGCCACTTAAAGGATGGCCCCTAAACTCCCGGTTGAGTTCTTTTACATATAAAGGGCATCATGCCTTTGAGGAGCTTAGCTTTACATATTAAACGGAGAAACAGAACCTGTCAACATCTGTAGGAAGTGGCCAGCGCCAGTTATAAACAGGAGGCCAGGCAAGGTGGCTCACGCCTGTAATCGCAGCACTTTGGGAGGCTGAAGCGGGCGGATCACTTGAGCTCAGGAGTTCCAGACCAGCCTGGCCAACATGGCGAAACCCCGTCTCTACTAAAAATACAAAAATCAGCCCGGCGTGGTGGCACGCGCCTGTAATCCCAGCTACCTGGAAGGCTGAGGCAGGAAAATCACTTGAACCCGGGATTTGGATGTTGCAGTGAGCGGAGATCGCGCCACTGCACTCGAGCCGGGGAGACAGAGCGAGACTCTGTCATTAATAAATAAATATATGTAAATAAAATAAAGCAACAAGAGTTTGCAAAATCCAAAACCACGGGGACTTCTCAACTGCCTTTTCTCCCTTAAGTACCCTCCATTGCTACCCCTGCTCCATCACCTCCTCTTCCGGTCCCTCCTCTAGGGCCTGCCCACCCCTTCCGTTTCCGCCCCGCCCCCGCCTTCGCCCAGACCAGGGCCTGCCCGCCTCTTCCAATCCGTTCCCCGACGGCCTGCCCATTGCTTCCGGTCCCTAGCTGAGGCCCCGCCCCTTCAACTGTGCCTCAGCCCGCCATTCCCATTGGCGGAAAATCCCAGACGCCCCTCAAATTGGAGAGGGACAGGTTGGGCGCTGTGGCTCACGCCCGTAATCACAACACTCTGGGAAGCCGAGGCGGGCGGATCACGAGGTCAAAAGATCGAGACCGTCCTGGCCAACATGGTGAAACCCCGTCTCTATTAAAAATAAAAAAATTAGCTGGGCGTGGTAGCGCGCGCCTCTAGTCGGGAGGCTGAGGCATGAGAATCGCTTGAACCCGGAAGGCGGAGGTTGCCGTGAGCCGAGATCGCGCCACTGCACCCCAGCCTGGCAACAGAGCGAGACTCTGGCTCAAAAAAAAAAAGAAAGAACTGGAGAGGGACGCTCTTCCGCTGCCTGTCCCCGGAAGTGACGTTATGTACGTCCCCCCCCCCCGAGGAAGTGACGACAGGCGTGCCCTTGACAGGCAGGGAGGGCTAGGCTGTGCATCCCTCCGCTCGCATTGCAGGGAGGTAGGAGCCCTGTGGGGGTGGCTCGAGGTGGTGTCGCGGCTGAGGCATGCCGCGAGCGCGTTCCTGCGCAGGCTGGCGGCCGGGCGGGCGGGGGGATCTAGCTCGCCGGAGAGCCAGGGTCCCTGGTGGTGTCCGATTTTTCCCAGTTCCCTCCACACATGTCCCTTCTTTATTGGTTCCCTCCAGTACATGTCTCTTCGTTTTTGGTTCCTCTCACACTCTTAGTTCCTCCTTGAATTGTTGGGTTTCATCTTTTCAGACGACCCTGGGTTCCAGTGTTGGCTGTCATTTAATAGCGGGGTTACTTTGGGCATGTCACTTAACTTACTTGAGCCTCGGATTCCTTCCCTTATTTGCAGTGTGGGCAGTACAATAGCAACTTCCTCAAAGTTGCTGTAGGAAGACCAATAATGTGTGTAAGGTACTTGGTCCTTACATACATTATTAAATCTGTTGGTTTCTTCCTCTCATTCTTCCGTTGTAATCTAAATCCCAATTTCTTTTTGGTTGTGAAGCCAGTTTTCCTGTCCTTCTGGTTTGCCTAGCTATTCCTTCCCTTTGATTCTCATTGCTTCCTCACTTCCACGCTACAAATCTTACATATTATTTCCTTGCATTTTTGCTTCCAACTCTGCCTCTTCCTGAGCCCCGAGTACTCCCCAAATCTCTTTCTTTTTCTAGTGTGTCGACTTCCTTTTGTGTGCCCCAGTTCTTCTGCCTCTTTCCCTCACAGATGGCTCAGCGACTTCTTCTGAGGAGGTTCCTGGCCTCTGTCATCTCCAGGAAGCCCTCTCAGGGTCAGTGGCCACCCCTCACTTCCAGAGCCCTGCAGACCCCACAATGCAGTCCTGGTGGCCTGACTGTAACACCCAACCCAGCCCGGACAATATACACCACGAGGATCTCCTTGACAACCTTTAATATCCAGGATGGACCTGACTTTCAAGACCGAGTGGTGAACAGTGAGACACCAGTGGTTGTGGATTTCCATGCACAGTGAGTATTGGGGGTCCACAGAAGACTAGGGTCCTACTTGTTCAAGTATTTATTGAATGCCTGCTGTGTCCCACGGCCATGTTCTATGCTGCTCATATGTAGACTCAATATACAGACTGGTAAGGCCCAGTCCCTGCCCTCAAGGGGAATGCAGTCTGGTGGAAGACAGACAAGTGAACAGTCTGCAAAGCTGACTGTTAGTGCTGGGAAACACATTTTCTGTTTCTCAATCCCCAGAAAGCTCAGCGTCATCTTCAGCATGGACCAGAGTTGGAAAAATATGACTGTCACCTTGCTTTTGGTGTATACCAGTTCCTGGCCCTGCAGATAAACTGATGTTAACATCTTGCCATGAAAACTGCAAGAAGGGCTGGCAAAAAGTTATCAGTGTCGGCCGGGTGCGGTGGCTCATGCCTGTAATCCCAGCACTTTGGGAGGCCAAGGCGGGCAGATCACCTGAGGTCAGGAGTTCAAGACCAGTCTGGCCAACATGGTGATACCCTGTCTCTATTAAAAATACAAAATTAGCTGGGCGTGGTGGTGTGTGCCTGTAATCCCAGCTACTAGGGAGGCTGAGGCAGGAGAATCACTTGAACCTAAGAGGTGGTGGTTGTAGTGAGCTGAAGATCGCGCCATTGCACTCCAGCCTGGGCAAAAAGAGTGAAATTCTGTCTCAAAAAAAAAAAAAAAGTTATCGGTGTCACTACCGTGGTGCCCAAGCATACAGGGCATAGGAAGGAGTTTCCTTTCAGTGCTGTCTGAGTTTGCTTTAGAGATATTTAAGTCCCTCTGGCCTTCCGAATTTTAGCCTGGGCCTTTTGATTTCTAGACCTTTGGGGCCTGGCTAGACACCCAACTACACAAAAGCTGGACAAAGCCCTGTGAATGAGGCATCCTGGGAGAAACCAGTGTAGCATAAGTTAAAAATTCAGGGGCCTTCAGGTCGGACGCAGTGGCTCACACCTGTAATCCCAGCACTTTCGGAGGCTGAGGCAGGTGGATTACCTGAGGTCAGGAGTTTGAGACCTGCCCAGCCAACATAGTGAAACCCCATCTCTACCAAAAATACAAAAATTAATCGGGCGTGGTGGCGGGCACCTGTAATCCCAGCTACCCAAGAGGCTGAGGCAGGAGAATCGCTTGAACCTGGGAGGTGGAGGTTGCAGTGAGCTGAGATCGCGCCATTGCACTCCAGCCTGGGTGACAGAGGGAAACTCCATCTCAAAAAAAAAAAAAAGAAATTGAAGGGCCTTCTAGTCAGGTCTCTGACAGATTGTTTCGCTGGCTTTCCAGTTGTTTCTCTGACTCACCCTGTGGCCTTGGGCAGGCCACTTGATATCTTTGTGCTCCCTTTCTTCACTTGTAATAGGAGATAAGGTCTTGCACACTGGGTTTTTCAGTGTTATGAGTTGTTTTTGTTTTTCTTCTTTTAGAAACAAGGTCTCACCCTGTCACCCAGGCTAGAATGTAGAGTGCAGTGGTGCGATCACGGCTCACTGCAGTCTCTACCTCCTGATCTCAAGCAATCCTCCCACCTTGGCCTCCCAAAGTGCTAGGATTACAGGCATGAACCACTGCGCCAGGCCTGAGGGTTTTTTTTTCCTTTTTTGTTTTTGAGACGGAGTCTCATTCTGTCACCCATGCTGGACTGCAGTGGCTCAATCAGCTCACTGCAACCTCCATCTCCCGAGTTAAAACAATTTTCCTGCCTCAGCCTCCCAAGTAGTTGGGACTACCACCCAGATAATTTTTTTGTATTTTTAGTAGAGACGGGGTTTCACCATATTGGCCTGGCTGGTCTCTCAAACTCCTGACCACAGATGATTCTCTCCCGCCTTGGCCTCCCAAAGTGCTAGGATTACAGGTGTGAGCCATTACGCCCGGCCTATTTTTCAGCATTTAAAACCGTCAGGCCTGGCTGGGTGCCGTGTGCACTACCACACCTGCTACTCAGGAGGCTGAGGCAGGAGAATTGCTTGAACCCAGGAGGCGGAAGTTGCAGTGAGCTGAGATCGCGCCATTGCACTCCAGCCTGGGCAACAGAGTGAGACTCCATCTCAAAAATAAATAAGTAAGTGCTCAGAATAAAATAGGAGTTGTCAGCCAGGGGTTTGTGAAAGGTGGAACTGTCTTGGCCTCCTGGTGTAGTGAGCATTCCAGAGAGGGCTTCCGAAATGAACAATAAATGGGATAATGCCTCATTTTGTTCAGTAAGGAAGTGGGGTGGTGTGAGTTGTTCATTCAGTGCCAGGCACTTTCCTTGGTGCCACATACATAGAGATGACAGCACCAGGCCTGTCCTGGATGAGCTTCCCCAGCGAGAGGGGAATGCCTATGATCAGGGCAGTGATAGTGGTCAACTCAGGGGCTGTGGGATCAGAGTAGCCTGTGGGTGAAATAAAACACTTTCTCTTTTTTTTTGAGACAGAGTCTCTGTCGCCCAGGCTGGAGTGCAGTGGCACAATCTCAGCTCACTTCAACCTCTGCCTCCCAGGTTAAAGTGATTCTCCTGCCTCAGCCTTCCTAGAAGCTGGGATTACAGGCGCACACCACCACTCCTGGCTAATCTTTGTATTTTTAGTAGAGACGAGGTTTTACCATGTTGGCCAGGCTGATCTTGAACTCCTGACCTCAGGTGATCCGCCTGCCTCGGCCTCCCAAAGTACTGGAATTATAGGCGTGGGTCACCGCACCCGGCCAAAGAAAACACTTTCAACACAGCTTTGGGTTGTGATCGATCCCAGCTGTGCTTCTCTAATCTTGCACAGGTTTCTTAACTCGTATGGGCTTCAGTTTCTTTGGAAGTTGTGTTCTCTTTGCAGAGTTGAGGGGTGTGTTTGGTAAAAGCAGAGAAAGTGAGCCAGGGACTGGTGCGTTGTAGACGCTCCAGGCCATTGGTTCCCCTCCTTTTAGTTCTGAGTCCACGTGGTGTTTGAAATATCCCCACAGCTTCCAATGCATGTTTACCCACATTGCCTTAGTTGATCTCTCCTAATAGCTTTGAGAGCCATAATCTCTCTTTTTCAGATGAAGAAACTAGGGCCCAGGCCGGGCGCGGTGGCTCATGCCTGTAATCCCAGCACTTTGGGAGGCCGAGACAGGCGGATCATGAGGTCAGGAGATCGAGACCATCCTGGCTAACACGGTGAAACCCCGTCTCTACTAAAAAATACAAAAAATTAGCCGGGCGTGTTGGCAGGCGCCTGTAGTCCCAGCTACTCAGGAAGCTGAGGCAGGAGAATGGCGTAAACCAGGGAGGCGGAGCTTGCAGTGAGCCTAGATCGCGCCACTGCACTCCAGCCTGGGGGATAGAGCGAGACTCCGTCTCAAAAAAAAAAAAAAAAAAAAAAAAAGAAACTAGGGCCCCAGAATAATCGGCTGGTTGGTGAGGAGCCTCTGTTTGAACCTTTTAACTTCCAATCCCATATCCTTTTATATGACAGTATATTTATCTGAGATATACTGAAATGAGTCACTTTTATTATAAGTCTTCTGATGAGGCCTGTATTTTAAAAGTCTGGGATCTGTGAAGATTTCCCATGTGCAGAATCTCCTGGCATTACCATTTGGTGTGTTAATTTTTAAACATGGTAAACAGAGATAATAAGGGCAAAAGATTCCTTGGAAAGGTGCAGGTCTGGGAAGCCAGTAGGGGATGCTGAGCGCTCTTTTGACTGACTGGATGCTTCCTTTCTCGCCTTTTGAGGTGGTGTGGACCCTGCAAGATCCTGGGGCCGAGGTTAGAGAAGATGGTGGCCAAGCAGCACGGGAAGGTGGTGATGGCCAAGGTGGATATTGATGACCACACAGACCTCGCCATTGAGTATGAGGTATGGATTGACAGGGAGTTGCCACAGGGCAGCCAGTATAGGAGGTGTTAGGCCCAGGGATAGCTGGTGTAGGAGGTATCTTGGGGAGCACAGATAGCCAGTAAGCAAGGTGTCTTGGTTTTTCCAGAGCTTTTTTTTTTTTTTTTTTTTTTGAGACAGAGTCTCTCACTGTCACCTGGGCTAGAGTGCAATGGCATGATCTCGGCTCATTGCAACCTCTGCCTCCCGGATTCACGCGATTCTCCTGCCTCAGCCTCCCAAGTAGCTGGGACTACAGGCGCACACCACCATGCCCAGCTAATTTTTTGTATTTTTAGTAGAGACAGGGTATCACCATGTTGGCCAGACTGGTCTGGAACTCCTGACCTTATGATCCACCCACCTTGGCCTCCCAAAGTGCTGGGATTACAGGCGTGAGCCACTGCGCCCAGCCGGTTTTTTGAGAGCTTTTAAGAGCTCGGAGCACTTTGCAGAGGTGGTTCTTGATCCTCTGAGCCACCTGTCTCTCTTCACCACCTTTAGGAAGTAGATCGTATGACCCAGAAACACCAGGTCATTCACTTAGTCTCAGACATTGGTGCATTCCTTTATTCATCTACCCACATGTTCAGTGAGCAGTCATTTGGGAGCTCGATGTGCCAAGCATTTGTGATTCTGACACAAGATGAGATCTTGTCTCCAAGCAAGATCTCCTAGTCTAGCAGGAGAGAACAGCAGGTAGAAAGATCATCTCAATATAGAAGTGCTAAAAGAAGAGGCGCATAAAGGAAGAAGGGACTGTTTGCTTGTGGGGGAGCTGGAGGGGACAGGGAATGCTTCACGTTGGAGAGAACCTCTGAGCTGAGCCATGAAGGATGCGCAGAGGAGGAGGAAGGGCTGAGGAAACAGCGTGCACAAAGACATGGAGTCGTCTCACTTGGTTGGTTGGTTTGTCTGTTTATTCAGCAGATATTTGAGAGTCCCTCAAGTGCTAGGTAGTGTTACTTGGTGTTGAGGATAAGGCAGTGAACAAAACTGACAAAATCTCTGCCTCCATGAAGTCTACATTCTAGTATTTTAAATCAAGGGTCAGCAAACTTTTTCTCTAAAGGACTGGTTGGTATTGGAAGCATTGCAGGGCAGTGGTCTCTGCTACAACCATTCAGCTGTGCTCATAGCCGAAAGCAGCCATAGACACTATACAAACAAATGGGCATGGCTGTGTTACAATAAAACTTTATTTACAAAAACAAGCAGTAGGCTGTATTGGGCCTGTGAACTATAGTTTACTGACCCCTGTTTTAGATAATAAGTTCAATGGAGAAAAATACATCAGGAAGAGAGGATGGGAGTACTGCGTATGAGGCAGGGTTTCTGTTTTTTCGAGACGGAGTTTTGCTCTTGTTGCTCAAGCTGGAGTGCAGTGGCACAATCTCGGCTCACTGCAACCTCTTCCTCCCGGGTTCAAGCAGTTCTCCTGTCCCAGCCTCCAGAGTAGCTGAGATTACAGGCACGCGCCACCACGCCCGGCTAATTTTTTGTATTTTTAGTAGAAATGAGGTTTCACCATGTTAGCCAGGCTGGTCTTGATCTCCTGAGCTCGGGTGACCCACCTACCTTGGCCTCCCAAAGTGCTGGAATTACAGGCATAAGCACCGCGCCTGGCGGGTTTCTTTTTTAAAGGGTGGGCTAGGGTGGATCTCCCTGAGAAGCTGACCTTTGAGCAAAAACAGGAAGGGAGTGACTGAAGCATGTGGGTCTTTGGAAGAACCATTCAGGCAAAGCAAAAGCCCTGAGGTCTGATGAGCCTGGGTTGCTTACAGACCAGCAGGGGCCAGGTGCCTGGAAGTGTCTGGGTTGGGGGCTTCCTCTGGGCCTTGGAGACCACTACCTGGAGAAAGGGGAGAGGCCCACTTTGTCTGGGTGGCCAGAGTGAAGGGCCGACTACGGAGCTGGGGAAAGCAGACTGCAGCCGGATTGGGAGGGTCTCTGGATAGCCATGCTGAAGGTAGTGCTGTTACAGAGCCGAGGGCGCTCCTGGCAGCCTCTGGGCCCAACCTGGCTCACAGACACTTTTAGTCTGGCACTCGAAGTATTTTAAAGTAATAGGAACCAGATGCTGATATTCGAAACTCAGATTTCATGTGAAAATCTCGATATCTGATTTTCTTGAAATATCTTAACCTGGCTGGAGTGAGCCTTCACCCCTCCCTCCTTCCTCCTCCAGGTAACAAGTGAATGAAAGAGGCCGCTGTATTCCTCAGAGTATACAAGTCCAGGTTTCACTCTTACTAGACCAGCTCAGATAGAGGCCCCCATCCCTGAACCAGTCCCCTGCGGCAAGAAATGGGTGGTTGGGAGCGGGGTGAGAACAGGCTGGCCGCCCCTTGAGCTACGCAGGGAGTGGGGAGTGATTACCCAAAGGAACATCAGTCTGCAATGACCAGAAGCAGGGGAGATGGAGACCAGGCAGACAAACGTGGTGGCCACTGCAGGTGACCACTGGAGCAGGCCTGCCTTGGGAGTTAGGAACTGAGGGCTGTTTACAGGGGCTGGGGGAGGGGTGAGTCACTTTTTCAAAAAGTTTGGCCACTGTTTGCTCAGTGAGGGAGGCATCTGTCTGCCCATTTGGACGCCCCTGGCTTTCCCCTGCCTGGCTATGCCTCGGGTGAGAGCCCGGGCTGGGGCTCCTAGGGCCTCCCACAGGTCACACGTGGGCTTCAGATGTCTCAGGCCTCCTGGCTCTGCCAGACACTACAGCTTCAGCCTCAGCCAATGTATTCATAACTCTTCAGCAGACACCCCCTGAGGGCCAGCCATGTGCAGGGACTATGGTAACTACTGCAGATGCAAAGAAGCCCACAGGCCCTGCGCCAGTGTCTCGTGGGGTGGCAGGAATGCCGAGGACCGTCCCCGGGAGGCTGTTGCGGGAGTGGGCACTGAAGGCCTGCGGTGAAGCCTGGGAAGTGAGAGGGAGATGCCTCCTGTGGAATCCTCTCAATCTCACCCCACACCCACCGCTCCCGCCCTGTCCACTGCCTGGGGACTGTGCTGTCACACAGAAAGGCCTCAAGGCTGCTGGGCCCACATCACTTGGTCTCAGCCGTGTTGTTTAGCCAAACCCTGGTCTGACATCATTGCAGCGTTTAGGAAGCTCCGGCCGGGGTTCTTCCTGATCCCCTCCCTCTCTCCCTCCCTTCCTTCTTTCCTTCCTTCCTCTTTTCTTTCTGAAGAGAGCCTGAGGAAGAAGTTTCCTCTGAGAGAACTACAGTGCCCCCCATGATGGCTTTCTTTAAGGCCTAAAATCCTTTTTCTTTTTTGAGATGGAGTCTCGCTCTGTCACCCAGGCTGGAGTGCAATGGCACAATCTCGGTTCACTGCAACCTCCGCTTCTCAGGTTCAAGCGATTCTCCTGCCTCAGCCTCCCGAGTAGCTGGGATTACAGGTGCCCACGACCACACCCAGCTAATTTTTGTAGTTTTAATAGAGACAAGGTTTTACCATGTTTGCCAGGCTGGTCTCAAACTCCTGACATCAGGTGATCAGCCCGCCTCGGCCTCCCAAAGTGCTAGGATTGCGGGCGTGAGCCACTACGCCTGGCCTAATTTTTGTATTTTTAGTAGAGATGGGGTTTCACCATGTTGACCAGATTGGTCTCAAACTCCTCACCTCAAGTGATTCGCCCACCTCGGCCTCCCAGAGTGCTGGCATTACAGGCATGAGCCACTGCACCCGGCCACCAAGACTGCATTTCTAACAAGCTCCCAGGTGATGCCAAGGCTGGGTGTCCTGAGCCAACATGGAGAGAAGCCAATGTTCTGAAGGCCCCATACTGACTTTTTCATTCTGAAGGCCCCGTACTGACTTTCTGGTTCTGAAGGCCCCAGACTGACTTTCTGGTTGTGAAGGCCCCAGACTGACTTTCTGTGGGGAGGAACTGCTCTTTGGAAGGCCATGTCTCATCTGCCGCTCTCAGCACAGACTGCTTGCCAGTGAGAAAGTTCATGGATAAATGTATAATGGCATGTGTCCACCATTCCAGCGCCATACAGAATCGTTCCACCGCCCTCGGTTCCCCTGTTTTCCAGCAGTTCACCTCTCCTTCCTGCCCCTCACCCCCTTAACCCCCCAGCAGTCACTGATCTCATTTTTTGTTGTTGTTCTTTTTGAGGATTTTATGTTTTTAGGGCAGTTTTAGGATCATGGCAAAATTGAGAGGAAGGGGAAGGTACAGAGACTTCTCATAAGTCCCCTGTCCTCCCGCATGCCCAGCCTCCCACACTATCAACAGCCCATACCAGGGTGGTCCATTTGTCACAACTTATGAACCTACACAGACATCATTATCCCCCAAAGCCAGAAGTTTACATCGGGGATCACTCTTGGTGTTGTGCCTTCTGTGGGTTTGGACAAATGTGTCATAGCCGGTGTCCACATTCTAGCATCATCCAGAGTCATTTCACTGCCTCCATGTCCTCTCTCCTCTGCCTGTTCATCTCTCCTTCCTCCTCCCTCCAGCCCTGGCAACTCTTGATCTTTTCACTATCTACCTAATTTTGCCAGAATGTTATGTAGTTGATTTTTTCAATAATCGTTTTTCCAAGAACCCTCTCATATCTAAAAGCTTTTACAAAGCACTTGGCATTTTGCATTTGAAGCATGAAATCCTTTAATGCGTCCCCACGTTCTTCCCCCTGCTGGGACTCAGTAGATGTCTCTCTCTTTGCTGCTGGGCAGAAGCACAACAGAGTTTGATCCCCTGGACTGCAAAGTCAAACAGATCTTGTTTCAGATCCCAGCTTTTTTTTTTTTTAGAGGGAGACTCGCTCTTTCACCCAGGTGGAGTGAAGTGGCACAATCTCGGCTTACTGCAACCTCCGCCTCCCGCGTTCAAGCAGTTCTCCTGCCTCAGCCTCCCAAAGTGCTGGAATTACAGGCGTGAGCCACCACGGTCGGCCTAATTTTCGTATTTTTGGTAGAGACGAGGTTTCACCACGTTGGCCGGCCTTGTCTCGAATTCCTGACCTCAGATGATCCGCCTTCCTCGGCCTCCCAAAGTGCTGGGATTACAGGCAGGAGCTGCCGCGGCTGGCCTACACCACATCATTTTGGAACAGTTGCTCACCCTTTGAGCCTCAGTATTCTCATTGTTAAAATGATCCTGCCCACAGCCAGGAGAGTGTGAGATAGTGTATAGAGGTGTTTATATCATTCCTGACACGAAAAAGCACCCAGCATGTGACAGCGATCTTTTCCTTTTAACTCTGCAATGAGCCGAGGAGGAGGTTGCAACATCCCGCAGCACCCAGCACTGTGCCTTTCCCTTGGTAGGCCCTTAGCTGAGTTAACAGATGGATGCCATCGGGGTGAGACAGGAGAAGACATACCAGGACACGGAGCTCAGTGGCGGTGCAGGCGAGCTGCGGGTTAGCAGAAAGAGACTGCGCACACGTACACACTTCCCCACTCCTGCCGAGTTCAGAGGGTCTTTATCCAAGGATAGGAGGTTCCAAGTGGCTTCACGGAACAGGACAGGCAACACGTCGTAGCGTATCTTTTCCTCAGCCCCTCAGTTGGCTCAGTCATTGCCTCTTTCACACTCAAAACATTCCAGAAGAATGTGCCAAGGCCCTGTGCACTTCCATGTAAGGCAGTGTTTACAGGCACCGGCACCTCCTGATGTGTGAGCCAGACACAGGAGCAGCAGAGCTTCAGCCGCCTCCTCAGGGTCGAGGGAAGTCCCATTCCAGCTCAGGTTTCCTGTGAGCCCCTAGTGTGGGGAGTGTGTGTGTGTGTGTGTGTGTGTATGTGTGTATGTGTGTATGCGTGTGTGTGTTTAAGCTCAACTTCAAAATATCCCCTTGATCAGTAATGACCAGACCTCCACTGATAGCACATCTGCTGTCTACCTGACACCAGCAGGGCCTGTGCGTGTTCAAGCATGTGTGGAGGTTTACATGAGTGAGATCATTATGCCCTTCATCTGGAGTTCTTTTTTTTTTTTTTTTTTAATATTTTTATGGAGACGACGTCTTGCTATGTTGCCCAGGCTGGTCATGAATTCCTGACCTCAAGCAGTCCTCCTGCCTTGGCCTCCCAAAGTGCTTGGGATTACAGGTGTGAGCCACTGTGCTTGTCCCTGTCTGGAGTTCTTAAGGAACGCTAAGTCCACTCTCTGAGCCTCTTCAGTGAACTTAGAGTCTTGCCGTGAAAAAAGTTAGGCCACTTCTTATACAGTGGCATAAAACATTTATTTTAATTAAAGGAATAGGACAGTGTGCAGCTGGGAGCCAGTGGCTGAGCTCTCTGCTTCTGCCAAGAGGCTCCGGCTTTGAGGCGCTCCAGCTGCCCTTGCAGACCACTAGAGGGCACCAAAGAATGCCTGGGAAGGCCCTGGTGGCTTCAGGCGCTTCCTGGAGCAAACTCTTTCGGGCCCTGCTCTGCCTGGAGACAGGGTTTGCCACCCACATCAGCCCAGGGACAGCCTTTGAAGGGGCCTGAGGCACTAACAAGGACAAGGACTGTGTCCTGTGACCTGCTGTGTTTGTCCCCAAAGTGTCCATGAGGAGTGGGGTGCAGGGCCTGCCACGTAAAGTTAGTGGGTGAGGGCGGGATGGTCTGGCCTGCGTGCCTTTCCTAACTACCATGTGCATGGTTTTTGAACATTCTAAATCTTACTGGCTTCCAAGATGGGCCATGGCAGGGCAGCACTGGGATATGTGAAGACCTGGTATGTTTGTGTGAATCTCTGCTCTTACTTTGTAGTTTAATTTGTATGTAAGAAAAGTCTGTGTTTATCTTGTTCTGTTTATTTTTATTTATTTATTTTGAGGGGGGGAACAGAGTCTTGCTCTGTCGCCCAGGCTGGAATGCAATGGCACAATCTCAGCTCAGTGCAACCTCTGCCTCCCGGGTTCAAGCGATTCTCCTGCCTCAGCCTCCCAAGTAGCTGGGACTATAGGCATGCCCCACCACGCCCAGCTAATTTTTGTATTTTTAGTAGAGACGGGGTTTCACCATGTTGGTCAGGCTGGTCTCGAACTCCTGACCTCAAGTGATCTGCCCGCTTTGGCTTCCCAAAATGCTAGGATTACAGGCGTGAGCCACAGCGACCGGCCTATCTTGTTCTGTTTAAATGGTTTTCTCAAATGCCCACAAATGCCAGGCAGGGATCCCAGGCAGCAGAGACCTCACGATGCCAGTCTGGTGGGCCACAGCCTCATCTGCGTTCCACGTAACCTATGCAGGTCCCTGAGGGAACTGAGTAAATGCTTCACAGACCAAGAATGTTGTCCTTGCCATCTGCCTGCAACCTGCTAATAAGCGTCAGGTTGTGTATGGCCAAGCCTCTCCTTTCATGCTGTCCAGTAGAAGTCCCTGAGTTTCTGGACCCTGTCACTCATCACGGCAGCAAGCTAATGTGCTCTCGTGGGGCCTGTGTTGGACTTTTCCTCGTGCCCTCTGTAGCCACTCTTTTTTGAATGCCCACTGTATGCCAGGCACAATGCCAGGTTCCTAAGCTTATTTGCTGGGCGCTGTGCTGAGCCTTTACTTGCGTTATTTCATTCAGCTTTCATGCCCTCTAATGGCAGTGCCCTTAGTATCTCCATCCTGCATCTGAGAACACTGAGGCTTAGTGACTGAGGGGCGTGCCCCAGCTCACCTGGCTGGTAGGAGCCGGATTGCGTCCGCCAGAACCTGAGCTCTGCTTTATTTATTTATTTATTTATTTATGAGACGGAGTCTCACTGTGTCACCCAGGCTGGAGTGCAGTGGTGCAATCTCCACTGACTCCAGCCTCCACCTCCCAGGTTCAAGCAATTCTCTCACCTCAGCTTCCCAAGTAGGTGGGATTACAGGTGCCTGCCACCATGCCCAACTAATTTTTGTATTTTCAGTAGAGACAGGGTTTCACCATGTTGGCCAGGCTGGTCTCAAACTCCTGACCTCAAATGATCTGCCCACCTCAGCCTCCCAAAATGCTGGGATTACAGGTGTGAGCCACTGCGCCCAGCCTGAGCTCTGCTTTATACTCAAATCTTTTTTTTTTTTTTTTTTTTTTGAGGCAGGGTCTCTGTCACCCAGGCTGGAGTGCAGTGGCACAATCACAGCTCACTGAAGCCTCAGTCTCCCAGGCTCAAGCGATCCTCCTGCCTCAGCCTCCCGAGTATGGGAGTACAGGCATGTACCACCATGCCTGGCTAATATTTTGGGGGGGTTTAGTAAACAAACGGTCTCACTATATTGCCCAAGCTGGTCTGGAACTCTTGAACTCAAGCAATCCTCCAGCCTCAGTCTCCCAGAGGGCTGAGATTATAGATATAAGCCACTGTGCCCAGCCTATACTTGAATCTTTAATGTTCGTCCCAAACCCTAAAGGTAGACATTACCCCCATTTTATGGAAAAGGACACTGAGGCTCAGAAAGGTGCTGTGACCCGGCCAAGGCCCCCTTGCTAGTGAGTGCAAAGCCAGGACTTGAACTGTCCCCCAGCTTCTGTCTCCTCCTGGGCCAGGCTTCCCCTGAGCTCCTCCCTGCCCCCAGCCCTGGCCTGCAGCTGCAAGGGTTATTTTCATCTCTCCTGTCATTCCAGCAAAACCACTGGGCCAGTGAGTCAGTCTTGTGGTTAAGGGAGGAAGGGTACTGTTGGGAGCCCGCAATGGAAGAAGTTTCTTCAGCGGGTGGCCCCCGGGCCCTGCAGTACCCCTGCACCGAGGGAAGAGCCACGTTCCTCTAGGCCTGCCCATGGCTTTGGGAAGTCAGTGCCCTGGATAAGCCACCAGCCTTCCCCACAAAGGCTCAGGAGTGGCAGTTGAGAAGTGTTCACTCCCAATTCACTTGGACCCCCTTGTCCTCTCCACCCAGGTGTCGGCGGTGCCCACTGTACTGGCCATGAAGAATGGGGATGTGGTGGACAAGTTTGTGGGCATCAAGGATGAGGATCAGTTGGAGGCCTTCCTGAAGAAGCTGATTGGCTGACAAGCAGGGATGAGTCCTGGTTCCCTTGCCCGCGTGGGACCCCAATAGAACTCAGCCCTTACATGCCAGCCCTTCCTGCCACCTCCCTCCTGTCTGGCTCCTGGGGCCTATGCTTAGAGCCCAGGCTCCAGCCCTGAGTGCTTCCGAGCTGGCGGACTGCCCAGGGGTCATCAGAGGATGGTGGTGCTGCTGCTGATCCGGGACCGCTGTCTTCCCTCCCACACGCCTTTCATCCCTCCCTCTAGGGCCTATGGCAGTTCTCCCAGGATGCGTGGCGAGAGCCTGGGCCAGCCCACAGCGTTCCTAGTCAGGCAGCCACACCTTGGTCCTCATCTCTGGTCCCTTCCAATCTGAAACCTCGTGCCTGGCTCGTCTGCCACCTACATTTCTCTTTCTAGCTGCTGTTTCGTAAAAAGAAAAAGAAAAAAGCCCAAACTAGTGAAAGTAATATCTAATTATCTCATTTTTTGTAGGTCTGTGATAAAGAACTTAGTCATCCCTTCCACCTCCTACTGTGAAGAGCAGACCCTGGGTCCCACACTGAAATCCCCTCTAGTCGCCCATTCCCACCCCCCAGGGAGCTGCCTCCCACTTCGCCTCCCAGGCAGTGGGGGCAGAAAATGATTGATGGGCTGGGGAGCCCTGGAGAGCCTCGACTCCGGAAGTCTCAAGGTGCCTCCTTCGCTCCTTAGCTGGTCCGTTGGTTTTCTGAGCAGGGGGCTGAACTGTGAACAAGTCAGACAAATAAAGCAAGGGTCTGCACCATCTGTAATGTCACATCTGTGTGGGCTCAGAGCACTTGTCACCCTTTCCCGGGGGGCTTGTCCACTGTCCCCACATCCTCCCCTAACTCCACAACACTCTCTCCAACCAGCCCTTCCTGTTCACTAACATGCTTGTCAGCAGTGGCTGCTATTCTAAGGATGCCACGTGCCAGTCCTCGTGCCCTCCTAAGGCAAGAGGCTGTTGTCCCCATTACCCCGATGTAGACACTGTGGCTCATGGGATGCAGAGCTGGGGTTTCTGTCCAGACGAGGTTGCCTCTGAAACCTGGGCTCCCACAGCTGATCCCCTTGACCCTTCTGAGGCCTCCCCAACTGACAGGGCTCCTGGCTGCCCCAGCAGGTGCTTGGCCCTGTGGGGATCAGGCTATCCTTCCCATGGGTGCCTGCAGGAACTTCTGGGCCTTGGGACCAGACAACCCCTCTTGGCCCCCAGCTCCCCTTGGCCATAGAGGAGTGTGCCAAGGGAACCAGGCTTGCCAGTCAAGAAAGCCTTCCTTCCGTCTGCCTTGCTCCTAGGGCCAAGCTGTCATTAGGGCTGGGTTGCCTGGATGAGGCCCCAGCTTCCTGTGAATCGGGTGCTTGGCAGCAGGGGCATCCTGACACCCTACTCCGTGGCCCCAGGGATGCCATGGGGCTGGTATTGCTCTGTTCTCAGAGGCTCACCCTGTTCTATTAGAACTGTCTGCATTCTCCAGGGGCCCACCCAAGGACTGCCTTGGGAAGGCTGCCGAGACCGAGGGAGGAGAGGGGCCCGTGGCCTCTGAAGGACCCCAGACCCTGGGGGCTGTCACAGGCACATGGAGGGGACAAAACCAGCAACTGGCGTCAGTGGAGACGGAAGCTGGTGGAGTGAACATCCTGCAAAGGCTAAAAGCCCTGGATAAGATGAGCAGGACCTGCCCAGACTCAGGAGGCACCTCCCAGGTACCTGGCACTGTTTTGAGGGTCTCAGCTCAGCACAGCCCCACGGGAAGGCATTGCCCTTCAGATTCCACCTGAGACCTGCCCCGAGAGGTTGAGGAGCCTTCCCCAGGTCACAAAGCCCCTGAGTGGCTGAGCTGGGATTCAAGGCCAGGCAGCCTTCCACACCCACCCCCAGGAACCACCCTCGCTGCCTCCTGTCATCTGCTAGAAGGTGGCGTGTGTGTGATCTTCATCTCACAACAGGCAACAAGGCAGGTGGTGTCAGCTCATTTGACACAGTGGGAGCGGAGCAGATCGGAGGTTGAGTAACTCTTTCAAAGACACCCAGTGAGCCCAGGGTGGGGCCAGAGCGCAATGCTGGGGCGCCTCGACTCCCGAGCCCTGGCCCTTTCCACCGGACACCACTGCCGCTCCTTAAAAGGCACCGTTCGCCACGCACTTTCTACACACATTACCTCATCGAATTCCACTCTTGTGAGGCAAGTATTCTTTCCGTATCGTAAGTGAAAAAAACAGTTCAGAGAAATCGACTTGCCCAAGGTCATGTCTGAAAAGTGATGATGCCAAATTTGAACCCAGTGGGGGTCTGGCCTCTCTGCCCGGGTGGGCGTGGAGAAGTGTGGCAGAGGCCTTGGCCAGAGGCAGGACCCGGGCGCTGCTCCAGCTCCCTCTCCTTAAAAGGTGCGTTGCCCTGCAAGGTGAGCCGGTGGCTGTGGCCATCCCAGGTTGGCAGCCTCTGCCCGTGAGGCTGATCATGCCCGTGAGTCATGCTGGCTGTGCTCACGGAATCCTCCAGGTGATCCTGTTTGACCAATTCCAGGACACTGACCTCACCGGGGATGCCGCTGGCTCTGGGCTGTCAGCCCACGGTCATTCTCTGGGTGCCACATTAAGCCCCATGACTGTGGATGGGGTTGGCAGACACCTGCTGGAAGCCTTTAGCCACCAGGTTGGGAAGCCGGGGAAAGGGGACAAAGTCGCAGGCTTCCCGAGCCTGAAGACAATCGGGGATATGGCCCCTGTATATTTTTTCTTGACACCCAGTGCACGTGGTTGCCTGCAGAGAGGCGGCAGGGGTGGAAGCTCGAGTTTGCTGGGCTGGCTGCTTGACTTCCGCGCTCCCTTGTGCCCCTCAGCTTCGCCCTACCAGGGAGCAGGTGCCAGCCCACAGAGGAGACGGAGCACCAGGGTGGGCAGTGAGACAACTGAGACACCACTCTGGGCAGGCACGCTCACCTGCAGGCAGCGCCAGCATGGCTCAGAGTGAACGTTTGGTGGCCACTCACACAGGTTCCTTCTAAATATACAGAACATGGAGCCGGGCGCGGTGGCTCATGCCTGTAATCCCAGGACTTTGGGAAGCCGAGGAGGGTGGATCACCTGAGGTCAGGAGTTCGAGACCAGCCTGGCCAACATGGCGAAACCCCGTTTCTACTAAAAATACAAAAATTTGCCGGGCGTGGCAGTGCACGCCTGTAATTGCAGCTACTCGGGAGGCTGAGGCAGGAGAATCGCTTGAATCTGGGAGGCAGAGGTTGCGGTGAGCCGAGAACACACCATTGCACTCTAGTCTGGGCAACAGAGCAAGACTCCATCTCAAAAATAATAATAATAATAACAATAAACTTGCAGAACACGGGAGAGAAACTGACCCTGTCATCAAGGAGCTTATGCCCAGAGACCTCAGAGCACAGGGCTCCGGTCATCCCTGAGCTGATGTCAGGGCAGCGTAAGGCACCTCAGGCTACCCAGCATCCCTTGTGAGGCAGAGGGAAGGGGAGGCTTGCCCAGGTCACAGCACCTTTGTAGTAGGGCTAGGATTTTAACCCGGGCTCTCACTCCAGCCTACCCTAAAGTGGAAATGAGGTAGGGCCTTTTCTACCCTGGCCTCAGGAGAGGGGAGTGAGGAGGGCCGCTGTGTTTCTGAGGAGGTAGAACTCGGGTAAGGACCTGTCAGGTCAAGAGGATGTTGACGGCGCTGCTGCCACTGCCTTCCGAGCAGTGCCTGCCCCTACCAGGGGCCAGGGCCAGCTCAACCCCCACCCCGGCCGCCTGGGGAAAGCTGCTCCAGGAAGCGAAGGTAGTTCTGGCCAAGCTGCGGAAATCCCGAATGTGTGGGCTCTGGGCAGGGAACGGCCCAGAAAACAATGTTGGGGCCGTGTCCATGAAGGGCAGGATGCTGGCGACGGTAAGGCTGCCAGGCCTGCAGCCGCAGTTCCTCTCCGATGCCTGGAACACCAGCTGCAGGCGTGACCCTTACCCTGGCCAGGGCTGGGGTCCCCGGCTCTGCAGGAAGCCTGGGCCACTGGTTGTTCCAAGGAACCTCCCTTTCCAGCCACCTCCTGGCTGCAGGCCCCCCCAGGCCCTTCCACGGTGACAGAAGTAGGGCGGGAAGAATCTGATCTGGATTCAGATCCTGCCTGTGCCACCTGCAAGTTGTGCGACCTTGGGCAGGCTGCTTTTCCATTCTGAGGCTCTGTGTTCACAGTGGTGAAATAGGCTGGCAGTGACAGCTGGCACTTAACTGAGTGCATGCTACATGAATCCTCTCACTGAGTCTCTACTGCAACCCCAACAGCAGGGACCATTGTTACCGCCATTTTACAGACAAGGAAACTGAGGCTTGGAGGGCTCAAGTAACTTGGCATGAATGGAGTTCAGAGCTCAGATTTGAACTCCGATGTGGCTGGACACGATGGCTCACGCCTGTAATCCCAGCACTTTGGGAGGCCAAGGCAGGAGGATCGTTTGAGCCTAGGAGTTCGGGACCAACCTGGGCAACATAGCAAGACCCTGTCTTTACACAAAATTTAAAAAAAAATTAGCCTGGCATGGCGGTTTGCGCCTGTAGTCCCAGCTACTTGGGAGGGTGAGGTGGGAGGATCACTTGAGCCCAGGAGTTTGAGGCTACAGTGAGCTGTGATCTCACCACTGCACTCCAGCCTGGGTGACAGAGTGAGATCTTGTTCTAAAAAATAAAAAAATAAAAAATAAATTTTATTTATTTATTTATTTTATTGTTTTTGAGATGGAATCTTGCTCAGTTGCCCAGGCTGGAGTGGAATGGCATGATCTCTGCCCACTGCAACCTCCTTCGCCTCCTGAGTTCAAGCAACTCTCCTGCCTCAGCCTCCCGAGTAGCTGGGATTACAGGCATTTGCCACCATGCCTGGTTAATTTTTGTATTTTTAGTAGAAACAGGGTTTCACCATGTTGGCCAGGCTGGTCTCAAACTCCTGACCTCAAATGATCCGCCCGCCTCAGCGTCCCAAAGTGCTGGGATTACAGGCGTGAGCCACCGTGCCCGGCCCAAAAATAAATTTTAAAAAAGGGGAAAAGAATGAACCCCAATGTCTTTAATTTCAAATTCTCTTTGTTCTTGCTCATTAGCTATACTGCTTTCCTTTTGGGACAAGGTTTTCACCATTTTGAGCCCCAGTTGCACCATCTCCAAGTTGGGGCTCATGACAGTCCCTGCAAATGAGGTCACGGCTCAGCAGGTGGAAGCACGCTGGCACCGATTGGAAGCTCCAGAAGTGTTATCTGTGTGGCTTTCTCCTTTCCCCTACCCCCAGCCACATCTTAAACAGGAAAGCTGAGGGCCTTACATTCAGCCCTGTGCCCTGGCCCTGGTCCTGGTCCCTGCCACCACCTCCTCCTGCTCTGGAGCTGGCTTGGTGGTGCCTGTGTCTCAGGCAGCCCTAGGGAGTTGGAGGCAGTGACCTCACCCTTGGAGAATGCCCACTGGAATTCACCCTGAACCTGCTCCTCTGTTCTCCATGCCTCCCAGCCACTTCTGAGCGCACTCTCACGCATACCTCTGTGGCGGCCAACGGAGCGTCTCCTGGGAGCAAGAACACTCCTGCTACACAGCTGTTAATTACCAACTGGAGGACAAGCCAGTTCTCTACCTTCAGCCAGCTTGCTGGGCGAGCTTAGGCAAGTAGCTGTCTGTCTCTGGTCTGCCCCCTACCTCAGTGTCCCAGCAAAGAAGCCATCTAGTGTCCAGCCTCTGTGCCGACACCACCAGAGGTGCCTTCTTCGACCTAACACCTGTGGAAGGAGGGACTGATTCCATTTCATACATGTGGAGACAGAAGCCCAGAGAGGTAGTGACTGTGCGTAAGGCCACACCCTGGGAAATGGGCTGAGGGTGGCTGACCCCATGCCCTGCTCCTCCTCCTCTGCCACACTGCTGCTCCCAGGAGGGTCAAAGGATCCCTACTCTCATGCCCAGAGTAGGGACCTTGATCCGCTTTTTTTTTTTTAGATGGAATTTTGCTCTTTTCCCCCAGGCTGGAGTGCAGTGGCACAATCTTGGCTCACTGCAAACTCCGCCTCTTGGATTCAAGCGATTGTCCAGCCTCAGCCTCCCGAGTAGCTGGGATTACAGGTGCCTGCCACCACGCCCAGCTAATTTTTGTATTTTTAGTAGAGATGGGGTTTCACCATGTTGGCCAGGCTGGTCTCGAACTCCTGACCTCAGGTGATCTACCCACCTCAGCCTCCCAAAGTGCTGGGATTATGGGCACGAGCCACCGCGCCGGGCGGAGCCTCTCTCTTTTATCCATCTCCCCCAACCCCCACCCCACAAGGAGGCAGGAGATTCCATTTCCTCATGATCCACTCCTGAGGCGGGAATACTCTCTCCAGGCCAAACTGGCTACCTCAGCCAGCAAGCGTCTGTGCGGAGCCCCTCTGGGCCTGCTGGGTGGTAGGAACTAGAGCAAGACACGGCCCCTGCCTTCCAGGAGTTCACAGCAAACACATGGACACATCTAAAGTCTAAATGCTACAGGAGAGATGACATTTACCACCATGGTGATAGAGTACAGACTGGCCGCAAGCCCTGAAAAGCAGCACATCTGCAAAAGGAGATTGTCGGGTAAAGCATGGGAAGGAGGTGATGCTTGAGAAAGGTTGTTTTTTGTTTTTGTTTTGAGACAGTCTAACTCTGTTGCACAGGCTGGAGTGCAGTGGTGTGATCTCGGCTCACTGCAACCTCCACCTCCCAGGTTCAAGCAATTCTCCTGCCTCAGCCTCCTGAATAGCTGGGATTGCAGGCACCTGCCACAAGGCCCAGCTAATTTTTGTATTTTTAGTAGAGACAGCGTTTCACCATGTTGGCCAGGCTGGTCTCAAACTCCTAACCTCAAATGATCCACCCACTTTGGCCTCCCAAAGTGCTGGGATTACAGGTGTGAGCCACCTTGCCGGGCCAAGAAGAGTTTTGAAGAATCGAATGGGACTCGTCCTGAGAGGCAAGCGGTGGGAAGGGTATTCCAGGCAGAAGGGAGAGCATATGCACGGCACAGAGGCAGGAAGTCCATGGTCCATCCCAGTAGGAGGCTTTGGTGGGGCCTTGGAGTCACACAGTCCTGGCTCCAATCACAGCCCTCTCCGTCACTAGCCAAGCCTCAGTTTCCTTCATCTCTGAAATGGGAGGACAGGACCCTCCTCATGGTTATGAGATCGTAAATGTAATGTCAGAACACAATGCAATTACGTGGTAAGCGCCCTATTAAACGCTTCTCTTATTGTGTGTTAGTAATGTGTATTAGTTTGCTAGGCCAGCGATCACAAAATATCACAGACTGGGTGGTTTAAACAACAGATGTTTATTTTTTCACAGTTCTGGGGCTGGAAGTCCAAAATCAAGGTGCTGGCAGGGTTGCTTTCTCCTGAAGCCTCTCTGCTTGGCTTGCGGGTGGCCACCTTCTTGCTGGGTCCTCACATGGATTTTCCTCTGGGCACACACATCCCCCAAGTCTCTCTCTCCTTTTTTTTTGTTTTGTTTTGTTTTGAGACGGAGTCTCGCTCTGTCGCCTTTTGCCCAGGCTGGAGCACAGTGGCACAATCTCAGCCCACTGCAACCTCTGCCTCCTGGGTTCAAGCGATTCTCCTGCCTCAGCCTCCTGAGTAGCTGGGACTACAGGCACCTGCCACTACACCTGGCTAATTTTTGTATTTTTAGTAGAGACGGGGTTTCACCATGTTGGCCGGGCTGGTCTCGAACTCCTGACCTCAGGTGATCCACCTGCCTTGGCCTCCCAAAATGTTGGGATTACAGGCATGAGCCACCATGCCCAGCCCAGTGCCAGTTTATGGAGGGGGACATGGAGGTACAGAGGGCTTTGGGTTATGACTCAAGGTCACACAGCTAGGAAGGAGCAGACAGGATTTAAACCTAGACAGTCTGACTCTGGGGTCCCTGCTCCTCTCCCCATGCCCTCTCCACCCTCCCACACACACAGCAGGAGCTCCCTGCACTCCACAAACACCCTTTTGCATGTCACTCAGCTCCGGTCAAACTGTTAACTTCTCCCCCATTGTCGGATACTAAGGAATTTTTCAGTTAATATTTTTCCATTATAAATGAGGTTGGAACAAACCTGTTTGAACATAAGAGGTTATTTCTTCTTTTAGATTTTATACAAGTGGGATTTCCAGGGCAAAGGGAGCATTTTATTGTCCCCGAGAGCAGGGAAGGAGTGAAACCTGAGCTGGGCCCCGCCTGCACTGCCCACCTGCCGGTTTACTTTGTGGGAGGGGAGGCTCGGCAGCAGGGATGTCCTGAGACTTGGCTCGGCGCTGCCCCACCTCCAGCCACCTCTTTGTCTCTGCCGCCTCTGCCTTAGAAAGTTCCCGGCCCCAGCCAGGCACGGTGGCTCACGCCTGTAATCCCAGCCCTTTGGGAGGCCGAGGTGGGCAGATCACGAGGTCGGGAGATTGAGACCATCCTGGCTAACACGGTGAAACCCCGTCTCTACTAAAAATACAAAAAATTAGCCGGGCGTGGTGGCGGGAGGCTGAGGCAGGAGAATGGCGTGAACCCGGGAGGTGGAGCTTGCAGTGAGCCGAGATTGCGCCACTGTACTCCAGCCTGGGTGACAGAGCAAGACTCTGTCTCCCAAAAAAACCCAAAACAAAACAAAATAAGACAAAGAAAGTTCCAGGCCCCAAATCCTGGTTTTTCTGAGATTCTGAGTTCAAAATAATGGTTCCTATAAGGATATGGTCATTTTTTATTTTATTTTATTTTTGAGATGGAGTCTCACTCTGTTACCCAGGCTGGAGTGCAGTGGCAGGATCTCAGCTCACTGCAACCTCCACCTCCCAGGTTCATGTGATTTCCCTACCTCTCAGCCTCCTGAGTAGCTGGGATTACAGGCACCTGCCACCACGCCCGGCTAATTTTTGTATTTTTAATAGACCCAGGATTTCACCATGTTGGTCAGGCTGGTCTTGAACTCCTGACCTCAGGTGATCCACCTGCCTCGGCCTCCCAAAATGCTGGGATTACAGGCGTGAGCCACCATGCCTGGCCAAGGATCTGGTTATGGTTCTGGGTCTGGGGTGGGAGCTGAGAATGTGCATTTTAAAAGCCCCGGGGATCCTGGACTACACTTTAGGAAGACTCAGATCCTAAGACAACAGCCCTCTCCAAGCCCATTCCTAGTGTACCTCTTCCCTGAGCACCCTTCCAGGCCTTTACCCTTCCCATGGGGCCAGCCACAAAGGAGGAGCACAGGCCCAGGCCAGGCGTGGAGGCTCACACCTGTAATCCCAGCACTTTGGAGACCAAGGTGGGAGGATTGCTTGGGCCCAGGAGGCCAAGGCTGCAGTGAGTCATGATTGCACCACTGCACCGCAGCCTGGGTGACAGAGCAAGACCCTACCTCAAAAATTAAAAAAAAACACACACAAACGAGGAGCCCAGAATTCTGCAAGATGAATGAATGACGTGTGTAACCTTACCAAGGACTTGTTCTGTGTCAGACCCTCTGCCTCTCTTCTCCCCAGGGAGGCCTGGATGGACCCCAGTACCTCTGCCACTTCCTGTGTGACCTTGGGCACCTCTTTGTGTCTGAGCCAGTGTGTCCTCTCTCCCCTGTGAAACAGACATATTAGTGCTTTCCCATAATTTTTTTTTTTTTTTTTGAGACGGAGTTTCGCCCTTGTTGCCCAGGCTGGAGTGCAATGGCGCGATCTCAGCTCACCACAACCTAGGCCTGTGATTCTCCTGCCTCGCCTCCCGAGTAGCTGGGATTACAGGCGCCCACCACCACGCCCGACTAATTTTGTATTTTTAGTAGAGACAGGGTTTCTCCATGTTGGTCAGGCTGGTCTGGAACTCCTGACCTCAGGTGATCCTCCCGCCTCAGCCTCCCAAAGTGCTGGGATTATAGGTGTGAGCCACTGCGCCCGGCCTGGTTTCCCATATGATTTCCCCTATTAGTAGTTCCCATCTCGAAGGGTCCCTATGATGTTGAGATAGGGAAGGAAGCTAGCAAGTTTGGAGCAGGAGAGGGAAATGGAGGCCCAGAGAGCGCAGGGGCCTTGCCTGGGCTCAGCCAGCAGCGAGAGCAGAGAATCCCAAGGTGGCCCTAAGCTCCCACTACCAGTCCTCGGTTTGCTCTTGACTGAGGCTGGCAGTGAGGTTGAGGGAGAGAAAATTATTTCTCAAAGTGGTGGTTGGGGGAGTGACCGGAACCAGTTCCCTTAGGGAGTCTCTTTCCCAAGTGTCAAATCCCTACATCTTGGAAAGCTCTTTGTTTCAACGTCTGCACTTAGTTGCCCGACTGGGGACCCCATGCAGCCTGGGAATGACCGTGAAATGGCTGCCCAGTGGGCACAGTGTTTGCTCTGCACTTGGCCCTGACCACTAAGCCACAGCCAGGCCCGCTGCAGGGCTGCAGCTCTCAGCCCACAAGAACAGGAGCCCCCGAAGGAGGGGCAGGGGCTCTGCTGGGCCAGGCCCAGGCCCTTTTTGCCCTACTCTGGCCCCACCCCCAGGGGCTGTGGGGAACAGGCAGAGAGGCCAGCTTCCTGGACAGTGGCCTGGGAGGATGAGGCAGGCGGGGAAGGAGCCGGAGCTGTTCGGGCCAGGGTAGCCTGGGAAGATGAAGTTGGTGTTTGGCTAGTGAGGCCAGGGCGCGCCCCCACACTCACTCAGGCATGCACGGCCTCTGGTGCCTCCTCTCCAGAGGATGCATTTCCCAGAACTCAGCTCCCCCCAAGTCATGACTTCAGGGTGGGAAGGCCCTCAGGGACCGGCTCCAACTGCCTGACTTGACAGAGAAGGTCCAGGGCCAGCCAAAGGAGGGGACAGGCCTGAGGTCAGCTGGTGAGTGGCCACGTCAGGAGGGGGTTCTTCAGAAACCCTGGTCGATCACTCCCTTCTCCAGCCATCGAGGAACCAAACTGTTGGCATTGTGTCTACACATCTGTCTCCCCTACCTAGCTAGAGTCCCACAAGTGGGGGCCAGCCTTCTCTCAGTTCCTGGTCCCAGGCCCAGGGCCTGGTGCAGGAGCGGCCCATGAGTCCCTGTCAAAGTGAAGCAAACTCCTACCTGGGCCTTCTTTTTTTTCTTTTTTGAGACAGAGTCTCAGTCTGTCACCCAGGCTGGAGTGCAGTGGCACGATCTCAGCTCACTGCAACATTTGCCTCCCAGGTTCAAGCGATTCTCCTGCCTCAGCCTCCTGAGTAGCTGGGACTACAGGTGTGCACCACCACACCTGGCTTATTTTTGTACTTTTAGTAGAGACGGGGTTTCACCATGTTGGCCAGGCTGGGTCTCGAACTCCTGACCTCAAGTGATCCACCCGCCTCAGCCTCCCAAAGTGCTGGGATTACAGGCGTGAGCCACCACACCTGGCCTCAATGCCCTTCTAATGTCCTTGTCCCCCATCCCTACTGTGCTGTGAGTCTAACTTTTTGGGGAATCAGAGTGTGACTTTTTAAAATCTGTTAGACCTTCTGGGCTGGAGAGCCTGTGTCCCCTTCAGGAACGCAGTAAAATACTTGGGAATAATGGGACGGGTGCAGGGGAGGTTGGAAGGTGGCGGTCCTCAGAGAATAACGTTTAGAAGTTGATCTTGGGTGACCAACCATCCTGGCTGCCTGAGACTAAAGAGATTCCTGGGACGTGGAACTCTCAGTGCTAAAATAATAATAATAATAATAATAATACACATCGGGCCGGGCATAGTGGCTCACGCCTGTAATCCCAGCATTTTGGGAGGCTGAGGCGGGCAGATCACCCGAGGTTGGGAGTTTGAGTCCAGCCTGACCAACATGAAGAAACCCCATCTCTACTAAAAATACAAAATTAGCTGGGCGTGTGGGCAACTGTAATCCCAGCTACTTGGGAGGCTGAGGCAGGAGAATTGCTTGAACCTGGGAGGTAGAGGTTGCAGTGAGCCGAGATCGCGCCATTGCACTCCAGCCTGGGCGACAAGAGCAAATCTCCGTCTCAAAAAAAAAAAAAAAAGTACACGTTGGTCACCCTGATGCCGACTCTTCCACTCATTGTGTAACCATGGGGAAGTTACTTCACCTCTAATCACTCATAGGTTTATCTGGAAGACGGGGTCCATATCCATCCTGTGTCCCTCCTGGTTGCCATGAAGCTCTGGGCAACTGAGGATGGAAGCGTTAGAATGCCCTACATCCCGGCAGATGTGAGGGTTGATGACCATCGCAGTTAGGGGTCTCTTCTCTCCCCGACCCCTACTGCCTGAAATTCATTCATTCGCCAACAAACACTGGTTCAAGATCTATATATGTGCCAGGAACTGGGTATGCATAGCTGGAAAAGAAGAGGCCAGCCTTCATGGCACTCACAACACATACATGAGCAATTAGAGCACAGGAAGAGGAATTTGGTCAACAACGAGTTTTTCATGAGCAGCTACTATATGTCAGGCATTTTACAAACATTAACTCATTCGATCCTCACAGTAACACAGTGAGGTGGGGATTATTTTACCCCCATCTTGCAGATGAAGAAATTGATGCTCAGAAAGGTTAAGTAATCACTACAAATGTCAGGAAGAAGACGCTAAGAAGTATCTCTCTGAAGGGTGAGCACGTGTCTGGGAGTGTGCAAGGAAAGGGCTTTCCAGAAAGGAGCAGCAGGTGCAGGGCTGGGAGGCACGGAACGGCAACCAGGGAACTGTAAGCTCACAGAGCCCTGTGCACTGAGCCGAGGGAGGACACTCAGGTGATGGGGAGGCTGTGAAGCGGAGTAACTGTCAACGAGTGGACGGCAAGTAGCAATTGGACAGATTTGGGTTTTTAAGGACCCGGGCTATGAAGAGAGCCTGGAGGGAGAATATGGTGGGCTGCGTCATGCTGGCAGCTTCCTCTTAGGGTTAAAGTCTTGTCTGGCCAAGAAGGGCCCAGTTAGCCAAACACTTCCAATGGATCCAAGGCTCATGTTTACCGAGGCTTGGGCTCAGCCTGGCTAGGAGACTTCCTTTGTGCCAGTTAGAGAAAGGCACCTGCTTGGGGCTGACCGGATTGGGGAAGCCTCGCCACGTAGCCGGGAGGCGCAGGCTTGGTTATCTGGGGGCTCCGAGGTGAGCTCACTTAAAGGACCCTCCCTCGGCTATCTAGCGAGGACCTGCGGCCCAAGTGGGGTGAAGGAAAAAACGCCCCACAACACAAGCCGAGTCAGTGCCCTAGCAGGGCCTGAGGAGGGCAGACCCCTGGGGAAGGCAGGCCCCAGGGTTTCTGCAAGTTGAGCCCCTGCAGGGTGGAGCCCGTCGTGGGTCTTAGCCTGGGTAGGGACCCCTCTCGGGACCTGGGGAGGCTCCACCCTCGCAGAGAAGTTTCCCCCCTCGGGGGTTCGGCCGGGCCTCGGTGCGGAGCCAGCTGGGTGGAACGCCCCGCCCCTCCCGCGCCGAGCCTGCCCATATAAGGCGAGCGTCGCGCCGCGGCGCCCTTTATGGAGCGGTTGTCGTCACCTGCGTCCGCCCGCCTTTCACCGCAGCCAGCCCGCCAGCCCGCCAGCCCGCCAGGGGCACCTCTCCAAAGCCACGCCCCTCCGCGCCTCTCTGTCAGGAAGTGCCGCCCCGGCCCAGTCCGCCGTCCGCGGGGAGGCAGCCCAGGCGCGCACGACCCCGTCGAACACACCCCGGCCCCGCGCACCTGCTCCTCATCGCGTCCGGATGCGCAGGAGCCTGGGACCAGCGGAACAAGCCGGGGAGGGCTTGTTCGGCCACAAAGTTGGTTGCCGGGGTGGGGAAAATGTGCTGGATTACCCACCCACGAGCCAGGAGTCGGGGTGGGAGGAATCAGCCTTCCTCCAGGACGGCGCAGCCCACCGGGCGCCTGCTAAGTGCCCAGCACTGAACTCACCTTTAGAAAAGAAATCTACCTATGCCACGATGCGGAGTGAGTGCCGCTCCGCAAAAGCCTGTGCTTTAGAACTGCAGGGCCTAGTTCAGATCTACCTAGGTTGCTTACTGTTATGTAATTCTTTCCTTCTTTTTCTTTTTTCTTTTTTTTTTTTTTTTTGAGACAGAGTCTCGCTCTGTTGCCAGGCTGGAGTGCAGTGGCGTGATCTCGGCTCACTGCAACCTCGGCCTCCCGGGTTCAAGCTATTCTCCTGCCTCAGCCTCCCAAGTAGCTGAAACTACAGGCGCACACCACCACGCCTGGCTAATTTTTGTATTTTTAGTAGAGACGGGGTTTCGCCATATTGGCCAGGCTGGTCTTGAACTCCTGACCTCGTGATCCACCCTCCTCGGCCTCCCAAAGTGCTGGGATTACAGGCGTGAGCCACTGCGCCCGACCTGTAATTTTTCTTATCTTTTTTTTAGACACAGGGTCTCGCTCTGTCACCCAAGCTAGAGTTCAGTGGCGCTGTCAGCTCACTGCAGCCTCCAACTCCTGGGCTCAAGTGCTGCTGCCATCTCAGCCTCCTCAGTAGCTGGGACTACAGGTACACGCCACCATGCCCAACAGTGACAGGTTGGACACTACTGTACTGCCACGCTGGGTCGGGTGAGTGCCTCTCTCCTTCCCATCTGTGGCCAAAAGGGGAGAGATCTGAGAGGGAGGCTTCTGAGCCCCTGGCAGCTCCAGAGCCTGGTTCCGCCTCGGCGGCACACACCTGCAGCACGTGAACTCCTCCATAGGGCTCCACTTGGCTGCCTCTAGACTCAAGTCTCCTCACCTGGGTTATTACTAACCCCTGCCCCTGATTTCCAGATCCCCACTCCAGGCATCCACCCGAACACCAGAACCTGAGGATTTTCTAAACTATGAATCTGACTGCTTGTCTCTTTCCTATTTAAACCCTCCTACCGGCCTGGCGCGGTGGCTCACACCTGTAATCCCAGGACTTTGGGAGGCCGAGGCAGGCGGATCACTTGAGGTCAGGAGTTCGAGACCAACTTGGCCAACCTGGTGAAACCCCATCTCTACTAAAAATACAAACATTAGCCGGGCATGGTGGCGAATGCCTGTAATCCCAGCTACTCGGGAGGCAGGAAAATCGCTTGAACCCGGTGGGCAGAGGTTGCAGTGAGCTGCAATCGCACCACTGCACTCCAGCTTGGGTGACAGAGTGAGACTCCATCTCAAAAAATAAATTAATTGATTAATAAGTTAATTAAATAAACCCTCCGACTTTTCCCCAGTGCCTGCAGGAGAAAGACCCAGGCCACAGGTGCCCTCCAGGTTCTGGGGCCACAGACCTCTGGGCTCTTCTACCACTTCCTTCTTTCACTTTACTCTCAGGCCAGCCTGAACCCTTTGCAGTTTCCTGAGTACACATTCAGTAAATGTTTATTGTGTTAGGATGCCACACCAGGAATCCTGCTCAGCAGTGGTGAGCAGCCCAGCAGGCATGGTCCCTGCCCTCAATACATAAATGTAAAATAAAATTTTTCCTTTCCCTCTCTTTTTTTTTTTTTTTTTCGAGACAGGATCTCACTCTGTCACTGAGGCTGGAGTGTGGTGGCACAATCATGGCTCACTGCAGCCTTGACCTCCTAGGCTTAAGCAATCCTCCCACCTCAGCCTCCCGAGTAGCTGGGACCACAGGCATGGGTTACCACACCTGGCTAATTTTTGTATTTTTTGTAGAGACGGGGTTTTGCCATGTTGCCCAGGCTGATCTCAAACTCTTTGGCTCAAGCGATCCACCTGCCTCAGCCTCCCAAAGTGCTGGAATTATAGACTTCAGCCACTCGCCAGGCAAATGTTTCTTTTCAT
This sequence comes from Gorilla gorilla gorilla, assembly GCF_029281585.2. NCBI lineage: Eukaryota > Metazoa > Chordata > Mammalia > Primates > Hominidae > Gorilla > Gorilla gorilla. The sequence goes on along the minus strand of NC_086018.1, from coordinate 34,447,747 downwards.
GTGGCATGTGCTATGGAAGACCTACACGGTACCAACAGAGTTTTTGCCTTTTGCCTGGAAGAACCCCCCCCTACCCCACTCAGCCCTGCTCTAGACCTTTGCTTGGTGACCCTGTCACCAGCCTCTTAGATGCCTGTACAGTGTCATCAGCTCCGAAGGTCCCCCTTGCATGTGCCTTTATTGGGGCTGTTATCACCCTGGGGTGGGGATTTGCACACCTGGCTCCCACATTTGACCACTTTCCTTGGGGAAAGTGGACTTATTCTGGTGGTCTGATGTCCCCAGTGGCTTGTGAGGTACACAGCGCCTAGTAGGTGCACAGCAAGCCTCTGCTCCAGGACCCCATCCCCATGAATCCATGGCTCAGTCACACATTTTCTTGATTCATCGATTAAATCAGAGGGGCCAACTTCCCCTCCCTCTGCCAGACCCTGATACAGACCAGTTGATTCAGAGGGTAAAGGGGTCGTCCTGCCTGGCTCCTCAGGGTTGGAGAAGATATGACTGACAGAGAAAGTGACTTTTTTTTTTTTTTGAGACAGAGTCTACCTCTGCCTCCCACGCTGCAGTGCAATGGCTCAATCTTGGCTCACTGCAACCTCTGCTTCCCAGGTTCAAGCAATTCTCCTGCTTCAGCCTCCTGAGTAGCTGGGACGGGGTTTCACCTGTTGGCCAGGCTGGTCTCAAACTCCTGACCTCAGGTGATCTGCCTGCCTCGGGGTCTCCCGAAGTGCTGGGATTACAGACCTGAGCCACTGCGCCCGGCCAGAAGTGATATTTGAACAGGACCTCCTTGGGTGAAGGAAGTGTTGGGCATCAGGCCGAGAGAGACGGAATTTGAAATAACTGAAGAGGTGTGAACATGGGCAACTGCTGGGGTTGGGCCCCCCCGAGGGTGTGGCCCCAGTGTGTGGTCGGAAGTGCGGGCCAGGAGCTGAGGAAGGCAGTGAGCTCCGCAGGACGGAAGGGCCTTGTGTGCTGGTTCACTTCCCCCTGTTGGGGAACAAAGGCTTACGACGCATGAGCCAAGCCAGTGAGTGACATTTCAAGGTTTTGTGACTGTGACCCAGAGTAAGAAATACATTACATCACAACCTGGCAGAGCGTGCAACATAGAAACAAGAGTTTCATGAGACAGTTTGCTTTTTTTTTTTCTTTTTTAAAGAGACAAGTTCTCACCCTGTCACCCAGGCTGGAGTTCAGTGGTGCCTCGACCTCCTGGGCTCCAGTGATTCTCCTGCCTCAGCCTCTCAAGTAGCTCTGGTTGCAGGCACCAGCCACTGTACCAGGCCATTTTGACCATTTTATTTTATTGTATTTATTTTGTTTTTCAGAGTTGGGGCCTTGCTCTGTCACCCAGGCTGCTGTACCATGGCATGATCATGGCTCACTGCAGCCTTGAACTCCTGGGCTCAAGCAATCCTCCCGCCTCAGCCTCTGGAGTAGCTAGGACTATAGGCACACACCACCATACCCAGCTAATTTTTTCTTTCTTTTTTTTTTTTGTAGGAATGGGGTCTCACTGTGTTGCCTAGGCTGATTTTAACTCCTGGCCTCAAGCAGTCCTCCTGCCTTGGCCTCCTAAAATGCTGGGATTAGAGGCGTGAGCCACCACACAGCCAAGACAGTTTACTATTACTACCCAGGATGTGCTCTGATATTTTCTCTTCTATTTTATCATCATCATTATTAAATCCTTATTTACGGCCAGGCACAGTGGCTCACGCCTATAATCCCAGCAGTTTGGGAGGCCGAAGTGGGCAGATTGCCAGAGCTCAGGAGCTCAAGACCAGCCTGGGCAACATGGTGAAACCCTATCTGTACTAAAATACAAAAAATTAGCCAGGCATGGTGGAGTACACCTGTAGTCACAGTTACTTGGGAGGCTGAGGCAGGAGAATTGCTTGATCCCAGGAGGCGGAGGTTGCAGTGAGCCAAGATCACACCACTGCACTCCAGCCTGGGTGACAGAGTGAGACTCCATCTCAAAAAAAAATTCTGATTTACTCAGAGTACTGACTTAATTAATTTCAAGATCCACCAGTGGGTCATGACTTACAATTTTTTGGTTTTTGGTTTTTGGTATTTTTTTGAATAGAGACGAGGTCTCCTATGTTGCCCAGGCTGGTCTTGAACTCCTGGGCTCAAATGATCTTCACGACTCAGCCTCCTATAGTGCTGGGATTACAGACATGAGCCGCCGCACCCAGCCATACCTGAAGTTTTAAAAAGGGATTCGAGATGGGCGCAGTGGCTCACGCCTGTAATCCCAGCATGTTGGGAGGCCGAGGCGGGTGGATCATTTGAGGTCATGAGTTTGAGACCAGCCTGGCCAACATGGTGAAACCTCGTCTCTTCTAAAAAATAGAAAAATTAGCCAGGCGTGGTGGTGCACGCCTGTAATCCCAGCTAATCGAGAGGCTAAAGCAGGAGAATTGCTTGAACCCTGGGAGGTGGAGGTTGCAGTGAGCCGAGATAGCGCCACTGCACTCCAGCCTGGGTGATGGAGCGAGACTTCATCTCAAAAAAAAGAAGGGATTCCTCTAAGCATCCTTCCACTCCAGGCATAATGGGCCGGTGGTGGTTCAAAAGGTATTCTAGCTTTTGGAATTCTGGGAGATAGATCTTCACAGCTATTTTAACTTGCAAAGCAGCCTAAGGGGATGGGGCAGGTCCCTTCTCCCCCTCCAACTCCCCACCATCAGAATACCCCATGGCTGCCCAGTTGGTTCCCAGGTCAGTCTGAGATCCAAACAAAAGGGGAGGAAGCAACTTCAGGATGTTTCCCGTCACCCTGTTTCCCATCACTCCCAGCTCCGGGAAGTCCCCACGTGGCAACCAGTTCCCTTGCCAGGCTGGCTTCGGATGCCACCATCCCTGGGAGGGGGTTGTGGAGGAAAGAAGGGTGGTTGAGGGCCCAGCTAGGTTCTGGCCTCTGTCCCACCACAAGGGGCCAATTCCCTCTGTGTAGGGGACGGCTCTTGCCTGCTCTGCCTGCCTGCCTGTAGGCCTGCCACTCAGCAGAGGGTGGATCCACGGCTCAGAATCCCCACCTCCACCCCCACCCAAGCCTCTGTCCAAGTTCCTCTTCTGTCTGGGGTCTCTGAGGCCCCTGGAGAGATTGGAGAAACCCGGAGTGGTGGGGGCGCTACCAACTCATAACCTTTGGCTCTTATAACATTGGATGGAATCCAACCCCCTCATTTTAGAGAGGTGGAAGCTGAGGCCCAGAGATGGGAAGGCGCTCACTCACGATTACACAGGAGTTGGTCTCAGAGTGAGTGCGGAAGACACAGGTCTCCTGACTCCAAATCCAGTGCTCCACGTTGGGGGCTGCTAGGGAAGGGAAATGTTCTGTCCGGGAGAAACTGGACAGCCCAGGGGGCCTGCGTCGTGGCTGTGCTTCTGCCGGCCCCTTTCTGTGGACCTGCCATAGTTCCTGCCCTACCTGGTGTATAAAACGAGGATATGGGGCTGGCGATGTCCCCAAGTCCTTCAGGTTCTGAGCCTGTGCTGCCCTGGCCTCTCCTTTCTGTGTGCTTATGTGGGACGTGGGGGAGCCCTCCCTCCCCACCTAGAAGAGTGACAGGAGGAGGATGAACCCGTGGGATCCTGTTTCCTCCCAGGAGCTTGCTGCTTCCCTGAGGCCTCAGAATTGGAATAGTGGCTTCTAGTCCTTTCTCTGGAGACCCTGGATATAGCAGAGGCCCCACAGTCACGCTTTGCCTTCTCAGTTCAATTTCCTTTTCCTTGTGGGTGTCTCTTCTTCAACTGGACCTACAGCTTCTTGGGGTGGGGACTGAGACCCTACGTCTGCAATCAGGGACTCCTACAGCCAGGAGGCATTTGGGTCTCTTCCCAGCGCAGGCAACGTAAGTCCTAGTTAGGATCTGGGGCTCTTTGCAGAAAGTGCTGGTGTCCTTGAGAGCAGTTTATTTAGCCTCTCTGGGCTCAGAGTCTCCATCTGTGCACTGAGAATCGTCATCATCACTTTGAAAATTAAATGAAGGACCACATGTAAGGCTCTTAGTGTTGTGGCCAGCACACAGCAGGCACTCGGTAGTTATGTGTGGCAGGGATGTATTAACCTAGTTTCTCTCCACGTGGTGCAAGTGCCCCTGGGGAGGAGAGAAGTCACATTGCTTTGCCCAGAACTGTGTTAAGGGCTTCACCTATGTTATCCCAATGTGCCTCACCTGGACCCTGTGAGATAAATATGCTCATTGCCTGTTTCACAGACAGGACACTGAGGCTCAAAGAATGAAGGGTCTTGCCTCCGTCACACAGCCAGTGGGGGAGGGAACAAACCCAGGTCTCACTGGCAGCAGGCCCTGAACCTCCCTCCCATTCCCACCAGATGGAACCCAGTCCCTTTCTCAAGTCCCGACTAAAGAGATTTTCTGGGCCAGGCGCGGTGGCCGACGCCTGTAATCTAAACACTTTGGGAGACTGAGGTGGGTGGATCACCTGAGGTTAGGAGTTTGAGACCAGCTTGGCCAACATGGTGAAACCCCATCTCTACTAAACATACAAAAATTAGCCAGGCGAGGTGGCATGCACCTGCAATCCCAGCTACTCAGGAGGCTGAGGCAGGAGAATCGCTTGAACCCGGGAGGCAGAGGTTTCAGTGAGCTGAGATCGCGCCACTGCACTCCAGCCTGGGTGACATAGTGAGACTCTGTCCCCAGCAACAAAAAGAGATTTTCTGAAATTGAACAGCTCTGATGGTTGGCCTGTTCTTCCTTCTACTGAGATTTTATGGTATCCAGCCATGGAAACTGACTAATTAGAATAGAAATGGAGGAATACAACCACAGAGGAGCTGGAGCAGAGGGAGTCCAGATGCCCAGCCCTCAGAGAGCAGGGTCATTCCCAGGGACAGTCCCTCCCAGGCCAGTGGCTTCTGTGCCTTTGGCTGTTGGTCCTGAAAGAGAGGTGCCTTCAGGGTTAGGGGTGTCTGAGCTCAATCTCAGGGGTCACACAGACAGGGTTCTGGCCCCAGCCCCAGCACTTCCTCTTCACTGGCTGAGTCTGTGGCCATCTCTCCAGGATGTGGCCTTCAGATGCTGTAACTCCTAACTCCCAGTCTCTGCCCTTCCCCACTCAATGTCTCTCACCAAGGTTCAATTTCTGGCTGGGTGTGGTGTCTCACACCTGTGATCCCAGCACTTCAGGAGGCTGAGGCAGGAGGATCGCTTGAATGCAGCAGTTCAAGACCAGCCCAGGCAACAAAGTGAGATCCCCATCTCTCTTTTTTTTGAGATGGAGTCTCTCTCTGGTGCCCAGCCTGGAGTGCAGTGGCATGATCTCGGCTCACTGCAACCTCTGCCTCCCAGGTTCAAGTGATTCTCCTGCCTTAGCTTCCCGAGTAGCTGGGATTATAGGCGCTCACCACAATGCTTGGCTAATTTTTGTACTTTTAGTAGAGATGGGGTTTTACCATGTTGGCCAGGCTGGTCTCAAACTCCTGACCTCAAGTGATCCACCAGCGTCGGCCTCCCAAAGTGCTGGGATTACAGGCATGAGCCACTGCATCCAGCTGAGATCCCCATCTCTACAAAAAAATTGTTAGAGATTGGCTGGTCGTGGTGGTGTGCACCTGTAGTCTCAGCTACTCAGGAGGCTGAGGTGGGAGGATCACTTGAAGCCCAGAAGGCAGAGGTTAGAGGTTGCAGTGAGCCGTGATTGCACCACTGCACTCCAGCCTAGGTGACAGAGCGAGACCCTATCTCCAAAAAAAAAAATAAAATAAAAGGGACGATTTCTGGGAAAGAGAGCCGGGTTGCCTAGCTCGGGTCACAGGCCTGCCTCTGAGAAGAGGGGACAGTACCCTGTGTTTGGCAGTTTCACCATCACCAGATGGATGGGGGAGGGGCAGATCCTCGCCATGAACAGAGTTTGTGCTCACTACCCCCCAAGTTCATAGATTGAAATCCTAACCCCCAAGGTGATGGTGTTAGGAAGTGGGGCCTTGTGTTGTGATTAGATCATGAGGGTGGAGCTCTCATGCGTGGGATTAGTGCCCTTATTGTATTTATTTATTTTTTTTGAGATGGAGTTTCGCTCTAGATGCCCAGGCTGGAGTGCAATGGCGCAATCTTGGCTCACTGCAATATCTGCCTCCTGGGTTCAAGCGATTCTCCTGCCTCAGCCTCCTGAGTAGCTAGGATTACAGGTGCCCACCACCATGCCCAGCTAATTTTTGTGTTTTTAGTAGAGATGGTGTTTCACCATGTTGGCCAGGCTGCTCTCAAACTCCTGACTTCAGTTGATCTGCCCACCTCAGCCTCCCAAAGTGCTGGGATTACAGGCGTGAGCCACGGCACCCGGCCGGATTAGTGCCCTTATAAAAAAGACTCAGGCTGGGCACCGTGGCTCACGCCTGTAATCCCAGCACTTTGGGAGGCTGAGGTGGACAGATCCCTTGAGCCCAGGAGTTTGAGACCAGCCTGGGCAACACAGTGAGACCCTGTCTTTGCAAAAATACAAAAATTAGCCAGACATGGTGGCACACACCTGTAGTCCCAGCTACTCAGGAGGCTGAGGCAGGAGAATCACTTAAACCCAGGAGGCCAAGGTTGTAGTGAGCAGAAATCGTGCCACTGCACTCCAGCCTGGGTGACAGAGTAAGACTGTCTCAAAAATAAATAAACAAATCAATAAAAAGACACTCAATGCACAAACAGGCAAGTAAAAGAAATTAGCTGGGTGCAGTGACTCACCCCTATAATCCAAGCACTTTGGGAGGCCAAGGTGGGGGGCATCGCTTGAGTTCAGGAATTTGAGACCAGCCTGGGCAACATGGAGAGACCCCATCTCTATTTAAATAAAAAATAAAATAAAATAAAATAAATACAAATAAAATAAGAAAAATAAAAGAGACCCAAGAGAGCTCTCTTGCCTCTTGCGCTATGTGAGGACACAGGGAGGAAAGTGCCATCTATAAGACCCCAAATCTACCAGCACCTTGACTTTGGACTTCCAGCCGCCAGAACTGTGAATCGTGAGAAGTAAATTTCTGTTGTTTATAAGCATCCTGAATAGATTAAGATGATCCTCAAAGACAGGGGTTGCTATGACCAGAAGAGGGAGGTGAAAGATGCTGGGAAGGCCAATCAGAAGCTCCCCACCCCAGAAGGCCACCTGTCTGTTCTGGTCCGGGCCTCCGTGAATACAAACTTCTCTTTCATTGTGTTCCTCCTCCCTTCCTTCCTCTTTCCTCCCTCCGTCACAAATTGTTTGCTCTGTTTCAGGCATACTAATAAGCCCAGGGAAGAAGAGTCAGACCCAGTGCCACTGCAGGGGAAACTCATCTAATCCAGAACAGCAGACACAGCTTCTCTCCCATGGAACACCCAGAGCAGACATTGCCAGTCGATCCCAGCACCCTTTCCCCGGGAGCCTGGGCTTAGCCTCAAGACTTTGCTCCCGCTTCACAGAGCTCTGCACAGCCAGTTCTCATCAATTGGAGTTGGTCCAAAATATGGAAACTCTTTGCTCTGCCTGACCCAAACCATTCCTCTTTCCCATAACAATTCTGACATTTAAAACAGCAGAATTCCCCAACACTCATCCCCGGGAAAAGAAATTTGGCATTGTTGGTACTTTCAACTCCTGACCCTGGTCAGCTGTTGAGTCAACTTGTGGTTGAGTCTGAGCCCCATTTCTGCAGACAGAAAGACCACATTTGCGTTTCTGAGTCTCAGGTTTAGGATGAATTTTGTATAGTCACCGTAAAAAATTACTGCAAACTTAGTGGCTGAAAATAAAACAAATCCATTAGCTTACAATTCCAGAGATTAAAAGTCCAAAATGAATCTTTAAAATTTTTAAATTTAGTTTTATTTTTTAATTTTCCTTTTTTTTGAGACAGAGTCTCACTCTGTCACCCAGGCTGGAGTGCAGTGGCACGATCTTGGCTCAGTGCAACCTCCACCTCCTGGGTTCAAGGGATTCTAGTGCCTCAGCCTCCCAAAGTGCTGAAATTATAGGCATAAGCCACCGTGCCTGGCCCAAAATGAATCTTACAGGCCTGAAATCAAGACGTCAGCAGGGTGATGTTCCTTTTTTGTTGTTGTTTCGCTCTTGTCCCCCGGGCTGGAGTGCAGTGGTGGGATCTCGGCTCACCGCAACCTCCGCCTCCCAGGTTCAAGCGATTATCCTGCCTCAGCCTCCTGAGTATCTGGAATTACAGGCATGCATCACCACGCCGAGCTAATTTTGCATATTTAGTAGAGACGGGGTTTCTCCACGTTGGTCAGGCTGGTCTCGAACTCCTGACCTCAGGTGATCCACCCACCTCGGCCTCCCAAAGTGCTGGGATTACAGACATGAGCCACCGCACCAGGCCAGGGTGATGTTCTTTATAGAGGCTCCAGGTGAGGATCTGTTTCTCTGCCTTTTCCAGCATAATCTAGAGGCTGCCCACATTTTTTTTTTTTTTTTTTTTTTTTTTTTGAGACAAAGTCTCGCTCTTGTCCCCCAGGCTGGAGTGCAGTGGCGCAATCTCGGCTCACTGCAACCTCCGCCTCCCAGGTTCAAGCGATTCTCCTGCCTCAGCCTGCCGAATATCTGGGATTACAGGTGCATACCACCACGCCTGGCTAATTTTTGTATTTTAAGTAGAGACAAGGTTTCACCACGTTGGTCAGGCTGGTCTCAAACTCCCGACCTCAGGCGATCCGCCTGCCTTGGCCTTCCAAAGTGCTGGGATTACAGGCGTGAGCCACCCCGCCCAGCTGAGGCTGCCCACATTTCTTGACTGGTGTCCCCATCCTCCATCTTTGAAACCTCTGCTTCCATCCTCATACCTCCTGACTTGCTGGCCTTCTGCTTTCCCCTTTCTAGGGTCTTCGAAATTATATCACCTCTTCCTAGATAATCCAGGATACTCTCTTTATCTCAAGATTCTTAACAAAATCCTCTCAGCAAAGTTCCTTTTGCCATGTAAGGTAATATTCACAGGTTCTGGGGATTGGACTGTAGACATCTTTGGGGGCCATTATTCCATGCACCACAGGTTCCTTACCTGTCAAATGGGGATATTGATAACCTTCTTCATAGACTTGGTTGGGGGGAAGTTAATGTACCGTGATTCATGTGAAGCATTTAGCATTTAGCAGAGTGCTGGCATAAGAAAATGACTTGACAAATCCTAGCACTTTGGGAGGCCGAGGCAGGAGGAGCTCTTGAGCGCAGGAGTTTGAGACCAGCCTGGGCAATATAGTGAGACCCCATCTCTACAAAAAAAAAAAAAAAAAAAGCCAGGCATGGTGGTGCATGCCTGTGGTTGCAGCTGCTTGCAGGGCTGAGGTGGGAAGTGCAACTTTCAAGGCTGCAGTGAGCCGTGATCACACCATTGCACTCCAGTTTGGGTGACAGAGCAAGACCCTGTCTTGAAAGAAGGAAGGAAGGAAGGAGGGAAGGAGGGAAGGAGGGAAGGGAGGGAGGGAGGAAGGGAGGGAGGAAGGGAGGGAAGGAAGGAGGGAGGGAGGAAGGAGAACTTTGGGAGGGAGGGACGGAGGGAGGGAGAGAAAATGATTTGACATCTTGCATTTTATGGGATACTTCAGCATTAATGGGAGCAGTTGTTGGAGAGAGCTCAGAGCCCTGATCCGCCCTGTATGCCATGTCATCTCGTCCCCTTCTGGGCACCCTGTGTCTAGCTGTAGTGATGAGAGTGTGAAGTTTGCATTTAGTCCTTTCCAGGTTGTGTTCTGCAACCCTCCCTCCCCATCTCCTAGCTTTTTGTAGAGATCCTCTTATCAGAACCCCCTGGGAGCTTGTTAGGGAACCTGTTGGAAATACACATTCTCAGCCCCTCTGCAGACTGAAGCAGGAACTGGGGGTGGGGCCCAGCGAGCTGGGTTTAAAGGAGTCACCCAGGGGATTCTAAAGCTCCCTGGAGCAACCTCTGAAGCACGCCCACCCCACCTGCAAAGTAGATACAGTGGCATTATCCCCATTTCCCAGATGAGGTTGCTAAGGCTCAGGGAGGTAAGCGGCTTGCCTAAGGCCACGTAGGTAGTGGGTGGCGAGCCTGGGCCTGGTGCACTTTCCACATCACCATAAGCTTCCACTGTGGGCACCTCCCTTCTCGGTGCCACCTTGACATGGGGCCCAGGGCCAGATGCAACCGAAGAAGCTCCACCCAGCCACTCCCAGGGCACAGCCAAAGCCCTCGGACCGCTCCCTCCTCACCTGTCCTGTGTCATTCTGGGCAGGGCCCAGCATTCAGCTGGCAGACTCAGGGTCTGATAACTAATTGACACTGAAGTATCAATGGCTGATTACGCCTTCAGGGTTACCTCTCCACTTATTTATTTATTTATTTGGAAACAGAGTCTCACTCTGTCACCCAGGCTGGAGTGCAGTGGTGCGATCTCGGCTCAGTGCAACCTCTGCCTCCCAGGTTCAAGCGATTCTCCTGCCTCAGCCTCCCGAGTAGCTGGGATTACAGGCGTGTGCCACCACGCCCAGCTAATTTTGTATATTTAGTAGAGATGGGATTTCACCATGTTGACCAGGCTGGTCTTGAACATCCAACCTCAGGTGATCCACCTACCTCAGTCTCCCAAAGTGTTGGGATTACAGGCGTGAGCCACCACGCCCAGCTAATTTTTTGTATTTTTAATAGAGATGGGGTTTCTTCATGTTGGTCAGGCTGGTCTCAAACTCCCGACCTCAGGTGATCTTCCCGCCTCAGCCACCATGCCCGGTTGCTTTTTTTTTTTGGAAACAGTCTCGCTCTGTCACCCAGGCTGGAGTGCAATGGCACAATCTCATCTCACTGTAACCTCTGCCTCCTGGGTTCAAGGGAGTCTCATGCCTCATCCTTCTGAGTAGCTGGGACTACAGGTGTGTGCCACCATGTCTGGCTAATTTTTATTTCTGTATATATTTGAAAGAGACAGGGTTTTGCCATGTTGGCCAAGCTGGCCTCTAACTCCTGGCCTCAGGTGATCTGCCTGCCTCAGCCTCCCAAAGTGCTGGGATTACAGGCGTGAGCTACCAAACCAGCCTCGATTGCAAGAATTATATGGAAATTGTGGTCTTCTTCCCAGATCACCTTGACTGGCTGCTGAGAGCCAAGCCCAACCAGGACAGAGTCACCTAGGTTACAGAGTAGGGAGGTCCAGGGGAAAGCCTGTGTCCTTCCTGGAGCAGCACCCATCTGTGCCACCCGCATGGGACTGCCTGGGGTCCAGTAACTGGCAAGACCCTGCTTCTAGAAGCCCTCCCTGATGCCAGCCCTGAGCTCCCAGCCCTGTGGGAGGCAGTGGGCTCTGTGTAGAGAGCACTGAGCTAGGTTAGGCCCGGTGGCTCACGCCTGTAATCCCAGCACTTTGGGAGGCCGAGGCAGGCAGGTCACTTGAGGTCAGGAGTTCAAGACCAGCCTGGCCAACATGGTGAAACCCTGTCTCTACTGAAAATACAAAAATTAGCTGGGTGTGGTGGCAGGTGTCTATAATCCCAGCTACTCAGGAGGCTGAGGCAGGAGAATCGCTTGAACCCGGGAGGTGGAAGTTGCAGTGAGCCAAGATCACTCCACTACGCTCCAGCCTGGGCAACAGAGCGAGACTCCATCTCAAAAACAAACAAAAAAAGATGTGCTGTTTTCCTCCCCGTGACTGTAATTTCTTTGAGGGCAAGCCCCTGTGTCTGTTTTTGCTTTTCCTGCCTTCTGCCCCGTGCTTTATGCTGAGCTGTACACATCACGGTGCTCAATAAAGACTTGTTGATAACTTCCCGAAAACCCTAGCTTTGCTCAGGAGAATGCTTTTCTTACAACTCTCAGACAAACACTGTCTCCATTGAGTGAACACCACAGGCCCAGCAAGAGAAACTTCAAGGAAGGCTGGCCCGATGGCAGTCAGTTATCAGAACTTATTCACATTTGTGTCACTAAAGTTGTACACCTCCACTGCTAACCTTAACTGGCTTAAAAAAATTTTTAGAAAAGAGAGAAACTTCAAGGAGATGACAGAGCAAGCTTTCTAGAACATGCCGCTCTGTTCAACCTTCTCCTCAGCCACCACCAGATTCACACTATTAGTCATCAAGCCCTATGAATCTGGCCTCAGTCACCTTTCCAACCTAATCTTTCTTTTTTGTTTTTTTTTTTTTTTTGAGACGGAGTTTCACTGTGTCACCCAGGTTGGAGTGCAGTGGCGTGATCTTGGCTCACTGCAAACCCCGCCTCCTGGGTTCAGGCGATTCTCCTGCCTCAGCGTACTCTCCTAGTAGCTGGGATCACAGGCATGCACAACCACACCTGGCTAATTTTGTATTTTTAGTAGATATGAGGTTTCACCATTTTGGCCAGACTGGTCTTGAACTCCTGACCTCAAGTGATCCACCCACCTCAGACTCCCAAAATGCTGGGATTACAGGCGTGAGCCACCGCGCCCAGCCCCAACCTCATCTTTTTTACTCTGGGCTCTTGCTCACGCTGGTCCCTCTAGACTACCCTTTGGAGTGCTGTTCCTTCCACAGCTCAGGTGCCACCTCTTCCAAGAAGCCTTCCCACATGCCACCTCCTGCAAAGACATGCAGAAAGTTACTCCCATCTCCACATTTCTACCCCTTAGTCTAGTGATCCCTCCCTTTCAGATTTGTCTAATGGTTTTCATTATTCCTAGCACAGTGCCTGGCTTGTCCAATAAATGGAGGTCAAATTCACTTGAATTATAGTCTAGGGTGAGAGACAGTGTGCAGTGGGGAGAGAAGAAAAGGACATGAGACTTTTCCCATAGACAGGGGCTACAGCTGGAAGGGACTCTTCCCCAGGAAGGCCGGCAGATGGAAAACAGCTGGTGGCTGAGGGTTGCTGTGACTCACCCACCCCTGCAGGCTGAGGGACACTGCAGACAGGGTGAGTCAGGAGTCAAAGGCCTACAGGAATTTTGGTAAGAATAAGACAAGCTCTGGAGTATTTCTAAAATGCAGGAGGTTAAGGATTCAGGGAGTGGGGTCAGGACAAAACAGCCTAATTATGTTATTCATTTTTTTGCCTGCATGAAATAGTTACATGGTACAAAATTCAAAAGGTACAAAGCGGGCACAGTAAGACAAAGTCTTCTACCCTGTCTTGTTCCTGCCACCTAGGTCCTCTTCCAAGAAGCAGCCCACGTTTCCAGTTGCTTATACTTAACATACTTCCTACACTCTTTTTTTTTTTTTTTTTTTTTTGAGACAGAGTATCGCTTTGCAACCTCCAACTCCCTGGTTCAAGCGATGGTCTTGTCTCAGCCTCCCTAGTAGCTGAGATTACAGGCACACGCCACCATGCCCAGTATTTTTAGTAGAGACGGGATTTCACCATGTTGGCCAGGATGGTTTCAATCGCTTGACCTCATGATCTGCCTGCCTTGGCCTCCCAAAGTGCTGGGATTACAGGCGTGAGCCACCACACCAGGCCATTTTTTTTTTTTCAAGACGGAGTTTCGCTCTTGTTGCCCAGGCTGTAGTGTAATGGCACAATCTCCGCTCACTGCAACCTCCACCTCCCAGGTTCAAGCGATTCTCCCACTTCAGTCTCCCGAGTAGCTGGGATTACAGACGCATGCCACCAGGCCTGGCTAATATTTTATTTGTATTTTTAGTAGAGGCAGGGTTTCACCATGTTGGCCAGGTGGGTCTCAAACTCCTGACCTCAGGTGATCCACCTGCCTCGGCCTCCCAAAGTGCTACGATTACAGGTGTGAGACACGGCACCTGGCTAATAAATTTCTATCATCTATAAATTACCCATGTCTAAGGTATTTTGTTACCACAGCCCAAACAGACAGCATTTCATATCAGCACATACAGAACTTTCTCATTTTTTTCTTTCACTGTGTTTAGGGTTGCCCGATAAAATACAAGATGCCTACTTAAATTTGAAGTATTTGCATTTCCAATACAGAAAAAGAACTTTTTAGTGTAAGTTTGTCCCATGCAATATTTGGGACGTACTTATGCTAGAAAGTTATTTATTTATCTGAAATTCAAGCCAGCTGTTCCGTATTTGTATTTGTTAAATCTGACCGCCCTTGTTACCTTATATGCGAGCTCCTTATTTTAAATCACTGGGGGCTTCAGGAACCAGGTGCCTGGACTTGGTGGGTGTCCACTCTCTGACTGTATTCTGAATTAGGCTCTAGAGGCTCCAGGGTTTGTGTCCAGTGCTGAATTTCCACCTCCAGGCCCCATTTACTGAAATAAGAAATTAGCTGGGTGTGGTGGCTCATGCTTGTAATCTTTGTATTTTGGGAGGTGGGAGGATCCCTTGAGACCAGGAGTTCGAGACCAGGCCGGGCAATATAGTGAGATTCCCATCTCTACAAAAAAATTTTTTAAATTATCCAGGTGTGGTGGTTCACACTAGTAATCTCAGCAATTTGGGAGGGTGAAGTGGGAGGATCGCTTGAACCCAGGAATTGGAGGATGCAATGAGGTACGATCATGCCACTGCACTCTAGCCTGGGTGACAGAGTGAGACCCTGACTTTTTTTTTTTTTTTTCTTAAGACAGAGCCTCACCCTATCGCCCAGGCTGGAGTGCAGTGGCTCAGTCTCAGCTCACTGCAACCTCTGCCTCCCAGGTTCAAGCAATTCTCCTGCCTCAGCCTCCCGGTAGCTGGGATTACAGGCATGCACCACCACACCTGGCTAATTTTAGCATTTTTAGTAGAGATGGAGTTTCGCCATGTTGACCAGGCTGGTCTCGAACTCCTGACCTCAAGTGATCCACCCACTTCAGCCTCCCAAAGTGCTGGGATTACACCGCGCCCGGCCTGAGACCCTGACTCTTAAAAAAAAAAAAAAAAAAAGAAACAAAAAGAAAAAGAAGCCAGGCACTGTGGCTCACACCTGTAATCCCAGCACTTTGGATGGCCGAGGCAGGAAGATGCTTGTGTCCAGGAGTTCGAGATCAGCCTGGGTAACAAAGTGAGCCCTCATCTCTACAAAAAATAAATCAAAACTAGCCGGGCATGGTGGCATGAGCCTGAAGTCCCAGCTACTTGGGAGGCTGAGGTGGGAAGATGGCTCAAGCCTGGAAGGTCGAGGCTACAGTGAGCTGTGATTGTACCACTGCAGTCTAGCCTGGGTGACAGAGTGAGACCTTGTCTCAAAAAAAAAAAAGAAAGAAATGAAAAGCCCATAGAGTGGCCAGGTGCAGTGGCTCACACCTGTAGTCCCAGCACTTTGGGAGGCCGAGGTGGGTGGATCACCTGAGGTCAGGAGTTCGAGACAGCCTGGCCAACATAGTGGAACTCCATCTCTACTAAAAATACAAACATTAGCTGGGCGTGGAGGCACGTGCCTGTAATCCCAGCTACTCAGGAGGGTGGGCCAGGAGAATCGCTTGAACTCGGGAGGTGGAGGTTGCAGTGAGCCAAGATCAAGCCACTGCACTCCAGCCTAGGTGACAGAGCAAGACTCCGTCTTGGGAAAAAAAAAAAAAAAAAGATCAGGCAGGGCACGGTGGCTCACGCCTGTAATCCCAGCACTTTGGGAAGCTGAGGCGGGTGGATCACTTGAGGTCAGGAGTACGAGAACAGCCTGGCCAACATGCTGAAACCTCGTCTCTACTAAAAAAATAAATAAATAAATACAAAAATTAGCTGGGCGTGGTGGCGCACGCCTGTAGTACCAGCTACTCATGAAGCTGAGGCAGGAGAATCACTTGAACTCGGGAGGTGGAGGTTGCAGTGAGCCGAGATTGCGCCACTGTACTCCAGCCTGGGCAACAGAGCGAGACTCTGTCTCAAAAAAAAAAAAAAAAAAAGATCAGACCTATTCTCCTGAGCTGGACACTGAGAGGCAGACGGGTAAATCATTTTATTGTTTGCTGAGGTCCCCCAACCAGGAAGTGGTAGTGCTGGAATTTTAACCCAGACATATTTGACACCAAGGCTCAAACTCTTTCCACTGGGATTATTAACCCTTATCAGTACATCTGTGCCATGTTTTCAGGTAAGAAAACTGAGTAGTGTGATAAGCCGTCTGCCTGTGACACTTTATTTTTTGTTTGTTTGAGACGGAGTTTCGCTCTTGTTGCCCAGGCTGGAGTGCAATGACATGATCTTGGTTCACCACAACCTCTGCCTCCCAGGTTCAAGCAATTCTCCTGCCTCAGCCTCCTGAGTAGCTGGGATTACAGGCATGTGCCACCACGCCCTGCTAATTTTGTATCTGTAGAGATGGGGTTTCTCCATGTTGGTCAGGCTGGTCTCAAACTCCCAACCTCAGGTGATCTGCCCACCTCGGCCTCCCAGAGTGCTGGGATTACAGGCGTGAGCCACCATGCCCGGCCTCCACTTTAGTTTTACAATGGCCCAAAGCAGGAACAAACCTCCAGTCCTGTGGCCTACAGGATGACAGCCTAAGCCTTCCTATCCCCCACTTGACCTTCAATGCCCATAGGGAACCTGCCCCAGCCCATTTCTCATCTGCTGTTCTGGTCATCTCCCCAAAAGACCACCCCTTTCCTTGCCTCCATATTTCTACACTTTGACACTTTGGGTCAAGTGGAAAAAGTCTGGTGGAAGAACTAGTTCTAAATATCAGCTTAGTCACTTACTTGCTGTGTGACCATAGGCAAGCCACTTGACCTCTCTGAGTCTCACTTTGCTCAGCTGGAAAATGAGAAAAGATATGCCTAAGTCTTAGCACTTGTCTGCTGATTAATATGCATAAGCTGAAGGAATGAAGGGGGGTATTTATTGTGCCCCTGCCGCGTGCCAGACCCGGTGAGAGACACTGGCGACGCTGTGGTGAACCTGGCAGTCACAGCGGCTGCTTTTCTGGGGACTGTTTTTGAAGTGGAGTGTGTGGTCTATTGCAGCAGGAGGTTGAGTAACTGGGCCTTTGTAACTGTGAGCAGGATTCCTCCTGAGCTGAAGATGAGCGCCTTAAGCCAGGTGTGAGGGTGGGGAAATACCCTAATTTGACAAAAGAGGAAAGGAAACTTCCCCCACTCGGCTTTAAGTGGTGGGGCCAGGATTCAAACCCAGGGGCTGCTTTGATAGGCCACCCTGGTTTCCTCTTGCATCCGCACTGCTGAGCAGAGAGCCCGGCACCTAGCGGGATATCAGAGACATAGAGGCCGCCAGCAGTGAAAGCTGTGTTGAAAAGAAGCTAGAGGAAGCTGGTGAAAGCCAGAGGTTAGGGGGTGGGGACAGGGAAGGCTGTGAAGGGAGGGGCCTTTTATTGACCAGCCAGCCCTCGGCCAGGTCCCTGCCTCAGACGTGCGTGTTGGCAGGAAGAACCTGGCTGGGCATCTCTGTGACTGTGGTTGAATGAAGGAGCACCTGAGCCTTCCTTTTTTTCTTTTTTCTTTTTTTTCTGAGATGGAATTGTGCTCTTGTTGCCCAGGCTGGAGTGCGATGGCGCGATCCCGGCTCACTGCAACCTCCCCCTCCCATGTTCAAGCAATTCTCCTGCCTCCGCCTCCTGAGTAGCTGGGATTACAGGCATGCGCCACCACGCCCGGCTAATTTTGTATTTTTAGTAGAAACAGGGTTTCTCCATGTTGGTCAGCCTGGTGTTGAACTCCCAACCTTAGGTGATCCGCCTGCCTCGGCCTCCTAAAGTGCTGGGATTACAGGCGTGAGCCACTACGCCCGGCGCGCCTGAGTCTTTCTAGTCCAGGCTGAGCTCCGGGCCGTTCAGCGCTTCTCAAACCCACAGCAGTGCCTCATTGCAAGAGGAGCTGGTGGGATATAGGAGAAAGTGGGGAGGGAAAAGGCGGGTCAAGGAACTGAACTAGAGGCTCACTCGACAGTTCTCCAGGTCTTTGTTATTTACTGAAGGAACCTTGTGAATGTGGCCTTCGCACTCCCTGCTCTGTCTGTGTTTGTTTTAATATAACCGATTTCCTCCCCTCTTGCCAACAAAGGGTTGGAGTAAAACTGACTCACAGAGCCTGCCTAACTGTGCACTGTCCCTCGCTGTGGACTCTGCACCCCTAGCGCAGGAGGGTCCCAGGGCTCCAGGGGCGAGGCCCCACAGGCACCCCCTTCCCTCCACACAGCCGGTCTTTCCCTCCTCCATTCTCAGACCTCACCCTCCCCACATGTCATAAAGGTCCTGTGCCCTGATCTCACTGAGTCACCTGTTTCTCTGTATCTATATCTGTTTCTGTGGCTGCTTCTACCCCTAGACAGTGGACTCCAACACTTAATTATGGTGGGCAGGGCCACGGTCTGCCTCCCTCGGTGTCCTCAGCACAGCAGGCCTAGCCTGGGTAGGTGGACCCTGGGAAAAGAAATGAGTGAATGAGGCCGGGCGCGGTGGCTGACGCCTGTAATCCCAGCACTTTGGGAGGTCGAGGCGGGCAGATGGCTTGAGGCCAGGAGTTCGAAACCAGCCTGGCCAACATGGTGAAATCCCGTCTCTGCTAAAAATACAAAAACTAGCCAGGCGTGGTGGCTCACGTTTGTTAACGCCAGCTGCTCGGGAGGCTGAGGCAGGAGAATCGCTTGAACCCGGTAGGCGGAGGTTGCAGTGAGCCGAGATCGCGCCACTGCACTCCAGCCTGGGCAATAGAGCGAGACTCCATTTCAAAAGAGAGAAAGAAAGAAAGAAAGAAGGAAGGAAGGAAGGAAGGAAGGAAGGAAAGAAAGAAAGAAAGAAGGAAATGAGTGAATGAACAAATGGAAGGGCAGTAGGCCCTCAGGGGCTGCGGTGAGCCAGATAATGACCCAAAGATGTCCATGTCCTGATCCCCCAAACCTGCAAATGTGTTAACCTACATGGCAAAAGGGACTTTGCAGATGTGATGGAGTTAGGAATCTGGAGATGGGAAGAAATTCCACCTACGGGCAGCAGCTTCAGTCCCTGCCTGAGCCCCAGCCCGCCCCTCCCGCTGGCCTGCCTGCACCTGTCAGCCTTTCCCAGCCAGCCCCACAATCACATGTGCCAATTCCTTGCAATCTATCTGTCCATCTTTATCTCTGCCTCTATATTTCCTCCAGGTTCTGTTTCTCTGGTTAAGCCCTGACTGATACAGGAGCCCAGGAGATTGGCCTCCTGGGTCTGTATTTGGGAGACCACTCAGAATGTGGCGGAGGTGGGTAGGGGAGAGCCAGCCCAGGAATAGTCCGGGGGGTCTGATGCCCCTCAGTTGGAGCCTGTGTTGCACCCACATCTCCAGGGCCAGGAGGCTGGTCCTGTTAACCTTGGCTGTGGGCCCAGTGGAGGTGGAGTGCAGGCCCCCACAGGCAGCTGAACAAACAGGGGAGTGGGGGCTGGGGGAGCAGAGCTGGGGAAGGGACGGGGAGAGGAAGGAGCCATGGGATGCAGGTGAGGACAAAGAGTGGGCCTGGAGGTGCTGGGAAAGCCGGGCCAACCCTGCCAAGTCCTGCTCCTGTGTCTAGCCTGTGGCCACGCTGAGCCAGGCCCTGGGGACACCACGGAAGATATGACATAGCCCCTGCCCGCATGAAGCACACTGTCCCCGTCCCTGAGCTGTCTGGACCCCCAGTAAGTGCAGCTTCTGGCGCGTAGTAAATAGCTATGGAATGAATGATCTGAGACCAGACTCCAGCCAACAGAGGCCCTAGAAAGAGGCATTTGACAAATAAGGCCTGGGAAGAGAGAAAAGGATGACCTGGTAGAGACTTGGAGTAGGGAGTGGGATGAGAAGGGGCCTGGGCTGGGAGGACCAGCTGCCCATGCATGTCCAGGGCAGCCCCACAGCCCTGTGGAGAAGAGTTCTTTTCCGGTCTCGCCTCCATCCATCCACCCCCATGCGTGGCTAATTTTCCTTTTTAGGGACAGCTGCCCTTCCCGCTTCCCACAGAGTAATCAGAGCCAGAATCTCTGCCTGGTTTCTGAGACCTCCATCTGCCCAGACCTCGCCTGGACTGTGGTTTTAGCAAATAATTTGGATCCTTCTAGAGCTTGGGGGAGGAAGCTTCCGCCCCTTCCTCCTTAGTGGTGTTAAGAAATGCTCAGCATTCCTGGGTTAAGAGGGCCAGGGGCCATTCTTCTCAGCACAGGGACAGACCCAGAGGAACAAAATGAAGAAGGAACCCAGCACCCGTCCCAGGCTCTCAGCTCCTTCCCGGGGGTCACCTGAGGACTGGCAGGTGAGGCCAATTCATTCAGCTCCCAGGGAAGGAGGCCTTGGGGAGCCCGAGAATGTTCAAGAGCAAGTTCCTGGGGCTTCCCGCACAGGGTTCTGAGCTCCTGTCTCAGAGCTCCCAGAGGAGGCCCTGTCTGGTTCCTGCTAGTCTCATCATGTCTAGTCCAGCCTGGCACCGGGGAGCACTCCATGAGGGTTTATGGATTGGATGCAGGGCGGAGAAGTAGGATGTAGGGTATCAGAAATGGCCTCCAGGAGGGCCCACATCTATGCTGTGTGAAGTAAACAGTGAGCCTGGGGGGTGTGCGCCGGGACTCAGGCGCTGCTGCAGGCCGGATGTGAGGACTCCCATTTATTCCTCACACAGCCCTGTGATTGTGCTACCACGATACCCCCATATCACAGATGAAGGGGCCAGAGCCCAGAAAGGGTAAGTAACTTGTCCAAGGACACACAGCAGATAAGTGCAGGGACCAGTATTTGGACTCCAGAGTTCCTGCTTTTTTGTTTTGTAGAGATGAGTCTCACTATGTTGCCCAGGCTGGTTTCCAACTCCTGGCTTAAAGCAATCCTCCTGCGTCAGCCTCCTGAGTTGCTGGGACAAGATGCACGGCTACTGCACCCAGCCTGAAGTCCCTGCTTTTAAGTGCTAGGCACACTGCCTCTGGAGAGGGAGGAGGAGAAATAAAGGCCTGGGTGAGGGGCAGTGAACATGAGATACTTGAGAAAAATAAGAAGACCCAAGGGGCCAGGTATCGGTGATGACTCACGTCGGTAATACCAGCACTTTGGGAGGCTGAGGCAAGAGGATCACTTGAGCCCAGAAGTTTGGGACCAGCCAGGGCAACATAGTGAGACCCCCATCTCTACCAAAAAATAGAAAAAATTAGCGGGGCATGGTGGCACATGCCTATGGTCCAGCTACTCAGGAGGCTGAGACAGGAGGATCACTTGAGTCCGGGAGGTTGAGGCTGCAGTGAGCCATGATCATGGCACTGCACTCCAGCCTAGGTGACAGAGTGAGACCCCGTCTCAAAAACAAACAAACAAAAAACCCCAAGGCTGCAGAGCTGATGCGGTGGGTAAGGGTGGGACCCAGGACTCCACTTTCTCTGTCCTGCCCATTGGCGTTCCAGGTAGGACGTCCTTGGGAGACATGGTTTGCTACGTATAGCTACATGGAAAGACCCCAGGACTAACCAACTTGTAAAGCCCTTAGGGCAGGAAGATTTTAGGGTAACTCTTGCATCTGGCTTGGGGTCAGCACGCACTCAGGCCTGCTCTGAGATGGAGGACCACTGGCTCAGTTTACCTTTGGAATGGGCAGGGTCAGGGAGCAGCAAGGACAGGGCCAGGAGTTGGGAAGTCCTGGGCCTATCCCAGACCCTAAGCCCCCTCTGTAACAGTGAGACCCTGGGCACGTCACCTAAGCACTCCGGGCCTCCAATGATAATCCCCTGTCCACCTGGCGTTTTAGTGGGTCAATATGACAGCCGCTGTTCATTCGGCACTGCTAGTGTGTTACCTCGGTGACTCATTCCAGTGACCTACTGGTCACCCCATTCAGCAGATGCTTCCTGGGAAGATGGTGAAGACAAACTGAGCCTTTATGTCCGAATGGCTCTTTACAACCTGCAAAAGGCACTTTCGGACCTAATTCAATTTGATCTTCACACAAATCCAGAAGCCAGGCAGGCATGCTTCATCGTTCCATTTAAAGTTGAAGAAACTGGCTGAGCACGGTGGCTCATGCCTGTAATCCCGTAATCCCAGCTCTTTGGGAGGCTGAGGAAGGAGAATTGCTTGAGGCGAGGAGCAACATGGCAAGACCCTGTCTCTACAAAAAATAAAAATAAAAATAGGTTAGGCACAGTGGCTCATGCCTGTAATCCCAGCACTTTGGGAGGCCGAGACGGGCGGATCACCTGAGGTCGGAAGTTCGAGACCAGCCTGACCAACATGGAGAAACCCCGTCTCTACTAAAAATACAAAACTAGCTGGGCGTGGTGGTGCATGCCTGTAATCCCAGCTACTCGGGAGGCTGAGGCAGGAGAATCACTTGAACCCGGGAGGTGAGCCAAGATCATGCCATTGCACTCAAGCCTGGGCAACAAGAGCGAAATTCTGTCTCAAAAAATAAAATAAATAAACTAAAATAAATAAATAAAAATAATAATTTTTTTAAAGATGAAGAAACCAAGGCAAGCAAAGAAGTGGCTTGCTCAAGATTCATTGATCATTAGGGAACAAAAAAGACCTTCAATCTGGGATTTTTTGACTCCCTGTTCAGTACTTTTTTTACCCGCCCCCCCAAAAAAAGGATACTTTTATAAGCATCCAACACCATTCATCTTGCTGTCTTATCCCAGAATCCTGATCAGAATTCAGATAGTTTGCCGGCTGGGTGCAGTGGTTCACACCTGTAATCCCAGCACTTTGGGAGGCCGAGGCGGGTGGATCGCCTGAGGTCAGGAGTTTCAGACCAGCCTGGCCAACATGGCAAAACCCGTCTCTACTAAAAATGCCAAAATTAGCTGGGTGTGGTGGTGCATGACTGTGATCCCAGCTACTTGGGAGGCTGAAGCAGGAGAACTGCTTGAACCGGGAGACAGAGGTTGCAGTGAACCGAGATTGCACCACTGCACTCCAGCCTGGGCAACAGACCAAGACTCCATCTAAAAAAAAAAAAAAAAAAAAAAAGAATTAACTAATAGTTTGCCATGAATGGAGGATTTTAAAACATGGGAAAATTTTTTTTAAAAAGAATTAAAATAGTAGTAATGACAATAGCTACCCTCACTGAGCTGTTTTTTTTGTTGTTGTTTAGTAAAGACAAGGTTTCACCATGCTGGCCAGGCTGGTCTCGAACTCCTGACCTCAGATGATCTCAGCCTCCCAAAGTGCTGGGATTACAGGCGTGAGCCACTGCGCTCAACCTAAGAGCCCACATTTTCAGTCTCTGTGTATCCCTCTACGGCAGTCAGCATTTTGCTTTACGAACAGTATGAGGGCTCCACAAATTTATTTATGTATTTATTTATTTATTTTATTTTATTTTATTTTATTTTATTTTTTGAGACGGAGTTTCGCTCTTGTTGCCCAGGGTGGAGTGCAATGGCGCCATCTCAGCTCACCACAACCTCTGCCTCCCAGGTTCAAGTGATTCTCCTGCCTCAGTCTCCCAAGTAGCTGGGATTACAGGCATGTGCCACCAAGCCCGGCTAATTTTGTATGTTTAGTAGAGACGGGCTTTCTCCATGTTGGTCAGGCTGGTCTCGAACTCCCAACCTCAGGTGATCCGCCTGTCTCGGCTCCAAAGTGCTGGGATTACAGGCATGAGCCACCGCGCCCGGCCCACAAATTTATTAAGTGAATTAAATAATGTGCCGCTTTTCTTTTTTTTCTTTTTTTTTTTTTTTGAGAGGCAGTTTTGCTCTTGTTGCCCAGGCTGGAGTGCAATGGCACAATCTCGGCTCACAGCAACCTCCGCCTCCCGGGTTCAAGCCATTCTCCTGCCTCAGCCTCCCGAGTAGCTGGGATTACAGGCATGCACCACCATGCTTGGCTAATTTTGTATTTTTAGTAGAGATGGGGTTTCTCCATGTTGGTCAGGCTGGTCTCGAACTCCAGACCTCAGGTGATCCGCCCGTCTCGGCCTCCCAAAGTGCTGGGATTGCAGGCGTGAGCCACCGCCCCCGGCAATGTGTTGCTTTTCTATAGTCCTGAAGTCTCAAAGAAAACTTGCAGGTGGGAAGAGCATGGGATGTGAGGTCAGACCCGGATTTGAATTTCAGCTCCAATGCTTAATGATGGTGTGATCTTAACCTTAATCTCTTCATCTGTAATATGGGTTAACAGCCCTAAACACCGCATCTACCACCCCCACACACACCTCTGCTTATTGGGAAGATTAAACTGAGTCAGGCCCATAAAACCTTCTTCCTTTGAAAGGTGTGGTAGGCAGAAAATTGTCCAGGTTCTGGTCCCTGGAAACTGTGGTTAGGTTGCATAGCAGAGGGAAATTAGGGCTGTAGGTGAAATTAAGGTTGCTGACCTTAAATAGGAAAATTTTCCTAGATTACGTGGGTGGGTCCAATGTAATCATAGGGTCCTTAAATGTGGAAGAGGGATGAAAAGAGAGGGAGACGGAGCATGGCATCTGGCTTTGAAGCCAGGAGGAAGGAGTTAGGAGCCAAGGAAGGTGGATGGCCCCAGAAGCTGGAAATGACCAGGAAGTGGATTCTCTCCAGAGCCTCCAGAAGGATCAAGGCCCTGCTGACTTTACTCGGGCCTGGTGAGGTTCCCAATGGACTTCTCACCTCCAGAACCATAAGAGGACGCATTTGTGTTGTTTGATGCCACCAAGTTTATGGTTTTTTTTTGTTTTGTTTTTTTTGGAGACGGAGTTTCACTCTTGTTTATCACCCAGGCTGGAATGCAGTGGAGTGATATCGGCTCACTGCAACCTCTGCCTCCCAGGCTTAAGCAATTCTCTTGCTTCAGCCTCCCAAGTAGCTGAGATTACAGGTGCATGCCACCACGCCCAGCTAATTTTTGTATTTTTAGTGAAGACAGGGTTTCACCATGTTGGCCACGCTGGTCTCGAACTCCCGACCTCAGGAGATCCACCCGTTATAGCAGTTTTTATAGCCACTGCAGGTCAGCCAGTGTGGGTTCCCTCTGCTACCTCTGGCTCATTTAACGCCTCCCTCCCTTGACTCTGTACCCCTTTATAATAAGCAGGTCGCTTACGCCTATTTTATACATGAAGAAATGTTACCGGAAAGGGGTCCTGATCCAGACCCCAAGAGAGGATTCTTGGATCTCAGGCAAGAAATAATTCAGGGTGAGTCCATAGAGTGAAGTGAAAGCAAGTTTATCAGGAAAGTAAAGAAATATAAGAATGGCTACTCCATAGACAGAGCAGCCCCAAGGGTCACTGGTGGCCCATTTTTACAGATATTTCTTGATTATATGCTAAACAAGGAGTAGATTATTCATACTCCCCTTTTTAGATCATATAGGGTGACTTCCTGACATTGCCATGGCATTTGTAAATTGTCATAGTGCTGATGGGAGTGTAGTAGTGAGGACAGCCAGAGGTCACTCTCATTGCTATCTTGGTTTTGGTGGGTTTGGGCCAGCTTCTTTTTTTGTTTGTTTATTTGTTTGAGATGGAGTTTCACTCTTGTTGCCCAGGCTGGAGTGCAATGGTGACATCTCGGCTCACTGCAACCTCTGCCTCCTAGGTTCAAGTGATTCTCCTGCCTCAGCCTCCTGAGTAGCCGGGATTACAGGCATGTGCCACCATGCCCGGCTAATTTTGTATTTTTAGTAGAGACGGGGTTTCTCCATGTTGGTCAGGCTGGTCTTGAACTCCTGACCTCAGGTGATTTGCCCACCTTGGCTTCCCAAAGTGCTGGGATTACAGGCGTGAGCCACCACGTCTGGCCTTGGGCCAGCTTCTTTACTGCAACCTGTTTTATCAGCAAAGTGTTTATGACCTGTATCTTGTGCTGACCTCCTATCTCATCCTGTGAGATATGTTTTAACCGTCTGGGAATGCAGCCCAGTAGGTCTCAGCCTCATTTTACCCAGCCCCTATTCAAGATGGAGTGGCTGTGGTTCCAATGCCTCTGACACAAACAGGCGGGGAGAGGTTACTCCAGATGGCCAAGGTGGCACATAGCATGGTGGAAATGCACTCGGAAGCCGGACCTCTGACTCCGACTCCTGGACACTTTCTGACACCACACCGCCCCTCCTAAGGGTCTTCAGTCCCTGTAAAAATATCTTAGGAGCACTGCAATGTGTGGGGGTGGTTCTTTTCATCCAGGCTGGCCCGGAAGCCCTGCCTCCACAGAGACCTCTCTTGCCCCCCATCCCCCAGCTCTTTCCCTTTTGTGTCTTTCTGTCTCTCAGAAAGGGACTGTGGCCTTTGACAATCCCTCTCCCCAGGACCTGGTGGCGAACCAGCACCCAGGAGGTGCCCCGTGAAAATGGGGTTCTCCTCTCCTGGAGCCCAGTCCCCTTCTCTCCCACTCCGGGTAAAGCCTGTCTTCAGAGCCCCTCAAATGGCGAGATTCAAAACTCTATCCCCAGCTCCAGGGAGTCTTCACAGGCTGCCTGGGTGGACAGGAGTGGGAGGGAAGCTGCGTCCCCAGTGGCCAGCTGACAGGTCAAAGGGGAAACTGCACTTCCTGCTGGGCCTCCAGGGAGCCTCTTCTCTCTGAGAGGCCAGCTGGGTCCCTGTGTGGGAGCTCCAGGGGGAGACAGGGCAGGGAAAGAGGTGGGAGGAGAGTGGAGGAGGGGGAGGGAGGAAGTGGGGCAGGGAGAGGAGGAGGAGGAAGGGAAAAGGGCAGAAGGAGTTGGAAGAGACTGGGAGAGACCAAAAAAATAAATAAATAAAAATACAGTGAGAGACAGAAAGGAGAGAACCAGAGACAGAAGGTAACAGAAGATGAGCGGTCAGAGGCATAGAGAAAGAGACAAGAAAAAAGGAAACAAGAGGGGGAAATTAAGTTACTACACAGAGAAAGACAGCAAGAGTGTGGGAGGAAGAGAGAGACACAGGGAGAGTCAGAGATAGACAGAAACCCAGAGAGGAGCAGAAATGCACAGAAGCCCAGAAAACACCTGAGGCCGGTGCGGTGCCTCTCCTGTAATCCCAGCACTTTGAGAGGCCGAGGCAGGAGGATCACTTAAGGCCAGGAGTTCAAGACCAGCCTGGGCAACAGCGTGAAACGCTGTCTCTGGGGAAAAAAAAAAAAAAAAAGAAGAAGAAGAAGAAATTGAAAAAATCACCCGAGCTTTCTTTTTTTGTTGTTTGTTTTGTTTTGTTGAGACGGAGTCTCGTTCTGTCACCCAGGCTGGAGCACAGTGGTACGATCGCGGCTCACTGCAACCTCTGCCTCCCGGGTTTAAGCGATTCTCCTGCCTCAGCCTCCCGAGTAGCTGGGACTACAGGCTTGTGCCACCACGCCCGGCTAATTTTTTGTATTTTTAGTAGAGATGGGGTTTCACTATATTGGCCAGACTGCTCTTGAACTCCTGACCTTGCGGTCTGCCCCCCTCTGCCTCCCAAAGTGCTGGGAGTACAGGTGT
This sequence comes from Gorilla gorilla gorilla, assembly GCF_029281585.2. Lineage (NCBI taxonomy): Eukaryota > Metazoa > Chordata > Mammalia > Primates > Hominidae > Gorilla > Gorilla gorilla. Next base: position 34,420,570 of record NC_086018.1, on the reverse strand, counting down.
GAGCCCCCACACCTGGCCCCACACCTGAGCTTTCTTTAACCACATTTCTTTCTCTTTTTCTCTTTCTTTTTCTTTCTCTCACTTTCTTTCTCTTTTTGTCTCTCTCTTTCTGTTTTTCTTTCTTCTTTTTTTGTTATGTTAGAGTCTTCTGAAATCTTTGTTTCTCTCTTTCTTTCTCTTTCTTCCTCTCTCTCCCTCTCCTTCCTTCCTTTCTTTTCTTTTTCTTTTTCTTTCTTTTCTTTGCCTTGTGAATCAATTTCTCTCTCCCTCCCTCCCTCCTTTCTTCCTTTTTTTCTTTCTTTTTTAGATAGAGTCTTGCTCTGTCCCCCAGGCTGGAGTGCAGTGGTGTGATCATAGCTCACTGTAGCCTAGCCTCAACCTCCTGGGCTGAAGCAATTCTCCCACCTCAACTTCCTGAATAGCTGGGACCACAGGCGTGCTCCACCACACCCAGCTAATTTTATTTTTATTTTTATTTTTTTTGTAGAGACAGGGTCTCGCCATGTTGCCCAGGCTGGTATCAAACTCCTGGGTTGAAGGGATCCTGCTGCTTTGGCCTCCCAATGCGCTGAGTTTACAGGCGTGAACCACTGCACATGGCCAAAAAGAAAGTTTTTAAACAGTGCCTCAAATCTTACTGGAGTGGCACAATTCACACGCAAGATACTAAGGAACAACAAGCAGAGGATAAAACCAAATGGTAGGAGGAGAGAGTGCTGGAGCAGGGAGGAGCCACATGGTGTTCAGGGCAGGCATCCCTGAGAAGGGGTGTTACTGAATTACATCCGTAAACTTAAGTGTATTAATCAGGACTTTATCTTTTGCAAATGACGGAAACTTGACTCAGTTGGCTTAAAGAAACTGAAATTTAAGCCGGGCACGATGACTCATGCCTGTATCCCAGCACTTTGGGAGGCTGAGGCGGGTGGATCACCTGAGGTCAAGAGTTCAAGACCAGCCTGGCCAACATGGAGAAACCTCGTCTCTACTAAAAATACAAAAATTAGCCAGGGATGGTGGCGGGAGCCTGTAATCCCAGCTACTGGGGAGGCTGAGGCAGGAGAATCACTTGAACCCAGGAGGCGGAGGTTGCGGTGAGCCAAGATCGCGTCACTGCACTCCGGCCTGGGCAACAAGAGTGAAACTCCGTCTCAAAAAAAAAAAAAAAAACCCCATCTGTTATTTGTGATTTTCCTCAGTGCCCAGCCCAGCTCCTGCACATAGTAGGCCCTCAGCAATAGTTGGTTGGATTGAATTGTCAAACTGGATGACATATCCACTCTGTCATTCATTCCCTCATTCATTCATTCAACAAGCAATGACTGAGCTCTTGCCATTCATCAGGCCCTGTGCCAGGCTCTGGGACACAATGTGGAATAAGGACAGGGCTTTGCCCCCCAGAAGCCTCTGGAATAATAACTTGCAGCTGAATTGCACGATTGTTTATGGTTTGTGGTTCATGAAGCTCTTTCACATATCCTGTCCCATGATCTTGGTGTGTGGATGTTGTTGAAGAAATTCAGGAGGAAATTCTGAAGAAGTTCAGGATAAAGACTCTTGGGTGAGGCCATGCCGTAAGTCAGCAGCTGGACTCCCTTCCCAGCGCCCACTCCCTAGGAACAGGCTGCCCACTGTGCATCGGGCCCGAATCGCAGGACACTGCATGGAGCTCCTTCCCTCGTCCGGCTCAGAGTTTGGAAGGTGTCCTGCAGTGGCCCTGGCAGAGCTGGGATGTCATCCTTGGAGGAGTTGCTTGGGGTCGTGGGCCTGGGAAAGGCCTGACGTGTATCCTCTACCTCCACCACAGGCCTGATAAGAAAGTGACCACAATCCCTTTTGGGCTACTTTCTTGGTCAAAAGAGGAACATAGTCTTGGGTGAAAAGGGAAGATATGGAGAGCACTGCCACTGAGCAACTTGGTCACCATGGAGGATGGGACAGAGCACTGTCAAGTCAGGGTCCCACCACCGGGTGTCTCAGCTCATGAGCTTCCCTCTCTAGTTGGGCTTTTCTATTTACCCTTCCTTCCCCACCCCACTCGCCCAACCCAACCATGTTTTGGTCAATCCTTTCCTTGTTAAAGTATCCTATTGAGGCCAGGCACTGTGGCTCACGGCTGTAATCCCAGCACTTTGGGAGGCCGAGGCGGGTGGATCACCTGAGGTCAGGAGTTCAAGACCAGCCATGACCAACATGGTGAAACCTTGTCTCTACTAAAAATACAAAATTAGCTGGGTGTGCTGGCACATGCCTGTAATCCCACCTACCTGGGAGACTGAGGCAGGAGAATTGCCTGACTCCGGGAGGTGGAGGTTGCAGTGAGCCAAGATCGCAGCATTGCACTTCAGCCTGGGCAACAAGAGCAAAACTCCATCTCAATAAATAAATAAATAAATAAAAATAAACAAATAAATAATAAAGTAATCTATTGCTCAAGGCCCATGTGCAGGCCCACCCCTGGGGAAGGCCCCTGCACAGCTCAGCCCTCACTGACCCGCCTTGCACAGCTCAGCCCTCACTGACCCGCCTGCCTCCTGGGACCATAGCTGGTACTTGTTTTGCATTTGGGGATCCTAACTTGGTTTGAAGCAGAAGCAGATCAGAGACAAAAATTTGAGTACATGTGGTTGATTTGGACTGTGATCCCAGGCAACTTAGGTAAGGGAGTGGGAGAGTGAGACAGAGAAGGGAAGCAGGAGCTATCTACCAAGTGAACAGGACCTCCCAGTTATTTGCCCAAGCGTTGAGCGAGCACAGGCTAAGTTGAGAGCTGCTCCCAAAGGGCATTACGTCCTCAGCACTTGCAGCCTCCTGAGCTCGAGTCGAGCCCTTCAGCAAAGTGTCACAGGTGCTAGCAGATGTAAGTCCCACCGGGGTTCAAAATACTGGAGTCCTAACAGTGCCGGCTTCTAGCGTAAGTTTTTTTTTTTGCACAAAGGGTTTCACTGTGAAACATACATGTTTGAAAACCTATGTCGTAAGGCAACAACGCCCATTTCGCAGATGTGCTGGTAGAATCCTGGAGGTGACAAGGGATTTGCCTCAGGCTTGCCAGCAAGTTAAGAAAAGAATCAAGAGTAGAAGCCAGAAACTAGGTCTGCAGTCTGAGTGTCCAGCACTTTTTTATTTTTTATTATTTATTTATCTATTTATTTTTTGAGACAGAGTTTTAGTCTTGTTGCCCAGGCTGGAGTGCAGTGGCACGATCTCAGCTCACTGCAACCTCCGCCTCCCAGGTTCAAGCGATTCTCCTGCCTCAGCCTCTCAAGTAGCTGGGATTACAGGCATGAGTCACCACGCCCGGCTAATTTTGTATTTTTAGAAGAGAAGGGGTTTCTCCATGTTGGTCAGGCTGGTCTTGAACTCCCAACCTCAAGTGATCCGCCCACCTTGGCCTCCCAAAGTGCTGGGATTACAGGCGTGAGCCACTGCGCCCGGCCTATTTTTATTTTATTTTTATTTTTTTCAGCCTTGCTGAGGTTCTCTGCAAAGTGCTTTTTGGAGGAAAAAATATTATTATTATTATGATTATTATTATTTTTTAGATGGAATCTCGCTCTGTCGCCCAGGCTGGAGTGCAGTGGCACGATCTCAGCTCACTGCAAACTCTGCCTCCTGGGTTCACACCATTCTCCTGCCTCAGCCTCCCGAGTAGCTGGGACTACAGGCACCTGCCACCACGCCCAGCTAATTTTTTGTATTTTTAGTAGAGACACGGTTTCACTGTGTTAGCCAGGATGGTCGCAATCTCCTGACCTTGTGATCCACCTGCCTCGGCCTCCCAAAGTGCTGGGATTACAGGCGTGAGCCACTGCGCCTGGCCCCTGGCTGATGCCCTCAAGAGCATCAACGATGCCAAAAAGAGAGGCAAACGCCAGGTGCTTATTAGGCCATGCTCCAAAGTCATCGTCCGATTTCTCACTGGGATGATAAAGCATGATTACACTGGCGAATTTGAAATCATTGATGGTCACAGAGCTGGGAAAATTGTTGTGACTGTCACAGGCAGGCTAAACAAGTGTGGAGTGATCAGCCCCAGATTTGATGTGCAACTCAAAGATCTAGAAAAATGGCAGAATAATCTGCTTCCATCCCACCAGTTTGGTTTCACTGTACTGACAACCTCAGCTGGCATCATGGACCATGAAGAAGCAAGACAAAACCACACAGGAGGGAAAATCTTGGGATTCTTTTTCTAGGGATGTAATAATACACATATTTACAAATAAAACACCTCATGGAAAAAAAATCTGTAGAGATAGGGTCTCATTATGTTTCTCAGGCTGGTCTCAAAATCCTGGTCTCAAGCAATCCTCCCACCTTGGCCTCCCAAAGCCCTGGCATTAGAGGCATGAGCCACCATGCCCAGCACTAAGCATTTCCCACAAACAACTTTAAGTCCTAGGAGGCAGGCACTATTATTTTCCCCACTTTACACATGAGGAAACTGAGGCTTCCAGCAGAAAAACATCTTTCAGACACTTGACAGTTAGTGGTTCTGTGTAAGTCCCAACAGGAGACTTTTGGTTAGAATAATTCAAAGGTACATGGCTTCTGTTTTATCTCAAATTAAAAAATAATAACAGGCTGGGTGTGGTGGCTCATGCCTATAATTCCAGCACTTTGGGAGACCGAGGCGGGTGGATCCCTTGAGGCCAGGAGCTTGAGACCTGCCTGGCCAACATGCTGAAACCCTGTCTCTGCTAAAAATACAAAAATTAGCCAGGTATGGTAGCTCACTCCTGTAATCCCAGCTACTCAGGAAGCTGAGGCAGGAGAATAGCTTGAACTCAGGAGGTGGAAGTTGCAGTGAACCAAGTTCTCACCACTGCACTATAGCCTGGGCAACAGAGCAAGACTCTCTCCAAATAAATAAATAAAAATAAAAATAATAACAACACGTGAGAAAGGTCTGTTCAGTCCAAACGCCCAGCAACAGCTGTTCTGTTCTCCTTTGTACTCATTCTAGTCTGTCTGGAGGATTCTGCCTGGTGGCTCCTGTCAGAGTCTTCCCTGATCTCAGCAGAGCCCATGTTTTCTAGAAGAACACAGACACCAGTCTCTGTAACCAAACGACTTTTCTTTGGCTTCTGGGAATGTCCACCCCTTCATGTTTCCTCAGCTGCTCCTGGGAGTCCCTAGAGAAATTCCTCCGGCCAGTGGCTTTGTGAGACTTTAGTGGAACAGCTATTCCTATGTTTGCTCAGTCACAGTGGCATCTCATCTTCCAGGAGTCAAACTCCAGCTTGAGAGGGCTGCTCACAAGAGTAACTCACTCATGGCTTTTTTTTTTTTTTGAGATGGAGTATCGCTCTGTTGCCCAGGCTGGAGTGCAATGGCGCTATCTCAGCTCACTGCAACCTCTGCCTCCCGGGTTCGAGCAATTCTCCTGCCCCAGACTCTCGAGTAGCTGGGATTATAGGCACCCACCACCACGCCCAGCTAATTTTTTTTTTTTTTTGAGGCGGAGTCTCATTCTGTCTCCCAGGCTGGAGTGCAGTGGTGCGATCTCAGCTCAGCCTCCCGAGTAGCTGGGACTACGGGCACCCGCCACCACGCCCAGCTAATTTTTTGTATTTTTAGTAGAGATGGGGTTTCACCATCTTGGCCAGGCTAGTCTCAAACTCCTGACCTCAGGTGATCCACCTGCCTCAGCCTCCCAAAGTGCTGGGATTATAGGCATGAGCCACCGCACCTGGCCTGCTGGTCTCTGTTTAAAAAGTGAAAGAAAATAAAAGAAAGAAAGAAAGAAATTGGGCTGGGCACGGTGGCTTATGTGGCTGGGTGGGCTGCTCAGGCTGTCTGAGGTCCGGTTTGAGAGATCACAGACCCTAGGAGGTGACAGAGCCAGGGCACCAGAGGGGGCTCCCACGGAGCAGAGTCCTGGTCCTGCCTGCTGCCTTTTCTTGCCATTGCAGTTTGTGACATTCCAGAACACCCCCAGACATGTGGTTTTTGTATACAAGTCCTTGCGGTTAGCGTTTAGCAATGCACTTTCATCTCAGAGTAAACACATTTTCAGTTTTATTTTTGCTCCTGCCTTATCTCCCTGACCCCCAGCTGAGGCCCTGAAAGGAGGGCAAAGGCTCTTCCCCAAACATTGGCCTTTTGTTAATGACTTTCATACTGGTCACGTGGACTGAAGCAGCAGTCCTCCAGACATTTCTCTGGTCCTTTGAAAACAAGCAAGAGCCTGGGAAGGGAGGAGCACACACACCCAGCCCCAGCCCCTGGCTCCGGTTTAACCGAGGAAGAGAGGAATGGATATGTGTGGGGTGCCCTTTCTCTTCTGTTCTTCCTCTTCTTTTTCTTTTTCTTTTCTTTTTTTTTTTTTTTGAGAGAGAGTCTCGCTCTGTCACCCAGGCTGAAGTGCAGTGGTATGATCTCGGCTCACTGCAACCTCTGCCTCCCGAGTTCAAGCTATTCTCCTGCCTCAGCCTCCCGAGAGGCTGGGACTACAGGCACCCGCCACCATGCCTGGCTAATTTTTTTATTTTCAGTAGAGATGATGGTTTACCAGGTTGGCCAGGCTGGTCTCGAACTCCTGACCTCGTGATCCACCCGCCTCAGCCTCCCAAAGTGCTGGGATTACAGGCTTGAGCCACAGCGCCCAGCCTAGCTAGTCCTTGATTTGGTTCAATGTGTGAGCCCCACCTCCAGAGTCGAGTCCCACCTCCTACATCAATCCCAGCGCTTTGGGAGACCAAGGAGTTTGAGACCAATGTAGGCAACATAGTGACGCCCAGTCGCTATTTTTTTTTTTTTTTTTTTGAGATGGAGTCTCACTCTGTCGCCCAGGCCGGTGTGCAGTGGCGCGATCTCCGCCTCCCGGTTCACGCCATTCTCCTGCCTCAGCCTCCCGAATAGCTGGGACTACAGGTGCCTGCCACCACACCCGGCTAACTTTTTTTGTATTTTTAGTAGAGACGGGGTTTCACCGTGTTGGCCAGGATGGTCTCCATCTCCTGACCTCATGATCTGCCTGCCTCAGCCTCCCAAAGTGCTGGGATTACAGGCGTGAGCCACCGCGCCTGGCCCCCAGTCACTATTAAAAAATAAAAGTACCAGGCCGGGCGTGGTGGCTCACGCCTGTAATCCCAGCACTTTGGGAGGCTGAGGCGGGTGGATCACAAGGTCAAGAGATCGAGACCAGCCTGGCCAACACGGTGAAACCCCGTCTCTACTAAAAATACAAAAATTAGCCAGGCGTGGTGGCAGGCGCCTGTAGTACCAGCTAATCGGGAGGCTGAGGCAGGAGAATTGCTTGAACCCGGGAGGCAGAGGTTGCAGTGAGCCGAGATCGCGCCACTACACTCCAGCCTGGTGACAGAGAGAGACTCCTTCTCAAAAATAAATAAATAAAATAAAATAAAATAAAAGTACCAGCCTGGGCAACATGGCAAAACCCCGTCTCTACAAGAAATACAAACATTAGTGGGCATGGTGGTGCACACCCATGGTCCCAGCTACTCGGGAGGCTGAGGTGGGAGGATCACCTGAGCCTGGGAGGCCAAGGCTGCAGTGAGTCTTGATCATGACACTGTACTCCAGCCTGAGTGACAGAGTGAGACCCTGTCTCAAAAAAAATTAATTAATTAAAATTAGAAAATAAAACAGGTAAAGTGGCCAGGTGCGGTGGTTCATGCCTGAAATCCCAGCACTTTGGGAGGCTGAAGCGGGCAGATCACCTGAGGTCAGGAGTTTGAGACCAGCCTGGCCAACATGGTGAAACCCTGCCTCTACTAAAAATACAAAAATGAGTTGGGCGTGGTGGTGGGTGCCTGTAATTCCAGTTACTGGGGAGGCTGAGACAGCAGAACTGCTTGAATCCAGGAGGCAGAGGTAGCAGTGAGCCGAGATCGTGCCATTGTACTCCAGCCTGGGCAACAGAGTGAGACTCTGTCTCAAACAAAGAAAAAAACATGTAAAGTGCTTACGTGGTTCCTGGCACATGGCAGGCACTCAGCAGATATTGGCTGTGATTCCAGGCAGAACCCAGCCCCATGGAGAGTGGCCAAAGGAACACCAAGCGCCCTGGCTGAGACTTGAAAACACCTGGGCTAAACCTCAGCTCTGCCACTTCCTGTGTGGCCTTGGGCAAGTGACCTCATCTCTCTGAGCCATGGATTCCTCATCATTCCGAGATGATTATGCTTCCTCTGCTTATTTTTTGGGGAGGAGATCAAATGAGAGCCTGGATGTCTACGACGCTGCTCTAGAACACTGTCCTAGGCACCCCTTGCTGCCTGTGTCCCTGGCTTGTGAAAGGCAGAATCAGCATTTTGCACTCTACTTTTCCCCGCAGCCCCTCAATGGACACTTGGCGTCTGACCGGTGCTGCTCTGAATCCTGGCACTCTGTCCCCAGCTGTTTGATGTTGCAAGGGCAGAACCCCAACATGGGGGAACTGAAAGGGAATTTATTGGTTGGCAATAAATAATAATAATAAATAAAAGTCCAGGTGGAGCTGGGTGCAGGAGTCCAGATGATACGGTCAGGACTCTGTCCCTCAGCCCCGCTCTCCTCTGTGCAGGATTTATTTTCAGGCAGTTTCTCCCAACATGATGGCAAAGACCACCAGCTGCTCCATCCAGGTTCACATCAGGCCAATTAGCAACCTTAGGGGAAAGAGAGCATCTGGCCAGGCGAGGTGGCTCACTCCTGTAATCCCAGTACTTTGGGAAGCTGAGGCGGGTGGATCACCTGTTCAAGACCAGGTGAGGAGTTCAAGACCATCCTGGCCAACATGGTGAAACCCCATCTCTACAAAAATACAAAAATTAGCCGGGCATGATGGTGGGTGCCTGTAATCCCAGCTACTCGGGAGCCTGAGGTGGAAGAATTGCTTGAACCCAGGAGGCAGAGGTTGCAGTGAGGCTGAGATCGTGCCATTGCACTCCAGCCTGGGTGATAGAGCAAGCCTCCATCTCAAAAGAAAAAAAAGAAATCTTGGCCAGGCACAGTGGCTCACACCTGTAATCCCAGCACTTTGGGAGGCCGAGGTGAGCAAATCACGAGGTCAGGAGTTCAAGACCAGCCTGGCCAACATAGTGAAACCACATCTCTACTAAAAATACAAAAAATTAACTGGGTGTGGTGTTGGGCACCTGTAATCCCAGCTACTCCGGAGGCTGAGGCAGGAGAATCGCTTGAACCTGGGAGGCGCAGGTTGCAATGAGCCAAGATCGCGCCACTGCACTCCAGCCCAGGCAACAGTGTGAGACTCTGTATCAAAAAAAAAAAAAAAAAAAAAAGAAAAGAAAAGAAAAAAAAAAGAAAAAAGACCAGGTGTGGTGGTTCACACCTATAGTCCTAGCACTTTGGGAGGCCGAGGAGGATGGATCACCTGAGGTCAGGAGCTTGAGACCAGCCTGACCAACATGGAGAAACCCTGTCTCTACTAAAAATACAAAATTAGCCAGGCATGGTGGTGCATGCCTGTAAACCCGGCTACTCAGGAAACTGAGGCAAGAGAATCGCTTGAACCCGGGAGGCGGAGGTTGCAGTGAGCAGAGATCGCACCATTGCACTCCAGCCTGGGCAACAAGAGTGAAACTCTGTCTAAAAAAAAAAAAAGAAAGAAAAAAAAAGAAAAGAAAAGAAAAGAAAAAAAGAAAGAGAGCTTCTTTCTCTAACTTGTTCCAGCAAACAGCCTGGGGCTACTTCCATCTCTGGACTTGATCTCAAGACCATCCTGGAACATACTCCCGGGATCCTGATTGGTTAGGCCGATGTCATGTGCCCACTCCAGACTTGAGAAAAAGGATGGGCCCAGCTTGACTCACGGGAGTTGAGTATGGGAGGCTGGTGACTCCCCAAAGGGAAAGGGGACATGCTGTTGTCAGGAGACGGGTATGACACTGGGTGGGCAGAGGCAACAGGTGACAGCTACAGGTGTTATGAGCCCTGGCCAGGAAGCTGGGATTGTGATCCAAGCTCTATCATTTACTCTCTTCGTGGCCTTGAGGAAGTCACTGACCCTTTCTGAGCTTTGGTTTTCTCATCTGTAAAAGAGGGTTTGACTCTATCACTGGGTCCCAAACCAAGCTGTTGCTAAAATCGCCTGGTGAGCTTTTAAAAATGTAAATTCAGCCAGGTGTGGTGGCTCACATCTGTAATCCTAGCACTCTGGGAGGCCCAGGCAGGAGGATCCCTCAAACCTAGGAGTTCAAGACCAGCCTCGGCAACATAGTGAGACCTCTCCTCTACGAAGAAAAAAAAAAAAAAAAAAAGTAAATTCTCTGGTCCCATCCTAGACATTTTGATTCAGCTGGTCTGGGGTAGGACCAAGGACTCTGCATTTTTGACAACAACCCCAGAGGATTCTGATTGTTTGTTGTTGTGTTTTTCTTCTTTTCTTTTTTTTTTTTAAGATGATCACTCTGTCGCCCAAGCTGGAGTGCAGTGGTGCGATCTCTGCTCACTGCAACCTCCGCTTCCTGGACTCAAGCGATTATCCTGCCTCAGCCTCCCGAGTAGCTGGGATTACAGGCGCCTGCCACCATGCCTGGCTAATTTTTTGTATTTTTACTAGAGACGGGGTTTCACCATGTTGGCCAGGCTGGTCTCGAACTCCTGACCTCAGGTGATCTGCCCACCTCGGCCTCCCAAAGTGCTGGCATTACAGGCATAAGCCACAGTGCCCAGCCTGATGTGATTTTAATTTTGGCGTTCACTGGCTGAGATGGTTCCCAAGGTCCTTCCCACTCTAATGGCCTCTAATTCCGGAGTCAATTAATGTTGGCTGAAAGGCTGAGCAGAAAGATCCCGACTGTTGGCCGGGTGCGGTGGCCTGTAATCCCAGCACTTTGGGAGGCCGAGGCGGGTGGATCACTTGAGGTCACAAGTTTGAGACCAACTATGGCTATCATGACAAAACCCTGTCTCTACTAAAAATAAAAAAATTCACCGGGCATGGTGGTACTTGCCTGTAATCCCAGCTACTTAGGAGGCTGAGACAAGAGGATCACTTAACTAAGGAGGTGGAGGTTGCAGTGAGCTGAGATCAAGTCACTGCACTCCAGCCTGGGCGACAGAGCAAAACTCCATCTCGAAAAAAAAAAAAAGATCTCAATTGAGACAAGCAGACAACAGTGCTCACGAAATGCCCAGCCCTGCCCTGTATCCTTTCTTTTTTTTCTTTCTTTGAGGAGGAGTCTCGCTCTGTCGCCCAGGCTGGAGTACAGTGGCATGATCTTGGCTCACTGCAAGCTCCGCCTCCCGGGTTCATGCCATTCTCCTGCCTCAGCCTCCCGAGTAGTAGCTGGGACTACAGGTGCCCACCACCATACCCGGCTAATTTTTTGTATTTTTAGTAGAGATGGGGTTTCACTGTGTTAGCCAGGATAGTCTCGATCTCCTGACCTCGTGATCTGCCTGCCTCAGCCTCCTAAAGTGCTGGGATTACAGGCGTGAGCCACTGAGCTCAGCTTTTTTTTTTTTTTTTTGAGACAGAGTCTCACTCTGTCACCAGGCTGGAGTGGAATGGCGAGATCTCGGCTCACTGCAACCTCTGCCTCCCGGGTTCAAGCGATTCTCCTGCCTCAGCCTCCCAAGTAGCTGGGACTACAGGCGCCTGCAACCACCCCGGCTGATTTTTGTATATTTAGTAGAGATGGTTTTTTGCCATGTTGGCCAGGCTGGTTTTGAACTCCTGACCTCAGGTGATCTGCCAGCCTCTGCCTCCAAGAGTGCTGGCATTACAGGCATGAGGCACTGTGCCTGGCCCCTGTAGATCCTTTCATGGGTGGGCCTGTGGCTAGGTCTGGCTAATGATATGGCAGTGAAAGTGACATATGTCACTTCCAGGATGAGGTAGTTAAAAGCCTATACCCCAGATGTCAGTCTCTCTCTCGCCTGCCTTGATGAATGATTTGTACAGCAGGCCCTGTACTGCAGGGGCACTTGCCACACACAGCGAAGACGTGACGGTGGGCACAGCGGAGAAAGTGGGCTTGGGCCTTGGCATTCTCCCACCCCTCCTTTCTCCAGCTGGATGAGAGTCTGCAATGAAGAATGGTGGGGGTCAGGATCAGACTGTGGGCCCCAGAGGAGGAAGAACAGGAAGGTTTTCCAAGGCCAGAGGCATCCTAGGACAGCTGGAGAAGTCTCACAGTGGATTGGCAGGATGGCCCGGGGCTACGCCAACCCCATGTAAGGCATTAAGGTGAGGGGAGAGCTATTGCTCCTTAATGAGGTGTTCGTCCTCATCAAGGTTGAAGGGCAAGTCCACTGGGGAGGAGTGACTCACCCAGCGTCCCTGGATACCTCTGATGCTGAGGGAACTCCAGCCCGAGGGCTTCCAAACCGAGGTCATTTCCCTCCATAGACCATGACTTCAGAGCGGCTTTGAGAATGCTGACAGCAATGAGTGGCCACTCCATTCAGAGGTGACCCTTGTTAGGGTTTGGACATTTTCCCCATTGATCTTAGGAAAAACCATGACTCTGGTTTTCCATGGTAAATTCTAGCATGTAGACAACAGGGTAAACTTTGCATTTGGGCTTCTCCTTACCCCAGGGGAGGAGGCTTTGACCTATGAAGTTGAAAAATAATTTCTTTTTTTTTTTCTTTTGAGACAGAGTTTCACTCTTATTGCCCAGGCTGGAGTGCAATGGCACGATCTCAGCTCACCACAACCTCCGCCTCCCGGGTTCAAGCCATGCTCCCACCTCGGCCTTCCAAGTAGCTGAGATTACAGGCGTACACCATCACGCCCAGCCAATTTTTGTATTTTTAGTAGAGACGGGGTTTCACCATGTTGGTTAGGCTGGTCTCGAACTCCTGACCTCGTGATCCACTCGCCTCGGCCTCCCAAAGTGCTGGGATTACAGGCATAAGCCACCATGCCCGGCTGAAAAATAATTTCAGATTATATATTTTTATTACTTTTTTTTTTGAGATGGAGTCTTCCTCTGTCGCCAGGCTGGAGTGTGGTGGCACGATCTCAACTCACTGCAACCTCCGCTTCCCGGGTTCAAGCGATTCCCCTGCCTCAGCCTCCTGAGTAGTTGGGACTACAGGTACACACCACCATGCCCGACTAATTTTTGTATTTTTAGTAGAGACGGGGTTTCACCCTGTTGGCCAAGATGGTCTCGATCTTCTGACCTTGTGATCCGCCCACCTCGGCCTCCCAAAGTGCTGGGATTACAGGTGTGAGCCACTGTGCCCAGCCTTTTTATTACTTATTATGTTTTAAATAATGTATTACATTTAAATTTAAATTCTGTATCTCTAAAAAGAATATATATGTATGTATATATGTGATGTGTGTGTGCGTGTGTGTATATATATATGTATTTTGAGACAAGGTCTCACTCTCACTCAGACTGGTGTGCAGGGGTGTGATTATAGCTCACTGCAGCCTCCAACTCCCGGGCTCAAGCGATCCTCCCACCTCAGCCTCCCAAGTAGCTGGGACTAGAGGTGCATGCCACCCATGCCCAGCTAATTTTTAAAAAATTTTTTGGTAGAGACAAGGTCTTGCTTTGTTGCCCAGGCTAGGTAAAAAAGAATATATTCTCATAATACCAATTCAGCAGGTGAAATCATCCGTCCAAGGTCACACAGTAAATAAAAGGCCCAGCCAGGGCCAAGGTCATGCTTTTTCCAGTGTGCTGGCTGCCTCACCATACCACTAACTAACATTGGTGTAATGCTTTCTGTTTATTAACGTGTCATAAGTCATTTACAACTCATGACAATCCTATGTGGCAGGCAGGGCAAACAATACCGTATCCAGAAGACAGCTGATGAGATGAAACCAGGTTCCAGGAGGTGCCATGGTTCTGCTACCACACGTGGCCTGGCTTTGTGCCAAGTGCTTTGAAAATCTTAACTCAGGCTGGGCACAGTGGCTCACACTTGTAATCCTAGTACTTTATGGGGCTCAGGTGGGAGGATTGCTTCAACCCAGGAGTTCAAGACCAGCCTGGGCAACACAGTAAGAACCCAATTTCTCTTTGTTTTTTGTTTTGTTTTTTTTTTTTTGAGACGGAGTCTCGCTTTGTCTCCCAGGCTGGAGTGTAGTGGTGCGATCTTGGCTCACTGCAAGCTCCGCCTCCCGGGTTCACGCCTTTCTCCTGCCTCAGCCTCCCCAGTAGCTGGGACTACAGGTGCCCACCACCACACCCGGCTAATTTTTTTTTCTTTTTTTTGTATTTTTAGTAGAGACGGGGTTTCACTGTGTTAGCCAGGATAGTCTCAATCTCCTGACCTCGTGATCTGCCCGCCTCGGCCTCCCAAAGTGCTGGGATTACAGGTGTGAGCCACTGCGCCCAGCTAGTAAGACTCAATTTCTACAAAAATAAGAAAAAAATTAGCCAGGTGTGGTGGTGCCTGCCTGTAGTTCCAGCTACTTGGGAGGCTGAGGCAGGAGGATCGCTTGAGCTTGGGAGGTTGAGGCTGCAGTCAGCTGTGTTTGTGCCACTGCACTCCAGCTTGGGTGACAGAGATCCTGTCTCAATCAATAAACCTTAACTCATTTAATCCTAACAACAGCCCATGGAATTCTTTACAGTTGAAGAAAGGGAGAATCAGAGGATAAAGTGATTTGCTTAAGGTTGGAACACAAGTAACTGGGAAAAGCAAGATTTGAATTCAAATCTGTCTAACCCAAGTGATACTCTTAACCACCAAGCACAATGGCTTGCAAAGACCCTCGTGTTTTCCATTTGACTAGCCATTGGTCCTCATATCGTAGCTGGGAGGGCAGTGTTATTATTCCTATTTTCCAGATGAGGAAAATGAGGCTTAGAAAGGTGACGCGGATTGCCCAAAGTCGCATAGCTAACAAGTGGTGGAGGCAGAACTTGAACTTGCCTCTTGTTCTCTGAGAGGCTCTGACCCCCAGCAGCGAGGCCTTGGCTCTCCTGCGGACGCCGAGTCCTTAACTCAGAGAAACGTGGCTACATCTGCAATGATTTCTCTGCGTTCACCGAGACTACGTGGGCACCGGGCACCTGGAGCTTGGCAGGAACTACGCCGAGGGAGGGAAGGGGTCAGCCCGGGGATCAGGCGACATGGCCTCCAGCTTCCGTGAAGCCTGAGCTTGTGTGATTACACGGCCGTAGGCCTCGCTTCAGCAGTCTTGATGGCGGCTTGTTTCTCCGGCTTCTGGAATTTCAGTTCTTCCTGCCACAGCAGAAACGTGGCAGAGCTCCCAGAGCATCCTGAGAACTTGAACCTGGGCGACCTGCGGCGCCTCCGCAACCATTGGTTGTCGTGAGGCGCGGGGGCGTGTCAATTTGCATAACGTATTCGATAGGCTAATGAGACGGAAGTGGGCGTGCCCTGGCTAACCCACCTGTCCTTGGGTGGAGCGTGCAGGAAGGGTGGAGGGGCTACCTGGCTGCGGCGAGTGGGGCTGGGCAGGGGCCTGAAACTTCTTCGCCGCCGCGCTCTCCGCTGCACCGCCCGTGTAACCTGAAACGCGGGTGTGAGGGACTCGCTGGAAACATGAATCGGCTGGAGCAGGACACAAAACATAACGACGTTGGTTACTTCTCCGGGTGGGCAAATTTCCCTGGCGGGGGCCGTGAGAATACAAGTGGAAAGGAGATTTTCATTGTAAAATCTTTTATGCCCCAACTGAATCATGGGAGCCTATTAAAAGGCTATTATACATTAAAAGTCCGGGCGCGGTGGCTCACGCCTGTAATCCCAGCACTGTGGGAGGCCGAGGCTGGCGGATCACTTGAGGCCAGGAGTTCGAGACCAGCCTGGCCAACATGGCGAACCCCTGTCTCTACTAAAAAAAATTAGCCGGGCATGGTGGCGCGCGCCTCTAATCCCAGCTGCTTGGGCGGCTGAGGCAAGAGAATCGCTTGAACCTGGGAGGCGGAGGTTGCAGTGAGCTGAGATTGCACCACTGCACTCCAGCCTGGGCAATAGAGTGATACCCTGTCTCAAATAAATAAACACTTATTATGTGTATATGTGTATATGGATAGATATAGATATTGATGATATATAGATACAGATTGCTCTTCTTAGGACACTATCAGAGACTTGTAAACTCCAAATAGCTTGGCATTCAAAGCCCTCTGCAACCTGCCCTAGCCTCCTCCTCACCTGCTCATCAACCCTAAACCCAAAGCCACATGGATTGGTCTCCCTAACCCAGTTTTCTGCCCCTGGAAACAGCTTTGCCCTTGACTGCCCTTGCCATTCCTTCCACATGAGATTCTCTCTCTCATTATAGTGCCACCTTTGAAGTTTCACCCAGCCTAAAGGGATCACTCAGAGGCCTCCTCGTCCCTGCCCGGAGGTCAGAACTGATCTCTGCCTTCCCTGTACTTCCAGGACAATTTGTACTTGTGTAAGAGTACTTCTTAGAATGTCACCAAGACAGTCCCCTACAGTCCCAGATGGTTCATCAGCACAGCTTCACAGCCTTGGCTCAGTGTCATTTATTGATTCAATAAACATTTTTTGTTTTTAATTTTTTAACTATTATTATTTTTGTAATTTTTAGTAGAGACGGGGTTTCACTGTGTTAGCCAGGATGGTCTCGATCTCCTGACCTCATAATCTGCCTGCCTGGGCTTCCCAAAGTGCTGGGATTACAGGTGTGAGCCACCGCGCCTGGCCCATCAACAAACATTTATTAAATGCAGGGCTGTTGTAGGCACTGGAGATAGGGCAGGGGACTAACCCTAAAAGTTCCTGCCCTCCTGGAGTTTATGTTTTAGTGAAGACAAAGAGTAAACGGATAAAGCAACACAGTGTGCAATTTGTCAGTCCGTGACAAGGACATGAAGAAAACTAAAGCAAGGGAAGGGGCTGGGTGCATTGGCTCACACATGTAATCCCAGCACTTTGGGACACGGAGGAGGCAGATCACCTGAGGTCAGGAGTTTGAGACCAGCCTGGCCAACATGGTGAAACCTTGTTTTTACTAAAATACAAAAATTAGCCAAACCTGGTGGCAGGCGCCTGTAATCCCAGCTACTCAGGAGGCTGAGCCAGGAGAATCGCCTGGACCCGGCAGGCAGAGGTTGCAGTGAGCCGAGATCTCGCCACTGCACTCTAGCCTGGGCAACAAGAGTGAGACTCCAACTGAAACAAAACAAAACAAAACAAAAACAACAACAACAACAACAAAAACAGGGAAAGAGGTCAGCTCTAGAGAGTGACGTTGGTTTTCATTTGGAGTAGGGCTTTAGCGATGGCGTCTTTGTGGAGGTGACATTTTAAGAGTGTCCTCAGTGAAATAAGAGAGGGTGCCATGTAGTATCTGGGACAACTGCTCCTGCTTGAGGGAGAGCAGGAGGAATAGCCATGTGCCTACTCAGTGCCCAGAAAATGGACATGAAATTAAATTGGACAGTGGAGGAGGGGAGAGGAGATGGTCACTGGTCCAGACGTCTTAGATTCTCTAGGAGCGGCCAGCCTGGCCTCTACCCAGGTGGCTGAGCTGTAACCAGTTAGCAAAGGGTTTAGAAGCCGCATCCAGTGAGCTAGAGTTCTCTAGGGAGGCAGCGGGGGATTTCAGGAAAGAGAACCTGGTTGTGGGTTCTGGTCCCGGTTTTGGTCCCTGTCATTGTGACTTGAGGGGCCACTTCATCTCCCTGAATCTCAGTTTCTACCCTTTTAGTAGGGTTATAAAGCCCAGCTTGCTGGTGTATTGTAGGGACAATGATATTAAGAGCTACCATTTCTTTCTTTCTTTCTTTCTTTTTTTTTGAGACAGAGTTTCACTCTTGTTGCCCATGCTGGAGTGCAGTGGTGCAATCTCAGCTCACTGTAACCTCCACCTCCCAGGTTCAAGCAATTCTCCTGCGTCAGCCTCTCAAGTAGCTGGGATTACAGGCATGCGCCACCATGCCCAGCTAATTTTTGTATTTTTAGTAGAGACAGGGTTTCACCATGTTGGCCAGGCTGGTCTCAAACTCCTGACCTCAGGTGATCTGACTGCCTCAGCCTCTCAAATTGTTGGGATTACAGGTGTGCACCACCACGCCCGGCTAATTTTTGTATTTTTAGTAGAGATAGGGTTTTACCACATCTGCCAGGCTGGTCTCGAATTCCTGACCTCAAGTGATCTGCCAGCCTCAGCCTCCTAAAGTGCTGGGATTACAGGCTTGAGCCACCATGCCTGGCCAAAATGCTGTTTTTGATGCTGCTATGGGTAAAGCACACACTACAGAGTCTGGCACGAGTGGTTTGCCCTGAGGGTTGCTATTGGAATGTAACTAATTAGGCCACACACATGGAATCGCTGGGTGGCCCTGAGCCCTCAGACCTCCAGTGCCCATGCTGGACTGATGCCATCAACAAGGACAGTTGGATTAGTAGTTCTTATGACTATTACTATTATTATTATTATTAAGATCCTAAAAACCACACCTATCCCTAATCCCTTTGCTACTTGGCTCTCAGGCCAGGCTCTGACCAGTCATCCCCATCTCAAGGCTAAAAAGCAGAGGAGTTGCCAAGAAAGTGGGTCCTGGGGGCTGGGTGCGGTGGCTCAGGCCTGTAATCCCTGCACTTTGGGAGGCCAAGGTGGGTGGATTACCTGTGGTCAGGAGTTCGGGACCAGCCTGGCCAACATAGTGAAACCTCATCTCTACTAAAAATACAAAAATTAGCCAGGTGTGGCGGTGGGCGCTTGTACTCTCAGCTACTTGGGAGGCTGAGGTGGGAGAATCTCAGGAGATGGAGGTTGCAGTGAGCGGAGATCGTGCACTTTAGCCTGGGCAACAGAGTGAGATTCCATCTCAAAAAAAAAAAAAGTGGGTCCTAGAGGCAGATGGCCTTGGCTTGAAGCCTAGCTCTGCCACTTACAAGCTCTGTGATCTTGTGCAAGTCACTCAGCCTCTCTGTGTGTCAGTGACCTCATTTTAACATAGAGAATCTAAGTCCTACCTCATAGGGTTGTTGCAAGGATTACAGGAGTGAATAGATGGAAGTGTTTTCAGAAAGTGCCTGGGACATCCTATGTGCTATATAAATGTTAGCTGCTATTGTCCTTCTTGAAGACCATGGGAAGCCACTGAAGGGGGAAGGGACTGTAAGCACAGGAGGAACCCCTAGCCCCCTGGGAGCCACCTTAAACCTGGGCATCAGCAATGACAGTAGGGCTACCTCTATCCCCTGCATTTTGCCTCCAGCAGCATGACCCCTTTGCAGCCTGTTTACCAGGAGGCACTCAGCTGTGAGCCTCTTGCCCCACTTGCTGGCACCTCCCTGTCTTGCCCAACGGTGCTTTGTGGTTTTGTCTCCATTTCCTTTGGTTGAATGACTTCGAGGTGGAGGGATTTTTCTTGGGCAAGAGCAGTGCTTCCTCAATCACTCTGACTGCTGGGGTCTTTGCCCCTCTGTCGGGAGCCTCAGCATTGCTCAGAGCCTTCCCTCATCTCCAGAATCTTGCAAGTCACTCTCTTTCCACGTTACCCAACATGACCATGTAAGCCTCTCGAGTTTCTCTAGCGTTTTCCCCACACATTTTGCCAGATAAGCCTCATCAAACCAACCTTGTTAGTTAGATGGGGCCTAACACATTTTTGTCTTTTGACAGATAAGGAAACAGGCCCAGAGTTGAGAAATGACTAGTTTAAGATCACACAGCAAGGAAACAGCAAAGCTGACACCCCAGTCCAGCCCTCTTTTCTACCCAACAATAAAACACCATCTAGCCTGAGCAACACAGGGAGACCCTGTCACTACAACGATAAAATAAAGTAAGCTGGGCGTGGTGACATGCACCTGTAGTCCCAGCTACTCAGGAAGCTGAGATGGGAAGATTGCTTGAGCCCAGGAGGTTGAGGCTGCAATGAGCTGTGATCACACCACTGCACTCCAGCCTGGGCGACAGAGTGAGACCCCATTGCAAAACCAAAACACCAACCGAACAACCGCCGCCCCCCCTGCCCCAATAATATCCGTATGTATGGCACTGATTTTGTGCTAGGGTTTTTGTTTTGTTTTTTGAGATGGAGTTTTGCCTTTGTTGCCCAGGGTAGAGTGCAGTGGCGTAATCTTGGCTCACTGCAACCTCCACCTCCCAGGTTCAAGCAATTCTCCTGCCTCAGCCTCCCGAGTAGCTGGGACTACAGGTGCACGCCACCACACCCGGCTAATTTTTGTATTTTTAGTAGAGACGGGGTTTCATCATGTTGGCCAAGATGTTCTCCATCTTCTGACCTTATGATCCACCCACCTCGGCCTCCCAAAGTGCTAGGATTACAGGCGTGAGCCACTGTGCCTGGCCACTGTGCTAGGTTTTAAAAGACATAACCTTATTTAATTTTCACTCAGCTAGTAGGTAGTGGAACTGAGATTCAAACCCAGGTGTTTGGGTACCAGACCCGGGATGCATACCCTTCTATCCCAACTGCTTTGCACTGGGGGGTCAAATTGCATTTGCTCTAAATTGCTGAAATCCTGTGATGTCACCCTGATTCCATTAGCACCCAGCTGGGCTGGGCTGCTGAAACAGCTTTGGATGTTGGCTTCCCTATCTTGGAATGAATTTAACACCACATGGCCTGACCGCCCAGCAAGGCGTATATTATGACCCTAAAGTCCTTTGCCACACAGAAGTAATATAAGGCCAAATGTTAAAATGCAACCTTCAAGAGAAGAGTCTGAGAGACACTCCCACACCAAGTCAAACATGCCAAGCTTGGCTGCGGGTGCCGTGCTGGGCTACGCTGAGATGAGGCTGTGCTCAGGCCGGGCATGGTGGCTCACGCCTGTAATCCCAGTACTTTGGGATGCTGAGGTGGGTGGATCACCTGAAGTCAGGAGTTTGAGACTAGCCTGGCCAACATGGTGAAACCCTGTCTCTACTAAAATTACAAAAATTAGCTGGACATGGTGGTGAGTGCCTGTAATCCCAGCTACTCATAAGGCTGAAGCAGGAGAATCCCTTGGACCCGGGAAGTGGAGGTTGCAGTGAGCTGAGATTGCACCACTGCACTCCAGCCTGGGCGACAGAGGGGGAGATTCCATCTCAAAAAATGATAATAATAATAATAATTAGTAAATAAATAAATTGAATTATACAACACGTGGCCTTTTGTGGCTGACTTCTTCCACTTTTTTTTTTTTTGAGACAGTGTCCTACTCTGTTGCCTAGGCTGGAGTGCAGTGGTACGATCTCTGCTCACTGCAACCTCCACTTCCCGGTTCAAGCACTGCTCAGCGCCTCAGCCTCCCGAGTAGCTGGAACTACAGGTGTGCACCACCACGCCTGGCTAATTTTTGTATTTATAGTAGAGACAGGATTTCACCGTGTTGGCCAGGGTGGTCTTGAACTCCTGACCTCAGGTGATCTGCCCGCCTTGGTCTCCCAAAGTGCTGGAATTACAGGCCCGAGCCACCTCACCTGGCCTGACTTCTTCCACTTAGCATGACGCTTTCAAGGTTCATGTGTGTATTACCATGTATAATCACTTCATTCTTTTTTATTGTCAAATAATACTCCATTATATGTATATGACACATTTTGTTTATCCATTCTTCAGTTCATGGACATTGTTTTCCATGTTTTCACTATTATGAATAACACTGCTATGAACACTCATTCATATACATTTATATACAAGTTTTTTGTAGGCATGTGGTTCCATCTCTCTTTGGCAGATTCTTCTACCTAGGAGTAGGAATTTCTAGGTGATAAGGCCGGGTGTGGTGGTTCATGCCTGTAATCCCAGCACTTTGGGAGGGCGAAGAGTTTGAGACCAGCCTGGCCAACATAGAGAAACCTCGTCTCTACAAAAAACACACAAAAAATTAGCTGGGCGCTGCTGCGTGTGGTGGCTTATGCCTGTAATCCCACCACTTTGGGAGGCTGAGGTGGGAGGATCACAAGGTCAGGAGTTCGAGACCAGCCTGGCCAATATGGGGAAACCCCATCTCTACTAAAAATACAAACATTAGCCGGGCACGGCCAGGTGAGGTGGTGGGTGCCTGTAGTCCCAGCTACTCTGGAGGCTGAGGCAGGAGAATGGCATGAACCCTGGAGACAGAGGTTGCCGTGAACCAAGATTGTACCACTGCACTCCAGCCTGAGCGACAGAGCCCACTCTGGCTCAAAAAAAAAAAAAAAGAAAAAAGTCAGCGGGCACAGTGGCTCATGCCTGTAATCCCAGCCCTTTGAGAGGCCAAGGTGGGTGGATCAGCTGAGGTCAGTAGTTCGAGACCAGTCTGGCCAACACAGTGAAACCTTATCTCTACTAAAAATACAAAAAATTAGCTGGGCATAGTGGTGGGCGCTACTCGGGAGGCTGAGGCAGGAGAATCGCTTGAACCCAGGAGGCAGCGGTTGCAGTGAGCCGCACTCCAGCCTGGGCAATAAGAGCGAAACTCCATCTCAAAAAAAAAAAAAAATTCTAGGTAATAAGGTAACTCTATGTTTAAGGGTTTTTTTGGTGTGTGTTTATTTGTTTGTTTGTTTTTTAGATAGAGTCTTGCTCTGTTGCCCAGGCTGGAGCGTAGCAGCAGGATCTCAGCTCACTGCAACCTCCGTGACCTGGGTTCAGGTGATCCTCCCACCTCAGCCTCTCAAGTAGCTGAGGATGCACCACCGCGCCTGGCTAATTTTTCTATTTTTAGTAGAGACAGGGTTTCACAATGTTGGCCAGGCTAGTCTTGAACTCCTGACCTCAAGTGATCCATCCACCTCGGCCTCCCAAAGTGCTGGGATTATAGGTGTGAGCCACGACGCCCAGCTGGCCTCTATGTTTAATATCTTCAGGAGCTGCCACAGTGTTTTCCAAAGTGGCTGCACTTTTTTACAATCCCACCAGCAATATATGAGTGTTCCAATATCTCCACCGTTTTGATTTACCCATTTCTTGTTAAAGCTTCCCAGTGGAAACTGAAACTCCCACTTGAGCAATGCAAGGTGAACAAAATATGCAATGATGGCTGCGTGCGGTGGCTCATGCCTGTAATCCCAGCACTTTGGGAGGCCAAGGCGGGAGGATCACGAGGTCAGGAGTTCGAGACCAGCCTGACCAACATGGTGAAACCCCGTCTCTACTAAAAATATAAAAATTGGCCAGGTGTGGCTGGGTGGGGTGGCTCACGCCTGTAATCCCAGCACTTTGGGAGGCCGAGGCAGGCGGATCACGAGGTCAGGAGATTGAGACCATCCTGGTTAACATGGCGAAACCCCGTCTCTACCAAAAATACCAAAAATTAGCCAAGCGTGGTGGTGGGAGCCTGTAGACCCAGCTACTCGGGAGGCTGAGGCAGGAGAATGGCGTGAACCCAGGAGGCAGAGCTTGCAGTGAGCCAAGATGGCACCACTGCCCTCCAGCCTGGGCAACAGAGCAAGACTCCAACTCAAAAAAAAAAAATTTAGCCAGGTGTGGTGGCATGCGCCTGTAATCCCAGCTACTCAGGAGGCTGAGGCAGTGAGGCAGGAGAATTGCTTGAACCCGGGAGGCAGAGGTTGCAGTGAGCCAAGAACACACCATTGCACTCCAGCCTGGGCAATAGAGCAAGACTCCATCTCAAAAAAAAAAAAATGCAATGATGGTGATGTGTTGAAGCACGTCTCTCCTTGGACCCTTGGAAACAGAGGCTGGCCCATCCCAAGTGTCCTTGGAAATCACTTAACCTCTCTGAGCCAGTTTTCTCTCGAGACCTAAACTGAGATCTAATAATAGAGATCACAGGAGAGTAAAGTTTGAAAAGTTTTGGGCTCCTGGCCTCCTTTTCCTTTTTCTTCTTTTTTTCACTTCTAATGGTACTTGGACATTTCCTTTTTTTTGAGACGGAGTCTCACTCTGTTGCCCAGGCTGGAGTGCAGTGGCGTGATCTCGGCTCACTGCAAGCTCTGCCTCCTGGGTTCAAGTGATTCTCCTGCCTCAGCCTCCTGAATAGCTGGTATTACAGGTGTGCACCACCACGCCCAGCTAATTTTTGTATTTTTAGTAGAGACGAGGTTTCACCATGTTGGCCAGGCTGGTCTCAAACTCCTGACCTCAGGTGATCCACCTGCCTCAGCCTCCCAACTTTCTGGGATCACAGGTGTGAGCCACAGCACCTGGCTTTACTTATTTATTTATTTTTTTAAGTCATCTACTCCATCTCTTCTTGTCTGAGATGGCTTAGACTTGTAAACTTTGCCTTTCTGTGTCTTCAATTCTTCTTCTATAAGAAGGAGATTAGACATCATATCATGGGGTTATTGTCACGATAAGATGGCAAACATGCAATAAATGGTAGATGTTATTATTATTATTATTATTATTATTATTATTTTGAGACAGAGTCTCTCTCTGTTGCCCAGGCTGGAGTGCAGTGGCATGATTTTGGCTCACTGCAACCTCCACCTCCCAGGCTCAAGCAATTCTCTGCCTCAGCATCCCAAGTAGCTGGGATTACAGGCACCTGCCAGCACGCCTGGCTAATTTTTGTATTTTTAGTAGAGACGGTGTTTCACCATCTTGGCCAGGCTGGTCCTGAACTCCCAACCTCGTAATCCACCTGCCTTGGCCTTACCAAAGTTCTGGGATTACAGGGGTGAGCCACCGCGCCCGGCCATTACTATTATTATTATTTTATTTATTTATTTATTTTGAGATGGAGTCTCGCTGTGTCACCCAGGCTGGAGTGCAATGGCATGATCTCGGCTCACTGCAACCTCCTCCTGGGTTCAAGTGATTCTCTTGCCTCAGCCTCCCGAGTAGCTGGGATTACAGGCACCTGCCACCACGCCCAGCTGATTTTTATATTTTTAGTAGAGACGGGGGTTTCACCAGGTTGACCAGGCTGGTCTCGAACTCGTGACCTCAGGTCATCCACCCGCCTCGGCCTCCCAAAGTGCTGGGATTACAGGTGTGAGGCACTGTGCCCAACCGGTAGATGTTATTATTAAAATACAGGAAGATCTGTTCATTCCACCACTACTGACCAAGTTCCTATTAAGTGCCAGTTCCTGTGATACGAAGATGATTGAGACCCTTGAAGTTTGTGGCTCACAGGTTGGTGGAGCAGACATATAAAAAAATCATTATGCCCCAGTATGGCAAGTGCCATAAAAGAAGTGTGTTTAAAGTTCTTTGTGGTTGGAGAGGAAAGGGTGTGGCAAGAAGGGTCAAGCAGAAGGAAGTGGCGATCGGAAGAGCTGGGTGGCGCTGGGGCAGGTGGGAGAGAGAGGTCCCTTTTCTGCAGAGTGGATGGTGAGGTCTGATGGATTCCTGAGCTGTGGGGTTCCTCTTGGCTATACCCCACCTACCCACATCTGGGACCCAGAAGTGACCTGCATGCACTCAGGCTGGAAGGCTGAACTTTGGCTTAGAAATCCAGATCAGATAAGGGCTTGACACCCTCCCAGAGCACACACCCAAACCTCTGTGTATCCAAGTCCAGGTGGCCATAGGGCACTGTGGACACCATGAATAGTGGGTGTATGAGGGGAAAAGAGACATGTGCCATGAGTTGGATTGGGGAGGGAGGCAGAATGGCACAGAGAAAAGGGTTTCGAGTTATGACTCTGCTATTTAATAGCCTTGTGATCTCGGTGGCAAGTCACAACGGCTCACTCTGGCCTCAGTTCACTCATCTGCAAAATGGGGCTAAACACAACCCTCCTCAAACAGTAAACATCAAAATGAAGCGAGGTGGCATGAAAATGCTATTGCAAAAGCCAAATGCTGTACACCTGCGGGAAGGTTCGTTATTATCTGATGAATGAATCAGTGAAATGTAGCTTATCCATACAATGAAATGGCATTCGGCAATAGAAAGGAATGAAATACTGATAGATGCTACGACATGGATGAACCCTGAAATCATCATGCTAGATCAAAGAAGCCAGACACAAAAGACCACATATTGTATGATTCCATTTATACGGAATGTCCACAATAGGCAAATTATCTGTAGAGTCGGAAGGTAGATTAATGGTTGCCTAGCGCTGGGGGAGGAGGCTGAGGGAAAACAGGAAGTGACTGTTCATGGATATGGAGTTTCTTTAGGGTGATGAAAATGTTCAGTAATTACTGGTCATGATTGCACAGCTCTGTGAATATACTAAAAACAACTGAGTTGTAAGGTGTGTGAATCTTATCCCAATAACGCTGTTTAAAAAAACAGAAGCATGGGCTGGGTGCGGTGGCTCCCACCTGTAATCCTGGCACTTTGGGAGGCCAAGGCGGGCGGATCACGAGGTCAGAGATCGAGACCATCCTGGCTAACACAGTGAAAGCCCGTCTCTACTAAAAAATACAAAAAATTAGCCGGGTGTGGTGGTGGGCACCTGTAGTCCCAGCTACTCGGGATCAAATGATCTGCCTGCCTAGGCCTCCCAAAGTGCTGGGATTACAGGTGTGAACCACCGTGCCCAGCCCACATAGATTCTTATTTCAATTTAGTAGCTTATTTGTTTATTCATGCCATGGACATTTATTGAGGGTCTTGCAGAGTGCTAGGTTCTGTGCCATGTACTTGGGATATAAGCATAAAGCACTCGTCTGTCTTTAGGAAGCTCATGACCTCCTTGTCCAGGGGTAGGCAAGCTGACAGCATGAGAATGCTATGACAGAAGCAACCCTAAGGCCAGGTGGGGTGGCCTTGACTCTAATCCAAGCACTTTTGGAGGCTGAGGCAGGAAGATTGTTTGAGGCTAAGAGTTTGAGATCAGCATGGGCCATACAGAAAGACCCCATCTCTACGAAAAATAAATTAGCTGACTGTAGTAGCACGTGTCTATAGTCCCAGATACCTGGGAGGCTGAGGCAGGAGGATCACTTGAACCTGTGAGGTTAAGGCTCCAGTGAGCCAAGATCACGTGACTACACTCCAGTCTGGGCAGGAGAGTGAGAGCGTGTCTCAAAAAAACATACAACAGAAGCAACCCCAAGTACAATGGGACCACAGAGGAGAACATCCATGCCAGGCTGGAGGATCCAGAGAGGCCTCCAGAAGGAGTTACCACACTCAAAGACTCAAGGGGCAGTGGGGAAGTGTTAATGGTATGCAGACCAGGGTGAGCCCTAGATGGACAGTGTTGTGAATCAGGCACAGGAACCATTGCATCAGATTCCTGGAATGTTTGTTGAGTGCACGTTAGAGAGGGGGCCCTGAGCGCCCATCCAGGGAAGGAGGAGGTGTGGTCCTTCAGGTGGAGGGCACAGACCTGGTGCTCAGTGATCATTTGCTGAATGAATGGTATGAAATGTGGGTGTTCAGGACTCACCACCTGAGGTACTGGTTTAATTAAAATCTCCCTAGGTGGTTGGGCACGGTGGCTCATGTGTGTAATCCCAGCACTTTAGATGTTGAGGGAGAGGGACTGCTTGAGCCCAGGAGTTTGAGACCAGACCAGGCAACAAAGCAAGACCCATTCTCTACAAAAAAATAAAACAATGAGCTGGGTATGATGGCATGTGCCTGTAGTCTTAGCTTCCTGGGAGGATTCCTTGAGCCCAGGAATTTAAGGTTGCAGTGCGCTATGACTGCGCCACTGCACTCCAACCTGGGCGACGGAGTGGGACCCTGCCTCTTAAAATAAAATTAAAAAAAAAAACCTCCCTAGAGATTCTGATGTCTGATGCATTAAAAACTCCTCAGCACAACCACAAGACACTTTCTGATTAAGCCAGTGCTTTGAACACTTTAATATGATGCCAGCCACCTGGGGGCTTGTTAACATGCAGATTCAGAATGAGTGGGTCTGGGCTGGATCTTCAGACTCTGCATTTGTTTTCTTTCTTTTTTTTTTTTTTGAGACTGTGCAGTGGCCTGATCATGGCTCACTGCAGCCTCAATCTCTCAGGCTCAGGTGATCCTTCCACCTCAGCTTTCTGAGTAGCTGGAACTATAGGCATGTGACACCACCATGCCTGGATAATTTTTTTTTTTTTTTTTGAGACAGAGTCTCGCTCTGTCACCCAGGCTGGAGTGCACTGGCGCGATCTCGGCTCACTGCAAGCTCCGCCTCCCTGGTTCACTCCATTCTCCTGCCTCAGCCTCCCGAGTAGCTGGGACTACAGGCGCCCACCACCACACCCAGCTAGTTTTTTTGTATTTTTAGTAGAGACAGGGTTTCACCATATTGGCCAGGCTGGTCTCAAACTCCTGACCTCGTGATCCGCCCGCCTCGGCCTCCTAAAGTGCTGGGATTACAGGCATAAGCCACCATGTCCAGCTGAGACTGCATTTCTAAAGGCTCCAGGTGAGGTTGCTGCTGTGATGCTGAGGGTCCCAGGACTGCATATCTGCTGCAGGGCCTTGCCCCTTCCAACTCCTGCTGCGTTCTTGACATTCCCTCCCCTTTCACTGAGCTTGTGCACAGACTGTCTTCTCCCCTCTGGGCTACGCACCCAGTTTTTCCTGTCTGGAATGAGCTGCTATTCCCCCTTACCCTACACACCCCATCTCCTCTTTCCCCAACAGCACCCTGTGCTGAAGCCTTCGCAGGATTTACCAGGCTGACCTGTTAGTACCTGCATGGATGTCTTCAGAGCAGAGACTGTGGATTGTCTATCACCAAGTTCCAGCACCTGGTACAGGATCTGGCAAATCACAAGCCCTCAGGAAATATTTGGGGAATGAAAAATGAACCTCTGAGAGGAGATAAGATAGGAAGATGCATAATCATCATGACATCATCATAGCAAATACCACTTGGCACTTACTCTGTGCTGGCCCTGTTGTTGGTGCTTGACATTTAGTTAAGTCATTTAATTCTCACAACAACCCAGTTTTGTAGGGATTATCATCAACCTTATTTTATTTTAATTAATTATTTGAGATGGAGTCTCTCACTCTGTTGCCCAGGCTGGAGTGCAGTGGCATGATCTCGGCTCATTGCAACCTCTGCCTCCTGAGGTCAGGAGTTCCAAGATCAGCCTGGCCAACGTGGCAAAACCCCATCTCTACTAAAAATACAAAAGTTAGCCAGGTGTGGTGGCACGTGCTTGTAATCCCAGCTACTAGGTAGGAGAATCCCAGCTGAGGTAGAAGAATCGCTTGAACCCAGGAGGCAGAGGTTGCAGTGAGCTGAGATTGCATCACTGCACTCCAGCCTGGGCCATAGATCAAGACTCTATCTCAAATAATAATAATACAAATAAAAAAACCTCTGATTGTGGTTAAGAAAATGCCAAAACATTTTAATAACTACCTAGCATTTACATTCTACAGTGTATTAGGGATTATAAGTAATCTAGAGATGATTTAAAGTATATGGAAGGATGGTTACGTAGGTTATTCAGCAAATACTATGGTTTTATACAAGGAACTCGAGCATCTGTGAATTTTGGTATCCTCAGTGGGGGGCAGGGGCATTGTGAAACCAACACCCTGTGGATACTGAGGAAGGGTTTTAATAAGATAATGTATATGCCAAACCCTTAGCACTATGCCTGGGATATAAGAACTCCGTGGCCAGGGCCGGTGGCTCACGCCTGTAATCCCAGCACTTTGGGAGGCCGAGGTGGGTGGATCACCTGAGGGCGGGAGTTCGAGGCCAGCCTGACCAACATGGAGAAACCCTGTCTCTACTAAAAATACAAAAATTAGCCGGGCGTGCTGGCTGATGCCTGTAATCCCAGCTACTTGGGAGGCTGAGGCAGGAGAATCGCTTGAACCCAGGAGGCAGAGGTTGCAGTGAGCCGAGATCACGCCATTGGACTCCAGCCTGGGTGACAAGAGCAAAACTCGTCTCAAAAAGCAAACAAACGAACAAACAGAAAAACAACTCTGTAAGTTTGTGCCAAGCTGATGCTTACAGCTGGGCTTCAGGACCATTAACTGAGGATGCAGAAGATACAGGTGGCAGTTGGAAGAGACAGTGGGGGAGGGCCTTGTTGAGAAGCTAAGGTCATGGTGTGGAGGGGAGGAAAGGAGGGCAAGTATCAGAGTGGGACAAGAGTGCTGGGGAGGAGAGGATGGCTGGGTAAGATGGTGGCGAGGAGTGATGGGTCCTGGGAGCCAGGGAAGAGGGCGGAGAAGGACTGCGCATGAGTGTGGTTGACAGAGAGAGGCCGGAAACCTGAATGGAGCAGGAAGTCAGGCATGCAGACAGGTTTGGCAAGAACCAGGATGGTGGGAGCCGGGCTAGACACTGTGTGCTGGATTTAAGGAGAAGGCAGTTAAACAATAGGGAAACACGCCAAGAATCTTGAACTTGAGAGTAGAACTACAGGTAACAAAGGTGTTTTGTTATTCTTTTTTATGTTTTCTAACTTTTAAAATGAGCATGTATTCTTTTGTATCTATATTTGAATTTATAGCATAATTTTTCACATTAAAAATGGATTTACTTTAATAGGCAATACAGCCGGGCGTGGTGGCTGTAATCCCCAGCATTTTGGAGGGCCGAGGTGGAAGGATGGCTTAAGCCCAGGAGTTGAAGACCAGCCTGGGCAAAAAAGTGAGACCTCCTCCCGTCTCTACAATAAAATACAAAAATTGGCCAGGTGCTACTCTGGGCACACTGCCTATAGGGTAGCCCTGCTCTGCAAGGCCAGTACTAGGGGGGGAAAAGAAAAAGAAAACAAAGGAACAAACAAAACAAGGAAAAAAAGAAAAAAAAAATTAGTGGGGCATGGTGGTGAGTCCCTGTAGTCTCAGCTACTCGAGATGCTGAGGTGGGAGATTGCTTGAGTCCAGGAGGTTGAGGCTGCAGTAAGAGTGAGCCGTGATCAGGCCACTGCAACTCCAGCCTGGGTGACACAGAGCTCACCGCAGCCTTTACCTCCTGGGCTCAAGTGATCCTTCTACCTCAGCCTCCTGAGTAGCTGGAACTACAGCTGTGCACCACTCCGCCTGGGTAATTTTTGTATTTTTTTGTAGAGACAGGATTTCGCCATGTTTCCTGGGCTGGTCTCCTGGACTCAAGTGATTCCCTCACCCCTGGCCTCCCAAAATGCTGGTATTACAGGCATAAGCCACCACACCCTGCCCTTTTTTCTTTTTCTTCTTCTTCCTTTTTTTTTTTTTTGAGACAGAGTCTCGCTCTGTAGCCCAGGCTGGAGTGTAGTGGCGAGATCTCGGCTCACTGCAACCTCTGCCTCCCGGGTTCAAGCGATTCTCCTGCCTCAGCCTCCCGAGTAGCTGGGATTACAGGCGCCCGCCACCACCCCGGCTAATTTTTTGTATTCTAGTAGAGATGGGGTTTCACCGTATTGCTCAGACTGGTCTTGAACTCCTGAGCTCAGTCAATCCGCCCACCTCGGCCTCCCAAAGTGCTGGTATTACAGGCGTGAGCCACCACGGCTGGCCCCATTTTTCTTAATTTAGATGTTCTTGGTAACTTCTGGGTACATATTCTTTGTTAGATATATGTATTGTAAATATTTTCTACCAGTCTATGATTTGATTTTTCACTCTTTTAAATGTGTCTTTTGATGAACAGAAGTTATTAATAATAATGAGGTTCAATTTAATAATCATCCATCTCTTATGGCTTATACTTTTTTTGTGTGTCTTAAGAAATTTTGGTCTACTTCAAGGTCATGAAGATATTCTCCTATACTTTTTTTTTTTTTTTGAGACGGAATTTTGCTCTTGTTGCCCAGGCTGGAGTGCAATGGTGCGATCTCGGCTCACTACAACCTCTGCCTCCCAGGTTTAAGCGATTCTCCTGCCTCAGCCTCCTGAGTAGCTGGGATTACAGGCGCATGCCACCATGCCTGGCTAATTTTTGTATTTTGGTAGAGACAGGGTTTCATCATATTGGTCAGGCTGGTCTTGAATCCCTGACCTCAGGTGATCCGCCCACCTCGGCCTCTCAAAGTGCTGGGATTACAGGCGTGAGCCACCACACCCGGCCGATATTCTCCTATGCTTTCTTTTAGATGTTTTATTGTTTTTACATTTAGGTCTCTGATCCATCCTAAACTATGTTCATTAATGGTGTGGTCAGGTCACGATTCATGTTTCCCTATGTGGGTATGTAATTGACCTACTACCATTTATTCAAAAGACCATTCTACCCTGACTTGTTTGCAGTGACACTATTATAATAAGTCAGGTGACCATGTACATGTAGATCTCTCGATTTTATTTTATTTTATTTTATTTTTTGAGACGGAGTCTCACTCTGTCACCCAGGCTGGAGTGCAATGGGATGATCTTGGCTCACTGTAACCCCCGCCTCCTGGGTTGAAGTGATTCTCCTGCCTCAGCCTCCTGAGTAGCTGGGATTACTGGTGTGTGTCAGCACGCCCGGCTAATTTTTGTATTTTTAGTAGAGACAGGGTTTCACCATGTTGGCCAGGCTGGTCTTGAACTCCTGACATCGTGATCCGCCGGCCTCAGCCTCCCAAAGTGCTGGGATTACAGGTGTGAGCCACTGCGCCCAACCGTGTAAAGATTTGAAGGAAATAACGAGTTTTTTTTTTTTTTTTTTGAAAGAGTCTTGCTCTGTTGCCCAGGCTGGAGTGCAGTGGCGTGATCTCGGCTCACTGCAACCTCCACCTCCCGGGTTCAAGTGATTCTCTGGCCTCAGCCTCCCTAGTAGCTGGGATTATAGGCGCATGTCACCATGCCTGGCTAATTTTTCTATTTTTAGTAGAGACAGGGTTTCGCCATGTTGGCCAGGCTGGTCTCGAACTCCTGACCTCAAGTGATCTGCCCGCCTCTGCCTCCCAAAGTGCTGGGATTATAGGCGTGAGCCACCGCGCCTGGCATAGGAGGTTTGTTAATAGTAACTGTGATGGGGTTGTAAGCTTATGGGGTGATTTTTCTTTTCTTTTTTTTTTTTTTTTGGTATACTCCACACCGAACGTAGTATTAATACTCAGACAAAATGAAGAAATATTTTTCTTTTTTTTTTTTTTGAGACAGAGTCTCACTCTGTCGCCCAGGCTGGAGTGCGGTGGCGCAATCTCGGCTCACTGCAAGCTCCGCCTCCTGGGTTCACACCATCCTCCTGCCTCAGCCTCCCAAGTAGCTGGGACTACAGGCACCCGCCACCATGCCCGGCTAATTTTTTGTATTTTCTAGTAGAGATGGGGTTTCACCATGTTAGCCAGGATGGTCTCGATCTCCTGACCTCGTGATCCACCCGCCTCAGCCTCCCGAAGTGCTGGGATTACAGGCGTGAGCCACCGCGCCCGGCCAGAAATGTTTTTCAAAATCTACAGGAGTAGAAACTATTAAGGGTGCAGGTTCTTAGAGGCTGGAAAAGGGGTTAGGCTTTATGCAAGTGAGAGGGCTACCTTAGCTAAAGGACTCATGTAGCCTAGGGGATGGGGAGGAAAGAATTCAGGGCCTGCCTGATGGAGGCCTTTTGTCTTATTAGTGACCTTAAGTTTTCCCTGGAGAGGGTGATGCTCAGAGGCTGGGGGCATGAGGAAAATGGAAATAATCATTACCAATAATGCTCTGTTGTATGTGCACATTGCTTAGTGGTTTATAAAACACTTTCAGGTCCATAGTCTCCTGTGTTCCTCCCAACAGTCCTGTGGGCTGGGCCAGGCCCAGTGATCACATTCATTTTGCAGATAAGGAAACAGGCTCTCTGAGTCCTGCTTAAGCATTCACTAAAGGCCATTTTATGTCAGGCCTTATGCTAGTTCTGGGCCCAGAGAGACAAATAGGGCTCAGTCCCTGACTGTCCACAGGCAGCTTCCAGCCTGGGCGGAAAAGGCAGAAAGTGAATGAACGATTAAAACTCAGTGTGTAAATACAATGAGAGAATAGATACCAGAGAATGGAGTACAGAGGAGGAGTTCCTAACTGGTCTTGAGAGTCAGGAAAGATGTTTTAGAAGTGGTGACATCTGGCCGGGCGCGGTGGCTCACACCTGTAATCCCAGCACTTTGGGAGGTCGAGGCGGGTGGATCACAAGGTCAGGAGTTCGAGACCAGCCTGGCCAATATGGTGAAACCTCGTCTCTACTAAAAATACAAAAAAATTAGCCGGGCATGGTGGCACATGCCTGTAATCCCAGCTACTTGGGAGGCTGAGGCAGGAGAATTGCTTGAATCCGGGAGGCAGAGGTTGCAGTGAGCCAAGATCACGCCACTGCACTCCAGCCTGGGTGACAGAGCGAGATTCCATCTCAGAAAAAAAGGAAGTGGTGACATCAACATGAGTCTTATTATTTTTTAATTTTTTTTAGATGAAGTCTCACTCTGTTGCCTAGGCTGGAATACAGCGGCGTGATCTCAGCTCACTGCAAATTCCGCTTCCTGGGTTCAAGCGATTCTCCTGCCTCAGCCTCCTGAGTAGCTGGGATAACTGGTGCATGCCACCATGTCCAGCTAACTTTTGTATTTTTAGTAGAGACGGGGTTTCGCCACGTTGGCCAGGCTGGTCTTGAACTCCTGACCTCAGGTGATCCACCCGTCTCAGCCTCCCAAAGTGCTGGGATAACAGGTGTGAGCCACCACACCTGGCATGAAATGAGTCTTTCAATTTTTGTATTTTTTCTTTCTTCTTCTTTTTTATTTTTATTTTTTCCAGAAACAGGGTCTTGCTCTGTTGACCAGGCTGGAGTGCAGTGGCATGCTCACAGCTCATTGCAGCCTCAAACTCCTGGGCTCAAGCAATCCTCCCACCTCAGCCTCCTGAGTAGCTAGGACTGCAGGCAAGTACTACCATGCCCAACTCAGTGTGTATGTATATTATTGGCGTGAGCGACCACACCAGGACAAAATCATGTTGTAACAGCATTCTATAAATTTGCTCTTCCTCACTTAGCAGATTTTCTTTTTCTTTTCTTTTTTGAGACAAAGTCTTACTCTGTTGCCCAGGCTGGAGTGCAGTGGCACGATCAAGGCTCACTGTAGTCTCAACCTCCCAGGCTCAAGCAATCCTCCCAGCTAAGCCTCCTGGGTAGCTGGGAATACAGATGTGCGCCACCATGGCAGTCTAGGTTTTGTATTTTTTTGTAGAGATGGGATTTTGCGATGTTACCCAGGATGGTCTTGAACTCCTGGGCTCAAGCAATCCTCCCACCTCACCTCCCAAAGTGCTGGAACTACAGGCATGAGCCACTGCGTCTGGCCACTTAGTATATTTTCAATCAGCAAATACAAATCTACATAAAAATTTTAATGACTTTTTTTGTACTTTTCGACATATGATTATATCGCAATGTATTCAATCTTGTAATATATTGTACATTTATTTCTAACATTTAGTGACTATAAACAATGTTGCAAAGAACTTTAAAGTTCATATCTGTGTACTTTTCTAATGTCTTTTAGGATGAATTCTCAGATAGAATTGATCAATTTACTTTCTCATCTGCATCTATAAATCTGACCAATATTGAGCATTTTTTTTGAATTAGGTGAAAATGGCATTTTATGTTGTTTTGTTTGCATTTCTTATGGCTTTTTAAAAATAATTATTGGCCATTTATAATTCTTCTTTAAAATCACCTGCTCCTGTTTTTGGCCATTTTTATTTTGGAGTCTTTGAGGTTTTTCTTTTTCTTTTTCTTTTTCTTTTTTTTGAGACGGAGTTTTGCTCTTGTTGCCCAGGCTAGAGTGCAGTGGCACGATCTCTGCTCCCTGCAACCTCCGCCTCCCGGGTTCAAGCGATTCTCCTGCCTCAGCCTCCTGAGTAACTGGGATTACAAGCATGGGCCACCATGCCTGGCTAATTATTTTGTATTTTTAGTAGAGACGGGGTTTCTCCACGTTGGTCAGGCTGGCCTTGAACTCCCAACCTCAGGTGATCCGCCCGCCTCGGCCTCCCAAAATGTTGGGATTACAGGCATGAGCCACGCGCCCGGCCGAGGTTTTTCTTATCAACTGGGAAGAGATCTTTATATATTGCTGATAGTAATTTGTCACAGAGTTGCAAAATCTTTTTTTCCCAGCTTTCTTTTGCCTTTAGAACATAGTTTTTTTCTGAAGTTAATTTGGAAGAATAGTCATGATAGCAAGCACATTCCAGTAAGAAAGAGTAATGATGAGAAATTTGCCCTCATAGATATAGAATGTATTATAAAGGTATCTTCATTAAAGCATGGTGGGATTGGCACAGGGGCACACAGAGAGATCAATGTATACAAGTCAGAAACAGCTTCAAGTATAAAATAGTTCAATAGGCGATGAAGGTGCCAACTAAAATCAGTGGAGAAAATAGTGTTTGGACAAGTGGCTATTACAAAAATTATCTTAGGTTTCTTCCTTACCCCGAAAATAAATTCCAAATGGATCAAAAGATTTTTCATTTAAAAATGAAAACATTTTTTATCCTCTTGTAGTGGACAGTAACCAAAAAAAAGTGCAATTTGTAACAAGTACCTGAAAGGATGTATGCGAGTTAATGACATGGAGGTGAAGAGAGGCTCGGAAGGGTATTATTCCAGGTGGAGAGAACGGCCAGAGCAAAGGTTTGGAGGCTGAAAGGCAGCAACGTGCGGACCCTACAGAGGCAGGGTCAGGAATCGAACTCAAGACGCTCACTATGGAATCCAGGGCTGAGTCCATGCCCGCCCCCACAGGGATCATAATTATGTAAAATAGCATTTTTCCCATATATGGTACTTAATATCTGTCCTTCTGGTGGGATGACATGAGACTGAGAGCACAGCTCGCGGGGCGGGGTGTCAGAGTTCCAGACCTTCCCAGTCGGCTCCCGCCGGGCCTCGCCCCGGCCCAGGCAAGGCACCAAAACCCCGGCCCGGAGCCCTCCGCGCCCCGAGTCGCCGCCTCCTGATTGGATTCCCGCTGTGTCAATCCTTGTCCTAGAACCTGGCTGTCCGTTGGACCCGCCCTAGAGGGCGGGGCTCCCGCCTAGGAAGCGCGGGGGAAGGTGGAGCGGGTGGAGGTGGGGCCGAAAGAGGAGGTTGAATCCCCACCCATCTGGCCGCAGAGGCTCCGCCCATCCCTCTTTCCACAGGCCAACATGTCTGCCCATCAAGGCCAGGCGCGGCCTGCAGTGGGTGTAGCAGGAAGGGGGGCGGGATTGTGCCCCAGGCTCCGCCCCGGAGCCGGCTCCCGGCTGGGAATGGGCCCGCGGCTCCGAGGGCGGGGCGGGAAGGCGGCGGGGAGCCGAGCTGGGTGCGGTGAAGCGCGCAGATCACCGCGGTTCCTGGGCAGGGCACGGAAGGCTGAGCAAGGCTGACCTGCTGCAGCTCCCGCCTCGTGCGCTCGCCCCACCCGGCCGCCGCCCGAGCGCTCGAGAAAGTCCTCTCGGGAGAAGCAGCGCCTGTTCCCGGGGCAGATCCAGGTTCAGGTGAGCGAGCCCCACCGCGGTCCCGCCCCGGGCAGGCGGCGGCGGGCGGGCGGGCGGGGGCGAGACGCGCTGCCGCCAGGCCGACTTGTGGTTCTTGGGCTCAGTGCGGCCCGCCACCCGCGCGGGCGGGCGCGAACGCCGGCGGCTCAGGGCCCGGCACCGCATCCTTCCCAGGGGGACCGGGACCCCCACGCGGGCGCTCGGGGAGGGCGCCGGCGGCAGCGAGGCCTCGGGGTGCAGGGGCGGCCTCGGGACCCGGCGCTCCCCGGCGCCCCGCGTGTCCCCCGGCGCGGTCCCAGGACTGGGCACTGGAGCCGACCTCCCCCAGCCGCTGGGGCACGCGCCCCGCCCTCGCCTCGCCCAGGCCCGACTCGGGCAAACTTTTTAACCCCTTCCGGGAGCCGCGGCCCCTGGGACGCAGCCTCACGGGTTGGGAGCCCGGGGCAGCCGCTCCCGTGGAAGTTTCTGGCGTCTGAGGCACGGAGGTAACGGGCAGCGGGCACCGTTTGGCAGCTGTCAGGGCGTCCTCCTGAGTCAGAGTCGGACCGTCCCGCTGCAGACCTTGCACCCGGGCCGGTTTCCGCCTCCGCGGCCGACTTCCTCATTCGCCCGCTGCCGTCGTACTGGTCGGGGAGGGCCCGGGGGAGGTGCGGCGGCTGCCCGGACAAGGGGGACCCGGCGGGGACCCGGGCGCGAGACAGGAAGGGCCACCCCCAGTCCCTGCTCCAGCCCTCGACCTCCGAATTCTGATCCCCGGGGGAGGGAGGCCCGGAATGCAGCAGCCGTCGGGGCCGCCCAGGCGTGCACCTGATTCCACCGCACCCAGGGGCCATCCCGTCTGGGCGGGGTGCGGGGGCAGCTAGCTCTGCCGTTACGACCAGGCCTGGGCGATTGCATCTTTCCTGTTTGAGCCAGATCGGAGTTTTCTATTCTCCACTTCCCGCACCCGCTTCCCTGTGCTGGAGTCCTCACCCCATCCTGTTCTGGGGTCACGCACAGGAGACAGGACTGCGGCACCCTCATTCTCCAGGGAAGCCCCGCTGTTTCAAACTGAGACTCAGCAGCCCCAGCACTAGCTTGCCGGCTGTCCTGTGGTGGGGGGCAGGGTGAGCGCACGGCCCCACCCAGCCGGTGTGGAGAGAAGACTCCTTGGGAAGTCCCAGGTCGTAGAGGCAGGCGGCTGTCTCCACCGGGCAGCTGAGAGGCCCTGCCACTTCTCGGTTCACTGCGCCCTTTTCTGGGTTTAACAGGATTTCAAAGTGACTGATGAGTAACTGTGGAAAGGGAAGAGAGCCTTAGCTCCTTCTCCATGCAGCGCAGCACTGTGGCCATTCTAACTCCACTGTCTGGGCCAGTGTTTGGCTCACCTGATGGCTTAGGAGTCCCTTTTTGGTAAGGAGGGAGGCCTTTTGAGACAATCACTCAATTAATAATAGTCAGTTTATATACAAGGCTGCTATGTGTGGGGGAAGGGGACACAGATGTGTAATTGAGCAAATATTTAACTGCCCTCTCTGTGCCAGGGACTCTGCCAGGTGGTGGGGGGTGGGAGGTTGAGTAAGACTTGGCCCGTGCCCATGGGCACTTAGCGGAGAACTGAGACAAATCTGTAGATGAGTCTAACGTGAGGTGGAGATGACAGGGACCCCGGAAAGGTACTGTGAGTCATGGGGATTGGGAGAAGGGAGCCAGACTGCCCTGTGAAATCCCTGGGGCCCTGCCTCTGCCCTTGGGGAGTTTACAGTCCTCAAGGGGAAAGTGGCAGAACGAGTGAAATACAAAGGCAGCCTGTGATGTGTGTCCCAAGTATGCCATAGACAAAGGACTCGAGGAATTTCAAGGCTGAGAGGGGCCACTTCTCTTGGGCAAGGAGGAGGCTGCTACAAGGGAGAAGCACATTGCAGGTTTGGCTAACTGAGGCAAGCATGCGGTGTTGGAAAGTGAGGAGCCACTTAGTGGGTAATTGGGGGGTAATTAAAAACATGGAGAGATTGCTCAGTGTAATTTGAGAGCCACTGCGCTCTGGATGACTGTGGGGTGACACCAAAGAACTTCAGTCTCCACACTCAGCAGACCCTGGCAGCGCAGGTGGGCAGAGCCAGGTGTCTGGAGAGCCGGCATTGGCAGGCTCTGTTTGGGGAGCTCTCCAGCCCCGGAGAGAAGGGCAGCATTCGGTGAGGCTGTTCATCTGAAAGGTTCAGGAGGGTAGAGGAGAGGGAGGGCCCTGGCTTTCTTGCTTTTATTTTTAAACTTTTTAACCTAAGGGGTTAGAGATGGGACAACTTCTCTCTTGTAGGATGAAGGACACATGTTAATCACAGCCTGCCTTTTGCCCGCTCTTGCTCCAGAAAAAACAAAACAAGGATCTGTTAGCTCTTTAAAAGAAGAAAAACACACTCAAAAAATGCAGCATTGTTGTGTAGCCTGGTAGGGTATTGCTAGAAACCAGGCTGGCTGTTCTTCCTTTACTTCCTCTTCTAGCTAATTCTTCAATAAAGTACTTAAGACAGCCCTTACCAGCTTGACATCTTTATTTCAAAAGGAGAGGAGGGGTTGGCTGTTGTTTTCCTCCGAGCCTGGCCCTACCCTTCTCTTGGAGGGGGAGAAAGAGAAACCCAAAGCAAAGGAAAAAGAGAGAGAGAAAAAAAAAAAAAACCCGTGCCTTGACAGCTTCCTCCCAAGCATCATGTTCCAAAAATATTTAGAATAACAAAATCTGTGTGTCGTCTTAATTAAACAAACGTCCTAATTTACTGAGCATAAAACAGCATCTCTGCCTGCTGGGGCAGGAAGTGCATTTCCCTTTGTGCAGCCCCAGAGAGTCACTGCCTCTCAGCCTTAACCCTTGGTGTGCTGAGTCCCTGGGCTGGAGTCCTCTGCTGACAAAAGAATGGAGCCCTGGCAGTGCTGCTGCTGTGGCTTACTGAATCTCACTCTTAGAGCTGGGAAGAGTGGGGTAGTGGAAAGAACGTGAGCTTTGGAAGCAGGCTGATTCAAATCCTGACCATGCCACTTACTAGCTTTGTGACCTTAGGCAAGTCACATAGCCTCACAGCTTGGATGTGCTTATGCATAATGTGGGAATCAAGATTCTACCCTGTGGGGTTAGATGCAT
Organism: Gorilla gorilla gorilla; assembly: GCF_029281585.2. Taxonomy (NCBI): domain Eukaryota; kingdom Metazoa; phylum Chordata; class Mammalia; order Primates; family Hominidae; genus Gorilla; species Gorilla gorilla. Next base: position 34,380,345 of record NC_086018.1, on the reverse strand, counting down.
GAACTGAAAGAAATAAGGTATGTACATGGCCTAATATGTAGTGGCTGTATATATATATATATATATATATATATTTTTTTTTTTTTTTTTTTTTTGAGACAGAGTCTTGCTATGTCGCCCAGGCTAGAGTGCAGTGGCGTGACCTTGGCTTGCTGCAACCTCTTCCTCCTGGGTTCAAGCAATTCTCCTGCCTCAGCCTCCCGAGTAGCTGGGATTACAGGTGCCCACCACCACACCCCACTAGTTTTTATATCTGTAGTTGAGATGAGGTTTCACCATGTTGGCCAGGCTGGTCTCGAACTCCTGACCTCAGGTGATCTGCCCATCTCGGCCTCCCACAGTGCTGAGATTACAGGTGTGAGCCACTGTGCCCAGCTTGTATATGGTTTTTGTTTGTTTGTTTGTTTTTGAGACGAGTCTCACTCTCGCCCAGGCTAGAGTGCAGTGGCACAATCTCAGCTCACTGCAACCTCTGCCCCCAAGGTTTAAGCGATTCTTCTGCCTCAGTCTCCCTAGTAGCTGGGATTACAGGTGCCTGCCACCATACTTGGCTAATTTTTGTATTTTTAGCAGAGATGGGATTTTGCCATGTTGACCAGGCTGGTCTGGAACTTCTGACCTCAAGCGATCCACCGGCCTCGACCTCCCAGAGTGCTAGGATTACAGGCGTGAGCCACTACGCCCGGCACCCCCTCACCCACTTTTTTTTTTTTGAGACATGGTCTCACTCTGTCACCCAGGCTGGAGTGCAGTGGCACTATCTTGTCTCACTGCAACCTCCGCCTCCTGGGTTCAAGCGGTTCTCATGCCTCAACCTCCCGAATAGCTGGGATTACAGGTGCCCACCACCATGCGTGGCTAATTTTTTTGTATTTTTAGTAGAGGCAGGGTTTCACTATGTTGGCCAGGCTGGTCTCGAGCTCCTGACCTCAGGCGATCCACCCACCTCAGCCTCCCAAAGTGTTAGGATTACAGGCGTGAGCCACCGCACCTGGCCCCCGCCCCCTTTTTTTTTTTTTTAATATAAATGATCAGTCTTAACTCCCTAGGTTATCAGGTTGAGGGGGTGGGGATGAGGCTGGGGGACAGATTGTTTTCCTGGCTTCTAGCTCGGTGTTCTTTCTGCCTCTGTGCACAACAAGGTATGCGTGTTTTGTGGTTGTGGACTGTGGTTGTGGACTGCCTATTCACAAGTGGCTATGAGGCCCATCTGCTGATGCTTTTGGATGCACTTGGCCATGAACTTGTGCTGAGTAACCTCTTCACAGGGCCCCGGCTGGGACAGAAGGTGTGCAGACTGTGGTTTTAGTTCAAACACATGGTTTCCTGTGGTCTGGGAGATAGCCAAAGGGTGATACAGGAAGAGCACTGGACTTGGGTGACTGGAGACCTTACTTCCAACTCTGGCTCTGGGTGAGGGGAGGTTTGATTTCCTTTTTGTTTTTTGATTTCGTTTTGAAGCGGGGTCTTGCTCTGTTGCCCAGGCTGTAGTGCAGTAGCATGATCATAGCTCACTGCAGCCTCAAATTCCTGGGCTCAAGCAGTTCTCTGCCTCAGCCTCCTGAGTAGCCAGGATTACAAGTGCACACTGCTACACCTGGCTAATTTTTGTGTTTTTTGTAGGGATGGGATCTTGCTGTATTGCCTAGGCTAGTCTCAAACCCCTGGGCTCAAGCAACCCTCCTGCCTCAGCCTCTCAGAGTGCTGGGGTTACAGGTGTGAAATACTGCACCTGGCCAGGTTTGATTTCCGAGGAGGTGCCGTATCTCTCTACAAAGATATCATACCAGTTTATGTGCCCACAAGTTATGTATGGGAGTGCCTGAAAAACTGAAAAATTAAGTAATTTTATTTATTTATTTATTTATTTGAGATGGGGTCTCACTCTGTTGCCCAGGCTGGAGTACAGTGGCATGATCTTGGCTCACTGCAGCCTCTGCCTCCTGGGTTCAAGCAATATTCCCACCTCAGCCTACCGAGTAGCCAGGATTACAGGGGCGCACCACCACACCCGGCTAGTTTTTGCATTTTTAGTAGAGATGGGGTTTTACCACATTGGCCAGGCTGGTCTCGAACTTCCGACCTCAGGCGATCCACCCGTCTTGGCCCTCCAAAGTGCTGGGATTATAGGCATGAGCCACCACGCCCAGCAAAATCAAGTAATTTAAATTTCCTAGGCACTCTTTTTTTTGTTTTTTGAGACTGAGTCTCGCTCTGTTGCCCAGGCTGGAGTGCAGTGGTGCGATCTCGGCTCACTGCAACCTCCGCCTCCTGGGTTCAAGCGATTCTCCTGCCTCAGCTTCCCAAGTAGCTGGGATTACAGGCGCCTGCCACCACGCCCAGCTAATTTTTGCATTTTTAATAGAAACGGGGTTTCACCATGTTGGCCAGACTGGTCTCGAACTGCTGACCTCAGGTGATCCGCCCGCCTTGGCCTCCCAGAGTGCTGGGATTACAGGCGTGAGCCGCCGCGCCTGGCCAGCACTCTGGTACCTTATTGATGGGAGTGTATATTGTACAACCCTCTTTTTAGAAGGTCGTTTGGAGCTGGGCATGGTGGCTCACATCTGTAATCCCAGCACTTTGGGAGGCCGATGGGGGAGGATTGCTTGAGCCCAAGAGTTCGAGATCAGCCTGGGCAACAAAGGGAGAGTCTGTCTCTGTTACATTAAACAACAACAACAACAAAAGAAAGTTGTTTGGCAGTATCTGTCAAAGCATTCTCCTGACTGTATTCTAGGAATTTATCTCACAGATAAACTCAGATGTGCTGAACGAAATGTCTGAGAATCTTCACTGCGGCATTGACATAGAAAATGACAGGAAACAAGTTTTGCTATTAAAAAGGTCAACTAAATCATGGTACAGCTGTACAGTGGAAGTCCTTGCATCCCTTTGAAAAATGAGGTCAATCCATATGTACTGATAGGGTGTGCTCTCCAAGCTATGTTGTAAGTGAAAAACACCAGACGCAAAGTAGTGTAAATGGTGCTTCGTTTTGTGTAAAACATGTTATGTAAACTCTGCTCTGTGCATGCAGTATTTCTGGAAAGATACTGAGACCCTGGTAATGGTGGTTGCCTAGGGTCTAGGCAACAGGAGCAGGGAGTGAGCAGTACATTTCACTCAATACTTTTTTTTTTTTTTTTGAGATGGAGTCTCGCTCTGTTGCCCAGGCTGGAGTGGCATGATCGATCTCGGCTCACTGCAACCTGCACCTCCTGGGTTCATGTGATTCTCCTGCCTCAGCCTCCTGAGTAGCTGGGATTACAGGTGTGCGCCACTGTGCCCAGCTAATTTTTTTGTATTTTTAGTAGAGACGGGGTTTCACCATGTTGCCCAGGTTGGTCCCCATCTCCTGACTTCAAGTGATCCACCTGCTTCTTCTTCCCAAAGTGCTGGGATTACAGGCATGAGCCAGTGTGCCCGGCCATATTGTCCCTAAAGAATCAAAAATTCAGCTATTTCTTATTTTTCTTAACTATAAAAATAAGGGGTCCAGCTGGCCAATCTGTAGGTCTCAACTTTAAAGTGCATTGCTTTAGGTTCCATATTGCATATTGAATGCCTACCTTGTACAAGGTAAGAGGGAAGGGTCTTTGTGCTTGAAACCTTTGGGTCCCGTTTTCTTCCCATGATGTCACATCACTAGAGTAACCCCTTAAACAGAAGTCCTTTCTGATCTACTTCCTCATATTCTGGGAAATGGTAGAGATGACTGATTTTTCTTTGCTGTGTGAGAAGAGAAAGCCTGCATGTGTGTCTGGAAAGCGTTTTGGGATACCCTCTTGCAAGGTTTCCATAATTCACTTGGCTCCAAATCATAAGCTGTCCTGTCCTGGGGAGCCCATCCCAACCTGAAGCCCAACCCAGGCCCTCACATACCTGGCTTACTTTCTTTTCTTTTCTTTTTTTTTTTTTTTGGAGACAGAGTCTCACTCTGTTGCCCAGGCTGGAGTGCAGTGGCGTGATCTTAGCTCACTGCAACCTCCACCTCCCAGGTTCAAGCGATTCTCCTGCCTCAGCCTCCCGAGTAGCTGGGATTACAGGCACCTGTCACCACGCCTGGCTAATTTTTGTGTTTTTATTAGAGGCAGGGTTTCACCATGTTGGCCAGGCTGGTCTCAAACTCCTGACCTCAGGTGATCCACCCGGCTTGGCCTCCCGAAGTGCTGGGATTACAGGTGTGAGCCACCGCACCTGGCCACCTGGCCTTCTTTTTTAACTTGGGGTCATTGCATCCACTATTATGCCCCTTCCCACTCTGTCCCCAGTTTCCCCTAAGACATCTGGCCTGTGGTTTTTATGTATAACAACATTGGAAAAGCCGAAATTATTGAGAAGATGTGATCAGAGGGGTGTTTTGAATCGGAGGGCCCTACCCCCCTTCTCAAGGATGGCTGTCTTTCGCCTTGGATGGTGTGGGCCCTGGGAGGAGCTGCCGGCGCTGCTGTTGTGCCCGATTGACTCCTTTCCTGAGTGAAGTCTGGAAGACCCCATCAGGGTCCTGAGGTCCTGCAAGGCAGCCTCCGGGCCTCCTGGGGGAATGGTGTGAGTCACACATGAGCACACACTATGAGACTGGCTCTAAAATGGGACTGCCGCTGCATGGGCGGGCGGCCTGTAACTGTACCCAGCTCCCTGTCCCTTGTGCTTAGATGGCACCAAATATTTGGGAGGCAGGAGGGGAGCTGCCCACTCTGTCTGATGCATGTCTCTTTAAAAAGTAACCTAGGCTTCTGTTGGAATTACTCAGGTTCCCATTCCCACGATTAGCTTCTCGAGCCTGAGATGATTCAGCACCCGGGCAGGTGGCCCCAGAGAAGGCCCTTAGCTGGCCTGCCAGGCGCTGGAGCAGCTGGGAGTCCCTCAGTGGCTGTCTGCATCTCTAGCCCGGGACCCTCCTGCTGTGGCTGGAAGGAGCCTTTGCAGGGCCTTCCGGAAGGGTGTGGCTTCCTGCCGTGCAGGTTGGGCTAAGGCCTGTAGTGGGGTTACAGGTAGCTGATCTTCCCCACCCTCGAGTCACTTCCTTGGTACCTCTCAGAGGCCCTTATCATCCTTATGGTATGTCCCAGAGGAGAAAAGGGGCTTCTCAGGGAGGTCCCTCTCTTGCCTTCTTAGGCCAAGATGATGTCTCTCTGTACAACTTTTTATTTTTCTGAGACGGAGTCTCGCTCTGTCACCCAGGCTGGAGTGCAGTGGCGCGATCTCAGCTCACTGCACGCTCCACCTCCCGGGTTCACGCCATCCTCCTGCCTCAGCCTCCCAAGTAGCTGGGACTACAGGCACCCGCCACCACGCCCGGCTAATTTTTTTTTGTATTTTCAGTAGAGATGGGGTTTCACCGTGTTAGCCAGGATGGTCTCCATCTCCTGACCTCGTGATCCGCCCGCCTCGGCCTCCCGAAGTGCTGGGATTACAGGCGTGAGCCACCGCGCCTGGCCTCTCTGTACAATTTTTAATATGTTGGGGGAGCTCGAAGCTAATCTCTGGGTAGGTTGCCACTCACCAAAAGGACGTGGGCCTTAGAAAGAAGAGCCTTTCTTCTTGCATTTTAACTCTAATTTGAAATGATCCCCTGCTTAAAAGAAAAATCAGCAACAACAATGAAAACCCTCCCTACTGGATTTAGAATTATAGAATGCCTGGCTGGAAGAGATGTTGGGAATAATTAAAATAACATTTCTTTTTTTTTTCCTAATTAGAGAAAAAGCAATTTGCTCAAGCTCATTCTGTGAGTCAGTAGAAAACCTTGGCCCCTGGTTTCGCTCATTCCCAGTGCCTTTCCAAATCAGGAGGCTTCATTTAAACGTGTTTTCTAAATGGTGACTCTCTTTTTTTTTTATGTTTATGCCGTGTTTAGCCAAGCAACACATACTTAGCTCCTTTAATCTTTCCTTAAGAGTCTATTCTTCTACTCCCTTCGTCTTTTTTGTTGTTTTTTGGTGGGGGGCACTAGGGTTAAGGAATGGGGTGGGAAGTGTTTTGGGTTTCTCTGAACTTCTTCCAGCTGGACGTGGCCACTTGGGCTGAAAGTTCCCACAGCTCGAAAAATCAATATTTCACATGGGGTGGTGCCAGGCAGCAGGGTGGGCCATTCAGAAAGCCACACCGCTGCCCACTGTCCTCAGCCAGCCCTGATTTCTAGTAACTTTAGGTCACTTAATGTCTCGGGTGATAATTTGTTGTATTTTCAACACAAAATGCACGGGAGAAGGAACAAAATAAAGTTTTGGGATCAGGCAGAGCTAGGAGCAGACCCCCCGCCTTTTCTCCTGCTGCTCACCTTAGTTTTCCCATCTGCACCGTGGAGAAGCCTCTTTCTTAGCATTATAAATGGATGTGAAGTGGTCTGGTCCTCCTCTTCCTCCCCTTCATCTCTCTCCTTTTTTTATGAGACAGCGTCTTGCTCTGTTGCCCACGCTGGAATGTGGTGGCGTGATAACTCACTACAGCCTCGGCCTCCGTCTCAAGCATTCTTCCCACCTCAGCCTCCTAAGTAGCTGGGATCACAGGCGTGCACCACCAGGCCTGGCTAATTTTTTTTTTTTTTCTTTTTTTTGTAGAGACAGGGTTTTGCCATGTTGCCCAGGCTTGTCTCAAACTCCTGAGCTCAAGCAATCTACCTGCCTTGGCCTCCCAAAGTGCTAGGATTACAGGTGTGAGCCACGTCCCCCAGCTTCTCCTTTTCTTCATAGTAACAATAACATCATCTCTCCTCAGGTAGTAGGAAATACACGTTCAAGTTTGTTTTTGTTTTTTTGGGACGGAGTCTCGCTGTGTCGTCCAGGCTGGACTGCAGTGGCACCATCTCGGCTGATTGCAAGCTCCGCCTCTCGGGTTCACGCCATTCTTCTGCCTCAGCCTCCTGAGTAGCTGAGACTACAAGGTGCCCGCCACCATGCCCGGCTAATTTTTTTGTATTTTTGGTAGAGACGGGATTTCACCGTGTTAGCCAGGATGGTCTCCATCTCCTGACCTCATGATCCGCCCGCCTTGGCCTCCCAAAGTGCTGAGATTACAGGCGTGAGCCACCGCACCCGGCCAGGTTCAAGTTTTAGAGATTTCGTATTTATCCAACAAGCCTGTCCCTCGATAACAAGGTGCGGTGATTAAGATGACTGAGGAACCTGCTGGAACTCGCCCCCGGCATTGATGCTGGGGTTTCTGATGCCTGCAACTTTCGCATCCTTTTCCCATACAGTTCAGTTCATCTCATTACACTGATCTGAGCTGGTTTAAGAATTTTTTTTTTTTGGAAAGGCTGTTACAAAGCGATAGAGGCACCTTTATTTAGAGTTGTCTATGTTCAAAAGCCACTGCGTTTCCTGTGTTTCACATTAAGTCACTGAGCTAGAGAAGGCAGCTTCCTGTCAGATAAACATAAGAACGAGGCATTTGGGACAGTCTGGGTGACTTAATCTAACTGGGCCAGAATCGGGGAGAAGATTTGAGAACTCGCTGTCCTGTGCGGATGAGGAGGTCAAAGGCGGGGTCTTCTTTCATTTCTGTCCCTAGGCTGTAACTCCGTGTTTGGGACAGAGTCAGCTCCTAGTCCTTATTGCACAAATGGGGTTCAGGTCTCATTGGTGTCTTCACTTTTTTTTTTTTTTGAGGTAGGGTCTCGCTTTGTCGCCTAGGCTAGAGTGCAGTTGCACGATCTTGGCTCACTGCAACCTCCACCTCCCGGGTTCAAGCGATTCACCTGCCTTATCCTCCCAAGTAGCTGGGATAACAGGTGTGCACCACCACACCCAGCTAATTTTTGTATTTTTAGTAGAGACAGGGTTTCACCATGCTGGCTAGGCTGGTCTCAAACTCTAGACCTCAGGTGATCACCTGCCTCGGCCTCCCAAAATGCTGGGATTACAGGCATGAGCCACTGTGCCCAGCCAGTGTCTTCAGTTCTAAGCCTGCGACAGGGAGGCCTAGATAGCCAAAAGCTTTTGAATGCCGGTTAGTGACCTCTTCATTTTACAGAACACTGATGGGGGAATCCCTGGGAGGAGAAAGGTGGCGGTAGGGGGGCATTTTCAAGTTTTTATTTTTTATATTTAAGAACCAAGTATTGGGTATAAGGGAGTTGCCCTTTGCCAAGTCAGTCCGCAGAGACTCCCTAAGCTCCAGCTGTGTGGTCTGCACTGTGCTGGCTTGGTGGGGCTCAGCAGCGATGGAGGGCTGACAGCCTGTCCCTGTCACCAAGCAGCCTTATCCTCCAACAGGGAGTTGGGTTACTGAGGCAAGCCCATGCTACCCTGAGTCAGGAGACATCTGAGCATCTTGAGCTAGGTTCCTGGAGGCTAGGATTGCCTGGGAGGAGGAGGGAGGATGGGAAGGTGGGCATGGAAGGGGGGAAGAGCTGCTCTCTGGGTCCCATCACAGCCTCGTTATTAATTATAATTATTAAATTTTACTGGCCAGACACGGTGGCTCACGCCTGTAATCCCAGCATTTTGGGAGGCCGAGGTGGGTGGATCACCTGAGGTCAGGAGTTCGAGACCAGCCTGGCCAACACAGTGAAACCACGTCTCTACTAAAAATACAAAATTAGCCGGGTGTGGTGGTGCATGCCAGTAATCCCTGCTACTGGAGTGGCTGAGGCAGGAGAATTGCTTGAACCTGGGAGGCGGAGGTTGCAGTGAGCTGAGATTTCATCACTGCACTCTAGCCTGGGCAACAGGAGCAAAACTCCATCTCAAAAAAAAAAAAAAGAAATTATTGAGCACTTGTATGTACTAGGTACCATGCTGATGCTTTTTAAAAATTATTATCTTTTATTTAAAAAATTGTAACTTACATTTAAAAAAATGGAAATGGGGTCTCACTGTGTTGTCCAGGTTGGTCTCAAGCTTCTGGCCTCAGGTGATCCTCCCACCTTGGCCTCTCAATGTGCCGGGATTATAGGCGTGAGCCACCACTGCACCTACACCTGGCCATGCTAGGGCTTTTACATGGATTATCTCATTTAATTCTTCCCTTGTTTCCATAAGGTAGGAACTTATCCTCATTTTGCAGATGGGGAGACTGTGCAGGGATTCAAACTTGGGTGCTCCAGCTCCTGACTCTCTGTGGCCTTGGAGACGCCCTGCACTCCAGGACTTGTGTTTCCTCACTTGGCGGTGAGTGATTGGGCTGGTCCTTGAGGCCTCCACCCTCACCAGTGGCTGAGCATTCATTCAATGGGCTGAGAGAACGCTGGGCTGCAGCAGAATGGGATCTCCCGTACAGCAGTTGGCAACCCACAGCGGGGTTGCCAGGTCAGCAGTGATGCCTTGGCTACTGACTTCACCTTTAACCCCACTGGCCATTTTTCAAATGAATGTGGTTGGTCCTAAGGGAGAGCAGGTGGAAAGATCCTGGCCCCAGCGTGAATCCAGGCACTGCTGTGCCTGTCTGAGTAGTGCCCTCTGGGGAACCAGCTAGCCAGGCAACCTGCCATCATGTTGCCTAGTGAGCTCTTGACATCAGCCAACTTGAAACCGTTGGGTTCCTTTCGTCCTTCATCTGTCCACCCATCAGATTCATAGTCATTCAGTAGTGACTCCTACTAGGAGGAACTGATTCTAGGTATAAGGCACTGGCTGGGTGCTAGGAATATGGAGGGAAAAGAAACATAGGCCCTTGTTTCCGGGAGCTGATGGTCTCCCACCAGATACCGATGCTGGAAACCCAGGGAGAAGCCAGGGGGGAGTCTGAGAAGGCTTCCTGGAGGAGGCAGCCTTCGAGATTGTAAAGTAGAGACATGGTGTGGCAAGTCCAGGGAGCAGGGGTGGGACCTCGTTCAGTTGCCCAGACTCAGGCAGAGCTTTGTTCAGGGGTGATTCAGGTTGGAGAAGGCCCTGTGAGTCACCTGGGGCTGGTGAAACGTTTCCTCTCCTCCTTAGGCCATGACCCAGCCTCTGCATAGGCCAAGACGGCCCGTGAAGGCTTGTTTCCTTGCCCCATTTCCCAGGAAACGTGGGAGTGCAGGATTCCACTCCCAGGTCACTCACCTTGGGGGTGGATGCTGGGAACGCGGCCTGCGCCCTCTGGTTGTGTGGCCAGCATGTTTTTCTAGCCAAAGGACTTGGGATGAGATTTTTCATGGAATATTGAGAGAGACGCAATTGTTATTAGAATCAGTTCTGTTTTTATTTATTATTATTATTTGAAACAGAGTCTCACTCTGTTGCCCAGGCTGGAGTGTACTGTCACAATCTTGGCTCACTGCAACCTCCGCCTCCCAGGTTCAAGCAATCCTCCTGCCTCAGCCTCCCGAGTAGCCGGGATTACAGGCGCGTGCCACCATGCCCAGCTAATTTTTGTATTTTTAGTAGAGATGGGGTTTTGTCATGTTGGCCGGGCTGTTCTCAAAAACTCCTGACCTCAGGTGATCCGCCCACCTTGGCCTCCCAAAGTGCTGGGATTACAGGCTTGAGCTACCATACCTGGCTAATTTTTGTATTTTTAGTAGAGATGGGGTTTTGCCATGTTGGCTGGGCTGGTCTTGAACTCCTGATTTCAGGTGATCCACTTGCCTCAACCTCCCAAAGTGCTAGAATTACAGGTGTGAGCCACTGCGCCCAGCCAGTTCTTCTGTTTTTAAAGTAAAAAAAAAAAAAAAATAAGGGGGGTGTGTGGTGTTTATTGCACAAGCATTATTGCAACAAAGCTGGCAAGAAGCAGATTTGCCCCGCACCTCATCCACCGTTTTGCATTTTTCTGGGTTTTCTGTCCATATACACATGTATTTTACAAAATTGTAAGCAGAACGGAGACCGTGTGTGTTCTGAGTTGCTTAGTACTATAATGCAAAGTTCCTATGTTGCATTGGTCACCAGAATTCATATTTTAATGACCCTCTTATGTCCACTGAGGAGAGGGACCATTTTTCATGTTGCCAGAAAGTTCCATGAGTTTTATTGAGTCTTGGAAATTCATTCAGCAAATGTATCCAGTACGTCTATTCTAGATCTAGGCCAGAAACTGCCCGCTGGTCAGGATGCAGATGAACGAGAGGTCCCAGGCCCTGTCCTGGAGGGGGCTTGCAGTGTAGACCTAGGAACATGCCACTTCACTCTGGTGTGGTTGTGATTGAGGGGGCTGAGGAGGTGGTGGCTGCTTGGATGCCCAATTCCAGTCAATTCCAGCTGATGGAAAACAGGTAAAACCACTTTGTCAGTAGTGGTGAGAAGGCTTAGACACAAGGGAGCTGGGAGATCTGTCTGGGCTTTTGGAGGAAGCTCTTCAACCTGTTCACCCCGCCTCCGCCGTGTGTGTCACTTCCAAGGCCCCTGGCCAGAAAACCCACTGGGAGGAAGCGAGGGAGAGAAAAAGTCTCCAAGGGACCATGACAACAGGGAGGCTTGGGAAATAGCCCCTGGCCCTACTGAGAGAGACCCTACCGAGGGTGACAGTGGAGCAGGGGCAGCTGAGGGCAGGGGGAGGATAGTGGGGTGGAGTGGTCTTCCAAAGTCGGAAGGCCACTGGCAGGAGACTTGGGCTCTGCTGAGGCCCCTGCCTTTTCCAGGATGGTGTGAGAATGGTAGCAACAAGTTGCAACAGTTTAGTTTTGTTGTAAAGAGGAAGTTTCAGAATCCTAGTGGCTACTTTTGAGCAGACAGATGTTTGTAAAAAGAGAGTATTTGGGGGTGGGCCTAAGGGGAGAAGATGGGTGGTCAAGGGGCTAGAAATTGGAATGCAAGAGCTGCCTTTGCTCCGGTATTTCCTTTCACTCCAGAGAAAGGCTTCCTCTGCCAGGTGTTGTGGCCGCCTCTTTCGGCCTCCAAGGCCCCTGTTCCCCAACCCCGGCTCCCCACTCAAGTCCCGCTGACCTGAATTCTGCTGTCTTCCTAGACAGCAGGAGAGAAGTCGTTTGCTTATGGGAAAGTTTCCAAAGTCTTGTTGCTCCCCACCCCACCGAGGGCACGAATAGGGCTGGGGGCCCAGGTGGTCACGGTGGCCACCGCTGCCCTTGTGTGTTGCAGATTTGCCGAGCTCCTCGCGTCCCCCCCTCCAGCCTGCTCTTGGGACCTGGATCAGCACCAGGCCTCTCGGGTTTGAGGTTTCACTGGGACAGCTCTGTCACAGTCCTTAATACCTCCCATGATTAAATACAAACTCAGCAAAAACACAACCTAAACCTTAACCTAACTTTTTTTTTTTATTACCTGTCAATTTTTTTTTTTTTTTTGAGAGACAGAGTCTCACTCTTTCTTTTGCCCAGGCTGGAGTGCAGTGGCGCAATCATAGCTTATTGCAGCCTCAACCTCCTGGGCTCAAGTGATCCTCCCACCTCAGCCTCCCAAGTAGCTGGGACTACAAGTGCATACCACCACACCTGGCTGATTTTAAAATTTTTTGGTAGAGATGGGGTCTTGCTATGTTACCCAGGCTGGTCTTGAACATCTGAGTTCAAGTGATCCTCCTGCCTTGACCTTCAAAAGTGCTGGGATTACAGATGTGAGCCACTGCACATGGTCTGAATTTATACTATTTAAAATTATTTAGTAGCTGTTATATTGGAGGAAGGAGAGGTGGATACAAGGAATAGAGAAAGCAACAGGAAGTGGGGTGTGGGGCAGGGAGTGGGTGACTTCAGAAGCAGCTGCTGGGTTTACATTTCATTTTCATTCAACTTATTTGTTCATTAAATACATATCAATTGCTAGAGACTGTTCTAGGTTCTGGGGACGCATCATTGATTAAGGCAACTGAAGTCCCTGCAGTTTACTCTCTAGTGGCGGAAACAGACAATAATCAAACATACTTACTAGGTAGGTCAAGACAGTAAGAGCTGTAGAGAGCCCAAGCAGGTGAGGGGGTATGTTGAGAGGTACTAAATTGCTCAGGCAGCTGGGTGTGGTGGCTCATGCCTGTAATCCCAGCACTTTGGGAGGCCGAGGCGGGCGGATCACCTGAGGTCAGGAGTTCGAGACCAGCTTGGCCAACATGGTGAAACCGTCTCCACTAAAAATACAAAAATTAGCCAGGCGTGGTGGTGGGCACCTGTAATCCCAGCTACTTGGGAGGCTGAGGCAGGAAGAATCGCATGAACCTGGGAGGCAGAGGTTGCAGTGAGCCGAGATGGCGCCATTGCACTCCAGCCTGGGCAACAAGAGTGAAACCCTTTCTCAAAATAAAAATACGAATAAAAAAAAATTGCTCAGGCTGCTATGATGAAGTACAAGATTGTGTGGTTAAGCAGCAGACATTTACCCCCTCAGTTCTGGAGGCTGGAAATGTAAGATCAAGGTGTGGACAGGCTTGGTTTCCTTTGAGCCCTCTCTCCTTGGCTTATAGATGGCCGTCTGCCAACTGTGTCCTCACATGGTCTTCGCTCTGTGCACGCACACGCCTGGTGTCTCTTCCTCGTCTTATAAGGACACCAGCCATGGGATTAGGGCCTACCCGAAGGACCTCATTTTAACTTAATTACCTCTTCCAAGGCCCCGTCCTCAAATACCACAGTCACATTCTGCGGTACTGGGAGTTAGGGCTCCAACATAATGGATATTTTTGGGAGGGACACAATTCAATCTGTAACAGGGAAGAAGGGAGTAGGGGAGTGTGTTTGTGTCAGCAGAGGGTTCTCTGATCCAGGGACATTCTGTGGATGCCTTCAGATCCGGGGGAGGAGCCCTCCCGGACGGTGCTCTACCGGTTGTTTAATTGCTTTGAGCTCCAGTTTCTGTATCTGTAAACTCTGGTTCATAGAACTATCTGTTAGTGTTCTCTGGGTAGCTAAAGTATGAAATGCTTTCAGCAGTGTCTAGTTCATGATGGACTCCCGATAAGTATCAATGCCCCTCCTGCCCTGCTTCCCACCCCCCACTGCCCACCCCTGGTTCACCAGCGCTTTTTCCTTTTGTCCCACTTTGCTCTCTGCTCCGGGCTTCTACTTCTGATCAAAACACTTGAGAACCGGGTGGGGGCTGCCCTGGCTGCTCCCAGCTCCCAGGCTGCCCTGCCTTCTGCCCAGTGCCTGTGAGCCAATTGTTCTTGGAGGTGGCTCCTCCCCTCTGTTAAGTCATAAGCACTTTTGACACCGGTAAGGAGGAACTGTTGTAGAAAGCTGGTGCAGGACTATAACCTAAACTCCCGGTTACTGGCCCGAGTGTTGGATGGCTGCGGTTCGAGCGTGCGTTGCTGAATGCTTCGCTTATGCCACTGTTCCCAGCAGACTGCTTCATGTCTTAGCAATTCTCTGTGCTGACTTACGTGCTGGTCTCGCTTCCCCTTTTAGAGGCCTTGCCGCCGGGACCCTTGCATGCTGCCTTGCCCATGGTGAGCACTTGATACATGCTTGAGAAACAGGTGAGGATATTCATACTAGAATGTGGGTGGCACAGACCCTGATGTGCCCTGGGTAGATGGCTTTATTTCTTTGGCTTCTGAGCCTCACCAGCATGATGGGCGTGTGTCTGGTGCTTAGGTAAATAGGCAGGCACTCTGGACTCAGACCATCTGCCGTAATCTTGGTTCTCCCACCTGCAGGCCCTTTGACCTTGAGTGAGTCATACAATCTTTCTATGTGCCTCAGTTTTCCTTATCTGTGGAATGAGGAAAATAAATGCCACAGAGGGTTTTGATGCTAATAAAGTATAGCTTTATTGTTTATATGTTTTATCTGTCCACAATTTATCCAGCACAGTGCCAGGTGATATATTTTTATCTGTTTAAAAATTTCAGTCTATTTTTTATATCATGTTACAAAGGTTAAAGTCACTTTCAGGTTATTGCAACAAAAGTCTCTCAATCCCATGAAGGTGGCAGTATTAGTGTTCCTGTTTTGTAGCTGGGAATGTTGAGAGTCCAAGAAAATCTACGTGACTAGTCCCAGGTAGCAAGTGAATGATCTAAAATCCTCTCCCAGCTCCTCATTTTCAGGCCAGTTATTTTCCATATCTACTTCCATCGCCTCTCCTGCCTTCTCATCCCACTTCAACCATTATGTGGACAATAGTTGTGAAATTGGGTTTTTGTAGACTTGCACGCATAGCCTCACAGTGGTGGTTGCTGGGTCGCGTTACCTAGTTGGCTTTATGGCACCAGCTGTAAATTACAGCCCTCCCTGTTCCATCCTAAGAGACCTGTCGGGTAGACAGCAGGTGAAGGCTTGGCAGGCTGGTGTGAGGTCTGGTTAGCCTGGTCCTTGTGGGGAACCTGGGTTTTTGCTGTCCTTCCTCTGAAGAATGGATACCGCCCCCTCGTATCTTCCTAGCCCACCAGCATGCTGTTCTCAGCCCGCCTTCTGCCCAGAGCCGGCCTGCCGCCCACTGTTTCCTGCCTTTGCCAGGGCGAGGGGGAGGTGGGTACATAATGCCAAGTGCTCATGAAAAACGCCTCATCATGAGATTAATTACTTGCTGCCGAGCACTGTGGAATTCACGAGTCTCCATCAGCACCTCAACGTCTTCCCCTGAACTCTACCTGGGGTTAGTTCTGTGGACTCTCTGGCTAGAACTTTAAACCTATGTTAGACAGAAAGAAAGAGATAGTGGCCACCAGTACGATGCTGAGGATCAGTCTGGCAGAATCCCTCCTGCCATTGACTAGCTGTGTGTCCTGGAGCCTTGATGTCCTCAAAGGGGGGGACGCTAGGCTGAGGGCGCTTCCTGGTTGTGAGGCCCGGGTGTGCCTACCTGTGCAGTATCATACACCTTGGAGGACCAGCATGGTACAGAGGGGCTGCAGAGGGGTGGGTCTCTTCCCTTTTAATACAGGTCACAGGCTTTAATGACCCTTAGGTTGAAATTAGAGCCCCCCCCACCCCCACCCCCTTGCCTTACTTCTGGCTTTTACACAAGAATCTGAAGAATGTGATGCTCTATCGCAGACGGGGCGGGCTTCGCAGGCTCTTCCGGGCTTTGCAGGGCAGCCTTTGTTGTGCTGCAGGACCTGGGGCATTCCGAATTGGTTGTGGTTGGGAGTCAGAGACAACTCCAGGCTCATTAAATTCCTGGCTGTTTAGGGCGATCTAGACAGCTGGGAGGGGTAAGGGTGGGGAGATAACACTCCTCCACCTCCCAGCACTGTTATCTTAGAGAAATTGGGTTAAAAGTGAGTCTGCTGGAGGGAATTGGTAGCAGACAGGAGGACAGATACTGGTGCTTTGGCCCTGGGCTACTGGAAAGCTTGCGGGTCCACCCTCTGCTCTTCCCCTTCCTGATCACGGAGCAACTGCTGTTGACCAGGTCCTATGTGGAGCCTTGCCAGATGCTCTGTGTGCATTCGCTGTCTCATTGCACCCCTAGAGGCAGTGGAGCAGAGTGGTTAGGGATGGAAGACCTGGAGCCCCAAGTGAGACCTGCAGGGTACAGACACCGGCAGCTAGTGCCTGTGTGTCCTTCAGCAAGTAAGCCTTCTGGCCTTGTTTCCCCATCTGCAAAACGGGATACCACTAGAATCTACCTCACAAGAGTGCTGTGTGCTAAAGTGAGATTCCTGGTGAAAAGCACTCAGAATAAAGTGCAAGTGGCCATTATTTAATTACCAACAGGGTCCTGGGAGGTGGGCCTTTTCATTCCCATTGTACAGATGAAGAAAGGGAGGTTCAGGACATTTAAATAATTTGCCGGATTTCCTGCACCAGTGAGGAGAATCCAGCGCTTACCTCCAGGTTGGCCTGACTTCGGCCATATCCCAGCATCCTCTGGGGTGCCCGTATGCAGGCATGTGTGTGTGTGTGTTTGTATATGTGCATGTCTGTTTGCACAGGTCTCTGTGTGCATGTCTCTGCACCTCTGTGTGCACAGATCTTTGCACGTGTCTGTGTGCATGCCTATCTGTGTGTGTGCAAGTCTGTGTGCACCCATCTTGGAGTGGGGAGGGTAGGAGGGGGCCTGGGGCTCTGTCCAGGGCAGGATGGCATTGGCCCAAATCTGGCAGCTCTCTAGAGCAGGGGCCGCTGCTGCTTCCTTCTTTCATGTGCAGCCACAGCTTTGGCCACTTTCAAACCAGACTGTGGCCTGGGCAAAGGAGCGCTGCTTGGTGAGTGGTAAAGTAAGCGGTAGTCACGTTTCTGGGGAAGGACTTGGTAAGGTCATCCTGCCGGCCAGGCTGCCTGCTCAAGGACACTGGGGTTGGCCAGCCTTTCAGACAAGGGTGCTGCCGCAACCCAGTCTAGGAGCGGTAAGTTAATTTTTCTGTAAAGTGCAAAATAAGTGGATTTCATCCTCACTTGTATTTGATCATTTCCCCCCGGGAATGCAGGAGGCTCTGGGATGCTTCTCTGGAAAGCTTGGCACTGCCTGCCATGCCTTCTATATGTCCAGGGCTGGCTGTGTGCTTGCTCATTTGAGAACCGGACCAAGGGATGGAAATGTCGGGAGGAGAGACCGTTCACCCTTCAGTTTTGGGCTTCTTGTTCCTGGAGTCCAGGGCACCCCAGAGCAGTGCAGGAGAATCGGCCTCCCTCCCGTGCCACGTGGACTCTTGCTATTGGGTTATTCTGTCCACAGCTTTGCTTCCTCAGCGAGATCCTGCTTAACCCTCCGGAGGGTGACGAAGAAAGAGATCCTGCCTCAAGTCTTTGTTCATGTTGCCTCGGTAGAAAAGGAGGCCGCACTAGTGCCCCATTACCTTTGAGTTTGTGACCAGGGGACTCCTAAAAGTCCATGGACCGCACTGCAGAGTCTCTGCGAGCCCCCTAACGTGGTCTGCAAGGCGTTCACCGCCTCTCACAAGTTCTCAAAGGGGTCCTTGACCACTGACCTAGACAAATAGAAGCTTTGGGTTTTCCATTTGTAGAGTGTGCACACGTGAGTGTCACATAACGGATGCAGCCTGGGGGCCGTTAGGATCAGGATGGGGGTTTGTTCTAGGCTAAGTTGTGCCACCCCAGGGGTGATCACTTTCCTGGGGCTCATCACTGTAGCTCCAGCACAGTGGCCTCCCCTCCCTGATGATCCTTCTTGTATTTAAGCCTTTAGAACACCGTCACTTCTGGGTATCTCTTCAGTGTGGGGCTGGGCCTGGAGATGGGAGGGGTGATGTTTCTGATGCCAGACTTGATCTCTTGTTACCTTGGATGCTGAGGAAGGTGGGCTCCTCTTTCGTTCTTGTGCTCTTGCCCCTGCACATCGGCAAGGATGTTCCCGGGAAGCCCTGTACCTAGGCAAGTCACTTAGCCTCCCTGAGCCTCTGAGGCTCTCTCCTTTTTTAGGGGGAGGGGCCGCATGACCCTTCACTTTGCCAAGGCTGGCGGGATCAGATGATGTAAACACCACGAGATGAATGTGTCTGGTGATCGGGTTGCTACAGCTGAGTCTCACTTGCCTGGAGTGGGACACTCCCCCCGACCCCCCACCCCTCACTGAGTTTCCCTTTGGCTTTGGACTTGAGTTTCTTCTTGGCCTGGCTATGTGATCTTAGGCAGATCGTGCCTCTCCTTCCTAGCGTAGATAAGTCAAGGTGGTGTTTTTCAAGAACTTTCAAGTGAGATTCATTGGTGGGTCGTGAAGTGAGTGGCAACCAGTTTGTTTGTTTATTTATTTATTTATTTTTGAGATGGAGTCTCGCTGTGTCACCCAGGCTGGAGTGCAGTGGCAGGATCTTGGCTCACTGCAAATTCTGCCTCCCAGGTTCAAGTGATTCTTTTGCCTCAGCCTCCCGAATAGCTGGGATTACAGGTGCCTACCACCACGCCTGGCTAATTTTTGTATTTTTAGTAGAAACAGGGTTTTGCCATGTTGGCCAGACTGTCTTGAACTCCTGACCTCAGGTGATCTGTCCGCCTCAGCCTCCCAAAGCGCTGGGATTATAGGCGTGAGCCACCATGCCTGGCGGGCAACCAGTGTGTTTAGAAATGAAATAAAATAGACTTGAATGGAAAAGAATCAGAGTGAATAGCATGTGTATGTCACATTGTGACAGTTTTGTTAGACATGTTTGTATTTATGACAAAAAGTTTTTAAATTAAAATTAAAAAAAAAAGGCCGGGTGCGGTGGCTCATGCCTGTAATCCCAGCACTTTGGAAGGCTGAGGCGGGCAAATCACTTGAGGTCAGGGGTTTGAGACTAGCCTGGTCAACATGGTGAAACTCTGTCTCTGCTAAAAATACAAAATTTAGCTGGGTACGGTGGTGCATGCCTGTAATGCCAGCTACTTGGGAGGCTGAGGCAGGAGAATTGCTTGAACCCAGGAGGTTGCAGCGAGCCAAGATTGTGCCACTGCACTCCAGCCTGGGCGACGGTGAGACTCTGTCTCAAAAAAATAAAAAAAAAAAAATAAAAATTACCGCTTAAGATAAATGTTGGGGCCCCAAGGATGAGATGCCCTGGCGCCTCTGGCAGCCCTGACTTAGGGTGGTTCCTGCCTCCAGGCCCGAGCTGAGCTGCATGTTCAGCCAGGGCTGTAAAGGGAGCCCCTTGCCAGATCAGACTCTTTTACTAAAGGGCTTAACAAAATTCTGGGAAATGAGCTACATTCCTGGGGTGGAATAAATCATGTCGAGTTGGGTTAGGCAGGATGTGACTTCAAACCCTCGAAGTGGGCTGTGTGAGGGCATCGTCTGTGACTGACTCATTATGAGCTCAGTGGCGACACAGGCTGTCTTGAGAGGAGGCAAAGATCATGGGGGAGGGGCTGGTGTTCGGGGCTGCCCCGAGCCCAGCTCTGGGAGCTTATTTTGTCCTCACAGTGGCACTGTGAGTTAGACGATACTCCGATCCAATGCAGAAGAAGGGGCTGGTGGGGGTGGGGGCTGTCAGCTAGACCCACTGGGGCTCCTTGTAGCTGTCCATGGGGGTAGCTGGGATCAGCTCCATTTTACAGGTGGAGAAACTGAGGCTTGGGGCCCAAGTCAAGCTGCAAAGTTTGTTGTTAGTTAAATGGTGGCTCTGGTATTCCACCGGCAGCCTGTCTACCTCCTGGCTGCGGCTCGTCCTCAGATGTCTTCTGTGAAGGCTGTAAGTGAATAATCACCATGAGCAGGTCCCTCTCCTTTTGAAGCCCATGATCAGAGTCCACTGTAATGACCGCTTGATCAATGCAGGGAGATTGTTGCTGACCCCTGGCCAGTGATGTGCCTGTTGGAAACAAAATAAAAATTAGTGTACGGCAGATATAGTTATCAGTGAGGCAGGGGGTGGGGCGGAGGGTGAGGACCCTGGATGGCCACAGAGAAGCTATGGCCCATTGTGGGTGGCCCTTGCTGTCTGTCCTGCTAAGGGGAGACATGAGCCACACCATAGTCATGTGGACTTATTTGGACAATAAGATAGAAGATGATTGGGCTTAACATCAGGCACTTAAGAATGGGTGACGCAGATTTGACTGGAGTTGGTCCCTGGAGTCTGGACCTTTGGGAAGATGGGAGCCTCTCCCATGACTTTAGTTCAGCACCTCCCATATGTGGGGCACTGGGGATGCAGTGGTGACCCGATCTCTGCCTTGGAGCCCTCAGCCCTGCAGGACTAGAGGTGAGATGGCTACTGGGGGAAAGTGGCTTCTCATTCATTCGCTTTTTTTGTGTTATTTAAATAATCACTCAGAGGATAAGCTGCTGAAGGCTTGAAGGGTTCTAGGCTGAGCGACCTTCAAAAGTGATCTTCTGTTTCTGGTCTCTGGTTGCACTTCTCAGCAGTCGTGATGTGGACTCAGAAAGCCCTCATGCTGCACTTTCCCACTGAGACGGTGGCCATATAATTACATCTTCTGAGTATGGTTATTTTTCTGCATTGGGTTTCAGCAAACTGTGCTCACATGCTTGAGGAAAGAAAAACCATTCTATCAGCAGAAGCTAAGGGAAGGAATAACTTTGCTGCAGGAATCTGAAGGGTTCAAGTTCCCCCTCCTGGGGGTGTGGGAAGCCTCCAGCCAGCTGGGGAGATACCATCTGCAGGGGGACATGCTTGGTGCGCTTGGTGAACCCAACCAAACCCTTCCCCTGTCAGCCGCTTCCAACCTGGGGGTGAGTCAAAGGGGATCATCTGCCCCTCACTATTTAGGAGGGGACGTCCCCACCATACCTGAAACAATTTGCTTTTCTTTGCAGTTTCTCCTGGGTGACTGAGAGAAAGCTTGTTATTGAGTAGGTAAGGCGCAGGTGTGATGTCACTGTGCAAATATTGAACCAATTAAAAGCAAAGCCAAGGGTCCAGTGTAGATGACTTATCTGCAGATCCAGCCCTAGGTCTGTCTGCCTGGCCTCTTAACATGGGGCAAAAGCTGCTTAACCTATTGTTTCCTCCTCTCCTTCCTTCCTTCCCTCCTTCCTGCCTCCCTCTGTCTCTCCCTCCAGCTACCCTTGGAGTGGTCATTCTCTTGGACTGCCAGGTTCCCAGAAAATACTTGCAAGCATTTTCAACAATTCAGTTATTTTCAACAAGCATTGATGCTCTCTCTGCAGCACCCTGGGCAAGAGCAAGAGGGTTGGGGAGACAGTTCCTGCCTCTAGAGAGTTCTAAGAGACAGCAGAGGACACAGGCAATGAAGCCATGGTTCTGTATAAGGCAGATTGCGCTGGGCCTGTTGGGGAGGAGGGAGAAGGGTGAGTAATTCATACTAGGGTAATTCATACTATGAGTCATTCATACTAGGAGAGGCTGCCTGGGGGCGATGGCATGTCCACTTGGTTTTGGGGACTCTCAGTCTGCGGAGAATTGGGGAGATGGGCCCTCCAGCTTGTCTCTGGGTGACAGCTGAAGCAAAGGCTGCTCTGGGGAGTGTGCTCTAGTGACTGGAATGGAGGGTTGTAGCAGGGGATAAGAGAGGTGTGGCTGGAAAGATGGTTGAGAGGCACTGGTGGAAGGCATTGGGGTGGGGTTATAAAGGCTGTAGGGGGCACACTTCTATCCATGCTGGGCGGGCTGTCATTCTGGGGTGATGGCAGGGCTGGCCTCAAACTTTTGCTGCTTTCTGCCCTGGCTCATTGGTTGATTGATTTATTCATTAAGAAATGGTTTCAGGCCGGGTGTAGTGGCTCATGCCTGTAATCCCAGCGCTTTGGAAGGCTGAGGCAGGTGGATCACTTGAGGTCAGGAGTTCAAGACGATCCTGGCCAACATGGTGAAACCCCATCTCTACTAAAATACAAAAATTAGCTGAGCGTGCTGGCATGCACCTGTAGTCCCAGCTGAGGCGGGAAAATCACTTGAATCCAGGAGGCAGAGGTTGCAGTGAGCCAAGATCGTGCCACTGCACTCCAGCCCGGGCAACAGAGCGACTCAGAAATGGTTTCCGTTCTGAGGATCTAAAGCCATGTCTCTGTGGTCCTGAAGTTGGTATCTTAGTGGAGGACACCCCATTGGACACTTTATTGTGTAGTCTGTGTGACACATGCCACATGAGATCTGTGCCTAAGATGCTCTGGAAACACTGGCCCTGGAGCTCCTGGGATTGCTTGGTCACTTCTCACTGTCGTAGGACGGTGATTCCAGGACTCTACTCGAGCCAGGCTCTATGGAGTAGGAGATCAGAGGGTAAAGTCTGTGGCTGCACTTGTCCCTCTCGTGTCATTTAATCACTCTCCACCTAGCCTGGTCAGGGAACTGTCTTTTCTTCTCTTAGATTGGAAGCTCCCTCCTTGCAAGTCCCCAGTATTTTCCAACCACTGACTTCTCATTGCCCCCTCCATGCAGGTAAGGGAGGATGATTTCTGTTTTTTTTATTTTTGAGGCAGAGTCTCGCTCTGTCCCCCAGGCTGGAGTGCAGTGGCGCAATTTCGGCTCACTGCAACCTCTGCCTCCTGGGTTCAAGCAATTTTTGGCCTCAGCCTCCCGCGTAGCTGGGATTACAGGCGCACACCATCACGCCTGGCTAATTTTTGTATTTTTAGTAGAGATGGGGTTTCACCATGTTGGCCAGGCTGGTCTTGAACTCCTGACCTCGTGATCCACCTGCCTTGTCCTCCCAAAGTGTTGGGATTACAGGCATGAGCCACTGTACACCCCCAGCCAGTTACTTTAAAATACAAATCTGATGTCACCTCTGCTCCTCCCCAATTATCCCTAGAATAAAGTCCACATTCCTAAATGGCTGATAAGATCCTGGGTTAGCTGCCCCAGTTTATCTCCTCCAGCCTGTCCCAAGCTATTGCCCCCACCCCTTCCCACGCAGGAGGAGGGACTCTATGTACCACATTCTGGTTTCTGGTGTCATTTTTTTTTTTTTAAAAGAAAGTGTTCATTTAATTTTTAAGTTGACAAAAATTGCTTATATCCATTGTGTACAACATGATTTGAAATACATACTGGTGTTGTTTTTGATAGCCTGAGTTTCCTTCAGTGCCAGGCAAAGTGAAAGTGACCACAGGCCCTCCCTTGGACAGGCAAATGCCATCATCTTTCATTGTTCCCTGGACTTTCAGCAGTCACCTGAGCCCCCCTCCATGCCCGCTTCAAGGAGGCAAAGGCAGAACCTGCAGATGGGGCAGGCTCTGGGGCCCGGGCACTAAGTTCCTCTCTGGTTTTCTTATCTGCTAAGCATCAACACAGGCTTGGGTTGGAATACTGCTAATGGAAACAAGTTCCAGCTTCTTCTGTAAGCAAACAACATTCCTGAGGTGGAAAGGGAAGGGGGGCCCACCCGCAATCTTCAGCTCCTACCTCCTGGGCACTGGCAGCTGGGAGGAGCCCCCCACTCCTTGTTAGCCTGGGGAGAGTGAGGACCTAGGTCGAGGCTGCTGTAGATTATTAGCCCTGGGTGACAGAGGAGCCACTTTATTGACCCACCCTGTAGATAACTGCTCTGACAGCCCTGGTGTGTATTGCAGAGAGTGGCCTTGTGCATACCTGTGAGCAGATAGGACATTTTGCAGGTGGGAAAGCCGAGGCGTGGGTGGTGCCTGCAGGATTGCACAGCTGGTCAGCACCTCGCTGGACTCAAATCCAGCTCTTCTGCCACAGGCTTTGTGCCCATCTCGCCAGACCAGCATTTCCCAGACCAGCATGGAGAGAGGTTTTTCCTGCAGGATATTCCTGGGATGGAGTTAAGCAGATTTCTTTTTTCTTTTTCTTTCTTTTTTTTTTTTTGTGAGACGGAGTCTCACTCTGTCGCCCAGGCTAGAGTGCAGTGGTGCGATCTCGGCTCACTGCAAGCTCCCCCTCCCGGGTTCACGCCATTCTCCTGCCTCAGCCTCCAGAGTAGCTGGGACTACAGGTGCCTGCCACCATGCCCGGCTAATTTTTTGTATTTTTAGTAGAGACGGGGTTTCACCGTGTTAGCCAGGATGGTCTCGATCTCCTGACCTCATGATCCGCCCGCCTCGGCCTCTCAAAGTGCTGGGATTACAGGTGTGAGCCACCGCGCCCGGCCTAAGTTAAGCAGATTTCTTTTTGCAGGCTGCTTCCTACAACATTTTGTGCATATTGTGATTGCAAGAGGGCCATAGGGAGACGGCATTCCATCCTTACTCGGCCACGAAACCCTCTTCCCTCTGCAAATTGCTGTCTTTATAGTCACTGTCCCTGAGAACTGTCCTCTATGGATGGATATAACCTGCAGAAAGAGTCACTAGACTCCTGGTAACTGATTTTCAGAGGGCCCAGGTGTCATTCCTAGGAAGAATGGGGATTAAATAGCTCAGAATCACAAGATAGAGGAATTGGGAGGGAAATTCCTATCATGCCATTCTCCACTGGGAACTTGAGCTACAACTCTTCTGATGTTAGGTGGTGGTGGTGGTGGTGTTTGTCCTCATTCTAAAGCTAGGAAATTGAGGTGCTAACAGCTTCAAGGTCACAGGAATTGTGAGCAGGGGACCTGGGACTCCAATCCAGGTCTGTCTGGCCCCAAAGCCGTAAACTCCATCGTGGTACATTACAAGCATTTATCTTGGGATTTGCAGAACCGGGACCTCATATGGCTGTGGTTTTTCCACTTCTGTCTGTCAGTTCTGAGTTGATACCAAAGGTTGATGTTGCCAGCACCTACTTGATAGATGGAGGCGTAGCATTCCAGGAGGGCACACGACCTTCTCATGGCATCCTAGCAAGAGCAGAGGCCATGCCAGCCAAGATTCTTTCTGGTATGTTGGACTGGTAGTAGGTGGTAGATGCCTCTACACTGGTTAATCAGGGGGTGCTAGAAGGTTCTAGAAAACAGAGATGGTTGAACTATATGCAAAACCGGTAAATTATCTTCAGTTCTATTTCTCTTTGTAGATTGAAAGCCCCAATATGCATTCTTTCCCTTTTTGTTTTGAGGATATAAAAATTAGTCCATAAATGGTTTGGTGTTTTGTAACAAATTAGGTGGCTATAACCCTCATGCATGTGTGGTTTCAACTTGGCTCTTCTGTTACCTTCAGCTCTCCAGCCCTGTCCCTCTTTGCACAGCCACAGCCCAAGGGGATTTTCCAGCCTCTGGGGACCTTCCCCATTAAGTCTTTCTTCCTCATTTTGGCCTTGTTTCTCATTTACTCATTCAGGACACTTTAACTGAGCACCTGCTCTGGGCCAGGCATTGTGCCAGACATTTGGAATTGATGAATGAGACCCAATTCCTGTCCTCAAATAAAACTACAAATAATGAGTATTTAGCTGTTTGGTTACAGTGGAACAAGTACAGAGCACAGACGGGAGGGACATATATATGAGACGTCTTTTTGCTGCAAAAAGTCTTTAGAGAAGGGAGCATTTGAGCTTTGATCTCAGAGAGGTTTCCTAATACAAAGGACACTTCTCTGGCTTCTTTGAAGGCCTGGAGGCCTGAGCAGAGTGTAGTATGAATGGGGAATTGATTATATGCCGCTAGGAATGACTGTGGCAAAAGGAAGGGCAGGGGCAAGATGAATGGGTGGGGTCCTAGAGGGCTTGCTTAGTATGCAGATTTTATTCTGGAGAAGGTGTGGAGCTGTCGAACCATTTTGAACTGATCAAATAATATCAATAAAATAGGAAGTCATATAAATAGGAATTTGAATTTGTGAGTCATCAGAAAGGAGTTCTGTAGAAGTGGCAGGGGAGGCCAGGAGGGAGGCAGTTGGAGCAGTCCAGAAGGGAGGGCCTGTGGGCCTGGACTGGAACAGGGCACGGGCAGTGGTGTTGGCGGAGGGCTGGGGAGGAGTTTACGGTGACTGTCTTGGGTGGCCAGATGGATGGTGTCTCCCAGAGATGGACACCCAGAAGAGGGTATGGGTCTGGGGAGAGAAGGTGGGGGAGTTCAGGTGTGATGGTGCATCCACCAGGTGGAGATGGCTCGTTGGTAGGTGTTTAAATATATTTATTAATATATGAAGGGGTGTGGGGGAGAGCTCTGGGCGGGAAATAATCCGGCTGTCCCAGTGGTGGAAGCCATGGATTTCCTGGGTCTAATCCAGATTGATTTGCCAAAACTATTCAATAAATAGCGTTTGGGCCTGGTGCAGTGGCTCACACCTATAATCCCACCACTTTGGGAGGCCAAGGCGGGCGGATTGCCTGAGCTCAGGAGTTCGAGACCAGCCTGGCCAATATGGCGAATCCCCATCTCTACTAAAATACAAAAAATTAGCCGGGTGTGGCGGTGTGCACCTGTAGTCCCAGCTACTCGGGAGGCTGAGGCAGGAGAATTGCTTGAACCCGGGAGGTGGAGGTTGCAGTGAGCCAAGATCACACCACTGCACTCCAGCCTGATGGGATTCCCAGGGTGGGGTGAGCTGGCACAGCTGTGTCAACAGCTCCCAACCCCAACCTCCAAAATGTGGCTCCCGCTTGTCTTCCGTTAATCATCTGGACCCTTTGATGCTGGTGACTTTGCTTATGAGTCGCAGGCTGAGCTGCCGTGTTGGAGGTTCTGAAGGTGCTTCTTGCCTGCCTGGGGAGGCACATCAGTCTCTTCTGCCTGGTTGATTGGTTTACTTTTAAATTGGGTATTCAGGATCTTTAAAGCACAGTCCAGCAGGAGAATCTAGGTCAGATCTCTTAGAATGCAGTATGTTACAAGGGGCTGTCATTCCTTGGTGACAATGCCATCCATAATGGCCATTTTTATGGGGTCCTGGGAATCCTTTTGCCCTGAGGATTTCTGTTTTGTTAAGGAGATTTGGCCCGTGCACTTCAGAGATGGGGGAGGATGGCGACTGAGAGGTCTGGCTTCATAGTGCTGCATTTGTTCATGCGAACCCCTTCAATCAGTGGGCTCAACTGGGCGTGATTTGTCTTCCCCCGCAACCCCCAATTTCCACCTTTGGTGATGTCTGGAGACATATTTGGTTGTCACAACTGGGGACAGGGTGCGACTGGCATCTAGTGGGTAGAGGCCATGGGTGCTGCTCTGCTGCTAAATACCCCACATGGCACAGGACAGCCCCGCCACAAAGGATTCTCTGGCCCCAGATAGCCATAGTGCCGTGGCATCGTTTTGTATGTGGTTATTGAGTGATCGTACCTTCTTCCTGTACGTTGGCTCTTGCTTTTCTCCCTCAGCCCGGGATACCTTTCCACCATCTCTTCCCTTCCCTGCCAATATTCTACCCATCTTCCAGGACCCAGTTTAAATGTCATATCCTCCACGACACTCTTCGCTTGAGTGTCCAAGGAAGTGTCCCTTTCTCTTTGTTCCCACGGCAAGTTGCGTGTTCCTCTCCTCTTCTTCGCTGAGTCTGTGGTGGAGCCGGTTGTTGACGTGGGTCTTCCTCTCTGCATGAATGTTCCACTATGGTAGGTGTCCCGTCTCATCATTATGTGTATTTAAGGAATACATGCTGCATTAAGCAGCCCTGCAAGGCAGGGAAGGCAGCATAAAATATTATCTGCATTTACAGTTGAGGCCAGAGAGGTGGCACCGGCCGAAGGCCACACAGCAAGGAGTTTCTGCATTCATCCACATGGCAGATCTGTCTAGCGGGTGCTTACTGCATTTGGGTGTTGGATTCAGCAGTGAACAGGACAGAAGGAAGCCCAGGAGCTTGCTTTCTGTCTACTCTACCACATTGCCCAGGTGGACACTCCACCTAGTCACCTAGGTTCATGTCCGTCCTGCCACGCGACCTCATTAGAAACCCCCTGGGATCTTTATGCCTTTGTCATGATTTTTTTGCATGTGGATTCTCTATGTATTAGTTGATTGAATAAGTGAATCAAATGAGCTTGAAAAATTCTACATTATTATAGCAGCTGCTTTCAAAGAATCTTTTTTTTTTTTTTTTTGAGATGGAGTCTCACTCTGTTGCCCAGGCTGGAGTGCAGTGGCACCATCTCAGCTCACTGCAACCTCTGCCTCCTGGGTTCAAGCGATTCTCGTGCCTCAGCCTCCCTAGTAGCTAGGATTACAGGCACGCGCCACCACGCCTGGCTAAGTTTTGTATTTTTAGTGGAGACAGGGTTTCACAGTTTTGGCCAGGCTGGTCCCAAACTCCTGACCTCAGGTGATCCACTCGCCTCAGCCTCCCAAAGTGCAGGGATTACAGGCATGAGCCACCACGCCTGGCCCAAAGAATCTTTCTTAACAATGGAAGCCAGCTACGTCGATAGTTTTATTTAACTCAAAACCAACGGCCGCAAGTAGAAAGAGAAAGGACATGTTCACCTGTGTTCTCCAGGATGGGGGTGGGGATGGAAAAAAACAGAGGGGCTGCTTGCATACATCAGTGGTGAGGCTGGAATAGGGCTTCCAGTGTCTGGGCTGAGGCCGCTGGGGTGTCTGAACTGAAGCCTTGGCGTGTCCAAGGCCATTGGAGATTGGTTAGGTCAACTCCTGGCAGACTGGGCACAGAGAACTCAAATGGCTCACCCAAGCTCACACTCCCACCTTCTTTCTTACTTTTAGCACCCAGCAATTTAGGTCGGAAGGATGGAGTCCCTTGTGCAAGCCAGCATGGGGAGATGGGGTTTACAGCTTTGAGGTGGCATTATCAGTGTCTGCTTAATTAATAAGGGGGGGGTTCTCTGTTTGTTTGCTTCTTGTAGCCCCCTTGACCTCACCAGTAAGGCAGCTAAGGGGGAAACGGAGCAGGGCATTGAAGCCACACGGGGCTGAGTGTGACCCTAGGTTTTGTGCCTTGTCTGAGCCCCATTTCCCCCACCTGTAAAATGAGTATGTATGTGCCTCATGAAATTATTGCAAGGATTGAGTGAGAACATACAGTGCTTCCTAGCAGGCCCTCGGTCTATGCAGCTTTATGGTGAAGGTGATGACTTGGACACTCCCAGCCTAGAACTTGGCCCACGGAAAGGTTTACATCAGCCCTCGTTGTCTGGGAGTGGAAATGCTCTCAACGTTTCAACCAAAGATCTGAGAGTAGAATACATTCTGTCTTTAAGGTGCTAGCTGTTCATTTTCCAGACAAACCCACAAATAAGTAAAAAGAGAAACGGAGGGAGGGAGGGAGAGTATTTTCTGGGAAAACAGGGAGAAATAAAAGATCCATATGGATGTTGGGGGGAAGGGGAGAAGGCAAATAATTGAGGCATTACATTTTGGGTTGAAAGAAGATGTTTTTGGTCAACCTATTTACTTTCAGTTTCATCATTTCCTGAGAGTCCTAATTTAGCCTCTGGTTGTGTCCCGCTCGATTATGGCCTAAAAAGGCAACTGCTTGGGTTTCTTGGAGCTGGGCTGGCACCCGCAGGAAGCCGGCGGGAAGGAAAGCGCTGGGGGATGGCCTCAGCCTGATCCAATCTCATCTCCAGGGGCGAGAGCTGCCTGCTTCCTTCTGAACCTCTTGCTGGCCTGCCCATTCCCACAGGAGCTCAGGACTTTCTGAGCCACGGAGATCTTTCCTTTGTGTGTGTGTGTGTGTTTTGTTTTTTGTTTTTTTGTTTTTTTAAGTGGTAGATGATGATGCTGGTTGGTTGCTTTCACGTGTACATCCTGCTCAAATGGCAGTGCATGTCGATTCAGCCCTTTTGGAAAACAATTGGATGGGACATCCCAGGACCGTAGAAGTGTTTGCATGTTCTTTTCTCCCATAACTCCACTTCTGGGAATGTATCTCAAGGTGGTGGTACACTACGGCCGGGCGCGGTGGCTCACGCCTGTAAGCCCAGCACTTTGGGAGGCCGAGGCAGGCAGATCACCTGAGGTCAGGAGTTTGAGACCAGCCTGGCCAACATGGTGAAACCCCATTTCTACTAAAACTACAAAAATTAGCTGGGCGTGATGGCGGATGCCTGTAATCCCAGCTACTCGGGAGGCTGCAGCGGAGAATCGCTTGAACCTGGGAAGCGGAGGTTGCAGTGAGCTGAGATCACGCCACTGTACTCCAGCCTGGGTGATAGAGCGGGACTCCATCTCAAAAAAAAATAAAGATGGTATATACTAGATAAGAGGGTAAAAAAACCTTATAAGTGGTCCTTAAAAAAAAAAAAAACACTTGAGAATATTGAGAATATGGTGCAGCCATTAAATGATGGACAGTGAGGCCTTGGCGTCAGGAGTTCTGGGTTCAGGTCCTCATTCCCCAGCTTGTGTGACCGAGTAGAGTTACTTTCTCTCAGGGCCACCACTGCATCATCATCTGTAAAATGGGTTGGATAAAATTGATTAACAGGCAAATCTGAGGCTGGGTGTGGTGGCTCACACCTGTAATCCCAGCACTTTGGGAGGCCAAGGCGGGCAGATCACATGAGGTCAGGAGTTTGAGACCAGCCAGGCCAACATGGTGAAACCCCGTCTCTACTAAAAATACAAAAAATTAGCCAGGCGTGGTGGCACATGCCTGTAGTCCCAGCTACTCAGGAGGCTGAGGTGGGAGAATCGCTTGAACCCAGGAGGCGGAGGTTGCAGTAAGCCGAGATCGTGCCATTGCACTCTAGCCTGGGTGACAGAGCAAGACTTCATCTCAAAAAACAAAAACCAAGCAAATCCTAGCCCTACAGGAAAATAGTCACAGTAAGTAAGGAAAATACAAAATCCGAAACTCTGTCCTCTGCCTGATAGTTAAAAATCAAGTGTTTCCATGAGCCGGGTCCAGAAAGGACCACGAAAAGAAAGAGAAAACTGATTTTGCAAGGCGGGGAGAGGTGGTGGGGGGAGTTCAGGAATTTAGGGGATTATTTTTCTTTTATTTTCAAAAACTTTTATATTATGGGCAGTTTTAAAAAGTTTCATCCGGGCGCAGTGGCTCATGCCTGTAATCCCAGCACTTTGGGAGTCCAAGGCGGGCGGATCACCTGAGGTCAAGAGTTCAAGACCAGCCTGACCTAAAACCCCATCGCTACTAAAAATACAAAAATTAGCCGGCTGTGGTGGCGGGCGCCTGTAGTCCCAGCTACTCGGAAGCCTGAGACAGGAGAATTGCTTGAATCTGGGAGGTGGAGGTTGCAGCGAGCTGAGATCTTGCCATTGCACTCCAGCCTGGGCAACAGAGTGAGTCTCTGTCTCAAAAAAAAAGTTTCAAAGAGGCTGTTTAACAGCCCCAGGACAGAGTAGGAAGGAGTGGCTGCACGCTGGCTGCTGTGTTTGATAGACTACCTCCCGGGTATCCCGCTGTTGTGCCCCTTATTGAATTTTTAGCAGCTCTTTACTATCCCCCATTCATAAATGAGGCATATGGATTATAGATAAGGTGGTTTAACCCACATGCATCCTGGAGAGGTCTGAGTATTAACCTGACTGAACACACTTATACACACACATGAACACACACACACACACACACACGCCCCCAGAGGCACAGGATACAGGTGGAAACAGCAGCTCTGCTGCAGCCCTGTGGCCCCTCATCATTGAATGTGGCTAATCCTGCCCAGGCGGGCGAGGGGGCTTTCATAGAAACTCCACTGTTTATCCTGACCTTTGCGGCTCTCCCTGCTGGTCTAACCCGTGTATTGATCTTGGCGCTGCTGCTAACCCACGTCATTCTAGCAGAGTTGCTGAAACCAAATAGCCCTGTCCTTGGCCAGGCTGAGCAGAGCCCAGCCTTGCTTAATGAAAAGTTCTGGGAGGGAGGTGCCCAGGCAAGCAGGGGCTCTGACCTTCGGCTGGAGCCTTGGTCCTTGGAGGCGGGGGGTGTCCCTGGTGGGATGCATTCTCTCTTCCTCTTGCAAGAACTGTGGCTTGGTGGCCAGGCCTCTGCTAGTCTTCAAGTGGACACCACTGGCCTGTGACTGTCCCCTGCCCTCCCACCAAAGCCTGAAAGTCGGGCAGGGTGAGGTTCTGAGGGCAGTTGGTTGGGTGGAATTCCTCCCCGCCAGCTGGTGTGATGTTTGTGACCCTCCAGAGTGGATTTCCAGGGCAGTCTGAGTGCCTGGGCCCTGCACCCTGAGGGTGGCCGTGGGCTGCCGAGAAGCCAGGCTACCAGATGGGTTCTTTGCTGTTAGGGTTGGCATTGCTGGGGCGAAGCAGCGTTTGAGGACAGTCAGAGCTCATTCTGCCATTGCTGATGGGCTGCAAGCTTGCGCCGACAGTAGCGGGCCGAGGGAGTAAATCTTGAGTTCTAACGTGCCTGCTTTTTGACGGGCCATGTGGTCCACACTGGGAAGGCTCACTCAGCCTTCCTGCCTACCCGATTACATCCGGCAAATATTTGTTGAACGCTCTGGAATGCATTCCTCTCCACTCCCCACATCATACTCAGCTTGTGGGGACAGTTAGGGCCCAGCTCCAGTGCCGGCCTGGCTTCCGAGGGACCCCAGGCACAATTGTTCTGGGAGTAGGCCAGACACAGGAGCCAGGCGTCCCTGGGTTAGCGTCCCACTCCATGCCTGGGCTGGGCAACTCTGGGCAAGTGACTTGCCCTTTCTGAGTCTGTTTCCTAGTTTATGAATTGGGGATGATGAGACAGCTCTTTCCCACGATGGTTGCCAGTTAGGTGAGGTGGTGAATAAACTGAGCTTGGTGCTGGGAGGTACTTAGTAACCGTCCCCTGCCCCTTCTGCTCTCGGTAGGAGTCTCGTGAGGGGCACCGATGTCCTCAGATGCCTTCATTGGCGGGGTCAGCAGCACACTTAGGGTTTGGGGGCATGGGGTTCAAGTGAGTCTCTCTGCTATTCATGGAGTTATCCTTCGTGGGTTTGAGGTCTATGAAAAGGCTGAGAACCCGCAGCCTGAGACCTGTGTTCTGTGATTGCTGCAAGGTCTTCAGCAGGGCAGGGGTGCGATGGGGAGACTTTGGGGAGCCTGGGTGCTGGGACGCTAGGGGTGCCTGTTGACTGGTTAGTGGTTAGACACATGGTAGGGAGAAAGAACAACTAGGATTTACCTGGCAGGGAGAAACCTTGGATTTGCGTGAATGGACTGGCCAGGGTGGAAGTGCAGACAGCTGAAAATAAGCTGGTGGTGCCCTGGGGGCTGCTCCTGGTATAGACCCTAGACCTCCGACCCGCAGCAAAGACGAGGGGTGGCCAGGCAGTTCACAGCCACCGTTCCTGTCTTGTTTGCTCTGACTCATTCTGAGCCCGGCCTGCTCTCAGGGTGGTCCTTGCAGAGTGGATGTGCCCCCTGGCCCCCACAAGGGTCTGTGGGGTTTGCCTGTGTTGGGAAATGTCAATAGAGCCACCGGCCGGGGAAGCTGGTGACACTGCCAAGCTCTGTTCCTGGGACTTGTGTCCCTCCTGGCAAAACGGAGCCAGCAAAAAGGTTTTTTCCTGGAAAACCGCCCCTTCTGGAGTGAGTCCAGGGGAGCCCCTTGGCCTTGACTGAAAACCACTAATGAGCCCAGATGAAAAGTTCTGGTCAGCCTAGATTTTTCCCTTTGTTCTTTCCCTCCCATGCCCCCAGCCTCCTTGGGATCCAAGTCCCTCTTGGAATCTGGAAGCACAAAAGCCCATGGTGTTGCGTGTTTGGATCTGGGGACTTCCTGGATTGCAGGGGCCTGAGGGGAGGGGGCTTGATCTCATAGAGGGAAAAAAAACCTTCCTGATCTTCCTTGATTTCCCAGCGGGAGCTGGGCAGTGAGCTTCTGGGCTGCCTCCTCTGGTGGCCACAAGCTGAAGTCTGTTTTACACTAGGGTAGTCACCTCAGGTGATCCCAGCCTGCGCCTCTGAGCAGGAATAACGATGGTGTTAGTCATGGAAAGGCCACAGGACTGGATGACTATGGAGAAGCCCCTTACATCCAGGGAGCTTGTTTCCTCATCTGTAAATTGGTGGTAATAATATATACCTTACCTGGTTTACAGAGTTATTACGACAAAGACCTTTCGAGATAGCGAAATATGTGTGAAAGCATTTCATAAACTATAAAACCATACAGATATATAAGGCATTGTTATTTTATGTCTTTTTTTTGAGATGGAGTTTTGCTCTTATTGCCCAGGCTGGAGTGCCATGGCACAATCTCGGCTCACCACAACCCCCGCCTCCTGGGTTCAAGTGATTCTCCTGCCTCAGCCTCCTGAGCAGCTAGGATTACAGGCATGCACCACCACGCCCTGCTAATTTTGTATTTTTAGTAGAGACGGGGTTTCTCCATGTTGGTCAGGCTGGTCTCAAACTCCCAACCTCAGGTGATCCGCCTGCCTCGGCCTCCCAAAGTGCTAGGATTACAGGCCTGAGCCAGCATCCCCAGCCTATTTTATATCTTCATTTTGCAAATGAGTTTTGAAAAAAGCAAACACACATGAACTTAAGTTCTCTTGGCTCGTGAATTGTGAGGGTCGCTTTTGACCTTAGTGTCCCCAAGGGGAAGCACTCTTAGCATTCTCCATGTTTCTTGGAACCTGGCATCTTTTCTCTGTGCTTTTTTTGGGCTGTATTATCAAGATGGAATTAAAATCTGGTGGCAACATGTATTGATGTTTTATTTTCTTCTCTTGTCTTAGTTGACTTCATGAACTAATAACAAGTTTTTTAAACTGGAAACTTCCACTATATGTGGGGTTGTAGTCAGTTGCATTTTTTGGCTGATTAGAAACCTGTTTTTGTTGGAAATCCTCCCAAACTGTGTGGCTACTTTGCTACCTTTGTATCTGTAGCATGGTGACTTGAATTGCATCTGTCTTTGAGACTCTTGTTATGTTCATTTGGCACAATAGTTTTCTTGATTGTGGATTGACCCTAGGGCGATACACCTTACCATTAGTTGCTAACAAAATCCCTGCTATCAGCTTGTTTTTCTGTTGCCCAGGCTGGAGTGCAGTGGTGTGAGCTGGCTTACTACAACCTCCGCCTCCTGGGTTCAAGCGATTCTGCTGCCTCAGCCTCCCGAGTAGCTAGGATGACAGGTGTGCACCACCACGCCTGGTTAATTTTTGTATTTTTAGTAGAGATGGGTTTTCACCAGGTTGGCCAGGCTGGTCTTGAACTCCTGACCTCAGGTGATATGCCTACCTTGGCCTCCCAAAGTGCTGGGATTACAGGCATGAGCCATTGTCCTGGGCCCAACTTATTTTTTCAGTGATGCACATCTTTATCCCAAAAGTGTGGAGCAAGAAAGTTGTGCAGCCTGGTTATATAGAGTTTTACTGTGTCTTAATCCTATACAGTTTGCAAAGAGAGGAGGTGTGAGCATGAGTGATCTTGTGTGGCTGACGTAGTTGTATGTAATGTATTGTCTTTTTCCTCCCCCCTTAGGTCCTGGCTATAAGTCACCATGGCACAGCAAGCTGCCGATAAGTATCTCTATGTGGATAAAAACTTCATCAACAACCCGCTGGCCCAGGCCGACTGGGCTGCCAAGAAGCTGGTATGGGTGCCTTCCGACAAGAGTGGCTTTGAGCCAGCCAGCCTCAAGGAGGAGGTGGGCGAAGAGGCCATCGTGGAGCTGGTGGAGAATGGGAAGAAGGTGAAGGTGAACAAGGATGACATCCAGAAGATGAACCCGCCCAAGTTCTCCAAGGTGGAGGACATGGCAGAGCTCACGTGCCTCAACGAAGCCTCGGTGCTGCACAACCTCAAGGAGCGCTACTACTCAGGGCTCATCTACGTAAGTGGCTGCCGCGGCACCCCGCAGGGTGGGTCTGAGGGCCCCGAGGTGGGGGCGGGCTGGGGCCGGGTCTTCCCATCACCCTCACGTGCCTGGGCCCTGGCTCTCTGGTTGAGAAGGGGGCTTGAAGGAGTGCTGGGGTGACATACTTGAACTTTGACATCTGAACATCCTAGTGGGATGTTCTTATAGCATTATTCTTTACCCTTTGCAGCCAAAAACAAAACAGGAAGCCTGTTTTAGAACATACGTAGGGAGAAGAATATGGCCCTGTCTGAGGGATGCCCACCCACTGGCCTTCGTCCTCAAGTTTTGGTGGAAATATGAAGGTTCAGGTCAATGTTGTAGATTCCTTCTTTTTAAATTTAATTTAATTTTTTTTTTTTTTTTTGAGACAGAGTCTTGCTCTGTTGCCCACGCTGGAGTGCAATGGTGTGATCTTGGCTCACTGTAACCTCTGTCTCCTGGGTTCAAGCGATTTTCCTTCCTGAGCCTCCTGAGTAGCTGGGATTATAGGCACCTGCCATAATGCCTGGCTGATTTTTGTATTTTTAGTAGAGACGGGGTTTCACCATGTTGGAGAGGCTGGTCTTGAATGCCTGACCTCAGGTAATCCACCCGCCTCGGCCTCCCAAAGTGCTGGCATTACAGGCGCGAGCCACCGCACCTGGCCTGTTTCTTTGAATTTTGATTATTTTTAATAATATCTTTAAAAAATCTTCTTTTTTAACATTTTATTTTTTAAATATCTTAAAAAATTTTTTTAAATAAAATATCTTAATTATTTAAAATATTTTAAAAAATATCTTTTAAAATAAAATATTTTAAATATTTTATTTATTTATTATTTATTATATTATTAAAATAATGAAATATTTTAAAAGATATTTTAAAAAATATCTTTATCTCTTGATTTCTTTCCAATAAGCTTTTTGCATTTTAAAAATGTAGTAGATTCCTTCTAAAGTAGGGAGTGCCAGTTCCTGGTTTCCTGCTTTGTTCCTCTTGCATCACTGGATCTCCTCTCCCTTCACCATTTGCCCCAAGCCCATTTTTGGTATCTCTGCCATCTTACTATTTTTTTTTTTTTTTTTG
This sequence comes from Gorilla gorilla gorilla, assembly GCF_029281585.2. NCBI lineage: Eukaryota > Metazoa > Chordata > Mammalia > Primates > Hominidae > Gorilla > Gorilla gorilla. The sequence continues at coordinate 34,343,539 of NC_086018.1, read as the reverse complement.
AGACAGGGTCTTTTTTAATTGGCCAGTCTGGTCTCGAACTCCTGACCTCGTGATCTGCCCACCTCAGCCTCCCAAAGTAGCTCTGTTGCCCAGACTGGAGGGCAGTGGCATGATCACAGCTCACTGCAGCCTCAAACTCTTAGGCTTAAGCGGTCCTCCCACCTTAGCCTCTCTGGTGGCTGGGACTACAGGCCTGTGCCACCACGCCTGGCTAATTTTTAATATTTTTATTAGAGACAGGGTCTCGTTATGTTGCCTAGGGCTGGTCTCGAACTCCTGAGCGCAAGTGATTCTTCTGCTTGGACCTCCCAAAGTGCTGGGATTACAGGTGTGAGCCACTGTGCCCAGCCCATCTTGTTCTTTACGGATGCTTGTTGGTGTGGGTTACTTCCCTAGGGAGTGTGCTTTGAGCAGAGGTGAGCCACCAAGAGTAAGACTTGCTCTGGGACTCTGTCCAGCACTTTAGTGCTGGTCCCTTGCCAGGCTTGACCAAGGGGAAGTGTATTGAGAGTCCAGAGAGCAGCATGTGCAAAGGGCCAGCACATGCAGCAGATCAGGGGCGTCATTTTCTTTCTTCTGGCAAGAAAGAAAATGCAGAAACGCAGTCCATCACCAAGTTAGGAGACAGGGAGATGAGTATTTATGCATCCCAGAGGCAACGGGCTCTGGGGTCACAAAGTCCTGTCCAATATCAACCCCAAATTCCTCTGTTCAACTCAAAGATATTTCCTTCTGGTTTTGTCCCCAGTGGGAAAGAAATATCTGCTTGTTATTATTCCTAAAATAGCTCTTTATTTCTTTATGTTGCTCTAGCCACCTTGAACTTTGGGCTGAATAAAACAGTCCTCAAAATGTTTTTGACCTAGTGGAAAAAAGCCATGAAGAGGTTATTATAGGCTGGGCATGGTGGTGCATGCCTGCAATCCCAGGACCTTGGGAGGCCAAGATGAGAGGATGGCTTGAGCTCAGGAGTTTGATACCAATCTGGGCAACATGGTGAAACCCCATCTCTACAAAAAAATAAAAAAGTTAGATGGGCATAGTGTGGCGTGCCTATAGTCCCAGCTATTTCTTAGAGGCTGAGGTGGGAGGATCACTTGAGCCCAGGGGGTCAAGGGTGCAGTCAGCCGAGATTGCACCACTGCACTCCAGCCTGGACGACAGAGTGAGACCCTGTCTCAAATAAAAAAAAGAAAAAAGATTATTATGGCCTTCCCACTTTACAGATGGGAAGACCAACTTTCAGACTGAGGGATTTTGCTCATGGTCACATATGTAATAAAAGCAGGTGGTGGCAGGCTCATTCTGTTACAGAGACAGCAGCTCTCAAAGGGTCAGCCGTTTAATTTTCTTTGTGACTTCAGACAGACTTAAGCACATTTCTGCGAGGTAGACTCATGCTTCTGAGTGCCCTGCAATGTGCTAAAGCCTTCAATGGGAGCCATGGGCCATTGTATTTGCCCGGAACTCCTGACTAGGACTGCATTTCCTTGTTGATTGCTAAATCAGTCTGTGACAACGAGGTCTTTGTTTTCTGCCATCGATGCTCACCCTTTGGGGATGAACCTGGCTCATCAAAGACCTATCAACAAGTAGATATGTGGAACAGTCTCCTTTACAACCCAGCCTTCTTTTTTTTTTTTTTTTTTTTTTTGAGACGGAGTCTCACTTTGTCGCCCAGGCTGGAGTGCAGTGGTGTGGTGCCATCTTGGCTCATTGCAACCTCTGCCTCCTGGGTTCAAGCGATTCTCCTGCCTCAGCCTCCTGAGTAGCTGCAACTACAGGTGCCCACCAGCATGCCCGGCTAATTTTTGTATTTTTAGTAAAGACGGGGTTTCCCCATATTGGCCAGGCTGGTCTCGAACTCCTGACCTCATGATCCGCCCACCTCGTCCTCCCAAAGTGCTGGGATTACAGGCATGAGCCACCGCGCCCGGCCCCAGCCGGGCCACGTAACATGGCAGGTGGGAAGAATTGAGGCCCAGACATAGCAAGGAACTTAAGCAGGGTCACACAGCCAGGTGTTGGCCAGGCTGAGGCTGGAACTTGGGTTCCTGATTTTCAGACCTATTGTGTCTCATCTGTTGCTTGATAAGATTATCATGTGGACCAAATTAAAGGCCCCTGTCCCTAAGGAGTATTAACCACTGAAATTCAGAATTAGTGACTTGCAAATAAATGAATGGCAGACTGTGCTTTAAGGAAGCACAGTGTGTCTGTGGGGGTGACATGGGAGCTGCAGCCTCATTGTCTGGGATTGGGAGGCGCTCCTCTTGGCAGGCTTTATAGCTTATGTCACACCCACTCTGCTGTGCCACTAAGCTGAGATGGCCTCTGCTCAGTAAAGCAGAGCCCTTAAGTGCTATAGTTGGAGCCTCGAGGACCTGGTTCAAATCCCAGCTCTGCCCCTTACTGGCCATGAGACATGGCTATGTGGAGTCTCACTTCCTCATCTGCGAGGATTCCATGGGAACATTTTTTTTTTTTTTTGAGACGGAGTCTTGTCCTGTCGCCCAGGCTGGAGTACAGTGGCATGATCTCGGCTCACTGCAACCTCTGCCTCCTGGATTCACGCCATTCTCCTGCCTCAGCCTCCCGAGTAGCTGGGACTACAGGCACCCACTACCACACCCGGCTAATTTTTTGTATTTTTAGTGGAGACGGGGTTTCACCGTGTTAGCCAGGATGGCCTCGATCTCCTGACCTTGTGATCCTACCGCCTCGGCCTCCCAAAGTGCTGGGATTACAGGCGTGAGCCACCACACCCGGCATCCATGGGAACTTTCTAAAGTACCCAGCCAGCACCTGGCTCAGGGCAAGGCCTGGGGGCCTGGACTCAGGCTGCTGATGTGTGTTACAAGTGAAAGTAACTCCTGTTTCTCTGCTTGGCTCTTTATTGGTGCCTTTTTAACTTGAGTCTCTTTTGGGATCTGCTGGATATAAATTGAAACAAGTGGAGCACCTGAGCCTGCCTGAGCTTGCACAGGGCCTCTCCCTCCCACGAAAGGGAACAGTCATTATTCAGATACACTCAGTGTTAGTGGCTGCGTCTTTCCATTGCAAGCCACACGCGGAGGTTTTACTGTGGGTGGGCGTGGTGGGTAGTGCCCACACCTTTTCTCTAGAACTCTTTGGCTGGAGGCATTAACTCTCATTTTTGCTTCCTTGCTGTCACCTCTGGTGTGCAGTTCCTCCTGCCTCTCACCAGCCTTCTTCTAAGCATCATCACTAAGAGGCCCATTGATGGCCTCTGCAGTCATTCTAGTGGAGACCCCAGCAGGTGCAGAGTTATTAGCATGTCAGCGCCCCTGGGCGGGGCCGCCTGGGCGGGGAGGTGCTGCCTCATTCATGGTCTATCTCTCCATCAAGCTTCCAAATCATGACCTCAGGAGCCTTCGTGCAGCCTGTTTGCCCAGCATTGTGGGCGGCGTGGCTAATTCTGAGCCACAGCTGCTCTGTCTTTTTCTTCGGGGGGTGAGGCCCTGGGATGGGGGCGGATGGGCACAAAGAGCCTCTGTGGCCTGTGAATGGAGCAGCGCCGTGTTGTGGCCGCGCCGCGTGGGAGCGAAGCCGCTTGCTCGATGTCTTGCCTCCACGAGCATCCAGTGAATCTCCTTCCTCCCACCTGAGCCTCAGTGCTCATTCCGCAGGGCTTAGCTCCGTCATCACTGCTTTGACGGGATTAGCCCAGAGAACTTTGAGCTCCCGTAGACCACTCCACAGGACCATCTGCCCACCCAGCTGTCAGAAAGACTTGTCCTAATGACCCGTGGTCCCCTTCTGCTGTCAGCACCAGCTGTTTCCAAACATCTGGCTCCATGGCACTCCCTTAGTGTGCGACCACGTGTCCTTGGTTTTCCTGGGCTGGATTTCCTAGAGTGTGGGTTTTCTCAAAGTCCAGGAACAAAGCTTGATTGTTTCTGAGCTCCTGGGGTGACCTTGCTGCTCCCTGGCCTTCTCTCTTGTCCCCACTCAACATTCACGCAGAGGAAAAACCAGAACAGGCTCCCGTGTCTCTTCCTCCTGAAATGCCTGGGCCCGCAGGTTGCCAATACCGTGTTTACACTTCTTCAGAGCTTTCCTGGTCTCTTGTGAAAAGAGTAGTTGGAGGGAAAACAAGTGACTAATTATCCCAGGAAGAAAGGAAATCAAGGGCCCTGCATCTCCTTTTCCAAGCAGCCAAACACGCTTGTCCATTTCTAAGCTCAGCTGCTCTTTTTTTTTTTTTTTAAGAGCAGGGTCTCCCTCTGTCACCCAGGCTGGAGCACAGTGTTGCCATCATGGCTTACTGCAACCTCGAACTCCTGGCCTCAAGTGATCCTCCTATCTCAGTCTCTTGAGTAGCTGGGACTACAGGTGCATGCCACCACACGCAGCTCATTTTTATTTTAATTTTTTAATTTTTTGTAGTGATGGAAACTTGCTTTTTTGCCCAGGCTGGTCTCGAACTCCTGGCCTCAAGTGATCCTCTCACCCTGGCCTCCCCAAGTGCTAGAATTCCAGTGTGAGCCCCTGTGTGTGGCCTCAGCTGTTTTGAATGCATACCATTGTGTGGTTGTTGGGGCCCTCTGGGTTCTGCCTTTAGTCTAATTGCTGCTTGGAAATTCCCTGTGCCATAGCCTTTGGCCAGTGCCTGAGAAGAGCCTTCTCTTCATGACTGGTTCCTATGTGGACCCTGTCTTTGGGTTCAGCCACAAGATCCATCCCCAGTTTTGGAGCGACTGGAGAGGGCACAGGTGGAGGGGGCTGGGTTGACTCTGTAGTGCATGCAGTCCCTCAGATGGTGGCTGCTTCATGAACAATGAAGGTGCAGGCCACTTGTGATGAAGAAAACAAAAGGTTGGAAGGAGCTCGGAGAACTGGCCTCCGTGACCAAGGAGGTTGGCATTGGAGACCCGAGTCTGCTCCCAGCTCTGCCCGATGCCTTGTGACCTTCCATCATCACTTCACAGAGGCAGGGCCGTAGGTGATGTGGTGCGTGGAGTCCCGGCTTCACTTCACCAGGCCCCTCAGGCCCATTTTCTTAGGAAGAGGGTACTTGGGTCACTCCAGTTGCTTAAAGAGGGTTGCGTTCCCCAACTGAACATCTGCCACCCTGGATGGTCTTGGGAGTCTTGCGCAGCTTTTAGGAATCTTTTTTTTTTTTTTTTTTTTTTTGGTGGGGGAAAGGGATCTTGGGAGAAAAAGTAACAGGAAACTTATTAGAAAAAGAATTAGTAGTCACAAGGTAAAGTATATTTCCCTGAAGACATGGAGGTAGTCACAAGGTAAGGTGTATTTACCTGAAGATGAGGAAGGACAGATGTGTGTAAACTGTTGCTGTTGGAAATGGTTCTCCTCGCCTACCCAGAGCTACTCTCCAAGGCTATGCTGTGTGCTGTGCTATGTGCTTCATTTAATCCTCATAACCACCCAATGAGGTCTAGAGCTCTGCCTGTCCCCGTTTTTCACATCGAGAAATGGAGGCGGAGAGAGGTTAAGAACCTTACCCTTGCTGAGATTTGAACTCAGGACATGTGACTCTGGGGGTCTTATTTGAATTTGATCAAGTCACACTTGGAGTATTGGGTATATTTTAGGTACCTCACATTAAGGATGTTGATTAATTGGGTTCCCCTCCAGAGAGGAAGTCTTGGAGAAAGCTCACAGGGGACGTGAAATAGTCTTAAAGTGTTTGAGGGATTTGCATGTGAATGTCTCTAGAAGATTCCAGAGAAAGAGGTGTCTGTCAGGGACCCACTATCCCACAAAAGATCTAATTGGTTTAGGACACAGTGTGTTTTTCCAGTGCTAGAAAGGTGTAAGCTTCACTATCTCTCAGCGTCCTTCAGTGTGGAATGATTTGTGTTTCTACAGTTTGCTGCGCTGCAGCTGAGCCCTTTTCTGTTTGTGCCTCTCTCACGATGACAAAGACATCTCTCATTGTCCTCGGATCTGAGTTTTGTAACTGGACTTCTGCTGTCTGCTTGGCCGCGGACCTTGCCTGGTGGATATGCACACTCACTGATCTATGAGGCTGGAGCACTCCTGCAGTGGAGAGGGACGATCTTCACTTACAGGGCAGAAGGAGGATGCCAGTGCTTCACACCTGCAGCAGGGCTGCGGGAGCTGGGCCACTGGGAGCAAGGGCCATCAGGGAGTGCCTTCACATCAGGCTGACTCAGGGGTCCTTTGAAGCCGCAGATATTTTGCTGCAAAGTTTGTACACTACTGAAGTCAAACTTCCTAACCTGTTCCTATCTGCCGCTCTTTTCTTTAGACCTATTCAGGCCTGTTCTGTGTGGTCATCAATCCTTACAAGAACCTGCCTATCTACTCTGAAGAGATTGTGGAAATGTACAAGGGCAAGAAGAGGCACGAGATGCCCCCTCACATCTATGCCATCACAGACACCGCCTACAGGAGTATGATGCAAGGTGGGTGACGTAGTGTGTGTCCACCTGGGGCTGAATCTTCACCTGAGGCCTCATCGACACCTTTTGCAGGTGCTAAGTCACATTTGGTGCCACATTGATCTAGTGGCTGGTGATGGGCAGTGCATCATGGAGGTCTGTAGACCTCTGTATGAAAGCCAGGGCCAATGGCTATCCAGAGGACATGTTTATATGTTGATAGAATGTTCTAGAAGCTTTAAAATATACATTTCCTAATTTTTCTCTCAATTTCTCATACTTTTCAAGAGCTCTTGTGCCTGTCCCCTCTGCTTTCTTTTAGGCCCCTTCTTCTTCCTGTTCTTCCCTCCCCTTTGTGTTTTTCCCTCTTCCTTTCTTGCTCCTTCCCCACAGTCTAGAAACACGTTCGAGTTCTTCCCATCTCTACACAAACAGATGCAGAGCCTCGGGTGGCTTCTGCCCCCCTGTCACTCTGGCTTCTGTGCCCCTTCTGTTCCATCGCAGTGAAGCTTTGTGGAGGAAGTGTCTGTGCTCACTGCCTCTATCCCCACCTCCTGGTCACTCCCCTCGCCCTGGCTGTCTGTCCCCACCCCTTCTCCAGACTGGCCAACAGAGGTCACCTATGTATGACCTGTGTGTTGCTAAGTCCACGGCTCTCAGGAGTTCCTACCTCACCTCTCCCCAGCATCGGACAGTCTCTACCACTCCCTTTCTTTCTTTTTTTTTTTTTTCGAGACGGAATCTCGTTCTGTCACCCAGGCTGGAGTGTGCAGTGGCATGATCTTGGCTCACTGCAACCTCCGCTTCCCAGGCTCAAGCGATTCTCTTGCCTCAGCCCCCCTAGTAGCTGGGATTACAGTCTCGTGCCACCATGCATGGCTAATTTTTGTATTTTTAGTAGAGACGGCGTTTTGCCATGTTGGCCAGGCTGGTCTCGAACTCCTGACCTCAGGTGATCCACCCACCTCGGCCTCCCAAAGTGCTGGGATTACAGGCGTGAGCCACCGTGCCTGGCCAACTTTACTCTTAATAGAGCCCCCTACCCTGTGCTTCCACCAGCTGGTCATCTTTCTGGGATGTAAATGTGATCAAATCACTTGATTTGAAATCTTGACAAATCATAGAAAGGCTCCTCATTCCCCCAGAGCTATTAGGTTTGCTGCAAAAGTAATCGTGGTCTTTGCCATTACTTTTAATGGCAAAGACCGCGATTACATTTGCACTAGCCTAATAACACTGTGACTCTGTGTTAGTGTACAGTGCCCTTCAAAATTGGCCCCTTGCCTACCTTCCCACCTTCCTAGCTATGTGGAACTCCTTACATTTCCCTAATAGCTCTTTCTGCTTCAAAACACCCTACCTGCTCCATCTGCCTGCAATGCCTGGCAAATCCCTATTCTTTTTTTAAAAACATGACTGAAGCATTAGGGCCTCCAAGGAGAATATCTGGGCTAGATTTGCATCAGAGCCCTGGTAGTGCTTTATTTGACTGCAGTGTTTACACGTTTCTTTTTCTCTCCTAGACACAGACAGGGCCCATGTTGCCTTTATATTCTCAGAGCTTAGCCAAGTACCTGGCATATGTAATCCTGACTCAAACCCAATTTTCAGGCAGGGCCGTGTTCTCCTATCTTGTATGGATAGTGGTTTGTTATGTCCCATTACATATGGATCCTTTTTTCTTTAAACTTTGCAGTCTATCTAGACAGTAGTGGTAATGCATCTTGTTGGGTTAACCGCTTTGTCCCTGGTTTAGTGGTTTACGGTGGCAGCTTGCAGCCTGTCCTCCACCACCCACGCTGTGCTGTGAAGGAGGCATTTTACTGTTGAGCTTGATGCATTATGTAGGATGCTCAAGTTTGGCCGAGTCTTTGGCTTATGTTCACGTCTATCAAAATATCTTGAGGAAGTCAGGCCTTCAGTTCTAAAGTAGAATGTCTGTTTCAAAATGCTAACTAGAACAGCCTGGTGGAAAAACATTCTGTGGGATTCCAGAAAGGTCTGATTCTTTGTCTCTAGAGGTTATGAGTCAGTTTGCTCCCAGCTCTCTTAATTGGCCTAGTGCAAAAAGTGTACTCCAGAGTCATCTTGAGATCTGAGCTACTGAGTAAGGGCCTGTTCTCACACTTGGATCCTGGATTGGGATGGTTATCTAGCAACTGGGCATTTTTGCTTTTAGGCAAGACATTAAGACTGAGTAATGTGTACTGATGAGGCAGGAGACAGTCTTCGGATCTGGACTTCAGACTGTCTTCAGTTAACCTGTGGAACTCCTTCTCCAAGAGATTCATTCAATTTTTATTTGTTCAACAACAACAAAAATTTGGTGGTGGCCTGAAAGCTCCATACATTGAAAGTAATTGGGGGACAAAAAAAAGGATGCAGAGAACCAGAGCTTTCCTTTTTCTTGGCCATACCGAATGGCCTTCATAGGAACTTAGGGGCCGCCCTCGTACATCTGTGCAATTCAGGGTCTCTTCATGATTTATCAAGATTCTGAATCAAGTGGTTTGATCAGATTTGCAAATTATGAGGGCAGGTAGGTGGGCGATTTCTTTTTTTTTTTTTTTTTGAGATGGAGTCTCACTCTGTCACCCAGGCTGGAGTGCAGTGGCACGATCTCGGCTCATTGCGGGCTCCGCCTCCTGGGTTCAAGCAATTCTCCTGCCTCAGCCTCCTGAGTAGCTGGGATTACAGGTGCATGCTACCACGCCTGGCTAATTTTTTTGTATTTTTAGTAGAGACGGGGTTTCACAATGTTGGTCAGGCTGGTCTTGAACTCCTAACCTCATGATCCACCCGCCTCGGCCTCCCAAAGTGCTGGGATTATAGGCGTGAGCCACCGCGCCCAGCCAGGTGGGCTATTTCATCTTTTGGAGACCAGGGATAGGAAATACGTTTGTGAGCACGGGAAACTTGTATTGTTGATGCCTCCTTTAAAGCAGTCCGTGCAGGAATTGGGTCCATGTGTTTTCTCACCCTCAGTCTGAGAGGTTTTCACTTTGCCTTCTGCTAGCTTTGGACTTGCTGCCGCTCTTGAGCTCCCACATTGACTGACGAAGGACGTCTCTAGGCTATTTTCCTTCTGCTTCGGCTGGGTGTGGTGGCTCACACCTGTAATCCCAGCACTTTGGGAGGCCGAGGCAGGTGGATCACCTGAGGTCAGGAGTTCGATACCAGCCTGGTCAACATGGCGAAACCCTGTCTCTACTAAAAAAAACAAAAAAATTAGCCAGGCATTGTGGCGCACGCCTGTAGTCCCAACTACTCAGGAGGCTGAGGCATGAGAATTGCTTGAACCTGGGCGGCAGAGGTTGCAGTGAGCTAAGATCGTGTCATTGGACTCCAGCCTGGGCAACAGAGCGAGACTCGGTCTCAATTAAAAAAAAAAGAAAAGAAAAGAAAGTTCCTTCTTTTTGTATATAGCTGACCTGCAAAGCAAATACTAATAGGTTTCTTGCTCTTGGAGCAGGGAGGAAGTTAGTAACAGAAGTTGTCCATGTTATGACAAGCTGGTTCACTAGTAAAAGAAAAATATCCAGAGGAACCTTTGGTTCTTGCCCTGGGTCATGTGTCACCCGTGGAGCCTCGGGGTCTGCAGGCTGTTAAAATCTGCTCCTGTCTTTTGGAGTGAAGTCTTAGTGCATGCTGCCCACCTGGCTTTGGGGGAAACAGATTTGTTCTCTGCCACTTACATCTTAAAAGGCACAGCCGGAAAGTTCCTTTTGTGCTTTTTCTTTAAACAAGAACTAGACAAAGATTTCCTTCCTGAGCTGGCTGTGCCTTATGACATACTAGCATTTATTCTGCCAAACAGGGCAGTTGGTGGCTCTGTCTGGGGACTTGTAGGAGAGGAGCTCTTTGACCCTTCCTGGGGACCTCCATCTGCCTTTATCTGTTCAGTGTACTGGTTTGCCTGTACAGTCCTGATTTATGCCTGTTGTTCCACAGTTATTATTAATAGCACTCTCTTTCACTTTCAGAAGCATCCCAGTTTGGAGGATAAATTATATGTCACTCACCTATTGTTAGACTAAGCCAGGGATTCTCACTCTTGGCACTAGTGATATTTGAGGCTGGATGATTCTCTGTTGGGGGTGGGGGATCTTCCTGAGCACTGTAGGATTTTTAGCAGCATCCTGGCCTCTATTCACTTGGTGCCAGCCACACCTTCCCTCTCCAGTTGTGACAACCAAAAATATTCTCAGACATTGCCATCAAGTTTCCGTGGGGGGCAAGATTATTCCCAGTTAAGAACTACTGGACTAAGCATTGCAGATTAGTTTTACTTTGAGTGTCATCTCCGATTGATCAGTAGTGGTTGCCTGGAGCCCTGTGCTGGCAAGGATTTGAGACTCGATGCAGGAATTCTGAGATGGATTAGTGCTGTCTGCCGTGGGCACGGGTGGGGCATGACAGCATGTAGTGCCTTGGATTAGGCCGTGGAGGTAGGTGACAGAAGGTGCCAGAATGCCAGGAGGTTTTGACATTATCCTGTTACTGGATGCCCTGGTGGTCCAGGTGGAGAGACGAGGCATGTTTATAGACAGAGATTTGTGGCCCTAGCTACAAAACAAGACATTTGGTGCCTACACCTGCGCCAGCACGACTGAGCCAATGTCAGGTGTCCTGGGAGTTTTGTCAGGTGTGGCGAGGTCGGATCTTGCAGAAAGGCGGTGGTGTGTGTCAGTCAGTAAGTAGTTACAGGGCATCCTAGACGTGCCCAGCATGGCCTTGGGTGACATGGTCGGTTCACCCTCCTGCCCCTGGCTTTCCCATGTTGTTAATTCGTTGTCATGGCCGTTCCTGGGTCTTCCTGCCTTGGGGATTGGACTGTTCCTCGGAACTCTGTGATGGCACCAAAGGCTTTGAACTGGCCAAGGCCAGGAGAGTGAGAGAGCATAAACGTTGTGTTGCTGGCCCTTGCCAGGCAGCGGGGGAGGGGTGGGACTGTGTCCCGGGGCAGGCACAATGGTCTGCTGTAGAGTTCAGGTGAAAGCAGCTGTGGTCTGCAAAAGGTCTGCCTCGCCTAGGAAATGGTGCTTCTGGATCCCGGGCCAGACCCTCTGGGGTCTCCCCTTTGGGGAAAGGTGTGTATGTCTCTACAGGAGAACTCACTGGTTGAGGAATTTGACATGAGCCCAGTTATCTCCCCAGTGAGTAGAAAAAGCCCCTTCTATGTGAATTAGGTAGAATGCCAGGTTTGGTTCACTTGCAGTGACTTTATGGTATTAATATTTTAATGAGTTCCCAGCATTTTGGGGGAAGCAGATCTGCTTTCATTCTAGGCCTAAACTTGTCTGAGAGCAATTTAACCCTTTGCTCTGTGCCAGTCTCCCTTCCCACCCGATCCCTGGTTCCCAATGGAAGCTGCACCAGAGGTGGTTGGTCACCCAGCAGCCGCTCAGAGTGCCAGTGAGTGTGCACATGCCCCTCGGTGTCTGACCTTTTTCTGTAAACAATGAGGGGTAGAATTTTGGTGTATCTTCACGTCTGAGCATGGCTCTTCGAATTCATACGTAAAGAGGCAGGCACAGATAATGTTAACTGGCTTGTCGAAAAGCCCGCAGAGAGCCAGCCCCAGAAGGCAGTCTCCTGATTTCCTGTCCTGGTGCCTGTTACCCTGGCACAGGCCCGTGGGGCATTGGTGCCCCTCATTTTCTCTGGCTGGTCTTGAAGGAATTCTTATCTCCAGCTCAGTGGTTGGGGGGCACTAGGGGAGGAGAGGCCCTCTCTTTCCTTCTCTCCACATTCTCCCTGCCCCGCTAGTTGTGTCTCCTGTGGAACTGTCTGCTTTCCAAGGTCTTTCTGAGGAAAAGTGCCATGTTTGGCAGAGGCTCAGGAAAAAGCTTCAAGGGGCAGAAAAGCTCTGTTTGAATCGACTCACCGGGACAGGCAGCTGAGGAAGGAGCGCCATGGAAGCCACAGATGGGATGACTCTGCTGAAGCAGGAATGCACCCAGCCGGGAGGCCGCCAGCCCTGCCAGCCGTCAGCACACAAAGGCACCGCTGTCTGCTGGGGAGGTCGGGAGCAGGCCCTGTGTGCCTAAATGTGCCTGTGGAGGCAGCGTGGGCTCTCCAAGATGGGGCGTGTTCTGTGTCTGCACCTGCTGGTCTCTCTGTGCTGGCTGAGCTGAGCACCTACTGTGTGTGTGCCGGGCACTCTGCAGAGAGTGTACAGACAGCAGGCTGGGGCCTGCCTGGAGGAGGTGACTGTCTCGTGCTCAGAGACAAGCAAATCAGCTTCAAGATGAGAGCGAGAGACCAGCACAGAGGAGGGGCGCCCCACCGAGCCTTGAGAGCTTCTGGGGTGGGTACAGGCCTTTGATAGATGACACAGCACTTCTATAGGGCACCAAAAAGGGGCTGCTGGGCCTGTCTCAGCCTTAGACTTGGGAAAAGTGCCACGTATTGCCTTTGAGCAAGAGGAAGTGTGTCGTGGAGGAGAGACTGTGGGTTTTGGACTAGACAGAGCAGGAATCTGCCTCTTTCGCTTCCTAACTGCAACCTGGCTGGAGCAAGTCAACTCACTCTAATTGAGCCTTTGTCCTCTTGTCCTCCTCTTGGGCTTCATAACACTCCCGGGCAGGGCCATGGTAAGAAGTAAGACGCCGTGTGTGTGATGCCTGCGATAAGTACCTGTTAGAGCTGGCAGTAGGAGTCCAAACACTTCTTGACTGAACAGCCCCGCCTTCCACGGAGGCTTCAAATCGCTCATTCCTTCCGTCCACACTCCTGCTCGCTTAATGAAGGTGATGGCCAAATGCATCTTCCAGGCAGCCATTTGAATCTCTCCAAAAACACTCTCCCGAGAGTCCAGGTGCAGGAAGTGAGTTGTCACAGCCGCCCCTGCAGCGACCGCGCCACACACTGGAACGCGATAGCAGACGCGGTCCTGACTTATCTGGTCTGGTCCACGCAGAGCTGAGGCCTGGGGCTGATGTGGCCTCAGTGGAGCTTTAGGAGATATGCTTGATCCAGAGTTGGTTCTTCTGCAGCCCTGAGACACTTTTCTGTTCCCTGGGATGCTGGTGGACCAGACAGGTGCTGTGGGAAGCAGGCCCTGGGCCACCACCCAACACCATGGCTGCAGCCGGGAGGCGCTGTCCTCGAGCTGATGCGAGCTGGCTGCTTTGTGCTGCTCCTCCAGGAAGGAAAGCCCGGCCCCAGCATGAGGCTGCTGAACTACCCATGGTCCTGCCTGTCAGTCTCATTTCTAGAACTTCTTCTTTCTAGAAGAGGAATCTGCGGTTAACGGGCCCTTTTCAAGGATTCAGCGTTAGGCTTACTTTTTTTTTTTTGTAAATCCAATCCAACAGGCCCACCATGCTTTGCTCTGGGCCCACTGAGCGGGAGATAAAAAGGAAGTGGCCTCTTAGAACCTGAAATTTTGGGTGGGGGTGTTTGGAAGCTTTGCCCAGTGTTTTTTGTTTCTGCTCCCCATCCCCTGAAATAAACCAACAACAAAAACTCACATCAAATCCCTAATCACTAAGCCACTTTGTGCTTTTGGCCTCCCGTGATGAGTTCTCTTGCTGCCTGGTGAGTGTCACCTACCAGCCCGTTTTTCCTGTTCTCTCCAGCTCTGGCTTAGAGACTTCAGTTGAACTGTGTCCCAGTTTGTCAGGGCTGAACAACAGTGTGTTCAGAGAAAGGAGTTGCTTTCTTTTACATACCTGATTTCTGGAATGAAGTTATCAGTTGAGAACCAAAGTAATTCCCTACAACTAAAGAAAGATAAATGAACTGAAAATCTGCAGGTATAAAAGTTGGGATTCTGCAAGTGGCTTCTGTCAGATTTGTTTAGTCTTGACCAAGGCTGTCAGCCCCGTGTGGACCTTGATCATAAACTCCATAAACTCTTGAGACCCCAGGTTTTCTTTTGGCAAACAGACAGTGCTGATGGGGGCTCAGGATGTCATTCCCACCTGGCTTTGGGATTCTTCCTGAAGATCTTGTCTCTTCCACATGAGCTGGTCCACAGATACAACAGGGCACAGGTCTAAGCTGAAAGGAGAGGAAGTGTGAGCCGTGCTCCAGGAGTGAATCCTAGCCTAACAGTCACCAACATGCCTTTCCTTCTACCGACCGCTCCTCCGAGGCAACATGTTCATGCGCTGTTACTGTTCACCTCCTACCACTGATGTCCCTGGTGCTCTCAAGCACGTTTGACTCATCAAAAGGAGTTTCACAAAGCCGGCTGCTGTCTTTGCAGGCCTGTTTGTGCTCCAACAGGGAGCCGAGTTTGTCATGAGCAGTGCCTGACTGTGTCTGCCATGCTCCTTGTGTGTGTCCCAGCTCCTTCCCTCTTATTCCCTGTTGATCCAGCCCTCTGCAGAAATCAACAGGGGCCCCTCCTGCCTTGTCTTTCCTTTTCCCAAGGGAAGTGTTAGGTAGGAGCAAGGCGGAACTGGACTGGGAGTGTCCCGGTGGCATGTGCTGTGGGTGGTCAGCACTCCTATGTGGCTTTTGAATTTCCCTCCAGTCTGACAAACCTGTTGGAGCTGCCTTGGCAACAACCCCAGAAGGAGAAGTTTCCCCCTCCTGGCCCCACCCACAGAAACAGCAGTGCTGTTTCTGGCAGATTTGCCTGTGTGCTGGGAACTTAACCTGTGTTTTCCTAATGCATTTTGGCCAAGAGAAGGCTTGTTTGGGGCCTCGCTTAGTCTGACATAATGAAAGTTAAGAGCAATCCCTTGAAGTTTTTTGTTTTTTTTTTTTTTTTAAATTATCCAGAGTGCCTGGAGGGGGAGGGCTACCCATTCTCTGCCTCCTATAAGTGGGGACTTGGGTCTCAGCAGGTTCAAACCAAGGTTCCACCTGGGAGATCACAGGGGCTATGGGCAGAGGCACTGGGCCGAGTCGAACTGGCTTCTGGTGTGGATGCTGCTGAGCAGGCATGTCCCTTGGTCTGGGCCTACCGTGGTGGCCTGGAGGGCACACTCGCCCATGACCACATTGTGTGCCTGGGAGCGACGTAAGGGGCTTCCTCCTTTGCTGGCAGATTGCTAGGCAGGCAGGCTGCCAGGAAGCTCCACCCCACTTGGCACAGATCTGCAGCCTCTGCTAATATGAAGCATCATTTTGCACTTGCTTTTCTTCACCTCTCTGTTTGCCTCCCAAAGACTTGTAACCCAAGCTTGTCAATTGAGCTGGCTGTGGAGAAGCAGAGCTTCCCGTCATGAGAGTGTCGCGGCCCTTTCTTTGCAGCACTGAGGCAGGCCTGCGGGAGGTGCCGAGTGCTGTGCTCATAGGGGTGTTCGATGGAGGGGAGTCCTGGGGTGGGTGAGGTTTCCAGAGACCTGAGTTCTCGGCCCCATTTGTGCAACTCTGATCAAGCCATCCTGGCAACGCAGGGCAGGGCTCACAGTGCCAACACATATAGCAAGCCACCCCCCAGGGGCCACTCTGGAGTTTCCCTGAAAGCAGAAGACTCCCTGGTGGTGGAAAGTTTTGGTCCCATTTGTCTCAGATTATCCCATCAGTCTCACCCAACGTGGGCATGTTGTCCAACCTGAAACTGCCCTTTTTCCTGTCTTTCTTTCTTGGCCCATACCCATTTCTCAAGAAGCCCAGTGGAGCCGAAGATGGGGTCCTGCAGGGGCCTCTCCCAGGTGGAGCCCGAGAGAGCTGCTCCATGCTGGAACCTCGGGAGGTGTGATCTTGGGAGCTGGGTGATGAGTCAATCCCAGCAGTGGCTGCTGGTGAAGCAGGCCCCTTCCTCTGTACTTCCTGTTGGGCTGATGTCACCGCTCTGCGAGCCTCGTGGCCTTTTATGGACAAGAGTGAGCTGCAGCTCCTCTCACAGAGGAAGTGAGGCTTAAGCCCCCAGCAGAAGTCTGCACCTGGGATGAAATACCTGCGGTCAGGTTCCCCTTCCTCCCTCCTGGGCCCAGCCTGCTGAGCTGGCTGGAAACACCTGTCCACAGGTAGATGGCCACATCAGCTCAGATGCCCTCACTGCATGGGCTTGGCCTCAGGACATTTTAGGTTGAAAATGAAATCCAGGGAGAAAATGGCCTGGTTCCTGAATTTGTAACTTTTATGAAAGACTTTCTCGTGGCGGTGCCAGGGAATTGCCCAGTTGGGAGCTCCAAGACAGCAGGCGGGTGAGGACGGCATGTCTGGGCATCTGCCTCACACCGTGTACGACAGGAACACCATTTCCTTCCATCCTCAGAGCAGTCCCTTCATTCCCAGAGAGGTCAAGGGGCCAGGCATTGCGTGGGGAAGAGCGGAACCCAGGGCCGCAGCGCTCTCGGCTGTGGCTTCCTCCTTTGCAGAACTGCTCCAGACACATGGACTAGTGGTTGTCAAACTGTGCTCTGAGGAACCCCGTCTCCACCACCCACTGTCCCTTGCTCAGGAATTTGGGAAGATTTTATCTGAGGAAGGACTGCCGCTGCTTTTTGAAAAGTCTGAAAACTACTGCAGAGTGACTCATAACCCCGTCTCTACCCCACCCTCACCAAGAGAGGGGCTGGGGTAGTGGGTTCAGGCGCCTACCACGGCTAGACTTTCATCTGGCAGGGGGCTCGTGTCCCAGAAGAGGCTTGTCCCTGGCGGCCTCCTCCCGTTTAGAGGAAGGAAGGGCGTTTTCAAATAAGCCTTCAGTCCTTACAGGCCAAATAAGGACTCGAGCCAAAACAAGCGGATTGGGCCGGACTCTGAATGTGCTCATCCTGTGAGATGACAGTGCGGGGAAGGGTTGATGGGGTGGGCGCCAATGGCAGTCTCCACTAGAATGCATAGGGTGGGGAGGTGGGCTGCAGAGTAAACTGAGTAGGCCAAAGAGCCCACTGGTTGCTAAGAATTCTAACCACCCCACTGCCCAGAAGAGATGCCTCTGAGATCAGGAACAAATCCAGAAGAACCGCTGTGTGGAAAGATTGCAAAACAATGATGATAATACCTGCTTTGTACATTACAATACAATACCTTGTAAGGTTATTGGAGGCCACACAAGATAACAGACCAAAACCCTTCCTGAGCATTGGAAAGACCTTTTCGGTTGCATGGGGCCATGGTACGATTCGTGGTGCATAGGGCCGGTGGGTTTAGGATACTAAGCAGTGCGGTAAGAGATGCAATGAGGAGGCCTCCCAGCAGTTTGCCTTTCAGAAAGCATTTGTCCAGATGAATGTTCCTAGCAGAACAAATCCAGATTTCTTTAAGGTATGGTTAGGCTGTGTTGACAGTGGTAAATTGGCTTCAGGAATTGGAGGGGGAAGGCTGGAGAAGTGGGAGAGCTAGGGATGCTCGGGTGGATGGAGAGGAGGCACTGAATTTGGCTCTGGGGTTTCGGAATTTGAAGTGTGTGTGCCTGTGCATACATCCGTGTGTGTGCATGGCTATGTACATACATGTATGTTCACATTCACCTGTGAATACATGTGCCTTGCGTGCCTGTGTTTGCACTTGTGCTTGTGGATATGCATCTGTGAATGCGTGTGCAGCTGTGTGCCTTGTGTGCGTCCATGTGTGGATCTATGTATATGGCTTTGCACACATGTGTGCGCATGTATTTCTGTGCACACGTACCTCTGTACACCTACCTCCATATGTGACTGTGTATGCACAGATGCTTGTGTGTCTATGTGTGTGTCCATGTCCTCGTGCGTGCGTGCGCCTGTGTGTGCATGCCCTCGAGTGTGTTTGGGGGCTCTGCTTCCTGTTGTTCAGCAGCAGAGCCTCTGACTCCTCCTCACACAATTAGAGGAATTCCAGCCATCCTAGGGACAGCCCTGGGAAAACGGTTCCTCTGGAAGGGTTGGGGAATGTTTCCTTTTATGGTAGCATTGGGCCGTTGCTGCTCACGACTTGCCAGCACTCGCAGGTACATTCTTGCCTGCTAGTAGAGCCGGTGACTAAACATGCCCACAGCTGGGGCAGACCACAGGGAGACGCAGTGGGGGAGGGCAAGGGGCTGGGATGACAAAAATGTTTGTTCCAAACCCTTATCAGTTGCCACACTGTCATTAGGGGCCAGCAATGAAATTGCTCTGTCTTCCCCAGGCTGTCGTTCCTGCCGCCTCCCTCCCTTCTGTCTTCCCGTCTGTCTAGTCGAGGATGCAGGTCTCTAATCTCTGTCCTCGCTGTGCAGGCTTGAAGGACTCTGTGTTTTTTGAAAAAGGCAAGGGGGAGTAAGGCTTGCCTCCCCTAGAGCTTGCCTCCTGAGTAGTTTCCACATCAGAGAGCAGGGTGTGGGGTGTGTTTGTGAATGAGAGTGACCCAGCCCCTCTGCGCCCCCACCCCGTTGATGCTTAGGGGGCTGGGAGGAAGCTGCGGCCCAGGGCAGGGGCAGCTGCCATTGGTGTTGGGTGTGAGGTTTGTTTTTTCTTCTTTCTGTCTGGGCTTCCTTTTCCCTCCTGAATGACCAGTGGGCAGAAGAAGAGATTGGAGGCAGTGCCCAGCCCCACACGCTGCTGAGGTCAGGCATGCTAGAAAGCTCACCTCGGAAGAGGCAGGCAGCCTAGCTGGTCGGTGGCTACTGGTGTTGAACGGTTAAATGTGTCTCCTGAGGCCATGCACGTGGAAAGCCGTGAGTCATTCTCCCAGTGCCTAGTCACGCAGGGCCCTGACCAGGCGGTGCGAGCCACTCAGTGTGTCCTTCACACGTCGCTGAATCCGTGTTTCCACCCAGGGCTGATACTGTACCAACAGCCACGGATGCTCCCACTGCCCTGACAACGCCACTGCCACCCATCGTGGCGACGTCGCGATGGGGAAGTCGGTATAGACAGCAACCGTTTGTGGAGCTTACTGTCTTTACAGGGACTGCGGCAGGTCCATTTTATGTGTTATTTCTATTTTTCAAACTAATCCTGCAAGGGAGTTAGTAGCAGATCTTACTTTGTGGATGTAGAAACTGAGACTCAGAATTAAATACCTCACTGCAGCTCAAATATTTGTAAGTAGCCTGATCCTGGATTCAGGCCAATTTGACTTCAAGGACGGTGAGGCTATTAGATGGGGCGGGATAAAACGGAAAAAAATGAGTTTGTATTTTCAGCTGTTGCTTCAATACCCAGTACTGAACAGCCAGGATGCCTTAGTGTTTCTGGCAAACTTAGCTTTCAGAGTGTGGGCATTACTGCCCCTCCTGTACTGGGGGAGGGTGAGTATTTATAACCTTCCTTGCCGAGCAGTTCATAGAGCTGTTGATAGTTGCTGAAAG
The DNA here is from genome assembly GCF_029281585.2 of Gorilla gorilla gorilla. Classification (NCBI taxonomy): domain Eukaryota; kingdom Metazoa; phylum Chordata; class Mammalia; order Primates; family Hominidae; genus Gorilla; species Gorilla gorilla. The sequence continues at coordinate 34,323,970 of NC_086018.1, read as the reverse complement.
TTCCTGACACCCGGCTAGAGAACAGGTTGTCACAGAAACCCATCAGAAGCTGTCATTCTTTACAAGCTGCCTCTAAAGTGACATCATTGCACACCTTCCACTTGCCAGACACCGTGCTGGTGTGTTCACGTGTGCTGTGGACACAAGTACTGTTATCCCCACGCTGCGGAGGAGGGAGCTGGGGCTCAGAGAAGCCTGCGCACCTGTCCCGGGTCTCAGGCTGTGAGGCAGCATCTTGTCCCAGGGCTGTCCCGTTGCAAAGCCAGGCCTCGTCACCCCTCCTTCCCCAGCCTCTTAAATGGTGCTCCTTCCTTCAGTGGGGATGGTATTTACAGCACCTGCAGCAGGCTTCTAACAGCTTCAGCCCCCCACCCTGTTATAAACACACAGGGCAGGTCCCACTCAGCTCCCAGGGAAGTCGACTCCTGGAGAGTTTTCCACACACTAGTTCCTCTAAGGTGGGAGACACAGAACTATTTCTGGTTTTCTGGTGGGGGCTGAACAGCGTGGGTGGACAGTCTGAGCTCCTGGGCGGCAGGAGCAGCTGCCCAATGGCACTCTCCCCCGCAAATGCTCCTCCCAGCCAGGTGTGAGGGTGGACTGCGAGATCCCCACAAAGACAGCATCTGTGACACTGTGCTCCCTGTCTGGGAAACGGGCAGCTCTTTGGGAGCAAGGCGGGGAGGCTTTTGCATCTGGCGGGAGTTAATCTGATGTCTCCTTTGTTTCAGACCGAGAAGATCAATCCATCTTGTGCACGTAAGTATTTCTCTGTCTGGGTAGTGGTTCGTTTCACCCCAGTCTGTTCTCATTCTTGAGGTCTCCTACTGAAACCACAACTGGGGCTTGCAGAGTCCCCCATTCCCAATTCAAGGCCCCTCCTCCACTTCTCCAAGGGATAGGACTTCAGTTTGTGTGTTTGCTACTCAGTGGTCCCACTGCATGGATGAGCTCAATTTCAATCATCCTTCCTCAAGGAGCCAGTGGGAAGGAGGGTGGAGCTTATGGCAGAAAGGAAAAGCAAGATCTCTCCACAATCCAGCTGGGAACCAGCTCCTCCGTAACTTCTGGGCAGAAGGCATTCCTTCTTGCTCTGGATGGTGGCTTTTCTTTACCTGGATTGAAGTAGACACTGGGGCCTCTCAGCCTCTGAACTTAACAAGGAGATCCATAAACCCCATTGCCAAGGGAGTTAATGGCACAGAACGTTCCTTTAAGTGACGTTTCAAAGGAACATGTACAAGTGCCTTTGACCCCTAAGTCCACAGCTGCCTAAAACTGATTTTTAAAATACTTGGATGTGAAGTCACTTGCCCTGCCAAGTGACCAGGACAGGCAGTGGATTTCAGTTTACTTCTGTCTGGCCCCTGGAGAGCCATGGGAAGTGAACTGCCTGAGGATTCCAGAGCGTTTATGTGGCAGTCCCATTTTCTGCCACACGTTGGGTCCTTCACGGGCACCCAACAGAATGCGAGGCAGTGGAGCGTGCAGTGGGAAGGGACAGAGGTCAAGGACTTGGCCATGCCTAAGCCCGGGACTTCCTTGCCTCTCTTGGTAGTGGTGAATCTGGAGCTGGCAAGACGGAGAACACCAAGAAGGTCATCCAGTATCTGGCGTATGTGGCGTCCTCGCACAAGAGCAAGAAGGACCAGGTGAGTGCTGCGGCCCTTGTCCCCGTGGCCGCTTGCTTGGCCTTGGTGGGATGATGGAGGAAGAGCACTTAGTGGTCCTGGCTTCAGCTTTACAAGAGGATGCTTTGGGGAATGAAGCAGAGGCTGGGCCCATTTCCGTTGAGGCGACGGCGTGGCCTGTCCTGGGAGTGGTCCGGCGGTAGCAAGCCCATTCCGTCCTTGGCCTCCTAGCCTTCTGAGTTGCTGTGGAAACTGGCGAGGTCCTGGAGTTTGCATGGCAGCCCTCTTGGCTTTTGCAGCTCATTGCTGTGTGTCCTCCCCTTCTGAGGCTGGAAGGCAGATTCCAAGACTTGGTCCTCAAGTTGATGGAGGCTTGAAAGGTCTCAGGCAGACCTGTATTTGATTCCATTTCTTTTCCCTGCTGTTGAAATGCCTCTGGGTGGACAGCCACCCACCCCCACCACCCCAGCGAAGACAGAAAGGGCAATTGGAAAGTCATCTCACCTCCATTTTTTTCCTCTCCCTTTTGATGGATTATGGTTGAACCCAGCAGTGTCCTCGCTAGGTGAGCTGCACGTTTACTGCACGTTCTGCACTGGGAATGCGTGTTCTGCCCATCGTGTGCCCTTGAATTCTGTATTTTGTTCTAAGCAGCTTTTCACCCCACACTTGTCACTTTCTGCAGCTAGAACTCTTCTTTTAGGCTCAGCTCACTGACTGTCTTGGGAGGAGGGGCTGGGTGTGGCACACAGTGACCTCCTGTGCACTCTGAAATGACAGCTCCTGCAGAATGGGGACGGGCCTCACACCTAGTTGTTCTCAGAAACTCCAGTCATGCCCAGATTTCCCCACAGCGCACCATAGCTGTCATGTCCCATGCGGAACCTGACCCCGGCACGGTGGATGGGGACTCCGCCCTCATGGAGCCCTCCACGCTCTGTGGTCCAGACCAGATGCAGATGGCCGGCTGCCCTCACCTGCCACCGCCGTGCCAGTCAGAAGCAGTGCCGGGGAGTTCTCACGTTGGAGTTTTTCAGAGGTTGGGGTGATCAGACTTAAGCATGGCTGTGGGATGCTCTCTCTCAAGCACACACTCTTAACCTCCCCTGTGAAAGCTAAGTGCCAGTGGTGTTCCTTGAAGCCGTCAAGGGAGCTTGGCCGCTCCCGGTGGCTCCACCTTACTGGCGTGCCGTGTGCGGCCTTCGTAAGTAAGGAGGGGTGTGAGTCTGCATGCAGGTCTGGGGTGTGGCCTGCAGAATGGCCTAATGAGTACAGTGTTCTGGAACCGAACCAAAAGTAACTTTTCATGTGCCAAGCTTCTCAAGACGTTTGGAATCTTTTTCCATGGGGCGTCAGGAGTTATATTTAGAAACTAATAAAGTTTCTTTTCTTCTGTCTCCCTCTCTGTCTCTCTCTCTCCATCCCTCTCTCCCTCCCTACCCCCCATTTTCCATTCTTTTTAGGAGGCCTATTTTAAAAACAGAGCTGTGAGGTTAGGAGTTCTCTAGCTGTGCTTTTCCATCTCTGAATTTGCAGTAAAATCCATTTCCCAAATATTTATTGACTGCCTAGTATGTGACTGGTTCTTGGGAGGGTGACATTGGAGTTCCTGTCCTGGAAGACAGGAGACAGGACACGGAGAGCAGTGAAATAGATCATATGCCTTACATCTGGGGTTCCTGTTGTAGAGGGGAAGGCAGCACTCAGCAAAGACAGCATGCTGGGGTTGGGGGTGACAGTGGGAGCCACGTTGTCAAAACGCAGACTTTGGTAGGCACCCCGTCCCTGCCCTGAGCCCACTAGAGTGAGGGAATAGGTTGCCCCAGGCTTCCAGTCATAGCTCAGGCTGTCAGCGTGAAAGGCCATTGGCCGGTTTGGTTGATTTCCTTGCCTGAAGCTGTGCTGTGATTTTCCACAGGCCGCCGGAGCACGGAACACCCTTGAATTGGTTTGGGAGCCAGCACTCTCTCACTTGCAGTGACCGAGTTGACCCTCCCAACACCAGCAGAGGGGTTGTTCCAGACCTCACCTTGCTGTGGGGAGGCCAGGTTTGGCCTGGGCTGCAGGTTGGCAAAGCAGAGCTTAGTCCAAGGGGCTTTCCAGGCAGATGCCCGGATCCTGAACGGTGACCTTTGACTCTCCCTGCTCTGTTATTTGTGTACGAGCTGGGACCCACTGGCAGAAACACCACCCAGTGAAGCCCTTCAGAAACCGATGGGTAACCCCAAACCTTATACAGTACCGCATCATTTCATGTTACACAGATTTCATTGAAAAATTAAAATCTCTTCTGTGCCCAATTAGATGTCAGTAGAGAAAAATCCATAGGTTAGTCATCACTGTTGTCAGCAGGGAACACAGCTCTGGAATCTGAAGTGGCTGCTCCCGACTTGGCCCCGCGGCCCCACTTTCCACGGCAACAGCATGTGGTCCCAAACAGAGGCCTCAGTTCGCCTCCCAGCCAGGGCGAGCACAGGCAATGGAGGGGCCGCGCTCCCTTCTGTCTGCGGGAATGGGAGCGGTTCAGCCAGCCTGGCAGCCTGGCCTGTGCTCTGAGAGGAACGGCGTAGTGGGTGGGGGAGCCATTCTCATCCAAGTCTGGCTCCGTGGGCTGCCTCAGCCGACTTCCCAGGCCCGCCCGAGGCCTGTGGGTGGAAGCCCGGTGTCCAGTTACCACTGGTGCCCAGCGCACACGTAGAGCCTGCTCTGTGGGCTTGACCCCTGCCCTCTGACCTGGCCCTGCTGACCCTCCTTCAGGGGCGGGCACTAGAGCAATGCCCTCACTTGCCTGGATGGTTCACAAGCGGAAGGTTTCCTAGCCCTGGGTTGGGGGGTCCTGGCCTAGGAGGGCTGCCAGAGGAAGAGGCTCTGCTGTGTCCCTTGTGGTCTCAGGTGGGCTTCCAATCTGGCTCGGCTAGACTCCAGAGTGTCCTCGGTGCCCTGCAGATGGGTCTCGTCTGTGGCAGGTGTGCTTGTAAGGCCAGGGTCCATGGCTGTCCTGGGAGCTCCTACTCCTCCTAGTTTTCCTTGTCATCACTCACAGGCGGCTGCTGTTCCCGGAAAACCCTGGCTTGACTCCAGTCTTTAATAAATACAAAGCCTTGCCTGGCCCTTGTGTGATGTTCTTTATCCCAGAGGGCACTCAGGCATTAAGGGGAACCAACTCCCTAGTTTCCTTAGCCAGCATTAGTTAATCCCTGGTTGCATGGGTCTGCTGCACAGGTGCGAAGACAGGGCAGTGGCTGACAGGTTAGGTAGGGGACTGGAATTCTGCCACCCCGCTCTGCTGATTGATAGCTGGATGACCTTGAGCACCCCTCCCTTGGCCTCAGCTTCCTCTTCTGTGAAATGGGGCTGCTCTGTCCTGCCCCATGAGTATGGTGGTGATCCAGGGATAAGAAGGCACAAGGGTGCATTTTGTCTACCACAAAGCACCCTGGAGTTCACAGTAGGATTTATTAACATTCTCAGTAAACAGCTTGGAGCCCAAAGTGGGCCTCATGGATCGCGTGCTCACTGCCTGTCATGGTGGTTTTGGACGCGGCAGTGGAGGGGCTGGTACAGAAAGTGAAGCATTTATCAGGAGACAGATGAGATGAGCGTGCATATTTTCCAGATCCGATCCCCTCATTTGCTTTTCCTATGAAAAGGAATAAAAATGTGAGGATTAGAGGCAAGGAGGTAGAGGGAAGCTGGTGTATACAGGGTGGAGACACTGTCCCAGGGTGTCTGTGCCGCCGGCTCCCTAGTTTAAGTGCTGCTTTCACATGGGTCGTCCAGGGCCAGGTTCCTAGAGCTGAGGGAGCTTCCTGCCTGCCGTTTCCAGGGCCACGGAAGTAAGTTCAAACTGACCAAGGTTTCCAAAGCCTCGCGGGAAGGCCGCACTTGGATGATACCAGGGCCTGGCCTTGGTTGGAGTCGCACACTGGAGCCCACCCGGAAACCTCTGTTCCTGGCATGTTGGACATGCTGACACGGCTCTGCCATCGTCCCCCTTCCAGGCAGGGCAGGCTTGGCAGCCCAGGTCGCTGCCCGGCCTTCACTGCGTCCCTGGGTTCCTTGCAGGGCGAGCTGGAGCGGCAGCTGCTGCAGGCCAACCCCATCCTGGAGGCCTTCGGGAACGCCAAGACCGTGAAGAATGACAACTCCTCCCGCTTCGTGAGTAGCGCGGCGGCGCCCCGGCTCTGGGGACAGAGGGCCTTGCCCGGAGCTTTGGCTCATGCTGCCTTTTCCTGGGTGCCCTCCCCTCCAAACCGAGGACGGTTCAGACTCGGTGCTATCTGGCCTGTCGTGTGGACTAGGCCAGACCGAATGCCAGTTGGTGTGGACCTGCCCTGCCCCTCTTAAGGACGAAGGCCACGAGTAGCTTCTTCAGCCTCCCTCATGAGAGGTGGAAAGGCCAGTGAGGGCACTGCCTGCTCTGCCCCAGAGTGCTCAGCTGTCACCAGTAGCCAGTTAGTTCCCGGGTCAGGCAGAGAGGAACACTTCCAGATAACTGGTCTCTTTCCCCCTCTGCGGAGGAACCTGGGTGTGGGATCAGCTTGTCTCAGGCTCATGGCCTTAGGCAGTGTGGCGCCTGAGTCCCGAGGTCCCGTGTGGTGTGGGCGTAGGGGGCCCCTGGCTTGGTACATGGGTCCCGTCTCTGGGTTTTCTCCCTCCAAGCTGTGCCCACCAGAGGTGGGGCAGGGGGCTGTGGTCTCCCCCGTGCTCTCTAGCTCCCCATGTCAGGGGCACCCCTGATCTCTTGCTATCCTTTCTTACTTAGGGCAAATTCATTCGCATCAACTTTGATGTCAATGGCTACATTGTTGGAGCCAACATTGAGACTTGTATCCTTGTGGTTCGTTGGGATAAGAGTTCTGGATCCGGAGGGGAGGCATGACCTCTGTAGACAAGAAGCTGCCTCCTGATTCCAGCACTTTCCCCCTTATGGGCCCATCCTGACACCTCTGTGGAGCTAGGGGACTGTCAGGATCGGCTAGTGCAAACCCAACACAGAGCTTAGGGCTTTCCTTATTTACAGGCAGGATAACCTGTGCTTTGAATGGCATGGAGCTGTTGAAAGCCGTCTAGTGTGGGTCCCAGAGGTAGGCGTTTGGGGGATGCCACTCTCCCGCGTGCCACCGTTTAGCCTTTGCTTGTGGGAATGTTCTTGTTCCCATTACCTGTAAGAATGAGACAAGGCTCCCGAAGGTGTGAGCTCCTCTTGGACATGCCGTGCCCCTTGAAGGTGAGAACCCAGGTAGTTTGCTTTTGCTGTGTTTTGCCATTTTGTGCCATTCTTCCTTCCTGGTGAAGTTCAGTTCCTTTGGACGAGAATAAGAGGACAATGGAAGGCTGGCCAGGCACAGTGGCTCACGCCTGTAATCCCAACACTTTGGGAGGCTAAGGTGGGTGGACCACCTGAGGTCAGGAGTTCAAGACCAGCCTGGCCAACATGGCAAAACTCTGTCTCTACTAAAAATTAGCTGGGTGTGGTGGTGGGCGCCTGTAATCCCAGCTACTTGGGAGGCTGAGGCAGGAGAATCGCTTGAATCCAGGAGGTGGAGGCTGCAGTGAGCTGAGATCACGCCACTGCACTCCAACCTGGGTGACAGAGCGAGACTCTGTCTCCAAAAAAAAAAAAAAAATGAGGAAAGTGGAGGGCTTGCCTTCTCCCCAGCTTGTGTTGCTCCTTAATATTTGCAAAGATCTTTTGGAGAAATCTCGTGCTATCCGCCAAGCCAAGGAAGAACGGACCTTCCACATCTTCTATTATCTCCTGTCTGGGGCTGGAGAGCACCTGAAGAGTGAGTAGTTGGCCTGCAGCCTGACACCGGGGCTGCTGGGCTCTGGGCCTCTTGCCAGAATTGGGCCGTAGACATCATTTGGGAAATGAAAACTTTTGGCCTTGGGTTTAACGGGGAGAAGTGAGAGTGACTCCTGTTCTCTGCGCCATCCTAAGGACTTGGTCTTCTGTTTCTGACCATGCCAGAGAAAAGCTAGGGTGGGTTGCACATGTAGCTGCAAATCACAGGACCCTGGCGCTCTCCTGGGCCAGGAGACGGGAGTGTCAGAGTCTCAGACACTGAGGAAAGCTGAATGTCGCTGGCTACTCTGCGGTTTCCAGGGCGCGTCAGGGCTCAGGGTCTGTCCCAGTCTCTCCAACCTTTGAGGTCACAGCGCTGATGGAGCCTCTGCTTTCAGCACCTTGCTGAGGCGCCCTTGCCCTCCACCCCTTACAGCCGATCTCCTGTTGGAGCCGTACAACAAATACCGCTTCCTGTCCAATGGACACGTCACCATCCCCGGGCAGCAGGACAAGGACATGTTCCAGGAGACCATGGAGGCCATGAGGATTATGGGCATCCCAGAAGAGGAGCAAATGGGTACAGGGCTGGCCCTCCTGTGGTCGAGTGTGGGGCAGAGGAAGGCTGGTACCCACGCCCTCAGGGGCATCAGGGTAGCCGATGGGCCTGGGGAGCCTGCTAGAGGCCAGAGGAAGGGGAAGGCCTTCAGTGTGTGGGAAAATGATTCCTCAGATTTGAGGTTCAAGGTTATTTGTTCCTGGTGGTACCACAGGCATTCAGAAAGGGTGCAAAGGACATGTTCTTAACTGCCCAGGGCTCGGGTCCACTGCACAGCCCTTGCCATTTGCTGAAAGTAGAATATTCACGTCCTGTCTCGGGGAGTGTGGAAGAAGCTGGGGATAGATGGGTGCTTTGTGCTGGTGAAGCCCAGCATGAATGGCAGTGCGGACAGGCCATGTCGGCCAGGAGGGGGTGAGCCCTCTAGGGTGGCTGGGCCCACCGCACACCGTTAGATGCAGACCTGGCGCCCCTGTGGCCCCAGGGAGTTGGGGGGTGTCCCTGCTTGGCTTGTCTGGCTTGAGGATCTCTAGATGAGTGGCCCCCACCCCCGGGAATCACCATGACCCATGTCTGCTTCTGAGCTGCCTCTGATTGCATCCAAAGGCCTGCTGCGGGTCATCTCAGGGGTTCTTCAGCTTGGCAATATCGTCTTCAAGAAGGAGCGGAACACTGACCAGGCGTCCATGCCCGACAACACAGGTAACACCCGGGGCCTCTCTCCGGAAATAATGGGGCAGGTGCTTGGCCATGGATTTGCTCAGGAGGGAAGGTCTTGCGGAAATTCCGGACACTGTTCTTTTTAATGTTAGGTGTGTTTATGGCCGTATATCTGTCGGTATTTTCTATACAGATGTAAAACACACGTAAACATGACCCTGCTTTTTTTTCTCACCAAGTAAGCATTTCAGAAAAACTTGTGATCATGTGGACCAGGGCTTCCCTTATTCATTCCTGAGACCAAACCATTCATCAGGACACCAATGATTTCTGCCGTAGCTCCTCCTTAGTGGGAGCCTTGCCCGTGACTATGTCGAGATCTTGAAATTATGTCCTTGCCACACCCGACTCAGCCCCTTTGTTAGGGTTGCTGCAAATGACCCCATGCAAGTTATTCAGTCTTAACGTGCCCTCCTTAGGGTCTCTCTAAGGATGTAATGCATGGGTGTGTGGATTGTAAAAGACACTCCTGACCGGGCGTGGTGGCTCACATCTGTAATCCCAGCAGTTTGGGAGGCTGAGGCGGGCAGATCACGAGGTCAGGAGTTCGAGACCAGCCTGGCCAACATTGTGAAACCCCATCTCTATTAAAAATACAAAAATTAGCCGGGCATGGTGGCATGCGCCTGTAATCCCAGCTACTTGGGAGGCTGAGGCAGGAGAATTGCTTGAAGCCAGGAGGTAGGGGTTGCAGTGAGCCGAAGTCGCGACACTGCACTCCAGCCTGGGCAACAAGAGCAAGACTCCGTCTCAAAAAAAAAAAAAAAAAAAAAGACATTCCTGTGGGATCCTGTGCTGTTCCGTGCCCCAGCACCAGGTTGGCCTGCTCCTCTCAGCCCCATTGGTGAGTAGGGACCTGCTTTTACACTCTGAGGTGTGCGGCTGAGAGTGGACAGAGGAACCGCTGCTGCCGCTGGGGCCTCCAGTCAGGACGCCTTCCTCTCTGCCCCGTGGGGCTCGGGGGAGGTACAGCTGCCCTGCCCACTGACCTGCATGTGGCTGCTGAGTCTGGGGGGTGCTAGGTGTCCGTGGCCCTGCTAAAGAAGGGCCCAGATGTGGTTGTCCTGGTAATGATTGCTCATTCACCCCATGGCTTTCTTCCTCTCTGCTCCCAAGTCAAGCAGAGGGCCTTACTCTCTTGGGTCTAATTAGGACTTTTTGTCCCTCTCTTATTCTCTGAAAAATCTTAGCTGCCCAAAAGGTGTCCCATCTCTTGGGTATCAATGTGACCGATTTCACCAGAGGAATCCTCACCCCGCGCATCAAGGTGGGACGGGATTACGTCCAGAAGGCGCAGACTAAAGAGCAGGTATGTCCTCTGGGGCCAGGGCAGCTGGCTGCCTCCTGGGTGAATGTCCCTGCAGCAGCACAGTTGAGGCTGTTGTGGGCCATCCTGGGGTGTCCGTATCAGGCACTTTCACATGATTCCATGATGCAGTCCTCACAGCAACCCGGAGAGAGGTGGCATAACCCCATCTAGAGCACTGGAGAAACTTCATGGCACGCTCAAGGCTTCACGCCCAGGAAGTGCCATCCTGAGACTGCATTGTGCCTCTTTACATTGAGATGGTATTTTGGCTGATTGGTCGTCAAGGATATAGGCATGTCCTGTCTGGTATAAAAGCAGGAACTTGATGCCACTGTAGCTCAACTCCTTCTGGTGCCAGGGTGGCGGCTCCCGCCATCCTCGAGCCTGTGCCAAGCGGCTGTTTCTCTACCACCTGCTGCCTTGGGCTTGCCACGTGTGCTGAGAGACGAGCAGCAGCGCTTGCTCCTTCCTGCCAGACTGATGTGCCTGCCTGCCCCCGGAGTGGAGGTCCTGCCCAGTGTGGACCGCTTTCTGCCTCTCTCCGGGGTTTCTAGTTTCTTTTATGGTGCTGGCCATGGGGGTTTTTAGGGTGCCAAACCCATCTCTCAAAAATACTTGGAAGCTCATTTTGTTAGTCTTTCTCCCATTCGCTGTACACTGACAGCTCACGGCTGTTTCTGTGCAGAAGCATTGCATGAAAGACAAGACCGTTGTTTTCAAAAGACATCGCGTATTATTATTGCCACCTGTTCGTTTCCCTGACCATTAAGGAGAAACCTCCATTTTCTATTACAAAAATACTACATGACTCTTAATACAGAAAAATCGAGAGAAGGAAAACAATTCCCAGTGATGAATATCGTTGGGCAGCTCTTTCCTACAAGACTTAAAAAAAAAAAAGGAATTAAACTTAGTTCTCGTTCTGGCTTTTAATTACAGAGCTTTTCAAATGTGCAAAACAAAGAAGAGGGGAGAGTGTAAAGAGCCCCACGTGCCCATCACGTAGGCGGCTTCAGCAGTTACTAACTCACGGCGAGTCTCGGCTCATCGTTTGTCTTATCTCCCCCTGCCCCTCTGCCCACTGCCTTATTTTGATGAGATCGGGTGCGTTTAGGGTGGTACGGCCATAGATCACTGCCTTATTTTGAAGCATCACTTTTTCTATAAATCCTTTAGTGTGTCCCCATTTTATTTCGAAAGATCTAAGTTTATTGTCCCCATATTGTTAGATATTAGGTTGTTTCTACTTTTCATCATTTTAAATAACACCACAGTGAACATATTTGTGCACGAAGATTTTTTTTTTCCCCCACATACTTAGGGCTGTTCCTCTAGGGGGAGAACTCTAAAAGTGAAATTACTGGGGCATAGGGTATGAGGGTTTTCAGATCTTTGTATCTGACACCACTCTCCCCGGGTGTGCCCCGCAGGCTGACTTTGCCATCGAGGCCTTGGCCAAGGCGACCTATGAGCGGATGTTCCGCTGGCTGGTGCTGCGCATCAACAAGGCTCTGGACAAGACCAAGAGGCAGGGCGCCTCCTTCATCGGGATCCTGGACATTGCTGGCTTCGAGATCTTTGATGTGAGCCTTGCCCTTCATTACCCACCCTGCTGCCTCCTTGGCCTGTTGGTTGCCTTATCCTTGGTTAAGAACCCTGCTTCTCATGGTCCCGCACCAATCTGAGTTGGCCAACTCCTTTGCATGAAGACTGTGGTTGGGTGTGGGTTTTTTTTTTTTTTCTTTTTTAAAAGACAGGGTCTCGGCTGGGCCCGGTAGCTCATGCCTGTAATCCCAGCACTTTGGGAGGCCAAGGCCGGCAGATTGCTTGAGGTCGGGAGTTTGAGACCAGCCTGACCAACATGGAGAAACCCCGTTTCTACTAAAAATATATTAGCCGGGCGTGGTGGCGCATGCCTGTAATCCCAGCTACTCAGGAGGCTGAGGCAGGAGAATTGCTTGAACTCGGGAGGCGGAGGTTGCAGTGAGCCGAGATCACGTCATTGCACTCCAGCCTGGGCAACAAGTGTGAAACTCTGTCTCAAAAAAAAAAAAAAAAAGTCAGGGTCTCGCTTTGTCACTCAGGCTGGAGTACAGAGGTGCAGTCATAGCTCACTGCAGCCTTTACCTCCTGGGCTTAACCGATCCTCCCACCTCAGCCCCCTAGTAGCTGGAACTATAGGCACACACCACCACTCCCAGCTAATTTTTAAATTTTTTGTAGAGATGGGGCCTCAGGTGTGGCCCAGGCTCAGTTAGATGTGTTTTAAGCTAAACAGAAGGGCTCATTTTCAACCAGAAATGCTGGAGAAAATGAGACCTTTTGTTTGTTTATTATTTTTATTTGAGGCAGGGTCTTGCTCTGTCACCCAGGCTGGAGTGCAGTGGTGTGAACATGGCTCACTGCAGCTTCGACCTCCCGGGCATAAGCCATTCTCCCACCTCAGCTTCCCGAGTAGCTGGTACTACAGGCATGTGGCATGACACCTGGCTAATTTTTGTATTTTTTGTACGGATGGGGTTTTGCCATGTTGTCCAGGCTGGGAGGATGGGACCTTTTAGGTCACATTCTTGGAGGCTTCCTGGGCAGGTGCTTCCTGTTTATTCTTCCAGCAAATATTCCCTGAGCATCGGGATAAGACGTCTCCCTTGCCCATGACAACTTTGAGGTCTAGTAGGGAAACCGATACTTACAGTAGATTAGAGGTTCTTAACCTGGAGTCCACGGGAGGTTTCAGAGGAGCCATGAGCTGGGATGAGAAAATTACATCTTTATTTTTTACTAACCTCTCATTGAAATCATGTATTTTTTCCAGTTGCGAACTGAACAAACTATACAAACCACAGTTGTATTAGCAGTACTTGTGATCTGTCACCAATAGAAATCAGATGTTTTCGTGTTACATTCCGGTTGTTGCAGAGATCTGGTAGTGTCATTTATGCATCGCTACCTCAAAATTTTGGAAGTTATTAAGCCCATGGCTAGTTCTTGTTAATAAGGAAGCACAGAGGCCGGGTGCGGTGGCTCACTCCTATAATCCCAGCACTTTGGAAGGCTGAGGCAAGAGAATCATTTGAAGTCAGGAGTTTGAGACCAGCCTGGGCAACAAAGCAAGGCCCCATCTCTTCAATAAAAAAATAGAAGGGCCTGGTGCAGTGGCTCACACGTGTAGTCCCAGCACTTCGAGAGGCTGAGGCAGAAGAATTGCTTGAGCTCAGGGGTTCAAGACCAGCCTGAGCAACATGGTGAAACCCCATTTCTACAAAAAATACCAATGTTAGCCATGTACCATAGTGTGTGCCTGGGGTCCCAGCTACTAGGGAGGCTAAGCTGGGAGGATCACTTGAGCCCAGGAAGCGGAGGCTGCAGTGAGCTGAGATTGCGCCATTGTACTCCAGCCTGGGTGACAGAATGAGACTCTGTCTCAAAAAATAAAAAATAAAAATAAAAAACAATGTATTACTCGATCACAATATTTTGATGATTATATTTCAAAATAACTACTTTCTTTGTAATCTATTGGATGCAATTTAAAGCACTATTCTGAAAAGGCTTTACCAGACTGCCCGCGGTCCCTGGCTCCAAAGAGTAAATGTCGCCCACTGCTGGGTGGATAAAGGGAAGGCCAGGAGCATCCGGGCTCTAAAGGCAGCGGCATGGAGGTGCCCAAGGAGGCCCTTCCTGTATCCCTGCCCCACCCTCCTTCTCAAGGGGTGTCTGGGCCTCTTTAGTGAAGGGTTGGCGTCTCTCTGACATTGTTTTCTCTCCTTGCAGCTGAACTCGTTTGAGCAGCTGTGCATCAATTACACCAATGAGAAGCTGCAGCAGCTCTTCAACCACACCATGTTCATCCTGGAGCAGGAGGAGTACCAGCGCGAGGGCATCGAGTGGAACTTCATCGACTTTGGCCTGGACCTGCAGCCCTGCATCGACCTCATTGAGAAGCCAGTGAGTGCCAGGCTTGCTTTGACCTCACACCTGCCTCTGGCTTTTCCCTTCCGGGGCACCCGCTCCTCACCTCAGCTCTGTGTTGGTTGTGGAGGTGTCTTAACTCCCCTTCCTTTTGGTGCCACCCGGAGGATGAAGCCCCGAGGCTGAGATCCAGTGCCTGGGAGACCTGGGTGGGTGCCTCCATTAGAGGAGATGCTCTGGGCTGCAGCTGTGGGCTGGGCTTTTCCCAGCTGCCGGACCAGGTGCAGATGTGGCGGGGGCCCTAGCATCCTGTTTTCAGTCCCAGAAGACCACCCAGCATCCTCCTGAAGGCTGGGCTCGATAAGCATTTCTTTGTCTTAAAGAAACAGCCATGCATGGATGTAGTAAGGCCCTATCGCGGGCTGCTTTCACTGTAGCGTGGAACAGTGCAGACCCTGGGCATTGAGTGCTCTGCCCAGGTGTACACGTACCAAAGCTCAGCTCATCCCCCCATAAAACCAGCAAGCAGCAGTGCTTTTATCGCCAGCATTAGCTGTGTGAAGATGGAAAAGAGGAACCCTTTCCAATGAGTTCATACTTAAACCTCTTGCCAGGTAGAGGTTGGGTCGCCTGTTTGTGTTTTAGGCTTGTTGGGGGTATGATCTGTAATGAAGCCCGAGCTGTTTCTGTGTCTGGGTTTTCTTCTTTTTTTTTTTTTTTTTTTTTTTTTTGGAGACGGAGTCTCGCTCTGTCGCCCAGGCTGGAGTGCAGTGGCCTGATCTTGGCTCACTGCAAGCTCCGCCTTCCGGGTTCATGCCATTCTCCTGCCTCAGCCTCCTGAGTAGCTGGGACTACAGGCACCCGCCACCACGCCCAGCTAATTTTTTTGTATTTTTAGTGGAGGCGGGGTTTCACCGTGGTCTCAAGTCTCAATCTCCTGACCTCATGATTTGCCCTCCTTGGCCTCCCAAAGTACTGGGATTACAGGTGTGAGCCACCGCGCCTGGCCTGTCTCTGGGTTTTCTTTTGATTATGGTTAATTGATCAGAAGGCCTAGGACAAAGTTTTTTCAGTTTGAAAAAAATTTCCTTTTTTTTTTTGAGACAGAGTTTTGCTCTTGTCGCCCAGGCTGGAGTGCAATGGCGTGCTCTCGGCTCACTGCAACCTTTGCCTCCCTGTTTGAAGCGATTCTCCTGCCTCAGCCTCCTGAGTGGCTGGGATTACAGGCTTATTTTTGTATTATTAGTAGAGACAGAGTTTCACCATGTTGGCCAGGCTGGTCTCGAGCTCCTGACCTTAGGTGATCCGCCCACCTCGGCCTCCCAAAGTGCTGGGATTACAGGCGTGAGCCACCGCATCTGGCCAAAAATTTACTTTTGTAATGAGCTTTTTTCTTTAATCAGTTGAATTTTCCAACTAATAGGAACCCACTGGGCTTCAAGTTTTGTCAGCCTCTCTGCAGTGTCCAAATCTGCTTTCTTGTCTTGTAAACTCAGTGTGCAGAAGGCTGCTGGGTCCCTGGGACTGTCTTCCTCAAGGGGCTCCTCCTACATATCCCATCTCATCATAGACATGCAGACGCAAAGCATGTGGGGTGGCATCTCCCGTGGCAGGATCACAGGGTACTTGTTGAGGGCAGCCTCCTGGGCAGACCCCAGTGCACTGTGAAGTCAGACTCTGGCCCCGCGGGTCAGCAGATCTGCACTTTTCATCAAACCCACTGGGGATTTCACTAATGCTGGAGAACCACCGTGATGGATCTTTCGGTAAAGGTGTCAGCCGCAGCCTGGGCCCCAGAGGTTTCTTTATAAACTAGAAATCTTCAACAGTGCTTTGCTTCTCCTGGGGAGTGTGTCGCCCACCCTCTGTAGGATTCAGGGGATTTTGATGTCCGGGATTCGGCTTCTTGAAGGGTGGGGTGCCCCTCCCAGGGTGCGCTCACCTGTGCTGATGCTGTGCTTCCTCCAGGCAGGCCCCCCGGGCATTCTGGCCCTCCTGGACGAGGAATGCTGGTTCCCCAAAGCCACCGACAAGAGCTTCGTGGAGAAGGTGATGCAGGAGCAGGGCACCCACCCCAAGTTCCAGAAGCCCAAGCAGCTGAAGGACAAAGCTGATTTCTGCATTATCCACTACGCAGGCAAGGTGAGGAGCACTCACGGGGAGGTGCTGGCCAGATCTTCACAGGAGAGGTGGAGTCGAGGCTCTCTAGGACCAGGAGCCAGGCAGCTCCTGGGGACGCAGGGGTGTGACCTGAGTACGGTTCTTGCACAATGACTCACCCAGTAATGTGGCCGGTGACAGCATCATCATTTACACAGCTTATAGAGCCCCTTCACCTGCTCCATGCTGTTAGAAGCCTGCGACACTCCACCGCGGTGCCCAGGCTGGTTGTCATCATGCATTATCGTTGGGTCTGTCTGCCAGGTGCAGAACTTTGGCTAAAGGCATGGGCTCAGAGTTTGAATAGAGCTCTGCCACTCATAAGCTGTTTGACTTCGGGTCAGTTACTTAACCTCTCTGATCCTTGGTTTCCTCATCTGGAAAATGAGAATGACCACCCACCATACAGGATTACGTGGATTAAACAAGCTCTTGAGGCCCAACATGTGGCATGAATCAGTGCTCCGGGGCAGGGCTCCTCAACCTCGGCATTCCTGGTATTGCGGGGTGGGTCATTCTTTATTGTGAGACCATCCTGTGCATGCTAGGATGTTTAGCAGCATCCCTGGCTGCTACCCACTAGAGTTAGGAGCACCGTCCTTAGTTGTGACAACCCAAAATGTCTCCAGACATCGCAAACATGTCCTAGTTTCGGGGGGGGGAGGTGCGGGGAATTGCCACTGCTGTGGGTGACAGCTGCTGTTGCCAAGTCTGCCACAGTCAGTCAGTGGTGGACCTGCCCTCAACACTTACCTAGCAGACATCTTCCCAGTCGGCATGTGACTGGGGCTTAGACCCAACTTAGTCCATAGAGGTGCATGCTTAGACAAAAGCTGGTTTTTCTCAGCATATTGTGTGCTTCCTGCACAAAGACCCTAACAGTTAATTGCTGTGATTAGGCAGGGGCTGCGCCATCTCCTTGTTGGTGGTGACTAGTTGGTGGTGACTGGCGAGGAGATGTGGGAGCTTTCACAGGTCTGTTCCCAAGCCACAAGGAGTCCAGGCCCGGTTCTAGCACACCTGTGCCAGCCTCTTCTATTTAGCTTGGCTGGTTCCTGGGGCTGCGGAAGCAACTGTCTTTAACTACCCATGAAAAAAATAATAAAGCCAAAAAAGCGATTTACACCATTAACCAAGGAATGTTTCCCAAGCCTCCTTTCTCCACTCTCACCTTTGGGAAACGCACATGCTCATCAGTGCAGAAGCTTCCAGGAAGGCTTTTGCTGTGGGATTATTTGTAATGCTGAATAATTAGGAACACCGTAAAGCCCACCAAGGGGCCTGCACGATGGCATCAACTGTGGTGCGTCTTTCCGTGGGCTGTGCTGTGGCCGCTAAAAGGACAAGGATGTTGGCCTGGGTGGGAGGGTCTGAGCCTGGGGAAAGGAAACTGGCATCACCTACCTCATGATAAACAGCAACATGCATTCGCCTGCATGCTGAGGGGAGCACCCCTGGGATGCAGCAGCGTGCATTCACCTGCATGTTGAGGGGAGCACCCCTGGGCTGCAGCAGCATGCATTTGCCTGCATGCTGAGGGGAGCACCTCTGGGCTGCAGCAGCGTGCATTTGCTTGCATACTGAGGGGAGCACCTCTGGGCTGCAGTTTGTGTTGGGAAGAGGGAGGCCTAGGTCCCTGATGCTCTCTGGGTATTGTTCTGGGACCTTTTGCAATGAAGATGTCATGCTGTATTACTTGTTTTGTTAAGTATATATTTTAGCAGAGCACAGGGGCTCATGCCTGTAATCCCAACACTTGGGGAGGCCAAGGCAAGAAGACAGTTTGAGCCCTGAAGTTTGAGACCAGCTTGGGCAACATAGTGAGACCCTATCTCTATCTTTTTTTTTTTTTTTTTTTTGAGACGGAGTCTTGTTCTGTTGCCCAGGCTAGAGTACAGTGGCACGATCTCGGCTCACTGCAACCTCCGTCTCCCAGGTTCAAGCGATCCTCCTGCCTCAGCCCCCCTAGGGGCTGAGATTACAGCCCTGTAGCTGGGATTACAGGCATGTGCCACCACGCCTGGCTAATTTTTGTATTTTTAATAGAGATGGGGTTTCGCCATGTTGGCCAGGCTGGTCTCGACCTCCTGACCTCAGGTGATCCACCCGCCTTGGCCTCCCAAAGTGCTGGGATTACAGGCATGAGCCACCGCACCCAGCCCCTATTTCTATTTAAAATGAGAAAAAAGGAATCTATTTCTGGGAGTCTCTCTGAACCCTCTAGTTTAGGAGGCTGCCCAATTAAAAAAATATATTTAAAAACAGAATATATTTCCAAAAAGATGAAACTGACACATACTCAGAGAAAATGTGAACATTCTAAAAAGACAAAGAAAAAACAAAAATTACTTGTCTTATGACTAAAAACAAATAGTAACATTTTGTTGTCCTTCCAGGATTGTTTTTCTTTGTTCATATTACCTAAAAATTTAAAAAAAGCTGAAACCCAGCACGGTACTGTGTGGCCACCATGCCATGTCTAGAGCCAGGCTCCCGTTGTTGGCCATGCCTTGCTTTGAGGCTTTGGCTCTGCACGAGACGCCTCAGAGAACGTCTTGATGCCTCGCGCCCCTTATCCTCATCACTTCCTTCTTAGGGGTGGAAATGCTGGATCAAAGGGTCTTCACGTTTTCTGACTTTTCCACGCATGGGGTTAACCTGTGCTCCGGAGACCCTGTGAGCACACGTGTCCCCAGCGCAGCTTGTGACTTCTGCCTCTCTGACCCCGCCAGGTGGATTACAAAGCTGATGAGTGGCTGATGAAGAACATGGATCCCCTGAATGACAACATCGCCACGCTGCTCCACCAGTCCTCTGACAAGTTTGTCTCGGAGCTGTGGAAGGATGGTACGCCCTTTGCCCTTCGCCCCCTGCCTCCTCTTGGCTGCGGCTGGTCATCTTCCCACCTCCACAGTGGGCCGAGCCGCCAAACAAGGGGTACACATGTGCCCCCTGACATAGGCCAGGTGGTCTCTGCCCTCTGTAGCTCCCATGAGAGAGGGCTCCTCGGACCGAAACAGGAGGCCACGGCCCTCGCTCACACACCGTGGCCGGGTCCTCCTGGGCGGAGCGCTTTCCGTGTGTGGGAAAGTCAAGGGCAGCCCCGAGCCTCGCAGCCCAGGCTCCCAGCCCCGCGCCATGTCGCATTCCCGCCTGTACTCCTTGGTAGGCTGGTTGCTTTGAGTGGTTCTTTTTAATTCTTTCTGTTGGTTTCTCCTTTTCCTTTGCCTGGGTTTTGCTTTAACCTCTCTGTTGCAGAGATGCAGAGCACTCAGAGAGCCTATTTCTATCATCGCTTTCCTATTCTCCACCTAGAACCAGGTGACTGGCCGCCCGAGTGGTGTCTCTTGTCTGTGTGGTGCGTCCAAAGCTGTGCAAGAAATGCTTCTGCCTAGGTTTTCTCGCGCCCCCCCTTGCCTTGGCTTTTCCTGCCTGCTTACACCCCAGTTCCCTGATCTGCCCCTGGGCTTCTGGGCAGGTTCCCCGCACTGTGCCTATCGCCGGCCTGTAGTAGCAAACTGGGCAAATGAGGGGCTGTGTCTGGAATTTGGAGACGTCACATTCAAATCTTAAAACACTGTAATCCCAGCAATCTGGGAGGCTGAGGCGGGAGGATTGCTTGAGTCCAGGAGTTTGAAACCATTCTGGGCAACATAGGGAGACCCTCATCTCTACAAAAAAATTAAAAAAAAAAAAATCAGCTGGGTGTGATGGTGCATGCTTGTAGTCCCAGCTGCTCAGGAGGCTGAGGCGGGAGGATCACTTGAGCACAGGAGGTCAAGGCTGCAGTGAGCTGTGATTGCACCACTGTACTCCAGCCTGGGTGACAGGGTGAGACCCTGCCTCAAAAAAAAAAAAAAAAATCTTAAAACAGCAAAAATTGTTTAAAAATTTGTATCCTCCTTAGAGCTTCATGCCTAAAGACAGTGTCTTAAACTGCTTGAATGGCTGCGAGTGTCTTAGCATGAGGTTCAGGTATGCACACTGCTGTGTCTGTGCACCTGAAAGCTGAAGTGGCATCTGTGTGTTCATTCAACAGTTGCTTGGCAAGGTCTGCTCCATGGGGGTGGGGCCAGGACACACTCAGCTAAAAGGGCCAGTTACGATGAGGCCACATTAACCTTTCTCTGGACAACCTGAGTGGCTTTTGCAAGTTGCCACGCCCAGGAAACCTGTGGTAGCCAGGAATATTGGCCCTGTGGTGGGTACACAAGGTCAAAGATGACTCCCTTTTTTTTTTTTTTTTGAGACGGAGTTTTGTTCTTGTCACCCAGGCTGGAGTGCCATGGTGCAATCTCGGCTCACTGCAACCTCCGCCTCCTGGGTTCAAGCGATTCTCCTGCCTCAGCCTCCCAAGTAGCTAGGATTACAGGCACCCGCCACCACGCCCAGCTAACTTTTGTATTTTTAGTAGAGATGGGGTTTCACCATGTTAGCCTGGCTGGTCTCGAACTCCTGACTTCAGGTGATCCACCCGCCTCAGCCTCCCAAAGTGCTGGGATTACAGGCGCGAGCCACCATGCCCAGCCACCTCCCATTTTAATTGACTGGTTTGTAGGCTCCATCCACACTCCTGGCTTCTGTCTTAAGCAAGCATCCTTTTTGCTGTCTTCAAGTAAATAATAATAATCTGGCTGTGAAGGAATACGAAACGGGCTTCGTCAGTATTCTTCACTTTTATATCCAGTAATAGAAGGCTTCACATTTAACATTAGCTCTTGCTTAAGCTGATCTCAAATCGCTGGCCACTTTGGTTTGGCTTGTTTGTTTGTTTTTTACCTTGGAGGATGCAATTGGTTTAATTGCTGCTGGGCGTGAGTTCCAGTGCTAGGGGCTGCTTCCCTTGAGGGTCGGTTTACATGAGAAAGACCCGTGCACAAGGAGACAAAATGAAATACAAGTACGTGAAGAGATCCCTAAACTTTGGAGTATTTATGATCAAGAGCAGTTCTTTGGAGCTCTCTCTTCCTGAGATGTCTGCGTAGATATAGAGGGGACCCTGCCAGGTTCTGCAGACAGTGACAGGGTGGCCCCAAGCTCTGCCTCCTGACTCCCAGCCCAGTGCTCTTATGACAGGGTCAGTGAGAATTCAAGATGCTGATTTTTTTTTTTCTAACTGTGACCATAGGACAGCAGGATTCCGTAAGCCAGGTTTTCACACCCCTCGTTAGAGCCAGGCTAGTAGAATTCTCACTATTCCAAAATACATGACTAGCTTCATTGAGTCTTTTTGGAAATAAGAGCTTCGAGAGTGGCTGAAGGTAGGTGACAGGAAGGTGAGGTGGCCGTGGCAGATGCATGGCTCCCCAAGAGACAAGCCCAGTGCCTTTGCATCCCCCTTGGCTTCCTGCTGTGTTTGGGGATGACCTTAGCACCCAGTGTAGGCTCCAATTGGAAAGGGTCCTGTTGTTTCATTCTGTCTCCTCTTTTCCTGTCCGACGTGTGCCTGTCTCTCTCTCCTACGTGCTCCCCCACCACCCGGCTGCAACTGTGTGGGCACTCACGTGTTCTCTGTGGTCTCCACAGTGGACCGCATCATTGGCCTGGACCAGGTGGCCGGCATGTCGGAGACCGCACTGCCCGGGGCCTTCAAGACGCGGAAGGGCATGTTCCGCACTGTGGGGCAGCTTTACAAGGAGCAGCTGGCCAAGCTGATGGCTACGCTGAGGAACACCAACCCCAACTTCGTCCGCTGCATCATCCCCAACCACGAGAAGAAGGTGCGGCCGCCTGGTGGGGTGGCCCGGGCAGGGCACTGTGGTGTGGGGTGCTCAGCCCTTGTCTGTCTCCCCAGCAAAAGCACCCCTCCAGCCCCCCAGCACGCACAGAGCCTTCAGTCGTTTCTCTGCAGGGTGGGCCTTGGTTCGCTTAGGAGATACGCTACATTCACAGCCTGCACTTCCTCTTGGTGGCATTGGCCCCTCCCAGACCTGGATCCTTTGACTTCATTGTTCAAACCTGTGGGCTGCAACGACCCCCTCCCTTAGGCTCTTGCCCTGTCAGGTTCATAGGGGTTCCCCGACTATTCTCCGACTGTTCTAGGCACGGAAGTGAGACCGCATGCGTGTGTTTTCTTCCCCAGGCGGGCAAGCTGGACCCGCATCTCGTGCTGGACCAGCTGCGCTGCAACGGCGTTCTCGAGGGCATCCGTATCTGCCGCCAGGGCTTCCCCAACAGGGTGGTCTTCCAGGAGTTTCGGCAGAGGTGAGCCAGGGCCCGGAGCCCGCTTCTCCTGGGCCCTGCTGTGCGTGCAGTGAGTCCCAGAGGTGGGCTGCTGCTCCCTGGCAGGATCCTGTCGTGAGGGAGCGACGTCCTCCATCCATGTGGAACTGAGTCTGGCCAGCTCTTCCCCACCTCCTTCTCTTTTCCACCCTTTGCAGGAAAGGAGACTTCCCCATTTTAATACCGAAATGCAGGTCATCATCATCCTGTTGACTTTTGCTCCTAGTAACTGCCGGCCCTGGTGCTATTTACTACAGTTAGAGGAGCTATGAAAAGAAATGTAAAAGAATCAGCCAGAGACCTAGGATATTACAGGAACTTTGTGGAAATGAAACACGGCCGTGCGTTGCTGTGTGCAAAGACGGCAACACCTTCCTATTTCTCTGATGACTGTGCTGAGTGTCAGTTGCTGTCGGGACGCAGCCCTTTATTTCTTGGGCCATCTCTGTTTATTAGCAGCTCCCTGCAGCGTCCCAGGGAAGCTGTGTGAACATGGCTGTCCCTGGGTGACAGATGAGGATCCCAGGCAATTAGCACTTAGTCCAACCTGAAGCACGCCCTTGAGTGATTGAAACGGTCCTACACGAGTTTCCATTCACTTTCCGGAAAACACCAAGGCTTCCTTGTCTCATTCAGCCGAAGAAAAGAGTGGGGTGGGATTTGCCTGTGTCTTCTTTCCTTAGGAGAGTTTGTGTAAAGAATTCTGTGTCTGTTGCATTGTAGAAATGATGTTAATCTCTCGCCTATATTCCAGGCATGTGGAATCGAGGCAATGGGTAAAATGACCAGGCTTCTCTTTCCTTCCTCAGATATGAGATCCTGACTCCAAACTCCATTCCCAAGGGTTTCATGGACGGGAAGCAGGCGTGTGTGCTCATGGTGAGTTGAGCTGCTGTCCCTGCCTCTCTGGATGGGCAGCCCCTTGTCTGGGGAGTGCCCACATGGCCAGGGCCCGCCTTGCTATATCAGTGGTCGGTGGATGCCCAGGCTGTGTCCCTTCTGATGCTCCGCGTCTGACTCTGCCGGGCGCCTTTTGCAGCAGCCCCTGGGCCTCAGATAGCCAGGGATGGTGTTTGGCACCAGGGTTGTGTGGAGGAGACAAGAACTGTAGCCATGGCCGGGCTCTGATGTAAGATGATGGCCTCTTTGGTTTGGGGGACATTCTCCTGCTTTCTTGCTCACGGGCCTGACTCCACATCCAGTGTGGTGAGCAGGGCAGCTCACAGCCAGGGCAGCAGGCCTGGTGCTCCGTGACCTGGGCTTCTCCTCCCTCCCTCCCCACTCCCAGCCCTAGTGCAGTGCTGGACGGGCCGTGCGCATGCTCTGAGTTCCGGTTGAATGAAAGCCCTGCAGTGACTCAGTGCCAAGCCAGGGCTGAATCCCACCCTGCTCCTTTTTTCCCCTTCCCAGCATCCTGTTGTTTCTGGCGTGTCCAGGTTAGCAGCTGCTACCTTTGGCCTCATTTTACTTCACGTTCTTTCTAAAGAATCAGAAAGCTTTGGCTGCAGAGTAGGGAGTTGGTGGGAGGAAAAGAGAAGGAAAAATTCAACACGTACTGTGTGCACAGCCTGCGTTTGGTGACGGGGAGATAGGGAACAGGAAGAAGGAGGGAGAGGAGATGGCTTTCTGCTCTCCAGATGCTCGTCAGCCAGTGAGAAGAAGGGTGAAGGGCACACCTCCAGCTGTGCCTGGGCCACCCTTTCATGGAGCCGTGGCCAGTTGCTGGCCAGGTAAACGGCCTACTCCTCCCACCTAGATAAAAGCCCTGGAGCTTGACAGCAACCTGTACCGCATTGGCCAGAGCAAAGTCTTCTTCCGCGCCGGTGTGCTGGCCCACCTGGAGGAGGAGCGAGACCTGAAGATCACCGACGTCATCATAGGGTTCCAGGCCTGCTGCAGGGGCTACCTGGCCAGGAAGTGAGTCTCGGGAGATACTCCTGCCCCACACGCCAGGCCTTGCCACGCCCTTCTGTTGCCAAAGAGCACTTAGCAGGCCGTGGTCTAGGACACCCCACTGCAGCCAGTCACATGCCTGTCAGGGAGGCCTAGGTGGCTCTTCCTACCCCTGTTCCTGGATTTCTACCTTTGAGGAGTAGAATTGGGCAGTTCTTTTTTTTGTCTTTTTTTTTTTTTTTTTGAGACGGAGTCTCACTCTGTTGCCCAGTCTGGAGTGCTGTGGCGTGTTCTCGGCTCACTGCAATCTCCACCTCCCACGTTCAAGTGATTCTCCTGCCTCAGCCTCACTAGTAGCTGAGGTTACAGGCACACGCCACCACGCCCGGCTAATTTTTGTATTTTTAGTAGAGACAGGGTTTGGTCATGTTGCCCAGGCTGGTTTCGAACTCCTGACCTCAAGTGATCCGCCCACCTCAGCCTCCCAAAGTGCTGGGATTACAGGCGTGAGCCACTGCTCCTGGCTGAATCGGGCATTTCTGATTGGGGTTTAGAGTGATGGGTGGGAAGAGGCCGACTCTGCTTGGATTTGCCTGCCTGAAAGATCCTGCTTACCAGGACTCCTTACCGTGTGACCCTTGTGGGGACAGCACCCAGAGCCTGCCTGTCCCTAAAGAACCCTGTGATTCCAGGGGAGCAGGCCATCCTCGAGTCCAGACTCATCCTTGACTCCCTGGGGAATGACGGCTCCCCTGCTGCAGGACAGCGGGTGTGGGCACTGCACACTCGTCCCCTTGTGCTTGGGGATGAGGGTCCTAGCAGGAGCGCCGAGCTCTGGGAGACGAAGGTCGAGCGTGTGGCATTTGCACAGATGGAGGCTTGTTTATCCAAAAGCCCTCCAGCTGACACCCGCAGCCCACCTTCACAGAACATCAGCTTCTGACGTTCTCCCACCAAACAAAAGCTCAGATAGGGAACAGCACGAAGGGTGGGAAGCTGAAGTCCAGAGTCACCCAGGGCCAGTCGGCTTAATCACCAAGGGTCACGCCAGTCCCCACACTGAGTAGGATCTGTGGTTACTTCACACGTGCCTTCACCCCCGTGGGCTCCTCAGTGGAGGGGTAGTCTGGTGACCTAGGTCCTTCGCCCACTGTAAGATTAGTGCCTCATGGAGTCACACAGCCTGTAAGTGGGAGAAACTTATCTCAACCCCAAGGCCAGACCCCTTCCCTGAATTTCTTTCTTGAGGTGCCCCAGGCAAGGGTAGACCCCCAGAAAAGCTTGAGGACAAGACCAGGACTGTTAGGTCGGGTCTGCTGTCCACTGCCCCGCGCTGACCATGTTCCTCACCACACAGAGCATTTGCCAAGCGGCAGCAGCAGCTTACCGCCATGAAGGTCCTCCAGCGGAACTGCGCTGCCTACCTGAAGCTGCGGAACTGGCAGTGGTGGCGGCTCTTCACCAAGGTGCGTGCTAGAAGGGCCTCCTGAGTAGCTGGGACTACAGGTGCACACCACCATACATACCTGGCTAATTGTTTGTATTTTTTGTAGAGGTGTGGTCTCACTTATGTCGCCCAGGTTGGTCACAAACTCTTGGGCTCCAGCAATCCTCCCACCTCAGCCTCCCAAAGTGCTGGAATTACAGGCATGAGCCACTGTGCCCGGCCCTTTTTGATTTTTAGTAGAGACAAGGTCTCACTATCTTGCCTAGGCTGACCTTCCTGGCCTTTAAAAAAAAAAAAATCTCTTTATTTTTAAACTTGTCCGGGCTGCTTTTGTGTATAATACATAATTTATGGTAATGGCGAAAAACCAACTCACAAAAAGCCTAAAGAATTAAATAAAAATTCACACATAAACCCTTAGCCTAAACCAACAGCAGCAGCTATTTTAGTGTTTAATCTCTCGCTCTTTTTCTCACTGCCTGTAAAACCTCAGCTATGTAAACAGTATACATTCTTCCATAGCTGAGTTTGACTCATACAAACAGTCTTGTAGTTTGTATGTTCCATTTATGATTCCTTCATAAGCATCGTTTTTTTAGAGGTAGTGTGCTGTTCCCTAGGGAACACATCATTATCTGGGTACTTTTTCAGAGATGGGTCCTTCCTCATTTTCTTGCTGTGATAAACAATGCTGAGGTGAACATCTTCACGCACACGCAGGGATAGTTTCCCTGGAATGTAGTTAGTGGGTCAGAAGCCCGTGGTACAGAGCGCCAGGAAGGATGTGCCTGCTTGCAGCCCCCACCACAGCATGTCTTCTTGCCCCTCACTTTCATGTTTCCAGAGGTGAGGGAGAGGCCTCACACCTGTTGGCAGAGGCGGGCATCTTTCAGCCGAGCATGTCTCTACCTCTATCTCCTCTTCCAGGTCAAGCCGCTGCTGCAGGTGAGCCGGCAGGAGGAGGAGATGATGGCCAAGGAGGAGGAGCTGGTGAAGGTCAGAGAGAAGCAGCTGGCTGCGGAGAACAGGCTCACAGAGATGGAGACGCTGCAGTCTCAGGTGGGTGTCAGTGCAGGCTCAGTCCAGGTCGTACGACCTGCCCGGTCCTGCCACCTGCTGGCCATCGGTAGGCACGGCATGCTGGAAGCTTCTATTACTATAGGAGTTTTCTACAACTGAGTTTCCTATTACTCTAAACAGTGACCAGTCTCTCTGCAGACCCCATTGGGTGTTAAGTGATGTAGGGAGGCCACTTAATAGAATGGAATGTTCACAAGTGTTGGGTTCAAACCTCAGCTCTACCACATGGCTTGAGCCCATTTCCTGGGACCTTGCTCTGGAGCTCACGGGGTAGTGAAAAATCAAGGACATGATGTCTGGAAGGTACCTGGAAGCTTCAGAGCTCTCCAGATGAAAGCTACTCTTGTCTGCATGTTCCTTTCCCTCTGGGATCCCGAGCCACGGCGTCTGTCCTTGAGGATGGAGTGGCTTGAGGGTGTTGCGAGGAGCTTGTGTTTTCCACTTGTTGTTTGCAGCTCATGGCAGAGAAATTGCAGCTGCAGGAGCAGCTCCAGGCAGAAACCGAGCTGTGTGCCGAGGCTGAGGAGCTCCGGGCCCGCCTGACCGCCAAGAAGCAGGAATTAGAAGAGATCTGCCATGACCTAGAGGCCAGGGTGGAGGAGGAGGAGGAGCGCTGCCAGCACCTGCAGGCGGAGAAGAAGAAGATGCAGCAGAACATCCAGGTTCCTGCCCGCTGCACCCGGGGAGGGGTGGCGCCGGAGGGGCAGGGCGGGGCAGAGGAGCAGGAACCAGGAGCTGGGAGAACATGGAATTAGGGTCCAAGGAGGCTGCTCCTCACGCAATCTGCTTGGGGCACTCAGTGAGAGGTGTTCCCTTTGGGCTGGTAGTTTGTGACATGTGCATCTGAGATCTCCATGAGCACTGCCTGGGCCAGCATCGAGGCCAATTTGATTTCCCTGCCATTAGCCCTGGCCCTGGCTAGCCGAAGGGGCACAGGGCCAGCACCTCTGCTTACTGCCTGTTTCATGGGTGGGAGCTTGCTGCAGGAAACCCTTCAGAACATTGCACCGGTGTTCTGGCCCTGTGTCCCAGTTTGAAATCTGGAATCCTACAAATGGGGCTTGGGCCCTGCCTCGGCTGTGGCCCTGGGCTGGCGGACCTTGCCGTCCCCACCTCAGCCATGGCCCTGGGCTCACAGACCTTGCTATTTTCTTCTTGGCGTTTGGATCTGGCCTTCGGACCTTGCTGCCTTCACCTTGGCCATGCCTCTGGGCCTGCTGTCCTTACCGTGTCTCTGGCCCCCGGCAGGAGCTTGAGGAGCAGCTGGAGGAGGAGGAGAGCGCCCGGCAGAAGCTGCAGCTGGAGAAGGTGACCACCGAGGCGAAGCTGAAAAAGCTGGAGGAGGAGCAGATCATCCTGGAGGACCAGAACTGCAAGCTGGCCAAGGTGAGGCCCGTGGCCGCCGCCTGCCGCTGCTCCAGGGGCGCCGTGGATGGGAGAGTGTGGTCACCCTTGCAGCGCTTGGCTCCCCGCTGCTGCTGCTTCCTGTCTCTTCTGCCTGCAGCATGAGGGCTTCTGCTTAACTGCAAGTGCTCCCTGGAGGTCCCATGGGCCTTAGTTGAGGGATTTCCTCATAAGCAAAGGGGCCCTGGGGAAGGGTTTGTCCTTTCCCCTCTGGAAAGCTCTTCTTTGCCAGCCGTGAGACCCGAGCCTGTGTAAAGGTGGCCATCTGTGCAGCATTGCAAGTGTTGGTCACTGTGGGGTTGGGGATACCTTGGTGGCTCTGTGTTGAGATACGGGGTACTCTTCCTCCACTGTCCCTAGGCGGCAGCTGTTCCTCCTGAGAATGAGTTGGGTCCCTGTCGGTGTCTGCCCAGGGAGCAGATAGCAGCCGGGGAACCAGTTAGAGGAGAAGGCAGGAGAAGGCAGCCTCCCCACCTTTTGGGCCTCCTCAGAACATGGGAGCCCCAAAGGCTGGGGAGGCTGAGGTGGCAGGATGCCCACCCGGGACTGGGATGAGGGGACTCAGGTGCTTGTGCCGAGCTGTGGCCGCTGGGCAGGGGTGTTGCGGGGGCCACACAGAACAGAAAGCAAGGAGAGCAGCCCGGGGCACCGCAGGGCTGAAGAGGGGGAGGGGCTGTGGCCCACCTGGCAGGTGAGAGAGGGGCACGGAGAAGGTGGCCTGGTGGCGCAGGTGAGCGCTGTGTGGCAGCCTCTTGAAGGAGTGGAGCCATCTGTCCCTGCTGACACTAGCTGTCACCTGGAATCCTTTCTCACCCAAGCCCACAGGGGAAGGGGAAGGGCTTGGGCACCCACATTTTTTGGTTCCAAGGAAGCATACCTCGCTGTTTCAGGGGAGCTCGTGACCTTTCAACATTATCCTTTGATCTAGGGAAAATCCTGATGAACTTGATCAAGCGTCTAAAGCCCTCTCCATTCAGCCTCAAATTTCCGGGCGAGTCATGCTTTGAGGCTAGCAAGTGTTCTGTGCTCAACCAACACTAAATGCCAGCCTACTCCCCTCTCCCCAGGAGAAGAAACTGCTGGAAGACAGAATAGCTGAGTTCACCACCAACCTCACGGAAGAGGAGGAGAAATCTAAGAGCCTCGCCAAGCTCAAGAACAAGCATGAGGCAATGATCACTGACTTGGAAGGTGAGGGGGTGACGAGCAGGAGGTGATGGGCAGGGGCTGGCGGGCAAGGGCTGGCGGGCAGTGGCCGGCCTGTCTGACCGGAACACCGAGGCCTTCTCAGCTCACGGGTGAGCCTGGGTCACACTACAGCACTGGCTGCTGCCCTTTAGACCTGAGGTCACCAGGTCGAGGGGAGCCGTGTCTGGTGCCTGCGGGAACCTGAGCCTCCAGGCCCCTGTTGCTCTGTGGCTAGATGCCCCCCTGCATGAAGCGTGTTTAGAGAGCTTTGGCATTGCTCTGTTGTGTGCCGTGGGTTTTGGAAGCTTCTGAGACTTCCTAGGAGGCTCTGGGTTTGACCCACAGGACTCACTAGCTCTGTCACTGACTACCCGGCTCATCTTGCAGTTATGACTTAAGCTTCATGAGCTTTAGTTTTACCTAAAAAGGGAACACAGTGCTAGGGTGTCTGTGAGAATTTCATTAAATACATGTGAACACATATGTACCGTAAAGTCCTAGACGAATACTGCGGAAGCTCATTGCTTGACTTGGGGCAGGGTGACAAATCCTGCCTTGTCTCTGTGTGCCCTCGGGATCTGTGGCAGGGAGGGGGCGCTGGGGTAGAAGCACAGGTCCATGGCTGTCTGAGGACCCCCGGCCCTGCCCCTTGAGAGGAGTGGACAGCTGGGGGAACAGGGGAACCCCGACTACTCTGGGAACTCTGAGCTCATATCCAGGGGAGGGAGACCAAAACCTGACCGCCGGGAGGATTATCCCCAGCTTAGTTTCACAGTCTTGTCCGGCCCCCTCACATCTGCAGGGGATGAGGTGAGTCAGGTCCAGCAGAAGAGAGGTCCGGACACAGAGAGATCTCTTCCCTCACAGACACCCTCCCTCACCTGGGAGGAGCCCGGAAGACTTGGTCATCTAGGAGGTCTAGGGGTTGCCTTGCACCCACCAGATGGACAGACATGAAAGGTTGACACTAATAAGGGCTAACGTAGACACGGAGCCGTCAGAGCACACACATGCTGCTGCTGGGACCGCAAACTGGTAGACGGCGTTAGAGAACGATCCGGCAGTCCTAGTGAGGTTGAAACTTAGCATGCCGGTGACCCGGCCGTTCCATCCGTCACTCAGCCGTGTGCACTGAGAGTGAGCAGGATGCTTGCAGCAGTGTTGATCAGAGCGTGCGATGAACACAGCCGCATGCCCGCCAGCTGCAGGACGGGTACATAAGTAAGTTGTGGTGTATTCTCATAATGGAATCCTAGACAAATGTCCTTACACATCTATTCCAGCGAAACTTCACGGGCTGCATCTCAAGATCATGAGATGGGGTGGCAAAGGCACGGCAGGGAATAACCATCACGAGGCAGGCACTGTTCCAGGTGCTTTTTAAGATAGTAACTCATTGGCGCCTCACAGCATCCTAATGAAGTAGGCTGTCTCCTTTTGCTTATTATTCAGATGAGGTATAGAAAGTAGCTTTCCCAAGTGACATCACAGAGTTATAAAGCTAGACATAGAGCCCTGACCGTGCGATTCCAACTGTGGAATTCACACAAGGCAGTTCCATTATATAAGTTCAGATTCACACACAATTGAACATGTTTTTTAGAGATACAGACATGGTACAGCCTTCAAGGGAACCAAGGGAATTACGAACACCAGCTTTAGGAGAGTACTTAATTCCTGGCAGGGAAGGACAAGGGGTGAGTTGGAGAGAGACACGCCAGGGGCTAGCAGTTTGCGGTGATGTCCTCTTCCTGCATCCAGGAGTTGGGTGCGAGTGTCTGTGTGTTTGTCATGCTTTAAGCCTGACACACGTTTCATAACGAGTGCTCAGTATTTTGCATAAGTAATTGACATGGAGACAGAACCCATGGCACTGAGGGCTATGTGGGCTCCCCCCTCATTGCAGAGCGCCTCCGCAGGGAGGAGAAGCAGCGACAGGAGCTGGAGAAGACCCGCCGGAAGCTGGAGGGAGACTCCACAGACCTCAGCGACCAGATCGCCGAGCTCCAGGCCCAGATCGCGGAGCTCAAGATGCAGCTGGCCAAGAAAGAGGAGGAGCTCCAGGCCGCCCTGGCCAGGTGAGGACCCCGCCTGCCTGCCTGAGGCCAGGTGGCCTGGGCCAGCCCTTCCTGCTTGCTGCTGGCCCTAGTTCTCGGCACTAGTGAGCTGTGAGCATTCTTTCCACTGTTGTCTTAGAAGAGCCATTTATTTCATAGCAAAACAGTTGTTGTGCACTCAGGACATGGTGAGGGGCCTCATTTGTCTTTTGTTTATTTGTTTATAATTTGAAAAAAAGTCATCCACAGCTCTATCTCCCACCTACAATAGTCCTTTCCTAATTTCTTGCTATAGGCACACTTAAAAAAAAAAAAAAAAAAAAAAAGACTTGGCCAGGCACGTTGGCTCATGTCTGTGATCCCAGCACTTTGGGAGGCCAAGCCGGGTGGATCACTTGAGGTCAGGAGTTCGAGACCAGCCTGGCCAACATGGTGAAACCCCCATCCCTACCAAAAATATAAAAAATTCGCCAGTGTGGTGGCACACGACTGTAATCTCACCTACTCAGGAGGCTGAGGCAGGAGAATCGCTTGAACCCAGGAGGCAGAGGTTGCAGTCAGCCAAGATCGTGCCATTGCACTCCAGCCTAGGTGACAGAGCGAGACTCTGTTTAAAAAAAAAGAAAGAGACTTTATTTTTTAGAGTAGTTTTAGATTCACAGAAGAGTCAGCAGAAGTTTCTCCATCTATCCACTGCCCCACTCACGCACCGCCTCCCCTGCAGTCAACATTCCCCACCACGGCGGTGTGTCTGTTCTAATTGGTGAACCTACGTTGACCCGTCATAACCATCTAAAGTCCGTAGCACATTCGTATTTTTACTGAGTTGCAGTCGTCCTGTGGTGTAGCATTTTATTTCCTTTTCTTCCCATTTAACACATCATTTGACTTTTAAAAATATTTGAAGCAGTGAATCTTACTTTGGAAATTGAAATGATTCCTCTATGAGGTTTTCTGCTTCTCAGAGGGGTGTTGCCCTTCAATCTGGTTGCCTCAGATCTTGTTTCTGCTGAGAGCCATCCTAAGTGCCATGATTGTGACCACAGGAGGCAGCTTTGGCTGCTGCACCTCTCTCAGGCCTGTCCTGCAAACTCTGCTCCTTGGAGGTGAAACTCTCCTTATACTGATGTTGCTGGTCGCTTTGGCAGAGTGGAAGAGGAAGCTGCCCAGAAGAACATGGCCCTCAAGAAGATCCGGGAGCTGGAATCTCAGATCTCTGAACTCCAGGAAGACCTGGAGTCTGAGCGTGCTTCCAGGAATAAAGCTGAGAAGCAGAAACGGGACCTTGGGGAAGAGCTAGAGGCGCTGAAAACAGAGTTGGAGGACACGCTGGATTCCACAGCTGCCCAGCAGGAGCTCAGGTGTGCCCTGGGACCAAGTCCCTGGGGATGGGGAGGGCAGCCAGGGGGGCCTTGGCTTGGAGACATGGACCCCGGGCCTCTGCACACACACACACACACACACCGTGGCCCTCTTAGGCACCAGCAGGCATGGAAGCTGCTGGTTCCTCAGCGGTTTCTCTCTACAGAGTAGAAAGTCTGTTGAAGGACCTGGCTCAAAAGTTGGGGGTGAGGCAAGGCTGGGCTTTAAAGCTGAAAGGCTACAGAAGCTCTCACAGGGCGTCTTTGAGCCTGGGCTATGGGATAGATGGCTAGGAGGGGCCGGTGGGTAGAAAAGCTGCCTGGAGGGCCTGTGCCCTGGCCAGGCCTCTCTTTGGTCAGGGAAGAGCCCCAGAGACAGCCTCGCTCCAGCATCCCCGGCCTCCACTCCGAGGGAATTTCTCTGTCCAGGTCGAAACGTGAGCAGGAGGTGAACATCCTGAAGAAGACCCTGGAGGAGGAGGCCAAGACCCACGAGGCCCAGATCCAGGAGATGAGGCAGAAGCACTCACAGGCCGTGGAGGAGCTGGCGGAGCAGCTGGAGCAGACGAAGCGGGTGCGGAGCCTCCCTGAGACCGCAGGAGGAGGGCAGGGCTCCCCGTGCTGGGCCCACAGAATCCAAACCAGTCCTGCAGAGCAGTTGCAGGGTCCTACCCAACTGCCTGGTTCTGAGGCCAGGCTGCCCCTCTAAGGGGCTTTGTGACTCGTGCCTCAGTTTCCCTGTTCATAAGGGAGGATTATGGTATGTCTGTCTCATGTGATTATTTGAGGGTGAAAACATTACATCGTTACTTTGAACATCAGACTTCAGACAGGCTTTACTGGAAGTCTAACTACAAACAATTATAGTTCCCCTCATTGCGTTATAAATATTGCTAACATCTGCAACACCAATGCCATGCCCTAGAACCTGGCCTCTACCCAGGGCAGAAGGCTGGGCAGGTATTATTTTAGAGATGGGGAAGCTGTGAGATGTCCTAAGCAGTGAAGACAGGAGCCAAGTGTCACCCACCAGCTAAGAGAGAAGAGCACAGGACAGATGAGGCCCGAGCCGTCTGAGTCCAGGACTCAGGCACACCATCGTCAGGGCTGCAGAAGCAGCGACGTCTGGATCTAGGGTCCAGTGATGATAGACCAGCCAGCCTTGTGTCAGGAGGCCCCCACTCACGTCTTTGCTTTCTTCCCCGCTAGGTGAAAGCAAACCTCGAGAAGGCAAAGCAGACTCTGGAGAACGAGCGGGGGGAGCTGGCCAACGAGGTGAAGGTGCTGCTGCAGGGCAAAGGGGACTCGGAGCACAAGCGCAAGAAAGTGGAGGCGCAGCTGCAGGAGCTGCAGGTCAAGTTCAACGAGGGAGAGCGCGTGCGCACAGAGCTGGCCGACAAGGTCACCAAGCTGCAGGTGAGGCCTCCGCCAGAACCCCGGCGCGGGCAGTGGGCCCCAGCAGCAGTTGTGGCCCAGGTCCCCGGGTGCATGTGTGCTCTCTGTCTCTCTCTCTTCTCAAACCGGCTCCTCAGACCCTCACGGTTCAGCTTGTGACTCAGGTCCAGCTTTACCTAAAGGAGATGAGGTGGGGCAGGAGCAGTGGGGGTGGGTCCATGGTCCTTTGTGTCTCCCCGCCCGGTGCAGGTGGAGCTGGACAACGTGACCGGGCTTCTCAGCCAGTCCGACAGCAAGTCCAGCAAGCTCACCAAGGACTTCTCCGCGCTGGAGTCCCAGCTGCAGGACACTCAGGTAGGGGTGGCGCCAGGTTCCCAGAAGGTGGACTCCTCCAGAAAGGCCTCTGTGTCCACGCAACATTAGCTTCAGAGCCCATCGGATTGCCCATCATCTGCTTCATCCTGTGGGTGGGTCTCTGCGTCCTCCCAGCTCCCTCCAGGTCTTTACGTGGCCATCCCCTAAATCAGCAGGACCAGCTCCTCCCTCTCCTCAAGGGTGTGGGGTTCCTGGGTTTTGGACACCACCCTCCTAAGCACCCGCACCCCTCTCAACCCGCGAGTAGGAGCTGCTGCAGGAGGAGAACCGGCAGAAGCTGAGCCTGAGCACCAAGCTCAAGCAGGTGGAGGACGAGAAGAATTCCTTCCGGGAGCAGCTGGAGGAGGAGGAGGAAGCCAAGCACAACCTGGAGAAGCAGATCGCCACCCTCCATGCCCAGGTTTGGAGGCCTGGGGGACCGGCCGGACTCTGCAGGCTGGGGAGCTGCTGGCCGGGCACTGGCCTGGGCACTGCAGGACAGACCTGCCCGCTGGGCCGGCCCATTGCTGCTCTCCCCCAGGGAAGCCGACCGTGCTCTCCCACATCAGTGCTCTCAAGGAGAGGAATCCAGGGATCTGTGGACTTAGATGGGGGACACCACTATTTTCACTATTTTACACCTTTATTTTCACCAGTCTTTAGCTGAAATTCAGCATTGCTTCCATTATGGATGTAGGCACAAAGCCATGGTGGTGGCAGTCCCTGTGCCGTCATCATCTGTAGAAATGGCCAGTTACCCTGTCAGGGTTGTGGCCGAGCTCCTTGGCCTCGTGGGTCCCAGGCCTGCGCTGTTTGTTATCTGATGTGCTATCTAGCAGCACGTGGCTTCCTGAGCCACGGTTTTTTAGAATGTGTGACAACTGCATTTTTCTGTACTGGTTGCCCTGCTGATCCCATATGTTTATTTCATGCCTGTTAAAACATTGTCATGAGAAGGAGTCCCTCGGCCTCTCTAGACTGCGAAGGGGTCCGTAGCCTAATATGTATTCAGAGCCCCTGCTCTAGATCCTATCTTGGGCCTCCATGTGCCAGGCCAGAAGGCCTGAACCACCTCGGGATGGGCTGGGAGTCCATTCCACAGTCAGGGTAGGAGTAGGCCGTGAGCGTGCCTGATTGTGGGTTTATCTCCAAGTGCAAGGATGGGGCTGGGTGATGGGGACCCCGTGGACACCCTACAGGGCACTGGCCCTGCTCTCTGGGAGCAGTCTCTGTAGAGCAAGAGGCTTGGTGTGGATGTGGGCTGGGAGCCCCCACAGCGGGCCTGGGGGTCAGCCTCCCCCGGGCTTCACACAGTAGACAGATGCCCCTTTGCAGAAGCTCCATTTGTCTCGCCCCTGTGGAGAGGGAAGTGACTGGGGGAGGCGGTTTCATAACTGGGCAGATCCCCGGTGCCCCTTCCACGGTGTGGCAGGCAGGCTCCCAGCTGCCCCAGGGACGGGTGTGCCACCTGAGCAGGTGCCATCTCGGGCATCTGCTTACTCCTTGCTCCTGCCCAGGTGGCTGACATGAAAAAGAAGATGGAGGACAGTGTGGGGTGCCTGGAAACTGCTGAGGAGGTGAAGAGGAAGCTCCAGAAGGACCTGGAGGGCCTGAGCCAGCGGCACGAGGAGAAGGTGGCCGCCTACGACAAGCTGGAGAAGACCAAGACGCGGCTGCAGCAGGAGCTGGACGACCTGCTGGTGGACCTGGACCACCAGCGCCAGAGCGCGTGCAACCTGGAGAAGAAGCAGAAGAAGTTTGACCAGGTGTGTGGCCGTTGGCCCCATCCTTTGCATTTCCTCTCCTTCAAGCACTGAGTCCAAAGCAAAGGGCCCGTCAGAGAAAGCCTGGGCTCCCTCAGGGTCTCGCCCGGGAGGGGCCGTGCGGGGCCAGCGCTTGGAGGACTCTGAGTCTCTGGCTTGTTGAGGGTCCCAGGGAGAAGGCCAGCGGAAGAGGGCGTCTTCATGCGGTGGGTTGAGGAGTGACTTTTCCTTTCTGATTTTTTACATTTTTCAGATTTTCTCTAATGAACTGGTTTGACTGTCTTTTAAACGATTCATTTATGCGTTCATATCACTTCCTTATTCCAAAAGATCTGAGGGCAGCTGAGGGGGATGCGGACTCGGGGGCAGGATAGAACAGTAGAAGACGTCGGGCAGCCAACTGTGGCAGCCGGATCCGGCCCCCTGCATTTTGTAGGGAAAGATAGACTGAACACAGCCACGCTCCATGGTTCTCATGTTGTCTCTGGTTGCTTTGTGCTGTGGTAGTGGGGTTGAGCCATGGCTGCAGAGACTGTAGGGCCTGCGTACTCTAAAGAATGCACTATCTGGCCTTTTAGGAAATGGTCAGCAACCCATAGGATAATTAAGGTTTGGGCCAAAAGGAAGGGAAGGTGGGGAAATAGGATAGAGCCAGGTGGGTGCACACAGAGAACAGATGCCAGGGGACAGAAGCTGTCATTAGAGAAGACCACAAATGGGGTTCAGGCTTCTTGGCAGCCAGCTTGGCATTTACTTTGTGAAAAGTGCCAACCAAATGCCAGCTTTGGTTCAGGAGAACCAAAGCTCTTACAGGTTTAGAGGGCTCTCATGGAAGGGGCAGCGTGCCATAAAGGGTTGCGATTAGTAAGTGATGAAAATTAAACAGACGTTACAACATGGTGTTCGCAGTAGTGCCTGCTCCAGTCGGCAGTCATCCCATCATGAGGATGCACGGGACTGTGTGTATTGTCCTGGGCACAGCCCTGGGCCTGTGCTTCCTAGGCCTGCTCCTCTCCGCCGTGGCCTCTGGGCTCCTCCTTCCCCAGGGAGCTTAGGCCCAGCTGCCCTGCCCTGCTGGGGGCCGTAGCTCTGAGCCTCATGGTGCCCACCTCTTTCCCAGCTCCTGGCGGAGGAGAAGACCATCTCTGCCAAGTACGCAGAGGAGCGCGACCGGGCTGAGGCGGAGGCCCGAGAGAAGGAGACCAAGGCGCTGTCGCTGGCCCGGGCCCTGGAGGAAGCCATGGAGCAGAAGGCGGAGCTGGAGCGGCTCAACAAGCAGTTCCGCACGGAGATGGAGGACCTTATGAGCTCCAAGGATGACGTGGGCAAGAGCGTGAGTGCTGGGCCTGGCAGCCAGGTCTTGGGAAGGGCCCGAGCGGGGTCATCACAGAGGGTCGGTGTGTGCACGGACTCCGGGTCGCACAGACCCAGGTACCTGCCAGTCCCTTTGCTCCTGACTTGGGCTCTCTGGGGCTCAGGTCCACGAGCTGGAGAAGTCCAAGCGGGCCCTAGAGCAGCAGGTGGAGGAGATGAAGACGCAGCTGGAAGAGCTGGAGGATGAGCTGCAGGCCACCGAAGATGCCAAGCTGCGGTTGGAGGTCAACCTGCAGGCCATGAAGGCCCAGTTCGAGCGGGACCTGCAGGGCCGGGATGAGCAGAGCGAGGAGAAGAAGAAGCAGCTGGTCAGACAGGTGTGCATGGCCTCCTGCTACCCCGCGGGTGCCCAAGGCTGCCTTGGCTTCACGCAGGCTTCTGTTCTCTCCTTCCACCTGGATTGTGTTAGGGCCCCTTGGCCACGCCTCCCCTCCCATATCCCTTCTTTCTAGCCTCCTGTCTCGGGGTTCAGTGACTCACCTTCTTAGAGTTCTTATGGTCAGTAATCCCCACTGGCTTCCCGAGGCCCCATGGATCCTGCAGAACTGGCCTGAGGCTCCTGAGTTCAGAGCTAGGGCAGGGTCTCCCAGTGGGTCCAGCTTCCCAAGTTGTTGATGTTCCTTCCCCCAGGTGCGGGAGATGGAGGCAGAGCTGGAGGATGAGAGGAAGCAGCGCTCGATGGCAGTGGCCGCCCGGAAGAAGCTGGAGATGGACCTGAAGGACCTGGAGGCGCACATCGACTCGGCCAACAAGAACCGGGATGAAGCCATCAAACAGCTGCGGAAGCTGCAGGTGAGGGTGGGCGGGGCCCAGGAGAGGGTGGGCGGCACCCGACTGAGCCAACTACATATGAAGGTGCCAGGGCTCGGCCCAGGGCGGGAACCTGGCAGGGTGGCACCTCCTGGGAAGGTCCTGGGTGCTTCCAGCCCCATCTCACTGAAAGAGACTCAGAGGCTCAGAGGTGAGTGGAAACATGATAGTCCAACAGCAAACTTGCAAAACAGTGTATGACTGGGTACGTAAAACACAGAAGCAAACAAGTACAAGCCTAGACGTGGGTGGAGTTTAAGAAGGTCTCACTTAATGCAGACTTCCAGAATCACCCGGGTCCTGACACCCTTCAGCCTTCTGGGCTCTGGGGCGATGGTTCCAAGAAGCAGCCTGGAGTGTGGGACACATACTTGGAAATCTTCACCTCACTAATAATTAAAGAATAATTAACACGTAAAAACAGCTCTGATACGCCATATCATGTAACAAGAATAACCTTAGTTTAACAAATTTTTCTTTTGTTTGTTTGTTTGAGACGGAGTCTCGCTCTGTCGCTCAGGCTGGAGTGCAGTGGCGTGATCTCGGCTTGCTGCAAGCTCCGCCTCCTGGGTTCACGCCATTCTCCTGCCTCAGCCTCCCCAGCAGCTGGGACTACAGGCGCACGCCGCCACGCCCGGCTAATTTTTGTATTTTTAGTAGAGACGGGGTTTCACCATGTTAGCCAGGATGGTCTCAATCTCCTGACCTTGTGATCCACCCGCCTCGGCCTCCCAAAGTGCTGGGATTACAAGCATAAGCCACTGCGCCCGGCCAAAAAAAAAATTTTAAGTGTAAAAAAAAAACCCACAAAAACTTTAAAACTTCATTGTGGTCAAGGTTGTGGGCATAGATGCTCTGATTGCTGGTGGCATTTTTTTACTGATGTGGTCGGGCTGCACACAGCCAGTCACTCTCTTTGATTTGGGGAATCTCAATTTCGGATTTATCTGCAAAAGGAAAAAAAGGCTATTTGACAAAGATCTTTAGTGTTAAAAGAAGTAACAGGAGAATAACAAAAGGAAAGGTGTTTCCTGCCTGTGGTGGGGATGGCCTGGCAGGCTGGGCACTGGTTTTGAGTGGCAGGTGCGCATTAGGGGTGGCACCATGGGCACTGGCTTCCGGCCCAGAGGAGGGGACAGAAAGTAGAAAATGAAGCTCAGCTTGGGCTCACGTCCACAGTGATGAACACTGTCAAAGTGTGCATTACGGGGTGGGAAACACAGATGGTTGTCTTTAGTTGCCTTTTTGCCCTGTCACCATGGTTAGTTGGTTAAATACAGCATTGAGTGGAGCACCAGCCATGAGCCCTGTTGGCGAGGTGACCCATGAGGGTTGGGGTGGAGGGCCAAGGAGCTGGGTGGATGCCAAGCCTCTGTCCCCACCCCAGGCCCAGATGAAGGACTGCATGCGCGAGCTGGATGACACCCGCGCCTCTCGTGAGGAGATCCTGGCCCAGGCCAAAGAGAACGAGAAGAAGCTGAAGAGCATGGAGGCCGAGATGATCCAGTTGCAGGAGGTGGGTGGGGCTGCAATGGAGAGCGGCACCGCTGCCCTGCGGCCAGCAGGTGGCAGCGTGGGGCTTTCAGCTGAGGACAGGGCTGGAGTCTGACTGGGCTCCAGGAATTGGCTGGGGATGGCTCTCAACGTTACATAAGGATTCCCTCCAGGGTTCCATTTCATAGCGGGGCTCCCTCGTATGATCAGAGAGTGTGTGTGTGTGAAACTGGCATCCCTCACATGAGATGAGGCTTTGTGGCCACCACCACCTCCTGCTGTGAATGCTGCCTGGTGAGAAGGGGTCTGAGCATCCCCTTGGCCGCCCTGCCTGTCGCACCTGAGCCCGTCCTGAAGTGTTTCCCAGGTCTGGAGGGTGCCCTGCAGTGTGATGTGCCGGCTGCGAGTGCGTCCAGGGTGTAGCCATCTGCCTGTGGCCTCCAGAGCTGACTCCAAGCTCTGGCTCACCCAGAACAGGGAGGGGCCGCCCTGAGTGACTCTGTCCACGTGGTCTCCCTGGTTAGGCCAGGACACTTCTTACTTATCGCCATACCCTGGCACCTGGCTTGATTCCTAGCACTTAAATGTAAGAGTTTTATAAACATATGGTGTTTAAGCTATATCTTCAGGGGGGCACCAGCCCTGTGAGCTAGAGGGTTTCTGGAGGAAGGGCTTCGTGGGGAGGTGGGCCTGGGGAAGGGCTTGAGGGGAGGGTGCCTGGGGCTGGGAAGGATGGTCTTGTGGGGCTGTGGCTGCCTTCAGGTCACACTCTGGGTCTTTGTGGCAGGAACTGGCAGCTGCGGAGCGTGCCAAGCGCCAGGCCCAGCAGGAGCGGGATGAGCTGGCTGATGAGATCGCCAACAGCAGCGGCAAAGGGTGAGCCGAGTGAGGGGGCAGAGTTGGGGGGACCAGGTGTGTCCCCAGGGTAGGCCCCTCACTTCTCCCGCCCACCCCGCAGAGCCCTGGCGTTAGAGGAGAAGCGGCGTCTGGAGGCCCGCATCGCCCAGCTGGAGGAGGAGCTGGAGGAGGAGCAGGGCAACACGGAGCTCATCAACGACCGGCTGAAGAAGGCCAACCTGCAGGTGGGTGCCAGGCCTTCTCCCACCCTGGGCTCTGGCTGGAGCCACCACGGCAGAGCTGGCCTTGGACCCAGCCGGCAGAAGCACAGGCTAAGTGCCAGCTGCTCCCCAGGTGCTTAGGGGAAAATGTCCAGGCACCTGGACATGAAAGGTCCCCCTCTGGCTTCTGTGTTGGGTGTTCAGAAGTTTCTAATCTTCCCTTTTCTGGGAGACCCAAGACTCTGGACCCCAAGGGTTTGGTGGGATCCTGCTGCCACCTTCCTCTGGCCCTGCTCATGCCTTCCAGCCAGGGCCCCAGCCCTCCCCAAGGTCACTGGCCCTTCTTCTGCAGATCGACCAGATCAACACCGACCTGAACCTGGAGCGCAGCCACGCCCAGAAGAACGAGAATGCTCGGCAGCAGCTGGAACGCCAGAACAAGGAGCTCAAGGTCAAGCTGCAGGAGATGGAGGGCACTGTCAAGTCCAAGTACAAGGCCTCCATCACCGCCCTCGAGGCCAAGATCGCACAGCTGGAGGAGCAGCTGGACAACGAGACCAAGTACGTGCCCCTGGCCCCGCCCAACCCCAGCTGTCCTGGAAAAAACTCTGGCCCCCCTGCAGTCCTGCCCAAATCTGGGCCACAACCAGCTCTCTGTCTCCTGAGCCTGGGGCTGTTTCCCTCCCTCCTGATGGGGCCCTCATCCCTTCCACAGGTTGGGTGGTTGGGGGAGCTTGTGGGGTTTGAACAGGATTCTCTGTTCCACCTCTAAAGCCAGGAGTTTTGGTGGCTGTGTCTGAGAGTGAATCAGAGCAGGAGGTACAGGGGGGTCCTGCCCACTGGGGCAGTTGTTCTATGGGCTCAGCAGGACTGAGACTTCCTTGGAGGGAATGGGGTTTACACTAGGCCCCCAAACCTCTTTTCCAGTTACATAGATGCTGTTTGAGGTATGTCGCTTCCCTTACCTGAGCCCGTTTCCTCATCTGTAAATGGGGCTATTTGCAGTGCCCGTCGTAAGAAGCCAGGCACACATAGGTGTCTAGCAAAGGCCTCCCTACGTGATCCCTAGATGCCAGTGAGCCCCGGGGAATGGGTGGTCCAGGTTAGGGCTTGTTGGCCGGACCCTCTGAAGGAGGGTGTTCCCTCTCAGCCACCTTGTCTGTCATACAGGGAGCGCCAGGCAGCCTGCAAACAGGTGCGTCGGACCGAGAAGAAGCTGAAGGATGTGCTGCTGCAGGTGGATGACGAGCGGAGGAATGCCGAGCAGTACAAGGACCAGGTGTGGGTGCTGGTGGGGCAGTGAGAAGGGCAGCGGGGCTGGGCAGCAGATGGGGTGACAGGCAGGGCAGTGGGGCTGGCTGGCTGCACGCCCAGAGCCCCTAACCGGGGCCACGGGCCACACGTCCATCTCCGCAGGCCGACAAGGCATCTACCCGCCTGAAGCAGCTCAAGCGGCAGCTGGAGGAGGCCG
Organism: Gorilla gorilla gorilla; assembly: GCF_029281585.2. NCBI lineage: Eukaryota > Metazoa > Chordata > Mammalia > Primates > Hominidae > Gorilla > Gorilla gorilla. Next base: position 34,281,520 of record NC_086018.1, on the reverse strand, counting down.
AAGAGGAGGCCCAGCGGGCCAACGCCTCCCGCCGGAAACTGCAGCGCGAGCTGGAGGACGCCACCGAGACGGCCGATGCCATGAACCGCGAAGTCAGCTCCCTAAAGAACAAGCTCAGGTGAGCCGCCCTGCCCACCCACCCCTTTGCCTCGGCACTTCTCTCAAAAGGTAGCTTGTTCCTCAACCAGAGCCCACAAGCAAGGCACGAATGTCACCAAGAAAGGACTGCACAAAGCCATCCCTGCCCCTTCTGGCTCCTTGCCTTTGAGGCTTTAGCTTAGTGTTTTGAACACACAGTAAACTCTAGGTAGTTTATTCCCAGCTGTCCTAAAAGTCTATTGTCTTTTGAATTGGAAGTTGCTTGAGGCCACCTGGCCCAGTCCTGGCACATGTTAGGTGCCTCAGTTAAATATCTGCAAAACGAATGTGAGCCTCATGAACAATGCCTACAGAGGTTAAAAACGCTCCTTTGCGTTTCTCAGGGAGTGTTAACACTCAAGAAGTAGTGAATGTTTGAAGCAGAGGATCTTATTCTCTGAGATTCTCATTTCTTATGTGTTTTTTATGGGTTTTTTGAGATTCTCATTTTGTGTTTTTTGAGATTCTCATTTCTTACGTGTTTTTTTCTTATGTGTTTATGTGGGTTTTTTTGTTTGTTTGTTTGTTTGTTTGTTTGAGACGGAGTTTCGCTCTTGTTGCCCAGACTGGAGTGCAATGGTGCAATCTCGGCTTACTACAACCTCTGCCTCCCGGGTTCAAGCGATTCTCCTCCCTCAGCCTCTGGAGTAGCTGGGATTACAGGCATGCACCACTATGCCCGGCTAATTTTTGTATTTTTAGTAGAGACGGGGTTTCACCATGTTGGTCAGGCTGGTCTCAAACTCCTGACCTCAGGTGATCCACCCACCTCGGCCTCCCAGAGAGCTGAGATTACAAGCATGAGCCACCGTGCCAGGCCTTCATGGGGCTCTTTTTTTAAGCATAAGTAGTCAGTATTGTATATGAATTTTCTGCTATGTGGTAGAAAGAGGGTGCCTGTCTTTGTACTCTGTGTGAACAGGCACACCTGTTTACCTGTCTTGGTTTCACTGGTTTTATAGGAGTTGCAACAGAGGATGGCATTTTACACTTACTTTTGTGCTTTTCCTGTTGTAATTGGTCCTGTTTGCCTGAGCTGTTTTTGTGCTACTGTTGTGTGTGAAGATGTCTGACACCTAAACATTTTGCGGGAAGCTTTGCCTGCTTTCCTGAGAGTGGTCCTGTCTAGCTCAGCTGTGGCTCCCAAGACTCCGCTTTGCTTCTTTCTGGTGGGAGCAGCCAGGCACCTGGTTTCCCTCTCGAATTCGCTTTGAGATGTGTGGGCTGTGCTGTGGCCGCCCCTGGCCTGGCCGGGCCGCTGACCCTCTGCCTCTACCTCTGCCCCCAGGCGCGGGGACCTGCCGTTTGTCGTGCCCCGCCGAATGGCCCGGAAAGGCGCCGGGGATGGCTCCGACGAAGAGGTGGATGGCAAAGCGGATGGGGCTGAGGCCAAACCTGCCGAATAAGCCTCTTCTCCTGCAGCCTGAGATGGATGGACAGACAGACACCACAGCCTCCCCTTCCCAGACCCCGCAGCACGCCTCTCCCCACCTTCTTGGGACTGCTGTGAACGTGCCTCCTCCTGCCCTCCGCCCCGTCCCCCCATCCCGTTTCCCTCCAGGTGTTGTTGAGGGCATTTGGCTTCCTCTGCTGCGTCCCCTTCCAGCTCCCTCCCCCGCTCAGAATCTGATACCAAAGAGACAGGGCCCGGGCCCAGGCAGAGAGCGACCAGCAGGCTCCTCAGCCCTCTCTTGCCAAAAAGCACAAGATGTTGAGGCGAGGAGGGCAGGCCCCTGGGGAGGGGCCAGAGTTTTCTATGAATCTATTTTTCTTCAGACTGAGGCCTTTTGGTAGTCGGACCCCCCGCAGTCGTCAGCCTCCCTGACCTCTGCCACCAGTGCCCCCACTCCTCCTCCTTTCTTTGCTGTTTGCAATCACACGTGGTGACCTCACACACCTCTGCCCCTTGGGCCTCCTACTCCCATGGCTCTGGGCGCTCCAGAAGGAGCAGGCCCTGGGCCTCCACCTCTGTGCAGGGCACAGAAGTCTGGGGTGGGGGGAGGAGTGGATTCCTCCCCACCCTGTCCCAGGCAGCGCCACTGTCCGCTGTCTCCCTCCTGATTCTAAAATGTCTCAAGTGCAATGCCCCCTCCCCTCCTTTACCGAGGACAGCCTGCCTCTGCCACAGCAAGGCTGTCGGGGTCAAGCTGGAAAGGCCAGCAGCCTTCCAGTGGCTTCTCCCAACACTCTTGGGGACCAAATATATTTAATGGTTAAGGGACTTGTCCCAAGTCTGACAGCCAGAGCGTTAGAGGGGCCAGCGGCCCTCCCAGGCGATCTTGTGTCTACTCTAGGACTGGGCCCGAGGGTAGTTTACCTGCACCGTTGACTCAGTATAGTTTAAAAATCTGCCACCTGCACAGGTATTTTTGAAAGCAAAATAAGGTTTTCTTTTTTCCCCTTTCTTGTAATAAATGATAAAATTCCGAGTCTTTCTCACTGCCTTTGTTTAGAAGAGAGTAGCTCGTCCTCACTGGTCTACACTGGTTGCCGAATTTACTTGTATTCCTAACTGTTTTGTATATGCTGCATTGAGACTTACGGCAAGAAGGCATTTTTTTTTTTTTTAAAGGAAACAAACTCTCAAATCATGAAGCGATATAAAAGCTGCATATGCCTACAAAGCTCTGAATTCAGGTCCCAGTTGCTGTCACAAAGGAGTGAGTGAAACTCCCACCCTACCCCCTTTTTTATATAATAAAAGTGCCTTAGCATGTGTTGCAGCTGTCACCACTACAGTAAGCTGGTTTACAGATGTTTTCCACTGAGCATCACAATAAAGAGAACCATGTGCTACGAGCCGTGTCTGTAGCATTTGTCTGTGGCCAGGGGGCCCTGGACAGGACTAGGCCTGGCTTCTGCAGCCAATGCCGGCTCTGCATCGTCGGGAACCAGATTGGCTGAGGCGTAGGCTGGGCTAGCTGTGGGCGGTTGTGCAGAAAAGCTAAGATGGAAAAGGTGGGCTAGGCCAGATCCAAGGAGGCTAAGAGCGTCTTAGAAACCTTGGTTCAAGGCCGGGCACGGTGGCTCACGCCTGTAATCCCAGCACTTTGGGAGGCTGAGGCAGGGGGATCACCTGAGGTCAGGAGTTCAAGACCAGCCTGGCCAACATCTCTACTAAAAATACAAAAAAAATTAGCCGGGCGTGGTGGTGTGTGCCTGTAATCCCAGCTACTCAGGAGGCTGAGGCAGGAGAATCGCTTGAACCCGGGAGGCAGAGGTTGCAGTGAGCTAAGATTGAGCCACTGCACTCCAGCCTGGGTGAGAGTGAGACTCTGTCTCAAAATAAATAAATAAAAAAATTTTAAAAAGTGGACACTATCTGGGTCAGCTTAAGAAGGTGACCGATTTTTGGCAAAACAGCTGCATGCACATTCCCTGGCCCTTAGCTTCCTATGTGCCACCCTGCCCTGTCACCCTGGGCAAGTCACTCCCTTCCCGGCTAGCTTCCTTGTCTGTTAAGTAAAGTACACTGGATCTTTGCTGCTGGATGGTGGTCCTTGCACCAGGAGCGTTGGCTCCACGTGAGAACTGCTTAGAAACTATTTCAGACCCCGCCCCCAACCCTCTGAATCCAACTCCACTTTAGCAAGACAAGATCTACAAACGATCTTCATGGCATTTTGTCAGAATCTTTTTTTTTTTTTTTTCCCTGAGATGGAGTCTCACTCTGTCACCCAGGCTGGAATGCAGTGGTGCAATCTCAGCTCACTGCAACCTCCGCCTCCCAGGTTCAAGCTATTCTTCTGTCTCAGCCTCCCGAATAGCTGGGATTACAGGTGCCCGCCACCATGCCTGACTAATTTTTTTGTATTTTTAGTAGAGACAGGGTTTCACCATGTTGGTCAGGCTGATCTGAAACTCCTGACCTCCGAAGTGTTGGGATTACAGGCGTGAGCCACCACACCTGGATTTTTTTTTTTGAGACAGAGTCCCTGTCACCCAGGCTGGAGAGCAGTGGAGCAATCTTGACTCACTGCAACCTGTGCCTCCCAGGTTCAAGTGATTCTTGTGCCTCAGCCTTCTGAGTAGCTGAGACTACCGGCGTGCACTACCACACCTGGCTAATTTTTGTATTTTTAGTTGAGATGGGGTTTTGCCATGTTGGCTAGGGTGGTCTCGAACTCCTGACCTCAGGAGATCCACCTGCCTCGGCTTCCCAAAATGCTGGGATTACAGGCATGAGCCACCACACCTGGCCATTTCACGCCATTTGAACCTTAGTTTTCTCCTCTGGGAAGCCAAATTAATGTTTTTATCACAGGGCCGTCGTTGAAGCATGTATGACTATGTGTGTGAAAATGTTCTGCAAACCAAAAAGGGCTCAGGTGCTATAATTTTTTTTCTGCAAAGGTTGGGCTTTGAAAGGACTTTAATTAAAGATTTTAACTGTAAAATATTCGTAACCTAAAATTGCCTTTTTAACCATTTTTAGGTGAACAGTTTCGTGGAATTACGTTCACGTTGTTGCACAACCACCATCATCCACAGAACTCTTCTCTTGCAAAACTGACACTTTGTACCCAGTAAACATGAACTCCTCATTCTCCCTCCCCCAGCCCTTGACAACCACCACTCTGCTCCTTATCTTTATAAATTCGACCACCGTAAGAACCTCACATGAACGGAATCATACAGCATGTGTCCTTTTGTGACGGGCTTATCTCACTTAGCAGAATGTCCGTAAGGTTCATCCTTGTTACAGCATGGGTCAGAATTTCCTTCCTCTTTTAAATAATATTCCCTGTGGGTACACGTACCATTTTGCTTATCCGTTCATCTGTCAAAGGACACCTGGGTTGCCTCCACCATTTGGCTATGGTGAACGATGCTGCTATGAGCATGACTGTACAAATATCTGGTCAGGTCCCTGTTTTCATGCTGTTGGGTATATTCCCAGAAGTGGAATTGAGGGATCCTATGGTAATTCTATGTTTAAGTTTTCAAAGAACCGCCATATAGTTTTCCACAGCAGCTAAGTGCTATTTATTTATTTATTTATTTATTTATTTATTTATTTATTTAGAGACAGAGTCTCCCTCTGTCACCCAGGCTGGAGTGCAGTGGCGCGCTCTGCAACCTCTGCCGCCCGGGTTCAAACGATTCTCCTGCCTCAGCCTCCCAAGTAGCTAGGACTACAGGTGCCTGCCACCACACCCGGCTAATTTCTGTATTTTTAGTAGAGACAGGGTTTCAATTCACCATGTTGGCCAGGCTGGTCTCGAACTCCTGACCTCAGGTCCTCAGGTGATCCTCCCACCTCGGCCTCCCAAAGAGCTGGGATTACAGGCGTGAGCCACCACGCCCAGCTAAGTTGCTATCATTTTTAAGGTCATGCTTTGGCACCGCAATGACTCCAGACAAGAGTCTCCTTTGTCTCTTGGCTGCTGGAGGGAAGGGGATAGAGGTTGGCAGTGCCCCTTGGTGCACGTTCCAGAGATCCTGGTGCTGTGGGTGCTCACAGCACCCTCCCTACCCTCCACTCCTCATTTCTCCTGTTTGGGATCCACTGAGCTAGATGCTTCTCCCTCTCCCTGGGCTAAAGCTTATTTGCAGCACCCTCAGTACCTATTAGCAGAGAGGCATTCAAGCTGAAATCCTGCATCTATATCAATTACTCAATTACCTATTTCAAATTTGAATCCAAAAACTACTCTGTTAACTCTGTGAATGAGTCCAGTTCTCTTAAATGTTATATGTGCATCAAAATGAAACACACATTTGTCTTGACTTCAGCAGGAAAATATGAGCTTGATTGTGTTTGTCATTTTTATACCTACTTCTGAACCTTCCTGAAGCTGACACCTGTTACTCAGGGCCCAATTTTTCCATACGAGGAAAGACAAAAAGGATTGTCCATGAGACACTGCTAGTGGCCGGGCTGTGAGTGGCTGGGACCAGTGGCTGCTCCCTCAGCCTCCTATGGGGTCCCCAGGGGCTGTGGGCATGAAACACAGTTCCCTTCCCCTGCACTTTGCAGTCCTAGGCTTGTTTGCCTCCGCTAGCCACTGATGCCTTCAGAAGCCCCCATTGTCAAATGCCCAGCTTGAAGCTCGCCACCTCCTTCCAGGGTGCCTTGAAAAAGAGCAGAACAGGGCGCTGGGGTCCCTGTCATGGTGCACACAGACAATGACATCGGGCATGACCTGGCCAAGCACACCTCTCCATTGGCCGGGCAGGGCGGGGTGGGGGTGGTGGCTGTGAGGAGGGCTGTCCACACTTCCAGCTTCCACTAGGTGGTGCTGGCGATGTCACCGTACATCTTCCAAAGCAATTTCAGGGTTCATTTCCCCCTTCGAGTTGGGTTTGCCTTCTTGGTGGCCGAAATTGCGTATGGACCCAAGATTTTGGCCCAAGCCCCCTCCTCTGGAGCTGCAGACATCCTGGGTGAATTTTCCTGCGGTGTCGGTGAAACTGAGCCCTATTCTTAGTCACTAGATCCTCGGAATCTCCAAATGGATGGTCTCTGCTCACGTCCCACGTCCCTGGAGTTAAGAGACACCTGATTCTCACCTGGATTTGAGTCTGCCGTCCCCATTCTGGTTGCTCCACTATGAGATTACGTTCAGGGAATCTGTCGTCAACCTAAAATAACAACAGAAAGGGAGTCTCTGAAGATAACAAGTTTATTCTGGAATGAGCAGAAGGATTTGTAAATCCGGGAATACATGATGTGCCACGATACTCCATGGTGGGACCGCAGGCCAACTCAGGGAGACAAAGGAAAGCAGAGGTGGTTTTGTTTTTTTTCTCCCCCCCAAGACGGAGTCTCGCTTTGTAGCCAGGCTGGAGTGCGGTGGCGCGATCTCGGCTCACTGCAACTTCCGCCTCCCGGGTTCCAGCAATTCTCCTGCCTCAGCCTCCCAAGTAGCTGGAAATACAGGCATGTGCCACCATGCCCGGCTAATTTTGTACTTTTAGTAGAGATGGGGTTTCTCCATGTTGGGCAGGCTGGTCTCGAACTCCTGACCTCAGGTGATCCATCCGCCTCAGCCTCCCAAAGTGCTGGGATTACAGGCGTGAGCCACCACGCCCAGCTGAAAGCAGAGGTTTTTAAAGACAAAATGGGGAGAATTATGTAAGTTATTTTAAATAATGATCCCTAGGTACAAGAATTAATAACAAGGGTCACCTTAGCTCAAAGTTAAACAGACAGTTGTTGGGCAGATGTCCTCGTAGAGGTGGCCTTTGTGCAGGGCTGTGATTCATTCTGCATGGTTGTGGTTTGGTGGGATCTCTTACAATAGTTCCTGTTATCCAGGAAACTGTGTGTGAGGCCCCCACTTCTTTTCTTTTTTTTTCTTTGAGACAAAGTCTCACTCTGTCTCCAGGCTGGGGTGCAGTGGTGTAATCATGGCTCACGGCAACCTCTGCCTCCCGGGTTCAAGCAATTCTCCTGCCTCAGCCTCCCGAGTAGCTGGGACTACAGGCACCCGCCACCATGCCCAGCTAATTTTTGTATTTTTAGTAGAGACGGGGTTTCACCATATTGGCCAGGCCGGTCTCGAACTCCTGACCTTGTGCTCTGTCCGCCTTGGCCTCCCAAAGTGCTGGGATTACAGGCCTCCCAAAGGTGGGATTACAGGCCTCCCAAAGGTGGGATTACAGGGGGAAGCGCTCAGCTTCCCCCTTCCATATCATTTAAAGGGACTACACTCTTCCCTTCCCAGCACTTCCATATCAGAGGCAGGCTTATTTCTCACTGGCATATGCTTACATTGCTCCATAACCTTCAAGGAAAGTGACACCAGAACCTAACTTGCTATTGAGGTTAGCAGTTACTAACTACTATAAACTGACTTCTGTCCTCTTAAATTAAAAAAATAAAGTAATAAGTGAGTGCAGCAGATGGTTAAGACCAATCAATTAGTACAGAGGGCTCTACTTACCCCTTCCCAATCAATCAATCAATTAGTAGAGACGGCTCCACTTACCCAAATTAAGAGCAATTAGTCCCAATTTTAGCTTTTACTTTTTTCTTTTTTTTTTTTGAGACAGAGTCTCCCTCTGTCACCCAGGCTGGAGTGCAGTGGCGTGATCTTGGCTCACTGCAACCTCCACCTCCCTGGCTCAAGCGATTCTCCTGCCTCAGCCTCCCGAGTAACTGGGATTACAGGCACATGCCACCGTGCCCAGCTAATTTTTGTACTTTTAGTAGAGACGGGGTTTCACCATGTTGCCCAGGCTGGTCTTGAACTCCTGACCTCAGGTGATCCACCCGCCTCAGCCTCCCAAAGTGCTGGGATTACAGGTGTGAGCCACCACGCCCGGCCCTAGCTTTTTCTTTAGGGAGTAAATAAATATATTTAAATAATTTTCTTATGCTGGGACATGAAATAGTGAGAGTGCATGCTCTGGAGATAAGAAGCCTGAGTTTGAATTCCGGGTGTCACTAGTTAGGTGCTGTCACTAGCTTAACTTCTCTGAGCTTCAGTTTCCTCATCTGAAGCATGCAGGTGATAATAGTATCTTTCTAACAGTTGTTGTGAGAACTAAAAATAAGTTAATGCCTGCAAAGCATTTAGAAGGTTCCTGGTGCAAAGCAGATGGTCAATAAATATAAGCTATTGCATTTTTATTTTTCTCCATTTTGAAATTTAGACATCACTATTTATTTGCTTCCTATTAGGATAGAATTTTTTTATTACTATTTTTATTATTAATATTTTTATTCATTACTTATTATTTATTTATTATTATTAAGTTATCTTTACACTTCTAACTCCCCTCCCCACCTTCTTCTAATATTATATTGCTAGTTTTATAATCCCCATTAGAAACTTTGTCTCTGTAAACAATTTACTTGCAATGTTTTTCTTACGCCCTCACTATGGCCAGTGTTTCTTGACTCCCCATTTTATAAAATGAGGATATTAATCTTCCTTCCTTTTCAGTGCCTCCCTTCCCAAGCACTACCATTGTACTTTAATTTTGGTACCGATTGGCAACAAGTTTATTTGGTTCTCATATTTAAATGTTCTGTTTTGTGCTCTGAGTTAAAAATCAAACAAGCGTGTTTACACATTTTTGTGATGTTTTAAATACTGTTTACTATAGAGTTGAGTTGTACAATATGGCTGCACATGATTTGTGGCACAGCTTTAGTTTTTCCTGATGTTTCTAATTGCCTTTGTTTTTCCCCCCTTGCACTGTTTGCCTTCATGATTTCCTCAGCTTCCCTCAAATTGTGAATCATATGAGGTATTCTGTGAAGTCCCCACAGAACCCTTCCCTTCTTATTCCATCCTGGACTGGTTGTTCTGTAGGCCTGCTGCATGCTCCGCCATGATCCTTGGATTCCCTTCTCACTGGGTTGAGTTTCTTGTTTCCTGGATCCCATGTCTTTTTCTCTCTTGGTTATCCCCACCCACTCACCATGGGTGCACACACGTGCACACACACGCATGTCCTTCCCACTCCCTCTGCAGCTCTTTCTCAAGTAGCTTTCCAGGAAATCATGATGTATGGTAACATTTCAATTCTGCTTAGCTCCATTTCTCCTGTCATCTTTCTGGTTTATTTTCTGGAAGCTTTTCTAGACTTTTTCAACCCTCTCTTGAGTTGTTTATTTTGTCAATAGTTTAATTCCCAAGAATTTTTTTTTGTTCTATTGTTTCCCCTCCTTTTCAGTACGTCTTGTTCTCAAGCATACAATTTTATTTTATTTTGAAACAGAGTTTCACTCTTGTTGCCCAGGCTGGAGTGCAATGGCACGATCTCAGGTCACCGTAACCTCCGCCTCCCAGGTTCAAGCGATTCTCCTGTCTCAGCCTCCCGAGTAGCTGGGATTACAGGCATGCGCCACCATGCCCAGCTAATTTTGTATTTTTAGTAGAGACAGGGGTTTCTCCATGTTGGTAAGGCTGGTCTCAAACTCCCGACTTCGGGTGATCTGCCTGCCTCGGCCTCCCAAAGTGCTGGGATTACAGGTGTGAGTCACTGCACCCGGCCAGCGTGAGTTTAAATCTCTCCAAGGACATGAGTTTGATTTTTTCAAAATTATTGTCCATTTTCAAAATTATTCATTTCTTCTGGGCTTATTTTGCATTTGTTAGTCTTGGTCTCTTTTCCTTATTTTGTCTTTCTCATATATCTGATCGTAGATCCATTCCTATGTAGGAGGAAGACAAGTCCACTGGCAGGCTTACCTGTGGGGTGATTGGATGGGAACCCCCTAAAGTGTCAGAATACAAGGATATTATTTCTGGGGCTTTTTGATTGAGTCATGAACTCTCTGATTTTTTCATTGGTGTAGACTCGAGGCTGCCTTGAATCCTATATGGGTCATGGGGCTGGTGAACTTCTCCTCTCTCTGAGGCTCTGCCTAGCAGGCGATTCTTGGCTGGATGTCCTCTCCGTATTGCTGTGGATCGCAGCTGCCTTCACCCATGTCTATTCGGTTGTCATTTCTTCAGTCAGTTCTGTCTTCCAAATAGCTGTTGAAATCTCTGATCTCCTGTTGGTCTCATTCAAGTTTTTTATTGTCAGCAGAGAGGGTACCGAGGCAATGTGTGAGTTCTGGAATCCATATGACTGGGTCGGAACCGAGTCTTTAGCCATCAGTAGATTTCTGACCTTGGCCAAGTCATTGAACATCTGTTTCAGTTTCCTTATCTGTTAATGGTGGTACAAATGATACACACTTCAGAGGTTCTTGAAAGAGTACGGTGAGTTTTTTCTAACATCTTAGAGCAGTTAGTGGTGCAAAGTAAAGTCCACACATGTTCGCCACTATTAGCATTAGTTGCTGTATTAGTCCATTCTCACACTACTGAAAAGAAATACCTGAGACTGGGTAATTTATAAAGAAAAGGGGCTTAATTGGCTCACAGTTCTGCGGGCTGTACAGGAAGCATGGTGGTATCAGCTTCTGGGGAGGCCTCAGGGAACTTCCAATCATGGCAGAAGGTGAAGGGAACTCACTATCAAGAGAATAGCACCAAAGGGGAAATCCACTCCCATAACCCAGTTGCCTTCCAGCAGGCATCACCATCAACGCTGGGGATTACAGTTTGATGTGAGATTTGGGCAGGGACCCAGCCCCAAACCATGTCAGCTGCTATTATACCTATAAGTGCCTTGACTGTGATTTTAGTCTGGTCTCAGAAGGGGTGGTTGAAAAATGCTCTTTTGTCTTCTTAAAGTAATGCCTAAACATGATCAACTTTCGCTCTTTCCCTCATCTCTGCAGGCAGGATAATCACAAGCTGAACTTGAAAAACTTTTCTCCGTGTAAAGATCTGTTTTTCTTTTTAAAGAGAAAGACTACTGAGAATTCTTAAGACTGAAGGAATGAACACCCTCCTGTAAAGCTGGTGTGAGTGTAAATTGATACAATTTATTTGCATAACAATGTGGTTCTAGGTATGGAAACATTTTTAGATGTTAATACCCTCTGACCTAGTCATTCTAGTTCTAGAAATAGCTTAAGATAGGGTGAGATCGGCTGGACGTGGTGGCTCACGCCTGTAATCCCAGCACTTTGGGAGGCTGAGGCAGGCGGATCATGAGGTCATGAGATCGAGACCATCCTGGCTAACACGGTGAAACCCTGTCTCTACTAAAAATACAAAAAACAAAACAAAACAAAACAAAAAAGCAGGGGCCTGTAGTCCCAGCTACTCAGGAGGCTGAGGCAGGAGAATGGGGTGAACTCCGGAGGCGGAGCTTGCAGTGAGCCGAGATTGTGCTACTGCACTCCAGCCTGGGAGACAGAGCAAGACTCCGTCTCAAAAAAAAAAAAAAAAAAAAGAAGAAGAAGTTAGAGGGGAGATCTGGCAAGATGGCTGAATAGGAAGAGCTCCAGACTGCAGCTCCCAGCAAGACCAACACAGAAGGCGGGTGATTTCTGCATTTCCAATGGAGGTACCCAGTTCATCTCATTGGGACTGGTTAGGCAGTGGGTACAGCCCACGGAGGGCGAGCAGAATCAGGGTGGGGTGTTGCCTCACCCAGGAAGTGCAAGGAGCCGGGGGCCTCCCTCCCCGAGCCAAGGGAAACCATGAGGGACTGTGCTATCCAGTCCAGATACTATGCATTTCCCACAGTTTTTGCAATCCACAGACCAGGAGATTCCCTCATGTGCCTACACCACCAGGGCCCTGGGTTTCAAGCACAAAACTGGGTGGCTGTTTGGGAAAGACACTGAGCTAGCTGCAGGAATTTTTTTTTGTACCCCAGTGGCGCCTGGAACCCCAGCAAGACAGAACCGTTCACTCCCCTGGAAAGAGGGCTGAGGCCAGGGAGCCAAGTTGTCTTGCTCAGCAGGTCCCACTCCCACGGAGCCCAGCAAGCTAAGAACCACTGGCTTGAAATTCTCGCTCCAGCACAGCAGCCTGAAGTTGACCTGGGCCACTAGAGCTTGGTAGAGAGAGGGGCATCCGCCATTACTGAGGCTTGAGTAGGTAGCTTTTCCCCGACAGTGCTAAGGAGGGTGGGGAGTTCGGACTAGGCGGAACTCACCACAGCACAGCAAAGCGGCTGTGGCCAGACTGCCTCTCTAGATTCCTCCTCACCGGCAGGGCATCTCTGAAAGAAAGGCAGCAGCCCCAGTCAGGGGCTTATAGATAAAACTCCCATCTCCCCGGACAGAGAGGGCACCTAGGGGAAGGGGCAGCTGTGGGCGCAATTTCAGTGGACTTAAACGTTCCTGCCTGCTGGCTCTGAAGAGAGCAGTGCACCTCCCAGCACAGTGCTCAAGCACTACTAAGGGACAGACTGCCTCCTCAAGTGGGTCCCTGACTCCCGTGCCTCCTGAGGGAGACACCTCATACAGGAGAGCTCTGGCTGATATCAGGTCAGTGCCCCTCTGGAACGAAGCTTCCAGAGGAAGGAGCAGGCAGCTATCTTTGCTGTTCTGTAGCCTCTGCTGGTGATACCCAGGCAAAAAAGGTCTGGAGTGAACCTCCAGCAAACTGCAGCAGACCTGCAGCAGAGGGGCCTGATTATTAGATGAAAAACTAACAAACAGAAAGCAATAACATCAAGATCAACTAAAAGGACCTCCCCTCCCCCAAAAGCCCATCCGAAGGTCATCATCCTCAAAGATCAAAGATAAATTCATGAAGATAAGGAAAAACCAGCACAAAAACGCTGAAAATTCCAAAGACCAGAATGCCTCTTCTCCTCCAAATGATCGCAACTCCTCTCCAGCAAGGGCACAAAACTGGATGGAGAATTAATTTGACGAATTGACAGAAGTAGGCTTCAGAAGGTGGGTAATGAGAAACTCCTCTGAGCTAAAGGAGCATGTTGTAACCCAATGCAAGGAAGCTAAGAACCTTGATGAAAGATTACAGGAGCTGCTAACTAGAATAACCAGTTTAGAGAAGAACGTAAATGACCTGATGGAGCCGAAAAACACAACATGAGAACTTTGTGAAGGATACACAACTATCAATAGCCGAATCGATCAAGCGGAATATCAAAGATTGAAGATCAACTTACTGAAACAATGTGTGAAGCAAAATTAGAGAAAAAAGAATGACAATGGAACAAATAAAGCCTCCAAGAAATATGGGACTATGTGAAAAGATTAAACCTACAATTGATTGGTGTATCTGAAAGTGATGGGGAGAACGGAAACAAGCTGGAAAACACACTTTAGGATATTATCCAGGAGAACTTCCCCAACCAGCAAGCCAGGCCAACATTCAAATTCAGGAAATACAGAGAACACCACTAAGATACTCTTCAAGAAGAGCAACCCCAAGACACAGAATCATCAGATTCTCCAAGGTTGAAACGAAGGAAAAAATGTTAAGGGCAGCCAGAGAGAAAGATCACGTTACCTACAAAGGGAAGCCCATCAGACTAACAGTGGATCTCTCTGCAGAAACCCTATAAGCTGGAAGAGAGTGGGGACAAATATTCAACATTCTTGAAGAAAAGAATTTTCAACCCAGAATTTCATATCCAGCCAAACTAAGCTTCATAAGCAAAGGAGAAATAAAATCCTTTCCAGACAAGCAAATGCTGAGGGATTTTGTCACCCCCAGGCCGGCCTTACATGAGCTCCTGAAGGAAGCACTAAATATGGAAAGGAAAAACCAGTACCAGACACTGCAAAAACACACCAAAATATAAAGACCAATGATACCATGAAGAAACTGCATCAACTAATGTGCAAAATAATCAGCTAGCATCATGATGACAGGATCAAATTCACACATAACAATATGAACCTTAAATGTAAATGGGCTAAATGCTCCAATTAAAACACACAGACTGGCAAATTGGATAAAGTCAAGACCCGTTGATGTACTGTATTCAGGAGACCCATCTCATGTGCAAAGACACACATAGGCTGAAAATAAAGGGATGGAGGAACATTTACCAAGCAAATGGAAAGCAAAACAAACAAACAAACAAACAAAAAAGCAGGGGTTGCAATCCTAGCCTCTGATAAAACAGACTTTAAACCAACAAAGATCAAAAAAGATCTTTTAAACCAACAAACATCAGCGCAACAAGAAGAGCTAACTATCCTAAATATATATGCACCCAATACGGGAGCACGCAGATTCATAAAACAAGTTCTTAGAGACCTACAAAGAGACTTAGACTCCCACACAATAGCAGTGGGAGACTTTAACACCCCACTGTCAATATTAGACAGATCAACGAGACAGAAAATTAACAAGGATGTTCAGGACTTGAACTCAGCCCTGGACTGAGTGGACCTAACAGACATCTACAGAACTCTCCGTCCCAAATCAACAGAATATACGTTCTTCTCGGCACCGTATAACACTTATTCTAAAGTCGACCACATAATTGGAAGTAAAACACTCCTCAGCAAATGCAAAAGAATGGAAATCATAACAAACAGTCTCTCAGACCACAGTGCAATCAAATTAGAACTCAGGATTAAGAAACTCACTAAAAACCGCACAACTACATGGAAACTGAACAACGTGTTCCTGAGTGATTACTGGGTAAATAACAAAATTAGGCAGAAATCAAGAAGTTCTTTGAAACCAATGAGAACAAAGAGACAATGTAGCAGAACCCCTGGGACACAGCTAAAGCAGTGGATAAAGGCCTCCATGTCTCCTCCCTGGAGACAAAGATTCTGAGGACGCTCCTTGAAGGCACCTCAGAAGGTCTCATTGCCCATATGGATGGCCCATTCAAAAACTTCTTGTATCAGCGTTTCCTCCTTCCCTCCTGGATCCTCAGTTCTGCTCCTAGAATCACTTCCTAGAAACCCTCTGCACCAGAACGTTGCCTCTGGCTCTTCCTTCACAGGACCCCAGGCCGCAACAGGCTACTTTAGGCAGCATCATGGCCTACATCTTTGTGTTAAGAGTAATGGGAAGCCATTGAATGGTCAGAAGCGGGTGCTCGATCAAATCTATGTTCTTAGGTGGGCACGGTGGCTCGTGTCTGTAATTGCAGCCCATTGGAATGCCAAGGCGAACAGATCACCTGAGCTCAGGAGTTTGAGACCAGCCTGGGCAATGTGGCACACACGGATGGTCCCAGCTACTCAGGGGGTCAAGGTGGAAGGATAGTTTGAGGCCGGGAGGTCCAAGATGCAGTGAGCCATGCTCATGCCACGGGACGCCAGCCTTACAACAGAGTGAGACCAAACAAACAAACAAAAAACCCCCAAAAACCCAAAACGTGATCTTGTTAAAGCCCAACCTGGCGCAGTGTGGAGAATGATCCAGGATATGGGCAGGGACGGGTGGTTGCACATGGAAGACCATTCTGGAAGTCCTTGCAGGAGTCTGGGCAAAACGTGAGGACAGACTGGATGGGGGTGTATGCTGTCTGGATGTCCCTCTTTGCCCCTCTATTACTCGATAATCCTCTCCCAATCTGCACACAGGCCCCTCTGACACTAGTCAGCCTCGAGCGTCCTGTGTCAATCCCCGGCTCTGACTCGCAGATGGAAACCACACCTGTGCTCAGCCAGAGCCAGACATGTACAAGCTTTCTGTGGGTGCCCCAGTGGGGTTGGTGGGGTTTTGAGGTCTCAGGGAAATGACCAGCTGGGAAAGTGAGAGTCCAGTGAGCAAGCAGGAGGGGCCATGGAAGCCTCGTTTCCCGAGACCCTGGAAGAAGGATCATGAGGAAGGGAAGTCAGGCACCCAGAGCCCAGGGGAGCCTCCATTGGCACCACAAAGGCACAGCCATCAGTCAGTGTTGATTGGACCCAAGTCTCCAGGACACAAGATGGGGAGAGCTGGGTGGACCTGAGATATCACATTGTCCAGGTACCCTTCTACAGCTGATGAGGAAACTGAGGCTCAGAGAGGCGAGGTCTCGTGACCACAAGCGGGGTTGAACTCCTGGACGCACCTCAAGGTTCCTTGACCTGTTCCTGGCATCTCCTTTCATTTTTCCTTTCTTCCCAAATTAACCTCTTTCCAACACAGCATTTCAAGTTCCCCTGGAACTTCATCGGTCCATCAGTGTCCCCTAGTCTGGAAGAGCACTGGCCACTTGCCAAGGCCCCCACCACTCTGCTGCCATCACAACCACCATCACCACCATTACAAGAAAAACTTGAGACTGATGGCCCCCAAAGCTTGGAAGGAGCTGAGAGATCAAAGAATGACTCGAACAAGTCCAGCTTGATGAGTAGGTGAGTTTATTGGGACTTACACACAGGTCAATCCTGGGCAGTGGCAGGACAGCTCTAGA
Source organism: Gorilla gorilla gorilla (assembly GCF_029281585.2). Classification (NCBI taxonomy): domain Eukaryota; kingdom Metazoa; phylum Chordata; class Mammalia; order Primates; family Hominidae; genus Gorilla; species Gorilla gorilla. Next base: position 34,264,729 of record NC_086018.1, on the reverse strand, counting down.
GATCTGTGCTTCCTCCCAATGCTAAACTGCTTTCATGCTAATTTTCTGAGTGAGTGTTTACTTACCGGGTAAGAGCGATGGGACTGTTTTCATTGGTTGGTTCTCAGATACTCTCTGGGAAGTTTGGGTTCTCAGGGACACCTGCTCCTCAGCTGGGGACCATGGCCATGGCCCACCACCTGCCCTTCAGTGTTCAAGCAGGGGACATGCACCCTTTAGTAACCTGGAGGGGACCCATCACATGACAACCACCCCAACCACCATCATCAGGAAGCCGCTGCCTGACTGAGATATGCCCCCAGGAGGACAAGGGAGAGTGGATGCTGGAAAGACAGGGCAGGGGACCATCACCAGGGAAAGACTTCATTCTTCGGAGGACATTGAACCTGGGGCTGGGTCTGTAGTGGAGCCGCTGTTTCTTCTCCTGTATCCAACTGTTCTAACTCTTTGGCTTTCTCCATTTTCAGCTCTTTCTTTTCCTGGCCTTCTCATTGCTGGTTCCTGCAAGCCTCCTCTCTATTCTTCCGTCAATATATTCTTTTTTTTTTTTTTTGAGATGGAGTCTCGCTCTGTCACCCAGGCTGGAGTGCAGTGGCGATATCTCGGCTCACTGCAAGCTCCGCCTCCCTGGTTCACGCCATTCTCCTGCCTCAGCCGCCCAGTTAGCTGGAACTACAGGCGCCCGCCACCATGCCCGGCTAATTTTTTGTATTTTTAGTAGAGACGGGGTTTCACCGTGTTAGCCAGGATGGTCTTGATCTCCTGACCTCATGATCCGCCTGCCTTGGCCTCCCAAAGTGCTGGGATTACAGGCGTGAGCCACCGCACCCGGCCCCCCAATATATTCTTTAGTCTAAAGTAAACTGCTTCTTCCCATTCCCCACACTCTCCAGTTCCCATTTTTCCCTTATTGCAGGCTCCAATGTTCCTGCCTTCTCCTTGCTGCACTGCCATCTGCATTAACCCCTCCCCTGCTGTGCTCAGCTACAGAAATGCCAAAGTCCCTAACAGTTCCATAAACTTTACCTCACCCTCTTTATCCCCCTAATAAAATGTTTGCATTTGGGTCAAAAGCGATGGCTCACGCCTGTAATCCCAGCACTTTGGGAGGCCAAGGTGGGCAGATCAAGAGGTCAGGAGATCGAGACCATCCTGGCCAACATGGTGAAAACCCATCTCTATTAAAAATACAAAAATTAGCTGGGCATGGTGGTAGGTGCCTGTAGTCCCAGCTACTTGGGAGGCCAAGGCAGGAGAATCGCTTGAACACGGGAGGCAGAGCTTGCAGTGAGCTGAGATCGCACCATTGCACTCCAACTTGGCGACAGAGCAAGACTCTGTCTCAGAAAAAAAAAAAAGTTTGCATTTTGTCCTGGCCCGTGCCAGGCATATCTCTCCTGGTGGCTGCCCTGCCCTGTGGTCACAGTTCTTGGCCCGCCTGCAGAATCTTATAATTATTGTTGAGAATGTTTAGCTTCTCCTCCAGCTCCTGAGCCACCTTCTTCAGCTCCTCAGCTGTCTCTGACTTTGCCCCCTCATGTAAGTGCTTTGATTCGTACACGAGGTAGACTACATCCAGCACAAGAAAGAAGCTTACAGGGGCCACATCCGTGAGCTTGACTCCTCTGCTTATTTCCAGGATGCGGGGTTCATTAACTCTCTCCACCTGTTCACCGCTTTCAGCTGAGATTGGCTCAGTGACCCGGGGGCGTGAGGCTGAGGCATGCGGTACTGACTGAAGATTGGCTCTGGCTCGTCTGAGGGCACGGATGTCCTTCCCAATGCCTCGTGTGAGTTGGTAAGTATTGCCAGCTAAGGAAAGAAAGTTGGATATGTTCTCACCCAAAAACTCCTTCACCTCCTTCAATTTGTCAAGGCTTTTGATGACCAGGTAGTGGGCTTGGGCTTGTGTCCACCACTTCTTTCCGTAGTCCATGGCACTGCTGGTAATCCCGGTCAAAGCGGCTGTGATTCCCAACTCCATCCCAGGTTCCAAGAGTACAAGGCTGCCTCCCTCTGTGAAGGGTGCCAGACCCATGCCGACGAGGGTCAGGATGCCAGAGGAAATGCTGAGAGAGCCAGACACCACATTGGCGATGGTGGTGCCTTTGTGGACCTTCTGAACCCCATCTGCAAGGGCACGGAGCCTTCTTATGTTATCCTCAAGCTCACTTTTCAACCGAGGAAACACTTTCAGAAACCAGCTTCTGTACTGCTGGCCTTTATCGTGCCAGTTTTTGTCTTTCATGATCATTTGTCTTGCAAGGTTGTCCAGAGCTTTACGGAGCTCATCTGCCTCATTGCTGCACAAGGAAAGGTTAAAGGATTAAGAAATGCAGTTTTGGCTCGGTGCGGTGGCTCACACCTGTAATCCCAGCACTTTGGGAGGCCAAGGCGGGTGGATCACAAGGTCAGGAGATTGAGACCATCCTGACTAACACGGTGAAACCCTGTCTCTACCAAAAATTCAAAAAATTAGCCGGGCATGGTGGTGGGCGCCTGTAGTCCCAGCTACTCAGGAGGCTGAGGCAGGAGAATTTCTTGAACCCGGAGGCAGAGCTTGCAGTGAGCCGAGATCGTGCCACTGCACTCCAGCTTGGGTGACAGAGCAAGACTCCAACTCAAAAAAAAAAAAAAAAATAAGAAATGCAGTTTCCCTGTCTGTGAAATGAGCTCCATGTGATCTCTATCCTGTGTAAATTGCAGAGCTTTCACTATCGATCAAATAGAAACAAATTTTACAAATGGAATTAATTATCTTTCAAACTCAAACACATTTTGTTCATCATAGATACTCCTCAATACTTATTCCATATGGAAATAAATATCTTAAAGGCATCTCAGATGCTCTTTCGTGGTAGGTGTTTGATAAAGATGCCTCCTCACTCACTCAAGGGCAGGTCAACACCGTGATTGCCAAAGTGTTTGGAGAAGGGAAGCTCTGCAGATGAGCAGTGAGAGTGAGACAAAGAGACCTTATTCCCAGGATGGCAGCAAAAGTGAAGCGTGAACTTTACCCAAAGAGAGGCCTTCCCTTTGTCCTCAGCTCCTGGGAAGTGATCTCCAGGCCCCTGGAATGTCCTGCCTGGTAGGAACATCTGTCTTTGCCTGGTGATTTGGCTACGGGACCGTATAGCAATGTGATAGATGATGGGGTTTGGGGCTATTTGGTGTCTTTCCTGACTTCCAGAGGACTTGGAGACTAAAGGGGTTAGACCTCAGGGAGGGGCTGGAGACTCCAGGTCAGCCACGAGGGCAGCTTGTGATCCAGCCTCAGCAAATACTCTGGACACTAAGGCATGGGTTGAGAAAGAAGGACTTTGTCCTTGACTAACTCCAGCTGGGCTCTTCTGAGCCTCTTCTCCACTAGGCGCTGACCTTGGCCTTCCACAGCCACCCACTGCTTGCTGGACCTGCACCACCCAGCTCAGCAAGAATCTCCCCAAGTCAGTTTAGGGAGGGTCTTCCCCCCTTACTGTCTGATTACTCTTTGCTATCTGATCATGCTTTTCACCCCCACCATTGATTGGTGAGTGTCTGACCTGCCTTTAGCGAGAATCCTGTTAGGCCAATTTAGCAGGAACCCCCCACTCTGGTGTCTCCTACCAGTCCTGTTCCATCTCCCGCCCCCACCCTGGTGTTGGCTGTGACTCCCCCTCTGTGTTTACTATATTTGGAGCTGGGCTCAGTCTCCCTCCCCTGTAACAACAATCCTGAATAAAGACTTCCTTCCTGATGTAATTTGATTCACAGGAATTTTTCCTTAACTGGGTGAGCTTCCCTGGTTGGCAACACCCCATGTGTTTTGTCCCACATTCACACAGGAGAACACAGCGTCCTGAGGACAATGAAGCTTCACACTTAAAACCCTCCCAGACTCTGCCCTGTGTGTCTCTTTCTTAGGCTGATTTTAATCTGTGTTCTTTCCCTGTGATAAACCACAATTGTGCAATAGCAGTTTTCAGTGAGTTATGTGAGTCCTTCCAGTGAATTACAAAATCTAAGGATGGATTTAGAAATCCCCTTAAATTTGCAGGTGGTGTCAAAGGTAAGGGTGCCCTCAGATATTGCAGTCTGGCTATCTCTGAGTACTTTGAATTCAAACAAAAACAAAACCCCGGAGAGACAGGAGATCACTTTGCCTGGCATCTGCTCCCTTCCAATGCCTCATGCCCTTTCACCTGGCTGAAGGCTACTGGGTGCGGCCACTGCCCCAGCTGACTGGAGTGGGAGATCTGGCTATTCATTCTGGCTCCACATGGATGCTCCAGCCACCTTACTGCCTCCTGACCTACCACCTGCACCCCCAACCTTCCAGGTCTCACTCGCAGGTGTCACCAGCCTAACTGATGCCTTAGCAGTGACAGCTTCACCTGTGTGCACAGCAAGGCCATTTGCAATTGTATGGAACCTCTAGAAGACTCAAAACACTTTCAGAACCACCTATATAAATTGCTAATGCTGAAAGGACCTGAATTTGGACGAGATGGTAGAGGAAGTGTTTTCCTCCTCGGTTGGGAAGTTGTGAGTCTGCTCAGTACCCCTGAAATTGCACAAATTGGCAGCAACTAATTCTACTACGAAAATGGTCACTAAGACATACTGCTTGTCAATGTCAGAGGTTTCTCTGTGTGGAAGAGAAGAAGGTCTCAAAGGGTAGCCCAGAACTCGCCGGTTCCAAGGCGTGGGGTGAGAGACACAGGCAACCATGACCCTATATGCCCATGAGTGCTGGGATCATCCAGACAGGGAAGAAATATCCCTCTCCCACTCACATGTCCTCTGCAAGTTCATGACCTCTTTAAGTTTCAAGCCCTTGGTGCCTCTCTTTCCATAACCTAGTCCCACCCCTGGTGCCCCAGCCTTCCTGCTTGTCCTACAACCAGGGCTGACTCTTGCTCCATCCTGACTCCAGGCTCTGACGCTGATCCCGGTCTCTCTGGGCCTTTGGGCAGGATCTTGGTGTTGGTTCCCCACCTTTAACCTGGAGTTGACTCTAAGGCCTTCACCACACTCCTATCAGATTGAGTTGCTATTCCTATTGGACTGATGACAGTTTCCAATCTCTGACATAAGCCCAGAGCCCAGGGACTGGACACAGACAGAGCCAGAAAGAGACCCAGCGCTGTGCAACTCCACTCCAGCCTCTCGGCATCCTGGACCAGCAGAAGGGTCCTGCCGTGTTAATGGAATTCCTCAGATGAGAAAAAGGGCCCCAGCCAGCATCCCCAGGAACACACATTGGTTAGGTCAGGATTTTTCTGACTTGTCCCAAAGGTCAAGTCCTGCTGGGCTCCCATCTTCAAGAAGAAGATCCTTAACCCTGGTTCTGTTTCCACCAAGCTTGTAAGATGTTAATGTTAACTGTGCACCTACTATGTGTCAGTCATTATGCTAAGCACTTTACATGCACGATCTCGTTTTTCTCACAATAAAATTCCATTGATGAAGAAAGGCTGAAAGTGAGAAAGTAACTGGCAAAGTTCCCATCACCAGCAGATGGCAGAAATGACCCTGTCCTTGTGGGCTTCCTATCCCCTCAGCCTGAGGCTACTCACTGCCAGCGAAGGACATGGAGGAAATATTCTTTCTGGAGTGCCAAGAAGGTCATCCTCAAGCCCAGCAGAGGGGGCTGCCTGGAGGAGGTGTGCCTGTCAGGGAAAACTAGCCCAGGGAAGAGCTGGGTGGCATCGCCGGAGTGCCCAATGGAGGTAACCCCATGGAGCTTACCTGGGCAGTTCAGCAGCAGCCACGAATCCGTTCCAGGCCTCATTATCAGTCAGCAGGAGTAGCAGATTCTCTGTGCTCACTTTTTCCTTGAAATACTTAATGGCATCCTCAATAAAGATACTGCTCTCTAGTTGGAAAGAAGAAAGGATAAGGTTGGAGGAAAGTGTGGGAGTGCATAACAGCCATGGCATAAGAGATGACTACATGTTAATTTTCCTGGACAGCTGTGATGTGGGACATGTTTGATGGAGTCATTAGTGCTATAGAGGGAATTGTGTGCCCCCAAAATTCATATGCCGAAGCTTTAAACTCAGGTGACTACATTTGGAGATCTGGCCTTTAAGGAAGCAATTAAGACTGAATGAGATCACAAGGGTAGGGCTCTAATTCTATTAGAGGGCTAGTGTCCTATTGTAAGAACAGAAAGAGACACAAGAAGGCCGTGTGAGCACACAGTGCAAAGGCAGCCTCCACAAGCCAGCAGGAGAGTCCTCCCCAGACTCCAACCCTGCTGGCACCTTCTCCTTGGACTTCTTGCTTCTGGATCTGTAAGAAAATAAAAGCCGGATGTTGAAGTCACCCAGCCTGTGATATTTTACTATGGCAGCCTGAGAACATTGAAACACCAGGGGGGTGCCATGGTGCTTTGGAGAGGAATGAATCCTTTTCAGCTCAGCACCAACATGAAGTGAGCCTTCCAGGCCAAGGAAGTGGAAACATCCCAGTGATCACTTCCATCTGCCACGTGCCTGTTGGGTCAAACACTTTATACCAGTGTCTTCAAAATGTGAATTTCAACACATCATTGGGTTATGAAATTATTGGTTCAAAAGCAGCATTTTAAAAAGAAAATCAATTTGAAAATATCAGAGTGTACCAAGCATAGCAGGGGTGAGTATTGTTTTTGTGGGTTATTTCAAATATATATCCCTTAATGTAAATTTCTGGAATCCAGATGTGTTTAGGCATTCAGAATTTCCACTATTTTAGAAAGGACACGGGGTGCATATGGTATATTCCTGACCATTCCCAGCGGAGGCTGGACTGCTCCCTGTAAGCAAACCCACACATGTTTCAACAGTGAAACAAGCAAATATTCACATTAAATGTAAAAAATAATGGTAGGTCTACAAAGAACTCAAGTCAGTACAGAGCAGGATTACTCCTGAAGTCAGCTGCCACCAAAACGTGTGGTTTGCAGGGATCTGGGAATTATGGAATTGCAGATAAGGAACTGGGGACCAGTATGTATTTGTGTGTGCACTGAGGCATGATGTAAAATTGTTCTTGCTGTGGACACACAAGAGACCACATTCTTTTTTTTTTGAGACAGAGTCTTGCTCTCTCACCCAGGCTGGAGTGCAGTGGTGCGATCTTGGCTCACTGCAAGCTCTGCCTCCCGGGTTCACGCCATTCTCCTGCCTCAGGCTCCCGAGTAGCTGGGACTACAGGCGCCCACCACCTTTACTTTTTTTGTATTTTTAGTAGAGACAGGGTTTCATCGTGTTAGACAGGATAGTCTCGATCTCCTGACCTCGTGATCTGCCCGCCTCGGCCTCCCAAGTGTTGGGATTACAGGCGTGAGCCACCGCGCCCGGCCACCTCATTCTTAATTCACAGAAGAAGAAAGTAAAATCCAGACAGCGAGAGTCACCGCCCAAAACCATCAAGCAGGAAGCTCAGGATTTGACTCCAAGGCCAATGTTTCTTTGACATTGCTCCTTAAACTCCTTAACATTAAAACTCCTTATGTTTTGAAAATGCCTGTGGTCTCTGCATTCTCCCTTATAGCTTACCTGTGGGGCTATTTAAAGTTTAAAAATAATGTCTCAAACTCCACAGCATTGAGTACAAATACCATGCAAAGGAGATTCCTCCTGCTGGTCTTGGGCACTCTCAGATGGGCAGTGGAGGGGGTTCTTCGATGGGGCATGGGGGCGGGACCCTCAGCACTGATCCTTGAGGCACTCCATGTTGCCTCTGTCCTCTGCAGGCTGGTCTCAGGGTATACGGCTCTCCACTGTCACCTCTGAACCCAGCTGGTCCTGTTATTAAACCACAGATCATCTTGTTTTGGGGGGAGAGTTTTTCCTCAGTCCCCCAGCCCAGCCCTTCGTAAGGATTACGGGGTCGGCTGAGAGCTCTCAGTTTCTAATCTTCCCTGCCCTCCCCTCGTCTTGGACAGGACGCAGCACAGCCCAGTTTGCTGTCCAGGGCGGCTCCTGAGCAGAGCTGACTTGGTTGCCACGGCAACTCTGTAAGGGGAGGAAGCCGTCCTGAGGAAATGGGGCTTAGGGAAATGAACGCAGTGCTGACTTGGCTGGGCGAGGGATTGTCTTGTTTTTTCTTTTTCCTTCTTCACCAAAAGGAGGAAGGAAACTCAGGTTTGGATGGAAGGAACCTCTGGCACTAAATCTGTGTGTTTCTTGATGTGGTGGGGCTGGCGGATATAAAAGCAAAATTAAAAACCAGCCCTGAAACATTCCTGGGCAAACAATACCTATGAGGCCTTCAGAACAGCTGTAACCCCCTGAAACTGCAAGCTATGGGAAACTCAACTGGGGTCATATCAGATGGGTACTTCTGTTAGATACAAACAAAACTTAATGCCAGCTGACAGAGGACCATGCTGAGATGTGGATACTGGGAGGTCACAGAAGAAACAAGAACTCCAGGCAGCAGGTTCACATGACAGACACAGAAGGAGTTGCTGAAACCAGCTGTAGGGACAGGGAGAGGGGACGGGCCCACAGGATCCTGACAAACAGGAAGTGGCCAATTCAGCTAAGACCAGTGAGATCTAACTCGGCGCTGGATCTGACCCACGTTTCGCCTCACACTCAATCATACCCTCCTTGTCTCACTAAACCCCACACCCACCCGCACCACAGCCGTTCCATGTATGCCCATGTTTGGTACAAAACTGCATTGCCCTCCCAATTCCAAGAAATTCCCACCTCTTCCCAGAAATCCTTATGCTTACTCCATACCTTAATTTAATAAACCAGCAAAGACAAGAACCCCAAACTCCACTGGGCCCGACTGGCTCTTCTGAGTCCGCCTGCACTCACACACCTGAGCCCGCACTTCTGTTTTGCACTAAACGCTGATTTGCTTTTGCTTTGACTTTTTTCTCTCTTCAGCATCAAAAACCTGGGCAAGGCTAAGTTCCGGTCTCACCTGTATTCGGAGACCTCCCTAAACTCACACTGGCACCAACGTGACCAGGGATTTTCCAACAAGGTAAACCAAAACAGGCAGTTTTGTAAGTGCAACCAATCAAATAATGTCCTTACTGCAGTTTCATATTCACCCGATAAACCTTGTCTCTGACACTTTTTCACCATAGCACGAAGCCTCCTCCAGTTTGCTGTTTCCCAATTCAGCAATTCTTTCTTACTCAATTAACTCTTTAAAATTCTATTGGGCCTCAGATTTTTCTTTGACCGGGGGTATTTTAGATGACTGAACTCAGCCCCTGCCTCAGGCAGTCATCCCTGGTAAGCAGGTGCTTGTGATGGGCAGGGCAGGGCGGGTGCCCTAACACAGCTGGGGGGGGGGGGGGGACGGGGTGGCTTCCACCTGGAATCAACAGGGGACCTGTAGAGGGGATGGGAACCAGCTGTTAGGGAGGCCCTATTGTGTGGCAGGCACTGGCCAGGCCAGGTAGCCGTGTTATATTTGATCCTCAAGACAACATGGGGAAATATTATTCTCATGGTACAGGAGAGGTGAGGTAAGGAGCGCCAGGTCACACAGAGGGGACGTGGCAAAGGACAGACCGGGGTCCAGTTAAGTTGGAAGCTGAATCAGGCCCGATATATTCCCACAGGGCCACTCAGAGCAGAGGGGCTAGGGCAGGGCAAGAGCTGGAGGGAGGGGACCAGCCTCAGGTGGAAACACCCCAGGGTCAGCTTGGAGCAGAGAGGGAGGTGACAGGTCGGGGCTGCTGGTCAACCTCCTCTTCCAGCCCTCCTCTCCTCCTGGACCCTGCTCTCCCCACACTCCCCTCCCCTGCTGATTCCACTTCCCCAAGGCTGTCCTGCCCCACTTGAGTCATTTGCTAGGTGTCAGGGTAGGGAGGAAGTGGGCACCTGGGCCATGTCACCCTAAGGAGAGGTCAGGATGCAGATGACCCCAAGACCCCTGGGTCGGGGGACTCCACGTGACCTCTTCTGCTGCTTGGGGCAGACTCATTGGCCTCCTAGTCCATCCGGGTTCTTCTGGGGCTCACTCAGCTGTGGAGGTGCCACCCTCCATTCTAAGTGCGAGTAGGAACCAGCAGGGAAGAGGATGTGAGCCTACCTGGGTCCATGGTGCCAGCAGCCCAGTCACCGAGGGGCTTACTTTGAGGATCTCCAGTATCTGTCCCACTTGGAACATTTTGTTGCACCCTTGAGGAGGAGAAAACAAATTGTGGGATCAAATGTGAGCCACCAGTGGACAGAGGGAGGCTTGCTTGAGCAGCCGGGGCTCTGCAGATCTCTCTGGGGTGGAAGCAAACACCAAGACCAACCTAACCCAGATTGTTTGTCTATCACTGAGCCCCCATCATCTGCTATTTGCAGACACTCACCTCACTCCAGCTTCCTCTGCCCTCACTCCCACACCAAGGAAAAGTGCATTCATCCTGTTGGGGTATGAGGAGAAGATAATCAGAGTACGGGCAGCCATCTGATCATTACAGAAACTACAGAGTCTATACACAGAAATAGAGATGGGGAGGAAGGTTCTGACAATGACCAGGGCCTGGGAGCATGTGTGATAACTAGTTGATGATAGCCAGTGTGTATTGCATGTCTGCGATGTGCAGAGCCTCTTACATGTGTCTCATTCGATGATCACACACAGGCCAGGAGATGGGTACCACTTTCCCATTCAAACACAGAGGAATCCACAAAAGTTAGGGAACTTGCCAGTGTTTTTACAATAGTGCTAGAGCCAGGACTTCTGCTTCAACCCCATGTTTTCAATGACTGTGCTCTACTCCCTTAAATATACAATATTGAGTCATGTGTACACGCTCATGGTAAATGACTCCTCATTGCAAATCCTTGTCTCACACTCTGTGCTCAACTCTTCATCTTGGTGAATTCACTGGTGCTGCACTGGATAGCCTGTGTCTCCGTTGCTTCTCTAAGATTCTTTGTCCCACAAAGACCTGGATCTTGCCAGATGCCAGCTCAGCCCCTGCTGTGGCTGCCAAGCCCTCCTGGTGCTGCCCTGTTCCCTCTGCTGTCTTTCCCTAGCTGATGGACCTCAGGGTGTTTCTAATTCCTCATATAAATTATGCTACAAAGAACATCCTTCTTCGCATAAAACTTTGCCCACATTTGAGATTATTTCCTTAAGATATTTGTAGGAGTAGAATGAGCAGGTCAGAGGCTATCAACAACTCAAAAGGCTTTGTACCTAGAACCACACTGCAGGCAAATTGTACCAATTCACACTCAAACTAGCAGTATATGAAGATGCCCTTTCTTTCAGTCTTACTGGCTCTCAGTAGTCTCTTGTTTAAGACAAAAAAAACCCAAAACGTATACACAACATATAAATATGAGAACTAAATATACTTGTTATCAATACCAATTAGTACAAAACTTAAAGCACAAAGGTAGCAGTTGGGAAGTGAAGCACTGAACGAAGGAGAAGGAGGATTAATATTGTCATTTTTTTAAAGAGGGAAGTTAAGAAATACTGGGTACAACTGAGGGTATATGAAAGTTGTAAGTAAATTGTTTACAGCTACAAAGTTGCTAATGGAAGACATAAAACTGGTGATAGAATGTTAGGAAAAGGTGGAGAGGAGAGATAGAGGGAGGGTACAAATAAGATGAAAATGACTAATAATGATACCATAAATAATAACAATACCGCTTCAGGCCCATCACAGTTAGGGGCGGCTCCAAGCATTACCATTGTTCTTTTCTCACCGTGTGTCTCTGCGCACTCCCCGGCACACCCACTTCCAGCAGCTGGTCTTTGTTTGCAGACTTTATTTTAACAGCTCAGTGGTTCCCGGGCCCCCTGATGGGGTTCCATCCTCCAGCTCTCATACTAAAGCCCCCTCCTCAAAAGCCACTTGCCTCCCTCTTTCCCTTTCCTGCCTTTGTCTCAGGGTTCAGACACACAGATGTCTGTCTTCTGGGGCCCCCATGCAACAAGGGTAAAAGGGGGACCCAGTCCTGGGCAGCAGTTCACCAGGGGAGTATGCAGATGGGGCGTCTGGGCACTTCTTGCTGTAAGGGACAGGGGTGACAGGAGAGGGGCATCCCTTCGCCTTCTTCCTGCTTTGTTCACTGTGTGATCCCCTAGGCCAGGGGAGCCATCTCAACACCATCTCATGAGCCATGAGGACACAGGAGGACCAGGAGAGAGCAGAGGAGCAGGAGGGCAGAGAGAGCTGGGGCCTTGGATTCCCCCGACACTTGTGATGAGCTGCACCCAGGATCCCATCCTCCTTGGTCATTGTTGGCCTGGCTCAGACCCTGACCTGGAGCCTCTGCTGAATATTGAGCCTGGATATTGCCCGTGAGCCTCAACTAGGATACAGCGGGTCCTCCCTGGGCGAGTCTGCTGGTTGGTCAATTCTGGGAAAGTGACTTTGGTTCCTAGAAGAAGCCCAGATGGCCCTGGCCCAGCCCAAGCCCTGTCCAATTGTGCAGCCCAGACAGGGAACCCTCCCTCCTGCCTCAGGGCTCTGAGCCAAGCTCACCAGATGCAGAGGACACAGACTCTCAGCAAAGCAGCTCCCTCCATGTCGCTGCGGGGCCTCCTCCTTGAGCAGGAAAAGAGGGGTTGAGACAGTGTGCTCCTCCTGAGAAATCACCATTTTCATTTCTTTTTTTTGAAATCGAGTCTCGCTCTATCACCCAGGCTGGAGTGCAGTGGGGCGATCTAGGCTCACTACAAGCTCTGCCTCCCAGGTTCACGCCGTTCTCCTGCCTCAGTCTCCCGAGTAGCTGGGACTACAGGTGCCCACCACGACACCCGGCTAATTTTTTTGTATTTTTAGTAGAGACAGGGTTTCACCGTGTTAGCCAGGATGGTCTCGATATCCTGACCTCATGACCACCTGTCTTGGCCTCCAAAGAGCTGGGATTACAGGCGTGAGCCACCGCGCCCGGCCTTTCGTTTAGTTTTTAATAAACGGTTTTGCTCTGTCACCCAGGCTGCAGGGCTTTGACACCATCCTAGCTCATTGCAGCCTAGATCTGTTGGGCTCAAGTGATCCGCCTCCTTCAACCTTCTGAGTAGCTGGGTATACAGATGCACGCCACCATGCTGGGCTAATTTGTTAATTTTTGATTTCATACAGACAGCATCTCCTGTGTTTCCCAGGCTGTCTTGAACTCCTGGACTCCAGTGATCCTCCCGCCTCTGCCTCCCACAGCACTGGGGTTACAGGCTTCATCATCTCTTTTTGGTGAAGAACAAATAAGACCATGACTCAGATTTCACAGAAATTACCCCCCTGATTTCATGAACTTTTGGCAGCTCTATCAGGTTTTTTAGAGGGGAAAATACTCAGGCTGGGAGGGGAGGTGACTTGCCCAGAGTCACACAGCTCTTGGAGGGCAGAGGGGAGGCCAACATCTGCCCTTGTGACTCTAATATTGAAGCAAAAATGTTTGATTTTAATAATCCAAAAGTTTCCAGGTTTGATTCTCCTTCTATGAACACAGAGACCTAAGCTCTCACTCCTGTAGTTACACTCACAATTCCACAGTGTGGCTTTTGAATCTCATGATTGCAAAGCTGGCATCATGCCACAGGCACCATTCTGCAACACACCCTTCTCACTCCCCTGTCTCAGCCATGTTTCCCATTAGGGACACAGCACAGCCTGTTTCTTCTCCATCACCCCAGAGGTCTGAACAGAGGGACAGAGGTGAGGGCCAGAGACGTGGAGTCCTATGATCTACCTGCTCAGCCTCCTGACACGGGACCCTGGGCAAGTCATTCCGCTCCCAGGGCCTCAGTTTCTCCACAGGGCCTGGCACAAGTTGGTGCTCTGACTCAGGGTGGGTGAGATGACCTCTGAACTCCTTGTACCTGAAAAAAAATTCTGTTGCCCCCACTGGGCCTCAGCAGCAGCACCCTGGGGCCAGCCTGCGTGTGGCCTGGCCATAAGAACAGGCTGGGATCCGGGTCACCTCCTCTCCTCCACCTTGTTTGGTTCCTTCAAATTTCCCAAAGAGATGGGCACCCCCAACACAAACCTTCCTTCTGGGTTCACCCAGTCCTGTCTCAGCAGTCAAAACCAGGGCCGAGCCCAGGGAGCTTTGTGAACCCATCTGAGCTGTTTCCCCAACCCTCTATAGTTTAAGAGCCCAGCAGGAGAGGGGAAGCAATCAGACTCAAGCCTGGGTGCAAATCCAGGCTTTGCCACTACTTTCCTGTCTATCTGAACCAGTCACCTAACCTCTCCCAGCTTATCTACAAAAGCTGTGAGAATAAGATGGAGGCAGGTCAACTGTCCCCAACTTACCAAGGAATCTTCCCCTGACAGAGACTGAGCAAGATCCAGCTGTTCTGAGCTCTGTGTATCCCACCTCCAGTTATGCGTCTGTTTAATAACCAGACAGGTCCTCCAGCCCCCGTGATATACCGAGGAATTCGAAAGGGAAAGTGAAAGTCACAGCTTCCCAGCAGCTCATGACCAAGCACAGCAAACACGCTCCCCTCCAGCAGCACCTTCAGTCCAGCCCCACCCTCCTTGCTGCTGCGCTTAGAGGAGCAGCCTGAGACCAGACATCCAGATCCCTCTCATCCTCATCCTCATCCTCAGGGCTGGGGGTCTGCTGTGGTCTCAGGGAGAAAGACCTGCCACTGACATACTATGGGACCCTGCAGATTACTCCCCATCCTCCCGTGCACCCACATTCCCCTGATGCCTGCCTTACTCCTGCCCGTGCCGTCGGCGTAAGCACAGTCTCCCACACATGCCTTGTGGATGCTTATTGTATATTTATTGTAATGCCGTTGGGGTTATTTTTGTTATGTTTTTGAGACAGGGTCTCAGTCTGTCACCAAGACTGAATTGCAGTGCCACAGTCATCGCGCACAGCAGCTTCAAACCCCTGGGCTCAAGCCATCCCCCCACCTCAGCCTCCTGAGTAGCTGGTTCTACAGGCGTCAGCCAACAACCCAGCTAATTAAAACAATATATACATTACAGATGGGGCCTCACTATATTGACTGGGCTACTCTTGAACTCCAGGCCTCAAGTGATCCTCCCACCTTGGCATGAGCCACTGCACCAGGCCTGCTCTTGTTGAAGGCCATGCCTTGTGGCTTCTAGACATTTGCTTATGTGGGGTCTTCTGCCGGGAGCCCCTGCTTCCACCACCTGGAAAAATCATGCTCATCCTTCAGTGACAAAATCAGGCATTGCCTCCTTTCAGAGATCCCCCAGCATCCTCCCCAGCAGAGGCCACTGCCCCGTGTTCCACTCCCGAGGCACACAGGGTGGAGGGACTAGAGACCACTGCTCAGCCACACTTCCATGACTAGGAAGTCATGCAACCAGATTGCTATTGGACTTTTCTGCTTTGCCCCAGGCAGAAGGGCCTCAAAGGCAGCTAAACCACAGAAGCCAACCTGACCCTTCCATGGGGGCCTATTTCATCCTGAGCAAACATCTCTGGGGGCATCGTGTCCACCTCACCCCACCCATACACACACACACACACACACACACCAGCTTATGAGGCAGGAACAGAATGGTGATTACACAGGGACTGCACAATACACTTTGCAATACATTCCATTTGCAAATGCTTCTCCATTTGATTGAGTTTTATAATCATCCCCTCAATGGGCCAGCATTATGATCTGAGTTTGCAGATGAGGAAACTGAGACAAGAAGAGAGGACGTTGCTTTCATCCAGCAACTCAGGGAGGAGGCAAGACTTGTAAACCAAAGAGGGTCTGGGACACGTCTCAGTCAGTTTAGATGTTTACTCTGCCAAGGTTGAGGATGCACCCAGGAAAAAGACACACAAGTCACAGGAGGTTCTGGGTTCCACTCGTTTTTCACAGAGGGTTTTGAGGCCTCCAGTATTTAAATGTGTAAAATCAGGCAGGAGTGGAAGGAGGAAAGGAAAAAAGACAGGATAGGTAGTGAGGTGAGCGGTCACATTCTTGTGAAGCTTTGATTAGCCCTCCTTGAATCCACAGGTTCTCTATGAAAGGAGGGGGTAGAGGAACAGTCAATTATTCATTCGTCTCATGCACAGTTCATCTACATTTTATATAAGATAAAAATGAACACAGAGTAGAGGAAGCAGGCATATGTGCATTTTTCTGAGGGTGGGCAGAAGTCTTGTTATTTGTCATGTACCAGTGAAGATAAGTTGCTAATTTGCATTGTCACAATGAAATTACACAAAGTCTGCCTCAGGGTAAAAACTTCTGGGACCCACAAGGAGTTTCCTTGTGAGCAATTTGTGAAAGAGTCTACCTGGGGAACATGTTGCCTTTTGTCTTCGCAAATATCTGCTTAGAAGCAAAAACAAAGGCAGGTTTTGGAGTGACTCCGTTTCTAAGCTTAACTGTTTCCAGTGAGTTTTGGGGTCCCAAGATTTGATTTTCCTTTCACGTTTTCTCCTTGTTCTTCAACAACTTTTTTTTTTTTTGACAGATTCTTGCTCTGTTGCCAGGCTGGAGTGCAGTGTTGTGATCTTGGCTCACTGCAACCTCCACCTCCCGGGTTCAAGTGATTCTCCTGCCTCAGCCTCCCAAGTAGCTGGGACTACAGGCACGCACCACCAAGCCCAGCTAATTTTTGTATTTTTAGTACAGACAGCGTTTCACCATGTTGGCCAGCATGGTCTCGATCTCTTGGCGTTGTGATCTGCCTGCCTCGGTCTCCGAAAGCGCTGGGATTACAGGCGTGAGCCACTGCGCCTGGCCGTTCTTCAACATCTTTTGGACAAAACACTGTAGAAGCAAATGAGTCTCTGGTCACGAGTTTGGTCTGAATTCTATTGCAGCAGGACGAGCTGCACACAAAACCTCTCAGACACCGAGTAGTAGAAGGAAGGGCTTTATTCAGCTGGGAGCATCGGCAAGCTGCTGCCTTAAAATCCGAGCTCCCTGAGTGCACAATTTCTGTCCCTTTTAAGGGCTCACAACACTAAAGATTTCACATGAAAGGGTCATGATTGATTTGAGCAAGCAGGCGGTACGTGACAGGGGCTGCATATACAGGTGGTCGGGGGGGAACAGAACAGGGCAGGGAGTTTCACAATGTTCTTCTACATAATGTAAGGAATCTATGAATAACATTGGTTTCTAAATCATAAGTTGATTTTTAACTAATGGGTTTAGGCCAGGCGGGCCCAGGCCTGGTTTCGGGCCTGGTGCCAGGCTGCCTGTCTTTGGTTTTAGTTCCTTGTTGTTTTTTCTTAAAACAGGTACTGAGTACAAAACAATATAAAAATAATATGAGAGGGTCTTTCTCTTCCTTCACTATAACACAGTTTTCAAGCTTCAGTTTGCAGGACTTCAAGAAAAGCACAGTTTTGATTTCTGGTGATTCCAAGTCAGAAAAATGAGAGAAAAAGAAAAGCAAAATATTAGTTTGGAGACTTGTAGCCAGGAAAGAATTCATTATGTAGTCCAGATAAACTGTGGACAAACAATACGGCTAGAAAACAATGGAGAAAGCTAGAATCCAATAACAAGCATTCTCTAGTTTCTTTCGAAACATACCTTTTCTCTCTCTAGTCCTGTATTTCTACCAAAGACAAATCATAGTAGGGCTAATTTATTTGCAACAGAAGTTTTAGTCTGATGGTTCTTGGCCTGATCATTTGTATAAAGTGCAGCAAGAATACTTATTTGGCATATGGGCTCCTTTTGGAAATTGACTTTGCTACAACATTTTCTTTTTCATAAGATATCTCAGAGTAGGCCTTTTAAAACCTCAAGCTCAGCCAAGGATTTATATTTGCCTGCAGATGCCTATATATATTAGGTGAGTTCCTTTCTCCTCAAGGTCCCAAGATAACTTGGGCTTCCTGGGCCTGTCAGAAAGTGACATTCTTTACTTACCACAGGACAGGAACCCTGTAAAGGAACTGTATAGGCAAAATTTGAGGAAAATTTTTCAAAGAGACTTTCATTGGCTCTATAAGCCAGCCACCATTCCTCAAAGCAGCCTGCTTATATGTGGAAATATGCCATGCCAGTCAAAGCCTTGGTAAAATAACCAGTGTCTCTAGTTGTGTCCTGTTATGAAAGAAAACAGATTCCAACTGAACTTATGCAAATAACTCTATTGCCATGAACTAAGAATACTCACAAATAGTTTCCAAATTCTGGAGAAATCAGATAGTGAGAAAGAAATATGCTTCAAATTTTGCTCACAAGAGTATACTTTATTCAATTATTAAAAGCTACATGGAGCCCAAAGGGAAAAAGAAGCTTTCTTGACTAAGAAAAACAAAACAAAAGAATCAGTCATATATTAAACAAAAAGTCATTAAAAATTTATTTTTGTTCTCCATTAATTCACTCCCATGTAATTACCTTCTTCCACTTGATATTGGGTTAGCAATCCTCATGACCACATCAACTTTTGAATTACAGTCCTGGAAGATTTATTTTTTTTCTTAGTCCAATGGCACAATCTGTAGCTGATCATAAACTGTTTTTTGAGAAGTAAAGTAAAACACTTATTGCAGATAACAAAAGTATGAGAACAGCATTGGTAAAGACACATTTGACAAGGAAATTATTTCTGTGGCAAACAACTACTTAACATAATAATCATAATTATTTCTGATAACATATGCCAAGACATATTAGACCTATAGAATCTCGTACAATTTTGGAACAGATATTAATAACACATTTATATAAACATAACCCAAAGAATGTTAAACACTGTTTTATATTTGTCATGCTGGACCCCTATGCTAATGAGCTGACAGGACACAGCCTTGGAGAGACAGAAGAAAAGACCTGGAGACAGCAGGTGAGACATAAGCTTTATTCAGGGAGCTTATGTACAGGGAGCCCAGGAGCGGCAGGCAAGACAAGAAATCCCCTCCTATTTGTCAAATGCATGCAGGTTATATGATATTCTTCCCAGAGCAACCTTCACTTAGCACCTCTGCCAGGAAACCTCCACCTAGCCCAAAACAAAAGGTCTTGGTTCCTTGCACAACCTCTGATCCAAGGAACAGAGTTATTCATAAGTATGATGTAAACATCTGGATTGGCCATTCCGGGGATCCATACCTTGGAACATTGAACAAAAACTCACCAAGGAATGTAGGGTTATTCTTAGGGGATGCTTCAGTTATTGCTGTCTGACGGGACATGCCCACCATGCTCTCCACACCCCTGCATAGCCTTGAATGGCCCTCACAATCTCATCACACTGTTTTTCTGTGATTTCCCTGGGGCCAGTTTTGTGGAACAGCATTGCAGCCAGACACCCCAGCAGCAACACTAACCACAACAAAGGATTATGAACGCAATTGCAATTACACTAGATACAAAGTTTCTCCACGTGTCTGGGAGTTGATTAAACCATGAGGTGATAAGATCATAAGACAAAGACTCTGTGGCTGGACTCTGGGTATCTAATGTCAGCAGAGCCTGTGTTATGTTATGAGAGTAATGAGGGCTATATACACAACATTTTGTTTTAATTAATGCACAAGTTCCACCATGGGCAGCAGTTATATGATTTTGGGTCATACGATTTTGCAGAGGAACATGCCTGATCTGGGTGGTTTCTTGATTGGGAAGAGTAAAATGATGGTGAGTATCACTGAAGGCTGCAGCTATGTGTTTAGCCAGCACATGAATTGCAGCTCTGCAATTACAGTTGCCACTTTGGAGGCAAAGATGGCCAAGGGGTAGAACCACCAGTATGCACATATCTGGTAATCTCTAGCTTTTACCGTTTTCCAGTTACTGGGGGTCGTGTCTAAATGGGGAACTATATACTGTGGCAATTAAGGATGCCCTGAGATGCATCTGCCAATCCAATTGAATGGCAAATAAGGCCAAGGGTGGGTGACACAGGCCCACAGCCATCTCCATCTCCATGGGGATTGGTAGGCACCCATATGCAGAGACTTATTCTACCAATCCAGCCATGTATCATTGCTTAACCCAAGGGCTTGGTGACATTGTTGTACAGGTAGTCACCCCATATTGTGGGGTTAGCCGGTGATGTGCTGTCATTGTGTCTACCAATACACAGTTGCACAACTGACTACCTGTATTTGTACTATGGTTGTTCTGTCTGCTGTTATAGCTAAGGTGCAAGTTTACCCATGCCCCACTGCACCAAAGCAATTGCAAACCTTCCCCAGCCTCTGGGAATAGAATCTTCACTGCACTACAATTGTGCAGTGAAGAATTAACTTTACCCCAGGAGAGGTTTTCCCTTTGTCCCCTACCCCTGCGAAGTGATCTCCAGGCCCCTGGAATGCCCTGCCTGGTAGGAACGTCTTTTTTTCCCTGGTGGTTTGGCTACAGGACAGTATAGCAAATGTGATGGATGATGGGGGTTTGGGGCTATTGGGTATCTCTTCTCACCACCAGAGGATCTGGGGACTAATGGTGTGAGACCTCAGGGAGGGGCTGGAAACTCCAGGTCAGCCATGAGTGCAGCCTGTGGTCAAGCCCCAGCAAACACTCTGGACACTAAGGCATGGGTTGAGAAAGACTTTCTGTTTGACCAAACTCCAGTTGGGCTCTTCTGAGCCTCTTCTCCTCTAGGCACCAACCTTGGCCTTCCATGCCCATCCCGTGCTTGCTGGGCCTGCACCACCCTGGCTCAGCAAGAATCCCCCTGTGTCAGTTTAGGGAGGGTCCTCCCCTCTTACTGTCTGAGCACACTTGCTATCCGATCACTCTCCTCACCTGCCCCTTGATGGGTGAGTGTCTGACCTGCCTTTAGGGAAAATCCTGTTAGGCCAGTTTAGCATGAACCCCCGACTCTGGTGCCTCCTGTCAGTCCTGTTCCATCTGCCACCCCTCACTCTGGTGTTGGCTGTGACTCCCCCTCTGTCTTTACTATATTGGGAGCTGGGCTCAGTCTCCCTCCCCTGTAATGACAATCCCGAATAAAGGCTTCCTTCCTGATTTAATGTGATTCACAGGAATGTTTCCTTAACTGGGTGAGCTTCCCTGGTTGGCAACACCCCATGTGTTTTGTCCCACATTGACACAGGAGAATGCAGCCTCTTGAGGACAACGAAGCTTCACACCTGAAACCCTCCTAGACTCTGCCCTGTGTGTCTCTTCCTTAGGCTGATTTTAACCTGTGTTTTTTCCCTGTGATAAACCAGTCATGCAATAACAGTTTTCAGTGAGTTACGTGAATTCCTCTAGTGAATTATAGAATCTAAGGATGGATTTAGGAATCCCCTTAAATTTGCAGTTAGTGTCAAAGGTAAGGGTGCCCTCAGACATTGCAGTTTTGGTAACTCTGAGTACTCAGAATTCAAACAAAACCAAAAACAGACCTACACAAGATCACTTTGCCTGGCATCTCCTCTCTTCCAATGCCTCATGCCCTTTGACCTTCTGACTGATGGTCACTGGTTCCAAGCACCGCACCAGTTGACTGGAGGAGGAGACCTGGCTGTTAGTTTTGGAGAGTCCACATGGATTCTCCAGCCACCTTACTGCCTCCTGACCTACCACCTGCACCTCCAACCTTCCAGGTCTCACTCTCAGATGTCACCAGCCTAACCGATGCCTTAGGAGTGATGGCTTCACCTCTGTGCTTGCCAAGGCCACGTGCAATTTTATGGAGCCTCTAGAAGACTCAAGATACTTTCAGAACCATCTATATAAATTGCTAATGCTGAAAAGACCTGAATTTGGACAAGATGGTAGACAAAGTGTTTTCCTCTTTGGTTGGCAACTTATGAGTTTCCTCAGAACCCCTGAAATTGTCAGCCACCCATTCTGACTCTGGAAGTGGTCACTAAGCCACACTGCTTTCCCAGGGCCAGGGGCTACTCTATGTAGAACACAAGAGAGTCCCAAAGGGCAGGCAAAAACTCCGCAGTTCTCACAGTTCTCAGGCTTGGTGTGGGGGAAACCGTCACTCACGGCCCACTATGCCAATCACTGATGGGATCAAATCAGGGAGGGAAGAAATATCCCTCTCCCACTCATGTGTCCTCTGCAAGTCAATGACCTCCTTACGTTTGGTGTCCTTGGTGCCTCCCTCCTCTCACCCTAGTCCCTGGTGTCCCAGCCTTCCTACTTACCCTCCAATTAGGCCCACTTATGCCCATCCTGACCCCTCGTTCTGCCCCTGGTCCAGGTCTATCTGGACTTTTGGGCAGGATCATGGTACTTGGTCCCCCACCTTTGACCTGGAGTTCACTCTAAGGCCTTCACCATCCTCCTATATGATTGAATTACTATTCCCATTGGACAGATGCCAGATGCCAGATGCCAGTCTCCAAGGCATAATCCTAGAGGCCCACAGCTGTGCAGGGACAGAAGCCAGGATCCATCCCAGCTCTGATCAACTTCACTCCAGCCTCTCCATGTCCTGGGCCAGCAGAAAGGTTCTGCTGTGTTTGTGCAATTCCTCAGATGGGGAAGAAATAGGCCTGGGCCAGAATCGCCAGGAACACACATTGATTTGGTCAGGATTTTTCTGACTTGTCCCAAAGGAAGTGCTTCTTGGCTTTCATCTCCAAGAAGGAGAACTTTGGCCCTGGTCTCTTCCCACCAAGCTTTTAAAAAGTTAATGTTAGAAGTCTGAGGAAGATGGCAGATAGGAGACAGGGCTAACATGCAGCTCCCACTTGGATGGACAGGACAGCACGTGGAGACCCACATCAGGTAATAATGTGTGCCAAGAACCACCACAGGAATGTACCAGGAAAACTGAAAGAATTCACAGATCCTTTGAAAGAAGTGGCATGCTCCTTGCCAATTCTATGAGACAGGCAAAAAACTGTGAGTTCCCAAAGTGTGAGGGAGGGAAAATCTGCCTCCAAACACACATCGCCCCTGGGGAATCTGAAAATCCAGATTATAGGAGAGGGATTTAACCTTACCCATAGCTGAAATGGATTCAGAGAACCATGCAAAATGTAAAAGTAGAAGCAGAAGTGGGAAGAGTCCTGTAGGCATTCCCAGTGTCCAGCTCAAGCCCAGGGCACCATCCCTGGCGGTATCTCACAGACGCCTTTGGGGAAAGCAGCCAGTAGAATTTGGGAGGGGTCACAGGGTGAAAGAAGCTTCCAGCTGGATTTTCTAATAATTTCTACTGGGCTTGAATTTTCTTGAGCAGAATCCAGGGGGAGAACAGAAACTTCTGCAAATACGAGCCCAGGAGCCACCACTGACACTGTGGGCAGATGGGGAGAGGCAAGGCCTGAAAGCCATGCTTGCTTTCTCAGTGGAGAAGCTTATGGCCTGGGACAAGGTCTGAGTTCTGTGCACAGGCTGCCTGAATCTAAACTTGGCATTGTTAGTGGGGCACTGCGGGAGCAAGGCCAGCCTTGCCAACTACATGTGATCTGGGTGAGGCCTCTCGCTGCCAGCTATCCCCCACTTCCCTGGCGAACTATATGGCACAGCAGAGGCAGCCATAATCCCCTCTGTAACAAACCCCATTGGCCTTAGGACAATCTGTATCCCTCACAGTGGCCGCAGCAAGCCCTGCTTAAGGAAAGTCTGAGCTCAGACCCAGCTAACCCTGCCTGCCACCTGATGGTATTTCTCTACTTATCCTGGTACCTGAACGCAAAAGACATAAACTCGTGGGAGCGTTATGGCCCTGCCAATCACCTGAGAAACTAGAATACTTACCCTGGTCAACCTAGGGCAAGCTTGTATCTCCCTTCTACTACCGCAGCTGGTGCTCTCTTGAAAGTGCCACTTCCTGGTTGGAGACCAACCAACTCAGGCCATTACAGCAACTCATGACAGAATAACCCTATTCCCAGGAAGGAGAAGACAAGAGCTAATACCACTGCCCGCAACATCCTGACTAACCAGAGGTCCTCAGTCTCTCCACATGACAGCTTCACTGCTAGCATAACCAGCATTCGAGGAAACAGCACACTAGAGAAAACTACAACCAATGACTCTCACGGAGTCTGCTTCACTCGCCTGTCACCTACACCAGAGTAGGTGCTGGTATCCATGGCTAGGAGACCAGAAGATGATCACATCACAGGACTCTTTGCAGACATTCCCCAGCACCAACCCGAAGCCTGGTATAGCCCCGGTGGGTGGCTATACCCAGAAGAGCAATAATAATCACTGCAGTCTGGCTCTCAGGAAGCCCTATTCCTAGGAGAAGGAGAGCACCACATCAAGGAATAACCCGTAGGACAAAAGAACCTGAACAGAAGGAGTTGAGTTTCAGATCTTTCCACTGAAATAGTCTACCCAAATGAGAAGGAACCAGAAAAGTAATTCTGGTAATATGACAAAACATATTTCTATAACACCCCCCAAAGCTATTGCTAGCTCCCTAGCAATACATACAAGCCAACAAAAAATCTCTGAATTGCCATATAAAGAATTTAGAAGGTTGATTATTAAGCTATTCAAGGAGATAGCAGAGGAAGGTGAAAACCAACTTAAAGAAATTTTTAAAAATACAGAATATGGATGAAAATTCTCCAGAGAAATAGATATCACAAAGAAAAAAACAATCACAACTTCTGGAAATGAAAGACACACTGAAAGAAATACAAAAGGCACTGGAAAGTTTCAACAATAGACTAGAACAAGTAGAAGAAAGAACTTCGGAGCTTGAAGACGCGGCTTTCAAATTAACCCAATCAGACAAAGACAAAGAAAAAAGAATTTTAAAAAATGAGCAAAGCCTCCAAGAAATTTGAGATTATGTTAAATGGCCAAATTTAAGAATAATTGGTGTTGCTGAGGATGAAGAGAAATCTAAAAGTTTGGAAAACTTATTTGAGGGAATAATTGAGGAAAACTTCCTTGGCCTTGCTAGAGATCTAGATATCCAGATACTAGAAGTTCAAAGAGCATCTGGGAAATTTATCACAAAATGATCCTCACCTAGCCACATGTCATCAGGGTATCTAAAGTCAAGAAGAAGGAAATAATCTTAAGAGCTGTGAGACAAAAGCATAAGGTAACCTGTAAAGGAAACTCTATGAGATTAACAGCTAATTTATCAGCAGAAACCATATAAGCCAGAAGGGACTGGAGTCCTGTTGTTAGCCTCCTTAAACAAAATAATTGTTAGTCAAGAATTTTGTATCCAGCAAAACTAAGCTTCATAAATGAAGGAGAGATAAAGTCTTTTTCAGACAAACAAATGCTGAAAGAATTCGCCACTACCAAGCCAGTACTACAAGAAATGCTAAAAGGAGTTCTAAGTCTTGAAACAAAACCTCGAAATACACCAAAACAGAACCTCCTTACAGCATATTGTTTTATAAGCCTTAGGGCCTATAAAACAATAACACAATGAAAAAAATAAGGTATTTAGGCAACAACTTGCCTGATGAATAGAACAGCACTTTATATCTCAATACTAACATTGAATGAAAATGGGCTAAATGGTTCACTTAAAAGGTACAAGGGCTGGGTGCAGTGGCTCACATCTGTAATCCCAGCACCTTGGGAGGCTAAGGCAGGCAGATCACGAGGTCAGGAGATCGAGACCATCCTGGCTAACACAGTGAAACCCCATCTCTACTAAAATACCAAAAAAAAAAAAAAAAAATTTAGCTGGGTGTGGTGGCGGGTGCCTGTAGTCCCAGCTACTCGGGAGGCTGAGGCAGGAGAATAGCATGAACCCAGGAGGTGGAGCTTGCAGCAAGCCAAGATCGCACCACTGCACTCCAGCTTGGGTGACAGAGAGAGACTCCATCTCAAAAAAAAAAAAAAAAAAAGGTACATAATGGCAGAATGGTACTGGTATAAAAATAGGCACATAGATCAAGGGAACAGAATAGAGAACACAGAAATAAAGCCAAATACTTTCAGCTAACTAGTCTTTGACAAAGCAAAGAAAAACATATAGTGCAGAAAGGACACCCTATTCAACAAATGGTGCTAGGATAATTGGCAAGCCACATGTAGAAGAATGAAACAGTATCCTCATACAAAAATCAACTCAAGATGGATCAAAGACTTAAATCTAAAACCTGAAACCATAAAAATTCTAGAAGATAACATCGGAAAAACTCTTTCAGACATTGGCTTAGGCAAAGAATTCAGGACCAAGAACCCCAAAATAAATGCAACGAAAACAAAAATAAAGAGATGGGACCTAATTAAAGTAAAAAGCTTCTGCACAGCAAAATAAATAATCAGCAGAGAAAACAGACAACCCTCAAAGTGGGAGAAAATATTTGCAAACTATGCATTTGACAAAGGACTAATATCCAGTTTCTACAAGGAACTCAAACCAATCAGCAAGAAAAAAAAAATAATCCCATCAAAAAGTGGGCAAAGGACATGAATAGACAATTCTCAAAAGAAGATATACAAAATGAAATGGCCAAAAAACATATGAAAAAGTGCTCAAGATCACTAATTATCAGAGAAATGCAAATTAAAACTGCAATAAGTTGCCACCTTACTCCTGCAAGAATGGCCATAATTTAAAAACCAAAGAAGAATAGAAGGGCGCAGTGGCTCACACCTGTAATCCCAGCACTTTGGGAGGCCAAAGCAGGTGGATCACTTGAGGTCAGGAGTTCAAGACCAGCCTAGCCAAAACGGTGTGAATATGGTGAAAAGGGAAAACTTTTACACTGGTGGTGGGAATGTAAACTAGTGCAACCACTACGGAAAACAGTATGGCAACTCCTTAAAAAACTAAAAGTAGAATACCATTTGATCCAGTAATCCCACTACCGGGTATCTACCCAGAGGAGAAAAGTTATTATATAAAAAAGATACTCGCACATGCAAGTTTATAACTGCCTAATTTGCAACTGAAAAAATATGGAACCAACCTAAATGCTCATCAGCCAACAAGTGGATGAAGAAAATGTGTGTGTGTGTATATATATATATATATATACACACACACACCCCTATATATGTATATGCTGTGGAATATTACTCAGCCATAAAAAGGAAGGAAATAATGGCATCTGTAGCAACCTGGGTGAAGTTGGACACCATTATTCTGAGTGAAGTAACTCAGGAATGGAAAACCAAATATTGTATGTTCTCATTTATTAGTAGGAGCTAAGCTATGAAGACACAAAGTCATAAGAAGGATACAATGGGCTGGGCGCGGTGGCTCACACCTGTAATCCCAGCACTTTGGGAGGCCAAGGCAGGTGGATCACTTGAGGTCAGGAGTTCAAGACCAGCCTGGCCAAAATGGTGAAACCCCATCTCTACTAAAAATACAAAAAATTAGCTGGGTGTAGTGGCGGGCACCTGTAATCCCAGCTACTCGGAGGCTGAGGTGGGAGGATGGCTTGATTGTGTCACTTGAAGTAGCTATGATTGTGCCACTGCTCTCCAGCCTGGGCTACAGAGCAGGACTCTGTATCAAAAACATAACAGAAAACATAACCTCAGAAGCATTACAATAAATATGCAATAAGCATCCACCCAGCATGTGTGGGGGACTGTGCTGATGCTGATGGCATGTGTGGGAATAAGGCAGGCATCTGAGGAATGTGGGGGAACGGAAGGACGGGGAGTAATCTGGAGAGCCCCACGGTCAGTCAGTGGCAGGTCTTTCTTGAGCTCAGAAAGGTTAGGTAACTAGTTCAGATCAGACGGTAAAACAGGGGCAGAGCCTGGATTTGCACCCAGGCTTGAGTCTGACTTCTCTCCCCCACCTGCTGTGCCCTTAAACTGCAGAGATCGGGGGGGAGGGGGCAAGCGGCTCAGATGGGTTCAAAAAACTCCCCAGGCTCAACTCTGGTTCTGACTGCCTGAGACATGGGCAGCTGACACAGCAGACCTTGAATCCTGAGGATGTGAGGCAGCTGGGTTGGATGAGAGGGACCTGGATGTCTGGTCTGCGGCTGCTCCTCTAAGTGCAGCAGCAAGGAGGCTGGGCCTGGACTGCAGGTGGTGCTGGGGAGCAGCGTGTTTGCTGTGCTTGGTCATGAGCTGCTGGGAAGTTGTGACTTTCACTTTCCCTTTCGAATTCCAGGGTATATCTGGGAGGCAGGAGGACGTGTCTGGTTATTACACAGATGCACAGCTGGACGTGGGATCCACACAGCTCAGAACAGTTGGATCTTGCTCAGTCTCTGTCAGAGGAAGATCCCTTGGTAAGTTGGGGATGGTGTGATCTCCCCCCATGTCCTTATTCTCACAATAGCTCTATGAGGGAAGGATCATTCAGCTTTTGTAGATAAGCTCGGAGAGGTTAGGTAGCTGGTTCAGATCAGACAGGAAAGCAGTGGCAGAGCCGGGATTTGCACCCAGGCTTGAGTCTGATTGCTCCCTCCCTCCTGCTGGGCCGGTAAACTGTAGAGAGAGGTGGGGAAACAGCTCAGATGGGTTCACAAAGCTCCCCGGGCTCAGCTCTGGTTCTGACACCCTCAGACACGGCCAGCTGACCCCAGAAGAAAGGTCGGTGTTGGGGGTGCCCATCTCTTTGGGAAATTTGAAGGAATCAAAGAAGGTGGAGGAGGGGAGGTGACCTGGAGCCTGGCATGTCCTTGTGGCCGGGCCACACCCAGGCTGGCCAGAGGATGCTGCTGCTGAAGCCCAATGGGAACAACAGATTTCTTTTGAGACACAAAGAACTCAGAGATTGTCTCACTCACCCTGAGTCTGAGCACCTACTTGTGCCAGGCCCTGTGGGGAAACTGAGGCCCTGGGAGGGGAATGACTTGCCAGGGTCCCGTGTCAGGAGGCTGAGCAGGCAGATCATAGGACTTCACATCTCTGGCCCTCACCTCTGTCCCTCTGTTCAGACCTCTGGGGTGATGGAGAAGAAACAGGCTGTGCTGTGTCCCTAATGGGAAACATGGCTGAGACAGGGGAGTGAGAAGGTCGCATTGCAGAAT
This sequence comes from Gorilla gorilla gorilla, assembly GCF_029281585.2. Lineage (NCBI taxonomy): Eukaryota > Metazoa > Chordata > Mammalia > Primates > Hominidae > Gorilla > Gorilla gorilla. The sequence goes on along the minus strand of NC_086018.1, from coordinate 34,236,011 downwards.
GTGGCATGATGCCAGCTTTGCAATCATGAGATTCAAAAGCCACACTGTGGAATTGTGAGTATAACTACAGGAGTGAGAGCTTAGGTCTCTGTGTTTGTAGAAGCAGAATCAAACCTGGACACTGTTGGATTATTAAAATCACCTGTTTTTCTTCAATAGCAGAGTCACAAGGGCAGATGTTGGCCTCCCCTCTGCCCTCCAAGAGCTGTGTGACTCTGGGCAAGTCACCTCCCCTCCCAGCCTAAGATTTTTCCCCTCTAAAAAACCTGATAGAGCTGACGAAAGTCCATGAAATCAGGGGGGTAATTTCTGTGAAATCTGAGTCATGGTCTTATTTGTTCTTCACCAAAAAGAGATGCTCATCAAGATAGAAAGAAAAATTAAATTCAATTCCTCAACTGAAAGTGAAACTGAAGCTGGGCCGTGTCATCCAGAGGCTGGTTGCTTTTAGTTCAAGTAATGCCTCCTGCACCTGGGATTTCAGCCAGGCTGTGCCAGGGAGGGTGGAGGGCATCCGGGTCAGTCGTAGGGGATGCAGCTGGGAACACAACAGGGTCCCCATTGAATGTTCAGAGTCTAAAGGGGAGACAGAGGCCCAAAGAGCCACATACAGGTAGAGCTCCCTCTGGAAAGCAGAGTGCTCAGGGAGCCTGGGGAGGGTTGGGGGCCGCCGCATGGACCAGGCAGCTTTGGGTGGGTCTCTGAGGACAGGTGACTTGCACATGGTGGGGACAGTGGGGGGGACATTCCAGGGTGAGGGAGCAGCTGAGTGAAGGCCTGAGGCTGGGGATGGGAGTGGGAGGAGTAGATGGGCTCCAGGAGGCACCGAAGCAGGGCGTCAGTGGGTGCCTGGACCTAAGATGACTGTGGTGGCAGGGAGCGGTGAGGAAGGTGGGGGCCAGAGCATCAGAGGGCCTGTGTGCCCTGCTATGGGGTTTGAACTTGACCGTGGCTTTTCACTGAAGATTCCTCAGAAGGGTGCAGTGCCACGGCTGAGGCCTGTAATTCAGTGCTGTGGGAGGCAGAGGCGGGAGGATTACATGATGCTAGGAGCTCAAGACAGCTTGGGCAACACAGGAGATGCTGTCTCTCTGAAATGAAAAATCAACAAATTAGTCCTGCATGGTGGTGTGTGCCTGTAGTCCCAGCTACTTGGAAGGCTGAGGCAGGAGGATCACTTGAGCCCAGGGGCTCTAGGCTATAGCAAGCTATGATAGCCCCAAAGCACTCCAGACTGGGTGACAGAGCAAGACAGTTTCTCAAAAATAAAATGAAAATGACGATTTCTCAGGAAATCATTTCGACTCCTCTTTCCCTGCCCAAGGAGGATGCCCCACAACCACTTGGAGGGAGATGCTTTGCTGAGAGTCCCTGTCCTCTGCATCTGGAGAGCTTGGCTCAGAGCTGAGGTGGGAGGGAGGGCTCCTCTTCCAGGTCGCTCAGTTGGACACCGGAATTGACCAACATGCAGGCTCACCCATGGAGTACACACTGTGTCCTAGTCAAGCCTGAGGGGCAGTATCCAGCCTCAACCCCCAGCAGAGGCTCCAGACAAAGGTGGGAGCCAGGCCAACAATGACCCAGGAGGATGGGATCCTGGATGCAGCTCCTCACAAGTATTGGGCATGTCCGAGGCCCCAGCTCTCTCTGCCCTCCTGCTCCTCTTCTCCCTCCTGGTCCTCCTGGTTCTCATGGCTCATGAGATAGTGTTGAGACAGCTCCCCTGGCCTAGGGTGTCACAGAGTGAACAAAGCAGGAAGAAGGGGAAGAGAAGCCCCCCTCCCGTCACCCCGTCCCTTACAGCAAGAAGTGTCCAGAAGCCCCTCTGCATACTCCTCTGGTGAACTGCTGCCCAGGACTGGGTCCCCCTTTTACTCTTGCTGCGTAGGGGCCCCAGAAGACAGATATCTGGATGCCTCGACCCTGAAACAGAGGTGGGAAGTGGAAAGAGGGAGGCGAGTGGCTTTTGAGGACGGGGCTTTTGTATAAGAGCTGGAGGATGGAACCCCATCAGGGGGCCCGGGAACCACTGAGCTGTTAAAATAAAGTCTGCAAACAAAGACCAGCTGCTGGAAGCGGGTGTGCGGGGGAGTGCGCAGGGACACATGGTGAGAAAAGAACAATGGCAATGCTTGGAGCCGCCCCTAACTGGGATGGGCCTGAATCGGTATTATCATTATTACTTATAGTGTCATTATTAGTCATTTTCGTCTTGTTTGTACACTCCCTCTATCTCTCCTCTCCACCTTTTTCCTAATATTGTATCACCAGTTTTATGTCCTCCATTAGCAACTTTGTAGCTGTAAACAATTTACTTACAACTTTCTTTCTTATACTCTCAGTTTTACCTAGTATTTCTTGACTCCCCTCTTTAAAAGATGACAATATTAATCCTCCTTCTCCTTCGTTCAGTGCTTCACATCCCAACTGCTACCTTTGTGCTTTAAATTTTGTACTAATCGGTAACAAGTATATTTAGTTCTCATATTTATATGCTCTGTTCTGTTCTCAAAGTTAAAAATCAAACAAGAGTGTTTACATTTTGTGGTGTTTTAAATACTATTTACTGTGGAGCTGAGTTGTGCACCATGTTTGCACCTGTTTTGTGGCACAGCTTTAGTTTTTCCTGATGTTTCTAATTGCCTTTGTTTCTTTTTCTCCCTTGTACTGCTTGCCTTCATCATTTCCTCAGTTTCTCTCAAACTGTGAATCCTTTGAGGTATTCTATTGAGTCCCCTTTTCTCACAGAACCATTCCCTTTTTATTCCATCCTGGACTGGTCGTTTTGTAGACCTACTGCATGTCCCACTGTGATCCTCAGATTCCCTTCTCTCTGGGTTGATTTTCCTGTTTTCTGGATCCCATGTCTTTTTCTTTCTTGGTTATCCCCACCTGCCCTCCATGGATGCACAACACACACACACACACACACACACACACACACACACACACACACCCTTTCTTCCTCCCGGTGGCTTATTCTCAAGTAGCTTTCTTAGAACACCCTGTGACCCTGTGCCTGGTAACTTTTCTATTCCCCATATAGCTCCTTTTCTTCTGTCATCTTTTTGGTTTATTTTCTGGAGGATTTCCGTGACTTTCTTTCACATGGTCTCTCTAGACTTGTTTATTTGATCATCACCTTTTAGTTTCCAGAAAATCTTTTTTTTTGTTTGTTTCATTGATTTTTCTTCTTTTCTGTATATCTTGTTTTAAGTTTATGAATAAAATATTTTTTAATCTCCCTGAGGACATGGGTTTGAGATTTAAAAAATTACTTGTTTGTTCTGGACTCCTTTTGTATTTGGTCATCTTGGTCTATTTCCCCACTTTCACCTTTCTCCAATTTCTGATCCTAGATCTATTCATATTGAACAGGGTAGGGGGCAGGTCTACTGGCAGTCTTCCCTGTAGGGTGATTGAATGGGAACCCACTGAAGTGTCAGAATACAAAGATATTATTTCTGGGGCATATTGCTTCAGTCATGAACTCTCTGATTTTTTTCACTGGTGTAGACTCAAGGCTGGCATGAATCCCATATGGCACGTGGGCCTGGTGAACTCCTCCCCTCTCTGAGGCTCTGCCTAGTAGACCACTCTGCCTGGCTGGATGCCCTCTCGGCGTTGCTGTGGTTCACAGCTCCCTTCACCCCTCTTTATTCAGTTATCATTTCTTCAGCCCGTTCTGTTTTCCAACATCTCTTGGCGTCTCTGATCTCCTGTTGCCCTCATTTAAATTTTCATTGGCAGCAGAGGGTGCAGAGGCAGTGCGTGAGTTCTTGAGTCCATCTGTCTGGGTGGGAACCCAGTCTTTACCACGTAGTAGATTCTGAGCTTGGGCAAGTCACTGAACATCTGTTTCAGTTTTCTTACCTGAAAATGGAAATACCAATGGTACACACTTCCTAGGTTCTTGGAAGAGTTCTGTGAGTTACTATTTATAACATCTTAGAGCAGTTAGTGGTGCAAAATCCACCAATGTTTGCCCACATGAACATTAAGTGCCATTATACCTGTAAGTGCCTTGACTATGGCTGTAGTTTGATCTCAGGAGGGGAGGTTGATAAATGCTCTTCTGTCTTCTTAAAACAGTGCCTAAAGATGATTAATATGATTAACATTTGCTATTCTCCCTCACCTCCCAAGGTAAGATAATCAGGAGCAGAATGTGAAGAACTTTCCTCTATATAAAGATCAGCATTTATTCAGGCCGGGTGTGGTGGCTCATGTTTGTAATCCAGAACTTTAGAGGGCAGGGCGGGAGGATCCCCTAAAGCCAGGATTTTGCCACCAGCCTGGGCTGCATACTAGGAGTGAGACCTTGTCTCAAGGAATAATGTTTTGTTTTGTTTTGTTTTGTTTTCCTGAAGAAAAGACTACTGAGAGCCAGTAAGACTGAAAGAATGGACATCTTCATATCCTGTTAGTTTGAGTGTGAATTGGTACAGTTTTCATACAGAGTGGCTCTAGGTATAAAAACTTTTGAGATGTTAATAGCTTTTGACCTAGTCATTCTACTCTTACAAATATCTTAAGGAAATAATCTCAAATGTGAGCAGTTTTATGTGAGGGAGGATATTCTTTGTAGCATAATTTATATGAAGAATTAGAAACACCCTAAGGTCCATCAGCTAGGGGAGGACAGCAGAGGGGACGGGGAAGCACCAGGAGGGCTCGGCAGCCACAGCAGGGGCTGGGCCGGCATCTAGCAGGATCCAGGTCTTTGTGGGACAAAGCATCTTAGAGAAGCAATGGGGACACAGGCTGTCCACTGCAGCACCAGTGAGTTCACCAAGATGAAGAGTTGAGCACAGAGTGTGAGACATGGATTTGCAATAAGGATTCATTTACCATGAGCGTGTATACATGACTCAATATCGTATATTTAAGGGAGTAGAGCACAGTCATTGAAGACATGGGATTGAAGCAGAAGTCCTGGCTCTAGCACTGTTGTGAAAACACCCGTAAGTTCCCTAACTTTTGTGGATTCCTCTGTGTTCAAATGGAAAAGTGGTACCCATCTCCTGTCCTGTGTGTGATCATCGAATGAGACACATGTCAGAGGCCGTGCACATCACAGACACACAATACACACTGGCTATCATCAACTAGTTATCACACATGTTCCCAGGCCCAGGTCATTGTCAGAATGTTCCCTCCCATCTCTATTCCTGTGTATAGACTCTGTAGTTTCTGTAATGATCAGATGGCTGCCCCTCCTCTGATTATCTTCTCCTCATACCCCTACAGGACAAGAGGACCCTGCCTTGGTGTGAGAGTGAGGGAAGAGGAAGCTGGAACGTGGTGAGTTTCTGTAAATACTAGCTGGCAGGGCCCCAGGAGATAGAGAAACACTCCGGAAATTTGCTGCTACCACAGAGGGATCTGCAAAGACCCAGCCCCTCCAGCCTCCCTCTGTACACAGGAGGCTCACATTCGATCCCACAATTTGTTTTCTCCTTCTCAAGGGTTAAGGAAAACCTTCCAGTCTGGACAGTGACTGGAGAGCTCCAAGGAAAGCCCCTCGGTAACCCAGCCGCTGGCACCATGAACCCAGGTAGGCTCGCTTCCTCTTTCCTGGCTAGTTCCTACTCGCACCTAGAACGGAGGGTGGCACCTCCACAGCTGAGTGAGCCCCAGAGGAACCCAGATGGAGAAGGAGGCCGATGAATCTGCCCAGAGCTCAAGAGAAGTCACGTGGAGTCCCCTGACTCAGGGGTCTGTGGGGTCATCTGCATCCTGACCTCTCCTCAGGGTGACACGGCCCAGGTGCCCACTTCCTCCCTACCCTGGCACCCAGCAGATGACTCAAGTGGGGCAGGACAGCCATGAGGAAGTGGAACGAGCAGGGGAGGGGAGTGTGGGAAGAGCAGGGTCCAGGAGGAGGGGAGGGGTGGGAGACGAGGTTGACCTGCAGCCCTGATCTCTTATCTACCGCTCTTCTCCCTGCTGACCCTGGGTTTTTTCCAGCACAGGCCGGTCCCCTCCCTCCAGCTTTTGCCCTGCACCAGCCCCTCTGTTCTGAGTGGCCCTATGGGAATGTATCATGCTTGACCCAGCTTCCAACTTAAATGGACCCCGGTCTGGCCTTTTCCACGTCCCTTCTGTGTGACCTGGAGATCCTTACCTCCCCTCTCGTGTACCATGAGAATAATATTTCCCCATGTTGTCATGAAGATCAAATATTATAAGGGTACCTGGCCTGGCCAAAGCCTGCCACACAGTAGGGCCTCCCTAAGAATTAATTTGCATCCCGTCTATCTTCTCTATCTATCCCCTGTTGATTCCAGGTGGAAGCCACCCAGTCCCCTCATCTGTGTTAGGGCACCCGCCCTGCACTGCCCATCACAAGCACCTGCTGACCAGGGATGACTGCCTCAGGCAGGGCCTCATTCCCATGATCTCAGATACCCCTTGTCAAAGACAAATCTGAGGCACAGTAACATTTATTTGAATAAGAAGGAATTCATGAATTGAGAAAACCAAACTGGAAGAGGCTTCATGTTATGATGAAAAAGTGTCAGAGACAAGTATTTATCGAGTAAATATGAAACTGCAATAAGGACATTATTTGATTGGTTGCAGTTACAAAACTGCCTGTTTTGATTTACCTTTTTGGAAAATTCCTGGTCACATTGGTGCTGGTGGGTTTAGGAAGATCTCCGAATCCAGGAGAGACCAGACCTTAGCCTTGTCCAGGTTTTTGACTCCATTAAGAGAAAAAATTTGAGTCAAAGAAAAAGCAAATCAGCTGCAAGGCAGAAGCACAGGCTCAGGGATGGAAGTGCAGGTGGACTCAGAAGAGCCAGTTGGGCCCAGTGGGGTTTGGGGTTTCTGTCTTTGATGGTTTATTAAATTAAGGGGTTGGAGTCTTGGGAGGACTCTCTTGCTGGCTTGCGGCGGCTGCCTTTGCGCTGTGTGCTTACCTGGCCTTATTGTTTCTCTTTCTCTTCTTACAATAGGACACTAGCCCTCTAATAGGATTAGAGCCCTACCCTTGTGATCTCATTCAGTCTTAATTGCTTTCTTAAAGGCGCAATCTTCAAATATGGTCACTCGAGTTTAGGGCTTCAGCATATGAATTTTGGGGGCCCACAATCCCTGTATAGCACTGATGACTCCATCAAACATGTCCCACATCACAGTTGTCCAGGAAAAATTAACATGTAACCACCTAATATGCAATGGCTGTTATGCTCCCCTACACTATCCTCCAACCTTATCCTTTCATCTTTCCAACTAGAGAGCAGTATCTTTATTGAGGATTACCTTAAGTATTTCCAGGACCAAGTGAGCAGAGAGAATCTGCTACAACTGCTGACTGACGATGAAGCCTGGAATGGATTCGTGGCTGCTGCTGAACTGCCCAGGTAAGCTCCATGGGGTTAACTCCATGGGGCGCCCCAGCAATGCCACTCCGATCTCCCCTGGGCTGGTTTTCCCGGACAGGCACACCTCCTCCAGGCAGCCCCCTCTGCTGGGCTTGAGGATGACCTTCTCGGCATTCCAGGAGGAATATTTCCTCCATGTCCTTCGCTGGCAGTGAGTAGCCTCAGGCTGAGGGGATAGGAAGCCCACAAGGACAGGGTCATTTCTGCCATCTGCTGGTGATGGGAACTTTGCCAGTTACTTTCTCACTTTCAGCCTTTCTTCATCAATGGAGTTTTATTGTGAGAAAAACGAGATCGTGCATGTAAAGTGCTTAGCATAATGACTGACACATAGTAGGTGCACAGTTAACATTAACATCTTACAAGCTTGGTGGAAAGAGACCAGGGTTAAGGATCTTCTTCTTGAAGATGGGAGCCCAGCAGGACTTCCTTTGGGACAAGTCAGAAAAATCCTGACCTAACCAATATGTGTTCCTGGGGATGCTGGCTGGGGCCTTTTTTCTCATCTGAGGAATTCCACAAACACGGCAGGACCCTTCTGCTGGTCCAGGATGCTGAGAGGCTGGAGTGGGATCGGACAGCACTGGGTCTCTTCCTGGTTCTGTCTGTGCCTAGTTCCTGGGCTCTGGGCTTATGTCATGGAGACTGGGAACTGTCATCAGTCCAATAGGAATAGCAACTCAATGTCATAGGAGTGTGGTGAAGGCCTTAGAGTCAACTCCAGGTCAAAGGTGGGGAACCAAGGACTAAGATCCTGCCCAAAGGCCCAGAGAGACCAGGACCAGTGTCAGAGCCTGGAGTCAGGATGGAGCAAGAGTCAGCCTTGGTTGTAGGTCAAGCAGGAAGGCTGGGGCACCAGGGCTGGGACTAGGTTATGGAAAGAGAGGCACCAAGGGCTTGAAACTTAAAGAGGTCATGAACTTGCAGAGGACATGTGAGTGGGAGAGGGATATTTCTTCCCTGTCTGGATGATCCCAACACTCATGGGCATATAGGGTCATGGTTGCCTGTGTCTCTCACCCCACGCCTTGGAACTGGCGAGTTCTGGGCTACCCTTTGAGACCTTCTTCTCTTCCACACAGAGAAGCCCCTGACATTGACAAGCAGTATGTCTTAGTGACCATTTTCATAGTAGAATGAGTTGCTGCCAATTTGTGCAATTTCAGGGGTACTGAGCAGACTCACAACGTCCCAACCGAGGAGGAAAACACTTCCTCTACCATCTCGTCCAAATTCAGGTTTTTCCAGCATTAGCAATTTATATAGGTGGTTCTGAAAGTGTCTTGAGTCTTCTAGTGGTTCCATAAAATTGCACATGGCCTTGGTGTGCACACAGGTGAAGCTGTCACTGCTAAGGCATCAGTTAGGCTGGTGACACCTGCGAGTGAGACCTGGAAGGTTGGGGGTGCAGGTGGTAGGTCAGGAGGCAGTAAGGTGGCTGGAGCGTCCATGTGGAGCCAGAATGAATAGCCAGATCTCCCACTCCAGTCAGCTGGGGCAGTGGCCGCACCCAGTAGCCTTCAGCCAGGTGAAAGGGCATGAGGCATTGGAAGGGAGCAGATGCCAGGCAAAGTGATCTCCTGTCTTTCTGAGGTTTTGTTTTTGTTTGAATTCAAAGTACTCAGAGATAGCCAGACTGCAATGTCTGAGGGAACCCTTACCTTTGACACCACCTGCAAATCTATGGGGATTCCTAAAATCATCCTTAGATTTTATAATTCACTAGAAGGACTCACGTAACTCACTGAAAACTGCTATTGCACGATTGTGGTTTATCACAGGGAAAGAACACAGATTAAATTCAGCCTAAGGAAGAGACACACAGGGCAGAGTCTGGGAGGATTTGAGGTGTGAATCTGCATTGTCCTCAGGACGCTGTGTTCTCTTGTGTGAATGTGGGACAAAACACACCGTATGTTGCCAACCAGGGAAGCTCACCCAGTTAAGAAAAAATTCCTGTGAATCAAATTACGTCAGGAAGGAAGTCTTTATTTCAGGATTGTTGTTACAGGGGAGGGAGACTGAGCCCAGTTCTGAATACAGTAAAGACAGAGGGGGAGTCACAGCCAACCCCAGGGTGGGGGCGGGAGATGGAACAGGACTGACAGGAGACGCCAGAGTGGGGGGTTCCTGCTAAACTGGCCTAACAGGATTCTGGCTAAAGGCAGGTCAGACCCTCAGCCACCAGTGGTGGGGGTGAGGAGCATGATCAGATAGCAAAGGGTGCTCAGACAGCAAGTGGGGAGGACCCTCCCTAAACTGATTTGGGGAGATTCTTGCTGAGCCGAGGTGGTGCAAGTCCAGAAAGCAGTGGGTGAGTGTGGAAGGCCAAGGTCGGCGCCTAGTGGAGAAGAAGCTCTGAAGAGCCCAGCTGGAGTTGGTCAAGGAGAAAGTCTTTCTCAACCCATGCCTTAGTGTCCAGAATATCTGCTGGGGCTGGATCACAAGCTGCTCTCATGGCTAGAGTCTCCAGCCCATCCCTGAGATCTCACACCTTTAGTCCCCAAGTCCTCTGGAAGTCAGGAAAGACACCAAATAGCCCCAAACCCTATCATCCATCACATTGCTATACTGTCCCGTGGCCAAATCACCAGGCAAAGAAAGATGTTCCTACCAGGCAGGACATTCCAGGGGCCTGGAGATCACTTCCCAGGAGCTGAGGACAAAGGGAAGGCCTCTCTTTGGGTAAAGTTCACGCTTCACTTTCCTGCCATCCTGGGAATAAGGTCTCTTTGTCTCACTCTCACTGCTCTTTGTTCATCTGCAGAGTTTTCCCTCTCCAAACACTTTGGCACTCACGGTGTTGACCTGTCCTTGAGTGAGGAGGCATGTTTACCAAACACCTACCATGAAAGAGCATCTGAGATGCCTTTAAGATATTTATTTCCATATGGAATAAGTACTGAGGAATATCTATGATAAACAAAATGTGTTTGAGTTTGAAAGAAAATTCTTTCCATTTGTAAAATTTGTTTCTATATGATTGATAGTGAAAGCTCTGCAATTTACACAGGATAGAGATCGCATGGAGCTCATTTCACAGATAGGGAAACTGCATTTCTTAATCCTTTAACCTTTCCTTGTGCAGGGATGAGGCAGATGAGCTCCGTAAAGCTCTGAACAAGCTTGCAAGTCACATGGTCATGAAGGACAAAAACTGCCACGATAAAGACCAGCAGCACAGGCAGTGGTTTTTGAAAGAGTTTCCTCGGTTGAAAAGGGAGCTTGAGGATCACATAAGGAAGCTCCGTGCCCTTGCAGAGGAGGTTGAGCAGGTCCACAGAGGCACCACCATCGCCAATGTGGTGTCCAACTCTGTTGGCACTACCTCTGGCATCCTGACCCTCCTCGGCCTGGGTCTGGCACCCTTCACAGAAGGAATCAGTTTTGTGCTCTTGGACACTGGCATGGGTCTGGGAGCAGCAGCTGCTGTGGCTGGGATTACCAGCAGTGTGGTAGAACTAGTAAACAAATTGCGGGCACGAGCCCAAGCCCGCAACTTGGACCAAAGCGGCACCAATGTAGCAAAGGTGATGAAGGAGTTTGTGGGTGGGAACACACCCAATGTTCTTACCTTAGTTGACAATTGGTACCAAGTCACACAAGGGATTGGGAGGGACATCCGTGCCATCAGACGAGCCAGAGCCAACCCTCAGTTAGGAGCGTATGCCCCACCCCCGCAGGTCATTGGGCGAATCTCAGCTGAAGGCGGTGAACAGGTTGAGAGGGTTGTTGAAAGCCCCACCCGGGCAATGAGCAGAGGAACGAAGATCGTGGGTGCAGCCACTGGAGGCATCTTGCTTCTGCTGGATGTGGTCAGCCTTGCATATGAGTCAAAGCACTTGCTTGAGGGGGCAAAGTCAGAGCCAGCTGAGGAGCTGAAGAAGCGGGCTGAGGAGCTGGAGGGGAAGCTCAACTTTCTCACCAAGATCCATGAGATGCTGCAGCCAGGCCAAGACCAATGACCCCAGAGCAATGCAGCCACCAGGGCAGAAATGCCGGGCACAGGCCAGGACAAAATGCAGACTTTTTTTTTTTTTTTTTGAGATGGAGTCTCGCTCTATCACCCAGGATGGAGTGCAGTGGCTCAATCTCGGCTGACTGCAAGCTCCGCCTCCTGGGTTCACACCATTCTCCTGCCTCAGTCTCCCGAGTAGCTGGGACTACAGGCACCTGCCACCACGCCCGGTTAATTTTTTGTATTTTCATTGGAGACGGGGTTTCACTGTGTTAGCCACGATGGTCTCCATCTCCTGACCTCGTGATCTGCCCACCTCGGCCTCCCAAAGTGCTGGGATTACAGGCGTGAGCCACTGCGCCTGGCCAAAATGCAGACATTTTATTAGGGGGATAAGGAGGGCGAGGTAAAGTTTATGGAACTGAGTGTTAGTGACTTTGGCATTTGTGTAGCTGAGCACAGCAAGGGAGGGGTTAATGCAGATGGCAAGTGCACCAAGGAGAAGGCAGGAACACTGGAGCCTGCAATAAGGGAGAAGAGGGGACTGGAGAGTGTGAGGAATGGGAAGAAGTAGTTTACTTTGGACTAAAGAATATATTGGGGGAAGAATAGAGGGGGAGCTTGCAGGAACCAGCAATGAGAAGGCCAGGAAAAGAAAGAGCTGAAAATGGAGAAAACCAGAGTTAGAGCTGTTGGATACAGGAGAAGAAACAGCAGCTCCACTACCGACCCGCCCCCAGGTTTGATGTCCTTCCAAGAATGAAGTCTTTCCCTGTTGATGGTCTCTCACTCTGTCTTTCCAGCATCCACTCTCCCTTGTCCTTCTAGGGGTGTATCACAGTCAGCCAGTGGCTTCTTGATGATGGTGGTTGGGGTGGTTGTCATGTGACGGGTCCCCTCCAGGTTACTAAAGGGTGCATGTCCCCTGCTTGAACACTGAAGGGCAGGTGGTGGGCCATGGCCATGGTCCCCAGCTGAGGAGCAGGTGTCCCTGAGAACCCAAACTTCCCAGAGAGTATCTGAGAACCAACCAATGAAAACAGTCCCATCGCTCTTACCCGGTAAGTAAACCCTCACTCAGAAAATTAGCATGAAAGCAGTTTAGCACTGGGAGGAAGCGCAGATCTCTAGAGCTGTACTGCCGCCACCCAGGATTGACCTGTGTGTAAGTCCCAATAAACTCACCTACTCACCAAGCTGGACTTGTTCGAGTCATTCTTTGGTCTCATAGCTCCTTCCAAGCTTTGGGGGCTATCAGTCTCAAGTTTTTCTCGTAATGGTGGTGATGGTGGTTGTGATGGCAGCAGAGTGGTGGGGGCCTTGGCAAGTGGCCGGTGCTCTTCCAGACCAGGGGACACCGATGGACCGATGAAGTTCCAGGGGAACTTGAAGTGCTGTGTTGGAAAGAGGTTAATTTTAGAAGAAACGAAAAATGAGAGGAGTTGCCAGGAACAGGTCAAGGAAGCTTGAGGTGTGTCCAGGAGTTCAACCCTGCTTGTGGTCATGAGACTTCACCTCTCTGAGCCTCAGTTTCCTCATCAGCTGTAGAAGGGGGCTGGAAAAGGTGATATCTCAGGTCCACCTTGCTCTCCCCATCTTGTGTTCTGGAGACTTGAGTCAATCAGCACTGACTGATGGCTGTGACTTTGTGGTGCCGATGGAGGCTCCCCTGGGCTCTGGGTGCCTGACTTACCTTCCTCATGATCCTCAGGGAGCGAAGTTTCAAGGCCCCTTCTGCTCACTCACTGGACTCTCACTTTCCCAGCTGGTCATTTCCCTGAGACCTCAAAACCCCAAGCCCACTGGGGTACTTGGGGAAAGCTGGTACATGTCTGGCTCTGGCTGAGCACAGGTGTGGTTTCTATCTGTGAGTCAGAGCCCGGGATTGACACGGGACAGTCGAGGCTAACTAGTGTCAGAGGGGCCTGTGTGCAGATTGGGAGAGGATCAGCGAAAAATAGAGGGACAAAGAGAGACATCCAGACAGTAAACACTCCCATCCAGTCTGTCCTCACGTTTTGCCTAGACTCCTGCAAGAACTTCCAGAATGGTCTTCTCTGTGCCCCTGCCCCTGTCCCTCCCATGTCCTGGACCATGCTCCACACTGGGCCAGGTTGGGCTTTAACAATATAGTTTCTTTTTTTTCAGATACTCTCACTCTGTTGCAAGGCTGGCAAACCATGGCACGATCATGGCTCACCACATCTTGGACCTCCCGGCCTCAAACTATCCTTCCACCTTGACTCCCTGAGCAATTGGGACCATCCGTGTGTACCCCAATGCCTCGTTAATTTTTGTATTTTTTTTTTGTAGAGACAGAGTTTCCCTATCTTGCCCAGGCTGGTCTCATACTCCTGAGCTCAGGTGATCTGTTCACCTTGGCCTTCCAATGGACTGCAATTGCAGGCATGAGCCACCATGCCCACCTAAGAACATAGATTTGATTGAGCACCTGCTTCCAACCCTCCAATGGCTTCCCATTACTCTTAGCACAAAGATGTAGGCCATGATGCTGCCTAAAGTAGCCTGTTGTGGCCTGGGGTCCTGTGAAGGAAGAGCCAGGGGCAACGTTCTGGTGTAGAGGGTTTGTGTGGGAAGTGATTCTAGGAGCAGAACTGAGGATCCAGGAGGGAAGGAGGAAAAGTTGATACAAGGAGAAATTTTTGAATGGGTCATCCATATGGGCAATGAGACCTTCCGAGGTGCCTTCAAGAAGCGTCCTCAGAATCTTTGTCTCCAGGGAGGAGAGAGGGAGGCCTTTATCCATGGCCTTTATCCCCATGGGCTTGCCTCAGGCTGAACTTCCAGCCAAATCTTCAGCTGTTACCTAAGAAACAATGCAGATCCTGGCCCAAGGATGCCGCCTCTTCCAGGCAGCCTGGACTGTGAGGTGTGCTCCATTGCTCTTCAGGAATCATCCTTGAGAGTCGCTCCACAGCAGTCCAGGTCTGGCTGGAGCAGGTGGATTGGGCGGAAAGCGCAGCAGAATTTGAGAGAGGCCTGTTCTTACAGTGATGACTCACTGTAAGCACCTGAATTCAGCCCTCATGGTCTTTTCACTGCTGTTAGTCATTCATCTCTATGTAGTTTTTGCAAACTAGAGGTAGATGTCTGCTTTCTACAATCAAAGATGTCAGCATTTAGGGCTCAGGGATGGAACAAAGTTGTTTCATGGGAGAGAACAGCATCCATTCTCCTCTTCCTAGTTCAGGAGGTCTGGGTGAACAATCTGCAGCTTCCAAGAATACGCACTCCAGTGATCCACCCAGGAACTGAAAACATGATGACCAGGTGAGAGGAGGTTCCTAATGGACTCACTGAAAGCTAAACTGAAATCAGGTATTCACTCATTACTTGTCCCCCTGTAATCTCCTCCTCTGACCGGAAGGCCACAGTGGCACTCTGGTCATTATGGGTCGCAGGAGTTGGTGTCAGTGTAGCCAGCATCCAGCAGTCCTGGGGATGAGTTTCCTTTAAGCCATCCCCTGTGATCTGAGAGGACGCTCCAGGTCCAGGGAGAACAGGTAGGAGGAACGCTTACAGGCTGCACTTAAGGGGAATGACAGGGCCTTTCGCAGACTCCTGACCTCCCTTTCCTTCAAGGGCTCTGGGTCTGTCCTATGAGTCAGGCCTGAGAATTGGGTGACAAGCAGGGGCCATCCAGCATGATGACCTGTGACAGGTGTCTGCCCACCAAGTTGGTGGTTGTGCAAAGTCAGTGGACTCTCCGCCAGCTCTATTTTGGGACCCTGTGCCTGTGGAATTTCCCTGAGCCGTGATCATGTGCACTCCCTGCTGCCTGACCTGGTGCCCACACTCTCTTTTCTTCTGGCCGTGACCTGCCTCCCCCAGAGTTGGCCTCTTGGAATTTCTCCCACCCTAAAGATACCAAGGTCCCAGCCCCTCCCCCATTCCAGAGAGTTCCTGGTTATCCATTGATTCTTCTCACCAAAGGAAAGAGAAATCTCCTGGGCCCTCACAGGATGCAGTGTGGGCACGAAGGACCGGAGAAATCCAATCTAACCTTCCAATCTCCTATGCACGTTGAGTCCTCCTTCTTCTTCGTCATACCAAGTCATTTCTGAATTTTTGGTGTCACAACGAAGTGGCCAGCATTTACTTGAGGGTGGCTCATCCAGCCCTGGGCACAGCTGGCATCCCAGCCTGCTGCTGGAGCAAACCGTGCCAGCTGAGGACAACTATGGCAAGGAACCCAAATGATGTTTCCCCTTCCTTGCCGACCTTTCTCGGACTCCACCTCACAAATGGTCTCCAGCTCTTTGGAGTTTGATGGTGAGCTCCTTCTCCTGCTGCAGCATCTCACTCCTTTCCATTCTGCAGTTCACTCTCATGCCACACTGACTTGAACATTGGCTGTCTAGAAACTCACGAGGGGCAGGGGCAACAGAGGTGGAGCAGCTTCCTCCATCAGGGGCTGCACCTTGGAAGCGTCCTTAGGTGTGGCTTGGAGTTGGGATTCTTCAATCCCCCTCAGACATCCCTATTGCAATTTTCTGGATATATCTTGTATTAGGCTGAATAACAGCCCCCCATGGATGTGCGCATCCAAATGCTGGAACTCGTGATTATGTCACCTTCCATCATAAAAGGCACCTTGCAAGTGTGATCCAGCCAAGGATCTGGAGATGGGAGGTTATCTGGGATTATCTGGGGTGGGCCCAAGGTATCCACAAGGGTCCTTATAAGGCAGAGGCAGTAGGGTGACAGGGAGAAAAGGAGATGTGATGATAGAAGGGGAGAGAGACTGAGAGAGATCAGAGGACGCTACAAGGCTGGCTTTGAAGATGAAGGGAGGAGCCAGGAGCCAAGGCCAGCAGGTGTCTCTAAAAGCTGGAAAAGGCAATGGAATGGCTTCTCCAGGAGCCTCTAGAAGAAACACAGCCATGCCCACACCTTGATTTTAGGACTTCTGACCTCCAGAACTGGAAGAGAACAACTTTGTGTTGGTTTAAGTGAACACAAAGAATAAATGGATAACCAGGAACTCTCTGAAATTGGGGAGGGGCTGGGACCCTGGTCTCTTTAGGAAAAATTCTAAGAGGCCAACTCTGGGAGAGGCAGGTTATGGCCAGAAGAAAAGAGAGCATGGGCACCAGGTCAGTGGTGCTTTGTTACAGCAGGGGAGGAACTAACACACCACTCTCCCCATCAGGGCCCTCAGCTGCACTTAGAAGATCTGGTGAGGATGAAATTTATCATGCAACAAGAAACCTACAGAATCAGTCTCTGAATTTTATTCTCATAGGAGGAGAGTCAGCCAACAACATCGACAGACACAATTTATTTGATGCCTTCAGGAAACATTTCAAAGCCAGATGTTTGTTTGAAGTGCAGGTCCTGCTTCAGGTCCCGGCGTTCCTTGTCTCAGCCACGTTCCACCACGTGGCAGCAGGTGCTATGCTGGTCGGCGTGGGGAGTTTCACTGTTGCTCTGCCTCCCTCTCAGCCTGAACGCTAATTCCACAAATACCAACCATCCTGAGGGTCTGTTATCTACAACCAACTCATTGGTATCATTTTTTTTTAAATCAGTCAAGATCCTTTGGATGCAAGCAGCACACAGCAAAGCGAAACCAAGACAAAAGCAAATGCAAGAACAAAAACAAATTAGACTTAAACATCCTCTGGCTAACTGAAGAGTAGAGGTATGTATTGGAATGATCCAGAGAGAAAGGACACAGAATTAAAGATTTCAAAAAAGCAGAAACCTTTTCTCTGTGATGGACAGAAGACTCAGTTTCCCAAAGAATAAGACATCATATAGACAACATGAGGCCAACTGAATCTGTTTCTCTCTCTCATTTCTTTCTCTTTTATAGTTTGCTCAACAGGCAAACAAAACTCTTCTATCATGTTTTGATATTACACAAAAATCTTGTTCAAAAGAGAAAAACTAAATGTTACCTTTGTATTAATGGATTAGTAATGCTGAAGCTCATTTTATACAATCCTATAAACAAATCTATCAAATTTTAATTAGTTTGATCATGAGGTAAAATTTCCATAAATCTTTTATAACTTTTAAGATTTTCTGTTAAAGAGCAGATCAATATACCGAGTATTCCCTATTACTCTGACACAGAGGTTCAGAGGCTGGCCCAGCATCCACGTGCTATTTATGTTCATGTTCAATTTATAGAAAAACTAAATAATTTCTTTTAAATTTTAGCCAAACTTCATCACACATAGTTTCTTTCATGAGATCAATCTTCCACAAACCTACTACAATTTGCTTAAAATTTCTTTTTTGCCATATCTTTCTTTTAACTTGAAATGATCCTTAAAACCTCTAAACTAAACAAAATGATGTTTTCTTAAAAAGAACCACAGTCCCATGCCCTCTTTCAACCCTTTTATCAAAACACATCCTATCTCTTTAATACATTCATTAGTCAGAGTTCTCCAGAGTGACGTGGTCAATAGAATATATGTACACACAGAAATACACATAGAAGTGAGTTTATTAGGGAGAACTGGCTCACATGATTACGAGCAGAAATCCCACAACAGGCTCTCCGCAAGCTGGGGAAAGACAGAAGCCGGTAGTGTGACTCAGTCCAAGTCTAAAAGCCTCAAAACCAGGGAAGCCGACTGCGTAGGTCTCAGTCTTAGGATGAAGCCCTGTAATCCTCCAGGAGGCCGCTGGTGCAAGTCCCAGAGTCCAAAGGCCAAAGACCAGGAAGTCTGATGTCCAAGGGCAGGAGGAGAGGAAGGAAGCATCCAGCACGGGAAGACAGAGAGAGTGATGAGCAAGCTGCTCACCCTTTTCTCTTCTGCTTGCTTTGTTCTGGCCTCACTGGCAGCTGATGGGATGGTACTGCCCACATTCAGGGTGTGTCTTCTTCTCTTAGTTCACGGACCCAAATGTCAATCTCCTTTGGCAGCACCCTCACAGACACGCCCAGAAACAATCCTTTACCAGCCATCTAGGCATTCCTCAGTCTAGTGATGTTCACACCTCATATTAACCACCACAATACACTTTGTGTATAGCCAGAAGGTGGTCTAGGCAGCAGTAGATGTAATGTTTTAATTACATACATTAATTGTAATGTGAACTCTTGGTAACTCTTATTTTTATTGAAGAATCTAGGAGGTAAACGATTTTAATTATGCACCACATGCATATCCCAGGATGAAGGGCAATGCCTGGGATTAGTCCAAAGGCTTGATTCTCAAGACACATAGGTTTACAGATGAGACAAGCAAGCTTTAAAAGTATTACAGAAGCAAACTTTTATATCCTAATACATCTAGCAGACAATAGTATCTGACCTGCTTGACTAATTCAGCCCAGATATCTAAATTAAGTTTTGAAGACATTTCTATTTTACCAATAATTTTTAAACTGTCTCTAGCAAAGATTATTAAAGTCACATGAAGTGAATGCTATTCAAATTAAAGTTTCTATTTTTCTGATAAAATATTGGATTTAAGTGCTTTTTTCGGCAAACCAATTAATTAGAGCCCTTCTATATATTTTGGTGGGGAAATATTATATACCTATAACACATATAAATACATAGACACACAGACATGCGTACAGACCCAGATCCTGTAGATTTGTAAGATTTTTTATTTGTCACTTTTCCAAATTTTTCTCCTCCACTTTAGATTACTAATTTCTTTCTTTCTTTCTTTTTCTTTCTCTCTTTCTTTCTTTCTTTCTTTCTTTCCTTCTTTCTTTTTTTTTGAGGTAGAGTCTCGCTCTGTCGCCCAGGCTGGAGTGCAGTGGTGCCATCTTGGCTCACTGCAGGCTCCGCCTCCCGGGTTCACGCCATTCTCCTGCCTCAGCCTCTGAGTAGCTGGGACTGCAGGCACCTGTCACTACGCCCGGCTAATTTTTTGTATTTTTAGTAGAGACGGCATTTCACCGTGTTAGCCAGGGTGGTCTCGATCTCCTGACCTTGTGATCTGCCCACCTCTGCCTCCCAAAGTGCTGGGATTACAGGTGTGAGCCACCACGCCCGGCCCACCAATTTCTTGATAACCTGTTTTATTGCCCTCAGCAATTGTCAGCCAGATGGCCCAAAGTTCGCACTCTAAAGGAACAAATCTTAGGTGACATCAGATAGAGATTTTACATCTCAAAGTAGAACTAAAACATTTGGCCTAAATATTGTATCATTTTGCTTAAACCAAGGAAAGAAAAACAACTGGAACCAAACGCAGGTCTGGATGCTCCCCACCTGGATCATCCAATTAACAAGAGCGAGGTCTGCTAGAAAGAAAGTGACTTTATTAACCAAAACAAGTAAAGGGGAAGTGGCTGGATTCCCTTGGAAAGCAATCACTTTTGCAATCTCTCCATATGACAAAGGTCTAATATTCAGAGTCTACAAGGAACATAAGCAAATTAGCAAGAAAAAAAAACCAAACAACTCCATTATAAAATGGGCAAAGGACATGAACAGACAGTTCTCAAAATAAGACATTCATACGGCCAGCAAACATGAAAAAAAGCTCAACATCACCGACCATTAGAGAAATGCAAATCAAAACCACAATGAGATACTTTCATGCCAGTCAGAATGGCAATCATTAAAAAGTCAAGAAACAACCGATGCTGGCGAGGTTGTGGAGAAAAAGAAACACTTTTACATTGTTGGTGGGAGTGTAAATTAGTTCAACCATTGCAGAAGACAGGGTGGCAATTTGTCCAAGAAACCCATTTGACCCAGCAATTCCTCTGCTGGGTATATACCCAAAGAAATATAAATCACTCTGTTGTAAAGATATATGCACACGTATGTTCACTACAGCACTATTCACAATAGCAAAGACATGGAATCAACCCAAATACTCATCAATGATAGACTGGATAAAGAAAATGTGGTACATATACACCGTGGAATACTCTGCAGCCATAAAATGGAAGGAGACCGTGTCTTTTGTAGGCACATGAACGGAGCTGGAAGCTGTCATTCTCAGCAAACTAATGCAGGAACAGAAAATCAAATACCATATGTTCTCATTTATAAGTGGGAGTTGAATGATGAAAACGCAGGGACACATCAGGGGGAACAACACATACTGGGGCCTGTTGGCACGGGGGGAGGGAGAGGATCAGGAAGAGTAGCTAATGGATGCTAGGCTTAATACCTTGGTGATGGGTTGATCTGTGCAGCAAAGGACCATGGCACACATTTACCTTACGTCCCGCACATGTACCCGGAACTTAAAATAACAGTTGAAGGAAAAAATGAAACTTTTCATTGGAAAAAAAAAAAGAAAGAAAGAAACCAGTTTGATGTTTTTGGGTAAAGGCCGGGGCTTAAAAAGGAAAGCTTGATAAGGACAGCATGCTAGAATTGTGTATGTGCGTATGTCCTGTCCCTGTGGCTCTCTTGGGTCCCAGTCCACCTGGATCTTGGGCTGGCGTCATCTCAACGATGGCTGGATTGCTAACTAGCTGCCTTGAGTACTCTCTGGAATTTTGTAGCTGGGTCTCCAGGCTTGGCCTGTGTGTCTCAAGATTAACCTATGGAACTTCTGAGAAAGCACATGATGAGACACTAGCACACAGTTAGATAGATATAGGGGGTATATATGGTGAGAAAGGGAGGGGCATGGACTCTATTTTAAGTCTAAGAAAAAAGGCTTCTGCAGTTTGCTTCAAGGTTAAATCCTGAAACCAAAGAAGAATGAAAACCCAGTTTAAAATGCAGTTTGAAGTTAAGCTGCCTGATTACAAAACAATATAAGCAAATTTTAGTTAAGACGTCCAGGAAAAGAACTTTAAACAGAGATATGCCTTAGGATAGAAGAGAACAGTTTTGAATTTGACAGGAATCTGTCCACTTCCAGCTCTTGAGGTGGCATGAGGAAAACAGAGGTTCCTCCCCAGCAGGGACTCTGGTGCTTTTTTCTGTTTTTCCCAACGGATCTCAGCTGTTAGAAACTACTGTAGGTCCTCTCTTGATTGCACGGAGGGTGGCAAGAGGAAGGAGGGAAAGACAGAAGTAAACAGAGAAACAGACAGAATTGAGGTGACTGAGACATAGAGAGAGAATAATGGCCATAACTACTCTCTCTCTCTCAATAAATAGATAGATAGATACATATATACATACACAGCCTTAATATCAATTTCAGTGAAGTTGACTTGTGACTTTAGAGCTCTGAAAAAATCCTTTCACACCTCTTACTACCAGATGTTAGCCAGGAGATACAGGTGATATTTCTGGTGTTTGAATTTTACCAAAGGCAACCTTCCTAGTGAAACCAATAAGCCTGAAGTAAGGTTGTGACTTAACCACGGGCGCCCGAGGGGTCTTCCAGGAGGTGGCAGGGAGGTGTTTTTTTGTTTGTTTTTAAGATACAGAATAGCTGATCTCCTATACACAAAGACAAAAATTCCCTCTATGTCCCCCACAGAAAGAAGACAGAAATCAATAGCTATCCGTGGAGGGGAGAAGGATCAGTGAAAGGCAAAATCACACAAATATCAAACCAGAATCCAGAGCAGGCGGTAAAACCTGCAATAGATTTTAATGTGTGGTTTTTTATTTTTATTTTTTTATTTTTTCTGAGATGGAGTCTCTCTCTGTCACCTAGGCTGGAGTGCAATGGCGGGATTTATGCTTACCGCAATCACTGCCTCCCAGGCTCAAGCAGTGCTCCTGGTTCAGCCTCGTAAGTAGCTGGGATTACAGGCACAGGCCGCCACATCCAGCTAATTTTTATATTTTTAGTAGATACGGGGTTTCACCACGTTGGCCAGGCCAGTTTTTGAACTCCTGACTTCAAATGATCTGCCCACCTCGGCCTTCCAAAGTGCTGGGATTACAGGCATGAGCCACTACGTCCTGCAGGGATTTTAATTTTTATCTGAGATTTTTCGGAATAGATTTCTCAAAGCTAGCTGTGATACTATGTGTCCTTTTTCAATGTTGAGTTTTTCATCAGTTGTTTAGAAAATCATTTTTATCTGTTTTATGGCCATTAATGATTAGAATTTTCCCTGGTGTCCTTTATTCCAATAGACCATAAAGTACCAAATGTTCACCAGAGTTGCTAGACCAAGATGAGTCACACACAAACCTTCCCCCGCTCCCACCCCCATTAATCAAAACCTTGCAGATGAGGCCAACAGTGATTTTTGCCATCTGTTCACCTGTAGTGCACAGAGAGAGGCCAGGAGCCTGGCTGGTAGAAAATTCCTACCCTTTAGCTGGCAGATCAGGTGCCTGGGTTCTCATCACTGTGACTTCTGGGAGACAAGAACAGCTCTGATCACTATGAAAAAAGCATTGGCCTGAGGTTGATTACTTCATGGCAAAAATGGCTAGCAAATTTATTGAAGGTGTATACATGAGCTATCAGGGATCTCTGGAAGGAAAAGCTCCCAGATGCCAGCAAATCATCCTATTTGTTTGAGAGATTAAAGATAGTCCAAGACAATACCAGGCACCTACAGGAGATTTGCCCATATCAAGGGCAACTTCCACTCAGAACCTCTTTGCAGTTGCCCAGTTGTAAACCCAAAATGTGTCTGAGGGAGGTCTCCAGCAATTTAGAGGTTTATTTAGCCACGATTGAGGATGAGCCTGGGTAGAAGAGACACGAGGCACTGTACGTTCTGGGGCTTGCACTTTTTCCTAAGAGGGTTTTGAGAGCTTCAATATTTAAAGGGAGAACAGTGGGCAGGAGGAGAAAGAGGAAAGAATAAAAAGAGAGGGAGGGCACATAGTGGGTGAGTGTTCACTGTCTTGTGAGGGTTTGATTAGTGCTCCCTAAATCCACCTGCTGCATGTGAAAGGAGCAGGCAGAGGAACAGTCAGTTCTGCATTCATCTCATACCCAGTCCATCCGCATCGACAGGAGATAAAGTCAACATAGAGCACAGGAAGCACTGACATATGCATTTGTGTCGGGGTGGGTGGCGGGTTGGTCTCCAGTGTCATCTTGTGTCACGTACTTGTGAAGATGAGCTGTGATTTTACAGTGTCAGGGTGAGGGTGGCCACCCTGGGAGACACATGGCCTTCTGCCTAGCACCTGTCTATCGGTTTAGGATGGAAAGGAAAGGCAGTGTGTTGTGTGACTGAGTTTCCAAGTGTCACTTTTCCATTGTGAGTTTGGGTTCCTGAGATTTTGTTTTCCTTTCATGAGGGGATCCTGTGTTTCCTCATGGGATCCCAGCAGTGGTCAGCGGACAGATTCAGTCAGGTCTAAAACCTCTTCTCTCTTTTCTGTTGTGTTACCTATCTTTTGGCTTTGGTTGTATATCAGAAATTACTTTGCATCGCAAGAAAATACCCTTGGTAAGTGTAATACTTCGGGAAGAAATGCATTGTTAAAAATGGATCATGGCAGTTGCTTACAGTGAATAATTATCCCCAGAGGGTGCTGGCTGTTGTTTGTTTTTTATTTTATTTTATTTTTTTGCAGTTTTAGATTTTTAAATAAACATCGCTGAAGAACTAAACACACACACACACACACACACACACAGAAGCATGCTTTACTGACCCTGTTCCTTAAAGGGCTCCACTCTAAAGCCAGGAATTTAATTAAGATAAGTTAGAAAGCCAAAATATAGCTTCCTAGTAGTTAGCTGGCCTTCTTAAAACTCTTTCCTAAGATAAATGTACATTCAAGGGAACCTTGTTCTGTAAGGATATCTGCCTGTGAACATTAGGAAACTCTTACCATTTTGCTTTAAATACATAAGTCATAACGCTGTTCAAACTACTTTTCCTGATCGTCTTGACTAAGACCATTCTTCCCCTTGTTAGAGCAAATGATAGTACAATACTTAGGCCTGCTAGCTGAGCTCTGTACTTTTAAAACAAATATTCGATCTCAGGTGACCTAAGAGCTGTCCGTTGAGAAATGCAAAATGGACTGATCCCCTGTCCCAAACTTTCCCGTGCCATAGGTGCATTGAGGAAGTGCTAATCAAAGCCTTGAGGAAGAATAAGTAAGGCCAGGAGGCCACACTGACTTGTCCCCTTGCGTGAATCCCCACAGGTTCCTTTCACATCCCTTGCACCCTCCTGCATCAGCCCCTAACTTTTTTCTGCAAAATATGTGTTCCTACAGGATGCCAGCCAACTGCCAGATGGTTCCAAGTTCCTGATACCTACACTGCCTGAGAGAGAGAAGGAAAGCCCCTTATTCAAGTTGTGGATTTCCCTGTCACCAGCCAATCAGCACCAAAAGCCCAAGAAGCTATTAGCTACCTATTCCTACCTTGGGGGAGCTAGGGACTTCTCCCTGGCCCTGCCTGCGTAACGAGGCTCATGGTTTAGATTCTACGGATGTTTTCCCCACTTTAATAGTAAAAAACACATCCCTAGGTGGAGATTGTATATATGGTAATGATATGTGCAATGCTTGTTAGAGCAGAGAGACGCTGATCACATGCGCCAATCCCAGGTCCACCTTTGCACACTTGACTTCACCAGTACCTTATGAATATGCATGCCCAGTTCCCATAAAGGGAATTCCACTTAAGGCACTAGGGGCTGTTTTTCACATTTAGCAGCCTGCTCTGCCTCTCAGAGCATATTTCACTTTGCAGTAAACTTCTCTGCCTACTCTTGGACACACTCTCAAATACTTTTGTGCAGCAAAGTCAAGAACCTCAACCTGCCCAGCGACAACCTCGGAAGAATGTGGGACTGCTTATCTCACTTCCTTCCCTCTCTCTTGCTTTCTTTCCTCTGTCCCCTCCTGCCCAATTTTTCCCCTTTAAATACTGAGAGACTCAACACCCTCTTTGGAAAAAGCGTGGGCCCCACATCCTACAGTGACTTGTGTCCGTTTCTCCCAGGTGTGTTCTCAACCTTGGCTGAATAAACCTCTAAACCAATTGAGAACTGTCTCAAACGCTTTTTGGTTTACAAGTCTTGGCTCCTCTCTGAGTTGATGGATGAAAGCCACTCCCCTGCCCTTTGCCTCAGTTTCCCCACCTGCAAACTCAGATCATGATCCTGGTTCATTGAGGGATGATTATAAAACTGCAATCAAAAGGGGAAGTATAAATGCATTGCAAGCTACGGTGTGCAGTTCCTGTGTGATCGCCTTCTGTTCCTCCCTCAAAAGCTGGTGTGTGTGTATTGGGCCAGGATGTCCCATGGATGTTTGCCCTGGATGAACTAGGACCCCCTGGAAGGGCCAGGTTGACCTCTGTGGTCCAGCCCCACTCCAGCCCTTCTGCCTGGGACAAAGCAGAACTGTCTGACAGCAATCCAGCTGCATGACTTCTTAGCTGTGGGACTATGGCCCAGCAGTGGACTTAGGTCCCTCCCTTCAAGGTGTCATGGGAGTGGGGCATGGGGCAGTGGACTCTGTGGATGCTGGAAGGCTTCTCAGAGGAGGCAATGCCATAATTGAGCTCTGAAGGAAGAACATGATTTTTCAGTTGGTGGAAGCCATTGCTCCAGACAGAAGAAACCGCATAAGCAAAAGTCCAGAAGCCACAGGGGCATGGTGTTGAAAAACAGTCATAGAGTTCAGTATGCAGTAAGCACCTGGTATGTCTGAGAGATTGTGCTAATGCCGATAGCATGGGGGAGAGTAAGGCAGGCATGCTGGAAGTATAGGGGGTACAGGCAGAGGGGGAGGAATCTGGGGGGTCCCACAGCCTGTTTCTTCCCGAAGACCATAACAGACCCCCACCCTGAGGATGTGAGGCAGGTGGGTTGACAGAGAAGTTTCTGGAACACTGGGTCTGGGGTTGCTCCTGTAAGTGCAGCAGCAAGGAGGGTGGGACCGGGCTGAAGGTGGTGCCGGGGAGCAGTGTGTTTAGTGGGTTTGCGTGATCACGAGCTGCTGAGAAGTTGTGAATTTGGTTTCCATTTCAGGTTCTCCAGGTGGCAAAAGATGAAAATTTAAAAGTTATAAAATTGAGCATTTTACCCGTTTTTATTTCCTCTCTTTTTTTTCGTCTTTGATCATCAAGCTGCTGAGTTTCCACAGGCACAGGACTGCCCAGTATCCCTGGCAACTCCATGGGGTCTTCTTCCTAAATTGTGGCCAATGGAAGGTGAGGGCAGTGATGTCTGCAACTTGTAGGTGTTTCTCTTAAGGGGAAGATTCTTGTGCTTTGTGTCCTCTTCTGTTCTTTGGGCTGGGATGTATGGGTAAGCACCAGCTTCCACGTGGAAAACAACAACTCCCTCTGAATGGCAACCCCTGGTCCACCTTCGGGAGCAAAACCACCTGCCACTGAAACTGCCTTGCAACGTTGGTGTGAATGTCTCAGTTCAGCAATCTCCTATATCATTGATTGAATATATCGGTAATTGGGAGCTCTTTGTTATGGCAGCTTGGCATCGGTGACCTAAGTAACTCAAGGCCCACCCCTAGGTTCCATCTCCACCCTTGGCTCTAAGTCTCTTCCTCCTTCTGAATTCTGCCTTTGTGACCATCTCCTTTGGGCTGACCACAGCTTGGAGGTGGCTTTGATGTTGACTTCTCCTAGGACCTTGTCTTCCCCTCTAAGTGAGCGCATGGATAAGTGACCACTTCAGGCAGCTGAGACTGAGTTTCCAGACCAGCCCAGTCCAGCTCCTACATCAGATGAACTGGAGGACCATTGGGGGAAACTGGGCAAAGAGTCTGCGGGGCCTCTCTGTGCTAGTTTTGCAACTATTTTTCCAGCTGTGCCGTTTTGTCTTAGAAATGAAAAAATTTCTATAATTTAAGCACTGAATCGTGAGGATCAGTAGGTGAAAAAGGGAAGCCATGCTGGGTGCATTGGCTCCCTCCTGCTATAACTGGCTCAAGTCCAGCTGCTCACCACTCAGTGGCCAAAAACATAGGAAGTGAGTTGCGGTGAAGGGAAAGCAGCTTCATTCAAGTGCTCACAGTGGGGGAATGGTCAGGCTCATGCTCTTAAAAGATCATTTCTACTTTAGGCTGGAGAGAGGGGTTTAGAAAGGGAAAATTGGAATCGGAGGTGTGTGGGAGTGGTGCAGGAGGGTGCAGGTCTGTGTCTTGTTCCAATGGCTGTCTTGAGAAATAGCCCGTCAGGAGGTCCAATTGGCAACATTTGGACTTTACCCTGTTGGTGGTGGATTAATTGTTGGTAACTTCCCCTAAGCCGGAGAATTTTGCACCTGGGTTTCTCTGCCTGTTTTTTTTTTTCAAAATTCGCTCCTTGAATTTCTGTGCACCCACACCATTAGATAAGTGAGCACTGTGCACAAGAGAGCTTGGTGAGAAAGGGAGGGGAAAGGAATTTTGAAGTAAATTTTAAAGCTACATTCTGAGATTAAGACAGAAAGAAAAATAATGTTAAAGTACATTTCAATGCTGGGATACTCGATTACAACTCCAGTACATTGGGAGGCTGAAGCAGAAGGGTTACTTGAGGCTAGGAGTTTAAGACCAGCCTGGGCAACATCATGAGACCTCATCTCTACCAAGAAAGTTAAAAAATTAGCCAGACATGGTGGCACATGCCTGTAGTTTCAGCTGCTTGGGTTCCTGCAGTGGGGGGATCACTTGAGCGCAGACGTTTGATCTGCTGCTGCACCCCAGCCTGGGCAACAGAGTGAGATCCTGTCTCTAACAAAAAAGGAAGTCAAGGCCAGTTGTGTGGCCTTGGGGAAATGATTTTATTTTCTAAGTCTGTTTCTGGTCTGTACATGGGGATAGGAGAAACATCAAGAGTACTAGAGAGTGCATGGAGAAGATGAAAATGTAACCAAGTACCCCATTTTATTTTTTGTTTGTTTGTTTTTTGTCTCCTCTCTTTGTCCATTTCTTGTTTTGCTTTTAGTAATGTGTGAATCTTTGTTCTCCTTTTCTACTAGGAACTCCCCTCCCATGCACTGTATTTTATTTAATCATGTTAGATTGCTTAGAAATTCCAGGGAAGATGTTGCAGGAAGTCAGGGAGCCCGAATGGAGGGACCGGCTGGAGCCGCAGCAGAAGAATATAAATTGTGAAGATTTCATGGACATTTATCAGTTCCCAAATAATACTTTTATAATTTCTTATGCCTGTCTTTACTTTAATCTCTTAATCCTGTTATCTTCCTAAGCTGAGGATGTATGTCACCTCAGGACCACAGTGATAATTGTGTGAACTGTACAAATTGATTGTAAAACATGTGTGGTTGAACAATATGAAATCAGTCCACCTTGAAAAAGAACAGAATAACAGCGATTTTAGGGAACAAGGGAAGACAACCATAAGGTCTGACTGCCTGCAGGGTCGGGCAAAAAGAGCTATACTTTTCTTCTTGCAGAGAGCCTATAAACAGATGGGCAAGTAGGGAAGATATTGCCAAATTCTTTTCCCAGCAAGGAATATTAATATTAATACCCTGGGAAAGGAATGCATTTCTGGGGGGAGGTCTATAAATGGCCGCTCTGGGGATGTCTGTCTTATGCGGTTGAGATAAGGACTGAGATACGCCCTGGTCTCCTGCAGTACCCTCAGGCTTATTAGGGTGGGGAAAAAGTCCACCCTGGTAAATTTGTGGTCAGACCGGTTCTCTACTCTCAAACCCTGTTTTCTGTTGTTTAAGATGTTTATCAAGACAATATGTGCACCGCTGAACATATCAATATTTCTGCTTTTGCCCTTTGTCCTGTTCCCTCAGAAGCATGTGATCTTTGTTAGACCCTTATTAGTAGTTCTGCTTTTTGCCCTTTGAAGCATGTGATCTTTGTACCTACTCCCTGTTCTTACACACCCTCCCCTTTTTAAAACCCTGAATAAAAACTTGCTGATCTGAGATTCAGGTGGACATCACAGTCCTGCTGATATGTGATGTCACCCCCAGCAGCCCAGCTGTAAAATTCCTCTCTTTGTACTGTCTCTCTTTATTTCTCAGCTGGCCAACATTTATGGAAAATAGAAAGAACCTCCATTGAAATATTGGGAGTGTGTTCCCCCAATAGAAGAAATCTTGAAACCATCCAGGAAGCTATGGAATTACCTCAAGGCTACATTGAATTTTCAACCTGGCTATCCTGGAGATGTCCCCAGTAGATACACCAGATGGGGCAATAACTCAAGTTGGTCATTGAACAAGTCACGTAGACTGGCACCTCTTCACCACTCTTGCATGCCTTTCATATCAAGTTTCCCTTTTGAAACGCCTGCCCTCAGTTCAAAATCTGAAATGGTTTCTCTAAGGCACTAGCCTGACCTCATCCCCAGATATGGGCTTTTGGAATGAAGTCACTTTCCTTTCACTGCTTCTCATCCTTGTTCATTTGCCTTTGCAAGCAGTGAGCAGCTGAACTTTTCTTCAGTTACAAATGGAGATAATGCAGACATCATGATTGCTCACTGCCCTGTATACAGAGTGAGTGCTCAGAAATATTGATTCTTGTTTAATGAGCATCTACTATATGCCATGCATATTCCCCACCCTGCCTGAATTTATTCTCTTAGGAATTCTGAGAGGTAAATTCTATGATTAGCTTTATTCTACAAGCAAGAAAACTGAGTCATGAAGCCAAAAACTGGGGAAAGTGATTTCCAGCTGTCTGATGCCAGATATCCTCTCCAGCTCATGGGAGGGACAGAAATCTGGACAGGACATTGGGGCACACTCTATGATGTCAACATTTCAGGGTAGGTTTTGCAAATTTCTGGGCATGGGGTCTGTTTCAGAAGCATGTTTATCCTTGATGGGGTTATAGTTTGTCATAACTGGCCCAGCCATACCCAGCTCCCTGTGGCCATCAGCCATAGAACAGGTGGGACTTGGGCAACACATTTTGATGGTATTTGGAGTTTTGTGATTCATCTTGAGCCAATAGGGAGAAAGTGAGGAAGAAAATTACATTTTCAGAACACTTGAGAAATTTCAGGAAATCATATCCTTTAGGGGAAACAGGATGGTCCAGAAAATGAAACAAAACAAGAACCAGAAAGGTCCGGCTACAAGCCCAGCTCTGCCTCTTTCTGAGTAACTCATTTCACTCCATTTGAACCTTTGTTTTCTCTTCTGGGAAACGAGGCTAGGAAGAAAATGTTTTCATCACAGGGCTGTTGTTGAAATTTGTATGATTATGTGTGTAAAAATGTTTAGCAAACCAGAAAAGGCTCAGGTGCTATTATTTTTTTTTCTGCAAAGGTGGGTTTTCAAGGATTTACAAAAATTTTTTAATTGGGCCAGGTGCAGTGGCTCACTCCTGTCATCTCAACACTTTGGGAGGCCAAGGCGGGTGGATCACGACGTCAGGAGATCGAAACCATCCTGGCTAACATGGTGAAACCCTGTCTCTACTAAAAATACAAAAAATTAGCTGAGTGTGGTGGCATGCACCTGTAGTCCCAGCTGCTGGGGAAGATGAGGCAGGAGAATTGCTTGAACCTGGGAGGTGGAGGTTGCAGCGAGCCGAGATTGCACCACTGCACTCCAGCCTGGGTGACAGAGCAAGACTCCATCTCAAAACAAACAAACAAACAAACAAAAATTAACTTGTGGTAAAATATTCCTAACCTAAAGTTGATCATTTTAACCATTTTTAGGTGTACAGTTCAGTGGAATTACATTCACATTGTTGTGCAACCGCTATCATCCACAGAACTTTCCTTCTTGCAAAATGGAAACTTTGTGTCCAGCAAGCCATAACTCCTTATTCTCCCTCCCCTGGGCCCTGACAGCAAAACTGAAAAAAAAAAAAAAAAAAAAAGCTGATGTGTTCAGGAAGGTTGCTAAGCCAATATCAAATGGAAGAAGGTAATTACACAGGACTGAATTACTAAAGGACTGAAATTAATTTCAGTCCTTTATTAAGTCCTTTGCCTATAGAGTTCCTTTACAGGGTTCCTGAACTGTGGTAAATAAAGAATATCACTTTCTGACAGGCCCAGGAAGCCCAGGTGATCATGGGGCCACGAGAAGAAAGGAACTCACCCAATTCATACAGGTATCTGCAGGCAAACATAAATTCGTGGCTGAGCTCAAGGTTTTAAAAGGCCTACTCTGAGATAGCTTATGAATACGAAAATGGTCTAGCAAAGTCAAATTTTAAAAAAGACGCCTTATGCCGCATGATTATTCTTCTGCACTTTATGCAAATAATCAGGCCAAGTATTAGAAGACTAAAACTTATTTTGCAAATAAATTCATCCTACTATGATTTGTCTTTGGTAGAAATAGAGTACTAGAGAGAGAAAATGTGTTTTAAAAGAAACTATAAAACATCTGTTATGAGATTCTAGCTTTGTCCATTGTTTTCCAGCTTTATTATTTGTCTATAATTTATCTGCACTAGATATTGAATTATTTCCTGGCTACAAGTCTCCAAACTAACATGTTCCTTTTGTTTTTCTCTCATTTTTCTGACTTGGCATCACCAGAAATCAAAACTGTCCTTTTTCTAAACCCCTGCAAACGGAAGGTGGAAAACTTTGTGTTACAGAATTCAGACCAACCCCGTGACTGGAGATTCATTTGCTTCTACACTGTTTTCTCCAAAAGATATTAAAGAACAAAGAGAAAATGTGAAAGGAAAATCAAATCTCA
Organism: Gorilla gorilla gorilla; assembly: GCF_029281585.2. Lineage (NCBI taxonomy): Eukaryota > Metazoa > Chordata > Mammalia > Primates > Hominidae > Gorilla > Gorilla gorilla. Next base: position 34,204,193 of record NC_086018.1, on the reverse strand, counting down.
GGGCCCCAAACTCACTATACAAGTGGAACCAGTTAAGCTTGGAAACAGAGTCACTCTAGAACCTGCCTTTGTTTTTGTTTCTAAACAGATATTTGCAAAGATGGAAGGCAACATATACCCCAGTTGGCCTGCCTCACAAATTCCTCACAAAGAAAATCCTTCTAGGTCCCCAAATTTTCACCCTGAGACAGACTTTGTATAATTTCACTGTGACAATGCAAACTGGCAACTTATCTTGACTGGTACCGAACAATGACAAGAGTGGAAGTGACCCTTCTGTCCACGCTCAGACAAATGCACATATGCCTACTTCCTCTACTTTCTGTTTATTTTTATCTTATGGAAAATGTAGATGAACTGTGCACAAGAAGAATGAATAATGGACTGTTCCTGTAACCCTCTTTCACATGGAACCTGTGGATTCAGGGAGGGCCAATCAAAGCCTCACAAAAATGTGACCACTCAGCTCATTACCTATTCTGTCTTTTTTCCTTCCCTCCTTCCACTCCTGCCTGATTTTACACATTTAAATGTTGAAGCCCTCAAAACCCTCTGGGAATAATGAGTGGGCCCCAGATCTTTCTGTGACTCGCGTGTCTTTTTCCTGGGTGCATCCTCAACCTTGGCAGAGTAAACCTCTAAACTGACTGAGACGTGTCCCAGACCCTCTTTGGTTGACAAGTCTTGGCTCCTCCCTGAGTTGCTGGATGAAAGCAACTTCCTCGCCCCTTGCCTCAGTTTCCTCATTTGAAAACTCAGATCATAATCCTGGCCCATTGAGGGGATGATTATAAAATTCAATCAAATGGAGAAGTATTTGCAAATGGAATGTATTGCAAGGTGTATTGTGCAGTCCCTGTGTAATCACCTTTCTGTTCCTGCCTCAAAAGCTGGTGTGTGTGTGTGTATGGGCGGGGGGAGGTGGCCACGATGCCCCCAGTGACGTTTGCTTAGGATGAAATAGGCCCCCATGGAAGGGTCAGGTTGGCTTCAGAGGTTCTGAGGTTCAGCCGTCTTTGAGGCCCTTCTGCCTGCGGCAAAGCAGAAAAGTCCAATAGCAATCTGGTTGCATGACTTCTTAGCCATAGAAGTGTGGCTGAGCAGTTGTCTCTAGTCCCTCCACCCTGTGTGCCTCGGGAGTGGAACACGGGGCAGTGGCCTCTGCTGCAGAGGATGCTGGGGGTTCTCTGACAGGAGGCAATGCCTGATTTTGTCATTGAACAATGAGCATGATTTTTCCAGGCGGTGGAGGCAGGTGCTCCCGGCAGAAGACCCCACATAAGCAAATATCTAGAAGCCACAAGGCATGGCCTTCAACAAGAGCAGGCCTGGTGCGGTGGCTCATGCCAAGGTGGGAGGATCACTTGAGGCCTGGAGTTCAAGAGTAGCCCAGTCAATATAGTGAGACACCATCTCTAATACAATTTTTTAAAAAATTAGCTGGGTGGTTGGCTGATGCCTGTAGAAACAGCTACTCAGTAGGCTCAGGTGGGAGGATGGCTTGAGCCCAGGGGTTTGAAGCTGCCATGCACTATGACTGTGGTAGCGCACTTCAGCCTTGGCTACAGAGTGAGACCCTGTCTCCAAAACAAAACCAAAATAACCCCAATGGCCTTACAATAAATATACAATAAGCATCCACTTGGCATGTGTGGGAGACTGTGCAAATGCTGATGGTATGGGCAGGAGTAAGGCAGGCATCAGGGGAGTGTGGAAGCACGGGGGTACGGGGAGTAATCTGAAGGGTCCCACAGTATGTCAGTGGCAGGTCTTTCTTCCTGAAGACTATAGCAGACCCCCAACCCCGAGGATGCCAGGCAGGTGGGTTGGATGAAAGAGACCTGGAGGTCTGGTCTCAGGCTGCTCCTCTAAGCGCAGCAGCAAGGAGGGTGGGGCTGGACTGCAGGAGGTGCTGGGGAGCAGCGTGTTTGCTGTGCTTGATTGCGAGCTGCTGGGAAGTTGTGACTTTCACTTTCCCTTTCGAAGTCCTGGGTATATCTTGGGGGCTGGAGGACCTGTCTGGTTATTTTAGAGATGCACAGCTGGAGGTGAGATCCACACAGCTCAGACCAGCTGGATCTTGCTCAGTCTCTGTCAGGGGAAGATTCCTTAGTAAGTTGGGGACAGTTGACCTGCCCCCATCTCCTCATTCTCACAATAGCTCTATGAGGGAAGGATCATTCAGCTTTTGTAGATAAGCTCGGAGAGGTTAGGTAACTGGTTCAGATCAGACAGGAAAGCAGTGGTAGAGCCGGGATTTGCACCCAGGCTTGAGTCTGATTGCTCCCTCCCTCCTGCTGGGCCCTTAAACTGTAGAGAGAGGTGGGGAAAACAGCTCAGATGGGTTCACAAAGCTCTCTGGGCTCAGCTCTGTTTTAGACTGCTGAGATATGGCCAGGTGACCCCAGAAGGAAGGTTTGTGTTGGGGGTGCCCATCTCTTTGGGAAATATGAAGGAATCAAAGAAGGTGGAGGTGGGGAGGTGACCTGGAGCCCGGTCTGTCCTTATGGTCTGGCCACAACCAGGCTGGCCCCGGGATGCAGCTGCTGAGGCCTGATGAGGCAAGAGATTTCTTTTGAGATACAAGGAACCTAGATGTCATCTCACCCACCCTTAGTCTGAGCACCTACTTGTGCCAAGCCCTCTGGGGAAACTGAGGCCCTGGGAGGGGAGTGACTTGCCCAGGGTCCAGTGTCAGGAGGCTGAGCAGGTAGATCATAGGACTCCATGTCTGTGGCCCTCACCTCTGTCCCTCTGTTCATACCTCTGGGGTTATGGAGAAGAAACAGGCTGTGCCGTGTCCCTAATGGGAAACTGTAGGGAGACCCCCTGAAACTATTGCTACGGAATAAAAGATGAAATGCTCCTGATTATTGTAAATACAAAATTGCATGCAGGATTGTGTAAAGACAATGCCAGGTTGGACTGCCAGAACGAACCAACAGCATGTGATGTGCTTCCCCCTGCAGAGAGCCTATGAATGGATGCAGGGGGGCGCCTGTCCATATGGACAAGATAGGGCTATAAATGCTATCATCTTGCTGCGGCTCTTCTAGGCCTCTTTAGGGTTCAGGTATACTCCCTTCTGAGAATTTCTAGTCTAACCGGTTATCTAGCTTCACGTCCTGTTTCCACGGATTGTCAGTAACCAGCTTTTGTTGCAATTGTTACTGCTGATTAATATCTTGCTAATCATAGGTTATGGAAAGATTGTGTTTCTGTTTTAAGGCTCTGTTAGAAATTACTGATGCACACACTATATTGTAAATTCTTATCTCTGTATACTGTACTTCTACATACAAATGCACTGTACTTCTACATACGAATGTTATGTTAAAGAATTACTTCATCCCCATGTGACCATCCCACCTCGTACTCAAATGACCCTAAATCCCTCACTAACCTACCCCCGCCCTCACTAAACTGAATAATAAATGCTGGTATATCCAGTGCATTGTTGGCCAGAAGGCGGTGACCCCCCTGGACCCAGCTTTCACTATCTTGTATGTGTCTATTATTTCTCAACCGGCCGATCTGCCTAGGAGCAAAGAGAGAGCCCCATTGCACCGGGGGCTGCTGGCCAGATCCCGCAATAGGAAACATGGCTGAGACAGGGGAGTGAGAAGGGCGCATTGCAGAATGGTGCCTGTGGCATGATGCCAGCTTTGTAATCAAGAGATTCAAAAGCCACCTGTGGAATTGTGAGTATAACTACAGGAGTGAGAGCTTAGATCTCTGTGTTTGTAGAAGCAGAATCAAACCTGGACACTGTTGGATTATTAAAATCACCCGTTTTTCTTCAATAGCAGAGTCACAAGGGCAGATGTTGGCTTCCCGTCTGCTCTCCAAGAGCTGTGCAACTCTGGGCAAGTCACCTCCCCTCCCAGCCTGAGATTTTCCCCTCTCAGAAACCTGATAGAGCTGCCAAAAGTCCATGAAATCAGGGGGGTAATTTCTGTGAAATCTGAGTCATGGTCTTCTTTTTCTTTTTCTTTTCTTTTTTTTTTTGATGTGGAGTCTTGCTCTCTCGCCCAGGCTGGAGTGCAGTGGCGCAATCTCTGCTCACTGCAAGCTCCGCCTCCCGGCTTCACACCATTCTCCTGCCTCAGCCTCCCGAGTAGCTGGGACTACAGGCGCCCGCCACTACACCTGGCTAATTTTTGTATTTTTAGTAGAGACAGGGTTTCACCATGTTAGCCAGGATGGTCTCAATCTCCTGACCTCGTGATCTGCCTGCCTCGGCCTCCCAAAGTGCTGGGATTACAGGCATGAGCCACCGTGCCAGGCCTTATTTTTCTTCACCAAAAAGAGATGCCCATCAAGATAGAAAGCACTATAGCTGAAGCCTGTAACCCCAGTGCTGTGGGAGGCAGAGGCGGGAAGATCACTGGAGTCCAGGAGTTCAAGACAGCCTGGGAAACACAGGAGATGCTGTCTCTATGAAATCAAAAATTAACAAATTAGCCCAGCATGGTGGCGTGCACCTGTAGTCCCAGCTACTCAGATGGTTGAAGGAGGAGGATCACTTGAGCCCAGCAGATCTAGGCTGCAATGAGCTAGGATGGCGTCAAAGCCCTGCAGCCTGGGTGACAGAGCAAAACGCTGTATTAAAAATGAAATGAAAATGGTGATTTCTCAGCAGGAGCACACTGTCTCAACCCCTCTTTTCCTGCCCAAGGAGGAGGCCCTGCAGCGGCATGGAGGGAGCTGCTTTGCTGAGAGTCTTTGTCCTCTGCATCTGGTGAGCTTGGCTCAGAGCCCCGAGGTGGGAGGGAGGGCTCCCTGTCTGGGCTGCACAATTGGGCAGGGCTTGGGCTGGGCCAGGAGACATGTGGGTTTTTCTAGGAACCAAAATCACTTCCCGGAATTGACCAACTGGTAGACTCGCCTAGAGAGGACGCATTGTGTCCTAGTTGAGGCTAACAGTCAGTATCCAGCCTCAACATTCAGCAGAGGCCCCAGATCAGCATCTGAGCCAGGCCAACAATGACCAAGGAGGATGGGATCCTGGGTGCAGCTCATCACAAACGTCGGGTGAGTCCGAGGCCCCAGCTCTCTGCCCTCCTGCTCCTCTGCTCTCTCCTGGTCCTCCCAGTTCTACTGGCTCATGGTGTTGAGATGGTTGCCTTGGCCTAGGGGGTCACACAGTGAACAAAGCAGGAACAAGGGGAAGGGATGCCCCTCTCTTGTCATCCCTGTCCCTTACAGCAAGAAGCGCCCAGACGCCCCTCTGCATACTCCCCTGGTGAATGCTGCCCAGGACTGGGTCCCCCTTTTACCCTTGCTACATGGAGTCCCCAGAAGACAAACATCTGTGTGTCTGAACCCTGAGACAAAGGCAGGAAAGGGAAAGAGGGAGGCGAGTGGCTTTTGAGGAGGGGGCTTTAGTATGAGAGCTGGAGGATGGAACCCCATCAGGGGGCCCGGGAACCACTGAGCTGTTAAAATAAAGTCTGCAAACAAAGACCAGCTGCTGGAAGTGGGTGTGCTGGGGAGTGCGCAGAGACACACGGTGAGAAAAGAACAATGGTAATGCTTGGAGCCGCCCCTAACTGGGATGGGCCTGAAGTGGTATTTTTATTATTTATAGTATCATTATTAGTCATTTTCATCTTATTTGTACCCTCCCTCTATCTCTTCTCTCCACCTTTTCCTAACATTCTATCACCAGTTTTATGTCTTCCATTAGCAACTTTGTAGCTGTAAACAATTTACTTACAACTTTCTTACACCCTCAGTTGTACCCAGTATTTCTTAACTTCCATCTTTAAAAAATGACAATATTAATCCTCCTTCTCCTTCGTTCAGTGCTTCACATCTCAACTGCTACCTTCGTGCTTTAAAGTTTGTACTAATTGGTATTGATAACAAGAATATTTAGTTCTCAAATTTACATGTTGTGTATATATTTTTTGTCCTGATAAAGAGACTACTGAGAGCCAGTAAGACTGAAAGAATGGGCATCTTCATATACTGCTAGTTTGAGTGTGAATTGGTACAATTTGCATGCAGTGTGGCTCTAGGTATAAAACATTTTGAGATGTTGATACCCTCTGACCTAGTCATTCTACTCCTACAAATATCTTAAGGAAATAAAATCAAATATGGGCAGTTTTACATGAAGGAGGATGTTCTTTGTAGCATAATTTATATGAAGAATTAGAAACACCCTAAGGTCCATCAGCTAGGGGAGGACAGCAGAGGGAACAGGGCAGCGCCAGGAGGGCTCAGCAGCCACAGCAGGGGCTAGGCTGGCATCTGGCAGGATCCAGGTCTTTGTGGGACGAAGGATCTTAGAGAAGCAACGGGGACACAGGCTGTCCACTGCAGCACCAGTGAACTCACAAGATGAAAAATTGAGCACAGAGTGTGAGACATGGATTTGCAATGAGGAGTCATTTACCATGAGCGTGTATACATGACTCAATATTGTATATTTAAGGGAGTAGAGCACAGTCATTGAAGACATGAGGTTGAAGCAGAAGTCCTGGCTCTAGCAATAGAAAACACTGGCAAGTTCCCTAACTTGTGTGGATTCCTCTGTGTTTGAATGGGAAAGTGGTACCCATCTCCTGTCCTGTGTGTGATCATTGAATGAGACTCATGTCAGAAGCCCTGCACATCACAGGCCCGGCACGACTGCTCACGCCTGTAATCCCAGCACTTTGGGAGGCCGAGACGGGCCGATCATGAGGTCAGGAGATCGAGACCATCCTGGCTAACACAGTGAAACCCCTTCTCTACTGAAAATACAAAAAATTAGCCGAGTGTGGCGGCGGGCACCTGTAGTCCCAGCTACTCGAGAGGCTGAGGCAAGAGAATGGCGTGAACCTGGGAGGCGGTGCTTGCAGTGAGCCGAGATCGCGCCACTGCACTCCACCTGGACGACAGAGCGAGACTCCGTCTCAAAAAATATAAATAAATAAAATTAAAAATAAAAAAGGAAGCCCTGCACATCACAGACACTCAATACAGACTGGCTATCATCAATTAGTTGTCACACATGTTTCCGGTCATTGTTAGAACGTTCCTTCCCATCTCTATTTCTGCGTATAGACTCTGTAGTTTCTGTAATGATCAGATGGCTGCCCCTCCTCTGATTATCTTCTCCTCATTCCCCAACAGGACAAGCGGACTTTTCCTTGGTGTGAGAGTGAGGGAAGAGGGAGCTGGAATGAGTTGAGTGTCTGTAAATAGCAGATGATGGGGACTTGGTGATAGAGAAAGAATCTGGGTTAGGTTGGTCTTGGCATTTGCTGCCACCTCAGAGGGATCTGCAGAAGCCCAGCTGCTCAAGCCTCCCTTTGCCCATAGGTGGCTCACATTCAATCCCACAATTTGTTTTCTCTTCCTCAAGGGTGCAGCAAAACCATCCAGGCTGGACAGTGGCTGGACAGTTCCAAGGTAAGCCTCTCAGAGACCTGGCTGCTGGTAGGCTCGCCTCCTCTTCCCTGGCTGGTTCCTACCCACAGCTAGAATGGAGGGTGGTGTCTTCAAGGCTGAGTGAGCCCCAACGGAACCCAGATGGAGGTGGCTGATGAGACTGCCCCGAGCCCCAAGAGAGGCCACGTGGAGTCCCCTGACCCAGGGTTCTGGGGTGCATCTGCATCCTGACCTCTCCTCAGCGGGTCATGGCCCAGGTGCCCACTTCCTCCCTACCCTGACACCTAGCAAATGACTTAAGTGGGGCAGGACAGCCTTGGGGAAATGGAAACAGCAGGGTTGGCTTTTGAGGGTTGGCCAGGAGTAGCGGAGGGGTGGGAGAGGAGGTTGACCAGCAGCCCTGACCTCTCACCTCCCTCTCTGCTCCTGGCTGACCCTGGGGTGTTTCCAGCAGAGGCCGGTCCCCTCCCTCCAGCTCTTGCCCTGCACCAGCCCCTCTGCTCTGAGTGGCCCTGTGGGTAGAGTGACCCAGCTTCCCACTGAACTGGACCCCATTCTGGTCTTGGCCATGTCCCCTCTGTGTGACCTGGAGCTCCTTACTCCTCCTCACCTGCACAACCAGGATATTTGTCCATGTTGTCATGAGGATCAAACATTACATGGGTACCTGGGCCAGCCAGTGCCTGCCACACAGTACGGCCTCCCTAAGGGCTGGTTCCCATCCCCTCTACCTGACCCCTGTTGATTCTAAGTGGAAGCCACCCCCTTCCCGAGCTGTGTTAGGGCACCCACCCTGCACTGCCTGTCACAAGCACCTCTTTATCTGGGCTGAGTCCAATCATCGAAAGTACCCCTTGTCAAAGAAACATCTGAGGCACAACAACATTTATCTGAATAAGAAGGAGTTCATAAATAGAGAAAACCAAACTGGAGGAGGTTTTGTGTTATGATGAAAAACTGTGGAAGACAAGTGTTTATCGGGTGAATATGGAAGTGCAATTAGGACATTATTTGATTAGTTCCAGTGATTAAACTGCCTGTTTTGCTTTACCTTGTTGGAAAATTCCTGGTCATGTTGATGCCGGTGGGTTTAGGGAGGTCTCTGAATGCAGGTGAGACCGGACCTTAGCCTTGTCCAGGATTCTGACAACGAAGAGAGAAAGAATTTGAGGCAAAGCCAAAGCAAATTAGCTTTTATTGCAAAGCAGAAGCGCAGGCTCAGGGGTGGGAGTGCGGGCAGACTCAGAAGAGCCAGTCGGGCCCAGTGGGGTTTGGGGTTTCTGACTTTGTGGGTTTAGTAAGTTAAGGGGCAGAGTAAGCATAAGGATTTATGGGAAGAGGCGGGGATTTCTTGGAAGTGGGGGGCCACGCAGTTTTGTAGCAAGCATGGAACTGCTGTGGCGTGGGTGGGTGTAGGACAAGGAGGGTATGATTGAGTCTGGGATGAAAGGTGGGTCAGACCCAGTGCTGAGTTAGATCTTACTGGTCTTAGCCAGATTGGCCACTTCCTGTTTGTCAGGGTCCTCTGGGCCCATCCCCTCCCCCTGTCCCTACAGCTGGTTTCAGCAGCTCCTTCTGTGTCCATTATGTGAACCTGCTGCCCGGAGTTCTTGTTCTTTCTGTGACCTCCCAGTATCCACATCGCAGCGTGGCCTTCTGTCAGCTGGCTGCTCATGACTGGCCGAGGTTAAGCTGTGTTTGTGTCTAACAGAAGCGCCCATCTGATATGACCCCAGTTCAGTTTCATAGCTTGCAGTTTCATGGGGGATTACAGCTGTTCTGAAGGTCTGGTTGGTTTTGTTTGCCCGGGAATGTTTCAGGTCTGGTTTTTATTTTAATTTTGCTTTAATATTCACCATCCCCACCCCATCAATAAAACACAAATTTAGTGCTGGAGGTTCCCTCCATCCAGCCCTGAGTTTCCTTCCTCCTTTTGGTGAAGAAGGAAAAAGAAAAAACAAGACAAGCCCTCGCCCAGCCAAGTCAGCACTGCATTCATTTCCCTAAGCCCCATTTCCTCAGGACGGCTTCCTCCCCTTACAGAGTTGCCGTGGCAACCAAGTCAGCTCTGCTCAGGAGCCGCCGTGGACAGCAAACTGGGCTGTGCTGAGTCCTGTCCAAGACGAGGGGAGGGCAGGGAAGATTAGAAGCTGAGAGCTCTCAGCCAACCCCAGAATCCTTAGGAAGGGCTGGGCTGGGGGGCCAAGGAAGAAACTCTCCCTCCGAAACAAGATGATCTGTGGTTTACTAACGGGGCCAGCTGGGTTCAGAGGTGCCAGTGGGGAGCCGTGTACCCTGAGACCAGCCTGCAGGGGACAGAAGCAACACGGAGGGTCCACAAGGATCAGTGCTGAGGGTCCCACTCCCCTGCCCACCTAAAGAACCCCCTCCACTGCCCGTCTGAGAGAGCCCATGACCAGCAGGAGGAATCCTCTGTGCAAATAAAATGTTTAAAACCCCACAGATATACTACAGGGGAGAATGCAGAAACCACAGGCATTTTTTAAATATATGGAGTCTTCAAAGTAATGGCAAGGGAACGCTGGCCTTGAGTCAAATCCTGAGCTTCCTGCTTGCTGGGTTGGGTGGTGTCTCTCGCTGTCTGGGTCTCAATTTCTCCTTCTGTGAAATGAGAATGAGGCCTCGCACGTATGAGCACAGCAGGAAACAATTTTACATCATGTCCCAGTGCATACATAAATACAAACTGGTTCCCAGTCCCTTCTCTGGAATTCCATAATTCCCAAATCCCTGCAAACCACACATTTTTGGGGCAACTCATCTGGGCAGTAATCCTGCTATGTGCTAAGATGCTTTGTAGTGATAATATTATGTATGCCACTTAAGGTGAATATTCATTGGTTTCCTGGTTGAAACATTTGTACCTTTGATTACAAGGTGGGGCCCAGTCCCTGCTGGGAGTGGTCAGTGATAAACCATATGCACCCTCTGTCCCTTCTAAAAGATTGAAAATGCTGCCATCCTAAACACATCTAGATCCTAGGAATTTACATTAGTGTCTATAGATATATTTCAAGTATCTTACAAAAGAATACTCACTCTTGCTATGTTCAATATACTCTGATATTTTCAATGCTCTTTTCTTTTTAAAATGCTGCTCTTGACACAATGAACTATTTTCATAACCCACTGATGGGTCAAAATTCAGATTTTGAAGACACTGGTGTAAAGCGTTTGACAATAGGCACATGGCAGAACGAAGCGATCACTGGAATATTTCCCGTACATGGGGAGAAAACATGGTGGAAAGCTCACTTTCTGGTGATTCTCAGCTGAAATAGATCGGTTGCTCCACAAAGCACCGTGGCACTTCCCTGGTGAATCACTCTTCTCAGGATGCCTTAGTAAAACGCCACAGGCTGGGTGGCTCCAACAACTGATGTATTTTCTCACAGTTCTGGAGGCAAAAAGTCCAAGGTGAAGGTGCCAGCAGGGTTGATGTCTGGGGAGGGCTCTGCTCCTGGCTTGCAGAGGCTGCCTCAGGGCTGTGTCCTCACATGGCCTTCCTGGTGTGGTGTGTGTGTGTGTGTGTGTGTGTGTGTGTGTGTGTGAGAGAGAGAGAGAGAGAGAGAGAGAGAGATCATCTGTCTCTTTTTTTTCTTTTAATTGGACACCAGTCTTATAGGAGTAGGTCCCTACTCTTATGACTCTCTTTAAATTAATGACTTCCTTAAAGGTTCAATCTCCACATATGGTCACTGGGGTTTAGAGCCTCAGTATTTGAATTTGGGGGGCACACAATTCAGTCTATAGCACTGGTGCCTCCATCAAAAATACCCCATGTGACAGCTGGTTCAGGAGGATTAACATCAAACCACCTTATACTCAATGCCATTTATGTGGTAGCAAACTTTCTTCCAGTCTCATCCTTTTTGTTTCCAACTAGAAAAGAAACGCTTCACTGAAGAAGTCATCGAGTACTTCCAGAAGAAAGTTAGCCCAGTGCATCTGAAAATCCTGCTGACTAGCGATGAAGCCTGGAAGAGATTCGTGCGTGTGGCTGAATTGCCCAGGTAACCTCCATGGGGTTACCTCCATGGAGCACCCCGGTGATGCCACCCAGATCTCCCCTGGGCTAGTTTTCTCTGGCAGGCACACCTCCTCCAGGCAGCCCCCTCTGCTGGGCTTGAGGATGTCCCTCTCAGCAGTGCAGGAAGTATATTTCCTCCAAGTGCTTCGCTGGCAGTGAGTGACCTCACACTGAGGGGAGAAGAAGCCCACAAGGGCAGGGTCAGTTCTGCCATCTACTGGTGATGGGAGCTTTGCAAGCTACTTGACTGCTTTCTGCTTTCCTTTCTTCATCCATTGAGCTTTGTTTGAGAAAAATAAGATAATGCATGTAAAGTATTTAGCATAATGACTGACACACAGTAGGTGCTCAGTTAATGTTACCTTTTACAAAACTTGCTGGCAAGAGACCTGGGCTGAAAGTCTTTTTCTTAGAGATGGAAGCCCAGCAGGACTTTACTTGGGAAAAGTCAGAAAAATCTTGACCTGATCAATGTGTGTTCCTGGAGATGCTGTCTGGGGCCCTTTTCCTGAACCTCTGAGGAACTGCACAAACACAGTTTGCTTCTTCTGCTGACCCAGGACACAGAGAGGCTGGAATGGAGTTGGACAGAGCTGGGGTGGATCCTGGCTCTGTCCCTGCACAGCTCTGGGGCTATTGGTTTATGTCTTGGAGACTGGGACCTGCCATCTGTCCAATGCTATTAGTAATTCAATCAGATGGGAGTGTGGTGAAGGCCTTAGAATCAACTCCAGGTCAAAGGTGGGGAACCAAATAGCATGATGCCGCCCAAAGACCCAGAGAGACATTGCCAGGGGCAGAGCCAGGGGTCAGGATGGGGCAGGGATGGGCCTAGATTGGAGGAGCAGCAGGAAGGCTGGAGCATCAAGGCTGGGAGGAGGGTGAGAGAAGGGAGACACTGAAAGCATGAAATGTAACATGGTCATGGACTTGCAGAGGACCCGTGAGTAGGAGAGGGATATTTCTTCCCTCCCTGATTTGATCCCATCACTGATGGGCATAGTGGGCCATGGGTGACTGTTTCCCCAACACCACGCCTGGGAAATGGGGAGTTCTGGGTTGCCATTTGAAACCTTCTTCTGTTCTACATAGAGTAGAGGCAGTGTTTCTTCAGGCCAACTTCCAGAGTGGGGACGAGTGGCTTCAATTGGTGTAATTTGAAGGGTTCTTGGGAGACTCACAAGTCCCCAACCAAAGAGAAAAACACTTTCTCTACCATCTTGTCCAAATGTAGGTCTTTTCAACATTAGTGATTTATAGAGATGATTTTCAAAGTCCTCGTGAGTCCTCAAGAGCTTCCATGAAATTGTACAGGGCCTTGACCTGTATACACATGAAGCTGTCACCTGCTAAGGCATTAGTTTGGCTGGTGACATGTGAGAGTGAGACCCTGAAGTTTGGAGGTGCCAGGTCAGGAGGCAGTAAGGTGGCTTGAGAGTTCGTGTGCAGCCAGGATAATAGCCAGGTCTTCCACTTTTCAGTCATAGGTGGCAGTGGCTGGACCCAGTGGCCTTTAGTCAGAAAGTCAAAGGGCATGAGGCATTGGAAGAGAGAACATGCCAGGCAAACTGCTGTCTTCTAGTCTGAGGTTGTGTTTGAATTCTTAAGGACTCAGATTTAGGTGAACTGCAACGTTTGAGTGCACCCTTACTTCTGACACCGGTTGCAAACTTGAGGGGCTTTCTTAAGCCTCCCTCAGGTTGGATAATTCACTACAAGGGCTCACGTAACTCACTGATAACTGTTATTGCACGATTGTGGTTTATCACAGGGAAAGAACACAGATTAAGGAAGAGACACACAGGGCAGAGTCTGGGAGGGTTTCAGGTGTGAAGCTTCATTGTCCTCAGGACGCTGTGTTCTCCTGTGTCAATGTGGGACAAAACACATGGGGTGTTGCCAACCAGGGAAGCTCACCCAGTTAAGGAAAAATTCCTATGAATCACATTAAATCAGGAAGCAAGCCTTTATTCAGGGATTGTTGTTACAGGGGAGGGAGACTGAGCCCAGCTCCCAATACAGTAAAGTCAGAGGGGGAGTCACAGCCAACACCAGGGTAAGGGGCGGCAGATGGAACAGGACTGACAGGAGACACCAGAGTGGGGGGTTCCTGCTAAACTGGCCTAACAGAATGCTCCCTAAAGGCAGGTCAGACAGTCGCTTATCAAATGAATGGGTGAAGACCGTGATCAGAGAGCAAGTGTGCTCAGACAGCAAGCCGGGGGGATCCTCTCTAAATTGACTTTGGGGGATTCTTGCTGAGCTGGGGCGGTGCAGGCCCAGCAAGCATGGGATGGGCATGGAAGGCCAAGGTCCATGTCTAGAGGAGAAGAGGCTCAGAACCGCCCAACTGGAGTTTGGCCAAGGAGTAAGTCTTTCTCAACTCATGACAATGCAGAGCTCTTCCTGGGGCTGGATCACAAGCTACCGTCATGGCAGACATGGAGTCTCCAGCCCTTCCCCAAGGTCTAACCCCTTTAGTCCTCAGTTCCTCTGGAAGGCAGATGAGACACCTAATAGCCCTAAACCCCCATCACCCATCACATTGCTATACTGGCCTGTAGCCAAACCACCAGGGAAACAAAGACGCTCCTACCAGGCAGGACATTCCAGGGCCCCAGAGATCCCTTTCCAGGGGCCGAGGACAAAGGAATATGCTCTCTTCTAATAAAGCTAATTCATCACTGTTCTATGATCCTCTGAATGAAGGTCTTTTTGCTCTGAACCCACTTCTCTTTGCTTTTCTACAAAGTTTCCCCTCTCCACACACCCTGGTAGTGATGGCATTGACCTCCCTTGCGTGAGGAGCCATCTTTATCAAACACATAACCACTAAAGAGCATCTGAAGGTGACTTTAACTTATTTTTTCCCATACTGAGTAAGTACTGTGGCATATCTATGTTGTACAAAACATATTTAACCTTGAATAGAATTATTATTATTATTATTTTTTGAGATGGAGTCTCGCTCTGTCGCCCAGGCTGGAGTGCAGTGGCGTGATCTCGGCTCACTGCACGCTCCACCTCCCGGGTTCACGCCATTCTCCTGCCTCAGCCTCCCAATTAGCTGGGACTACAGGCACTCACCACCACGCCTGGCTAATTTTTTGTATTTTTAGTAGAGACGGGGTTTCACCGTGTTAGCTAGGATGGTCTCGATCTCCTGACCTTGTGATCCGCCCATCTCGTCCTCCCAAAGTGCTGGGATTACAGGCATGAGCCACCGCGCCCGGCCTTGAAAAGAATTATTTACCTTTTGAAACTTTATTTCCATTTGACTTATAGAAACAGCTCTGTGATTTATGCAGAATAGATCTTATTGAGCTCATTTTACAGATAAGTAAGCTGCCTTTCTTAATCATATGTCCTTTATTGGTACAGGGATGAGGCAGATGCTCTCTATGAAGCTCTGAAGAATCTTACACCATATGTGGCTATTGAGGACAAAGACATGCAGCAAAATGACCAGCAGTTTAGGGAGTGGTTTTTGAAAGAGTTTCCTCAAATCAGATGGAAGATTAGGAGTCCATAGAAAGGCTTCATGTCATTGCAAATGAGATCGAAAAGGTCCACAGAGGCTACGTCATCGCCAATGTGGTGTCTGGCTCCACTGGCATCCTGTCTGTCATTGGCGTTGTGTTGGCACCATTTACAGGAGGGCTGAGCCTGAGCATTACTGCAGCTGGGGTAGGCCTGGGAATAGCATCTGCCACGGCTGGGATCGCCTCCAGCATCGTGGAGAACACATACACAAGGTCAGCAGAACTCACAGCCAGCAGGCTGACTGCAACCAGCACTGACCAATTGGAGGCATTAAGGGACATTCTGCGTGACATCACACCCAATGTGCTTTCTTTTGCACTTGATTTTGACGAAGCCACAAAAATGATTGCGAATGATGTCCGTACACTCAGGAGATCTAAAGCCGCTGTTGGACGCCCTTTGATTGCTTGGCGATATGTACCTATAAATGTTGTTGAGACACTGAGAACACGTGGGGCCCCCACCCGGATAGTGAGAAAAGTAGCCCGGAACCTGGGCAAGGCCACTTCAGGTGTCCTCGTTGTGCTGGATGTAGTCAACCTTGTGCAAGACTCACTGGACTTGCACAAGGGGGCAAAATCCGAGTCTGCTGAGTCGCTGAGGCAGTGGGCTCAGGAGCTGGAGGAGAATCTCAATGAGCTCACCCATATCCATCAGAGTCTAAAAGCAGGCTAGGCCCAATTGTTGCGGGAACTCAGGGATCCCAAACGGAGGGACTGGCTGAAGCCATGGCAGAAGAACGTGGATTGTGAAGATTTCATGGACATTTATTAGTTCCCCAAATTAATACTTTTATAATTTCCTGTGCCTGTCTTTACTGCAATCTCTAAACACAAATTGTGAAGATTTCATGGGCACTTATCACTTCCCCAATCAATACCCTTGTGATTTCCTATGCTTGTCTTTACTTTAATCTCTTAATCCTGTCAGCTGAGGAGGATGTATTTCGCCTCAGGACCCTGTGATAATTGCGTTAACTGCACAAATTGTAGAGCATGTGTGTTTGAACAATATGAAATCTGGACACCTTGAAAAAAGAACAGGATAACAGCAATTGTTCAGGGAATAAGAGAGATAACCTTAAACTCTGACCGCCGGTGAGCCGGGCAGAACAGAGCCGTATTTCTCTTCTTTCAAAAGCAAATGGGAGAAATATCGCTGAATTCTTTTTCTCAGCAAGGAACATCCCTGAGAAAGAGAATGCACCCCTGAGGGTGGGTCTATAAATGGCCTCCTTGGGTGTGCCCATCTTCTATGGTCGAGACTGTAGGGATGAAATAAACCCCAGTCTCCCATAGTGCTCCCAGGCTTATTAGGAAGAGGAAATTCCTGCCTAATAAATTTTGGTCAGACCGGTTGCTCTCAAAACCCTGTCTCCTGATAAGATGTTGTCAATGACAATGGTGCCCGAAACTTCATTAGCAATTTTAATTTCTCCCCAGTCCTGTGGTCCTGTGATCTCGCCCTGCCTCCACTTGCCTTGTGGTATTCTATTACCTTGTGAAGCACATGATCTCTGTGACCCACACCCTATTCGTACACTCCCTCCCCTTTTGAAAGTCCCTAATAAAAACTTGCTGGTTTTGCGGCTTGTGAGGCATCACGGAACCTACCGATGTGTGATGTCTCCCCTGGACACCTAGCTTTAAAATTTCTCTCTTTTGTACTCTGTCCCTTTATTTCTCAAACCTGCTGACACTTAGGGAAAATAGAAAAGAACCTACGTGACCATCGGGGCAGGTTCCCCGATACCCAATGACCCCAGAGCAGTGCAGCCACCAGGGAAGGTGAGCCAGACACAGGCCGGGACAAAACGCAGACATTTTTTAGGGGAATAAAGAGGGCAAGGTAAAGTTTATGGAACTCAGTGTTAGGAACTTTGGCAGCAGGGGAGGGGTTACTCAAGATGGCAAGTGCGCCAAGGAGAAGGCAGAAATGCTGGGGCCTGGAATAAGGGAGGAGAGGGGACTGGAGAGTGTGGGGAATGGAAAGAAGCAGTTTACTCTAGACTAAAGAATATATTGGGGGAGGAAGAGAGGGAGGCACACAGGAACCAGCAATGAGAAGACCAGGAAAAGAAAGAGCTGAAAATGGAGAAAGCCACAGTTAGAACTGTTGGATACAGGAGAAGAAACAGCAGCTCCACTACAGACCCGCCCCCCGGTTTGATGTCCTTCCAAGAACGGAATCTTTCCCTGGTGATGGTCTCTCGCCCTGTCTTACCAGCATCCACTCTCCCTTGTCCTCCCAGGGGTGTATCTGAGTCAGCCAGTGGCTTCTTGATGATGGTGGTGGTGGTTGTAGTGTGACAGGTCCCCTTTAGGTTATTTAAGGGTGCATGTCCCCTGCTTGAACCCTGAAGGCCAGGTAATGAGCCATTTCCATGGTGCCCAGCTGAGGACCAGGTGTCTCTGAGAATCCAAACATCCTGGAGAGTATCTGAGAACCAACCAAGTAAAAGTCTCGTTGCTCATATATAGTAGACAAAGAGCCAGAAAATTAACTGAAAAGCAGTTTAGAGATTGGGGGAGGCCGGATCTCTCGAGCTGTCTTGCTGAGTGCCCTGTGTGTAAGTCCTAATAAACTTAGCTACTTGCCAAGCTGGACTTGTTTGAGTCATTCTTTGGTCTCATGGCTCCTTTCCCACTTTGAGGGCAAGTTCCTGTCTCAAGTTTTTGTCCTAACAGTGGTAAAGGTGATTGTGGTGATGTCAGCAGACAGCAAGAGGACTTGACATGGGGTCGGCCCTGCTTGGGGCCAGCGTACACTGAGGGACCGATGACATTTCAATGAAACTCCAAATGCTATATTGGAAACGTTGATGTGTGAAGAAAAATAAAAGCAAAACCAGATGCTAGGAACAAGTCAAGGAATGTTGTGGTGCATTGAGGAGATGAACCAGCCTGCAGTCAAGAGACCCCATCCCTCTGAGCCTCAGTTTCCTCATCAGCTGGGAAAGGGGGGCTGGATAAGATGATATCTCACATCCACCTGGCCCTCTTCTCTTGTATTCTGGAGACTTGTGTTCAAGCAACACTGACTGGTGACTGAGCCTTTGTGGTGCTGATATATGGGCTCCCCTAGG
Source organism: Gorilla gorilla gorilla (assembly GCF_029281585.2). Classification (NCBI taxonomy): domain Eukaryota; kingdom Metazoa; phylum Chordata; class Mammalia; order Primates; family Hominidae; genus Gorilla; species Gorilla gorilla. Next base: position 34,186,131 of record NC_086018.1, on the reverse strand, counting down.
CTCTGGGTGCCTGACTTCTCTTCCTCATGATTCTTCTTCCAGGCTGTCAGGGAGCTAGGCCTCCATGGCCCCTTCTGCTTACTCTCCTGACTGCTCATTTCTCTGCGAACCCAGTGCCCAGTGGCCCCTGAAGCACTCAGGGAAAACTTGTAGACTTCTGGCTTGGCTCTAGTACAGGCGTGGTCCTGATCTAGCAGCCAGGGCCCAGGATAGACATGGGTCACACGAGGCTAAGATCAGAAGGGCCTGTGTGTAGGTTGAGAGAAAATCCATGAGACATAGAGGGACAGAGAGAGATAGCCAGACAGCAAATACCCTCATCCAGTCTACAAACACCCTCATCCAGTCAGCCTTGTCATTTCGCCAGACTCCTGCAAAAGCTTCCAGAATGGTCTTCCCTGTTACACAGCCCTTGCCACTATCCCAGCTCATCCTCCACACTGGGCCAAGTTGACCCATAAAAACACAGATTTCATCAAACACCAGCTTCCATGTCTTCAATGGCTTCCTATTACTCTTAGCACAAAAGCCCAGAGCCTTCATGCTGTCTAATGTAGGCTGCTGTGGCCTGAGTTCCCCTGAAGGGAGAGCCCTAGGCAAGGCTCCCAGGCAGAGGATTTGTTTGGGAAGTGATTCTAGGAGCAGGACTGGGGTACTGGGAGGAGTGACACAGAGAAGGATGGAAGGCTGATGCCGGGAGAAATTCTTGATAGGGTCACCCATGTGGGCGACTGGAGACCTCCTGAGGAGTCTTCAAGGAGCGTCTTCAGAATGTTCCTCTACCGGGAGGACAGAGGGAGGCCTGTAACCACTGCTCCTGTCCCCCATGGCCTTGCCCCAGTGGACATTAATTATCTGTATTTCCATGCATAGAATATAGAACTGCTGGGCACCTCAGCTGGAGCCCTGAGCAGGGGCAAGAGATACAGAATGCACAAAATCACCCCAGAACCTCTCCTAAGTCACAAATAAAGTGCACCCAGGGCCTACTTAGTCCTTTTTTGTGTAGCATCCTGCAGAACACTTGCCTCAGTCCCTGTAACTCTCCATCAGCCAAGGTTTCCCTGACCTTCAGTTGATTCATCTATTTCTTCCTGAGGAAGTCAACAGAGCAACGGCCCCCGACTTGCCTAACGCCAGGACATTGTGTTTCATTTGTTTGTCAATTGTTCATCAATTCCTGGATAATTCACATTCTTTTCATACATTTCACTTAAGCTTTGAATGTTTCTGGCACTGAGTAATTTACTTCTTCAGTGATCCAGCCACCATTTGCCCTGACACTTAGAGTTGAAATGCCATCATGCTACCTGCATTTGATGCAATTCCACTGTACTGCTAGTATTGCTTAAAAATTTTTCGGTTGCAAGCAACAGAAACATAATCTACCTGTCTTAAACAAAATAGAAGATTCATTGGTTGGGAACTGGGGCAGGTCACAGGATGGAAGGAAGAACAAAATCTACAGAATTCGGAAGGGCAGGAGCAGACCATTACCAACATCAGGAAAGTACGGTTTGCCCTTTCAGGGCTCTGCCCGTATCTGGCTTAGGTCCACACACTTTGATTCCTAGTGTCTCTGATTAAAGTTTCACATTCTCAAATGACAGGATAGCTTGGGTCAGTGACTGTTCTTGAACCAATCAGTCAGGCTATGGTACCAGGAACAGCAATGGGTAACAGAGACACAAACTCTAATGGGAAGCCTCTGGGCAAACAGTCACCTGAATTTGTGCTTATTGTATACAGTCAACTGCTTGCTACCACACACACATGTACCCTTCTTCTCATACAAACAAAAAGAACCCTCTTCGGCTGGGCGCAGTGGCTCATGCCTGTAATCCCAGCACTTCGCGTGGTTGCAGCGGGCGGATCATTTGAGTTCAGGAGTTCAAGACCAGCATGGCCAACATGATGAAACCCTGTCTCTACTAAAAATACAAAAATTAGCCAGGCATGGTGATACATGCCTGTAATCCCAGCTACTCAGGAGGCTGAAGCAGGAGAATTGCTTGAATCCGGGAGGCAGAGCTTGCAGTGAGCTGAGATCACGCCACTGCACTCCAGCCTGGTGACAGAGCGAAACTCCATCTCAAAAAACAAACAAAAAACTCTCTTTACCTGTTATGAATCCAGCCATCCGAAGGACAAAGACAAATGCACTTGCTTCTTCTCCAACGAGAGCCACACACAGCATCGCCCCCTTCTGCATGCTGAAGTTATGTCACAGGAGGAAGGCCTCGGCACACTGTCAATTTTTCTCTTGGTCCATTGGCAGCTCCTATCTCAGCATTTTCTGTGTGTATATTTGTAGGAAACAGAGAGGTGCGGTCAAGGCTACAACCACCACTGACCATTGCTGCCACCGTCACAAGTCTTTAACTGTTCCACTCAATGTTCCTCTTACTTATGGGCAAAGTCATTCTTGTGGGGTCTAAGCTCCTTGATGGTCTGGCCTCAGTCAGGTGGTGAAATTTCCTATTCACCTTTACAACTTGTTAGAGTATTACAAGGAGCAATCCTAGGGGATCCCTCGATTCCTCATGTCCTGCTGTGTAGTAACAACATGAGCTTCCTTGGATGATCCTGATCCATGATTATATCTAACCCAGTGACGTCATTGCTATCCCTACATCAGGGAGCATGAGAAGCCAGCTACGGTCACCTCTGAAACCACCTTTGTCAGCCTTGCGGGAGGCATTCCCACCTTAGATACTGAAACTTCTAGACTGAAAAGTCTCTGAGTTAGGGGTATTGTAAACAAGATTTTTGAAAGTGACTTATTGTTTGTAACCATAGAGCTATCACCCTCATCTTAACCTCTTACTGTCCAGCTCCGTAAATTCTGGCTATCACAGGAAATGAGGTAAATTCTGGGTATGAATTCAAAACATAGCACATCCTAAAGGCAGCTCCCAGCCTCTGACACGGAACTGAGTCCCCTTCGGGCCATTTCCATGCTCTCTAAGGCTGTGACTTCCGGGGTTGAGATTCACTGGACGATGCCAAGTGCTCAGCCTTGAGGAGGGATCCGCGTTGCGTGGTTACACCGAGCTCCACATCACGCACCTGGTTATGGAGCCCATTCTGAAAATACCGGGCCGCCCTGGGAACAGAGGAGACTTGCAGCCACAAAAGTGACTTCTTCCCTGTATATGAGTCTCTTGAGAGTGGAGACTTTCTAGTCAGTATTCACATGGGACAGGGGTAGTTTTTTTCTCTTTCCTTTTTTTTTGCTCTGGGCTCATTCTAAAATCTTTATCTGTATACCTCTTCCCTAAATATCTTTGTCACCAAGCCTCCAGACGTATTCCTTCTAAAATGCTGAACTTACAGCCAAATCCTCAACTGTTACCCAGCAAACAAGGCAGATCCTTCCCGAGGACGCCGCTCCTTCCAGGCAGCCTGGACTGTGAGGTGTGTTCCATTGCTCTTCAGGAACCATCCCTGAGAGGTGTTCCATAGCAGGCCAGGCCTGGTGGGAGCAGGTGGGCCAGGCGGAAAGCACAGCAGAATTTGAGAGACGTTGAGTACTCATAACTCAGTGTAAGCACCTGCATTCAGCCCTCGTGGTCTGTGAGTTATTTATCTCTATTTAGTTTTCGCAAATTAGAGTTAGGGGTCTGCCTTGTACAATCAAAGATGTCAATATTTAGAACCAAAGGATGGAACAAACTTGTTTCACAGCAGGGAACTCTTCCACATCTATTTTCCTCTTCCTGCTTTGGGGGTTTGCCAGCATGTGTAGTCATAGAGAGAGGCTGGGCCCATTTCCCTCTGTGATTCTAAGGCAAGTAGATTCTCCCCACTCCCTACCCCCACTCTGGCATCCAGGGCTCCTGTCCAAGAGCTAGGCTGGCTAATTGGCTGCTTCCACATGGGATTCTGAAACTGGAGCAAGTGAGGCAAAGCCCAGGGTGCTTAGAACCCATTCTCAGTGAGAGCAGCAGGACTGCCCAGGAGGAGAATAGAGAAGAGGGCGACCAAGTCCTGCACCTGCAGAGATGACGTCCGCAGGTGGCGGGGCAGCTCTGTGGCTGTGTCACTCCTCACAAAGCAGGGCTCTTGTGCTTGCAGCCTTGATGCCGTGTCACCGTCTTGGCTTCTTTTTATCTTCCAAGCCAAACTCCAGCCTCCTCTGCAGGTGGGGCTCTTCTGATATGATTCCAGTGAATTTCATGTTGTTTTCTGCCCTTAAAAACCAGAGATGGTGCCTCTGCTTGACCAAGAAGCCCGATCGATAGAGACTGAGAGCTGCAGGCTGTGTTTATTTGCTTCATTAACAAGAACACCTTAGGAATGGCAGCTTCCACTGATGAGCTTCCTACTTTGTTCTGCTGTTGGAAGACAAACTGTTGTTTCCCTGTTGATGACTGGCTGCATTGGAGAGGTGAACAGGTGAGTCACAGGAATCACTGCTTCTGCTCCCTTTAAACCTTGATGATGGCAGCAATCTCTCTAACTCCTCCATGAATTTGCTGTTGACTTTGATTAAAATATTTAGGCAGGTATGTAAAACCAACGGCTTCCACTGGCGTCTGTCACTGAAATAGTCATCATCTGTGGGTCTGGGTGAACAATCTGAAGCTTCCAAGAATATGCATTCCAGTTATCCACCCAGGAATTTAAAAAATAATAACCAGGTGATAGACTTATTGAAAAGTAAACTGAAATCATATATTCATTCATTACTTGTTCCCTGTAACCCCCCGTCTGACTGGAACACCACAGTGGCACTCTGGGTCATTTTGGGTCCCAGGAATTGGTGTCAGTCTGGATGGGATCCAACAGTCCTGGGGATGGGTTTCCTTTAAGCCGTCCCCTGTGATCTGAGGGGACACTCCAGGTCCAGGGAGAACAGGTAGGAGGAACGCTCACAGGCTGCACTTATGGGAAATGACGGGGCCTTTTGCAGACTCCTGGCCTCCCTTTCCTTCAAGGGCTCTGGGTCTGTGCTATGAGTCAGGCCTGAGAATTGAGTGACAAGCAGGGGCCATCCAGCATGATGACCTGTGACAGGTGCCTGCTCACCAGACTGGGGGTTTTGTGAAGTCAGTAGACTGTCCACCAGCTCTGTTGCTGGATTCTGCATGTGGAACGTCCCTGAGCCCAGATCATGCACCCTCCCTGCTTCCTGACCTGGTGTCCACACTCTTTTCTTCTGGCCACCACCTGCCTCCCCCTAGGGTTTGCCTCTTGGAATTTCTCCCACCCTAAAGAGACCAGGGTCCTAGCCCCTCCCCCATTCTAGAGAGCTCTAGAGAATATCCACTGATTCTTCTCATCAAAGGAAAGGGGAATCTCCTGGGCCCTGGCAGCACACAGTCAGGGCAGAAAGCACCTGAGAAATCCAATCTAACCCTCCAGTCTCCTATACACTTGACTCCTTCTTCTTTATCATGCCAGGTAATTTCTGGCCTTTTGGTGTCACAGAGAGGTGGCCAGCATTTACTCAAGGGTTGCATGGCCAGTCCTGGGCACAATTACAATCTAAGCCAGCTGTTGGGGCAAAGTGTGTTAGCTCAGGACGACTATGGCAAGGAATCCACATGATGCTCCCCTTTCCTTGCCGACCTCCCTCAGACCCCACCCTGAAAATGGTCTCCAGCTCTTTGGAGCTTTGACAGTGAGCTCCTTCTCCTGCTGCAGTGTCTCACTCCTTTCCATTCTGCAGTTCAGTCTTGGGCCACAATGACTTGAACGTGGGCTGTCTAGAAACAGAGAGTGGGGCAGGGGCAGACAGGAACAGAATTGGAGCAGCTTCTTCTAGCAGGGCCTGTACCTCAGAAAAGCCCTTAGACATGGCTACGAGTTGGGATTCTTCAAACTCCTTGATATCCCCATCGTAATTTTCTAGATGCAACTTGTTTTAGGCTGAATAACAGCCCCCTACAGATGTGCACGTCCTAACCCTGGGACTTGCGATTACATCACCTTCCATCATAAAAGGGACCTTGCAGATATCGTCCAGATAAAGATCTGGAGATGGGAGATTATTTGGGATTCTTTAAGTGGGTCCAATGTAACCACAAGGGTCCTTATAAGGCAGAGACAGTAGGGTGAGAGGGAGAAAAGGAGATGAGATGATAGAAGGGGAGAGAGACTGGGAGAGATTGGAGGATGCTACAAGGCTGACTTTGAAGAGGAAGGAAGGAGACAGGAGCCAAGGCCAGCAGTTTCCTCCAAGAGCTGGAAAAGGCAATGGAATGGCTTCTTCTTCCAGAGCCTCCAGAAGAACGCAGCTCTGCCCACACCTTGATTTTAGGACTTCTGAGCTCCAGAAGAACTTCGTGTTGGTTTGAGTCAGTGTGTCTGTGGTGCTTTGTTACAGCAGGGGAGGAGCTAACACACCACTCTCTCCCTATCAGGGCCCTCATGTGCACTTAGAAGATCTGGCAAGGACGAAATTTATCATGTAACCAGAAACCTACAGAATTTGCTTTTCATAGGAGAGTCAGCCAAAAATATCAACAGCCACAATTTATCGGACGCCTTCAGGAAAAATGTCAAAGCCAGGCATTTGTCTGAAGTGACCTATCCTGCTTCAGGTCCCAGAGTTCCTTGTCCCCTTTCCACAAGATGACAGCAGGTGCTCCCCGGAATGCTGGGGTTGGGGGTGGCTCACTGTTGCTCTGCCCTCCTCTCAGCCTGAAAACTTATTCCAAATATGCCAATCATCCTGAGGGCCTGTGATCTGCAACCAACTCTTTGGGACCAATGTTTGCATCAGTTAACATTTTTTTTTGAAGCAGGGAGAACGCAAAGCAAAACAAAGTCAAAAGCAAATGCAAGAACAAAAGTGAAGCAAAAGCTTTTTAAAATCCTCTGGCTAACTCTGCAGTAGAGACATGTATTGGAAGAACACAGAGAGAAACCTCACAGAATTAAATACATAAAGAAATCCATGGATGTGCACACACACGTGTGTGGACGCACACACACACACACAGAGGCCATTTTAAAGCCAGGTTTAGGGAAGACTAGGGATCCGGAATGCCTCAGGGGTCTCAGCAGTGGGGAACCAGCTCCTCTCCAGGCCTCAGCTCCACTGCCTGCTGCCTCTAAGGGTTTTCCCTCAGGTCCTCCAATTTCCTGGGAAGAGACTCCGATGGGCCCCAGGGGACCATCAAGCCCGCATCCGTGCTGTTCCTCAGACAGCAAAGCAACTGCAGGTTTTCCTAGGTTTACTGGGCTACTGGAGGATATTAGTTCCTCATTTGGCACAATCCCTTTGCCCATTATACACTCTAATAAAGAAAGGTGAAACAAATGGGACTGGACAGATATGGAGCAAGTGGCTTCTGACAAAACAAAATATGGGTGAAACAAGCTCAAGCAACAGGGGCCTCATGACCACAGCACCCTCTTGTACTGGAAGTCACTAGAGACACCACTAACCTGAGTTGGAGTTTGTTGCAAATACAACCCACAGGAATGGTACCTGTAGGGTTTCAGTCTCAACTGTGGAAGGGAGCAGAATCTCACTTTACAGTGCTGGAGCAGCAGCTATTGGCCATGTATAGGACATTGCAACAAGCAGAGGCCATCGCCGGAAAGCAGACCATCCCAGTAAAGACTGCCTACCTTATACAAGGGTGAATGGAAGGTCTCCTGGCCAAGCCCCCCTCCAGGGGTGGCACAACCACACATCCTACAGAAATGCCATGCCTCTCTGCAACAAAGGGATGCCCTGTCCACTAGTCCTTTAAGTCAAGCACTACAGGACGTGCTTCAAAGAGCGGACATGGCAATAGATCCACCTGCCATGCCAACTATCATATATGAGGTGACCCTGACGATATCTGCCAGGCACACACATGGAACTAGCAAGAGCACCTAACACTTACGGTCAGTGCTGACAGTGCAAATGGATACTGACACCATACGGATAGAATGGGGGTTACGACAAAGCAGTCAATGGGCTGCTTACAGTTGGGAGGTTTGGGGCAGGCCCCTTTGAGGGCCTGTCCACGTGGCAGAATATCCACGTCAGGTGACAAGAGAATGATGTGCATCTTATGGTGTACCATGTTGATGCACATAGTCCTAGGTTGTCTCCTGGAAATCAGGAGGCAGGCGCCCTTAAGCATGTTCCCATGGTTTGCTGGAGCCCATTGTGGGAGGCTGCCATGTGGCTACCTCATAAGAGCGACCACCAGGGGGCAGCCATGAGGTGGGCCAAAGCAAAGACTGTAGGCTTCCCTGCCCACTGTGCAGATATTCTAGCAGCTGTTCAGAACCCTGGGACCTGTTCATGGCTGCGACTAGAAAGGTTCCCTCCACACCGGGTCACATACATCGAGCCATACAACCTGTGCGGGACAGGCGAGTCGATTTTATTGGCCCCTCGCCCCAGAGTGGAGGGAAAAGATATGACTTAACCTGTGTGGATACAACAATGAGGCTACTACAGGCCTTCAGTGTAAAACGTGCCACCCAACTAGAGACCATGAAGTGTCTCACCGCTCTTAGTGTCACGAATGGCATGGCTAAAAGGACAGATAGAGGTCAGGGCCCCCTTTCATGGGCCATGATTTCCAGCACTGAGCATCAGAACAATCCATACACTGGAGGTTCCACATCTCATGTAACCCACTGGGGCAGACCTCAGTGGAAGAGTGCCCTGCTAAAGACCCACATATGAGCACTGTCCCAGGATGGCTCTTGGGGGTCCTAGACTAAGAATCTCCCTGAAACCATGAAAACTTTGAATGAGTCACTCACTACCAAGCATGGCCTCACTCCCTATGAATGTTGCCGAGGCTGGTCTCGACCTCCTGGCCTTAAGCACCTCAGCCACACAAAGTGTTGAGATTACAGGTGTGAGCCACCATTCCCGGCCTGGGTTTGGCCTTTTATGGGGATGATGACTAGCATATTTATTTCTAATCCTTTCAGATTAAGAGACAGTGTAAGGCGATTACTATAATTACAGTTTCTGTAAAAATAATGAATAGGATAGTCAGGAAGTGAATAGGATAGTGAGGAAGATTAGAGAACTGATTAGTACAGGAAGGGTATAAACCAGCATATTTGGGGTATGGGCCTGATAGCTTGTTTAGCTACCATTACTATAGGGTAAGCTGCCCTTACTTATTAGCTGCTGTTGCTATAGGACATGGTGTATCAGATAGCATGGAGAATTTTGACTTCTTAGGACTAATTTCAATTCCTGTAATTCTAGAAAGAGGAAGATTTAAACCTCTATAATTTACTCTATCAAAGTAACTCTCTTATCAGACATATTTCCCATGTTTGTGGCTGAATACTAGATATTAGGACAGATATTTAAACATTCTATATGCATAGGGCTAGAGTAAGGAATAGAAAGTTTTTTCATGGGAAGATGCAGAAATTGATCATATCAAACTCATGGGTCTGATGCCCTGATTCACAGAAACAGGGTTCTCAGTAGGAGAGTTTGGTAATGGAATTAATTGTATAGATTTTTGCTATAAAGACATCATGTAGTACTCCTGGAAAAATAATAGTAGTTAGGACATTTATTATAATAATGTTAGTATATTCTGCTATGAAGAAACAACCAATGAACCTGCAGCATATTCAACATTGAAGCCAGGCCGGGCGCAATGGCTCACTCCTGTAATCTCAGCGGTTTGGGAGGTCGATGCAGGTGGATCACGTGAGGTCAGGAGTTCCAGACCAGCCCAGTCAACATGGAGAAACCCCATCTCCATTAAAAATACAAAAATCAGCTAGGATGGTGGTGCGCACCTGTAATCCCAGCTACTCAGGAGGCTGAGGCACGAGAATCGCTTAAGCCCAGAGGCAGAGGTTGCAGTGAGCCAAGATCGCACCATTGTGCTCCAGCCTGGGTGACAGAGTGAGACTTTGTCTCAAAAAAAAATTAAATAAATAACTATACTGAAGCCTGAGACTAGCTCTAAATCACATTCTGCCGGTCAAATGGGGCTCGGTTAGTTCCTGCTAGTGTTGAGATGAATTACATTATAGACAGGGGTCATGATGGTAAAATCAATCATGCAGATTATTGTGCAAAAATAAGAGATGACAAAGTGGATGACTCACTTATCAAGGGAACTGATAAAAGAATAATTAATAGATGGGGTGACTTCCTGTGAGATTGTTTAGGCAGTATACAGGCTGAGTCACCAAGAGATGCTGAGGTATATCGGAGCTTATTGAATATAGAACAGGCCCCTCTTGAGAGCTGTAAAGCATCGCCATGTCCTTTGAGGCTTAAGCTATTGCTTATAGTGCTCTGGTAAATAATTTTGTTTATTAAATTATTTAAGTTTATGGCTAAGCACAGTGAGAGATTTAGTCCCAGTTTGGGCCTTAGCTATCATGTTCTCAGGATACTAAAATCATTGTTGTAGTCTCTTTTTATTTTAGCTTGAGCTTTTCACGGCTTGGTTTAAAGTTTAGCTTTATTATGAGAGTTGCCTTAAACATGCTGAATGCTTGTTTTTGTGAGTTTGGGTTAATTGTATGACTCCGGTAGCTGGCATGAAATTTACCAACCCTAATAGTTTAGTATAGCTTAGTCAAACTTTCATTTATTGCTTATTTTTTTTTTATCACTGCTGTTTCCCGTGGGGTCGTGGTTGAGCAAGGTGTTATGATGTGGGGCTGTGCACTTAGTACCTGCTCCTTTTGAAATTAGGTGATCTGGAGGGCATTTTCACTGGAATCCAGATGCTTACATGTGTAATCTTATTAAAACCCTACAAAAAGATCAGAACTATGCCTTGGCATTTATGGAGTTACATGAACTATCCTAGGCATTTTCAGTGCCTTGTTTTAATATCATAAGCTACATTAATTCGGATCTAGACAATTTTCTGTCTGTTACAAAATGAAGGGTTGAAGTACTATGCTAGTATTAGGGCAATATTTAGTAACTTTAGAAATAAAAAGTGGGATTTTTAGCCTAGATAGCCTGGTTTTTATTTTACAATCATGTGTTTTTGAAATAGGTTTAATTGAAAGTTTGGCTAAAATGTAATTGTAGTTGAGATTACAATTTGATTTGGAGTGTGAGCCCTGGCTGTCATTGATGCTATACGTATCTTGTTTTTGGGCTTGGCAAGAACAAACAATTTTTTTTGGCATAATTAGGTTAGTCCAGGGAAAAGGGAGCAGGGGAGTTTGAGGAGTAAATCAGATACATGTTTGGAGAAAGGGTGAGCTTGAACGTGCATTTTCTTTTCATGATATCTGTCAAGCATGAATAAATTAGCACCTTGTGGTTGTAAGTGTTGACTCGTAATATTCCATTAAACTCCAGCTACAATGGAGTTGGCTGGGTTCAGGCTCCCACCATGCTGAGTCATAGCATCTCCCAATTTAAAAACTACCAAATACATGACAGTACTTGTGCAAGTGACCATGAGGTGATTGTCACTAAATCATTGAGATGTCTTATTTAAGAGGAATAAGTGGACGATCTTAGTCTCCATGGCCCTGAAGGAAGAACCAGATGCCAGGTATAGTTGCAGTCTAATTACCCCCAAGTGTCACAGGCCGGGAGTAAGAAGGATAGAACTTCCCAAGCAGGCTGCTGATTTCTCAAAGCTTGTTAGTTAAGAATGTTTTTAGGAGGTGATAAGTGTGTTGCTGAGAAATGATTTGACTTGAATGTGCTATGATTCATAAATAACTGAATGTCCTATGCAATATTAAGGGATTATTATGCTGGATGATATATATATATATGTATGTTAATCGCTTTCTGCAGAATGTTTGATGAATGTATGACAGGTTGCTGTGACATTATTACTCCTGCTAAATATTCATGGAGGTGAAGATTTAAGGTACGATACATAAATATACAATATACGATCAGGCACATATAGTACTAGCATGTTAATTCATGGGGTCAAGCAGGAATGCATGATGTACATAGTTGTAACAGTAATTTATGTGGATTTTCCAATCTGACATAGCAGTTAAAATAAGTGTATTGCCCTTCAAGTACAAAAATCAGGGAATAGTTTAAGTAGAATTTCAGCTTTGGGTGCTGGTTGTGGAGCAAGAAGCTTCTTCCTGGAAATGGTCCCAAGGAGCCGGGTCCTCCATTTTTGGTTTACAGACCAGAGTCACTTAATGATACTACAAGGACTTCTTCATTTGAGTGGCTCGTTTTCGATTAGGCTAGTAACTGGTATAAAAAGAAGGATAAGGGAAAAGTACACAATGGATGCTGCTTGGCTCATAATAATAAAGAGGTGTTCAACAGGTTGGCCCCCGATTCATGTAAGTGTAAGAAGGTCTGCTACTAGAATTCAGAATAGACATTGGCTTAATGGTCAGAATATCATGCCTTGTTGTTTAGATATGTGAAGTGTTGGAACAACAGCTAGGATAAGAATGGAGAAGACAAGGGCCAGCACTCCTCCTAGTTCATTAGGAATGGAGTGTAGAATTGCATAGGCAAATGAAAAGTACCATTCTGGCTTAATGTGGAATTACATAGGCAAATGAAAGTTGCCATTCTGGTTTAATGTGGAATTGCATAGGCAAATGAAATACACTACTGTGGTTTAATGTGGAATTGCATAGGCAAATAAAAGACACCCTTCTGGTTTAATGTAGAATTGCATAGGCAAATGAAAGGCACCATTCTGGTTTAATGTCAGGTGGTGTGTTGAGGGGATTTGCTGGAGTGTAATTGTCTGAGTCTCCTAATAGGTCAGTTGAGAACAGTACTGATATGAGTAGCAATATGAGAAGGAGAATTAGATCCAAGGTGTCTTTGATTGTAGAGCAGACGTGCAATGGAATTTGGCAAGAGTCTGATGAGTGAAATTTTCGTTGATGCACAAGGCAGATGGTTAGGAAGGTTGAGCCATTGATGACGTGAAGTCCATGGAAGTCTGTAGCGATAGAGAATGTTGAGCCATATATGCCATGAGAGATGGTGAAATGTGCCTGGAAGCATTCTGAGGCTTGGAAGAGTGTAAAGTAAATATCCAGGGCAATCATAATGGATAAGGTTTGGAATATGTGTTTTTGGTTTTCTTCTTTCAAACTGTGATGGGCTCAGGTAATTGATACTCCCAAAGCTGAGAGAATGGATGTGTTGAGTAGGGGCACGTCGAAGGGGCTAAGGAGGTAAATACCTGTTGGAGGTCAGCAGCCTCCGAGTTCTGGGATTGGGACCAGGCTTGAATGCTCAGAAGAATCCAGCAGAGAAAACTACTTCTGATGGGATAAATAAAATTATTCCATATCTAAGGCCCTTTCGGACAATTGACAAGTGGTGGCCATGGAATGTGCCTTCTCTGATATTGTCTCATTATGATTGATACATTGTTAACGTATTAGTTACTAGGCCTAGGGTTAATAGAGTAATTGAGTTCGAGTGGAATCATATGGCTAAGACAGATGTTGTAATGAGTGCCTTACAACAAGTGTTACAGTAGTTATGAGCGCCCCTGTGAATGGCCAAGGGCTGAAGCTTACTCTATTATATGCTTGGGTTTTGTAGGTCGTAAAGTACTATCATGTGAGTAGAGGCTCACTAGAAGTGTAAAAACCACTGAGTATGGTGTCTCACACCTATAATCCCACTTTGGGAGGCCAAGGCAGGTAGATTGCTTGAACCTAAGAGTTTGAGACCAGCCTGGGCACATTGATAAAACCCCATCTAACCAAACAATAAAAAATAAAAAAATAGTCAGACATGGTGACATGAAACTGTAGTCCCAGCTACTCCAGAGGCTAGGCTGGAGGACTGCTTGAGCCCAGGAGTTGGAGGCTGTAGTAAGCCAAGATCGTGTCACTACATTTCAGCATGAGTGATAGAGCTAGACTCTGTCTCAAAAAAAAATTGTAAAAACATATGCTTGGATTAAAACCATGGCAAATTCAAGAACGGCTAGTAAAATCAAGGTAATAAATGGGACTGAGGCTGTGGGTAGGCTAATAGATGTTGATACTAAGATGGCACCTCCAGTTAAATGTATAATTTACATTTACAGTTGTAATATTGGCTGTCAATCATATGGGTAAGGCTATTGGTTGAATGAAAAGGCTAATGGTTTTGACGATGACTAGAAAGGAGAGAAGTTAAATAGGCGTTCCTTGTGGTAGGAAATAAGCAAGGGATGCTTTTGTTTTGTGACAAAAACCAGTATTTACTGCTCCTGCTCATACTGGAATAGCTATACCTAAATTTATTGAGAGTTGAGTAGTTGGTGTGAGTGGGAAGCCTCCTAGTAAATTAATTGAGCCAATAAATAGAATACATGAAATTAGTATAAGGGATCAGCTTCATCCATTGGTATTATGTATTATTATCATTTGTTTTAATATGAGTTGAATTAGTCGCTGTTGAATGGAGATTAGCCAGTTGTTAATCAGGTGACTAGATGATAGAAATAAAATATTTGGAAATAGGAGATTATAACTACGGGTCTTCGTATTACTGTTAGGGCAATGAAAGGCAAATACATTTCCATTCATTTTATTTCTCAAGGAATTTCAAGTTTCTGTGATTCAAAGAATTTTAGTGTCGAGCTTATTGGGGAGATAAATTTTGAGAATTTTAATTGAAATAAGATAAAGAGTGATATGATTATACATAAAATCATAGTAAATAATGTAGTTGTGTTTAGTTGGGACATTTTACTGTGGAGAAATCCTGGCTCTCAGTCTGTAACATAAAAGGTTAATGCTAATTAGCTTCACAGTGATATTATGATATAGAGGCTGACCAATTTTCGAAGTGCTTTAGGGGGACTAGTTCAAGAACAATGGGTATAAAGCCATGGTTGGATCTGCAGATTTCTGGGCATTGTCTGTAGTAAAGGTCTGGTCGTATAGATGTTAAGGTTGCTTGGTTTAAATGCCCCGGGATTGCAACGGTTTTTAGGCCTATTGATGTGATGGTATGGCTCACAAATATAGGACATCTTCTGATGAAATTAACATATGAATTAATATTTCTATAGGGAGAACTACTCAACTGTCAACTTCAAGTAACCACAGCTCTCTTGATTTTAAGTCTGTTGTGGGAATTATGTAGGAGTCAAAACTTAGGTCTTCATAATCTGTATATTTGTAGCTTCAATATCATTGATGCCCTATAGTTTTGATAGAAAGGGAGAGATTATTAATTTCATCTATTATATATTAGAACACATAATGATGGGAGAACAATTAAAATTAAGATACTAGCAAGCAACATAGTTCATATTGTCTCTACTTCTTGGGCATCTATAGTCTTGTGCAAGTTAATTTGTTAGTATCAGGGAAGTAATATAAAGTACTAATGAACGAATTAAGAAAATGATCACAGCCAGGCACGGTGGTGGCTCACGCCTGTAATCCCAGCATTTTGGGAGGCCGAGGCGGGCGGATCACCTAAGGTCGGGAGTTCAAGACCAGCCTGATCAACATGGAAAAATCCTGTCTCTAATAAAAATACAAAATCAGCCGGGCGTGGTGGCACATGCCTGTAATCCCAGCTGCGTGGGAGGCTGAAGTAGGAGAATCGCTTGAAGCCGGTAGGCAGAGGTTGTGTTGAGCCAAGATCGTGCCATTGCACTCCAACCTGGGCAACAAGAGTCAAGAGTGAAACTCTGTCTCCAAAAAAAAAAAAAAAAAAAACAGAAAAGAAAATGACCACATGGGTGTGGTCATGAAAATGAAGGAGTTCTTCCTTCTATGATAGGTGACATAGCATCTTGGAAGCCTAGTTTAAATGGATATGCCATAAAGAGATAAATAATTTTAACCTATAAGTTAACTTTGACAAAGTTATGTAATTATTTTTACTAATACATTTTAATTGAGAAAGTCAGAGTGATTATGAAGCTCTTTTGGAACCAGTTTTAGGAGGTTTGATTCCTTCCTTTCTCGTCAAGGATTTTACGTAAGCTGGTTCTTCAAATGTGTGGTATGGTGGTGGGCAACCGTAGAGTCATTTGAGGTTTGTAGTTGATACTTCAACTACTAAAACTTCTTCTTTTGAAGCAAAGGCTTCTCAGGTCATAAAAACGTATTAGTATGATTGCTGTTAGTGAGATAAATGAACTAATAAACCAGACAGTGTTTCATGTAGTATATACATCGGGATAATCAGAGTACTGCAGAGGCTTTCAGAATAACCCAAGGAAGTGCCGTGGGGAAAAGGTTGAGTTTACACCTGCAAAGATAAGAATACAGTGAAAATAGCTTAGCTCAGATTCTGTCTAGTGTGTAGCCTGAGAACAGGGGGAATCCATGCATCCATGGTTCAGTAATGACCTTAGTTAAGCGTTATTGGTTTCACTCAGGAGGTTACCTTTTGTATAAAAGTTAAAAAGCCAGAAATATCAGCTGTTTGTCCTGGCTAAAATCTGATAAGGAGTAATTTGTGTGGAGTCCTAATAAGATAAGTAAGCAACAACGAGGAAGGGGCCCCAGGTGGGGGAGAACAATTGTTCTGAGAGACAGCTGATCACAGACAACCAACTAGCATGACATCCTGTTCCCAAATACCTCACTCCGCATGTAGCCCCAGCTGCACCTCGTTCCACAGGTAGCCTCCAGTACAACCCTATGAAACTTCCCTTCAGCCCCTGACACTTTGCAGGTGTCCCTTCTTTGCTGTGCTGACCATTGCACTTTTGCAATGTGTCTTTGTACTTTCTCTAATGAAGCTGTCTTTCTTTACCCATGACTGTCTTGGGTAAATTATTTTACTGTCCACAATGTTGGTCCCAGCCAGTTATACCTGTGACAAAAGGTAGGATGTGTTTTTGGTAAAAACGTTATAAGAGGCACAGGAATGTGGGTTTTGTTAAACATAATTAGCCGGGCGTGCTAGCTCACGCCTGTCATCCAAGAACTTTGGGAGGCCAAGGTGGGTGGATCACGAGGTCAGGAGATGGAGACCATCTTTAGTAGACACGGTGAAACCACGTCTCTACTAAAAATACAAAAAATTAGCCGGGCGTGGTGGCACGCCCCTGTAGTCCCAGCTACTCAGGAGGCTAAGGCAGGAGAAACACTTGAACCTGGGAAGCGGAGGTTGCAGTGAGCCGAGATCGTGCCACTGCCCTCCAGCCTGGGCGACAGAGCGAGACTCTGTCTCAAAAAAAAAAAAAAAAATAATAATAATAATGTTATCTAGTTTAGAAGTTTTTAAGGATTATTTCAAGTTAAATGAAAAACAGGACCAAACCAAAATTTTCAGCCAATTATAGAAGGTGTGTGGAAGATTATTCTTGTAAAAAGAATTTGTTTGTGATCAAGGTGGCAAAATTGTAATGGGGATTATTTACTTTTCCTATAAATTGAAAATTAATATAAATACCACACTTATGAAAGGTCAGAATCCGAGCCACTGTATGAGAATAACAGGGCTTTCTTGGAGCATTGATCTGCTTTTTAATAGAAATTGTAAAAGGTTATAAAATATTTATTAAATATTTTACCTTAAGATGTAACTAATTAAAATTTGACATATTTGTTTCTAAGATATTAAAATTGACTTTAGTGTTAATAATACATTAAGCAAAGGTAAATTTGGGCTTGCTGCTTTGAACAAGATTTTCATGTAATATTACAAGATAATAAAGGACGTCTGTTTGCTTTTTGAATAAACTACAAAAAAGCTGGTAGGGAGAGAAACAGATTCCACTGGCCTCATGCTGTTTATTTATTTTTTTGCGGTGGAGTCTCACTCTGTTGCTCAGGCTGGAGCGCAATGGCGCGATCTCGGCTCACTGCAACCTCTGCCTCCCGGGTTCCAGCAATTCTCCCTGCCTCAGCCTCCCGAATAGCTGGGATTACAGGTGCCCACCACCGCGTCTGGCTAGTTTTTGTATTTTAAGTAGAGACGGGGTTTCGCCATGTTGGCCAGGCTGGTCTTGAACTCCTGACCTCAGGTGATCCGCTTGCCTTGGCCTCCCATAGTGGTGGGATTACAGTCATGAGCCGCCATGCCTGGCCCATGCTGTCTTTATGAGGTCTTATTGTGTGGGAAACTGAGTCTCCTCTCTCTCAAGGTGTAAACATCTCTATGTTTTTGAAATATTTTAAGTTATCTCTTTGGCCACATGAATGACTTACTTTATAGTGAGCTGTAATCCTATTTTGTGATATCAAGTGTTTTCAACCTTTGATATTTGACAAACTTTCTAAAATCAAATTTCAAATCCAGTGTTTTGACCTCATTAATTTTTTAGATATTAGGTGCCCTGAAGTCTTGAAGAGACATATTCATCTTACTTGGTATGAGAGGGCCATTGAAGGCTGTACTGGAGTAGAGTGCGTAGTGGGCATGTCCTGTCAGACAGCAATAATTCAAGCATCCCCTGAGAATGGCCCTGTGTTCCTTGGTGAATGTTTGTTCATTGTTCTAAACTATGGACCCCAGGAATGGCCAATCCAGATGTTTACACCATACCTATGAAGAACACCTGGAACCTGGCCCAGTCCTTGGGAAGCAGGTCCTGGAGGGAACCAAGGCCCTTTGTTTTGGGCTAGGTGGAGGCTGCTGGGTGGAGGTGGCTAAGTGGAGGTTGCTGTGGGAAGGATACTATATAAACTGCATGCTTTTTACAAATGTGAGGGGCTTTCTGTCCAGCCTGCTGCTCCTGGACTCCTTGTATGTAAGTTCCCTGAATAAAGCTTATGTCTCATCTGCTGTCTCCAAGTCTTTTCTTTACTCTCCCCAAGACTGTGCTCTCCGAGCTTGCAAGTGTCTAGCACGGGTCTAGCAGGACAGATGTAAAATGGTGTTGTAACTTTCTTTGAGTTACATATAAACAAATGTGTTCCAAAATTGTATGAGATGCCTATAATTCTGTTATAGCTTCCTCTATGGTGTTTTTGCTTTGTTTGTTTGTTTGTTTTGAGACAGAGTCTCACTCAGTCACCCAGGCTGGAGTGCAATGGCACAATCTCGGCTCACTGCAACCGCCACCTTTTAGGTTCAAGCGATTCTCATGCCTCAGCCTCCCGAGTAGCTGGGACTACAGGTGTGCACCACCACACCCAGCTGATTTTTGTATTTTTAGTAGAGATGGGATTTTGCCATGTTGGTCAGCTGGTTTCAAACTGTTGGCCTCAAGTGATCCGCCCACCTCAGCCTCCCAAAGTGCCGGGATTACAAGTTTGAGCCACCGCACACAGCAATATATGTTATTAGTAATAATAATGATTTTTACGGTAAGTTGTTGTGTGTCACAGAAATAACCAAATTTCCTTGTCAATTTTGTGTTTGCCAAGGCTGCTCTAATACTTTTGCTATCCACAGTTACTGTTTTACTTTAATTCTTCTCAATACCAGTTTATGATCAGCTACAGGCTGTGCCATTGGACTAGAGAAAAAAAATCCAGGACTCTAATTAAAAAGTTGTTAGGTTCATGAGGATTGCTAACCCAATATCAGGTGGAACGAGTTATAGAACACCTGTTATTAGATTAGAGCCTTGTGCATTGTTTTTCCAGTTTTGTTATTTGTCCAAAATTTATCTAGAATGGATCCTGAAATCTTTCATGGTGGCAAGTCTCCAAACTAACATTTTTTATTTTTTTTCTATCTTAGGACTGATCTAATAGAGGACTGAAATAATTTTTTAAATGACTTTGTGTTTGAAACATGGCTGATTCTTTTTTTTTCTTCTTCAGAGTCAAGGAAACGTTGATTTCTTGTGAGCTATGTACAGCTTTTGACAGTTGAATGAAATATACTCTTGTGAGCAAAAGTTAAAGCACATTTCTTTCTCTCTATCTGATTTCTCCAGAATTTGGAAACTATTTGTGAGTTTTCTTAATTTATGGCAGTAGAATTATTTGCATAAGTTCAGTAAGAATCTGTTTTCCTTTGCAACAGGACACCATTGGAGACACTAGTTATTTTATCAAGGCTTTGACTGGCATGGCATATTTTCACATATGAGCAGGCAGCTTTGAGGAATAGAGGTTGACTTATAGAGCCAATGAAAGCCCCATCAAAAAACTGGCCTCATTCTTTGACTATACAGGGTTCCTGATGTGGGATGTGGGGTAAGTAAGGAAAATAATACTTTCTGACAGGCCTAGGAACCCCCAAGTTATCTTGGAATCTCAAGAAGAGAGGAACTCACCCAATTCATACATGAACCTGCAGGCACAGATAAATACTTGACTGAACTCAAGGCTTTAAAAGGTGTAATCTGAGATTCCTCATGAAAAAGAAGATGTTCCAGCAAATCCAATTTTTTAAGAAGAACCCATATGGTAAATCATTGTTCTTACTGCACTTTATGAAAGTAATCAAGCCATGTATCATAAGACTACAACTTATTTTTCAAATAAATTAGTCCTACCATGATTTGTCTTTGGTAGAATTAGAGGACTGGAGAGAAAAAAATACGTTTTAAAAGAAACTGTAGAATACCTGTTATTAGATTCTAGCTTTGTCCATTGTATTCCAGTTTTATTATTTGTCCAAAATTCATCTAGGCTGGCTCGTGAATTCTTTCTTGGCTGCAAGTCTCAGAAGAAGCATCATTCTTGTCTTCTTTCTCTCATTTTTCTCACTTGGAATCACCAGAAATTAAAACTGTGCTTCCCTGAACACCCTACAGACTGAAACTAGACAACTTCATCTGACAGGAATCAGATCAAACTCATGACCAGAGACTCATTTGCATCTCCAATGCTTTCTCAAAAAGATTTTGTAAAAGGGAGAGATAATGTCAAAGGAAAATAAAATATCAGGGCCCCAAACTCTCTATGCCAAAGAAAACCGTTAAGCAGGGAAATTGAATCAGTCAAAAAACTGCCCTTCTTTTTTCCCTAAACAGGTATCTGCCAAGACAGAAGGCAACATATTCCCCAGGTGGTCTTCCTCATGGATTTCCCACAAGAAAATTCCTTGTGAGCCCCAACATCTTTTCCCTTAAAACAGAGCCTGTGGAATTTTACCATGACAATGCAAATTAGTAACTTACCTTGACAGGTACATGACAAAACCAAGACTAGAAATTACCCTGCTGCTCACTTCAACACAAATGCATATGTGACTGCTTCCTCTAATCTATGTTCATTTTATTGTTGTTGTTTTGTTTTGTTTTGAGATGGAGTCTCCCTCTCTAGCCCAGGCTGGATTGCAGTGGCATGATCCCGGCTCACTGCAACCTCCACCTCCTGGATTCAAGCGATTCTCCTGCCTCAGCCTCCTGAGTAGCTGAAACTACAGGCGTGCACCACCATGCCCAGCTACTTTTTGCATTTTTAGTAGACCCGAGGTTTTGCCATGTTGGCCAGGTTGGTCACGACCTCCTGACTCCAGGTGATCCAAGTGCCTAGGCCTCCCAAAGTGCTGGGATTACAGGCATGAGCCACTAAGCCCTGCCTGTTTATTTTTATCTTCTGTAAAATACACATTTACTGAGCATGAGATGAATGCATAATTACTGTTCCTTTATCCACGCCTTTTACATGCAGCACATAGATTCAGGAAGCGCTAATCAAAGCCTCACAAGAATGTGACAACTCTTCTCACTACCTGTCCTGTCTTTTTTTTTCATCCCTCCTCCTCCTTCCCACTCTTTACCTTTGAAATATTGAAGCCCTTAAAACCCTCTTTTGAAAACTTGTGGGCCACAGATCCGACTGTGACTTGTGTCTCTTTTTTTTTTTCCTGTGGGCATCCTCAACCATGACAAAATAAACCACTAAACGGATTGAGATCTGTCTCAGATGCATTTTGGTTTACAAATCTTGGCTCCTCCCTGAGTTGCTGGTTGAAAGCCACAGCTTCATGCCTTGCCTCAGTTTCCTCACCTGTAAACTCGGATCATACTCCTGGCCCATTTAAGAGATGGTTATCAAATTCCAATTAAATAGAGAAGTGGGTATATTTCAAAGTGTATCGTACAGTTCTTGTGTAATCACCCACCTGTTCCTCCCTGAAAAGCTGGCAGGTGTATGGGGTGGTGACCACGAGGCTGCAGGGACATTTGCCCAGGATGAAACAGTTCTCAGTGAAAGGGTCATGTTGGTCAGGATTCAGCCCCTCTCAAAACCCTTCTGCCTGGGGTAAAGCAGAAAAGTCCGCCAGCAATCCGACAGCACACCTTCTTAGCCACCGGACTGTGGCTGAGCAGTGGGCTTAGGCCCCTCCCCTCTAAGTATTACCAATAATCCTGCACTGGGATGGATTCTTAACAGAGGTGGAGATTAACAGAGCTGGAGCTCTGGACCAGCAATCTCAGTTCCTCTGATAGTGAGCGAAGAATTGCAGACTAACACCAAAATGCAAGCTCAAGGCAAAGTGTATTGAAGCACAGTAATACACTCTCAAAGGGAGAGTGGAATGATTTCTGCGAAGTGAAATAAGCCCCTCTTTACAGGATTTAAGGTGCTTTTACGGGGTTTGTGGGGAGGAGTCAAGGTTTGGGTTGTGTCTGAGTAACAGGATGATGTCATTTGATTGGCAGTTTATGGTTATATAACTAAAATTAAACTGGCACGGTTTTACCCATCATTTATACAGAAAAGCCCACTCTGGGGAAAGGAGGGTAAAACCACATGTAAATTTTATTATAATGATGGTATAATGAACTTGGGGTGACCTGAGGGCATGTTTTTGTGTTACTGGGCATGTGCCCCTTTAGGAGACTTCCACCTGTGCCTTACTTTCTCTTTCTTTGGGATGTGCTGGCCACAGACTTTACCAAAAACTGCATCCATTAGGATGGCATTAGGACGGTTCTGGGGCTAAACTTAGGTGGGCCAGGGGCTGTTTCACTGTCAGCCTTTCTACTCTCTTTTCTTACCCACTCCTAGCTGCTAATGTCTATTTAACTACCTAATATTTCCCCCTTTAGAGAAAAAAAGCCAAATTTTTGGGTAGATCGGTGACAATTAATCTGGCTACTTCCTGCTGACAAGAGGCAGTGGTAATAATTGGGTTCTCTTTTTTGCTCTCTTGTAGCTGGTAGGTTGGGCAGAGAAGAGTGGTGGCCATCCAAGGGGCCCATGTAGATATCAGACATGGTTGAGACCTCGTGGTAACCTTGTGTAGAATCATTTGGAGTTTTATGGATTCTAGGTGGGAAGAAACAAAACAACCTTGTAAATCAAATGAGCATCGTTTGAAAGCTATAAGTTGTATAAAGCTGTTTTAGGACCAAGAAAGGGGGCTAACCAGGAAAACCAGGACCAGATGTTAAATTTCCACCAGTCAAAGCCTCCTGAAACTCTGTTTTCCATTAACTTGTTGGCCCTGTCTATAATTTTTTTAAGTTGGTTTGCACTTTACCTGATTGGTTGATGAAAACAGAAATGTTTATCAAGTGTTGCACAAGCTCCCCCTTGATTGGCTGTGAGCAAATTAAAAGCTCATCGATTTCGTAAGACTATGCTTGCTAATGAAGCAATTTGTTCTGAAAGGGTATTGACTTGGTTAGTTAGATTAATAATTTGTTGAGTAATTTTTAAGAAGAGTTTCTGGGCAGTAAAAATGGAGTTAAGGAGGTCCTCTAGTTCCCGTGCCAATACCAGCCAGAACACCAATTATGGTCAGTTCTGTTAAAACTCCTCTTTCAGTTTTACCAGATTGAGTGTGTATAGGGAGGGGAATGCTATCGTTGATAAGAGACAGTTTAGGGATGATGTAAACGAGGGCCAAGTCCCTGTTTAATTAGCAGACAAGCAGAGATATGCCTTGTTTCTATACAAAAAGTAAGTGATTTGTCATGTTAAGACAAATATCAACAGTGATACTAAAGTAGGGTTTTTCCATGCTGTGTAAGTCTGCTTTAATACCTTCAGAAGTGGAAGTCAAGGCTAGTTCACATAATGGGGGAACACAGGCAGTACTTGACAGAATGAAAGGGGAATCAAAGGCCCAATTAGAGGAAGGAGTGATGAGATCCCAACCAATATTGTGAAATTACGGGGAGCTGCGGATTTTTGCAATGATTTTGCCCGAAATTGTGAGACTGAAACCAGAAGTTGTTATGTTTAAAAGGATATTTTGGTGTGGGTCTGGGGAAAAGGGTAGATCCAGAATAGCTGGCTTATTTCCACATAGTGGTTCTGTTGGGGGGCTTGGGAAATGAATAAAACACAAAGAAGAATTAGAATATCAGGTATGTTTGTATTTTTTGTTGTCAGTGACTAAGTTGACACATAATTGGGTGGAAAATAGGGTATAAGTGTGATTGCAAGCCTTGGAAATATTAGGAAAAAATCCAAGTAATGGCCTCATCCTCAATGAAGATAGAAGACAAGGGAGTGCTTAGTCAGATAGTATTACAGATAGACGACAGGTCCTCGGAGGTTGTAACAGGTTTGTTGGTATAGACTTTTAAGGAGTATGCAGTTGACTGCGGGCTTGACCCTAGGATTGACAGCTTATCCTGGTCGGTTAACAGAAGTGGGGGCTGGAAATGTTTCTGATTGATTCCACTCAGAAGCAGGAACGGGAATGGCTGATAGACCTCTGCTAGGGAAGGTATAAACACAGATTCAACAGTTTCTGTGATGTTGTGCAGTCCGTTGACGTTGTGTTTAAACAAGGTTTGAAAACTTCTTTGATGGTAGCTAAATATGGGTGTTGGAAAAAAACATTAGGAGAAATGATTGCAAGGGTTAATCTAGTTTAAAAAGCAAAAATATTGGTTACTGCATTTAAAACAGCTATTTTAGCATAAAAAATTATTTCACCCATTCAGGAGGAGGCAATTAAACTGCAAATATATGAGAATAACCATAACAATCCAACTTAAAGCTAATATTTAAAAAAAGGCACTAGGGAAAGTCAGTGGGCATTACTTATTTTTTGGCAGTCTTTTAAAGACAGGCTTGAGGTCCACTAAAGTCTCACAAGTGTATTTGTCTGTGGAGACATCATCAGTTTGGGCAGCCCTCTGTGGTTTTACATAGGAATGTGGATGCAGCTGGCAATCCAGAATACACAGCACTGAGATGAAGGTAGTCTCGACATCCCAATATCCTTGACCATTACCGGGAGAGAGTGTCCCCTGCTCTTTAGATGGAGGCTCCCGGTCTCCCGGGGCAGTCTGTGTGCCTCTCAAGTTGTACCTATGTGTGGACCGTGGCTGTGCCCAGTATGGAGACCCCTTCCTACAGTGGGTACTACAGCCTTGCTAAAAACATTTGTCCCCTAGATTCTGAATAAAAGTGGTTAGAAAGAAAGAAAAGAAATGAAGCTCTGTTCGAAAGAAAAAGGAAAAAAAATTGCAAAACGATCTTCAGAAGCTGTGCTGCTGCCTATCAGTGTGGCGGGGAGGGGGCCTCGGGTGGGGTGAGTGCCCAAAAGGGTGGGCAAGGACGATTTGGGGAGTTCTCCAAAGGTTATGACCCACTATGGGCCTACCCTTCGTTCCCGGCTGTAAACCTCTAAACTTAGCATTTATCCAAGCTATCCCATGATCTGAATCCCAATCGGCTCTCTTAATCAGTAATTTTAAAAATTGCATCCAGCCAAAGTGCCCAATCTGAAGGGAGTTGGGGGTGATTCCTGGCTCTGTGGCCAGAGCATAAGAAACCATTTTACCTCTCAAAGCTTCCCTGGGTTGTTAACAAGCTCTGGGCTACAATGGCCACTACAACCTAATGAAGTTGTTTAATCACGTTAAACAGCTAATTAAACCTAAATCCAGAGAAGATTTCTCTAAGCTCTTCCCTAAAAGTTATTGGTGGCATGTTGGGGGATACACCCCCTCTCTAATGCAGCAAATACAACACTCATTGCAACTTCTCTTAGCCAAGCAGCGAAACATAGCACAAACATCTTGACCCAAAGCGAAAGGAAGCATTTTAGCAAAATATGTTTCAGTTCCCCAAGCTAAAATCAAGCACATATTAAAAGCCATGCTGAACGTAAATCATCCGGGTCACAGCACTGAGATGTTACCAGGAATTCTGCGTTGCGATGGATCCTTTAACTGAGGAGATTAACAGAGCTGGAGTTCTGGACCAGTAATCTCAGTTCTTCTGAGAGTGAGCAAACAATTGCAGGCTAACTCCAAAATGCAAGCTCAAAGCAAAGTGTATTGAAGCACAGTTAGACACTCTCAGAGGGACAGTGGGCTAATTTCTGTGAACTGAAGTCAGCCCCTCTATATAGAGTTTAAGGTGCTTCTATGCGGTTTGTGGAGAGAAGTTGAAGTTGGGGCTGCGTCTGAGTAAAGGACGATGTCATTTTATTGGCAGTTTATGGTTATATAAACTAAAATTAGGCAATGCATGTTTTTACCCGTAATTTTCACAGAAAAGCCCACTCTGGGGCTTTTGTATAATAAAACCACATTTTATTATAATGATGGTATAATGAACTTGGGGTGACCTGAGGCACAGTTTCATGTTACTGGGCATGTGCCCCTTTAGGGAATTTCCACCTGTGCCCTAGTTTCTCTTTCTTCAGGATGTGCTGGCCACAAACTATACCACCAACTTCATCAGTTAGGGGGGTCTTAGAATGGCTCTGGGGCTGAACTTAGGTGGGCCAGGAGCTGTTGTAGTGACAGGCTTTCTGCTCTCTTTTCTCCTCCCAGCTGCTAATGTCTACTTAACTGCCTGTTGGGAGCTGAAAGGCCAAAGGGATTGTGACCAACTCAGCATTTCACTGGAGGCTATATGATCAAACAGCAAACTGTTTATCATGAATGCAGGATGTGGGTAAACTCACACTGCACCCGCCGCCAGAAGGTTTCCTGAGGGTCATCACTCCCTGGTGCTGGGCTCCTTGAAGTTATCTGTTGGGATATCTAGCACCTATTATTTGAAGGATGCAGTCTTGCAAGCCTGCTGTGAACCAAACGGCTGACTGACAATTACCTGACAATCACCCCCCCACCTTTTTCTCGTCATCTCTTTTACCTAATACTCAGAGAGCTTGAAAAGCTCAGAGCCCTTGTTCACTAGAAGCGAGGAGCCCCCTGACCCCTTCTTCCTAATATACTCTTTTGTCTTTGTCTTTTACTCCCACATCCGCCCCCCGCTTTGTTCAGTCAACCTGGGACTGTGGCCAGTTACAACAGCCTAACAAAAGTGCCACAGGAGTGGAACATGGGGCAGTGGGCTCTGCTGAAGAGGATGCTAGGGGGCTTCTCAGGGGAGGAAATGCTAGATTTGCGTTCTGATAGAGGAGCGTGACTTTTCCAGGTGAAGGTAGCAGGTGCTCCTGGCAGAAGAACCCACATAAGGAAATGTCCAGAAGCCACACAGGTATGGCGTTCGACAAGAGCAGGTCTGGAATGGTAGCTCATGCTGAGGCAGGAGGATCATTTGAGGCCAGAGTTTGAAACCAACCTGGTAAAAATAGTAAGATTTCACCCCTTCAAAATCATTTTTTAAAAGTAGCCAGGCCGAGTGGCTCATGCTTGTAGTCCCAGCTACTCAGGAGGTTCATTTGAACCCTGGAATTTGAGGCTACAGTGAGCTATTATTGTGCCACCGCACTCCAGCCTGGGTGACAGAGCCAGACCCCATCTCAAAAACAAAACAAAACGAAACAACAAAATAACCCCAACAGCAATACAATCAATATGCAATAAGCGTCCACCCAGCATGTGTGATGGACTGTGGTAATGCTGATGGCATGGAGGGAGTGAGGTGGGCATCTGGGGAGTGTGGTGTTAGTGGGGGTGGGGAGTAATCTGAAGGGTCTCATAGTCTTTCAGTGGCAGGTCTTTCTTCCTGAAGACACAGCAAACCCCCAACCCTAAGTATGGGAGGCAGGTGGGTTGGCCAAGAAGGACGTCTGGGGCTTCTCTTGGATCAGCAGGAGGGTGGGACCAAGGGTGCTGCTGGACCAAGGATGTGACTGGACCAAGGGTGGGGCTGAGAAGCATCCTGTTTTGTATGTTTGATCAGGAGCTGCTGCCAAGTTGTGACTTTCACTTTCCCTTTTGGGTTCCAGGGTATATCTCAGAGCCTGGAGAAAGTGTCTGGTTATTATGCAGATGCACGGCTGGAGGTGGGATCCACACAGCTCAGAACAGCTGGATCTTGCTCACACTCTTTCGAGGGAAGCTTCCTTGGTAAGTTAGGGGTGGTCTGACCTTCCCCATCTCCCCATCCTCACAGCAGCTCTATAAGAGAAGGGTCATTCACCTTTTGTAGATGAGCCCAGAGAGGTTAGGTAACTGACCGAGGTCACATCTCGGTCCATGGCAGAGCCTGAATTTGCAGCCAGGTTTTAGTTGGACTTCTCCCTCCCTCTCTCTGGGCCCCCAAACAGTAGAGACAGAGGCAGAATCAGCTCAGCTGGGTTCACAAAGCTTCCCAGGGCTCAGCTCTAGTTCCAGCCTGCGTGAGACATGGCCAGGTGACCCCAGAAGGAAGGCAGATGTTGGAACTGTCCATTCCTTTAGAGCATTTGGAGGAACCAGAGAAGGTGGAGGACAGGAGGTGATCCAGAGCCCGGCCTGTCCTTCTTGTGGCCTGGCCACCCTGAGGCTGGCCCCAGGGTGCTGCTGCTGAGGCCCGATGGGGACAGAGGATTTCCTTTGAGATACAAGGAACCTGGCTGGGCGCAGTGGCTCATGCCTGTAATCCCAGCACTTTGAGAGGCCGAGACGGGTGGATCACTTGAGGTTAGGAGTTTGAGACCTGCCTGGCCAACATGGAGAAACCCCGTCTCTACTAAAAATACAAAAAATTAGCTGGGCATGGTGGCACAAGCCAGTAATCCCAGCTACTTGGGAGGCTGAGGCATGAGAATCACTTGAACCCAGGTGATGAAGGTTGCAGTGAATCGAGATCGCACCAGTCACTCCAGCCTGAGTGCACTCCTGATAGAGTGAGACTCTGTCTCAAAAAAAAGAGAGAGAGACAGAGAAAAGAGATACAAGGAACCCAGAGGTTGTTTCACCCACCCTGACTCTGAGCACCTACTTGAGCCAGGCCCTGTGGGTAAACTGAGGCCGTGGGAGATGAGTGACTCACTGAGGGTCCCATATCAGGAAGTTGAGCAGGTAGATCACAGGATTCCATGTCCCTGACACTCACCTAGTTCCTTTTCAGGCCTCTGGGTGATAGAGAAGAAAGAAGCTGTGCTGTTCCCTAGTGGGAAAGACGGCCCAGACAGGGGCAGTGAGAAGGGCGTGTTGCAGAATGGTGTCTGCCACATGATCCCATCTTGACAATCATGAGATTAAAAGTCAAACTGTGGAAGGGTGAGCATAACTGTGGGAGCGTGAGCTTAGGCCTCTGTGTTTGTAGAAGCAGAAACAAACCTGGAAGATTTTGGATTATTAACATTATACTTTCTTGCTTCAATCTCAGAGTCAGGAGGTCAGGTGTTGACCTTCCCCCTGCCCTCCAAGAGCTGTGTGACACTGGGGAAGTTACTTCCGCTCTCTGAGCCTCAGGGTTTTTCACCTGCCAGAGGGGGTTAGGATGCCCTACCCTGCTGATCCCCAGCAGGCTGCTGACCCCGTCGGGGGTGAGGTGGGAGGCGGGGCAGTGCGAGTCAGAGGAAAGTTGACATTGCAGCCCAGATACCTGCAGGGGCTGCAGGAAAGTGGGGAGAGCTGGAGGCCTGCATGGGCTTCTCAGATCCAGGTGATGCCCAGCAGGTGAGAGGGTGGGCCTGGCTCCTCAGAGCTCAGATGACGGAACATTTGCTGTAAACTCAGGTGCAACTACATTTGACATGCTGGCAACCAAATAAAAGGCAAACCTTGCATATGCCACACACACACTCACAAATTCACACACACACACACACACGCACACTCACACCTGCTATTCAGATTTCACTTCACGGAGCCCTGTGTTTCTCACCTCTGTGTCGTGGCCTCGAAGGGTCTTTGATTCTGTGCAGCTTCTTTTCCTCCTCATTTCTTTAAGGGAGGCATCGCATTCATTAGTCTTTTTTTTTTTGACGGAGTCTTGCTCTGTCGCCCAGGCTGGAGTGCAAGTGGCGCCATCGGCTCACTGCACCCTCCGCCTCCTGGGTTCAAGCGATTCTCCAGCTCACCCTCCTGAGTAGCTGGGACTACAGAGGCGTGCCACCACGCCCGGCTAATTTTTAGTATTTTTAGTAGAGACGGGATTTCACCATGTTAGCCAGGATGTTCTCGATCTCCTGATCTCGTGATCCAATCCCGCCTCTGCCACCCAAAGTGCTGGGATTACAGGCATGAGCCACCGTGCCAGGCGCATTCCTTAGTCTTAATGGGCATAGTGTTAGGGACCCGCCTACTCCCTATGGCAGGAGATTTAGTGATTTCTCCCTTTTTGGTGATAGAAACAACGCTGCATGGCACCCTCTAAAGCCCCTGTCCCTGCACACTTGCCCTCTGCTCCCTGGAGGCTGAGACCCAGGAATGGGTGCTGTGCCATGACGTGGGGGCACTTTGTAAAGTGTGCTGAGTATCGCTGACGATCCTCCAGGACACCAGAGCCTTTCACACTCCATCAACAGTGAAGGGGCTTGTGCCACCTTTACCTCCCTAACAGTGGACATTATCAGTCACTTTAGGTTTGGCTTATCTAATGTTTCAAAAACGTGTGTCTCTGTGATCGCTTGCATATATGGTTCGAAAGTGAGCTTGAGTGCCTTTTCATATGTTTAACGTTAATTTCTATTTCTTCAGATCCTATCTTTTACTCATTTTTAAATTTTATTTATTTATTTATTTATTTATTTATTTATTTATTTATGAGATGGAGTCTGGCTTTGTTGCCCAGGCTGAAGTGCAGTGGCGCAATCTCAGTTCACTGCAACCTCCGGGGTTCAAGCAATTCTCCTGTCTCAGCCTCCCAAGTAGCTGGGACTACAGGCGCGTGCCTCCACACCCGGAGAATTTTGATATTTTTAGTAGAGTCAGAGTTTCACCATATTGGTCAGGCTGGTCTCGAACTCCTGACCTCAGGTGATCCACCCGCCTTGGCCTGCCAAAGTGCTGGGATTACAGGTATGAGCCACCGCACCTGGCTATATTTTTAGAAACTTGATTTCAGTCTTTTCATGTTGATTTGAGCATTTCTTGTGGATTGTGGACAGTTACCTTTGCTTTAAGTATTGCAAACCGTGCTTCCTATTCTTTCATTTTATTCTGGCTCTTGAATGATGTTCTTTCTAATTTTTAATTTGTAAGAGGTAAAACTCTATTCAATTTTCCCTTTAAGGCTTCTGGGAATTGAGTTTTGATTCGAAAGGTCTTCCCAACTCAACATTGTTTTTAACATTTCTTCTAGTATAGTTTTAATTTTTTCTTTCTGGGGTACACTTAGATCCCTTTGGGATTGATTTACTTATTTTTGGAGAAGAATTTGTTTCTTCTTCTTTTAAATGTAGGACCTATTTCATGGGTACCTACTACAGGCAAAGAAGAACAAGACTTTTTTGTGTGTATTCTAAGGCACAACAAGTGCAGGAAGGAAATGACCTCTTTCCCGTAAAAGTCCCTGGCAGTAGTTGGTTGCTGCATAAGAATGTCATGGACCCGGAGGGAGCTGGGCCCAGATGCAGGCCTGGGCCATTGCCGTGGGGGAGGGGAGGCTCGGAAACCATGGCTATGATTCAGAGGTTAGCTGGCTCGCGTGTTTTTAGAAATTTCTTTTTTCTTTCTCCTCGTACAAAAGTAATAAGACTGGGGAGGACACGGGAGAAAATAAATGGAAACTCAGAAACCTGATAGAGCCACCAAAAGTACATGAAATCAGAGTCATGGTCTCATTTGTTCTTCCCCAAAAAGAGATGAGCATCTAGATAGCAAGGAAAAACATTCAGTTCCTCAACTGAAAGTGAAACTGAAGCTGGGCCATGTTGTCCAGAGGCTGGTTGCTTTTAGTCCACACCTCGGGTTTCAGCCAGGCTGTGCCAGGGAGGGCAGAGGGCACCCCGGTCAGTCATAGGGGATGCAGCTGGGAACACAGCAGGGTCCCTGCCGGATGCTCAGAGTTTAACGGGGAGACAGAGGCCCAAAGAGCCACACAGAGGTAGAGCTGCCCCCGGAAAGCAGAGTGCTCAGGGAGCCTGGGGAGGGCTGGGGGACGCTGCAGGGTCCAGGCAGCTTTGGCTGAGCCTCTGAGGATGGGTGACTTGCACATGGTGGGGAAGGTGGAGGAGGCATTCCAAGGGGAGGGAGCAGCCTGAGCAAAGGCCTGAGGCTGGGAATGGGAGTGGGGGTAGTAGATGGGCTCTGGGAGGCAGGGAACCAGGGTGTCAGTGGGTACCTGGACCCAAGGTGACTGTGTGGGCAGGGAGCAGTGAGGAAAGTAGGAGCCTGTGTGCCCAGTTAAGGGGTTGAACTTGACCCTGGCAGGTCATTAAAGATTCCTCAGGAGACCTAGGTATTGTGGCTCAGGGCTGTAATTCCCATGCTGTCGAGGCTAACGCAGGAGGATCCCTCGAACCCAGGAGTTCAGGACAAGCCTGGGCAGCATAGCACGACCCCATCTCTGCAAAAATGAAAATAAAAAGATTGACTGACATAGTGATGCACTTGTAGTTCCTACTACTCAGAAGGTTGAGGCAGGAGGATCGATTGATCCTAGAACGTCAGCACTACAGTGAGTTATGGTGGTGCCACTGCATTCCAGCGTGGGTAACAGAGCAAAAAAAAAAAAATATTGAAAATAAAAATAAAGATTCCTCAGGAGGAGCACAGTGTCTTCACCCCTCTCTCCCTCTCTCTCTGCCTAAGGAGGAGGCCCCACAGCCACTTGCAGGGAGCTGCTTTGCTGAGAGTCTCTGTCCTCTGCATCTGGAGAGCTTGGCTCAGAGCTGAGTCAGGAGGGAGGGCTCCCTGTCTGGGCCTCCTCCAGGAACTAAAGTCCCTTTCCGGGAATTGACCAAACTGCAGGCTTGCCCAGGGAGGACATGCTGTGTCCTAGTTCAGCTCGAGGGGCAGTATCCAGCTTCAACCCTCAGCGGATGCCCCAGACAAGATTCCGAGCCAGGCCAGCAACGCCTAAGGAGGACGAGACCCTGGGTGCAGCTCATCAGAGGTGTCAGGTGTGGTCTGAGGACCCAGCTCTCTCTGCCCTCCTGCTCCTCTGCTCTGTGCTGGCTCCTGGTCCTTATGGCTCATGATGTTGAGACAGCTGCCCTGGCCTAGGGGGTCACACACTGAACAAAGCAGGAAGAAGGGGAAGGGGAGCCCTCCTTCTATCACCCTTATCCCTTACAGCAAGAAGCACCCAGAAACCCCTCAGCACACTCCCCTAGTGCCTCTATTGGCCTCACTGTCACCATGGTTGCATGGGGGCCCCAGACAATAGACACCTGGATGCGAGATCCCTAAGACAGAGGCAGGAAATAGGAAGAGGGAGGTGAGAGGCTTTCGATGAGGGTGCTTCTACACATGACCTTGAGGATGAAAACGCATCAGGGGGTCCCGGGAACCACTGCGTTGTTAACATAAAGTCTGGGAGCAAAGACCAGCAGCTGGAATGGATGTGCCTGGGAGCCAGCTGAAACAGATGCAGCCGAAGCCACAGTAAAGAAGAAAGAGATAGGGGCCTGCTTGGAGCCAACCCCTACCTTTGAGGGGCCTGACAGGGCCACCTCACAGCTGCCTGGGCTTGTTGTTGCCTCCTCACTACAGAAACCATGGAAGTCTCTAGAGTCAATGTTTCCAGCCTGGGGCTGCCAGGTCACTCCTGTAGGTGGTTGAACCAGTTGAGTTCATTCTTCTCAGTGAGGGGGACACAGGTGGAGGTCCATCGGCACCTCCGTAAGGGGTGCGAGAAGGAACCTGTTAGAATATCTGGGCTCTGGCTGGGTGATTGGCAGGAGGGCCTATGAAACGGAGCCCACTCTGGATTGGGTGTTGCAGAAAGTGGGGGGCAAGTCTACCAGTGGGTATCTCAGCAAATCTCATCTAGAGAGAGGGAGGCGAGGAAGAGGTTAGAGTTGACTTGGTATAGAAAAAACAGGCATTCTATTTACCCAGGAGAGGGAGTGTTTGGTATTTTGTGGGTGGAGCAGAGACTCAGTTTCTGTCTATACTTAGACAATATTATGAAGTCTAATTGCTCTGTCTCATTTGCTCACAGTCTCAGAGTCACCCTGTATGTTGTTACTATTCTGTGACATTATTTCTCTCCATAGGAGAATAACACAGCCCTTCTGG
This sequence comes from Gorilla gorilla gorilla, assembly GCF_029281585.2. Classification (NCBI taxonomy): domain Eukaryota; kingdom Metazoa; phylum Chordata; class Mammalia; order Primates; family Hominidae; genus Gorilla; species Gorilla gorilla. The sequence continues at coordinate 34,152,103 of NC_086018.1, read as the reverse complement.
GAGTCCACGCCAGCTTCCAAATGTCTGTGGCAGCTCTTCCTTCATTCTCAACACTTATGAACAGGAACATAAATAAATAGAAGGAAAAATATCCATTTACATTAAGATGCTCTTCTTGTTAAAACCAATTAACAATTAAACATTCTCTGTTACGATAAGTCTTTGCATTTCAAGTACCTTGTTTTAGCCTTTTCTGTATACTTTTCTCAAATGTTCTCACTTGAATGTTAGTATCAACACAAGGCCTTTCACAGACTCATCTCGGACCAAGTAAACATGATCATAATAATCACAATTATTACTATTGAATATAAGCGGTATAAACCAAAAGTAAGATTCTAAGCCTCCCCCCCACCCCATTTAAAGGACTTCCTTCTCAGCCAGGGCTCTTAAAATTTAACCTGAAAGACTGGTTCAGGCCGTGAAGGGAAATGGGGGTCAGACATGCTTCATTATGCCTCTCTGGTATTAATATCAACACAGGCTTTCAGTCTAATAAGAAACATTTTACAGCCTGTTTCTCTGTGAAGCCTGCTAGCTGAAAGCTTCATCTGCAGGATAAAACTTTGGTCTCCACAACCTCTTATCGCAACTCAAACATTCCTTCCTATTGATCTCCGGTCTTTAGACAAACTCAACCAATTGTCAACCAGAAAACGTTTCAATTTACCTGTAGCCTGGAAACGCCCACTTTGAGTTGTCCTGCCTTTCTAGACCAAACCGATGTATTTCTCAAGTGTACTTGATTGATGTCTCATGCTCCCTAAGTGTATAAAATCAAGCTACACCCCAACCACCTTGGGCACGTGTCATCAGGACTTCCTGAGGCTGTGTCACAGGCATGTATCCTCAACCTTGGCAAAATAAACTTTCTAAATTAACTGATACCTGTCTCAGATTTTCCGGGTTCACAGCGGTTAGGACTGACCAGTGGGCATCCCTTTGAACACTGCTCTGAACATCTTTGGAAGCGTCCTTGCTTTCTGGGGTAACACATATCACAGTCTGGGGAATTTGGTTCCCCACAAGACGTCTTGGTTCCTTTGGGTGGAAAAGAAGCCCGTATGTTGAGTGGCAAGGTGCCACTGGAAATTATACTGATTCAAGATAGGAGTTCACTCTGACTATGCTGTTAATATTAACAGTTTAACATAAAATGACAACATCCGTACTTTTCTTAGCAGCTTGGTTACCCCAGCCACCGAGGTTTCTCTGAAGCTGACATTTCTCACATCAGGAGGCAGATGTATTTCTCTTTAGCACTTGCTTACACTTCTCCATCAACTTTAAGGTGGTGGCACCACAACCCAAACCATTATTGAGGTTAGCAGTTACTAACTACTATAAAGTAACTTCTGTTTTGTTAAAATTTTTAAAAAATCAATTAATAAGTGTATACAGTTCAGACAAATCATTTAATAAAGAGGGCTCCACTCACTCCCTTCCCAATTAAAAGCAGCTAATTTTGATGTTCAGATTTTCCATTTTTTTTTTTTTCTGAGACAGAATTTCACTCTTGTTGTCCAGGCTGGAGTGCAATGTAGCTATCTTGGCTCACCACAAACTCCACCTCCTGGGTTCAAGCGATTCTCCTGCCTCAGCCTCCTGAGTAGCTGAGATAACAGGCATGCACCACCATGCCCGGGTAATTTTTTCATTTTTTTAGTAGAGACAGAGTTGCTCCATGTTGGTCAGGCTGCTCTCGAACTCCCAACCTCAGGTGATCCACCCACCTCAGCTTCCTAAAGTGCTGGGATTACAGATGTGAGCCAGTGTGCCTGGCCAGCTTTTCTTTAGGGAGTAAATCATTTTCTTTACATAATATTCTTACGCTAGCAGATGAAATAGAGTGAGAGTGCATGCTCTGGAGATTGGACACTTGAGTTTGGCTTCTGGCTGTCACTAGCTAGGGGCTCCAGGTGAATTACTTAACTTCTCCAAGCTTTAGTTTTCCCCTCAGAAATATTAAGATGATAACAGTGCCTACGTAGGATGGTTGTTGTGAGAACTAAACGTGAGTTTATTTAACTTTATTTCTTATGCCCTTAACTGTAGCCAGTATTTCTTGACTCTTCACTTTACAAAATGGCCATATTAATCCTTCCCCTCCTTCCTTCAGTGTTTCACCTCCCACCTTTACCATGGAACATTAATTATACTGACTGGTAACAAGTAGATTTAGTTCTCATATGTAAATGTTCTGTTTTGTTCTAAAAGTTAAAAGTTAACCAAGTGTTTACATTTTGGTGACGTTTTAAATCTTGCTTACTGTTGAGCTGAGTTGTACAATATGGTTGCACATGTTTTGCTGCACGGCTTTAGTTTTTCCTGATGTTTCTAATTGCCTTTGTTTTTCCCCCCTCTTGTACTGTTTGCCTTCATGATTTCCTCAGTTTTTCTCAAACTGTGAATTATATGCAATGTTCTATCGAGTCCCCTTTCCCTACAGAGCCCTTTCCTTCTTATTCCATCCTGGACTGGTTGCTCTCTAGGCCTGCTGCATGCCCAGCTGTGATCCTTGCATTTCCTCCTCCCTGGGTTGATTTTTCTCTTTCACGTCTTTTTCTCTCTTGGTTTTCCTTATCCCCTCTCCATGAGTGTGCACGCGCACACACACACACTCACATTCTTCCTCCTCTCAGCCCCCACAGCTCATTCTCAAGTAACTTTCTTTTCTGTTATTTACTTTTTTTTCTTTTAACGGAGACAGGGTCTTGCTCTGCGACCTCTTGGGCTCAAGAGATTCTCCCCAGTCAGCCTCCAGAGTAGTTGGGACTAGAGGCATGCATCACCACACCTGGTTCATTTTTGTATTCTTTGTAATGATGGGGTGTCACCATGTGGCCCATACTGGTCTAGGACTCCTGGAGTCAAAGAATTCTCCTGCTTACCCTCCCAAAGTATGGGGTTATAGGCATGAGCCACCATGCCCAGACTCAAGTAGCTTTCTATGTAATTATTATGTATGGTAACTTTCTTATTCTATATCTAGCTCTGTTTTTGTTTTTGTTTTTTTCTTTTTCTGTCATCTTTTTAGTAGATTTTCTGGAAAGCTTCCTTGCCTATCTTTTCGAATCTTGTCCTAGAGTTGTTTATTTTCTCAATCACCTTTTAATTCTCAAGAAGTCTTTTTTGTTCCATCATCTTTGTTCCTTTTCAGTACATAATGTTCTCATTTATGAATAAAACATTTGTATGTCCCTGAGGACGTGGGTTTGAGTTTTTAAAAATTATTTTCTATTTTCGCAATCATCCATTTCTTCTGGACTCATTTTTTACTTGTTATCTTGACCTTTTCCCCATTTTTTGTCTTTCTGCTATATCTGATCCTAGATCTATTCATATTAAAGAAGGGGGCAGGTCCACTGGCAGTCTTCCCTGTAGAGTGATGAAATGAGAACTCCTTGGCATCAGGATACAAAGATATTATTTCTGGGGCCTTTAGATGCAGTTATGAAGTCTCTAATTTTTTCCATTGGTGTAGACTCAAGGCTGCTGTGAATCCTGTATGGGTCGTGGGGCTGGTGAACTTCTCCCCTCTCTGAGGCTCTGCTTAGCAGGCAATTCTTGGCTGAATGTGCTCTTGGTGTTGCTGGATTGCAGATCCCTTTACCCCTCTCTATTCAGTTGTCACTTCTTCAGCCAGTTCTGTCTTCCAAATATCTGTTGAAGTCTCTGATCTCCTGTTTTCCTCATTCAAATTTTCATATATATATATTTTTTGAGACAGAGTCCCAGTCTGTCACCAGGGTGGAGTGCAGTGACCCAATCTCGGCTCACTGCAACTTCTGCCTCCTGGGTTCAAGCGATTCTCCTGCCTCAGCCTCCCGGGTAACTGGGATTACAGGCACACGCCACCACGCCCAGCTAATTTGTGTGTGTGTATGTGCATTTTTAGTAGAGACAGGGTTTCACTGTGTTGGCCAGCATGGTCTTGATCTCCTGACCTCGTGATCCACCTGCCTCGGTCTCCCAAATTGCTGGGATTAAGGCGTGAGCCACCACAACTGGTCCATTCAAATTTTCATTGGCAGCAGAGGGTGCACAGGCAGTGTGTGTGTTCTTGAGTCCGTCTGGTTCGGTGGGAACCCAGTCTTTACACCTTAGTAGATTTCTGAGCTTGGGCAAGTTGCTGAACATCTGTTTCAGTTTTCTTATCTGAAAATGGAAATACAAATGGTACCCACTTAATAGGCTCTTGGAAGAGGACTGTGAGTTATTATTTATAACATCTTAGAGCAATTAGTGGTGCAAAGTCGAGTCCACAAATGTTCACCCCTATTTCTCGTTGACTGTTATTATACCTATAAGTGCCTTGACTAACACTGTAGTCAGATCTCGGAAGGGATAGTCAATAAATGTTCTTCTACCTTCTTAGAACAATGCCTAAACATAATCAACATTTGCTTTCTTTTTTCTCATTTCCCAAGGCAAGATCATCACAAGCAGAATGTGAAGAATGTTTCTCTGTGTAAAGATCAGCATTTATTTAGGCTGGTTGTAGTGGCTGATGCCTGCAATCGCAGGACTTTGGAGGGCTCAGGCAGGAGGATTGCTTGAAACCGGGAGTTGGAGACCAGCTCTGGGCAACAAAGCAAGATCCACATTTCTAAAAAAAATTTTGTTTTAATGTGCCTAGCGTGGTGGTATGTACCTGTAGGGACAACTACTTGGGAAGTTGAAGCAGAAGCATCACTTGCAGCCAGGACATACAGGCAGAAGCAAGGGGAACAAAGGGTGTCCAGCACAGCACCAGTGAATTCACCAAGACAGACACTTGGGCATAGAGTGCAAGACACAGATTTGGAATGAGGAGTCATTTACAATAAGCATGTATGCATGAGTCAATATTTTTATATATTTAAGGGAGTAGAGCCCAGTCATTGAAGACATGGGATTTGAATCAGAAGTCCTGGCTCTACCCCTATTGTGAAAACATGGCAAGGTTACTTAACATTTGAGGTTTCTTCTGTTTCAAAATGGGAGCCACAGTTGCACCCATCTCCTGGCCTGTGTGTGATCATCGAATGAGGCACATATGAGGAGCCCTGCAGATCACAGACACTCAGTACACACTGGCTATTATCAATTAGTTATCACACATGTTGCCAGGCCCAGGTCATTGTCAGAACGTTCCCTCCCATCTCTATTTCGGTGTATAGACTCTGTAGTTTCTGTGATTATCAGATGTCCATCCCTTCCTCTGATTATCTTCTCTTCATACCCCTACAGGACAAAAGGACCCTGCCTTGGTGTGAGACTGAGGGCAGAGGGAGCTGGAGCAAGTAGAATTTCTCTAAATACCAGCTGGCTGGGGCCCAGGAGATAAAAAAACACTGGGCTAGGTTGGTCTTGGCATTTGCTGACACGCAAAGGGATTGCAGAGATCCAGCCCCTCCAACCTCCCTCTGTCCACAGGTGGCTCACATTCAGTCCCACAATTTGCTTTCTCCTCCTCAAGGGTTAAGAAAGAAAAAACAAACCCTTCCAGTCTGATCAGTGACTGGAGAGCTCCAAGGAAAGTCTCTCAGTGACCTGGCTGCTGGCACCATGGACTCAGGTAGGCTTGCTTCTTCCTCTTCCCTGGCTGGTTCCTACTTGCACCTAGAATGGAGGGTGGCATTTCCACAACTCAGTGAGCCCCAGAGGAACCCGGATGGTCAAGCAGGCCAATGAGTCTTCCCTGAGCCCCAAAAGAGGCCACATGGAGTCCCCCGACCCAGGGGTCTGTGGGGGCATCTGTGTCCTGACCTCTCCTCAGGGGGGCACGGCCCAGGTGCCCACTTCCTCCCTGCCCTGGCACCTAGCAAACGACTCAAGTGGGGCACCACAACCTTGGGGAAGTGGAAACAGCAGGGTCAGGGAGTAGGGGGAGAGCAGGGGCCAGGAGGTGCGGAGGGCCGAGAGAGGAGGTTGACCAGCAGCCCCGACCTCTGACCTCCCGCTCTGCTCCCAGCTGACCCTGGGGTGTTTCCAGCACAGGCCAGTCCCCTCCCCCCAGCTCTTGCCCTGCACCAGCTCCTCTGCTCTGAGTGGCCATGTGAAAAGAGTGACTCAGCGTCCCACTGAACTGAGCCCCATTCTGGCCTTTGCCACGCCTTCTCTGTGTCACCTGGAACTTCTTACCTCCCCTCGCCTGGAATGCGAGTATAATATTCCATTCCATTCCATTCGAGTCCATTCCATTCCATTCCATTCCATTCCATTCGAGTCCATTCCATTCCATTCCATTCCATTACATTCCATTCGGGTCCATTCCATTCAATTCCATTGGAGTCCATTCCATTCCATTCCATTTGAGTCCATTCCATTGCATTCCATTGCATTCGAGTCCATTCCATTCGAGTCCATTCCGCTGTATTCCATCCCAGTCCTTTCGAGTCCATTCAATTCCATTCCATTCCATTTGAGTCAATTCCATTCCATTCCATTTGAGTCCATTCCATTGCATTCCATTCCATTCAAGTCTCTTCCATTCTATTCCATTCAAGTCCATTCAATTCAATGGGTACCCGGCCCAGCCAGTGCCTGCCACACAGTAGGGCCTCCCTAAGAGTTGGTTCCCATCCCCTTTACCTGCCACTGTTGATTCCAGGTGGAAGCCCCTTTTTGTCCCCCAGGGCGCCTGCCCTGCATGGCCCATCACAAGCACTTGCTTACCAGGGATGACTGCCTCAGGCAGGGCCTCATTCCCATGATCTCAAATACCCCTTGTCAAAGAAAAATCTGAGGTCCAATCGAATTTTGAAGACTTTATTTGAGGAAGAAGCAAGTCATGAAGTGGGAAACATCAAAATGAAAGACATTTCATGTTATGATGGAAAAGTGTCAGAGGCGGGTATTTATAGGGTGAATATGGAAGTGGAATAAGGACATTATTTGATTTGTTGCAGTTGTCAAATTATGTTTTTTGGTTTACCTTGTTGGAAAATTCCTAGTCGTGTACCCATCTGTCAGCTGGCTGCTCATGACTGGCCAAAGTTAAGTTTTGTTTGTGCCTAATGTAAGCACCCATCTGAAACGACTCCAGTTAAGTTTCCCATAGTTGGCAGTTTAAGGGGGGTTACAGCCATTCTGAAGGTCTGTTTGCTTTTGTTTGCCCAGGTGTTCATTTTAAGTTTGCTTTAACACCCTGGTACTCCCACCCCAGCAATAAATACACAGATCTAGTGCTGGAGGTTCCCTCCATCCAACCCTGGTTTCCTTCATCCTTTCAGTGAAGGAGGAAAAAATAAAAGCAAAATACCCCTCACCCAAGTCAGCACTGTGTTCATTTCCCTAAGGCCTGTTTTCTCCCCTCACTGAGTTGCCTTGGCAACCAAGTCACATCTGCTCAGGAGCCACCCTGGACAGCAAACTGGGCTGTGCTGAGTCCTGTCCAAGATGAGGAGAGGGCAGGGAAGATTAGAAGCCGGGACCTACCAGCCAACCCCGGAATCCTTCGGAAGGGCTGGGCTGGGGGGCTCAAGGAAGAAACTCTCTCTCCGAAACAAGATGATCTGTGGTTTAATAACGGGGCCAGCTGGGTTCAGAGGTGACAGTGGGGAGCCATGTCCCCTGAGACCAGCCTGCAGAGGACAGAGGTAACACAGAAGGGCCACAAGGATCAGTGCTGAGGGTCTTGCTCCCCTGCCCGCCTAAAGAACCCCCTCCACTGCCCATCTGAGAGCGCCCATGAGAAGCAGGAGGAATCCTCTGTGCATGGTAGTTTATTCAATGGTGTAGGGTTGAAATATTCTTTTTCAATAAAATGTTTAAAATCCCACAGGTATACTACAGTGGAGAATGCGGAAACCACAGGCATTTTCAAAATATATGGAGTCTTCAAAGTAATGGCAAGGGAACGCTGGCCTTGAGTCAAATCCTGAGCTTCCTGCTTGCTGGGTTGGGTGGTGTCTTTCGCTGTCTGCGTCTCAATTTCTCCTTCTGTGAAATGAGAATGTGGCCTCGCAAGTGTGTCCACGGCAGGAAACAATTTTACCTCATGTCCCAGTGCATACATAAATCCATACTGCTTCCCAGTCCCTTCTCTGCAGTTCCATAATTCCCAAATCCCTGCAAACCACACATTTTTGGGGCAACTCATCTGGGCAGTAATCCTGCTGTGTACTAAGATGCTTTGTACTGATAATATTATGTATCCCATTTAAGGTGAATATTCATTGGTTTCTCTGTTGAAACATTTGTACCTTTGATTACAAGGTTGAAACATTTGTAGCGTTGACCAGTCTGGGAGTGGTCAGTGATACAGCATATGCACCCTGTGTCATATTGACACAGATTGAAAATGCTGCCATCCTAAACACATCTAGATCCCAGGAATTTACATAAGGGTCTATAGATATATATATATATTTCAAGTATCTTACAAAAGAATACTCACTCTTGCTGTGTTCAATACACTCTGATATTTTCAACGCTCTTTTCTTTTTAAAATGCTGCTCTTGACAAAATGAACTATTTTCATAACCCACTGATGGGTCGAAACTCAGATTTTGAAGACACTGGTGTAAAGCGTTTGACAATAGGCACATGGCAGAAGGAAGCGATCACTGGAATATTTCCCGTACATGGGGAGAAAACATGCTGGAAAGCTCACTTTCTGGTGATTCTCAGCTGAAATAAATCGTTTGCTCCACAAAGCACCGTGGCACTTCCCTGGTGAATCACTCTTCTCAGGATGCCTTAGTAAAATGCCACAGGCTGGGTGGCTCCAACAACTGATGTATTTTCTCACAGTTCTGGAGGCAAAATATCCAAGGTGAAGGTGCCAGCAGGGTTGATGTCTGGGGAGGGCTCTGCTCCTGGCTTACAGAGGCTGCCTCAGGGCTGTGTCCTCACATGGCCTTCCCGGTGTGAGGTGTGTGTGTGTGTGTGTGTGTGTGAGAGAGAGAGAGAGAGAAAGAGAGACAGGGAGAGAGGGCTGGAAGGCAAGAGAGACAGCGGGGGCGGGGTGGGGTGAGAGGAGAGAGAGAGAGAGAGATCTTCTGTCTCTTTTTTTCTTTTAACTAGACACCAGTCCTATAGGATTAGGGCCCTACCCTTACGATTCTCTTTAAATTAATGACTTCCTTAAAGGCTCAATCTCCAAATACAGTTACTGGGGTTTAGGGTCTCGGTATATGAATTTGGAGGGCACACAACTCAGTCTATAGCACTGATGCCTCCATCAAAAATACCTTATGTGACAGCTGGTTGAGGAGGATTAACATCGAACCACGTTATTCTCAATGCCATTTAGGCTGTAGCACACTTTCTTCCAATCTTATGCTTTTTGTTTCCAAGTAGGAAAGAAACGCTTTACTGAAGAGGCCACCAAACACTTCCGGGAGAGAGTCAGCCCAGTGCATCTGCAAATCCTGCTGACTAACAATGAAGCCTGGAAGAGATTCGTGCATGTGGCTGAATTGCCCAGGTAACCTCCGTGGGGTTACCTCCATGGGGCGCCCCGGCTATGCCATCCTGATCTCCCCTGGGCTAGTTTTCTCTGGCAGGCACACCTCCTCCAGGCAGCCCCCTCTGCTGGGCTTGAGGATGTCCCTCTCAGTAGTCCAGGAGGAATATTTCCTCCAAATCCTTCGCGGGCAGTGAGTGACCTCACACTGAGGGGAGAGGAAGCCCACAAGGGCAGGGTCAGTTCTGCCATCTACTGGTGATGGGAGCTTTGCAAGCTACTTGACTACTTTCTGCCTTCCTTTCTTCATCCATTGAGCTTTGTTGTGAGAAAAATAAGCTAATGCATGTAAAGTATTTAGCATAATGACTGACACATGGCAGGTGCTCAGTTAATGTTACCTTTTAAAAAGATTGCTGGGGAGAGACCAGGACCAAAAGTGTTTTTCTTTTTCTTTTTTTTTTTTTTTTGAGACAGAGTCTTGCTTGTCCCCCAGGCTGGAGTGCAGTGGCGTGATCTCGGCTCACTGCAACCTCTGCCTCCCAGTTTCATGCCATTCTCCTGCCCCAGCCTCCCAAGTAGCTGGGACTACAGGCTCCGGCCACCGCATCCAGCTAATTTTTTTTGTATTTTTAGTACAGACGGGGTTTCATCGTGTTAGCCAGGATGGTCTTGATCTCCTGACCTCGTGATCCTCCCGCCTCGGCCTCCCAAGGTGCTGGGATTACAGGCATGAACCACTGGGCCCAACCAAGTGTTTTTCTTAGAGATGGACGCCCAGCAGGACTTTCTTTGAAAAAAGCCAGAAAAATCTTGACCTGATCAATGTGTGTTCCTGGAGATGCTGTCTGGGGCCCTTTCCTTCCACCTCTGAGGAACTGCACAAACACAGCAGGATCCTCCTGCTGACCCAGAACACAGAGAGGCTGGAATGGAGTTGGACAGAGCTGGGGGTGGATCTCGGCTCTGTCCCTGCACAGCTCTGGGGCTGTTGTTTTATGTCTTGGAGACTGGGACCTGCCATCTCTCCAATGCTAATAGTAGTTCAATCAGATGGGAGTGTGGTTAAAGCCTCAGAATGAACAGCAGGTCAAAGGTGGGGAACCAAGTAGCATGATGCCATCCAAAGACCCAGAGAGACGTTTCAGGGGCAGAGCCAGGGGTCAGGATGGGGCAGGGGTGGGCCTGGGTTGGAGGAGCAGCAGGAAGGCTCGGGCACCAAGGCTGGGAGTAGGGTGAGAAGAGGGAGGCACTGAGGGCATGAAATGTAACGTGGCCATGGACTTGCAGAGGACCCGTGAGTGGGAGAGGGATATTTCTTCCCTCCCTGATTTGATCCCATCACTGATGGGCATAGTGGGCCATGGGTGACTGTTTCCCGGACAGCATGCCTGGGAACTGGGGCGTTCTGAACTGCCATTTGGGACCCTCTTCTGTTCTACATAGAGTAGAGGAAGTGTTTCTTCGGGCCAGCTTGCAGAGTTGGAACAAGTGTCTGCCGATTGGGTAATTTGAAGGGTTCTCAGGAGACTCACAAGTCCCCAACCAAAGAGAAAAACACTTTCTCTACCATCTTGTCCAAATGCAGGTCTTTTCAGCATTAGTGATGTATAGAGATGATTTTCAAAGTCTCATGAGTCCATAAGAGGTTCTATGAAATTGCACATGGCATTGGCATGCACACAGGTGAAGCTGTCACCTGCTAAGGCATTAGTTTGGCTGGTGACATGTGACAGTGAGACCCTGAAGCTTGGAGGTGCCAGGTCAGGAGGCAGTAAGGTGGCTTGAGAGTTCATGTGCAGCCAGGACTAATAGCCAGGCATTTCACTTTTCAGTCAAAGGGGGCAGTGGCTGGACCCAGTGGCCTTCAGTCAGAAGGTCAAAGGGCATGAGGCATTGGAAGAGAGAATATGCCAGGCAAGGTGATCTCTTCCAGTCTGAGGTTTTATTTGATAGCTTAAGGACTCAGATTTAGTCAAAATGCAATGTCTGAAGGCACCCTTCCTTCTGACACCAGTTGCAGATTTGAAGGTGTTTCTTAAGCCCCCACTCAGGTTTGATAATTCACTACAAAGACTTACGTAACTCACTGATAACTGTTATTGCACGATCGTGGTTTATCACAGGAAAAGAACACAGATGAAAATCAGCCTAAGGAAGAGACACACAGGGCAGAGTCTGGGAGGGTTTCAGGTGTGAAGCTTCATTGTCCTCAGGACGCTGTGTTCTCCTGTGTCAATGTGGGACAAAACACATGGGGTGTTGCCAACCAGGGAAGCTCACCCAGTTAAGGAAAAATTCCTGTGAATCACATCAGATCAGGAAAGAAGCCTTTATTCAGGATTGTTGTTACAGGGGAGGGAGACTGAGCCCAGCTCCCAATATAGTAAAGACAGAGGGGGAGTTACAGCCAACACCAGGGTGAGGAGTGGCAGATGGACCAGTTCTGACTGGAGACACCAGAATAGGGGGTTTCTGCTAAACTGGACTAACAAGCTGCTCAACTAAAGGCAGGTAAGGAGCAGGTGAAGACCGTGATCAGACAGCAAGAATGCTCAGACAGCAAGTGGGGAGGACCCTCCCTAACTGCCTTGGGGGATTCTTGCTGAACTGGGGCAGTACAGGCCCAGCAAGCACGGGATGGGCGTGGAAGGTCAGCGCCTAGAGGAGAAAAGGCTCAGAGCAGCCTGACTGGAGTTTGGCCAAGGAGAAAGTCTTTCTCAACCTATGCCTCAATGTACAGAGCTCTTTCTGGGGCTGGATCACAAGCTGTCCTGATGGCTGACATGGAGTCCCCAGCCCCTCCCTGAGGTCTAACACCCTTAGTTCCCAGTTCCTTTGGAAGGCAGAAAAGATACTTAATAGCCCCAAAACCTATCACCCATCACATTGCTATACTGTGCTGTAGCCAAACCACGAGGGAAACAAAGATGTTCCTACCAGGCAGGACATTCCAGGGCCCCAGAGATCCCTTCCCAGGGCCCGAAGACAAAGGAAAGACCTCTCTTCTAATAAAGTTAATCCTTCACTGTTCTATGATCCTCTGAATGAAGGTCTTTTTTGCTCTGAACCCACTTCTCTTTGTTCATCTACAAAGTTTCCCCTCTCCACACACTATTGGAGGGATGGTGTTGACCTCTCTTGCTTGAGGAGCCATCTTTATCAAATACCTACCACTAAAGAGCATCTGAAGATGACTTTAAGTTTTTTATTCCCATACAGAATAAGTACTGTGGCATATCTATGATATACAAGACATGTTTAACCTTGGAAAAATTATTTTAAATTTTTCCATTTAAAATTTAAAGCTTTATTTCCATTTGACTTATAGTAACAGCTCTGTGATTTATGTAGAACAGATCTTATTGAGCTCATTTTACAGATAAGTAAGCTGCCTTTCTTAATCATATGTCCTTTATTGGTACAGGGATGAGGCAGATGCTCTCTATGAAGCTCTGAAGAAGCTTAGACCATATGCGGCTATTGAGGACAAAGATGTAGAGAAAAAAGACGAGCAGTTTAGGCAATGGTTTTTGAAAGAGTTTCCCCAAGTCAAGAGGAAGATCCAGGAGTCCATAGAAAAGCTTCGTGCCCTTGCAAATGGGATTGAAGAGGTCCACAGAGGCTGCACCATCTCCAATGTGGTGTCCAGCTCCACTGGCGCTGCCTCTGGCATCATGTCCCTCGTTGGTCTTTTTTTGGCACCATTTACAGCAGGGACGAGTCTGGCCCTTACTGCAGCTGGGGTAGGGCTGGGAGCAGCGTCTGCTGTGACTGGGATCACCACCAGCATCGTGGAGCACTCATACACATCGTCAGCAGAAGCTGAAGCCAGCAGGCTGACTGCAACCAGCATTGACCGATTGAAGGTATTTAAGGAAGTTATGCGTGACATCACACCCAACTTACTTTCCCTTCTTAATAATTATTACGAAGCCACACAAACCATTGGGAGTGAAATCCGTGCCATCAGGCAAGCCAGAGCCAGTGCCCGACTCCCTGTGACCACCTGGCAAATCTCAGCTGGAAGTGGTGGTCAGGCGGAGAGAACGATTGCAGGCACCACCCGGGCAGTGAGCAGCGGAGCCCGGATCCTGAGCGCGACCACTTCAGGCATCTTCCTTGCACTGGATGTGGTCAACCTTGCATACGAGTCAAAGCACTTGCATGAGGGGGCAAAGTCTGCATCTGCTGAGGAGCTGAGGCGGCAGGCTCAGGAGCTGGAGGAGAATCTAATGGAGCTCACTCAGATCTATCGGCGTCTGAATCCATGCCACACCCAGTGACCCCAGACCAGTGCGGCCAGCAGGGGAGGTGAGCCATACACAGGCCACGACAAAATGAAGACATTTTATTCGGGGGATAAAGAGGGCAAGGTAAAGTTTATGGAGCTAAGTGTTAGTGACTTTGGCATTTCTGTAGCTGAGCACAGCAGGGGAGGGGTTAATGCAGATGGCAAGTGCACCAAGGAGAAGGCAGGAACGCTGGAGCCTGGAATAAGGGAGGAGAGGGGACTGGAGAGTGTGGGGAATAGGAAGAAGAAGTTTCCTTTAGACTAACGAATATATTGGGGGGAGGAATAGAGGGGAGGTGTGCAGGAACCAGCAATGAGAAGGCCAGGAAAAGAAAGAGCTGAAAATGCAGAAAGCCGAAGAGTTAGAACTTTTGGATACAGCAGAAGAAACAGCGGCTCCACTAGCGACCTGCCCCCGGTTTGATGTCCTTCCAAGAATGAAGTCTTTCCCTGGTGATGGTCCCCTGCCCTGTCTTTCCAGCATCCACTCTGTCTTGTCCTCCTGGAAGTGTATCTCAGTCAGCCAGTGGCTTCTTGATGATGGCGGTGGTGGTGGTGGTTGTAGTGTGATGGATCCCCTTTAGTTTATTTAGGGGTATATGTCCCCTGCTTGAACCCTGAAGGCCAGGTAATGAGCCACGGCCATTGTCCCCAGCTGAGGACCAGGTGTCTCTAAAAACCCAAACATCCTGGAGAGTATGCGAGAACCTACCAAGAAAAACAGTCTCATTACTCATATACAGTAGGCAAAGAGACAGAAAATTAACTGAAAAGCAGTTTAGAGACTGGGAGAGGCCGGATCTCTAGAGCCATCCTGCTGAGTGCCTTGTGTGTAAGTCCTAATAAACTCACCTACTCACCAAGCTGGACTTATTTGAGTCATTCCTTGGTCTCCTGGCTCCTTTCTCGCTTTGGGAGCAAGTTCCTGTCTGAAGTTTTTGTCTGAACAGTGGTAAAGGTGATGGTGATGATGTCAGCAGACAGCAGGAGGACTTGACAAATGTCAGCCCTGCTTGGGGCCAGGGTACACTGAGGGAACGATGACATTCCAATGAAACTCCAAATTCTGTATTGGAAAAGTCATTGATTTGTGAAGAAAAATAAAAGGAGGCTGGGCACGGTGGCTCAGGCCTGTAATCCTGGCACTTTGGGAGGCCGAGGTGGGTGGATCACCTGAGGTCAGTAGTTGGAGACCAGCCAGGACAACACAGTGAAACCCCTTCTCTACTAAAAATACAAAAATTAGCTGGGCATGGTGGTGGGTGCCCGTAATCTTAGCTACTAAGGAGGCTGAGGCAGGCGGATTGCTTGAACTCAAGAGGCGGAGGTTGCAGTGAGCCGAGATGGCGCCACTGCACTCCAGTCTGGGAGACAGAGCGAGACTCCATCCCCCGCCTCCCCCCCTACAAAAAAAAAAAAACAAGGAAGAGAAAAGCAAAACCAGATGCCAGGAACCAATCAAGGAATTTTGTGGTGCATTGAGGAGATGAACTAGCCTGCAGTCAAGAGACCCCGCCTCTCTGAGCCTCAATTTCCTCATCAGCTGGGAAAGAGGGGCTGGACAAGATGATACCTCAGGTCCACCTGGCTCTCTCCTCTTGTGTTCTGGAGATCTGGGTTCAAGCAACACTGATCTATGCCTGTGCCTTTGTGGTGCTGATGGATGGGCTCCCCTGGGCTCTGGGTGCCTGACTTCACTTCCTCATGATCCTTCTTCCAGGGACTCAGGGAGCTAGGCCTCCATGGCCCCTTCTGCTTGCTCTTCTGGTCAGTCATTTCTGGGCGACCCCAGTGCCCAGTGGCCCGTGAGGCACTCAGGGAAAGCTTGTAGACATCTGGCTTGGCCCAAGTGCAGGCATGGTCCCCATCTAGCAGCCAGGGCCCAGGATTGACATCGGTCACACAAGGCTGACTAAGATCAGAGGGGTCTGTGTGTAGGTTGAGAGAAAGTCCATGAGAAATAGAGGAACAGAGAGAGATCGTCAGACAGCAAACACCCTCATCCAGTCTGCAAACACCCTCACCCAGTCTGCAAACACCCTCATCCAGTCTGCAAACACCCTCATCCAGTCAGCCCTCTCATTTCACCCAGACTCCTGCAAAAGCTTCCAGAATGGTCTTCGCTGTTACACAGCCCTTGCCACTATCCCAGCCCATCCTCCACACTGGGCCAATTTGCCCCGTAAGAACATAGATTTCTTCAAGCACATGCTTCCATGTCTTCAATGGCCTCCTATTACTCTTAGCACAAAAGCCCAGAGCCTTCACGCTGTCTAATGTAGGCTGCTGTGGCCTGAGTTCCCCTGAAGGGAGAGCCCTAGGCAAGGCTCCCAGGCAGAGGATTTGTTTGGGAAGTGATTCTAGGAGCAGGACTGGGGTACTGGCAGGAGTGACACAGAGAAGGACAGAAGGCTGATGCCGGGAGAAATTCTTGATAGGGTCACCCATGTGGGCGACTGGAGACCTCCTGAGGAGTCTTCAAGGAGCGTCTTCAGAATGTTCCTCTACAGGGAGGAGAGAGGGAGGCCTGTAACCACTGCTCCTGTCCCCCATGGCCTTGCCCCAGTGGACATTAATTATCTATATTTCCATGCATAGAATATAGAACTGCTGGGCACCTCGGCTGGAGCCCGGAGCAGGGGCAAGAGGTACAGAATGCACAAAATCACTCCAGAACCTCTCCTAAGTCACTCATAAATTGCACCCAGGGCCTACTTAGTCCTTTTTTATGTAGCATCCTGCAGAACACTCGCCTCAGTCCCTGTAACTCTCCATCAGCCAAGGTTTCCCTGATCTTCAGTTGGTTGGTCTATTTCTTCCTGATGAAGTCAAAACAGCCATGGCTACCGACTTGCCTAACACTCCAACAATGTGTTTCATTTGTTTGTCAATTGTTCGTGAGTTCTTGGATAATTCAAATTCTTTTCATACATTTCACTTAGGCTTTGCATGTTTCCGGCACTGAGTAATTTACTTCTTCAGTGATCTATCCACCATTTGCCCTGACACTTAGAGTTGAAATGCCATCATGCTACCTGCATTTGATGCAATTCCACTGTACTGCTAGTATTGCTTAAAAATTTTTCGGTTGCAAGCAACAGAAACAGAATCTAGCTGTCTTAAACAAAATAGAAGAGTCATTGGATGAGAACTAGGGCAGGTCAGAGGATGGAAGGAAGAACAAAATCTACAGAATTTGGAAGGACAGGAGCAGACCATTACCAACATCAGGAATGTATGGTTTGCCCTTTCAGGGCTCTGCCTGCACCTGGCTTAGCTCCACACACTTTGATTCCTAGTGTCTCTGATTAAAGTTTCACATACTCAGTAGACAGAATAGCTTGGGTTAGTGACTCTTCTTGAACTAATCAGTGAGGCTATGGTATCGGGAATGGGGATGGGTAACAGAGACACAAACCCTAATGGGAAGCCTCTGGCCAAACAGCCACCTGAATTTGTGCTCATTGTATACAGTCAATCGCTTGCTACTGCACACACACTCTTCTTCTCATACAAACAAAAAGAACTCTCCTTATCTGCTATGAACCCAGCCATCCCAAGGAAAAAGGCAAATGCACTTGCGTCTTCTCCAATGAGAGCCACACACAGCATCTCCACCTTCTGCATGCTGAAGTTATGTCACAGGAGGAGGGCCTCGGCACACCATCAATTTTTCTTTTGGTCCATTGGCAGCTTCTGTCTCAGAATTTCTGTGTGTGTATATTTGTAGGAGATAAAGAGGTACGGTCAAGGCTACAGCCACTACTGACCATTGCTGCCACTATCAGAAGTCTTTAATTGTTCCACTCAATGTTCCTCTTACTTATGGGCAAAGTCATTCTCGTGGTGTCTAAGCTCCTTGATGGTCTGGCCTCAGTAAGTTGGTGAAATTTCCTATTCACATTTACACTAATACTCTAACACTTTAGAGTATTACAAGGAGCAATCCTAGGGGATCCCTCAATTCCTCCTGTCCTGCTGTGTAATAACAACATGAGCTTCCCTGGATGAACATGATGCATGATTATATCCAACCCAGTGACGTCATTGCTATCCCTACATCAGGGAGCATGAGAAGCCAGCTATGGTTTCTTCTGAAACAACTTTTGTCAACCTTAGATACTGAAACTTCCAGACTTAAAAGTCTGTGAGTTAGGGGTATGTATCATAAACAGAATTTTTGAAAGTGGCTTATTGTGGGTAACCATAGAGCTATCACCCTCATCTTAACCTCTGACTGCCCAGCTCCATAAATTCTGGCTATTACAGGAAATGGGGAAAATTCTGGGTATGGATTCAAAACATATCACATCCTAAGGGCAGCTCCCAGCCTCTGATATGGAGCTGAGTCCCCTTTGGGCCATTTCCATGGGACCTAAGGCTGTCATTTCCGGGGTTGAGATTCACTGGGTGCCAAGTGGTCAGCCTTGATGAGTGGGGTCCGTGTTGCACGGTTACATAGAGCTCCACATTAGGCACGTTGGTTACTGAGCCCATTCTGAAAATGTCAGGCTGCCTGGGGAACAGAGGAGATTTGAGCCTTAAAGAGTGACTTCTTCCCTTGTTTATTAACAGCCTCTGAGCCAGGCATGGTGACTCACGCCTGTAATCCCAGCACATTGGGAGACCAAGGCGGGTGGATCAGTTGAAGTCAGGAGTTGGAGACCAGCCTGGTCAACATGGTGAAACCCTATTTCTACTAGAAATACAAAAACTAGCCACCAGACATGGTGGCGGATGCCTGTAATCCCAGCTACTTTGGAGGCTGAGGCACGAGAATTGCTTGAACCTGGGAGGCAGAGGTTGCAGTGAGCCAAGATTGCACCACTGCACTCCAGCCTGGGCGATACAGTGAGACCCAGTCTCAAAAAAAAAAAAGAGTCTTTTTTGATGGTGGACATCTTCCAGTGAGCATTCACATGGGACAGATTTTTTTTTAGTTCTACCCTTGTTCTGAAAGCTCTATGTATGCTCCTCTTCCCTAAAAATCTTTGTCACCAAGCCTCTAGATTTATTCCTTCTAAAATGTTGAAATTCCAGCTAATTCCTCAGTTGTTACCCAGGAAACAATGCAGATCCTGGTCCGAGGATGCAGCTCCTTCCAGGCAGCCTGGACTGTGAGGTGTGCTCCATTGCTCTTCAGGAACCGTCCTTGAGAGGCGTTCCACAGCAGGCCAGGCCTGGGGGGAGCAGGTGGGCCAGGCGGAAAGCACAGCAGAATTTGAGAGATGCCGAGTACTCATGACTCTGTGTAAGCACCTGAATTCAGCCCTCATGGTCTTTTCTGAGCTGTCAGTCATTTATCTCTATTTAGTCATTTTGCGAATTGGAGTTAGCTTCCTTCCCTCTACACTCAAAGACGGCATGTCAACATTTTAGTCCTCTGGGTGGAATGAACTTGTTTCCTGGGAGGGAGCTGATTGGCATCTATTCACCTCTTCCTAGTTTTGTGGGGTTTCCCAGCATGTGGAGTCATAGAGAAAGACTGGTCCCACCTTCTATGTAATGCCCAAGAGAATAGATGACTCTCTGTCCACCCCCACCCTGGCATCCAGGGCTTCTGGACAAGACCTAGGCTGGCTAATTGGCTGCTTCCACATGGGATCCTGAATCTGGAGCAAGTGAGGCAAAGCCCAGGGTGCTTAGAATCCATTCTCAGTGAGAGCAGCAGGACTGCCTGGGAGGGGAATAGAGACGGGGACGACTGAGTCCTGCACCAGCAGAGATGACGTCCGCAGGTGGCGGGGCAGCACTGTGGCCGCGTCACTCCTCACAAAGCAGGGCTCTTGTGCTCGCAGCCTTCAATACCGTCTCACTGTATTGGTTTCTATTTATCTTCCAAGCCAATTTCCAGCCTCCTACACACGTGGGGTTCTTCTGGTATCATTCCAGTGAATTTCATGTTGTTTTCTGCCCTAAGAAAACAGAGTTGGTACCTCTGCTCGACCAAGAAGCCTGATTGATACAGACTGAGAGCTGCAGGCTGTGTTTATTTGCTTCATTAAAAAGAACAACTTAGGAATGGCAATTTCCACTGATGAGCTTCCTACTTTGTTCTGCGGTTGGAAAACAAACAGCTGTTTCCCTGTTGACGACTGGCCACACTGGAGAGGTGAACAGGTGAGTCACAGGAATCACTGCTTCTGCTCCCTTTAAATCTTGATGATGGCAGAAATCTCTGTAACTCCCTCTGTAACTCCTCCATGAAGTTGGTGTTGACTTTGAGTAAAATATTTAGGCAGGTATGTAAAACCAATGGCCTCCACTGGCGTCTGTCACTGAAATAGTCCCCGTCCGTGGGTCTGGGTGAACAATCTGAAGCTTCCAAGAGTATTCTTTCCAGTTACCCACCCAGGAATTTGAAAAATGATGACCAGGTGAGGGTGGAACCCTGATGGACTTAATCAAAGGTAAACGAATATAGATATTCACTAATTACTTGTGCCCTGTAATCTCCCCCTCTGACCCAGGCCTAAGAATTGGGTGACAAGCAGGGACTATCCAGCATGATGACCTGTGACAGGTATCCACTCACCAGATTGGGGTTTTGCAAAGTCAGTGGACTGTCTTCCAGCTCTATTTTGGAAACTTGTTCCTATCAAATGTCCCTTGAGCCATGATCATGCGCCCTCCTGGTGCGTGACCTGGCGCCCGCACTCTCTTTTCTTCTGGCAGTTACCTGCCTCCCCTACAGTCGGCCTCTTGGAATTTCTCCCACCCTAAAGAGACCAGAGTCCCAGCCCCTCCCCTTTTATAGAGAGTTCCTGGTTATCCATTGACTCTTCTCGTTAAAGGAGCGGGAAATCTTTTCGGCCCTGGCAGGAAACAGTGTGAGCAGGAAGTGCTTGAGAAATCAAATCTAGCATTTCAGCCTCCTACACACTTTGAGTCCTCCTTCTTCTTCATCATGCCAACTAATTTCTGGATTTTTATGTCACGAAGAAGTGATCAGCATTTAGTTGAGGGTGGCATGGCTAACACTGGGCACAGCTGGAATCCCAGCCTGCTGCTGGAGCAAACCGTGCCAGCTGAGGATGACCATGGCAAGGAATCCAAATGATGATTCCTATTCCTTGCCGACCTCCGTCAGACCCCACCATGCAAATAAATGGTCTTCAGCTCTTCGGAGCTTTGACAGCGAGCTCTTTCTCCTGCTGCAGCATCTCACTCCTTTCCATTCTGCAGTTCACTCTCAAGGCCATACTGACTTGAACACTGGCTGTCTAGAAACAGAGAGGCGGGCAGCGGCAGACAGGAAGAGAGATGGAGCAGAGTCCTCCAGCGGGAGCTGCACCTCGGAAGCATCCTTAGATGTGGCTTGGAGTTGGGATCCTTCAATTCCCCTCAGGTATCCCTATTGCAATTTTCTGAATACATCTTGTGTTAGGCTAAATAACAGCCCCCGACAGATGTGGGTGTCCTAATCATAGGACTTGTGATTATGTCACCTTCCATCATAAAAGGGACCTCACAGGTGTGATCCAGTCAAGGATCTGGAGATGAGAGGTTATCTGCGATTATCTGGGTGGGCCCAAGGTATCCACAAGGGTCCTTATAAGGCGGAGACAGTAGGGTGAGAGGGAGAAAAGGAGATGAGATGATAGAAGGGGAGAGAGACTGAGAGAGATCAGAGGATGCTACAAGGCTGGCTTGAAGACGAAGGGAGAAGCCAGGAGCTGAGGACAGCAGGTGCCTCTAAAAGCTGGAAAAGGCAAGGGAATTGCTTCTCCCAGAGCCTCCCCAAGGAATGCAGCTCTACCCATGCCTTGATTTTAGAACTCTACTGGAAGAGAACAACTTTGTGTTGGTTCAAGCCACTGTGTCTGTAGGGCTTTGTTACAGCAGGAGAGGAACTAGCACACCACTCTGTCCCCATCAGGGCCCTCATGTGTGCTTAGAAGATCTAGTGAGGAAGAAATTCATCATATAACCAGAAATGTATAGAAATGGTTTCTGAATTTGTTTTTCATAGGAGAGTCAGCCAAAAATATCAACAGCCACAATTTATTGGATGCCTTCAGGAGAAACGTCAAAGGCATTTGTCCAAAGTGAGTGGTCCTGCTTCATGTCCCAGCATTCCTTGTCCCCTTTCCACAAGCTGAGAGCAGGTGCTCCCCAGAATGAGGGGGGTGAGAAGGGTTCACTATTGCTCTGTCCACCTCTCAACACAAAACATGATTCTACCTGTACCAATTATCCTGGGGCTTTGTGGTCTGCAACCAACCCTTTGGTGCCAATTTTTCTATTAGGTAGGACCCTTTGGATGCAAGTAGAACATAGCAAAGCAAAACCAAGACAAAAGCAAATGCAAAAACAAAAACAAATGAAAAATCTTAAAAAATCTTCCCGCTACCTCAAGAGTAGAGGCATATATTTGAATGATCCAGAGAGAAAGCTCACAGAATTAAAGAAATCCATGGGTGGGTGGGCATGCGTGCACATTTTTTAAAAACAGGCTTAGGGAAGACCAGGGACCCAGAAAGCCTCAGGGCTCTCAGCGGTAGGGAATGAGCTACTCTCAAGGCCTCAGCTCCACTGCCTGCTGCCTCCAAGGGTTTTCTTTCAGGTCCTCCAATTTCCAGGGGAGAGACTCAGATGGGTCCCAGGGGGCCTCTGAGACATTGGTCATGGCTAGAGGACAGAGTAAAGAAGGCGCTGTCACACCAGGGGGATGTGAGCTGAGCAGGCAGACTCCCCTAACCTGGGCCTTTTCGGAAGCCCCCTCCTCATCCCCGTGGGAGCAGTGGGGGAAAGGGGCCTCTGCCCCCTGCCCACCTCCCTTACTAGTGTCTCCCTAGCTGCTCCCTGCAGAGCCAGGCTCTGCAGTCATGGGGTCCGCATTGTCCTGGTGGGTGGAGTGCCTGAGCCTTAAAAGCCCCACCTGTGCTTTTCACTCCCTACTTCGCGATTGAGAAGCAGATTAAGGCTTTCCCCTTCCCCATCAAGGCATCTTTTTTTCTTCCTTCTTTCTTTCTCAGACCCCATCTGGTGTCCCTTCTCTCCTCCTCTCCCGCTCCATTCACCTGCCCTCTGTCTCAGGTCTCTACCAGCGTCTGGCAGCTGGGGAGGCTGACGGGCTGCCCTGGTCCCATGGCTGATTGGAAAAATCCTGTGGCTCCAGGGAGCCGGCTTTTTAGATGCTGGTGGGGAGGAGCCTCACGTCGCTTCCAGGCCTGCGTTTCACCCCAGGACGCATTAGGAGAATTTCTGCACCGGGGTTAGAAGAGAATTCATCGCATGTTTTCCCTACTGTAATAAGCGAGCCCCTTCTTTCTTTCCTTGTGCCTGGCGACCACAGCAGGAAGGCAGGAAGGTGCCTGCAGATTCCCAGGAACAAAGCTGCTCCCAGAACCCTCACATAGTAGGGTGACTCTTAGGATAAGAAATGTATATCCATGGGCTAGGATTTGGGAACCAAGGGACGACGTGGCAATCCAGGGCTCGTAGGGAGGGTGCAGCAGCCAGGACTGGGGCAAAGACAGATGTCTGATGATTGTAAAATGAGATGATTTCTATTCAGTTCAGTTCTATGTGAGGCTGTACTCAGAAGAGGTGATGTTGTTATTCAGGCTTCCCAATCTTTGGTGAGTAAAACAGTTGTTGATTCCCACAGCTTGTTTTCTTCTTGCCAGCTTTCTCCCATCGTGTGATAGACCAAAACCTTGAACTGGAAAATCTCTGTGGTGTTCTACAAGAGCTAGGGACCCTCAGGTGTGAGATTTGGAGACTTTCAATGGTTAGACTTGGCCTAAGCAGCAATAGATCAGTCACCCCAAATTCTCTCCTTTGTCTTCTTTTAATGTCGTCCTCCATCAAGGAAGGAACCAGATTGGGGCCAACCTTTCAGACGGATGTCCATGGGATGCTGGAGCTGCCTTTCCCCAGCACGTGGTGTCAACAGGGATCCGGAGAGGTCGTGTGCTGGCCTCCAGGGGGTACCCCAGGGAATGGTGGGATGTGAGAGTGACAGACCCGGAGGATGGGGGCCTTTATCAGTCAAGTGCTGTTCTGTCTCCACCAACTTTTAGCTAGTGAATAATCTCAGGGGGATTATTAAAAGCCCAGAAGCGAAGAAGCATTTAAAAGGTCCGTATCTAGGAGTCTGGTTGCTCAGAGGATCAGGGAGGGATAAGATTGGCTAAAAGACAGATTTGGGACTTACTATCAGAAAAGAATCACTGGGAAAATCTAATATTGGTACATGGAAAAGCAACATGTGGATTGAATGATGGGATTTCCTGTGAAGAAAAGGTGAGGCATGCAAGCCAGACAGGACAGAGTGATGGGCGAAAATCAAGCCACACACTTCAAACTCCTCTCAAGCTGAGATCCAGAAAGACAGGGGCATGGAATTGCTGCTGGGTCTGGCAGGGGGCAAGAGCCAAACAGATGAAGGGTACATGTGACTGCCATTCAGGGGCCATGATAGAGGAAATGATCAGAAGGCACTTTCTAGAGGCTGTAGATGGGAGTTTGATAAGGACCATGGGGGACAGCTGAGATCTGGGCAGATTTGAGAAGGGAGAGCAGAACAGACTGTGTCAAAAGTGGATCCGTGAGTTTCCTGGTGGCCCAGGTGTAGAAGGGATGTGGGAGTGGCCTGTACTTTCAGAAGCACATGCAGGAGGATGCTGTTCTGGGACTGGAGATGAAAGAGGTCCAGAGAAAATGGGACACGCTCAGGCAGGGGAGCTGTGGGTGGAGTTCAGGACAAAGTCTGATGTAAGGCTCATGGAAGACCTTCCTGATGGAATTACCCCTCTCCAGGAAGTAAGGAGGGTGGATTTGTTTCCACAGTGGGAATTCCTGGCAGGTCCAGAACTTCTTGACTTTCTGTCTCTCAATACTGTAGACCTGCAAGATGGATAACAGAGGCATTAGGGAAACTGATGCCTACGCCACAAAGTTTAAATACAGCACAAGGAAAGAAGCTACTTTGATCCAGAAAACACTGCTAACCCCATCCAAGACTGAGATGGAGCAGGGCCCTGTGGGGTGAGATAAGCCTCTGAGGGGCAGGCTGCAGGGAGGAATGTTCCAGCTGCCACTGAAGCAACACACGAGGCTGAGGCTTGAAAGCTCAAAGGCCGAGGGAGCCGTAGCTTTGGGAAGGAGCAGCTGATGGGGACGATGCGTCACCTAAGCTGAGCTGTACCCTCAACTGCTCCACTTCGAGTTTGAATTCAACAAGTCTACTGCTCCAGTGTTTTCTGAATTATCTGCATATTCATCCAGCCTGCGGAGCCTCAGCTCTTCTGAATATTTAAATGACGCTCAGTTGCGATCTGCATCTCTCTCATCATGGTGTCTGACCCAAAGATCACAAAGCTGAAGTCTAGCAAATGACAGGAAGAACTAAGAGAAAGTGCTGCTGCAAAAAGAGTTTAATGAGAGGTAAATGGGAGGGAATGTTGGCCGGAGACCACAGAATGGAAGTGGAGAAACATGATTCATTCATTCATCCAATCATTCATTTATGAAGCACTCATTGTCACCCCTTCTTCTTCGTGCCTTGCACTCACTGAGTTCTATAACAAAGATGAGTCAGAGTCCTGTCCTGTGTGGAGCTCAAAGTCAATATGGGGCACACACACAGATGACAATGCCATGGGACACAGGCTTCCAGTCATGGCTTCTCCAGGTTCATCCTCCCCCTGTCCCAGCCTCTTCCTTGTGCTCTACTAATACTTTGAAATGTGCATAGCTTCCCCATACCTCCTAGGATGCTCCTTCTCTGTGTCTGTATATGTGTCCTTGCCAATACCATCCCGCATACCCGGCCTTTCCAACCTTCCCCGTGAGTCCCCAGAGTCCGTTGTATCATTCTTTTTTTTTTTTTTGAGATGGAGTTTCACTGTTGTTGCCCAGGCAGGAGTGCAGTGGCGACTGGGAGTAAGACTTCGGGCCAGTGTGTCGTCCTGGAAACCCAAGCTGGTTCCCTGCAGGAAAGGAGGCTGGACAGTGGGTCATGGCTGGACTCGGGCTGTCCTCTGAGTTAGCCAGTGGAGCAGCGGAGCTGAGGTTGAGAATAGAGCCAGCCAATTTATTTCCTCTATGTGATTTCTTTTTTTTTTTTTTTTTTTTTTTTTTTGAGACAGAGTTTCGCTCTTGTTGCCCAGGCTTGAGTGCAGTGGCACGATCTTGGCTCACTGCAACCTTTGCCTCCCGGGTTCAAGCCATTCTCCTGCCTCAGCCTCCTGAGTAGCTGGGATTACAAGTGTGTTCCACCATGCCCGGCTAATTTTGTGCTTTTAGTAGAGACAGGGTTTCACCATGTTGGCCAGGCTGGTCTCAAACTCCTGACCTCAGGTGATCCACCCGCCTCTGCCTCCCAAAATGCTAGGATTACAGGCGTGAGCCACTGCGCCCGCCTGGCCTCCTCTGTGTGATTTCTGTTTCCCTTGAGAGTGTGTGTTGGATACTAGAGGGAGGGTCTGGTTAGAGCTCAGTAACAGGGGTCCTTAGGTTGTTGGCGACCAGCATCACCAGAGGTGATAATAGCTGGATCTCACTGGCCCGTGATCCTTGTGGGGTACGGAGGAGGACGGCTTCCCTCTCACCTCATCCTCAAAGTAAAGCCTTTAAAGAAAGAAGTATTGTCCCCATTTGACAAAGAAGAAACCGAGACACAGGAGGTTTAGGTAACTTGTCCAAGGTAGAAAGCCTGGATCCAAACCCAGATTTATCCAACGGCTCTTTTGGAGTCCCTGTTCCCCTGAGGAATGGAGGGGGAGGTGGGAGAGTGAGGATTCTCCAGGCTTGGCATGGGTTCCCAGACTACTTGGGGTATGGCCAAGTGACCTCAGAAGGCAGCAGCCGTGGGCCATGTGCATTTCTCTGGGCACTTTGGAGGAAGCAAAGGAGGTAGAGGTCAGACATGGAAGACTGGAGACCTGGCCCTTTGTCCCAGTGGCCTGGTGCCATGGGAATGGACTTGGGTGACATCATTAATGTGATGTGGGTCAGAACCACCCCCAGGAATCTGCCCTCCTCTAGGCTACCCCTAGGATGCTGCTACTAAGGCCTGACAGGGGAAGAGGATTTCTTTTTTTTTTTTTTGAGACAGAGTTTTGCTCTTGTTGCCTAGGCTGGAGTGCAATGGTGCGATCTAGGCTCACCACAACCTCCGCCTGCCAGGTTCAAGTGATTCTCCTGCCTCAGCCTCCTGAGTAGCTGGGATTACAGGCATGCACCACCATGCCCAGCTAATTTTGTATTTTTAGTAGAGACGGGGTTTCTCCATGATGGTCATGGATCTCCTGACGGGGATCTCCTGACCTCAGGTGATCCACCTGCCTTAGCCTCCCAAAGTGCTGGGATTACAGGCATGAGCCACCGCGCCCGGCCACAGGAAGAGGATTTCTTTTGAGATACAAGAAGCCCAGAAATTGTTTCATCCACCTTGTCTCTGAGCACCTCCTCTTTCCTGCAGGGAAACTGAGGCTCTGGGAGAGGAGTGACTTGTCCAGGGTCCTGTGGTGGGAGACTGAGCAGGTAAATTGCAGGACTCCACCTCTCTGGCCCTCTGTTCAGGCCTGTGAGGTGATGAGGGAAGAAAGAGACTGTGCTGTGTGTCCCAAATGGGAAAGATGGCCCACACCGAGGGGGTTGTGTGGGCGCTGGGTTGGTGGGAAGGATACGTTGCAGAGTGGTGTCTGCAGCATGATCCCAGCTTTGCAATCATAAGATTAAAAGCCAAACTGTAGGGTACATGTTCTCAGGATCTCCTGGAGCTATGTCATGGGGAAAACAAATAGAAAATAAATTTTTAAAAAAGTAAAAGAGAGAAAGCCAAACTGTAGACATGTGAGTGTAACTTTGAGAGTGTGAGCTTAGACCTCTGTGATTGTCGAAACAGAGACAAGCCAGGCTGCTACCAGTGGTTGGGGACAATTAGTTGGGGATGGAATAGAGTCCCATTTCCTACTTTAGAAACTTTGCGATTGGCCGGGCGCAGTGGCTCATGGCTGTAATCCCAGCACTTCGGGAGGCCAAGGCAAGAGGACTGCTTGAGCCCAGGAGTTTGAGACCAGCCTGGGCAACAACGGGAAACCCCGTCTCTACAAAAAATACAAAAAATTAGCTAGGCATGGTGGCTTGTGACTGTGGTTCCAGCTACTGGGGAAGCTGAGGTGGGAGGCTCCCTTCAACCCGAGGAGGTCGAAGCTACAGTGAACCATGATCACACTGCTGTTCTCTAGCCTTGGTGACAGAGTGAGGACTGAGACCTTGTCAAAAGAAAGAAAGAAAGAGAGAGGGAGAAAGAAAGAGAGAGAGGGAGAAAGAAAGAGAGAGAGAGAGAAAGAGAGGAAGGAAGGAGAGAGAGGGAGGAAGGGAAGAAGGAAGGAAGAAACAAAGGAAGGAAGGAAAGAAGGGAGGGAGGGAGGGCAGGGGAGGGAGGGAAGGAAGGGGAATGGAGGGAGAGAGGGAGGGAGGGAGGAAGGAAGGAAGGAAGGAAAGGAGTGAAAGGAAGGAAGGAAAGGAGGGAGAGGAAGGGAGGGAGGGAGAGAGGAAGGAAGGAAGGAAGGAAAGGAGGGAGAGGAAGGAAGAAAAGGAGGGAGAGGAAGGAAGGAAGGGAGGGAGAGGAAGGAAGAAAAGGAGGGAGAGGAAGGAAGGAAAGGAGGGAGAGGAAGGGAGGAAAGGAGGGAGAGGAAGGAAGGAAGGGAGGGAGAGGAAGGAAGGAAGGGAGGGAGAGGAAGGGAGGAAGGGAGGGAGAGGAAGGAAGGAAGGGAGGGAGAGGAAGGGAGGAAAGGAGGGAGAGGAAGGAAGGAAGGGAGGGAGAGGAAGGAAGAAAAGGAGGGAGAGGAAGGGAGGAAGGGAGGGAGAGGAAGGAAGGAAGGGAGGGAGAGGAAGGAAGGAAAGGAGGGAGAGGAAGGGAGGAAAGGAGGGAGAGGAAGGAAGAAAAGGAGGGAGAGGAAGGAAGAAAAGGAGGGAGAGGAAGGAAGAAAAGGAGGGAGAGGAAGGGAGGAAAGGAGGGAGAGGAAGGAAGGAAGGGAGGGAGAGGAAGGGAGGAAGGGAGGGAGAGGAAGGAAGGAAGGGAGGGAGAGGAAGGGAGGAAAGGAGGGAGAGGAAGGGAGGAAAGGAGGGAGAGGAAGGAAGGAAGGGAGGGAGAGGAAGGAAGAAAAGGAGGGAGAGGAAGGGAGGAAGGGAGGGAGAGGAAGGAAGGAAGGGAGGGAGAGGAAGGAAGGAAGGGAGGGAGAGGAAGGAAGGAAGGGAGGGAGAGGAAGGAAGGAAGGGAGGGAGAGGAAGGAAGGAAGGGAGGGAGAGGAAGGAAGGAAGGGAGGGAGAGGAAGGGAGGAAAGGAGGGAGAGGAAGGGAGGAAAGGAGGGAGAGGAAGGAAGAAAAGGAGGGAGAGGAAGGGAGGAAAGGAGGGAGAGGAAGGGAGGAAAGGAGGGAGAGGAAGGAAGGAAGGGAGGGAGAGGAAGGAAGGAAGGGAGGGAGAGGAAGGAAGGAAGGGAGGGAGAGGAAGGAAGGAAGGGAGGGAGAGGAAGGAAGGAAGGGAGGGAGAGGAAGGAAGGAAGGGAGGGAGAGGAAGGAAGGAAGGGAGGGAGAGGAAGGAAGGAAGGGAGGGAGAGGAAGGAAGGAAGGGAGGGAGAGGAAGGAAGGAAGGGAGGGAGAGGAAGGAAGGAAGGGAGGGAGAGGAAGGAAGGAAGGGAGGGAGAGGAAGGAAGGAAGGGAGGGAGAGGAAGGAAGGAAGGGAGGGAGAGGAAGGAAGGAAGGGAGGGAGAGGAAGGGAGGAAGGGAGGGAGAGGAAGGGAGGAAAGGAGGGAGAGGAAGGGAGGAAAGGAGGGAGAGGAAGGGAGGGAGAGGAAGGAAGAAAAGGAGGGAGAGGAAGGGAGGAAAGGAGGGAGAGGGAGGGAGGAAGGGAGGGAGAGGAAGGAAGGAAAGGAGGGAGAGGAAGGGAGGAAGGGAGGGAGAGGAAGGGAGGAAAGGAGGGAGAGGAAGGGAGGAAGGGAGGGAGAGGAAGGGAGGAAAGGAGGGAGAGGAAGGAAGGGAGGGAGGGAGAGGAAGGAAGAAAAGGAGGGAGAGGAAGGAAGGAAAGGAGGGAGAGGAAGGAAGGAAAGGAGGGAGAGGAAGGGAGGAAAGGAGGGAGAGGAAGGGAGGAAAGCAGGGAGAGGAAGGAAGGAAGGGAGGGAGAGGAAGGAAGGGAGGGAGGGAGAGGAAGGAAGGAAGGGAGGGAGAGGAAGGAAGGAAAGGAGGGAGAGGAAGGAAGAAAAGGAGGGAGAGGAAGGAAGGGAGGGAGGGAGAGGAAGGAAGGAAGGGAGGGAGAGGAAGGGAGGAAAGGAGGGAGAGGAAGGAAGGAAGGGAGGGAGAGGAAGGAAGGAAGGGAGGGAGAGGAAGGAAGGAAAGGAGGGAGAGGAAGGAAGGGAGGGAGGGAGAGGAAGGAAGAAAAGGAGGGAGAGGAAGGAAGGAAAGGAGGGAGAGGAAGGAAGGAAAGGAGGGAGAGGAAGGGAGGAAAGGAGGGAGAGGAAGGGAGGAAAGCAGGGAGAGGAAGGAAGGAAGGGAGGGAGAGGAAGGAAGGGAGGGAGGGAGAGGAAGGAAGGAAGGGAGGGAGAGGAAGGAAGGAAAGGAGGGAGAGGAAGGAAGAAAAGGAGGGAGAGGAAGGAAGGGAGGGAGGGAGAGGAAGGAAGGAAGGGAGGGAGAGGAAGGGAGGAAAGGAGGGAGAGGAAGGAAGGAAGGGAGGGAGAGGAAGGAAGAAAAGGAGGGAGAGGAAGGGAGGAAGGGAGGGAGAGGAAGGAAGGAAGGGAGGGAGAGGAAGGAAGGAAGGGAGGGAGAGGAAGGGAGGAAAGGAGGGAGAGGAAGGAAGAAAAGGAGGGAGAGGAAGGAAGAAAAGGAGGGAGAGGAAGGAAGAAAAGGAGGGAGAGGAAGGGAGGAAAGGAGGGAGAGGAAGGGAGGAAAGGAGGGAGAGGAAGGAAGGAAGGGAGGGAGAGGAAGGGAGGAAGGGAGGGAGAGGAAGGAAGGAAGGGAGGGAGAGGAAGGGAGGAAAGGAGGGAGAGGAAGGAAGGAAGGGAGGGAGAGGAAGGAAGAAAAGGAGGGAGAGGAAGGGAGGAAGGGAGGGAGAGGAAGGGAGGAAGGGAGGGAGAGGAAGGAAGGAAGGGAGGGAGAGGAAGGAAGGAAGGGAGGGAGAGGAAGGAAGGAAGGGAGGGAGAGGAAGGAAGGAAGGGAGGGAGAGGAAGGAAGGAAGGGAGGGAGAGGAAGGAAGGAAGGGAGGGAGAGGAAGGAAGAAAAGGAGGGAGAGGAAGGAAGGAAGGGAGGGAGAGGAAGGAAGGAAGGGAGGGAGAGGAAGGAAGGAAGGGAGGGAGAGGAAGGAAGGAAGGGAGGGAGAGGAAGGAAGGAAGGGAGGGAGAGGAAGGAAGGAAGGGAGGGAGAGGAAGGAAGGAAGGGAGGGAGAGGAAGGAAGGAAGGGAGGGAGAGGAAGGAAGGAAGGGAGGGAGAGGAAGGAAGGAAGGGAGGGAGAGGAAGGAAGGAAGGGAGGGAGAGGAAGGAAGGAAGGGAGGGAGAGGAAGGAAGGAAGGGAGGGAGAGGAAGGAAGGAAGGGAGGGAGAGGAAGGAAGGAAGGGAGGGAGAGGAAGGAAGGAAGGGAGGGAGAGGAAGGAAGGAAGGGAGGGAGAGGAAGGAAGGAAGGGAGGGAGAGGAAGGAAGGAAGGGAGGGAGAGGAAGGAAGGAAGGGAGGGAGAGGAAGGAAGGAAGGGAGGGAGAGGAAGGAAGGAAGGGAGGGAGAGGAAGGAAGGAAGGGAGGGAGAGGAAGGGAGGAAAGGAGGGAGAGGAAGGGAGGAAAGGAGGGAGAGGAAGGGAGGAAAGGAGGGAGAGGAAGGGAGGGAGAGGAAGGAAGAAAAGGAGGGAGAGGAAGGGAGGAAAGGAGGGAGAGGAAGGGAGGAAAGGAGGGAGAGGAAGGGAGGAAAGGAGGGAGAGGGAGGGAGGAAGGGAGGGAGAGGAAGGAAGGAAGGGAGGGAGAGGAAGGAAGGAAGGGAGGGAGAGGAAGGAAGGAAGGGAGGGAGAGGAAGGGAGGAAAGGAGGGAGAGGAAGGAAGGGAGGGAGGGAGGAAGGAAGAAAAGGAGGGAGAGGAAGGAAGAAAAGGAGGGAGAGGAAGGGAGGAAAGGAGGGAGAGGAAGGAAGAAAAGGAGGGAGAGGAAGGGAGGAAAGGAGGGAGAGGAAGGAAGAAAAGGAGGGAGAGGAAGGAAGGAAGGGAGGGAGAGGAAGGAAGGAAAGGAGGGAGAGGAAGGAAGGAAGGGAGGGAGAGGAAGGAAGGAAGGGAGGGAGAGGAAGGGAGGAAAGGAGGGAGAGGAAGGAAGGAAGGGAGGGAGAGGAAGGAAGAAAAGGAGGGAGAGGAAGGGAGGAAAGGAGGGAGAGGAAGGAAGGAAAGGAGGGAGAGGAAGGGAGGAAAGGAGGGAGAGGAAGGAAGGAAAGGAGGGAGAGGGAGGAAGGGAGGGAGGGAGGGAGGAAGGAAACAACTTTGGGATTTTTAAAATCACATTTTTTTTTCTTAAATCTCAGAGTGGGAATGAGACTGAGTTGGAGTGGAGTTGGCCTCCGCTCTGTTTACTAAGAGCTGTGTGTCCCTAGGTAAGTCACTTTCCCTCTCTGGGCCTCAGGTTTTTTACCTGATAGATGGGCTTAGAGTCTCTTCTGCTGATCCCCCAGGGTTGCAGGCAGCCAGTGACGTTCTGAGTACTGTAGAGGGGATGCTCTCAGCAGTAGTGGCGGTAGTAGGGAGTTGGGATTGCAAACCCAGAGGCCAGCAGAGGCCAGGCAGGAACTGGATTGAACTGGAAACTCAAGCTGTCCACTTGGGTCCAGTCAGGATGGATACTGATAGAAGTGGGGGTCTCATGTTGCCCACCTCATGTTTAAGAAGATTCTAGAATTATAGATTATTTGATGTGAAATTTCCTTAAATGTAACTGTTGGTAAATAAAGTAACTATTTAAACGATATATATGCAAACACACATTTGCACACATACGCCTTACACACAATGGCTGGTCAGATTTAGTGCATAGCCAGCCAGCTGGTTTTCTGCTTTGGAATTATAGGCTGCTAATTTTTATATTTTTTCTAGACATGGTCTTGCTTTGTCACCCAGGCTGGAGTGCAGTGGCGTGAACACAGCTCATTGCAGCCTTGACCTCCTGAGCCCAAACAGTCCTC
This sequence comes from Gorilla gorilla gorilla, assembly GCF_029281585.2. Classification (NCBI taxonomy): domain Eukaryota; kingdom Metazoa; phylum Chordata; class Mammalia; order Primates; family Hominidae; genus Gorilla; species Gorilla gorilla. The sequence goes on along the minus strand of NC_086018.1, from coordinate 34,119,266 downwards.
CCATCCCAGCCCAGCCCAGCAAATAACTGGGATGACTGGCATGTACCACCAAGACTCGTTAATTTTTGTATGTTTGTAGAGACGGGGTTTCACCATGTTGCCCAGGCTGGTCTCAAACTCCAGAGCTCAGGTGATCCGCCTTCCTCGGCCTCCCAAAGTGCTGGAATTACAGGCATGAGCCACTGTGCTCTGCCTAAGTGTATTTTATTATACTAAATGCAGTTTCTTTTGCCTTCTGTATCTTTTCAAACCCTGGGTGGTATTCCCCCAGCAAGAGTGAATCCTAGTTTACCTACTACCTATGCCTGTATGCTTACACTTTCACTGAATTTCTTTAAATTTTTAAATAATATTAGGAAGAAAATTGGGCTAATGAGCAGCTCTTGGGGCACTAGAGGCCTCCTGGGTAGCTGTCATGCCTTGAACGTTTCTTGGGCGTGCCTTCTCCAGCCTCCAGTGAGCACGAGGTCTGCATTGGCAAACAGATGTCCACTGTCCTGGGGACAAGAAAGGTGTGAGTCCTCCATGGCAAACAGAGAAGGAAGGAGATGTCTCCTTTCCTGAATCAGCTTATTGGGATAAACAAGAAACCCACAGAGGCTTTCTCACCAAGGCCAGCATGTTTAATAGGCCTGCATCTCACCTCTGAGGATCACAAAGTGTGTGAGCAGCGTCCCAGCAAGGAGGCACCGATGCTCATGAGGATTCTGAAACCTCTGTTCGCTGTTAGGAAATGCTCTTGACCCATGAGTGTTCCTCTTTCAAGATCCTCCGGCATTGCCAACCCGTCCAGCAAGAAGGGGAGAGATCTCATAGCAGGGGGGCTTGACTAAATTTGAGGAGTCGAGGAAGTGACGTTTCAGCTAAGACTTTTTTTTTTTTCTTTGAGACAGGATCTCACTCTGTTGCCCAGGCTGGAGTGCAGCGGCTCAATCCTGGCTCACAGCAACCTCTGCCTCCCGGGTACAAGCGATTCTCCTACCTCAACCTCCCCAATAGCTGGGAGTACAGGTGCCCGCCACCACGCCCAGCTAATTTTTGTATTTTTAGTAGAGACAAAGTTCCACCATGTTGGCCAGACTGGTCTCAAACTCCTGACCTCAAGTGATGCTCCCGCCTCGGCCTCCCAAAGTGCTGGGATTACAGGCGTGAGCCATTGCGCCCTGTCTCAGCTAAGTCTTCAAGATCGGCCAAGGGATGAAGAAGGTTGGGGAGAAGAGCGGTGATGAGGGGAGCCCAGCTGCAGACCGCATATTCAAAGGCTTGTGGCTGGGAGGGAGGTCCGGAGAAGAACTGAGTTCTAGAATCTGAAAGAAGGCCAGCATGGGTCAGAATGGAAACTAACCAGACCACAGTGTCAGCCACTCAAGCTCCCCCAGCCAAGCCTCGTGCTGAATTTTGAGGGCTGCAGTAGAAAAGCGGGCGCACTGCGAGCCCTGCGTGTTGCCAACAGCCTCGGCAGAGCCAGGAGGTGGCGATGTCGGCACACGCATCGTGCTGTCGGCGCTGCGCAGCCGCAGCCCGGGACCTTGGAGGACAGGCGGTCGGAGCTGCTGCTGGTGACGTCAGCAGTTTTACAGAGGCACAAAGCCGGAGCAGGAAGAGTAAATGCACCAGGAAGGAGCCAGGGAGGCCAAGTTGAGGGCACTTCAGAAGAAGTGAATAGGTTCAGGAATCCAGCAGCGCCGGAGGGGTGGAGCCAGGGAAATACTACTCTGTGACAGTTTTGCTCATGAAGTGGAGTGCCAGGAAAACACAGCGTCTGGCCGGGCGCGGTGGCTTACTCCTGTAATCCCAGCACTTTGGGAGGCCCGGGCGGGCGGATGGCTTGAGGTCGGGACCAGCGTGGCCAACATGATGAAACCCCGTCTGTACTAAAAATACAGAAATTAGCCGGGCGTGGTGGTGCGCGCCTGTAATCTCAACTACTCAGGAGGCTGAAGCAGGAGAATCGCTTGAACCCGGGAGGCAAGTCAGCCGAGATTTTGCCGAGGCGCAATCAGCCCAGATCATGCCACTGCACTCCAGCCTGGGTGACAGAGCAAGACTCCGTCTCAAAAAAACAAACAGAAAAAAACACAGCGTCCAGGCAGCTCCACTTTCCATGTTGAAAGCCTGTGACTGCCACGTTCTAGCGGGACTGGCTTGTTTGCCTGCAAAACGGAATGGCCCCGGGGTCTGTCTGGGTCTGGGTCCAGATGAGAAAGGCGCCCAGCCTTCCTCTGGCCCCAGCCCTGCACATTAACCTAGGATGGGTGGCCCTCCATACCAGGCACCCCTGGCTCCTCCTCATTCCCCTCTGGCTTCTCCCTTCCTCCTACCGCCATGCTGATCCTCCATCCGTCTGCTCTGGGCAGTGGTTTTCAAAAGCACTGTGGTGGTAGTCACTGGGGCTGTTGGCCACATTTGTCTGGCTTTTCCCCTTTCCAGATGCACGGTGGGATTATTCTTCCTGGTCTCCTTATGGTTGGGTGGGAATATGTAACCAGTTCTGGACAAAAGAGTTTTGAATGGAAATAATATGTGTCATTTCTAAGCCACAGCAATGAATGCTGATATGACCCTTTTCCTCTACTGTGGCAACCAGCAATCTTCCAGAAAGTGGTTGCTCCATGATACTGAGTCCAGGAGGGAAGACAACCAGAGCAGAGATGCACCTGCCCCATGATGGACATGTAGCGTGAGCAAGAAGTAGCCTTTGCTGTTGTGAACCACTGAGATCGGGGGCTTGTTTTTTTGGTGGTTTTTGTTTGTTTGTTTGGTTTGTTTTTTGTTTTGTTTAGTTTTGTTTTGTTTTTTGAGACAGAGTTTCGCTCTAGTAGCCCAGGCTGGAGTGCAATGGCGTGATCTCGGCTCACTGCAAGCTCCACCTCCCAGGTTCAAGCGATTCTCCTGCCTCAGCCTCCCAACTAGCTAGGACTACAGGCATGCACCACCATGCCCGGCTAATTTTGAATTTTTAATAGAGACAGGGTTTCACCACGTTGGTCAGGCTGGTCTCAAACTCCTGACCTCAGGTGATCCGCCCGCCTCGGCATCCCAAAGTGCTGGGATTACAGGCGTGAGCCACCGTGCCCAGCCTGGGGGCTTGTTTTTTACTGCAGCATAACCTAGACTTTCCTGGCTGATATAAGCAAAGCTCCTGGAAATCGGGAAGCTGTTTGTAGAACACTATGAAAGGTACACAGCTTTAAATCCTTAGATAAACTAGAATTGTTATTAACAATGAGTATCACTTATTGACCAGGCGTGGTGGCTCACAACTGTAATCTCAGCACTTTGGGAGGCTGAGGCAGGCAGATCACCTGAGGTCAGGAGTTCAAGACCAGCCTGGCCAACATGGTGAAACCCTGTCTTTACTAAAAATATAAAAATTAGCCAGGTGTGGTGGCACACACCTGTAATCCCAGCTACTCGGGAGGCCCAGGCAGGAGAATCATTTGAACCCAGGAGGTAGAGGTTGCAGTAAGCCGAGATCACGCCTCTGCACTCTAGCCTGGGTGACAGAGTAAGACTCGGTCTCAAAAAAAAAAAAAAAAAAAAAAACAATGAGTATCACTTATTGAGCACCTACTACGTGTCAGGTATTATACAAGGTATACTAGGTTTTTTGGCAAATGTTTTCTCATTAATCCCCATCCTAGCACTTGGGATTTGGCAATAATGGCCTATTCAGTATGATTAGTCTGAGGCAGTGAAACTCAGGGAAATGGACTCAAGGTCATGACCATAGCCTCTAAGTGGTCTTAATATAGCCTGTAAGTCATGACCATAGCCTCTAAGTGGAATTGAGATTCAAATGTAAGGATCTCTGTCACCCAAACTCTCATTCTTTCCACTCCTAGGCTGTTATCATATAAAAAGCAGGACTAGGCATAGTAAGGGAAAAAAAAAAAACCAAACATTTTAAAAAGAAATTATCTCTTAACAGGAAAAACATTAACATCTGCCATTTTTCTAAATTGAATGTGAAAGATGATCCTGACAGGCTGAACAAAGATGCTTGCTCTCTGGTGTGATGTTTGACAAGGGAATCTTCCTTCATTTTCTCCTCTGATGAGCCTCTCTACCAGATAAGCAGCAGCAGGAACCAAATGTTTAAGAAAAATGTAAAGACAGTATTTTGTCCATCACTTAACATTTTAATGAACAAGTTGGGAGGTAGCCTGCATTAATGCCTCTGTGCAATGGAATGAATGGCCCGAGATCTCACCGCCCCAGGATGACTTTGGGGAAGGAAGACCCAAACAGCCCACTGTCACATGCTGTCCTGCCTGCCTCAGGCCTCCTGTCCTTCTCTCCCTTCTGACCTGCAAACTAACCTTGAGGACTCATGTCAACCGTCACTGCATTGGAAGCCCTCTGTGATAGTTAATATTGAGTGTCAACTTGATTGGATTGAAGGATGCAAAATATTGTTCCTGGGTGTGTCTGTGAGGGTGTGGCCAAAGGAGATTAACATTTGAATCAGTGGCCTGGGAGAGGCAGACGCACCCTCCATCTGGGTGGGCACCATCTAATCAGCTGCCAACATGGCTAGAATTAAGCAGGCAGAAGAACTTGGAAGGACTAGACTTGCTGAGTCTTCCGGCCTTCACTCCCTTCCACGGTCTTTCTCCCGTGCTGGATGCTTCCTGCCCTTGAACATCAGACTCCAAGTTCTTCAGCTTTTGAACTCTTGGACTTACACCAGTGGTTTGCCAGGGCTCTCAGGCCTCCGGCCACAGACTAAAAGCTGCGCTGTCAGCTTCCCTACTTTTGAGGTTTTGAGACTCTGGCTGGCTTCTTTGCTCATCAGCTTGAAAACAGCCTGTTGTGGGACTTCACCTTGTGTTCGTGTGAGTCAATACTCCTTAATAAACTCCCCTGCATATATACATCTATCCTATTAGTTCTGTCTCTCTGGAGAACCCTGACTAATACAACCTCCCTTTCCTGCCAGGCTGGGCTCCTGTCTGCCTCATTCTCTTGCCCTGTTGCCCAGGCTAGAGTATAGTGGCACCATCATTGCTCACTGCAGCCTTGACCTCTCAGTCTCAAGTGATTTTCCTGCCTCAGCCTCTGCAGTAGCTAGGACTACAGGCATACGCCACCACGCCCAGCTGAATTTTTTAATTTTTTTGTAGAGATGGGGTCTTGCTGTGTTGGCCAGGCTGGTCTTGAACTCCTGGCCTCAATCGATCCTCCCACCTTGGTCTCCCAAAGCTCTGGGATTACAGGCATGAAGCACCGTACCTGGCCTCATTCTATTTTTTTTAATTAACATTTTTATTTGCATTTGTACAAAGTAATCCAGAGAGATCCCATGTACCCTTTACTCAGTTTCCGTTAATAGTAACATCTTGGAAAAATGCTAAATGTTGGCATATAAATTAAGCATTTAAATGTCACATATGCAAACACACAAAGATTTAGTACACAACTGGCCAGTTTTCTCCTTTGGGGTTATAGGCTGCTAATTGTATTTTATTGTACCAAATGCAGCTTTAGCCTCTTCAATATTACAACGAGGATATTGGCATTGATATAATCAAGTTATAGAATATTTCTACCACCACAAGAATCCCTCTTGTTGTCCTTTTATAGCCTCACCCACTTCTCTCCCACCCTGATCCCTACTTTAGACTTGGCAATTGCTAATCTATTCTTCATGTCTATAAGCGGGTCCATTTAAGAATGTTAGATAAATGGAATCAGCTGATCCGAAGGTGCCGCGTTATCTCAATTGATTGTTCAGTCACAGCAGATAAAACTCCTTGTTCTACTCTTTCCCACTTCTCACGACTACACTTAACAAATCTTAAAAATAAATAATTTTCCAGGCATGGTGGCTCACGCCTGTAATCCCAACACTTTGGGAGGCCAAGGAGGGCGGATCATTTGAGGTCAGAAGTTCGAGACCAGCCCGGCCAACATGGTAAAACCCTGTCTCTACTAAAAATACAAAAATTAGCTGGGCGTGGTGGTGCACGCCTGTAGTCCCAGCTACTTGGGAGGCTGAGGCAGGAAAATCGCTTGCACCCAGGAGGCAGAGGTTACAGTGAGCCGAGATCATGCCACTGCACTCCAGCTTGGGTGACAGAGCGAGACTAGGTCTCAAAATAAATAAGTAAATGGCATCGTAGAGTACGTAACTCTTGCGGATTGCCTTTTCGCAGTTGGCATAATTCTCTGGAGAGTCATTCAGGTTACTGTGTGCATCAATAGTGTTCATTCCTTGCTGTTGCTGAATTGTATTCCATGATGTGGATGTGCCACAGTCTGCTTAACCATTCACCTGTTAAAGGCTTTGTTCATTTTTTAATCACCAGTGCCTTGTAGACAGTTACTGTACTTGCATGTAAAGTACGTCCTGAAGAGCAACATTAGCTGTGATTAGGAGTGTAGGCTCTGAAGTTTGACTCCTAGCTCCAGAACTTACTATTCATGTGGGGTTGAGCAATTTACTTAACCTCTGTCTGCCTCAGTTTTCTCATCTGTAAAGTAGGGATAGCAGTAGTGCCCATCTTATAGATTTGTCATGAAAATTAACTAAATCTACATGTTATGTGTTTAACCCAAAGTCTGGCTTATGGTAAGAACTCAATTATTCTTATTAAATAATAACAATAATTAATAATAATATAATAACAATACTTAATAATAAACATTCACTGAACTGAATCGAAAACCTAATGAGAACATTCAAATTTGCAAAATGTTCAAATCAGGGGGTTGTAGCAGATTGTAAAAGGAATAATTTGGCCAAGTGCGGTGGCTCATTCCTCTAATCCCAGCACTTTGGGAGGCCGAGGAGGGTAGATCACTTGAAGTCAGGAGTTCGAGACCAGCCCGGCCAACATGGTAAAACCTCGTCTCTAGTAAAAATCAAAAACTTAACCAGGCATGGTGGTGGGCACCTGTAGTGCCAGCTACTTGGGAGGCTGAGACAGGAGAATTGCTTTTTCTAGAGCATTCACATATTACTCTCTAAATAACAAGCTTCACCAGACTCGTTGAAATAGAAGCATCTGAGGCCAGGCACGGTGACTCACGCCTGTGATCCCAGCACTTTCGGAGGCTGAGGCAGGTGGATCATTTGAGGTCAGTAGTTTGAGACCAGCCTGACCAACATGGTGAAACCCCGTATCTACTAAAAATACAAAAATATTAGCCAGGTGTGGTGGCGCATGCTTGTAGCCCCAGCTACTTGGGAGGCTGAGGCAGGAGAATTGCCTGAACCCAGGAGGTGGAGGTTGCAGTGAGCCGACCGAGATCACGCTACTGCACGCCAGCCTGGGCAACAGAGTGAGACTCCCTCAGAAAAACAAACCAAAAAAAGAAATTGAAATATTTGAACAAAACTGAGTCAAACCCACTGGCAATACTGTGTCCGTTCAAAGGCAGTCTGCAGCCTCATTCTGGAACAGTGGTGATTTGATTCGCTCAACAGTATTGACTGAGCTCCTAGTGTAGGTACGCCAGGCATGGGTCTAGGTGTCAGGGATGTAGTAGAGAAGAAACAGACAACCCCTGGCCCTCGTGGCAGGTAAAAGAGGAAGCCTTACTCTGTCTTACATCTGATTTAAAAGTGGTGGAAATGCCTCACGTAGAGAGAAGGAAAGTTCTGATGTTAGAAAGAAGGGGTCATCTTGAGAGAATGTGGACATGCTCTCTGCTTTATATATATATATAGTTTGTTTGTTTTGTTTTGTTTTGTTTTTTGAGACAGAGTCTCACTCTATCCCCCAGGCTGGAGTGCAATGGCACGATCTTGGCTCAATGCAACCTTCGCCTCCCAGGTTCAAGCGATTCTCACGCCACAGCCTCCTGAGTAGCTGGGAGGTGGCGCCCGCCACCATGCCTGGCTAATTTTTATATTTTTAGTAGAGATGGGGTTTCACCATGTTGGTCACGCTGGTCTCAAACTCCTGACCTCAGGTGATCCTCCTGCCTCGGCCTCCCAATCTGCTTTAGATTTAAAGGTAGAATTGGTTCTCATCTTCCTGACTTGACAGGTGTGGGGGTACTTGCAGGCACTTGGTGATCCACCTGGTCCTCTCCCTAACCCCCAACGTACACACTCCTTGAATCATCCTGGTATGTTGATGTGAGCCTGGACATGCTGCCCTGCAGTCACAAAGGGTATCTGGGCCCTGGGCCCTGAGCAGCTCCTACTGGAAGTGCTGACTTGCAGGATCCAGCTTTGCTATTGTCGTCTCCTCTAGGGCCTGCCTCTACCTGAGCGCAGTGACTGGTCAGGGAGCTACAGTCTGGCTGAAAAGCCACGGTTCCTCCGAGAGATGCTAACTGGACCATGACCTTGGCCTCATTAGCTTGGCGCTCTCCACCTGAGCTGCCTGGACTGGGGCCAGCCAGGAAAATTAGCTCAGGCCCACAGGCCCCTGGGAGAGGCGTCAGGCAAAAATAGATCAGAAAGAGGGAGAGAATCCTTGTGCAGGAGGGCCCGCAGAGGTCATTGGCTCCGGCATCGGCCCAGCTCTACAGATGGAGGCTGAGGCCAAGGAAGGGAAGGGGCCTGGCCAATGTCATGCCGCAGTTCGTGCAGAGCTGGGATGAGAATGAGGGTCCCCCTGCTCCCAAAGCCATGTTCTTCCCTCGCCTGTGCCTCCCATCAGGCTGTGGTCAGAGAGGGACAGAAGCGACCAATGAACAATAAGAGTCACAGATAATAAAACGATTCATCATGGGCTATGCATTGTTCCTGTTTTTTTGTTTTGTTTTGTTTTGTTTTGTTTTTTTGAGATGAAGTCTCTCTGTTGCCCAGGCTGGACAATGACACAATCTCAGCTCACTGCAAACTCTGTCTCCCAGGTTCAAGCGATTCTCCTGCCTCAGCCTCCCGAGTAGCTGGGACTACAGGCGCATGCCACCACACTTGGCTATTTTTTGTATTTTTAGTAAAGACAGGATTTCACCATGTTGGCCAGGCTGGTCTCGAGCTCCTGACCTCAGGTAATCCACCTTCCTCGGCCTTCCAAAGTGCTGGGATTACAGGCGTGAGCCACCGTGCCTGGCCTCTGTTTTATTTTTTTTGTTTGTTTGTTTTTAAGCATGTGAAGAAGTAAAAAATAGTCTATAACACAGAAAAGTGCTTTGAATTTTTAAATAGATAAAAATAATATATTGGGAGACAGTGTCATGTAGTAGCTAAAAATAGGGACTCCAGACCTCCACTGCCTGAGTTTGAATCCCAGCTCCACCTCTTACTTGTCACATGTCTTTAAGCAAATTATGTAACCTCTCTGTGCCTTGCTTCTCTCACCTGCAAAATGGGGCTCACAGTACAGCCTGCTGCATGGTGGTGTCAGGCAGAGCTGATCCATGAAAAAAAACACCATGCCCCAGGGCCACCGTGGAATGACACTGAATCAGTGTTGGTAGGCAATGCCAATTCCACAGAAAGGAACAAAAAGAAAAGCAAAAGCTTAGCTGCTCCACTGAGCCCTTTCCCCAAAAGTATCAGCATTAACAGCTCCCTGTGGATTCTTTTAAATATGGCATAAAAGCATCCCACTTGGCCAGGCGTGGTGGCTCACACCTGTAATCCCAGCACTTTGGGAGGCTGAGGTGGGTGGATCACCTGAGATCAGGAGTTCAAGACCAGCCTGGCCAACATGCTGAAACCCCGTCTCTACTAAAAATACAAAAATTAGACCGGGCGCGGTGGCTCATGCCTGTAATCCCAGCACTTTGGCAGGCCAAGGCGGGCAGATCACGAGGTCAGGAGATTGAGACCATCCTGGCTAACACAGCGAAACCCCATCTCTACTAAAAATACAAAAAATTAGCCATGGTGGCACGTGCCTGTAATCCCAGCTACTCAGGAGGCTGAGGCAGGAGAATCGTTTGAACCTGGGAGGCAGAGGCTGCAGTGAGACAGAATGGTACCACTGCACTCCAGCCTGGGTGACACAGCAAGATTTCATCTCAAAAAAAAAAAAAAGGTTGTCTTCAAAGCATGCCCAGTGAGAGGAAAGACAGTGGCCCTGGCTTGGCGACCCCAGAGCTGGTTAGAGGTGTCTAGCACAGCCATCACCTCCAGCCCCGCCTCTGCCTCCCACTTCCCACTGGAGTCTGCAAAATTGGGGTCGGCCTCCTTTGGGTATGTTTCAGGAATGTTGGTAACTGGAGATTCCTAACAGTGAACCTGGCTCCAAAAACACACCCCCAAGCAGAAAATTCCAGGCCAAAGCAATTTCCCAGCCTGGCAGGAAGCTGCCTGCCTGGGCAGAGGTGGGAGGGCAGTTTGGACCCAAAGAAGGTCCACAGGCTGCCGGCCAACACACGTGGCCCCGACCCCAATCTGCCTCCCGCTGGGCCTGTCCTCCCTCCCTCCTGTCCAAATCTCTTTTCTCTGGCCCCCAGCCACTGGGAGAGGAACAAGAGAGGGTGGCCTTCTGTTCGTTTAACCCTTCCCCCCTTCCTCCTCCAGGGTCCCAACCCCCGTCTCTGCCCACCGCAATCCCAGGCTCCTCGTCCCAAGCTTCTGCTCCCTGCCGCCACGGGCTAGTAAACAGCTGCCCTGCCCTCCCAGCCACCCTGCACGATGACTCTTATTAAAGCTCCCCAGTTACTAACAAGGGAGACCTAAAGAAGTCCAATCATGTGCCAAGGGTCACATAGCTAGGGAGCCACGATTCTGTCCCATGGCACCACACCCCTCCCTGTGCCCCGACGACAGGACCCTGTGAGTCCCTTCCTGTCTTCGCCTGGACTGGAGGTATGGATTGCATGTCTGGCCCTTTTGTCAAAGAATGAAGACAAAGCCATATTCCTCTTTGCTTCCCCAGGGCCAGGCGAGAACTGGATACTCAGAAAACACTGGCTGAGGCCGGGTGTGGTGGCTCACGCCTGTAATCCCAACACTTTGGGAGGTTGAGGCAGGAAGATCACGAAGTCAGGAGTTCAAGACCAGCCTGACCAATACGGTGAAACCCCATCTCTACTAAAAATACAAAAATCAGCCGGGTGTGGTGGCTTGCGCCTGTAGTCCCAGCTACTCGGGAGGCTGAGGCAGGAGAATTGCTTGCAACCGGGAGGCAGAGGTTGCAGTGAGCCAAGATCGCGCTATTGCACTCCAGCCTGAGTGACAGAGTGAGACTCCATCTCAAAAATAAAAAGAAAACACTGGCTGAAGGAACCTTTCAGAATGATCAGAAGGGACGTGGGGCAGGGAAGGGGGCAGCTGTGGTGGCCACTTGGCCCCCAGGGGACTGGTCCTCTCTGTGACTGTCCTGTAGAGCAGGGATCCATCACCCCCAGTCCATGGACCAGTTCTAGTCTGAGGCCTGTTAAGAACCAGGCTGCGGCCAGGCGCGGTGGCTCACGCCTGTAATCCCAGCACTTTGGGAGGCCGAGGCGGGCAGATCATGAGGTCAGGAGATCAAGACCATCCTGGCTAACACGGTGAAACCCCGTCTCTACTAAAAATACAAAAAAAATTAGCCAGGCGTGGTGGCAGGCACCTGTAGTCCCAGCTACTTGGGAGGCTGAGACAGGTGAATGGTGTGAACCCAGGAGGTGGAGCTTGCAGTGAGCCGAGATCACTCCACTGCACTCCAGCCTGGGCGACAGAGCGAGACTCCATCTCAAAAAAAAAAAAAAAAAAAAAGAACCAGGCTGCACAGGAGGACACGAGCAGTGGGCAAGCGAGCAAGTGAAGCTTCTTCTGTATTGACAGCCGCTCCCCATCACTCACATGACTGCTTGAGCTCCAGCTCCGGTCAGATCAGCGGCAGCATTAGATTCTCCTAGGAGCACAAACCCTACTGTGAACTGAGCATGAGAGGGATCTAGGTTGTGGGCTCCTTATGAGAATCTAGTGCCTGATGATCTGTCAGTGTCTCCCATCACTCCCAGATGGGACCCTCTAGTTGCAGGAAAACCAGCTCAGGGCTCCCACTGATTCTACTTTACGGTGAGTTGTATAATTATTTCATGATATATTACAAGGTAATAATAATAGAAATAAAGTCTCCAATAAATGTAATGTGCTTAAATCATCCTGAAACCATCCCCCCATCTCTGGTCCATGGAAAATTGACTTCCACGAAACTGGTCCCTGGTGCCAAAAACATTGGGGACTGCTGCTTTACAAGGTCTTTGCCCCACACCCGAGAGGGGAGTAAAAGGCTGAAGTGTAATCTGGGTACTTGCTTTCTGGCTGTTGGGGCTACATGGGCCACCATGTGTTTTTGCAGCAACATGCCTGAAAATACAAGCCTCCTGCATTGTGAGCCGAGACGTCAGGGGGCCCTTGCCTTGGTCTCTACCACAGCCCCTCTCCTCCCCTCCCTGCCTACCCTACCTATTAGGTAACTTAAAGACATACAGCATCTCGGCTGAGCGTGGTGGCTCACGCCTGTAATCCCAGCACTTTGGGAGGCTGAGGCAGGCAGATCACGAGGTCATGAGATCAAGACCATCCTGGCTCACACGGTGAAACCCTGTCTCTACTAAAAATACAAAAAATTTGCCGGGCATGGTGGCATGCACCTGTAGTCCCAGCTACTTGAGAGGCTGAGGCAGGAGAATCGCTTGAACCCAGGAGGCGGAGGTTGCAGCGAGCTGAGACTGCACCACTGCACTCCAGCCTGGGCAACAGAGTGAGACTCTATCTCAAAAAAAATAAAAAATAAAGATATACAGCATCTCAAAAGTATCTCATGAAGCCGGGCGCGGTGGCTCACTCCTGTAATCCCAGCACTTTGGAAGGCTGAGGTGTGCGGATCACCTGAGGTCAGGAGTTCAAGACCAGCCTGGCCAACATGGCAAAACCCCATCTCTACTAAAAATATAAAAATTAGGCGGGCGTGGTGGTGGGTGCCTGTAATCCCAGCTACTCAGGAAGCTGAGGCAGGAAAATCACTTGAACCTGGGAGGTGGAGGTGGCAGTGAGCTGAGATTATGCTACTGCACTCCAACCTGAGTGACAGAGCAAGACTCCATCTCAAAAAAAAAAAAAAAAGTATCCCATGAAATGGAATGGGAGGCACCCTTGTGTCATGGGAAGTGCATTCTCCAGTCTCCTGTCTTGCTTTCCTGCTCCTCCCCTCTCTCGTTCCTCTCTCGCCCAGTCTCTTCCCAAACCTGCATGGTTTGGAGAGGGGTGGGCACTGCATGGGCAGTAGTGCTTGGACTTGATTGGGTCGGGGAGGAAATCCTTCCCCTGTAAACGCTAGCCAAGAATACCATTGGTCTCTATATGTATATTAATAGAAATGGGATGTTTTGTCACTGCAGAGAATTGGTTAACAAATATTGCTTGGGCCAGGAGTGGTGGCTCATGCCTGTAATCCCAGCACCTTTGGGAGGCCGAAGCAGGCAGATGACTTGAGGTCAGGTGTTCGAGACCAGCCTAGCCAACGTGGTGAAATCGCGTCTCTACTAAAAATACAAAAATTAGCTGGGTATGGTGGCAGGCGCCTATAATCCCAGCTACCCTGGAGGCTGAGGCAGGAGAATCACTTGAACCCAGAAGGCGGAGGTTGCAGTGAGGCATCGCACCGTTGCACTTCAGCCTGGGTGAGAGAAAAACACACACACACACACACACAAACAAAACACACACAAATATTGCTTAAACACTGACTGGCATTTTGTACCTCCACTTAGAACCTGATGTGCTAGTTATTCATGCCTGGAGTCAGGGAGTCTCCATGTTCAAGTGCCTGCTCTGCCATTTCTTGGCTGTGTGACCTCAAGCAAGTCACTTAACCTCTCTGAGCATCAGACTTCTCATGTAAAATGTGAAAGACAATGATTCCCTTCAATCCTCTCTCAAAGTATCGCTGTCAGGGCCAACTGAAATGTAAAATGAACGTGCAGACATGCTTTGTAAACTTCGCGACTGTGTTATATGTCTCATATTCCTGCTCTGTTGTATACCCCAATTTTCAAACTAGTTTTCACTTGTTGTCTGCCATTAGCTCCAATCCTAATTCTCCAATTCTTCTCTGTTCTTTTCCACGTGTCCTCTAAATATGTCCTACTCATTTTCTATCTCTGGATTTTTACTTGTTGACCAGAGGTGAGATATGATGCCTCAGAAAGGCAGTACGGTTAAAAGCAAGAGCAGGACGAGTGCAGTGGCTCATGCCTATAATCCCAGCACTTTGGGAGGCCGAGGTGGGCAGATCACAAGATCAAGAGATGGAGACCATCCTGGCCAACATGGTGAAACCCCGTCTCTACTAAAAATACAAAAAATTAGCTGGGCGTGGTGATGCGCGCCTGTAGTTCGATCTACTCGGGGGGTTGAGGCAGGAGAATTGCTTGAACCTGGAGGCGGAGGTTGCAGTGAACCGAGATTGTGCCACTGCACTCCAGCCTGGCAACAGAGCAAGACTCTGCCTCAAAAAAAAAAAAAAAAAAAAAAAAAGCAAGAGCAAGACTGTTCAGGTCAGAGCCTCTCATCTGCCATAAGCCCTTGAGCAAGTTACTTCCCCTCTCTGTGCCTTGGTTTCCCCATCTGAAAAATGAGAGGTATAATTGTTCTGCTCCCATAGGGCAGCTGTGAGAAGCAAATTCATTAATCTACTTGATTGGCTTAGAACACTGCCTGGCTCATGGTGGGCTCTTGATGAATCCTCCACCTTATTGGCTCTTGGTTTTAATTATAGTGATCAGGAGAAGGAGCACAAGGGAGAAGCTGGAAAAGCCACAGAGCTCAACATCCGTGGCATGGGAAAGAGCTGAGGGGTGAGAGTAGGGAAAAACAGACCTGGGAAGAGGGGAAAGGGGCGAAGGAGAGGAGAAAAGTGGCAAGTTGAGCTTTGGGAAGGCGTTGAGAGCGATTCAGATGGGAAAAAAGAACATGGCAGCAGCAGGGATGTATGCTATGGGAAATGAGAGAGATTGATTTCTTTAAAGCTCAGTGCATATTTATTGATGATGTATGATAGGGTCCTTGTGACTGAACGTTTGTAATCTAGGCAGGAAGGCAATGCAGATACACGAATAGAGAAGCTGCAATGCAAAAGGGAGATGCTTTGCTGTAACAGTAAAGTGATCTCTCCAGGTGGTGTGTGATTAAATGCCAAATTGGCAGAACAGGAAAAAGAAGAATTCACCAGGGCAGCCTCTGTGGGACCCTGTGATGGACACCAGCACATGGAGATAGGAGCTAAGCAGAATCCTGGGGGAGGGTCAGGACTTGGATCCCTGCTTTTTGTACTAGAAGCCTTGCTCTTGAATTCACTTTTCTTTTTGATTGAAAGGGACTCTGGATCTAGGCCCTCACATGTCTAGAAATGTCTTCATTTTCCCCCCTCATAAATGATTTTTGGTGAGGCATAGAATTTTACGTTCCAAATATTTTCCAAACCAATAAAAGATTTTTTTCATTGTTTTTTAGCATTCAGTGTAGCTAATGCAATTTTTGGCCCTATGAAAATTCATTTTTTGTAGCTGATCTGCTTTTTACATTCAAAAACCTTGAAGACTTTCTCTTACCTTTGGTGTTCATAACTTTCATCAGCTCCAATCCTAATTCTCCAGTTCTTCTCTGCTCTTCTCCATGCTGTCCTCTAAATATGTCCTACTCATTTTCTATCCCTGGGCTTTTACTGGTTGACCAGAGGTGAGACGTGATGCCTCAGAAAGGCAGTACAGTTAACAGCAAGAGCAGGCTGGGTGTGGTGGCTCATGCCTATAATCCCAGCACTTTAGGAGGCCGAGGCGGACGGATCATAAGGTCAAGAGATGGAGACCATCCTGGCCAACATAGTGAAACCCCGTGCCTACTGAAAATACACAAAATTAGCTGGGTGTGGTGAATGACATGTATATGAAAAATATGTTCTTCATTCATAGCCCGTTCAGTCTGAAGATGTGTGTTTTTCTTCAGCTTGGGGAGGTTTTCTGCTATTACTTCTTGGATTACTCCTTTCTTTGAACTATTTCGGTTCTTTTAGACACATATTGAAATCTCTGGATCTATCATCCACGTCACTTAACTTTTCTTTCATATTTTCCGTATCTTGCTAACTCTTTCTCCATCTGCGTTCATTATGTTTTTCAGTCCATTGCCTGCTTTCTTTTTCACAGCTGACTGTTACTTTCATAGATGACCGTTTGGCTTAGCTTGGGTTCTCCAATAAGCAAACCCCTAAAAACAGTATGAATACAAGTGGGAGATGAGGGCATTTGTGAGATGATACCAAGAGCCGCCGGTAGGGGAGTAAGGAAGTAAGATGGAGAAGGGAAGGCAGCCAGTGAAGGATGTGTTGTCAAGTCATTCTCCATGGTTAATCATGCTGGGAACTCTGGAAGCCAGTGTAGAACCGACGTCTCAGAGTCGTTCCGCCCAAGGGGTCAGGGAACTGGGGTATTTATACCAGATCCCACTGGTAATTGGTGGAGGGGCTGCTTCCAGGATAGAGGGTGCTAATTCCTCAGCACTTTAGGCATGCCACACTAATTGGCATAGATGACAAGAGGACAAGGAGGGGGGAATACCTCAGGGAAAGAAATGCAGGTACTGGCAATTGGAATCAGATCACTGTGAACCAAAATGGAAACAGTAAGAGTACATGGGCAGGGTACGTCTTATTTCTTTCTCTTTCTTTTTTTCTTTTTTGAAGGTGGAGTCTCACTCTGTGGCTCAGGCTGGAGTGCAGTGGTGTGATCTCTGCTCACTGCAACCACTACCTCCCGAGTTCAAGCAACTCTCCCGCCTCAGCCTCCTGAGTAGCTGGGACTACAGATGCACTCTGCCATGCCCGGCGAATTTTTTGCATTTTTAGTAGAGACAGGTTTCACCATGTTGCCCAGACTGGTCTCGAACTCCTGAGTTCAGGCAGTCTGCCTGCCTCGGCCTCCCAAAGTGCTAGGATTACGGGTGTGAGCCATCGTGCCCGGCCTATTACGTCTTATTTCATGGATCCTGTATGATCTTGTCTTCCTGGGCACACTGAAAAACTTCTATCAAACTCCTTTCCATTTCCTTAAATGCTAGTGCAATTTCTGTAGAGCTTGGAGCTTTTCTCTAATGGTTTTGCTTTTATTGACTTGAGGGAAGTTTGTTGCATGACTGGAGCCAGTGATGATGAAAAGAAAAAGTGTGGGAATACAGTATAGAAGCTGTCTTTTGGGATGAGGGGGCCTTCCATTATTCCTGGGTTCCACCAGCTGCCTAGGACGCTGTCCCATATTTTCCTGTATGTTGCTTTTCCCACCCAAGTCCAAGACACACCGCTCTGGTCTGGGGCCAGTTGCCGTTGCTGCTTCCTGCTTGGCAAAATAATGGATAAAGGAAAGGGTCAACCTGTCTTGGTCTCAATGCCAGTTCTCAACCACCCTCATGAAAACTTCAAAGCCTCATCTTGCTCCTCAGTTTCATTGTTTCTCTGAGTTGGGAAACTCCCAGAAAAATTCCTGTTATTCATAGCTGCCCCCTTCTGCACATGTTTTGGGCTTTTTTTCTTTTTACTCTAACAAATTGATTCTTCAACAAATTGAGGCTTTCTGTCCTTCCGAGATTCTTCAACATTAATGGTCTATGAACACCTTCAGTGTTCCAGCCCTATTATGAGTCTATATTTTTAAATATTTCTTTTCTGTCATTGCTAGGGACTGGAAATGAAAGTAGTAGTGAATGCATGTGCTCAGCCAACCATGTCCATCCAACCCCCAAGAAAGATAACTTAAAGAAATGTTGCTGAGTGTTACAAATTTAACCCCCATCACAACTGCCCATCCTGACATTCTAGCAAGAACCCACAGGAAAGATCTTGATGTGAGGTTTGTATTTTCTTAGAATGTGTCGATGAGATGCATTGTAGCAGGTCATATTTACCAATAATGGCTACCACAATATCTACCATTTAATCTATGTCTTCTTCTCTGCTTGAGCCAGGGAAGTTATTCATGACTGCCTTATGGCAGAAGAAAAACTGTGACTCCTGAGGTTTCTGAATTCTGGGTTATAAAAATGCTATGTATTTCCACCTTGGTCTCTTGGGACACTCACAGAGCCACCATGCTCCGAGGAAGCCCAAATTCACCCATGTGAAGAGATATATGGAGAGGCCATATGCAGCCCAGATGACCTCCCAGCTGAGAGGCGATGTTGGCCAGGCGCGGTGACTCATGCCTGTAATTCCGGTAATTTGGGAGGCTGAGATGGGCGGATCACCTGAGGTCAGGAGTTCGAGACCAGCCTGGCCAACATGGGAAACCCCGTCTCTACCAAAAACACAAAAATTAGCTGGGCGTGGTGGCACATGCCTATAATCCCAGCTACTCAGGATTCTAGTTCTTTAGGGACAGGTGACATGGCATAGTGAAAATAGAGATGGAAATCTAGTTCTGACATCAGAAAGATCTGAGGTCTAATCCCACCTCTACCACTTACTAGCTGTATGATCTTGGGCAAGTTGATTCATCAACAGAATTGTTGAGAAGATTAAATGGGATAATGTATGTTACCCCTATCCCTCCAAAAAGCACAGATTACCAACAATCATAGGCAGTCAACAAATATTTATTCAACATGGTTGTGACCATCTAGTGCTGTTTTAAACTCCACCCTAAAACTCAGTGGCTTGAAATAATAATAGCCATTTACTTTATTTCTGAAATTACAATTTTGTCAGGGCTCCATTGGGCAGCACATCTCTGCTCTGTGCAGTGTCAGCTGGGGTGGCCTAACTGGGACTGGAATACCCACTTTTAGGATGGTTTACTCACATGACTGGTGAGTTGAGGTACGCTGTTGGCTGGGACTGTCTACTAGGGACCTCAGTTCCTCTCCATGTGGACTTCTCCTCAAAGATACTTGAGTTTCCTTCTGGCAAGGAAGCTTAGTTTCAAGATTGAATGTTCCAAGAAACCAAAAATGGAAACAGATGGTCTCTTAAGACTTGAACCTTGAAACCAATACAGCATCACTTATGCTGTATTCCATTAACCAAAGCAGTCACAAGGCCCATCTGTATTAGTTCATTCTGATGCTGCTAATAAAGACATACTTGGCCCGGCATGGTGGCTCACACCTATAATCCCTGCACTTTGGGAGGGCAAAGTGAGTGGATCACTTGAGGTCAGGAGTTCCAGACCAGCCTGGCCAACATGGTGAAACCCCATCTGTACTAAAAATACAAAAAAGTAGCCAGGCATGGTGGTGGGTGCCTGTAACCCCAGCTACTCGGGAGGCTGAGGCAGGAGGATCTCTTGAACCCAGCAGGCGGAGGTTGCAGTGAGCCAAGATCATGCCACTGTACTCCAGCCTGGGAGACAGAGTGAGACTCTGTCTCAAAAAAAAAAAAAAAAAAAAAAAGACATACTCAAGACTGGGTAATTTATAAAGAAAAAGAAGTTTAGGCTGGGCACGGTGGCTCACGACTGTAATCCCAGCACTTTGGGAGGTCAAGGCAGGGGGATCACAAGGTCAGGAGATCGAGACCATCCTGGCTAACACGGTGAAACACTGTCTCTACTAAAAATACAAAAAATTAGCCGGGTATGGTGGCGCACACCTGTAGTCCCAGCCACTTGGGAGGCTGAGGCAGGAGAATCACTTGAACCTGGGAGGCAGAGGTTGCAGTGAGCTGAGATCACTCCACTGCACTCCAGCCTCGGCGACAGAGCGAGATTCCATCTCAAAAAAAAAAGGTTTAATGGCCTCACAGTTCCACATAGCTGCAGAGGCCTCACAATCATGGCAGAAGGCGAAGGAGGAGCAAAGGCACATCTTAAATGGCGGCAGGCAGGAGAGCATGTGCAGCAGGGGAACTGCCCTTTATAAAACCACCGGATCTCATGAGACTTATTCACTGTCATGAGAACGGCATGGGAAAAACCCACCCCCATGATTCAATTACCTCCCACTGGGTCCTTCCCACAACGTGTGGGGATTATGGGAACCACAATTCAAGATGAGATTTGGAGGGGACACAGCCAAACCAGATCACCATCCAATCTAAAGGGAAGGAAAATAGACCCTACCTCTCAAAAGAAAGAGTGTAAAATAATTTGTGGTCCTGTTTAATAACCCACAGACATCTTCTAGGTATCAGATATTCTTCTAGACTCTGCAGTATAATGTGGTCCAAGGCCGATATGGTGCCCTCTCGCATGGAACTTATATCCATACTATTATTTGTCTTGTTAATGCATGCATCTTGTGCCGCCAAGTAGGCTGAAAATACCTTCCAGAGCAAGCCTTTTTCTTATTTATCTTTCTATCCTTGACATTCAACACAGTGACTGGCATGTAGTTAATGGACAGGAAAGGTTGCTGAATTAAATTACACTATGTGGAATAAAATCATGAGAAAGCACTTTATAAATTGCAAAGCACAATTCAAACATAAGATCTATAGTTATTCATTGGAACTTTTAATGATTTTTTTTGTACCAGCCACTATCCTAGACCCTGTTAATACAGAGATAATAAGACAGAGGTCCTGCCTTCAAGCCACGTTTGCATTACCCATTTCCTTGAAAGTCAAAGAATATGATTCTTAGGAAATTAAGTCAATGACAGCTAAGTGGTTTAATGTATTAAAAATGTACAGCTGGACGCGCCCAGCCTGCTAAGGCAGAGTTCTAGAGTGCCTGCTGGAACATTGAAGTCACACCCTCCATACACAATAGACAGCCCTTCAACAAATGATAGGAGACTTACTGGCTTGTAGCATTTAAGGAAATCTATGTAATCATTAGCTGACCACGTCTAGTAGCTAGGTTAACTACCTAGCAGAAACTTCAGGGGCCGTATATCACAAAGAATACAGATCTTACAGAATTCTTCCTGGGAAGCCACTAAACAAACAGCAACAACAACAACAGACAGCAATCACAATAACAACAAACCTTAGGAAGGGGGGCAATCTGGTTTCCAGTGTTGCCCCATTATATTATATTAAATGTCCTGTTTCCAACAAAAATGCATGAACAAATAAGAAAGTATAGCTCATACATGGAGGGACAAGAGGCTTCCTGAAGAAGCCCAGATGTTAGAGTCACTGTCAGTTTTAAATCAGCTATTATAAATACATTCAAAGAACTAAAGAAAACAAGGGGCCGGGCGTGGTGGCTCATTCCTGTAATCCCGGCACTTTGGGAGGCCGAGGCAGGCAGATCACCTGAGGTCGGGAGTTCGAGACCAGTATGATCTACATGGAGAAACCCCTCTCTACTAAAAATGCAAAAATTAGCCGGGCGTGGTGGCGCATGCCTGTAATCCCAGCTACTTGAGAGGCTGAGACAGGAGAATCGCTTGAACCCAGGAGGTGGAGTTGGCAGTGAGCTGAGATCATACTACTGAACTCCAGCCTGGGAGACAGAGCAAGACTCCGTCTCAAAAAAAAGAAATATTAAAGGAAGTCCTTGGTGCTGAAATAAAAGGACTCAAAACAGAAACACAAGACACAATTCACTTGAAGAAACTAAGAGAACTAGTACAAGTAACTACATAGGTAAATACAGAAGAAAGACAGTACATAGGTCTTTTGTTTGTAATTCTTTTCTCCTATTATCTGACTTAAAAGACATTTTCATAAAACAATAATTATAAAACTGTACTGATAGTCTTACAATACATAAAAATGTAATTTGTATAATACCAGCACAAAGGAAGAGATAAAAAACAACCACAGTGGAACAAACATTTATATATACTATTAAAATTAAGTTAGTACTTATCTCAACTAGATAGCTTTACATTAAGATGTTAATTATAATCCTCGAAGCAACCATTAAA
This sequence comes from Gorilla gorilla gorilla, assembly GCF_029281585.2. Lineage (NCBI taxonomy): Eukaryota > Metazoa > Chordata > Mammalia > Primates > Hominidae > Gorilla > Gorilla gorilla. The sequence continues at coordinate 34,097,557 of NC_086018.1, read as the reverse complement.
AAGTGATCTTGGCTGGCACGATGGCTCACACCTGTAATCCCAGCACTTTGGGAAACTAAGACAGGCAGATCACTTGAGCCAGGAGTTCCAGACCAGCCTGGGCAACATGGCAAAACCCTGTTGTTACAAAAAAATACAAAAAATTAGCCAGGCTTGATGGTGCACAGCTGTGGTCCCAGCTAGTCTGGAGGCTGAGGTGGGAGGATTACTTGAGCCCAGGAGGTTGCAGTAAGCCGGAGATCATGCCACTGCACTCCAGCCTGGGTGACATAGTGAGATCCTATCTCAAAAAAAAAAAAAAAAAGGCAGGCTGGGCACAGAGGCTCATGTCTATAATCCCAGCACTTTGGGAGGCTGAGGTAGGAGGATCACCTGAGGTCAGCAGTTCGAGACCAGCCTGGCCAACATGGAGAAATCCCGTCTCTACTAAAAATACAAAATTAGCCGGGCGTGGTGGTGGGCGCGTGTGGTCCCAGCTACTCCAGAGGCTGAGGCAGGAGAATCACTTGAACCTAGAAGGCGGAGTTTGCAGTGAGCCGAGATGGTGCCACTGCACTCTGGCCTGGGTGACAGAGCAAGACTCGGTCTCAAAAAAAAAAAAAAGAAAAGAAAAGAAAGAAAAGAAAAGAAAAAGGATACATATATATACATATATTTGAGATGGAGTTTCACTCTTGTTGCCCAGGATGGAGTGCAATGGCGCGATCTCAGCTCACCGCAACCTCCGCCTCCTGGGTTCAAGTGATTCTCCTGCCTTAGCCCCCAGAGTAGCTAGGATTACAGACATGCATCACCACACCCGGCTAATTTTGTATTTTTAGTAGAGACAGAGTTTCTCCACGTTGGTCAGGCTGGTCTTGACCTCCCGACCTCAGGTGATCCGCCCACCTCGGCCTCTCAAAGTGCTGGGATTACAGGAGTGAGCCACCACGCCCGGTGAAAAGGATCTTAAATATTGTGTGCACGCACACACACACACACACACACACACACGCAAAGGGAATTAAAAATAGTATGCTAGTAAGTGGACAATAAACACGTGGAAAGGTGCTCCACGTCATTAGTCGCTAGGGTAATGTACATCCAAACTGAAATGAGGTAATACTTCACACCCATTAGAAAAAAAAAAAAAGACAATATTGGCAGGGATGTGGAGACATTGTAATCTTCTTACATTGTTGGTGTGAATGCAAAATGATACATCCATTTTAGAAAGGAGTTTGGCAGTTCCTCCAAATGTTGAACAGAGTTACCATATGACTTAGCCATTTCATGCCCAGGTATAAACTAGTGAGAAATCAAACCATATATCCACACAAAAACTTGAACTTGAATTTTGAAAGCACCATTATTTGTAATAGCCAAAGAAGTGGAAACAACCCAAATGCCCGCCAATTGATAAATGGATAATCAGAATGTTTATATCTATACAATAGAATATTATTCAACCTACAAAAGGAATGAAATTCTGATACATGATATATTATCACGGATGAACCCTGAAGGCATCATGCTAAGTGAAAGAAACAGATAGAAAAGGAAACATACACAATATTTGTTGTATGATTCTACTTACATGCGGTACACTGGAATAGCCAAATACCTAGAGACAGAAAGCAGAGTAGTGGGCTGGGTGCAGTGGCTGCCGAGGCAGGTGGAAAGCCTGTAATCCAAGGACTTTGGGAGTTCGAGGCAGGTGGAGGGCTTGAGGTCAGGAATTCGAGACCCACCTGATCAACATGGTGAAACCCTGTCTCTACTAAAAACACAAAAATTAGCCGGCGTGGGGGCAGGTTCCTATAATTCCAGCTACTCAGGAGGCTGAGACAGGAGAATTGCTTGAACCTGGGAGGTGGAGGTTGTAGTGAGCTGAGATCACGCCACTGCACTCCAGCCTGGGCAACAAGGCAAGACTTTGTCTCAAAAAATAAATAAATAAAAGGAAAGAAGAAAAGAAAGTGGAATAGTGGTTACCAGGGGTTGAGGGAGGGAGGACTGGGGAATTATTGTTTAATGAGCATAGTGTTCCAGAATGGAATGATGAAAAAGTTCTGGAGATGGTGCTAACTGTCATTGAACTGGACACTTAAAAATGGCTAAAATAGTAACTTCTCACAATATCCCCCCATGCCAAAAAATAGTAATTCTTTTTTTTTTTTTTTTTTTTTTTGAGACAGAGTCTTGCTCAGGCTGGAGTGCAGTGGCACGATCTCGGCTCACTGCAACCTCTGCCTCCTCGGTTCAAGCAATCCTCCTGCCTCAGCCTTCTGAGTAGCTGGGATTACAGGCAAGTGCTGGCTAATTTTTGTACGTTTTAGTACAGATGGGGTTTCATCACGTTGGCCAGGCTGGTCTCAAACTCCTGACCTCAAGTGATCTACCCACCTCGGCCTCCCAAAGCGTTGGGATTACGGGCATGAGCCACTGCGCCTGGCCGTAATTCTTACCTTATGCATATATTATCAGAATAAAAAGTTAAAAATTACACACGCGCACACACACAGAATAAAATACTGATAAATGCTGCAACACAGATGAATCTTAAAAACAGTGTGCTAGTTGAAAGAAGCCAGTCACAAAAGATTACATATTGTATGATTCTATTTATCTGGGATGTCCAGAATAGGCAAATTTGTAGAGACAGAAAGCAGATTAGTGATGGTCAGGGGCTGAGGGAGAAGGAAATAGAGAATGACTGTTTCTGCTAATAAGCACTGGATTTCTTCTGGGAGTCATAAAAACGCTGTGGAGTTAGACAGTGGTGATGTTTGCACGGTTCTGTTACTATACTGAAAGCTGCAAAACTATACACTTTAAAAGGACAAATTTTATGGTATGTGAATTCTATCTCAATAAAGCTGTTAGAACAATGTATAGTTAGCTGGGTGCAGTGGCTCATGCCTGTAATCCCAGCACTTTGAGAGGCTGAGGGCTGATCACCTGAGGTCAGGAGTTCAAGACCAGCCTGGCCAACATGGTGAAACCCTCTCTCTGCAAAAAATACAAAAATTAGCTGGGCGTGGTGGTGCATGCCTGTAATCCCAGCTACTCAGGAGGCTGAGGCAGGCGAATCACTTGAACCTGGGAGGCAGAGGTTGCAGTGAGCCGAGATCACAGCACTTCACTCCAGCCTGGGTGAAAGAGCGAAACTCTGTCTCAAAAAAAAAAAAAAAAAAAAGGAAGTAAATTCTGGCTGGGCACAGTGGCTCAGGCCTGTAATCCCAGCATTTTGAAAGGCTGACGTGAGGCCGGGTGTGGTGGCTCATGCTTGTAATCCCAGCACTTTGGGAGGCCGAGGCGGGTGGATCACGAGGTCAGGAGATCGAGACCACGGTGAAACCCTGTCTCTACTAAAAATACAAAAAAATTAGCCGGGCGTGGTGGCGAGCGCCTGTAGTCTCAGCTACTTGGAGAGGCTGAGGCGGGAGAATGGCGTGAACCCAGGAGGCGGAGCTTGCAGTGAGCCGAGACTGCGCCACTAACTGCACTCCAGCCTGGGTGACAGAGCAAGACTCTGTCTCAAAAAAAAAAAAGAAAGAAAGGCTGACGTGGATGGATCGCTTGAGGTCACAAGTTGGAGACCAGCCTAGCCAACATAGTGCAACCCCCTCTCTACAAAAATTAGCTGGGCGAGGTGGCACATGCCTGTAGTCCTGGCTACTCTGGAGGCTGAGGTGGGAGGATGACTAGTCCCAGCTACTCAGGAGGCTGAGGTGGGAGGATGACTGGAGCCCAGGAGGTCCAGGCTGCAATGAGCAGAGATCGCACTGCCGCACTTCAGTCTGGGTGACAGACAGAGCAACACCCTGTCAAATAAAAAAAAAAAAAAAAAAAGTAAATTCTTACATATGCTACAATATGGACAAACGCTGAGGACCTTATGTGAAGTGAAATAAGCCAGTCAAAGAGACAAATATTGAAGGGTTCCACTTATATGAGATACTTGGAGTAGTCAAATTCATGGAGACAGAAAGTAGAATAGTGGCCACCAGGGACTGAGGAGAAGGGGGAATGGGGAGCTATTGTTTAATGGGTACAGAGTTTCTTTTTGGGATCATGATGAAGTTCTGGAAATGCATAGAAATTATGATTGTGCAACATTCTGAATATGCCCAGTGCCGCCACTGTGAATGTGTATGTACAATGGTGTACATTTTCATGGTACACTTTAAAATGGTTAAAACAATAAATTTTGTGCTATATATATTTGGCCACTATAAAAAAAAATTAATAGGCTGGTCGTGGTGGCTCACACCTGTAATCCCAGCACTTTGGGAGGCCGAAGCAGGCGATCGCCTGAGGTCAGGAGTTGGAGACCAGCCTGGCCAACATGGTGAAATCCCATCTCTACTAAAATTAGAAAAATTATCCCGGCGTTGTGGCGGGTGCCTGTAATCCCAGCTACTTGGGAGGCTAAGGCAGGAGAATCACTTGAACCCAGGAGGCAGAGGCTACAGTGAGCCAAGACCGTGCCATTGCACTCCAGCCTGGGCGACAAGAGCGAAACTCCATCTCAAAAAAAAGAAAAGAAAAGAAAAGAAAATTTTTAGGATGGGCATGGTGGCTCACACCTGTAATCCCAGCACTTTGGGAGGCCGATGTGGGCAGATCACCTGAGGTCAAGAGTTCGAGACCAGCCTGACCAACATGGCAAAACCCCATCTCTACTAAAAACACAAAAGTTAGCCAGGCGTGGTGGTAGGTGCCTGTAATCCCAGCTACTCGGGAGGCTGAGACAGGCAAATCGCTTGGACCTGGGAGGCAGATGTTGTTGTGAGCCAAGATCGCACCATTGCACTCCAGCCTGAGCAACAGACCAAGACTCTCTCTCTCTCAAAGAAAGAAAATTTTTATAGTAAGATACTGGAACAACTGATTAGCTGAGAGAAAGAGGATGAGAATGAAGCAAGTTCTGAGAAAGACTACAGAGACTGACCACAGACACGGGCATCTCACACACATTTAGAGTAGCTCAGTCACTTAGAAGTCACTTAGGCCATCCCTCTCACTTTTCAGATGAAGAAACCTACATTGGCTCAAGGTGGCTCAAGCAGGAGCAGTGGCAAGGAACACTCTCATCACAGCACCAAGCTGCCTCACGTTCTGGATACAAAACAACTGTGGATTTCTCCCAAGACTTCCTTCTCATGTACAAAGTTCTGACTCAGGCTGGGTGCAGTGGCTCACACCTGTAATCCCAGCACTTTGGGAGGCCGAGGTGGGCGGATCACTTGAGGTCAGGAGTTCAAGACCCGCCTGGCCAACATGGTGAAACCCCTTCTCAACTAAAAATACAAAAAATTATCTGGGCATGGTGGCACGTGCCTGTAATCCCAGCTATTTGGGAGGCTGAGGCAGGAGAATTGCTTGAACCCAGGAGATGGAGGTTGCAGTGAGCTGAGATGGTGCCACTGCATTCCAGCCTGGGTGACAGAGCAAGACTCCATCTCAAAAAAAAAAAAAAAAGAGTTCTGACTCACCCAGAGGCGAAGGAAAGGCCAGGGCTCGATGGGCTGGCCCCCAGGGACGGAGTGCTGAAGAGGCCTAAGAGGGGCCGCTGCCACAAAGGGACAGGCCAACCCTGCTCTTCATAGCCCAATGTGTGGAGCCCCATGACATGTTCCTCACAAAGGGATTTATGTGAAGTGCCTAAGTCAGTATTGCCATAGTTTACCTCATTGCTTTCTCAGAATCCTCCCCTACCAAGCAATGACTCAGGATGAAAACAAACCAGTGGGAAGGAACAGAAGTCCAGGCCCTAGAGCTGGTTGCATCTGGCTTTCACCCCAGCTCTGCTTCTGATGCACCAGTGACATTGAACACGACACTTGGCTCTTCTGTTTCCACGTGGTCTGTAAAATGGTAAATTACTTCACCAAGCTTCTGGGAAATGAATGGAGATAATACATACAACAGGCTTAACACAGGGTCTTATTTATGCGGCCAAGAAACATGAAAAAAAGTGGGGCCAGGCACGGTGGCTCATGCCTGTAATCCCAGCAGTTTGGGAGGCTGAGGCGGGTGGATCACCTGAGGTCAGGAGTTTGAGACCAGCCTGGTCAACATGGTGAAACACTGTCTCTACTAAAACTACAAAAAATTAGCTTGGGCATGGTGGCAGGCACCCGTAATCCCAACTATTCGGGAGACTGAGGCAGGAGAATCACTTGAACCCAGGAGGCAGAGGTTGCAGTGAGCCGAAATCTCCCCATTGCACTCCAGCCTGGGTAACAAGAGCAAGACTCCATTTAAAAAAAAAGAAAAACAGAAAGAAAGAAAAGAAGAAAAGCTGAACATCACTGATCATTAGAGAAATGCAAATCAAAACCACCATGAGACACCATCTCACACCAGTGAGAATGGTGATTATTAAAAAGTCAAGAAACAACAGATGCTGGCAAGGCTGTGGAGAAATAGAAATGCTTTTACACTGTTGGTGGGAATGTACATTATTTCTCAACTATTGTGGAAGACAGTGTGGCGATTCCTCAAGGATCTAGAACCAGAAATTCCACCTGACCCAGCAATCTCATTACTGGGTATACACCTAAAGGGATATAAATCATTCTGTTATAAAGATATATGCACACATATGTTTATTGCAGCACTATTCACAATAGCAAAGACATGAAATCAACCTAAATGCCCATCAGTGGTAGACTGGGTAAAGAAAATGTGGTACGTATACAACATGCAATACTATGAAGCCATAAAAAGGAATGAGATCATGTCCTTTGCAGGGACATGGATGAAGCTGGAAGCCATCATCCTCAGCAAACTAACACAGGAACAGAAAACCAAACACTGCATGTTCTCACTCATAAGTGGGAGCAGAACAATAAAAACACATGGACACAGGGCAGGGAACAATACACACCAGGGCCTGTCGGTGGGGCGAGGGGAGGGAGAGCATCAGGAAAAGTAGCTAATGTGTGTGGGGCTTAATGCCTAGGTGATGGGTTGATAGGTGCAGCAAACCACCATGACACATGTGTTTACCTCTGTAACAAACCTGCACGTTCTGCACATGTATCCCGGAACTTAAAGTAAAATAATTTTTTTTAAAAAAGGCTGGGCGCGGTGGCTCATGACTGTAATCCCAGCACTTTGGGAGGCCGAGGCGGGCGGATCACGAGGTCAAGAGATCGAGACTATCCTAGCTAACATGGTGAAACCCCATCTCTACTAAAACTACAAAAATTAGTTGGGCATGGTGGCACACGCCTGTAGTCCCAGCTACTCGGGAGGCTGAGGCAGGAGAATCCCTTGAATCTGGGAAGCAGTGAGCCAAGATCGCGCCACTGCACTCCAGCCTGGCGACAGAGTGAGACTCCATCTCAAAAAAAAACAAAACAACAAAAAAATAGTGTCTTGCATGTAGAAAGCCCTCAGTAAATTGTAGCAATATTGCTGCTTTTGTGGCGGTGATATGTTGCTTATTTATTTATTTTTAAATTAAAGACTTGTCCACCTAGTACCTTTTACAAGGGGCAAGTAACATCCTCTTTAAACCTCAGTTTCCTCCTCCAGAAAATAAGAAAAGAAACTCCCACCTCAGAGGTTATTGTGAGAACTTGGGGTTAATGGTGTAAAGTGCCTGGCTCATAGCCAGAGAAGATGGAGAGCTGGCAACCATCCTGCCAGGCCCCCTCCTGCACCCAGGGCAGACATTACCAGGTGAGCTTGGATGCTGTCCTGCACCAAGGGCAGACATTACCAGTTGAACATGGATGCTGACTGTGTGCTTATCAGTGCATGACGCAGAGAAACTCTATTTGCCATCGTTGTCATATGTTCAATGAATATTAATTCCCCTGGTCCTTCTCTACCACCTTTCCTTCCAAATAACTAACCCGCAGTTCCTAACCTGGTTTGGTGAGAGGTTCAGCTTGGAAGAGGCTGTGCTAAAATTGTGGGATCCTGTGAGTCAGATAGAGTTCCAAAGGTATGTTCATACTGCATCCTCTACTATTTAGACGTTCTTGGATTTCCTCAAAAAAAGTTTCTAGACAAGGGAAGCCTTCCCGAGAGGGTGATGGTTTCCCATAAGGTACTGGGGTTGAGATCCCAGGAACTCCAAGTTCCTCATGTCCACAGCCAGTGGATGAAATTTCTCCTTCAAAGCTTCATGCCTTGGTCTTTCCACATTTTGAAAATTAAAACACCCACAGGAGAATAATAAGCTAGCTGTTTCAGGTATTCACTATTATCGGGAGCTGGGAACTGGCTTGAAAGGCCTTGGAGGACCAAAGAATTAGGGAAAATTATGAGGAGAAAAATTACCTCTGAAAATAAGAATTGACTATAGAATTTTAGGACGAGTGCTAAATTTGAAGGTAGGCAGAACTGTGTTCAAATTCAAGCCAGACCACAGCTAGCTGTATGCCCTTGGGCTAGTCAATTAATCTCTCTTAGCTCAAATTATTATCTGTAAGGATAATAATGCTCATTTTTGTTTTGTTTTGTTTTGTTTTTTGAGACAGAGTCTTGCTCTGTCGCCCAGGCTGAAGTGCATTGGCTGGATCTTGGCTTACTGCAACCTCCACCTCCTGGCAGTGATTCTCGTGCCTCAGCCTCCCAAGTAGCTGGAATTACAGGAACGCACCACCACACCCGGATAATTTTTGTATTTTTAGTAGAGACGAGGTTTCACCATGTTGGCCAGGCTGGTCTCAAACTCCTGACCTCAAGTGATCCACCCACCTTGGCCTCCCAAAGTGCTGGGATTACAGGCATGAGCCACTGTGTCCAGTCATAGTTCTTTTGTTGTTAATGCTCCCTCCTAACTTCTTTTTTTTTTTTTTTTTTTTTTTTTCTGAGACGGAGTCTCACTCCTATCGCCCAAGCTGGAGTGCAATGGTGCGATCTCAGCTCACTGCAACCTCCACATCCTGGGTTCAAGCAATTTTCCTGCCTCAGCCTCCTGAGTAGCTGGGATTACAGGTGCCCGCCACCACGCCCAGCTAATTTTTTGTACTTTTAGTAGAGACAGGATTTCACTATGTTGGCCAGGCTGGTCTCTAACTCCTGACCTCATGATCTGCCTGCCTCAGCCTCCCAAAGTGCTGGGATTACAGGCATGAGCCACCGCGCCTAGCCTCTCCCTCCTAACTTTCAAATCTACTGTCAAATGAGACAATGGATAGAAAAGTGCCTCATAGTAAATTTCCCATTAGGGAGAGGGTGGTTGATCACGAATACTCGGTTGTGAGAGAAATCCAACTCCAACTCACTGAAGCTTTCGAAAGGAACTTATTGGCTCGTGTAATTAAAAACGAGAGATGTAATGACTTCAGGCTTAGCTAGATCCAAAAGATGAAACCATATTTTCCTGGCTTTCTCACCATCTCTCATCTCTGCTTCGCTCTAGGCTGACCTAATTTTCTCCCACTGCAAATAGTTTCTTCCTCCCAGTTTAATAACCCCAGGGCAAAAGAGAGTTGCTCTTTCCCCCAAGTCATTATATCAATGCCAGGGAACATTCTGACTGGCGCTGTTTTTGTCATAGGCTTCCCTCTGAATCAATCACTGTGGTCAGGGAAATGGAATACAGTGGCGTTTCAGTCTCAGTTACTTAACTACCCAGTAAATACGAGAGGGTGGGCTTTATTACTGACAGATGTATGAGGCCTCTCTGTTTTGGGGAGGGGCAGATATAAAGGTTCTGGACAGTGAAAAACCAGGGCTGTCTCTATATGCAAAAGGCCCAAGGTATATAATGAGAGGGACATTGTCAAATGAGCTAGGGTTGCGTAGGGTCCTTCCAACAAGTGAGGAATAATAAATGCTGTCTCTCTATCATGTATTTTCTGTACACCCACTGTATTAGTCTGTTTTCACACTGCTGATAAAGACATACCCAATTGGGAGGCTGAGGTGGGTGGATCACTTGGGATCAGGAGTTCAAGACCAGCCTGGCCAACATGGTGAAACCCCGGTCTCTACTGAAAATGCAAAAATTAGCCAGCTGTGGTGGCACGTGCCTGTAATCCCAGCTACTCGGGAGGTTGAGGCAGGAGAATTGCTTGAACCTGGGAGGTAGAGGTTGAAGTGAGCCAAGATCATGCCACTGCACTCCAGCCTGGCGACAGAGTGAGACTGTGTCTCAAAAATAAACAAACAAACAAAGAAACAAATAAATAAATAAGACACACCCGAGACTGGGCAATTTACCAAAAAAAACAAAGAGGTTTGATGGACTTACAGTTCCACAGGGCTGGGGAGGCCTCACAATCATGGCAGAAGGCAAGGAGGAGCAAGTCACATTTTACGTGGACAGCAGCAGGCAAAGAGAGAGAGAGCTTGTGCAGGGGAACTCCTGTTTATAAAACTGTCAGATCTCATGAGACTTATTCACGATCAGATCATGAGAACAGCACGGGAAAGACTTGACCCCATGATCCAATTACCTCCCACCAGGTCCCTCTCATAATACGTGAGAATTCAAGACGAGATTTGGATGGGGACAGAGCCAAACCGTGTCACCACCCACATTTTCAACCCCTTCCTATATTTGAGAAATGTCCGGCCCTGTGGGCCCCATCTCCCCATGGTGAAATCCAGAAATGTTGGCTTCCCAGGCTTCCTTGCAGCTCGGGCACTGGCGTGTGATCCGGTCCCACCAAGCAAGCAAGTCCCACCGAAACGAGGTAAAGGAAGTGTGAACTCAAGAAGGAGGCTCTGTGTGGTGAGAGTGGCGGCAGGATGCTCAGCTTTAGGGTGAAATCCTGGGTGCAGAAATGTCTCACAGGAGCAGCGGCAGTGGTAGCATTTTGCTTATCCCACAGCAGTGGTAGGATCTTGCTTAACAGCTGTTTCTGTGGCTATCTGGGGGGAATTGATCCCGGAAGCTTTGCCTACAACCAGGTCCTCCAGCCCCTCAAAAATTCTGAGCTGGGCACAATGGCTCACCCTTGTAATCTCAGCACGTTAGGAGGCCAAGGCAGGAGGATCACTTGAGCCCGGGAGGTTGAGACCAGCCCGGGCAACACAGCAAGATCCCATCTCTACTGAAAATTAAAAAAAACTAGCCAGGTATGATGGTGCACGCCTCTAGTCCCAGCTTCTCGGGAGGCTGAGGTGGGAGAATTGCTTGGCCCTGCTCGCACATTTGCACTCCAGCCTAGAAGACAGAGTGAGACCCTGTTTCAAAAAAAAACAAAATTCTGTGAGCTAACATCCTTTTCTGCTTAATCAGCCAGTAGGTACTTCTGTTCCTTGCCACAAAGAGCCCTGATTAATGAATGCTGTAATTCTCCTCGGCAGGTACCAGGTGGAAGAGCTCTCCTGGAGGGGCAGTTTTCCTCACTTGCTGGGGGATGGGAGGGGCGGGGGGAACTGGAGGCAGCCCTGGATGATGCTGTCAAATCGCCTTCTACCCTAGCCCCAGGCCCAGGATCTTGTACCAAGTTCCTAGGGAGATGGTGACTGACATGAAGACAACACTAAATCAGATAAAAAAAAAAGCAATATGACTGGATGTACATGAATGACCTCTCATTATGTATGCTTCTATTTTTATTGAGACAAATTTCACAAACATAAAATTAGCCATTTCAAAATGTACTGTTCAGACGGGGCACAGTGGCTCATGTCTGTAATCCCAGCACTTTGGGAGGCCAAGGTGGGTGGATCGTTTGAGGCCAGGAGTTCGAAACCAGCCTGGCCAACATGGTGAGACCCCATCTCTACTAAAAATACAAAACTTAGCCAGGCGTGGTGGCACACACCTGTAGTCCCAGCTACTGTGGAGGCTGAAGCAGGAGGATCACTTGAACCGGGGGAGTGGAGGTTGCAGTGAGCTGAGATTGCGCCACTGCACTCCCAGCTGGATGGCAGAGTGCAATTTGTGCTCTAACATAAAATGATATCAAAAAAATTGTAGCATTCTCCACCTCATGCCAGAGACCTTGTCTCAAAATTTAAAAAAAAATGCGCTATTCAGTGGCATTTTGTTCATTCACAATGTTATGCAAGCGTAATATCTATCCGGTTTCAAAACGTTTTCATCACCCCCAAAATAGACCCCATATCCATTGAGCAGTCACTCCCCCCTTCCCCCCTCTCCTTAGTCCCTAACAACCACTAATCTGCATTCTCTCTATATAGATTTACCTATTCTGGATATTACATATAAAGGGAATCATTTAATAAGTGACATTTTGTGTCTGAGTTCTTTCACTGAACATGTTTTCAGAATTCATCTACATTGTAGCCTGTATCAGTACATCATTCCTTTTTTTTTTTTTGAGACGAGGTTTCACTCTTGTTGCCCAGGCTAGAGTGCAATGGCACGATTTCAGCTCACTGCAACCTCCACCTCCTGGGTTCAAGTGATTCTCCTGCCTCAGCCTCCCAGGTAGCTGGGATTACAAGCGCCTGCCACAACGCCTGGCTAATGTGTTGTATTTTTAGTAGAGACGGGTTTTCACCATGTTGGCCAGGCTGGTCTTGAACGCCTGACCTCAGGTGATCCACCCGCGTCCGCCTCCCAAAGTGCTGGGATTGCAGGTGTGAGCCACCATGCCCGGCCCATTCCTTTATTGTTTAATTTAATTAATTTATTTTTTGAGACAGGATCTCTCTCTGTTGCCCAGGCTAGAATGCAGTGACATGATCATGGCTCACTGCAGACTCAACCTCCTGGGCTCAAGTAATTCTCCCACCTCAGCCTCCTGAGTAGCTGGGACTAAAGGCACATGCCACTACACCCAGCTAATATATATATACACACATACATATATATACACTTTTATATATATACACTTTTATATATACATACTTTTATATATATACACTTTTATATATATACTTTTATATATATACTTATATATATATATACTTTTATATATATATACTTATATATATATACTTTTATATATATATACTTTTATATATTATATACTTTTATATATATATATACACACACTTTTTTTTTTGTAGAGGTAGGGTTTCATCATGTTGCCCAGGCTGGCCTCAAGTGATCCTTCTACCTCGGCCTCCCAAAGTGCTAGGATTACTGACATGAGCCATTGCACCAGGCCCAAAGCAGTTACTGTTTTCCATAGTAACTCCCATTTATCATTCCATTCAGTAATATGCAAGGGTTTCAACTTCTCCACATCTCACCAGTACTGGTTATTTTCTGGTTTTTGGATTATAGCCATCCTAGTGGATGGGAAGTGATATCTCATTGTGGTTTTGATTTGCATTTCCTTAATGACTAAGTATATTGAGCATCTTTTCATACGCTTATTGGCCATTTATTTGTCTTCTTTGTTTTTGTTTTTCTGTTGTTTTTTGTTCCTTTGTTTGTTTCTTTGTTTTCTGAGACAGAGTCTTGCTCTGTCGCTCAGGCTGGAGTGCAATGGCGTGATCTTGGCTCACTGCAACCTCCACCTCCTGGGTTTCAAATGATTCTCCTGCCTCAGCCTCCCAAGTAGCTGGGACTACAGGTGCATGTCACCACACCCAGCTAGTTTTCGTATTTTTAGTAGAGATGGGGTCTCACCATGTTGGCCAGGCTGGTCTTGAACACCTGACCTCAAGTGATCCACCTGCCTCGGACTCCCAAAGTACTAGAATTACAGGCAAGAGCCATTGTGCCTGGCCTGTTTATCTTCTTTGGATATTCAACTCCTCTGCCCTTTTTTATTTATCTATTTATTATTGTATACTGTCCAGTTTGTTATTATTATTGTTTTTAGATGGCTACAAAGACAGTGTGAGATCTCACACCTAGACGAGCTTTCTTGGTGGAAGGGCTTGGGTACAGACAGACAGCAGGCCTTCTGATTTTCTTAATTTTTTTTTTTTTTTTTTTGAGATGGTGTCTCGCTCTGTCACCCAGGCTGGAGTGCGGTGGCACGATCTGGGCTCACTACAACCTCTGCCTCCCAGGTTCAAGCGATTCTCCTGCCTCAGCATGCCAAGTAGCTGGGACTACAGGCGCCTGCCACCATGCCTGGCTCTTTTTTTGTATTTTTAGTAGAGACAGGGTTTCACCATGTTGGCCAGGATGGTCTCAATCTCCTGACCTCGTGATCTGCCCACCTCGGCCTTCCAAAATGCTGGGATTACAGGCATGGGCCACCATGCCTGGCCTCCTGTTTTCTTTATTTTTCTTCCCCACCCCCCAACTTTTTTTTTTTTTTTTCTTAAACAGAATCTCACTCTGTCATCCAGGCTGGAGCGCGGTGACGCGATCACAGATCACTGGAGCCTTGACCTCCCCAGGCTCAGGTGATCCACCCACCTCAGCCTCCCTAGTAGCTGGGACCACAGGTGTGCACCACCACACCTGGCTAATTTTTGTATTTTTGTTGTAGAGACAGGGTTTCACCATGTTTCCCAGGCTGGTCTCAAACTCCGGGGGTCAAGTGATCTGTCCACTTCAGCCTCCCAAAATGCTGGGATTACAGGTGTGAGCCACTGCACCTGGCCTCCTTTTTTTTTTTTTTTTTTTTTAAAAAAAAGCACAGAGATTGATTGGGATGGTGTAGGAGGCTTGCTAGAAGCTTTTATTTTAAAAAATTTCCCCCAAACCCTCCTTCTAAAAACAAATTTATAGGCCAGATGTGGTGGCTCATGCCTGTAATCCCAGCACTTTGGGATGACGAGGCGGGTGGATCCCCTGAGGTCAGCAGTTCGAGACCAGCCTGGCTAACATGGTGAAACCCTGTCTCTACTAAAAATACAAAAATCAAACAAGCATGGTGGAACATGCCTGTAATCCCAGCTACTTGGGAGGCTGAGACGAGAGAATTGCTTGAACCCAGGAGTCAGAGGTTGCAGTGAGCCGAGATCATGCTTCTGCACTCCAGCCTGGGCAACAGAACAAGACTTTTTCTCAAAAAAAAAAAAAAAAAAATTATTATCCCTATTATACATGTAGGCCAATGTGCCAGGCAGTGGTCAGATGAGTAAACGGAGGCTCAGAAAAGTTAAGCTCTTGTTCAAAGGCGGGTGGCTATTAAGTTGTGGAGGGTAAGACTGGAACACAAACTCATACTTTTCCACTCTTCTATAGGGCCTCAGCTCTTTTCATGGCCAATAAAGTTTTAAACTTCTTTGGGAGGAGGTGTTTTTTCCAACTCCAGTGTGGCAGGGTATCAGTCAAAAATGCTTTCATGACTGGGCATGGTGGCTCCACGCCTGTAATCCCAACACTTTGGGAGGTAAAGGCAGGATTGCTTCAGGCCAAGAGTTTCAGACCAGCCTGAGCAACAGAGCAAGACCCCCATCTGTACAAAAATAAAAAAATAAAAATTAGTCAGCTGGGTGGTGTGCATAGGTAGTCCTAGCTACTTGGGAGACTGAGGCAGGAGGATCACTTGAGCCCAGGAGTTTGAGACTGAAGTGAGCTATGTTCATGCCTGGGCCACAGAGCAAGACCCTGTCTCTAAAAAGAAAAAAACCTTAAAAGGCTGGCACAGTGACTCACATCTGTAATTCCAGCACTTTGGGAGGCCAAGGCAGATGAATCACTTGAGGCCAGGAGTTTGAGACCAGCCTGGCCAGCATGGCAAAACCCCATCTCTACTAAAATTACAAAAATTAGCCGGGTGTGGTGGCGCATGCCTGTAATTCCAGCTACGCTGGAGGCTGAGGCACCAGAATTGTTTGAAACCCAGGAGATGGAGCTTGTAGTGAGCCATCATGCCACTGCACTCCAACCTGGGTGACAGAGTGAGACTCTGTCTCAAAAAATAATGATAATAAAACAAAGATGCTTTCAGCTACAAATAACAGACTGTCAACTTGCTAAGCTGTCTAAACAATAAAAATAGTTACCTCATTTAACAAGAAAGCTGGAAGTAGGCAGTTCCATTGCTAAGCCTTAGCTGCTTTACTAATCATCAAGAACCCATGTTCTTCCGTCCTTTCATTCTGCCATCCAGAGTATGATACCTTTCATCTTCAGACTTGTCACCTCATAGTTGCAGTATGGCTGCCACAGTTCTAGCCATCACATTCTTTTTTTTATTTTTTTGAGACAGAGTCTAACTCTGTCATCCAGGCTGGAGTACAGTGGCGTCACCTCGGCTCACTGCAACCTCTGCCTCCCAGGCTCAAGCAATTCTCCTGCCTCAGCCTCCTGAGTAGCTAGGACTACAAGTGCCCGCCACCACACCCAGCTAATTTTTGTATTTTTAGTAGGAACAGGGTTTTGTCATGTTGATTAGGCTGGTTGTGAACTCATGACCTCAAGTGATCCACCTGCCTTGGCCTCCCAAAATTCTGGAAATACAGGCGTGAGCCACCATGCCCAGGCAAGCCATTACATTCTTTTTTTTTTTTTTTTTCTGAGACAGAGTCTCGCTCTGTCGCCCAGGCTGAAGTGCAGTGGCACGATGTCGGCTCACTGCAACCTCCACCTCACGGGTTCACTCCATTCTCCCACCTCAGCCTCCCGAGTAACTGGGACTACAGGCGCCCGCCACCACACCCGGCTAAATTTTTTTGTATTTTTAGTAGAGACGGGGTTTCACCATGTTAGCCAGTATGGTCTCAATCTCCTGACCTAGTGATCCACCCACCTCGGCCTCCGAAAGTGCTGGGATTACAGGTGTGAGTCACCACGCTCAGCCGCCATTACATTCTTATACAATTGTCTCCAAAGCCAGGAAGAAAAGGAGTAGTCAGAACAACAAGAAAAGTTAACTTTCCTCACTCTAGCTTTCTTGCTCCCTCCCTCACTCTTACTCTCTCTCCCACTGTTTTGTGTGTGTGTGTGTGTGTGTGTGTGTGTGTGTGTGTGTGTTTTGAAGCGGAGTCTCACTCTCTTGCCCAGGCTGGAGTGAAGTGGCATGATCAGCACACTGCAATCTCTGCCTCCTGGGTTCAAGTGATTCACGTGCCTCAGCCTCCCGAATAGCTGGGATTATAGGCCCACACCACCACACCCAGCTAATTTTTGTATTTTTAGTAGAGAAAAGGTTTCATCATGTGGCCAGGCTGGTCTTGAACTCCTGACCTCAGGTGATCCACCTGCCTTGGCCTCCCAAAGTGTTGGGATTACAGGTGTGAACCACTGCGCCCAGCTTCCCGCTCTTTCCATCTACCTCACCCTCTCTCTCTATTCTGGCCAGGAGAGAAAATCTTTCTCAGAAGACTCTCCTTATATGTCATTGACCAGAACACGGTCACATGGCCACCTGTAACTGTAAAGGGAACCTGGGAAACCGAGCGTCTGGCATTTTCCGCCTCTATGGTAGTCAGTAAACCTTGCTAGCCAGGAAGAAGGAGGGGAGTGGCTGGTGGCTAGGACCGTGGGAGTCCAGTGGGGCAGCAGCAGTGACGTGGCCCTGAGGCAGTGACACAGGCAGCATCGTCGGTCTGGAGGAGAAACACGGACACAGCGTCTGGGAGCCTCCTAGTGAGTTCTGGACTGACCAAAGGACATGGGACAAATGCCAGGAGAAAGAAGAAGTCTGTTTTTGGTAGCTAAGGAGCACATGTGAGGGTGTCTGGGAGCAATAAAGGTAAACGGTGGGTCTGAGAGGGAAATTTTCAATAATTTTGCTAGAGACCAGTATAGCACAGTCATTAAAGCTGGATAGCACAGCTTTGGAAGCAGACAGCCCAGGTCTTAAATTCTGACACCCACTGACCAGCCATGGAACACTGGGGCAATCATTTCACCTTTCCAGGCCTCAGTTCCTCTTTTGTAAATGAGCTAATAGCCATCCCTCCTTCACGAGGCTACTGTGAGGATTAAGTTACTTAATACAAGTAAAGCACAATACCTGCCATCTGATATTCTCTTACTGTAAGGACTATAGCCATCCTGGTGGATGTGAAGTGAGTCCCGTGTGGTTCTGATTTGCCTTTTCCTTGATGACTAATTGTGCTGAGCATCTTTTGTGCTTGAAGGTACTGTTTGCTTATTGGCCGTTTGTTTATCTTCTTTGGACATTCAAGTCCTTTGCCATTTTATTTTATTTTATTTTATTTTATTTTATTATTTTATTTTATTTTATTATTTTATTTTATTTTATTTTATTTTATTTTATTTTATTTTATTTTATTTTATTTTATTTTATTCTATTCTATTTTGAGACAGAGTCTCACTCTTGTCGCCCAGGCTGGAGTGCAATGCCGAGATCTCAGCTCACTGCAACCTCCATCTCCTGGGTTCAAGCGATTCTCCTGCCTCAGCCTCCCAAGTAGCTGGGATTACAGACTCTCACCACCACGCCCGGCTCAATTTTGTACTTTTAGTAGAGACGGAGTTTCGCCATGTTGGCCAGGCTGGTCTCAAACTCCTGACCTCAGGTGATCCACCCGCCTTGGCCTCCCTAAGTGCTGGGATTACAGGTGTGAGCCACTGTGCCTGGCCTGCCTTTGCCCATTTTTAAATTGATCTGTTTTCTACTTGTTGTTGCAATAAGAGCTCTTTGTATATTCTGGATACAAGGCCCTAATCAGATATATTATCTGATTATTTGCAAATGTTTTGTAGCAACGATTGTGCTATTACTATGGTTTGGTCAGTGTTATTGTGGCTCTGTCCTTCTGGTCCACGCAGAAGTAGATGTAGGCTGTTAAAATGAGGTATGAATCTTAGCACATAAACTTGATAGTGCAAAAACTGTGACTTTCTTCTTTTTTTTTTCTTTTCCTTGAGACGGAGTCTTGTTCTGTCACCCAGGCTGAAGTGCAATGGGGTGATCTCGGCTCACTGCCACCTCTGCCTAATGGGTTCAAACGATTCTCCTGCCTCAGCCTCCCGAGTAGCTGGGATTACAGGCACCCACCATGACTAATTTTTGTATTTTTAGTAGAGATGAGTTTTCACCATGTTGGCCAGGCCGGTCTTGAACTCCCGACCTCAGGTGATCCACCCCCCTCGGCCTCCCAAAGTGCTGGGATTACAGGCGTGAGCCACTGCGCCCAGCCCTCTTCATTTTTCAATATCTGAACTAAATTTCTTTATTGATTCTCCATTGCTGTTGATGATGGAAATGTAATCTCAGTCAATTTGGGATTTTCCTACCCTCCTCAGGGTTGCAGATGGCCGTTGAGGGACTCACAAGGGACTCAGATTGAGCCACATCCTAGGAGAGGTGTCATAAACGCCCCCTGGGCATCTGCCTGCTCTTGGGTCATTGCATCAGTCAGGGGTCAACTAGAGAAATTAAAGACACAGAACCAATAGGAGATATATGATATATGTATGATTTTATATTCTCTCTCCCTCTCTCTCCATATATACATATATTTCGGGAGGGGGGTGGGGTGTGGGTGTAGGTGTGATTATTGCAAGGAATTGGTTTATACGCACAGGGCTAGCTAGGCAAGTCCGAAATTTGTAGGGCTGGTTGTTAGGAAGGCTGGAACTCTTCAGCACAAGCTGAAATTGCTATTGGCTGGCAGAATTTCTTCCTCTTCAAGGGCACCTCAGTTCTACCCATAAAGTCTTTCAGACTCACCCAGATTATCTGGGATAATCTCCCTTACTTGAAGTAAACTAATTATAGACAAATCACATCTACAAAATGCCTTCAAGCAACATCTAGATTAGTGTTTGAGGCTAGGCATGGTGGCAGATCACTTGAGCACAAGGGTCGGAGGCCAGCCTGGGCAACATGGCGAAACCCTGTCTCTACAAAAAAATACATTAGCCAGGATTTGTTCATTTAATTATTATTTTTTAAACTAAAAGAAAAAATAGATTAGTGTTTGATCAAATAACAGGAGACCATAGTTTAGCCAAGCTGACACATAAAACTGACAAACTGACACAAAACAGACCTTGGTCAATTTGAAATCTCTGATGTGCCCCACTCCACACCCCCACCTCTTGGGCCAGCCGCCTCCTCACCGCCCAGCACAGTGTGGGGGGTGGGGAGGAGCACAGGGACCACCACCGGGTGGCCTGCCTTTCTTTTTTTCTTTTTTTTTTGAGACAGAGTCTTGTTCTGCCACCCAGGATGAAGTGCAGTGGAGTGATCTCGGCTCACTGCCACCTCTGCCTCCTGGGTTCAAGCGATTCTTCTGCCTCAGCCTCCTGAGTAGCTGGGATTACAGGTGCCCACCACGACTAATTTTTGTATTTTTAGTAGAGATAGGGTTTCGCCATGTTGGCCAGGCTGGTCTCGAACTCCTGACCCCAGGTAACCCGCCCGCCTCGGCCTCCCTAAGTGCTGGGATTAAAGGCGTGAGCCACCGCACCAGGCCGGGTGGCCTGCGTTTCTATCCCATTCTGCTATCCCTAGCCGGGAGACATCGCCAAGTTACCTAACCTCCCTTTGCCTCAGTTTCCTTACTGTGCAACGGGGATAATCATAGTCTCCACTTCCTATGGTGTGAGGAGCAAATCGGCAGGAACAGGGAAAAAGTGCTTAGAACAGTGGCTGGCAGGGCTCAGTCAATATTCTCTCATCCTGCTCCCGCTCCACTCCGGGTGTAGGGGTCTTCCGGGGTCATCGAGATCTCTGCTCTCAGATATCCACATGTAAGGGAGATCTTACAGGGAGATCTTTCCCTGCCCCCAGCGCATAGCTAGACAAGCGGGGTGGCCTGGAGAAGAGACCGCGCAGCACGTGGGCGGCGAACCCCGAAATCGCCCTGGCCGTGCGCGCGCGCCCTGTAGAGGACGTCAGGGGAACCTCCTGTGAAGGAGAAACTACGATTGTTGGGGACCCTGGCAACTTTGCTGGGGAACAGAGAGTCACATAAAGGGAAGGCCTTTTCTTGTCCCTCTCACTTCAAAAGATACCTTTAATAGGCACGTCCTGGGCTCCCACAGCTCTCAACCGAGAGGGAGGCGCGCCACGGCCTATTGACACCCGGGGGACGGCGCCAGCAGGGGCGGCCGCCAGGGGGCGCCACGGAGCTGCTGCTCCGGCCGCTCGAGAGCAGTGGGCGGCGGGACTCAGGCCCGTGCCCGCGCCACTGGGCGTTCTTGGAAAACACTGATTTCCTGCCATGAAATGGGCGGAGACCTCGAGAGTTTGCAATCCGGGGTATTGCTAGGGCTGTGACTCCATTTGCGCTGCCAGCCGGAGGGACATCAGTCACGTGACCGCGTTCTGCCTGCAGGACCCGCTGTGAGCTCCTCCGAGCCAGGCTTCTACCTCCGCCTCCCTCGCTTTATTCCCGGATGAGTATGTCTTTAGATTTGGTCGTGCCTGTCTCCTCCCTTCTCCCTGATGCCCCAGAGGGAGCTTTAATTAGCCTCAGTGCTGCCTGACTGGAAAGCAGTCCGATGGTGAAAGGTCCCTGCTGTCAAATTATCTGGGATCCCAGCCTGGCCTGTCTGCTGATGTGGCATGTTATATGTCGCAGTGGTTGACGCTGCCCACAGCAGGCTGGAGGGAAAGGAGAGGATCAGGACAAAAAGTGACACCTCGTGAGGGTTTGTGAATTCTTGCCCCTTTACTAACGTCCCAGCCAGGGTTTCTGGACCAAACTGGTGCTCTCAGACTCTGAAATCCTGCCTCAGAGGTGAAGAGGCACCCCATGTCCCCTGCCCCTACAGGCCTCTCCGTGGGTTCACTGGAACTTCACGCACGTAGGGCCCCAAAGGCTCCCTGCAAGCTGGAAGAGAAGCAGGCGAGGGTCAGGGAAGGAGCTTGAGTTTTGGAAAAAAGCAGACCTGAGACCGGGACTCGAATCTTGTTCCTGCTAATAACTGGACCCTGGATAAATTCTTAAGTTCTATAAGCCTCAGATTCCTCATCTATAAGATAAGCATCATAATTCCTACTTCTCAGGATTAAAGAAAATATATGGGAAGTGCCTAGCACAGAACCTAGCATGTAGTGAATAGCTAATAAATATGTGTTGAAGAAATGAATTAGCTAACTAATTAAGTCAATAATCAATGAATATTCTAAGTAGTAGAATCTCAAGCTCACAGACCCATAGAACTGGAAGCATCTTAGAGATCATGGTCCAACCCCTTTATACTAGATGTTTAGAGTACTTCCAGATCCAAGTATCATGGCAGAGTGGTTAAGAATGTGGACTAGGCCAGGTGTGGTGGCTCACACCTGTAATCCCAGCACTTTGGGAGGCCAGGGTGGGTGGATCACCTGAGGTGTTCGAGACCAGCCTGGCTAACATGGCAAAACCCCGTCTCTACTAATAATACAAAAATCAGCCAGATGTGGTGGCACACGCCTGTAATCCCAGCTACTTGGGAGGCTGAGGCAGGAGAATCGCTTGAACCTGGGAGGCTGAGGTTGTAGTGAGCCGAGATCAAGCCACTGCACTCCAGCCTGGGCGACAAGAGCGAAACTCCATCTCCAAAAAAAAAAAAGAGAGAGAGAATGTGGACTATAGGGCCAAGCTGCTTTGGTGCAAACTCTTGCTCTGATGCTAACTAGTGTGTGATCTTGGGCAAGTTATGTAATCTCTCTTTGCCTCAATTTCCTCTTCTGTAAAATGGGGATAATGGCATCTGCATCCTAGGTTGCTGGAAAGAGAAAGAATAAGAGAATACCTTAAAAAACACCTAAGGCAGTACATGTTAACTATTGTATCAGGTGCCATCAGGGATTATGTCAGGCTCCCATCATCTTGTCCAAAGATTAGTGGTATTCAACTTTTTTCAAACAAAAACGTATGTAAATGTCAAATTATTCATCCATTGGTTCAAAATAAATGTTGAGTATCTGCTCTGGGCTAGGGCTCATTCTAGGTATTGAGGAATACAAACTAAGCGTCTCTATTCTTATAGAGCTTACATGCTACTGGAGGGGAACATAAAATATACAAACAAGTGAAAATAAATCCGTAACACATCAGGTTGTGATGAGGGCTAACCAGAAGAGTAAAGCAGGATAAAGAGAGATGCAAATAGGAAATGTGTACATGGGTTCAGGGAAGCCCTCTCTGATAAGGAGACAGTTGAGCAAAGATCTGAAGCAAGTAGGAGAGTAATCAGTGTTGATATCTGGAAGGAAGAGCAATCCAGGCAGGGGGAACAGCCAGTGCAATGGCCCTGAGGTAGGAGTGTGCTTAGCATAGTCAAGGACAGCATGACTGGAGGAGAGGGAGCAAGGGAGAGGGCGGTAGATGAGGTCAGAGAGGTAGTCAAGGATGGTGAGAAGTGGTTGGATTATGGGAACATTTTAAAGATGGAGGTGGCCAGGGATGGTGGCTCATGTCTTTAATCCCAGCACTTTGAAAGGCCGAGGTTGGTGGATCCCTTGAGTTCAGAAGTTCGAGAGCAGCCTTGCCAACATGGCAAAACCCCATCTCTAATAAAAACACAAAAATTAGCTGGGTGTGGTGGCACATGCCTGTAGTCCCAGCTACCCAGGAGGCTGACGCAGGAGAATTGCTTGAACCAGGGAGGCAGAGTTGCACTGAGCCGAGATCATGCCATTGCACTCCAGCCTGAGCAACAGAGCGAGACTCCGTCTCAAAAAAGAAAGAAAGAAAGAAAGAAAGAAAGAAAGAAAGAAAGAAAGAAAGAAAGAAAGAAAGAAAAAAGATGGGGCTAACAGGATTTGCTGCTGGATTTAATGCCTTCATTGTTTTTGGCCTAAGCAACTGGAAAAATGGAGTTGCTATATATGTATTTATTTGTTAGATGAGGAAGACTCTAGGAATAAGTTTAGATTGAGAGAAATCAAGAATCCATTTTGGGACACATTAAGCTTGAAGCCTATTAGAGAGGACAGCCAAGACTATAAGGAATTTAAATGAAAGTGATACTGCTATGGGGAGGAGCAATGGGTGGGTGAGTGTGGGCAGATAGCCAACATGTCCTGTCATTTCTACTTATAGAATGTTCCTTGCAAAAATACTCTCCTCTCCTATTCCCAATCCCATTGCCTTTTTTTTTTTTTTTTCTTCTGGAGACAGGATCTTGCTCTATCACCCAGGCTGGAGTACAGTGGCGTGATTTTGGCTCACTGCAGCCTTGACCTCCCGGGCTTAAGCGATCCTCCCAGCTCAGCCTCCCAACTAGCTTGGACTACAGGCATATGCCACCATGTCAGGCTAATTTTTGTAATTTTTGTAGAGATGGGATATTGCCATGATGCCCAGCCTGCTCTTGAACTTCTCTGAGCTCAAGCAATCCTCCTTCCTTGTCCTCCCGAAGTGTTGGGATTATAGGCATGAGCCACTGCATCCAGTCCCCTTCCATTCTTATGTCTTACTCCCTGACTGGGGCACCTGCGCGCAACCTGGTTCCACTCTGGCCTTGCTTCCACACTGCCTTTAGAAGGATCTTTCCAGTATAAAATCTCTCCTCTTGTTCAAATCTGACACTGACTTTTCTTTCATTGTAGCTCATTTTAGCAATGGTTTTCAAACTTTTTGGTCTCAGGACCCCTTTGCAGTTATAAAAGTTAATGAAGAGCCGGGTGCGGTGGCTCACGCCTGTAATCCCAGCACTTTGGGAGGCTGAGGCAGGTGGATCACTTGAGGTCAGGAGTTTGAGACCAGCCTGACCAACATGGTGAAACCCTGTCTCTACTAAAAAAATGCAAAATTAGCCAGGTGTGGTGGTGCATGCCTGTAATCCCAGCAACATGGGAGGCTGAGGCAGGAGAATCACTTGAACCTGGGAGATGGAGGTTGCAGTGAACCAAGATAATGCCATTGCATTCCAGCCTAGGCAATAAGAGTGAAACTCCATCTCAAAAAAAAAAAAAAAGAAAAAAGTTATTGACGACTCCAAAGAGCTTTTGTTCATGTAGGTTATATCAACATTTACCAGATTAGAAATTGAAAGTGAGAATATTTCAAAATATTTATTTATTTATTTAAAAATAGGCCAGGCATAGTGATTCGTGCCTGCAATCCCAGTACTTTGGGAGCCCAAGCCTGGCAGATCACTTGAGGTCAGGAGTTCAAGACCAGCCTGGCCAACAGGGTGAAACTTTGTCTCTACTAAAAATACAAAAATTAGCCAGGCATAGTGGCAGCCACCTGTATTTCCAGCTACTTGGGAGGCTGAAGCAGGAGAATTGTTTGAACCTGGGAGGCAAAGGTTGCAGTGAGCAGAGATTGTGCCACTGCATTCCAGCCTGGGCAACAGAGCAAGACTCCATCTCAAAATAAATAAATAAATTAAATTAAATAGTAAGCTCATTACATGTAAATATTTTTGCAAAAAATAGCTAAATCTTCCAAGACAAAAATAATTAGTGAGCAACATAGCATTGTTTTACAGCTTTGCAAGTCTTTTTGTTGTTTGGCTTAAATAGAAGACATCTCAATTCTCATCTTTGCTTCTGCAGTCAATCTGTTGCAATTTATTGTTTTGGTTGAAGTTTATGAGAAGATTGGCCCTCACGTAAATATGTACTTGGGGGAAAATGAGGGCTATTTTTATGGCCTTTCAGATAATTGTCTTCTTTAATACTACACCAAAACTCAACTTGTGATAGCTCAAGTGATAGTTTCTTAAAGGTTAGTTGCAATGTGGGATACAGCTTCAATATACATAGACTTTTCTTACTCTGTTACATTGAAATCCATTGATCTAGCTTGCTTTTTTTTTTTTTTTTTGAGATGGAGTCTTGCTCTGTCGCCCAGTCTGGAGTGCAGTGGTGCGATCTCGGCTCACTGCAAGCTCCGCCTCCCAGGTTCACGCCATTCTCCTGCCTCAGCCTCCCGATTAGCTGACACTACAGGCACCTGCCACCTAGCCAAGCTAATTTTTTTGTATTTTTAGTAGAGACGGGGTTTCACCGTGTTAGCCAGGATGGTCTCGATCTCCTGACCTCGTGATCCACCCACCTCGGCCTCCCAAAGTGCTGGGATTACAGGCGTGCTATCTTGCATTTTTAATAGATATTTCATCCATGTATGATTTGACAGTATCAAGCATTGATCCTGTGGAAGATATTGATTCACTAACTTAAGCACAGCTTCCAAACAGTGATATATTTCATTACACTGTTGAATGTTGAGAAATCTCATTAGTTGAAAAATCTCATTAGTTAATGTTACCAGTGATATTACCACTGATTTTATCAGAAAATTATTTTAGTACTGGGACGCTGTCAAAGCCGTGGTGTAAAATTTCCAACATTTAAGTTTTTGCTCAAAAGCTCAAGTGTTATCATTGACAACAAATACTGTCAGTTGCTTTCCTTGAAGTGACCATCTCACTGCATTCATTTTGTTTTTCAGTAGTTAGGAGTTTTTTAATCTTTCTCAAATAACATTTTTTTAAAAACATTTTTTATTTCCATAGGTTTTGGAGGGAACAGGTGTATTTGTTACATGAATAAGTTCTTTAGTGGTGATTTGTAAGATTTTGGTGCACCCATCACCCAAACAGTATACACTAAATCCAATTTGTAGTCTTTTATTCTTCACCCCCTTCCCACCCTTACCCTCCGAGTCTTCAAAGTCCATTGTATCACTCTTATGCCTTTGCATCCTCATAGCTTAGCTCCCACTTATGAGTGAGAATATACGATGTTTGATTTTCCATTCCTGAGTTACCTCACTTAGAATAATAGTCTCCAGCTGGGCGCGGTGGCTCATGCCTGTAGTCCCAGCACTTTGGGAGGCTGAGACAGGTGGATCACGAGGTCAGCAGATCGAGACCATCCTGGCTAACACGGTGAAACCCCGTCTCCACTAAAAATACAAAAAATTAGCCAGGCATGGTGGTGGGCGCCTGTAGCCCCAGCTATTCGGGAGGCTGAGGCAGGAGAATGGCGTGAACCCAGGAGGCGGAGCTTGCAGTGAGCAGAGATCGTGCCACTGCACTCCAGCCTGGGCGACAGAGCAAGACTCCATCTCAAAAAAAAAAAAAAAGAATAATAGTCCCCAATCTCATCCAGGTTGCTGTGAATGCCATTAATTCATTTCTTATTATGGCTGAGTGATATCCCATCATATGTGTGTGTGTGTGTGTGTGTGTATATATGTATATATATGTACGTGTGTGTATATATGTACATATGTACGTGTGTATATATATGTATATATGTACATGTGTATATATATGTGTGTATATATATACACACACATATACAGGTACACATGTACATATATATATATACACACACACACACACCCCACAGTTTCTTTATTCACTCATTGATTGGTGGGCATTTGTCTGGTTCCACATTTTTGCAATTGCAAATTGTGCTGCTATAAACATCGCTGCATTCATTTTTAAGAAAATATCTGCCAAATACTAAAATCCGAAGAGTCATAATTTTTTTCTTTGGCAGTTGTTCTTTCAACTAAAATATGGCATTCCATAAAGAATGGCTAGTTTCACCTGCAACTCAAACAATTACACAAGTTCCTTTCCTAGAGATAACCACAGTACTTTGGTATGCAAAAGAATTGTTTTATACATACTTCCCATTCCATCACACAGAATAATAGAAAGTCGTGCTGAAGGGTGAAGACTTAATAAAAATGATAATTTTACTGTTTCATTGAGGATATTCTTCTTAGATAAAACAAACTTTTTTTTTTTTTTTTTTTTGAGACAGAGTCTCACTCTTTCACCCAGACTGGAGTGCAGTGGCACAATCTCAGAGGCATAATCTCAGCTCACTGCAACTTCTGCCTCCCAGGCTCAAGTGATTCTTATGCCTCAGCCTCCCAAGTAGCTGGGATTACAGGCACCCACCGCCACATGCAGCTTATTTTTGTATTTTTAATGGAGATGGGGTTTTGCCATATTGGCCAGGCTGGTCTCGAACTCCTGACCTCAAGGGATCTACCTGCCTTGGCCTCCCAAAGTGCTGGGATGTGAGCCACCGAGCCCACCCAAAACTCAATTTCATTTGAAACAACAGAAAGCTTTTTGCACGTCAACAATGTGCACATTTGATGCCTAAAACAGAGACTGTCAAAGAATCTTGAAATGTCTAGGTAGGAAGTTTAGGCCAAGAAGTCAACTAGTGTATCCCTCTGACCATGTTATTTTGTGGGTTTTTTGTTTGTTTGTTTGCGAGACAGAGTCTTGTGCAGTGGTGGGATCTTGGCTCTCTGAAACCTCCACCTCCCAGGTTCAAGTGATTCTCCTGCCTCAGCCCCCTGAGTCACTGAAATAACAGGCACATGCCACCACACCCGGCTAATTTTTGTATTTTTAGTAGAGACGAGGTTTCACTATGTTGGCCAGGTTGGTCTCAAACTCCTAATCTCAAGTGATCTACCCACCTTGGCCTCCCAAAGTGTTGGGATTACAAGTATGAGCCACCGCACCCGGCCCCACTCAATATTGCTCTTGCACCATCATTAAAAATGTCAGGCAGGGTGTGGTGGCTCACGCCTGTAATCCCAGCACTTTGGGAGGCCGAGGCGGGCAGATCATGAGGTCAGGAGATGGAGACCATCCTGGCTAACATGGTGAAACCCTGTCTCTTCTAAAAATACAAAAAAAAAAAAAAATTAGCTGGGTGTGGTGGTGCAAGCCTATAATCCCAGCTACTTGGGAGCCTGAGGCAGGAGAATCCGCACCACTGCACTCCAGCCTGAGTGACAGAGTGAGACTCGGTGTCAAAAAAAAAAAAAAAAAGTCAACAAAATAAAAAGAGCAAATCTTATGTTAGCATTGTTACAAAAATGATTTGACCTCTTGGACTTCTTGAGAGGATTTGGAGACCACACTTTGAGAAATGATGCCCTACAGGCACCAAATTTCTTGGTGTGGCCCAGATAGCTCTCCATGACATGCCCCTGCTAACCTCTCCAGCCCCGTCTCTCATACCATTCCATCTCTAATCAAGCCCATGCTTCAGCTGGGAAGAATAGACTCATTCTGCAGAGAAAGAGACCTGGCTCTAGAACCAAAACCAAGCTGCCGAGTTGCTCAAGAAGTGATATTCTTTTTTTTTTTTTTTTTTTTTTTTTTCTGAGATGGAGTTTTGTTCTTGTCGCCCAGGCTGGAGTGCAATGGCATGATCTTGGCTCACTGCAACCTCTGCCTGCTGGGTTCAAGTGATTCTCCTGCCTCAGCCTCCCGAGTAGCTGTGATTACAGGCATGAGCCACCACACCCAGCTAATTTTTGCATTTTTAGTAGAGAAGGGGTTTCACCATGTTGGCCAGGCTAGTCTCAAACTCCTGACCTCAGGTGATCCACCCACCTTGGCCTCCCAAAGTGCTGGGATTATAGGAATGAGGCACTGCCTCCAGCCAAGAAGTGACATTCTTTCATGCTTCCAACCTCTGGGTGATATGATTTGGATCTGTGTCCCCACCCAAATCTCATCTTGTAGCTCCCATAATTCCCATGTGTTGTGGGAGGAACCCAGTGGAAGATGATTGAATCATGGGAGTGGGTCTTTCCTGTGCTGTTCTTGTGATAGTGAATGGGTCTGATTGTTTTAAAAAACAGGAGTTTCTCTGCATAAGCTCTTTTTTTGCCTGCTGCCACTCATGTAAGACGTGACTTGCTCCTCCTTGCCTTCCACCACGATTGTGAGGCTTCCCCAGCCAACCGGAACTGTAAGTCATTAAACCTCCTTCTTTTGTAAATTGCCCAGTCTCCAGTATGTCTTTATCAGCAGCATGAAAATGGACTAATACACTGGGTCTTTGCTTGAGCTGCTCACCCTGCCCAGAACCCCCTTTCCCTTCTGGTGAGCTCCTATTCAGTCATCAAGGTCTAGTTCAAATATCATTTCCCCTGTGAAGCGTCCCCTTTCTCTTCAGTATACACTTACACTATTTTGTACAACTTTCATTTATAAAACTTAGTACATTATAGAGTTCTGTGGTCTGAATGTATTCCCCCAAAATGCATATATTGAGACTTAGTCACCAGTGTGATGGTAAGAAGAGGTGGGGCCTTTAGGAGGTGATTAAGTCATAAGGTCAGAGCTCTCATGAATGGGATTAGTAACCTTATAAAAAAGGTTCAAGCCTGGGTGCAGTGGCTCACGCCTGTAATCCTAACAGTTTGGGAGGCTAAGTGGGGAGGATCACTTGAGCTCAGGAGTTTGAGACCAGCCTGGGCAACATAATGAGACCCTGTCTCTTAAAAAAAAAAATAATTTAATAAAACATTTTTAAACTTAATTTTTTCTTTTTTTTAATTCAAGAGAGCTGTCTTCCCCTTCCCCCATGTGAGGATGTAGCCACAAGGTACCATCTACGGAGCACAGAACAAGCCCTCAGCAGACACCGAATCTGCCAGTGCCTTGAGCTTGGACTTCCCAGACTACAGAACTATGAGAAATGAGTTTCTATTACTTATAAATTATGCAGTCTAAGGAATTGTGTGATAGCAGCCAGACAGACTAAGACATTCTGGTTCACAGGACCTTATCAACAACTCAGACATCCCCAAACTGAAAACTGGACCTTATTTATTAACGTACTCAGTTTTTAAACTTGTCCTGAATGGATGTGAGGTTATTTATCATCTTTAAAAAAAAAATTTATTTAGTGTGAATATCCATACATTTCACTGCTGCAATATTGTGTTTGATACTGAGGTGTTGCTGCAGGCCCCACTGGAGTACCATGAGAATCATGGCCCATATTACCTTTCTAAAATCTAATAAATCCTGAAATCTAAAACCTATATGACTCCCAAGGATCTGGGTGAGGGACTGTGGGCTTGTATTATGTTTCCTTAAGTATGTCCGCCTCTTCTGCTTAGCTGATATCTGTTAGGAGGGTACCATGCCCTAAACACATCTGTATCCCAGATTCCAGCAGAATGCCTGGTATGTGGTCGCATGAAGCAAAGTCTGTAGTGGCATACATTGAGCTTATGAATTCCCATAACTCTATGGAGAAGTCCCACACCAAATTTTAAGGAGCAGATCGGATTTCAGAATTGCAGGGTAGAGTTCAGGTTACAACGACAGATTGCACATATGCATCTAATTTTGCTCCCTCCTGAAACCTCACTGAAACTTCTGGAAGAGGAATTCTTTTTTAAAAAGAGACATAAACCCACAATGTTGAGAAAAGCAGGATGGGAAAGCACGGCCACAAGAAGGGAGGAACGGGGGGTCACTGGTTGTCAGGCCTGGGAAAGCCTGACAAATGAGTCCCAGGCAGCCGTGGGAAGGCTGAGCATGAATGCGATTGACAGGACAGACTCTGCCAAAGACAGAGAGCTGGCAGCGCCGGGTCCCTCTGCGAGTGAAGGGGGTGGGGGTGGTGCTAAAATAAGAAAGACTGGTGGGGGAAGTTACTTAGGAAGCTCTTAGATCCCTAGATCCCCTCCCACCTCACACCCCTACGCCCCCACAGCGGAAGTCTGGAAGATTATTCTCAGGAGAGGGTAAAACAAAGCTGCTCTGAATCGGGGGATGCCAGGCACATTGAGGACACGAGTACTGCTCAGAAAAGCCAGGGATAAAGGAGTCAAATGTATCTTAATGTTGAACGTGGCAACACCATACGCACACCCTTCCAGGCCTGCCACTCCGCTTGTTTCCTGGGACCCTGACAACCAAACCCTTACCCCCCAGGCAGAGGACTGGAAGATGACTAGCTTAAAGAGAAAACAAGAACACTGGATTGGGTTTCCCAGCAAATAGCCACCCAGATCACCCCGCTGCGAAGTTTGAGTGGATGGTGCCTGGTGCTCAAGCTCCCAATTAACTTTGTAGCTTTTTATTGAGAAGAGAGCTAAGAAATACCTCACATTGAAGAAAAACCTCGAACATGGAAGAGAGAAACCAAAACACACAGGACCAGACAGGATCAAAGCAATCAGGAAGAAACAGACACCATGGATCTGGTATGGTGTCTCACGCCTGTAATTCCAGCAGTTTGGGAGGCTGAGGCAGGTGGATCACCTGAGGTCAGGAGTTCGAGACCAACTTGGCCAACGTGGTGAAACCTCTATCTCTACTAAACATACAAAAATTAGCCAGGCTTGGTGGTGTGTGCCTGTAATCCCAGCTACTTGGGAGGCTGCGGCAGGAGAATCGCTTGAACCCGGGAGATGGAGGTTGCAGTGAGCTGAGACTGCACCACTGCACTCCAGTCTGGGTAACAGTGAAACTCTGTCTCAAAAAACAAAAAAGAAAGAGACACCAAACACCATGCATGGAGTTAAAAAAAATACCATTTTGTCTTTAGAGAGATAAAAGATTATTGCATCCCAAAACTGAAACAAAAACAGGGTTCCGTTTGGTAACATTCAAAGATTTAGAAAGAGCTTTAGAAATTAAAGATAGGATTGTTGACGCTTTAAAAAATCAATAAAAGGGTTGGAAGATCAAGTTGAGGAACCACTGAAGAAATTAGAGCAAGGGCCGGGTGCGGTGGCTCATACCTGTAATCCCAGCACTATGGGAGGCCGAGGCAAGAGGGTCACTTGAGCTCAGGAGCTCAAGACCAACTTGGGCAACATAAAAAAAGCCCTCTCTCTGGCCAGGCGCAGTGGCTCACACCTGTAATTCCATCACTTTGGGAGGCTGAGGCAGGCAGATCAGCAGATAGAGACCATCCTGGCTAACATGGTGAAACCCCGTCTCTACTAAAAATACAAAAAAACTAGCCAGGCATGGTGGCGGGCGCCTGTAGTCCCAGCTACTAGGGAGGCTGAGGCAGGAGAATGGCGTGAACCTGGGAGGCGGAGCTTGCAGTGAGCTGAGATCACGCCACTGCACTCCAGCCTGGGTGACAGAGTGAGACTCCGTGTCAAAAAACAAACAAACAAAAACAAAAAACAAACAAAACAGAAAAAAAAAGCCCTGTCTCTAAAAAAATAATAATAATTTTAAGTTAGCCAAGCATGGTGGCATGTACCTGCAGTCCTGGCTACTTGGGAAACTGAGATAGGAGGATCGCTTGAGCCCGTGAGTTCGAGGCTGCAGGAAGATGATCTCACCACTGCACTCCAGCCTGGGTGACAGAGCAAAAAAACAAAAGAAAGAAGAGAAATTAGAGCAAAAAAGACAAAGAGACTGAAAATAGGAAAGAAGGCAGGTGCGGTGGCTCACACCTATAATCCCAACACCTTGGGAGGCCAAGGTGGGAGGATGACTTGAGTGGAGGAGTTCAAGACTAGCCTGGGCAACATAGTGAGATCATGTCTCTGAAAAGAAAAGAAAATAAATGAAAATAAAAGGGGAGGGGAGGGAAAGGCAGGGAAGGGCAGGTCAAGGAAGGGAAGGAAAGGGAAGGGAAGGGAGAAGGGAAGGGGGAAGGGAGAAGGGAAGGGGGAAGGGAAAGGAGAAGGGAAGGGAGAAGGGACAGGAAGGGAAAAGGGAGAAGGGAAGGGAGAAGGGATGGGAAGGGAAGGGAGAAGGGATGGGAAGGGAAGGGAGAAGGGATGGGAAGGGAAAGGAAGGGAGAAGGGAAGGGAGAAGGGAAGGGAGAAGGGAAGGGAGAAGGGATGGGAAGGGAAAAGGGAGAAGGGAAGGGAGAAGGGATGGGAAGGGAGAAGCGGGGAAGGGAAGGGAAGGGAGAATCGGGGAAGGGAAGGGAAGGGAGAAGGGAAGGGAAAGGAAGGCAAGGGGAAAGGGAAGGGGGAAGGGAAGGGAAGGGAAGGGGGAAGGGAAGGGAAGGGAAGGGAATCCAGTCTGGGAGATCCAACATCAGAATAACAGGGGTTCTAGAAGAAGAGAACAGAGAGAATGGGGAGGAAATCATTAATGATCAACTCAAGAAATTTTGCAGAATGCATATTTCTACACTGAAGAACCCTCACAAGTGCCGAGCAAAATGGACGAAAATAGACCCAAGTTAAGGTACGTTGCTGTGAAATTTCAGAATCCTGAGAGGAAAAAGGAAGATTCTATAAGCTTCCAGAGAGGGAAACACAGAATCAGAATAGCTTCAGTATTCCCATAGCAACACTGAGGGCTAGACGATGACCCAATGCTGTCAAAGGTTGGAATGAAAACGATCTGTAATCTGTAATGTACAATTCCATTATCAGTCCAGGTATTAACCAGGTACGAATATTTGAAATGTTTAGACATAAAAATTTCCAAACATCTAAGATCTCAAAATACTTTCCCACGCAGGCTTTCTTGGCAAGCTACAGGAGGAGAAGCTCCATTGAAACAAAGAGTACAGATTAGGGAATGAGAAGATGTGGGTTCAGTAAGCCAGAGGTCTACTACATGAGAGAGTGACAGTCATACCCCAGACAGTGTGGAGGGAGGGCAACCAGTCCAATCAGTCCCCAGGGAGTCCTGTGACTCAGCAGATAGACAGACATGTTTGGGTGTTACCACCAAGATCCTAGCTTGAGTTCAAGGAAGAAAATGCTGAGAGACGTGGAGTTCTAACTGTTGTCTAGGGCTGACTTGCCTTGACCAGGTGCTAGTAGAGTTTCTATTCTCCCTGCAGGCGTTTCAGCTTGGTGTTAGTGTTCAGCTTTGGCCCTCTCCAGAGACCTGAAGATAGACCAATGAGCGGAGAAGTGAAACAAACAAACAAACCAAAAAATGGAGCAGGCTCCTCTCCTTGAATGTTTTTGTGCCAGACTGCAGTTCACAGCTCACCCTACAGCTCTTTCAGAGGCCCCCATATCCACGGACTTGCCTGGAAGCCCCTCTTGCAGACAGCTGGAGCCAGACCGTGATCCACACTTTCGGCCCATTGTCTCCTAGGAAACCCTACCTAGTAGTAGCAATATTGCCTTTTACTTACCATGTTTTGAGCTTGCTTCTTCGTCTTCCAAAACCAAACAAGATATGGATACACATAGATAGTAAAACTGCACAGGAGTGCAAGGGAATGTTTAACTAAAAAATCAGAATAGAGGCCTGGTGCAGTGACTCACACCTGTAATCCCAGCACTCTGGGAGGCTGAGACTGGAGGATCACTTGAGGCCAGGAGTTCAAGACCAGCCTGGGCAATATAGCGAGACCCTTTCTCTACAAAAATATAAATAAATTTTTTCTTTTTTTTTTTTTTGAGACAATCTTGCTCTGTCACCCAGGCTGGAGTGCAGTGGCGTGATCTCGGCTCACTGCAACGTCTGCCTCACAGGTTCATGCAACTCTCCTGCCTCAGCCTCCCAAGTAGCTGGGACTACAGGCACCCACCACCACACCTGGATAATTTTTGTATTTTTTGTTTGTTTGTTTGTTTGAAACAGAGTTTCGCTCTTGTTGCCCAGGCTGGAGTGCAACGACACGATCTCGGCTCACTTCAATCTCCGCCTCCCGGGTTTACACGATTCTCGTGCCTCAGCCTCCCGAGTAGCTGGGATTATAGACACCCACCATCATGCCCACTAATTTTTGTATTTTTAGTAGAGACGAGGTTTCACAATGTTGGCCAGGCTGGTCTTCTACTCCTGACCTCAGGTGATCTGCCTGCCTTGGCCTCAAAAAGTGCTGGGACTACAGGCATGAGCCACCGCACCCCAGCCAATGAACTAATTTTTAAAATCTGAATAGAGGTTACCCTTGTAGGACTAGAAAGTGATGTTATCTTGGAGGGCCTACGGTAGAATTTTTAAGTGCTAGAAATATTTTTATTTTAATTTTTTTTAAATTTTTGTATGGAGACAGGGTCTCTGGGAGGCTAAGGCAGGAGAATCGCTTGACCCCTGGAGGCAGAGGTTACAATGAAGGGAGACTGTGCCACTGCACTCCAGCCTGGGTGACAGAGCGAGACTCTGTCTCAAACAAACAAAAAAAAAGACAGAGAGAGAGAGAGACAGGGTTTCCTTATGTTGTCCAAGCTGTTCTTGAACTCCTGATCTCAAGCAGTCCTCCTGCCTCACCCTCCCCCAAATACTGGGATTACAGGCATGAGCCACTGCACCCCTTTTGTTTCTTATTTATTTATTTTTATGCTTTAATTTGTAGAGATGGGGTCTTGCTTTGTTGCCCAGGCTGGTCTTGACTTCCTGGTCTATCAATTCTTATATATTTATGATTCAATTCACAATAAAAACCTTTAAATCTAGGAAAAATTAGGGGATTTTAAGTGACAACTCAGAGATCAGATTTTTTTTTTTTTTTTTTTTTTTTGAGAATGAGTTTCACTCTTGTTGTCCAGGCTGGAGTGCAATGGCACCATCTCAGCTCACTGCAACCTCTGCCTCCTGGGTTCAAGCAATTCTCCTGCCTCAGCCTCCTGAGTAGCTGGGATTACAGGCATCCACCACCACGCCCAGCTAATTTTTGAATTTTTAGTAGAGACAGGGTTTCACCATGTTGGCCAGGCTGGTCTCGAATTCCTGACCTCAGGTGATCCGCCTGCCATGGCCTCCCAAAGTACTGGGATTACAGGTGTGAGCCACCATGCCCAGCCAGATATTTGATTTATAGGTTTATTTCTCCTATAACTCTGTTTAATGCTGGTAGCTACCCCTCCCCCATCACTCACACCCATCCCAGGCCCTTTCAATTCCTCTTACTCTGCTCTATTTTTTTTTTAATAGTTCTTATTAGCTTCTTCTATCCTCTAGAATAGTGGATCTCAACATTTTTGGTTCAAAAATTTTGATGTTAAATATTATTGAAGACTTCAAATAACTTGTTATAATGGGTTATATCTGTTGATATTTACCATATTTGAAATTAAAACAGAGAAAATTTCAAAAAACAGAATGACAAGCACACGTTCTTTTTTTTGGTTTTTTTTTTTTTGGTTTTTTTTTTTTTGAGCCAGCATCTCACTCTGTTGCCCAGGTTGGAGTGCACTGGGGCGATCTGAGCTCACTGCAACCTCTGCCCTCTGGGTTCAAACAATTCCCCTGCCTCAGCCTCTGGAGTAGCTGGGACTACAGGTCCACGCCACCATGCCTGGCTAATTTTTGTAATTTTAGTAGAGACGGGGTTTCACCATGTTGGCCATGCTGGTCTCGAACTCCTGACCTCAGGTGATCTGCCTGCCTTGGCCTCCCAAAGTGCTGGAATTACAGGTGTGAGCCCCCGCACCCGGCCAGACACACGTTCTATAAGCTGTTGAACATATGTCACCTCTGGAAAGCTTCATTGTGCACTCAGGAGAGAATGAGAGTGAAAAAGGTAAATAACAATCGGCTTTTTTTTTTTTTTTTTACCTTGAGGATCCCCTGAAAGGGTCTTAGGGATCCCCAGGGACACCCAGGTAACACTGAGAAACATTGTTTAGAACAATACCCAGCACATAGTGAGCACTGCTCAACACACACATACTTAGTGTCTATTACACTGAAAGCCTTTTGCTAGGTGCTATTGGCGATACAAAAATAGGACAGAGTCAATCCCTCCTCTTGACTCACATGCCTCAGATTTCCTCACTGGGATTCTGGTAGTAGAATATTTGTATTCAACCCAATTCTCTGTTTCTAGAGAAGCCCTTTCAGGGTAGCAGTCCTGGTGTTAGTCCAAGAAGAGTCTATAGCCAGCCCACGCTGTCAACCAGTCTGGAGGCTTATAACGTACTCGGGCATTCCTTTCAAGACTAGTCGCTGTCTTGGAAATGGTGAAAGATGAGCACGTATGGCTCCCATCTGAGCAGAGCCAAAGAAAGCAGTGGATGGAAGAGAGATGACCTCCCCAGAATGTGTCCTCGGGTAGGTCACTTTCCCAATCAGTTTCCTCCTCTGCTAATTGGGGTCGCACAAGTAGAGTCTAGTCCACAAGTGACAGCTGAGAGTGCTTCCACTGTTACCATTCTACAGTTCTATTAATGTCTGTGCAACATATCTGGAGTCTAAGCACTTAGTCGTAAGTCTTCCATCTGATTAGTGTATGAACCCAGCTGAGCCACCTGTGGAAATGAGCCTGTTTCAGAGACATTTGATCTCCTTCCCAGAAAGCCCCAGGGCCACCGGAGACATTCCAGGTAGTGAGGCAATAAATAAAAAAATTAAAAAAGTGAAAAAAACCCATCACCTGATGTAAAAAAGAAAACTAAGCCCACCTTCCATTTCATCTGGAATCCAATCTTGGCTAAGCCAAATGATGAAGTCATAGACGGACTCCAGCGAGAAGAGCTGATCTGATTCATTCCCATTTGTTTGGTTTATTCATTCATTCAACAAATATCTTTTTATTATTATTATTTTTTAGACGGAGTCTCCCTCTGTTGCCCAGGCTGGAGTGCAGTGGTATGATCTCAGCTCAGTGAAACCTCCGCCTCCTGGGTTCAAGCGATTCTCCTGCCTCAGCCTCCCAAGTAGCTGGGATTATAGGCACATGCCACCAGTCCTGGCTAATTTTCGTATTTTTAGTAGAGACAGGGTTTCCCCATGTTGACCGTGCTGGTCTCGAACTCCTGACCTCAGGTGATCCACCTCCCTTGGCCTCCCAAAGGGCTGGGATTACAGGCATGAGCCACCGTGCCCCACCTTCGACCAATATTCTTGAGCAATCATCATTTGTTCTTTGCTGTGTAAGACCTGAGAATATCATTTTGACTAAAAAGAGATCTCAGGCCAGGCATGGTGGCTCATGCCTGTAATCCTAGCACTTTGGGAGGCCGAGGCGGGCGGATCACGAACGAGGTCAGGAGATCGAGACCATCCTGGCTAACACGGTGAAACCCTGTCTCTATTAAAAATACAAAAAAAATTAGCCGGGTGTGGTGGCAGGCACCTGTACTCCCAGCTACTAGGGAGGCTGAGGCAGGAGAACGGCGTGAACCCAGGAGGCGGAGCTTGCAGTGAGCAGAGATCGTGCCATGCACTCCAGCCTGGGCGACAGAGCAAGACTCCGTCTCAAAACAACAACAACAAACAACAACAACAACAACAAAGAGATCTCTACAAGCGAGTACCCATTTAGTTTTTCAAAATAATTAATTGCCAACATTGAAATATCTGGAGATTTCTCATACAAATTCAAATTTCCAGCATTACATGAAAATTGGTTTGCTACCACCCCTAGTTGCCTCCACTTGCCACAATCATGCACTTACCCTGCCTGGCCCCTGTAGGTATCTGAGTTTGCCGCCCTTGATGTTCACTTGGAAGGGAGGCGAGACATGTTAATAAGTAAGGATGTGGCTGGTGCGGTGGCTCATGCCTGTAATCCCAGCACTTTGGGAGGCCAAGGAGGGCATATCATCTGAGGTCAGAAGTTCAAGACCAGCCTAGCCAACATCAACATGGTGAAACCACCTGTCTACTAAAAATACAAAAATTAGCTGGACATGGTGGCAGGTTCCTGTAATCCCAGCTACTCTAGAGGCTGAGGCAGGGAGAATCGCTTGAACCCAGGAGGTGGAGGTTGCAGTGAGCCAAGATTGCACCATTGCACTCCAGCTTAGGCGACAGAGCAAGACTCCGTCTCAAAAAAAAAAAAAAAAAAGTACGGATGTGTTCAGTGCTTCACTGGAACTGTTGCAAAGTGCTAAGGGGGCATGAGGAGGGTGGGGATAGTGGGCATCAGGAAAGATTTCACAGAGTAAGATGATGTATCACATGGGCCTTGAAGGAGTCCTTCACTCTGTGTTTCTTGACACACTTACTGTGTGTTGCAAACATTCCATTCCTAAAGGGGGGGTGGTGGGATGGGGATGGAGAGAATGAGGGAGAGAGATTCCAGCCTCCACAGAGCCCCCAGTCTGGGAGGGAGGCAGAGACCAAAAATAGAAAGTAGAATTCCAGTGCAATGCCTGTAAGGCATGCTACAGTGCCAAAGTAGGGTCTTTTTAAAAAATTATTATTTTATTTTATTATTTATTTATTTATTTGAGACAGAGTTTCACTCTTGTTGCCCAGGCTGGAGTGCAATGGTGTGATCTTGGCTC
Source organism: Gorilla gorilla gorilla (assembly GCF_029281585.2). NCBI lineage: Eukaryota > Metazoa > Chordata > Mammalia > Primates > Hominidae > Gorilla > Gorilla gorilla. Next base: position 34,057,990 of record NC_086018.1, on the reverse strand, counting down.
ACTGTAACCTCTGCCTCCCAGGTTCAAGTGATTCTCCTGCCTCAACCTCCTGAGTAGCTGGGATTACAGGCATGTGCCACCATGCCCGGTTAATTTTGTATTTTTAGTAGAGGTGGGGTCTCTCCATGTTGGTCAGGCTGGTTTTGAATTCCCGACCTCAGGTGATTCAAAGGAGGCTCCCTGCCTCGGCCTCCCAAAGTGCTGAGGTTACATGTGTGAGCCACCGCGCCTGGCCTAATTTTTTTTTTTTTTTTTTTTTTTTTTTTTGAGACGGAGTCTCAGTCTGTCACCCAGGCTGGAGTACAGTGGTGCAATCCTGGCTCACTGCAACCTCCATCTCCCGGATTCAAGTGATTCTACTGCTTCGGGACCGAGTAGCTGGGATTATAGGTGTGTGCCACCACACCCAGCTAATTTTTGTATTTTTATTAGAGATGGGGTTTCACCATGTTGGCTAGACTGGTCTTGAACTTCTGACCTCAAATGATCTGCCCACCTTGTCCTCCCAAAGTTCTGAGATTACAGATGTGAACCATCGCGCCCAGCCAATTATTTTATTTTTATTTTTGTTTTTATTTTTTGAGACAGGGTCTCGCTTTGTCACCCAGGCTGGAGTGCAGTGGTGCAAACATGGCTCAGTGCAGCCTCGACCTTCCTGGGCTCAAGCAATCCTCCCTCCTTAGCCTCCTGAGTAGCTGCGACTACAGGCACACACCACCATGCTTGGCTATTTTGTATTTTTTGTAGAGATGGGGTTTCACTATGTTGCCCAGGCTGGTCTCGAATTCCTGGGTAAGCGAATCCTCTGCTTCAGCCTTCCGAAGTGCTGAGATTCCAGGCATGAACCATCACGCCTGGCTCATCTAACATTTTTGTTGCTCATTTTTTCTCTCTCCTCACTAGAATATACATTTTAGGAGACTAGGGATCTGGTCTGTCATCTTCATGGGTCACATTCCCAGTCCCTGGAACATTTCTGCCAATCAGGATCCACTCAGCATTTGTTGAATGTGAATGAACTATGCATGAAGCATGCTGATGGATACGAAAGGACAGTTGAGAAATTCTAAATTACGGGCCGGAAAGAAAGGGCTCCTGAGACATCCAAGGTGGAGACTGGCTGACCCCAGCTGTAATGGCCACAAAGTCAAGATGTTGACAAGAAGCCAGAAGCCTCTCCATAAGCGTGTGGGGAGCCAGCACTGGGTGTCAGAGGTTCAGTGGCCAGAGATATCAATGTTATTGTTTAAGAGTAACTGGCATTCACATTGTCTGTTTTGTGCTGTAAGGCTGAGTAGGCAGAAGAAGAATTGCTCAACAGAGTCAATATACAACCTACAGATTGAGAGAAAATTTTTGCAATCTATCCATCTGACAAAGGTCTGGTATGCGGCATCTATAAAGTACTTAAACAAATTTACAAGAAAAAAACAAACCCATTAAAAAATAGGCAAAGGGACATAAACAGACACTTTTCAAAAGAAGACATACTTGGGCCAGAAGCAGTGGCTCAAACCTGTACTCCCAGCCCTTTGGGAGGCCAAGGGGGCAGATTGCTTGAGACTAGGAGTTTGAGACCAGCCTGGCCAACATGGTGAAACCCCATCTCTACTAAAAATACTAAAATTAGCCAGGCGTGGTGACGAGCGCCTGTAATCCCAGCTACTTGGGAGGCTGAGGCAGGAGAATCACTTGAACCTGGGAGGCAGAGATTGCAGTGAGCTGAGACTGGGCCACTGCACTCCAGCCTGGGCGACAAGAGCAAAACTCCATCTCAAAAAAAAAAAATAGAAGAAGAAAAGGAAGAAGACATACATGTAGCCAGCAAGCATATGAAAAAACTCAACATCACTGATCATTAGAGAAATGCAAATCAAACCCTCAGTGAGATACCATCTCACACCAGGCAGAATGGCTAATATTAAAAAGTCAAAAAATAACAGATGCTGGCGAGGCTGCGGAGAAAAAGGAATGCTTATACACTGTGGAAGTGTAAATTCATTTAGCCATTGTGGAAACCAATGTGGCGATTCCTCAAAGACCTAAAAACAGAAATACCATTCAACCCTGTAATCCCATTACTGGATATATACCCAGAGAAATATAGATCAATCTATCATAAAGATACATGGATGTGTATGTCCATTGCAGCACTATTCACAATAGCAAAAACATGGAATCAACCTAAATGCCCATCAGTGGTAGACTGGATAAAGAAAATCTGGCACACATACACCGTGGAAGAGTACGCAGCCATAAAAAAGAGTGAGATCATGTCCTTTGCAGGAACATGGATGGAACTAGGGACCATCATCCTTAGCAAACTAACACAGGAACAGAAAACCAAATACACATGTTTTCATTTATAAGTTGGAGCTAAATGATGAGAACACATGGGCACATAGAGGGAAACAACAGACACTGAGGCCTATCGGAGGGTGGAGAGTGGGAGGAGGGAGAGGATCAGGAAAAATAACTAATGGGTATTAGGCTTAATACCTGGGTGATGAAAGACTGTGTACAACAAACCCCTATGACACAAGTTTAACATATAACAAACCTGCACATGTACCCCTGAACTTAAAAGTTTTTTTTTTTTTTTTTTTTTTGAGACAGAGTCTCACTCTGTCATCCAGGCTGGAGTGCAGTGGTATGATCTCCGCTCACTTCGAGCTCTGCCTCCCGCGTTTACGCCCATTCTCCTGCCTCCACCTCCCGAGTAGCTGGGACTATAGGTGCCTGCCACCATGCCCGGCTAATTTTTTTTTTTTTTTTTTTTTTTTTTTTTTTTAGCAGAGACGGGGTGTCACCGCATTAGCCAGGATGGTCTCGATCTCCTGACCTCATGATCCGCCTGCCTCAGCCTCCCAAAGTGCTGGGATTACAGGCGTGAGCCACCACACCTGGCCCAAAAGTTTTCTAAAAAAGGGAAATAGGTCTTTAAAAAAATATTTATTTTTAAAAAACTCACTAAACTTTGTCAATTTTTGTATATATTTATGGTGTACAGTGTGATGTTTTCATATATGTATACATTGTGGAATAATTAAATCAAACACATTATATATCCATAATCTCATATACCTACCATTTTTTGTGGTGAGAACATTTAAAATCTACTCTCCAAGTATATAATATATTAGTGGCCGGGCATGGTGGCTCACGCCTGTAATCCCAGCACTTTGGGAGGCCGAGGCGGGTGGATCACTGGAGGTCAGCAGTTCGAGACCAGCCTGGCCAACATGGTGAAACCCCGTCTCCACTAAAAATAGAAAAATTAGCTGAGTGTGGTGGTGGGCGCCTTGGGCGCCTCCCAGCTACTTGGGAGGCTGAGGCAGGAAAATCGCTTGAACCCAGGAGGCAGAGATTGCGGTGAGCCGAGATCATGCCACTGCACTCCAGCCTGGGCGACAGAGCGAGACTCCATCTCAAAAACAAAACAAACAAACAAATAAAACGTTAGTATAACTATAGTCACCATGTTGTGCAATACATCTTCAGAACTTATTCCTCCTGTCTAACAGAAACTTTCTACCCTTTGACCAGCAACTGCCATTCCCTTCTCCCCGACCAGCTCTGGAAACCACCATTCTCCTCTCCGCTTCTCTGAATTCAACTTTTTTAGATTCCACATAAAGCGAGATCAGGCGGTGCTTGTCTTCCTGTGCCTGGCTTATTTTATGTAGTGTAATGCTCACTCATGTTGCAAATGACAGGATTTCCTTCTTTTTTAAAGGCAGAATAGTATTCCATTGTGTATACACATCACAGGTTTTGTTTTTTGTTTTTTTTTCTATTGCTCAGGAAATAGGACTTTGAGAGGAGAAACTTCCATTCTGTTTTAGATGACTTCCTTCGAAACAGAGCCTGACCCAGGGATTTGGGTGCACTGATTTATTTGGGAGGTGATCTCAGGTTGCTCAGTGAGGCAGTGGGGAACGAAGATAGAGGAGGAAAAAAAAAGAGGAAAATGGACATTAATAGGCAAGTTACCATTGTGGACAAACAGCGCTCACTCCCACTGTGTCCTCTGAGAGACTGTGTCTCTTAAAATTATCCCACCGCCAGGTGCGGTGGCTCACACCTGTGAGCACTTTGGGAGGCCGAGGCGGGAGGATCATCTGAGGTCAGGAGTTCAAGACCAGCCTGACCAAAGTGGCAAAACCCTGTCTCTTCTAAAAAAAAAAAAAAAAAAAAAAATAGCCAGGTGTGGTGGCACTGGCGCATGCCTATAGTCCCACTTACTCAGGAGGCTGAAGCAGGAGAATCGCTTGAACACAGGAGATGGAGGTTGCTGTGAGCCAAGATTGCACCACTGCACTCCAGCCTGGGCAACAGAGCGAGACTCCAACTCAAAAAAAAAATTGTCTTACCAACAGGTGAGGAAGCTGAGGAATGTATACACGACTTCTTCACCTCCTTGGAAGGTCTGCTCCTGGCAGGTGGTGGGGAGGGTTAGCTCTCCAGCATTCTGGGCTTATCCTGCTCATGGGCCCAACATGCCCTACAGCCAGAGGCAGCAACCTGGCAGGCGTTGAAGTTGGGAAGCAGATGATGTATGTGGGATGTGTGGGAACTGTCAGCAGAACCCGCAGGGAACATCCACAGTAGGCTAAGGGGGTGTGCGTGTGGCAACAGCATCTGTTGCTTCTCCTTTGGCCTTTGGGTACAGATTGGGAAAACGAAATCCCATGTCTTTGTCTTATCTCCAGGAGGGGTGTAGTAGAGTGGGTTATTATTCAAAAATATTCCTTGCCCTTCCCTTTGGAGGATGAAATATCCCCGCCCCATTGAAGGCAGGTTTGGCCAGGTCACTTGCTTTGGCCAACAGAATGAGAGCGGAATACCAGCGTGGCCCTTGTATCTTCTACAGTGTCTCCCTCTCTTCCCTCTGCCACAGACCAGCCCAGCAGTGGCCATTAGCCTGGGTCCCAGAGTGAAGACAACATACAGCCAACCCACAATGGGTGGGTGAACAAGAACCTTTGTTCTTTTTTATTTTATTTGAGATAGAGTCTCACTCTGTTGCCCAGGCTGGAGTGCAATGGCGCGATCTTGGCTCACTGCAACCTCCACCTCCTGAGTTCAAGCTATTCTCCCACCTCAGCCTCTTGAGTAACTGGGATTATAGGAGCACGCCACCACACCCAGCTAATTTATTTATTTATTTATTTAAGACAGAGTTTTGCTCTCGTTGCGCAGGCTGGAGTGCAATGGCGTGATCTTGGCTCACCACAACCTCCGCCTTGGTGTTCAACTGATTCTCCTGCCTCAGCCTCAGGAGTGGCTGGAATTACAGACTAATTTTTGTATTTTAAGTAAAGATGTGGTTTCACCATGTTGGTCGGGCTGGTCTCGCACTCCTGGCCTCAGGTGATCCACTGGCCTTGGCCTCCCAAAGTGCTGGGATTATAGGCATGAGCCACTGCACCCGGCCTCAGCTAATTTTTTGGTATTTTTATTAGAGATGGGGTTACACCAGGTTGGCCAGGCTAGTCTCAAACTCCTGACCTCAAGTGATCCACACCCCTCGGCTTCCCAAAGTGCTGGATTACAGGCATGAGCCACCGCGCCTGGCCTGTTCTTGTTCTTTCTGGTTGTAAGTCACTGACCATTTGGGGCTGTTTGTTCGTGCTGCATGTCTTAGCCAAAGCTGACAGATGGAGTGATTTCTGGAAATGACTTGGCTCAACTCCTTCCTGACCTTTTCCTTAAATTTGCCTCACCACTGAGAAGGAGATTTCTGGTTTGCTTTTTGTCAAGCGGTAGCTTGTGGTTTTCCAGCTATGCCAATGGTCGTTGAGTCTATCTAATGCAAGAGTCAAGGCTCATAGCACATTCTTCCAACACAGCACATCCATTCATAGCACAACCTAGGCTGCACGCCCAGTTCAGCTGCATACTCAAACCTAGTGTTTATTGGTAATAAATCAAACATTTTGATTTCCTCTCTCTGTCTCCTGTGTCTGTCCTAAATTGGTTCCTGACCTGATGGGGAAGAGAGGTGTTATTTATTGAGCTCCTTCAAACCCCAAAAACCTTTCTGCGTGATTCCAGTCTTAGCGATTGAAATGGTTTGGCTGTGTCCGCACCCAAATCTCATCTTGAATTGTAGTTCCCATAATCCCCAAATGTTGTGGGAGGGACCTGGTAAGAGGTAATTGAATCACGAGGGCAGTTTCCCCATCCTGTTCTTGTGATGGTGAATCTCATGAGTTTTTTTTTGAGATGGAGTCTCATTCTGTTGCCCAGGCTGGAGTGCAGTGCTGTGATCTTGGCTCACTGCAACCTCCGCCTCCCAGGGTCAAGTGATTCTCCCACTTCAGCCTCCTGAGTAGCTGGGATTTTAGGCACCTGCCACGGCACCCGGCTAATTTTTTTTTTTTTTCTTTTTGAGACAGTCTCGCTCTGTCACCCAGGCTGGAGTGCAGTGGCGTGATATCGGCTCAGTGCAACCTCCGCCTCCTGGATTCAAGCAATTCTCCTGTCTCAGCCTCCCGAGTAGCTGGAACTACAGGCACACACCATCATTCCCGGCTAATTTTTGTATTTTTAGTATCACGCACCAGCCACATCCCTACTTATTAACATGTCTAGCCTCCCTTCCAACTGAACACCAAGGGCAGCAAACTCAGATTACAGGCATGAGCCACCACGTCCAGTGATCTGATGGTTTTATAAGTGGCTTTTCTCCCCTTTATTCTGTACTTCTCCTTCATGGTGCCATGTGAAGAACACGTTTGCTTCCCCTTCCATCATGACTGTAAGTTTCCTGAGGTCTCCCCAGCCGTGCTAAACTGCGAGTCAATTAGAAACTGTTTCCTCTACAAATTACCCAGTCTCAGCTATTTCTATATAGCAGTGTGAGAACGAACTAATACAGTAAATTGGTACCTTAGACTGTGGGGTGCTGCTATAAATAAACCTGAAAATGTGGAAGCAACTTTGGAATTGGGTAACAGGCAGAGTTGGAACAGTTCGGAGGGCTCAGAATAAGACAGGAAAGTGTGGGAACATTTGGAACTTCCTAGAGACTTGGTGGGCTCAGAAGACAGAAAGCTGTGGGAAGGTTTGGAACTTCCTAGAGACTTGTTGAATGGCTTTGACCAAAATGCTGATAGTGATATGGACAATAAAGTCCAGGCTAAGGTGGTCTCAGATGGAGATGAGAAACTTGTTGGGAACTGGAGTAAAGGTCACTCTTGCTATGCAAAGAGACTGGTGGCATTTTGCCCCTGCCCTAGAGATCTGTGAATCTTTGAACTTGAGAGAGATGAGTTAGGGTATCTGGTGGAATAAATTTCTAAGTGGCAAAGCTTTCAAGAGGAAGCACAACATAAAAGTTTGGAAAATCTGCAGCCTGACAATGCAACAGAAAATAAAAATCCATTTTCTGTGGAGAAATTCAAGCTGGCTACAGAAATTTGCTACAGAAATTCAAGCAGGCTACAGAATATCAGTAACTGATAAGCACCATTTTAAGTGACAAAAGTGGGAATGGGCAAAGGGGCATGCCTTCTGGAAAATGATTTCCACCTTGCCATTCTATATTTCCTACTTTTTTCTCTCTACCTCCATTGCTCTTCCCCATAAGACCTAAAATAGCGAATGGCCCGAGTTTTACGAGAGTGTGTTGGTTAACACGTTTTTCATTCATTCAATTATTGCTTATTGAGTGTCGCAATATGTCAAGTATTATTCCAGGCTGATTGAAAGAAAAGAATTGAGGTGTCATTCTTGTTTTCTTTCCCATCACTCTCCTTCAATATGAAGCTTTGACTGTTGTCCAAAGATAATATTTATTTATTTATTTATTTATTTATTTATTTATTTATTTATTTTGGAGATGATGTCTTGCTCTGTTGCCCAGGCTGGAGTGCCACGGCCTGAACATGGCTCACTGTAGCCTCAATGTCAACCTCCTGGGCTCATGCAATCCTTCCACCTCAGCCTCTTGAGTAGCTGGGACCACAGGTGTTCATCACCACACCTGGCTAATTATTTTTATTTTTGTAGAGGTGGAGGTCTCACTATGTTTGCCCAGGCCGATCTTTAACTCCTGGCCTCAAGTGATCCTCCCGCCTTGGCCTCCCAAAGTGCTGGGATTACAGGCGTGAGCCACTGCACCTGGCCCAAAGATAATATTTAATATTATCTTAAAATTGGCATACATGTTATGCACCTTCAACTTCATAGATTTTAATCAAAGCAGTCAGGCTTTTGATTCCTCATCTCTGACTTTTTAAATATATTGATTATGAGGCAGAACAATATTTAGATATTATATTAGTCAGCATAAAGAACACAAGCTGCTATAAAAACAAAAACAACAACAATAAGCAAAAACCAAACCTCAGCGGCTTAACAAAATTAAGGCTTATTTCTCTCTCATATCACAGTCTGATGCAGCTGGGGCGGCTTCCTTTTTTTTTTTTTTGACAGAGTCTTGCTCTGTCACCCAGGCTGGAGTGAGGTGGCGTGATCTCGGCTCACTGCAACCTCCACCTCCCAGGTTCAAGTAATTCTCCTGCCTCAGCCTCCCAAGTAGCTGGGATTACGAGTGCCCACCACACCCAGCTAATTTTTCTATTTTTAGTAGAGACAGGGTTTCACCATGTTTGCCAGGCTGGTCTTGAACTCCTGACCTCAGGTGATCTGCCCGCCTCAGCCTCCCAAAGTGCTGGGATTACAGGCATGAGCCCACTGTGCCCAGCCTGGGGCAGCTTCTTATGCAGTTCTCCTCCAGTCAATGACTCAGGGATCCAGGCTCCTTTCCTCTTGTGATGCTTCTGTCTTCAGCTCATGGTCTCTGCAGCTGCTGTGGAAGGAAAAGAGAGGGCTAGAGGATTGGCAGGGATGTTTTTGGGGCCAAGCTTGGAAGTGGCCCCTGTCACTTTTACCCATCTTCCCCTGGACAGAATGTTATCATATATCCCCATCCTGACTCCCGGGGAGGCTGGAACTATCTCCCTGCATTCACAGAAGAAGGACGTAGTGCAGACATTGTCATTGCTGAAAAATATTAACATATGTTCTTCCTCCCTCACTCTCCCAGGTATCTTCTGCTGTTCTCGCCCTCAGGAATAAAACTATTATAGTGGAAATACAAAGAGAAGAAGAGTCTGAACTCAGCTTTTGAATTTCAAAATATGTTTTGAAATGTGTGGCTGGAGAGAAAAGTCTCTGTGTTTCAAAAGCCTCATCTTTTGTACTCCAAAAGTTTGAACTCTACATGATTCTGGACATGAAGTCTATGTCCTACATGTAATCCAGAGGTTCAAACGAAGCAGAATCAGCCAGGATAGGTTTGGCAGCCCCACCTGGGAGAGGCAAAGGCCGCAGGGGCTGAGGAGAGAGGGGAGGCGAACCAGAGCCTTGTATGGGTCTCTGGAGGATCCTCCTCGCTTGCCTCTTTACAGATGGAGCCTCAGGGAGGAAAGAGGGAGAAACGGAGCCCGGGGGTCACTGTGGCATCTGGAAGGAGCAAAGACCTGAGCCTGGCTTCTCTTTATAGGCCCTGGAGGCGGTGGCTTTTGCAGTGTTTCCCCTCCCAGCGCGATGTCCAAGGAGTAAGGATGCCTCCTCTGTGTCTACATTGCAGGGGCTGGAGACAGCCTCTTGGAGCGTCCCAAGGCCCCCAGAACAGTGGGAAAACCCAGGGTTTCCCCATGTCCTTGACAGAGGCAATCTCAGTGGCTCAACAACAAGGATCAGATAGGTCAGCTGGGTGGAGCCCAGTGTGGATCGATACTGACAGCAGGACAGGGACCCAGAGGAAGATACCTGAGCAGGTGCCAGCAGGGACAAGGAAGACAATGAAGACCCCATGCCTCAACAAAGCAAAAATCCAGAAGCTTATGCTCCCAGTGGAAAGCAGGATGAAGAAGTTATTAACTTCTGGTTCAGAGAAAAAAATGTTAGACTTTTTTGTCCCCTCTTCCCTATGAGATCTGTATCTGCCCAAAGTAAAACACCCTAAAAAGTTCTGAAAGGCACAGGGTGAAGCACTGGAAGGCAGTGGACATGGAGTGGGGGGACAAGAGTTTCTTTGTCACTAACCATCTTGTGTAACCTTGAGCTGGTCGTTTCACCTCTCTGGGTCTCAGTTTTCTCATCGGTAAAATAAGATGTAATACTACCTGCTTCTCTGGTCGGTTGTGAGGATTAAACGAAAAAAAAAATCCAAAAAACAAAACCAAAAAAACCTCACTTAGTTTTGCACCTGGTAGTTGTTATGGGCTCAGCAAATATCTGAACCTTCCCTGCCTTTCCCCAGTGAAAGGAAATTGTTGCCGATTTAGAAACACCATAATTTTTGCAGGAAGGATGGATCCATGAGGTTATGTATACCAGCGCCTGGAAAACAAAATAAAACAAAGCCTTCTTCCACTCTGAAGAAGCAATAAAAACCTCAAGGCAAAAAACAGACAATGAAAACGACTTGAGAGCAGGGTGGGGGGTGGTGGGCAGGGTGAGGGCGGTGACTGCACTAAATGAAAAACAACAATTCAATACCCTGCTATCATCCTTCATCAAACTACAGAAATAGAAACCAGACAAACACATTATGTGAAGGGCAAAAGGGCTGGCAAGGTTCTGGCCTATAGGAAAAACCCTGGTTCAATAATCCCACGAACAGAGGGAGGTAGGGAAGTGAGGTCAAAGTCAATAGCGGGTATTTTTTTGTCAGAACGCTGGTTCTACAGCCCTAATGAGGCTTAAACATCACACGTTCCTTTTTTGCTGAATTCAGTTTCTCATTAGACTCTGTATCTTCTCCCAGATCAGCCAGGCACATGGCAGGAGCTGCTTCTACTTCCTCTGGCCCATGAATTATCAAGGGTATTCTCTGAATTTTTTTTTTTTTTTTTTGAAAAGAAAGCTTTGGAGTAGAAAATGGTCTCTTCTATTTATATCTCCTCTCTTCGCTCTGATTAGAGAGGTGATCAATTTTGGGGAAGGACTTAGACCCTGTCTTTATTCAGAGGACTGCCTGGTTAAGACAGTATTTTAAGATTATCTGCTCCGGGTCTTTATCTGTTTTTCTAGGGAAAATCTTAGGTCTGCAGTTGTTTTTTTAATATCTTCAGGAGTCTTGGAATAGCCAAGTTTTATGTCAAGCTCAGTGCTAGGTGCTAGGAACACAGAAACGAAAAACAGGAATTAAGAAAGTGCTCATGTTCTCAAAGAATGCAAAGAGATTTTACACCACCAGCTTGTAGGTAACCAGACTACTGGGTTAGCTGCAATTGGCATTTGAATAGATCTTTCCCAAGATCTCTTATCTCCTAAAGACCTCGCAATAGCCCTGTGGCTAGGTACTCTGGCTCGCTTTTCACAGATGGACAGCCCACTTAACTCTCCCAGTCTTTGTTCTATTGAAGACCGCAGCTGACTCCAGTCCTGGTCCTTTGACTCCAAGCCCTGTGCTGAGTTTTCTCCTGGTAGCAACCCAGTGGGCAGTGCCAAACTCTTCTAAGCCCATAGAAAGGGCACACAAGAATTTACTACCTTTTATCAGAAACCATTCCCTGGGAAATTCCTCCTCATTTTGAAAGAGCCAGGTCAAATGTAACACTCTGGGTGAAACTTGTTCTGTCTCCCCCAGGCAGACGGAGTTACATCTTTGTGTAATACCCCTATTGCTTTTGGCACATATAATAATCATATTAATAAAGATAGTAGATGTAATAGCGTAGTAAAAGGGTCTAAATTAACATTTATTGAGTGTGTTTGTGAACCAGGTGTCATGCTAAGTGTTTTACATGCATTATTTAGTGGTCAAAAGAATGTCAGGGGAGGTACTATTATTGTGTTTGGTTTATAGATTATATCAGTCAGGAGTTGAGTTTGGCCACATGTTGAAACCTGTCCGCAGTGGCTTAACCAAATGAGGACTTATTTTTCTCAAATAACAAATTAGCATAGACAGGCTCGGGCTGGTATGGTGGATCTACAATACTATTCTTTTTTTTTTTTTTTTTGAGACAGAGTCTTGCTCTGTCACCCAGGCTGGAGTGCAGCAGTGTGATGTCAGCTTTCTGCAACCTCTGCCTCCTGGGTTCAAGCGCTCCTCATGCCTCAGCCTCCCAAGTAGCTGGGACCACGTTGCACCAACACGCCTGGCTAATTTTTGTGTTTTTAGTAGAGATGGGGTTTCGCCATGTTGACCAGGCTGGTCTCGAACTCCTGACCTCAAGTGATCTGCCTGCCTTGGCCTCCCAAAGTGCTGGGATTACAGACATGAGCCACCACGCCTTCCCTGCAGTACTATTCTTAGCATATGGCTTTTGCTATTTTGAAGACAAGATGTCTGCTGTTTTTCTGGTGTGTGTTCCAGGCAGGAGAAAGGGTGAAGGGCAAAGGACAAAGGGCAAAGAGCCTTTTCTTCTTTTCTTCTTGTGGCTTTGTCTTTTTTTTTTTTTTTTTTTTTTTTGAGACAGAATTTCCCTCTTGTTGCCCAGGCTGGAATGCAGTGGCGCAATCTCAGCTCGCTGCAACCTTTGTCTCCCGGGTTCAAGCGATTTTCCTGCCTCAACCTCCCAAGTAGCTGGGATTACAGGCATACAGCACCACGCCTGGATAATTTTTTGTATTTAGTAGAGACAGGGTTTCACCATGGTCAGGCTGGTCTCGAACTCCTGACCTCTGGTAATCCACCCGCCTCAGCCTCCCAAAGTGCTGGGATTACAGGCGTGACCCACCATGCCCAGCAGTTTTGTCTTATTAACTAGGAAGGAATGCTATCTTCCACCCACATCTCGCTGGCTAGGATGGTGTTACATGGCCACCCTTAGCTTTCAGGGAACCAGAGAATTCTTTTTTTTTTTAATTGCTAAGCAGATTTCTGTCCTGAACAAAATTGGGATTCTGCTAGGATAGAGTAAGAGGAGAATGGATATTGGGTTGGTAACTACCAGTGCCTGTCACATAAATGAAGAAACCAGGCCTCAGAGATGCTAAGGTCTTGTCCAAGGTAAGATATATGGCAAAGTCAGACTCAGACCCATGTCAGTTTGACATCAGAGTCTATGTTCTTGGCCACTATGAGAGATAACTCCCTTATCATAATGCATTGCAATTGTCTTTGGATTTGTTCATCTCTTCCTCCCTAGATTGTGAGCTCTTTGGGACTAAGAATAATTTTTTTTTTTGTCATCTTGGTATTCCAGACACTTGCCCATAATTTGTTGAATGAATAAGTGAATAAATGTTAGAACTGCAATAGTTTCTGCAGCTAAAAATTCTTTCTAGGAAAATATTTTTATTTATTTATTTTTTAGACAGAGTCTCACTCTGTCACCCAGTCTGGAGTACAGTGGCATGATCTCAGCTCACTGCAACCTCTGTCCTCCTGAGTTCAAGCTATTCTCCTGCCTCAGCCTCCTGAGTAACTGGGATTACAGGTGCACGGCACCACACCCAGCTAATTTTTGTATTTTTTAGTAGAGACGGGGTTTTGCCATGTTGGCCAGGCTGGTCTCGAACTCCTGAGCTCAGGTGATCTGCCTGCCTCGGCCTCCCAAAGTGCTGGGATTACAGGCATGAGCCAGTGACCGAAAATATTTAATGTCCTCTTCCTCTGTAATGTTTCCTAACTACCTGATTCTAAACAAATGGCTGCAGATGTATATAAAAGAAATGATCGGCCGGGCACGGTGGCTCACGCCTGTAATCCCAGCATTTGGGGAGGCCGAGGCGGGCGGATCATGAGGTCAGGAGATCGAGACCATCCTGGCTAACATGGTGAAACTCTGTCTCTACTAAAAATACAAAAAATTAGCCGGGTGTGGTGGTAGACGCCTGTAGTCCCAGCTACTCGGGAGGCTGAGGCAGGAGAACGGCGTGAACCCGAGAGGCGGAGCTTGCAGTGAGCCAAGATTGCACCACTGCACTCCGGCCTGCGCAACAGAGCAAGACTCTGTCTCAAAGAAAAAAAAAAAGAAAAGAAATGATCTGGTCTTTGTGCTGCCATGGATGCATTTTGCCTCTTCTATGATTTGTAGGCGTTTAATTCTCCTCTTTCTCCTTAAATACATAATGCTTGTTTCCAGGGCAGGGTCCAGTTTTTCTTTGTTCTGCCTGGTCATTCAGACATTTCTATACTGCATTGCTCTGTTTCTTAGGGACTTGAGCGTTACCTGAATAACAAAAATTTGAGTCACAGGCAGCCCCGATCTCAAATGTCATTTCTTGCTGGGTCAGGGGACAGCCCAGGAAGATCTAACATCATTAAGATTTCAGTAGTTTGGCAAGGCAAGCAGGGAGGGGAGAATTCTCTTTTTTTGGAGAGAGAGTCTCACTCTGTAGCCCAGGCTGGAATGCAGTGGCACGATATCGGCTCACTGCAACCTCTGCCTTCCAGATTCAAGCAATTCTACTGGCTCAGCCTCTTGAGTAGCTGGGATTACAGGCAGCTGTCACCACACCTGGCTAAATTTTTTGTATTTTTAGTAGAAATGGGGTTTCACCATTTTGCCCAGTCTGGTCTTGAACTCCTGACCTCAAGTGATCTGCCTGCTTCGGCCTCCTAAAGTGCTGGGATTACAGGTGTGAGCCACCGTGCCCAGTTGGGAAGGGAGAATTCTTATGCTACCAGTTCAATAAGTAAAAATTTCAGAAAACCAACTGCTGATGTCCCTAGGTTAAATAAAAAAAAAAAAAAGACAAAACCCACTGTTGTTTCATAGGCCACCAGGAAATATCCTGGTTATCCCTCAAAGCCATACTGCTTGGTTGAACAGGATCAGGTTGTGGGGTACTGCCAAGTGGAAACCGCTGACTTAGATTGGGGCTAATTCAGCACAAGAACAAGCTTGTAGGCACTTGGACTTCCACCTTGGTGGTCCAAATAATAATACTAAGAGATGTGTCAGGGCTGGGCGTTGTGGCTCACGCCTGTAATCCCAGCACTTTGGGAGGCTGAGGCGGGAGGATCAGTTGAGGCCAAGAGTTTGAGACCAGCCTGACCAACATGGTGGAACCCTGTCTCTGCTAAAAATACACAAAGTTAGCTGGGCATGGTGGTGCGTGACTCTAATCCCAGCTACTTGGCAGGCTGAGGCAGGAGAATCGCTTGAATCTGGGAGGCGGGGGTTGCAGTGAGCTGAGGTTGGGCCACTGCACTCCAGCCTGGGAGACAGTGAGATCCTGTCTCAAAGAAAAGAAGAAGAAGAAGAAGAAAGGAGAAGAAAGAAGAAGAAAGAAGAAAGAAGAAAGAAGAAAGAAGAAAGAAGAAGAAGAAGAAGAAGAAGAAGAAGAAGTAGTTGTTGTTTAAGGCTTCTCTTTCCAAGGCCCCTGGTTAAGCTTACTGTATCACTAACCAAATTAGTTGATGAATAATTACCACCCATTAAGCAGTTACTATGTTAGGTACTGTGCTAAGTGTTTACTTTTGTCCCATTTAATCCTTAGAACAACACTGTGACTATTATTGTTATCCTACAAATGAGGAATGGAAGGTTTAGTGAAACAAAGTAATTTGCCCAGCATAGTGGTTGCCCCAAGGGCTTACTGGGGTGCTTTGTTTGCCCCATGTGAATCTCTAGCAGCCCCACTCAAGTCACCTTACATAACTAAAAAAACCCAATAATAATGATAATGATATTCTTTGATCTTGACAATGAATGTTTTTTCACTCTCATTTAAAATGTGAATAAAGGTCAGGCCTGGTGGTTCATGCCTGTAATCCCAGTACTTCGGGAGGCCAAATTAGGGGGATCACTTGAGGTCAGGAGTTCGAGACCAGCCTGGCCAACATGGTGAAACCCTGTCTCTACTAAAAATACAAAAAATTAGCCGGGCGTGGTGGCGGGCGCTTGTAATCACAGCTACTTCGGAAGTTGAGGCACAAGAATTGCTTGAACCCAGGAGGTGGAGGTTGCAGTGAGCCAAGATCACGCCACTGCACTCCAGTCTGGGTGACAGAGCGAGACTCCATCTGAAAAAAAAAAGGGAATAAAGTGATAATGGTACTACTAATAAGCTATTATTAGTTATCTATAAGTGTTAGCTGTAACACTTATGGAGCGCTTATCCTAAATCACTCCGTTCAAAGTTCTAAACGTGATAACATTAAATTCTTACAATAATCTTTTCAGGAAGGTATTATTGTTATCCTAATTTGCAGATGAAGAAACTGAGACACAGAGGGGGTAAGTAGCTGTCACAAGGCATCATGACTTGCAGGTGGCAGAGCTAAAACTCTGCTATTTTTACTGATTTATAACACAGCCTAAGTAATACAAACAATATGCTCAATACAACAATTCACCTTCAAGGCAAGTCCTCCCGACTTCCCTTCCAACCAGTCTGCAATCCCCAAACAGCTTTTATATGGAAGTTCTTAGTCACCACTGGTCCCAGATTACGTGGGCAGGAGGTGGGGAAGCCTGCGTTCTCATCTGGGTTGGTCTGACTCTAAAGCAGGGATCTTTACTGTTGTACTGTTCCAGCCCCAGCCAGGTTAAACCCAGGTTCAAAGGCCAAATCACACACTGGTTGGAAATGACCTTGGAAATCATCTAACCCAGCGTTTCTCAACCTCCGCACTATTGACATTTGGGGTTGGATAACTCTCCTGGGGGGACCGTCCTGTGCATGATAGGATGTCAAGCAACATTCCTGGCTTCTACACACTAGAAGCCAGCAGCACCTCCCAACTGTAACAATCAAAAATGCCTTCAGTCGGCCAGGCGCGGCGGCTAACTCCTGTAATCTCAGCACTTTGGGAGGCCGAGGCAGGCGGATCACCTGAAGTCAGGGGTTCGAGACCAGCCTGGCCAACATGGTGAAACCCCATCTCTACTAAAAATACAAAAATTAGTTGGTGGCGCACACCTGTAGTCCCAGCTGCTGGGGAGGGTGAGGCAGGAGAATCGCTTGAACCCAGGAGGCAGAGGTTGCAGTCAGCCGAGATCGCGCCACTGCACTTAAGCCTGGGCGACAGAGCGAGACTCTGTCTCAAAAAAAAAAAAAAAAAAATGCCTTCAGTCACTGACAAATGTGGGAGTGGAGGTGGTGGAATGGCAAAATTTCTCCTTGGTTGAAAGCCACTGATCTGATCCAAACCATCTCATTTTACCAATGATGGAGCTGAGGTCCAAAGAGATGAAGTAACTTGTTTAAGCTAGTTAGCAAAGCCAAGATTAGAATCCAGGTTATTCACGCAATATCCTTTTATTTCTATAACGTACAGGGCACGAGATGGAACTCAGAGAAAGTCACTGCAGTCCTTGTCCTCACAGTCTGGTAGGGGAGAGAATCTATTGCACAGATATCTCTATCTCCACGAAGTTGGTAAGTCATAAAGTGCTCCTCAGGCAGCAAGGTACGGAGAAAGAGAATATGCTCTCGTGTTCTGAATTCCGGATCTGCCACTTTTTTGCTGCAGGATTTAACTAAGGTTCAGTTTCATCATCAATGAAATGGAGATCATGGTATCTACTTATATCACCAGTTTGAAACGGGTCTGTGGATGCATTGTGCAAACCCTAAAGCTCTTACAAACATCGGGTATTATTACTAACTTCATTAGGAATGTGAGTTATGTTACAGTAAAAGCTCTCAGAACTGGGGTGAACCATAGAGGGGTGGCTTCATTCCTCGACCTTCCAACTCGAGACCTTTTTTCTTCTGCGGGAGGTGAAGCAGGCAAATAGCCTGCCTCTCACAGAGTGCCCATTCCCTCTCCGGGAACCAAGGTGCTCAGGCAGGTAAACTCAGGACTTAACTCTGTACAACTAGTCCCGCAAGCAGGAGCCACTCCCCGGACTTCGGGTCTCTCAAGCCCCGCCTGCTCCAGGATACGGCCCCGCCCAGAAAGGAGACAGACCCCGCTCCCCCACCCGCGCTGCCCCGCACTCCAGCCGCGCTGAGCCTCCAGGAAAATCACGGGCCCGTGCCGGAGATTCCCGAGCTTCCCCGATCGCTTCCCGGCCTCCCTCGGGCAGCCAGCGAGGAGACTACGGAGATTGCCGAGGGGGCCTGGCCCCGCCCCCTCCGCGGGCCGCCACCGCCCCCCTCGCCGTAGCCTCCCGCGCGGGCTGGAGTTCTACATCCCGGTCCCTCCCTCCCTCCCTCTTTCTCTCTCCCCGCCTTCCCGGTGCTGCCACAGTGGCGGGTCGGAGGATCCCGGCCAGTCAGCTCGTTCCTGCCTCGCGCCCCTCCTCCCCCCAAAATAAACAGCCCTCCCCACGCCTCGGGAGCCCGGACCGCCCCCTTCCTCCCTCGGCCGGCGTGCTGTGAGGGAGAGTGTGAGCCAGCGCGCCTGGCGGGCGAGCTCCGGGAGTGCGAGAGGCGGGGCGGCGCGGCGGGCCGGGCCGGGTTTCGCGTGTGCGTGCGGGGGCGCGAGCGAGTGCTCATCACGACCCGCCAGTGGCCCCGCGCCGACAACCCGGCGGGCGGGGAGCGAGCGGCCAGGCAAGGAGCGGCAGGCGCGAGCCGCGGAGGGGCGCGGAGTCCGCGCGCGCGCACGCACGCACGCACGCGGGGGCGGGGGCAGGCGCGCGCCCGCCTGTCGCGACAGTCGGGGCCGAGGCCCAGGGGGAGGTGGCCTGTCGTGGGTCGCCCGGCTCCCGGAGGCGAGGGGGGCGCGGGCGGATGGCGGAGGGCGCCCAGCCGCAGCAGCCGCCTCAGCTCGGGCCCGGTGCCGCCGCCCGGGGCATGAAGCGGGAGTCGGAGCTGGAGCTGCCGGTGCCCGGAGCGGGAGGAGACGGAGCCGATCCCGGCCTGAGCAAGCGGCCGCGCACTGAGGAGGCGGCGGCCGACGGTGGCGGCGGGATGCAGGTGACCGCGCGGGACGGGGCACCCAGTTATTGCGGGGGTGGGCGTGAGGGTCGACCCCGGGCTCCCCGGCTTGGAGTGAGGGAGGGCCTCCGGGAGTCCTGGGTTGGAGGTGGGATGGGGGGCCAGTCGGGGCCTGGTTGGAAGGTGGGGCGAGCTCGGGCTAGGAACGAAGGTTGCAGGACTGAACCTGGTGTGCCCGAGAGGGTCCTGATTCCTGAGGGGCCAGGAGGCACGACGAGTGGATAGGTTTTGGGGGGAAATCGAACATGGTTGAGATGGATTCCATTTCTTCAAATCCTTCCTTAGTGCGTTGGGGTGGAGTGGAAGCCGGGAAATCCTGGGTTCTCTGGACTGAGTCGAGGAAAAGGAGATCTGGTGGGAAACCTTCCTAGAAGAGGGAGTACCTTTTGGCAGCCCTGGGCACACGCTGGGATGGGGAAGAGAAGTGGCATTTCAGTGAGAGGAGTGAAAAGCAGGAAAACTCCTCGAGAGAGCCCCGAGGGGATGTGGCTGAGATTGTGGGTTAAATCACACAGAGTATGAGAAGTACAAGGAGTTTGGTAATGTTATGGGGACACGGTGGTGCTCAGTCTCATTAACTTTGTGGAGCATACTAATGAGTCTGAAGGGAGACACTAGACATGTCCCTCCTGTTCTTTGCCAATTGCATTCTACATCACCAGGACACAAAATAGCTCTTTAATGTCCCGGGCTATAAAAAAAAATTTATAGGGCTATTAGAAGACTGGATTCTCAATTCTGGATTGAAAGATAAAGGTGGTTAATTTGGGTAGGGAATGGGAAAGGTATTGATGTCAGCTGACTTCATAGTTTTGAAGAAGACCTTGAAACCTTTGGAGGTTTTACGATTTGGTCTTTGCCCAGAAAATACTGCTATGACATGATGAGTCTCACCTACCAACAGTTGTGCAGACTTGTGCCTAATTCTCTCAGAGTCATAGGATGTTAGAGGGATGCTAGGAGGACTAGACATCATCTTTTCCAGGGGTTCTTAACCTGGAAAGACTTGGAAGATTCTTACTCATAGTAGGTGGTGTGCACTTTTTGGTGGAGGAGAGTCAATAGTTTTCATCTTTGTTTTTTTTGGAGGAGATTCAAGTCCCAGCTTGTTTTAACCACCTTATTTTATAGATGGGGAATCAGAAGTCCAGAGAAGATGGTGACTTGGGTAGGGCCACCCAGTTAGCTAATAGTAAAACTAGAACTAGAAGCCTGGTCTTCTAATTCCTATTCCTGTGCTGTCTCCATTACACCACTCTTGGAAATCTCTGCAGTGCTAAAAGACTTCCTGTACTCTGCTCCCTGCTTTTCAAGCCTCTGCCTGACTTCCTGTGTTAGGGACGGAGCTGTACTTAAGCCTAGCGTGTTTGTTGTATGCTTCTTGGTCTCCTTTGCAGAGTTTACCCTGTTACTTCTGTTGATTTAGGTAAAGTGACCCTCTTGGTGTTTATTTTTGAATTCTTTTGTTTTGTTTGCCTGCTTTTATTTTCTATTAGAACTCTGTCAGGCAGAGGGATTGTGAGAAGTAAAAGCTCAGGGCCATGGCAAAAAAGACAGGAATGTGGGAGACTTCAGGTGAGGTGAGCTAATATTGGATGATAAGGAGGGAAGACTGGATGTAGGTGCTGGTAAGCAGGTTCTACTTGGTGTGTGTGTGTGTGTGTGTGTGTTTGTGTGTGTATATATATATGTGTGTATGTATTCATTTATCATTTCTGTCAATCCTAGTTAATAGTGAGATCCCCGTCCCTTTTCCTCATTTACTCCTGGGGCCTATTATCTATTGGTTGCCTTCAAATTGGCTAAAGATAGTGATATTTGGAAATGGAGCAGTGTGTAGGGACTTCGCAGGGGTGTGCAGAGGAAAGAGTGGTTCGGTCCTTGGGGGTACAAATTGGCAGCTGAGAGCTATCCCTCTGAGAATCCTTTTTTCACTTCGTGTATTTCTGGATGTTCTTTGTTTATTTTCTTTCTATACATTCTCTTTTGTTTTTTTTTTGCCCAGGCTGGAGTGCAATGGCACGATCTCGGCTCACTGCAACCTCCACCTCCACCTCCACCTCTGGGTTCAAGGGATTCTCCTGCCTCAGCTTCCTGAGTAGATGGGATTGCAGGCGTCTGCCACCATGCCCAGCTAATTTTTCTTATTTTTAGTAGAGAGGGGGTTTCACCAGGTTGGCCAGGCTGGTCTCGAACTCCTGACCTCAGGTGATTCACCCACCTCAGCCTCCCAAAATGTTGGGATTACAGGTGTGAGCCACCACACCTGGCCTTCTATACATTCCCATTGTTGTGGGTCCATTCCCCTGTGTCATACAGGTATTCAAATCATTGATTTAGGCCCTGCCTTCAACTAGCTGAATGGTTCTGCAGAAATCTTTCATTTTGGGGCGTCTGTTTTCCTTAGTTGTAAAATAAAGTATGTGTACAAGATGATTTCCCTCGTGATCCACCCACCTTGGCCTCCCAAAGTGCTGGGGTTACAGGTGTGAGCCACCGCACCCGGCCAAGTTCTAAGTTACCTTCTAAAAGTTATAAGTCCAGTTCACTGTCCTTAAGGTGCATGCAATCTATGTGGGGAGACAAATGGGCAAAAAGTTTTTTTTAAAGAAGCGTGCATTTTTAAAGAAGTGTGAGAGTATTACATGAATATACTTAATGTTTATTCATTGAACTAACATTTATTAAGCAGCTGCTACATCCCAGGCACTGTTTTAACCCTAAGAGATATAATAGTGAACAACAACAACAACAAACCCTTGCTGTCATGGAACTAATATTGAATGGGAAGAGACATCTAATAAATCAACAACTATAATTGTGTGGTGATAAGGGCTAAAAAGAAAAAGCAGGGAAAGGGAGAGATGGAAAGGGAGAGAATGAAGATGGTTACGGAAGGGCTTTATGATAGATGGCCTATGAGTGAAGTGAGGTAATGGGCCATTCAGATGCTTTCGGAAAGAGGGTTCAGGTAGAGGAGGTGAGGGTGCACAGGCATTGAGAAAGACTGCTTGGTTTGTTTGGAAACAGGAGACCAATGTATTAATAGCTGGAGCAGAGTGAGCAAGGGCAGGTAGTCTTAGGAGATGGTATCAGTGGTTTAGAAATATCTATAGGCCCTATGTAAATACACACTTTAAAAATCTTAGCCGGGCGCAGTGGCTCACGCCTGTAATCCCAGCACTTTGGGAGACTGAGGCAGGTGGATCGCCTGAGATCAGGAGTTCGAGACCAGCCTGGCCAACATAGTGAAACCCGTCTCTACTAAAAATACAAAAAATTAGCCAGGCATGGTGGCAGGTGCCTGTAATCCCAGCTACTAGGGAGGCTGAGGCAGGAGAATCACTTGAACTCGGGAGGCAGAGGCGGAGGTTGCAGTGAGCCGAGGTTGCGCCATTGCACTCCGGGCTGGGCAACAAGAGCGAAACTCTGTCTCAAAAAAATAAAAAAAATCTTATTGTAGCCAGTGTTTTGGGTATGTGGGTTTGTCTTAAAGTACACGTTTTTTTTTTTTCTTTTTTTTTTTTTTTGAGATGGAGTCTCACTGTTGCCCAGGCTGGAGTGCAGTGGCTTGATCTCAGCTCAGTGCAACCTCTGCCTCCTGGGTTCAAGCAATTCTTATGCCTCAGCCTCCTGAGTAGCTGGGATTACAGGCGTGTGCCACCACACCCCGCTAATTTTTGTATTTATAGTAGAAACGAGGTTTCACCATGTTGGCCAGGCTGGTCTCGAACTCCTGACCTCAGGTGATCCGCCTGCGTTGGCCTCCCAAAGTGCTGAGATTACAGGCATGAGCCACTGCACCTGGCCTGTTTTCTTAACACGTTTTCTAACTCCTTTTGTGAAGCCTTCCCTGACAGCTTAGTTCACACCATTCAGATCCTACTCTTGCCTCTTGGTATATTGATGCTTAATTGTGTGTCATCTTTTATTGTCCCTTAATTGTTTTATTATTCTTGTTTCATTGCTAAGATTGTAAGCTTCTAAAAGATAGGAACTATATTTCCTTTGTATTTATCCTTCGTAATACCTAACAGTTTTGGGTACTTGGTAAGTGCTCAATGCCTGTTAAATTGAAATTGAAATTTACCTTTTACAGATAGTTAAGGATTAAGAAAAATTGTGAAATTCCAGAGTGAGGGTATCATCACAGAATTTTCCAGGCACTTTGAATGTCAAAGGATTAACCCCTTTTTATAGAATAAGTTCATTTACTGGGGTCATTCCCAAGGCTGCTTACTAAATGGAGTTGTAGTGCTAAGCGTTAGATTCCAAAGTTGAATCTTGTTAAGTTGTACCACTAAGCTTTTGGAGTAAATCATGACTTACCAAAATGGAGTTTAGGAAACTCCAGAGAGTCTGTGATGCTTTTGTTATAATCATTAGGCTCAGAAGGAACCCTAGGAGAAAGAGAGGAAGGGTCGGTGCTTTCAAAGGCAGTATACAGAAACTTGATGTAGGTGGAAGAGGAGTCAGCGCAGCCCTGGAAAGAGTACAGAAATAGAGAAACGTGAACCAGAGAGTAGGAGGGAAGTGACAAACTCAACTGGAAAGCTGATGCACAGTTTGAGAAATGTAGTTAAAGAGAGTACTTGGAAATACTGTACTCAAAGTTGGTGGGAAGTTAAATGAGTTAAATATAGGGCTATTAGAGGTTCATTTCACTTTAAGTTTAATATGTATGAAATTTACGCTCTATACAACGTAGTGGGGAATGAATTCTTTTGGTCAGCTTTTCTAGTGAACAATTTGATTCATAAAAATTTTATTTTTGTGCAGTTTTCTAGGAGTTTAGCTGCTGTATAAGGTAAGATGTACCTTATTACTTAAAGCTTTCAGCAGAATTCTTTGTGTCAGTGAAATGTTGATATGGTATAATTATTATATGGCCAAGTAACTGCTTCTCACCATAGAGTCATAAATCCAGTTTATCCAAGTGGGTTCAGCAGTTATTCCTATTAGCAGCTGATTCTAGTAGTAAGATGACTTTCTTTCAGGTTTCAGGGAAGGGGTTCCAGATAGCCTGAAGTTGCTTTGTAGGTGCTGTGTTTATTGAAGTAGTTTATCTTCCCATTTGCTTATTTATGGGCTTATTTCCTCATAGGTGGATGTCTCTTTGTGCCCTCATTTGGTATTTGGTGCTGAAACTAAGCATGGTGCTACCATTCAAGAAGAGTTATAAAAATATTGTGCTTTTTTTTTTCTTGCAAGTAATTTCATGAACAATATTTCGCTGAAATTACTGAATTTTTCATCTCTCCCTGTCCCAGTGTCCTTGGGCTGCCACAGCAAAATACCATAGACTGGGTGGCTTAAACAACAGACATTTATTTCTCACAGTTTTGGAGGCTGGGAAGTCCAAGATGAAGGTGTCAGCAGATTTCATGTCTGGTGAGGGCCCACCTCCTGGCTTGTGGTCTTGCTGTGTGTTCACATGGCCTTTCCTTAGTCTGTGTCCTGGAGGAGAGAGAGTCAGTGGTCTCTTCCTCTTCTTATAAGGGCGCTCATTTATCATGTAGTTCCCACCCCCATGACCCAATCTAAAGCTAATTCTAGAGGTCCTACCTCCAAATACCATTACACTGGAGTTAGGGCTTCAACATACGAAATTTGGAGGGACACAGACATTAAGCCTGTAACACTACCAGAGTGGTAAATATTGTAGATGGAGAAACTGAGGCACAGTCATGTAAAACTTGTTGCTTTTTTCCCCATGTCTTACAAGGAAGTCTGCAGATGTAAAACTGGAAATGTATTTGAGAAGGAGAAAGTCAGATCTGATTTCAAAGTAGAATTATTCTTCAGGGTGACTCAAGAGATTAGCTTGAGTTGAATTTGTCTCCCAACTCCCTCCCATTTTCTAGCTACTCTGTCATTTTTTTTTTCACTATCACACTGACATGTGAACACAACAGAAGCTAACTAGAAATTTAACTTTCATTTTGCTGTAAAGCAGACTGGTGCAGACAGGCCTCAAGATTACTGGACTGCTGAGAAAGAAATTGAGTTATGCTACTTTGTATAAACAAGAATGTTGCTAGTGAATCTCTAGTTTAACATCTCTCAGGCCTTCAGTTTGATGTCAGGCTTTAATAATTTGTAGAAAAAGACAGTCATTTTAGTAGGCAGATTTCTTTGAATTTTTGTTGATATACATTTGTAAAGCATAGTAAACATCTTTATTCTGGGGCAAATGTGCACTTCCTTCAAAGGCAGGAGGGAAGAACCACAGACATGATTGGAAGGAAATGGCAGTAATTGGAGCATGAGCAGACAGATGGAGTGAGGGATGGTGAGTACATTTGGTGTTTTAGGTGGCCCCTAGGAGTATTGAGTTTCTTATTCTTCTCCTCTACAACCCCCAATACAAGCAGGCAGCTTACATGGCTAAGGTTTCATTATCTAATCCATCACAGATCAGCTTGAATAAACCCATTGGCTGATGTTGATCTAGTTAGGAAAGTAGCAAAGCTCATTGAGCCAGGATTGGGACAAATCGGATCAGAACTGCCATGTGAATCCTGGACGCATTTCTGTAATTTGGGTGGGCGAAGTAGTTTGGGAAGTCATTTACTCAAGAGAATGAGCAGTCAGCCATGAGTTTTTTCAAACATTGTCTTAGGGACTCTGAGGGGAAAGTGTGTGGAGGATTTGAGATATTTCTCTGGAGGATAGCCAGATTGCTTTGATTATTTGAGTCTGAACATTTTTTGGTCACTCATGCTCAGAAGTGACCTTTTTTTTTTTTTAGTAGCATTTGGAGATTCCAGTTGTGATCGTTTGTCACTTTTGTGAGTGATCCCTTAATCTGAGACCGTAGGATATATGTCCCTTCTCTGTTTTTATTTTATTTTTATTTTTTATTTTTATAATACTTCAAGTTCTAGGGTACGTGTGCACAACGTGCGGGTTTGTTACATATGTATACATGTGCCATGTTGGTGTGGCTGCACCCATTAACTCGTCATTTACATTAGGTGTATTTCCTAATGCTATCCCCCCCTCCCCCCACCCCAGGACAGGCCCTGTTGTGTGATGTTCCCCACCCTGTGTCCAAGTGTTCTCATTGTTTAATTCTCACCTATGAGTGAGAACATGCAGTGTTTGGTTTTCTGTCCTTGTGATAGTTTGCTCAGAATGATGGTTTCCAGCTTCATCCATGTCCCTACAAAGGATGTGAACTCATCCTTTTTTATGGATGCATGGTATTCCATGGTGTATATGTGCCACATTTTCTTAATCCAATTTATCATTGATGGGCATTTGGGTTGGTTCCAAGTCTTTGCTGTTGTGAATAGTGCCGCAGTAAACATACGTGTGCATGTGTCTTTATAGCGGCATGATTTATAATCCTTTGGATATATACCCAGTAATGGGATGGCTGGGTCAAATGGTATTTCTAATTCTAGATCCTTGAGGAATCGCCACACTGTCTTCCACAATGGTTGAACTAGTTTACAGTCCCACCAACAGTGTAAAAGTGTTCCTATTTCTCCACATCCTCTCCAGCACCTGTTGTTTCCTGACTTTTAATGATCGCCATTCTAACTGTTGTGAGATGGTATCTTATTGTGGTTTTGATTTGCATTTCTCTGATGACCAGTGATGATGAGCATTTTTTCATGTGTCTGTTGGCTGCGTAAATGTCTTCTTTTGAGAAGTGTCTGTTCATATCCTTTGCCCACTTTTTGGTGGGATTGTTTGATTTTTTCTTGTAAATTTGTTTGAGTTAATTGTAGATTCTGGATATTAGCCCTTTGTCAGATAGGTAGATTGTAAAAATTTTCTCCCATTCTGTAGGTTGCCTGTTCACTCTGATGGTAGTTTCTTTTGCTGTGCAGAAGCTCTTTAGTTTAATTAGATCCCATTTGTCAATTTTGGCTTTTGTTGCCATTGCTTTTGGTGTTTTAGTCATGAAGTCCTTGCCCATGCCTATGTCCTGAATGGTATTGCCTAGGTTTTCTTCTAGGGTTTTTATGCTTTTAGGTCTAACATTTAAATCTTTAATCCATCTTGAATTAATTTTTGTATAAGGTGTAAGGAAGGGATCCAGTTTCAGTTTCTGCATATGGCTAGCCAGTTTTCCCAGCACCGTTTATTAGATAGGGAATCCTTTCCCCATTTCTTGTTTTTTGTCAGGTTTGTCAAAGATCAGGTGGTTGTAGATGTGTGGTATTATTTCTGAGGACTCTGTTCTGTTCCATTGGTCTATATCTCTGTCTTGGTACCAGTACCATGCTGTTTTGGTTACTGTAGCCTTGTAGTATAATTTGAAGTCAGGTAGCGTGATGCCCCCAGCTTTGTTATTTTGGCTTAGGATTGTCTTGGCAATGTGGGCTCTTTTTTGGTTCTATATGAACTTCAAAGTAGTTTTTTCCAATTCTGTGAAGAAAGTCATTGGTAGCTTGATGGGGATGGCATTGAATCTATAGTTTACCTTGGGCAATATGGCCATTTTCATGATATTGATTCTTCCTATCCATGAGTCCCTTCTGTGTTTTTAAAGGGGAGATATTTTTATTACTAACCTTAATATGTAATCATATTTGTTATCCATATATACTTGTAATATGGTGTAGTAAAGAAACACCATTTAGAGCTTCTCATTTTGGGATTTGAATCCTGGCTTCTCCATTTACCAAATGAATGAGCTATTCAACATCTCTGAGCTCCTGCTCACACATCTGTGTACTGGGAGAATTAATGTATACTCTTATAAACCACTGTAATGAGAACTGAGATTCTTTAAAGTGCCTATCAAGGAACCCAGCACTACATGTTTATTTCTTGCTTTCCTTATATCCTGCTATACAGCACTCACTAACTTCCTGCTTACTGTTTAATCTGCATGGAGTGGTTAACGTGCTTCTGACTGATTAAGTGCCAGAGTTGGGAACTACTAGAGATGAGCAGTGTGTTAAAGGGGAAACCTCATTTGCTTATTATCCAGGGTGGAGGAGTGGAATGAACCGGGTCATTGTGGTCTCTCTTGTCAGAGGAAGGGGAGACAATTCTTTGCTAAGGAGTAAAAGGACTGCTGCAGTATCACAGTGTCTGCAGGGGGGATGTGGATTTCTTAGAACCCGTGGGATCTCTGTTGGGAGGGTGGGTGACAGATTCACTGGCTGTTTTAGTGGTACATGGAAGGCAGGAACAGTAAAAATGTTGTGTTTCAAATTTTATAAGTTTTGTTACGTATGTTGGTTCAAAAGTGGCACTTTTTGTTCTCATTTTGTCTATGGAAATTGAGCTGGGATGCCCTTGTGTTGTCTCTTGTGGTCCCTTTTCAGTCTCTTCAAACCCGCTGTCCAGACTGCTAACACAGTGATCTATCTAAAAGAGCCAATCTGGCCAGGTGCGGTGGCTCATGCCTGTAATCCCAGCACTTTGGGAGGCCGAGGCGGGCAGATGACTTGAGGTCAGAAGTTCGAGACCAGCCTGGCCAACATGGTGAAACCCCGTTTCTACTAAAAATACAAAAATTAGCTGGGCGTGGTGGCGCATGCCTGTAATCCCAGCTACTTGGGAGGCTGAGGCAGGAGAATTGTTTGAACCCAGGAGGTGGAGGTTGCAATGAGGAGAGATCGAGCCACTGCGCTTCAGCCTGGATGACAGAGTGAGACTCTGTCTCAAAAATAAAACAAAAGAGTCAATTTGTTACTCCACGCTTAAAATCTTTTGAGAGCTTGTGTTTTTTCTCAGGATTGTCTATTCTCTTGTTTGGCCTGACTTCTGCGTAACTTTCAAGCTCCGTCTCTTTCCACATTCCACCTCCAAGTCCATGTCCAGTGGCTTATAGTTTTCTTAGCATGTGGTGCCACCCAGCTAATGAATACCTCTGTGCTTTTGTTCCTTTCCCTTCTACCCAAAGTTCCTGCTTCATCTCTTCTACCCCCACATTTGTAAGGCTCAATCTTTAATAATGAGTTTGGATATTGATTCCTCCTGGATGCCTTTTGTGACTATTCCCATGTCTCCCACACTCCTGCTGTCTTCCAAGACATCATGTCTATAGCTCTGTTAAAGGACTTTTTAGATTAATACTTGATTGAATGTCTGCCCCACCACGCTTACCCAGACTGTGAGATCCTTAGGAATCTGTAGGATTAAGCACCATGCCTGGGCCCAAGTAGTCAAGAAACTGTCCATTTTTGTTAAATTGAACTTTGTCTTCCTGCTTCTCAGTTGGGACCTGCAGATGGCTTTCATTGTTTATCCAGATTTTCACTGGGGGGTCTGGCCCTTGGTCTGCTTTCTATCCCCTGTGAAGACTGCATGTTGTGTGATATGTGAATGTTAACCTGATCTTTTCATTGATATCAGGGTTAAAGGTGAGAGAGGGGTCTCTGAAAACAGAAGCTGGGGTAGAATTTAACTGCAGAATGTGTTGGGTAGGCATGGCAACCTGATATTTAGTTTCCTGTGTTCAGATATTAATTGAGTGCACGTGTGTATATGTAAAAAGCTCCTTTGTGATAGTGTGGTTAAGGAGAAAAGAGGAACCACACAAGTGAGAGAGGCAATTAGAGCCAACCTGTTCCAGTTCGCTGGAGCAGGCTGTTGATTTACCTTTTTACAGTGCTGCTGCAGGATTCTGGATTGTAGCAGTTCGCATGTATTACCACCATTTGGGGTGAGAACTATTTGATCAGCTAGGGGCCTTAACCTTTCCCTTCTCAACCAGTGAATTTCATCAGATACTATAGCTTTATTTTTTATTTTTTATTTTTTTTGAGACTGAGTTTTTGCTCTTCTTGCCCAGGCTGGAGTGCCATGGCATGATCTCGGCTCACTGCAACCTCCGCCTCCCGGGTTCAAACAATTCTCCTGCCTCAGCCTCCCGAATAGCTGGGATTTACAGGCACCCACCACCAAGCCTAGCTAATTTTTGTATTTTTAGTAGAGACAGGGTTTCATCGTGTTGGCCAGGCTGGTCTCGAACTCCTGACATCATGATCCACCCGCCTCGGCTTGCAAAGTGCTGGGATTACAGGCATGAGCCACGTGCCCGGCACTGTAGCTTGTTTTTATGGATCTGGGGAAAATACCAAGCGGAGACACTTCACAATACATGGTATTTTTCACATCACTCATATTGGATATGTTTGAAAATAAGGAAGTCTGATAGTGTTCCTTTAAATCTCAGCCTTGGCGATAGATTCATAGAAGTATTTTATAAGAATTCTCTCTGGCTGTTGTTCTCCCCTCCCACTTCACTTTCAGCTTCTGGTTTGGGGTCCTGTATAATCCTTGCCTGTTCCAGCCAGTTTAGTAGGGCCCTCTTTAGCTGCAAATGATTGTACTTCATAGTGCCTCTGGCCTTTTCTATTCTAAATGAATAAAGAGAATTCTGAGAAGGGAATGAGAGAGAGCAGCCTGTAATATATCACTTCCTTCTGACATGTCCTGCACTTACGTGGCATCTAGAAATTTCTGCCAAAAATTCAAGGCACAGGACACATGATAAATACCACTTATGAAGTAGATGACATTCTTGAATTGTCAAATGATAGTGATTGAATAATTGCTTAAAAACCTGTTTTCCCAAGGGTGGAAAACAGCCTTTGAGGTTTAGACTTCCACATGGGTGATGTTCAGCCATAAGACGTGGGTTTTCTTAGGGACTTAGGTCCCCAGATAACACCTTGGTATGTGGGATTTTTCCCATGTATAGGCTGGTTCCTTGGTTTCTCCGTTGTTGAAGAAAGATTTTGCACTGGGTATTGGATATTTTATTCCAGGCATGTGGTTTTTGAGGAGGCATATTGTTGATGTATTTTTTTTTTTCTGGCTGCATTGATTTTTGTCAGATTCTAACTGGAAATACCACAAGCAAAGCATGATTTATCATGAGGGATGGGTGGTGTGGCCATGGGACTCTCCTAGCTCTGGGGATTGGGGTGGAGGCAGAAGCTATGTTAGTAAAACTAGAGGAACTACAGACAGGGCCTGGGGAGACTGGGGGTGTCTGAATGTGGCCTGCAGCAATTGCTTGAGTTGCAATACTTTTGGGCAGAGGCTCATAGGAATTTCTTTCAATTGCTTTTTTTTTTCTTTTAAGAAGCTTTTTCCCATACAAATTGGAGTTGTTTGAAGGAGTGGGCCTTAATTGTTGCCAGCCAGAGTGATTTTCAAAGCAGATCTATATGGATTTCACTTAGGGGTTACTTTCAGGGGGTATGTGGCTTGTTCTGAGACAGGAGGACGTTGGTTCCATTTTCCTGGAAGTTGTTGGGACTCCTGGATGGTCCTGCTCTATTTGTCTTGGGCCATTAGGCAAGTGGAAAAGCAGCTACATAGTTAGCCCTGTTGCATGGAGTTTAGTTTCATAATTCATCCTCTCAGGGATTCTTATACAGTCACACAGCCTAAAGTTTGTTTTCTCCCTTTTTCTTTCTTTTCCTTCTTCAGTTCAGTGGTCCACAAAAATTCTTGGGAGGGTAAGTAATAATTTCGGGTAAAAGGCAGGAATTGTAGATCTTTTTTTAGCCCCCTGCCCCGATTAAATTTCTCCATATTCAGCTTCTCCTTCATCTGCAAAAGCATCTGCAAATGAGGTCGCTATCCCCTAATCAGACTGGCTTGTCCCCTAATTAGTCTGAATATGTGGCTTTGACAGCTTTCACCTGCTGTTTCTTAGTTTCTAGGGGATAAGATAGGATTGTGTGATTTCAAAGTGAAAACTGGCAAAATTGAAAGATGTTTTGTGGTGGCTCCCAACATTCACAAAGCTTAACTCATTGGTTTGCTTCTCATATACAAGCTTCCAGGAACATGGTTACTGTTAGTGGCTGGCACAGTGGGTTTGAAGACTTTGTTGGAACTTCAGGAAGTTTCCCCTTTGGCAAAGCTTACAGGGAGTTGGTAGTACTTGTCCTGAAAGTCTGACCCTGGTCTTATGCTATGCACACCTTGTTTGAAAGAATGCAGAGTACTGCTATTCAGCTATTGCTTAAGCAGTCCGTTTCATATATGTCTGCATTTGTTGCATACTTACATAAGATTTTACTATGTTTTGTGTTATATTTGAACTAGAAGTCATAGTTTCATACATGACTCTTATTAAGCTGATAATAAATTGGCAAATTTTGATATCATCCAAGACTTTGAGGTAATGCTGGTCATACTCAAAAGGTCTGTATTTGGGTTTAGAAACTAATTTTTCTGTTAGTTAGTGCCTCTCCATTCCCAGGTGCCGTTCATTACTCGTTATAGACATCTTCTGTCCTTCTGCTTTGTTAAAAGTCTTTAGCTGTTTGTCATGATACTGAATAGATCTTTTTGCAGCAGCATTTTAGCTCTGAGCTGGCTGTGTTTTACAGTGTTGGAGATCAGTTGGTTAACTTTGGCATTTCCTACCTTCATACGTAAGCATTAAAGTGTGTTAAGTGCATGTAGTAGCCCTTCAGAGAGGCGCTTATCAGGGACTTCTAGTGATTTTTGTCAGCTGTATAAAAATGCTATGATTAATAGATAACCTGTATCTGTGTGTGCATGCGCAATTTTCTTTTATGCTTACTCTGCGTTTCTCTCTCTAGGAGTGGTGTGAAATAAGTGCTACTCTGTAGGCTTTGCTTTTTTTTCAATACTGAGAAGCTTATTTTAAGAATCCCTTATTTGACTTTCTTGAGTTTGGTGTAGGTATCATTTACCCCTTTTGGATTTTAGCTTTACTATGGGTTATTTTTTGCAGTGTTAGAAGCAAGTAGTAAATACTTTGGTATCCCAGAGCTTAAAGAAACCTAAAAATTTTGACTCATTCAGCATTCTGTTTTAAGTTAGGAAATTATTTAATTCTAGTATCCCAAGCTGTATTGTATTGATTGCTCTTTAAGAAATGATAATAGGTGGCCGGGCGCGGTGGCTCACGCTTGTAATCCCAGCACTTTGGGAGGCTGAGGCGGGCGGATCACGAGGTCAGGAGATCGAGACCACGGTGAAACCCCGTCTCTACTAAAAATATAAAAAATTAGCCGGGCGTGGTGGCGGGTGCCTGTAGTCCCAGCTACTCAGAGAGGCTGAGGCAGGAGAATGGCGTGAACCCAGGAGGCGGAGCTTGCAGTGAGCCGCGATTGCGCCACTGCACTCCAGCCTGGGCGACAGAGTGAGACTCTGTCTCAATAAAAAAAAAAAAAAAGAAATGATAATAGGTATCATCCTGCCCATGCCCCAGCCCCCCACCAAAAAAAGTTAAATAACTTTGGACATTAGAATTAAACACATTAAAAAAAAAACCTATCACACTACACTTCTCATAAGCAGACGTTGTGATGCTGAACTATTGTGTAGCGTTTTCCAAACCAGGATTTACGCCCAGGTTCCCTACTGGTAAGTTAATTCCTAACTCTAAATTCATAAATACATATGTAATGAAATGTCTCCTTTTCATTTCTGCTTCCTATGTGTCCCTATCCCCTTTACCAAACAAGTAACCACTGTTACTAATTTGTCTGTTATCCCTCCTCCTCTCTTTTTGACACAAATATTAACATACTCTCTGTATTTTTTGCTCCTTGCTTTTCTCCATTTCCTATATCAGAGGCTAATTCTTCAAATGTAATAAGGTCTATTAAAGTTTTCATTAGTGGTCTCTCTCTCTCTCTCTCTCTCTGTGTGTGTGTGTGTGTGTGTGTGTGTGTGTGTGATGCTTAGTGAAGGTTTTACCACTCTGAGATTATAAAAAAATAGAATGGCCTTGCAGACAGACAAACCTTAGGCGGTGTACCAGCATTTCCACTTCACAGCTATGGGATCTTGGTTAAGTGACTTAACTTATCTAAGCCTCAGCTTTCTTTGTAAAATATGTTATAGGATTAGTGTAAGAATTAAAAAGAGATACTGTATGTAATGTGCTTAGTTCAGGGCCTGACACGTAGTAGGTATTCTATTATGTAGTAGCCATTTTTATTATTATTACTCAGTCCTATTTTCTTATTCTTGTCCCCAAATGCTTTTTGAATTCTTTCTTAAAGGCAGGAACAATCTTTTTCTTCTAGAGGGTCTCACTCTGTCACCCAGGCTGGAGTGCAGTGGCGAAATCATAGCTCACTGCAACCTTGAACTCCTGGGCTCAAGCTGTCCTCTGCTTCAGCCTCCCAAGTAGGTGAGACCATAGGCATGTGCCACCATGCCCAGCTAAGGAAAAATCTCTTAACTTTTGTAGCCTTGTGCCCAGGATATAATATAATAAGAACTGAGTAGTCCGGGCTCAATGGCTCACACCTGTAATCCCAGCATTTTGGGAAGCCGAGGTGGGCGAATCACGAGGTCAGGAGTTTGAGATCAGCCTGGCCAACAGGTTGAAACCCCATCTCTACTAAAAATAAAAAAAATTTGCTGGGCGTAGTGGCGGACACCTGTAATCCCAGCTACTTGGGTGGTTGAGGCAGGAGAATCGCTTGAATTTGGGAGGCGGAGGTTGCAGTGAGCCGAGATCGTGCCACTGCACTCCAGCCCGGGTGACAGAGTGAGACTCTGTCTCAAAAAAACAAACAAAAAAAAGAACTGATAAATGTTTGTTGAAAAAGATATATCAGCCCTTATACAATCTGTTTTTTTAAATCTTAATAATTTGTGTTGCTTTTTCTATAGTCACCCTCCAGATTTGAAGCATGGTGACTAAAATTGCACGTAATACTCAACAATTACATTTATGTTATTATTATTTTTAAGAGATATTCTTAGTCACTCAGGCTGGAGTGCATCACTCAGGCTGGAGTGCAGTGGTGGGATCATAGCTCACTGCAGCCTTGAACTCCTCAAGCGATTCTGCCACCTCAGCCTTCCAAGCAGCTGCACCCAGCTTCCGTGTTATGTTTTACAGTTTATAAAATGCTTTCGTGCAGGCCCTTATTTATTCTCTTCAACAACCCTGAAAGATAGGTGGTGATTCTTCCCATGTTTCCGCTGAAAATACACCTCTCTAAGCCTCATGACTAGGAAGTGGCAAAGCTGATGCTTTTACCCAGATCTTGCGGCTCTTTATCCAGTGCCTTTTCATGGCCCTTAAGACTGAAAGGGTATGACTGATGAGGAATGGAACAAAAGGAATTTCATTGGTTTGGCATGCCGTATATTTAATATTGAAAACATTTTACCTGTTACCTGACAGCTGATTCATGTAGAACTGGGATAATAGTTGTGGTATGCATGATAGTTTGTCGTTGTTTTTTGGCTTTTTTTCATCTCAAAGTTATTCCATCTCTAATTTAGATCAACAACAGATCAATCAGTGGATTGATAATGGTGGGTAGTATAAAATCATCAGAGCTGAAGGCATCTAGAAATTATCTGTACCAGCCCTCTGCTTTAGTCATGGAAAATAGTCAGTATACTCATTTTTATAGACAGTGTATCTCAGGCTCAGAGAGAGAATGTGACAACAAACAATAAACTCAGACTTTGACTTTAAGGCTCAGTAGAATCTTTCATTTCTTAGTCTTTTTATTTCTTGGTGTGATTTTTTCTGACAGTTTCTTGTATGGAGTATTTTCTTCTTCCTTTTACATTTTCTTAATGCATATATATTCACATGGTTAATGATTCAAAATATGCAAAATGTAGAAGAGTCAAAAATCTCTCCCTCTCCTAGCTGCCTATTTTATCTTTTTGGAAGTAACTAGTATTGTTAGTTATCTGGGTGTCCTTCTAGAGACAGTGCCTATGTAATGTTTCTTTTAAAAACTCCATTGACAGTATGCGTACTATTCTGCACTTTGCTTTGCTTTTCTATTTGGAAATTAGTTCATATCAGTTTATATATATATATATTTTTCTATTTATTAGCTTTCTGGACTTAAGATTCTGGTCTACTGAGAGAACCATGTCCAAATGTCCCTTGTAAAGATGACTGATTAGTACAGGACCTCAAATAATATGATTCTGTGTTTTAATGGAATCATGAAATCCCAGGATTGGAGACCTAATCTACATCTCTGTTCTTTCACGTGAATACCCTGCAGATACCTGATGTTGCTACCTTTTAGAGATGTCTGAGTGAAAGATAGGTATCCTCGTCTCTCCATGTGCCCCAGTCAGCTGCCCCTGGTCTTTTTTGCACTGGTGGGGCACATTGTGGGTCAGCTATCGTATATGTCATTGAGTTAGTAATTATACTCAGGATCTGCCATGAGTCATTGCACATGGAATCTAACTGCAGTGTGAGTTTTATTCATGATGACATCTTGTATACCAGATGTTTCCCAGATGCCTAGGTTTATCCTGATTGAGTGTCACTGCTGTCAGGATGCTGTTCAGTGAACTAAGTTTTGTGTTGAATTGTGAGAAAGGAAGGTTTAGTTTCTAATAGGTGTTCCATCTCAGCAGCCATAATTGCCACTGGCTACCCTTAACCCCTCTGTCTGTGGAAAGCCCCAGGATTGAGTGAATGCTCTTCTTCCCTAGGATATGGCCTCTCCGTAACTGAGACTTGATGGGAAGTAAGTAGATTTGGCTCAACAAATAGAGAATATAAACACACACGTGTGTGTGTGTGTGTGTGTGTGTGTATGTATACTGAACAGTAATTGGATTCTGATTCAGATGTGGAGTTAATGATATCAAGCTTAGGCTTGACTCTAGCACAGTTAATCTTTATAGACTTCTACATTTAAAGATATGAAATAAAATGTGCCTTTTGGAGTTGGCTTTTGCAATAGCCCTTTTTCTCCGTTAGAATATTATAGAAGAGGTAGTATTCTAGCTGTTTAGAGAATGAGAATGAGGCCAGTGGGGTTGTGTCTCACTCTCTAGGTGAATGTCGACCTCTACTCAGTTCTAATCTCACCGTACAGTCTTTGTGGTCCCAAGGCTCTGCAGTAGGTGAATTAGGCCCACGCAGTCTCTGTGGCCTGAGTCACACAGGATGGTGTTCCTTTCCCAAGTAGTGAATGGAAGCCGGCAGGGCACCAGATGCTGTGTTGTTTCCCCTGTTGCTTTTTCCTTCACACCCGGTGTAAAGTTTCCAGGCATTTGTGCAACCTGATAGCAGAAAGTGCCTGTCCTAGCAGTTGAGAGATGGGTTGGCAGGGGCTCAGGTTACTCCATGTCCCTGATAAGAGCCATCGATCTGGGCTGGTGGCTGCTGATGGGTGGGAACTATACTGCCTGCATTCTACCCAGCAGGAATGATGTGGGTCTCAGTAGTGTTTCAGGACTCCGAGAAGGTACCCAGGCAATTTAGAGGTCTGGCCAGCATCTCTAGGGCAGCAGCACACACTGAGATGTAGATTTTACCTTAGAAGAGATGGGTTTTAGGAAATGGTGGCACACAGGAGCGGAAGAAGTACCAGCATAGGAAAGGTGAAGTGCCAACCCGAGGAGTGGAAATGGTATTTTCTTATTCCACCTGGTAACCTAAAACTCAGTTGCGCAGTGACTTAAATTTGCAGAGGGTATGTACATAGATAATTTTAATACACTGCTTGGATGGAAATAGTCACAGAATATATGTGAAAGTGTAGTGGCAGGTGGCTCTGTGGTAATAGATACTCTGTGAATACCTCTGTCTGAGCAGTTATCATACTGTATTAAAATATTTGGTTAAGAGGGCCCTTTCTGTCTGGGCACAGTGGCTCATGCCTGTAATCCCAGCACTTTGGGAGGCCAAGGCGGGTGGGTCACTTGAGCCCAAGAATTTGAGACTAGCCTGGGCAACATGGTGAAACCCCGCCTTTACAAAAAAACAAAAAACAAAAAAAACAAAACTTAGATGGGCATGGTGGTGTGTGCCTGTAGTCCCAGCTACTCGGTAGGCTGAGGTGGGAGGACCTCTTGAGCCCAGGAGGCAGATGCTGCAGTGAGCCATGATTGCACCACTGTACTCCAGGCTGGGCAACAGAGCGAAACCCTGTCTCAAAAAAAAGGAAGGCCCTTTCTGGTACCAGAAATTCTGTCTCTAGTCTTACTTAGCTGTGTGTCCTTTAGGCAAGTTACTTAGCCCCTCTGTGCTTCAGTTTTTTATTTGTAAAATGGAGGTAATAAATGAGGCTTGTATTAAATGAGTCATTACAGTTTTATGTGTTATCTGTTGTTATGGTGGTTGTTATAGCACAAAGCACGGGCGCCAGAGACCATGGCAAACACATGATGACTGGAGGGCTGCAGAGTTCAGTATTTATTGTGTTCACTGAAAGACTTCTAGTATTAACTATGCTGGGTACCATACAGAAGCAAATGCATGAGATATTAACTGTGTGACTGTAAAATATATGACGAGAGTCAGTTTTTTTTGAAGCTGTGTAGAAAGAATATTGATGTGAGAAGTTTCAGTATCCTATGGCAGTTTCAGAGAAGGAATCTTCCTTCTTTCCTTTGGGAGGCCCTTCAGCTTTCTTGGCGTTTTGAAGATAGATTGTATATTTTACTTTAAGGTAGGACAATACTTAACTATTTCAGATAGGTATGAATCTTTCCTTTTTTTTTCTTTTTTCTTTGAGACAGTGTCTCATTCTGTGGCCCAGGCTGGAGTGCAGTGGTGCAATCTCACTGCAACCTCCCCCTCCCAGGTTCAAGTGATTCTTATGCCTCAGCCTCCCGAGTAGCTGGGATTGCAGTTGTGTGCCACCACGCCCAGTTAATTTTTTCTGTTTTTAGTAGAAGTGGGGTTTCACTGTGTTGGCCAGGCTTGTCTTAAACTCCTGGCCTCAAGTGATCCACCTACTTCGGGCTCCCAAAGTGCTGGGATTACAAGCATGAGCCACTGCTCTTGGCCCCTATTTTTTGTTAAACCTCTAGGAGAAACCATTTTAGATCAGAATCAATCCATTCATCCATCCTTTCTTCCTAATCTCTCTTTCTTTTTCTCTAAAAGGGAAAAAGTGCTAACATTTTAAACACTTTGGTTATTTATATTTAATGTAATCCTCTCTTATTGTGTAACAGCCCTCCCCCTTCTCCTTTTGCTTGGAGACAAAATTTGATTTAACAAAATTTGAATGTTTACCACATGTTAAACATTGCTAGATGCTGGGGTTAGTTACAGAGTTAATGGAATGTTCTTATAAAACTTGAGTTTTGGGGGAGGTTTATGGAACAACTATAAAATTAGAATAAAAATTTGATAACACAATGGTTTGATAAGGGTGTGAGTAAAGAAATAGGAACTCATATTGCTGTGGTGGTGAAAAGTCACATAACTTCCATGAAGAAGTATTTATCAATGTCTATTAAAATGTAAAATGCACGTATTCTTTGACTCAACAGTTCCACTTCCAGGAATTTATCCTACAGATGCTCTTGCATCTGCGTGTAAGAATATACATTATAGCATTATTTGAAGTAGCAGAAGGTTGAAGAAACAAAAATGCTCGTTGACAGGAAATCTGCTAAATAAAATAAGGTACATTCTTGATGAGAAAAAAAGAGGTACATTCATACAGTGGAATATCATGTAGCCATTAACAATTAGGCAGCTCTGTATGAACATAGAACACTCTTTAAATATATCAATTGTGAAAATCAAAGTACAGAAGAGTGTATAGTTTGCTGTTATTTGTATAAAGTAAAAAAGTATCCGTGTGTGCATAGACTCTGCCAGGAAACACAAGACTCCCCAGCGGTTGCCTCCTTGGAAGAGCATTGAGAGACAGAGGAATAAGGGTATAGGTAAAGACTTAATTTTTATTGTATATAAAAAAATCATACCAACAAAATTTGTTAATTGTATACCTTTTGTGCCTTTTGAATTTTGTATTACATTCATGTATTACTTGTTTTAAAAACAAAATAATGTATTAAAGTTACACAGGGATAGGTACTGTGTAAACATAGGGTTTATGGTCCTTAAACTTGCTAATTTTCGTAGAAATGAGTCAAGTTGTGTGTTGGAGAAAAAGTATGCCAATTCTGCTTACCACAAATAAAAAATAGTACTTGTGTGGTGGCGCATGGTCATTTTGTCATTTTGATTTTGTGTATGACATTGTTTATTCTATGTAGGATATTCCAGTACTTATATTTACTTATTATGTATTTATATTATATAGTTATATGTTTGTATATTAGCTATGTTTTCTTACATTTTTTATTTACTGAAAGTGCTGATACGGAGGGGTAGATAAATGAAGAGATGATTAAAAATGGAAAGTACATTAGAATTAGTGAATGTGTATACAAGATGAATCATTCAACAATACAATTATAAAGGGTCAAGTGCAAATCATAAAGTGGATTGAGAAGAAGCAAAATGAGTGAGAATCACTGCCATAAGCCTCTCCCTTGTTCTTAAGAAATGTCCCCTAGCTAGACATGCACCCATGGGTTACTTGGATTTTTTCACCTTGGAATTTTATGAACAAGTGGACTTAGGAGCAGCCTTTCATTCCAGAACCTAACTTGGTGGTGGATAGAGGAGTGTCTGTACCAAGCCAGGATGAGTAGTGCTTCTATGGGAGCATAATGAAGGAATTGAGGGCTTCTTATCTGGCTGGGGTGGGATGGGCATTTGGAGAACATTCTGCAGAAGCTGTTGCTGCATATTGAGTGGATAAGCAGGGCAGGTCATTCTAGACAAAAGAAACAGTATGTACAAGGGCAAGGTATGAGAGGAACTGCAAGTGAGTCAGTGAGGTTGGGGTGGAGGGGATGCGAGCAAGGGATTTGCCCAAAGTGTTGTTGGTAGGTAGTTCATCCGCACACTGCTATTCTCTTGCAATCATGTAGGACCATTGTTCACCAAGCTGGCTGGGCACTGGTGATTAGATTCTCCTACCACTTCAGAAACATATCCTTATAAGGGTAGA
Source organism: Gorilla gorilla gorilla (assembly GCF_029281585.2). NCBI lineage: Eukaryota > Metazoa > Chordata > Mammalia > Primates > Hominidae > Gorilla > Gorilla gorilla. The sequence goes on along the minus strand of NC_086018.1, from coordinate 34,017,443 downwards.
TGGAGGAATATAGTCTTTGTTCATTAAGGAAAAAAAAGAGAAAGCAAAAAAGAACAAAGAAAATCTGTATTTGGTTATGTTGTACATATGTAGTTGTACTGACTTCCAGCAGACTATCTTATTTTCTTTTTCTCATCTGTCTGCATCCTTCAAGAAACTTTCCCTCTATTTGGAACCACAGGTTGAGTGCCGCATGGACACAACTTGAATCTTATGTTCTGTTTGATTATATTTGAATTTACATGAAGCACTTTCTACCATGCAGGCATGCATTTTGCTCTTCATAGCATGGAATGCTGTAACAATGTTGTTTTGTCCATTAGAGGCTTTCAAAAATTTTTATCAACATTTAAGTGCTTAATTTCTACAGTATACCAGGGCTGGCAGTAGGTAGGCAGGTGATATTTTATTCACATACCCTATATATTTGCACATTTTGATTGCTCGTTCTGTTAATTAAGGAGAGAATTTCTCTTTTGTAGCTGAAATGTTTTATGCTTTGAATCCACTCAAAGACAAATTATTCTGGAAAGCTTGAACTAAACCTGGTCAGATGCTTCTGAGTTATGAGAGAGGGATTGAAATAAACTTTTTCAGCTAAAAATAATTTTGCTCACAAGTTACCAAAAATGGCTGACTAGAAATGCTTTTAAGATACTTGTCTAAGCTACCATAAGCTAAAGGTCAAGAAAAAAGTTTAGAACACGTTATGAGAAACGATTGGCTCTACTTTGCTAAAGCTTTTGCCAAACCTCTTATTCTGTAATTACCGCATGAGACAAAAGCTGGTGAAAGTGGTATGCCTTAGATTCAGTGGGGACCTAGAGATTCTTTCAGTGGAACACATGTGCTGCCTATCTCTTCTGACGACGAACTAGTACCTGTGGGAGGCACTAGGGTTAGGTGAAAATGGGACACTTCATTCTGAAGCTGTTATACAATTGCCTATGCCAATTAATTATTTAAAGCCTTTATCTTCTGTTGCAGAGCAATTTTTGCCCTCAGAATATTTGTCAGTCCCCACAAAGTGCCAAGTGACGGGTATTTAGCATGTGGCATTGCCGTCAGTGTTCTGTCATTTTGTTTAGATACTTCTTTGCATCTCACTGAATTGCAGAATTAAGAATCGTGCACATTTATGGGCAGCACGTTTTTGCAGTATGGTCATTTATCATTGGAATTTATATTTTATGCTTCCTTCTAGACCCTTAGTGTGCTTTCACGATTATCCAGAGGATTCCTTTGCAGCAGCAGTGTATGCCACTGATTGGTGGTGGTAGCCTTGAGAAACTAGAGAGGCATGTTGACTTTCCTTAAGGTTGCTTAGTATTGTAGAATAAAATCTTGAATTAGAGTAAAATTCAGAGAGAGCTGTTTTTCCCCGTAAACATCATTCTTTTGAATACAGCCAGTATTAAGCCAGGATGCGTTTTCTTCCTAAATTTAACACGTATTTATTGAGCATCTAACGTGTATGAGGTTATGAGAAGGGAAGTTGAATGAGCTTATGTTAGAGGAACTCAACCTTTCCTCAGAGAATGGGAGTCTGCAGGCAGAGGTGGTGGTGTTGACACTTCGAGGAGAGTGAGAAGTTTTAGAAGTAGCTGCTGTTCCTGTGTAATAAGGATTCATCAAGAAGTGGGATGAAAGGGTTGCTCAGTCTCAGTAAGTGCCAGCTGGGATTGAGTTGGTCCTGATGGTTTAACTTTTTTTTTTTTTTTTTTTTTGGAGACAGAGTTTCACTCTTGTCGCCCAGGCTGGAGTGCAATGGTGTGATCTTGGCTCACTGCAACCTCCACCACCTGGGTTCAAATGATTCTCCTGCCTCAGCCTCCCAAGTAGCTGGGATTACAGGCACTTGCCACCATGCCTGGCTAATTTTTATGTTTTTAGTAGAGATGGGGTTTCACTGTGTTGGCCAGGCTGGTCTCAAACTCCTGACCTCAGGTGATCTACCCACCTCGGCCTCCCAAAGTGCTGGGGTTATAGGTGTGAACCACCTCGCCCGGCTGTTTCCTAACTATCAGACAGTACTTGGAAGCCCATGAGTGTAGCTGAGTGCACGTTACCTAGTGCCAAGTGTCAGTAAACTGAGATGAATGGGTTCAGGTAGAATAAGGGCATGGGAGAAAACAAAGGACAGCAGGAGCTTTTCATACGAGTTTGAGATCTTGACGTTAGAAGAGTTTTGGGTAGCAATGATGTGTAAGGATCCAATGGATGAGTTTGGTGTAGGTAGAGCCCCCTGGAAATAAGTAGGTTGAAGAACTTGGAGTCTCGGTTTTGAAAGTGTTGTCAACTTGAATGTTGAAATGATCTAGGCCTAAGCATTGAAATCTCTGGGCAAATTGGGAGAAAGTCATGGAGGTTGGGGAAGTGGAAAGAATGATGTATAAGTGGGTTAACTCAGTGACTCTCAACTGGGGGTGATTTTGTCCCCTCAGTTGACATTGGCAACGTCTGGAGACATTTTTGAGTTTTATAATTGTGGAGGTCTTACTGGCATCTAGGGGTTGGAAGCCAGAGATGTTACTTTAACATCCTAAAGTGCACAAGGGAGTCTCCCACAATGAAGAATTATCTGGCCCAAAATGTCAGTAATGCTGAGGTTGAGAAACCCTGCATTAACTTTAAAAGAACAGTTGTTGAGTGAAGGCAACAGTTGTTGAATGTGACTGTTTCTCTCCCCTTCTACTCTGCTTTGTAGAACTCTGCACATCCATTTATTCTTCCACTTAGTGACCATTTATGGAGCTCCATTTATGTGCCAAGGCACCATGCTAGATAGTCATTAGGAGTATCAAATTAATTAGATGTCACCTCTTTCTTAAAGTTTATTTTTTTCCCCCTTAGTTATCCTTGTTCTGATTAAAGTTTATTTTTAACTGTGAATTAATTAATATGCAAGTGTATTCTTACCAAAAAGCCAAAAACTCAAACGTATAAGGCCAGTGGCCACTTTGACCATCACCTCCAATCTCTGTTCTTTTCCTAGAGGTATCCAGTGCTGTCAGCTTGGTATGTGTAGCTGGACATTTGAAGGTTGCTTCCCTACATCTAGTTTTTTCCCCCCTTTTTTATGCCATGCTAAGAAGTTTAATTTTGAAAATTTGTCCTAGGCTGCAAGTTTCTTAAGATAGGGACCAGGTGTTTGGTTTTTCTTTTTGAATTATTATAATACATGGTACACAGTTGTCACTCAATAAATGTTTGCTGAATAATGAATGAAATGAATCAATAAAAGAATGAATGAGGAGCAAAAAGAATGCCAACACCTAGTAATGGCCTTCAGGCTTTGGAAGGCTGCAAAGTATGTTTGTGGGAAGAATGAGTTAATATCAGGATGTGAAAGAAGAAAAGGGTGAAGGAAAATTCCAACTTGTAGGAACAGAGAAGGGGTTACCAGCAGGCCCAGTTGATAAGCTGGTCAGAAGATAAAGTTGAAGTTTGAGAAGGAACAGAGATCTTCATTGTATAGGGGATAACAGTTCAAGGAGTGTCTTTTGAAGAAAGGAAAGTCTTTTGAAGAAAGTAATTGCAAGTTAGTGATTGGAAAAACTTACTAAGGTAGGAGCTGCTTAGAACTAGAAGAGTCCTGGCTGGGCGTGGTGGCTCATGCCTATAATCCCAGCACTTTGGGAGGCCAAGGCGGGGGGATCATCTGAGGTCAGAAGTTTGAGACCAGCCTGGCCCACATGGCAAAACCCCCATCTATACAAACATACAAAAAAATTAGCTGGGTGTAGTGGCACATGCCTGTAGTCCCAGCTACTCAGGAAGCTGAAGCAGGGGGATCACTTGAACCTGGGAGGCAGAGGTTGCTGTGAGCTGAGATCGTGCCATTGCACTCGAGCTTGGGTGACAGAGTGAGACTACGTCTCAAGAACTAGAAGAGTCCTGAAGTTCTTTTTGGAGTATTGGTGTGATAGAAGCATTAGTAGTTTCTTTTATGTTCTGGAGAACTTCTGTGCACATAAATGTTTATAGATATATACCCCATTTGTATACCAAAGGAGTCTTCATTATTTTTCACTGAACAAAACACCTTAGAGAACATTTCATTTGTTTTGCCAATCAATCTAATTCTTTTAAATGACCACATAGTATCCCACAGTAAGTTTTTTTGTTTTTTTTAAAATCATGATTTGTTTAAACATGTCCTATTGCTCGACATTTAGGTCGTTTCCAGTCTTTTGCTATTTGAAACAACGCTGCTTGTATGTATGTTGCTGTGTGCATAAGATAAGCACAAGAAGACAGATTCTGAGAAGTGGAATTGTGTTTCTAAGGGTCTGCACATTTTAACTTTTCATAGGTATTGCTGAGTATCAGAGGGACATTTTTCTATTATGTTACTGTACTTTGATTTTTCACAAGCCGAAGTGAAAAATGGTATCTTGGCTTTTTAATTTGTTTGTTGTTGTTGTTGTTGTTTTCTTTTTTCTTCTTTTTTTGAGACAGAGTCTCACTCTTGTCATCCAGGCTGGAGTGCAGTGGCACAATCTCGGCTCACTGCAACCTCCGCCTCCCAGGTTCAAGCAATTCTCTTGCCTCAGCCTCCCAAGTAGCTGGGATTATAGGCGCCTGCCACTACGCCTGGCTAATTTTTGTATTTTTAGTAGAGACGGGGTTTCACCATGTTGGCCAGGCTGGTCTCGAACTCTTGACCTCAAGTGATCCGCCCGCCTTGGCCTCTCAAAGTGCTGGGATTACAGGCGTGAGCCACCACGTCTGGCCCGGCCTGTTTTTCTTTTCTTAAGACAGGATCTTGCTCTGTTGTCCAGGCTGGAATGCAGTGGTATGGTAATAACTTACTGTAACCTTGAATTCCTGGACTCAAGCCATCCTCCCGCATGGACCTCCTGAGTAGCTAGGACTAAGGCATGCACTACTATGCCTGGCTAATTTTTAAATTATTTTTTGTAGAAACAGGGTCTTGCTATGTTGCCCAGGCTGGTCTCAAGCTCCTGGCCTTAAGTGATCCCCCACCTCATCTTCTCAAAGTACTAGGATTACAGGCATGAGCCCCTGTGCCTGGCCTAATTTGTATATTTTTAGTTTAAGGGGATCTTTTAAAAAAACATTTCTACAAATCATTTATATTTCTTTTGTCATAAACTCAGGTTCAAAAGAATTGTTTTTTTCTTATTGATATGTAGGAACTTTTTATAAATTAATGAAAGTAGTGTTTGTCATTCATGTTGCAGTTTCCCATTCAGCTTGTCACTTGTCTTTTGGATTTGTTTGTGGTGTATACATGTATGTGTACATGTATATACATATAATGTGTATGTGTGTGTGTGTGTGTATGTGTATGTTTTGGGGCCACAGAAAAACATTTGAATGTAATTAAATATATAAAGTGTTTATTTTAAAACTCTTGGATCTTCTTTCTGAGAAGGACCTTTTTTACTCTGTTTAAAAATAGCTTTCTGTGCTTTCCTTTAGTACTTTAATGGGAAAACCTTGGTTTTAGTTTTGATGCTATCATTTATTAGTTTTGTGACTTTGTGCAAATCATATAATCTGTCAGAACCTCAGTTTCCTAAACTGAAAGGGTTAGATCAAGATGATCTGTAACATTGTAAAGAACTTTCAGTTCTAAAATTTCTTCTTTGCTTTTGAGTAGGATTTAACTTTTGTGTTCTGTGGAGATAGGGAGTTGGAGACAGGTTAAGGGAAAGATGTCAAGAGGCAGGCAAAAGCACAAAGAATCAGGACTGTGAACAAATGAACAAACAAAAAAGAGCCCCGAGAGGATAGAGGAAAAACGAAGGAAAACAGATGGGAGGTAGATACTGAGAACTCCGGTGGAATGCTTTTTTCCTGTCACAGGAGATAAAAAAACATTCCCGGGTACCTTGTTCATTCACCCTCCCACCCTTCGTCTCTCTTTTTTTTTCTTTCTTCATTCCATCCCTCCCTGATTTCCTTCCATTTTTTTCTTTTTCTTAGAATAAAGTCAAGTATAATACAAAGGCTGTTAATTAGCACCAATCATGAAGTGCAAAAGTTAAAGCTTCAAAGTCTTATTCATGTTGCACATATGTAGTATTTAAAGCCAAGTGCCTTGAACTCCTTGGATACAGTGTGTGTTGGAATTGCTATTGATTTATTGTCTAGCAGTCCCTCTGAGCTCTGAAACTTTATGTTTAAACATAGTGTGTTTTAGCATTGTTATAAGAAATACAACTTTCGGGCCAGGCACGGTGGCTCATGCTTGTAATTCCAGCACTTTAGGAGGCCAAGGTTGGTGGATCACCTGAGATCAGGAGTTCGAGACCAGCCTGGCCAACATGGCGAAACGCTGTCTCTACCGAAAATACAAAAATTAGCCAGGTGTGGTGGCGGGTGTCCGTAATCCCAGCTATTTGGGAGGCTGAGGCAGGAGAATCACTTGAACCTGGGAGGCGGAGGTAACAGTGAGCTGAGATCGTGCCACTGTACTCCAGCCAGGGCAACAAGAGTGAGACTCCCTCTCAAAAAAAAAAAAAAAATATATATATATATATATATATATATAACTTTTATATTTCTTGATTTGGATGTTAAATATGTAAAGCTAATGATGCATTCCTGTATGTTTTATATTTCATGTCTAAGACAAAAGTTCCCCCTGTAAATTATGCCTTCAAGAAATCTAGTTTCTGTCTTTGGATACATGTCGTCTGTGAAACCTCGAGCTAGGATTTGTAACTTTTTCCCTGTCTGCCTCTGTCTGCTAAGCATGGACAGTAGTACCTATGCAACAGTGTGTGTGCTTAACCAGAATTCTCTTTTTTCCCCCATGAACATGGGCTATCTTTCTGTTTATGTTTTCAATTTCTTTGATCAACGTTTTGTAGCTTTTAGTCTACATATCTTTCATCTCCTAACCAAAATTCTTATATGAGAAGTCCCTCTAAAGTATAATGGTCAATTATTTTCATCACTTATTTTTATGTTTTTTTAGAGACAGAGTCTTGCTCTGTTGCCAGGCTGTATTGCAGTGGTGTTATCACAGTTCATTTTAACCTCCAACTCTTGGGCCCCAGCGATCATCCCACTTCAGCCTCCTGAGTAGCTAGGACAACAGGTATGCCACTATGCCTGGCTAGTTCTAAAATTTTTTTTTTTTTTTTTTTTTTTGTAGAGACAGGGCCTTGCCATGTTACCCAGGCTGGTCTTGAACTCTCAGCCTCAAGCAGTCCTCCTGCCTTGGCCTCCCAAAGTGCTGGGATTACAGGTCATCACTTATTTTTTAAGATTCATTTTGTACGTTGCTATTAGACCATAATTATTATTAATTTTTTCTTGTTGTCTTGGTTGGAGGAAAAAAAGTGAAAAAATCCCATGGTTACTACCATGAGCACATTTGAGTTGAATACATTCTGACCTTTTAGCTCATGGTCATCTCCTTTCACAGACTCCTTTTTACCCTTTCAACCTCACGGATACTCCAGAGCTGGCCTGGGACATTCTCATCTTTTGACTTCCTCACGTTGCCCTTGAAAACAGACGCCTAGACTTATTAAAATCCTTGTCGATTATCATGGCAGTGGCTGCCACTGTGGCTAATTGGAAAGGAAGTGATTGTGGTCATCAGAAATACTGAAGGAGAAGGGGATGAAAGTACAAGTGGCTGTGGCGACTTAGCTATGTTACTGATAGGCTTGGCTGTTGTGACGAGGTGCAGAGGCTCCAGATGTTATCTCATAAGATTTGGTCAAATGCTTTTTTTCTTCCTGTCTTCTGGAGGGTGGCTCACCTTGATTGCTTTCTCACTTTGTGCATTTTAGATTGAATCACTCCATCTCACTCCTGCACTCATTTTATATGAAATATAACCTAATTGGCCAGGCGCGGTGGCTCATGCTTGTCATCTCAGCACTTTGGGAGGCTAAGGCGGGTGGATCACCTGAGGTCAGGAGTTCGAGACCAGTCTGGTCAACGTGGTGAAACCCCGTCTCTACCAAAAATACAAAAATTAGCTGGACGTGGTGCTGCATGCCTGTAATCCCAGCTACTTGGGAGGCTGAGGCAGGAGAATTGCTTGGACACAGGAGGCAGAGGTTGCGGTGAGCTGAGATCGCACCATTGCATCCCACCTTGGGCGACAAGAGCGAAACTCCGTCTCAAAAAAAAAACCTAATTAAGAATTATCATTGGATGTTCTCTGTGTGAGGTAGTGTGGGCAGGAAATGTAATATCTAGGAGATGGTCTGTAAGGGCTTTTGACTGAGTTGGTTAGATGATATACAAACTCAGCCAAAATTAAATAAGGTAAGTTGATGGTGTAAAATATGGTATAGGGTCATACCTTGCTATTGTATTGGTGGGAAAGATAAAACTATATATAATATAAAATTGTACCAGAATTTAGTATAAAATTCTAGATTTGCTGTACACTTGGAAAGGAGAAGCATAAAGGAGAAAAAGAGGGAGATGCAAAATGTTAGCTAAGGCAACTGAAAAACTTTTTCTGACTTTTACATTGTTTTTAACAAAGATGTCATTATTTTATTTTTTTGAGACAGGGTCGCACTCTGTCACCCAGTCTGGAGTGTGGTGGTTCGGTCACAGCTCACTGCAGCCTTGACTTCTCAGGCTCAAGCAGTCCTCCCACCTAAGCCTCCTAAGTGGCTGGGACTACAGGTGTGCCACCATGCCTGGATAATTTTTTATTTTTTTTTTGTAGCCGTGAGGCACTATAGCCTAGGCACTGTGTTGCCCAGGCTGATTTAAACTCCTGGGCTCTAGCGATCTTCATGCCTCAACCTCCCAAAGTGCTAGGATTATAGGTGTGAGCCACTGCATCCGACAGTTATTTTAATCTTAAGCCTGGGAGGCCAAGGGAAGTGTTCCTTTGGCCTTGGGAGCTGACTCAGACTTTCCTCTATACTCCCTCCCCATCTCAGTTCCTTCCACTGTTTACAGGATCTCCTGTGGCTCTCTTTGGCAATTAGTTGCAAGAGGTCTTATATATATTGAAATGAGGTGGGATGTAAATACAGTATTTAAAAAATATTTGTGGAAGAAATAATTGAAGTTCTATAGTGACAGGGCCACACTAGGGAGCAGAGAATGCATAGAGGGATTTTGAACCTTTGTACCTTACTTTAGGAACAGTGTTACTGATGGCAGGTGGGCAGCTGAGAGAGTTAAAGGAGCTTTTTGTTGGCTTTTAAATATATCTCTAGACTTCTGAAGGCAGCAGATTTTCTATTCTCATGTATGTTTTGGCTGGTAAATTTTAAGGTATAGACCGCTTCTATTGTGTGAATGTCTGAAAGGACTGTAGAATCCAAGACTGACCACTGAGGAATATGTGTTGATCAAAACCATTTGAGCTGTAAGCCCAGGGATTTTGAAGGGTGGATGTCTGGGTGTGTTAAGACCAGGTAGAGGAGAATGCTCATTAGTTTCCTAAGTCTCATATTATCAGAGCCCATTAAATCAATATTAGTTTGTATCAAATGCCAGTAAATCCCTATTCTTCCCTTACCTATCAAACTCTGAGAAGTTCTTTCTTAGGAAAGGTACCTGCACTTCATTTTACCACAGTATCTGGACTTGTGGTGTCAGTCACCGTTTTCTTCAGGACCTCAGGATTGATGTATGGAGATCTACATCTTTTTGGCTGGTAGGAAAGGGGATTAGACATCCTAAGGCTGGTTGCCCTCTAGCTGTGCAAATAAATACTCTTCTGACATTTCTTCCTTAATCAACAAAGCATTTATAATATTATCGTGTAAGGAACCATAGAGCAACCTCTCTTTCCTTGGGGCTATTTCTCTGCTAGATCTCAGCAGCCTCATATTTCCTGGTGACTTTTTTTTTTCTCTTTTTAAGAGCTTTATTCAAGTCAAAGGTGTCTTGCCTTTACAGTTGCCTTTAGAGCTTTTTTTTTTCTTTTTTTTTTTTTTGAGACAGAGTCTTGCTCTTGCTCTGTTGCGTAGGCTGGAGTATAGTGGCACAATCTCAGCTCACTGCAACCTCCACCTACCAGGCTCAGGTGATTCTCATGCCTCAGCCTCCTGAGTAGCTGGGATTACAGGCACTTGCCACCATGCCTGGCTGATTTTAGTAGAGATGGGGTTTCGCCATGTTGGCCAGGCTGGTCTTGAACTCCTGGCTTCAAGTGACCCAACCACCTAGGCCTCTCAAAGTGCTGGGATTACAGATATAAGCCACCGTGCCCAGCCTTACAGATATTTTTTTTAAATAATTCTTTCCTCACCTGTTGGATTCTTGTTTATCCTGTACCGTGGGAGACATATGGGTGAGGGGAGTGGTATCCCCCATAGTAGATTGGATAATGAGCTCAGGAGGTTTTTATTGGTGAATCAATTATTATTTTCTTTGTTAGAAGAAGAATCTTTAGTAAGAAGGGAGAAGAAACTTTTCATTTGGGAGAGAAAATAAAAACAAGCTTTGCTGAGGCCAGAATGGGATCATGTGTAATAAACTATGAATTCATCCTCTTTTTCCTCCTTCCCTCCTAGTTGCAGTTGATCTCACCACAGCTGTTTCCAGCTGTCCTCTGGATTTTGCCCAGGCCCCTTGGGATGGCTGTAGTGACTCACACAGCTGGGCTTTTTTCCATAATCGTCTGAATCTAGCTCCTCAAGAAGCAGGAGGAGGAGGAGGAGGAGGAAAAGGGTGACTTGGTTGCACTGGAAGAGATTTTCTTGTTGGTGTATTAGTCCGTTCTCACACTGCTATAAAGAACTACCTGAGACTGGGTAATTTATGAAGAAAAGAGATTTAATTGACTCACAGTTCCAAAGCCTTAACGGGAGGCATGACTGGGAGGCCTCAGGAAACTTACAATCATGGCAGAAGGGGAAGCAAGCACATCTTACCATGGTGGAGCAGGAGAGAGAGAGAGAATGAAGGGGGAGGTGCCACATGCTTTTAAACGATCACTCGAGAACTCACTCATCCTGAGAACATCAAGGGGGATGTCTGTCCCCATGATTCAGTTGCCTCCCACCAGGCCCCTCCTCCGACACGTGGGGATTACAATTTGAGATGAGATTTTGTGGGGGACACAGAGCCAAACCGTATCAGTTGGATCACTGTCTCCCGGCAGGCTCTGGGTTTGGTTTATTCTTGAAAGCTATGATCCTAGGAGATAACATTGCCGGCGGAGAGGAGGCAAATGTGTTAACTGGGGAAGGTTTTTGTGTTTGGAGAAAGGCAAATGTTCTTTCACTCAGTGTTTTTCCCCATTTATTTCCTTCCAAACCTTCTTATTCAGAACAAACTGCATCTTTCCATTTCAAATGGATGTAGCCTGTGTATGAGATGAATGGATGACTGAATGCTGAGGGGAATATCACGTAAAAAGGTAGATGATGTTCTCTATACTCTGATGATTGGTTTTGATGTTTTGTAGGAAGTATTAGTTTCTTTTCAGTTCTTCAAAGTAGTTGTTCCTCTTTCTAACAGTAAGCACTGTCCTTTCCCTCTTTCTTTTCTTTCATGAAGGCTGTCCTTTCCCAGCTTGGGACCTGCTCAAATGAGATATCTCAGTAAAGACAATAAAAATGATCCTTTAGTTATCTAAAACATTCTTTACTTTTGCCTCCCTGGGCTCTACACTCATGTTTCTGAAGGGGTAACAGGCTGTAGAAGAAATCCTCTAGACTTGCTGTGTAATATGGTAATACGGTAGCCACATGTGGCTATAGAGATGCACTCTCAGGCCGGGTGCAGTGGCTCATACCTGTAATCCCAGCACTTTGAGAGGCTGAGGTGGGAGGATCACTTGGGCAACAAAATGAGACCCGCATCTCTGTTCTTATATAAAATTATAATAAAAAAAAGGCCAGGCATGGTACCTCACGCTTGTAATTCCAGCACTTTGGGAGGCCGAAGTGGGAGGATCACTTGAACCCAAGAGTTTGAGACCAGCTTGGGCAACATAGAGAGACCCCGTTTCTACAAAAAATTAAAAAATTAGCTGGGTATGGTGACACAGGCTTGTGGTCCCAGCTACTTGGGAAGCTGAGGTGGGAGGATCATTTGAGCCTGGAAAGTCAAGGCTGCAGTGAGCGATGATTGTGCTGCTGTACTCTGGCCTGGGTGACACAGTGAGACCCTATCTCAAAAAATAAATAAATAAATAAATAAAATGAATAAATAAAAGGATGCACTCAATGTAAAGTACTATACACTAGATTTAGAAGAATTAGTACAAAAAAGAATGTAAGATACTATGTTGAGATTTTTAAAATATTGAGTATGTTTTAAAATCAACATGTTGAAATGCTAATATTTTAACTGTTGGATTCAATAAAATATATTCTTAAAATTAGTTTCACCTTTTTTTTTTTTTACCATGTTTAATATGGCTACTACAAAATTTTAAATTACATAATGGCATATATTTCTGGCTCTCATTATATTCCTATTAGCTTGCTCAAACTAGAAGGGGAAGTTACTGCAATACTGGTGTGCTTCTTTCTGGTAGTCCTTGTTTTCAGAACTTTGGAGGGACCTTTAATGATTTTTTTGTTTGTTTTTTTGTTTTTCGAGACAGTCTCGTTCTGTCTCCCAGGCTGGAGTGCAGTGGCACGATCTTGGCTCCCTGCAACCTTTGCCTCCTGGGTTCAGGTGATTCTCCTGCCTCAGCCTCCTGAGTAACTGGGATTACGGGTGCCTGCCACAGCACCTGGCTAAATTTTGTATTTTTAGTAGAGAAGGGGTTTTACCATGTTGGCCAGGCTGGTCTTAAACTCCTGACCTCAAGTGATCTGTCTGCCTCGACCTCCCATAATGGCAGTTTGGGATTCATAACACAGTGCACTACAACATACCCTCCCTATTAGTTATTTCTTGCTGTGTAACAAATTAGCCCTACACTTACTGGCTTAAAACAACAAACACTTATTATCTCATAGTTTCTGTAGGTCAGAAATTTGAGACAACTTAGCTGTGTAGTTCTGTCCCAGGATCTCTCATGAGGTTTCAGTCAAGCTTTTGACTGGGCTGCATTTATCTGAAGGCTTGACTGAGGCAGGAGGATCTACTTAAATTTTTGCTTTATGCTGTTAGAAGCAAGTCTAGCTCCTCTTAAGGGGAGGAAAAGCAGGACCTACCTTTTGAATGGAGTAGTATCAAATACTTTGTGAGCATATTTTAAAACCATTACATCCACCTTTGTTTTCTGCTATTTTCCCCTGTTAACATACCTGTGTTTTAATAACCGCCTCTGATGATGGTCAGAGTCCAGTGGCTAAAGTTCATTTTACCCTCAGCTGCTATTTCAGTATTACTTGGAACAATTCGATTCATTTTGATGATGCAAACTCTGACCTGTAATCAAAATGGTCCTTTTGAGGGGCAAAGGTGAATTTAGCTTTGCTTGGGCTTTTAACACTTGTATATGCATCGGTTTATGTCCTTTCTGTCTTATGTGTTCCTTAGTTGATTCTTAGTAGTGGAATAAAGCTGTTTGGACATTACATGGTAAATATGTTAAAACCAGTATTGTATTATGTTTTTGTATGTTATGTTTTGCTTGAGATTCAGAGCACTTAATAACCATTCTGTATCTCATCCTACCTCTGAGAAGTTTGAAAGTAAAGCAAGGTATCCTGTTTTCTGCCTCCAAGTAGGGAAAGGGAGGGGAGTTCATTTACATACGAGGCTGAGTGGAAGATGTGAGGGAATTCAGAGTTGTAAGGCAGAGACAGATGTTTCCAGGAGTGGGTTCATCCTTACTAACCCTCATCTTGTAGCTGTTTTGTTTTGGCTTAGCTTCGAACTTCTGAAGTTTATACTGAAGCAAGAGGCAAGACGTATTGGATAAATGACCCAGGAGACATAATCAGTAAAGGTAAATTTCCATCTGCTTTGGGTCAAAATGGAGCTTTTTAATAAGGAAACTAGGTATCATAATGGGAAGTGGTTGGGTTATGAGAGGGTTCAAGAATCAAGAGAATAAGTATTCAGTTAAAACCATTTGATTTCATTTTTTTTCTGGTGTTTTAGTAAGCTTTAATCAGGTATTTCCTAAGGAATTTAAAATTATCTCCTAAGTTTGAGAAGTCTGCGGGGCTAGATGAATGGATTGTTAGTTTGTTGCCTTGGACAGAGACTTAAAGAACTCTTGAATCTACATACTGTTATCTTCTGTATCCTTGTCATCTTTGTCATTAGTTTAATACTTAAACATAGTTTCGAATTGTTACTTGTGTGTGTGTGTATGTGTATGTGTATGTGTGTGTGTGGTTATCTGTTGTCTCTCTAAGCAGAGTTAATTTTCTTGAGGACCATGCCTTTTATTTCTTTGCGTTCCCTCTGCTAGTAATGATACTTTGAGTTGTATATTTCAGAGGATATACCTTAAGCATATTGGCAACATCCGCTGCTGTGGCAAGGTAAGAGTCAAGTAGAGCTCAGTGGTTAAGAGTTTGGGGTTTAGAGTCCTATTGACTTTGCTGTTTAATAGATTTATTACCTTAGGCAAGTTTCTCAATTTCTCTGAGGCTCAGTTCCTTCATCTGTAAAATGTTAATAATAGTTTCTACCTCACAGAGTTGTGAGAACTAATGAGATATTGCAAGTAAAGCACTTAGCTACAGGAGTGGTTACATATATTAGGTGTGTAAAAAAGTAATTGTTTGATTTGTTAATTTTTATTTTTGATTAGAGGTATCCAAGTTCTTGAATCTTGTGGCCTCATTATTTATTAGTTCATCAGTCATTATCGGAGGTGCCAGAAACCTGAATCTGGTGCCCGTTCTTGTCAGCCTGAGTCGGTCCACATCGTAAGTAACTTCATTCAGAGTTTTCTTGTTTGCTTTGGCAAAATAGATATTTTAGGCCGTGGTTTCTTCCTTGCAGAATCTCAGGGTTCTTCCTCTCTCCAGTGACCAGAGCTGCCATTGTTTTCAATGTTTGGTAGGTGACATGGTATTTGGATTACCCTGTTCTCCTCTGCCCTTCTGACTGTGACTCCTAAAAGCTCACTTAAACCTGGCTGATGCTGACTCCTGTCCAAAGGCCCAAGTCCTCCTGCCTCCCTCCAATTTTCTGTTAAGGAATTCTTTGGACTAATTTTTTTTATCTTTTAAAGAAACCTTGCAGTACCCAAACAGACCATTCTTTCAACTCTGCACTCCTTGGTTAGCATCCAGAATGTAAGTACTTGTGGCCATCTGTATATTCCTCTGTTGTCAGACCTAACTGACTTTATACTTTTTCTCTTCCATTCCGATCTTCCGGTGGCTCCTCATAGACTGTCCCATTTTTTCCTGTTGCACAGTGAGCAAACTTCCTTCATCTTCAGCCTCTTAACTGCATGTTATTTTTACTCCTTTCTCTTAACTAAATTTGTTTTCTTTCTCAGGACTTTACATCCTCTATCTCCCTTCTAGTGGGTGGGTTTTTTGTTTTTTGTTTTTTGTAATTTTTAAAATTTAGAGATGGGGTCTCGCTGTGTTGCCCAGGCTGGTCTCGAACTCCCAAGCTCAAGTGATCCCCCTGCCTCAGCCTCCCAAGCAGCTGGGACTACAGGTGTGCAACACCATGCTTGGCTTAGTGGGTGTTTCGGTGTTCCTTGTTCTCCTGTATTACAGAGATTAGTATTCTGTTGTTCTCTCTCTCCCCTCTCCAATGCTTACATAAAATCCTATACCCTTGGGTGAAATTCCCTGTTCCTTAAAAGCTCGTGTAATCTGGCTAGTCTAACCTTTTCCCTTATGCAGTACTGTCATTTATTGTTTTGTCCCTCCCTCATTTAAAAAATGAACAAAAACTTGTAGCTCTTGGATTGTGGGCTTTCTTCTTACCTTAAGTATTGCTATTGTCTTAAGAGACTCCAGTGTCTGTGTGGAAGACTGATCCAGCACCTTAGCTAGTCTTATGTCTGGTTCTCTAATTAATCTGTTTCATTGCCTTTCTTCTCTTTCACCAACTATTCTAAGGCCACATTTTGGGGTTAGTCAATTTAGAACTGCTTAATTTCTGAAAATTTAAAGACAAGCGTCTCATTTTCTCATTAAGACTCTTCAGTTCTCTCATTTAATTACCCCCCCTGCCTCTTTTCTCCAGTGTCATTGAGAAAGCCAGTGCATTGGCCCTCTCTGTATTCTCTCCCTTTTTGTTAACTCCCCTGTCTTTGCTCCCTTCCCTGTCTTGTTTCGACTTTGTCGTCCTTCTCTTAAACAGCTCTTTGGCCAATATCTTCTCTTTATTTTCATTTTTCATTGTATTTTTCCTACCTGGCAAAACTCAGTATAGCTCTCTGCCTTCCTAATATCCAACCTTTCCTAGACCCTTGACTCCTGCCTGGTAGTATTTCTGTGTGTGTTTGTTTTTTTTTTTTGTTTTTTGTTTTTAGACAGAGTCTCACTCTGTCACCAGGCTGGAGTGCAGTGGCACGATCTCTGCTCACTGCAACCTCTGCCTCCTGAGTTCAAGCGATTCTTCTGCCTCAGCCTCCTGAGTAGCTGGAATCACAGGTGTGTGCTACCATGCCCAGCTGATTTTTTGTATTTTTAGTAGAGTTGGGGTTTCACCATGTTGGCCAGGCTGGTCTCGAACTCCTGACCTCCAGTGATCCATCCACCTTGGCCTCCCAAAGTGCTGGGATTATAGGTGTGAGCCACCACACATGGCCAGTATTTCTGTTTTTAAGTGACCTCTTGGGGATTTGCCACAGTGGCTGTTTAAACATCCCTCATTGTCCTACATTTCCTTTCCTATTGCTTCCCTTCACTTAATCTTGCCTCTTAATTTATAGAAACCCTCAGATTGGAGCTCTTTTACCTTCATGCCACCAAATTTGAGTGCCACTTTTCGTCCTTTCTGTAGTGAGTTCTACTTGGATTTTTCCCAAGATTTTAAATCTGCCCTTGTATATCTTTTTTTCAACTTTAAACAAAATAAATAAATAAAATCTAGCACATTTAGTTATCTTTATCCTCCATCTGCTTTTCACTCTCCTCCCTTCTACAAGCCACCTTCTTAAAATAGTTGTCTGTGCCCTTTGAGCCCATTGCAGTTCTGGTTTTCTCTTTAACCACAATATTGAAACTCTTTTCCCCAAAATCACTATTAACCCCCTTGCAACTACATCCAATGAATATTCCTTTCTGTCGTCTTTGTCTTTGGAATGCTGCTCTTCCCCTGGCTTCTCTTGTACCATGCTTTTTAGAATTTCTCCCTCTGTCTGCCAGTGCATTTTTGTTATCCCTTCCTCAGCCCACCACTTAAAAGTTGGTGCTTGAAAGGATTCTATTCTAGGTCTTTTTCTTTTTAATTCTTTTAAATTATATATATTTCTCCTTGGGCAAGCTCGTCTATTGCTAAGGCTTTATTTATCATCTATATGCTGACAACTTCCAAATTGCTGTCTGTAGCCTAGATCTCTTTCCTGCACTTAGGATGTCTGTATCCACCTGCTCAGTGTGCATCTGTGCTTGGATACCCCATAGTTAACTGCAAACACAGCATCTAAAACTGATTCCTCCTTATCTGCTCTTTTTAAGAAGAGATGGAGTTTTGCCATGTTGGCAAGGCTGGTCTTGAACTCATAACGTCAGGTGATCTGCCCGCCTCGGTCTCCCAAGATGCTGGGATTACAGGCATGAGCCACTATGCCCAGCCCTTATCTGGAATTTCTGCAAAATTCTGTCCTTGTGTAACTCAGCAACCAGTGCCACCATTTACCGAGCTGCTGAAGCTACTGTTGTAGCCTCTTAAATGGTCCCTCTGTCTTTAATTTCGTCCCTCCCATCCCACATCATTGCGTTGCAGTAATTTTTCTCAGAGTGATCCTTCTGAAACAACTCTGATCATCTCACTGTCCTTTAGTCCCGCTAAAAGCCTTTGGTGATCTGGCTCCTACCTCATCTCCCACCCCTTGACCGGCTCATGCATATACCATGCAGCTTCACTTCATTCCCTCTATAACATGTCTCCTTCTACCTTTTATGGCACTTACCTTTGAGATCTTGGTTTATTGGTCTTAATAAACCTTTGGGAATCTTTTACTGAATTTCTAAGATAGGGTTAGGAACTCTCTTGACTGCTTTCATAGCACCTTGTACTTTTCCCTATTTAGGATTTATTTCACTGTATTATAAGAGCCTATTTCCTTTGAGCTCCTGCCAAACTGTAAGCTCTTCGAGGGTAGGGACTCTGTTTTAATCTTTATTTTTTCTTTTTAAATTCCCAGTATGTAGCACAGTACCTGATTTATAGTAAGCTTAGTATTTATTGCCATTTAATGGTTGTATGGATTATAGGATTTTAGAACTGAAAGAACCTTATCTGTATGGAATATAGATCCTAGATTTGCAGGGTGAATGATCGCTGTGCGGTTCTTTTGCTAGAGATAATCATTTCAAACAAAGTCATGTTCAAAGGCCAAGGTGGCCCCCCTTTAGTGTTTTACCTCTGGCTTTCACTGGTTAAGTGGCTCTAGTTAGTTTGTTTCAAGGCTTAATTAGACCAGTGTTTCTTAATCTTGGCTGCCTGTTAGCATCCTCTGGGGAGCTTTAAGAAAAATACTTTTGCCCAACCTCACCAAATAATTTACAGAATAAGTTTTATTCTTCTTCCGGGAAGTTTGTCATCCATTTTCCAGCTTGCTAAAGTTGATCAACAGTGGCTTTATTGTTCTTTGACAAAAGAAAAGGGGTATCAGACTTTGTATTATCTCATTTTTAGATGCACCAGTCAGTCAGCATTTGGCAGTTGGGGGCCCCCATCTGTGACCATTGGGAGCTTGCCTTATGAACCCTTAGATCCTGATCTGTGACATAGAATGTGAGCAGAAAGTTCCATCTGGTGTGATTGCTGCCTCCTCTCATGGGTTCTCTGGTTTGAGTCACTGCTGTTGTATCACACGCTTCTTTATGACAGGCTGACAGATTAATTCCCTAGAGGCTGACCTGATGTAAATAGGAAAATTTGCTTATTATCAGTAGAAGGAGCAGGTTATTTAATTACTATTCAATTTTAGTGCTATTTATTTTTTGCTTTTAGGACTGAAACATCTCTTTTTCAACCATTTGAATTTTGAAAAGTTGTTAGTTGCTTTTGATAACTTTGAGGAATCAGATTAATTTTTAAAATGGTTTTTAAATGTATGAGCTCATGCTAAGTGCATTTGTTTGTGGTAGTAATTGCTTTCTGAAATCTGTTTTGTGCAACTCAGAATAGTATAATATTTAGAACTTGGTCACTGTGTCTTTAGAAGGAATTCTGAAGGAATTGTAAAGAACAGCCTAAATTTGTTCTTTTCCCTTGGTTTTTCTACAAACACAATTTTAGTATTGTGGCATTCAGAAGTTAATGCATTCTTGGTATGTTGTTTACAAGTAATATTTTACAAATGTAAGACTGAAATATTTGCATCAGCGAGTATTGTAGCTTTGAGAGATTTAAATGCTGTATGATTACAAATATTTTATTCTTGTCACTAAAAAACAAAAATGGAAGATAAAACACCAAACCTATCATAAAGATACACGAAAACAGGTTGGACTGTTTACCTTTCTTTTTCTTCCCTAGGTCATTTATGTAACAGTCTTAAAAAAAAAAAAAAAGAGATCTTTATACAAAACTATTTTCCAGTGAAGTAAGAGTTTATGGTGACTGAGTAATGCTTGGTATAGATCTGGATCTGTTTTCAGAATTGGCTGGTGTCTAAAAATCATGAGGAACTTAGGTGAAGCAGTTGATGAATAGTCCATAAGTCCACAGTCATCATTGCTAGTGTGAAGATAGTTAATGTTGCTAACTTTCTTAAACACTGGGGTGAAAGGGTAAGGATTGGGAATACGTCTATGCATTTCGCTATTCTGGCTGATACTTCTTTCTTTTGCCTTTTCCATTATCTCATTTACTTTGGGCTTGTTAATCCAGTGGAGGCCTTCTTAAAGAGGGTGGGCATAAATAAAATATGCATGTTCTTTTTCCTTTGCTAATGACAGTATGAAAACATTGTCTGCTTTCAAGTTTGGTCTTTTATGATGAACTGGCTCTCAGAAAAATAACTTGACTTCTATTCGAGGTGCACGTTTTTCATTTCTTCCTTCTCCCACCTCCACAGCAGGCACAGTGAGCTTTCCATTCAGACAGTGAGCTTGTGTTGCCTTTTAGCCCGGGGAGCTCAGCCCACAAACCATGGGTCTCAGTTTGTGCTTGACAGGACTTTGTTAAGTGAATCAGGGAGTCTGAATTATTCATTCTCCTTCCTCATCCTGCTGTTCATATCAAATTCCTGCTGTGTCTTTGGGGCATCTTGCCAGTCTTCAGCATAATTGATTTCCTTGCTTTGTGCTATGTGGGGTGTCTGTGTCTATGTGTGTGCACACGGGTTGTGCCTCTATTTAAGCATTCCTGATTGCCTATAATAGCGGTATTTATTAAGCTCGTGTGGGTAGAAGCACAACAATTCAGCCCAAGATTACTAAAAATATAGCGGACTGGCTGCTTTTATAATCTGAAGGAGAGGTTAGAATTGGTCTTTTCATTATCCAGGCTGCATTTTGCATTTTCTTTCTGAGCAACAAGGATTTGCTGCCTGATGAATTATGAGGAAGACTCTATCTATCTATCTATCTATCTATCTATCTATCTATCTATCTAATCTAATCTAATCTATCTATCTAATCTAGAGATGGAGTCTTTCCTGCCTTGTTGCCCAGGCTGGCCTTGAACTTCTGGGCTCCAGTGATCCTCCCACCTTCTGTGATCTGACTGGAACACTTGGGAAGGAGACTGTCCTTTTCTCTTTCTATTCTTTGACCCCGTTGTCTCCTCTTTAACTGTTTTTCTTTGAGAAGATATTTCGTTTAGAGCCATAGACTGTTAGAATTAGGGAGGACTTAAAGATTATCTAGTCAAGAGGTTGCAAACTATAGGCCTTAGGTGTGGCTCCCACACATGGGATTTTGTTTGGATAACACAGTATTTTAAAGGCCTTTGGATTTAACATTTAAACATTGGGAAGGCTCACATGAAACCCAGATTTGTGGCTTCACTTGGCAGCACGGGGCCCACATTCCTACATCTGACAATCTGCAGGAGCTAAATAGTGGCTGTTCTCTTTTGGAATGACCCGTTTGCTTCAGTATTGCACAGTCTCTACCTGTGCACTTCACTCTTTACCTCTGGTGAGTGTTACAATCCCGGTCTAATCCAGTCCACCCATTTTACAGAAGAGAGGAAGAGATTTGCTGAAAACCTAGTAGGTAGTTGGAACAACTTAGGGTTTGTGTCTCTTGACTTTTAGTTGATTACGATTATTTCTACTAGTATTTTACTTTTGCATTTCTTACTCTTTTTTTGTTGTTCATTCAAAATATTCATTGTGTCTGTAGCAAGAGTCAATTCTGAGAGTGTGAAAAGGAATGTGATAAAGTCTCCTTTCTTGATTTGGTCTTGAGGGACCAAATGAGTCTACTTTGGAACAGTCACCATCCACCATTACTGTGTCACATTATGTTGTCATCTTTTCTTCGCATCATCTGGAATTTTAAAAATTTGTCTCCTTGTTTACTGGCTGTCTTCCCAAGTACTTGAGTGTAAGCACTGTGAAGCCAGTGACTATGTCTCATTTAATGTTGTATCTCCATTGCCTGTCACTTAGTGAATTCTCGGTATTTGTTGAATGAATGACTAAAGGAGGCATTTGAACTCAGCTTTGAAAGATGAATAGGAATTTTCTATGCAGACTGGGTAAGGGTGTTCCAGACATAGATACTGGGGTGAGCAGAGTCATGGAGGCATGAAAATACATAGTATATTCTTGTGCTTCTTTCGGGCTGGGTTTGTTCATGTGCCACAAAAAGCTATTTTTGATACAGAAAGACCATCTGGATTTGAAGGACTCTAAATCTTTGGTTAAAGAAAAAATTGAGAAACTAAGTGTGTTTCTGAGCCAACTTCAGTACAGCTTTTTCCCCTCTGTAGTCTTTTAGCCAGATGCTGGGCATTCATTATCATTAATGATTTATAGACCTTTACCAACATATTTACCACAGTTTTATTATATAACAGATGTGAAACAAGGGTATGGTTCCAATGTGCCTTCAGTCTAGCAACACACTCTGCCTTGGTGCAAAGCAGTCTAATATTTTGCAAGTCCAGAACAACTGGCAGTATGTAGTTATTTTTAGAGTATATAATGGACTAAGTGGTGAGTTTCTGAGGGCGTAGGGCAGAGGTTCTCAATATTAGCCAACTGTGCGTTAGAATCACCTGGGAAGCTTTTAAACATTTCAGTGCTTAGGCCATACCCTACCCAGACCAATTAAATCAGGAACTCTGGGGGCAGGACCCAGGAATCAGGTTTGTTTTTTTAAACATCTTCAGATGATGCTAGTATGCAGTAAGGTTGAGAACCATTGGCCTAGGGGGACACAAACAAGGGAAGGAGACAGATTTTTGAAGCTTGTTGTAAGTTGTTGAGGTATAAGGAGGGATCCCCAAGAGGTCAGTCATTAAGAAGATTAGGTAATTGAAGAGAATTATTAAAAAAATTATCTGAGTGGAAGAGGAGAGCTATTTTAGGGAATCAGTTTAGAAATGTATGATTTTTAGAGCAGTTGAACATACAGAGATTGGAAATCTTACAGATGGTGTCAGAGATAAACAGAGTGTGCCTGGTCATTGAGGAGGAAGAGAGCTTGGATTCCAGATTATTCATCGACTCTAGCTTTCTAGTCACATGTAATCAGAAAACATTGTACTTGAAGTAAAATGGTCATGGGTCATAGTTCTAGATTCCCACTAATTAGTTGTGTTCATTTAGTTCAGTTAACCAACCATTTATCAAGTGCCAAACACTGTTGGACACTGGAGACAAATTAGATACAGGTCTTGCCATCCAGAATTTGATGATCTAGGAAATTTTTTTGTATTGCTGTAGTTAAGCAGTTTATTAACATCTCTGGGTCATTCTCCATTTGCAAAATTTGGGGATATGATGTTATTTCTGAGATTGCTTTTAGCTCTAACATCTTACCACAGTGATTCAAAGTAAAATCTAATAAAAATCAGCATCTCCTAAAAGTAATTATTATAGTTTTCTTCAATAGAAAAAAAAAATCCAGGTAAAAATATGGCCAAAGGGTTTAAACTGAGACAATCTTAGAAACTTACTATATCCCTTTCCTGTCTTACTTTTCTATCAGGTTCTGTTTGATTTTGACAACTATAGTTAGTAAGGAAGGTTCAAGAGCAGATGCCCCTGGTAGGGGGCGGGTAATAGCTGGTGGATTAGAGCTAAAGTAGAGCTGGTAAAAGCCTCCTGGTTGCAGAGCTGAGGGCAGATTGGGCAGGTGCACTACTAAGGTATGGTTTTGAGATCTACTATTTCCAGCACCTTGTTGAAAAGTTGATAGCTACATTCATCACCCAGGTGAAGTCTACCATAATGAGGAAAAAATTGCTTATCTTGCCAGCAGCCCTCAGGATAAACTGAGGAGAACTGGGGAGATTTGTTTTTTTGATGATTCTTGGATTTTGTAGTGCAGTCGTTGTTTGCTTTGCTGCCTTGTAGGGGAAGAAGGGAAGAGGCTAAGGGGAGAGGGTGGGCGAAACAGCTGTCAAAGAAAGAGGAGTCCTGAAAAGCTATTTGTGTTGGGAGCTGGAGCTCAATGGTAGGGCTGTGGTAGTTTTGTAGGCCACACTCTCTTGTTGCTGTTTTGCTTTTGGGACATAACACTAATAAATAGGATTAGTGGTGTTTTTTTTTTTTTTAAACGATACCCTTAGCTTGTTAGAGTTAAAACAGCTTTTGTTCTAAAACACTCTATCAGAGACTGTTAAAGAATGATTTTTCTTATGTAACTGTTGCACTCAACATGTTCCATTGTAGGGACTGTATAGGGACTGTAGCATGGTTTCTATTCAGATATCCTGGACCCTCAGACCTCAAATTACCGTCCAACCGTTTCCTTTTCTCCTACCCACTTCCCTGTTCATTCTGCAGTTCTTGTAATCACCCCAGCAAATGTTTATTTAGCGCCCGTATGCCCTGTACCATGCTGGCTGTTGAGGATGTGGAGGGAGGCAGAGAGAGAGAGACAGTCCATGACCTCAGGGGCTCCCAGTGTAGTAGGGAGACTGGTACCAACAAGACCTATAATGTGGTAAGTGCGTTGAGAGAATTGAGTAAATGGGGAGATGGGGGGAGGAGGGTCTAAACTAGCTGGGACCGGTGGAAGTCAGGGAAAGGGACCTGGGGGATGTAACAGGAGCTATCCTTCTGTGTTTTAAACAGTAGAAAGAATAGAGAAATACTGGTTTAATGGGTAGAACACGGGTGGGGGAATTAGGACTCTTCCTTTTCGGTCTTTTGTGTTCAAAAGTATAGCAGCTTTCTTTGCTTCTTGCTCCTAGCATCAGATTATCTATTCCCCTGGAATTATGTGGGTTGGAGAAGAATGGAAAGGAATTTGCCCACCTGCATGGAGAGAGAGGGAGGCAGTAGGGATGTGGGTGTTTAAAAGCCCTTGGCATGATTGGCTGTAAGTACAGATGGCTATTTGTGTTACCATTATTGTAGCTGTTATGCCTACATTCCCTTTGGTGTGCCTCTCTACAAGGATAATTGTGGGGTCCTGACTTATAAGTCTTCCTGCTGCTGGATAAAATAGATGCTGATGTGTTGTGCGTTACAGGGTATACAGTGAATTCTGTGTGGGCTGTCTTCTTACTGCTGCCTTGATCTTTTGGGACCTCGAACATAAGGGGAAAATGTTTAATTTTGTGTGTGCAGATTCACATTGGTGAAAACCAGTAAAACCATAAAAATGGTTATATTCAGTTTTCCTAAGGGATTGACCTCCAAATGAAGCTAAAATTAACTTTGGTGAATACTTGTATTTTTAAATTTTTAATTCTAATTTTTTTTTTTTTTTTTTTTTTTGAAATGGAGTCTTGCTCTGTCACCCAGGCTGAAGTGCAGTGGCATGATCTTGGCTTACTGCAATCTCCGACTCCTAGGTTCAAGGGATTCTTATGCCTCAGCCTCCTGAGTAGCTGCGACCACAGGCATGCACCACCACACCTGGCTAATTTTTGTATTTTTAGTAGAGATAAGGATTTACCATGTTGGCCAGGCTGGTCTCGAACTCCTGGCCTCAAGTGATCTGCCCACCTTTCCTCCCAAAGTGCTGGGATTACTGGTGTGAGCCACCACGCCTGGCTGAATGTTTGGATTTTTGAAAGCGTTAAATACCAAGGGCTGAGTATCTAGGGAAAAGGTGATTTGTCTGTGAAATCCAAGGAACTGGCTACATTCTGTGTATAACTCTGAGGGAAATAGAGCAGAAAGAGGATGGGCTTTACAGTTGATCTGCATATTTTTTGTTGTGGGACCTTGCTCAATCTACCTAACTTTTCTCAAGCCTCAGTTTTTTCATTAGTAAAATGAAGATAATAATTACTACCATAACGTTGTTTTGGTGATTAAAAATTTATTATTCCACTACTAAAAGCCTTTCAAAGGCTTCTTGCTTAGTATTTATGTCCCAACAGAATGGAATCACTTGCTATCTTTTTCTCCTCTGTGCCTTTATACCATTTTTCTTGTATCTCTTTTTACCTCTCTACTCAGAAAATTCTCCATAAAGTAAAACACATAACATAAATACATAAGCATGCAAAGTCAGGTTGCTCCTTAGATCTCAGCCAAATGCTATTTTGTTTTCAAGGAAGCCTTTCCTGAGCCCGATCCCATTCCAGTCTGGAAGATGTCCTTTCTTTTAATTTATCTGTCCCACCTGCTAAACTGTAAGTTCTCTGAGGGCAGAGATTGTCATGTTTACTATTGGGTCTTCCTCTTTTTTGTCTTGTAAATGGTGTATGGTCTGTATGCAAGCTGCTTGCAAAACTCAGGGCAATACCAAGAGACATAGCACCCCCCACCCCCGCCCCTAATTGATTTATAACCAGAAGAAAACCGCTTAATTTGCACCTAATTGATGGTAAAGCCTGGTTACTTTGGGGATAAATTTGGCTTTGAAAGTAAACCTGATGCTTTGTGCTTTGGTAGATATTTAACTTTTGTTCTCTTTCATACACAAGAGTTACTCCTTTGCTTTGAGTAGAAAACCATTAGAAAACCAGGGTAGAACTTTCGGCAATTATCCAGTTTAGTAATTGGGCCAAATAGTTCTAATCTCACCACAACCACTACTTCTTAGAAAATGATCTCTTTAAACAAAACATGGAACATCTCTGAGGATGAAAACCTAAGGGAAGGAATAGTTGGAGATCCCCATATATACTCATATAGATTCCCCCCATTCTTTTTCCTATTTATGGGTATTCAAGCCTTGGAGAGATGTGTGTGTGTTGATCACATAGGATCTTTTACCTACATGACCTAAGTGTATTCCATTGTGGCCATTGGTCTATTTTTTCTATACATCTCAAATGTTATCTTCTAATAGGTCATAATGAATTTGTGGTGGAGTAAAGGCCCAACATTCCCTGTACAAGTAAAGGCAAACCATAGCGCCAGTAACCCTTTACTAGTTTATAAGTAAAGGCTATCTCTGTTAGCCTGAATTCCTTGAGGGCAGGGATGGTCTGATTGATTTTCCATCCTCAATGATAAGTAAAGATATTGGCACATACTTCGTTACGTGATGGTTACCTATTTGTCGAATGAGGTAGCATGGTGTAGTAGATTAAAGGCTCCAGAGTTTGACAGGCTGAGTTAGTATGGCACTGACACTTGTTGAACCACGTTTTAACCTTTCTGAGCTTTAGGATCAGCTTTCGTTGTGAGAATCAAAGACACTGTACTCTTAAATTCCTGTCAGTGGATGGCTATTATTTTTTCTCCATTGATTCTTTATTTTGAAATAATTTCACATTAGAGAAAAGTTACCAGAGCAGCTAACAACCCACAAAACACCCCAAACTCCTGGATTTTCTTCACTCGGATTCCCCAGTTGTTAATATTTCACTGCATCTGCTTCATTGCTCACTCTGTGTGTTTGTGTGTGGGGTTTGTGTACATACATACCCTTTTTCATTGTGCCTTTTCTGAGCTTTTTTTGAGAGCAAGCTGCAGATGTGATATTCCTTCACTCCCAAACACTTCAATGTGTATTCCCCGAAATAGGACTTTCCTATATAACTGGCAGAGATCTCCAAATCAGGAAATCAGTATTAGTACAACGCGACTATCCATCCACAGACTTCGTTAACATTTTGCCAGCTGCCCCAGCAATGTCTTTTTCCTTTTTGGTCCAGTATCTTGTCTAGGAATATGCGTTGCATTTAGTTGCATGTCGCCTCAGACCTCTTCAGCCTGGAACAGTTTCTCAGTCTTTACCTTTCTTTCATGTCCTTGACATTTTGAAGAGTCTAGATCTGGGTCCGTCTGTTTCTTCATGACAGCAGTAATATCATTTTCGGCAGGAATACCACTGCAATGATGCTATGCTCTTCTCGTTGCATCATATCTGGAGGCAAATGCTGTCCCCCACATCCCACTGTCGGTAATATTGTTAACCTTGAACAGCTGGTTAAGCTGATGTCTGCCAGGTTTCTCCACATCAGATTCATCATTTTTCCTTTTGTAATTGATTATTGTCTTGTGGAAAGGTATTCTGAAATTATACTACTATCCTGTTCCTCAACAGATATATACCTAACCTCCTTAGCGCTATTGACTACTCTTTCCTGAACCAACCAGTTTTATTCTGTCGAATGCTAGTCCTCTACTTCTGTGTCTGCCTGTATTTGTTAGATGTCATTCTGTTACAAAGAATTTCCCTTTTTCATTTGTTTATTTCTATCAAATGGACTCATGGATTACTATTTTATTCAGTGGGCTGTAGTCCATTTCTATAATTATACTCCTCAAGCTTGAGGGAGCTTGAAGGTTTAGCCAGTGGGACCTGCTTTATGCTGGTTTCTTTGTCCTTTTGACCTGTCCCCATCATTCATGGGACATTTCCTTATTTTCTGCCACAAGAAGGTTTTCCAAGTTTATTTTGTACTTTTCCTCCCAAAGCCTTGGAATCAGCCATTTCCAAGAAGCTCTGGTTCTTTTAAGTGGAGGATAGTAATTAGAAACCAACATCTGGGTGATGGGTATGCATATTGCTACTAGAGTGTCATTGCCTCTAGGCTGTCTCAGCAAACAGCTAGAAATTGTGTGTATGTGTACATATATATGTACATAAACACATATATACCACATATACATCTATATTTCCATATCTCTTTGTGCTATATACGTATATATACATGCATGATGTTTGTGTTACATATTTTAAATTATAAAACAATGCATTTTATATTATAAAATCATGAATTCACACTGATAACTCCATTAAATGCAGCCAACCTCTTTCCATATTTGTAAATATATTCTCCAGTAGGGAAAAACTTGGCTCCCCTTATCCCCAATATGTTTACTTATTTGCTCAGTGTAGCCAGTTTTCCAACCGCGATGGCTGACTCCACCACCTCTGCACCCTACTCCTCATGTTCTGGAATCCTCAGTCAATGGGCTCCTTTGGCCCATTCTTCCTTGTGGCTTCCTAATCTCCCTAGAGTTTCCCAGCTTTACCTGTAGTCTTCCAGTGCCCCCTGACCCCCAACCACTCTTATCTTTGGCCTCTGGGCCTGCTGTCCTGTGCATCCTTGATTCCTCAGCTCCTCACCTACCTGTGTCCTTGGCTGCTGTGCTAACTCCTCTGTGACGGAAGGGGGACAGGGCTTTTTTTTTTTTGAGGGGGATTTTATACGTATACACATATGTATACGTGTGTGTGTGTATGTGTGTGTGGGCATGTATATATATATATATATATATATATATAGTTCATTCAGGTATAATTTACATGCAGTAAAATTCATTCTTTTAAGGCTACATTTCTATGAATTTTGACAAATGTAATATAGGCATGTAACCACTACCACTATCAAGATATAAAATGCGTCCATTACCATAGAAAGTTTCTTCTGGCTCTTTCACAGTTAGTTCTCTCTTTGCATCCGCAGCCACTGGCATCACTGATCAGATGTCTGTTCCTATGATTTTGCCATTTCTAAAATGTTATATAAATGGAATCATGTATTATGTAGCTTTTTGAGTATGGCTTCTTTCACTTAGTGTAATTCTTTTGAGATTCATCTGTACTGTTTTAGGTATTAGTAATGCATTCCTTTTTTGCTGTTGAGTAGCTTCATTTCTCTTGGGTAAATACCTAAGAGTGGGAATGCTGCTGGGTCATATAAGTGTATACGAAGTGTTTAAGTGTATGAGAAACTGCCAAACTGTTTCCCAAAGTGGCTGTACCACTTTGGATTCCTGTCAGCAATAAATATATCTACATTCTTTCCACTATTTGGTATTGTCCGTTGTTTTTTTTAAAAAATGAGAGTCCTTCTGATAGGTATATAACGGATATCTCTTCATGGCTTCAATTTGTATTTTCCTAAATATTAATGATGTTTAGCATCTTTCATTTGCATATTTGTCAGTCATATCTCTTTGATGATGGATCTATTTAAATGTTTTGCACATTTTTTTAAAATGAGTGGTTCATTTGCTTTCCTTTTTTTTTTTTTTTTTTTTTTTTGAGACGGAGTCTCGGTCTGTCGCCCAGGCTGGAGTGCAGTGACGCGATCTTGGCTCCCTGCAACCTCCGCCTCCTGGGTTCAAGAGATTCTCCTGCCTCAGCCTCCCAAGTAGCTGGGATTACAGGCACACGCCACTGTGGCCAGCTAATTTTTTGTATTTTTAGTAGAGGCGAGGTTTCGCCATGTTGGCCAGGCTGGCCTTGAACTCCTGACCTCAGGTGATCCACCCGCCTTGGCCTCCCAAAGTGCTGGGATTATAGATGTGAGCCACTTTTCCTGGCCGGGTGGTTCGTTTTCTTACTGAGTTCATTTTGAAATTCTTTATATATGTAGCAAATCCTTTTTCCGATACACATTTGCAAATATTTTCATTCATTCTGTTATTACTTTTATATTATAAGTGTGGCTTGTTTCATATATAAAAATGTTGGATTGAATTCTTGGGGGCTTTCCTTTTTAGCCCTTGTGCTGTGAATACACAAGGGAAATATTTGTGAAAGGGTGGATCTAGATGTTGAGGGAGGTGGAGATCTTGGAGGATCAGGTGTAATTATCTCTCCTCAGTGACTGGAGGTACTTGTTGAGAACAGGAAGGAAGGACTGAGGGAAAAATTAAGGGGGAGTGGTGGTGGTGGTGGTGGTGGTGGTCAGAGTTTTTGGTTGGAGGATTTGGTATAGCAAATTCAGGGGTGGGATAATGGCTACTAGAATTGTGTAAAATAGAAAGATAAGGAGTCAGGGGGATTTAACATGAAAAGTGTTGAACCTAGCTGAAATCAAACAGGGAGCTGAAAACAACGTTAGTAGCCATGTTGTTCAGCCTTTTCATTTGATAGGTAGGAGATAGCCTTAAGAGAGGGGATGCGATTTATTGAAGATTATATGGGTCATGAAGTGGCAGAGTTAGGACTTAAATTCAGATCTTTAAGGACAGTAGTGAAGGAGGGGCTCAGCCCATGTAGGAAAATACATTTGGGTGTGGGAGCAGGAGGTGGAGGAAAAACTAGAATTCTAATGGCATATGTTTTTGTTATTCTTTATATCCTTCACATAATTTATAAATATTCTTCTTGTATCTCCTCAGTATTAAGTAAAATAACAATAACAAGTCTGGAATGACAGCAGAATTAGTGATTGAGCTGGTAATAGTTTGACCAGAAATCAAATTGGAATATATCTTGGGTCAAACAGAAAACACTAGTGATCAAGTGGGAACTCATTTTTGGCACAACATGAAAATTTGATTTTTTTTTTTTCTGTTCCTGACATCAAAAGGGAAAAGGTACTAAAGACAATAAAAGATCGTAGATCTGAATTTTGCTTGTTACAATTAGCTTTGAAAATACTGACTCCCAAGGTTAGGATTTACTGGGATTAGAATTGCCTTTGAATTGAAAGAGAATGATAAAAGGAAATACCTAGAAAACCTGGTAGTAATAGTTATTTCATTGGATTCCTAATCTAAATCAGGCACTGTGTTAGGCTTCTTGGCATTACATTTTCTTAATCTTTCCTTAACTTTGCAGAATATTTTTGGTGACATTATGTTCCTATTTTATCAATGCAGAAATTAGGATTCAGAAAAATTAAATGATATGCTTAAGGTCATATGACTAGTAAGTGAGCTGTGTTAATCCCTAGGATTGTGTTGTGAACAAAGCTTGTTCTCCTTTCCTTTTACCATTGCTAATTAAAGTGTCATTTGTAGACTGATACTAGTTTGCTGTTTATTACCAATTCATATAAGATAGGTGCAGAAATTGATTGTATGCACTTAGAACTTCTATAGCAATTTGACAGAATACTTTTATGAGTGTTAAATCTAACAATAAAAAACTGGGGCTTGCATTTTATATTTCTTGTTTTTTAAAATTTCGTTTTTCTAATAATTCGTTTTACTGCACTTTACAAAATTATGATTCCCTGATGGATTGGAAAGTTAACAGAAAAGGTTGCTCCTCACAGTTTGAGAAGCCCCGTCTACTATTGTTGCCTCTGTGCTTTCGAGAGACTCTGATCAGGATGAAATTTACTTTAGTATTTCTGCTGAGTTTTGAATGGCTGGGGAGGGAAGAGGCAGTAGGGAAAAGATGAGGCTGCAGGGGAGGAATCTTTGGGAGGACTTTGCCCTTAAGTGGTAGCAGTAAGATGAGGGCAATAAGATGAGGGGGGATGCCCTGCCTCCTTTGGTTGAAAGTAGTGTTAGGATTGTGGCGTCTTTCTGTAGAGCTCTAGCCTGTTTTTGTTGTTGTTGTTTTTTTTGTTTTTGATACGGAGTCTCGCTCTGTCACCCAGGTTGGAGTGCAGTGGTGCGATCTCGGCTCACCACAACCTCTGCCTCCTGGGTTCAAGTGATTCTCCCGCCTCAGCCTCCTGAGTAGCTGGGATTACAGATTTGTGCCACCACACCTGGCTAATTTTTGTATTTTTAGTAGAGACGGGATTTCACCACGTTGGTCAGGCTGGTATTCAACTCCTGACCTGGTGATCTGCTCGCCTCGGCCTCCCAAACAAAGTGCTGGGATAACAGGCGTGAGCCACTGCGCCTGGCCTAGCCTGTTTTTTAATTACACCCAGTGGCAATTCTGGTGTTAATAGACGAGAACGAATGTAGGAAAAAGAATTTACAGAAATAAAGCAACTGGATGTGGGAGTTCAGAAAATCTAAAAACTCCTTTTCTCTCCTTAGAAATACAGACACACTCCCCTTGAAGTGTTTTCCCTTTAAGGAAAAGGCGGCAATTCTTTGGCAGGGCCAAGAGTTTTGATTGGCTCCTTCTACTGCTGTTTGCCACGAAGAATCCTGACCAGTCCAGTTTTGTTTAGAGCTGGTTTGGGAGTCAGCCGAGCTGCCAAGTTCTCTGTGCCTAATTTGAAGTGTATTAATGTTTCAGGAGTGGGCCAGATCTCTTACAGGCACCTCCTACAGTTCAGCTTTCCACGTTCCAGGAGGAAATGTGACCCTGCTGTTTCGGGAACCCCACCTCATATAGTCTTAGCTTCTCTCCGAATGTGTTTGAAGTCTTGCCAGCGTAGAGAGGGGAAGTTTAACACACTAAGAGAATACATTTTTAGGGAGCCTGCCCACAAGGTGGTTGGTCCCCTATGCCGTGGCCAAGGAAAAGGAACCCACTCATCCTTCAGGTTACTTAGCATATGAGATTAAGGCCTCAGCCCATATAGGAGTAATTTTCTCTTCTTCTGGATGTGAAATGGTAAAACAGGCCCTTTAAGAACTAGACCATTTTTAGTTGAGAGGAAAACATTGATCACATTGGCTCCAGATAAGAGCAGATACTGTGTGTACTTCCTGGCAAAAACTTTGTATGTGGTTCACAGCAATTCCTGCCATTCTGGTTGTGTCTGAGGGGCTGACAACAGACAGTTCTAATCTCAAACCTTTTACTTGCTGGACTGGTTCTTAATCCCAGAAACCAGCCTGAGGTCAAGAATTGGTTCCTAATTGCCATAGGTATAAAGGTGGCGCTCCTGTTGAGGGAGTTTTCAGTGTTCCTGCTCTGGTTGTCACCAGTGTGGCTTGGGAGATGGTTTATGTTGGTCTGTCCCCCCTCTATGGATATAAACTAATTGTTAAACAGTTACTGACTCCTGTAAGTTTAGACAGTTTATAGCGCCAGCCTTTAAATTTCATGGTGAAATATAATCTTCAGGTTTATTAGAACAGTTTAACGGAAGAAAATAAGAGAAAGAGCTCTAAAAAGGTGTAGACTGTCAAAGAAGGCTGATGGAGGAAGCATCAGTTAGAGGACTCTCACAGTACTTTATAATTACCTCATCATTATCAAGTATTGGACTAACATTGTCTTTGAACATCTCTCTCTGTTGCCTGTAGATTATAAACTTCTTGAGGATAGGGCAGTTTCTATTCTTTTTTTGTATTTGAATCTGGCCTTCTTGATCGATTTGGTAAATATTTATTGAGATCAATTAAAATAAGATGCTTTAAAACTGAGCACAAAGGACAAGTTACACTTCGGTAGCTTAGTAGTGATTTTAATTCTGCAGGTCTTGGTGCTGTACTTCTTTGGTGAGTTTGCTGGGCCCAGATGGCTAGGCTTGTACTTTCCTTAGACATTTTAATGGCCTGTCTTGGTTGTGATGTCTCTAAGCACTAGGAGGACAGGGAATATGGCTCATAGAAGAGGGTGCCAGCTGAGAGCCTCTGTCCATTCTCTCCATCCACACACAACTCCTTTCTGTACAGTCTTTGGTAGGTAATAAGAACATTTCTTTAAAGTGATGATTCGTAGGTGAAACTGGAGGCCAGTTTTGTGTGTACTCTTATGTTTTATTAGGTGTGTGGGATTTGAGGAAGTTGTGGTGCTGGAAAGAATCTGCCTTGCCCCATATTACTGGTGAAAAAATAGAGACCTAGGAAGGATAAATAATTTATTCCAAGCCATATGGCTACTTAGTGGCCATCAAGGCTATTGTCCAGGTCTCCTTAGTGCTAGACATTTACCACAGTACCGGGTAAGTCCCATTTTTTTTTTTTTTTGAGAAAGCATTAGTAAAAATCAATTTTACAGAAACGAATATAAGCGATTTAACTTAGGATTGTGAATGGAAAAATATTTTTCCTTTTGAATGCTAGGAGAACTATGCCAGAGTTTCTTTTTTTCCTACTTTTTGCATGATTTAGAAGATAGAACACATGAAAACAGTTTCCTAAAGGAGATGCTTCATTTAAATGCTTAAAAAAAGCAGGCCACTTCGAATTTCTAAAAATAGCATTTAAAAAACCCCAAAATGGTCTAAAAAGGGATTTTAGTTGCATGAAGACTATACTGTTTGGGGGGTTTCTGGGCTCTAGGGAGGATGCTAGCTCTCTGAATGCTTTATGTTCTTATATGACTCATCTTGTTAGTGGTGACCCCAGAAGGGCAGTGGGAGAAATATGTTCCGAAGGGTGATTTGGAAGGAAGGGATGATTTGGAAGGAAGGGATGAGAAGGTTGCAGACAGGAAAACTGAGCTAAGTGGTTTTAGAGAGTGTTTTTTTTTTTTTTTTTTTTTTTTTTAGGGAAAAAAAGAAAAAGAAAAAAGGAAAGGCTGCTAGGAGCTTGGTCCTAACTGATTCCAGATGGGCCTGCTACAGTACAAAGGTTTTCAGTGTGTTTGGGATGGGGCTGACCAAGAAGGCCCCCTCAGCACTTCCTGTGCAGCTCTGCAGTTGTACGCACCTAATCAGAAACAGCCCTTACTGCTGGAGCTCAAGAGCAACCGTCTCATGTTGTCTTTGTGCCTCATTCTGTGAACTGCTCCCTTTGCCTGCCCTGTTTACCTCCCTCTCCTAGTCTCTT
Organism: Gorilla gorilla gorilla; assembly: GCF_029281585.2. Classification (NCBI taxonomy): domain Eukaryota; kingdom Metazoa; phylum Chordata; class Mammalia; order Primates; family Hominidae; genus Gorilla; species Gorilla gorilla. The sequence continues at coordinate 33,982,558 of NC_086018.1, read as the reverse complement.
TTCCTTTCTAATCTTTTCTATATTTGTTTTCAGGGTATGTTAAAAGGAGGGGAGATACGTATATATAAACATAAACATATGTATATGTTTCTTGTGGGTTGGGAGCAGAGAAGAGAGGGAGGAAGGAATGGCCAAATTAAACGCAGATGGTGAATATTTAGGAAAGGAATTTTTTTCTGGACCTGGGAGGCATTTGCTAGAAATGGGGATTGGGAACATGAGAATGTGAATGAGACTTGGAAAAACAAGCCACTCTTTATTTTTCATTTTTTTGAATCCTGCACACTTGTCTGAATGGTTCAAAATATAACATTGCATGGGGATGGTTTATTTACATTGTAAACTGAGTATCACTGGCCCTGTGTAGCTGTGTGCCAAAGGGTGAGTGTGACAGTGACTTTAAACTCAAAGGAAGTAGGAAGGTGTTTTGCACCCACATCCCATGTAGTATTGTTGCCAGGGGAGCATACCTGGTGTGCTCTGACGTGGGCTTGAATTTGGCCGTTTTCCCACCTACTGCAGTATATCAGGCACTCTGCACAGCTTAAAAGAGGATTTTTTTGGTGACACTCGGCTGCAGGCACTATGAATTGTTCTTTTGTGCCCTCCTGATTCCACCAGGGATATATTTTATATATATACTTGATTTTCTATTTTGCTTCTATTTTGGTTGCCTGGTTAGACTGAGGGTATGCCTGGTATTGACTGTTAGTTTTTTGGGTCTAGCTGATGATTACAGAAACTCTGCCATCCCAGGGGTCCATTTAGGTCTTTGCAATTTTATTCTAATCCACTCAGCTGTTGTACTGATGTTGTTGCGTAAATGTGAGCTTATTAGACTATGTAAAAATATACTGTGTTGGCATAAAGCCCTTAGCAGCATTGCTTTGTTTTGACCTCTTTATACTTTGTGTCCCTTTTGTCCTCTCGTAAGCACCATGATCACATTTCTTCTTCTTGTTTTTTTAGATAGGGTCTCACTCTGTTGTGTTGCCCAGGCTGGAGTACAGTGGTGCAATCATGGCTCACTGCAGTCCTGAGCTCTTGGGCTCAAGCGATCCTCCTACCTCAGTCTCCAAAGTAGCTGGGACTACAGGTACATGCCAGCATGCCTGGTTAATTGAAGAGTGTGTTTTTTTTTTTTTTGAGATGGGTCTCACTGTATTGCCCAGGCTGGTCTTGAGCTCCTGACCTTGAGCAGTCCTCCTGCCTCAGCCTCCCAAAGTGCTGAGATTTCAGGCATAAGCCACTATGCCCAGTCACATTTTTTCTTGAGCTAAATGTACAATATATCCTCTGATGAAAAATTTTAGTGCTGTTTCTAGGTAGCGAGGATGTCTGGGAGATAGAGTTTGGATGCTGAAATATTTGATTTTTTGGGATATTTTTGATGCTATAGGAATAATGTGTCAGAGTATTTGAAATTGGGGTAGCATAAGACAAGTTATATGGTCACCCTTCTTGATTGAGTCTTAGCAATATAGCATTGCAACCGACGGAGATTTATGTCCTCAATTCACCAATAGGATCTTTCTCACTGTGATTTTTTTAAATCCCCCATTTGACTAGGTGTAAAGAAGAGAAGGTAGCTAAGATGTTGTTTGTTTTTTGAGTGGCTCTTATTTGCCAGGTACCAGACTCATGTTATCTCATACAGTTTATCAGAACTCTAGGATAAATGGCCTCAAGTCCATTTGCAGGTGAGAGAACTGCACATGCGCAGTGTCACACAGCTAGCTTTGTTTCAGAGACAGGCTCAACCCACTGTGTTCTGGGCCTAAAGGTGATACATATTTGTCCACATTCTGAGTTATATATAAATTCCAAACCCTTCTCAGAAAGAAACTCCTTTCTAAGGGTAATGTGGTAGTTAAAAAGATTTTTTAAAAATCACTTTAAACTTATTTTTATTGTCACTTTAAACTTATTTTTATTGTCATCCTTGTCCCATTTTAAGCATACTAACTTCCTGCCTCTGATATGTAAAGAGCCGATGCTGGAGAGAGGAAGGAGGCAAACCATTTTGTCATGTTTATGGAGAGACCTCAAGGCTCTAAAAGCTGCTTTTATTTTTTGAGACAAAGTTTCCCTCTGTTGCCCAGGCTGGAGTGCAGTGGTGCGATCTCGGCTCACTGCAACCTCGACCTCCTGAGTTCAAGTGATTCTTGTGCCTCAGCCTCCCAAGTAGTTGAGACTACAGAGGCGCAAGTCACCATGCCTGACAGATTTTTGTGTTTTTAGTAAAGACAGGGTTTTACCATGTTGCCAGGCTGGTCTCAAACTCCTGACCTCAAGTGATCCACCTGCCTTGGCCTCCCAAAGTGCTGGGATTACAGGCGTGAGCCACTGTGCCCGGCCATAAAAGCTGCTTTTTTTTTTAATTAATGGAAATTTTTATTGGGGGTAATTGTAGATTCTTATGCAGTTGTACAAAAGCTACTTTTGAAATGGCAGAAAGGCAGAAGTTCTGATCTAGAGGCAGGCAGGTACCTCTTTTTATCTTCTAGGGCAGTGTGCAAGGAGAGTGTATGAGGGGCTCTTGAGACCCCACTTCACTTTACTGCTCTCTGCTGTCTTTGGGATGTGCACTTGTCAAGTACTCTTAAGTGCTGTGTGCAAGAGGCACCCATTTGCAGTACTGAATTCAGGCCGTACCTTGAAATCTTGCTGATTTGCTTGAGCAGAGACGGTGTTCAGAATGTAGGGATAGATTGCCGGTGGAGACAGTAGTAGACCTTGGAGGAAAATCGTGGGAATGATGGGGTGAAGCAACAAGATATCTTCAGTTGGGATCACTCTGAAGACTCCCTACAATGTTTTTTCTTTAATGCTCATCGTTTGTTGCTAAATCTTTATTTATTTACTTGGTATAATGTCTTTTTCCCCAATTCAACTGAGCTTCATGAGAGAAAGGACTATGTCTGTTTTCCACACTGTATTCATGGTGCCTAGCACTATGGGACCATAGTAGGTGTACATTTTATGAAAGTTTGTTGAATGAATGAATGCCATGGGAAATTATGGTTCCTGTTGAAGAATTTAATCCTCAGGTCAAGCCTTTGTCTGTTGTTTTGCATGAGAGGAGTGACTTTGAACATTTTCCTGATAAAAGAGTTTTAATTCCATAAGCTTCTTTTCTTCTTGTTTACTACCTTAGCTCAAGATCTTCTCTTAAGCTCTACTGACAGAGTCTTGCTTTATTTCAGAAAATGTGCTTAAGACCTGGAAGCCCAGTCTGTGAAGGATCTGGTTTACCTTGACCTGTAAAATTATCAGACTGCTTCTTTTCCCTCCCGTTCTGTGTGTTTAAGAGAGGCGCATAATTCTATTTTGAGGCTTATGATAGAATAGGAGAATAAAGCAAACTCGATGACTCTGTTTACTTTAAAAACTTGTTGCTCATCTAAATTGGTTGAATGACCATCCCTTCCCTTAACTAACCCTTTCAACTTTTCATCCTGGATTGACCTTCCCTAAATTTATCTTTCATAAAAAGAGGCCATAAATATATTTGATCTCTAACCCACTGGGACTCTTTCTTAAGTTTGGCTTTTGGCTTTTTTTTTGGTAACCTTTTTCTCTAAGAGCAGGAAGAAAGGGATAAGAAATTGTGGACAAGAAAATTGGAAAACACTTAAGAAAAAGTTTAGGGTTGTGTGGGTGTGTGAAAGCATATGTGTATACATATACATGTTTTTCCTTTCCTGCCCCACTGTTCTCTAGCTAGAATGACCTAGATTTTTTTTATTCTGGGAAAAATTGTATTATTTCTGGATTCTGCTGTTTCTTTTAAGTAGTTGGACTAGAAGATGCTGGACTTATAACTTACATTTTTAAGTTCTTTCTTGTACTCTTAAGAAAAGTGGTAAATGGTACGGATTTTAGATGTGTGTACTGGAAACAGTAGCACTAATAAGGAAATGCCTTTGTCCTCCTGTTCTTTGTTGAAGTTAAAATCAGCTTGGATAGCTGAGGATGGTGGAGGGTTATTTATTATTTTTGGGCTCCAATGTCAAAATTCTCAGTTTTATTTAAACACTCAACACAATTGATATTTGAGTGTCATGCAATTATTAGCTAAGGTTAGTATTCACTTAGGTTAGGAAACATCTCTTACCATTTTCATCTCTTGTAGCACCTAACACAGCCCTGGGCACATACGAGGCACTTGATAAAAGCTTGATTAGTTTAATTTAATGTAATCTTGCTTAATTCATAGATTGAGTTGTTTGACCTATTAGGTGGAAGAAAACATCATTGTCCATTTTTTGTTTTTTTGGTAGGGTATTTTATTTTTTATTTTTTATTTTGAGACAAGTTCTCGCTCTGTTGCCTAGGCTAGAGTGCGGTGGCACAGCCTCCCGAAGTGCTAGGATTATAGGAAAATTCACATTTTAAATGCTACTTTATGAAGGTTTCTAAAAGAAAACATAGGAGAATGTTTTCATGATATTCTTTACTTGAACTGGATATAAATGCTGACTATAAAGGAAAAAATGATAATTTGACTACATCAAACTTAGGAATTATCTGTTCATTAAAAGACGCCATTAAGAAAGTAAAGTTAGATGTGGTGGTGCACACCTGTATTCTTAGCTACTTGGAAGGGAGACTGAGGCAGGAGGATTGCTTTAGACCAGGAGTTAAAGATCAGCCTGGGCAACAACATAGTAAGACCTCATCTCTACAATTTTTTTTTTTTTAAGTTGACTGGGCATAATGCCATGTGCCTATTGTTCCAACTACTCCAGAGTCTGAGGAAGGAGGATTGCTTGAGCTTAGGAGTTCAAGGCTGCAGTGAGCTATGATTGCACCACTACACTCCAGCCTGGGCAACACAGCAAGACCCTGTCTTTTGGAGGGGGAAAAATTATATGTATATAAAAGAAAGTAAAAAGGCAAACTACAAAGTAGGAAAAAGTATTTGTAGTATAGGGATCTGGCTAGTCTCTAGAATATCTAAATAACAACTACAAACCCATATATAAAAGAAGTTCTTTAAATGAATCTTTTGAACAACCCAGTAGCAAAATGGGCAAAATATTTGAATAGTTACTTCACAAAAGATGATCTCCAAATGTTCCAAAAAATGGTCAGGATCGTTAATCATCAGGCTAAAGCAGATAACCACGATGAGATATTATCACACTACCTCCAGAATGACTAAAATGAAAAAGGCAGACATTACCAAGCATTAGTGAGGACGTTCAGCATCTGGAACCCTCATGTACTGGTGGTAGGAATGTAAATTGGTACAACTTTGGAAAACTGGCAGTTGGTAGTATCTACCAAAGCTCAACATAAGTGTACACTATAACCAGTCATTCCACTCCTAGGCATACCCAACTGAAATGTATACATGTGTGCACTGAAAGACATGTGCAAGAATTTTTAGGAATAGCCTCAAGCTGGAAATGGCACAGAGGCCTTTCAACATTACTGAAATATTTTTCAGTAAATTATGATATATTTATAAGATGGAATACACTCAACAAATGGATCAGTTTTACAGATATAATGTGGAGTGAAAGAAGCCAACACAAAATAATGCATAATGTGCAATTCCATTAATATAAACCAAAACAGGCAGAGTGAATTTATGGTGTTAAATAAAGTCATTGTGGGCTGGTGGGAGTGACTTTGCAAAGGCACAGGATGGACTTCTGTAGTGCTGGTAATGTCCTATTTCTTGGCCTAGGTGTTAGTTACATGGCAGGGGGCGGGGGGATGGTCACTTTGTGAAAATTCATTGAGTTATGCACTTAGGTTTTTTGCCTATTTCTGTATATGTAATCGCTTTGGTAAAAAGTTTACTTTCTTCTACTTGCGTTCTGTGATTGCTACAGCCGATAGATAGCTTTCCCTTCATACACATACTGATCCTTTTCCTGTCGAGCTTGTAGGATGTGAGTGTGCACATACATTTTTGTGTTTATGTGTTGGGGTGTTATGTGGGGATGAAGGTGCTTTTTAAAGTTAATGTAAATTTGCTTGTCAGATATTCAACATGCTGTTTCAAACAGCCACAGGAAAGTAGAATTGATGAATAAGCTTCATTGACCACTTTTTAAACTAATTCTCCAAGAATAAGAAGGACATTTTCATTCTACCTAATAGGGCAGCAGATTTGGATTTTGCTCTGCAGACAAAAGAACCTCTTCATTGAGGGTCTCAGCCACTAACAGCTTCATTTTCAGAAGGATGTACCTCATTTTGGCCGTTATTCTTATCATGGAGACTATGAGGAGAACAAATCTCCATAATATTAATTTTTTTTCCCCTTTTACTCTGTGGAAATCTAACTCAAAGTAAGGCATTTTAGGAAAACCTAATTTGGGTGAGGTAGAAAATCTAAAAGATGTTGCCTTGCCTTCTCTTAGCTGGTCATATCTCTCAATTCTGAACCTGGCCTTAGTAAAATTCTTCAAAGTTCAGGTTTGTTATGTTGTCTTATGACCATCCCTTTGTAAATCTTTGTTCTCCCTCCATGGAATGCTCTTACCTTCCTCATTTATGTAAATGAACTCCTGCTCATTCTCCATCGCATCTTCTAGAAGTAGCCTTTGCTTCTGTGTGCTGTCACCATACCTATATACACCTTCGCTATATTGAATACCACACATAGCTCTATTTATTTGTTCTTTGGTGCCAGCCTTTTGAGATTATCGACTGGTGTGTGGTAAGTATTCAGTAAGTATTGGAAGAAAGAATGGATGATTGAAAATATTATTTGAAAGACAATAACTATTTTCTAAAGAATAAAATCTGATTATAATATTTGACATCAGTAGATACATTTTTTTTTCCAGAAAAGGTGATTGCCTTAATTTCAGAGTAAAAAAGGATATATGTTTACAACAGGGTGTATGTTGTGGCTGTAGGAGAGAATGATGCTAACTGGTTCACATGGGTAGCAGACACGTGACCTTGGCCTCTTTAGCATGGTCCTCTAATCAGCTGATTTAATTTTAGTGGAATCCCTGAAGAAATGCTCTGGTTCTATATGTAGAATGTAGAAATCGTAAATCTAATGTATAGATCCTGACTGCATTAGGGTTTGTGGATTAAAACCAACAAATAGACTGGGTAGGTATTATGACATTATAAGTGGGCCAGTGTAGGCATTATGACAGTGATAATTTTTTTCATCTCAAATATTATGAAATTAATTCCAGAATGTTATCTGAAGTTTTGTCATTTCATTTCAGCATGTAATTTCTCAAGCCAATTTTAATTTAAAAAGATCTGAGTAGAATCATTGCCGTTTGTCCAGAAGTTTAGAATAATAGGATTAGAATAATTAATAAGTATTGAGTGCCTACTTAGAGTTTAATACTGTTAGTAATACAGAAAAAGTATGACTTTGACCTTGATGTCAAGTGTCCTATATTTTATCGATGGCATAAGGGAACACAGATGTAAAATGATTTCTAGATGTTTTTTTCCAACCCTCACTATCTGAAAATAGGAAGCTAAGTGGAAAAATGCACAGGCTTTGGAATCCAAACAGATCTGGGTTAGAATCCTGGCTTTTTTAAAAAAATGAAATAATGAGTATATAACCATGGTCACCTTGACATCACTGGAACTCTGTTTCTGTGTTTGCAAAGTGGAGTAAGAATGTATACTAGGCAGGGCATAGTGGCTCACACCTGTAATCCCAGCACTTTGGAAGGCCGAGGTGTGCGAATCGACTGAGGTCAGGAGTTTGAGACCAGCCTGGCCAATATGGTGAAACCCCATCTGTACTAAAAATACAAAAATTACCCAGGCCTGGTGGCACTTGCCTGTAATCCCAGCTACTCAGGAGGCTGAGGCAGGAGAATTGCTTGAATCCGGGAGGCAGAGGTTGCAGTGAGCCGAGATGGCATGACTGCACTCCAGCCTGGGCGACAGAGTGAGACTCCATTGCAAAAACAACAACAACAACAAAAAGAATATACACTAGTGTTGGTGTTTTTATTTTTTTGAAATAGTGATGACACATATAAAACTCTTGGAACGTAATAAGTGCTCTTAATGTACGTTTGAGTCAAAGAGTAGATAAATGGAGCTTTGTTTTGCAACTTTCCACTTAATCTAGGCCATCGCTGATAGATTTCTTCATAATAAGTCAAGTTTAGTAATTGATTTGATGGGCAATCTCAGAAACTGCTTTAGTCTCCCTTTTGTAGAATAAGGTGACTGTGCTTATTATACTTAATAATTATTAGTGCTTTTAATACTAATTAATTATCAGTGCTTATCATACTTAATACTTAGCCAGTGGAACCATGGTGTCCATAGGAATGCTTTCACACAAGGAATGGCTTGTTAAGGTCAACAGGGAGCGAAATAAGAAAACAAACATCTCAGAGATGGGCTAATCATATTGCCCCCCACCCCGCACTGCAATGTGGGTTTCAGTTGTTAGCATGTGCTTCATCCTTTGCTGTTTTCCACAACAGTTATAAAGCTTTTTCTAGATGCCTGTGTGTTAACTAGAGGCATCTTGACTCTTTTGACTTCTCTAATTGTTCTAAATTGTTTAAGTTTTCTGTGGGGTAGATGACTGTTATTACACTAAATTATTCTTCTTTCCTGTCTTTTTTTTTTTTTTTTTGCTGGAGAGTTGGTGCCCTGGAGTTGAGTCTCTGCTTTGCAAACTGAAAATATAATTTTCCTGGGTGTGCCTTATTTTTTTCATTCCTTTTCTCCTTTTCCTACTACAAGGCTCTGACCTGCTTGGAGCCCTTACTACTTGGTCACAATTGATACTTTGTCCTTCAGAGTCACGTAGGACATAGCCACTGCATTGATTCAGTGCTCAGCTATCGAATATGGCTCTGAGAAGGAATTACTTCTCTAGAATGCAAAGTGGACATCTGAGCCAGAGAATGAAGCCCTGGTCCATATTTAGTCATTATTTAGGGAGAGTGAGGAGTAACAATTTCAAAATTAGAGTTTGGATTAAGCAAAGAAAATACTAGTCACAAATTGGCTGGTGTATGAGGTGAGTAGAGCTGGATTTTTACCAGAAGTAGAAACCTTTGTAGGAACTGCCTGTGGTTCAAGAAGTTATGTATGTTTTATGGTATATCTATGATTATGAAAGGATAATTTTCTAAAAGTTTATGTTCTTCCTCTGGGGATTGTTAACATCTATTAATATCCACAGGAATTTTACTAATAATAATGCCAACTTACTCTTGATTCAGTCCCTTTGACACAGGGACCCAAACTAATTTACATTAATTTTGTCAGTAATTCTTATAATATCCCTGTGTGGGAGCTGCTTTTTAGATGAGGTATGTGAGAATTTGTTAAGTTTACATAGTAGGTCAGTCCCTTGGATGGAAAGTTGGACCCAGGATTTGTGCTTCCAGGCTTAGTGTGCTTGATCACTGAAGTGTGCAGTCTTTTTACCTAATTCTCCTCCCCATTTATTCTTCCTATGATGGAGGAAATCATATCAAGGAAATAGCAGGAGAATTCCATCTTCTAAGAGGCTAAAGACTTTTCTGCCTTGAGGCGTGGAGTTCCCAATCCTTGGCTTAGGATGGAAGGAAACAGCAGAACACTGTGATGTTCAGCTGAAATGGCCCAACAGTTTTTTTGCATAGTTTTTTGTTCTCTTTTTAAAAATTCTCCTGTTGGGAGGAGGTGAATGTGAGAATTTTCTCTCTGCCAATCTTATATGTGAGGCGGGTGGCTTGGTTGTTTTTAATGCTCAGCAGATATCACTACTTGCTTTTGGGTTGGGGACCAGAGAGGAGGAGGTGAAGCAGCCACTTTTGGGTGGGGTTGAGAGGAGGGTACAATGTTGGAAGGAGGACATTTCTCTGTGTTTTCTTAGTCATAGGACTCTGAATCCCAAGTAGCTAAATTTAGCTCAGGTTCCTGTTGAAAGCATCGTCTTTTTGGGGCGGGTGGTGTGGGGAGAACGGAAAACCTTTTTGTGTATCCTGCTCCATGAAGCCAATAGGGAAGCAGGAGGAGGTGAGGTTGCCATGGAGATGGTAGCTGTGTGCAAGGGGAGAGCAGCAGGGTTTAGAATTCCAGGAAGGAAGAGAGAGTGATGTCATCAGATTCCATGGACCAGCCCAGGAACCCCTGTGAGGTTGGTGGGGAGTTGGGTGTGTGGGGGGTGGTGGAGTGGGAGTTTGTGCAGGGGAATTGTGGCTTCAGTAAGGTGTGGGGAGTCCAGTTCAAGCAGAGAGGTCGGTCGTGTGGAATTGTGCTGAGCTGCATTAATGCCTGATTTAAAAAAAAATCTGGAAACCATTCTGAATTTGCAGAATATTTTCTTTGTTGAAAGAAGACATTTATTTAACAAAGGAGCTCATCTAGATGTAGAAATGTAATATCTTTTTATAGTTGTATCCCTGAAGTATTTGTGTGTGCCTTTATCCCTTGTATGTGAGGGTATTTGTGTGCATATTTTAGTATATAGTTGCCTTTGTACAATACCTTTTATGGTGCTGCATGCAGTTAAATGCTTCATTAATGCCTGCTGATGGTATTTTTTTTATATGGATGGGTGTTTATAAATAAAACACACTTAAAAATAATCTGAAAAGAATATCAAAGCAGTTGCTTTTTCAGCAGAAAGGAAAACTGCATGCTTCAAGACAGTTGTTCTGAACATATGCATGTTTGTGCTGATAGTGAAGGGCAAATGTGTTTCTTTTGGTATGACTAAGAGGCTGCTTTTTTTTTTTAAACAAATATAACAGAACCTGTGCATCCGAATGAATATTGCCCTTCAAAATAGTCACCTTGGCTGGTGATACAACCATTGCGCAAAACCTGAGGAACTCTCATTCGGAATCGGCTTTAGAGATGAGTGATGAGGAAAACGTTTTCAATACCTAACACTGATTTTTTTTATTTAAAAAATACCTACCTAGGTTTTTGAAAGACACTTGGTTTCTTTGAATTGGCTCTTCCTGATTTTGTGGTGGTGTCAAAAAGTCAAATCTGTGCTCAAAGGGTGAGCTTTTACCCCATTTGAAGATACTTAAAGTCATGGGTTTAGGCTCTGGAGGCATTTTCATTTTCAGATCAAGAGCTCTTTAAATATTTAGTTTAGCAGTGGCCGTGTTTTGAATGATGGTAGCATCTGAGGAATAAGAACATAGCCTTCCCAGGGCGACATCTTCTGAGGTGACCCATTTGGATTTATTTGTTCAAGTGTGTCTGTTAAAATCAGTGACATTACCATTGGGTAATGTGGGAAGCAGCTTTAGATGGTGTGTCGGAGGGCACAGACTCTTTGAAATCGGGTTGGTTCGAGTCTGAACCCCTGTTCTGCAATTCACTCACTGACCTTGGACAAGTTAGTCTCTTGGTGCGTTGGCTTCCTCATGTGTAAAATGGGAATGATAGTGCTGTGAGTACCAACCTCACAGTGTGGTTTGAGGACTAAGTAAGCTAATATGTAAAGCTCTTAGACATTTGGTTTGTTCTCAGTCAGTGCTTGCTGTGATTATTGTCGTTAATAATTATATATTTCTTTGAATTACAGAATTCTGAGGTAGAATGTGCCTGGAGATAGTATAGCTCAGTAGTCCCTGTTCTGTACAGTTGGCGTATCGTATCTGTGGGGTCCACATCTGTGCATTCAACCAACCACGGATTGAAAATAATTCAGAAAAAAAAATAACAATGCAACAATAAAAATAATACAAATAAAAATACTAAATAACTACGTAGCATTTACACTGTATTAGGTATTATAAGTAATCTGGAGATGATTTAAAGTCTCTGGGAGGATATACGTAGGTTATATGTAAATACTGTGCTATTATACATCAGGGACTTGAGCATCTGTGGATTTTGGTGTCTGAGAGGGGTCCTCAAAACAGTCCCCCGTGGACATCAAGGGATGACTGTATTGAAGTCAACCTGGACCTCATTCCAGACACTACTGAATCAAGGAGGGAAATCTGTAGGTTTTAGATTATTCCCAGGTGATTCAAATGATGGGTCAAGATTGGGAACTATTGAGTATAATCTGTTTACAGTATGGCCCCAGCACTAGAAGCTTCATTTCCTGGTAGATGCAGAAATCTCAGACGCCACTGTAGACCTACTGAATCAGAATCTACATTTTAACAAGATACCTAGTGACCTATCTGCATGCTAACATTTGAGAAGCACTGCTTTTCTTCTACCAATGGGAATAATTGGGTGATAACCGCAGGTTAAAGATGAATTATCTCTCAATTTTTCCCATTGCTGGAAGGGAAACAGTGTGGCTAAACCAGTGTGTAGATAATCATACACTTACCTTCCCTATTTCTTGGCCTAGGGATAAATGCTTTTCTGGACTAAACTGCTGCGTAACATGTAACAGAAAGAACAGTTATAATTATGGCTCTGGCTCTACTGTTTACTAGCTATTTGGCCTGGATCCAGTCACTTAATCTCTCTGAGTCTGACTCTCCTCACCTGATAATGGAAATAATACCCAGAAATAATGTATATCAATTATCTAGCGCATTGCAGTGCCTGCATATGTCACTAGCTTTTCCTTTTCCCTTGCCTTCAACCTTTCATTGATAAATCTGTAGTGTAGTTCTAGTCCCTTAGAAAGGGCCACCAGTGGAGTCTCAGTACCATCTCATCTCTGTGGGCTCTTCTTGCCCTTCTCCCAGCTATCTTGAGTATTTAATTGTACTTGCAGAAAACTAAGCTTTACACAATATATATATGTATATAGTTTTCTCTCTTTCTGCAAAATACCTTTTACTTAATGGAGACTATTATCTAAGAGGGCTAGAAGATGAAGAACTAAAGGATTTGAGTAATTGAGTTGATACAGGAATCAAAGTATAACGAGATATGACAGGCAGCTCTTTTATGAATTCTTAATAGTTGACCATTTGTTTAAAAAAATGAAATTCCTGGTTTTTAAAACTTGGCATCAAGAAAAAAAATCCTCGGTAGGTTTGAAGTTGTTTGAAGTCTTTTAGATTGTTTCCAAGCAAGAATTAACGTGGTAATTATCAGAAGATCACTGAATTGGTAAGTAATGAGCATTATCTTCTTTCTGATCAGGGAATTAATACAATAAAAGGAAGTTCAGGGACTTGCTCTGAGGACACTAGTAGTAGGTGGCAGAGAGTCTAGGTCAGAGAGTTGGCAGTTGTAGCCAGTAGGGCATTGGAAGCAACAGCAGCAGGAGGAAATAGAAAAGTCCAGTTTTACTCAGATCTTAATGGACTTAGGGATAGGCAGGATTGTGAACTCAAAGCATATAAAAATTGTTACAATAATAGTTTTTCTCTATGGGGTAGGTATACTTTCAGGTGCTTTGTATACCTTGTGCCTAAACTTAACATCCTTGCAAGGTGTAGACATGATCACATATATTTTATAGACCAGAAAATAAAATTGAGGCCCAGAAAGGTGAGTAACTTGTCCTAAGTTGTTCCTCTAATAAACACCAGAGCTGGTTTAACATCATGTTCAATAGCAATGTGAGTGAAGAGACTGTTATAAAACTCAATTGAAATAATGTCTATCAATTAAAATAAAATTTATTGTTTTGTCTATAATGACTTTTTTGGGGTAGAATTGTTAATTTAAATTTAGACTGTGATAGTCAACTCAGCCTGTCTTAAAGGGACTTTTTTGAATGTTGCAGAATGATCCTTTGAAATGTATTTCTTTTATACTCTGAGGCTAATTAAGAGGTATCTTTTGTTTTTTTAAATGCCAAAGCTTGTGAAGTCTTCAGTTTAGTGAAACACCAGTTTAAATTGAAATATCACAACACAAACTGATTTGTTGGTGGTTATCAATTGGCATATTTAGTCATAATGAGTATTCACATAATTGTGTCTGTTAGTCTGTTATTCCATTCAGATCCAGATGTAGATAATTATCAATGATTGCACAGAGTGAATCATGTATTTAGACAGATTTCTAAGTTACGGTTGGAAGAACTACAAATGAGAGGACTTGGGTTCCAGGCCTGTTTTTGTGACCTTGGATGTGTCACTTGAAACTCAAGGGAATGAACCTGAGTTTCCCTTATCAATCAAAAGAGAATAATGTTATCTATCTAACAGAATTGTTATGAGTAGGAGGATGTGCTTGACACCAATTTCTGCTTCTTAAGACTAGCTCTGTAACCTTGAGAAAGACATTTAAAACCTTGTGGTACATTGGTTTTCTTGTCTGTAAGGTCAGTCTGTGCTATGTGAATATGGTTGCCAGGTAAGGAGGGTGCAAGTAAAGTAGCTGAATTAGAATTAGATGATCCCTGTGGGTCCCCTCATAATCTGTGGTCCTGTACTAGTGAGAACTGCCTGTGTGTTGGTATGTGGTGAAGTGTTACATACAACTAAGATACTGTTTCTTATTATTATTATTGCTAACAGGGCCACCCCATTAAGGAACAGGCACTGTGTAAGATATTGCATGTATTACCTCAATCCTTGTAACAATCCTGTGAGGTAGGTAGTATTCTCATTTAAAGATGGAAGAATTTGAGGCTGAGAGATCAATTAGCTTTCCACAGCCATAGAGCTAGTTGGTTACCAGAGACGTAGATCAGTGTGATTCTAATAACTGTACTTTCCCCCATACCTCACTACACATGCTATTGTGACAGGCCAAAACTAGGACATGGGCTTATTATGCCACAAACTGCCTGTACCAAAGAATGTAATGACGACTGAGTAATTATATTCTTCACCACCAAACACTTAACAGTTAAAGAAGGGGAGAAAGCCAGTTTCACTTCAGAGTGTTCCTGCTGAAGTAGTAAAAATTATTACTATTACTAATTCTCCATCCTCGATTATGAATCTTTTTAATAATCTCTTTGGCAAAATGGGTAATACAAATAAAGCACTTCTGCTGCATACTAAGTGTGACAGTTATCTAAAGGAAAACTGCTTCTGTGATTGAGTTGCCAGCTGAACTTTTTTCATGGGATGCCATTTTTACTTGAAAGAACAACTGATAGGCTATGGTATTCAGACGTTTTATTAAAAATGAATGAGGTGGCCAGGCGCAGTGGCTCACACCTGTAATCCCAGCACTTTGGGAGGCTGAGGCAGGGGATCATGAGGTCAGGAGATCGAGACCATCCTGGCCAACATGGTGAAACCCCGTCTCTACTAAAAATACAAAAATTAGCTGGGTGTGCTGGCATGCGCCTGTAGTCCCAGCTACCTGGGAGGCTGAGGTGGGAAAATTGCTTGAACCCAGGAGGTGGAGGCTGCAGTGAGCTGAGATTGTACCATTGCACTCCAGGCTGGGCAACAGAGCAAGACCCTGTCTTAATTTAAAAAAAAAAAAAAATGAAGCAAGCCTGTCATTTTAAGGAAAACTGATATTTGTGGCCAGTGATAAAATTTGAACTTTCAAGCAAAAACTAGAGTTTTGGAAAACTTGTATCCTGGCCTATGAGCCTGACAGCTCTGGCCCTTAAAAGACTTTTCTGATGAGATTGGTGGTGATATTAGTGAATGTGAATTTTTTGATGTTATATAACGAGATGTGTCAACAGTTGGAAGATCTTTATAACTTAGTGAACTTGTATTTTATAAATGAACAACACATAATGTTACAAAATCATGCATAGGCAAAAAATCTATTCCAAGTACAAGACCAATGAATTTTTATATTAACAGTATGAAAAAATTCATTGATAAGGTTTCACATGCCACATTGCAACTAACCTTTGGTACAGTATTAAAGAAGAATATCTAGAGATAGGCGAAAAGGCTATTAAAATACCTTGCCTTTTCCAGATACATATCCATGGGATGCCAAATTTCTTTCTTATACTTCAGAATAATATTGAAACAGATTGAATGCAGAAGCAGGTATGAGAATCCAGCCATCCTCCATTCCATCTCCAATCCCCAGGCCACAGTCTGGTACTGGCTTGTGGCCTGTTAGGAACCAGGCCACACGGCAGGAGGTGAGCAGCAAGCACTACTGCCTGAGCACCACCTCCTATCAGATCAGTGGTGGCATTAGATTCTCATAAGAGTGCATACCCTACTGTGAACTGCGCGTGCAAGGGATCTAGGTTGCCTGTTCCATCTAATGCCTGATGACTTGAGGTGGAACAGTTTCATCTTGAAACTATCCCCACCCTACCCCACCCCCCATGGAAAAATTATCTTCCATGAAACCAGTCCCTGTGCCAAAAAGATTGGGGACCACTGTTCTACTAAGTTGGATGTTAAAAATATTTGTAGAAATGTAAAATAATGCTATTCTTCTCACTGGTTTAGTTTACAAACTAAACCATTTTCATAAAATATTTTTTAGGCTAATATAATGGTTGGTTTATTATTGATACTTTTAAAGGAATTAACATATTTTTTAAAGTACTCAGTTTTAGTTTCTCATAGGCAAATCGCAGTAGTTATAACCACAGAAGCAAAAGCTCTTTGGAGTCTTTGGTAATTTTTAAAGTGTTAAGGTATTCTGAAATCAAAAAAGTTTGAGAATTGCAGCTCTAGTTCTCTAATCTTTCATTTCAGTAGTGGTTGAAACCTCTTAAATTGGTTCTTTAAGTCATGAATGGATCTTGACCCACAAATTGAAAGAGCGTGGGCTAGAGTTAGAGGATTACATTGTGAAGGGAGGTGGGATTTTGCTGAATTTTGCTTGAGTTGATGTTTGAGAATGTGCCAAGGTGGAAGTAAATTGAGTAAAGTTTCTATCTGGAAGTTAGCTATTTGTGGTCATCCTCCAAACCCCATTCAAGTCTTACCTACTGTGAGTCTCCTCTTTGTAATTTCTTTATGCCTTTCTCACTTGATTATCAACCATGTACACTTGTTCTGTCTGGGCCATACATTTACATTTTATTACATGGTTCATATTGTATTTGTTTACATGCCTCTTTCCCTTACTAGACTGTGAGTTCTTTGAGAAAAGAATCCCTAGCTTATTTTCCTTTGCATTCCTACCAAGTTGCAGACACATAAACGTCCCTCAGTAAATGTTTGCTAAAGGAGTAAATGAGAAGAAAAAGAGAATAACCAAGTGAGGCAAGGCTTGGGATATTTGGAACCTAATCATGTAAGCAATGGAGGGCCATTACTATGGAAGTGGTATGAGTGGTGTTTTAGGTAGTTAACCCTGGCCCTGGTAAGAAAGCTGGGCAGGGGTGGATGGAGGCTAGCTCTTAGCTGGACCAGCCAAGAGACTATTAGAGTAATTTAAGCTTGAAGTGATCCAGGCCTGGATTAAGATGAGTGCTTTCGCCATAGATAATAAGGCATACATCCTGAATCCTGAGGAGTATTTGCAAAAACAGAAACAATACCATCCATACTGCTTGACAGTTGTTGTGTACTTATGCTGAATACTGTGTTAGGAGCTTTATGTATATTGTTTCATTTAATCTTCACAGCATCCCTGAGGTAGGTGTTGTTATTATCTCCATTTTTTTCTAGTTAAGTACAAATAATACATGTTCATTTGTTGAACAGTTAGAAAATACAGATAAGAAACCTCCTCCCCCCACAAAGACATATATCACTCATAAATCCAAATTCAACACCAAGACATATGACCACTATAAACATTTTGGGATATATCCCTCCAGACATAAAAAAACATATATATTGTGTGTTATATATGCCTGAATATGAGGAAACCATGAATATAAGGCCTTAATGCTGTTTTTCCATTGAAAGGAAGGGCTAACCTATTAAGCTTTTAGGGATGTCGAGGAAATAGGCAAATATCTACTTAAAATATTTATTTATGTAATTTAGAAACATTTTATCTTTTTGGGAAAAAATGTGTATATGCTCTACTTGCATCAGTATCTGTATTGTTGCTTAGAACCACTTTGAATCTTCAGTTTTCCAGAGTATATATTGAGATACAGCACTTTTTTGTATCTATATTTATTGTAGTCACTGATGATTTTATCTCAAGCTGTAAGTACTTATTCAAATAACAACAGGAAGTTTCTTCATTTGTACTGTGGTGTATACTGCATTGCTTTTCAAAAAAATGTTAATGGAGGTTAAATTCATATAAGATAAAATTAACCTTTTAAAAAAATGAACAATTTGGTGGCATTTAATACGTTCACAGTGCTGTACAACCACTATCTCCATGTAGCTTACATTTTTACATCACCCTCAGTGGATACATCACCCGTATCCATTAAGCAATCATCCTGTCTTTCCCCTTCCCTGCTGGCAACCACCAATCTGCTTTCTCTTTTGATGAATTTACCTGTTCTGGAGATTTTATATAAATGGAGTCATATAATATATGACCTTTTATGTCTGGCTTCTTTCACTTAGTACTGTGTGTTTTCATTGTTTATCCATGTTGTAGCATATATCAGTACTTCTTTCCTTTTTATAACTGAATGATATTCCTTTGTGTGTATATAGCACAATTTGTTTATCTGTTTATCCCTTAATGGACGTTTGGGTTTCCATCCTTTGGCTTTTTTTTTTTTTTTTTTGAGACGGAGTCCCACTCTGTCGCCCAGGCTGGAGCGCAGTGTGTGATCTCGGCTCACTGCAAGCTCTGCCTCCCAAGTTCGTGCCATTCTCCTGCCTCAGCCTCCCAAGCAGCTGGAACTACAGGCACCCGCCACCAAGCCCAGCTAATTTTTTGTATTTTTAGTAGAGATGGGATTTCACCGTGTTAGCCAGGATGGTCTCAATCTCCTGACCTCATGATCCGCCCGCCACGGCCTCCCAAAATGCTGGGATTACAGGTGTGAGCCACTGCGCCCAGCCCATCCTTTGGCTATTGTGAGTAGTGTTGCCATGAACATCTGTGTACAAGTATTGGTTTTGAGTACCTGTTTTCCAGTTCTTTGGGTATATACCTAGGAGTGGAATTGCTGGGTCATATGGTAGCTCTATATTTAACTTTTTGAAGAACTGCCAATCTCTTTTCCACAGCAGCTGCTCCATTTTACATTCCCACCAGCAATGTACAAGTGTTTGTCAATTTATTTTTAATGAAGAACACAATAAGACAGGGAAAGTAAAGAGAAAGTATGTGTAGCCTTTGAGTCTATTAGAGCTCTGTATCTCAGATTTTGCTGATGGACTTATTAAATATTTATTTAGCATCACTTCAGCACTAAGAATGAAATTTAGCTCAGGGAAATGAATCTAATCTGTTTTAAGTAGTGAACAGACTAAGAAGTGATGATCAGAGGAATGAAGGAATGGAAATTTAAATAGACTAAAGTTCCTTGAGGGCAAAGGCCTTATTCATCTTTGTGTCCTCAGCATTTAACAAAGTACTTGGTGTATCATGGGTTTTTTTGGGGGGTCTCCAAGACTACCCTAGGTCCAGTGAATTATCTAGGACTTACGGAACTCAGATGTAGTCATACTTATAGCTATGCTTTATACTAGTAAAAGGCTATAAAGCAATGTCAGCAAAGAAAAAAGGTGCATGCGGTGAAGTCCAGAGGAAACCTGACTCAAGCTTCCAAAAGTCCTTTCCCAGTGGAGTCACAGGACTTGCTTGATTCCTCCAGCAGTAAGTTGTGACAGTGTTGTCTACCAGGGAAGCTTGTTACAGACTTAGTGCTGAGATTTTTTGGCTGGGGATGGTGAAGGGGGCTGTTCACATAAGCACCCTAACCCTAGCACATATCAAAATTCCAGACTCCCGAAAGGAAAGCAGGCATTAACAGATAAGAGCCACTCTGATCAGTTCTGGGGATAGAACCCTTGTGAAATCTTCAGTTCCCAGATACTAGCTAAGGCCAACCTTAGCAGTCAGACCTGCTACGTTAATTCTTTTTCCACATAGATGTTCAGTTTCTTTAAAAAATATGTTCTTAGGTCTGTGAAGAAAAATAAACACCATAGTAGAAAGCCAGCAGGGACTTTAATGTAAGACAGACCTGGATTTGTAATATGGGGGGAAAATTGTATAGTTTTTCTGAGCCTTAGTTTCCTTACTATAGAGTGATATATCACAGGGTTTTAGTGAGAATTAAAAGTGATAATGTTTATAAAACACTAGGCATAATGTCTGTCTTATATATAGTAAGTAGCTGTCAGCATTTTTTTTTAGCTCACTTGTATCAGTCCAGGTCCAGCCAGGAGAGAGAGACTACACAGTACTTTGGACAGGGCATTTAATATAAAGAATTATTTACCTCCAGGCGCAGTGGCTTATGCCTGTAATCCCAGCACTTTGGGAGCCAAGGCGGGTGGATCACCTGTGGTTGGGAGTTCAAAACCAGCCTGACCAACATAGAGAAACCCCGTCTCTACTAAAAATACAAAATTAGCCGGGTGTGGTGGCACATGCCTGTAATCCCAGCTACTCAGGAGGCTGAGGCAGGAGAATCGCTTGAACCCGGGAGGTGGAGGTTGCAGTGAGCCAAGATCACGCCACTGCACTCCAGCCTGGGCAACGAGCAAAACTCTGTCTCAAAAAAAAAAAAAAAGGCCGGGCGCGGTAATCCCAGCACCTTGGGAGGCCGAGGCAGGCGGAACACGAGGTCAGGAGATTGAGACCATCCTGGCTAACACGGTGAAACCCCGTCTGTACTAAAAATACAAAAAATTTAGCTGGGCGTGGTGGCACGCGCCTGTAATCCCAGCTACCTGGGAGGCTGAGGCAGGAGAATGGCATGAACCCGGGAGGCGGAACTTGCAGTGAGCTGTGATCGTACCACTGCACTCCAGTCTGGACAACAGAGTGAGACTCTATCTCCAAAAAAAAAAAAAGAAACAATTCTTTACCATAAGAGGAGACTGAAATAATGAGAAATTGACTCCTAGGAAGAAAACTCTAAATAACAGCAGATATAGATCTGCTGTATCTATAATAAGAAATATAATAATATGATTGATGTGTGATAAAATAGAATTAGTATAATAGCAGCTAAGCAGCTATCCCGGGACCGAGATATCATACCCAAAGAGCCGTCTCCCTCAGTACCACCAAACACTTCCTGGCCGAGAGACTGAAATCCGAGGGGCTTTGTTGGAGAAGGCATGACTTTGACTCTCAGAATGGCAGAGAAGTAAGTCCCTATGGACTTATACCAGCAGAACTTGCTGGAAATCTGTCCTTTTGAAGTTGCCAAAAACTACCCTCTAGGATACTTGAGGAAAGCTCTTCACAAGGAGTTGTCTCACCAGAGGCACTTTGCTGCCATATGACAACATGAAAAGGTTTACTGAGGGAAGCTACTAGCTGCTGGCTGCTGTCCATTGTAGGAGCTAGGATGGAGGGAAACTGCTTATCCTGTAAGAACCTGCTAGGCAAGCACAATGGGACCTGGAAGCGAAATGCTTTCCTCCTACAGTGTATCTCCCGTGTCCTCTATGGGTAAAGCTTGACATCATGCATGCTTTGCAAAGGAAAAGTATTTAAAGGGCCCAGGTTCATTTTCACACAGCCGGCAAAAAGGGTAAATTTGGAGCTGATAATCAATTAATTGATAACCAGTATATAGATGGAATGGATGTTTAATTCTAAATCCTCAGAAAACAGGAAGAAGATGGCAAATGGAGAGAGATCTAAGGAACCTCAAAAATAAGTAAGACACATGCAAAAAAAAAAAAAAAATGAAGTTGGACCTTACATCAATACCAAAATTAACTCAAAATGGATCAAAGACCTAAACATAAGAGCTAAAACTATAAAACTCTTAGAAGAAAACTTAGAGTAAATCCTCATGACCTTGGAATTGGCAGTGGATTCTTAGACATGACACCAAAATCACAGGCAACAAAAGAAAAAACAGATAAATTAGACTTTATCAAAATTAAAAACTTTTATGCATCAAAGGACGCTATTAACAGAGTGAAAAGGCAACCAACTAATGGAAGAAAGTATTTGCAAAAATATATCTGGTAAGGGATTAATATCCAAAATATATAAAGAACTTTTACAACTCAACAACAAAAAAGCAAATGGCCCAATTATAAAATGGGCAGGGGACTTGAATACACATTTCTCCAAAGAAGGTATACAAATGGTCAATAAGCACATGAAAAGATGAAAAGTACATGAAAAGATGCTCAACATCACTAAGTTGTAAAGGAAATATAAATCAAAACAATGAGATAACACTTCACACTCATTTGGATGAAAATACACACACAATAACAAGTGTAAGTAAGAATACGGAGAGATTGAAACTCTCGTGCTTTGCCGGTGGAAATTTAAAATGGTTCAGTGCTGTGGAAAACAGTATGGCAGTCCCTTAAAAAGTTAAATATTGTCACTGTGCAAACACCATAGAATTACCAGTGATCCAGCAGTTCTGCTTCTGAATATTTACCCAAAAGCATTGAAAGCAGGGACTTGAATAGATATCTGTACACCCATATTCATAGCAGCTTTATTCACAATAATTAAAAGGTGGAGGCAACCCAAGTGTCCATTGACAGATGAATGGATGGACAAAATGTGATTTTTACGTACCACATATTGTAGGCTACAATACAGTGATATGCACATAAAATTGTGTTTTATATAATTTTAACATAATATTATTTGGACTTAGAAGGAAATTCTGACACGTGCTACAATATGGATGAACCACAAAGATATGGTGAGATAAGTGCAGTGAGCTGAGATTATGTCACGGCGCAAATAAATATTGTTTGACTATTCACGTGAGGTACTTAAAGTAGTCACATTGATGGAGACAAAGTAGAATGCTGGTTGGCAGTGGACGGAGGGAGACAGGAATGGGGAGTTAGTGTTTATTGGGTGCAGCATTTCAGTTGGGGAAGATCAGAAAGTTCTGGAGATGGATGGAGGTGGTTGCACAACAATATAAATATACTTAATGCTATAGAAGTGTATACTGAAAAATGGCTAAAATGGTAACTTTATGTATATTTAACCACAGTTTTAAAAAAAGATGAAAGGAAACTGCTAAAGAATATTTATAGTATGATCTTAAACCTCAGTACTAGAAAAGATAGATTAACGGGGAACTTTATTTTTAAAATTTTAATTAAAAAAAATTTTTTTTGAGACAGTCTCACTCTGTTGCCCAGGCTAGAATGCTGTGGTACAATCTCAGCTCACTGCAGCTTCCGCCTCCTGGACTCAAGCCATCCTCCCATTTCAGCCTGTCAAGTAGCTGGGACCACAGGTGTGCACCACCACACCTGGCTAATTTTTATTATTTCTTATAGACTCAGGGTCTCCTTGTGTTGGCCCAGGCTGGTCTCGACCTCTTCCCACCTTGGCTTCCCAAAGTGCTGAGATTACAGGAGTGAGTCACTGTGCCTGGCCAGAATTTTATTTATTATTTATGTACTTCAAAATATAATTTTGTCATGATTGAATTTTATTTTATTTTTTTAAAATGCAAGAACAAAGTGGATTTGTAAAGGAAATTGAAAGAACTGAGGGTGTTAGCCAAACAGGAATTGATGACAGCAGAGTGGACTATCTAGCTGTATGAAGCATACGTTGTCATACCTGGGCTGTATGATACGGCCTTTTGTTCGGAGGCTGCACATCTGTACAGCATGTGACTATACTGAATACTTTAGGCAATTGTAACACAATGTATCTAAACATGGAAACATGTATCTAATGTATCTAATTTATCTAAACATGTACAGCAAAAATACAGTATAAAAGATAAAAATGATACACAGGTATAGGGCACTTGTGAATACAGCCTGCAGAATTGGAAGTTGCTGTGGATGAGTCAGTGAGTGTAAGTGGATGTGAAGGCTTCGGGCATTACTGTACACTACTGTTGACTTTATCAACACTGTGCACTTAGGCTACACTAAATTTTTACCAAATTATTTTTCTTTAACAACAAATTTGCCTTAGCTTACTGTAACTTTTTTACTTTATAAACTTTAAAATTTTTTTAACTTTTTGATTCTTTTGTAATAACACTTAGCTTAAAATATAAACACATTGTATTGCTGTACAAAAGTATTTTATTTGTATTCTTATTCTATAAGGTTTTTTTATTAAGATTTCTAATTTTTTTTTTTCCACTTTTTAAACTTTTTTTTGTTGAAAGCTAAGACACAAACACACACATTAGCTTAGGCCTCCACAGGGACAAAATCATCAGTATGCTTTCCACCTCCACATCCTTCCCACTGGAAGGTGGTAATGGCCAGTAACACACATGGAGCTGTCATTTTCTATGATAACAATGCCGTGTGCTGGAAGACCTCAGGAAGGACCTCCTTGAGGTAACTTTTTGTTTTTACATAAGTAGAAGGAGCACACTCTAATGAAAAAAAGTATGATATAGTAAATACATGAACCAGTAAAATAACCGTTTATTATCATCAAGCACTGTGAACTGTACATTGTTGTATGCGCTAGACTTTTATATGACTGGCAGCACAGTAGACTTGTTTACACCAGCATCACACAAACACATAAGTAATGTTTTGTGCCATGACAGTTATGATGTCACTGTGATAGGAGTTTTTCAGCTTCATTATAATCTTTTTTATTTGTGGCAGGGAAGAGTTTTGCTCTGTCGCCCAGGCTGGAGTGCAATGGCACGATCTCAGCTCACTGCAGCCTCTGCTTCCTGGGTTCAAGCGATTCTTGTGCCCGCAGCCTCCCAAGTAGTTGGGATTACAGGTGCTCACCACCACACCTGGCTGATTTTGTATTTTTAGTAGAGATGGGATTTCGCCATGTTGGCCAGGCTGGTCTCGAACTCCTCACCTCAGGTGATCCTCCGTCCTCGGCCTCCCAGAGTGCTGGGATTACAGATGTGAGCCACTGCGCTTGACCAGCTTCGTTATAATCTCATGGGACTACCATTGTTTATGCAATCAGTTGTTGACCAAAGTATTGTCATGTGGCCTTGACTGTGTATGTCACAAAAGGCAGAGTTTCTTTGGTCACTTTAGAGGTATTCTCATTCATTCTGTTCTTGAATACTAGAATCAGTTTATAATCTCACTAGGTTTTGAACACCTTACAGTGAGGTAGAATGGCCATTTAGCACATATTCCTAAATAGCTGATGTAGAGTAAGCTAAGGAAATTAAAGGTTAGTTATTTGGAAATGTGCTACTTTGTGCGATTTATTCCCATAGACTATATAATTTTGCAATAAATAGGCATGGGGGTTGGGAAGGAATTCTTTTTGAGCTTCTCCTATATGTTAAATATTGTGCCAGATAAGCGTCACCTGATTATCTCATTGGATGTCACAACTTTATATGGTAGATATTATCTGTTACACAGTTGAGAAAATTTAGGGTCAGAGATATTAAGGATTTTGACTAGTCACATAGTTAGGAAGTGACCCAGCCAGTATTTGAATCTGTATCTTCAGCTCCCAAGGTTCAGTCCAACCTTTCTATTGCATGATGAAAGGAGTTACATATATCTGTAATATAACTAGTAGAGTCTGAGGTGAATAGTTTATATGATTTGAGAGTCAGGAGTTGTAAATTCTGGGTTATCTTTCATACCTACCTAGTTTGAATGACTGTGGGCAAGGCACTTCTCTAAGTCTCAGCTTCCTCACCTGTAAAGAAAAGGGGTTTGATTGGTTATTTCTTAGACACCTGTGACCACTATTGAAGAAATTTTGGTGTGTTTCAAAGATAATCTTCAAGAACCCAGTAAATCCTGTGTCAGATTTTACCATGAAACATACTGCTTATACCGCTCATTTTTAATTTAAAAAAAAGGAGGGGGGCGGTAAATGTGGAGGGAGTAGTGAATGTAACAAAGAACTGTCATTGATTGTCTTGATAGGGAGGTAGAATGAGTTTTTTTGTAGCGAAAGGTTAGTTTACTAGTTAACAGTTGGACCTCATGTTGGGACCATGTTGTTAGATACTATCAGATTCGTATCACTTATAAGTCTTCATCTTATCTCTAGGTATTTTGAACTCTTATGGTTTGGAAGCAGAATGACGCCCTGTGGTCACTTAGCAATTTCTCTTGTTGAGGCCAGGCCCAGTGGCTTATTCCCGTAATCCCAGCACTTCGGGAGGCCGAGGCAGGACTTGAGGCCAGGAGTTTGAAACCAGTCTGTGCAACAGAGTGAGACCTTGTCCCTACAAAAGATAAAACAAAATTAGCCGGGTGTAGTGGCACATGCCTGTAGTCCCAGCTACTCAGGAGGCTGAGATAGGAGGATCGCTCTTGGGTCTGCGAGGTCGAGGCTGCAATGAGCCATGTTCGTGCCACTGCACTCCAGTCCAGCCTGGGCGACGGTGTGAGACCCTCAAAAAAAAGGTGTATATTTTTTTCTCAAGCCAGAGAGATTTGTTGCTGGGATTAGTTTTTGCATGTAATAGCATATGGGATTTTACATCTTCTGTTCCTGTGGCATTCCTTTTATGTCCCAATTCAAAAATAGGCTCAATACTTGAAAAACAATTAACTTGCTGCAAATAACATAGTGAAACATCCTGAGCAACTTGATTTGCTTTTTTTTTAAGTCAGTGTGGTCTGTTTCCTTCTGTTATTAGATACATGCAAGGTGATGTGAAATTCATTTTCCACTGGGGAGTAAGTCAATGAAAAATCTGAGCTCGTACCCATTACCCAAGTTATTTGTAGAAGACAGCTTCATTTTGTATCTTCCTTTGCTTTATCTCGCTTTCCTCTCTCCAAACTGCAGAGTGGTAAGAATTCATTTTGTTCCATTTTCATTATTCTTCCCCTTTCATTTTGTTAGACACAGAAGAAAGGCAGTGGGATGGTTTTGTGGATTTGTTTTTTTTTTGTTGTTGTTGTTTTTCTTGAGACTGGCTAATTTTTGTATTTTTTGGTATAGATGGGGTTTCACTGTGTTGGCCAGGCTAGTCTCGAATCCCTGACCTCAAATGATCCTCCCGCCTCACCCTCCCAAAGTGCTGGGATTACAGCCGTGAGCCACCGCGCCTGGCCAGAGTTGTTTTTTTCATTGCTTGGTTTAACTTTGTTGTGTATTTCCAGTTTTCTGCACTCTGCTCGTAGCCAACTCTCAGCAATGATAGAAGCCAGGAAGAAATACTTTGATTGGCAGCATGATGTCTTTCTTAAGCTTCTTGGGCAACTTCACTTTGGTTATTGTTTTATTGGTCGATGCTTAGGATTTATGGCTAGTATATTATATCACAAGTATAACTGTATGGAAAGCAGAGCTTTTGAGCTTCAGTATTGTTAAGTTTTCTTTGTACCTCTCTTAACTGTATTTTTTAAATGCTACAAAAAATAGTACCTTTTTTCTCCTCTATGTGTTATATTCTGGGTAATTTCACCAGTATTTTCTTGTAATTTTGCCATTATTCTTTCTGGGAAAATATATTGACTAATCATTCAGAAATGATATTGATAATTTCCAGAAAAGCATTTAGAAAAACGGCTTTAAAAATCACTGTCTTTTCAGCATGTATCAATTCAACACAGTACTGGAGGTCTTGTCCTAATAGGTTTGAAGTTATCACTCACCTCCATCCCCCCACACACTTTTAAAAAGATCTTCTGAAGTCCTGTAGTTATTTTTAATAGACTTTAGTTATGGTATCAGTCACACTGTCTTGTAATTATTATGACTCTCAGCTCCTCAAGGGCAAGAATACCAGCACTATGTTTCTCAAAGCAGTTGTTCAATCCACTCTTACTGAGTAAGTGAAGGATTCTCCTGCTTAAAGAGATTTTGCAGATGTAGGTACATATAGGAGCATCTAAGCAGTCAAAGAAGAATATAAAAGTCAGATGCTATTTTTCTTGCTGTGTATCACTTCTGTCAGTATCCACTGTACATTCACAGTCCATTGGCAGTTAGGTTTTTTTTTGAGACGGAGTCTCGCTCTGTCACCCAGGCTGGAGTGCAGTGGCACCATCTCAGCTCACTGCAAGCTCTGCCTCCCGGGTTCATGCCATTCTCCTGCCTCAGCCTCCCGAGTAGCTGGGACTACAGGTGTCCACCACCACGCCCAGCTAATTTTTTGTATTTTGTATTTTTAGTAGAGACGGGATTTCACTGTGTTAGCCACGATGGTCTCAATCTCCTGATCTCGTGATCCACCCACCTCAGCCTCGCAAAGTGCTGGGATTACAGGCGTGAGCCACCGCGCCTGGCCCGCAGTTGGGGTTTTTTTGATAGTTACTTAAGGATTTTTCTGTTGCATTGTCACATGTCCAGTAACCAGAAGCTTCTAAACGGTTTTAATTGCTGACCTCTTAGTTAATAAAGATTCTTAACGATTGGTATTTTATTTCTTATGTATTTCTTTTTATTTTTGAGCAGTCTCTGTGCCAAGACAGAGTCCGTTTCTTTCATTCTTAACTTAATAGGCCAGTAATGCTTGCTTATAGACATATTGCTACTAAAACCTTTTCTTTTTGGACTTCTAACACATCTGATTTCCATCTTGTCTGTTCCAGTAGCTTTTCTTGTAATTTCATCTCTACTTTAAATGCCAGTTATTGTTTTTATGCTGATTAAAAACTCAGACTTGCATATCATTAGATAATCATAATCATCTCTGACCAGACGAGGCAAATCTTTCCCACTATTCGGCTGGCACAAAATAGTTGCGGTTTTTACCATTACTTTAATTTTGCACCAGCCTGATAGTTGTCATGAAGTAGTAGAAGTATTGGGTATAGAATCAAGACCTAAGTCTGGAGGCATCTCAGCCACTGTCATTAGTTATTTGATTATGAGCAAATCACTTAAAGTGTCTGAAATTCAGTTTTGTCATCTGTAAAATGACATTTATAAAACTTGTTTTATACATTGTGAGGACTAAGTGAGATATATAGTTGGTTTTATAAGTTATAAAGCATTAAGAAACACTGACAACAGCTTTATTCTAAGTCATATGTGAATTTTACACAATGTAAAATTTGGGTAAAACATGTCCTTTCAAACCTTCCACAAATCTTATTCTTCTCCCTAGAGGTAACCACTATTAGAAGTTTGTTATATATCCTTCTTTATATTTTCGATGCATTTAGTTACCTTTTTTTTTTTTTTTTTAAGAGATGGGATGTCGCTGTGCTGCCCAGGCTAGTCTCAAACTCCAGGGCTTGAGTGATCCTCCTGCCTGAGCCTTCTGTGTAGCTAGCCATTTCTGCTTGAGTGTTCTGTTCTGCTGTCATTTAATGTGACCTGAGGTCATTTATAAAGATTTTACCTTATTTTAAAAACCTTGCAGGTGGGATGTTGAAATTTTGCAATAATTGATAACACTATTACCTTATTATTAATGGAAACTGAGGTTTTTTTCCTAGTTTTTCACTAAGGCAAACAACACTGTTTTGAAAATCTTCGCACATGCTTCTTTGTCTAGATAGAGATGTGAAGTTACAGGAAGGTATATGCATTCAATATTTTGATAGTACTGCCAAATTACTTTCCATAACAGCGTCCCAATATACTTATATTCCTACTATTAGGTGTGAGAGTATCTATTGACTCATCTTTTTGCCTATTCATGGTGTTTTCATTTTTGCTAATCTCATATGTAAAACATGGTATCTCAAATCTAAAAGAATGTTCGTAGGCAGCATGGTGTGAGCACAAAAACCATAAGTGGAAACAATTCAATTATCCATTAACAGGAAAATAGGACAGATAAGTAATTTATTTGACATGTTTATAGTTTGTAAGAGAATACTAAATGGCAATCATAGTAAAATACAGTTATGTGCCCTAGTGGAGATGAATCTTACATAGTATTGAGCAAAAATGCCAAATTACTGAAGAATACCTGCAATAGGATCCATGTCTGTAAAATTCAAAATCACGCAAAATTAATGCATTTGTAAGAGACAGATATATACAGGGAGGGCTTGAGAGTTCCAAATAGCCTTATCCAAGAGGTAGGAAATAAAGAAGAGTGCTAAGGCAGGTAGAGGAGTAAATCCATTTCCTCTGACACATCTCTGTGCAACCTGTTATGACCAACTTTTCTATTGAAGTTTTTGACAATACTGGCTTATACGAATGTGATCTTTTCCTTATATTTTTTGCATTGTTGAACTCCAGGATTTTATGGAATATGGTTCATATGTGGGATGTCCTCTGGGAGTGATGAATTTCTGTTAATATGCTTTCATGGTTTTTGATTACTTTCTTAATCAGATAATCCCCTTCTCAGACAATCATGAAATGTTTATTGTAAGGGAATAATATGGAATCATTAGTAGGGATGAGAACCTGGAAAAATGGAAGAACAGGGGTTTGTAGTCCAGCAGACACAGGTTGGCAGTTTGAATTTCCCATTCAATATCTATGTGTTATTGGGCCAGTTACTTACCTTCTCTCAGTTAGTTTCCCCAGTGATAGGAAATATATTTTTGTATACTGCTATATTATCTCATTCTTTTTGCCTCTATCTCTTCCTCTTTCCCACCATCCTGGAACTGTACTGATTAGGTGCTTAATAACTGGAGGGTTATCATCATCATTGTTAAAATTTGTAGAGAATGGTGTGTGGAAGTAAATTTATAGAATCCAGAACAAACAAAAGGCACTTGTGCATTTCGGAAGGAGCCTTGTTCTTTTGTTAAAATCTAAACTGCATGTCTCCCCTATAAAAATCAGTATGAAAAATAGCCAACGTTGCCTATAACTATTATTATTTTTAAATAACAGATTTAATGAGATATAATTCACAGACCATAAATCTCGCATTTATGAAGTGCTTTTAGTGTTTCAGTGGTTTTTAATATAATAATGGATGTGTGCATCCATCACTAAAATCTAACTCCAGAACATTGTCATCTCCCTCCAGATAAACCTGGTAGCCATTAGCAGTCACTGCTCATTTCTTCCCGCTAGTCCCTGGAACCACTAATTTATTTTCTGCCTCTATGAATAATCTGCCTATTCTTGATATTTCATACAAATCGAATTATATAATCTGTGGCCTTTTGTGTCTGTTTTCAAGCATGGTGTTTTCAGTATTCATCTGTGTTGTATCTGTACTTTATTTTTAAAATTACTGAATAATATTCCACTATGGATGTACCATACTTCATTTATCCATTCATCAATCGACGGACATTTTGGTTTTTTTCTGCTGTTTGGTTATTATGAAATAATGCTGCTATGAACATTCATGTATATTATTTTGTGTGGACATATGTTTTCAGTTTTCTTAGTTATATACCCAGATGTGGAATTGCTGGGTCATATAACTCTATGTTTAATAGAAGGACTATCCAACTGTTTCCAGAGCAGCTATACCATTTTACATTCCCACCCACAGTGTAGAAGAATTCTGATTTCTCCACGTCTTTGACAATACTTATTGTTGTCTGGCGTTTTGTTTATAACCATTCTGATGAGTGTGAGTTTTATCTCAATGTGGTTTTGATTTGCATAATGACTTATGATATTGAGCATCTCTTCATGTACTTACTGGCCATTTGCACATCTCTTTTGCAGAACTGTCTGAATTCCTACACATTTTCTGGTTATTTAGCTCCATTTATTTATTACACATTCTTTTGGGTGTCTACATGTGTTAGATACTGTGCTAGATCTCAGGGAAACCATGATGAACAAGACACAGGGTCTCTGCAGTAAGCTTAAGTTGTCTTCAGACTTCCATGCTTTTGACTATCAAATATCTGAATATAGTCAACCTACCAATTAGTGGAAAGTTTACTCTATTGTTATATTCAAAAGTCCTATCAATGAAAATTTCTTTTACACTGTTCTGCTAGTAGGAATGAAAGTACAATGAATGGAAGAAGAGGATGAATATCTAAGTAGCCATGTTGAGCACTTTGAAAATTACAAAAGCAATGTATGTTCTCATTTACTCCTTCGTGTGCACGTGCATCTTCCCTCGTTTAAAAGTTCCCTTGAAAGCAAGGGCCTTATTTTTAATTCATCTTTTTTACTCCATCAGTCGACTAACAGTGCTTGGAAAATATTAATATTAGTGTATATTAACTGAATGATTGAATGGGTCAAGTAAGCTGGAAATGAGTGTTCATGTTATATGACCTTATACTAAATTAGGGTTTGCATAGCTTTTATTAGCTATCATCCTTGCCCTCAAGGATCTTGACTTAGTGGTTTAAAGTGAAAATGAGACAGATATGCAACATGATATACCTTTAAAAAATAAGATTAATTAGAATCATAAATAACATAAAAAGTAAGCTGCACAAGTAAGCTAAGTAAATATTAAATATTAGGAGGAGTCACTTGAGTCCATAGGATGATATAGAGTAGTAGAGGAAGTCTTGAACAGAGGTCAGATTTCATCCAGATTTCAAAGAACTGAGGGGATAAAACAGAAAATAAATAAATAAAAAAGTAAAAACTGAGGGGAAACAGGCTGATAGAGACGAGGACCTAAAACTTTTCTGGGTTAAGAGGCAGTTCTCAGCAGGGTTGGTACTTGTCCCCTTTCCATCCAGGGGACATTTGGAAATAAACCAACAAGTTTTTGGTTATCCTAGTGTTTAGGGGTGCTAGTGGCTTACTAGGGATGCTGGGGATGCTGAAGTCCCACAGTGTATGATGAAGTTAGGAATTAACTCTGACCCCAGTCGCAGTAGCACCCTGCCTAAGATATACTGGAAAGGAAACAGATTTAGCTGCATAAGGAAGAAAATAGTTTTTATGAATAGTGCTCCTAAGCAAATACTGTTTTTTGTTTTTGCCAGTGTAGAGGCTTAACGAGGAGATATATACACCTAGGTAGGGTGGAATACAGTTAATGGAACATTTTAGGAACCAGGGCAGTAATTTATATTTGATCAGTTTGGATGATTTTGATTATGCCTAACATTTTCTTTCATCTCATGGTTTGATATTTTTCTTGTCTTTCTCATAGAACGAGCCTCTGACTCCAGGTTATCATGGATTCCCAGCGCGGGACAGCCAGGTTGGTATCTGCTGTTTGTAACTCAGATGATGTGTGTGTGTGGTGTGTTTCATCAAAGGGTTGCTATGATAGAGAGCATTTCCTGAAATTACTTACTTTGAAAGGAAATGTGGCTTGTTACAGCAGTGAATTTACTTTTACAGATGTAAATTAAGCATATTTTTAAATTCTATAAGTATTATGTTATTAAAATTATGGATATTATAAGAGAAAATAATCACTCAAGCACAGTCATGATTGCTTTTGTATTTTCTTCTCCAGGCTACATAATAATTTTTTGACCTGGTTTTCTCGATGCCTTATAATTCTGAATGCTGGACTTGTCTCTTTATTACCTGCCAGTTAGCCCCTGCCTGCACAGAGTTTTTGAGTCCTTGTAATGATCTGTAGCAAGAAAATTCCATTCTCCTCCCTGGGGGAATTCAGCCTTATGGTTTTAATCAGGGAAAGCTTGCTTGAGAAAGCGAAGTTTCTGCCACCTTTCTTTGTTAGATGGAAGGATGACCGGAAAAGCCCAGGCCCTATTACGGGTCAGAGCAGAATTGCTTCCTACGAGACACCCTCAGTATGGTTTAGGCAAGTGTGTAAAATGCCTTCCCTATCTTTTTGTTGTTTGAATACTTGAGCCCGTGACGTTGAAACAGAGTTAGGATAGAAGAACAGGTAAGGCTTCCTCTTAGAGAAATGGTGTGGCTTAAATCACCTCGCCTCTGAAAGAAATTTGTATCTTTGATGTTTGGGGATATTGACGTTCTTCAGGAGACTTGAAAGGGTAGCTCCTAGAAATATCTTGGAATGCCATTATTCCTTACAGGGTTGTCAAAAAAAGCTACCATTGTTATACTTGTCCAGGGGATATGAGTTATAGTGCTAAACGAAAGAGTTCATAGTGTCCTTTCCAGAAGTTCATTGAATCTCATCAGAGCTCCTGAAGTGGATCTTAAAAGCTAGGATGGTCGGCTGGGTGCGGTGGCTCATGCCTGTAATCCCAGTACTTGGGGAGGCCAAGGTGGGTGGATCATGAGGTCAGGAGTTTGAGACCAGCCTGGCCAACATAGTGAAACCCCGGCTCTACTAAAAATACAAAAATTAGCTGGTGTGGTGGTACGCAGTTGTAGTCCTGGCTACTCCGGAGGCTGAGGCAGGAGAATTGCTTGAACTGGGGAGGTAGAGGTTGCAGTGAGCTGAGACTACACCATTGCATTCCAGCCTGAGTGATAGAGCGAGACTTTGTCTCAAAAACAAAACATAAAACAAACAAAAACAACAACTACAAAAAAACAAAAACTAGGTGGTTGATAATCAATAGTCACCTATTTGCAGGGCTTTCAGATTTGAGAGTATTTGTCCAATTCTTGCACTTTTGGTGCTGAGTTGATATCAGAGTGGCCCCAGATAAGGCATCGGGAGAAGTGTTGTTAGCTCTGTGTTCATCCCCCACTGAGTTCATCACTGTTGATATTGAAGATGGAAGCTTTTGGTAAAAGATAGGGCCATTTACCCTAAATCTAAAGAGAATGTAAAGATTTATTTGTTTTTCTTTCTGGTTTGTGTCTGTCCTAGAGCTTCTCTAAGCTGGGAAACTTATGCCCTTTGATAGTACTTTTATATCTTAGTCATATATCAGAAAAACATTCTCATACCTGGAGATCCACCCCACGGAGTTTCTGATTGGGTAAGTGTAAGATTGGGCTTACCCATTCAAATGTTTAAAAATCCCAAAGGTGATTCTGCTGTGTAGTGTGGTTGAGAACTACAGTCCTATGGGCTGCTTTAAAAGCAGTGACAGTTTCTGTTTCCTCCTGTACTTTTCACTTAGGACATGTAATAAAGGGGTCGTGGTTAGTCTCTCAATCTAGTCTTGCAAACTAATGCAGTTACTTTATTATTTATAAAATGTTGCTTATTGTGGATTTAGGAAGGTAAAGCTAACTGATGTAAAGTATGGAAATAGACTTACTGAGTTTAGAAGACTGAAAGGGTACTGTATTCTTCTTGTGGGGATTACAGATCAATAAGGAGCTAAGCAAAAGGAGTTAATAGGAATTTATTAAAGCCTAAGAAAGTAGTCTCTTTGATTGTACCTACTTTTTCTTTCTTTTGCAGTAGGGACCCACTTCTGTAACCTGCACATTCATTACTCATGCTGTCTGTGCTGCAGGCCTGTTACAGACCCTTTGCCATGGTTTAAAGCTGCTAATTTACTTTGAGGCACATTCTGATGGTGACAGGTTTATTTTAGTTTATTTTCTTGGGCTTTAATTTGTACTCTGGTTGGATCTTTGAATTAGAGATCTTAGAGTGTGCAAATAGGCAAATATTGAATAGCTGCTTGTTGTATTTGATGAATACAGAATCCAAATGAGTACTGCTAATTAATGCGCCTAACCTTGTGAACTCTCACTTTGTGTTTTGAGATTTGGGAGGCATTTATCAGCGTGAAACACTGGTCGCTGAACAGTCTGAGCTGGCGGAAATGGAACTTGTGATCTTTACGTCTCCTCAGCATGGTTTTGGCTCAGCAAATCGAGGAACTGGGGAATGGGGTGAAGGTGAATTTTAATTGTGCTTTTGTTTGCTTTCCCTTTTTTTTTCTTTTTTTGTTGTTGTTGGTTTGGTTTGGTTTTTGAGACAGGGTCTTGCTCTGTCGCCCATACTGGAGTGCAGTGGCACGAACATGGCTCACTGCAGCCTTGACCCCTGGGGTGCAAGTGATTCTCCCATCTCAGCCTCCTGAGTAGCTGGGACCACAGGTGTGTGCCACCACACCCGGCCTGTTTGCTTTCCTTATTCTTTCACTGTTCATTCCTAAATAGATGAGAACCATCTGCAGACAAGATTCTTATCAGTGGCTGAATGGTGATTTAAAAAGAGATAACTCTTTTGATTGTTGTGGACCACTTTCATTGTATTTTCTCATCTTATTCTCCCAAACACCTCTTTTGAAGTAGATGAGGCAAATATTCCCTCTGGAAAGATAAGGAAATTGAAGCACACAGAGGTAAAGTGACTTATCCAAGGCAACAATTCAAGTAAGTAGCTAAATAAGAACTGAAATTTCCCCTTCTGTCTGAGGGTCCTTTTCTCTGTACTGGAGAATTATTGATTGACCATAGGAAAATGTGGTCACGTGTGAATGTGCCCATTCACTCATTTACATTATTTTATTTACCATGTGGGGGCTTCGTAGACTTCTTCAAGCTCAACCACAGATGTAGAAGTCTGTGACTCCTGATTAAAGATTATTACTACCAAGTTTGTTAGCACCAAGTGTACCACCAGCATTTCACTTTTTTAGTGATTCTTTCGTCATGTTATATACAGTCCCAATAGCACATTGGAGTTCAACACCTGAAGGAAAGGAGCAGGGAAAACCACCCGCCACCTCTTGCATGTTTATGCAAGGTCACCTCAGCCTTCTTTCTTGATCTATTAAGAAGCTTTATGGGATGACAATCCATTGCTTTTATAAAGCACTCTGAGCATTTCACTATACTTTCTAATGTGGTTTCTCTATGGAAGTGGAGGAGACAAACATTGTTCCAGTTTTACATAAGTGAAAACTAGTTCAGAAAAGTGAGAAATTTTATCTAAGGCCATGCAGGACCAAGTGCAGTGGCTTACATCTATAATCCCAGCACTTTGGGAGGCCAAGGCAGGAGGATTGTTTGAGCTTAGGAGTTGGAGACCAGCCTGGGCAACATAGCAAGACCTTGTCTCTACTAAAAATAAAAAAAAATCAGCCAGGCGTGGTGGTGTGTGCCTGTAGTCCCAGCTACTCGGGAGGCTGAGGTGGGAGGATTGCTGGAACCTGGGAGATTGAGGCTGCGGTGAGCTATGATTGTGCCACTGCGCTCCAGCCTGGGCGACAGAACAAGACCCTGTCTCAAAAATAAATGAATAAATAAATCCAGGCAGGATTTTAGATTGATGATACAATGTAGTGGTTTAGATTCCTAGTTGACTGTTTGTGATTTGTGCATGTGCTTAGGCGTGTTCCCAGGCCTTGATTAAGGCTAGAATGTTTTATGGATTTGCAGTATTTTTAAAGTGGGAGAATACTTATGTGCATCAGCTCTAGGGTTTTTATATAAGAAGAGCTTAAGAGCAGCAATCTGATTAGAAGAGGGCCTTGTTCTGCACAGCGGCCTTACTGTTTTTGCTAAGATTATTTATATGGGATGGCTCTTAGGGGTTTCCTAGAAAGTGATGGGGATCCTAAGGCTCCTAAGGCTGGCCCCTCGCTCGCTTTTGGTGCAACAACTTTATGTCTGTTATAAATAAGGTGACCATATAAACTTTAGCATTCAAGTTTGGGCACTTTTGAGAATAAAAAGTGATGCCAATAATTAGTTTCAAACAGTCCCAGGTAAACTGGGATGTATGGCCATCCTTCTCTAATTGAAGAAATACAGTCAGTGTTTTCTTAACCAAAGTGATCAGAACTAGTAGGCCGTGGGTTAATCTAAACAATTGGTTGAAGTGGGGAAATATTTTAAACTTTTATTTTAATATAGAGCATTTTTAATTTAAACAAATATATGCTTACTCTTTAGTTTCATGATATGAGGTCAAGATCCTTATATATAGATGTGATTGAAATACTACTTGAATTTTTTGCATAAACTATGCTCCCAGAGCATCATCTGTGAGTTCTAATTTGTTTTTTTTTTTAAAGAGGAACACGGTCTTGATGACATTCAGAGCAATTTGGGTGAAACTGTCTATCTAGATTTGTATGATTTCCCCTTCTTGCCCAGTCTTTTACAGTTGTCCTGCCGACATCTAATTTGAGCCTAAGTTTTCAGTGTCTTGACTTATTTTTCACAAAGCATTCACATTAGAGTTATTTTCAAGGAACCTTTTCTAATTTATTTCATTTATGTGTGTATATATATATATATAAAACAATTATATAATTATAAGAACTTACGACTTCTATAAACTAGCAGGTGAATAAACACAAGTGATTTTTGGTAAGCATACAACTCAGCTACTGGGAGAAGAAAGGGCTTGGGGGCAAATAGGAGAGAGTTGTTTACTAGTTTTAGGTGGTCTAAGACTGTTAAAAGCGTCACTTTATTAGACTTGGGAACTGGAGAACATTAGTTAATTTAACAAGTTAATTGATTAAAAGAGGCTTATACTTTAATCAACCATAGGGAAGACTTACTTTTGTTTCATCAATTTTGTATCTCCTTAGTGGTTACTTGACTAAATTTTGTTTTATTGTTTTAGAGTCAACTCAGTTTGGGCGATGGGTAGGGAAGAGGATTAGAACAGATACACACAAACTAGAGATAATTTGTTTTGCTTCATTGGGGTGGCCTAACCAAGTAAGGGATGTTCAGCAGTGGGATACTTGCAAAACTAAGTGTTGAAAGCTTTCATTATTTCATCATTAAAAATTATTTAAGCTGTAGTGTACTATTTTGTTTATTAATTGGTGAATACAAATGTATATATTTGTGGTACACAAAAAACCCAACTAATATCTGCTAATTGCTTTACAGTTTACAAAACCCTCCTGTGTATATCCACTTTTGATCTTCACAATAGTTCAGTTAGGTGGCTTGGGCTTTATTATCCCTATTTTATAGATAAAAGAATACCAAAGCACAGAGACTGTCAAATGAATCTCCCAGTCTTAGTTATATAGGTAGTAAGTAAAGAATTGGACTTGAACCCCGATTTTCAGCCTCCATGTCTTGTATTTCCCTTTTGTATTTGTCTGTCAGTGTCTCTCTGAATATGAGTGTTCTTTTGCTGGTGTGACAAGATAAGATATTCTGGAATGTTTGGAGAATGTGGGAGCATGAAGTCTTCATATGACTTGAAAGTTCTTGAGTAACTTATTTTTGTCAAGTTTTCTATCTTGTTTGTTAAAATAACTTATGATCTAAATTTTATCTTTTCATATTTTAAATACAAAGAAAAATGTCATGTTGTCAATTTTTTTGAGACTCTGTCGCCCAGGCTGGAATGAAGTGGCGCAATCTCGGCTCACTGCAACATCTGCCTCCCGGGTTCAAGTGATTCTTCTGCCTCAGCCTCCTGAGTAGCTGGGATTACAGACGTGCGCCACTAAGCCTGGCTAATTTTTGTATTTTTAGTAGAGACAGTGTTTTGCCATGTTGGCCAGGCTGATCTCAAACTCCTGACCTCAGGTGATCTGCTCACCTCAGCCTCCCAAAGTGCTGGAATTACAGATGTGAACCACCACGCTGGGCCCATTCTTTGATATTTAAAATGCTTGTCAATGACTTCTCAAAACTATTTTTTTCTTCAATTT
The DNA here is from genome assembly GCF_029281585.2 of Gorilla gorilla gorilla. NCBI lineage: Eukaryota > Metazoa > Chordata > Mammalia > Primates > Hominidae > Gorilla > Gorilla gorilla. The sequence continues at coordinate 33,943,478 of NC_086018.1, read as the reverse complement.
TCTAAAATTCTGTTGAAAGACACAATGTCCCATTGATTAGCAGAAACAAGTGGGAACATCAAAGGAGATGCTTAAGTTGACAAATATAACATAGACAATTATAGATTTAAATTCAGAGTGGCAGCCTTGCTTTTAATACAGAGGGTAAATTTAAAATGACCTAAGGATTTCTTTTCTTAACAAGTATTTTCTTTCCTCAAGATTTTTTTTTTCTTTTTTCTAACCAGTTTTTTCATGGGTAGAAAATGAACTTTATTTTAGTCAAATTTTTGCAATGAACTTTCAAGGCTTTTTTTTAATTGGGAGCCGTGGACAACAGCAAATACATCTTCTGTAGTGCTCATTTGGCTTGGTTGAAGAAATGATGACTACTTTTCTTCCCTCGGGGATAGTTGGTGGAATGGAGGACATGGTAAGTGTGTTCAGGTTCTAGCTTAGTGCTTTTGAGCTTAAAAAAAGACTGACCCCAAGGAGGCAGTTGCTTTTATGTCATGACCCAGTATACACACATACATATATGTTGACTATAACTTAGAATTAGTCTTACCAAATGCTGCCTATCTTAACCATGTTCTAAGTACTGTGATATTTTCTGTCCCCTTCAAAAAATTGTCGATTGTGACTAATGATTGACCGAAATTGATTTCTGCTGGATTTTTCCTGGACCCACTAATGGATTGCAACCTGTTTGAAAAACTTGTTCTAATACTTACAGTCCTTAAAAATGCAACCTTAAAGAAACCTCATACCTTTATTTTTTTGAGATGGAGTCTCACTTTGTCACCTAGGCTGGAGTGCAGTGGCATGATCTCTGCTCATTGCAACCTCCGCCTCCCAGGCTCAAGTGGTCCTCCTACCTCAGCCTCCTGAGTAGCTGGGACCGCAGGTGTGCACCTCCATGCCCAGCTAGTTTTTGTATTTTTGGTAGAGATGGGGTTTCACCATGTTGCCCAGGTTGGTCTTGAACTCCTGAGTTCATGCGTTCCACCCGCCTCAACCTCCCAAAGTGCTGGGATTACGGCCGTAAGCTTCCATGCCGGGACACAAGAAACCCCATACCTTTTAGCAGTCACTCCCCTACTTTCCATCTCTCCACCCAAGCTCTAAGGCCCCCCAGCTGGAGACTGAATTAAAATGGTTCAGAAGTAAAATGTTACCCCTTCTGTATCTCACAATGTATAATAATTTTCATTCTGATCCTCTTTTTTTTTTTTTTAACTAAACGTGCTTTTGCTTTGCTCTTAAATTACAGGAAGTGTGAAATTGCTTTTTTTCACCCGTTAGGTTGTCTAGAACCCCACTTTCAGCCTTTGTGCAAAGCTTTTTCAAACTGTTGCTTCTGTCCAACATCTGACCTCAGGTCACCCATCAATAGTTTAGGTCCTTCTGTGGTGTTGTCCTTACACCCTCTAGTGGATGAAGGTCTGGTATATGCTGTAGTGTCTAGTGTTCTTGTAGCACTTTTCTCAATCCATGTAATCAGCTTTACTATTACATTTTAGATCATTTCATTCTTCAAACAGTTAAAAATCTTTTCACTCTGGGAAAGACCATTTTATTTCTTCTGCTGCTCACTGCCATGCTAAGTAATATGCTTATTCTGCTGTTTCATGATTTGTCCACATTTTGGCACTATTCTTTGGCTTCCTACTGTTGAAGATGAGAAGTTAGCAGTTTTATTTTATTTTATTTTTATTTTTTGAGACAAGGTCTTGTTGTGTTGCCCAGGCTGGAGTGCAGGTGTGTCATCTCGGCTTACTGCAACCTCCGCCTCCTGGGTACAAGTGATTCTTGTGCCTCAGCCTCCTCTGTAGCTGGCATTACAGGCGCACACCACCAAACCCGACTACTTTTTATATTTTTAGTAGAGATGGGGTTCCTCTGTGTTGGCCAGGCTGATCTCGAACTCCTGACCTCAAGTGATCCGCCTGCTTCAGCCTCCCAAAGTGCTGGGATTACAGGTATGAGCCACTGCGCCTGGCCAGAAATTAGCAGTTTTATAGACCTCTTTCCTTCTAATAAAGCCATTTTTTGAGTCAAATCAATATTTATTGATTTGTGAATATATAATAATTATTATGACTATTTATTTTATATCCAAACAAAATATTATTACTTTGCCTTTCTTACATATTTGTTTCCCTTGGAGTTACTATGTAGAGAAAATAAATATAAATATGTATTTGGCAGTTGCTTTTTAAAAAGCTCTATGGCCAGCGCAGTGGCTCACGCCTGTAATCCCAGCACTTTGGGAGACTGCGGCGGGGGAATCACCTGAGGTCTGGAGCTCGAAACCAGCCTGGCCAACATGGGGAAACCCTATCTCTACTAAAAATACAAAAATTAGTGGGGCATGGTGGCGGGTGCCTGTAATCCCAGCTACTTGGGAGCTGAGGCACGAGAATCGCTTGAACCCAGGAGGCGGAGGTTGCAGTGAGCTGAGATTATGCCACTGCACTCGAGCCTGGGCGACAGAGTGAGACTCCGTCTCAAAAAAAAAAGAAAAAAAAAAGTTCTATTAAGATGTCATTTCTATACCTAAAATTTACTCAATGTAAGTGACTTGTTCAGTGATATTTAGTAAACGTATAGAGTTGTGTCACAGTCCAGCTTTAGTACATTTCCCTCATTCCCCAAATTCTTTCAAATTCTTTTGCAGTCATTCCCTGCTCCCTCTCCAGTCCTCCCTCTCTCCCCCAGCCAACCACTGCTCTGCTTTCTGACTTTATAAAATTGCCTCTTTTGTGCTGGACACGGTAGCTCATGCCTGTATCCCAGTACTTTGGGAGGCCGAGGCAGGAGGATCCTTTGAGCCCAGGAGTTCAAGACCAGCGTGGGCAACACAGCGAGACCATGTCTCAAAAAAAACAAAAAAAAATCGTCTCTTTTGGACATTTTATATAAATGGAATTATATGATATATGTAGTCTTTGGCATGAGATTTCTTACAATTAGTATAATGTTTTTGAGGTTCATCCAGGTTGTAGTATGTATCACTGTGTCATTTTTTTTTTTTTTTTGCTAAATAATATTTCATTATAGGGATGTATCACCTTTTGTTTATTTGTTTACCAGTTGGTAGATATTTGTATTGTTTCCAATTTGGCTTTTATGAATAGTGCTGATATGAAGAATTACCTGCAAATCTGTGTGTTGACATACTTTAATTTCTCTTGGGTAGATTTCTAGGAGTGGAATTACTGAGGCAATGGTAATCTCATGCATAATTTCTTCTTTTTAAGAGAAATAAGCCAGTGTGGTGGCTCATGCCTGTAATCCCAGCACTTTGGGAGGCTGAGGGTGGATCACTTGAGGTCAGGAGTTTGAGACCAGCCTGGTTAACCCGGTGAAACCCCATCTCGGTGAAACCCCATCTCTACCAGAAATACAAAAATAAAATAAATAAAATAAAATAATCATAATCATAATAAAAGAGAAATGAGGTCGCCAATGCTGGAGTGTGGTGGTGCAATCATAGTTCAATTTAGCTTTGAACTCCTGCCTCAAGTGATCCTCCTGTCTCAGCCTCCCTGAGTAGCTGGTATTACCAGCTTGAGACAACGTGGCCTCATGCATAACTTTTAAAGAAACCGCAGACTGTTTTCCAGAGTGGCTTGGTTTTATCTAACTTTTTGTTATAATGAGTGTATGGTAATAGCTCATTGTGGTTTAATTTGCATTTCCCTAATAATTAAGTAGGTACCTTTTCATGTGCTTATCAGCCACTTATGTTTGCTTTGGTGAGATGTCTATTCAGGTCTTTTGCCCACTTTTTATTTGGTTTTTCTTCTTATTGAGTTGTAAGAAGTCTTTATATATTCTGGGTACAAGTTCTTTGTCAGATTTACAATTTGCAAATATTTGTTCTCAGTTATGAGGTTTTGTAATATGTATCTTCTTCCTTCTCCAATAAAAGAAAACAGAATTGTTTTCATCCATATTTGCTAAGTTTGCATAAATTCTGAATAACTATTTTATGAAAGCAACTATGAAAACAGGCATTTGCCTCTCTGCTGAGGCCTGGTGGTTCCGTCAAAGAAGATTTGCAGGTTTGTAGTGGCTTCGTGCTTGGCTACAGCCTTCTCCAGATGCTTGGTGGCAAGCATGTTTGGGCAAGAAAGCTCTTCATGTGATGAAGAGAAATTGTGCTGCTTTCTGCATGTCTTAAGGTATATGGCAGAGTGAGGATCAGCTAGGTTCATTGGCTTTTATTTTTTTAAACTGTAGCTTCCATATAAAGCTGTTTTGTGGCAATTTCTCTGTAGACAGACACCCCTGCCCCCCCAACAGACACAGACACACACACATATGCACACACCCTCCTTGGCTTTAGGTTTAAATATCAATCCTGCTGTTGCAGGCTAAATGACTTTAGGCAAGTTTTTGTTCTCTGAGCCTCAATTTCTTCATCTGTGAAATAGGAATAATTCCTATTATGAAAGGTTGTTACAGTATTAGAGATAACATATGTAAATTTCTTGGCATGTAAATAGGGCTAGTAAGTCATTTTTCTCATTTATTTTATGGAAAAGAGGCCATAAGGAAGCTTTACAAGGGAATGATTAGTTCTCACATTCTGATTTAAGTCTATTTTCTCATTTTCCTTTTGATTCTTATTCACTATTTGAAATGAATTATCTGTAGATTTGAAATTTCTAGCTCAGGAATCTAGCTGTTGGACATCTCCAAGAAAAAGAGGTCTTTGTGAAGGAAATGAAATCTGTGTAAGTTTATTTACCTGACTCTTGGGTCTTGGCAGCATGCGTATAAGAGGGAGTCATTTTTGGGACTTTATAACTTGAGCAGAATTTTGTAAAAACTCAGCCAGACATTCAAGGCTTGCTACAATTTGCTTCCCATTTTTCCAGCTCTGTTTCTCATTACTACCCTAGTAACATATTTCTTCTGCTTTTTTTTTTTTTTTTTTTTTTGAGACGGAGTTTCACTCTTGTTGCCCAGGCTGGAGTGCAATGGTGCGATCTTGGCTCACCGCAACCTCCCCCTCCCAGGTTCAAGCAATTCTCCTGCCTCAGCCTCCTGAGTAGCTGGGATTACAGGCGTGTGCCACCACACCCAGCTAATTTTGTATTTTTAGTAGAGACAGGATTTCTCCATTTTGGTCAGGCTGGTCTCGAACTCCCAACCTCAGGTGATCCACCTGACTTGGCCTCCCAAAGGGCTGGGATTACAGGCATGAGCCACTGTGCCCGGCCTTTCTTCTACTTTATATGTCTCTTCACTGTCCTTCAAATATCTATCTTGGGCATTTATTTCTTCCTAATGCCTTTCGTTTGAAATGTTTCTCCTTTACCAGCAGAATCCTAAGTATCCATTAAGATCCATGTTCACAACTTAATCTCCCTTATGAAATTTTTCCTTATTGCCTCTGATTGTTTCAAATCGTTTAACATGTCTGTATGAACATTTCCACAAAGTTTGGATCCAAGAGAGTTTGGGAAATACTGCGAGGACTAGGAGGAAATCACTTAACTTCTCTCAAGACTCAGCTTTCTGTGAATGTGAGGATACCATAGGATGTTTGAAAGGACTAAAGTCTTAAAAATGTCCTAGGTCAAGAGTGACTTATTGCCTGATGTTGTGAAAATAGGTTGCACTAAACTCTGCCTTTGGCTTTCCAGGTAACCTAGAAAGTCTCTTTTCATCTTCTCATCTTCTCATCTCTGGGCCCAAGTTTCTTCTTTTTGCTTTAAGGACTCTTTGGTGGTAATGGGTTTGGTTTTTGTGGGTCCTGGGAGTGTCATACTTTGAGCGTTCTCTCACCTCCTAAATCCTTCAGGGCTACTGTGGATCTGTGGATAGATGAATGATGCCAGAAGTATTAAAAATATGGCTGGCTTTTATTCTCATCGCTCTTCTGTACCTGGTTTGTCACATCCTGCCTTTTATGCCGCAGTTTGACTTTTTCCCCTAGCTTTGCCTCTTTTTGCTTAGTTTAGGGTTGCTGGGATTGTTAAGCTGTGATTGTTAGTCCACTCATGACCCAGTTGCTTAAATATTTTGTTAATGAATGGATCATAATTTCACTGATTGACTTTTCAGTAGATTGACCTGTTATTTTGTATATAGGCAATTGATTTGTATTGTAATGAGAGGTTTAATGTGACCATCAAAAAGAATTATCTGACTAAAGATAGGGCCATTTACAAAGGAAAATTATAGAATTTCCATTAGCAATTTTCAAAATCGAGAAATTCATCTGACTAGACTTGGTTAGGGCAGCTAAGTAGTTAGTAGGGATATTCTTGCTGTAGCGGTTAGTACTACCAAGCAATCGATGGTCTTTTTATAATCAATTCTGGCTACCATTTTGTGAGTTACATTTAAGAAGCTTGACATATTTATTCAGTCCTTTGTTCTTCAACAGACAGTCACTGGCAGATGATTTAGAATGAAACCAACTAATTAAGTATAAGGTAAGACAAAAGGCCTCATAGTTGGTGGACAATATAGTTACAGGTTTCAGTTACAGATTAAATATTTTAATTTTCTTAATAGCATTAGCTGCATACTATTATACTGATCTCATCTAGGGTTGATTAGAGAGACAGGGGAATACAACAGGTAACTTAAGATCTTGTGTTAGAAACTTTGGTACCACCAGAAAGTACTCTCAGCAAGTACTATGTAATCATGCATTTAAACAGCTCTGATCTCACTGGAGTCTCATTACTCTGCTTAGCTTTTATCTGCTGAATATTCTTTAGTGTGATATCCTAAGCCTTCTGTGATATGGCCTCAGTCTTTTTCCTTCTGTTTTGTGTAAGGTACTCTGTTCAAGCCACACTGTGGGGTGGGGTAGCATAGCTTTGGAATTAAATGTGGGTTTGAATTCTAATTCCTTTACTTACACTATTTCCCATGTCCCATGTTTAAATACAGTTCGTCCTTTAAATCTCACTTCAAATGCTACCTTCTCCTTGAGGTTTTGGCTAGTGCATTTATTTGCGAGCTGACTCAGTGTCCCAGGGCACATGCTTTCTACTTTGCTTTTTGTGTTTTTTGGAGACAGGATCTCTCTCTGTCCCTCAGGCTGGAGTGCAGTGGTGGAGCCTCGAACTCCTGGGCTCAAGTAAGTGATCCTCCCACCTCAGCCTCCCAAGTAGCTGGAACTACAGGCATGCATGTGCTACCACGCCTAGTTAATTTTTTAATGTTTTATTTTTAGTAAAGACAGCGTCTTGCTATGTTGCCCAGGCTGGTTTTGAATTCCTGAGCTCAAGCAATCCTCTTGCCTCAGGCTCCCAAAGTGTTGGGATTACAGGCGTGAGCCACTGCGCCCGGCCTTCTACTTTTTTTTTTTTTTTTTTTGAGATAAAGTCTTGCTCTGTTGCCCAGGCTGGATTATAGCGGCTGGATCTCGGCTCACTGCAACCTCTGCCTCCCGAGTTCAAGTGATTCTCCTGTCTCAGCCTCCCGAGTAGCTGAGATTACAAGTATGCGCCACCACGTCTGGCTAACTTTTATTTATATATATATATTTATTTATTTTAGTAGAGATGGGGTTTCACCGTGTTGGCCAGTTCGAGTTGGTCTTGAACTCCTGACCTCAAGTGATCCGCCCACCTCGGCTTCCCAGAGTGCTGGGATTACAGGCGTGAGCCACCATGCCCAGCCCAGCCTCCTACTTTGTAATAGTACTTTATCACTGCCTATTGCATTATGGTGAAAAGGTTTGACCAACACACAGAATTCTGTAAGAACAAGAGTTCTCTCATGCTTCTTAGTTTTCTTGAATACTTTGCACAAAGTATGTGCCCAATATGAATTTGGTAAAGTGTGGTAACGGGATAAATTAAATAAACTCAACTTCAGCCTGTTGAAATACAGAGACTACTCCATTTGGATTTTCTCTTATGGACAAAGGGGGGGAAAAAGCAAAACTGTGGTCAGACTTTCACTAGGTTTTTATTGCCTTTGCCTTGCCAGAGTGATATGAAAAATTAATACTTAAGAAGCTAGATATCTGATGTTCAGCAAGAGAGTGCCTCTTACAAGTTTAATGGGTTTGGTCAAGTGGATATTAAATGTAAATCTGTCATTTTATGGAGCCATAGAAGGCTCTTAAGACACTCAATAAATATACTTATTGAATTAGTAGAACTTTTCCCATGTATCTCCTATTACTACATTAGGATCTTTGTTCCCTTAGTGTGTCTTTAGCCTCTGCTCTCACAAGCTTTGTGGTGTTGTGTGGATCACAGGATCGTTTAAGATAAAGATACTTTTAGCTCTTTAATTCTGGTATTTTATTATTGGTACAGGGAACCCATACATTATCTTAATTTCAGAGTAACACATGTCTCGGCATGGGACGGGGGGTGTCCTAATGAAAAGAAGGCTAACAGGTGGAATACTGACTATGTGCAGGCACTGTATAAAGCAAGTAGTTTTTAAATCCCATTTGCAGGTGAGGAAACCAAGGCTCAAAGGGATTAAGTCATTGTCCAAGGCTATGTAGTTGTTAATGAGTGAATCTGGGTTTTAAAATAAATGTGTTAAATTCCAGGATTGATATTTGCACTGGGCATTTATTTACTTTTATTTGAATTTTTTTTTTGCGTTTTACTTGCATGCTTAATTTTTCTTTGCTCAGCAGCAAACATTATGTTCCCCACTTGCTTCCCTATTTACTAAGGGGTGATAGTTATGTGTTATATATCTATAGTCCTGTATAGTTTACAGGTATTGCTGTAATACCTGTAATGGGTATTGCTTTCATACCCATTCTCATTTGATCTTTGGTAAGACCCCAGTGAGTCTTTATTATTTGGGTGGGGGGAAGGGTTTTAATCTCCATTGGCAGATGAGGAAATCAAGATTTGCAGTTTCCTGAGAGATTTGCCAAGGGTGGTAGGTAATAAGTGGCATAAAATTGGCTTTTTAAAAAAAACCAATTCCTTGGCCACAATTTATTAAAAAGGCAGATGGAATGGTCCTCCTAGAAAAGATTTGGAAGTTAGCCAGATGTGGTGGTGTGCACCTGTAGTCTCAGCTACTCTAGAGGCTGAGGCAAGAGGATGGCCTGAACCTAGGAGTTCGAGGCTTCAGTGAGCTGACTGTGCCAGTGCACTCCAGCCTGGGCGACAAAAGACCCTATCTCTAAAACAATATGGAAGTGTAAGAAGTTGGGGAAAGAAAAGGAAAAAGAAAAGGAAAAAGAAAAAAGAAAAAAAAGATATGAAAGGCCTGGAGCCCTTTCCCCCATAAGGCTCTGCTGACTGGAAGACAGTTTGAAAACCAGTGAGGAATGATCAAAGAACTCTGGTGTCAGACAGACCTGAGTTCAAATTCCAGTTTGGACTGATACTTAACTTCCCTTAGGCTTACTTCCTCATTTGTAAGATGGGATACTTTTATAGGATTGCTGATAAGTATTAGCCAAAAAACATGCCAGAAATCTAGCACAGTACCTTCAGCTTCTGTGGATGCAAGGGGAGTGTGTTAGGCAGTGTAGGCTGACCACTCACCACGTACAGGACTCACACTAAATGTTGGGGGAAGTCATTGCTAAGACAGAGCCATAGGACTTCAAACCCAGCACTTCATACCTGACTGAAGGTTCAGGTGTCACATTTATCAATAGTTTAAAACAGGAGGGGGCAAACTTTCTGTAAAGCATCTGAGAGCATCTGGGCCATATGGTCTCTGTTAGAGCTACTCAGGAACTCTGGCACGGTAGCAGGGAAGCAGGCTTAGATTATAGTAAACAAAAGATTGTGGCTCTATTCTAGTAAAACTTTATTTGTGGGTACCGAAATTTTAATTTCATATAATTTTTATATGTCATGAAATGTCGTTTTTCTTTTGTTTTTTTCTTTCAATCATTACAAGATGTAAAAGCTATCTTAGCTGGTAGTCTGTGTGTGGGTTCTACAAAAACAAGTAGCCCATAGACCAAAGTCCTGATTTAGACATGTCTAGTGTTTTTTTTGAAATGGAGTCTAGCTCTGTCACCCAGTCTGGAGTGCAGTGGCGCAATCTTGGCTGACTGCAACCTCTGCCTCCCAGGTTCAAGCAATTCTTCTGCCTCAGCCTTCTGACTAGCTGGAAAATTAGCCACCGTGCCCGGCTAATTTTTGTATTTTTAGTAGAGATGGGGTTTCACCATGTTGGTCAGGCTGGCCTCGAACTCCTGACCTCGTGATCCGCCCGCGTTGGCCTCCCAAAGTGCTGGGATTACAGGCATGAGCCACCATGCCCGGCCTTATCAGTATTCTTAATACCAACAGAGTTTCACATTGTATTTGACACTATTTACAAACTCAGTTTATTCCCTCTGTGTGAATACTAGCCATTTCTAAAATGAAATGCAATTGTGATTTAAATTTCACATATCATTATGCTAAATGCTGTTTACTTTTTGTTCCATGATCCTGAAACAATTAACCTGTTTGGAGATAAGCTGCAGATACAAGCACACAGAGAAGGGGACTTAGGAAAGCTGGAGGAAGGAAAGGTCTGGCTTGCCTACATATGGGCTTAGGAAAATTTTCTAACTGGAAACCTTGCCTCAAGTCTGAGTCACACTAGAGGGACTCTTGGCCCTAGGGTGGGAGGAGAAAAGGGAGGGAAGGAAGTGGCTATGTCAGTTTTTGTCAACAGAGGGCACCCAGAGCAAAGCAAGTGTTCTGTGACACAACAGAATCTGCCCCTCTGCCCCAGATGAATTTACCAGACAGGCACAGAACTTCTTGCAGTGGATTCTCTTGTCCATCTCTTCATTTGTCTGGTCTGTGTCTGCATTCTCATGTTTTCTCCCATGCTGGAACCAGAATATTCTAAATGCAGTGTTAATAATTGTTATTTGCTGACTGCTTTAAGTGGAAGACCAATTCCCTCAATGTGCTGGGGTGAATTATCCCATGTTGTAAGGTTGGCCTTTTGGGTGGATGTGCAGTATTAGCTTCTAATTTAATTCAGTGTCCAGTGAGCATGTATTCCTGAAATACTTTTGATGTGAAAGAGCACTTCATACCTGTATAACATGTTGTAAGAAGACTTTGTAAGTCTTATTGCCTAGAGCGGTATCCTCAAAGTGTGGCTTCAAATCCAGCCACATCAGCATCACCTGGGAACTTACCTTTATTCATGGTCTCTGCCTCTTCCCCAGACTTACTGAATCAGAAACTCTGAGGATGGGGTCCAGTAATCTGTTTTAACATGCTTTGGTAATTCTTATACACACTCAACTTGAGAACCACTGTCATAGGGTAAAGGAGTGGAAGAGTTAAGGGCACTGGTATTTATGGAAGACTATGTGCCAAGTACTTGGCTAGGAGTTTCCTCTTCATTTTCCACATGAGAACAGCAAGCCTTAAAAGCATTAAGTGATTTGCCAAAGTCATACATATAATAAGTGGTAGAATAGGGATTTGAACCCTGGTTTTTCTGACTCCTGAGCCATACTATAGTGGCTGGTAAGAAAATGCTAAGAGGCATTGCAATCTTTAAATTAATTCTTTTTTAAAAGTCCTTAAAATATTTTTTTAAAATAAAAGTAATTTGCATTCATTGAAGAAAATTTAGAATATACAGCCGATCAAAAGAATAGAATAAAATCTGCCTTAATATATTTAACTTTATCTTAACGTTTTGTTGTTGATTATCTTGTTTCAGCGTAACTCTGTTTGCGTATGTACACATTTTAAAATTCCTTACCAGATGTCAATCATATTGTGTAAACTTTTGTAAAATGCCTCCAGCTCAGCCCTACTTTATTATAAACATCTTTTCATGCCATTAGCTATGTCTGCTGCATCATTTCATGGCTGCCAAGTAGTCCCTTGTAAGGTTGTAAGCTTTTTTATCATAATTCTTTCTAAAGTCCATCTTGTTTTGATTTCATGATATGCTTTTAGGAAGAATAGGATACTGAGTGCTTTGGTACTGTGGGTAAACAATTTGTCCAGAGTGGCTTAAAGTATAAAATTAAGGCAGTAAGCAGATTTTGGTTAAGAAGGGGACATGGAACTGGAAAGGCAATACTAAACATGTTTGAGGTTAAAGTGAGCCCAGAAATAAGACAACAAATTGAAGTAAAAAAGCCAAAGTATCAGGAATAGACTGGGATCTGTGAGTTAGATGGGTTAGAACAAATAGGAATACTGATGGTGAACAATTTGATGGCGCCAACAGCCTGCTTTTATTGTTGGCTTTTTGACATAGAGGCCGAGCTGCCGAATGACAGCATGAGAAAAACTGGGCATAAGACTTCCATAAATAGCAGTTATTAGTTATTGAGGACCTTCATGACCAGGCATAATATTAATCATTTAATTTTTATAATAACCACATGCAATTAGATACATTAGTTTTCCCTATTTTACAGCAGTGGAAACTGACAGTGACATTTAAAGTAACTTGGCCAAATGCTTTGATTGGAACCAAATTAGTTAAAACTCCCAAACCTGTGCTTTTATGCTGTCGTTTATCCTCATTCTTTTTTTCATGGTGTGGCAGGTGTTTAGCCACTATTCTGTGTATATGTATTGTTTTACTATGTGAGCTGGGACAGAAGGAGACTAGGTGTGTAAGAAAGGACACAAAAGTCCACTAGAGTGGAGGTGGACTTGAAGAACAAAACAAAACTAGTAGCCCAGTCGTTTTCGTAGGAAAGGTGTAAACCTGAGCTAGATAGTGCAGTGAGCAGAGGATGGGAATAGCAAAGTGAATCATTGATAGGAAGGAGCAGGCAGGCATTTGGAAACAAGGGATGGCTAGAAGAATCAAAGTTCCCTCATTAAAATTTCCTTCCCAAAGGAGGTGATATACTCTCCAAGGGCACTTTAAAACAGCTTTATTGAGATATAATTCACATACTGTACAGTTCACCCATTTAAAGTGTGTGGCTTTTAGCATGTTTACAATCATTCAGCCATCACCATCACCACAGTCAGTTTTAGGACATTTTTGGTATTCCACAAGAAACTCCATTCCCCTTAGTTATCACTTCTTTTTCTTTTTTTTTTTTTGAGACAGTCTCACTCTGTTGCCCAGGCTGGAGTGCAGTAGCATGATCTCGGCTCACTGCAACCTCCGCCTCCCAGGTTCAAGCTATCCCCCTGCCTCAGCCACCTAAGTAGCTAGGACTACAGGCGCATGCCACCTGCCTAATTTTCGTATTTTTAGTTGAGGCGGCATTTTGCCATGTTGGCCAGGCTGGTCTTGAACTCCTGACCTCAAGTGATCCACGCGCCTCAGCCTCTGAATCTGCTGGAATTACAGGCGTGAGCCACTGCTCCTGGCCAATCATCACTTCTTAATTCCTCTATGCCCACTACTTCCCCAGCCCTATGCAACAAGTGGTCTCCACTTTTCTACAGATTTTGCCTATTCTGTATACAGTTTATATAAATAGACTCAATAGAATATGTGGTCCCTTGTGTCTGGCTTTTTTCACTTAGCATAATGTTTTCACTTAACACAATCCATGTTATAGCAGTACTTCATTTTTTAATTGCTAAATAATACTTCATTATGTGGATATACCACATCTTATTTAATATTTTTTTTTTTATGGTGGGGAAACATGTTTTTATGTTGGGAAAAGAAAGGTGAAGAGACTGAGACAATAAATAGGATTATTTTCCTTAATTTAAAATGGGAGGAATAGGTGACTACTATGAAAACCAAGGCTATCAGGCTTTCTTGAGGAATTGCAGGTAAAGGCCTAGGTGACAGGACAGTTGGCATCTGCTGCTTCATGAATTGTTTGTAGCAGAGTGGCAGCTCTTTTGACCCGAACACGTGCAGTATTCAGGGAGCTCATTGTGTAAATCTTGTGTGTTGGCCAGCACCATTGCCCCCTACAATACCTCATGGGGAACTGGAGAGGCCTTTGCTGATCTAATCTGGATACATTTCCCTCAGTTACTGCAGCTCTGGGTCCCCAGAGAGTCCTCTCTCAAGAGCTGCCAGTTTGTTGAGTGCTGGCATTTGTAAGATTATTTCTTACTATATGATTCGTCCAGTGAAGATGACACCCATTTATGAGGTCCTGATCTATTAAGCAGAAATAGCAACCATCATTCCTGTGTTTTTGGAATGAATGCTGACTCTAAGGCCCCTGTATGCTTTCTCAGCTGTAGAGTTTGGAGGGCTCCTTTAGCAAGCAAACAATGTGCCCTTCTGGGTGCCAGGTGACTTTACTGTTGTTCTGTTGATTCCTGTTAATTACTTTCTTGATTTAATATCCAAGGAATAGAGATACCTTCATAAAATGAGTGGTATGGCTCAGGATGTAAGTCTTTTTAATTTGTACACCAGAAATGTTGTGGATGGCTTTCTACTTTGCCAGAACTTTCAGTTTAGTTTAGAGAGTGACTTGTAATCATTTGTCTTGATACCCTGGCCCTTTGGCATGTCAGCCCTAACACTGAAACAAGAACTCTGGGTAGAGGACATCAGCTTGGCCCTCAGTTCCTGAGCCATTGAATGTCAGAGCTAGATTTAATCATATCACCCCCGTTTTACATTTGGGGAAACTGAGTTCCAGAGAAGTTAGATGACTTACCAAAGCCATAGTCTTATTTTCTTATAGCTCTTGCTAGTGGCAAAGCTGAGTCTGTGATATTGAGCCTTCATTCTCAATGGAGTGCTTTTTTCCCAGTGCAGAGCTGTTTCCTGAAGAACATGTACTGTCATGACCAAGGAGTGGCCAAGCCCTGCTGTACTCCATCAGCAGTGCAGGCTTTAAGGTGTATTTGAGAGTTTGACAGATTGCGACTGTGATGATGAAAATTTATAGGAAAGAGCAAGAGCACTGGTTTGTGAGTTTGCATGCCACTGACTCACAGAACCCAGCCCCTTCTGGCCTCCCCTTCTCCCAGCCTCCCGTGCAGTGCACTGTGTCCAGTGAGTATCTTCATGACTACATGATTATAATTCCTTGAGAGCCCCATGTCTATTTGCTAAAAAATAAATATGTGCTGCTACACTAACCTAACAAGCAGTCATCTTGTAGTTCCTGCGTGAAAATGTTTGATCATGGTTGTCAACTCTATGCCTGCCATAATTTTTGCCTAGCATAATGTGAAGAGAAAAGATAAAAATCCTTCTCTCACTGTGCATTTTCACTGTCCCCTCCCCTCATTCTTAGTGTATAGAATTCCAGAATGGGCCTTGCTTTCTGACGTTTTCCTGCCCCATGACCCTAACAGATCTATTCAACATGACCCTGACTGCTGAGATAGATCTAAACCCAGCCCCTTCACAGTGGAACACTTAAGCTGGGTAGTTGTTCCATACTGAGACCCCTTTCAGTACTTTCTCTTCCTCCCCTTCTTTGTTGTTGTGTCTTCCCCTACCAACATGAGCTCCTTTTTAGGGAGAAGTTGTATCCTTCACTCTTTTCCCCCATCACCTAGCAGTTGCTCAATATAGTCATTAAATAAATTTTGGCATTCTCATGCTGTTTACCATTCATGATGGGATGGGTAAGGTGCAGGAATGCTAATAAGGTTGTCAGGTGGCCGTGTTATTCCTTTATAGAAGTTGTTTTATGGTCCTTAATAATAATTTATAGTACCAGGTACTATTTACTGAACGCTTGCTATGCATCAGGTACTGTGCTAATGCACATATGCACATACCATCCACTTTTCATTACTTTTTTTTTCTTTTTTTAATTTTTCAGATAGAGTCTCTCTGTGTCTCCCAGGCTGGAGTGCAGTGGCGTGATCTCGGCTTGCTGCAAAACCTCTGCCTCCTGGGCTCAAGTGATCCTCCTGCCTCAGCTTCCCCAGTAGCTGGGATTACAGGCATGAGCCACCATTCCCAGCTAATTTTTGTATTTTTAGTAGAGACAGGGTTTCATCACGATGGCCACGCTGGTCTCGAGCTTCTGATCTCAGGTGACCCGCCCGCCTCAGCCTCTCAAAGTGTTGGGATTACAGGCATGAGCTACCACGGCCGGCCCACTCCTCATTACTATTAACAACCACTCTCCTGGCTGGGCACGGTGACTTGCGCCTGTAACCCCAGCCCTTTGGGAGGCCGAGGCAGGCATATCACATGAGGCTAGGCGTTCAAGACCAGCCTGGACAACATGGCGAAACCCTGTCTCTACTAAAAATACAAAAATTAGCCGGGTTTGGTGGCCCATGCCTGCAATCCCAACTACTTGGGAGGCTGAGGCACGAGGATTGCTTGAATCCGGGAAGCAGAGGTTGTAGTGAGCCAAGATCACGCCACTACACTCCAGCCTGAGCAACAGAGTGAGACCCTGTCACAAACAAACAAACAAACATGCAAACACCCATTCTCTCTATAAGGTGGACAGTAGAAGCCATATTTTACCAATGAAGAAACTGGGCTTTAGAGAAGAGCAAGTCACAGAGCTGGAAAGTGGTAGAACAGGCATTTAAATCTAGGTTAGCTTGATACCGAAGCCTATGTTTTTAGTAACCATACTGAACCTCCTTGAGTAGTTAATTTGCTGAGCATTACTGTGAAAGAGAGCTAAGTCACTTATGTTCCCTAGGATTTATAAATGAGACATCTGTGTTAGCACAGGGCATTAGTAACATGATTTAGATTAAATCTGGCTTTGGGATTAAAGAATAGAGACAAAGAGGAGACATAAGGAGCCTCTGCCACTTAACTTCCTGGAGCTGATTTGCTTGTGCTCAGTATTGAGGAATCTTTCCTCTTTGAGTGAGTGTAGAGTGGTTTTGGGTCATTTGTAGTCTACACAGTTTCTGAGAGATGATCTGTCCAGCAATTCCAGATTGTTTAGGGTGGGCCTGGGAGAGGGTATGGCTTACTCCTTGTTTCTGGTGCCGTATTAAGGTGAACTAGAGCTGATTCCTGTATTGGTTGAGATTGTAAAAGGACTTCCAGGTTTAGTCATTCTGCAGGAGGCTTTCTCTTTGGTTTAACTGTAGTTCTTCATCCCTCACCCTGGTTTACATAATTGGGACTTTAAAATTTCATTGTGGCTGTAAAAACAAAGGGAATGCACTTTTCAGCAGCTCCTTACTGACCAGTCGTGTGGAGTCCCTGTAGTGTACTCAGGGAGAGCGGCTGCCTCTCTGATTCTCTGCATAAAACAAAAGTATTTCGTATATAGCTTTGAAATGGGAGAGAGAAACTTCTGAAGAAAAAAAGAGTTGTTTGGGGTAACAAGATTTTGAGGAGGCAGACGCTTCCTGCATTCTCCCCTGGGGAAAGCATCTAGCTACAATTGAAGGGCATTACCTCAACTAATTTAGTTAAGTGGCCCCGTCCTGTGTTAATAACTTGGGCAGACTTCCCAATGGATTTGGCAGGGTATTGGGTTTCTCTCTCCCCAAACCCTCCCTTCTCTCTGCCCTGCACATGTGTGCTAACATAATTACAGAAAGTTACAAGGGTATGGGGCTGCTCTTAAAGGAGGTGGCTCAGAGGAGAGAATGTGATTGTGTAGTCCTGTCATATTTCCGAAATGGCAGAGTTCGAGTAAAATGGTAGGGTGGAAGCAAGCAGGCTGGTTTCTCTCTGTAATGGCAAAGGGGGAGGAGGGTTGGTGGCAGTGTCGATTTCAAGCACCTAGAGCACACGAGCATTGGGTACTAATTTTGTGCTAGAGAAATATTAAACTGTCTTTTTGCATTTGTTTGTCCAGATTGCATTACTAAGGATCTGGTCATTACAGAACGACCTTTTTGATTAAGGTCAGAAGTTAACAGTTTTTCAAGTTTGGTGGTCAAGTGTTCAGAAATATTTCACAGATTTAGTTGAAAACCTGAGCAGATGCTTTTGCTGTTGTTTACCCCTGGGGATCGGGTGACATTCTTCTCCCTTTTCCTCTTCCCCACCCCTTTGGGAACCAACCAATCACATAGAGGAATGGATTTCAGTGCCTAAGGAGTCAGCCAACTCCGGAGCCGTAGCTGAGACTGAATGTTTAACTCTTAGGTATCTGAATCACAGGGAATGGCAGACATTGCAGTTAGCTTGTTTTCTTGTTGGCATCTACTCTCAGAGCCCATCCCTAAGGGATTGTTCCTAGTGAGGCGAGGTACATTGCATTGAACTTGAAGGAACTGGCTTTTAGCCCCAATTCTGCCAGTAACTAGTATTGCAACCTTGGAAAAGTTATTTTCTCTTTTTAGACTTGCTTCTCTTTATGCACAATGAGAGGAAAAGGAGAAAATGGGCATGTATGGTATATCACTATATATTCCAGTGGCATTTTATCGCTAGCCTTGAGGTTTAGGGGAAAAGCATTTAACCTGTATTGAGTGCCTATTCTGAAGCAGTTTGTTTTTATTTGTTACCTTATTAAATTCTTATGACTCTGCAGGGCAAATGCTGTTAACCCAATTTTACAGATGAGGAAAGTGTAGGCTAGAGAGGCTGTCCAACTTGCCCAAGGTCACTTAAGGAAGGCCCATCTGGCTCTAATGCCCAGACTCTTCCATTCCACTAGGCTGGCTAAAAAGGCCCTAGAAGTCCTGCCAGCATTTTCACTCTGATATTCTTTAACTCCTTCACAGCTTTTAATCCTGCCCTGTAGGAGGACCAAACATTACTGTCTCCTCTTTCACAGCCCCGCTACTAGAGCAAGTAAATGACTTAGGGATTCCTCCATCACCTGAAAGCAGCAAAAGAAGATGGTGCAGCATTCAATTTTCTCCTTCCTCCATAAAGAAATTCCCGTCCTTTATAGCCAGCTCTGCCCACCCCTTCCTCATTCCCCTTTTCTCAGACAGGCAGATATTTTCTTTTCTCTTTCCCTTTGGCTTGTGATTATCAGGTAAATATCCCTGGTTTGAGGGAGGAGCAGAATTTTGATTAGGTTAAAAAATTATCTTTACCCATAGCCTTTCTATGACATAGATACTACCATATTGGGTTTATCCCCACCTGGAATTTCTATGATATCTATATCTATAAACCTATATAGATTTATAGATATCATAGAAATTCCAGGTAGGAGTAAACCATATATATATATCTGTATATCTCTATCCATCTATCTATCTATATATATATACACACACACATACATATACACACATATTATAATGATATAATTATATATATATATATATATATATACACAATAGAAATAACAGGATATATATATCCTGTTAGGTGCTCCCTTAAAGAGCTTTATTTTTTTGCTTGTAAATTATCCTAGCCATCTGATTTAATAGATACACCTTACCCAAGAGAACACTTTGTGTTTCTCTTCCTGCAGATCTTACTTTTTTTACTTTTTAAAAATAGAGACAGAGTCTCACTATGTTGCCCAGGCTGATCTTGAACTCGTGGGCTCAAGCAATCTTCCTTTCCTCCTCTGCCTCTCAGAGTGCTGGGATTATAGGCATCAGCCACTGCAACTGGCCAGGGTTTACTTTTAAATTCACAGAGAAAATAGCTTTTTAAAGGTGAGTTCTTATTAATATTTTGTTGCTTCCAATTAAAAAAAAATTACAGTAGAAGCCCTAAAATGTCAGATTTGCCAATAAATCATTTTCTGTCATTTGTTGTGGGCTAAGAAAAATGACAATAGACAAAACCATTAACAGTTGAAATTTATTAAGAAAGGCACTGGCCTAGGTGTTTTATGTACATTATTTCTAATTTTCGTCTTAATTCTGCATTTGTTGATTACAGAACAGGTTAAGAGGGGTTAAAGTACTTGCTCAAGGTCACTGCTAATGAATGGTGATTTGGCAATTTGATTGTAGGTCTGTTTCACTTTCAAACCTCAGTTCTTTCTTCAATGCCATGCTGCCTCTGGGATATGATCTTGAGAGTTTTATTTGATCATTCATGCTCATGCCTCAGCTCAGATCACCCCGGAAAACCCATATATCTTCTTTTAAAAAGGGAAATACATTTTATATGATAAGTTTAACAACTGAAAAAAAATTAAAAGAGGTATTTCCTGGTGTTTGCCAACTTTTACAATCAGGTGACTTTTACTGGTGTTTATTTTGAATTATTTTTGTTAAAGTTTAGATCCATCCCTTGTTTTAAGTGAAAATGCTAAATAGCTACTCATCCTCAGGTACTGGAGAGCTTAGGGGATTTCACTGTGAATTGGGTGGACAGGAAGAGGTAGGCCTTAAAGGTTAAGTAAGATATAGGTAGATGGAAAAGGTGGAAGAATTTTCTTGCGGTGAGGAAATGTTATTGCTTGCTCCATCACTTGGTACATCCTGTGTTCACACCATCTGTTTGAGCTCCTGAGAATGTTGATGGGAATCTAATGAAAGATGGGTTGGTATTAATGAATGCTCATGTTCTTCTCCCTTCCTCTCTTGAGGACTTGCTTGTGATTTAGCTCTGCCACACGTTATGTTGGGCTTTCCCAGTGGTGTGCTCTGAGAGATTCATATAAGAGAAGTATACGTAGTATGCTGTTTCTGCCATCCAGATCACCTCAACAAATAGTTCCATAATGTTTATTATGTGCCTGTTGTATGCCAGTCAGTTGGCATGACCAACTGATGATGCTGAGATAAGATGTGTCATTGCCCACTAGGCCTTTACAGTTGAGTACAATTTGCAGTCTCATTCAGGATACAAGACCTACAAACATGGAATTAACAAAAAAGATGTATTTAAGATTAAAAAAAAATGAGTGAACCAAGACCAGCAAATGTTATTGAGGTTTAGAGATGAAAGGGGTTAGGATTTGCTGGAGCAGTAAAAACAGGGTTCATTAAAAATTTTATCCAGAGTATGGAGTGGGGAAGGGCTGGGGTGAGATGGGATATGGGTCATGCCACTGCTAGTGAAAGGAAATTGAAAATGGCTCATTGGATTAGAATAAGGTACTTATACCTTCTAAAATTGTTGATGGAGTCATAGGCAGAGATTGGGAAGGGGAGATTCCACCAATTAGCATTTTAAGTGAGGAGTGTAATGATACCAGCAGCTAATGTAAACAACACCAATAATAACAACTTAATCCCTGAGATCACAATTTTTAGGAAAAATTTCTTACATTTATTTATATTTTGGCTCCCTTGATTAGCTTTCGTCTGATTAGAGAATGTGGTATCCTGTATATTAAAATACCTTTACTCTTGTTGGATTTTTAAAAGATGCAAAACTTTAAGATAAATCAGAGGTCGATTAAGACACCAGTAGGCCTTGTTGCCATTTCCATTTCCCATATGCATTGATTACTGTGTAGCAGTATTCCTGATGATTGTTGAATATTTATGAGGTTCTCTCCCAAAAAAGCCCACCAAGTGAAGAACTATCTTTCATTTTTTAAGTTCCTGAAAATTACCTAAAACTCTTCTGTAGGAGATGGCTTTTACAAAGGAGATTCTTTCCTTCTCCCTTCCCCCAACCCATAGTAGCTTAACTTAAGTACCTGGCGGAGATAAAGATAAATGTGGGAAACTTCAGGATGAAAGGGACATTATTAGAGACCAGAGAAGTCCCGGGAGGTCATATCAGGCTTAAAGTGGAAACTATGTTACAACCTAAGCAAGGAGCAACTGATAGGTCTATAAATAGGGTTTTATCTCCTCCTAGAAAATTTTTGGCATGGTTATAGCTTTCCATGTGGGGGACTATTATATTTACTAAAAATAAACCGCTTCAGAAATAATTAAAATAAGTCCCACTGAACTCATTTATGTTATTAAAAGTAAAGTCATAGCCTGAAAATAAGTTTATAGAGTTTGGCATGTACTAATTTTAAGGAACGTTTTGATGCTGCAGCCATTGCTTAGATATGGGATAGAATGGTAAAGCCCAAATGGATTTGTATGGATTAAAATAGATTACCTTCTCAGAAAATAATGTTTTTCAGTTTTTTTCCGCTAGTTCAGAAGACCCTCAACCTCCTTTGCATGCATTCAGACACATAAGTTGGCATTACAAGTGAATCATCTAGGGAAGTGGGAGTACTTCTAATTCTCCAGGAATCTCACACAGTAAAGCTGCTTGGATTATGGCTATTCAGAACAGAAAGGTATAGAAATGGACAATGGTATCCCTTCCATTGGTATTCCTTCTGGGAAACAAAAACCCTTAAGCTGTCTGAGTCTGTTTCTCACACTTCTGTTATCCTGATTGTAGCCCTTTAAATTGTGGAGCAAATTCTTGGCATCTGTCTGCCTGTCAGCTAGCTATCTCTGACACCCCTGGATAGCTTGTTTTCCTCCTATGAGTATATGTGAAATTTGTAAAAAAGCATCTATTAATTTAAGTATCCTGTTAGAAGCCTGCGAAAATTCAAATTGGGCAAACAATAAAATTGCTTAAACCGTGTTTCTCAAAGTTAATTTGACCATAGAGTACTTTTCAAAATATAATGAATTGAATAACACAGCATCAGTATGACTCATGTACAATGTGTGTGTGGATTAAAGTCACCAGAAGTAGTGTTAAAAAGATGAATTAATGGCTTCAGGAGGTGACTTCATTGGCTTTTTTTCAGACTTTAAACACATTTTGGAGAAGTTAAATCATTTTAAGTATAAAAGTTAAAGAGATTCAGTTATATTTTGTTTAAAGAGCAAAAAACCATGACTTTGTTGAAATTAAGTAAATATTTATGATTATCAGTCATCAAAATAGATTACATTTGTATTGTCTATGCCTTTGGGTACAGGTTAAAAATTATCTTCTTTTTCTGCCTAAAAAAGAAAGTAAGGCCCAGCACAGTGGCTCACGCCTATAATCCCAGCACTTTGGGAGGCCGAGGTGGGTGGATCACCTAAGGTCAGGAGTTGGAGACCAACCTGGCCAACATGGCGAAACCTGTCTCTACTAAAAATACAAAAACATTAACCGGGCATGGTGGCTTGTGCCTGTAATCCCAGCTACCCAGGAGGCTGAGGCAGGAGAATCGCTTGAATCCGGGAAGCGGAGGTTGCAGTGAGCCGAGATTGTGCCACTGCGCTCCAACAGGGGGACTCACATGTTACTCTTATTTCTCGAAGACATTGCTCGGAGACATTGCACTTTTCATGATAGATTGTTGCATACTAAGTAGAAACTATATTTGTATTTAGTATTTTTCTTTTGAATGAAGAAAAATATTGCTAGCATTACTTTTAAAATTGTTGTATTACCTTTTGACAACTTGTAAAATGCTAAAACTGGGTTACATATTTCAGGTGTATCTGACTTCCTAATTACTTTAAGCCTTTTACTGCTGTTGTTCTTTTTCTCCCCTTACAACCTCTCAACTCCCTTCTTTCCGCCCATACTTTAAAGAAGGAAACTGAACTTCCTGATGTAATGTATATTTTTTTCATATATATATGTTTAAGAGACTGGGTTTTGCTATGTGGCTTAGGCTGGTCTCAAATTCCTGGCCCCAAGCGATCCTCTCACCTTGGCCTCTTGAGCAGCTGCAACAAGAAGCATGAGCCACTGCACCAAACCTGATACAATGATTTTCTGAAAGATAGCGAGATGTGCTGGGCGCGGTGGCTCACTCCTGTGATTCCAGCACTTCAGGAGGCCGAGGCGGGCAGATCACGAGGTCAGGAGATCGAGACCATCCTGACTAACACAGTGAAACCCTGTCTCTACTAAAAATACAAAAAATTAGCCAGGCGTGGTGGCGGGCGCCTGTAGTCCCAGCTACTTGGGAGGCTGAGGCAGGAGAATGGCGTGAACCTGGGAGGTGGAGGTTGCAGTGAGCCGAGATCGTGCCACTGCACTCCAGCCTGGGCGACAGAGCGAGACTCCATCTCAAAAAAAAAAAAAAAAA
This sequence comes from Gorilla gorilla gorilla, assembly GCF_029281585.2. Classification (NCBI taxonomy): domain Eukaryota; kingdom Metazoa; phylum Chordata; class Mammalia; order Primates; family Hominidae; genus Gorilla; species Gorilla gorilla. The sequence continues at coordinate 33,919,780 of NC_086018.1, read as the reverse complement.
AAAAAATAGTGAGATGAGAAATTGGGTGAAAGAGGCTTGGCAAGTTCACTGAATTCCTTGAGCCCCAAACCTAAGTTTCTGCCTATTTAATAGCTTTCATCTAGTATTTTTTATTCTGTGACTCATATTTACCAGTTGGCTATTGTGGTGGTAATTGTAATGATAACAATAGTATATATTGCTCTGTTTACATAATAGCCTAACATACAGATGTTGAACCATCCACAACTTAGAATGGTTCTGCTTAACAGTTTTCTGACTTTACAGTGGTACAAAAGCAATACACATTCAGTAGAAACCAATGTTCATTCAGTAGAAACCATCTGAGTACCCATTTTTTCACTTTTATTATAATATTCAGTAAATTACATGAGATATTCAACACTTTATTATAAAATAGGCATTGTGTTAAATGATTTTACCCAACTGTAACCTAATGTAAGTGTTCTGAGCATGTTTAAGGTAGGCTAGGCTAAGCTATGATGTTTGGTAGGTTAGGTGTGTTAAATGCATTTTTGATATACTGTATTTTCAACTTATGATGAGTTGAAAATCATAAGTTACATAGGGACAAAATCCCATTGTAAGTTGAAGAACATTTGTTCTCTATTTGGGTTTGACCACGTCCCTGTAATGTAGGCATTATTAACTCCATTTTGCAGATGAAGAAACTGAGTGTATCCATATTTGACTGTTTCTCATTATACGAATTCAAGAATGGTTAAGTTAAAATTTTATTTCTATCATTTTGGTGTGGAATAGTTATGGATAGTAGATCAGAGTGATACACCAGTTGAGTTCTTGGCCTAAACATTTGAAATAGACATTTCAAGATTCTTTGACAGTCTCTGTTTTGGTCATCAAATTTGCACACTGTTGATGTGCATAAAGCTTTCGTTGTTTCAAGTGAAATTGAGTTTTGGGCAGAGCACAGTGGCTCACACCTGTAATTCCAGCACTTTGGGAGGTCGAGGCAGGCAGATCTCTTAAGGTCAGAAGTTTGAGATCAGTCTGGCCGATGTGACAAAAACCCGTCTCCGCTAAAAATACAAAAATTAGCTGGGCATGGTGGTGGGTACCTGTAATCCCAGCTACTTGGGAGGCTGAGCACAAGAATCTCTTGAATCCGGGAGGTGAAGGTTGCAGTGAGCTGGAGTCATGCCACTGCATTCCAGCCTGCGCGATGGAGCGACACTCTATTTCAAAAAAAAAAAATCGAGTTTTGATTTGTAAGTTAAAATAAATAATTTATTATTGAAAACATTTAGGATTAAGTTCAGCTGCATATAACAATCTCCTCTTCCCCACACAGAATCTTAACAAGAGAGAGATTCATTTGTCTTTCATGAAAAAGAAGTCTGGAATTAGGCAGTCCAGGCTAATATGGCGCTGTCTGGTTACCAAGGATCTAGGATCCTTACTGCTGTTTACTTCTCTGACTGTAGGATGGGCCTAGATGATTCAGCCATCATTTCCCCCTTTCCACAAAGCAGTTTGAGAGGAAGAAAAGAGGGGTGTCCCCTCCCCTACCTAAGAAAACTTCCAGGAAGTTCCACGTAACATTTCTGCTTATATCTCATTAGTCGGAATTAGTCTTAGGGCCATACATAGCTGTAGTGGAGGATGGAAGATATAGTCCTTTTCTGGGGAAGCGTGTACAGTAATATGCTAAAATGAAAACTGGGGTTTTGTTACTAAGGAAGAAGGGAAGAGAGGATATTGGGAAGCCACTAGCATTCTCAGCTCCAGGGCCTATCAGAGTGACCCAACCTTATCTCCCACATGATACAGAAGACCATTCTGCGGCTTCCCTGGGAGATTTTCAACCAGTCTTTGCCATGTTTTCCAACAAGATGATTTTTTTCTTGAAATGTATATACTTTTATGCAAAGATTTTTTAAAAGCTAAATAATACAAGATTATGGTAAGGATCACTGCAGTTTCCATTTTAAGATCAAGTTTAAGTTTTTTTCCAAAATTGATTAGTTTGTTGGAAATGGAAATTCAAATGGTATAGAAAGTTTTTTGGTTTTTTGTTTGTTTGTTTGTTTGTTTTTTTGGGACAGAGTCTTGCTCTGTTGGCCAGGCTGGGATGCAGTGGCGTGATCTTGGCTCACTGCAGCCTCCACTTCCTGGGTTCAAGCAATTCTTGTGACTCAACCACCCAAGTAGCTGGACTAACAGGTGTGTGCCACCATGCCCGGCTAATTTTTGTATTTTTAGTAGAGATGGGGTTTCACTCTGTTGGCCAGGCTGGCCTCCTGACCTGAAGAGATCTGCCTGCCTCGGCCCCAGAAAGTGCTGGGATTACAGACATGAGCCACTGTGCCAGGCCATAGAATGAGGTTTTAAGTAAGAATAAAGTATGTGTGAAATATTTAAATATCTGACCATTGGTAAAGGAAAAAGTGTGATTTTTTTTCTTTTGTTTTTTGAAACCTGGGTAAGTCATTAGATTATACATTTCTTAGGGATAGAGAACTCGCTTTTATAAAATGTATGATTATTGTATTTTGAATAAATAACATTTACATAAGTTAATATTTTAAAAGTAGAAAATGGTCATATCGTGAAAAGTTGCTCTCCCATTCCTGTCTTGAGTTCCCAGTGTCTTTCCCCTACAGGCACTGGGTGTTTTTTACTTCTTGTGTATAATTCCTCCTTTGATCTTTTCCTCCCATTTAAAAAACCACTGGTTTTAAAACCATTGCTAAACCTTTCTTTTTTCCACTTAATGACATATGCGGTATGCATGGCTTAATGATAAGGATACTTTTTGAGAAATGTGTCATTAGGTGACTTCATTGTGAAAACGTCATAGAATGTACTTACACAAACCTAGATATATACCTGACTATATGTTATATATGGTACAGCCTAATGCCTTTAGGCTGCAAACCAGTACAGCATGTTACTCTACTGATTACTGTAGGCAATTGTAACACAATGGCAAATATTTTTATATTTAAACATATCTAAGCATGGACAAGGCACAGTAAAAACATGGCATTATCATCTTACGGGACCACCATGGCATATGTGTTCCATCATTGACTGAAACATTGCTATGCAGTGCATGACTCTATTAGAGTATTTCATAATGGTATTTTAAGAGCTTCCTCATCCCCCTCCCCCAAGGCTATACTGTTCAGTGTTTCACTGTATAGATAAGCCATAATTCATTAAACAGAAGAGTCATGCCTTACTTTCATATCTATACCTGCTCTGTAAACAGCACTCATTCATATTCAAGGGACTGAACTCTTGAATTTGTGCAGAATATTTCTCTTCTTCATGACTGAGTATCCTAACCAGCTGAGAGGATTTTCCCTTCTTTAAAGACCGAGGTATTTAAGATTCAGTCATTTCAGAAATAAATCCTTCTAAATTGTGTTGTATAACTATAAAATTTATTTCTGCTTAACAGTAAAATAGTGGGCATTTTTAAATGTTTTTAACACAGGTATCAGCATCAGTATTGTTTAGGAATATAAAAGAGTAATATTTCAGGAGCTTTTGCTGGTTTTGCCTTACTAAGTGACACCATTTTGACATATATCATCTATCTATTTTACCTGCTTTTTAGATTTTTTTTCTCTTCATCTTTCTTGTTTCCTATGTTGGCTGCCTCTAACATAATATTCCTTTTTCCTCTGGTAGTTATTCCCCACTGCTTCCCAGTTCCTTTTCTTAATTTGCTTTGTAAATTTTTGGTGGACAATTAGCCAGATAACCAGGACAGAAATATTCCTAAAATAAAAATAAATAGATTCAGAGAGAAGGTCTGATGGAGTTTTCCTGCCGATGAAAATTTTGGAATGAATGTTTTGGAATTCTGGATACCTAGAGGGCCTTTTTGCTTCCTGGTTGTTACCGTGTTCTAGGACATCTCTGTCTAATAGACCTTTCTGTGATGATAGAAATGTTTTATGTCTGCCCTATCCATTATGATAGCCACTGTCCTCACGTGGCTCTTGAGCACTTGACATGCGGCTAGTATTAAGTAACTGAAATTTTAATTTTAATTAAGTTAAATTCACATAACCACATATGACAGCTGGCTGCGTGTTAGACGACATAGTTCTAGACTCTAGTTAACTAACTTATATACAGCAAGCTTGATTAGAGGAGAGCTTGAACTGGGATGCTATTATTGTGCTGAGAAGAATAAATTTATAGTTTTGGAAGGGAGACAATTTGGAATGTAGATTATCAGGTTAGCTTAAAGTAAATGATTAAATTGGAACTGCCTTTTCATATTGACGTTATGATTATTTCACAGTGTAGCATTTTAAAGCCATTGTTACCAGCATTTATTTGTGGTTTGTATCTGTGGCAAAGCTGTGAGTCCTTTTGGTAACTAGGGTGAAATTAGTAGCACTCTAACTTTATTTATAGGACTTGGTTAGACAGTTGCCTGAGTGCCAGAAACTCCTACAAATAACTTTGACCTTCCCTAACAAAAAGTCAAAGGATAAAGCGTTTCATAGTAGAAGATTTCAGTTGTATCTGACATACACAAAACATTACTTTCTAATGGAGAAATCTGTAACAAAAAAAGCATAAATAATTAAAGATTTTGGTAACTGCTAGGAAGAACATAAACAGGGCACAGTAACAGAGTATGGGCTTGTGGGGAAAGACCTCCAACTAGATAGAGGAGTCTGGAGAGTTTTATTTGAGAAGTGATATTTAAGCTGAGTTCTAAAAGATAAGAAGGAGCCTGGCTTGCAAAGAATGAAGGTGGAACGAGGAGGGATTTCAGAAAGAGGGAATGAAGAGGTATGGGGGAGAGGAATTGACACAAGATCAGTGTCTTTAGAATAGTGATTGAGAGGAGATATGGTATGAAGTGAGGTTGGAGAAGTGGGCACATAGCAGGTCATATAGGACCTTAAAGACCATCATAAGGAGTTTGGAAAGAAGAAAAATGTAATGTGATGCCGTAGAAGTAGGAGAGTGATAAGATCTGGTGTTTGTTTTACAAAGTTTCTCTGACTGCTGTGTGATGGTGTTTTGGAAGGGAGCAACAATGGAAATGGGGAAACTAGTGTGATATTCAGGAAAGAGATGATGGTGGCTTGGGTTAAGGTGGTTTAAGGCAGTGGAGGTCAAGTGAAGTCACACACACAGAAGTTGCTGTAGGTTGGATGTGAGGGATGAGGGATGAGGGAAGGGTTTCTGGCTTTCATAATTGTCAGGTAGTACCAGGGGACTTCAAGGGTGGTGATGGTGGAGAATTAAGGACCCAATTTTGGGCATGTTGAGTTTGACATGCTTGTGTGACAGCTAAGTAGTCATATTGGAGCATGGGGAGAGGTCTCTGCTAGGGGTGTAACTTGGTAGTTATTAACATGTTGATGGTATTTGAAGTGATGGGAATGGATGAGACAACTTAGAGAAGATGACTGAGGATTGAACCCCAAGGAACACTTGCCTTTTAGAGGTCTGTCGAGGGAGAAGCCATAAAAAGATACTGAAACAGTAACCAGTGATGCATGAAAAAACAAAAAAATGGCATTGTAGTATCTCAGAAGCCAGAAGAAGAGAATGTTTTAAGAAGATTGTCAGCTTTGTTGAATCCTGCTAAGAGGTCAGATAAATGTGGAAGTAGTAGACCTTGATAAGTTGATTTAATGGAGTGGAGGGCTTGGAAACTTTGTTTTGAGTAGATTGAAGAAAATGAGAAGTGAAGAAATTGAGACAGATATAGACAACAACTTTTTCAAGACAATTTACCCTGAAGTGGTGAGCAGGGAAATAGCAGGTAGCTGGAGGGAGATGAGGGGTCAAAGGAGAACTTTAAAAAAATTAGGGTTCATTTAATCATTTACTTATTATAGAACATTAGATTTAGTGGTAAGAAGATACTGTCTGAATGCTTCTCATTTAAAATGACATAGAAAATTAGCTAAGAGGTTGTGTGTAGTGGCTCATGGCTGTAATCCCTGCATTTTGGGAGGCTGGGGCAGGAAGATTGCTTGAACCCAGGAATTCAAGACTAGTCTGGGCAACATAGTGAGACCCGCCCCTTCTCTAAATGTTGTTTTTGTTTTTGTTTTTGTTTTTGTTTTTTAATTAGCTGGGCGTGGTGGCATGTGCATGTAGTTCCAGCCACTTGGGAGGCTGAGGTGGGAGAATAGTTTGAGCCCGGGAGGTCAAGGCTGCAGTGAGCCATGATCGCACCACTGCACTCCAGCCTGGGCGACAGAGTGAGATCCTGTCTCAAAACAAACAGACAAAAAATAAAATAAGAAAATTAGCTGAGAGTAGGTAGTGAAGAGTGAATGAGGGAGGTTTGAGGAGAAGCAAGAAATAGTCATTTTGGGGAGTAGGAAAGCTTTCAAGGGCAGCTTTGGTGGATTGCTTGGCATCGTTGAGTGTCCATTTGAGGTTTGTGATCATGAATATATAGTGAAGTCAGTCAGCTTGGTTATGTGATTTTTCTTCAGCAACATTCAGCTGATTGGGCATAGGCACTAGAAAAGGCAGACAATTGGATTTAACCAGGATTGGAGTTTTGTCAGGTGGCAGTGATGGAGAGGACAAATGATTGAGGGTATTTGCAAGGGAGAGATTGTAATTATGGAACACGGCATCAAAACTGGACAAAGAGGGTGCAGAACCGGAGTGGGTAGATAATGGAAAAGTGGTTGGGATGGGAGGACTTCATGAGGTCAAAAATTGTAGGGAGGGGATACCAGAGAAAGCTAGTTAGAAGTAAGGGAAGTTCTTTGAGAGTATAATTGAAACATAATAAGGAAAGATGGGTCTTTTAAGATGATGCAGCTTTTCTTTTCTTTTTTTTTTTTGAGACAGAGTCTCACTCTTTCGCCCAGGCTGGAGTGCAGTGGTGCATTCTCAGCTGACTGCAACCTCTGCCTCTAGGGTTCAAGCGATTCTCCTGCCTCAGCCTCCTGAGTAGCTGAGACTACAGATGCACCACCACACCTGGCTAATTTTTGTATTTTCAGCAGAGATGGGGTTTCACCATGTTGGCCAGGCTGGTCTTGAACTCCTGACCTCAAGTGATCCGCCTGCCTCAGCCTCCCAAATTGCTGGGATTATAGGTGTGAGTCACCGCACCCAGCCAAGATAATGCAGTCTTCTGTTTTAGGGGTAGTAGCTCTGGGTTTCCTAATAACTGGGAGTAAGAGCTCTAACAAATCACTTAATTGCCTTTCCCAAGAGGCTAGCTTTGAGATGGACCGCTTTCTCCATGTATATATACATCTAGAGCTTAGTTTAGACATCATAGAAGGTAACCACCATTCACAGAAGTTTCTGGGTCTATTCTCTGAATGACGTCAGTAGTAGCAGTGTTTTGGCCAGTGCACAAGTACAGTATGTGTACACCAACTCCCAAACCCTATCTCTGTCGTTTGTTGTTGTTTTTTACTTTTTTCTTGAGATGAGAGTTTTACTATGTTGCCTAGGCTGGTCTCAAACTCCTGAGCTCAAGCAAACCCTCCTGCCTCAGCCTCCTGAGAAGCTAGGATTACAGGCTCACATCACCACACCTGGCTTCATTTGTTATTTAAAGTCTTGGTAATGGGCAGAGGTAGAGTGCAGGGTTATTTATATCCAAGGTAAGTTTTTCAGTGATTTTTTTCCCAGTCTTGATTCAGTTTTGTCAGTGAATAGGTATGATTTAGTGGAAATGATCTTGGAGTCTTAAAAACGAACGTTGAACTTTTGGCTCTTTATTCACTAGCTGTGAGACCATGAGTGTATTATGTAACCACTTTGGGCCTCAATTTCCTTTGATCAATGAAAAAGATAATAGGGCCTGTCTTACAGAGATATTGTGAAGATGCAATGAGATAATGCATGCAAAGTTGTGGCACATAATATGCTCTGAGTAAATAGTAGCGGTTGGTGGTGTTACATTGAAATCAGCAAGTGGGAGAGGAATGTTCACTGTTTTGTCTTCCAGGGTGGTTTACATCCCCTAACTGGAAAGTGGCAACCATATCTACCCCTTCTCCCATGAGTCGCTACTGCTGCATGTGGCCAGTGCCTCTGTCTAGACCAGCTTCTCAGATTTCGGTGTGCCTGAGAATTACCTGGGGCTTTTGTTATCATTTGATTTTGATTTTGTAAGTCTAGGGTGGGGCCGGAGATTCTTCAAATCTAAGGAGTTTCCAGTTGATGCTCATTCTGCTGTTGCTGGTCCATGTGTCACATTTGAGTAGCAGAATTCTATTAGAGATTGCCCTGTGGGAATCCCTGCTATTTTAAGCTGAGAGGAAGTGAGGGAAAAAGAGCCTCATTCTTTTGACTTTTTTTTTTTTAAGTCAGCTTCATAGACAATACTCATACATCTCATTTCTCTACCTCAGTGTTGTTTTGGTGAGTCTGTATTGTCTCTACCAGTCCAGGAAGTGATAGGAATATAAACTATGTATAGAGGGTTGCCTCAGATTTCTTCTGAAGAATTTTTAGTGCCTGATTTCTCAGGTACAGTTTTGAGAAATTATGCTGGCTCCCCCGGTGTACCTACTTCCCCCCGCTATCCTCTTACAACCACAGAGAAACTCGTATAAAACAAGTAGCCTGCCAGCCTGGCCAACATGGTGAAACCTTGTCTCTACTAAAAATACAAAAATAGCTGGGTGTGGTGGCAGGCGCCTGTAATCCCAGCGACTTGGGAGGTTGAGACAGGAGAATCACTTGAACCCGGGAGGCGGAGGTTGCAGTGAGCCGAGATCATGCCACTGCACTCCAACCTGGGCCACAGAGTGAGACTCCATCTCAAAAACAAACAAAACAAGTAGCCTCTTGAATTATTGGAGTCAGAGGCAGAGAATCTAAAATGTGGCTCCAAACCCTTTCTGCCCACCAGACTCACATTGCAAAATCCAGCATTTTTGAGATGTAGGAATTCAGGAAGCAAGGTTAGAATTATTGGCAATACCCATATTGCTGTCCCAGATTATCTGATTTTTCTTTCTCAGAAGCAAGCATGCCGGAAACTTCTTCTGTGGGCTCTCCTCAGAAGACTTTCTTTAGTGCTCAAATTGACACATTCTCTCCTCTGAACTAACAGATAGGGTGATAAGCTATCAGTCACAAAGTCTGATAACATGCTCTCCTGATAGAATGAAGTATGTGTGCATCTTAATCTCTGTGTATAAGACTGTGATTCTTTTTGGAGTCTCTTTATAGTGTGGAGTTTTTACACCTTTTTGTCTCTTAATGTGAATTGTATATAGCTATAAAGCATAGCTTTCCTTATTTGACTTTGATAATTGGAAATAAACTTTTTTCTTCTCCTACCACTTTGTTCCCCTTTTTTTCTTTCTTTTTTTCTTTTTTTTGTTTTGTTTTAAAGGTAGAAAAATGTGAACATGCAGGAGCATGAATAAAAAAGATAACTTAGCTTCCCTGTGGGTTTTTGGTTTTTGTATGTTTTCATAAAGGTAACATACAGAAGAGTTTTATTTCTGACCAGACTGACCACCTAATTTTAAAGATTATGATCAGAAAAGAAATAGATGCATTTATAATAGGAATTTACAAGCCCTTCCTGTGGTTCCAAAGAAGTTTATGGTGGTTCCACCCATGGGAGTTTCAGAGGTAGTTTGCAGAGTTTTTGTGACATATTTAAACTTTTCTTTATTTTGAGGGTTTCTTTTCTTGGTATTTTTCTCCTGCTTTGCTGCAGGGTATGTCTTTTATATTTTATTTTATTTTATTTTATTTTTTATGTTATGTTACGTTATGTTACGTTATGTTATGTTATGTTATGTTATTTTTGAGACAGAATTTTGCTCTTGTTGCTCAGGCTGGAGTGCAATGGCTAGATCTCGGCTCACCGCAACCTCTCCCTCCCGGGTTCAAGCAATTCTCCTGCCTCAGCCTCCTGAGTAGCTGGGATTACAGGCATGCGCCACCATGCCCAGCTAATTTTTGTATTTTTAGTAGAGACAAGGTTTCTCATGTTGGTCAGGCTGGTCTTGACCTCAGGTGATCTGCCCGCCTCGGCCTCCCAAAGTGCTGGGATGACAGGCATGAGCCACCACGCCCAACCTTTTATCTTTATCCTATCCCAAACTTGATTAAAAGATAACACTATAAAGTTACAGTATGAAGATCCAGAATTTCATTGTATTTATTTTATTGATACTTGGTTAAGAATGAATGACTGCCAGTGGTCATGGTGGCTCATGCCTGTAATCCCACACTTTGGGAGGCCCAGGCAGGTGGATCGCTTGAGGTCAGGAGTTCAAGACCATCCTGGGCAACATAGTGAAACCCCGTTTCTACCAAAAATACAAAAAAATTAGCCAGGCGTGGTGGCATGCGCCTGTGGTCCCAGCGACTCTGGAGGCTGAGGTGGGAGGATCGCTTGAGCCTGGGAGGCAGAGGTTGCAATGAGTCGAGATCACGCCACTGCACTGCAGCCTGGGCTATAGAGTGAGACCCTGTCTCAGAAAAAAAAAAAAAGGATTGTGGGAGAAGATGGCGGCCGCTGCACAATCCCGGGTTGTCTGGGCCCTGCCAGTGTCACATTCTGCCATTACTGCAATAGCCACATCCATGTGTCACAGCCCACTCCATTGCCAGCTTCATCATGCCCTCATACCTCATGGGAAAGGTGGATGTTCCTCAAGTCAGTGGGATTGTGGCCACTGGGTTTGGAGCAACAGGATTCCTGGGCCGATGTGTTGTCAACCACCTTGGACGTGTGGGGTCACAGGTGATCATACCCTATCAGTGTGATACATGTGACATCGTGCACCTTCATCCCATGGGAGACCTGGGCTAGCTTCTGTTTCTGGAATGGGACGCGAGAGATGAAGATTCTATCCGACGAGTAGTGGAACACAGCAATGTGGTCATAAATCTTGTTGGACGAGACTGGGAAACCAAAAACTTTGATTTTGAGGATGTTTTTGTGAAGATTCCCCAAGCAATTGCTCAGGTGTCCAAGGAAGCTGAAGTTGGAAAATTCATTCATGTTGCACATCTGAATGTGAATATTAAAAGCTCTTCTAGATATTTGAGAAAGAAGGCTGTTGGAGAGAAAGCAGTGAGAGACACATTTCCAGAAGCCATTATCGTAAAGCTGTTGGACATCTTTGGAAGAGAGGATAGATTCCTTAATTATTTTGCAAATATGTGTTGGTTTGGTGCTATACCCCTTGTTTCCTTGGGCTGGAAGGCAGTTAAACAACCAGTATATGTCGTAGATGTATCCAAAGGAATTGTTAATGCAGTTAAGGATCCTGATGCCAATGGGAAAACCTTTGCTTTCGTTGGGCCAAATCAGTACCTCCTCTTTGACCTGGTGAAGTACATCTTTGCTGTGGCTCACAGCAAAGGGGTACTTCCTCCTGTACCCCTTGCCACCTTTTGCCTATCAGTGGGTAGCAAGAGACTTTGAAATAAGCCTATTTGAGTCCTGGACAACAAGGGATAAAGTGGAGCGTTATTCACATCACAGACATGACCTTGTCTCACCTGCCCAGCTTAGAAGACCTTGGTATTCAGGCAACACCACTGGAACTCAAGGCCATTGAGGTGCTGCGGCTTCATCACACTTACTGCTGGCTGTCTGCTGAAATTGAGGATGTGAAGCCGGCCAAGACCGTCAACATTTAGTGCCTCCTGAGCAACTCTTGGTTTTGGTGTCTTTTGGGTTAGCCCATGTGGTTTGAGCACCCAGCCAGGTGGTCTCTTTAGAGAATCCTGTACACAGTGAATAAGATCCCACCATTAAAACATTTGAGGTTAAAAAAAAAAAAAAAGAATGAGTGTCGAGTAATAAAAGACTCCTCAAAGAATTTGAAAAAATGAATCTCTTATCAGTGTAATTTTAATATAGTTATTTACAGTGTGGTATGGGGAGTGTTGGTGACTTAAGATTTAGGGCATGAGTTATGAAACTAGAGAGGAAAGTTGTGTATAAAAACTGATTATGGACATGTAAAAGAGTCTAAGTAACACTTTATGGAAAGTCAAGATTTATTTTTCTTTTTTCTTTTATTTAGAAAACAGGCTATCTCAGTTTCAGGCTTGGAAGTTCTTTCTCCTCTTTTGTACTAGAAATGTAGTAATCTTGCCTTCAGAAGAAGCAGAGAGGTTCTATGTAGAGAAAAAGAAAAGGTTTGGGTGATGCCAAGAAGAATACCTGCCCCACCTCTCCAAGTTTAAATGAGCTGGGAGTTTAAGGTGGGAGGAGAGAAAACGTTCGTCTGCGGAAAGCATGCGTTCAGTCAGTGTGAAAGAAAAGGAAAAGTGATTCTATTTCTACCCTAAGAGGAAGAAACCCCACTATGGCAGGTAACTAAGCCCAGAGCACGCACAGTGGGAATATTAGGTAGGGAGAGTGAAAGTACCTGCATGGGGCCTACCTTGAATGTGAGACTTGTAGACCTTACTTGGAGATTTTATAAGCAGGAAGGAGCTGTTTCAACATGTCTGAGGGGGAGCCAAAACCCTGAGGCAGCTGGAAGGTGGTTTTTGTTTGCTTTTTATTTTGTTTTGTGTTTTCTTTAATGAGTGGGAAGGAGTGGAATATTCCTCAAAACCTATTACCCTTTGAGAATGTTTTGTGCACCTACTGTGTGCTAGGTACTATGCAAAAGACTCCATGGCCAAAAATGGATGAGCCAAGACGAGATGTTAGGTCTCCACCGAGGAAGATGTGCAGAGGAGAAGTGGTTTGCTATAGGAATACTTGGAGAAGTAGCCCACAGAGGTGGTCAATGCCATGTTACAAACACCAGTCCCCACAGAGAAAGGAGAGCTCACTCACAGCTGGGGTGTGCTTTTGGATTTGAACATGGAGAAATGGGTCGGGGAAGCAAGGAACACGTATGGGCATTGACATTGGCGTTAGAATATGGGGGATAATTACGTGATTTTCTGAATAAAAACCATTAGGACAGGTGATTTGATAATACTTGTTCACCACTGGGCATAATGAATGAAAACTCGCCTGGCATATAGGAGGTACTTAATAAATGTTTGAACTGAATTAAAATTAGAAAACATGGTCACCAGGAACATGGCAGACAGTTTACGTAGTTATATCATTACAACACCTCTGAAAGGAGTATTATACCTATTTTTTGGTAGAGGAAACAGAAGCCTGGACAGGTTGGAAACTTTCCCCAGGCCATAATGATAGTACTTGTAGATCTAGAATTGAAACCCAAGCCGTGCACCTTAGCCCGTCTGCGTGGTGAGTAAAGTGTCTGTACCATGCTACGAGCTCATGATCCACTTGACTCCTTCAGAAGCCAGGCTATGTTGATCTGAACTAGGGCAGTAGTAATAAAAAAGATGAAAAGCCTATTCAGTTTTATATCTTAAGTTTTCCTGTGTTTTGAAATCTTGCAAGATTAAGAATTATTAGTGGTGAAATGACGTAAAGAATAGTGGTGTCAAGCAGACATTGTGAGAAAGGAATGTGGGCTCTGAGCAGGTTCTGTGTGCGTGCTTGGCTTCTGCAAGGGGCTCCACAATTGGGGCAGAGGGAAAGCTTGGCTCACTTGCTTTGATCTTAGAGGGCAGAGATTTTTGATTGCTTCATTCATGTTTAAAGAACTCATCTTAAACTAATGTATATCTAGCACTAGAAACTGGTGCTGGTGGTTTATTACTGACCCCACCCATCCCTGTCTTTTGCAATGATCTTTGTGAGTGGTGATTGTGTTTCTAGAAGTAGAATTGCAGAGAGAGATTCCCTGAAGGCAAATACAGAGAGAGTGTGCTGTACACTCTAGTTCAGATACTCAGAGCTGGGAACTCCCAGAGAGAGAGAGAGAAAGAGAGAGAGAGAGAGGGAGAGAGAGAGGGAGGGACGGAGGGAGGGTGAGAGGGAGGAGAGAGAACAACAGAACAGTCAGCTGGAGCGGAGGGGGGAGGAGACCAGTGTTTTCTTTTTTTTTTTTTTTAGGATTTTTTAACTCAAGTGATTTTGGGGGGTTTCTCCCCACCTCAAACCCTTGCCCCCCAGTTTTGGCATCTTCTTTCCTGTGGTTCACTGAAGTGCCTTTTTGCAGTCCAGGATCCACTGACCGCTGAGTTTGAGCAGCCCGATCTGACATGATGTACCTCTGGGTGAGTACAGAGTGCTGTGGGTGAGGGTTTGCACTTGCACATATAAGGAGTGGAAAGCTGCGAGGTTCTGCTGTTGCACAAATGGCCTCCCCACAGAGCACAGACTGCCACATCCCCTTCTGTTCCAAGGTGTTAGGTTTTTAAAACCTAGCAGTGATTGTGACATTGTTTTTTTTCCTCCCCCTATGTTGTTTATCTTGTCAGACTTAGGCGCAAGGGCTGAACTCCCTGCGCAGTACCATCCCCTGGGCTTGGTAGGTTTGGAGAAGGCAAGTGGGGCAGGTGAAGTTGTGAGCTGGTTGCTTCAGGAACTGCAGTCTTCCTGGTGGCTCAGGATCGACTTGTGTTTTGTTTTGGGGGTACTGACCTTGTTAAGCCATGTCTTTAGATATGAGAGCCAATAGGCGGCATGATTATTAATTAGGAATAAGCTTTCATAAGCTTTTATCTAATAATTTTTACTATCCTTCACAACAGTCTTGTGAAATAGGTCACTCACTACTGTTATTAAAATTATATGAGGAAAGTAATTAAGCCACAAAGAGTGACTTGCCCGTAGTTAGAAATCAAGTCTATAGCAGTTAGAATAGTAAGTAATAATGAGACATTATAAAGCATTTTAATATTTGCCAGGAATGTAGTACCTTCTATTATTGTAATTTACCGTCAATAGTAGCATTGTAGTTTGGGATGGAGGAAAACTTTCTGGGACTGGAGAAGTTTGTAAATTATGAAATGTGATAACTTTTAGAGAAATGTCAGGGGAAATAATAGAGAAACTGCTCCCCCAAGCCGCCTGCAATTTTTAGTTGTTAAGACAAGAACATCTTACAGTCCGTTGCAAAGATGGCAGTATGTCTCTTGAGCAAACAGCTGTTGTGTGTTGCTAAGGGAGCCTACTAGATGTGATGCTCTTGGCTACTAACCAGCTTTTTGAAAGTTTCCCTTTGCCCTTTGCCCTTCAGCCCAGATGTCTGGAATTGCAGGAACCTACTTGGCTAACACAGGCTAAATTTATAAATTATCAGAAAGCAAATGTTAACTGCGTTTGCAGAGATGGAGCTTGTTCACAGAAGATGTATATGTATGTGTGTATGTTCGGAGGGGCTGCTTTTCGTGCTTCTCCCTTCATGTTTAAATATGACCTTGAAATATTATTTTCTCTTCTCTATTGATTTTTTTTGTAGTATTTGTAAGAGCTCAGAACTTTTCTGACACACTAATGTGCATTAAGTAGTTTTCGCCTCCCTGTAAACTAGTCATCTGTGCAGGCTCTTTGCAGCCTTGTGGGTGGGATTGATCAGCCCTGTTGACCTGAAGGATGGGCTGTTCTGTCTTTTGATTTGTTTGGAAGAGGAGTTATGAAAGGAAGCAAGTTGAATTAATCTCATTTTCACTCACTTATGTTTGATGAAAGCAGACAGTGACAGTCTCCTTAGTTATTTCCTTTCTGCTTATGTTACAGTTACTTGTGTATTTATCTCAAATTTTTTTTTACTTATTAACCCCGGAACAGAGCTTCCCTACCAGTGCTACATGCCAGATTGAGATAAAAATATGCCAAGATTACTATACCCCACAACCCTTGGAGCAGCCAGCTGGGGCTTGGGAGTCCCCTGGTCACTTTGATCATGTGCACCCTAATTTGTTTACCACTTTGTGCTATAAAAATATTTCCTATGTATGCCATGACACCTGAAGGCTTGGGTAGCACTGCCTAGAGGGCAAAAAGCAGGTCAGCTCTATCTCTTTTGTTATTTGTGTCATCTAGCCCAATGCCTTTGTTTACTTCATTGAGGACATGCAGAAGGAGCTATAGCGAATAATGCCCAGATACATAGAAGGAAGCCTTGGTGGTCACGCATTCAGTGGGAGGCACAGAGGAGCTGCTGTGGACTAGGAATAGGAGATGAGAGTTTTAGTGTAGGTTTAGCCAGTACCAAGCCATGTGACTTTTGGCAGTCGTATAACTATTCTGAGACTCAATTTCCACATCCATAAGATAATTGAACTGAACCCCTTCTGATTCTGAAATTCCATGAAGTGAATTTTATGTAACAGTAGATATGCCTGAAAAATGCCCAGTTCTGCAAGGATGTTTAGGTCCAGGTGATCAGAGAAAACTGTCAAACATACTGTATCACCTCCCTTGCATGCTTGGTTTGGTACCAGTAATGGGTCAAAGGCACTCTTTCTGAGTATTCTAGAAAAATTACTGGACTATGTTCAGTTGTCAGTACCTCTGAATTGGTGCAGATGGGCATTTTTAGAACCTGTAGAATTGAAGAGTAAAAGTTACAGCTTATCCAAGCATTTTCATTTGTGTAGTTAGATGCAGCTCATTAATTTGCTCCTGTGTGTCTAGAACTCTGAGATAGAATGCTATCTTGTGCTCTCTCTATGCTTCTTTGCCAGATTTTCTCCCCGCTTTCCTGTTGAGTCATCCTCTTTTTTAGTGAATTTGGTAGCGTCAGTTGGCAGCATGAGGTGGTGAAAAGAATACGGGTTTCAGAAACCTCAGTAGGTCTAAATCCCACCTCTGCCATTTCCAAGTGTATGACTGTTAAGTTACTTAACCTCTCTGAGCCTCAGTTTCATTTGTCATATAGGGAAAATAGTGGCACTCAGGATTGTTGTGAAGATTTGAGATAATCTATGAATATACTTAACATAGTGAATGGCACACAATAGATGCTCAGTAAATAACTAGTACAAGCCAACTTTTTGCTTTGAACATTTGCATAGGCAGACTACTCACCACTCCGAAGTGTTTTCTGTATCACGTTGAGGGTATCTTTGAATTCATCTAGGGAGAACTTTGATAAACACAAACTAGTTTTTTGTGAAATATTTTCCCTCTTAGTTTGTATGTTAAGTACTCGTGGCTCGGGAGCCCTTGTTAAGGTTGCCTCCTGATGGAGAAAAATCCCCATTGTTTGTTGTAAACTTTTTTTTTTTTTTTGCATTGTGCAGTACTATTAAGCATTCATTATGTCATTTATTTTCCCTCTCTCATCGCCATCATCAAAAACAGGGAAAGAGACAGACAGATATGATTCCTGTACTGAGGCAACTTACTTGTTTGATGATTATGTAATTTATATCCAATAAACATAATTATAGACCACTTACTTAAATTACCAGAAAACAGGATATGTTCTCCCTGTCTGTGCAGTCTTAGCTGGACAAGCACCAGGCCCTCTCTTATTCATGCTCTATATGGATGAACTTCTGGATTTTATTTTGAACTGTTGTTTTATCATAGATCAATTCTGTCTTCTTAATAAATCAGTTCAGCCAGCATTTAATGAATGCCCATAATGGGTAGAGCCAGCTGTTGCAAATACAAAGATGATTAAAGATTAAAGACATAGTGTGCCCTGGCTGGCCTTAGTGGCTCACACCTGTAATCCTAGCACTTTGGAAGGCCGAGGATGGCGGATCATGAGGTCAGGAGATCGAGACCATCCTGGCTAACATGGTGAAACACCGTCTCTACTAAAAATACAAACAATTAGCTGGGCATGGTGGCACGCACCTGTAGTCTCAGCTACTCAGGAGGCTGAGGCAGAAGAATTGCTTGAACCCGGGAGGTGGAGGTTGCAGTGAGCCGAGATCACGCCACTGCTTTCCAGCCTGGGCAACAGAGCGAAGGCATAGTGTGCCCTTAACAAATTTATAACACCATGGTAGAGAATCTGTATGCACAGATAATAATGATTTTTGAATGCTATTCGAATCTGTGTACACAGATAATAATGATTTTTATGTGCTATTCAATTAACATACATAAGTGAAATTCTTTTATGTGCTATTTCATCCTCACAACATTGCTAAGGACTAAGTATCATTATCCCTATTGTACAAGTGAGGAAAGCAACCATGAGAGAGTATATGATAAGCAGTAAATGGCAGACCTGCAAACGCAGTCTCATCTTTTAAAAACTATGGCTCTTATTTCATTTTACGCTAGCTTCTTTTGGGAGAACCTGATTTTTTTTTTTGTTTCATTTTATTTTATTTTAAACTGTCTATTGAGTGATAACATTTACTCCTCAGTGCACCTGAATGTTAGCTATTATCTTCATTTTACAGATGAGAAAGCAGATATTTCAGTAACTTGCAAGGTCACACAGTTTGCAGTTGTCAGAGTTAGAATTTGAACTGTGGTTTGTCCATCCCTAAAACTTGCTATACCACAATTAGCCTCGTCTTGTATTTGTTCGGTGGTTTCCAGTTTATCAGTATAGTAGTCCCCCTTATCCATGGCTTCACTTTCTGTATCTCTAGTTACCCAAGGTCAATCACACTTCAAAACTATTATATTTTGAGAGAGATAAAGAAACCACATTCGTGTAACTTTTATTATAGTATATAATTATTCAATTTTATTATTAGTTATCATTAATCTCTTACTGTGCCTAACTTACAAATTAAACTTAATAGTAGTATATATAGAATTCAGTACTACCCAAAGTTTCAGGCATCTACTTGGGGGTCTTGGAATATATTTCCCACAGATGAGGGACACTACCTGTACTAGCATTCAGCATGGTACAAGGCTAGAGTAGAGAAATGAAAATAAGGAAACCTGAATTCTGTTTTCATCACCCTTCGTTACTTGAGACAATTACTTAACTGTGTATACCTTGATTTTTCAGGTTACGAAAAAGATATATTCTTAGGAACATTCATGGAATAATCTTAGAAAAATGCATATCAGTCATTTTAGAAATGAAGTAGCAAGTAACTGATGGCTTTATCATAAAACTTGAAAGTCACAGACTGTCAGTCAAAAGATACAGTTTCGGGTCTTGGTTGTGCCATTTGTCAGTGTATCATCTTTCTGAGCTTGTTTCCTAATCTTTAAAATGGGACCAAGAGATTATTGAGATAATCTGTGAAAGTTTCTGGAAGTTCTTTTGTGTGAGGCGAAAATAAGCTAATAACAACACCTTATTCAGGTTTCACGTTAGTCATTTAGTGCTTTTTATCACTATTTTGCCACTCTAATTGCTCTACACAATTAGAGAACTAGACTTAATAGTAAATTGAATTATCACAAAATGTAGACAATAGCTCAGTTCAGATAACATTTAAGGTCAGATGCCGTGATAGGTACCGTACTTGACAGTGAAAAGCCATTAAAAGATTCTAAGTAGGATTGGGAGTAGGGTGAAGTGAAGTTTATAATTAGATTTTTTAAAAAGATACCTACATAGATTAGAGGAGAGTAAAAGTGCAGAGAGAAGTTAGGTGATTGTTGTGTAAGAGTCTGAGTGACAGGGAAGGTCATGATAGAATGGGCTAGAGGGAAGCGGAACTGTATTGAGAGATTCAGAAGGTAAAATTGACAGGATGTTATAATTTAGAAGAGGACCAGGTTTTTGTAGGAGGGAAGAGGAAAGGGATCATGGGTTTGGTTTTGGATTTAGTACTTGGGTAACTTTGAGATGTTCAAGAGGAAATATTGCTTACATGGCCACCTAGGTCTGGAAACAGAAGGAAAGACAGAGGCTTTCCTCTATTGTGAGAAACCTGCATGCCCCGAGCGGGTCTCATAATGGCTTAAAATGATAACGGTCTAGGGAGGAATGTAGAGCAAGAAGAGAAGTTAATGCCTGGAGAAGAATGAATTTTCTTTTCTTTTCTTTTCCTTTTTGAGATGGAGTCTTGCTTTGTCACCCACCCTGGAGCACAGTGGCATGATCTTGGCTCACTGCACCCTTCGCCTCCTGGATTCAAGCGATTCTCCTGCCTCAAGCCTCCCAAGTAGCTGGGATTACAGGCACCCACACCACGCCCAGCTAATTTTTGTATTTTTAATAGAGATGGGGTTTCACCATGTTGGCCAGGCTGGTCTTGAACTCCTGACCTGAAGAGATCTGCCCACCTTGGCCTCCCAGAGTGCTGGGATTACAGGCCTTAGTCAGTGTGCCCGGCCAAGATTTTCAAAGGAAGCAGGGAACTAGGTTTTAAAGACCTTATTCTTAAGGAGGAAAACCAGGACATTAGGAAATCAAGATAAGAGATTGTGGCAAGACACTGAAAACTGTCCTTGGATTTAGCAATATGGAAGTCATTGGTGACTTTAGCAAGGGTTATTTTGGTGGAATGATGAGGGCAGAAGCCTGAGTTTTAGCAATATGGAGGTCATTGGTGACTTCACCCCCTCTTCCCTTTCTGCCATGAGTGGAAGGAAGCAGCCAGAGACCCCCACCAGATGCAGGTGCCAGTGCCACACTTCTTGCACAACCTGCAGAACTGTGAGCCAAATAAACCTCTTTTCTTTATCAATTACACAGCCTCAGGTATTCCTTTATAGCAACATTAAATGGACTAAGACAATAGCCTAGAGCAATGGGCTGTATTGTATAGCCTAGGTATGTAGTAGACTAGACCATCTAGGTTGGTGTAAGCACACGGAACCTTGATGTTCTCACACAATCAAATTGCTCAGTGATGCATTTCTCAGAACACATTCCTGTTGTTAAGTGATACATGACTACTATATTGCAGATTTGAGGAGTGAAGCAAGGTATAAAATAGTAATCTCAAAAAAATGGGGAGTAAATTTACTACAGAGATGAAGTAGGCCTAAGATTTGTGATCATAAATTTGATGTATGTGGTGGCGAGTCAGTTGTGTGAGTTTTATCCAGCGATCTTCTGTTATTTAAATGCAGGAGAGGAATAAGTACATAGTTGGAGCTGCCAAATGAGTTAGACTAAGGGAAAAGAGGACAAGGAAATTAAGATTTTTTGGAGAGGACTCTGTGTAGTGTGAGGCCATAGGATCTAAACTGGCTTAGGAGGGAGGTAGAACATAAGAAGGAGTAATAGTGAAAAAGTGGTATATCAGCCTGTAAACTATAGATCTTAAGGAGGCTGGAGAATTGCCACAGGGGTCAAACTACTATTGTAAGCAAACGCTTGATGGTGTGATAATAGAATACTTGAAATTTTTGTAGGTAATGATTGTATTAGAATATGATGCTAGGTGAATGGCTTTAGGTGAAGTGGTGGAAAAATACAGTTGGTGCTAAAGACTTCAAAAAGAAGGCCAAAATGTTGAATCTGTGTGGCTGTTGAAGTTATCAGAGTGATAAGACTAACAATGGAGATGAAATCAGGGAGCCCTATTTAGCAGGGGATAGGTGCAGTTTGCCTGGAGGGAAGAGAAGTGGTTTGGAAGCAGTACTGGGAAGGAAGGAAGAGGATATCTGGAAGGTCCAACACTGTATGGTAATGGGGAGTAAGGCCGATGCCTGCCCCTGCTGAGGTATGTGATGAGTAAGAGAAAAGTGTTTACTGTAGAAGCAACAGTAATCTCAGGGGCAGTCCGGTTTCCTTAAGATCAAAAGAGTAAAGAGAATATCACAGAAGAGAGGGGAGTGTGTAGAGGAGTTTGCTGAGAATAGCTCGTGACCTCCAGGGCGTGGGAGGGCAAGGAAGTGCAGGAGATGGGATCCGAAAAGGCATAGAGAACAGTTACCATTGTAGTTGTTCAGGTATGAGGTAAAAGGGCCTTGAGGTCAGGGTTTGACAATCAGAATAAAGATTTTAAGTAGATAGGAAAGGCTTATGCATGAATGCTAAAATATGGCAAGCTTCAGTTATTTAGGAAAGCCGCCTTTACTATTTGTTTTAATATGACATTTAATGTTAAACAACTATCTCTTTCTGGTCATTTTTCAAATCAGAATATGGAATTTTGTTGTTGTAAAATATATAAATTAAGGACTAAATTTGGAACCAAGTAAGTAAATACTTATTGTAGATTTTAAATTGTTCGTTTGGAGGAGTAGAAAATCAGCGTGGTCAAAGCACACATATTGACAAGAGGGAGAGGGAGGGTGGAGGATTAAACACCCAAGATATATTTCCTCTGGTCCTTTTCCCAACAACGACAAAAATATATTTTAGGAGTTGTAGTCTTACTTCACTAACTCCCCTTTCTCCTTCTTGGTTCTGGAAAACTGTACAGTCGCGTACCACATAAAGACGTTTCAGGTAGCTATGAACCGCATCATTCATCAATGCAGTTCAGTGCATCAGTCAATGCAGTTCAATCTTACGGTGGTTTCGTAAGAGTGTATAAATAACAATTGTATCTTTACTGTCCCTTCTCTGTGTTTAGGTACATAAATACCATTGTGTTACGATTACCCACAGTAGAGTATTCAGTAGTCACCTGCCGTACATGTTTGTAGCCTAAGAGCAATAGGTCATACATACCGTATAGCCGAGGTGTGTAGTAGGCTAGGCCATCTGAGTTTATGTAAGTACACTCTATGATGATCTCACAACTGTGAAATCACCTAACAACACATTTCACAGGATGTGTGCCTGGCATTAAGCAGCACATGACTATATTGCTTTTAAAAGTTGTAATCTAGTTGAAAGCATTACATTCCTGTTTAGAATTAATAGGTTTTTCTGAATGTGAGAACTTGGTGCTCCTCTTCACACATTTTTTGTAGCATCTTTCACTATTATTAAATAAGAGAACATATGTTACTTGTAATTGAAGGCCAGCATAGAATAGACATTCCACAGATATTGGTTGAAAAGTTAATTGGATATTCTAGGTATGTATAATGAACTGTCTGGGTAGCAAAGTGTTCACCTAAAATATTGGGTTTGGGCCGGGCGCGGTGGCTCACGCCTGTAATCCCAGCACTTTGGGAGGCCGAGGTGGGCGGATCACAAGGTCAGGAGATCGAGACCATCCTGGCTAACATGGTGAAACCCCGTCTCTACTAAAAATACAAAAAATTAGCCGGGTGTGGTGGTGGGTGCCTGTAGTCCCAGCTACTCAGGAGGCTGAGGCAGGAGAATGGCGTGAACCCAGGAGGTGGAGGTTGCAGTGAGCCCACATCGTGCCACCGCACTCCAGCCTGGGCAACAGAGTGAGACTCTGTCTCAAAAAAAAAAAAAAAAAATTAGGTTTGGGTTTCGCTTAACCCAAATCTATAGGCTCTGTACTGTCTTCATTGTGTATTAACTTGTACGGTGTTTTACTTGCTTATTTAAATATAGACCATCTATTCAGAGGTTAAATAAATCAAGACCTAGCTTTCATTCCCTAAAATAACTGTCAAATTATTTTTCCTGAGTGTGTGAGATGAACTTTAATCACTGGCAAGATTCTTGTATCCATGAAAATCAGAAAACTGACTATGGTTTCATTGTGTTTCTCATCATATGCTAGTTACATTTCTGTCCCTGGCCTAGTCATTAGCCTGCCATATGATTAGACAGATGATCTTTATGCTCTTGTGTCTCATCTGTAAAATGGGCATGATTTTTCCCAGTAGAATTGTTAAGTATTATTTCTTAGATAAATTGACATCCACATAAAATATTCTTAATGATTTATTTATTCTGCTTCTTGTACAGTACTTGAAATTGCCAGTTAGGTAAAAAACATTATGGTTTTTTTGG
Organism: Gorilla gorilla gorilla; assembly: GCF_029281585.2. NCBI lineage: Eukaryota > Metazoa > Chordata > Mammalia > Primates > Hominidae > Gorilla > Gorilla gorilla. The sequence goes on along the minus strand of NC_086018.1, from coordinate 33,896,261 downwards.
CAAGGTGGGACCGAAGGTCTCACTAAACAGTACAGTAGATGCCAAAGGCTGGGCAGGGGTAGGTGGTCAGAGCACGTGTTGGGAAGATCAGTTGTTGCTGTGTCTGTGTTCTCCTCTGCTATATTTAAGTAATTTTAGATATTTATTTTTATTTTTGTGTTTAATTTTATTAAATTAAGGTTATTAAAAATAAGTTTCTTGGATTCATTGAAAATCAAAACCATTTTTGCATGTTGCTCAACAAGTTGCTCTAATATCGGATGTTTGCAGATAATATTCAAACTGGAGAAATTTTCGATTGTTAAAGGCAGTTGGGATTGGAAGAGATAAGAAAACAAATTCCCGAATGCCTCCTATGATAGGAGGCACTGGGTCTGATGCTTTCATTACTATTATCTTGTTTCATCTTACAACGGGGAAGGAAGATTCAAATGCGCAGTCTTGCTTCAGAGTCAGTACTCTTAACCAATATGTTGTAATACATTCAGCTAGTCTGTGATAGGCAGCATCTAAGATGGTCCCTAGTGATCCCCACCTCCTGATATTCATACCCTTGTGTATTATCTTCCCCTTATAGGCTGGACCTAGTGACTCACTTTGAATGCATAGAATATGGAAAATTGATGAGATGTCACTTCCAAGATTTGGTTACAAAGAGACTGTGGCTTTTATCTTGGGTGCTTGCCCTCTCTACCTTTCTCTCAGAGCCCCTACACTGTTAAGTAGCCTTGTGGGAAGGCCCACGAGCCAGTGATGTCTAGGCCTAACAGCTAGTGACCTGCCAGCAGCCAGGTGAGTGAGTTTGGTGGTGGATCCTTGATAGTCAAGCTTTAATGATTGCAGCCCCAGCCAACACCTTTTCTGCAGCCTTGTGAGAGTCCCTGAACCAGAAGCACTTAGCTTACCCAGCTGGATTTCTGATCCACATAAACTGAGATAATAAATGCTGTTTTAAGCTACTGTGATTGAAAATGAATTGTTACATAGAAATAGATAACTAGGCCAGGTGTGGTGGCTCACGTCTGTAGTCCCAGCACATTGTGAGGCCGAGGCAGGCGGATCGCTTGAGCCCAGGAGTTTGAGACCAGCCTGGGCAACATAGCAAAACCCCATCTCTACTAAAAATACAAAAATTAGCTGGGCAAGGTGGTGCGTGCCTGTAGTCCAGCTACTTGGGAGGCTGAGGTGGGAGGATCACCTGAGCCTGGGAGGTGTAAGCTGCAATGAGCTGAGAGCGAGAACTTGAGCAAGAGAGCGAGACCCTGTATCACCAAAAAAAAAAAAAAAAAAAAAAAAAAAAGAGAGAGAGATAACTACAGATTTTGGTACCAATAGTGGGGTGCTTTTTGGTGAAAATCTAAACTGGGAGTGACTTTGAAACCAGGCAGTGGACTTTTAAGGAGAGTGTTAGTATAAGATTAGAATACCTTGAACACATTATAAAAATGGGACTTTGAGGCGATTGTCACGAGGTCTTAAAGGAAAGAAACTGGAAGAAAGGGGATCCTTGTTATGTAGTGGTAGAAAGTTTAGCAACACTATATTTGTAGTTGTGGAAAGCAGAAAGTGTGTTTCATGAACTGAGAGATCTAGCTAAGTAAACTTCTAAACAAAACATTGCAGATCCCCTCTGGTTCCTTCTTGCTGCTTAAAGTATGAGGGGAAATAAATAAATTGAGGGAAGCACTGTTAAAAAAGGAGCCAGAACTTGATGATTTTGAAACTTCTCAGCCTTTCTGGTTGGCAGAGGGTGATGAAATTAAGACATGGCAAAGATCAATTCAAGAGCCACTCCGGGGAGAATGGCGGTCTAAAGATAAAGCCAAGACTGTGCCTTTAAAGCCTGCTGTTAAGACCTGAGAAGGTAGTGCCTTAGCATCCTCTTCAGTCACACTCAAGGCCTCTCAGTCAAACAATAGGGCTATTCTAGCCTTTTTAGCAGGAGCCCAAGGTAGAGGTAGAAGAGTTCCTCTTGGAGAGATCTATGGGTATAGCTTTTGTCTATTGTGGTGAGATTTGCAGGAAATCCACTGTAGCTAGGACTGAACAGGAAAAGAAACAGTACAAAATGAAAAGAGGCTGTCGGACACCCCTAGCATTCTGCTGGCAGGAAGCAGGCTGAGAAAGTGCTCAGGAGCTAACACATGCCACCTTTCATCAAAAGGGAAAGATGACTCAGAGGTTGGAAGCAGGAGCCTAGAGATGAAGGCAAAAGTCATGGAGAATTCTTTTCCCAGTGTTGAGACCTAATCAAGGAACTTTCAGCGTTTGCCCTGCTAGATTTCAGAGTCAGTATGGATCAGTGACTCTTTTGTGCCCCCTAATTCCCTGCCTTTCTTTTGTAGAAAAAGTTATGCCATTTAGTGATTGCAAGGATTTTAGAGAACAGAAACCCAGAGGGCAAGTGAGAAAGCAGCCCTAATACCCTGCCATCTAGGCTCCCAGAATGCCATGCTGTTGTTAAATTGCTTCTTTTGGCTTTTGCTTACAAGTCATAAGTACCAGATGATATGTGCAAAACTGAAGCAATCAGGAGAGGATTTCCCACCCCCGTATTTACCCACTTTCTCTCATCGGTATGAATAAACTGTCCCCTCACTCATGAAGCATTTGCCTTCCTATATAAGGTGAACCTTCCAGTTGTATACTAGGTCCTATCTCTGCTAGTCTGTTTAGGACATGGATCCAGCAATTCTCTTCCCTCTCTCTGGGATCATCAAGTTTTCTGTCTTTATTGGATTAGTCCCGTCAGCATACAGTTAAGCTGTTCTTCCACTTATTTAAAAATAATACTCTTGACCTCACTTTGCCAGCAACTGCTGAATTTCTTTTCCTTTAAAGCAAAACTCAGTAGCGTTGTTTATATTTGATTATATCAGTTCTCCTCTTAAACCTACGCAGCCAGGTTTTCATTGCAACCACACCACTGAAAGGGCTCTAGTCCAAGTTGCCAGTAACTTCCATGCTGCTAAATCTAGTGGTCTGGTATCAGCCCTCATCTTACTTGACCTATCAGTAGGATATTCTATCACTGATCACTTCGTTCTCTAATTCACTTTCTTGGATACTTGACTTGCAGGACATCATACTTTCCTGATTTTCTTCCCACCTCTTTGGAAGTTTGTACTCAGTTTTAAAGTTGTAATATTTTGAGCCAAGTCCCTTCACCTCTTTTTTTGATTCTCTTTCATCCACTCTCATGGCTTTAGTTCTCAGCTAACCAGGAAAGTTTTACCAGCTGGGTAAAATGTTTTTTTCCTTTAACATATATTAAGTTTTCTTTTCTTTTCATTTCTTTTTTTTTTTCTTTTTTCTTTTCTTTCTTTTCTTTTTTTCTTTTGAGACAGGGTCTCACTCTGTTGTCCAGGCTGGAGTGCAGTGGCATGATCTTGGCTCACTGCAACCTCTGCCTCCCGGGTTCAAGCATTTCTCCTGCCTCAGCCTCCCAAGTAGCTGGGACTACAGGTCCATGCCACTACACCCGGCTAATTTTTATATTTTTGTTAGAGACAGGGTTTCACCATATTGGCCAGGCAGGTCTCGAACTCCTGACCTCATGATCCACCTGCCTCGGCCTCCCAAAGTGCTAGGATTATAGGTGTGAGCCACTGTGCCCGGCCCTAAGTTTTCTTATAATTAAGAAATAAGAATAAAGGGATAGTGAAAAAACAACTGCATTAGACATTAAAAAAAAAATTTCTTCCTTTTTTTTTTGGAGACAGAGTCTCATTCTGTTGCCCAGGCTGGAGTGCAGTGGTGCGATCACAGCTCAATGCAGTCTCAATCTCCTGGATTCAAGCTATCCCCCTTCCTTAGCCCCTCGAGTAGCTGGGTGGGACTACAGGTGTGTGCCACCATTTTTGTATTTTTATTTATTTTTTTGTAGAGACAAGTCTGTGGCTGTGTTGCCCAGGCTGGTCTTGAATGCATGATCTCAAGTGATCTTCCCACCTCAGCCTCCCAAAGTGCTGAGATTATAGGCGTGAGCCACCATGCCTGACCAAAGGTTCTTCCCCCTCCTCCCTGCCACCTGAGACGGAGTCTCGCTCTGTTGCCAAGCTGGAGTGCAGTGGCGCGATCGTCGGCTCACTGCAAGCTCCGCCTCCCAGGTTCACGCCATTCTCCTGCCTCAGCCTCCAGAGTGGCTGGACTACAGGCGCCCGCCACCACGCCCGGCTAACATTTTTGTATTTTTAGTAGAGACGGGGTTACACCATGTTAGCCAGGATGGTCTCGATCTCCTGACCTCGTGATCCGCCCACCTCAGCCTCCCAAAGTGCTGGGATTACAGGCGTGAGCCACCATGCCCAGCTGTCAAAGTTTCATGCAACTAATTAGATATTACCCCTACAATAACCATCAATCACATTTGAATGCTGTCTATATCTTTTAATCCCTTTTATAATACCTCATGGTTTTTGTCCTTTTTGCCTATCCTTCCTTTCTTCCTTCCCTCCCTCCCTCCCTTCCTTCCATGGCTGGGAATAGTTAAAAAGTAAAAGTTGCTGAAAAGTCAGAATGTTTCAAGATATAGGAAAAATAAAGATCTTCTAAAATTTCACAGTGAATCTTGGGTTTATAAAAGGGTCCAAGGAATACATGTATTATTACAAGATAAAATAGTTTATTTTTAAAGTAACAATTTCATTTTTCTGTTTTCTTTTTGGAATACCTCTAAGAAAGAAAAATCATAAAGTATACATTCTTACAAGTAGAACCGAACTGCTCGAAAAGAAAAGTTGGGCCCAGTGGACTCTGATGATATACTGGGTGTTAAATTCTGTCTGTATGTTCTTGGCTCTCAAATGTATACCTCTAGCTAGAACTCTCTCTAGAAGCTCATATATAACTGCCTACTTGACATTTCCTTCTGTAATATAATAGTTACCTCAAACTTGACATGTCCAAAGCTGAGCTCCTGGCCTTTACTTGCCTTCCTCTGCCCTCAGACTTGCTAAACCCACAGTTTTCTTCTTCTCAGATAATGACATCTTTCTGTTACTTGAGCCAAAAAAAACCTTAGTCATCCTGGACTCCTCTTTCTCCCTCACTGCAGTCCTGTTAATTAGCAAATCCTTTAGGTTCTGCCTTTCAAAAATAACCTAAATTCAATCCATACTAGCTCTTCTTCTTCCTTTTTTTTTTGTTTTCCTCAGTCTCGCTCTGTCGCCCAGGCTGCAGTGCCATGGCATGATCTGGCTCACTGCAACCTCCGCCTCTCAGGTTCAAGCGATTCTTGTGCGTCAGCTACCTGAGTAGCTGGGATTACAGGTATGTGCCACCGTGCCTAGCTAATTTTTGTATTTTTAGTAGAGACAGGGTTTCGCCATGTTGGCCATGCTGGTCTCGAATTCCTGGCCTCAAGTGATCCACCGACCTTGGCCTCTCAAAGTGCTGGGATTATAGGCGTGAGCTGCCGTGCCCATCCTACTAGCTCTGCCACTTCTATCCTGGTTCGGTATTCCATCTTCTCTTGCCCAGGTTTTTGTAATAGTCTGCTACCTGGTCTCACTATCTCCACTATTGACACTGAAGAATTTATTCTAATCACAGCATCTGACATAATCCTTTGAAAATATAAATCTGATCATGCACAAAATCCACTGATGTGTTTCGCTCAGAAGAAAAGCTAGAGTCCCCACAAGGCTCCAGTCAAGCCTGCTCCTAGGTACTTGTTTGACTTTCATCTCCTCCTGTTCTCATTTCTCACAGCTACTTAGGCCTTTTGGCCATTCCTCAAATTTGCCAGGCACTTTGTACAGCTGTTCCATGGTATTCATGAGGGGGTTGGTTCCAGAGCCTCTTAAAGATACCCAAATCCACAGATGCTCAAGTCCCTGATATAAAATAGTGTGGCATTTGCATATAACCTACACATATTCTCCTGTATACTTTAATCTCTGGAGTGTTTATAGTACCTAATGAAGTGTAAATTTTATGTAAATAGCTGTTATATTGTTTCTGGAACACGATTTACAGTGACAAGGAAAAAAAGACTGTACATATCCAGTACGAATTATTTCTCCTGCCCCAAATATTTCCCATTTATGGTTGGTTGAATCCAGGGATGCAGAACCCACAAATATGGAGGGCTTACTGTACTTGTTTCTTCTGCCTGTAATGCTTCTCTCCAGATATACTCATGTCTTCCTCGTGGCCTTCAAATTTTTGCTCAAATGTTACCTATTCAATAAGGCCTTTTGAAAGCCATTTTACTTTTAATTTTTCATAGCATTTATCTTTAAATATTATAAAAACAGGCCGTATGGCCAGGCACAGTGGCTCATGCCTGTAATCCCAGCACTTTGGGAGGCCGAGGCGGGCGGATCATGAGGTCAGGAGATCGAGACCATCCTGGCTAACATGGTGAAACCCCGTCTCTACTAAAAATACAAAAAATTAGCCGGGTGTGGTGGCGGTCGCCTGTAGTCCCAGCCACTCTGGAGGCTGAGGCAGGAGAATGATGTGAACCCGGGAGGCGGAGCTTGCAGTGAGCCGAGATCGTGCCTCTGCACTCCAGCCTGGGTGACAATATAAATAAAAAATAAAAAATAAAAAAACAGGCCATGCGTGGTGGTTTACCCCTATAATCCCAAGACTTTGGGAGGCCAAGGTGGGAGGAACTCCTTGAGGCCAGGAGTTCAAGACCAGCATGGGCAACATAGTGGTACCCTATCTCTACAAAAGCAAGTTTAAAAATTAGCCAGCGTTGGTGGGACACACCTGTAGTCCTAGCTGCTTGGGAGATGGCGTGCACCTGTAGTCCTGGCTACTTGGAGGCTGAGACAAGAGGATTGCTTGAGCCCAGGAGGTCAAAGCTGCAGTGAGCTCTAATTGTGCAGACTGCACTCCATCCTGGGTGACAGAGCGAGACCCTGTATCTTTATTTTATTTTATTATTTATTTAGATGGAGTTTCACTCTTGTCACCCAGGCTGGAGTGCAATGACATGATCTCGGCTCACTGCAGCTATCGCCTCCTGGGTTCAAGTGATTCTCCAGCCTCAGCCTCCTGAGTAGCTGGGTTTAAAGGTCCATACCACCATGCTCGGCTAATTTTTTGTATTTTTAGTAGAGACAGGGTTTCACCATGTTCGCCAGGCTGGTCTTGAACTCTTGACCTTAGGGGATCCACCAACCTCAGCCTCCCACAGTGCTGGGATTAGAGGAGTGAGCCACTGCGCCTGGCTTGAGACCCTGTATCTTTAAAAACAAAACAAACTCTGTGTGTGTGTGTGTGTGTGTGTGTGTGTGTGTAGTAGTAGTAGTAGTAGTAGTAGTATGTATATGTATGTAAAATAAAAACTTTTTTCCCACCTGTCTCCTCTTTTAGAGTTTTTTGTCTGGTTTATTCGCTGCTGTTATCTTCAGTGTCTAGAATAATGAATGGTGTTCAATAAATATTTGTCAAATTCTAGAGGTTTTTTTACCTGTGATTTTTTTCAGTAACGGAATACTTAGTAACTATAGAATTTATAGTGGTGGAACTCTAGCTGACATCAGCTATTCTCTCTCACATCACAGGGACCAGTGCTTTGTACTATTGAGGCAGTAGTGCTTTAATGGCACAAACTTTGGAACCAAATTAACTGGGTCCAAATCTGGTTCTGATGCATTCTGTCTGAATGACATTGGATAAATTACCATGCTTTCTCATCTGTAAAATGAGAATAACATAATATCTATCACAGAGGGTTGTTTTGAGCCATGTAACGCTCTCAGAACAGTTCTTGGTGCATAGTAAATGTTCAGTATATGTTAGTTCTGATTGTTACTGTTCCAGACCCATCCCAGCAGTTCTGAGTCTGTTGTACTCCTGAGTGGCAATACTGAGAACTGATTCAGGTCTCCTCCTTATCACCAAGTCTCTTTCTCCTTTGAAAATATCATGGGTATGTTAGGTCTACCTTTCTACCCTTCACCTCCAGCTCTCTCTTCTACTGTTTAATCTTTACTTACACTAATAGCATTCTTTTATATATCCACATTTTCCCCTCTTTTTTTCCTCTTCCTTTCTCCCTTCCTGTCCTTTTAGCAAGTACTTATTAAGCATTACTTTTTGCTTCCCTATTCTGTTCTAAATCTTGCTGTTCTTTTTCCTTATCTTCATGTCTTTGTTTCATTATCAAATAAAAAATTACCTAATTTATGGTTGATTGACTAGAATTACATTTGTATCAGGGAAAATGGGAATGCTGTAGGTGTTGAAATAAAATTGAAATTATTTTTTAAAAAGTTGCACCAGTGACTAAAACCCTTGAAAGTACTCCTACTCCTTCCTCTAAATCTACAGAAGTCTCTACTTTCTTAGTCAGTGGTTAAATTTGTCTTCTACCAACCAACGTGCAAGGTGATCTGGGGGAAAAGTATCTCTTATTTAATTACATTGGCGTTATTTGTAATTTTCTGCTATTTTAGCTATCTTGTTTTTTGTTTATTTTTATTTCAGATGGATAGTAGTTCAGGTACATTACTGGTACAGTGTGCTCAAACGTTTTCCCCATGATTACTAGGTTCTTGTGATATCTGGTCTAGAAACACAGACATCATTTATAAATCTGTGTGTGTGTGTGTGTGTGTGTGTGTGTGTGTGTGTGTGTGTGTGTGTGTCTTTTAATGGGAGAATGTGATCAGAGTTCTAAAAAACTGAAATAAAAATGCATTTTTAGAATATGACTTATTTTGTAAATTTTAGATAGATTATATAATGACTACAATATCCTTTTTCAGAGCAGAGGAAGTGAACCCATTTAGGCATCCGTTTAAAGGAGTTTTGTTTTGAGGCTTTAAGGGTCTTTCATCTGTAAGATGAGCTGTGGTATTGCCTATTATATATTACTTAATAAACGTTACAAGGAAAACAGTACTCTTTTTGCTCCCTTTTCTTGGTATAGTCTTTTTTTCCGAGCACATTTCAGTAATAAAGACCACTAAAATGCTACTTAATGTAATCTCAGTTACTCGGGAGGCTGAGTCAGGGGAATACCTTGATCCTGGGAGGTGGAGGTTGCAGAGAGCCGAGATTGTGCTACTGCACTCTAGCCTGGGTGACAGAGCAGGACTCCATCTCAAAAAAAATAAAAAAATTTTAAAAATGCTACTTAAAAGTACCCCCCACCATATTTATAAGTTGTGGGTTCACATTTCTTTTTCTAGTACATATTTAGCCCATTCATTCATCAGTTATTAAGGCCATGCTATTTGCCAGCAATTTGGGTAATGAACAGCACTATAAGACACAATTAAAAGTATCAGATTTCTACCTTTGTTTATCGGTGATTTGTATTTTTTCAGTAACTCTCATTTTCCTTTGAATTCTTAAGATTTACCTCTTTGACTTAAGAAGTAAACTAAATTTTAACTATAGCTTTCAAAATTTGTATTAGAATTGGACAATAAAGCTTTATTATTATTTTTTTTTTTTACTATTTCACAAAACAAAATGTAGCTTTCTTAAAATTTGTTAGTTAAAATGTTATCTTTGTTTTCCCAATAAAATGTAAAGTTTAATATGTGATGGCTAAACTCCTAGGGGGATAAGGAGGCGCTAGGAGAATAGGCAGGTTGGAAAAGGGTAGTCGGGACTTGTCCAGATTCTTATGTGGTAGTCTATATATTTACCATATGGGCTACAAGACACACACACACACACACACACACACACACACACACACACACACACACACACACACACCCTTGTGAGCATTTATTAATTCGCAGTTGATGGTGCATAGTTTGGGGAGTGGGTAAAGGATATGTTACTTTTGTAAGTACAGAATCGATTCTGACCGCTCATTCATTGAATGAAAGTTTGAGTTTCTACTACCTGTAGGTACCTTTAGGGAAGCTTTAGAAATGTAACCTGGAATTTTGCAGAAACTAAACCTAGCCAGAGGCTCAGTGGCCCCCCTTTTCATTCTCTAATAGAAAAGTAAAGAGGGAGTGAGTGAGTACAAATCACCATTAAACAAAAGTAATATTTATATTTTAGGTTTATTAAATAGTTTATACTTAACTATTTAATAAACCTAAAATATAAATATTACCTCACTCCCTCTTTCCTTTACTTTTCTGTTTCTTTACCTTTTGAATGCCAGAAGACTTTAATGCTCATTATCTTAGTCTGCTAGGGCTGCTATCGCAAATTACCACAGTCTGAGTGGCTTAACCAACAGCAAATTGATCTTGGAAGTCCAAGACCAAGGAGCCAGCAAGGCAGATTTCATTCTGAAGCCTCCTCTCGTGGCTTGTAGGTGACTGCCATCTAGTCTTGTGCTCACACAACCTCTTCTTTGTGCATAGGGACAGGAGTGGGGAGGGGAGCAAGCTCTCTGGTGTCTCTTTTAAGGACAATGATCCTATTGGAGCACTGCCACTCCCCTATCACCCCCACCTTACTTAACATTAATTATTTCCTTAGAAGCTCCATCTCCTAATACAGCTACAGGGGTGGGCAGGGTGCAAAGAGGTGAGTTAGGGCCTCAACATAGGAACTTGGAGTTGGGGGGACACAAACACTTGGTCCATAACACTTGTCTTTTTAATTCATAAAAAAATTTGAGTATTTACTGTGTGTTAATCACCTTGGTAGACTTGCTACTATGTAGCTGTGCAAACTCAAGGAAATTACTTAACCTCATTAGGCCACAATTCATTTATCAGTAAAACAGAGATGTTGAACCCATTAATAGCTATGATGCATTCCAGCTTAATCACTATTACTTCCATGTTCATTTCCTTCCCTTATTTTCCTCTCTCCCTAAGATTTTCTTCCCTCCCTAAGATATTTAAGATTGTTATGTCAAATTTCCTTTCTGTTTTTGACCATCTTTCTTTTTCTTTCATTCTATTCCTTTATGTTTTTTATGTCTTATGTTGTTTTCTGCCTCCATCCACCCCTTTCCTGAATTGGACATGTTTTTGACAACTTGTAAGTTTACTAGATTTATTAGCTCTTTAAAAGTTTAGGAGGTAGACGGAATTTTTTTTTTTTTCCGCTCAACATACTGAAAGCCTTTAAATTAAACTTACTCTAGGTAAATTGCTTTGTACCTTTTACATTGCCTTGTACATGCTTTACCTTTATTGCGTGTTTGATTTCTTTTCCTGTAGTCTACTGCCTTTCGCTAGGCAGGTTTCCTCACAGCATTATTTCTTAGAATTGTGAGGAGGCTAGTGATACTGCTTTTCATGTATGCCTTTACTAAAGCATCTAATTCATCATATGGGCAGTTAATAAGTATGAATTGATGAGATGACAGTCGTGTATTTTTTACTCTTCAGGGAAAGAAAGACCTTGTGCTATCCCTTCCAATTTCTCCCTTTTGATCTGTGACATTTGGAAGTAGTTATGGCCGGGCGCCATGGCTCACTCTTGTAATCCCAGCACTCTGGGAGGTGGGCGGAGCACTTGAGGCCAGGAGTTCGAGACCAACCCAGGTAATATGGAGAAACCTTGCTTCTACTAAAAATAACAAAAAAAATTAGCTGGGCGTGGTGACACCTGTCCGTAATCCCAGCTACATGAGAGGCTGAGGCGTGATAACCATTTCAACCAGGGAGGCAGAAGTTGCGGTGAGCCAAGATCCTGCCACTGTACTCCAACCTAGGCAACAAAGTGAGACTTTTATCTAGTTGTTCTGCAGTCTCAGTGAAAAGTCTCAGCTTTTCTCCTTTTGTGAATATCAACAACAAACTATAGAGTTGACTCACAGGATGTAAAAAATTGGGGTGACATACATGGGAGACTATGTTGGTACTAATATTTGCATGACTGATTGAGAAAGTTTGTCAGAAACATTGTCACTAGTACTATTGTAGGAACTACGCTATGAGTGGGGTGAAGTCTTGCCCTAGCATTAGTATAAATCCTTAGCCTGCTGGGCATAGTCTTAAGAAACAACCCATTCAGGGTCAGGTGTGCTGGCCTGTAATCTTAGCACTTTGGGAGGTGGATGGATTGCTTGAAGTCAGGAGCTCGAGACCAGCCTGGCCAACATGACGAGACCCCGTTTCTACAAAAAATGCAAAAATCAGCTGGGCGTGGTGGTACACACCTGTAATCCCAGATACATGGGAGGCCAAGGCATGAGAATTGCTTGAACTGGGGAGGCGAAGGTTGCAGTGAGCCGAGATCATGCCACTGCACTAGGTGACAGCAAGACTGTGTCTCAAAAAAAAAGAAAAAAGAAACAACCAATTCAGTAACAAATTTTGCAGTTTAAAGCTGTTTCTTTTAGAATTAAAACTCTCTAATCTCTGCAGTGTGGTAATGGGTATTGAGATAATGGTGGTGATAATTGTAAAGTTGCTGATTATCAGCTACTGATTTTTGAATGCCGACTATTTGCCAGGCTTAATACTGCTATGGGAGGGGGTCAGGGAAGTGCTGGATAGAGAAAGGCGACCCCTGGCTAGGGCTCCACTCCTATGGACCTAGGTGAGTAGAGGCACTCCAGCTTTCATGCCCAAGTGTTGCATTTTTCAAGACCATCCTGGCCTGCCATGTCCCCCATCCTGGGCCTATAAAAACCCGAGACCCTAGCGGGCAGACATACAGGCAGCCAGATGTCAAGAGACGAACACCAGCGGAAGAAGATACAAGCAGCTGGATGGTGGGAGGACGTCAAGGGAGCAAGCCGGCAGAAGAGCACACCGACAGACGTCAGCACCCTGGCAGGCCATTGACGGGTGGGACAAGGCGGAGTTTGGCTGGGGCAGTCGGAGGAGAGCCGAGGCCACTGAGCAGCCGAACTCTAGGGCTAAACCATCTCCCTTCTGGCTCCCACATTGGTGGAAAAATCCTTCCACTCAATAAAACTTTGCACTCATTCTCCAAGTCCACGTATGATCCAATTCTTCTGGTACACCAAGGCAAGAACCCGGGATACAGAAAGCCCTCTGTCCTTGCAACAAGGTAGAGGGTCTAATTGAGCTGATTAACACAAGTCGCCTATAGACGGCAAACTAAAAGAGCACCCTATAACACATGCCCACTGGGGCTTCAGGAGCTGTAAACACTCACCTCACCCCTAGACACTGTCATGGGGTCGGAGCCCCACAGCCTGCCCGTCTATATACTCCCCTAGAGGTTTGAGCAACGGGACACTGAAGAAGCAAGGGGGACAAGAGAACCTTTCCTGTTTCAATACCAAGCATTTTACAGTCATTAACATGTAGAATTCTAAGAGCAACCCCAGTAATGGACAGGCCATTCTAGCTATGTAAACTCTTCAAAGGCAGCACTTAGTACAGTGCTGGACACTTACTTGTCAGGATTTGGTAGATGCTGAACTGATTTGAACTCTAGCATCATCTTGCTTAAAATTGTCATTCTCTGCCTACCCTTGCCCTGCCCAGCTATGGATACAGAGGTTTTACAAATTCGAATCTCTCTGCTCTAAATTAGAGAGTTTAATCTGACCTTATGTTAAGGAGCTTGCCTCGCCAGTAGTCAGCTGGTTTTTCAAATAATTTGGTGCCTCATTACCCATGTACCAGGGGTTAAACATTACCCTTGTTAAATTGGCTAGTCTACTCACCTGGTCTTCTTGCCTTGGTGCATGGTGGCACTCTAGTTTCTCTTGGAACCTGAGCCAACTCTGAACCCTCAGCCATTTTTTGTCAGTGCCTCTTTTGAGCTTACTGGATCCCAATTCCTTTTTTGCCTTGAGTTTGATGGTATTCCTTTCCATGTGGCTAGGAAAAGTGAGACCATGCCTTGTCATCTTACACCAAAGCCCTTGAATAAGAACAGCTCAGATTAAGCTAGTCCGATATATTCTTAAGACCTGACCATTTGGATCTTGACCTCCATCTGCAGCACATAATAAGTCTTTTCCCAGTTTCTACCTTGAACAGCCTTTATTTTAGTTTCATAATTTCTGTGCCCAGGACTTCACCATTTCCCTGTATTTCCATTGTTGCATATTGAGGTTATGCAGTCTGAAGCTCCTCTGAACTGTTTTTCAGAATGCCTTTCCTTCTGCATCGGACCATCAGAGCTTCCTAGTTTCCTCTATTCCCTTCTCTCACCTTCACATTTCTTTTGTTCCCCTTTCCTCCAACCATAGAGTACACATTACTTGGGAAAACCTGATTATATAATATTTTAGAGCATAGGTCTTGGAAACATGTTTATGCATTGTCAAAGTTTCGTTTCCATTCATCTGTCTCTCCCCAGGTAATTAGCACAGATGAAAATAGTGACCTTTTAGAATATCTTTCAAGGGAGGTAGCCAACATACCAACCCAGGATACTGCTGAGTAGGAGCCCCCTGGCATGAAGAAGCAAGAACAAGAGTAAACCTTTTAAGTGGGCAGTTTCAAAAGTATAGAACTAAATGGAAGCAAGAAAAATGAGGGGAGTGCGGATATGGTGCTGATTCTAATGTGGCAAAGATTTTAAAATAATACAGAGGCAATCCAGAATACATTGAGAGCCCCAGTGAGTTGTTTTCTTTAAATTTCATGTGTAGTCATGTTTCTCAATGGACAAATGGTTAGTGGACCAAATGACATTTTTTACTCATCCCTGAGTAAAAAGTCCAATGAATATAGTTCATTAGACTGCTGCTTGTTGTCTCCAAACAGATCCTGAAAGTTCAAATGACTGGGAGTCAGAACCTAAAAATATAATATACCCCACTGTTTTGGCAGGAAATTGAGACCTGCTTTTATCAGCCACTTATCCAGAAAGCATATGTTCTGTATAAATCAAGCCAAATCTATATTGTCTGCCAGTACTCCTGCAATATAGTTGATGTTCATAATGTGATCCAGATATTTTCAGTATACTTCTGTGTATTTTGATTATCACATGACTGTTTTTATTTATTTATTTGTTTGTTTATTTATGTTTTGAGATGGAGTCTAGCTCTGTCACCCAGGCTGGAGTGCAGTGGTGCAATCTCGGCTCACTGCAGCCTCCACCTCCTGGGTTCAAGCAATTCACCTGCCTCAGCCTCCTCAGCTAATTTTTGTATTTTTAGTAGAGATGGGATTTCACTCTGTTGGCCAGGCTGGTCTCAAACTCCTGACCTCATGATCTGCCTGCCTCGCCTCCCAAAGTGCTGGGATGGCAAGCATGAGCCACCGTGCCCAACCATGACTGTTTTTAAATAGAAACTCCTGGGCCTCCTGCGTTCCAATTTTATTGTTTCTCTAATGACACAGCAGTGACTGCAAACCCCTTTTCTGTTATACTTTTTCTTTTGCATATAGACTACTATTTTGAACCTTTTGAAAGGGCCTTGCCACAAAAGTCCATATTTACATTCTGTATGTTTAGAGCCATGATCTCAATCAGAAATGAGAGGGAGGTGTAAATCAGAATTCAGTGTTAGAGTAAGAGACTGTATAGTTCAAAAAAATTTAAACCTCTAACTCATAATAAACATTTCAGAAAGTAGGTTGTACGTGCTATTCTGGGTTGATGAAAGTTTCAGAAGATAAAAGTAAGTATGATAAAGGTTTTTAAAATGGTTAAAAACACAGGTTTAGAGTCTCTCATTTTCTCACAGTGACTAAAAGAATTTCCACTTTGGTAAGTCTGCAGTAGAAGTATGTCATTAGAGCTTCTTCAGACTAAAAGATGAGGGATGACTTGAGAAAAATTTGGACATGACCATAAGGGGCAATATATTCTTGACCCAAGATTTTCTCCTGAGGACTTGAACCAGATTAGCTTAAACAACTGTTTAAAGAAAAAACAACATCAAAAGGCTCACGCCTAGAATCCCAGCACTTTGAGAAGCTGAAGTGGGAAGATCGCTTGAGGCCAGGAGTTCCAGACAAGCTTGGACAACATATTGAGACCCTGTCTCTACACTTTTTTTTTGGTCAGGCGTTGGCTGGGTGTGGTGGCTCATGCCTGTAATCCCAGCATTTTGGGAGGCTGAGGCAGGTAAATCACTTGAGGTCAGGAGTTCCAGACCAGCCTGGACATGGTGAAACCCTGTCTTTACTAAAAATACAAAAATTAGCCGGGCGTGGCGGTGGGTGCCTGTAATCCCAGCTACTAGGGAGGCTGAGGCAGAGAATCGCTTGAACCCAGGAAGCAGGTTGCAGTGAGCCGAGATTGCACCACAACAAACAACAAAACCCCACGGAAGTCTTTCTTAGTGGACTAGCCCCTTTAGTAAGACAGTTGGAATGTGTTGGAGCTGGAATGTTTTCTTGTCAGTTGGTTCCTGACTTGAAAGAATCACAGTGGGGTGGGGTAGCCTAGGAATTGGATCTCTGGCCTAGCCCTTAGTAGAAAAAGGGATTGAGGTTTCTGTGAAAGCAGATGAGGTTAGAAATAAAGGTAAAGCCCTTTAACCAAAGGAAAACATTCAAAAGAGGTAGCATTAGGAAGTAGACTTGGGGGGAAATACCTAAACTAGAAGTAATGATTGTTTGCCAAGGAAAGATAGGTGTGTTTAAATGGAACAATACCTTAAAGAAGGAATTGTCTCATGACCTTGTTAATTTCTGGCCTGTTGTTTCTTAATCTTTATTTTGAGTCTCAAACATCTTTGAGAATTTAATGAAATCTCTGGACTAGGTCCCCAGAACAGTGTACATATTTACAAAATTTTGCAACACAGTTTTCAGGAGATCATGGGCCTTGTGAAGCTCAACCATATTAAGAATACATTAACTAGTGCCCATACTTAGTGGAAACTTGGTACCACAGGAAGTATTTGGAGGCTAAAAGATGAATTGATTAATGTTGTTTGACATATGGATGAAGAATGGATTAAATTGAAGGCAAAAACACTGTGTGCATTAGAGCTGTACTCTGTGTCAGATGATAATATAATCTGGATTTTAAGGAACTTAATTTCTTTTCAAGTCTCTTTATTCAGCACATTTTGAAAATTGAAGATTATTGATACAGCCGATGTATGAGATACATTACTTAATGGACTGGACAAAAGATTCTGGAAAATCAACTACATTCCAGGTTTTGTCATTCACTGTGACTCTGGACATGTCACTTATCCTGTTGTATTAAAGAATACTGCCAGCAAACTGAATTGCAGGGTATGAAAACAACAAATAAAAATTGCTTCAAGTCACATAACTTCCACACTAAAACCACAGGTTATGTAGAACTGCAAGACAGGGAATCAAGACCAGAGAAGCTACTGTGAAATATAGCAGCTGTGGTTAAGGAAGAGATAGCAGGCTGGATCCAGGCAGTCTACTGGAGTGAGGGCTGAATGTATAAGAAAAACTAGAGCCAGAGTGGGCTTACTCACTGGGACTGAGTAAAAACTGAAAGGAAAGGTCAGGCAACATTGAAGATTCATGGGCCAGAGTGTAGAATTCAAGAAGACTGTCTAGGCAGGTGGATTTTGATGCAGAGGCAAATACTCCAGGCAGTGTTTCAGGAAAAGATTCTTGGGTGAGGCCGGGCGCAGTGGCTCATGCCTGTAATCCCAACACTTTGGGAGGCCGAGGTGGGTGGATCACGAGGTCAGGAGATGGAGACCATCCTGGCTAACACAGTGAAACCCCTTGTCTACTACAAATACAAAAAATTAGCCAGGCGTGATGGTGGGCGCCTGTAGTCCCAGCTACTCGGGAGGCTGAGGCAGGAGAATGGAGTGAACCCAGGAGGCGGAGCTTGCAGTGAACTGAGATTGCGCCACTGCACTCCAGCCTGGGCGACAGAGTAAGACTCCGTCTCAAAAAAAAAAAAAAAAGATTCTTGGGTGAGAGGCCTGAGCACTAAAGGGTCAAAGCCTCTCCTACATAATTTTGGACACCGTTTATTCCTTCATTTATTTTCTTTTATTTAGCAAACATACTGTGCAACATCGTGCAAACATACTATGGACCAAACACTGTTACAAGTGATGAGGACACAAAGCAGGCTTGATGTGGATGCTGATTGCCTCTACTACTTTATCACAAAACTACTTTTATATGTTTCTGGTGAAGGTAGGAATGATCCCTTAACTCAGTAGCCCCATAACTTGTCAGAGTGTGAATGAGACAGCTTGGCTTGAATGAAAGGAAAGAGAGACCAGGACAATTCCTGATAACAAATAAAACAGTATTCCTTCCTGCCCTCACAAAATATTTTAGAACTTAGGGATTGGTATTCCTAAATTCTTTTGTTGTGGGTAGTGAATAATATACTTGCTGGTGCCATTTTATAAGAAGCATGGTTTTGATTATCTCTTTCTTAGTAGTCATGTACTTATTATGCACGTTTTTTTTTAAATTTTTTTTTTTTTTTTAGAGACAGAGTCTTACTCTGTCACTTAGGCTGCAGTGCAGTGGCTCACGATCAACCTCAAACTCCTGGACTCATGTGATCCTCCCGCTTCAGGCACGTGCCACCACACCTGGCTGGTTTTTAATTTTTTTTTTTTTTTTAAATAGAGACAGGGCCTGACTATGTTGTCCAGGCTGGTCTTGAACTCCTGGGCTGAAGCAGTCCTCCCACCTTGGCCTCCCAGATTGGTAGGATTACAGGCGTCAGCCACCACACCTGCCTATTATCTTATTTTAAAAAGATTATTCCAAAAGTATCTGTGATAGATCCTTTCTCACTTTTGCTGTTTAAAATGGGAAGTAACAAGCACTATGGTGTTAACCTACACTTTCTATGAAGGTTCTACATATTAGTATTGGTCCTTATTTGATTCAAGCCAAAATTTCTATCCTAATTTTTCTTAAGTTCCAATAGTTTATATAGGTAATATAAAAACTGGTTTTTTATATTTGTTTATTTATTTTTGAGACAGCATGTCATTCCTGTCACCCAGGTCCCATTGCTCAGGCTGGAGTGCAGTGGTGCCATTGTGGCTCACTACAGCCTCGACTTTCTGGGCTCAGGTTTTTCTCTGCCTCAGTCACCTGAGTAGCTGGGACTACAGGCTCACACCACCACACCCAGCTAATTTTTTGTATTTTTAGTAGAGATAGGGTTTTGCCATGTTGCCCAGGCTGGTCTCGAACTCCTGGGCTCAAGGGACCCTCCCACCTCAGCCTCCCAAAGTGCTGAGATTACAGGTGTGAGCCACTGTGCCTGGCAGAACTGGTTTTTAAAAAGTGGTGTGATATGCTGTGTTGGATATTACGTTGGTAATTAATCATATCTAAAAGTGTTTATGTCTTTTGTTTGATAGTCATATTTTGTTTTTGGCTAAGAGGATTCAAGGGAACTTCCTCTGGAGGTAAAAAAGAAAAAATTAAAAAAAATTTTAAATTGTAGTAGAACTGATGGTCAAATGGAAGATGGGAGCCCTTAATTTTTTCTTCATAAAATAGTTTTCAAAGAATGCTAATTTTAAAAAGCTAATCAAACTTACTTACAGAGGGCCCATCTCTTTAAGTTCTGGTAACCCTTACCAAAGCAACAATATTTAGTTAGTATATTTAAGAAACATGAATAACAAATTAAAAAGGCTATTACAAGGTGGTTTCTGCATACTGATTTTGTCCTATGGTGTGAGCAATTGTGTGTCTAGTAAACACAAAGAATACATCGTAAAGCCCATACGATGATTTGGTAACTCCAAAGGAAGAAATACATGATATAATCATTACAAACATTAGGCGTCATCACTTTATGGCATTCTGGGTGACATCAAAATATAAAACTGCTGGCAGATGTACTCATATTATTCTGGATTTCAGTGCCAAGTAGATTTTGTTTTCATTAAACTTTGTTTTGAGATAATTGTAGATTCATGCAAATGTTTCAAGTGTGGTATTTGATGGAATTTTGACATAGGCAAACTACTTGTGACACAATCACAGGAAAGGTAGTGAATATATCTGTTAACCTTAAAAGGTTCTTTTCTTTATCATTTTGCCACATTTGCTGTACTATTCTCTTTTTTTCTGAACCATTTGAAAGTACGTTTTAAGTGTGTGTGTGTGTGCATGTGTGTGCATATAAAATCCCTTCAGTCTTAGATAATTTCATATTTATTTTCTAAGAATAAAGGCGTTTTCTTACATAACCACAATGCAGTTATGAAATCAAGACATTGAATGTAGATACTGTTACACATTCTGTAGGGCTCCAAGGGCTCTCTAATTCTGTGATAGTTCTTGGATGGGGATGTTGAGACTCCTGGTTAGAGCCTGGCCAGGGTAGAAGTGAAGGCTCCTCACTTGGCCTTTCCTGGCGTGAGTGGGAGTGAAGTGGTATTTGGCTGGATTAAGGCAGCCTGCATGTTTTCTGTCTTGCTAGGCCGCCCCTTTTCTTGTTCTTTGGCTGAGAGGAGCCTTTCACTGGGGGCTTTTTTTTTGTCAGTGCCTGTTGGTGTTTCTGGGTCCTTTAGTTGCAAGTCTGGGCTACATGAGGCAAGAAGAAAACCCAAGGAACTCACCACCCTGTCTAGTTTTCTTGCTTCTTTCAACCTTTGAGGAGTCATCTTATGTTTAATATATGAAATGTCTAGGGTTTTAAATTGTACTTAGTGGGAGGGATAGGGAAAAGTATGTGTATTCCATCTTCCTGGAAGCAGAAGTCTGTAGTTTTGTTTTATGTTAATTAAATAATAGTATGTCTATCAAAGAGATGCATGTGTGTAAATTAATGCATAAATATAAATATTCCAAGATAAATTGTTTGAAATTAATAAATATAAATGAGTTTGAAAATTAATTTATGCATTTTCAAAAAAATGGCATATATATTATGTTCCAAATTGCCTTTCTGTGTTTATTTTAGGAATTAAAATTCTAAGAATCATAAGACTACAAAGGTATTTAGGAAATACATATTTAATTATGCAGTTTGAATAAACCTTCACGTTGTCTTTTCTGGTATACCCCCAAAAGTCTTTTGTTATTGTTTGCTTTTGATTGATGGCAGGTTTTAAAAGCTTACCCCTAAACCAACCTTTTGAGAAATTTTACTTAAAATATACTATTTTTCTAGTTATTAAAATGTAATTATCAATCTGTAGCATATGTAGTTCCAGTCTCTGTGTCTTCTAATTTATCCCCAGTGCATATCCATCTTAGACACACTGGCTACAGTGTGATAGCCAATATTTGGCATGTTGTTGCTTATTGTGTTAACAATTTTAATTTTTTTCCTTGATTTGCTGTTATTCATGGCATAGCTGCCTTTTTTTAGCTAAAGAACAACACAACAGTCCTTTATCTGAAACTCTGGAAGCCAGATATGTATTATCATTTGGAATCTTTTGGGTTTTAGAAAGAATATGCAATACATGTACCCTATATTAGGCTAACCACCAGTATTTGGGTAAGAGGCAACACTGTGTAATCATACTCATCTATTTGCAGGTAAATGTTTTTGAATATCCACACCATAATATTGTTATATCCACACTGGTTTAGGTCACATTTGTCACTAAGTGAATCCCTCTTCTATCACCATCAAAAAAAATAATAATAAAGATGGGGGAGGGGAAAAGGATGGTGAAGAGAGAAACTTAGTTTTCCAGGCTTTTTGAACGCTGGAATTAAAGATACGGGTTTTTGGACCTGTGTAGGTAGGGCAGTCACCAAGCCTAGTCAGAGGAAAAGCCCCTGTTTAGCCCTGAACTCCTCAGTGTTTAACTGAGGAATTGGTGCTATAGGCCTGGTGTTACCAACTATGATTGTTTTCAATATAAAACAAAAGTGGCTATTGATTTAATCCTGTTATATGGTGTTGATCTTAAAAACTCATTGGACTCATACTAGGATTTAGGTTTTAATCCTGTAAGGATCATACTAACTTTCATCTTATTTATCCTAAATCCCTCTTTAATCTTACTAATCATGCCAGGCTTTTTTTCCAAGGGCCGAGATATACATCCATACATCCATCCATCCATGTATGTAGTATATATTCATAGTTATTTTTCCAAAGTTATCTATCTTTCTATCCTTCTTTCTTTGAAAGAGAAGATCAGTTTTCTCAAAGAGAGCCAAAGACCCATGAATACTTCTGCAGAGTAGCATTAGTATTGCAAGGATGACATCAGTTCTGTATTCTTAAACCTAAGATTAAAGTAGGTCTTGGCAGGGCCTCCTGAGAGGGAATCTAGTCTTAGCCTTGGATTTCCTGAGAAGGCATATGGCACTCTTCTGAAAGTGGGATGTTATTTCAGTTTAGAAGCTCTTAGTCAAAAAATATTGGATGAATTAATTGCAATGGAGACACTGCTTTCTAATAGTGGAACAAAAAGTCATTTCTTAGCTTTTGACCTTTGCCCTGAACTTGTGCTGTGTGCATTAGGAAAAGAAAATACACATTTGGTCTTAAGTCACTGTTTCTACTTTGCACAATATAACTGATTCAGACCTTGTGCTTTGTTTCTTTCATTTCTCAAAGGATAATTGTCAGTGACCATCCTCTCCAAGCAATCAAAGTAATAGATCCTAAGTATAAGTTATTATTTTTCTTATTTCTACTTTTGGGGGTGGGAAGTTTGAGAATTAGATCAAAACTTTTATTGATTGATTCAGCAACCAGTAAACCTGTACCAAATGTTCACCTTTGGGGCCTCACATGATTATGTTCCCTCTAGTTATTGGGTGGTGGTTGTCATCATTGTTTTCAACTAATTTGCCCACATTATACAGTTTTGACCTGGACTGAATAACTTATGTAAATTCCTTAAATTGCTATATTATGGTGGTTTCAGGTCATGGGGAAAAAACCCTGGTAGACACTATGAACCCTTCTATGTTTATTTCACTTATGACTTAATTACTCAGATTCCTAGATATAAAAAGTGTAGCAAAACATTGTATTGTGAGTTAAAATAAAACTGGCGTTATTTTTTGATATTTATTTTATGTTCAGCTGTACTTTATTTTTTCCAAGTGAAATAGGTAAAAAGGTCTTTTATGCATATATGATTATGAATGTTTACTTTGCATATTAATTTAAAAGGAAATTAAGGGACTATGTTTGCAAAAACAGATGAATCATTATTAATGAAAATCATGTAATGCTGACACTGTGATCTGAGAAGCAGAAGAAGTTTTTACCAGGATCGAATTGTATAAATGGGAAATTTAGGGTTAAGGAACTCACTTTAGGTGTTGGAGTAATTGTATATATGCATGCTTTGCCAGAAGTGAGGAGGGGCAACTTTGATTTCTAATCCGCTTTGGGGGAAGTTCCATATCAGAGCTGCACAGAAACATTCAGTGAAGCAGCTCCTTTATCATAAAGGGAATTTTAATTTAAAAATATTCTTGCATCGTGAGCAGGGTAAACGACAGCCGGCTACACTGGGCATTTATCTCCTTCAAACCACATTACCAGTAATTGCTGCATTAAATCAAAGTCAGAAGAGATTACAGGTCTGAATGGATCAAGGGGCTAGTGCTAACCCAAGGATTCCCACAACTGCTACATTGCTGCTCTTAGAGCCCTGTCTCTGTCCCCAGTAGGTATGAGAGTCAGGTGCAGCTGTCAGATTCCTGACAGCTCATCTGTAAGGCATGAGCATAGTGAACACAATCCAAGAAGAGGGGCAGGTACACGCTCAAGACACCCTGGCCGCCTTTTTGGATTAGCTTTTTATTTTGAACGCAAGAGAATGGCTTCTTATTGTTTTTCGGTACTGTTAAAGAGAGAACATGTTGCCTGCTTTGTGCTTAAGGAAATTTGCTTTGGCATAAAAATCACTTCAATTTTCTCTCCTCCTTTATTTATTGATATTCCCTTCTTGGTCAAGCATAGTCTTCTCACTTGATTTATGTTACAGAAATGTAACATAAATTTACAAAAATAACAAATATGTTACAAAATAACAAATATTTACAAAAATAACATATTTTGTAAAATGTTACAAATATTTACAAAATAACAACAATATGTTACAAAATAACATAAATGCCCTGTGCTAGGTATGGGTAGGTGCTCTCCCCTGCCCCCCAGCTGACTTTTCTCCTCCTAACACAATTACCTAGTTCTTTATATGCTTTCTGCCTCCTGTTGAGGCCACTTATTCCTCAGATATAGATTTAGCTTCGTAATTCAGATAATTCTCAATCTCTTTTAAATGTCCTTCAATTATCAGAGATGATGATGACGACGACAGCAATGACGCCGATAACATCAACTATAATTTAATAATCACTATATGCCAGGCCTATTCATATATCAACTGATTTAGTCATCACAGCAGCCCCATGAGATAGGTACTATTATTATCTTCTTTTTCCAGACGAAGAACTTGAGGCAGAGAGGTGTTAAATAACTTTTCTCAAATTACACAGCTAAGAAGTTATGGAGCTAAGATTTGAATCAAGTAGCCTGGCTTAACAGAGCCCTGAACTCTTACCCACATGTGATGTTGCTTGTGTACTACAACCAGGTACTCTGCTAGGTATTAGGGATACTTTAAGGAAGAAGGTGGACTATGTAGTACCTGCCCTCCTGAAGTGAGAGAGACAGAAACGATGATATGTCTGGCAAAGTGAGGAGGATGTATGCACGTGCTAAAGGGGTTCTCTAGCAGGGGGCTAATCTAGACTGATCAGAAGGAATTTGCTACCAGTCTTCCTTTTCAGAAGACCTTTTCTGTAGTGTTTTAGGGAAGACTGATGCCTTTCCCCCATCTCCCTTTATCATTCCCCCCCCTCCTCCAAAGAAAATAACTAACCCTTCAAAAATTCGTTGCATTAAGTGGGACAAGAATTCATTATTTTAATTTTTTAACAACTCGATGGAGGTATAATTGATATACAATGAACTGCACCTATATAAAATTAATTTGTTAGGTTTTGGCATATGTATATACCCGTGAAATCACCACAACCAAGGTAATTAACATATGAATCATCTCCATAAGTTTTCTCATGCCCCTTTGTAATGCTCCCAATATGCTCTTACCTCCCCAGCACATCTCCAAGCAACCGCTTATCTGCTTTCTGTCACTATTGATTAGTTGGCAATTTCTAGTATTTTATAAAAATGGACTCATACAATAAGTACTGTTTTGCGTGGCTTCTTTCACTCAGCATAATTATTTTGAAATTCATCCATGTTACTGTATATACTGGTGGTTCATTAATTTTTATTTCTAAGTAGTAGTAATTGTGGCTATACGACAATTTGTTTATCACTATTACTTATCTGTTGATGGATATTTGGATTGTTTCCAGTTTTAGGCCATGACAAATAGATTTTTTATGAGTATTCATATTCATATTCTTTATATGTTCTTTTTTCTCTTGGGTAAATAGTTAGAATAGATAGATCATATGGTAGGTGTGTGTTTGAATTTATAAGAACTTGCTAAACTGTTTCCACATTGATTATACCATTTTACATCCCACCAGCAGCATATGAGACTTTCGGTTCCTCCATAGCCTTGCCAAAGCTTGGTATTGTCAGTCTTTTAAATAGGTATGTAGTGATATCATACTAATAGGTTCTAATTTCCTAGTGAATAATGATACTGAGCTTCTTTTCATGCGCTTGTTTACTATCTCATTTACCATCTTCTTTTAATCAAGTGTTCATTTTTTTTGCCTATTTCTTAACGTGGGTTGTTTTGTTTCTTATGGTTGAATTTTGAGAGTTCTTGTATATTCTGAATACAAGTCCTTTATCAGGTGTATACTTTGCAAGCATTTTCTCTCAGTTGTAGCTTGTCTTTTTATTCTCCTCACAGTGTCTTTTGATAAGCAGAAGTTTTAAATGAAGTCCAATTTATTGTTCTTTTATGGGTTATGTTTTTAATGTTATAGCTTAGAAATCTTTGCCTAATCCAAGGTCACAGAAGTTTTCTCCTAGAAGTTTTACAGTTTTATCTTTTACATTTTTAGGTATGTGGTCCATTTTGAGTTGTTTTGTATTTGGAAAGAAGTATAAATCTCGTTTCTTTTCATCCAGTTGTGTCAGCACCATTTGTTGAAAAGACTGTTCTTTTTCTACTGAATTCCGTTTGCACCTGTGGATCTATTTCTGGACTTTCTATTCTGTTTCACTGATCTATTTTTCTCTCTTGACACCAGTACCATACAGCCTTATAGGGATGTGAGTATTATGGGATCTAGCAGACTTCAGAAGAAATGATAAGTGTTACAAACATCAGGTATAGCATTCGATTTCAGTACAGGCCTAGAGAAAAGATAGTCATAATCTTTAAAAACCCTTTATTTGAATAGTGGAATGAAGTGGAGAGATATACTGTGTTGATAGTCAGAAAGACTCAATTCTCTCGGATGTTAATTCTCCCCAAAGTGATCTATAGATTCAGTGTATATCCCAATCAGAATCCTAGCCAGATATTTGTAGAAATTGACAAGCTGATTCTAAAACTCGTATGGAAATGCCAAAGACCTAGAATAGCCAAAACAACGTTGAAGAAGGAAAACAAAGTTGCAGGACTAACACAGCCTGATTTAAAGCCTGCAGACAGTGTGGTGTTGGTGTCAGTACTGAGGTTTACATCTTCATGTTATGCAATGAAATTGTGTCAGTTAGGTTTTGCTGTGTAACAAACTTTCCCACAACTTAATAGCTTAACAAAGTGTTAATCATTTATTTGCTCAGAGTTCTGCGGGTCAGGAGTTTGGGTGATTGTTTTAGTCTTGGCCGCATTTGCTGAGCCTCAGTGGTCTAGGATAACCTCACTCTCATGTCTGGCAGTTGGCAGGTTAGTTGATCTGGGGGCTCAGCTGGAGCAGTTCATCTGTATTCCACTTGCTCTCGTCCTTCACACTTCTTCACACAGTAGTGTCGGGGTTCCAGAGAGTAGCAAGAGAGGGCAAGCCTCAGTGAACAGGCACCTGTGAAGCCTCTGCTCGTGTGATATTTGCTAATATCCCCAAGACCAATGTGAATCACAAAGCTAAGACCAAATTCAAGGGGTGGAAGAAACAAATGCCACTTCCTGATGGAGGAGCTGTGAAATATTATGACCAATTTTTTGTAGTTCACCAAAAAGGTATTATGAGTTAGTTGAGATAAAAGTTATTATGGAGAGAAAAAAGTTTTGTTGTATAAGATAATGTATGTGAAATTATTTTTAGGTATGTTTCCCTAACAGTATTAGAATATTTAAAATTATTTCCTGCTCTAAAAGTTTTACATTTTGCCCCTTAACCTTTATATATTGTCTTGTAAATTAAAGTGAATAACTAATGGCTAGGCACAGTGGCTCATGCCTGTAATGCCAGCACTTTGGGAGGCTGAGGTGGGTAGATCACTTGAGGTCAGGAGTGTGAGACCAGCCTGGCCAACATGGTGAAAACCCTGCCTCTAACTTAAAAACAAAAAGTGAATAACTATTGTCCTATCCATTTACTGATTTATGAATGACACTTTTAACAAAACTGCTAATTCCTTGCCTCGCAGTTTGTATGCCATGTCTCTCATTCCAAAACAGAAATGCATATCAGCCATTCCATGGTTTACTCTGTTATTATCCATACTTCCTTTCTGTACCACGTGTCATGCAAAGGAGTGTTTCCATACTTAACTATGATTTGCTATTTTCTGGTAGGTATAATTTAAAGATTTCCATTGGTGTAGAAAGCCTTACCATTTTCTCAGTACCTTAGAATCAATAGAACTCTTCCATGGATATTTTTAAATAGGCTTTTGACTTTTTTTGGGTATGCCGACCTGCCTGCCTTTCTGTAGGTATGGCTTCATGTATGCTATGCTGTTTTATGCACTTGAAAAGTTGTTCCACTGCCTCAAAGCTTCCCACCACCACCCTAATCCATCTAGAAAACTCCCGCTAGTTTTTTTAAAGTACATTTTAAGCATTAATTGCTTGTGAAATATTTCTGGGTTTTCTTCACCCTGAGAAATTAGATGGCGGTGGTGGTGGTGGTGGCTATAGTAGCAATTGCTGCTTTATTTTCTCCCAAGCCATATTGGAATAAGCGTGGCATTTATCGAATGGTATTTTGTTGTGTATTATTTTCCACTTTTTCTCCCCTGTATTTTCAGCTCTTGAATAGTTTTTGCTGTTTGTAGGCCTTCGTGCAATGTTGAGGATATCATGATTGAATGAATATTGACTGACTAACAAATTAGGGATGATCTGTATGTGGTGATTCATTCAGTTACCTCTGATTTGTAGTTTGAATTTATTGCAGACCTTCTCTTTTCATATACTGATGAGCATATACTGTATAAACTGTTTTAGCTTAATTCTTTTTTTTTTTTTTTTTTTGAGACAGAGTCTCACTCTTGTTGCCCAGGCTGGAGTTCAGTGGCACGATCTCGGTTCACTGCCACCTCCGCCTCCCGGGTTCAAGCGATTCTCCTGTCTCAGCCTCCCGAGTAGCCAGGATAACAGGTGCCCACCACCACGCCCAGCTATTTTTTGTATTTTTAGTAGAGTTGGGGTTTCACCATGTTGGCCAGGCTGGTCTTGAACTCCTGACTTCAAATGATCCACCCACCTCGACTTCCTAAAGTGCTGGGATTACAGGCCTGAGCCACCGTGCCTGGCCTTTAGCTTAATTATTTGTGAGAAATAGGAAGATGGATGGACAGGTTCTATCCTTAGAGAATTCATCTAATCAATAAAATAAGTATGTCTAAAAACAAATAGAAAATGCCATATAAGTTCAGAGGAAAGAGAAATCACTTCTAGTTGGAGGTAATCAGGAAGAGCATTGTGGAGCAGATGGCATTTAAGGTAGCATTTTTAAGATTTGGGCATTTTGAAATGGGTAAGAAAACGTGATCAAAGGCACAGAGGCCAAAACAAAACAAAATAAAGTAAAAATTCTCCTTGATAGAGGCAACTGTGGGTAGTTGAATGTATCAATAATTGGTTTTGTACTTTATTGCCACTTGGAAATCAAGTATCCCAATAGAAAGTTTGTTAAAATTTATATGCAGGCATTTTGTCTATTTTTCATTCTGACCATGAGTTTATCAGGTTTGCTACCATTCTTTTTACTCATATTACTAAAACAGTGCTCTGAAAACTCTTTAACTCTTGTTTGCTAAATTCAGTCATTTATTTCTAAATTCTCATTTTCTTTAACCTTTCTAGATTTCTCCTTGGCATTGTTATATATTCACCTCTGATATCAATTTATGAAATACCTTCCCTAGTATAAAGGATGTGAGATCGAAGAAAAGAAACAGATGTCCTCTGTATTCCTGGCTTTTGTGAATAGTACACGATTATGCTTAATCTTTTTATCCTCTGTTTCTATTTCTGCCTTCTTGAAGCAAGGATTCCTCAAGGTTCTATTTTCAGCCTTTGCCTTCTATCTGTCTGTGTCTCCCCTCCACCTCCCATTTTTCTTTTGTCTCTACTTTTCTTTTTTTGGAGTACATGGTTGATGTTTAATAAATGTTATAGACTACATCAGTGTGGGAGAGGAATCTCAACCCCATTATGGCCATGGCTATTTCTCCTTTTCTCTTTGATCTTCATGTCTAACCCTGACCCTCCTCTAGCTGTACCTTCAACCCCGAGTACCTGTTATACCTTCTCTACCATTACTTCAAACCAGTTTATGCTTCAGATTTGTCTGTATTAGCAGTGTTATTCTTATTTGGCTAGTTAGCTAGAATTAGAACCTTTCTCTTATACCCTACATGTGGACAGTCTTCAATTACTGTGGATGTTGTCTTCGTCATCTGTTATATATCTATACCTTCTTTATTCCTACTGCTAATATGTATTTTTTGCATTAGTCATCTGTAACCTCTTGTAATGGTAGCTGCTAATTGGTTTCCCCACCTTTAGGTTGTTCCCTTTTTCATTCTTACCTGCAGCCACCAGAGCCATTTTCACAAAACGTTATTTATGTAGCACTCTTTTCCTCTTGCGCAATCTTTAAAGATCAGATCTGAAATACATAGCAGGATGTCCTAGTCCTTCCATAGTGAACCTACCTACTTTTCTTGTCATTTGCCACCACCTACCCATAGTCAAGTAAACTGGTCACACGATCCCTTAGTCAGTCAGTCTTGCATATTTCTTTCTCTTTTTTTCCTTTTGGAGACGGAGTCTCGCTCTGTCACCCATGCTGGAGTGCAGTGGTGCAATCTCGGCTCACTGCAACCTCTGCCTCCCGGGTTCAGGCAATTCTCCTGCCTCAACCTCCTGAGTAGCTGGGATTACAGGCGCACGTGGCCACGCCTGGCTAATTTTTTGTATTTTAGTAGAGATGGGGTTTCACCGTGTTGCTCAGGCTGGTCTCAAACTCCTGAGCTCAGGCAGTCCACCCGCCTCAGCCTCCCAAAGTGCTAGGATTACAGGTGTGAGCCACCGTGCCTGGCCCAGTGTTGCATATTTCTAATGACATATTTTGCCTGCATATATATCTTCCTCCTCCACCCCCTGTCCCATCCTCATCCTTCCAGCTCAAGCCCTAGCTCTTTTGCTCTTTTTTTTTTTTTTTTCCCCTCCTGGCCTCTAGAACTGACCTATCTCTTTTTGAAGTTCTGTCTTACGCTGGTGCACGGGGTATATAGAATCTTTGGAACCTTCTAAGAATACTGTGACTAAAACCAAATTTATACCTCAGGCAGAAATCTCGGCAATCTTTGCTAAAGCATTCTACCCTGAGGCATAGCTAATATCCTTAAACATTTGGCAGGATTGTGGCATGGGCAGAAGGGAAAGAAAAAGAGAGAAGAAAACAGGAATGAGAGAATAGGAGAGGAGGACAAGAATCTTAAATATTTTCTGGTTAATTTGATTGACTGAACTTAACCAGTGCTTGGTAAGTCTTGAGATCCCAAGGGTTGTATGTCGGTGTACAGATAACACTACAGCATCATCAACCATGTCCTCTGGCATGAGACTGATCTACCTTATCCTTAGCAAAACTTAAACTTTACAAATCTCATGATAATTTCTAAATATCTCACTCTTAAATACGAGGTCTATTTCTAGGTCTAGATTTTGAATAACTAGGTCTGTTTCTAAGTCTAGGTCTGTTTCTCCCTGATATCATTAAATTTCTGTTCAACAGACATTCTAAGTGTGCTAAGTGTTGAAACTTTTTTTTTTTTTTTTTTCTTCCTGAGACAGAGTCTCACTCTGTCTCCTAGGCTTGAGTTCAGTGGCACAATCTCAGCTCACTGCAACCTCCACCTCCTAGGCTTAAGCAGTCTTCCCACCTCAGCCTCCCGAGTACCTGGGACTACAGGCATGTGCCACCAGGCCTGGGTAGAGATGGAGCTTTGCCGTGTTGCCCAGGCTGGTCTTGAACTCTTTGACTCAGGCAGTCCGCCTGCCTGAGCCTCCCAATGGGCTGGGATTACAGGTGTGACCCACTGTGCCCGACCCCAGTGTTAAAACTTATGTTGAAAAATGAATTGGGTCTGGGCATGGTGGCTCACACCCATAATCCCAGCACTTTGGGAGGCTCAGGTAGGTGGATCGCCTGAACTCAGGAGTTGAAGACCAGCCTGGGCAACATGGCAAAGCTCCATGTCTACAAAAAAAGTTGAAAAAAGTAGCCAGGAGCCATGACATGCGCCTGTAGTTCCATCTACTTGGGAGGTTGAAGTGGGAGGATCCTTGAACCTAGAAGGCAGAGGTTGCAGTGAGCTGAGATTGTGCCATAGCACTCCAACCTGGGTGACAGAGTGAGACCCCGTCTCAGAAAAAAAAAGTGAATTGGTATTGCATGTCTTTGCTAAAGAGATGTATGGAAATATACATGAAGGACTATTTTCTGAATTCATGTTTTTTATTGATCAGGACACATGAACTTTAATACTATAAAAGCATCCATAATATTGTAGAGTGTAAACTTGAAAGTGGAATAGATTGGCATCATCAGCCAATAACTCTTGAGTTTATTGTGGAAAATTAGTCTTTTTATTTCTAGAATTTTTGAGTAAATATATTATTTAAAATTTTAAGGAAATACCCAGTCTGTTCTGATGAGGAAGGGGACTCACTTAGGAGTAATTTCTGAGTTGAAAATATTTTCATTTTTTGTTTCTATTTTTAAAATCATTTTGATAAATGGGAAAAATACTGAAAGAATGATGTTGAGCTATTGATCCATGCATGGAATTTCTTTCTGTTAATAACTGAGGCTACATTATTCTGAAGAAAGACCATATCAAGAAAAGAGAGAGAAACCTTTCAAGTTTATAATTTGATTTTTTGTAGTGTGTTTTGTCTTATAGGTGAAAGATTCTCCTTTTTTTTTCCATCAGTATTATTTCAAATTTTGGTTTGACTAAGTTATTAGTCTTCAAATTATAGCAATTAAAAAAATTTTACAGAAAGAAATGGGTAAAAGGCAAGATAAAGTATAAGAGTTATAATTCAAATATTACATTATTTTGACATTTTTCTGAAGAGCTGATTATTTAAGCTATACCTGGGCATGGTTTCGGCAGAACCTAGGTGAGTTATCTTAATCATATATCTAAAGATTAAGATTCTTTATTGTCTATATCCTCTAGTCTTTTTTTTTTCAAGAGACAGGGTCTTGCTGTGTTGCCCAGGCTAGAGTACAGTGGCATGATCATAACTCACTGTAACCTCGACCTCCTGGGTTTATGTGATTCTCCCACCTCAGCCTCCGAAGTAGGTGGGAGTATAGGCACATGCTGTGTGCCACCATACCCAGCTAATTTTTTTGGGGCGGGGGTGTAGACAGGGTCTTAATATGTTGACCAGGCTGGTCTCAAACTCCAGGCCTCAAGCAATCCTCCTGACTCAGCTTCCCAGAGTGCTGGGATTATAGGCATGAGCCACTGCTTCCAGCCTATATCCTCTAGTCTTAAATGAGAGTTTATAGTTATCACATTATGTTAGGTAAAGCAAATGTGGTCGTATTATTATTATTATTATTATTATTATTAGAGACAGAGTTTTGCTTTCGTTGCCCAGGCTGGAGTGCAGTGGCACAGTCTCGGCTCACTGCAACCTCCGCCTCCCAGATTCAAGCAGTTCTCCAGCTTCAGCCTCCCAGGTAGCTGGGATTACAGTCATGCACCACCATGCCTGGCTAGTTTTTTGTATTTTTAACAGAGAAGGGGTTTCACCACATTGGTCAGGCTGGTCTCGAACTCCTGACCTCAGGTGATCCACCTGCCTTGGCCTCCCAAAGTGCTGAGATTACAGGCGTGAGCCACCGTGCCTGGCCTAGTCATATAAATCAGAGACCATGAGAATATTAATAATTTTTAAAGTACTTGTATTGAAAGTAAAATCTGTTTTGGTTCCTTTAAACTTTTAACAAATTATAGGAGCAGTTAATGCTAATTTAAATGTGTATAAATGATTGGAAATTTATCTCTAAATTAGTAAGCGAAAACCAGCCACCTCCCCATTCCACCGCCTGGAGGTACTAGTTTTGTCTTAATGGCTACACACACACACACACACACACACACACACACACACACACACACACGTGTGTATATATATGTATATGTATGGCATATAATGGTATATGTATATATAATGTGTATACATATGGCATATATTGGTGTGTATGTCAACCAATACATTACGTATATGTGTATACATATACATACATGTCTAACTTATATGTGACTTAATAAAAGCTTAACTAATTACACAATAAATTTTTTAGTTTTTTCATTTTATTTGGAGCACTGCTTTTCAAAGTCTAATTACATACATAATTTATTGATTGATGTGTACACATAGATACATACATGCATGCATACCCCTTTATAATTTCATTTACAAATATAGAACTATAACACATTATTAAACAACATAATATTTTTCTTTCTTTCTTTTTTTTTTTTTTTTTAGACAGAGGCTCACTTTCTTGCCCAGGCTGGAGTGCAGTGGTACGATCTCGGGTCACTGCAACCTCAGCCTCCCAGGTTTAGATGATTCTGCCACCTGAGCCTCCTGAGTAGCTGGGATTACAGGCACCCACCACCACGCCCGGCTAATTTTTGTATTTTTAGTAGAGATGGAGTTTCGCCATGTTGGCCAGGCTGGTCTCAAACTCCTGACCTTAGGTGATCCGCTCGCCTTGGCCTTCCAAAGTGCTGGGATTGCAGGCATGAGCCACTGTGCCTGGCAATTTTTTTCATTTAATAATGCATCAGTCGTATCTTTTCACCTTGTATGTATAGTCTAGAAGAATTTAAATCTTTCTCTGGAAATTGACCAGGCCTTCAATAACATTTGGGGATCACTTTCATGCTTAAATTATGTCAGTTGTTTTAGGATTTGAATTACAGTCTTTCATCTTAAATACAACAGCATCTGGGAATTTCCTCTATAATTAAGTCACCAAATATTGAACTGGGTTAACTCTTGAAGTTTAAGTTAGTCAGCCATAGTTCATTATTACAGCCTTTTATGATGTATAAGACATATCATCATTTTCCAATCTTCATATCAAGACGAATCTTAGGAGATTTAATAGTGATTTAAGATACTAGCTTATAAGTGTATATGTGGCCCATCCTGCTGTACTGCTATGTATGAAATGACAGAAGTGTACAGGGAGGAAGAAGGATTAATAACTATTTGATTTGATTAGAAGAGGAAATTTAGCATAAGATTTTATTGCAGAAACATTCTTTTTTTTTTTTTTTTTTTTTTTTTTTAAAAAAAGAAAGGTGTCACTATGTTGCCCAGGCTAGACTTGAACTCCTGACCCAAATGATCCTCCCTAGTAGCTGGGACTACAGGCACATGCTGCTGCACCCAGTCTTTTGCTATTTCTTAATTACCATTTTAATACCTATACAGGAGACTGTTAGAATATATAGTCCTCTCATATCTGTGGGAGATTGGTACCAGGATACACCCTCTCACACCCCTGCAGATACCAAAATTTGCAGATGCTCAAGTTTCTTATATAAAATGGTGTAGTATTTGCATATAACCTATGTTCATCCTCTTGTAGACTTGAAATTATCTCTAAATTATAATTTCCAAAACAATGTAAATGCTATGTAAATAATTATTATAACTATTGTCTTTAAAATTTGTATTATATTTTTGTTATTGTACAGTATTGGGGTTTTTTTTATTGCTTTTCACAAATATTTTGTTTGCAGTTGGTTGAATTCACAAATGTGTAACCCAAGGATAAGGAGGGCTGACTGTATATTATAATCCCTTAAGGTATGGCAAAGCACATCTGAAATGTTATGAGGCTTTGATAATCTCTGTTAAGAATTGACAAAGTAGGGTTTTATAGTTCTAATGGTGAGAGAGACTATAAAACTGTGTATTAAGAGCAACTTTTTTTTTTTTTTTTGAGATGGAGTTTTGCTCTGTTGCCCAGGCTGGAGTGCAGTGGCGTGATCTCGGCTGCGGTGGTGAGCCTTCACCTCCTGGGTTCAAGCAATTCTCCTGCTTCAGCCTCCCAAGTAGCTGGGATTACAGGGTGCATGCCACCATGCCCAGCTAATTTTTGTATTTTTAATAGAGACAGGGTTTTGCCATGTTAGCCAGGCTGGTCTCGAACTCCTGACCTCAAGTGATCCCCTTGCCTCAGCCTCCCAAAGTGTTGGGATTACAGGTGTGAGCCACACCTCCCGGCCAAGAGTAATTTTTAAAAAATGTTTTTCCATGTATGAGAAGTTGCTTACAATATTTAGTTTTGTGCTGTAGCATTGTTTTGCTTTTTGGCTTTGCCTGTGTCCTTATCTATTTCTCCCATAAACTGTAAATTCATTGACAACAGAACTGTGTTCATTTCTCCAGGGCTTAGTACAATATTTTGTCTGCAATAGATGTTCAATAAATGTTTTATTAATTATACTGAATAGATTTATTCTTGTTCTTCATGTGTAATGCGCATAGAATCAGTACCAGCAAATTGAAGATAATCGAGTATAGTGGTCCTCCTAATCTGTTAGAACTGAGTTCAGGTAAATGTTTAACCAAGAATACCATCAAAATACGCTATAGCCATTTTGACTCTTAAAAATCTGTTTCTTCTGAACAATCCTAAAATAAATTACAGTGACCATAAAAGGAGAAGAATTACACTGATGGGGGCAGGGCATGGAGGGCATGGTAATACTTAAATTCTCACAGATGCCCTCACAGTTGCATTTAATCCTCATGGTTTAATCATCCAAAAGCATGTTACAATATTACTGGCTCTCCACGATTAGGGATGTCATAGCCCCTGAAACTTACTTAGAATTATTTACCATTTTGAAATTTTGAATGCTTGTTCCAAATAGAAGATTTCGTAGGATCAATAGTTACAACTGGTTTGTCTTTTAATAAACATTTATTTTCACTTTCTGCTCACTCTATGTCCTTTTTCTAAGGATTACTTAGCAGTTTTCTGATTTTTGATGGGCCGTTTAGGCTCTGAAAGCCAACTCTTGAACCTATTGTGCGTTTGTCAGACAAACCTAACACCTGTCCATGTTTGTTACTGCTTTTAATATCTGTTATAGAAATATGTGTGCACATGTGTATTTGTATATAATGGCAGGGTGGGTATAGCAGCTCCCTAAAAGGAGAAAAGCAACTGGCTTTTCTGAAAAGACCTTTCCACCCCCACCTTTTTGCAGACAGCCGGAGTTAATCCTTCCAAGTTTGACTGGAACAGCTGAGCAAGTGTACCCTGCATATCTGGAGGCCTCCAGTGGACTCATGTTGCCTCAGAGTTGGGGCCACTTTCTTCTTTTCTAGTGCTGATCCTGCCAGCTGTCCTAGCCTCTGTTAAAGCACAGTGAGGGAGGTGTTAAATGATACAAAAACATACAGTGTCATGAAAGGGATCCCCTTACTGCGTGTATCAGTGTGACTTTTTTCTCCCATTCCTTTCCGTGGCAGAAAGGTTTTATACTGTTAATCCTAACACCTGTCTCTGCCGGAGACAGTGAGAAGGGTGTGTGTGTGTGTGTGTGTGTGTGTGTGTGTGTGTGTGTATGAGAGAGAGAAAGAGAATGCGCATGCGTGCACACGGGTACATGCTCCCCGCCCAAGAAAGAATAGAGTAGTAATACCAGTCCCATCTGCCTTTCCGTGTCCTGGATTGGGAGTATTCTCTGACGCACTTAAAGCCTGGAACATATATATTATTTTGGCTCCTGGATACCTTAGACTTCCTACCGTGTTTGTGTGTCAGTGTGAGGAGCCTGTGTTCCCTTCCCTGGCTGTCATTCTCTGCCTCTTGAGTTTCTGGTTGAGTTGTCAATTTAAAAACCAACAGTAACAGCAAATCTCCAGTGTAGTTTTCAGTCTGTAACTAGTAACTCAAAGCTTTTTGCTTTTTTCTGAACATCTCTTCTGTGTATTGTCAAATCCTGTTGGGGTGGAGGCCTGGTCTCAACCAAGCTCCGACTTCATCAGCTGAGCCAGCATACCTATCTGCGTAGACTGGAGGTCAGCGAAGGATTTTTTTGGTGCTACCTAGTTCCTTTGGACAGGACAGCCAGCTCAAACAAGGCAAAAACTTAGACACTTTTTGTACTGTCCTTATCTGAAGATTTTTTCCCTTTTGCTATGTATGGTGTATATTGTATGGATTATCAATATCCTGTTGTCCAGGTAAGCTAAGGGTTATAATTTCTAGATACTGTTTGATTGATGTGAAGCTTTATGGTGGAATGAAATGCCTACAGGCTTTCTGTCTTTTGACCCGGTACCATTCAGAGCCTAGCTTTCCCAGTGCTTTTTGCTAATTTACTGTAGTAAGAGGATTTAATTTATAGTATTGGTGGCCAGACAAAGGTGGTTGGCATTCACCCCTAGAAGTTCTGAAACTTTGGAGAGATTCTGTGTGTGTGTGTGTGTGTGTGTGTGTGTGTTTGTGTGTGTGTATGTGTGTGTGTGTGTTTTGAACCGGGTGGGCTGGACAATATAAATGTAATGTAAAAAACCCATCATATTATAATAAACTTTAGGCTTTGTTTTGAGCAGACGAGAGGCACAGTTGGCAGTTTCCAAATGTTGTTGTGTTTTCTAGAAAGGTAATATATAAAGTAGAGGGCATCTTTCCCCACTAAGACTATTTTTAGTCTAACGTTTTAGACTGTTTTGTGATGAGATTAGTAACATCTTATTTGTTAACTTGTTGAAATCTAGAATCAGAAAATGTTAGGTCATTACCAAGCATATTTCTGAATATCTTATAGTAAGAAAAATTGAAGTTAGGAGTCCTGGATTCTGGTTCCAGCAATAGAGTTAACCACCACCATGTTCGTGCTCAAATAACTTCAATTTTTCTTGACTTTAGTTTTGTTGTATATAAAATGAAGGAGTTGGGCCAGATGACCTCTGAGCTATCATGATTTTTTGAAATATTGTGATGGAAACCTAGAATAAGGAAATAAATACAGTTAATACAATTAATTCTGAATTAAAGATACTACTTGGTCTGTCAGTTTTAGTTTGTTTTCATGTTCCTTTAATTTTTTTTTCTTTCAAATAGCCATTTCTCTAATAATTAGCACCTATGTTACAGGTTGGACCGGAATGCATAGAGTTAAAAGAAATAATGGACTAACTAGTACATCTTATTAGTTAAAAGAAATAATGGACTAACTAGTACATCTTATTAGTTAAAAGAAATAATGGACTAACTAGTACATCTTATTAGGTATTTTGGGCCTAAAGGCCCAAGCTATTTTGGATTGGGCCTGTTGGGTAAGCTCTCTGGAGTAAACTTACAGCTTTCATTCAAGTCTAAAGCTATCAATATTGCAATCATATGGCAGTGGCTGTGATTATGTTTCTCTTTAACTATATTCTAATAGGGGTCTATATTATATGTTTTATATTAATGATATAACTGTTTCTGTTATTTTGGATTATTCAAATTAAGAGTATTTTATATTTACCATAATGAGGTTTTGATATATTTGTGGATTTCACTTATCTATGAACTGTATCTCTACCGACATAAAACAATAGCTTGGGCTTTGTAACAGCTTAAGGCTGGAAGTGTTATGAGACTAGATTAGAACCAGATCTTTTTACAAGTAAATATTAATGTGCTTTCAATGAGAAACATCTGTGAACAGTAAATTTCTGACCCACAACCAGCAAAGTATGGGAATTATAGTAACTATAACATAAGTAAAATTCTTTGAGGAAAAAGTTGAAAAAGTAAAAATGTTTCCCAAGTGAATTGAAGTATTAGAGATATATGAAAAAATAATTACAGTATGTAATTGAATTTTTTGAGGAAGGAAATTGACCATCTCCCCCTCCCAATTTTGGGGTGGATTAAAGAGTTCCTGTTCAGAAATTATGACATGGTTTGATGAAAGTCTTTTGCAGCAAAATTCTAATCAATATTCATAATAAGATGAATTTTCCACCCCCAATTTTTTTGGTTATTAGTATTTAGTACTGATAAATGTAGTGCACAGTATTTGAAACTACACTTTCCTGGCTTTACTCCATTTGTAGGTTTATTCTATCTGAAATTAACGTCGTTTAGAAATGGAGGTAATGGGATGTTAAAATTTAAGGGTTTACTCTCCATTCTGCCACATAGGAAAGCTAATGGGATTTAAAAAAAAAACAATTTTAAATTGAAGGATCCCAAGCTATTTTACAATCTTATTTATTACTTTTTTAAAGTAACAGTTTTTTTCAGTGCATTTATAAATGAGTAGTAGATGGTTGGTTACTACCCAAACTCTTAACTACGGTTATAAAATGTTTTTAGCTTCTTTTATATATTCTTTTGCTTAGTTAAATCCAAGCTTTCCATTGCATAATGCTTGCAGTTTCATACTAATGCATTATACAGTTGGACGTTATGGAGGACATGATTGAACAGTATTTCTTTTAATGAAAGGTTTTACATCTATTTTTAATTAAGTTATTTCTAGAATTGCTAGTTTTGAGTTAATGAAACAAAGTGAGTTCTCTTCAACAGAAAGTTCGAAAATATTTTAGGTACTTGACCTTTCATTGCTCTTATTGTTAAAATCATGCCTATTTTAAGAGTGTGCCATTGAAAATGATTATTTTATTAGTTATAATTTTTGTAGAACCTAGTCTGGCCAAATTAGTTTAAAATCAGGCAGAGTAAGGAGATACAGGCTTGCTTGTGATTTAAGGGACGATGAATGTAGTCTCCCTGCCCAGACAAATCTGTTTAAGAAACTGTTCCTGAAGTTATTCTTATAGACAGTCTTTCAGATTAAACATTTACTGCCTCTGATCAGATGGTTAAAATGTAACTTGTTGCAAGTTAAGGGTATTGTCTTTTATCACAGGTTTTCCTTAGGCACTTTTACTTAACCTGTCATCCAAGTGGTGAATGGGGCAGTTGGAGGAAGAGGAAACAGGGTCTTAAATTATTGGAGGTATAGCTAAATTTCCTGATTTGAGGGTTTAGGGTAGCCAAGGACAGCTTAAGGATATTAGGCATCTAGAAGATTGAGAGACAGAAATTTACCTATCTAAAGGACACTTTTTCTTTTGAAACAGAGTTTCTTTCTTGTCACCCAGGCTGGAGTGCAGTGGTGTTATCTCGGCTCACTGCAACATCTGCCTCCCGGGTTCAAGCAATTCTCCTGCCTCAGCCTCCCAAGTAGCTGGGATTACAGGTGGGCATCACCACACCCAGCTAATTTTTTTTTTTTTTTTTTTTTGTATTTTTAATAGAGACAGGGTTTCACCATGTTGGTCAGGCTGGTCTTGAACTCCCATCCTCGGGTGATCCACCTCCTCGGCCTCCCAAATTACAGGCGTGAGCCACTATGCCCAGCCTAAAGGACACTTTTGATATTGAGGTATGCTCAGGTCTTCAAAGTGCTGTAGAGTAT
The DNA here is from genome assembly GCF_029281585.2 of Gorilla gorilla gorilla. Taxonomy (NCBI): domain Eukaryota; kingdom Metazoa; phylum Chordata; class Mammalia; order Primates; family Hominidae; genus Gorilla; species Gorilla gorilla. The sequence continues at coordinate 33,855,623 of NC_086018.1, read as the reverse complement.
ATTAGGCTCTCCACTTCTTCATGGGAAGTTGACCTTGGTGTTAAGCAGTACACACACACACACACACACACACACACACACACACACACACACACACATTATATAAATTTATTTACTTATATAGTTTATACTTATATAGTTTGTGTAATTATATTAACTTATATAGTTTATACTTACATAGTTATATAATTATATTAACTTATATAGTTTATACTTATATAGTTTATGTAATTATATTAACATATGCAAGTTTATACTTATATAGTGTATGTAATTATATTAACATATGCAAGTATAGTTTATACTTATATAGTTTATGTAATTATATTAACATGCAAGTTTATACTTATATAGTGTATGTAATTAACATATGCAAGTATAGTTTATACTTATATAGTTTATATAATTATATTAACATATGCAAGTTTATATAATTTATATAAATTGAATTTATTTTCTCATTCTGAATTAGTTTATTGTGTACCAACTGCGTGCCAGATACTATGCCAGACACAGGGATATTAGTGGTGAACAAGACAACAAAGTTTCCTGTAACTTAATAATAGAGGCATGGCATATTCGTGGCATGCCGTTGGATAAAGAGCAGTCTTCAATTTTCACAGATTAATCATGTATTATCTTCTTGACAACCCAGTTATTGATAAATTTGTGTACATCCCATCCATTTTCATATTTGTCTGAGAACCTTTTCCTTAATCCCTCACAGGGATGTGTACAATGTACACATAATTTCAGTTGTATGTGTGACTCTAGTTATCTGGGGTCTGGGATTTCTTAAAGATATGAATAAGTTACCCAAAGACATGTAGTAATTTGTGAATTAAATTTTTTGATTTGCCTGGCCTCACTGATGTCTTAGTTTATGTTATTTGTGGTTTTGTGCTAAAGGTTTGACTTTGGGGAACAGGAAATAAATGAGGATTGTTTTTTATAAGCCTATAAGATCTAAAGCATTTGATTTCAAATTTCACACTCACTTTTTTTTTTTTTTTTGAATGGTGAATGGGTTCTATATGACTGAACTCTGCCTAAACTAGAGAAATAAAGTTAGGGAAATAATAGAGTTAGCTGTAATTTGACTTCATTTATGTTAAGGGGAATGTTGGGGCAAAGGATATTAAAGTGGTATTGTATTAGAGGTGCTTCTGGAAAGGTATTTAATATCTGTTAGGTGTAAATTGTTATTTACACTTAGTTAGGGTTATTGTGTGGGGGCGTGCCGTGAAGAGCCTTTATACCAGCAAGTTTTTATTATTGCAGGAAATGCTCTCCCTTTAATGTTGCCTTTCACTTGGGTGTCAGAGGCAGCCTGGGAAAGTTGGAGCAAGCCCTGCCTTGTAGACAGGGACTCTTAGATCTGCTTTTATAGCAGTGCTGGTATGTGGGTGGAAGGTAGGGAAGCTGAGTCACTTCTGTATGACAAGAACACCTAAAAAAATTTTTTTTTAAATGAGTGGGTATTATTTTGTCTAGAATCTGAACTATTCTGATAAAATTGAAAATAAAGCCTTTTTCCCACTCTTTTTGTACATCTTCCTTTCAGCTTCAGATTTCTGAAAAATACTGAAAATAAAACTGAAGTAAGGCCAGGCGCGGTGGCTCACGCCTGTAATCCCAGCACTTTGGGAGGCCGAGACGGGTGGATCACCTGAGGTCAGGAGTTCAAGACCAGCCTGGCCAACATGGTGAAACATATCTCTACTAAAAATGCAAAAAAAAAAAAAAAAAAAAAAAAACTGCCGGGCATGGTGGTGTGTGCCTGTAATCCCAGCTACTTGGGAGGCTGAGACAGGAGAATCGCTTGAACCTGGGAGGTGGAGGTTGCAGTGAGCTGAGATCGTGCCACTGCACTCCAGCCTGGGCAACAGAGCGAGACTCCACCTCAAAAAAAAAAGTGAAGTAAATTTATAAATTTGAAGATATCTCCAAGTGCGCTCTTGGAAGAAAGAATGCTTTTATAATATTTTGTTAACTACATAGGTGCTCTTCATTCTGATGTATCCATGTGTGAATAAATAAATGGCTAGAGTAATAGAAATCAAGGCATTATTGTTTGATTTCAACAAACATTCATTTACTGTGTATTCAGATACTGGGTTAAGAACTGGGGATATAGTATAAAACATGATTTCTACCCTCAGACTGCTCATAGTCTAGTCATAGTTATGCAGAACAGTAACTCCAACCGTTATGTACCATGGATTAGGTGCTAAGGTGAAGTATGCTCACAGGTAAGGGGTACCTAAACCAGATGTGGGAGCAAGTAGGGTCAGGAAAGGCTTTCTGGAGTAGGGGATTTCTGAAGTAAGCCTTGAAGGATGAATAACCCATATAGTCGGCCATATTCAAGGGAAAAAGAATAGAAACATGGTGTTCAGAAGAGATGTATGGGCTCAAAAATAGAAATGTGGGAGCCGTCAGGGTAAATTCATGGTAACTGAAGTGATAGAATGAGTTGGAACACCTTGAGCAAGTGTGGTCAGAAATGTTAACTTCTTTGAGGTTTGGACCCTTTTGAGAATCTGATAAATACTACAGATCCTCTCTGCATGGAAATGCATATAAGAAAAATTTCTACTGGGGTGCCTATGTTAGGAACCATGCACTTTGGGTTAAGAACCTCTGGTGTGCAGTAAAAAGAGATCTGAGGATGACACCTTGCAAGTAACAACAACAATTGAGAGGATGGTAGAGGAAGAAGAGTACGACGGAGAAGAGGGTGAACAGGGAAAGAGGAAAGTTAAGAAAGACTGGTATCATTTTAAGTTAAGAGTGAGAGTTTCCCAAAGGAGGGAATGCCAAATACCACAGACAAATCAAAGAAGACATAAAATGTCCATTAAATTTGGCCATGATTTGGAGGTCTTCAGTGACTTCAGTAAGGTAAATTTCAATTGAGTAGTATGGAGGAAAGGAAGCTGGGGTTCTGGAGATTGGATGAAACACTGAGGAAACAATCAAAGAGTTGAGACTACAGGGAGAAGTACCTCTTTCCTTCATTTGTTTATTTAATAAATATTTCTTGAGTACTTACCACGTCCCAGACACTGTGCTGAAAGCTGGGGATTTGTCCATGGAGAAGGCAGGGCCTCCTTCATTAGCTGACATCTCATCGTGCCCACCCTGTTCCAAAGCTTCCCAGCCCCTGCCTGTCTCTCTCCTCCCAAACACACATACAGGAAATGTCCTAAAATGATTTTCTCCTTGGTACATTACCGGGCACATTCAGCCACCAGGGGACTCCAGTTTTGCTGGGTCAGACCCAGGCTGCTCAATTGCTCTTCTCTCTCTTGGACACCAGGGAGCAAATTGTCCTCTATAATACCAGGGACACACTTCACAATATCATTGTGCCAGTCAGACCTCACTATGAGCCTGTCATTCAGTGAGTTTGTAAAAATCATTGTAACATTTTTTTTAAGCTTGTACCAATTCTTTCCTGTAATAAATTTTTAAGCCTATTTGCACTGTAAAATATTGGTTCTAAATGTAGAAAAGTAGCATGAATTCCTGGCCTGAGGAAACCTTTATCCTAGTCTTGGACTTTTTGCATGTGGGGACCCCTCATTTGCCCTTTTCTTTAAAAACAAAATAAAACAAAACAAAAAAACTCCTTGGGGCCTTGTCTCTTTCCACGATGTATGGAGGCTGCAGTCACACCTAAGTGTCAAGGTAGCTGCTGCTTTTCTAAGGATGGGGGCGGGGGACATTGTGGGGGAGATGCTATTTTCTTGGTACCCCAGGCTTTTTGTCAAGAATAGTGTAATAAACCAGAGGATTCAGAGAATGATACACAGTGATTCTGAGGTTTATTTCAATTATTAGAACTGAAAACACAGTTATCCCGTTAGTATGATTCAAGATTTTTTCCAAAAATACACTGGGTTGCTCTTGCTTCCAGTGATACTCACCTGCCCATTTTCTGCTTACTCACTTTGTCTTTAGAAAATTTGACTGCTTTTTATCTCCTTCTGATTGGCTTTTCAGTTGCAAATTCAGAGAGTACTATATATTCTGTGTTCCAGGTCACTTCTAAAAAGTGTTAAATAAGAACAGGCCTAGTACTTATCTATATTACTTTACTCAGCGTTTTTCCTAATATTTGAAGATCTCATTCTTTTTAAAATTATTACTATGGATTATGCCACAAGTATACAGATATCTGTAAAATGCACAGAATAGAGCCTGATATACTATGTTACATCAGTTTCTCCAGGTTCCATAGATGGTCCTGTATTTCCTGTGTTCCTTTCAGAATTGTTAAAATGATTATTAATTTAGGAGCGGGTGTAATGATGTTGTATTGGCAGTGTGCCAGCCAATGGTGTTATACAACACATTTTTTTAATTTTAAAATTTTTAAAATTGAATTCACAATAGAGATAGGGTTTTGCCATGTTGCCTTGGCTGGTCTTGAGCTTCTGGGCCCAAGAAATCCACCAGCCTTAACCTCCCAAAGTGCTGGGATTACAGGTATGAGACACTGCGCCTGGCCAATACAGAACATTTTTAAAAGCCTGGTTCTGCATGTTGCCAAACAGTCTTTATGGAGACAGCAAAAAACTATGTATTCTCAGTGTGATTTGTTATTTTGAATTTAGATTTCTGTAGATGTTTATTTTTTAAATGGAGAGCTTGTGATGTTAGCCGTGGGCTTGTAAAAAATAAAAATAGATAAAAATTAAAAATGGGAAGCTTAATTTTGGAATTAATCTTTTTAACCTTTGGGTAGTCTTTTAGAAAGTATATCCTAAAAATACATAGCATAACTAAAATATCTCATAAATCCTTCAGAATGAGCTATTTATTAGAATGCTGTAAAAAATTAGAAAATCTTAATTTTATGAGACAACTGATAAATTCATCATTTTATAAATTGTTTTATTTGAATGTGTGATAATATAAAATAGGGAAATTATGAAGTTTATATTCAGAGGTTAAAGATTTTTCCAAGATCACTAGTAAAGGGCAGAATTAGACCAACTTCTGGACTGAACCACATCTTTGATGCATTTTGTAATTATATTATTTTAATAAGAGAACTTTAAAGAAACTCTTATTGTCAGTATTCTCCTAAACCTGTAGCTACAGCATTCTATAACAATTACTATTTACAATAATGACACAAATTTCTAGGGTATATATAAGAAAGGATTTACCTTTTTCAATAAAGGCTGAAACATAGAAGGCTGGAAAAAACAAAAGGTGAATTTTCAGTTAACCAAAATTTTTATTGAAGCTGGAAGCCTTAAGCAAATTTGCATGCACCTTTGTGTATCTCTTAAGTTTCTTAAGCAGTCATATTTGTAGACACCTTTTTCAGAGTCTCCAGGTATTTTTTATAGTAGGAAAAAAATCATTTAAATTACCTCTCATTACCTCTGTCCTCTCTTTTAGTCCTTTGCTCTCACTAGGCTGATTTGGTCTTCCAGGACAAGCAAGTTCTTGCATATTCCTGTTCCTTGAAAAACCTTCCAGTTAGTGGTCATGTAATAGCTTTTCACTTCTTCACATCTTTCTTGTTAAATCCACTGCTTCTATAAACTGTACATCAGTAAAAATGTTTTATTAATATTAAAAATAATTTTGTTTCATTTCTTATTTATTAGACATTCATGGCTGGAATCTCTTAAATCTGTATTAACTATAGTAAGCTGCTATGAATGCTTCCAGTGCTATATAATTAATTCCATCATCGCATCCTTAAAATATGCCAGCACATGGCGCTTGCCCCTCCCTCCCTCCTCCCCACTACACACACACACACACACGCACACACGCACACACGCACACACGCGTGCGCACAGCGTACACCAAACTGCCATTCTCCAGCAGGCCTGCTTCTGGAGTTGGGAGATGTCAGCCTGCTGGGAGGGGGTGGGGGGAGGAGGAAGAGGTGGGGCTCTACTCTGATTAATTACCTTAGGCATTCAGGGGTGGGGCTTCCTTCAGCCATCTGCCTGAGATATGGGAGGGAGCTGGAGAAAGAAGGAGGGGGAGAGACTGCCAGAGAGGAAGAGAAAAGAAAGGAAGAAACATTAGAAAGAAAAAGGAAGGAAAACGGTATAAAGAGAGATCAATTACCCACCCTTAAATAGCTAGATTGGGGGGGGAGGGGGGTGGAAAAGAAAGCTGTGGAGGTGTGCCCCAGCACGGCTGCTTTGAAAGGTTTATCATCTATCCGTTTGGTTTATGGAGAAAAAGAAAATGGTAACTCAGGTAAGATTTGTGCTTCCTCGGCATGTTTCTTTTCTCCTCTCTGGGATCCAAATAAAGGTTTGAGGGTGGAGTATAGTAAGAAGAGTTTTAATTATTATTGTCTTCTTAGAACAGACCAGATTTATTGTTATCAGCTGAAAAGTCTGTGTCTGTTGAGTCCGTTTATGTGTGTGTTATGTATCCGTATCCTTTCTTCCCCCTCCCTCAACTCCATAGCAGATTCCTGTTTCCTGTACTGTGCAGCTGTAGCTCAGGAAAGACCCTGTGGGGATTTGTCTACCTCTTTGTCTTGGTTCTGAGAAGAGGGAGGGAGAGAAAGACTGCAGAGGTAGGAAGAGATTCTTGTAGACTGCCAAAAAGAGGGGAGCAGGATTCCTTTTAAGAATTTCAGAAGAATTTGTGTTATAGGGAAATCTGATTCCTTGTTCACTTTGGTTTCTCAGGATAGGCTATGGAATTGTAGTTTTGCTGTTACTCTAAACTGCTTATTAAAAATGAAGGTTAGGAAAGAATGTTTCATTTTCATGCCTTTGTTACTGGCAAAGAAAATTTTCAGTAGGAGCATTCAGGTGTAACAGAGGCAGGTAGAGCCCTGCTTGACAGGAGAACGAATCTGAATGTATAAATCACAATCACACAGGCTTTAAAATACATTTGAAGGAGAGAGAGTAGGAAATGGAAGATATCTCTCCTCCCTCTGTCTCCCCTCTCGTTTTTCTCTCTTCTCTTCTCTCTTTCCCACTCCCACTCACTCTCTCCCCCAACCCCCTCAATCCCCCTTTCTCTCCTCCTCCTTTTCCCCTCTTTCTCCCTGCCTCTTTTTGGTTATGCCAGGCAATATCTAATCTGCATTTTAGCAAGTCATTCCTGACAAATGGAAAGGTGAATGCTCTTCCACAGTTCTCCCTGGCAAGGCAAATTTTCTTGTTAGCATCCTTCTGTACGCTCCATTACCCTTTTTCCTTTATGTATAGGTTAAGAGGAAATGATGAGGCTCTGATTTATCAATGAGAAATCATTTACACTGTAGGACATTCAAATCCTTTAGTCTCAGACTTAAGATCAGTTTCACTCCAGGTTTCTATGCTCTGTGGAAATTTCATCACTGGACAGTGCTTTCCTTTTAAGGAGGTTGCCCTTTTTTTGTATTCTCTCTTCTCTTCCTCTCCCAGTCACCACCGGAGGGCGAGAGAGCCAGCTAGCTATCAGGATCGAGGCATCATTTTAGGAGCTGGAATCCTGTTTAGTTATATAATGCCCTGCAGTGCTGTTTGGAAGGAGGGAAACCTGTAGGGATATTTTCCCATTGGGACCCAGAGGAAAGAAGTTTCAAATATATCTTTTCAAAGTAATTTTTCACCAAATCTGAGTTTAGAAAATTTCAACAAACTCCTTCCTCTTTTGGAAAAGAGGAGAAGCTTTTGAAATGTTTCTCTTCCATGTGTTATCCCCTCATCATCAGTCTAATTACCTCTTTTGAAATACTGCTTTATTTTTTTAAAAAAATTTACATAAAAGTTAAATCCTGTTTCTGGATTCTCTTTGTTGCTTGGGAGATGATACTTGCTTAACCTTAGAGCCCTCATTCAATTTTTATTAACTGGCAATATTAGAGGGTAACAGCTCTCTTCTTGCTTAGCAATTACTGAAGGCTTTTCAATGACTTGACTTTTCATTATTTATTTTTTAAACTAGTGAAAGAATGATCTAAAATGGAAATTTTTATGATGAGTTTTCTATTGCCTCTTGGAACATTTCCCCTTAGTTTCTAGAGGAGCTGGTAAGTGTAGTGTGTGTGAGCATTAAGTTAGAGTGCACATGCTTGTGCACACTTAATATTGTGGTCGTAATAGTATTTAAAGAAGCCATAAGTTTAGGAATGAAGTAGAAGAAATAAATGGAAACTGGAAAGAGAGATTCTGGGGTGCTTAATAATTCTAATAATAAAATCACCTGTTTTATCAGGATGTGCTAAATATTGAAGAAAAGTTATGAGTTTTTGCCCATCCTGAAATTATACAACTGGAAAGGATAGAATATCAAATTTGTGAATTTTCAGTATTCCAGCGTATTTGTTTTGTTGTATATACTTTCTGTGTTAATGTAATGTACATAGTTGTTAGTAATCTAGGGGGAAAAAAATCAAAGGAAATAACCAGCTGGGCCAGATCTTTCATTTGTCCTGTGGTTGTGTTGTGTTGTGCCTGCATGTGCGTGTGCGTGTGCGCGTGTGTGTGTGTGTGTGTGTGAGCCAGACATCCAATCCCAACATTTGATAATGACGTGTCACATAAGCTTTCTCAATATAGAATGTCTATACTGGTGGTTAGGGCTGGGTTTTCAAAGTTAAACGGTTTATTACAATGTAAGAGCGATGTATGGATGTGTTTTCACTGTTTTGCTACCTAGGTTCTTTGCATCTTCAGATGATACCATTTCTATAGTCCCCAGTTTCCATTGCTCAGCTGTTGGAAAAGGGCTTTCAGTGAATGACTTTTTCATCATACCATATTAGATCCTTGTCAGTATTTGCACAGTGTATGCGCTTTATTATTACATATGCTCTACTTTTACAGGGCCTGTTTTTGTTTTAATTATCAGACTACTCTGTCATTTATAGTAAGTAATCAGTGCTCTGCTAAAAAGCAAATGGCAGTTTAATCACAAAATTCTAATATAGCAGATAAACATGCTTATGTGATACTTAAAACATTAATTTTATCGGCTGTTCATGTGTATGTTGTAGGAGTATTTCACTGAGATCTCTTATTTTTTGGGCATATAGACCAGATTATTGCATCTCATATTTATGAAAATAGCAATATGGAATATGAAGGAAAGATAAATCATTCTTGTACTATGTGTAAAATTCGAAAAACAAAATTGCAAATGACTTCAACACTAATTAGTAAAAAATAAATGTTTAGCCAAACTCAAATTCAGTTATACTATCTATTGTTGAAAGGGAAAGTGTACTAGGCAGAGAGGAAAAGATTTTACAGTATGGATGTGAAAGAAAATTTTTGTACTCTACTATGGTATAAGACTGCCAGTTTCTGTGGAACACAAAGCCCTCCCTTTCTTGGACAGCTCAGTGCTTTGCTGGCATTTTCTTCAAAATCTGTTTTCCATCAGGACCAAGAGGAGGGAAGGTGTTAGGAATAAGGGAGGTTGGAAAGGGGGTTGCTGTTCCTTTAAATAGTGCAGTGAGTCCATGTGGCAGCAGGCCGCTCTGGAGTGTATTCTTTTGTAATGAATCACCAGTTCCATTGTCTGCTATCTCCCCTCTTTGTAGCTGGAAGGCTGAAGTCTTTTACCTGAGCTGCTGCCAGTTCGCTCTTCTGTTCCTGGGTGGTTGGGAGAAGAGAAGAGGGAGGGTATTTTATGCTTTAATTAAAGACAGATAAGAGAGCAGGTATGTTTTGCTTTGTTTCATTTTCTCTTTTCCTGTTTTTGTCTGGTTTTTGAAAGGAGTTGTAGTAGAGAATCTATTCTGTGATTTTGCTAAGCATATCCCATTTTCTCTGAATTCTGGAGGTCCTCACAGCATTTAGTCTCCATTTTGTGGCACTGCTTTAAAGTGATTCCATTCGGTTGCCTGCCGGTCAGCATGACTTGCTCCCTTGCCACTCGAACCTTATCCCACCCTTCATCCACGGAGCTGCAGCCACACTGTTTGTTTTGGCACACTTTCCACTTTCTATGGGCTTTGCAGGATTTGGGGAGTTGGAGGATAGGCGGGGATTGTGGGTTGGAGACTAAATTTATGTTCCTTTACAATGAAAAAAAAAAAGCCTCACTTTTTCCAGAGATTTGGTTTCTTTTCTGAATTCTTCTACATTGCTCCATATCTTCAGTTATAACCATTTCCTCGCTGAGGCCAAGATTGTCTCTTGAAAAGTATTGCTTTTCTAAAAATTACTTAGCTTTCTTGAAAAGATAACCAGAATTTCATAAATGAAGCTATGATGAAATCCAAGCAATCTTGACTCATTAAATTGTTTTTTCCGTCTTAGTCACCCCCTAATCACACACACTTTTCTCTTTCTTTTTTGGCCCCCTTCTCTATTTTTTCCTTTATCTTTCTCCTTAGCTTTGCAATTGAGTCTAGGTAAGCTTAATATTTGACAACCTATTACTTAAATTTGTATTGCTACAGGAGACATCTTCATATTGAACAGTAATGACATTCCTCATTCCTCTCAGTGATAAGGCATAAGCTCAAATTCCTGGTTTTGTTCCTCCAGTTTTCTGTTCTCCCCTGAGAAATTCCAAACTCTGATCTACACAGATTGCCATATGTAAACAATTTTATCTCTCTCAAATTTGAACTTTTCATCATGTAATTCCTTACCTAGGGGTTGTTTCTTGGACATCTGTTTATGGTAGACAGATAGTTTCTGGGAACCAGTCATACTAGGTGATACAGCTCCCCCTTACCCACCCTGGTCTCTTTCTGGTATACCATTCCTCTCTGGGATCTGACATTATTGGTATCCCCCATGTTCCCTTCTGAAGTCATAATTCCTCACTCTGTTTTTTTCAACATTTCCAAACCACTGTCAAATCTTTTTTGAACATTTGCTCCCAACATTTTGTATGTGAAATTTGCCAGGCACAAATACAAGGCTCCGCTGCAGTAAATACTTTGCTCTTTTGATTGTAGCACCTTTCTTAGTGGGCTCCAGTGTTCAACCTCTTCTAGGCAGTGAGAAATGCTGCATTCTGCCATCACGATGTATTGTGTCTATTCCCCAGACTCTTAAATGTTTCTCTATTACTATTAGAATGATTAAATTCAGGAAACTAATTCATTAGAGGTCATTGCCAGAGTGAATCATTTAAAATGCAAGTCTGATTTTGTCATTCCTGTGCTTATACCTTACAGTTGCTCCCCTTCAGTCTCTGAATAAAATCCTGTGACCCTGCATGATCAGGAACCTGGCTGTCTCTCTAGTCTCATCTCCTGCCATCCTTTTCTTTCTGTATTTCATTCTAATGACACTGGCCTCTTTGCTGTTCTCTTAACATACCTAAGACCCTCCTGCTCAGGACCCTTCTGCTTTTCTCCCTGCCCAAAATGTCTTCCCGCTGGTACCCATATGGTTTGTTCTACTCTTGAATATTTCTTCTCAAGGGCGACCTCTCCCTTAACTTTCCTAGCTAAACCAGCACTCCCTCATCACTCCTACCTTCATTCTGCTTTTTCTTCACTTGTCACTGATTTTAGTTCTTACCGTTGATTGTTATATGTTTGTTTGTTGTCTGTCTCCTCCCCGACCCCAAACAGAAGCTCCCTGAGATCAGGATCCTCGTCAGCAGTCTGTTGTATTCCCAGTGTGTAGAACAGTGCCTGGCACATAGTCATAATAAAAATAGCTAATCTTTATATATGCTTATGATGCATTAATATCAGATACTGTTCTAAGCACTTTACCCTCATTAACTCATTGAATCCTCTCAGCAGCTCTGTGTTATCTCCATTGTACAAAAGAGGAAACTACGCATATGATGGTTAAGTAACTTGCCCAAGTTCAGACAGCTACTAAGAGATGTTGTGGGGAATGATATCCAGACAGACTGGCTTAGAAATTGATATTCTTAACCACTGTACTCTAATGCCCCTTGTAGGTATTGGGTATTCAGTAAATATTTGTTGAATGTGTGAATAAATTAATTTAGTTAAGACTCTGATTCATTTCTGAAATTTCCATCCCTGACTTAAGACTTTGATAAAACACTTGCAGTAATGGAATTCATTGTTGAATAAGATTACTTCATTCTTATAATATGTAATAAAGTATACATTATTCTATGATAAAAATATTAATATTATCTAATAATACTAAATAATAATGCAGAGCACATACTGTGCATTAAGCATTGTCTTAAGTGCTTTACATATTTTAGGGCATTTATTCCACTCAGCAGCCTTATATACTTACTCAGCAGTACTATTAATGTCCATGTTGTAGAAATTAGGAAACCCAAGGAGTTTGGCTCCAGCATTTCTGTTCTTAACCACCACTAATAGTGACCATTATTAAAATAAGTTTTTGTTTTTTTATACCTACTTTGTGCCAGTCAGTTTTACATACATAGCACATTTACAAACATAATTATTCATATTATATATCACTTGTCAATCATCTTTGAGATAGGTGAGGTTTTTCCCATTTTTTGCAGGAGACTTTGAGATTCTAGAGATCAGGCAGCCTGGTGACTCTGGAAACAGAGAGAGATAGGTTTCAAACTGGAGATCTATTTAGTCCCAAATTCACATGCTCTTCCATTATTCTGTGAACCTCATAAGATAAATAGTTCCATTGTTGGCCATGAAAAGTAGAAAAGTTTTCTTTATGAGCTGAAATCTGTTTTCATGATTGTCTTCTCACTCCTTCTCATTTTCTCATCTGGAGTTACATTGAGTGGTTTCGTGTCTTCTACATAAAAACCAAATATTTGAAGATACTGCTGAACGTTCCCTTTAATCTTCTGTTGCCTTGCTTATTTTTCCTACTTCCTTGAATTACTCCTCATAGATATGAAAACATACGGTTTCCAGAATGTTTACTGACTGTCCTGGACTAGTTGCATTAATTTATATGAATGATTTGTCATTTATGTCTAATCGCTAAGTAAAAATATCAATTATGATTACTTTTTAAGTTTTATTGATGCATAATTATACATATTTATGGGGTACATATGATATTTGATACATGCGTACAATGTGTAATGATCAAATCAGTAATTAGGATACCCATGACCTCAAATATTTATCATTTCTTTGTATAGAGAACATTTCAAATCTCCCCTTCTAGCTATTTTGAAATACACAATAAATTTTTGTTAACTGTAGTCACTGTGCTGTTGAATATTAGAACTTCTTCTTCTTTGTTTTGGAGACTGAATCTCACTATGTTGCCCAGGCTGGAGTGCAGTGGTGCGATCTTGGCTCAGATCTCGGCTCACTGCAGTCTGCGCCTCCTGGGTTCAAGTGATTCTTCTGCCTCAGCCTCCCAAGTAGCTAGGACTACAGGTGCATGCCACCACACCTGGCTAATTTTTGTAATTTTAGTAGAGACAGGGTTTCACCATGTTGGCCAGGCTGCTCTCGAAATCGTGACCTCAAGTGATCTGCCTGCCTCTGCATCCCAGAGTGCTGGGATTACAGGTGCGACCCACCGCACCTGGCCAAGAACTTATTTCTTCTAACTGTGTTTTTGTACCCAGTAACCAACCTCTCTCCATCCCCTGCCTCCTTCCCAGCATTTGCTAAACATTCTACAGTTATGAGTATTAAGTATCATATCTTTGTTATAAGTTTTGTTTTATGATAACATGTTTGGCTTTAGTCAGTTTCTTTTTTGTTGTTTTTGAGGCAGGGTCTCACTCTTTCGCCCAGGTTGGAATGTAGTGGTGTGATCTCGGCTCGCTGCAACCTCCGCCTCTTGGGTTCAAGTGATTATCCTGCCTCAGCCTCCCAAGTAGCTGGGACTACAGGTGTGCGTCACCATGCCCAGCTAATTTTTGTACTTTTTGGTAGAGACAGGGTTTCACCATGTTGGCCAGACTGGTCTTGAACTCCTGACCTCAGGTGATACACCTGCCTCGACCTCCCAAAGTGCTGGGATTACTGGCGTGAGCCATCGCATACAACTGGCTTTAGTCAGTTTGTATAGCTCATTGAACATGTAGTGTTGTTGGCAATTTATAATTTCAAAAATGAAGGGATATTACCTTGAACTCCTAAAAAGAATAAATAGAATATTGTTTTTCTCTCCACTATAAAGCGTGCCCTCAGCTGATTGGCAGGAATCTACCTGTCTTTTAATCTCTGAGTCTTGCCCTGATCCCTCAAAGGTTACTGTCACTGAGTAATGGAAGTCAATAATTATTTTATGAAATTATAAATGAATGCTTTTATGTCCACAAATGATACAACTATATTCTTTTTTCCTAATGTTAATTATGATTCCTCATAAGAAGTTTGGAAGAGACAAACTGGAACTTAAGTGAAGGAGATTGGGTTTTGAAAAGACTCTTAACTGAGAGCAAAGAGCCACAAACTTTTTCTGTAAAGGGCCAGATAGTAAACAATTTTGGCTTTGCAAGCCATGTTGTTTGTGTCACAACTACCCGGCTGTGCTGATGAAGCATTGAAGAAGCTATAGATGATAAGTAAATGAATCGTTGGTTGTAGCTGTGTTCCAGTAAAACTATTTACGGACACTGAAATTTAAGTTCCATGTAATATGTATGTGTCACAAAATATGATTCTTTTAACTTTATTTTTAATTTTTTTTTTTTTTTTTTGAGACAGAGTCTCTCACTATCACCCAGGCTGGAGTGCAGTGGTGCGATCTCGGCTCACTGCCAGCTCCGCCTCCTGGGTTCACGCCATTCTCCTGCCTCAGCCTCCCAAGGGCAGGTACCTGCCACCATGCCTGGCTAATTTTTTGTAATTTTAGTAGAGACAGGATTTCACCATATTAGCCAGGATGGTCTCGATCTCCTGACCTTGTGATCTGCCCACCTCGGCCTCCCAAAGTGCTGGGGTTACAGGCATGAGCCACCGTGCCTGGCCTCTTTTAACTATTTAAAAACGTAAAACCATGCTTAGCTTGCAGGTTATGCAAAAGTAGGTGGAGGGCTGGCTTTGAACCACAAGCTATAGTTTGCTGATCCCTGACTCAGAGGGATACAGGACCTCGCAATTTCCTTTATAGCATAGGTAAGGTTTTCCCATATAGCTTCATGACAGAGAGACAGTTTTGAGTGGTTCTGGCAGGTCATCATGGATCCCTATTATAATAGAATGAATCCCCTGATTTGCTCTCTTATTTCCCCAGCCCCAGAAAATATGAAGATTCTTCTCCTTCTTTACTTCCTTTCTCCCTCCATATGCTGTATTTTATACCTTATTGCTTTTCATATACATTTTCATATTTTTTTAAAAACATTTTTCATGTAGTTATATACTGTATAACAACATTTGGGTCAACGACAGACTGCATACACAATAGTGGTTCCATAAGATTATAATACTGTATTTTTACTGTCCCTTTTCTATATTTAGACACACAAATACTTAGGTTTGTGTTATGCTTGCCTACAGTATTCAGTATAGTCACATGCTGTACAAGTTTGTAGCCTAGGAGCAATAGGCAATGCCATATAGTCTAGGTGTGTAGTAGGCAATACCATCTAAATTTGTGTAAATACACTGTGTGATGTTCACACAAAGACACTTGCTTAAGGACACGTTTCTCAGAACATATCCCTGTCATCAAGTGACACATGACTGTTATTTATTACTTTGGGCCAGATGCATTTTTCTCCCACATGATTAATTTGTCTTTAAAGATTCAGCTTAGACTTCACCTACTTCAGAAATCTTCCTGTCTCACACGGTTGTCCCTCTGTGCTTCATTAACATTCTATATGCATTGTTCTTTTAGCTTGTATGGTACTGTAATTGTGAGTATATTTCTGTGTTTTTCCATCAGACTATAGTTTCTTTCAGGATTGGGACTATATCACCAGTGTTAGCATCCAGCAAATATTTCTTTTGAGTTAATTAATGATTTTTAACTTGCTAATTCATTGATAGTGTCCTCTTTTGAAATGTTGAATGGGAGAGTTAAATTGGGTAGTCACTTGTAACCTAATGCTTATTGCTTAAATCAGTTAATACTTAGCACACATGTAGTTTGGGAAATAGATGCTTTACATGGCTAGAAGATTGGGAGGATTTTGGAGTAAACAACTATTTGAGGGACACAGGAAACTCTTGTATTGTAGATGTTTTAGTGGAAGTGGAAGTCTGTGTGTATGACGGTAAATGGCATAGGAGCTCAAGCCTCCTGGGGAGTCAGGCAGGAAGGACGAAGGGCATGACTTCCGCAACTGGGGAAAGGGCACAACAGAGAAAGAGAAGTGGAAGGTGACAATGAAATCTTAGGGATTGGCAACCCATGGCAAGTATACCAAATGTGGTATATTGAGCATAGTCATCTTCCTCTCTGCTTTGCCTTCCACTCAAGATGGCCAAGAGTTAGATTCTTTACATACTACTTTTGAAAACTTGTCATCGCAGATATATAGCAGATCCTAACCAGCCATTCTATGTCATTTTCAAGGCTCACTATTCTTTTAGGTCTTTTTCCCTCCCTCTCTCTGTTTCTTTTTGGATCTTTTCTATATGGTAACATCAAATGTACTTAACCTTTTTTTCCCTGCAACATCTAGTCTGCCATTAATCCAATCCAGTGGGTGTATATGTGTTTTTTAAATCTCAGATTATAGCTTTCGTCTCTAGAATTTTTATGTAGGTCTTTTTCACACCTCTCATGTCTCTTCTTAGCATGTTCATTTTTTTCCTTTTTTATCTTGAACATATGAGACACAAATGTTTTAATGTCCTCATCTGCTAATTCTAACATATGTATTAGTTCTGGGTGAGTTGTGATTAATTTATTTTTCTCAGCATTATGTGTTGTAGTTTTCCTTTTTCTTTGCATTCCTGGTAATTTTTGACTGGATGCCAGACATTGTGAATTTTATCTTGTTGGATTCTAGATAATTTTTTATTTCTGTAAATATTCTTGAGCTTTATCTACAGCACAACTACGTTTCTTAGAAAAAGTTTGATCCTTTCAGGTCTTGGGTTGTTTGTTTGTTTTGTTTTGTTGTTTGTTTTTTGAGATGGAGTCTTGCCCTGTCGCCCAGGCTGGAGTGCAGTGGCGCGATCTCGGCTCACTGCAACCTCTGCCTCCCGGGTTCAAGTGATTCTCCTGTCTCAGCCTCCCGAGTAGCTGGGATTACAGGTGCGTGCCACCACGCCTGGCTAATTTTTTGTCTTTTTAGTAGAGATGGGGTTTCGCTGTGTTAGCCAGGATGGTCTCTATCTCCTGACCTCATGATCCGCCCGCCTCGGCCTCCCAAAGTGCTGGGATTACAGGCATGAGCCACCACGCCCGACCTCAGGTCTTGTTTTTTAAGCTTTGTTAGACAGGACTAGAGCTGTGTTTAGTCTCTGGTTAATTTTTCCTGGCCACTGAGGCAAGACTCTTTTTAAGACTCTAATGGATGCTCCTTACATCATTAGGTTTTCCACTCTGGCTGTTAAGAACAGGATTATTCTTGGCACTGTGTGAGCTCCTGGTACTGTTCCCTGTATTTCTTTCAGGTGGTTCTTTCCCCAGCCTCTGGAAGTTTCACACATAGATGTGGCAGTCATCACTCAACTGAGTACCTGAGATCTTTAGAGCTCTCTTTCTCTCTGCAACTTTCTCCAGTACCGTCCCCTGTGCTGTCTTGGCTTCTCCACACTTCTAGGTCTGCCTTCTCAATTCATGGAACCCACCAGGTTCTGCCTGGGTCCTTCCTTCTCTGCTGCAGCCTGGAAACTTTATCCATGTGATAAGTTGGGGCAGTTGTAAAGCTCAACTTGCTTGTTTCCTGACTCAGGAATCTCTGTCCTTCCTTGCCTACTAGACAATGTCTTGAGTGCTGTTGTTTCATATATTTTGTGTTTTTTTTAGTAGTTTCAGGTAAAAAGAAAAATCTGTTTCTTTTTTTTTTTTTTTTTTTTTTTTTTGAGACAGATTCTTAGTCTGTTGGCCAGGCTGGAGTGCAGTGGCAGAATCTTGGCTCACTGCAACCTCCGTTTCCCAGGCTCAAGCAATTCTCCTGCCTCAGCCTCCCAAGTAGCTGGGATTAGAGGCATGTGCCATTATGCCCTGCTAATTTTTGTATTTTTAGTAGAGATGGGGTTTCACCTTGTTGGCCAGGTCGAACTCCTGACCTCAGGTGATCTGCCCACCTCGGCCTCCCAAAGTGCTGGGATTACAGGCGTGAGCCACCGCGCCTGGCCTTAAATCTGGTTCTTGTTACTCCATCTTGATTGGAAGCAGAAGAGTGAACACATACTTTTAAATGAAAATTAAGCAGTGTCGCATTGAATATATTTTTAATTTATGAGTGAAAATCAGTTGAACAGTTCATTTCAAGGAGTATTAAGGAAGAATGCGTAAGATGTGTAAGTAATTATAATACAACGTGGGATATGGTAAATTACATGAACATGATGTCAGTAAAATGCTGTTAAAAGCTTATATGAGGAAAGAGTTTGAGAAGTTTGGCAGAAGTGGAAGGTGTGAGGAGAATGGCTATGGCATTGTTTTGTGTGTGTATATGCGTTATACAAGACACTATCTGAAACTAGAATCAAATTCTTCAGTATTGAGTGAGGTTTAGTGGTAGGATAGTTTCAGAGAGTCTAGGACTGATAAAATTAATGGGGGAAAAAAAAGTCATTAGCAGAAATACCTAAGCAAGAACACAGGAAAAATAGAGTTTCCATGTTTTTATAGTTTGGTGTGATTTGTGGTCTTGCAGAAAAGGAGAAGCATCCTTTTTTCCTATATATTACCTGCTCTTGCAAATCTTGCAGAAGAGGGAGAAAATTCAAAGTACTATTTTTTCACTGTGTTAAACAGTGTAAAAGATAGGGGCACTCTGGACTGTGAAAATGATGACCACTGCTGCAAACTTGGTGGAACCTTAGAAAACCTCAATAAGCAATATTTAGACTCTTTGAGTCATTGCTATTTAAATGATAATCAGATTATCTACAGATTTCAATGGCAATGCATTGTAGAACTAAATAAGTAGATGGCATTGTTTATAGCTTTCTTAATTTCAGTTAAAATGGTCACCTGACTGTTGTTTGCTAACATAGAGCAACTGTGACCAAAAGCTTATCTAATTAAAGTAATCCCCCCATCCACAGTGTCCCTTTTCATGGTTTCAATTACCCATGATCAACCATAGTCTGAAAATACTAAGGTATGATATTTTGAGAGAGAGCGAGAAGGAGACCACATTCACGTAACTTTTATTGCACTATATTGTTATAATTGTTCTGTTACTATTAGTATTGTTGTTAATCTCTTACTGTGCCTGATTTGTTAAGTTAAACTTTCTCACAGTTATATATGTATAGGAAAAAAAACAGTATATGAGGGTTCAGTGCTATCTGCAGTGTTAGGAATCTACTGAGAGTCTTGGAGCATATGCCCTGTGGATAAAAGAGGCTACTGTATATGCTTTAAAGTTTTCCCTCCTGAGGAACCAGGGGGCATTTTTGAAAAACAGGAGATGCAGCGGGGGAGGTTTGTTTACTTTTACTTAGCCTATCTCTTATATGCAATCTTTAGGAAGAAGAATGTGATTTTTCCCCTCATATTTGTATTGATGTGACTGTTCATATGAAAAAGAACATGGAGAACTTTAAGGTTATAACTCAGCTGTTAGCATTTATATTTTGGACTATGTATGCTTTCTATTTTTTTCTTATTCTTTCACAATAATAGTGGTAATTATTATCTCTATTTTTTTTTTTTTTTTTTTGAGATGGAGTTTCGCTCTTGTTGCCCAGGCTGGACTGCGATGGCGCGATCTCGGCTCACTGCAACCTCCGCCTCCCAGGTTCAAGCAGTTCTCCTGCTTCAGCCTCCCGAGTAGCTGAGATTACAGACATGCGCCACCACACCCAGCTAATTTTTTCTATTTTTACTAGAGATGAGGTTTCTCCATGTTGGTCAGGCTGGTCTCGAACTCCTGACCTCAGTGATCCACCCGCCTCAGCTTCCCAAAGTGCTGGGATTATAGGCGTGAGCCACTGCACCCGGCTTTTTTTTTTTTGCCAAAAGCAAAGTATTTTTTATATATGATCTTAGTTAATTCCTTTTTTTTTTTTTTTGAAGCGGAGTCTCACTCTGTTGCCCAGGCTGGAGTGCAATGGTGAGATCGTGGCTCACTGCAACCTCCACCTCCCGGGTTCAAGTGATTCTCCTGCCTCAACCTCCTTTGGTAGCTGGGATTACAGGCACCTGCCACCACGCTCAGCTAATTTGTGTATTATTAGTAGAGGCGAGGTTTCACCATGTTGGTTAGGCTGGTCTCGAACTACTGACCTCAGGTGATCCACCCGCCTTGGCCTCCCAGAGTGCTGGGATTACAGGCGTGAGCCACTGCACCCGGCCTATCTTAGTTAATTCTTGTAGGTACCGTTTTAGGTAATGATCCTTATTTTCATTTTGCAGATGAAAAACCGAAGGCCTTGAGAGGTTAAGTTACTCATCTAAGGTCACACAAATAGTACATTCATTGCAGAGCCTAAATTTTAACCCATGTTTATCTTTCTAAAGTTTATGCTATTTCTGGCCCTGCCCCCATTTTGATGACAGGTATTACATTAAGTATAATATAAAGAATACAGACCTTACTATTTAACTTTTTCTTTTTTTTTTCCCCCCACTTAGTCAAAATTTATTTGAAGGCCTGAAAACATTTAGTTAACTTTTTCTTTACATAAACTCTGCCTTCCCCCACCAAATCTCTGTAACCCACCTTTGGCCAAACCCTTGAGAAATGTCTACTAATTGTCTTGGAGCCTTAGGTTCCTCTGGGGTAAGCACAGAATTGATTAATTTGACTATTTGATGCACTTTGGCTTCCCAAAATTTTATCTTATTAACTGCACTCCCAGGCTGGAGTACAGTGGCGCCATCATGGCTCACTGCAACCTCCGCCTCCTGGGTTCAAGCAATTCTACTGTCTCAGCCTCCCAAGTAAGTGGGACTACAGGCACATGCCACCATGCCCAGCTAATTTTTGTATTTTTAGTAGAGACGGGGTTTTGCCATATTGTCCAGGCTGGTCTGGAACTCCTGACCTCATGTGATCCACCCGCCTCGGCCTCCCAAAGTGCTGGGATTACAGGTGGCAGCCACCGTGCCTGGCCTAGAAAATTATTCTTGAATGAAGCTGGATAGTGTAGTTGATTTAATTGATAATGATAATAATGAAGTTTCAAGTGAGGAAGACTATAAGTAAAGAGAAGAAATAGATATGTCTTTTTATTCTTTTTTAAAGTATGCCCTGTTGGTTTAGCATTGACTTGACTTTCACAGGAAATGTGGAGTGAAAACTACAAACATTTTCATTACTAAACAACTATTAAAGTATGGATGGCTTCTTTTTGGTTCTTTTATTAGCTGGTTTCAGGTATCCCTAGTTCTGTCTTCCACAGGCCACCTTTCTTAAGTTGAGATAGGTTTTCCTGTTCAGTAATAACAGTCTGTTTATAATAGCGTTTTTGATGACTACTTCTAACATAGGACTCCCGTTTCTTCTCCAGGCTGGCCTCATTGTGATAAAGGATTCAATGTTGCAATCACTGGTTTACATTTCATTGCCATTCCTGACTGAAGGATCAGAGTCCATGGCCTGCCTTATTGATCCATTTGCTAGAGATCAGTGGGGTAACGGGAATTATTTTCCTCTTTAGACTGCATTCTGATCTTGGCTACTATTGCATTCATGAAAAAGGAGGGAGATGAAAAATTAGGCATTCTAACTGGTAAATACTTGATGTTTTCTTTTGTTTCTGAGAGTAGTTAGACCCTTGCAAATCTTTTCTGTTTGTAAGGATTTAAAATAATGTTTAGCATATAGTGCTGGGTGTATTTGTAGATGGCATTAGGACTGTGACTTACAGCACATATTTAGGGTTTTTTTTTTTTTGAGATGGAGTCTCGTCCGTCTCATCCTGTCTCCCAGTCTGGAGTGCAATAGCGCGATCTCGGCTCACTGCGACCTCCGTCTCCTGAGTTGAAGCGAATCTCCTGCTTCAGCCTCCCGAGTAGCTGGGATTACAGGTGTGCGCCACCACACCTGGGTAATTTTTTGTATCTTTAGTAGAGATGGGGTTTCACCATGTTGGCCAGGCTGGTCTTGATCTCCTGACCTCATGATCCACCCGCCTCGGCCTTCCAAAGTGCTGGGATTACAGGCGTGAGCCACTGCATCCGGCCACATATTTAATTTTGATCCTTCTCTGAGTTGCTTTGCTTCCTGTAATTTAAATGTGTCTAATTTATTAAAGCATAAGTACACAGGCAGTTTTAAAAATTGTAGTAAACACTTCTTATTTTCCTTTTAATCTTCTCTAATTTTCTTTTAATAAATCTTCGAGTTCTTAAAAGTTTTTTAAAGAAACATAAATGTTTAATAGTTATTTAACGTTTCTCAAATCTATACAGGAAACTGGAATTAACAGAACTCATTTATGGTTGAAATCTTGTTTTGCAGAAAATAAATCATTACTTCTGGGTCAAGATGATAGATAGATGCTTTCATTTGCCTCACATCTCTTACAAGACTCCACTGAAATAACAGTATAGAAGTACAAAAAATAAATCAGCAATAGCAAATAGAAAAAGGTGAAATGTAGCACTAATATACAAGAGTTATTAAATTTCTGGAAAAGCTAAAACTAATGAGAACCAATTGTTGGATGAAATGAAGAATAAGCAGATGCCTGTTGGTGAATACAAGGAGGCTGCTTGCTAGTGTTATGGAAGCCAGTCTGTCCAGGGGGAACCCATGGGAGCTCTCTGAGCAAAAATGAAAAAGAGACAGAAAACAGAGGAATTCAGTGTTTATTTAGGGGATAACTCAGTTACCTGGCATTGCCAAACCCTTTCCAACCCCTTCCCAGTGGCAGTAGTCAGCAAGTACTATGCCATCCCCTTTCTCTAGCATTAACAAAGGAAAAACAAGGCCGGATGCGGTGGCTCATGCCTGTAATCTTAGCACTTTGGGAGGCCGAGGCGGACGGATCACCTGAGGTCAGGTGGAGACCAGCCTGGCCAACATGGTGAAACCTCGTCTCTACTAAAAATACAAAAATTAGCCAGGCGTGGTGGCAGGTGCCTATAATCCCAGCTACTTGGGAGGCTGAGGCAGGAGAATCACTTGAACTCGGAGGCGGAAGTTGCAGTGAGCTAGGATTGTGCCACTGCACTCCAGCCTGGGCGACAGAGTGAGACTCACTCTCAAAAAAAAAAAAAAGACAACCCAAAGGAAAAACAAAACATAAAACAGTGTTTGTCTCCAAAGAAGTTGATCAGAATGTTTGGGGAAATTTAATTTTGTGTGTGTGTTAGATATTGGCACCTCTTCCTTTAGTCTCATATTTAGGGGGATGGAGAGGGAGGGCATTCTGCACTTTGCTAGTGGCTTACACTAACACAAAGCCTGCCAGTGACATGCTCTTCTCTGTGTTATGCTGAGTTCCCATTAGAATTTTAATTCCAAAGAGAGATGTAATCAGAAAGCAAATTCACAGAGGAAACTCATACTAGCTAACAAGTCCTTTTACCTGGGTTACCAGTACGTGAGGATCATTAGAAGTCTTAGAGGTACTTTTAGCATGAAAGAGACCAGAAAAAACAAAAAGAAAACCTGAACCTAGGGGCAAAAGATAATGCAGGAAACAGAAGAGAACTTTAAAGGAATCTTCTAACTAAAATGCTCATAAATACTCATTTATAAAACCAATGCTAGGTATAATGAAGAGGAAACAATTAGAGAATGCAAAAGGAGATTTAGAACATTATTGTCAATGGAAAGCACACAGTAGAAGGATAGCCAAATAGAGTTGGAGATACTCCCAAAAAGTAGAGGTTTAATTCACCAAAATGGAAAATACAAGACACAAGTCATAGACTCTGTTCTTAGCTAGTGTTCTCTAGAAAACAACCTGAAACAAAAACCTTACCCACTAACACTTTATTGGGGAGTACCATCTCAGGAAAGCAGGAGGGAAAGAAGAGTGAGACAAGGCAGAAAGGCTGGCCCTCTCTTTGTAATAGGCCTTGCTGATTGCTTGGTTTTACTGGAAGTCTTCAGGAAGGTTGTGTAGAGCTATTGCTTCTCTGTCCTTTCCATCCAAAGAAGGTGTGAAGAGGTGTTTATGGTTTCCTCCCATTTCCTGCTCCTCCCCCTTTTGGTCAAAGTTTGCCATACAAACAGTTAACTCACTTGACCCCTTCCTTCAGCGGCCTCAGGAGAGGAGGTCAGGTCCTACGGTCCTATGGGTAGATCAGGTGTGTACTGAGCATGTGTTGCCAAAGCTTGGGGGTGGTCAGAGCAGTCAGTAATCCCTAATGGCAGCCTCTGGCCTGGGAACCTCTGCCTTTTAGGGAACTATTAAAAGAAGGTCGGTCCTCAAAGGACTGACAGAGTGAAGGAAGGATACTACTGCTTTTTTTTTTTGGAGACAGAGTCTTACTCTGTCCTCCAGGCTGGAGTGCAATGGTGCAATCTTGGCTCACTGCAACGTCCACCTCCACCTCCCAGGTTCAAGCAGTTCTCCTGCCTCAGCCTCCCAAGTAGCTGCGATTGCAGGCGCCCTCCACTACACCCCACTAATATTTTTAGTAGAGACGGGGTTTCGCCATGTTGGCCAGGCTGGTCTCGAACTCCTGACCTCAGGTGATCTGCCCACCTTGGCCTCCCAAAGTGCTGGGATTACAGGTGTGAGCCAACACGCCTGGCCAGGCTACTGCTGCTTTTCATCATAAGCTCTTCTTACCTATTTGATTTGCTATCATGTGCATGTGTTAATTTGATAAAGATAAAAAATAAAATTTAAAAAGAAAAAATGAATTACCAAAAACACTCTGGAAATAACTATCAAAGATATTTTAGAATGCATTTAGAAAACAGAATGAACTTCAAATATGAAAAAATAGAATCTAATTAGTTTATATCAGGAACATCTTGGACTGCTAGAATTGATCCTTTCTCCTTTCCCACTCTTTCTTGCTCACTCCTTGTTAGCCTACAGTACCCTGGGGTTGAAATCTAGTAGTCTTCTTCTCCTTCATACCCGTTGCCAGGTTCTGCCAAGTCTGCCTTTGGATTGTCATTGCTCAGGCCCCCCAATCTATATCTCGCTGTGGCTATTGTATGTAGTTCATAGCTTTAGTGTAAGTCCCTTCAAAGTTTGTGGTATCCTTCTAATGAATCTCCTTGTCTTCCCTACCTCATATCACCTTTGTTTCCTGATGCTGAGTGTTGGTCACTTCCTGTACCACCATATCATTTTTGTTATAACAGAACTTTGTGTTTGCTTATATACTCTACTGGGTTGAAACATCTTTTACTTCTTTAATAAATACTTATTGAGAGATTTTAAGGCAGCCACTGGGATACAAAGATGAATTAGATCTGGACAATTACCTGCCTTCAAAGAGTTCATGTTCTGTAAAGACAATACATATGTAAGCAAATAATTGTAATTGAATATAAGTACCATAATAGAGTTAAGTATTAGGTTGGGGAGGGTAGGAGGAAGGAATGATTTTCCCCCTTTTTGAGTGAATTAGAAACCTCTAGAGAGGAGTAGATGCCCAAATACCTATTAAAGATTGTGTATGTATTAGCCCAATGAGTAGAAAGGAGAAAAGCTTTCTAAGCGGAAAGAATACTATGTGCAAAGAAACTGGAAGGTGAAACAGTACATGGTGTTTTCAGCATTCGACACACACTAGATTACCACCTGCGCCAAACCCTCTTCATCTCAGGTGAATTATCAGGGTCGCCTCCCAACAGGGCTCCCTGCCTTTGCCTTTGCCGAGTGGTACATTTAAAACCTAATTCTGACCACATCACTTCTCTGCTCAGAACTCTCAGTGGAGTGTAAAAGCTAACCTCCCTGCAGTGGCTGTAAGCTTTACAGGATTTCTATCAACGTCCCTCTTTCCCCACTGCTACCTTTCTCGCTTCATCTCCTGCCACTCTGTTCCATGCTTACTCCAGTCTGATCACATAGGTCTCCAAGGCCTCCATATTCCTAGTTCTTAGAATGAGCTGCTTGTATTTTTGCCTGTGGGACTTTGCATTTGTGTTCCCTTTGTCTGGAGTCTTCTTCCATCCAGATACACGTATAGCTTGTTGCCTTAATTTCTAAAAAAGTATGATCAGTGTTACCTTCCTAGACCAGCCTTAGAAAATAGAAATTCTCTGTCTCTCCAGCCCAATACCCTGATACCCTCCTCTTATTTTTTCTCTGTAGCATACCATCTGTTTATTGTTTTGCTTGCCAATTTATTATTTGTCTCTTCCTACTAGAATGTAAACTCCATAAGGGCAGGGACTTTGTCTTTTTAATCACCGTTGTTTCATCAGCAGCTAGAACAGAATATCTGACAAACGATAGATATTCAATAAATATTTGATGGCAAGAGTTGAAGCTGAATAGATGAAGTGTGCAAGGGGCATGACTTCCATGCAAAGGTATTTGGACTTGAGACTGTAAACATTGGCAGTCTAGGATTTTAAGAAGAAGATAAATTAACTATCAGATTTAGGTTTTATTTTAGAAAGATCATTCTGGCAGGTGCTTGGAGAGTTCATTAGGTTGAGGTTAAGTTAAAATAAAGCAGAACTCTTTAAAAACAAAAAAAAATGTTATTTAGATAGCCTAGGTGAGAGCAATGGTTCATTTTTCTTTTAATTTCCCATAGTACATAATGTGGACTCTCACATATAGCCTTATATGTATCTTAATAGAATGATTATTTATATTGTGGTAAGGTCCCTGGCAGAGTTGGTAAAGCTATTGAGAGAATGGTTCCTATCTTTTTTTTATAGACTTATACTGCAGAAGCAGGTAGTCAATTACCTGGTTAATTCAATTACCAGGCATTTTCTAAAGGGCACTTCCTGTATGCTCATCATCACTTCATTTGGTGAGGAAGCTATGATGAAGACGTTTATGATTCAGTCCCTGGTTGACTGAGGGACTTTACTTGTTAAATGATTAAAGAATATATAAGCCACCATGTAACCATGGTTGTAGGCAAAATGTGTTTTGTTCTGGGAAAGGGATAGGGAAAATTTTTCTCTGTTACTATATGTATATCATGTGAATTTTCTATTTTAAAGAGGTAGACTACAACAGAATACCCAACAAAATTTATAAAGCATAATTAAATATTTTGTAATTCAGAAGACACTCTAATACTTTGCCAGTGTTTTATTTGGAACCTGAGTGACAACTATTTCTTTGTTTTGTTTTTTCCTTAGAGACATGGTCTCTCTCTGTCGCTCAGGATGGAGTACAGTGGTGTGATCTAGGCTCACTGCATCCTCAAACTCCTGGGCTCAAGTGGTCCTCTCGCCTCAGCCCCCTGAGTAGGTAGTACTACAGGTGCATGCCACCACACCTGGCTATTTAAAAAAATTTTTTTTGTAGAGTTAGGGTCTCGCTATGTTGCCCAGGCTGGTCTTGAACTCCTGGCCTCAAGCAGTCCTCCCACCCTGGCCTTCCAAAGTGCTGGGATTACAGGTGTGAGCAATGCCACCTGGCCTATTTTTAAGGCTATTCCAGTTTAGCATATGGAAGATGCAAACTTAATTGTCCATGATGACAAAATAATAAATTAATTTAGATTGTAGTGAAAAGTTTGGTTGAGAAAAAGAATAATTTTCCATGGATTGTGTAAATCCATTGGAATAGAATATTTACATTGAATAGAACAGACAGTTAACTATTAATTGTTAAGGGCCTTCCATTTCCAAGGAAGCAGGTAGCTGAACCAGAGTAGTTCTTGCTGTCTGTTGTTGCCAGTGGAAGACAAGATTCATGAATGTTTGAGGTTCTAAATACTTGTTTAAGGAGAAATAGAGGAAAGAGCTTTTAAGAGGTTGGAAATATTAAGACTATTACAGGGTTTGTTGCTTTTCACCTAATAGACTATAGGTTTGAATGACTTTGTTCTGAAATATTTATTTTCCTGTTTAAATATTCATTGCTGTGAGATTGCAAAACTCAGCCTCAAGGGAAAGACCGGACTGACTTTTCCCTCTGAGTAATTCAGAAGAGGGGTGTGTGTGTGTGTGTGTGTGTGTGTGTGTGTGTGTGTGTGTGTATGTGTGTTGACAAGTGATTTGGAGGCAAGTTTACAATATTCTTGTTGGCCAAGCCTGTAACTGCCCTTAAATTTACATATACCAGCTTGTGTCATTTATTGGTATTCTAAGCAAGGATTTATATTGTATTGCCTGGTTTTTTAAAAATTTATTTTATTAATTGTCTGTTTATAAGAGCTCAAGATTGTACTGGTCGTGTTCCTGAATTCCACCGCCCCCTTACATGACTGCAGCACACTCATCTTTTGGTCCTGATTCTTTAGTTATACCTACGCTAAAAGAAGGATCCATTGTGAGGTCTACATTTCAGTAGATTTGCACTTTAGAAAACAACTAGTGTTTATTCTCTTAGCTGCAGGTTCCATATAAGAAGGTAACCCTCTACTTTTAGGAAACTTACATTTATAGCCACTGTTGCCTTCCTCTCATCATCTATGCTCTCTTTTTATTTATTTATTTTTTTTTTTTTGAGACAAAGTCTTACTCTGTTGTCCAGGCTGGAGTGCAGTGGCGCGATCTTGGCTCACTGCAACCTCTGCCTCCGATGTTCAAGTGATTCTCGTGCTTCACCCTCCCAAGTAGCTGGGATTACAGGCGTGCACCATCACACCTGGCTGTTTCTGTATTTTTAGTAGAGATGGAGTTTCACCACGTTGGCCAGGCTGGTCTTGAACTCCTGACCTCATGTGATCTGCATGCCTCAGCCTCCCAAGGTGCTGGAATTACCTTGGGAGCCGTGGCGCCTAGCCTCTATGCCCTCTTTAATCTCTTAACTGACTCTGTTCTTCTAAAGGTGTAGATGCTTCAGGACATGTCCTGGAAGCATGCCGTAACCATAATTCTCTCCCATTTTGCCAGCCAAAGCCTCTAAATCAGTGTTTCTCAGAATGTGGGACCCAAACCACCTACACCAGTAAGTACCAGGGTCCTGCTCCAACCCACTGAATCCTAGTCTATGGGGAAAGGATCTTGACATGTGCATTTTTAAATATGTTCCCTGAATGGGTGTTATACGCAATAAAATATGGTCATCTTTGCTTTCAAAGAACAAGGTGAAAGATGAGTTGGTAGGTGTGAGGAGCTGGGTAGTATGGAAGTAGTTTCTTACTGCATCTTACTGTTGAGACTGAAGCAGGAATGGGTGTGTCTGAACTCCTTACCCGAAATTAGACATTTTTTTCTTAAACTAATACTTCAATGGCGATTGGTTTTTTATTACAGTAATCCTTATTATATAGTCATTGAATCTGTTTCCATGAGCTTCCTTGGGATCTTGGCCATTCAGTAAGTTCCAGACAACCAAGTGAAAAGCGAACTCTTAGAATTCAACCTGAAGGTAAATATTTGGAGACTACATGGAGATTTCATTGTATAGATTTTTCCTCTCAACATCAAATTTACCTACAAGTTGCCTAACATCTTATGGCTCTGAGTGTAGTTCAGATGTATTGTAAAAGAGAAAATGTATTACTTTTACCTAACTTACCAGAAATGTATTCAGGATTATTAGACACTTAACACTTTTTTCTGCTCTGGGTGCTCAAAATTGTGAAACTTTCTTGAGGTGAGAAAAGCAAAACAATTCTACCCTACAGCTCTCCTCTAGGTTATGGTAGTTTAAAAAAAAAGTTAAGAACAGTTCAATAGCTTGGTTGTCTTTAGACTTAAAAACAAAACAAAACGAAAAACGAGAATATTTTAGATACTGAAGGAAGGAGATTTGGGGGTAGCACTGTTAAATTTAAGTATTTGTGTAAGTTAAGAATCTAGAGTAATTTTGCTTTAAGTCTTGCAAATGAGCATTGTTTTGTCTTTGTATGTGTTTATCTGATTTATTTATCTGGATTTTCCTGGTCTGTTCTTCTACAGAGTTAATTTTTTAAAAAAAACGGATCCTAGATGATTTTAAATCCAGTGTTGTCTTCTTATCTTTCTGAGAGAACAGTTACATAGCTGTCATTTTCCTCTTGTCACAGACAGCTGGGCAGAAGCCACTGCTTTTAGTACCAGATCTGAAAATGGCAGGCCTTTGCCTAGGTACTCTTTTTTTTTTAAACAAAGGCAAATAGAGTTTGAAATCTGAGCCCATCTAAGCAAATCCCAAGGGATCAAAATGATATAATTTGTAAAAATACTTAAAAGTAAAAACATTTTATTTGTATTATAATCCTAGAAAATTAATTTCCATTTATAAATAGCACTAGGAAAACTATTAGTGACATTGTCAGTGGTAATAAACTGGTGAGAATATGCTCTACCAAAATAATGAAGTGATTCTTTTATGATGGTGTGAATAAAATTAATATTGATTTGTTTGTGTGCATGATCCATTCTGACCATATATGTGGTATGGGAATTGAGAAGCTTTTAGGATTTGCAGCCTGTTGATTAGAAGCAATACAGTAGCAGTTTATGTATATAAGTGAGACTCAAGGTGACCAAACTGAGAAAATTAGAATGAAGTTGAGGAATAAATGAGAAGATATAAACAAAAATACACCCTTCTCTCTCAAAGGTTACATAGACTTTAGTTATCCTAGAAATATGAAGACAATTATATTTTGGGTCATTTCTGTGTTCTCTTACAGTACTGTGCATAGGTTTTAAATAATATTCAGAATAATTCAGTAGGAACAGAAAATATGCTAAAGAATCAGTAACAAAACAGTTTCACCTGCTCTCTCAATTAATTTTCACAACCACCTCTGAAGTAAACAACCCATCTGGTAAGTGGTATAATTGGAATTTAAACTCAAGTCTGACTTTTAGGTTCATGCTTTCTTCTGTTTTACTACATTCCATGTAAACTGGGGAGAAGGCACATGGTTGGACCTAGAAAAAACCCTGAAGTTACCTGTCGGTAGGTGATGATTGAACCTCTGAGATTGCTGTGGGTAAGGCAATAGACTGTTGAATGGGTTCCTGTTTGACGACTGTAATACTATAGTTGTCTGTCCATAGCCACGGGTTCTGCATCTGTGGATTCAAGTAGCTGCGGATTGAAAAATTAGGGTGGGAAATTGGATGACTGTGTCTGTACTAAACATGTACAGACATTTTTTCTTTATAGGAGACAGGGTCTCCCATTGCCCAGGTTGGTCTCAAACTCCTGAGCTCAAGGGATCCTCCCTCCTTGGCCTCCCAAAGCATTAGGATTACAGCTGTGAGCCACTGGCCTGACCAGACTCTTTTTTCTTGACACTTTTTTCTTTTCTTTTCTTTCTTTTTTTTTTTTTTTTTTTTTGAGACAGGGTTCCACTCTGTCACCCAGGCTGGAATGCAGTGCCATAATCATAGCTCGCCACAGCCTCTATCTCCTAAGCTCACGTGATCTTCTTGTCTCAGCCTCCTGAGCAACTGGGACTACAGGCACATGCTACCATGCCCAGCTAATTTTTTATAATTTTTTGTGGAGACAGGATCCCACTATGTTGCCTAGGTTGGTCTCAAACTCCTGGGCTCAAGTGATCCTCCCTCCTCAGCCTCCCAAAGAGCTGGAATTACAGGCATGAGCCACCATGCAGGGCCTTGTCATTATTTTCTAAACACTACAGCATAACAACTATTTACATAACATTTACATTGTACTAGGTATTATAAGTAATATAGAGATGATTTAAAGTATACAAGAGGATGTGTGTAAGTAGGTTATATGCAAATACTATGCCATTTTATATAAAGGGCTTGAGTATCCAAGGATTTTGGCATCTGTGGTGGGCGGGGGCTGGGAGGTTCCTGGAACCAATTACCTGCAGATATGAAGGGACAACTGTATGTTTGAATTTAGAATGAAAACATTTAGCATATTTCACATTGTACACCAAAAGGCTGTATATAATATGTATCGCCTCTGTTACTGTCTGTGGTTTAAAAGAGAAAGACATCATTCTCAACTCAGAAATTAATAGTTACATTTGATTTTCACTCACAGCAGGTCAACAACTCTTAAAGCCTGTGTTTGTGAGACAGAAGGAAATTAAGTGCATAAAGCACAAGCATGTAAATGTTGATTCTTTGCTTTCCTAATGCTTCCCCACTTCTACTTTCCTATCCCTGCACTCCAGTTTGATATCAACCCAAGATACCAACACTTGTTTCACTCTGTGTTATCCCTTGTTATGCTCTCTAGCCCAACAAAGCAGTTTGCTGTAATGTGCACACACCTGACTTTCTATCTCAGTCTTCCTCTATTTCATAAATGTTTAACACTTCATATTTATTATGTACGATGTGGGATTCTACATTGTACAGGACTGTCTCCACCCATCATAATGAGCCTTTTAATCTAATAGGGGAGTTAAAATACATATTTACGTTTGCTAAGTATGAGGCTTTAGATTTCAATGTCTTATAGGGGATGCAAGCTAAATGTTATAAGAATATAGGAAAGGAAGGAATTACTTTTAACTGGAAATGGAAGAAAGTTTATA
Source organism: Gorilla gorilla gorilla (assembly GCF_029281585.2). NCBI lineage: Eukaryota > Metazoa > Chordata > Mammalia > Primates > Hominidae > Gorilla > Gorilla gorilla. Next base: position 33,823,158 of record NC_086018.1, on the reverse strand, counting down.
AATTGCTAGGTTAGGGAAAAGAGCTATTCTGTCTAGCCTTGTGGACTAAAGAGAAAGCTAGTAATTTCTTTTCTCAGATGAGATATACTTAAGCAGCTTAGCCTCTGGTAATAGAAACAAAACATTTTTATATAAGTATAGAGGTAAATTCATACCTAGAAATACTCATGTGAACTGTTATCTCATAGTTTGCTGAAGGCTGTTGTATTTCTCTTCTGAGCATAGAACTTTGGAATATGGCCTGGAAATTTAATACAAATCTGAAACCATTTGACATTTTTAATAATGTATACTTGGGGAAATATTCAGACATTGCATGCTATATGAGAGAAAATGTTAAATCACTCCTATCCCAGTTTCATTCCCTTAATATATAAACAATTGTTGTTACATTTTTAACAAAAATTTTAAAAGAAATTTCTGTAAGTAACAAAATAATCCACTAAGAATTTCTTCTTGACCTCTTAAGGGAGGTTACATTACCCCTCTAGGAAAACAGAGCCGCTGCCTGGCTTGCATTTCTGTAAAACGCCTAGTGCCTAGGCTACAAGTGGATTGCAGGAAATGTTTTTACCTTTCTCCCCATCTCCCACTGCTAATTGATGTGTTTATTCAGTTAACTGAGTCAGCCCTGTTGAGAATAACGCTGTGAGAGAATTCATACTGTGTACTTGTGTGCCAGAGTCTCATTCCCAGCAGGCTGGGGTGGAGAATGGAGGCTGGAGTAAAACGAGGAAGCTGAAAGGAGCAGTGTCAGAGCAGGAGAAAGTCGCCTTGGCCTTGTTAATCCTAACTTGAAAACTCTATCTTTTAGCTTTTACCAATTATTTAGTAGAACTTTCTTATGGATTCCTGAGATTATATTTATGCCTGATGTGGGCATAAGACCTTTGGTGCTCTTATTGTGTTTCATTCACCAATCCACCTGAATTCCAATTCAGTTCTTTTTCATGTCTGTCTTCAGGCCAGTAGATTCAGCGAGGGCTTCTGAAGCAGTATGTTTCGTATGGCTAGAGAGATACAGAGAGATAGAGCATTGAATAATTTGAAGGGGAAGGGAGATAACTATTTTATATCTCTCGTCAGATGCCCAGAATAGCTATAAAGACATCATAAAAACTATCCTAACCTAGAAATAATGTAAAGAAGTTATATGGTGATGGGTGACAAAGATAGACTTTTTCCAAAAAAGTTTAAAGTTTTCATAGCATATTTTCTAAGAACTAAAGAGAGGGGTTTTTTTTTTTTCTATCTTTTGAGATGGAGTCTCACTCACTCTGTTGCCCGGGCTAGAGTGCAATGGCAGCGATGTCAGTTCACTGCAATGTCCTCCTCCTGAGTTCAAGCGATTCTCCTGCCTCAGCCTCCAAGGTGTCTGGGATTAAAGGCATTTGGCACCATGCTTGGCTAATTTTTGTATTTTTAATAGGGATGGAGTTTCACCATGTTGGCCAGGCTGGTATTGAACTCCTGACGTCAAGTGATCTGCCCGCCTCAGCCTCACAAGGTGCTGGGATTACAGAAGTGAGCCACCACACCCAGCCTTTTTTTTTTTTTTTTTTCCCCTTAAGAGACATGGTCTTTCTGTTGCCCAGGCTAGAGTGATGCAATCATGGCTCACTGCAGCCTCCAGCTCCTGGGCTCAAGCAGTCCTCCTTTCTCAGCCTCACAAGTAGCTGGGAATACACATACCACCATGCCCAGCTAATTTTTTAAAGTTTTTCTAGAGACGGGGTCTCTTTGTGTTGGCCAGGCTGATCTTGAACTGCTAGCCACAGGCAGTCCTCCTATCTCAGCCTCCCAAAGTGCTGGGATTACAAGGGCATGAACCATTATGTCCAATAGCAGGAAAATTTTTACGTAAAGCAATTTATTTTTATTTTTATTATTAATTTCTGTTACAGAATCTTCATTCCTGCCTTTACTAGTTTGCAAGGGCTGCCATAACAAAGTATTACATAACAATATAGAAATGTATTTTCTCACCATTCTGGAGGCTAGAAGTGCAAGATCAGGGTGTCAGCAGGGTTGGTTTCTTCTGATGTCTTTTTTGTTGGCTTGTAGATGGTCATGCTCTGTGTCTTCACATGGGCCTCCCTCTGTATGTGTCTGTATCCACATTCCCTTTTCTTATAAGGACACCACTCCAGTTGGATTAAGGCCCACCCTCATGACATCACTTTAATTACCTTTTTAAAGACCCTATCTTTAAAAACAGTGACATTTTGAGGTACTGAGGGTTAGAACTTCAACATACGGGTTGGAGACTGAGCACAACTCAGCCTATGACTCTGCCCCTTCCCACTGATAACTGTAATGAGTTCACTTTTTATCTAGACTGTGGCAGCCCCCCACCCCCAATTCTCTGCCTTTTTTCTTTCACCACTATTATGTAAAGCAGTTTTTATTACCAAGCAGAAATGATTCTTGGACATTGGAGACAGCTGAATTTTGAAGTTGTTTAACTTTTAAATGGAAGAGAGTTATGAATTTTTGTTTCAAGGTAGGTCACTACCATTCTCTTAAGGGTAACACAGTAATTCAGTGTTTCAGAATACTGGCTTCCCCTTATTGATGATATATTTTTTGTCATTCTCTTTAGTATTAAAAACAATATATTTGTATAGGTTTTATTACAAAAGTAATATATGCTTATTATTAGGGGCACAAGGAAACTTTTGGGGGTTTTGGATATATGTGTTGACTATCTTGATTGTGGTGATGATTTCATGAGAATATAAGTGCATGTATCAAAACTTACCAAATTGTATACTGTAAATAAATAAGTGCTGTTTATCAAATGACAGTTATATCACAATAAAACTGCTTAATTTTTTTGCCGATTTGATGACTAAAAACTTGGACTTACTTTGATGTTAATGTGAATTTTCGTGACAGTGAGGTTGAGCATTTTTATTAGTTGTTTGTATTTCATTTTCAATGAATTGTTCAGATACACAGTTTGCCTGTTTTTCTCTTGGGATGTGTGTGTGTTTGTGTGTACACGTGTGTCTGTCTTGTCAACTTGGTTAACCCACTCTGGGACTAGTGATAATAACCCAGCATCTCTTACCTTTTGCTAATATTTTCTCCTAGTTGATTTTTCTTTTTTGTTTTTCGTATTTTTTAGGGACAGAGTCTCTCTCTGTTGTATAGGCTGTAGTGGCTTGTGGTCCAAAGTGGGCTCTCCACCTACTTTTAATTTAAAGGAAAGATTTTTGCCCCTTTGGCATCTAGTCCACTTAAATATGGTTGTGGGCCTGTCTAGTAACCACACGTTAACAAAAGTGAGTGTGTGTGTGTGTGTGTGTGTGTGTGTGTGTCTGTCCACATACATATATCTATGTGTGTATGTATAATAATATTTTCGCCAATCCTGGGGCAATAAGCATTCCATTTTACCTATGCAGTGAGAGAATATTCGGAGAATTCCATATACTCACTTTAAAATAGTTACGTAGCAAGGATTCAAAGTCACTTTTTCTTTCTCTCGTTGTTTGTTTTAGGGTAACCAGGAGCCGACAACAACTCCTGACGCAATGGTTCAGCCTTTTACTACCATCCCATTTCCACCACCTCCGCAGAATGGAATTCCCACAGAGTATGGGGTGCCACACACTCAAGACTATGCCGGCCAGACCGGTGAGCATAACCTGACACTCTACGGAAGTACGCAAGCCCACGGGGAGCAGAGCAGCAACTCACCCAGCACACAAAATGGATCTCTTACGGTACGTGAACCATGAGGTGAAAAATGGAAGGATGCATGGCAATCATATAGAAATTGTCGCCTTAATTATACAATTAGAAGACTCTCGGAATTAATTTAGCATTTACACCTGTTCTCATTTACACCTTCTCTCAGCAGCATTGTATACATTGTCCTCCATCCTCCTAGGAATACTTCGTCTCTTGGCTTTTCGAGCTCTCCCAATTTTCCTGCCAAGCACTGGGTGTTCTGCTCCTGCCTCCTTCTCTGTTCAACTTTTAAATGGTGCAGTACTCCATATGTAGGTCCTGGAACCCCTTTTCTTCTTATTTTACATGCTTTCTCTGCATAATTATACTACCAAACTCAAGCAAAACCTAGGAATATTCTTTCTTTCTTTCTTTCATCTGTACATCTAATTGATTAGCAAGTCTTGACAACCATAACTCTAAAACTACTTCGTCTTCTTCTCTACATCTTATTACTCTTCCACCAAATTGCTTGTGTTTGAATCTCAGTATGGCCCCTACTAAACTGTGTGACCTTGGACCAGTTATTTAATCTCTCTCTGCCCTTGGCTCACTCTAAAATGAAGATAATAGTACCTACCTGAAGAGGCTGTTAGGAAATTTAAAAGAATTTATCATCATCACTGCTCTAGTCCAGACCTCATCACTTATTTCCGGTATTACTGTTGCCTAACTTATCTATCCTCCACATAGGACTAAGGTGTTTTTTTTTTTTTTAATGCAAATGCCGATTTCCTACTTAACTCTTAATAGTTCCCTAATGCAATTAGAATATAATCTGAACTCCGTACTTGGTTTACTAGTCTCTAGCCCCAGCTTACCTCTTTTACTTCACCTCTTACTACTAACTTGCTAAAGTAAAGGAAATGTCATAAATTAATAATAGGTATATATCTCATACATACCAACATATGGGAAATTGTATTGTCTCTTGCTTTGTTGTCCAGGCTGGAGTGCAGTGGCATGAACATAGCTAGCTCACTGCAACCTCAGTCTCCTGGGCTCAAGTGATCCTCCTGCCTCAGCCTCCCATCTAGCTGGGACTACAAGCACACACCCCACGCCCAGCTCATTTTTAAATTTTTTTTGTAGAGACAGGGTCTCCTTTTGTTGTCCAAGCTTATTTTGAACTCCTGTCACGCTGTCCTCCTACCGTGGTCTCCCAAAGTGCTGGGATTAGAGGCATGAGCCACCATGCCCAGCCTTGTGTGGTCTATTTCTACAGTCTGCATAGAAAGACCTAGCTCTGTCGTTAGATTTCTTTTTCTCTTTCCTATATCTGGTTATCAAAAGGAGAGCTTTATTCAGCCTTTAAGCCACTTGCTAAGGATGGATTTAACCCATAAATGCTTTCAATTTTCTTTCATTAAGTATTGAACCACCAAGAAATTCCTACTTTCAATGTTTATTAGTTATGTATAAGCACATAATTTTATACTTCAGAAATAATTGGCTACAATAGATAATTTATTTAAGAGTCTAGGCTTGATAGGTAACAAATGAGACTTTCAGTAGCATTTGTTCTAGAATCATAAACATACAGGCTGATGTATTGACTGCATTTCCAAATAACTTTTTAATGATCATGAACTCACAGACCTATCAGAATAACTGTTTCAATTAAAGAAGTGAAAAAGAAGAAATAAAATATATATGAGGATTTTCAAGGTGTTTTAATCAATAAATTTCTATACTAATTATCAGGATTTTTTTTTCATTTTTATTCTCTGTTTCTTGTTAGTTTGGGTAATTTGTGTCTTTTTAGCAATTTGCTTCATATAAATTGTCAATTTTGTTGGTATAAAGTTATTCATAATTTCATATAATCGTTTTAATTTTTATAGGGTCTGTGGTGATATCCCTGTTTATATTCTTGATTTGGCAATTTGTGCCTTCTCTCTTTTTTTATTGGTCAGTCTAGCTAAGGTTTATTAATTTTGCAGATTTTTCCAGGAAACCAACTTTTTTTCATTGATTTTTTTGTTTTTCTATTTTATTTTTCATTAGTTTCCACTCTGTTATTATTTCTTTCTTCTACTTGCTTTGGGTTTGATTTGGTCTTTATTTTGCCAGCCTCTTGAGTTGCAAGCTTAGGTGATTGATTTTAGATTTTCTTCCTTTTTGTGTTTAAAACTGTAAACACAGACAATTTCCCTTTAGCTGCATACCGTAAAATATGATCTATTTTGTTTTTATTTTTTTTTCGCTCGAGACATTTTAAAAATTTTTCCTGTGGTTTCTTCTTTGCTCCTGGGTTGCATAGGAGTATGTTGTTTCCTTTCCAAATGTTTGGGGATTTCCCCCAAATTTCTTTCTTTTATTGATTTATAATTTAATTTCTTTGGTGCTTCACATGATTTCAATTTTTTTTAATTTATTGAGACTTGTTTTATGGTTTACTAGACAGTCTTTCCAACAAAATGTTCTTAACCAATTGGTTTTTTCATCAATATGAAATGTCCCTCTTTGTCTCTTTTACTATTTCTTGGCTTATAGTTAACCAAGAAATAGTAAAACTATTTGTCTGATATTAATGTAACCACTTCAGCCTTCTCATAGTTACTGTTTACATATTTTTTTCTGTCATTTTGTTTCAACTGCTTTGTATCTGAAGTGTATCTCTTATTTAACAAAATTAAAAAAAGAAAGGGCCAGGCAGGGTGGCTCACACCTGTAATCCCAACACTTTGGGAGGCCGAGGCGACTGGATCATCTGAGGTCAGGAGTTTGAGACCAGCCTGACCAACATGGTGAAACCCTGTCCCTACTAAAAATACAAAAATTAGCCGGGCATGGTGGTGTGCGCCTGTAATCCCAGCTACTCAGAGGCTGAGGTAGGAGAATCGCTTGAACCGGGGAGGCGGAGGTTGCAGTGAACTGAGATCATGCCACTGCACTCCAGCCTGGGCGACAGAGTGAGACTCCGTCCCCCACTCCCCGAAAAAAGCGCACAGCTAGATCCTGCTTCTTGCTTCTTCATCCAGTCTGAAAATTTCTTTTTATTGGAGCATTTGGTCAATTTGCATCTTAATGTAGTTATTAATGTAGGTAGATTTATGTCTGTCATTTTACTGTCTCATGCCTTTTATTGTTCCTTTGTTCCTTCTTTACTGATTCCTGTTAAATAATTTTTGTACCTTTTACATCCATTTGTGATATTTTTTCTTTAGTTATTTTTTGTTTGTGCTGGTGTTTCTTGTATTTTCTTAGTGCTTTCTCAAGGAATTACATCTTTGACTTATCACAACTTATTACTAATGTGTGTGTGCACATGCATGTGTGTCTTATTCTGGTTAAATATAGCAGCTTAGGTCTAATATAGCTTCATTCCCCACGCTCCTTTGTGCTATCGTCATACATATTATACCTGTATATTTTAGATATATAACAATACACTATTATAATTATTACTTTAAACAATCTTACGTTGTTTTTTTTTAAGATCTCCTTTTTTAGAGCAGTTTTAGGTTCACAGTAAACTGAGAAGATAGTGCAGACTTATCCCATATACTTTCTGTTCCCACACATGCATGGCCTCCCCCACTAACAACATTTCACACCAGAGTGGTACACCTGTTACCATTGATGAACCTGTATTGATACATCTTTATCACCTAAAGTCTGTTAGAGTTTACTCTTACTGGTGTACGTTCTGTGGGTTTGGATAAATGTATAGCATATAGCCAGCATTATAGCATCATAAAAAGTAATTTCACCGTCCTAAAAATCCTCTGTGGTCTGCTTGTTTATCCCTCTCTTCTCCCCACAACCCAACCCCTGGCAACCACTGCTCTTTTAACTGTCTCCATAGTTTTGCCTTTTTCAGGATTTCATGTAGTTGTAATCCCACAGTATGTAGCTTTTTTCTGATTGGCTTCTTTCACTTAGTAATATGCATTTAAGTTTCCTCTGTGTCTTTTCATGTCCTAATAGTTCATTTCTTTTTCAGCACTGAATAATAACCCATTGGTCTGTATGTACCACAGTTTGTTTATCCATTGACCAACTTAAGGGCATCTTGGTTGCTTCCAGATTTTGGCAATTATGAATAAAGCTACTGTAAACATTCATATGCAGGGTTTTTTGTGGACTTAGTTTTGAACTTCTTGGGGTGAATACCAAGGGCCATGATTGCTGGATCATATGATAAGAGTATGTTTAATTTTATAAGAAACCACCAAACTGCATTCCAGAGTGGCTCTACCGTTTTGCATTTCCACCAGCAATGAATGAGAGTTCCTGCTGCTCCACATCCTCGCCAGCATTTGGTGTCTGGGTTTTGGCCATTCTAATAGATATGTAGTTGTATCTCATTGTTTTAGTTTGCATTTCCCTGATGACATATGACATGGAATATCCTTCCATGTGGTTATTTGCTATCTTTATATCTTATTTGGTGAGGTATCTGGTAAGGTCTTTTTTTTTTTTTTTTTTTTTTTTTTTTTGAGACGGAGTCTTGCTTTGTCGCCCAGGCTGGAGTGCAGTGGCGTGATCTCGGCTCACTGCAAGCTCCACCTCCCGGGTTCACGCCATTCTCCTGCCTCAGCCTCCCGCCACCACGCCCGGCTAATTTTTGTATTTTTAGTAGAGACGGGGTTTCACCGTGTTAGCCAGGATGGTCTCGATCTCCTGACCTCGTGATCCGCCCGCCTCAGCCTCCCAAAGTGCTGGGATTACAGGCGTGAGCCACCGCGCCCGGCCTCTGGTAAGGTCTTTGTCCTACTTTTTAATCAGGTTGTTTGTTTTCTTATTGTTAGGTTTTAGAATTCTTTGTATATTTTGGATACCAGTCCGTTATCAGATAAGTCTTTTCCAAGTATTTTCTCCCAGTCTGTGGCTTTTTTCAGTTTCTCGACAGGATTCATTTTATTTTATTTTTTTGACTATTTTTAGTGATCTTCATGTCTTCCTATAGGTCCAAGTTATTATCCAGTGTCATTTCCTTTCAGTCCAAAGGACTTCTTTTAGTATTTTTTTTTAGAGTAGGCCTGCTGGAAACAAATACTGTTTTTGTTTATCTGGGAATGTTGTTTTTTTTGTGTGTTCAGTTTTGAATGATAGTTTTGTTAGCTATGGAATTCTTGGTTGACAGTTTCTTCCTCCACCCCCCAGCCCTTTAAATATGTCATCCCATGGACCACTCCCATGGGAGTCAGCTGATTGTGATGAGAAGTCAGCTGTTAACACTGGTGTTAACACCCCTGAAGGTGATGAGTTGTTCTTCTCTTGCTGATTTCAAGATTTTCTGTTTGTCTTTGGCTTTGAGCCGTTTCTCTATGATGTGTCTAGGAGTGGATCTCTTTGTTTTCATCATACTTGGGTTCTCTTGAGATTTTGAAATATATATTCATCAAATTTGGGATGTTTTTCACCATAATTTCTTCAAATTTTTTTTTCCTTTCTTCTCTCTTCCTGGGCCTCTGATTACACATAATTTTCTTTTCCCCCGAGATGAAGTCTTGCTCTGTTGCCCAGGCTGGAGTGCAGTGGTGCAATCTCAGCTCACTACAACCTCTGCCTCCCAGGTTCGACCAATTCTCCTGCCTCAGCCTCCCAAGTAGCTGGGATTATGGGCATGCGCCACCATGCCCAGCTCATTTTTGTATTTTTAGTAGAGATGGGGTTTCACCATGTTGGCCAGGCTGGTCTCAAACACCTGACCTCATGATCTGCCTGCCTCAGCCTCCCAAAGTGCTGGGATTACAGGCATGAGCCACTGCGCCCAGCCAACACATAAATTAAAATACTTGGTGTTCTCCCATAGGGGTTTTTGTTTCTTAAAATAATTCAGTCTGAACCTAAACAGAATCTGAAGTTCTATTCATTTTTCTTGGATCTTTTTTCCTTCTGTTGTTTAGATTGGATAATTTCTGGTGGTCTCTTTTTCAGTTCACTCCTTCTTTGTTCTGCCATCCCAAATCTGCTGTTGAGCCCATCTAGTGATTTTTTTTGTTTCAGTTATTATGCTTTTCAACTCTGGAATTTCCATTTACATTTTTCTACTGAGATTTCTTCTCATATTTTTCTTTAATTATTATTATTATTTTTTGAGATAGGGTCTCACTTTGTCACCCAGGCTGGAGTGCAGAGGTGTAATCACAGCTCACTGCAGCCTTGACCTCCTGGGCGCAAGTGATCTTCCTGCCTCAGCCTCCTGAGTAGCTGGTACTACAGGCACATGCAACCAAATCCAGCTAATTTTTGTATTTTTTTGTAGAGGCAGGGTCTCGCTATGTTACCCAGGCTAGTCTTGAACTCCTGGGCTCAAGCAGTTCTCTCGCCTCAGCCGCCTAACGTGCTGGGATTACAGGTGTGAGACACCATGCCCAGCCTTAATTTTAAAAAATATATTTGTATTTACTGCTTTAACGTTGTCTGCTAAATCCAACATCTGGGCCTTAGTCTGTTTCTAGTTACTGCTTATTTTCTTGAATCTGGGTCACTTTTCTGTTTCTTTGCATGCTTGTAATTTTTTAATGAAAATTGGACGTTTTAGTAATGCATTGTAGTGACTGTGGGGTGTTATTTATTTTTCTGAGATGGGCATGTGTGTGTGTGTGTGTGTGTGTGTATGTGTGTTTTAAGTAATTTGCCCATACTTAAACTATGACATGTGACTCCCACACAGTATATGGCCACTAATGTTTCTGCTTAGTGATTTTCATTTGTTGTTTTATTGTTTTTAGCCTGGCTAGGAGGCACCCGTGTCTTCCTAGCTTAATGGTTAGCCTGTGACTAGTGCAGAGGTGGTGTTCAAACACCTGAAGCTTATTGAGCTTTCACCCTCTGATGATCCAGGTGGATTGGGAAGTGCATGGAAAGTTCAGCCAGTTCTTAAGCCCGCCTTGGGTTTTCTTTCTGTTGAGACCTCTTATGTCTCCCTTCCTCATCCATGTAGTTTCACAGCCACCCAGGGATGTGAGGAGAGCATATCTGGCCCTTTTGTGACTCTTTTCTTTCCAGGATCTCCCCTTCAGATTTCTAGCTGGTCTTCCACTGCACCCTCTTCAGACCACAGCCTCAAGCTAGAAGAATGTCTTCTCCCTGTTAGGTTCCCACCAGGTTGGCCCCTTTTAGCTGTCAGAGCTATGGATTTTCTACCACTCCTTCAATCTCCCCCTTGTCCCAAGTCAGATCTGCCCTCACTGGCAGTGAAAATTGCTGGTTTTTATGGTCCCAGCCCTCCCCTGATAAAACTAAGTTTTAAGGCATTAAGTTTGTGTCTGGATGCTCTTGCCCCTAAGTTTAAGCAATTTCTCAGGACATCTATTTATTGTCTGTCTGCCCTTGATTGATTTCTAGAATCCTGAAATAGCTGTTTTTGACAACTTTGTCCAACTTTCTTACTGTCATTTCCTTTTGAGGAAACAGTTCACTGACCTGTTCATGCCATCATAGCCAGAAGTCTCTTCCCTGAATCATTGCATGGCATTTTTTAATTACTTACTACATATCTCCTCATCATTGCCCATTTCTGTTTCTCTTTTTTCCTTTATTGCTACCATTTTCAGTTGTTTCAGATCTCCAGTTGTATATTTCTAATGACAGTGATTAAGGGCAAGTTCTGTTCCTTAATGTAAATATATATATATTTACATTATATATATAGTTAAGACTTGCATTCCTCATTTATACCAGAAACTGTTCACCATGAAATTTTGTATGTCAACCAATTTGAGTTCCTAAAGAGATAACCCATATGTATAGAGTATAAGTTTATCACTGCCAAAAATAGATGAAGAGAAAATGGAAAATCCTTTGATTTGTGCCTGTGAACAGAGATAGCACAAGTTCTATAATTTCAGGAAGTTGTTAACAATAAAATGAGAAATTTTTAGGATGCTCTGGTTGAAAGATGCTTTTTTTTTAAGTGTACATTTTATTTTATTTGATCTTATTTTTGAGACCGAGTCTCACTGTGTCACCCAGGCTGGAGTGCAGTGGCGTGATCTCAGCTCACTGCAACCTCAGCCTCCCAGGTTCAAGCGATTCTCCTGCCTTAGCCTCCCGAGTAGCTAGGGTTACAGGTGTCTGCCACCATGCCCAGCTAATTTTTGTATTTTTAGTAGAGACGAGGTTTCACCATGTTGGCCAGGTTGGTCTCGAACTCCTGACCTCAAGTGATCCACCCACCTCAGCCTCCCAAAGTGCTAGGATTGCAGGTGTGAGTCACTCTGCCTGGCCCAAAAGTGTACATTTTAAATGTGAGGGTGAATTCACTGCTCATAAGCCATTTATTTACTTTTGAGGAGGGGGAGAGAGAGAGAGAGAGTGTGTGTGTGTGTGTGTGTGTGTATGTGTTGTGTATAGAGAGTTTGAACAGTTGAGCAATACATTGTAAAACCTAGATTTGACAATATTTAGGTTATTTTATTAAACTTACTATCTGCCTATATGTCTCTTAAAATGGTCTATCCAGTTTGATTACTCATCAGTTAAAAACAATGGTCTAGTAATTCATGTGGCCAATTAAATCTAAAAGTTAGATAGGAAGCGTTGTTATTTACAGATTTATTAATGATACCTCAAATTTGTATCTCACTTTTCAGTTTAAAAATTGCTTTCACAAACAATATTTTATTGTGGTTTGTAAAATATCCCTTTGGGGTATATTAGAGTTTTTACAGATGGGGAATTCTAAGTCCGTAATCTTCGTTCTACCACTCCGACTCCCCATATTCAACATAGTGAAAGAAGATGGTGTACTGTGTGTATTCACTAGTCCTCTTAGCAAGCACTTAGCATCTTTTCCCACTCAGTTTAAGTCTTATCTCTGCTGAAAAGCCTTCCTGGACTTTTCTAGGCAAAGCCAAATTCGTGTGTCCTTCATTTAGGCTCAAGTAGAACCGTAAGCTGACTGCTGTTTATGTAACATATAAATTGTGATTTTTAAATTTACTTTTGTCTTCCTAAGTTTTAAACTTTTAAAGAAAAAGTCATTTTTCATCTTTGCATTCCCTGACTTGTCACAGTGCCTGACACTTAATAGAACTCAGTAAATGCTTCTTAGGGGAAAAGAAAAAAAAACTAGGTACAATTGTATTATGGCAGTTCTGAGGAGAGAGAAGCTGAGGCTTCTTGGTGAATACAGCATTGATCTGGGCCTTGTATTAATGGTAATTAGAATTCGAGTAAGCATAGATGGTAGTGGGAAGAGTTAAGAATGTCAGTTCTCAATACAAAGTTGAAGTGATGAGAAGGATCAAAATGCCTCGGGATAAAAGCATAGGTTTCTACTTGATTGAAGCTTTAGGTGTTTGGCAGAGACTAGTGGGAAATAAGGTGGAATAAGGGTCAGTTGAGTATAAATTGGGAAGAGTATTTGAATGCCAGGCTGAGAAATATGGACTTTATTAAAGATTTTGAGCAAGTAAATGAAGTGAGCAGAATTGTGCTCGGAGAAGATTGATCTGTCACAGCGTATGCAGGATGAATAGAGGAGCAGGCAGACGATTAGGAAACAGTCTTAAGTGGTTATGTAGAGGGGGAATGAGTTCAGGAGACATTATGAAGGTAGAATATAGAGGATTTGACAGCTGGTTGGATGAGTAAGATAAGAGGTAGCACAAAGATTGTGCCATCCTTATTGTAATAATTGTCTTGAATAAATCATTTTACCTCCAATTTCAGTTTCCTCATCTATCAAATGAAGTTTATAATTGACCTGACTGTACAGGGTTGTAGTGAGAATAAATTAAGAGATGCTTTGGAAATTACTTGTTTAAATAGTTACCTAATTACCTTTTTTGGGGGGTGGGGGAAGGGGGTCTTTGAGGTAGGGTCTCACTCTGTCACCCAGGCTGGAGTGCAGTGGCATGGTCTCAGCTCACTGCAGCCTCTGCCTCCCAGGCTCAGGTGGTCCTCCTGCCTCAGCCACCATGAGTAGCTGGGACTACAGGCGTGTACCCCCACACCCAGCTAATTTTTTTTTTATTATTTGTAGAGACAGGGTCTCCCTGTGTCTTGCTCAGGCTGGTCTGGAACTACTGGGCTCAAGCAGTTCTCCCACCTCAGCATCCCGGAGTGCTGTGATTACAGACGTGAGCCACCACATCCAGCCAAAGTAATTATTTTTAACCATCATAAGTCTTTTAAGATCAGTTGTCCCTATTTTTACTATTTGTTGCTGTGAGCTACAGCTCCATTTAAGTATATTTCGCTTATGTTGGATGGTCTTAGCTTGTTGGAGAGAACAAAAAGAAAAGAACTTGTACAAAAATGAGAACTGAGCATTAAAATCTGAAATTTTTATTTTTAAAATGTGTTTTAGAAATCAATTTTAACCTTGGGCTAGAAGCTTCTGCTCTTAAGATGAGAGCTTATTTTGATAGTCAGTTGGTCCCGTACTGTGCATTAGCAAAAGAGATAGCAGTTAGGGGTCTACCACCTGGGCCTGCAGACACTTGATCATCTCTGGGCCTGCCTGCAGAGAAAAAAGGACCTCAGTTCCTGTATCTTTAGATACTTTTCTAAATGGCAGTGGGTATAAATAACCAAAGAATTTGAAGTAGACAAGCTTTAGTGAATACTCTTCAGATATGATGTTTATATTTGTGTACATATTCTAACTACCTGTTGGATTGTATTATTCTTGAGGGTAGGAAGTAATTCTCTCTCTGTTTCTGTCACCTCTACTGGTATATTATGGATACAAACACTTAATAGCAAGTGCTTTCTAGTGGTGGGGAAGGCTTATAGTTGTTCTAAAGGCATGTAGGTGGTGTAAGGTGTTAGACATACGCTATTAAAAATACTGAGTTAATACATCAGTTTAGGTAACAGAATTCATTTCTCCAACATTCTTCCATATAATGTAAATACTTTCTTTCTTTTTCTTAGTTTGATGTAATTAGAATCATTTACTTAGGAGACATAGCATGTTATTGAGTCTTTCACTTAAATATAAGGTTTTCCTAACTGGATAATGAGGAAAATAAAATACATTTATTTCCCCTTATACACTCTTCAAACATAATTTAGAGCTACCTTCTTTTAAATCAAAATATCAGTCCTTAAATAATTTTTTGAAATACATATATAGGGGCAATAACTACTTAATAGTAACAACAAAACTAATATATTTGAGTGCTTACTTTGTACCAGATATTGTTTGAAGCACTTTTTATGTGTTTACTCCATTGAGTTACCACAGCCACCATGTGAAATAGGTATCGTTTTTACTCCTCTTTTACAGATGAAGAAATTGACGCTTAGAGAGATTCAAGATTACTTGTCCAGGATCACACAACTAATAAATGTCAGTGTGAGGATTTAAATACAGGTTATCTGGCCCCAAGAGCCTGCATTATTTCCCATAAATTATATTGAACAACTGTTTTATATATACTTGTCATGTGCACATTACTGTGCTAGGCACTAGGTGTTCTTAAAAAGGTAAAATAAAGCCCCTGCCTTCAATGAACCTATAGAAGTTCCAGTAGAAAAACAGTACAGGCCTGGTGCAGTGGCTCATGCCTATAATCCCAGCACTTTGGGAGGCCGAGGCAGGTGGATCACCTGAGGTTGGGAGTTCAAGACCAGCCTAACCAACATGGTGAAACCCTGCCTCTACTAAAAATACAAAATTAGCCAGGCGTGGTGGTGCATGCCTGTAATCCCAGCTACTTGGGAGGCTGAGGCAGGAGAATCGCTTGAACCCGGGAGGCAGAGGTTGCAGTGAGTCAAGATCGTGCCATTGCACTCCAGCCTGGGCAACAAGAGGGAAACTCAGTCTCAAAAAAACAAGAAAAGAAAAACAAAGTACAGATAAGTGCTAGAAAGAGAGTAATGAAGCGGGTTCATTAAGAGATGCTTTTAGAAGGTAGGTGGTACTTCTCCTAAACAGTGAACCCATAGCCTGCAGTGAAGTAGAGGACATTGCAGGCAGGGACAATCCTTTGCAGCAGTAGTTTTCCCTGTGTGGTCCACAGATCACTGGCAGTTCCCTAAATTTTTTCAGAGTCTGGGTCGAGGGAGCTATGAAGTCAATGCAAGGTATTATTTTCATAGTAATACCAATACATTCTTGCTGTTTTCACTATATTGGCTTTGACAGTCAGTGCAGAAGCAATGGTGGGTAAAACTGCTAGCACCTTAGCATGAATCAAGGCCGTGGCACCAAACTGTGCTGCTGGCAGCCATCATATTCTTCACTGTCACAGACTCACAGGAAAACAAAAAAATCACGTTCACTTAAGAATGTCCTTGATGAAGCAGTAAAAAGTATTAATTTAATTAATTTCCCACGTTGAGTATATGATCTTTTTCATATTCTACATGGGAAAGTGAAAAGTATTCATAAAGCACTTGTGTTACATACCAAAATATTTTCATTGTCTCAAGGAAAAGTACTGTGTGATTGAGTTGCAAGCTGAACTAGCTGCTTTTTTCATGGAGCACCATTTTTTTCTTGTAAGAACAATTAATGGACAAACCATAATATTCAGTTTTATGTATCTGGCACTCAAATATATTAGTTTTGTTGTTACTATTAAGTAGTTATTGCCCCTATATATGTATTTCAAAAAATTATTTAAGGACTGATATTTTGATTTGAAAGCAGGTAGCTCTATATTATGTTTGAAGAGTGTATAAGGGGAAATAAATGTATTTTATTTTCCTCATTATCCAGTTAGGAAAACCTTATATTTAAGTGAAAGACTCAATAACATGCTATGTCTCCTAAGTAAATGATTCTAATTACATCAAACTAAGAAAAAGAAGTATTTACATTATACACCATTTTCTTGAAAATGAAGTGGGCCTGCCACTTCAAGGGAAGAAACTGACACTATTTTTTTCCATTGGTAAAATGTAAGCTCTCCTGGTAGAAATTAGAATTTTGAAAAATTTGTATCCTCCACTATGAGCTTGACAGTTTCTCAGTACTTAAAGATTTTTTCTAATGAGATCCGTGATGATAGTAACAAATGTGGTCTTGTATAATGGAATGTCCTCACATTTGAAAGAGCTCCATAACTCAGTAAGCCGATATTTTACAAATAATGACTGAGGTTTAATGTTACAAAATCATGAGTAAAAGATTCATGCAAAGTGCATGATTGTCCAGTGGATTTTAGTGTAATAACATATGAAAAGTTCACTGATAAGGTTTCAGATTCGACATTGCAGTTAACTTTTAAGAAAGTACCACTTGTCAAGTTTTGATGTATTATCAAAGAAGACTCCACAGTTTTCTGAGAAGGCTGTTGAAATACTTTTCCCTTTTCTAGCTATCTGTGAGGCCAGATTTTTCTTTGTATACTTAAGTTAAAATAACATACTGTAACAGTAAATCCATACATTAAAAGGAGTGCCAGTCTTCTAAGTAAATTTATTACATTTTGGAAAATGTAGTTAATTTTCTTTAAAATATGTTATTTACATTAACACTTAATTGGCTTATTATTTAAAATTAGTTTTTAAATACTTTAAAAATTTATCAGCTTTAATTTCTAATGCCATAAATAACAATGGATATTACCTAAAGAAACAAAAAGGTCTCTGAATCCTCAGTCATGTTTAAGAGTTAAAAGGGTTTCCCACATGGAGGTGGGGATGTAAATAGAAGATTCTTTTCTTTGTAGGCCAGGCACAGTGGATCATACCTGTAATCTCAGCACTTAGGGAGGCTGAAGTGGGAGAATCACTTGAGTCCAGGAGTTAAGAGACCAGCCTGAGTAACAAGGCAAGACCCCATTGCTAAACACTAAAAAATAAAAAATAAGAAGTTTTTTTAAGTTGACAAGATTGTATGTATTTATACTGTTGTACAGCATGATGTTTTGCTTACAGTATCTTTAGTTGGAACAGAAGGCTCTCTTCTGAAGCAATAATGCTCAATAAGAGAGGCTGATAAAGCTAAATTATAGAGGACTTTGAATTCAAGGCCAAAGAATTTGGAATTTTATACTCTAAAGAGCTAAGCATCCTTTGAAATATTTGTTGGTGAGTTGAAAGTAGAGATTTGAGCAAATAGCTGAGTGGCCCACTTTATTACTATATCAGTCAGCTGTAGATTTTATAACCCTCCTCACTGGAAAGCCCCTGTTGACCATTATGCTCAGAGGATTTTTTTTTTTTTTTTTTTTTTGCTTTTCTACACACCCCTTCTCTGGAGTTTAAGCCAATTTTTCTTTCACTTCTCTATTATCAATTGGAATTGCCCATTGAGTCCTTTATCTGATAACACTTGAAGGTGCCTTGCAGATTAGTGATGCACTAAAACGTAGCCAAGAAGGTATAGCCCTTAACAGTGGGATCATTTGCCCAAATGAGTATTTCTAGAACATAATGGGAAAAAGGGGGGCCACAGTCTATCATACTATGTATTGTTGGGCCATATTACCTTCAGCCCACAGTGTAGGTATCATTAGCATGTTCTGTTTCCAGGCTAGATGTAGAGGTCTTGGACTACGGAGGAATTTATTCATTCAGCCATCCACTTTTCCAAGAGTGGCTCTTATTTTTCCCTCAAAGTAATAAAAGGCAGGGTACATTGAGCCTACATAAAATATATATATCCTGTATCAATTTACCCTTAAAAATAATTACATCTGTCCTTTAGCTCCAAAATTTTGATGTCTATGAGTAGTTTGGCAGTTTCCAAGCTGGATCCATAAGGAAGTTGTCACCTGGTTTGAGAATGTGAGAGTTGCCACAGAAAACCAAATTTAGAATTATGCATGGGTATTTTTGAATAGAGAAAATTGCCCTTTGGATCATATAAGACTCAAGACATCCTTTCAGCACATGTTAATATTGCTAACTCCATGACTGTTGCTTCTTCTCTTTGCATGCCTTGGTTTATTTACTTACCTACTTACTCCTAATGCCCAAGGGAAACTAAACTAAAAAATTGCTAGGCACGTTAATGCTGTGCTCCGCTGCCCCTTACTGCCCTCACAGCTTAGGGCAAGGTTGATGAAGTAGTAAGGATTATTTAGGGGCAATTTTTTTAACCTGTTTACATTTTTCATAAATATTTTATACTACCTCTTGAAAATGAGTAAACTCTGATCAGAACTGATGAAGTTTAAAGCTAAAAAGCTTTTTTTTTTTTTTTTTTGAGACGGAGTCTTACTCTGTTACCCAGGCTGGAGTGCAGTGGCGTGATCTCGGCTCACTGTAAGCTCCGCCTCCCGGGTTCACGCCATTCTCTTGCCTCAGCCTCCTGAGTAGCTGGGACCACAGGTGCCCGCCACCACGCCTGGCTAATTTTTTGTATTTTTAGTAGAGACTGGGTTTCACCATGTTAGCCAGGATGGTCCCGATCTCCTGACCTCGTGATCCATCTGCCTCAGCCTCCCAAAGTGCTGGGATTACAGGCGTGAGCCACCGCGCACGGCCTAAAAAGCATTTTTAAAAGCATCTTCTTTTACAGCTGAGGTCAGTAGTGTTAAGTGATTTGAGCAAGTTACAGCTAGCTGGTTACAGAGCTGGACCTTAGGAAGTCTGCTGTCAGTCAAGTGCTTTTTTCCTGCTTCTCCATGCAAATGGTGATTTAAAAAAAAAAAGGCATCCATAGAGAGTCTTAACCATCTTAGCTTCTACTTACTCTTCAACTTTTAACCTAGGAACTCTAGCTTGAGCATACTAACAAATTTCTCTCATTCTAAATGAACGTTAAAATAATCACTCAGGTATAAAGTTTTAAAAAATTGAGGTGATGTTCTGTGTGCATGTCACTATTTATATGTTACATATAATTTTATACAATTCTTACTCCTGTTTAAAAAAATGACTTGCTGTGGTTTTTGTTTCACAGCGTGACACTGATAATCAGTACATGATCATGTTACATATACAAATGATACCTTTCATAATTCCTTTTTGTGGCACTTTGACACTCTGAGAAAATGGAATCACATATTTTCAGAAGAAATTGAATTACTCGTTTATTAAAAAAATGTTAGCTTACATTTGAATGCCCAAACAGGATTAGACTCTCAGAATTCAGCTTGTCATAACAGTGTTCAAATGCGCAGAAGAAATGTTTAAGCATTTCTCTTTAAAATAAATCTAAAAGTAATTATTCTTAAATAGGGAGTTGCTCTAAGTAAATGTAAATTCACTTTTCTGTGTCTAAAAAATTGTTTTGATGGTGATATTTGATAAAATAATTTTATATTCAATTGATTATAATTGTCTTATATATTATTTTAGCACCATGAAGTACATTGATTTTTCAGTAGCTAAGCATGTGGGCTAAGATTTTACTTTTTTGAAAAATATTTTATCATGTTATCGCGTTTGTACTCTGTGAGAAGGAATGCATATGATCTAATTCCACCAAGTTTTAACCCGTCAGGAACTCCATCATAAACATTTTTATTCATTGATTTATTTATTTTTGAGACAGAGTTTCATTCTTGTTGCCCATGCTAGAGTGCGATGGCATGGTTTCAGCTCACTGCAACCTCTGCCCCCCGGGTTCAAGCGATTCTCCTGCCTCAGCCTCCAAGTAGCTGGAATTACAGGTGCCTGCCACCACACCTGGCTAATTTCTTTCTATTTTTAGTAGAGATGGGGTTTCACCATGTTGGCCAGGCTGGTCTCAAACTCCTGACCTCAGGTGATCCACCCACCTTGGTCTCCCAAAGTGCTGGGATTACAGGCGTGAGCCATTGCACCCGGCCCCATTAGAAACATTTTTAAAATGCTTAGCTAGGCATGGTGGCATGCACCTGTAATCCCAGCAACCTGGGAAGCTTAGGCCTGTAAATCTCTTGAGCCCAGGAGTTTGAGACCAGCCTGGGCAACATTGGGAGACCCTGTCTCCAAGAAAATTAAAACAAAAGTACTTTAAGTGCTAACAAATCTAGTCAATGTTCTAACATGGATTGTAGTTCTTGTTTTTTTGAGGTACTATGCAGTGGCATAATGAAAAGTATCCTGGCCAACTTTGTAAAATATTGTAAGGAAAAACTGAAATTTTTAAAGTGATTTTATTTTTTTAAAAAGGCTATATTGTGTTTAGGGAGTGTGAGCCTGTAAATCAGGTTGCGCTGGTTCAGCTCTCAGCTCCTTCTGTTGACTGAATGTGTAACCATGAGAGAATTAGAACTCCAATGCTCATTTTCCTTATCTGTAAAAATGATGATAATAGTTCCTTCCGCCTAGGGTTGTTTGCAAGATTAGATGAGAAAATGAATATCAAATACTTAGTAGGCTATGATGTTTCCATTTCAATTCCTTGAATATTAAATATGTCATAATCTTATTCAAATTTAAATCATTTAGATTTGAAATCTGATATAAAAAGTTAATAATGTTTCACTTTTGTGCAAATTTTGATTCAGTGTGAATCTCTGCAAATGAAAATTTTGTTAATAGTTGCCTAATTTCTTTTTCTTTTTCTTTTCTTTTCTTTTCTTTTTTTTTTTTTTTTTTTTTTTGAGACGGAGTTTCATTCTGTCACCCAGGCTGGACTGCAGTGGCATAATCTCGGCTCACTGCAACCTCCACCTCCCGGTTCAAGCAATTCTCTTGCCAAAGCTTCCCAAGTAGCTGGGATTACAGGTGCCCACTGCCACGCCTAGCTAATTTTTGTATTTTTAGTAGAGGCAGGGTTTCACCATGTTGGCCAGGCTGGTCTCAAACTCCTAACCTCAAGTGATCCACCTGTCTCAGCCTCCTAAAGTGCTGGGATTACAGGTGTGAGCCACCACACCCAGCAATAGTTGCCTAATTTGAAAGTTATTTGAATTGCATGGTAATTCACATGGCAGATGTACTTTGAGCAGTTAATAGAAATATCTACTGACTTTTGATAGGCTTATTCTTGAATGACACATTTTTCAGAACTATGTCCCTTACACTAAATGTTGACTTCATAATACTGTGAAAATTACCTATTTGAGTCTATGGAAAGTATTCATTTACATACCTTATCTGAAGATCACCACCCCCTCCCATTCGAAATAAATGGAGCCCAACCAGGAGTGATTGATATTTTTGTTCTTAAAACTATAAGGTCTTCAGAGAGAGTGCAGTAGGAGATGAAGCTTTATATGATTGGTTTTTTGTATGTAAAATCATGAGAGTTACAAGTTAAACTGTTTCTAATTGTGAAATGGATTAATAGTAATGTTAGATTTAAATGTGGGTTTTTTTCTTCATCAAACCAATAATTTGAAATGAATGTACTTTTAGTCTCTTTCTAAGTTTCATAAGAGTTCCAATCACATTTTGAATACAAAACATAAATATTTGTTTACACTCGTGCCTGTATATAATCATTAAACCAGTTAAACATTTTTAGCGTTTTAATATTTAAGGGTTTAGAACCTGACATCCTAAAATATTTTCTTCTTTTTTTTTTTGAGGCAGAGTTTTTGCTCTGTTGCCCAGGCTGGAGTGCAATGGTGCGATCTCGGCTCACTGCAACCTCCATCTCCTGGGTTCAAGTGATTCTCCTGCCTCAGTCTCCTAAGTAGCTGGGATTACAAGCACCCGCCACCACGCCTGGCTAATTTTTGTATTTTTAGTGGAGACGAGGTTTCACCGTGTTGGCCAGGCTGGTCTCGAGCTCTTGACCTCAGGTAATCCACCCACCTCGGCCTCCCAAAGTGCTAGGATTACAGGCATGAGCCACTGCGCCAGACCTACTTTTTTCTTTTTTAAAACTTGTAATTTTTTTTCTTGCTTGCTTGCTTCCTTGCTTTCTTTTTTTTTTTTTATGTTTTTGTTTTTTGTTTTGAGACAGGGTCTTGCCCTGTCGCCCAGGCAGGAGTGCAGTGGTATGATCATAGCTCACTGCAGCCTTGACCTCTCATGCTCAATTGATCCTCCCACCTCAGCCTCCCAAGTAGCTGGGAGTACAGGCTTACGCCATCATTCCTGGCTAATTTTTGTATTTTTTGTAGAGACAGGGTTTCACCGGGGTTGTTCAGGCTGGTCTCGAACTCCTGGGCCTCCTAGAGTGCTGGGATTAAAGCCAGCCTGGGTGTGAGCCATTGCGCCCAGCCAAAACTTTTAATTATGAAATTATTTTAGATTCACAGTAAATTTGCAAAAATATGCAAAAGATTTCTGCATACCCTTCACCCAGTTCCCCTAATGTTAGCATCTTACATAGCTATAGTAGAATGTTCGAAACTAGGCAATAAGAAATACTGATACAGTGCTGTTAGGTAAAATATAGGCCTTATTTTAAATTTCATTTTTTCCAGTAATGTCTTTTTCTCTATTCTGAATCCCATACTGTAGTTAGTTGCCATGTCTCCTTATCACAAATATTTTAATAATCCTCACCTTATATCTGAGGTACTTCTAGGCTCTAAAGAACAGAAAAAGGAAAAATTTTGTATTTATGGACTTGCCATTAGATGATAACCACATCTCATTTCCTACTTCATCTGCTTATTCTCCCTTAACCTTTTGTGTTTGCATTGGAGAATGACTATAACGTAGGCCCTTCTTCACTTGAAATATAAAAGTTATTTTGAAAGCAAGCAATGTTTCCTAGAATATACATGTCAGCTCAAAACAAGCATAGGCTATGTTGCCCTATTTTGCTGCCTTGATTAAAACATGTACACACAGTACTATAAGATTTTATTAAATAGTTACTATTAGATCCAGTTTTGAATACATGAGATTAATTTTACTTACACCACAAAAATTTCAAAAGTTCAGAAACTGGTGACATCAGTTAGAAGATTGGAAGACTTTTTTGAAGAACCTGACTTGCTCAAGAAGACTTAAAGAACAAATTGCTTACCTAACAATTTAGAATGAAGGAATCACAAAGTCACCCAAGCCTCCACTCCACCCACTCAGACTTCCCAATTTTTTAGCTACCTGCCACCTACCCCCTCAACTCTTAAGTCCTGAATAGACAACCAATGATTACTAGGTACCAGGAAAGCCCACAACTTGGAAGATAGATAACAAAAAGAAACCAGAACAACAACCACCACCACCACGTTACAGGGAGTAGGACCTTTCCCCCACAATTACATTTATATGCTCAGAGAGAGAAGAAATTGTATTAACAGGAATGAAATGCTAGTTTGGGGGATGGGGGTTGAGTTTCAGAAAAGGAAAATGAGTCCTTGAAATTAAAAACATGGCAACAAAATGAAAAACTTTATTTGGCTGACTTGAAGATGAAACTGAAAAAATAAAGGTCTACATCTTTCTCTTTTTTTTTGAGATGGAGTCTTGCTCTGTGGCCTAGGCTAGAGTGCAATGGTGCCATCTCAGCTCATTGCAACCTCTGCCTCCTGGGTTCAAGCAATTCTCCTGCTTCAGCCTCCCATGTAGCTGGGATTACAGGCGCGCACCACCACGCCCAACTAATTTTTCTATTTTTAGTAGAAACAGGGTTTCACCATGCTGGCCAGGCTGGTCTTGAACTCGTGACCTCAGGTGATCCACCCACCTCAGCCTCCCAAAGTGCTGGGATTACAGGTGTGAGCCACTCTACCTGGCCTACAGTCTCTTATCCACAATTCCAAAATCCCAAAAGTTCTGAAAATTATATTTTTCATAAGTTTACAACACAACCTATTTCTATCCTTTATTGATTTTGCTAAAGAAATATCACTGTCTCAGATCTCATTGTATGTGGGTGGGATGAGGGGTGGGTATTACATTATGGGTTATATTCTATATTAACTTTCTAAAATACTAAAAATTCTGATAAGCATTTGGCCGCAAAGGTTTCAGATAAGAGATTAAGAACCTATATCCCAGAAAAATGGAGCAAAAAGGCAGAGATGGGAAATACAAGAGAAGAGATGTGAAAATTAGAGGACCGGTCCAGAAGATCCAATAATACAGCTTCCAGAAAGAAAATGTGTAGCGTGAGAATCATCACCCGATAACACAAGAAAACTTCCAGGACTGAGGACATTAATTTTCATCTTGAAAGAGACCACAGAATTCTCCACAAAGTAGGTGGAAATGAAACAAGTCCACACTGAGGCATATCACTATGGACACTGTTTTAGAACATCAGGTGTATTTGGATAGTCCTACAAGCTGCAAGAGAGAAGAAAAAAGTCACATACAAGGAGATGGGAATCATGCCTTCAGATTTCTCAGCAGCAAGGCTAAAAGCTAGAAGACAATTGAGAGTTATCTTTAAAATTCTGAAGGGATTTTTTTTTCCAACCTAGAATTCTGTGACCAGCCAAACTATCATTAAACTGGGATGGTTAAATAGATATTTTCAGCCGTGAATCAGATTCTCAAAAAATTTACTGTGCTAAACTGAATTTCCTATTTTGCTTTTTTTCTCTGTTAGCCTCAAAGAGATGAAAATAAGAAATGAAGACTTCTATGGGGGGACGGGGGGGAAGAGGAAAAATAAATATTGAAGAAAGTGGATAATCCATAAATCAAAATATTTCTGAATTCATTAAGAGATTCCTTAGTATCTATATCAGAGTCGTATGTGTTTAATCTTAATCTGATAGACTTGGAAAGTTATACTTAATCTTGTGTCACTCAGAATTCCCTTTAGATTATGACAGAACATTTGTTCACAGTGTATAGTTAAAATATTTCCATTGTATCATAGAAGAGTCAGAAAAATGAATCAATTTCCTAGTTAGAAGTATTTTAAAAATTTGAAGTCATCAGAAAAAGAAAACATTTGTAGTCCTCATTTCTAGGATGAGATTCTGAGACTTAAAATTCTAGTTTGCTATTAAGTGTAATTGGCACCGACCTCCTGTGCAGTGTTGATGGCTAGCTCAGCTGCACCAGGGAAGATGAGTCGTTTGAAGGGTAGATGTATAGGTTTTAGCCATATGATTGCATCAGGCCAGCACTGCTGCCAGTCCTCACTCTAAACTGTCGGTGAACGGACTCCATCCAGCCTCTTCTGTTTTGTGCCTTGCCCAGTGGATACATTAGGTCGGATAATGACCACAAAAGGGAAAACCACAACCTTGGAAAGTTGTTTATATGGTGAGTAAAGGTGCTCAGCAGCTAGCAAGAGAAAATAATGCAAACCAGTGCTGTTGTAGACTGAGATTTTTCTTAGATCAATTTTAACTGTCCACTTTTCACAAAGATAAGACTTAAAAACTTTTATTTCCCTTTTTCTCTCTGATTTATATATTTCAGCAATTAGTAGTCTGTATTGGGATAAATTTAAAGTGAGAATGTCCCAGGTGTGAGATAAGATCTCATTTAAGTACGTTAATGTAGTATGACCAATATTTTCTATTCCTATTTCTACTCTGTACAGAAAACCACTTTTAAGTCCCTGTATCAGTTTAGTAGTTCTTTGGCTTTTTTCCTAATTAAATGTCAGCATCCCTTTGCTGGTTTTCTTTTCTCTCCCTTTCCTTTCCCTTTCTCTGCATAGCCTGACCTATTTCTCTTTCCTCAAGGTATAGAACCTAGCCAGGCACAGTGGCTCATGCCTATAATTCCCGCACTTTGGGAGGCTGAGGCAGGCAGATCGCTTGAGCTCAGGAGTTCAAACCAGCCTGGCAACATGGCAAAACCCCATTTCTACAAAAAATATAAAAATTAGTCATGTGTAGTGGCTCGCACCTGTAGTCCCAGCTATTTGGGAGGCTAAGGCAGGAGGATCAGTTGAACCCAGAAGGTGGAGGTTGCAGCGAGCTGAGATTACCACACTGCACTCCAGCCTGGGCGACAGAGGGAGACCCTTACTCAAAAAAATTTAAAAAGGTATAGAACCCGTGTCACCTCTAGTGTAGCCTTCCGTGTCTCTTACCCATGCCTGTCTCCACTCCCGGAGACTCTTGCTGCATGAGATGAGAGTCCTAAGAAGGTAAGAGAGGGGTGGGGTTCGTATGAGTTCTCGCTTCTAATGAGAAGAAGAGAGGATGGGTACAGTGCTAGAAAGGAAGTGATTTCACATATGAAATTGGGCTGCCTAGTTTTGAATTCCTAGTCTGCTGCTTACTGTGTGACCTTGGACAACTAACTGAACATCCCTGCACTTAGCGTCTTCCTCTGTCAGTTGGAGATAATGGTAGTACCTGTTTCACAGAGTTACTGTGAGGGTTAAAGAAAATAATATATGTAAAGTACAATATAATGGCTAAGAACATGCACTCCAGGCCAGGCGCGGTGGCTCACGCCTGTAATCCCAGCACTTTGGGAGGCCTAGAGTTAGAAGTCAGGATCCTCGTGACCCTTTGCCAGGGTAACCGTGACTGGTGTGGGCCCCCCAGGGTGCTTCTGGTATCTTGTTTCTTGATCTAATTTGGTGGTTACATGGGTGTACATTTCATTGTGAATATTCAGCTCTATGCTTATAATTTATGTATTTTTATCTATGTATGTTAGACTTCAGTTTAAAAATTGCATTAGATCAGAAGTCTTGAGAATTTGGGAAATGATAGGTCACTTTTTCTACATGCCAGATCGACTTAGAATTAAAGATTTCATACTTAAAAACAAGGGGAACGGGTGTTCACTACAAGCTGCAAAATTAACCAGTCTTGCTTCTGATCTTAAATTGTGTCTTCAGAGAAGCAAAGAACTATCAAGAGCTACAGATAAGCACCTTGGGCAACATACTTTGAAGTAATCATTAGTTTTCATTTATCCTGCCACTTCACATACACTGTGACAGATTGCATGGGCTACATATAAAGTTATATATAAAAGTGTTGGAAACCATCATTCTCAGTAAACTATGGCAAGAACAAAAAACCAAACACCGCATATTCTCACTCATAGGTGGGAATTGAACAATGAGATCACATGGACACAGGAAGGGGAATATCACACTCTGGGGACTGTTGTGGGGTGGGGGGAGGGGGGAGGGATAGCATTGGGAGATATACCTAATGCTAGATGACGAGTTAGTGGGTGCAGCGCACCAGCATGGCACATGTATACATATGTAACTAACCTGCACAATGTGCACATGTACCCTAAAACTTAAAGTATAATAATAAAAAAAAAAAAGAAACTAAAAAAAAAAAAAAAAAAAAAAAAGTGTAATTTGGAGTTTGTGGAATCAGTCTTTTTAACTTTCCTCAGAGTGATACATTGTCATCTTGCAGACCAGATCTGGTGGTTTTAAAGTTTGAAGATAAAGTTTTATGTGATCCAACTGTGAGATGTTAAGAGGCAAGTTTGAAGGTGCTTGAATGAGCATTAGTTGTAATTGATGTTTGTTGCTTTGACTGCATGTTGGTTTGCTTGATGCTGTTTTAGTAACTTAGTGAGTTTCATCTTTAAATGGGATTTGTGTTATTTAGTCTGCATTGTGCCAAGACTGATGATTGAAAACCGTACACTTTCACAGAACATTGCTTCGTAGCTCTTCCCTTTTCTGCTATTTTTATATCACATGAATCATTGCACATTTAAGCCATCTGCAAGGCCTGAATGGAATGAGATAAAAAGCTGCCATCACTTAAATTGACACGTGAAAAGCTGGTATTCATTTGGAGTTTATTCCTGATTATCCTTTATATTTTAAAGTTTCAAACTTCATTTCAAGATGGTTGCCAACATCTCTGAGCCAGAAGTATCTCTGATTCACAGCTTGTTTTAGCCTGAAAGTCAAAGGGAGGGGATGCATCCTGTCACCTAGAAGAATCTGTTGGGGACTCACTTCTATCTCATTTGAGAGAATAAGAACAGCAAGTTCCACTCCTGTTTTAAAAGTATGTTGGTTTAATCAGCTCAGCAAGCCATCGGGTTTGGCATGCACTTCATAGGGAATAGTAAAAACACAAGGCTCTTCGATTGCCAGATGAATACTTCAAAATTGCACGCCTAGAATGTGTCACACCTGTTAGATACTTATCAAAAATTTTCTCAACATAACTTTTTTGAGGATTTAGTGAAAAAAAATAATTAGATAAATGCATGCCTGGGATGTTGCAAAAGAGATTCATGATTAAAAATGCATATTCATCTGGGTGTGATGGTGCGTACCTGTAGTGCCAGCCATTCGGGAGGCTGAGGTGGGAGGATCACTTGAACCCAGGAGGTTGAGGGTGCAGTGAGTTTTGATCTCGCTATTATACTTCAGCCTGGGTGACAGAGTGAGACACTGTCTCAATTGGAAAAAAATAATAATAAAATAAAAATAAATAAATGCATGTCCACCCTTTGCAAGAGGCCTGGAGTGGGATCGCGCCCTCTGTGGAGTGGGTCGCCACCTCTGTCGCGGTCCTCAAACCCTGCCACTGCCCTGGCCTAGGAGCCTGCCCCACTGCAGCGGCCGGCAGCACAGCAATCTGCCGGCGGTGGTCGCGG
This sequence comes from Gorilla gorilla gorilla, assembly GCF_029281585.2. NCBI lineage: Eukaryota > Metazoa > Chordata > Mammalia > Primates > Hominidae > Gorilla > Gorilla gorilla. Next base: position 33,794,208 of record NC_086018.1, on the reverse strand, counting down.
CCCCCGGGCCCTCTCACGGCAACCAGCTGCGGGCCTCCCGGGGCAAAAGCCCATGGGCCACCACCATGGCCCTCAAGATGGTGAAGGGCATCATCGACTGCATGTTCGACAAGAACCTGCAGGACTTGGTCCGCGGCATCTAAAACCACAAGGAGGATGAGATTGAAGAGGAATGGGGATAGTGGCCACCAAGCATCTGTCTTCGTTGAAGGATGCCCGTGCAGCCGTTGGGCAGTGGAAGCCTTAGAAAGTCTTCTACCTGAGTGACTGCCTGCCTGCCTGCCTCCCTGCGTGGACAGCAAGGCTGGCCTGAAGGAGAGCAGCCGTCTGATACCGCACCACTCCCAATACCAGAGGCTATGTCGGGCATGAGGTGCCAGGAGGGCAGGGAGGTTAAGGAATTTGCCTGCAGGCACCAAGTCACCCTCAGCCCATGTCCCTCTCCCTGGGAACCTGAGTTCTTGCCTTATTGTTACACTTTTCCAGAAGTGGTGTGACTTTGCCTGCCTCTGGCTTAATGAGATCATTTTTGTTCATCTCCATCCCCTTTCCCTTGGTTTTCAGCATCTCAGAAGCTCTCCCTAACTGCTTTGGTGACAATGTGTAACTAACTTATGTACTCTTCAGATTCCTTTTGAGTTGAAGGCATAGCTGATTGGCCTGGATTTTATTTTACTGAGCGTGATTCACCAGATTGGAAATGTGGTTTGCTTCCTGGGAGGACTTTTTCTGCACAGGCAGGATCTCCCAGTGCCCGTCCCTGCCCCCTTCAGCGCATGTGACTGAGCAGCCTGTTCTGGCATCCTGAGGACGGGCCACGGGGTCTGTCCAGCAGAGGACCATGCACTCTAGTCTAGGGTGTGGTTTTCAGGGGGGTGTCCCTGTCTTCACTGGGAAGCCCCTGAGCCTGGATTTCTTCCTTTGGAATTGGTGTGAGTTGATAGTGCCTTCCTTACAGGCATGGGCCCATTCAAGCGGGTATTGGTGGTGGAAACATTTTTAGAGTAGTGTGGGGCCGTCCTTGAAAGTTCCAGGCTTCCTTGTGGGCCCTGCTATTGGCCAATCAGTGATTCCATGCAGGACACGTGGTGTCTGGGGGCCCTGGCTGTCTCATCAGAAGACCATCTTTATGGCCCGGAAGGTCGTTACTCAGGTGTTCACTTCTGATTCCGGATGTTCTCTGCAGCTGCTGGAGTTTCCTGATTGGAGAACAGCAAATGACTGTTCAGTGACCATTCTAGTGGTCCCCCTCTCCACGCTGTGGCCCCCCAAACTCGCTTTTGAAAAGCAGCTACCCTGTAGACCTCATGTTGTAGGTTCTTCCCACCCACTGCACCCAAAATGCAGACTCTTGATGTGTGCTTTTTCTGCAGCAGTATAGTTTCCAAAAAAAGTTTTTATTTTGTAATAGATTTTCACTTAAAACTTGAGTGTGGCATCGTGGAAACAAGGCTTAGCAATGATTTTAAAAGCCACGTGGAAAGGCAGCGTGATTGAGTGGAAATCACATGAAGTTTGGGAGATCTGAGTCCAAGTGCTCCGACTGGCTTAATGGGGTGGCCCACGGAGAGCTCCCTGTTCTGTCTCCTCCTGTGTAACATGGGAACTTGGGATGAGTTGCCTCCCTCCTTGTGGAATGGTGCTGAGGATGCTGCAGCAAAAACATGGTTTTCTGGAAGCACCAGAGTGCTCAAAGAGGTTGTTTAGTTCACTGTTTTCCGGTCCTTAGGCTGTGACCTCTTGGGTTGTAAATTCAATTTACTGGGTTATGCTAGTTAAGAAAAAGGAAAACAAACTAGAAAATACCAGAGTGCAGGCACATACAGTAGCTGTCTTGTCTTGAAACTTTGATTTCTGCATGTGATTCTTGTGTGCATGTGTGAGCGTACTGGGTTACCATGCACAACCCATTAAAATGAGTGCAAAAAGTAAAAAATAAATAAATAAATGCATACCCACACTCATTTATACTCTTTAACTGTGGTTATGTGGAAATCTTGCATTTTTATGCTAATTAGCAGATGAGTCAGGGTCTCTAAAGCCTTTTCCAACAGTTAGATTCTCTCAATGCAGTTTGCTCTGGGCTGCAGAAGGTTGGGTTCCCCTGTACTAAAGTTAGCTGGAATTGCATAAGTTAGGGAGGAGATTACAGATTTGTTTCAGAGTAAGAAGCTTCTTGGCCAGGCACGGTGGCTCACACCTGTAATCCCAACACTTTGGAAGGCCAAGGTGGGCGGATCAGAAGGTCAGGAGATCAAGACCATCCTGGCTAACAGGGTGAAACCCCGTCTCTACCAAAAATACAAAAAATTAGACGGGCGTGGTGGCAGGCACCTATAGTCCCAGCTACTCGGGAGGCTGAGGCAGGAGAATGGCGTGAACCCGGGAAGCGGAGCTTGCAGTGACCCGAGATCGCACCACTGCACTCGAGCCTGGGCGACAGAGCGAGACTCTGTCTCCAAAAAAAAGAAGCTTCTTCAGTTGTTGCTAGGTTTTTCCTCTTCATAAATAATATCATTATAATACTTTGGCAACATAGTAGTAATAACTCTAGAGCTAATAGAGGGAATGAAATATAAAAATATTTCCTTATTTCATTTCCTTGAGAGAGCCTGAGATCATAGACCAAAAAATGAAGTGACCTCCATAACTAAGTACAACAGACTCTATTTTCAAAATAGGAATATCTTAAAAATAGAAAGTTCTAAGAGTCTAAGAATGAAGGAACTATTTCTGTATCTTCAGATCCTAATGTATCTCCATGTGATCTTGGGCAAGTCACTTAGTACGTCCGTGTTCGTTAGCTCCCATTTTGTTAGCATACTATAAATACTCAAAACACCAACATTTTGTTTGTAGACGGTAGCATTTAGAACATTAATAGCATCTTTGTGTTTTGTTGTTGCTGTTGTTGTTGTTGCTTTTGTCTTTGAAGGGACTACTGTGATTTTTGCTTAAACATACCCTGTTTGGGGATGATTGCTGTGGGGGGATAACTTTAATTATTTTAAAGTAATTGTGTATATTTTTCATTCTTTATTTCTTTGCTTAGCAGACAGAAGGTGGAGCACAGACAGACGGCCAGCAGTCACAGACACAAAGTAGTGAAAATTCAGAGAGTAAATCTACCCCGAAACGGCTGCATGTCTCTAATATTCCTTTCCGCTTCCGGGACCCTGACCTCCGGCAGATGTTTGGGGTAAGTCTCTGAAGTCTTTTTATGGATTTTACAATTAAAGTAGATTTTAATCCCCCAGATGTGTTATTAGTCATTATTACTTTAGGATTAAACTACAAATAGATTGAAAGAACCTGAGGTAAATCAATCTTTTCATCAGTCTTTAGAAGCCTTTTTCTGTCATCCAGTCTGCTGTAGACATAGTCTTGCAGGTGGCCGCACACGTAAGGTGGCGATATGACCCAGCTTGCTGTGACTGAGGGGTTTCTTGTGATGTGAGACTTTCAGTGCTGAAACCAGGATGGTCACCCTACTCACCTACCAAACTCAGTAAACATACCAATAATATGCTTAGTTTCATCTGAAAGAACAAACATGCACATTCTTTTAGAGCAATGATTCCTAAACTTGTTTGCACACTGGAAATTACCTGGGAAGCTTAAAAAATATTGATGCCTATGTCTGACATTCTAGGGTTGTGATTTAATTGGCCTGGAGTGTGGCTTGGGCTTTGGTATGTTTACAAGATCCCCAGCTGATACTAATGTGTACATAAGTTTGGGAACCATTGCTTATTCATCCTGTCGCCTTCTTTGTTTTTTCTTTACCTTCCATATAAGCCCAGCTCAATACTGCCTTCCTCTCCTCTTATCTCCCTCAACTCCAAGACCAAAGAAACTAGGTTCAGGGATGCGTTATTGCCACTCTCTACTTAGCTTTGTAATGTCTAAAAAGATTCACAATGTAGAGAATACAGGTTTAGAGGTGGCTTATTGAAGTGGAAAGAGTATAGATTTTGGAGTCAAAGAGCCTGGGTTCAAATTCTATTCGCGTGTGAACTTTGGAATTCATGTAACCTTTTTGAATTTAAATATCATATTTATAAACATAGAGACAGTAATGTCTACCTTTCAGAGTGTTATAAATTAAATGAAATAACATTTGTGAAAACAGTACCTCAATGTTTTGTTTTTATAATACTTTGTTGCTCATACTGCACAGTGTCAAGACCAATATCTAAAATCATTGTAGAGGATTGGTTTGCTACCTCTGATGTATTCTTTCAACTGTTTATTTCCTCCTGAATCACGATCATGAAAAAAAGTTAAATTGCAAAGATTTGAGTTGTTGGGAAGTTAGTGAATGGCTGCTAAGGATCTTAATTTTTTCTGAGCCTGCTTGTTATTGCTTTATGAATTTGACCAAACTCTTAACCCAGAGATAATCAGTAGTTTTTTTGTTTTTTTTTTGTTTGTTTGTTTGTTTTCTTTTTTAAATTCCACTAGGATAGCTGCCTGGTACTTTATTAGAAAAGCAGATGCTCCTCTTTAAGTCTTGGTTGTGGCCACTTCATGGTGACAAGACACTGGGGCAAAATTCTGTCATTTATAGCTGACTACTTGGATGTATTTTCTGCACTAAAGAGAAGGCCAGAGTTGAGATTTAATGATGTTCTTGAAGTATTTGAAGAGCTTTTACACAGAAAATGGTAACCAGATATTTTCCATTTTTTCTGAGAAGAGAGCAACAGAAAATAAAGGGCAGCATAAAGGACTTGGGTTTCGCAGAAGAAACTTCTCGGGAGCATGAGTTATTAGGTTCTCTACTGAATTATTAGAGCTTATATAAAATCTTAGTCTCTGGAGGTCTGTGAGAATGGAGTACATTCTCATCTGCCAGAAGTGTGTTTTCTCTTGAGTCAGAAAAATAGTGTCCATTGCAGATCTGCCTAGGCCAGTTAGTGACTTCTTGAAATGTATTATGCCCTTCTCATAAGGCATAAAGTGCAAAAGAAATAATTTTTTCCTTACCAGAGATACCTAGTTGCTTTATTTTCTTCCACATTGTGACTCTCTATTACTTAGAAGAACAGTAACATTGGTAAAGAGCAGGCATCCATGCTCCATTTCATTAGCTTCATAAACTTGACAAATAGCTTCTTTTAGCCTCATTCTTCTTAACCATAAAAGGAGTGTGATCCTTACTCCAGAAGGATATAAGAATGCATTAGAAAATATAAAACAAAACAAACTCCAAAGCACCATACAAATCTTAGTTTTATAGGATAAGCATAAATGCCCTCCCATCTAAAATAAAACATTTTCCTTTTTCCGTGATTCTTCTATTAAACCAAACCAAGATGTCTTACTGTGGAAAACTTGGGTTATTAATACAAGTTTTTTGATAAAGATAGTAGGTGATTCAGTCCAATGGAACAGCATGATTTCTGTTTTGCTCTTTCCATTTTTCAGTTTTTTTTCTCATTTCCCAAAGTCTGGTTTGAAACCCAAGTGAAGTAGATAATCAGGTAGGACTCCAATACTCAGAGGGAAATATAAGCCAAAAAGATATCTGGAAATTTTCTGCATATACCTTCAATTCATTTCATCCAAGCATTGATTAAAACAGTTTTGTCTCTTTTTATATATACTTTCCCCCTAAATAATCATTGTGTTTTGTATAACCCTCTAGTCAGCTATTTAGCTACCTAACAGTAGAGTTTAGGCTTTGTGTCTTTAGTTTTTGTTTGCTTTTCTGATTGTTAAAATGTTTAAAGAATTACCAAAGAAAGTGGTTATTTAAAATATTCTTGATGTTGTTGTAGAAATATTAAAGTGGTGAATAGCATGTAGCCTATAGAAGGGGTAACACAGTTATATATTGACTCGGATAGTTGTTCACAATCTATTGCTAAGTTAAAAAATAAAAGCAATATATGCTTTGGCAGGCTGAGGCTTGCAGATCACATGAAGTCAGGAGTTCGAGACCAGCCTGGCCAACACGGTGAAACCCCCCCCTCTACTAAAAATACAAAAATTAGCTGGACGTGATGGCAGGCACCCGTAATCACAGCTACTCAAGAGGCTGAGGCAGGAGAATAGCTTGAACCCAGGAGGCAGAGGTTACAGAGAGCCAAGATCGTGCCACTGGACTCCAGCCTGGGTGACAGTTCAAGACTCCATCTTTTTTTTTTTTTTTAAAGCAAATTGTAGAATGCATCTGATGTCTATAGTTACTTACCTCTACATGCCTGAGGGAAAGCCTGGAATGCTGTGTACTAAAGCATTACGATGATAGGATTGCAGATTATCTTTATTTTCTGTTTTCCCTTTTCCTTTTGTTTATATTTTCTGCTTTTTATATAGTGAATATACTTTGCTTGTATAAAAAAAAGGAGGGTAACAGCCTTCTATAGTATATTATTCTACTTACTAGGATTTGCTTTTTAAATCTGAGACTGTTTTAAAAACTAAGAGATGTAGTTAGGAAAATTCCAAGTTCTTGTCCACATGAAATATCTAGTGGGCTAACACTGTGAATAACTTTGGACAACAGCTTCCACACACAGAGGTGGATAAATTGCCTGAGTGAGTGAACTGAGAAAGGAGAAACTGTCAGCTCAGCGACGAGGAAAAATCAGAAACTGGTATTGGAACTTACTAACAAATACAAATATAGAAGTTAAATAAGTAGTTTACTGAAGAAGAAAAATAAACTATTCCCATTTCAGAAGAGAACAAAATATGTGGATAAAAACCTGACCATAAGTAAACATTTTTATTTTTATCTCTGCAGCAGTTTGGCAAAATCCTAGATGTAGAAATAATCTTTAATGAACGTGGCTCTAAGGTAAGCTCCATTTCAGTGTCAAGTGTGCTTGATTTCTTTTTGAGTTTTATGTTATTTTAAATAGCAAGTATTCAGAAAACATAAGCTGTTTTCAAGCCTGCATAAAAGTATCCTAATTATCCACCTTGGTTTAGATTATCTCTAAAAATAAGCTACCACATGGCCAAACTTTATTCTGATACTTATATGGGGGTGGAAGGGTGATGAAGTAAGAAGCAGAGAAGGTTGAGGGAAGAGTGGGACGTAAAGAACACAGGATGTAGGAGATGACAGTGCTTTATGAGCCTTAAATTCGGCCTCAGCTTTCTCCGTTTAAAGGAAAAGTGCAAAGACTAAATAAAGTGAAATTCTACGAGAATTCTATTCTGAATTCTATCAGAACAATTCAACCAAAATCCAACTTCAAAACAGCATACTTAGAACAAATTTAATGTTTTGATTATTCAGTTAACTTACAGTCTCTTTTGAAAATTGTGACAAGACTTAAACAGAGTGAGCAATAACTGAGGAATTCAGTATGAACTGATCTCCTTAAGTTCTACCCACTTAGGCAATCCTCAGGATGTAGAGTCACCTAAATCACAAATACAGTGAGTTAGTTTTTTTTGCATAAGAATGAAAGTAGTAAGTGTGTACTTTTACGTGTGTATTTTCCTCTAAATGTGTTCTATATAAGAACTGAAATTTTTAATTAAAATTGATTTCCCCTATTAGGCTGGGCGCAGTGGCTCACGCCTGTAATCCCAGCACTTTGGGAGGCTGAGGCGGGTGGATCACCTGAGGTCAGGAGTTCGAGACCAGCCTGGCCAACATGGTGAAACTCTGTCTCTGCTAAAAATACAAAAATTTGCCAGGCCTGGTGGCACACGCCTGTAATCCCAGCTACTCGGGAGGCTGAGGCAGGAGAATCACTTGAACCCAGGAGGCAGAGGTTACAGTGAGCCGAGATTGCGCCACTGCACTCCAGCCTGGGTGACAGAGCAAGACTGTCTCAAAAAAAAAAAAAAAAAAAATATTTCCCCATTTACTATTTTAAATTCCCAATCTGTATGATTTAGAATTTCCATGCATTAAAAGAAACAGCAATGTTTTTAGGAACAAGGGAATGGCAAAGACTTACAGTGGTGTTGTGAAAAAAAAAAAAAGTATTTGATGAACTGAATATTTGGACATGTTACTTGAGAGTTTTCTCACTGCTTATTAAATGAAATACATCCTACTGAAACCATCAGCCATAGCCAAGCCTATAAATATTTACCTTGCTGTTGCTACTTTCATTTGTTAGGTTAGAGCAATTTTTTAGTTAATTTTCATTTGGTCATCTCTGCTGAACTTTGAAAATAGCTTTTGGCTGTGGTTAAATCTCTTAAACATGTAATTTGAGGGAAAGCTAAATAAAGCCAATAAATGAGCTGATATTTACCTCTCCAATTTCATACTCCAAATTCACCATACTTTGGGAATTGATAACAGAGTTTATATACCTCCTGCCCCCATCTGTACACATAAAAATGTATGTGCTGTTCTAATGCTACTTATTATTATTCCCTTCCTTTGTAGAATGTATCAACACTAAAAGTGTTTAATTCTGACTATAACAATTATTTGTTAACTATTAAAGGGGTAATTATACTCTAAGCTTCCAGTTTTCAGTTAAAACAAAAATGATTAATATGCCTATACAGAACTTTCTCCAGCACTTGGTAAGTATTTTTTAAAGTGAAGTCTATTCAGACTGCAACCAGTAAACTATTTATGCTTATAATTTTTCTTACAATGGATTTCTGTTCCTTTGTTGCATTGTTTGTGTTTATTTTATGTGATCTTTTTTAGCTACAAGGTGGGAAAATGACAGTGGTTTAGAGATAAGAAGCACATGAGTGTAAAATAAATATATGGAGATATTTGGCCACTCTGTAAACTACTATCTGGTAGTTTTAAATATTTTTAGTTGTTAAGTGTATGTACTTAAAATATTCTTAACTAGAGTCTAACAACTAGAAGGCCAATGTAGTTTCATCAGGCATTGAGGACTTACTCCTTACCAAGAAAATAATTTGTTTGAATTATTGTGAAGCAAAGGAAATTGATCTTTCTTAAGGCCTCTTTCATTGACTTTAAGGATTTGCCTGCTACCAATTCTTTTTCTTTCTTTTCTTTTCTTTTCTTTTTTTTTTTTTGAGGCAGAGTCTCGCTCTGTTGCCCAGGCTAAAGTTGCATTGGCACAGTCTTGACTCACTGCAACCTCCGCCTCCTGGGTTCAAGCAATTCTTGTGCCTCAGCTTCCCGAGTAGCTGGGATAACAGGCGCACACTACCACCCCTAGCTAATTTTTGGTATTTTTAGTACAGATAGAGTTTCACCATGTTGGCCAGGCTGGTCTCAAACTCCTGGTCTCAAGTGATCTGCCCGCCTTGGCTTCCCACAGTGCCGGGATTACAGGTGTGAGCCACCGCATCCTGGCCCCACATTTTTTTAAATTTACCTGATCCAATTACTTCTCTCATGTAACTTTCATTTGAAAGTAATGACGTGAGCTTTCTCTTTGAGAAATCTAAAAGCATAGGCTGCTTCTGTCAGCTTGATGCTGTGTCCTCACTGCCCCATTTTTCTTTGGGCTGCTAAAGGGTGCACAGACTGTGTACTAATTGGTAAATGTTTTAAAAACAAAACACAGAATTCAGAATTGCCCTGAATCTGCCTTCAAGGACTGATACAAAACCTTGTTTTTGTCCTTCGAAGCTTTCTTAACTGCTACCTAAAGTTATTTGCTGGAATGGGTGCCCTTGGAACTGTTCTGAGGCTCCTAATAGAGATTTATTTTGGAATCAAACCCATAGATGCCTCCTCTGGGATCCACCTAAGAGAAATTAATGAGCACTTTTTGTTTTGTGAATTAAGTTTAGTTTCTTAATCCTTTTATATGTTTGGGGTTGACTGTAAAATTACAGCGTATTTTGAAAAGAACCAGAGAAAAGGAGGCTTTATATAGTCCTATTGTTTAGTTAAGAGTTCCTCTAACTTTTAAACAGAGTGCTTTTCTGTTTAAAATTAGCTTTACTGAATTTTTTTAGAGCAGTAATGGAAAAACTAGTCACAAAATAACTCTAAGATAGCAATACTTAATGTAAAACAGGGTTTAATCAAATTGTTCCAAAGCAAAAAGCAACTCCATACCATATCTTATTTTGTATAATAAGACCATCACCCAGGGTTTTAGGATATACCCAATTGAAAACATAAGTAAACGGTGTTCCACTGCCATGCTCATTTCCTCCTTGTCTGCCAGTATTCTTCTTTTTCCAGCTTGCCTTTAGAGTAGAATTACTCTATAGTAGTTTTTTCTTAGTTGTTGACTAGTTTTTTCCTTTTTTCCTTCTTTTGCCTTCATATTCTATATTTGGCTTACTTAGATTATAGAATGAATATATATCATATTTGTGCACACACATGCATACATATATATTTAAATTATTTCACGTGAATTTTAGTCTTTTTACTCCCTAATCCTTTATAAAACATAGAATCACCTGTATCTAAGTTTTTTTGATTAACTGAAACAGAGATAGACTAGGCTTTTAAAAATGTACTATTAAAATACATGATGGAAAGTGGTATTCCTGCCAAAAAATTAACTAATTTATTCACATAGAACCTAGAAAATTATTATATGAGTTTATGTAGCTTTGTTAATTCTCCAGATTTCACCAGTAATGACAGATTATTAACACGAATAATAAGATAATGCCTAGAGTGACCATATGTCCTGGCTTATCCAGGCTAGCCCCAATTTACACCTGTTATCATAGCATAATTATTAATAAATGACCCCTTTCTCTCTCAGAATGTCCCAGTTTGAATGATAAACTATTTACTCTCCTTATATATCCTTTGGGTAACATCTTAAAAAAGCAGTCTTTGAAAAGGAAAACATGATGCTTAATGAAAAGTATAAAGAAAAAAATACATAGTTTATTAAAGAGAAATGTGCACTACTGATATTCTCATGTATCCTTCTAGTCTTACTTTCTCATATAGAACCTTAAAACATAACCCAAAATGGTCGCCTAGTTCAGCCCCCTGTATTCTTGACCTTGCATTCTCTGCTAGAAACTTTTAGTGATTAAGAACTTGTTTTATTCAAAAGTTATTCCATTGTGGGTCAGACTTTCTACCATCTTATTCACCATCATCCAACCACGTAACAATTTTTGGTGATAATTATCAAGCTTATTAAATAAAGAAATACACAGATTGTAACATTTACATTTTCTATAAGTTTTTGCCAAAATACTTCGGTATATCCTCTCTTGAATGGATATGTATTAAAATATTGAATATGTTGAAGTTGTTCAGCTCTTCAGATAGTGCTCATTATTAAGTCTACTAAAGGACTACAAATATTATACAGCCCAGCAATAATTATTTAGATTTCTAGCAATTTTTTTTCTTTTTTAAAAATTGATAGATATTAGATGTACATATTTTCAGGGTATATGTGATAATCTGATACATTCATATAATCAAATCAGAGTAATTGGGATAGCCATCACCTTAAATATTTATCTTTTCTTTATGCTAGGAACATTCTAATTATTCTAGCAAATGTTTACTTAATGTGTTCTCATTACTTCTCTCAGGTAGATTTCTGGAATAATGGGGATCTAGGTTTAGGTTGGGCTTAAGTTTAGGCTGTAGTTAGGGGAGATAAAACTTCTATTCCCATTCCTTAGACACAAGTAATTTGCTGTAATGTTTTCCCTATTATCATGGCTTTTAATTTCATGCAAAGGGAAATTATTTATTTCTTTCAAAATATTATCAAAATACTTTTTTGGAAGTCACAGTAAGTAGGCCTTTTGACTTTCAGTAAAACTTAATAGGTAATGTCAAAGTGAAATGGTTTTTATTATATTTAAAATAGAATTAACGGTGCATGTGTTTCTGAAGGGCTTAGTTGTTTTTTTTTTTTTTTTCTTTTGTTACCATTATGGGCTTTAGTTTTATATTTTTTTATTTTTTTTTTAATTTCTGTGTTCTGGCCATACCCAGGAGATCTGTCTGCTTTTGATTTCTCCCTTAAAAGTTACATGGTAAATTTTCTTTCTCATTCTTCTGAGATCGAAAAATTCCAAAATTATACAAATTTTAATAATATTTTTACAATGTTCATTCTATTGCTAGTTATTTATTGCAGTCTGAGGCCAGACTAAAAAGGTGACAGTTACTTGGCTCCTATATGTCCTTGATGATGTCAAGGCAGGCTGTGAAATTGCTGTCACACTTTGTAGAAGTTTTAACTACAACCATACACCTAATAAATACACCATTCTTCAATTTCCAGAAGTCAGCTAAGATACCTGGTAAATCACTGATGTAACACTGGTGTGTTTAAATGTTTAATATAGAAGGACTCTGAGGACTGCAAACTTAGAGGAGTATAAAGTGTAGAGACCTGCATTGCCCAGCACAGTGGTCACATTTAGCACTTGAAATTTGGAGAGTTTAAACGGAGGTGTGCCTGTAAGGGTAAAATGGACAGCAGATTTCAGAATTAGCACAAAAAAAGAATGTTAAGCATCTCACTAATAATGTTTTAATATTGATACCATATTGAAATGTTAATAATATGTGTTTATATTGGGTTAAATAAAATACATTGTTAAAATTAATCTCACCTGTTTCTACTTTTTAAATGTGGTTATTAGAAAATTTTAAATTATATATGTGGCTTGTATTATATTTCTGTCTGCAGTGCTAGTGTAGACAAACATGTCAAAATCATTTTTTAATTAAAAATTAAAGTTTACTTTTTTAAAATCTGATTTTATTAATAGAAGTTTAGATAACAAAAATACTCCATCTGTTTACATAGCTGAAATATTTCCTCTTGTTCAGAATTTGAGATTAAATCTGTTTGTTACAGATTATATAATCTATTTGTTACATATATTATACTGGTGTAGACTGGTTCAGTGTTTGATAGGTTGTATGATCGTTTGGAAGCTGTTCTAAGGAAAATACTTTAGATTTAGACATAATTTTACTAACTTTTTTTTCCAAAGCAAGAGATCAGAATGACCAACTTAATGTCAATTCGATTTCTAAGAGTGAAGTGACAAAACATGAGTTCATGTAAGCAGACTTTTCTACTGATAACTTTTAAACCTGGATAATCTGTGAACATCTTTAGCACTGTTTCTGGCACCTTTTCTAAAATGCTAAATTTTATTGAAGAAATAGTATATTCTAAAAATATTTTAAGATCTGAGTTCGTGTTACTGAAACTAAATTGTGAATGTGATAGATAAGGAAGCATGTTTGGGTTGATGGAAAATCACCTGTTTAAAGTTTAAACATGAGAGAAAAGTATTTAAGAACAGTACTTCAAAAATTCTAGTCATACCTTTCACTTTCCTAATCATGGACTTTAATTCTAAGAGGTATGTATTAATTCCCTATGACTTCTGAACAGATTACCACAAGTCAGGTGGCTTAAAACCACACATTTATTATCTTACAGCTCTGGAGGTCAGAAGTCCAAAATGGCTCTCACAAGGCTAAAATCAACGTGTTGGGTTCTTCAGGAGGCTCTAAGGGATCATCTGTTTTCTCCCCTTTTCTATCTTCTAGAGGCTGCCCACATTTCTTGGACTATAGCTCCCTTCTGTCTTCAGAGCCAGCAATGGCCAGTCAAGTCTTTCTCAGGCTGCTTTACTCTGATTCGGACTCTCCTGTGTCTGCTTTTCACTTATAAGCACAGTACAGTGGCCACATTGGAACACTGTATTACATTGGGCCCAACTGGATAATCCAGGATAATCTCTCTATCTCAAGATCATTAACTTAATCGCATCTGCAAAATCCCTTTTGCCGTGTAAGGTAACATATTCACTGGCTCTGGGGATTAGGATGTGGACAACTTTGGGAAGCCATTATTTGGCCTATTGCAAAGTCTGTTTATCTTCAAAGCAAAGAAAGAAATCTTCTTACCTTTATGTTTCATATTAAAGAGTCCCAAAACATCAACAAGGCTTTCTTCCTCCTATCACCCCAGGGAAAAGATGCTTATAAAGATTGCTTTATTTTTATGTTTTTGGTATCTTGATTCGCATTTCCTTTGGTGTATAAGCATCTTTCTTTATAAAACACTTTTAAAACATTTGAAAGTGAAATTTTGTTCCAGAATGTTAGTCATTATTGAGAAAATCTTATCCAAGCAGACATGAATGTTAAACTTTGACATTTGCTGACTGTGAAATTGCAGTGCTCATCATACCACCTTCCATTCTTTTGGATGCAGTTATTGTATCACTAATGTTCTTTCAACACATTTCAGAAAAGAAGGTTATGGAAGATACTTAGCAATTAGATTTGAAAAAAGATAGAAGGATTTTAGGACTAATATAGTTTAGTAAATAGAATACTGAACTGAGATTTGAAAAGGCTTAGAATTTTCTCACCATTAGCTGGATATCCTTGGGTGCTTAATCTCAGTTCGACTCAGTTTCTTTACCTTCAAAATGAAACCAACATGTCTATTCTTTTTACTTCATGGTTATATTTAAGAAGACAAACTAGTATGTATATTTGTATGTGGGTGTGTAGATATAGTCATAATGCTAATATCAAAAACCTAGGTCTTAGTTTTCATATAACTTAATAGTAATCCAACTATTAATTTACAATGTATTAATTTAACCTAAGTCATAAAATATATGACTGTGAGGACCAGTTGAAATACAGCCAAAATGCCCTTAAAGTGTGATATTAAAACTCATCACTCTGTGACCTTTCTTTAAAAGTTTGACTTTCCTATTGGAGGACTCACTAGGATTAGAGAACTGGCAGCTTGTCTTCAGCAGGTGCTAGTGTAGATGACAAATGGTATAACTAATTATTAATGTGCCCTTTTATACCTTGTGGTGTCAAAGTGGCTATAAATGTTGATATCAAAATTTCATTTATAAAAATATGTTCCTGTTGATATTTTCAACAAACTTATACATTCTTTAGGAGAGTATTAACTGAAATTACCAGTAGTATTTCATTCCAAGCAACATACGTTTTAAAATCTCTATCAGCTTAGCATTGTGCTTTCAAGGGTATTTGTGATGTCCAAATTGTGGGTAGAGATCATCCATTGGAATTCTCTAAAACGCCACCCACCCACATAATCACTTAGAATGCTGAGTTATCAGATCCTTCAAAACAATGGAGTTGCTTTTATAAAATTTTATTAAGCAACGCGCATTGTTTACCGTGTCAGTTAAGAACATGTTTTATATAGAGAGAATTGTGCTCATGTTATTAAGCAGCTAGGCAGAACTTCAGTTAAAATTAAAGGGTTCTGGGTTATCCTACAATGGAATATTCAAAAAAACGCTAGCAGGACAATGAAGTTATTGGCAAATGAAGACTTTGTAGAAAATCCTAAGACTTTACCACTTTGCAGATATAAGCAGCATGGAAATTATTTGTAAAATTATAGCTGCAGAGTAGAACGATAAGGACAGAGCACCTAGAATGAAGTGAATATAATGTTTTAGGAAAGTCATATAAGTATATAGTAAATGCTCCTGGTGTTAAAATTGGTAGTACGTGAACATCAGAGTGAAGGTAGTCAACTCCCTGGTCTCCTGATTTGTCTACTTAATGAGTTAAAGCTCCACTCCATTTTTATAGTATCTTGCAAGGAACAAATAAATTAATCCTAAGTCATTATACTAGCTGCATTGCTGTTTTCTGATATCCTTTTTCTACTGAATAGTGTACAACTGATGTCACTAATGTAGATCTCATTCCCATTGCCTGTTGACTGTTCCTTTTTTCTCTATATATAGAAAGTTACTACTACCTTTAATAGCAGATATAAACATCAATAAATGAATAATTTAGGCAAATTTGGGTTAGCAGTTTTCTGAAATTCAGTTGAACATATTTTTACTCTAAGTGTCAATCTGATCATTTAAAAAGGGCATTGAAGAAAAGTTATAATTGACCACTGCTCAGTGATATTTTTATTTGCTTAGAAGAGCATGAATGCTCTCCTCTCCCACACCCAGTACATAGAAAATTGTACACCGACTATGCCCTAAGTTATCCTGTTCCCAAAGGAATTAATAGCGATATAAGCAACAGGCAACGTGGGGCTAAAATGATTAGACCTACTTTAAAAAAAATCTCATTATGCAATGTTGAACCTGAATGTCAGATTTCATGTAGCAGTTACTGGAAAATAATAGATTTGGGATGTCAGAGAGTCAATTTAATTAAGTCTTTTTTAGTATTACATGAAGGGGCATGTATATTAAATTAATAACATGAATTGAGAGAGAAAGGTAGGGCATTAAAAAATCTTCAGATTTTTGGTTGAATAGTTTGACCCGAGTAACTCTGTACCTTAATTTTGGTCTGGCCTCATATGCTTTATGTTTTATTTTATTATTGTTACATTGCTGTTAATTATTATTATTATTATTACAGTTCTTTATTCTTTTATTGGATTTAATTTCCCTTTACAAATATGCATGGACCAAAAAATGTGACTTTGGGAGATTATTGCTGAGTTGTTGCTGATGTCAGTTTCATACTATGATATTTTTTCTCTATTTACCAAGAGATCAGTATTTCAATATAATGATGTGCATGTTTTCCCCCCTTCTCCCGCTGCATGCAGGGATTCGGGTTCGTAACTTTCGAGAATAGTGCTGATGCAGACAGGGCCAGGGAGAAATTACACGGCACCGTGGTAGAGGGCCGTAAAATCGAGGTGCATGTCTTTAATAATTCAATTTCTGGTTTATATTTTTATTTCTCTTTTTTCGTGTTGCCTCACTTATTTCACATTTGGAACCCTGTCTTATGTGTGCGTGTGCACATGTATGTGTGTTTGTATCTCTGTCTTCTTCAC
This sequence comes from Gorilla gorilla gorilla, assembly GCF_029281585.2. NCBI lineage: Eukaryota > Metazoa > Chordata > Mammalia > Primates > Hominidae > Gorilla > Gorilla gorilla. The sequence goes on along the minus strand of NC_086018.1, from coordinate 33,777,487 downwards.
TTTCTTGCACTAAAATGTATAAAAGTAACACTTCTATCTGCCTCCCTCCTCGTTTATTGGTTGTTTGGGGGTTTTAATTTTGACTGTGTGTGTGTGCGTGTGTGTGTGTTTGTTTTTCATTTATGTTTTTCCTTCAAAATGTTCATCTTTCTGCTCTCTTGATTTTTTTCCTTTGCTTCAGTTTGCAGTACTCTGAATTCCTGTGATCAGGCCTAAGCAAAACTAATGTTAAATTGTCTAAAAACTATCCAGTTTATAACACTGTGTTCTATAATGAATCAAGGGGCCAGCCAATATCCTCTCTCTTGGGAGGCCAGTTCGCCTCTTTGTGCACATGATAAGCACGAAATAGAAGATTCTAGAGATTGTGGGGAGGGAGGAAATAATCCAAAACTCGTGTAGTTTTTAAATATATCTAATACCAAGAATTTTGGTATCTAAATTTTTATGGATAAAATTCTTAAACAGAGGGTTTGATGGCTGGCTGGCGAATGTACTGTGATTATGACCAAGTCTACCGCCTGGCATTCACCAGCCCTTTTTGATAACACGTCGAAGGTTAACTGGCTCCTTTCCCCTTTCCCAATTTTTTAAAGTATTAAATGTAAAAGCCACCATTTTGAGTAAGATGTCTGCATATTTTGCTTTTTTTCCCCTCCTTTCCAATGGTTTAGCATTTAGGGCCCTTCACTTGACTCACTCTTTCCATGGTAACTATACACAATGCTGGCGATGGTGCCCGTTGGCGGTAAGTGAACAAAAGCACTAGAGAAGAAGCTTTTAAAAATGTAATTACAAAACAAATAAGAAAGAAAAAGTCCATCTGCCATCTCACATTAACACTACAAAATGTGATTTGACTTGTTGTTCCTCTTCCTTTTCCTTTCCCCCTTTTATTTTCAATGCTGTTGAGTAATGCCGCCTGGATTTTGGATGTACATATTGTTTTGTAGCAGCCTGAGCTGTTTGATTACTGACTTCATGGTGATTTTTTTCCCCTTGCACATCTTACTCAGAGTTACTGAACTCCAGTTTGGCTGGTTTTATTAATGCACTTCCTGCCCCTACATCCTTCCCTACTTTTCCTGTTTCCCAAACCCCCGTTTGTAGCTCTGACTGTTCTTTCTTTGCCCGTTACACCCTTCCTGACTTTCTCTTTTCTTTTTCCCTACCTTACTCTCTTTTTCCGGATCCTTGTTCCTGTCCCTTTCCCTATTCTTCCTTTCCCATCCCTTCAGTTACACGCAGCTGTTGGTCTCTTTTGCTGACTGGTGGTTTCTGATTGGTTCTGGCCATTTTTCCTTTTAAGTGCTTGGTTGCTTTCTGCTCCAGCAGCTGGTTTCAGCTCTTGCTCCATTCTAATCCTTGTCTGTGAGAACCTTGCTTTTCAGTTTCTCCCCTTTCCAAAATTGATTGTTTTTTCTTTCTTTTATTTGTGTGTGTGTGTTTTTTAACTGCATGCTCTCAGTCTCATCATTGTTGTATCCCATTCTTTCTTTTTAAATGTGAAACGTTATATTATTTGGTGGGCGAAGCTAGAGTAAATGGAGTTTCAAGCTCTTCCCTCATATGGGGGATTATCACTGTACAAATCTTAAAAGACATAGGAAGAGGTTTTTTTTTAGTTCTAATTCTACCTAAAATTGGTCTTTTCATAACAAAAATTTATTACCATACAAATTGAACACAATGTAAATTTGAAGAGGCAAAAATAAGACATTTATATTTTATGCTTCTTTTTTGAATTGGCATGTTTTATGACCTGACAACACAGTATAAGTCAAGTTCTATGGTGGAGCTTTACCCTCCTTGCAAGAGCTTTGAGACTGGTTCTGTCACTGGGCTGCAGTATGCTGGCATCTTAGTTCCATTCATCTTTTCTTCAGCAGCAGCATCTTTGTAACACCTACTTACTCTAGCACTGAGAATGCTTTAAAATATGCAGTTCTGTAATGAGGGTGGAGAGTACCATAAAACAAAATAAATAAACACTTTATTTTCTCAATTCTTTTAAGTGCCTACTTTAAAGGCTTTCTTAAAAGCTTTGTTCTGAAATTGATAGACCATGTAGTCTAGAAAATTCAGAATGGTCCTGAAGGCTGTCAACATGGGAATCTTAGGTTTCTATATTTGTTTACTTACCTCAGACAGTAAAAATCTCTGATAGACATATTTAAAATGCTGAACATTAGGACAGGTGAAATCAGATTTATTTTATCACCTTTCCATCAATCTATTTCATAACCCATGTGGCAAGCCTCTGTTTTATTAACAAACTTCAAAGTGAATTGCTAATATAGTTTCCTATTTACTTTTTTCTGTGTTTTCCTTAGTGCAGAGATTTCTCTGTTAAAAAGATGTCCAAAGATCTTGCAAATGTATTTTCTTTGGAGTACTGATATTTGGAAACCAAGAAACTCACTTTACTCTTGTTATCCTCATTTGATAAGAACTTTAATTAAAATACTATATATTAATATTTTATATTGCTGTGTTAATTATTTAAATCAATGCTCTCAGAAATTTACATTTTAAACTAAATACTCTGTTATTGGATGTGCAACTTTATGTTCCCTAATGTGGTCCACTTCTTCCCTGCCCTTTTTTCTCCTTGTTATTTTTAGGTGAATAATGCTACAGCACGTGTAATGACCAATAAGAAGATGGTCACACCATATGCAAATGGTAAGAAATTATAATCTTCGAAAGAGTGTTTATTCTTGTGTAAATATATGAAGTTTTTATAAACTTCTAAGAATGTCTTTATTTCCGTCTTAAGACAGTTTGATTTGTGTTGAAGTAGTCTCTTTACCTGGGAGAGTATTTTATTTTTACAAAATAACTTTGTCATTACAATTGAGCTAAGTTTTTAGTTATTAAGGTGTTATGTTCTAAGTAAAGTTCATCTTTTACACAGTGCAAACATGCTATCTAGTTGCCTGTTAACCCAAATTGGATCCCACCTGAGCACCTTCTTTTTCAGCTGCTGTAGCTCTTTCTAATATGTTAGACTTGTCCGTAATACCCCTGGATGCCCACTGACTCTTACTTTTACTTCTGACTCTCATTCATCTGAGCATAAGTGGAATAAATTAGGAGGATATTTTAATCACTTTTATAATTCTGGACCTGTTGCTCTCCTTAGCCCTAGAGATAACAGCCATGGGTATGGTTGTGTGTGTGTCATTTTCTGTTTCATGATTACATATTATATAGTAAGGTTTATAAGTTTTTCTCATTGAGAAGGAAATTTTCTATGAATAATTTGTTACATCAGTTACCAAATTTAATCTAGACTCATGGTCTCTGAATGAGATGGAATATAAATTTAATCTGTAGCCCAGTGGTGGTTTTGCAGACTGTTCTGCAGAGCCAGTTTGGGAGAGAAAAAGGAAACCAAATGGATTGAATTCTGAGGTCTCAGCTGTACTTTAGTCTGAGCAATTTAGGGTTCTGCATAAGCTTTTACTAATATCTAGAATGAAGGGGGGAGTTTCTGCTGGGTTTTTTTTTTGTGTTTTTTTTTTTTTTTTTTTTTTGAGACGGAGTCTCGCTTTGTCACCCAGGCTGGAGTGCACTGGCGCAATCAAGGCTCACTGCAAGCTCCGCTTCCCAGGTTCACGCCATTCTCCTGCCCTCAGCCTCCCGAGTAGCTGGGACTACAGGCGCCCGCCACCACACCCGGCTAATTTTTTGTATTTTTAGTAGAGATGGGGTTTCACCGTGTTAGCCAGGATGGTCTCAATCTCCTGACCTCGTGATCCGCCCACCGTGGCCTCCCAAAGTGCTGGGATTACAGACGTGAGCCACCATGCCTGGCTCTGCCGTTTTTTTAAAAAGTTTGAACCCACTGCTAGAGTATGGCTGTATGTGCTAATAATGTCTTAAATCAAGGAGAAATGTATCCGTATTGACTATATCCCATAAAGTCTTCAATAAATATATTTAGCCCAGCTTTTCACATAGATGATACAAGTTTATCAGCATAATTTGCATTTTTCCTTACTCCTTTTATTGGTATGATACCACTGCCTCCCACTTCACCTCTTATTTTCTTTTCACTGCTCTTACAAAAACAAGTCTCTACAATATTGATAAAAACTCAAAGTAAACAAAATAGAAAGGAGAGGCAAAGAATGTCAAATTTTCTTTACATCTAAGGGAAATATTGTGACAGAAAGAGCCTCTGACTGGAATTCAGAAAACAGACGTTCTCCTTCTAGGTTTGACTCTTTATTTACTCTGTGACAGTGGACCAGTTTTTTAACCTAATTCTGTTTTCATATTTATAAATTGAGACCACAGATTTTTGGCACCAGGATTTTTTTTAGAAATTATTGAAACTCAACCCTCCCAGCTTATTATTAGGAAATGAGACCCAGAAAAGTATAGTATTGACCTCAGATTGCAGATGTGGTATCTGTTTTACCTTCCTCTTTGGGTTTTGTGAAGGTCAAAGGACATCTGTGAAAATACATTGTAAATTTTCTAAAACTAAATATATTCAAAGTATTACTAACAGCATGTCAATATACATCCATTATATTAATTTTTGTTTTTGTTTTGAGGCAGAGTCTCTCTGTCACCTAGGCTGGAGTACAGTGGTGCGATCTCGGCTCACTGCAGCCTCCACTTCCCGGGTTCAAGCGATTCTCGTGCCTCAGCCTCCAGAGTAGCTGGGATTACAGGTGTGTGCCACCACACCCGGCTGATTTTTGTATTTTTAGTAGAGACGAGGTTTTGCCATGTTGGCCAGGCTGGTCTCGAGCTCCTAGACTCAGGTGATCCCTCCGCCTCAGCCTCCCAAAGTGCTGGGATTACAGGCTTGAGCTACGTACGGTGCCTGCCCATTATGTGAATTTAAAGGGAATGCTCAGGAAACAGTGGCATTGGTAGGAAAGAAAAAGGTTATTTTTTAAAATATTATTCTAAATTAATATTCAGGTTTAGTAGGCAAGAAACCTTCTGCTATTGTGTTAAAGGTCCTAAGAAGAATGTGTTGGGTTCCTCCTAATGAATTCTCAGTCAGCATTCTCATTTAGGTTGGTTGGAATCTCTTAATTTGTGCAGAAATGTTGCACAGTATTTGTGTAATTTGATGTTGCAGAATATTTGTGTTCTTAAAATTCAAGTAGGATTTGAACCTAGATTTTGCCAGAATTTTATGTGGAATATTGAAGAGACATTGCATTTTATGGGCACATAAAATGATGAATAAGAGATTGGATTGAATCAGAGTGAATGGGTTTTCACTTGAATAATGTCTTGCTTACAGTCATTTAAATCTGGTAATTTCAGTAATTCTTTTGAAAAGGCCAATTGTGGCTGCACGCAGTGGCTCAAGCCTGTAATCCCCAGCACTCTGGGAGGCTGAGGCGGGTGGATCACCTGAGGTTAGGAGTTCAAGACCAGCCTGGCCAACATGGTGAAACCCCATCTCTACTAAAAGTGTAAAACTAGCCAGGCGTGGTGGCACGTGCCTGTAGTCCCAGCTACTTGGGAGGCTGAGGCATGAGAATCACTTGAACCCAGGAGCCGAGGTTGTGGTGAGCCGAAACTGCGCCACTGCACTCCAGCCCGGGTGACAGAGCAAGACTCTGTCTCAAAAAAAAAAAAAAAGAGGAGGCCAATTCTGGCCTTTTTCTTTTCATTCGTATATTTATAGAATAGTGTGGCACAATGCTAGGGTCTTAATATAAAAAGACAAATGAGTCAGAAAATATATAATATAGAGTATTTTTGCTTATATGTAAAATTCAGTTAATATTGATTAAAGTTTTCATGTGGAATTCTACTTTTATTCACTCTCAGTGAGCAATCATATATTATTCCTTTTTAAAAAATACTTGCCATATTCCTATAAATATAAAAAAGGGAAAGAAGAAATAAAGTTGACATTAAACATAATGTTGTTTGGAAACTCTTAATATTTATAAATATTTAAGCTAATGTTCCACAGTATTCTGGTGTTCTTTAGCTAAGAAGTCTGATTAACTTAAAGGTGATTATTACACATTAAAGCCTCAGAAAACATGCACTGAAGTTGGGAATGTACCTTGAATTTTACTATTTCATGTCTTTCCTTTTTTAGTTGGTGAGCCCCAGTAAAATCCCAATGGTAAATCCCAGTGAAAGTGGATTTCAGTTTACCTGGAATACCAGCATTGTATAGCCAAACATGGAGTCAAAGATCTAGGTTGAATTTGAGTTCAGCCCATGGATACCTTTATTAAAACAACTAGAGTAATAAACAAGGTTGAGAAAATGCATCACAGTGTGGTTCAGAGTGACATATAGTCGGCCTTCTTTTTTTAAATGAAGGATAGGTCATCCAGGGTAATTCTGTGAGAACACTTTACCAAACTCTAGGATTTATTTCTATTTACTTTTTCTCCTCTCATTCCCTCTCCATCTTCCTCCTCCCAACATCATGACACCTGCCAAGCCCCCCAGCCCCAGCCCCTCATTATCTCTTCACTGTGTCCTAGTTCTACTACTGTTACTCTCTCATATAAACCCCAAGCTGGAATTCCAAAGAGAAGTTGATAATAGGCAAAAATAGCCCCAGAGATGGCTGAAGCCAACTTGACATGCACTGATCATCCCTTTCCTCAAACAGTCTTAAATGCTTACCTTCCATTTTGTGTGTTTCAGGTTGGAAATTAAGCCCAGTAGTTGGAGCTGTATATGGTCCGGAGTTATATGCAGGTAGTATTTAAGTAAATGTTTCCACTTGTGCTATTTAATTGTAGTAGCATCTGCTGTTTTTCAATTTGTGACTCCTTTTTAATCTTTTTGCATTTTTAAATTTTTTAAAAATCCAATCAGCATCCAGCTTTCAAGCAGATGTGTCCCTAGGCAATGATGCAGCAGTGCCCCTATCAGGAAGAGGGGGTATCAACACTTACATTCCTTTAATCAGTAAGTAGCCTATGTTGGCCTGGCATGGATTTTGACTGTTGTGAGTGAACTATCATGTACTGTTTTTTTTTTCCTAGTACAGTACATAACTGAAATGGAAATTTCTTGAGAGGGATATTAAATACTATCCCAGTGCCCTGTCCTGCTTAACCTGTGCTAGAATTTTCCTGACCAAATATTAAGATTGCACAAAGCAGAAATAGTTGGAAAAGGTAGAGGGGGGTAAGGGCATATGAAGAATATTTTAGTCTGTACTTGACGATAAAGAAAACAAAAGAAGCAAGTATGTGTAGAGCATATTATACATTTCCTCTGCAAGTCAGCCACAGGTTCTCCAGCAGAGGATCACTTAGAAGTACCTCCAGTATTGATTATTCTCAGCTCTCTTGATCTCTCTAAAGTCATTTTGACCTGAGCCATTTTACTCCAGCAAGAGGTATAATTAAACAGGATTCAGTGCACATGGAATCAATGTCTCTGCATGCTTTCCAGAGGACAACACACTTAAAATAGGCTCTTAGAAATTGTCTGCCTCTTTAAAGGATATGAGGCCCCTAGAAATTGTCTGCCTCTTTAAAGGACAGGGTAGGAGTTGTTTCCCTCACCTTACATTTGTGGATTAAAATGTTTTAAATAAAAGAATGAAATTGACTAATGAAATGAAATGTCTAAAGACTATTATGTGCCTTAGAGGTTGGTACCATGTAAAAATATAAAAAGAATGTTCTTTTGAGTAATAATTATTATGTGCACATAGTAACATTGGGAAGCAAGGTTAATAACTGACCGGTTAAAGAGTTTGTGTCAATCTGATTTAGACTGCCCACAGTAATTAAAAGTCTGTCTCTTATTATGGCAGTCATTCTCAGAGCTTCTTGACCTGTTTCTCAGCAGCTTGCATTGTAAAGCTGAAATTGAGAAGGAACAGAGAAGCTCACTCAAGATTTGTGATGAATGAGGCATGGAATCTTTTGCTTTTGCATGTTGGGTCTCTCTTTCCATTTCTTCCCCACTGAGAGACCCAGGGTAGAAGGTTTATTGAATGCATGCCACCTTTTCAAAAAAGGTGTGGTTCGTATCTTTCCATCTTTTCTATAATTGGTTCATAGCAAGTTGTGACTGTGCACCCTCTATTGAATGCAAGTTGAAATTTCTGTCATATTTTGGGTCTCCCTTTAGTTCCTGGCTTCCCTTACCCTACTGCAGCCACCACGGCAGCCGCTTTCAGAGGAGCCCATTTGAGGGGCAGAGGGCGGACAGTATATGGTGCAGTCCGAGCGGTACCTCCAACAGCCATCCCCGCCTATCCAGGGTAAGCGTTAGATTCCAAAATCAGTATGTTTCTAAAATAAGCAGTTGGACCAAAAAAGAATACCATGGCCCTTTCATAACTTCTGGGATGTTGCCGTGTCACAGAGTAGGCATTCAATGAATATTTGCAAATTAACAGATTAGATGACAAAAAACAAAATATACCATCATCAGAATGTAACAAACTGTCAATTCATTATAAGTCTTCATTTTGGCCACCTTAAGCCCTCATGGTAATGGCTTAAGACAGTAGCCAGAACCGTCTTGTGTTTACTAGCAGTGTGTTGGCATGAAGTTCACTCAGAAGCGCACGAATATGGATTAACATTACTGCAGAGAACCAAAAGAGGAGCTCAAGATTGTAGTACAAGCCTGCATCTGCTGTGTTCACCTCCTTATCACCACCCCATGTTGGGGCAGAGGCTGTCACATGTGTCCTCCCCTTTGGTTTCACTGCCTGGGTGGTGAGCAGCAGAGCTAGTTACCCACAATGGATTTGCTTTCTTTGTAGGAAACGGATTAAAAGAGGTTAATTCTAAGATGAACCAAGTCCAATTGAATCAAGGGAGAAAGGGAGAAGTAGGAAGAATTAAACTGCAGTTGGCTTCTGAATGATGGTAAAACAGCGACTGTAGCTGAGCATCCTTCACTGTTTGATTTTTTTATGGAGGGTGTCTCATGCAGTGGAATGATTCCATAGCAACAAATAAATCCTTTGCTACTGAATGGGGAAAAGGAGTGAAGATGGCAGGTTTTGTTTTTAGGGGTTTCTCAGTGTCAGCCTAAAATGTAAATTTTTATAGAGTGGTCTTTCATGAGTCAGTTGTACCAAGGACTTCCTCATCAAAGATGTGACATTTCTCTTCACCTTTTCTCTGCCAGATAATGTCAATATGACAGATTTTTTTTTTTGTATTCTTACGGAGGAATAAGTAGCAGCAGAGAAGCTTGTTGGCTGCTACTTAGTTAAAATATAAAGGGAAGGAACCTCCTTTGTATGTCCTTTTCTGACAGCAAAATTGGCTTAGCCTTGAGGTGTACTAATTTAGCATTCATTCATTCATTCATTCATAGACCAAATGGATGTACCATTAGAAGTTCTCCATTCCACAGAGTTAAAACATTTTTATTAGACAAGGTATGTTGAAGTGGGCAGGCTCCAAAAGACACTGGAAGGGAACTGCTTCAGAAATTAACTTTTGTTTGGAGTTTGTAGACATTTAAATCACATGCATTCCATCATCTCCATCTTATGCCATTACTTACTTTTATTTTAATCCTTTTTTCTCTCAACTTGACCTTTGACCTTCAACCTCTGACATCTCTTTAAAGAAGTGAATATGCAGTATTATTTCATCAAGAAATACTCAAATGAAACATTAAAAGGAACGTTTTGAAAGTTTTACACACTAGGAAAATTGTTTGTGAAATGTCTTCCATTGTAATCCAAGAGAGTTTACTGTCATATTTGCAAAGAGAGACTACTCACCAGAAACATGGGACTTCCTTATTTTGTAACATTGCTGAATTACTTTATAAAGTGGTTGAATTTAGTCCTGTTCAATGTAGTCATTTCAGTATATTGGCCAAACTTGAGAACCCATTCTCTACCAAGTCTGTGTCAGGTATATATTTGCTCAGATATTTTATCTTTATGTCTAATCATATCAATTTCTGTGCATTACATTGAACACTGATTTCCCATGTTTTCTTTTTATTAACTAAACCACCTGTTTACATGGAAGATGGCAAGGAATAAGTCCAGTATTTCATGGGAATGGCCTAGAATTGCTTTTCAGCTTAGTAAACTAATTTCATCATTAATCATTATGTTTCTAGCCTCCTTGTGGCATTTGATACAGGGAATATTGGAATTCTTCTAGAACGTAGATGAATATTCCCAATAAGTTATTTGACTTAGGGTAAAATGTATTCGTGTTTTTAATGCCAACCCTTCTTTATAGAAGGCTTATTTGTAAATCTTTGTCTATATCCCCTTACTAAGATCTTTGAAGTTTAATTAATCACCACTTGGTCTCAGTGCTTTCCATTTTATCAGCCTTCTCATTTTGAACAAGTTGTTTTTTTCCTTAAAATGCAACTGAGAGGCAGATTACTTTCTAATATCAGACTTTAACTGCAACTGGAGACTATGAAAATGAATGGGACTTAGCTAAATGAACATCAGAGATGAGTTTGATTTGCCTGTTGTGTGATACAAGGGCATAGCATATTTGGGGCATTCCAAAATGTGACCATGCTATCCTGTAAATACAACCAAATGTCGTTGGAAGTAGAATTAAGGAACATTCCACCTACCTATAAGAAATAAGTTATTTCATATTCAAGTTAAAAATATGATTTGATGACTTTACTTGTCAGCTTGTTTATTGTAACAGAGAAGGTAGTGGTGAAAATTTCCAGCTTGTTTAGTTGAATAACCAATAAACAGATCATCTAAATTAAAACAATCTGATCTTGACTTCACAGAGATGAAGAAGAAAGTTTTATCTTTTATCTCTACTGCTATTCCATGTCTTTTGGTCCCAAAATAATGTTTTGGGGAAAGTCTGTATGCACAAAGGTACCTCAGAAGATTGGAAATCTATACTTAAGAATATAGTGTTGCTTAGGTTTTTTTTTTTTTTTTAAAGTCATGCATTGTCTGTTTGCTACAAATTCATTATCTAAACAGGAAAATAAACCCTTCTATTCTTAACCAGCTACCTTCTCAGATGTATTCTTTTAAATAAGACAGGGTGATCTTTGGTCAAGCCCAGAACTTCAGTTATCAATTGTATTTTTCAGAATTCCATGAATACTCTTATAGTCAAAAAAGAACCCTTAAAATCTTCCAGTTACTCCTTCCCACTCTGGATTATATTGTTACTATCTGGGATCCCCACTGCACCTTTCAATTCTTGGACCTTGGACCAATCACCTTAACCTTTAGCTCATTATCTCTGCTTGTGAAAGCAATGCATTGTGGGTATTTTTGGTTGTGTTTTTTTTTTTAATTACATTTCTCTGTTTACTTTGGTCAGAATTGATTGACTTGTTTTTCTGAGGTGTTGCATTGGTTCTTAAAATGCTGAATAATAATACTTTGCATGCTTGTGTGATCAGCCAAATCTTATCGCATGTCTAATGTGCAGGGTAAAAAGCAGGTGATGTATGGATATCAGAAAAACATTTACATATTATTACAATACTGAAAACAAAATACTTAAACGTGATGTAAAAACATACTTTGCATACAGGCCCTGCCCTAGTGGAATTCTTTGGGTTCAGTTTTTCATGTTAAACTCCTCTTCACCCCTACCCTACTTTGTAAGCTCTTTAAAAAGAAACTTCCTCCTAGGGCAAGCTTATTTTTAAAAATACTCCATATACAAAAAGTTATTTCCAAGCCAGCAGATTTTGGATAGATATAATAGGCTCTTCTAGGAGTGCTTTTTATTGTGTGAATCCTACTTTAATTACCAAATATCCAGGTTGCGCATTCTAGTTTTGCACACCATTCCCTCTCCTCGCATGTCCTGGAGCTGTGTAACCTTCGTGTGCACTTTCACATTTTCTCACCAACTTGCCGAGGCCCCAAGCCCAGGTTATGTATTCATACATCACCTGCCTGTGTAGAGCGCATGTGCATGCTGCCGTCCTCAATAACCGGAATGTGTTTCTGTTCTTTTGTTTTTTTTTGTTTTTGTTTTTGTGTGGATTTTCTGCAGTGTGGTTTACCAGGACGGATTTTACGGTGCTGACCTCTATGTAAGTACACACACTGGGGCCTTCTCGACCCCATCCCCTGACAAGCCAGCCTTTTTTTTTCTGTTTCTTTGGTTTGGTTTGGTTTTTTTCCTTTTAATTTATTTAATTTTTATTTTCTTTTTCCTTGTGGATATATATATATATATATTTATATATTTAAGAATGCAAGCATGCTTCTCTGCCACTGCGCTTGCCCCTGGGTGCAAAAACTAAGCCTTTGGGTTTCCTGATCATTGCAAGGGTCAGTCTACTGGACATATTCTTTTCCCTTCCCTATACCCACAGATGTTCTGTGGATCATTAATTTACTTGTGAGATGATCAGCAGGTTTAAAGTCTTTTATTATTGTCGTGTCATTTGCATACATAAATAACAGGAGTAGCTTAGCCTTAAACCAGCTCTTTCCCTTTTCTGCTTTTCTTCTCATTTCACATCCCTCTTTAGATCATTAGAGCTGAGATTTAGAGGTTAATAAGCTTTCTGAACTGTACATTTTCCTATTTTACCTACTTTGAGAGAACATGACCTTGTGATAGCCAAATAAGGAACCGATGCCAGCGAAGAGTGTGTAGTAATGAGAAAACACCAGATATTTAGTTCTTAAAAGCCATTGGAGGAAATGAGTAGCATAATCAGCAACCCAGACTCTCCTTACAGCCATTTGACTATCATAGATTTGCTGACTCTACTAGCCATAGTAATATGGACTCCATTATTTAAACTGTCTAGCTGTCACTAAAGTTCCATGATTGGTTTGTCACATATTATTTAAAATGTGGACAAAGTGATATAATTGACAAAGTAGAAGTTTTTGAGTTTTGAAGTCTTTTATTATGACCTCTCCAGATGGACTTTTTCTGAATGCAAGCTTGATTTAATCGCTCAAGTCATCAAGGGAAAATTTTTATAAGAAAAACTTGTCAGCATGAAATGATTCTGTGGGGATAGGTTAAAATTGTCTAGAAATACTTTCTCCACCCTTACTTTCCAAAATCAATAAGAGGACCTTTTTAGTGAACTGTTTCCACAGTCTACCAGAGATTCGCAAGCAACCTAAAAAAGTTAATGCACTTTCAGAATGCACTCAGAGGTTTTGCATTTTGCAGGAAGTAGAGATGGGATGATACAGTTCTTCGAAATACAGGTGACTCACCTATACTACTTAGCGTAGGCCTGTAAGGTATGCCTTAATTTAATAACTACTTGAAGGAACCTCAGCTATGATTTGGTCCAACCTCCTAACTTACAGATATATTTCTCAGAGACTTACCCAGAACTACATAAATTATTAATAGTCAGGCATAAAACCCAACCAATCCATATTTCATTACCTCTCTTTGTACTTTAATTAAAATCCACCTCTTTCCTCAAAATATTTTCAACAAGTAATGAAAGATATCTTTTTTCCTATGTTCACAGTGAAGCTTGAGAACTGGGGAATCTATCCTACTTTTACACCAGATTACACATTTCTAAATACACGTACTTACATATGATGTTAGCATGTACATTCTCCCATATACATTAGCGTCCATATTCTCATGAAACTCATCTTTGTTATTTAACTTGTTTTCTTGAAATCTGATCTATTAGAACAAGATTTTCCATTTGAATTATTTCTTAAATCAAGTTTTTTTCTCTAATGTGTTTCTTATTTGAGGATTTATTTTTCTTAAACACAACCTATTTATGTCTTATTAAGACTTGCCTACTTTGGGCCGGGCACAGTGGCTCAGGCCTGTAATCCCAGCACTTTGGGAGGCCGAGGCGGGCAGATCATGAGGTCAGGAGATCGAGACCATCCTGGCTAACATGGTGAAACCCTGTCTCTACTAAAAATACAAAAAATTAGCCGGGCGTGGTGGCGGGCGCCTGTAGTCCCAGCTACTCGGGAGGCTGAGGTAGGAGAATGGCATGAACCTGGGAGGCAGAGCTTACAGTGAGCTGAGATCGTGCCACTACAGTCCAGCCTGGGTGACAGAGCGAGACTCTGTCTCAAAAAAAAAAAAAAAAAAAAAAAAAAGACTTGCCTATTTTGGCCAGGCATCGTCGCGCACGTGTGTAATCGCAGCACTTTGGGAGGCCGAGGCAGGGGGATCACTTGAAGTCAGAAGTACGAGACCAGCCTGGACAAGATGGCGAAACCCCATCTCTACTAAAAATACAAAAATTAGCCAGGCGTGGTGGCACACGCTTGTAGTTTCAGCTACCTGGGGGGCCAAGGCAGGAGAATCACTTGAACCCTGGAGGCAGAGGTTGCAGTGAGCTGAGATTGCACCACTGCACTCCAGCCTGGGTGACAGAGCTAGACTTCGTCTCAAAAAAAAAAAAAAAAAAAAAAAAGACTTGTCTACTTCAAACTTGTTAAGTCAACCAACCCAATTTTTTAATAGTTATCTTACTTCCTTACTTTACAATGTAAGATTTTATTGAGACAGATGATTTTTCTGTTCCTGTTAATAAAATACTCTTGATTTTTTTTTTTAATCTACTAACTGGATTACCTTGCTGAGCTAAACACAAGTAATTCAGTGATCTTGCTGAAATAATTTTTTTTGACCAGTGGCCCCTTGTTAATGAAAGTAATTAATAGTAATGTTATTATTTCTTAGTTCTTATCTTAAAGCAGAGTTACTTAGAGAAAAAAAGGTTGGTCACTAGTGCTGAAATAATATCCATGCCCCTACATGAAAAGCAAGAATACTTTATGAGGTAACTACTGAGTTAGGCCTAATACAACTGTTGCTTTTAAAACTGTGTGTTCTGTATTCCACATGTGAGGGAGGAAAGGATACTTCTTCAAAAACACACAGACAACAAAAAACTATCATTTTGCCTTGAGTTTGTTCTGCTCCTCTCCATACATTTCCCATCTGTGGAAATCTGTCAGCATACATTTAGTTCTTATTTCCTCCGAAAGGCATATTAGAAATAGAAGGAATAGAGAGTTTAGTATAAAAAGTACACCGAATCGGAGCTTGAAGAGAAGACACAAGGGAAAAGATTTTAAATTGCTGGTTATGCTTAAGTTAAATGAATTTAGGCTATTAATTGTGCAAGGTTTTTGTAATCCCTTTCACAGTCCCATTCTTAGACAGTGATTCCTGCTAGCCATTTACTTTCTGTTTCTTTTATGGCACATTCCTCTCTGGAGAACTGATCTAGCAATTCTGTTCCTAGTTTGTAAAGAGACCTACCGTGATAGGATTTGGGAGTGTGGCAGCTAGATTATGTATCTAGCCCTCCCTCTTCTTTTTTGGCCAGTAGAAAAGGCATAGTTTGCCCTAATTCACTTTTTAAATGGGATAACAAACTGCTCCTAAATCACCTCCTGTGAAAAGCATGCTTGCATCCAAAGGAAAGAAAAGGCTGGTGGGCCCCTTAGTGGGCTTTTTGTATGATTGTTTTCCTTCCACAGCTGTGTTTTTTGAACTGCTCTTCCTGTGTTCTGTTATAGAATAGTCTTACAGGAACCAATCATTAGCGCTAAAATACCTCAGGTAGGAGTGCCAGTGTGACCTGCCAATCAATCAGATTGTGGATTGCAGTGAAAAAATTGAATTATACTAACCATTCCAGCTCCACGTTAGAGATGGGAACAGAGGCTTTTTTGGACAATCAAGACTTGTGAGCGTGTGATCTAAGCCCTGCTACCTCAGCAGTGCCCACAGTCACATTCCGTACATAATGGCACTTCCTCTAAAATTAAGTGCTCCTGTCCTCTTGACACATATCCCAGCCAGGTGTGTAATATGCACTGTCCCATCACTGCCACCTCTTTTAATCTGTCAGTCACATGTACCTGTGGTATTTAAACTGTTTTTTTATATTTAGATCTTAGCAGTTGGGGACATTTTCTTCCTGCTATAAATTTAGAGAAAAAAGAGGAAGTAGAACTGTACAAATAGGATTCCTGAATCCCACATTGGGCCCTGTAGTGAAATACCAGTCGTAATTGGACTGCGCTGCTACATAAGTTTGAAGTTGCCTTAAAAATCTAGACATATGGGACTCAAACATTGAGACATGCATTTCCCTTGGCCTCTTCTCCTTTCACCTAAGAAGATCAGTGAGTTCATTTGGATAATAGCATACTTGTTAGAAGGATTGCTGATAGCTGGATGCTAGGAGAAAGAAAATAGTCGATGGCTTTTCACAATCCAGTTTATTTATGTGGCTACCCAGCAAGATTTTGGAAATGAACTAATTTGGGGAGGTGTGGAATAATAATGTTTGAAAGGTTTGATTATTGAAAATCGTCTCTCATCTACCATAGAAATAATAGGTGGAAGACATTAGGTTGATCATAGCAATTTTTTCCCTTAACCCCAATTTTAAACAATAATAAGATAAAATTTAAATACTTTAAAATTTTTTTCATAAGTACTTTTCAAAGGAGACAGACCTCAATCAAAAGCAGTGACAGTATCACCATTATTGTAAGTTTGTGTGTTACTCAAATTTAATCAGTGATGCCATTTTGCCACAAAAGAACTCAATCTATAATATCTCCTAGAACCATGGTTCTTAGCAGGGGTGGGGAGGTGGTGAGGAAAAAGAGGGAGTTAGATTCATCTAAGGATAAATAAAGTGATTCCTGGAGGCCCAGCATTAAACCCACGCTAGTTGGAATAGATCTCTGCTCTGCTGTAGTGATTTTAAGCATCACACCTGCCATTCCTTACCCACCCCCTGCCGCCATCCCCCAACCCTCCTGCTCTATTGATCTATACACTACATGTAGGTAACAAGCTTTCATTTTGTCTGCTGGTCTTGAAATACACACTCTCCTCCTCAGTGTCACATAATGTCATTGTCTTCCGGGTAGAAAGAAGGTGTCTTGACATCACATGCTCACCAAAGTCCTGTTTTAATGTAAACCTAAAACAAAAATATAATAAAATTAAAAGCTAGGTTAAAATCAAGACAAGGCAAAAGTCTGCCAGTGTGAGATTAAACTAATAAATATGCAGATAAAGGTCAGATATAGGAGGGATTATATTCTATTGTATTTTGCTCTAGTTTAAAACCCAGCTACAGAACTGTGCCAAAAGATCATGTGGTCAACGTGGCAACATCATAAAGTTAATTCGATGATAAAATTGGTTCAGAGCAGAGTAGAAAAGCCCTACGAGATGACATTGAGCCATGAAAAACTGAGACTTTAACAACTGCAGAAAACACTGGAAAGGATCTTAAAGCCAACTTTTCAAAGGCATTTTCCTTTGAAGAAGCTGGAACTTGAAGTCAGAGATATCTTACAGATATGTGAAAAAGTAAAATTCCTAAACACAGGAAATATTTTAGCAGAATGCTGTGCATTAGAATATACGGTTGTTGACAGAGGGCGAGCATACATGTGAGTGCTGTGGGTCAGGACTGAATTATATTGCCAGTGTCAGGCAGGTTGAATAGGGGAGCGATGAAGCATTGGGCAGCCCCACTGGGGACACCAGGTATCATTCAGAATGAATTGCAAAGGAATAAGAATAATTCTTTTTAAAGGGGCATGTGTGTATCTGAATCAAGCTTAGCCAAGCCAAATTTATCCAGCTATCAGAGTTCCAAAAAGCCGTCCGTGTGTGCCCTCCTACATTAGGGTGTGCTGTGGCCATGCTAATCCCCATTTTTTGTTTTATTTCAAATCACACACAGATAGAATCTGCAAACTGCTTCAGATCAAACAGGTCTGATTGTGTGTAAATACATATGTCCTTTTTAATTTTTATTATTAATGGTTGCTTCAGTTTTGCATCAGTGCATGGTTAAAAGCAATACACATCAGCTATTTCATGACTTCATATCTCCAAATGAATTATTTCTCCTCTTTTTTTGTTTGTTTGTTTGTGCAGTCAGCTGAAGAAATGTTAACATCTCACTCTAAATCTCTCAGTGGAGTCTCTGTTCCCTTCTCTGATATAACAGATGGGTTACTGCTTGTTATAATTATTAACATTGTGGTGTGGGCCAGGGCTAGGGTGGGCAAGATTGACTATTTCTTTGGGCTGGGGAGGGGCCAGTCGTTAGGGTATGGAATGTTAACTCAAGTGGTGACTGACTGTTTCCGTAATACCAGGTCGTTGTGGCTGCACGCTCTAGTAATTGAGGCTGTGTACTTCACCGAGCTTGTGGTAGAGCCTAGGGCAAACCGCTGTCCCAAGAGAATGCTGGGATAGATAGAGTTAGCCAATACGAGTCTGAACGTGGTGATTTTGCTGGTTGTTTAGCTCCAGATGTTGGCATGCTTAGTTTTTAATGTGATTAATAAATGTGGCGCCATATCCCTCCCCACGCCTGAACCCTGTCTCTTCTACCTCCTTCCCACCCTTGTTCTTTTTGAAAAACTTAAGAAACAGTAATGAAAACCTTGGTGTTTCAAACTGCACTTTGTTCTCATGTTTTATAAAAGCCTTTAGATTTGCTAGTAAGAGTGAAAGCTGAAAAAACGGTTTCTCAGCCTGAAATTTCTATGCACTTTGAAATCTGGAATAGAAATAAATACATCTGAATTTTCTTTTTCTCACATTTTGTGATATGTTTTGTTGAATAAAGCAGCAAAAATACTTTCGAGTAAGTGTATGTGTGTGTGTGCGTGTGTGTGTGTGTAAGAGAGAGAGAGAGGAATACATCCATGATACACAGTTAATTTTTCTACTTTTGGAGTAGTCATTAGTGAATTACCAAGTTAGTTTAGTAGGATATTGCCTATCTATCCTAAAATAGTTCATCTTTTAAAGGTTTCTCTGTAATGCCATTATTATAAAGTAATCAGGAGAATAATCATGTTAAAGTCATCTGCTTTAAAAAAAACTCTTCATGTGTTTTTTCTTAATGCTGATATTCTTCTTGAGCCTTTTGTTTTCAGTAAAGTATTTGCAACCCTGTTCTGTTTTCTTCCACTTGAAAAGCAGAGAACTTCATCATGTTTAAACTTCAAAGTCAGAGTTGACTTATCAAAGAAGGAAACCGCTACAGATAGATTCTCTCCATCTCCTTCTGGATTGGAAGGAAGATTCTTTTCCGTAGTCTGATCCATTTGAATTGTTTTGATTAGCAGTAACATTACTCCTAAATCACCAAGGTTCCTATGGCTTCCTGTAGGCCTAGGAAAATGAGGGGAAATTGGTTCTGTCAGCAACCTCACTTAGAACCTGTTTTTTCCAGAATGAGTAGAATACAGCTTAAAGCCATGATTTGATAGACTACTCAGAGATCGTACCTCCAGTACCTCACTCAGTCTTCCTGAGAGTCAGGTGTGAAACCTACCCTTGGATGAGTACTTTTGAACCTCAGTATCCCTTTGCAAGAATTTATACCTCTGCCGTATGGCATAAGACTTCAGTTTTTAATTTTTTTACCTAGGTAAACATGAATTGGGCTTTAACTGCTTTTGTTGCCTTAACTTTAAAATTTTTTTAGTGTTACTTTGATGGTTGGAGTAATACTAAAGAGTAAAATGCTGAATTACCCTTGTTTGCAAAGAAGTTTTACTAAATAGCCCTGCTGTAACTTTACACTAGCAAACAAATTCTAAACTAATGGAACCATCTCTAGTTATAATGAAAAATTACTAGGGTTCATTTTAGTGTTAAAATTCCAACTGTAATTAACGTTTGCTTTGTTTAAAAATGCTTAAAAAAAAAAAAAGGTAAAGAAATACTTTAGTTAGTTAAATTATGTTGTGGCCAGGATGTACAGCTTTGCCCAGATCCTGGCTAGAATTCCAAGGAACCATGTTGATCAGAAACGGCCCCCAAGGGTGCTTCCTGCCATGTTCCCATTCATTACCATTTCATTGTCAGTGTTTGGTAATATTAATTAGAGTCTTCATATATCTCTGGAAGAATTCGTAATTAAGAAGGAAATGTTTACTTTCTAAGTCACTCATTTGAAAAACAAAGGAGGAATAATGTATAACCACTGAAAGCCAGTCAGGGATTTTTTTAAGTACATTTGAAACTATCCTGACTTCAAGCAGCATAAACTTGAAGAGCAGGAATAAATTTCCCTCACAATGCAGTTTCTTCATTTAGAGAAAGCATAAATTATATAAGAAAGAAGCAAAAGGCTTTAGAAGCTCATAAGAAATTATAGGTATTTCTAAAATAAGGGGTAACAAATAAAAGAAGCGAGCTAGGACCTGCCATGCAAGATGGTTAAGAAGAACAGGGGTCCCCTTAGAAAATAGTTGTTCTCAATCCCAAGAAATGATACAAAAGTAAATTTGAAATTTCTTTTGTAGATTTAGAAAAATCGAACATTTGAAAAAATAGGAAGTAGAAAGCACTGGGCAGAAACCTTCAGATATCCATGAGAAATGAGCACATTTTATCCACAGAAATAAAATGTTCATGCTATTGTTCACTACTGAAATGATGTTCACTTGGGCCAGTTGAACATAGTTGTTTTTGATAGTGAAAGGCCAATAATAAAAATTTGCATCTGAATTACGTTTAGGTAAAATAGATGAATTCTATTTCATAAATAATAAAAAGTAGAGTTTGCCACTTTTAAAAATATCCTGTCTCATGTGGCAAGCATTTGTTGTTGTGATTGTCTCTTGAAATGCTTTCTGAAAGAGTGCATGATTCACCCTGATAGTGAAAACCTTTTGTATATTTGGGTTATCTAAACTGAGGTGAAATAGAAGGATGTGATGGTTTGAAATTCTTTAGGACTGAGAGGATATTTGGACCATTGGAAGAAAAGCTCAGAGTCTACTGTAAGATTAATATGTAAGAATCTCAAAACCTTTTAGGGAAGGAAAATGCAGTTAAGTGCTAGAAGCAGGGTTCTTGATCTATTTGAATCCAGCCAAAGAATCCTCAGAAATTTGTAATTGATTTGCTCAAGTATGAAATGTAGATCTGAGTTGGCAAACTTTCCGTAAAGGGCCAAGTGGTTAAATATTTTTGGCTTTGTAGGACATTGGTCTCTGTCACAAGTACTTTCAAAAACAGGTGGCAAGCTGCATTGGCTCACAGGCCAAAGTTTGCTGACCCCTGATCTACATTGTTTTTCCTTCTAAATATTACCTGATTATCTTAGCTTCTTGGCAAACATGCTAGGCCGGATGGAGCAGAGGTTTCTGTTACATGCTGTAGTCTCTTATTAATGAATCAATCCAAGAACACGTTAGAGAATCTGAAGTCAACACATACAGATTTCATATGTTTTAACTTTATAATTTATATTTCTTGTCAGAATGCTCCCAACTTGCTGTAAATATTTTCGCTTTTGAAAGTTCCAACAAAGACTGTGAAGTAAGACAGATTCAAAATCATATCTTCATTTATTGTATTTAACAGGTACTACCAAACTTTACTTTTAATACTATCACAAATTGGAAAGCAAATCCTTGCATATCGTAGGGCTTAATTTTTTATTGGAGGAATAATAACATGCAGACTGATGCAGTTTGAAACATTTTCTTCCCATGTGTGTGTCTATGTTTGTGTCAGTCCCTGTGTCTACATGTGTGTACGTCTGTGTGTGGGCGGGTGTGTGTTTTTCTGTACACCTGGGGGGAGAGGTATCTGTAAAGTCAGTTCTCTTCTCTCCTGTAGGGTGGATATGCAGCCTACAGATATGCACAGCCTGCTACTGCAACCGCAGCCACCGCTGCTGCAGCCGCTGCAGCCGCTTACAGCGACGGGTATGTACAGAGACAGTGGTGAGCTTTGGGATGCATGAGAGCTGTTCCATCCCAAAATGTCACCCATTTTCCTCCCTTCACCGTTTCCACAGCAGCTCTTAGCACATCGGGCATCTTGCCAGCCTGGGCTTTCTGCAGACCTCTTGATGGCCTCTGTCATGCCTAAAGCACAAGGCACCGACTCTGTCCTCCACTCCCTCTTTCTTGTTCTCATCTCTTCTTTGACTTTGACTCCAGTCCCTCTCTTCCTCATCTCCAACTCCTTTCTTTTCCATTTTATGGAAGTACTTCAGATTTTTTCAGTTATTGCATTTGGGAGTAGAAATAGAAAGGTTTTTTCCTATTCCTTGTAATTCCAGTTTCCTTATGATAATCCAAGACCAAGTGACTCACAAGTCTTAAAGCACAGTAATCCCTTTAATTTTTTTAGATCATACACTTTTCTTTATCTGTCTGATTGTGTTTCTTCTTTCCAGTTATGGCAGGGTGTACACAGCCGACCCCTACCACGCCCTTGCCCCTGCCGCTAGCTATGGAGTTGGCGCTGTGGTAAGTATATAATATACCGTTGCTTTATAAAACCATTTCATTCCTTCTTTTACCCATAGACTACAGAAGATCTAGGGAGGTAGTAAATTCAGCCTTTCATCCACCATCAAGGTATTAAAGCCACACAGATCTACCTGGAAGTTTCATGTCACCCTCTTTATTTGTGTGTTATTATAATGTGAGCCACATGGCCTAGTTAAGGGCAGCAGAAAGGAATGATCATTGATAATGTGCCCCGAGTAGTGGCATGATTTGCGAGAGAAATAGGGGAACTGGTGAATGTTTTCTGTTGGTTCAAATGTTGAGTGCATACCTGTGGCATAGTTTCATTGATAGGTGTTGGCAAAGGCTGTAGTATTCACAGTAAGCTTTTCAAAAACTTAAGTTTCAAATGCAAATCTAAAGGATGTCTCTGCTCTTCCTAAGCCTTCTGGTAGATAGTACTAGAAATTCCTAAGTGAATGCTTTATAGGATATTTTATTATTGATTATTGATAACAATTGTGGCAAAATATGGTGTTGTTGATAGAAGTATCGAAGAAGTCCATAGAACTAGCATAATTTCTTCTGACCAACCACCTCACTGCAGTATTATTGTGTTGGCTTGGATGCCTCCAGTTTCAGTGATTAGGACTCAGGCTGCAACAAAGACAGGCCATTCCACAGTGACACCTCTGCCAGGGCTTTCTCTCTAATCCAAAGTGCAACTGGGCAACTACCTCTGGGCAGAGTTGTTTGAAAAGGAGACAGAATGAAGTGTAAAATGTAAGACCTAAAGGAATATGAGAAAGCTACTTCTCACACCAAATTTCTACTGATGAAGATTTGTGGAAGGAAGTAATAGGGGGCCCTGAGGGAATATATGTTTATAAATGAAGTAGAGCATTACAATATAACGGCAGTGGTAGAAGTGCCTGAGGTTGTATTTCGTCCTAAAATGATGTAAGTCCTATGCTAAAAGAATGACCTGAGAAAGATGCATTCCTGGGAAACTTCTAATTGAAAGAGATAAGCCATTAGATAAAGTCATTTGATAAAGATAAAGGAATAAAGCCTAGTTAAAACCCCAGCTAGATATGTAAATGTGAATATGTCAAGAAACAGCCTAGTTGGTGTGCTTCGTAGATGATAGAGGAAACAGACTTTATTAAAGACTGGCTCAGGTTTAGATGTGGCACCATCTCAAACATGGGCTGTGACCACACATGGCAGGGATCGTGTCAGAAGTAACGTGCACTGCCGATGGGTCATATGTGAGAAGGGGAAACTGGTGATCTGTTTTCCACCAGGATTATAAGGCTGTATCAAGGTAAACAAAAACCTGTGCTTTTAAAAATCAGACTCTTTGCAGAACTTGTTTTCAACTGTGTGTTTCCCTTCTGTGCTAATTCATGTAAATAATGAAATAAAATGCCATACTCTCCTTGAGAATATCAGGTCAGCAGTAAATGTGTTGGGCTCTGGTCTGAGCACCTTAGAAGCAGAAGTTGGTTTCCTGACTTCACTGCACAAGGCAATGCTTGATCAGTTGCTTTGAGGCTTCGAAGCAGGCTGTGTTTCTAGATCCCTCTCTGGACATTTTTCTTCACTGTTAATGCTTCTCTCATCAACCTTTTAATTATTTTTATCTCTTTAATTACTGCAGGCGAGTTTATACCGAGGTGGCTACAGCCGATTTGCCCCCTACTGAAGTGACGTGAGACCCCTGCAAATGGGACAGCCCCCCAGTTCATGAGGCCTGGCTATTGCAATATTTACTAGTAGAGGAACTCTATAGCAAGATGAAGAGGAAAAACAAACAAACAAAAAAAAAACACAAAAAAAGAAAGAATACTTTTTTATACCTCACTATGTTCTTTGAATATGTATTTTTCCTTTAAATTTCTGCCTTTAATTCTTTTGTTCCAAAGATTGTGCATTTTTTTCTTTTTTTTTTTAAACTGTGGTAAAAAAAAAAAAAAAATAATGCATTTCCATGTCTGTATGTCCGTGCTTAGCTTATTCTATCAATCACGGAAGAGGCAGTCAAGGAGGAAGGAGAGACATTAGGAGCCGATAAATGCATCTGATCAGAAATCAGCAGACAGAATTACCAAAGTGTATCTGGTGCTGAATGACTGAGGGACAAGCAGAAGTGGAAGAGATCTTTCTACAACAGGATATTCTTCTAGTCTTCTGAGTTTCTGGTCTTTGACAGGCAATTCTGGTTGGCTGTGGCTGGAATCCACATGCTGATAGATAGGAATTTGTGCTTACAAAGCAGGAGAATTAAAAAGACGCTTTCCTCTCCTCTTCCCTCCTGTCTTCTCCATTCTTTTTACAATCATCTTACACGCACAGCCTGAGACAGTTGGCATAGTTTTTGGAATTATAGTATTGATATTTCCAAACGTGCTCTCAGACGGTGGATAATAAACACCTCATTAGGAAACCGATCTCAGAATGAACTCTGGAGTATGAAAAAGATCATTTCTTTTTGTTCCTGTAACCTAGCATTCCTTCTAGGCTTCTTCTCCTTTAATTGAACCACAGCTTAGCTCATGTATTCTTTTATTAACACCCTGCTCTCATGTCCATAAGATTCAGGAGTTTGGGACCCAGGGACAGAAAAATGAATGAGCCAGTGACCAGATTTCCCCCAGCTGTCTTGAGGATTAGAAGTACAAATTGTTCACAGCCATTCAAGAGGGTGAGGAAGGGAAAAGGAATATTAGAAGATCTGGTATTTCTTACTTTTTTCTTGCCTCAGAAAGTACAAAGTTTAAAAGATAGAGTAAAGAATCTGCTGGGGAAAGATAGAGTACCAGGTCCTAGGTCAGTAGTCCCTGGAAGTTTTGGTGATGAGGACATGGAAGGGCAGGCAGAGGCACTTTGTACTTGCTCCAAAGCCATAGGAATTTTCATCTTCCAGAGCCTTTATGAGTCACTTCTCTATCCACAGTCTTGAGCCTGTGGCTATCCCGCTGAGCTTCTCACTGTCCTCCAAAAACACCCAGCTGAGCACCCGGACCACTTTGTATACATTAACACTACAGGACATAAAATGCAGAGGCCCTGAGATTGCTGCCCTCCCATATTGGAAGGAGGGTCTGAAATGGCAAGGGTCTTCTATATCACCAGAAAGAGTCACGCAGTGAGTCACTGCCATTGCCATCTGGCTGTAATTTTCTATGTTATCAAGGTAGGAGAGAGTGTTTCTCTTCTAGCTGTTAGATAGAACTGATAAAAGCAAGTGTCCTACAGCATTTCCCAAATGAAGGCATTAGGAAATAGAAAAGCACGGTCTTTTTGGCTCCCTGGTCTATTCACATTGGTACTAGGGTGACCTTTCACCCAAGGGACAGCTGCTAAAGGGAGTAATTCAGAGACATGGAGCTTCTGGTTATGGGTTTGTTTTGGGTTTGTTTTTAACTCCTGCCTCCACACATGTTCTTGACTGATAACTGACTCATGTCCCTGAATTAAAATGACTGACCTATGACAGCATCAAGCATTCTTTGTAAGCAGAATGATATATCTGAGAGGGCGTTGACCTGTTGTGTAGAATACATATCCTTTCCCCCTTCAGAATCCTGTCTCGCCTCATAACTGGGAGAGAGGCTGTGCCTGAAACTAGGGCGATGTCAAGGAAGCTAGAGGCCTCGATGCAATTATTACTGATTCTGCGGAGGAAGACAGAGAATAAGGGGACACCAACTGCCCAGTCCACTGGCCATTTTTAAGGGTCCCCCCACCCCAAGCCAAAGTTTGGTTTGTTGCTGTTAAGACAATTTTTGTTGTATGTATATAAATATTTTAGTTAGAGGAGCGGGGAATGGGATGCGGGCTTTCACAGTTCTAGGGAATGGGGGCAGGGAGGATTTTGCTTTTGCTTTTGCTTTGAGGGAGAACTTTAGCTGACTAAAAAGACAGAAGTTTGGGGTCATGATCACAAAGGGGCCATTCCCAAAAGATGGCAAGCCACGTATTCAGTGGAGACTAGGCCAAATTCTAAATGGTTTTATCCATAGCAGGGGAGAATAGGAGAATGAGTTTAAGAGTTTTTCTCTTCTTTTTTCCTAGAAAGAGGTAAGGATAATGGGAAAGGTAGAGAAGGCAGCTCCCACAGACCTTTTAAGAGAGGCAGAATCTTGAGCTTGAGGCACCTTGAGTGCATCTCAGTTCAGCTGGTTCTGGCTGAGGCCTCCAAAGGCAAGCTCTGTGCTTTCCAGTGGTTTCTGCTGCATTTCCAGGGATGGTGTTTAACACCGCTTCCTCCAGCTCCCTTTTCTAAGAAAGAATAAATGGAGTTCTGCTTTTTATGAAAGGGTCTTTGGTTTTCAGTGTCAACACTGAGAATTGGGGCTCTTACAAGCATCTGGATTTCACAGTATCAACCTCCCCGTCACCTTTTGAACTTTGAGACTCCATACAGTCAACTTCACCAGAGGCAGGTTGCTCGAAGCAGCACTGCTTGTCTCTTCCTGACTCTGGTTCTCACTGTATTAAGAAAGAGAGTCAGAGGAGTCTGGCATTTCGTGAGTTTGTTAGAGGATGCTGGCTGATAATTCCAGAAAACTTACTGATGCTAAATCACAGTACATGCATGATTCTTTTTCAGCTTTACTATAGTTCATGACCTGGACTTTCTGTACTCTTGGAAGCTGGGCTCCTTAAAGGAGGCCTCTAGTGAACACCTTTATCTCCATGTCCCTCTTAGAGCCCAGAGAGCTGCCCATAGGCATTTTCCAGAATTCCTCATGTCACTTAGTTCAGTTTCCATTAACTCAGATCAGCCATTGTGATTCACCATTTGTCAGGCTCTCAGGTTTAACAAAACCTACTATCACCATCATCCTTCAACAGCCACAGTCTGAATTGAGCCAACATTTTTTTTTTCTTTGAAAAAGAAGTGGACTGGGGCACAACTTTTAGTCTGAGGGGAGCTAGTGGAAATCTAGACAATAGAAGTCATCGATAGCAGCTTTTCCTCAAACGTGTGACTCCTCAGGGGCTGAACTGCTCTTAGCTTAGAATTATGCTTTACTAGAGATCTAGCAGATAAGTGGGTTAATCACTACCATCCTGTAACTAGTTATATAGCTTCCAGACATGAGGGAGACATCAAACAGGGATGGAAGCAACCCCAAGGATATGCAAGAAGGGCATGATGAACCCCCTTCCCTCTGGCGGGAGAACAAGGCCAACCAAGGGACAGACTGGAAAGCACTTAGATGTTTAAGGAGGGGAAAGGGGAAGCTTTGAGAGTCCTCGCCTTTTGCCAAGTTCAGCCAGTTCTCTGCTGCTTGCAGCCCTCTAGCGCAGTAACATTTGCAGAATTGCAGATTTTCCCCCAGATACTAGGAGGAAAGGGACTTTGGGGGGTGGGGAAGGGGTCGTGGTGTTTTAAAAGCATAAGTTACCTGTTTGCACTGTTTTAAGATAGGAAAAAAATAGTGGGCAAGGTGAACATCAGACGTAAATTTGTGTGTTTTTATTTTGTCATGCTCTTGAAAATGTTTGACCATTTGTAGTATACACAGTGAAACTTGATTCTCTGTTGCATAAAACACTATATTTTTTTGGAAATGTTACTGTCCAAAAGCCTCTTCCCTCCCTTTCCTTTTCCTATGTACTTTCTTCATACTTGCTTTACTGATCAGCCAGGCAATAGCCATCCAAGAGCTAGAGCATGAAACAGGGCCCTTTCCAAGTAGGCTCTAGGTGTCCTAAGCCAGCGTGTGCCCTCTGGTTTAGTGAGTGTAATAGAGTCCCTGGCACCTTTCTTTGCAAATGAGGCTTACAGACCAGACTGCAGCAAGTTATCAGATTCCTCCATCAGATGCACTAGGAGTGAGGAGCCCAGGGATGGAGGGGGTTCCTGAAGTATTGCAGTTGGCTGTAGTAGCTGAGTTCTTTTCCATGTTACCGAAACTGTAGCCAGTTACAGTTTACTCAGGAAAACGGTAGATCAATTCAGCCATGGTAGTGCTGGTTGGCAGGGATTGGTAACGGAGAGAACTGCTCATCAGCCAAAACTCAAGCCTTGCCTTTTAGGAGGCCACCAGCAGAGGGACTTGGTCCTCCTTGTCTGGTACTTGTGTACCTGCCGGTGACCTGAGGACTCCACTCACACTGGCGAGCAAAAAGGGAACAGTGATTCTCTTTTCTCTCCCCACCCCCTGCCCTTTGTTACCAACACCAGTTTCCCAGGGGGTACATGAGTTTCTGAATTTTTAAAAAATGTTTTTTGGTTTGGTTTTTCCGGGGACTGATAAGTGCTTTAAGCAATGTCCATACCCCGTCAAGACTCCCAGCTTAGTCATTTTCTTGTATTTTTCTGTTCACAGTATTTGTGTGTGTGCTTGTTTTGGCAGCTCATTTTGGCTGTATTATATATCGAGTGATGAATTGATCCTCTTTTTTCCCTAAGGGTATGAATTGTTTTTCTTGTGTTATATTCTGCTTGTGAATAGCTGGAGCAAACCTGGGGCTGACACACGTAAGCTAGGGCTGCAAAGCGAGAAGAGAGCCGGTGGAGTGTACTTGTCCCTGACAGGCTGACCTACCTGAGTCTCTGAGCTTTTCAGTCCAAATCTTTGCAAGGCTCAAAATGCCACAGAACCTCTCCTCTTCTCCCCACTCCCCATGGCAGGGAGCGGACCATCCCTACATGCAACATGCTGTTCCTCCAGCCCCTCGCATTGCCATGGCAAAACAGGTACCTTTGGGGCATGGGGGCATTACATGGGATGCTTGTGTAATCGACCACCTAGCCTTCTCTCTCCCCTCCCGTCCTCCCCCAGAATCACTTCCTAGGACACCCGAGCTGCTTGCCCAGGGTCCTGTTTCCCTGCTAACTCCAGAGAAGCATCCCAGGGCTTTGTGACAGTCTCTAATTCCCTTCCCTTCTCGTTAAGAATCATATTGTATAGTAGCTTTCAGACCATACAGTATTCATTGGGTTACTCCTATTATTATCAAGTAGCTGGAATTGTGAAGGTCGGAGTAGTTAGATCTTTAGCTTTTATTCCTTATTTTTTTGTATTACTCTCCATGTGTATAAATTATTGATCATGTTGCTGGCTTTTATAAACTCTAAGCGAAGGAGGAGCACTGCCTCAGCCTTTGCACATGGTAATGAAGCACTGTTTTTAAATAAAAGAGAGAAACACCATTCTTTGGGCTGTGTGTATTAATCCTTGTTCCCTGTTGCCTCTGCCTGAGGCTCCAAAGATACCACTTGGGTTTGACTTTTTAAGCGGGGGGCAGGGGGGGACAAGAAGGAAAAGTGCCAGGCGTTCTAAGGTGAGACATTCTAAATGTGATGATAAGCCGGAAGGTAAGCGCGTGTCAGCTGCTCTCAGCTTCCCCAGCTGCTGAACTCCAGTCTGTCCAAAAGCTGCTTCTGAAATCTTTCAGCTTCACTTCTTCACCGTCCACCCTCCCCTAGATTCAACTGCTGCCTTTACTGTACCACAGACACTGTCCTTGCCAGGGGCTGTGGCCCCACTTGACCTTATCAAAGTGTTATTTCCCTGCTTTGCCTCCTCTGTCCCTGCTGCCCCTGGCTCTCCGGCTGCCACCCAGGCTCCCTCACTTTTTGTTCAGCCATAGAAAATATGTCCTGCCTAGCCCTTTCCTCCCTGTTTCTTTTCTTTTTTTCCCCTTGAGACAGGGTCTCACTGTGTCACCCAGGCTGGAGTGCAGTGGTGTGATCAAGGCTCACTGTAGCCTCAAACTCCTGGGCTCAAGTGATCCTCCCAGCTCAGCCTCCCGAGAAGCTGGAACTACAGGTGCACGCCACCACACCCGGCAACATTTTTTGTAGAGATGGGGCTACACTGTGTTGCCCAGGCTGGTCTCGAACTCCTAGCCTCAAGTGATCCTCCCACCTCAGCCTCCCAAAGTGGTGGCATTACAGGCGTGAGCCACCACACCTGGCCTCTTTTCTTTCTTACCTGTGCTGAAACCCATCCCTTGCTGCGTTTGTTTCGTTTCTCAGCCAATAATTCCCAAATCTCTGAAATTCTCCATAATCCATAAATCTCTAACTCCCTTCACTTCACCATATGAGATCATCATGCTTCCTATTTCACAGAGAATATGGAGGTTGTCAGACATAGTCTCCCTGAATGAAGTTTCCCTACCAGATCTACAAGCCTACTTGAATTCCACACAGGGTTTCTTTCCCCTTCTCTCTCGTTCTATTAGAAGCATTCTTCACATCACCGTGAACCCCACACCTGTGCTCTGCATCCCAGCCTTTCCCACCTGCTCAGTGCTTTGCTTCAGTTTCCTCCCTTGCCTGGTTTGCCTCTTCCTCTCAATAGTCCCTTTGGCACTTAAGTGTGCTTAGATCTTAAGTTAAAAAAAAAAAAATTGGAAAATCTCAAGTTATTCCTTGTACTCTTTTTTTTTTTTTTTTTTTTTTTTTTTGAGACAGGGTCTCACTCTCTCACCTAGGCTGCAGTGCAGTGATGCTATCTCGACTCACTGCAACCTCTGCCTCCCAGGTTGAAGCAATTCTCTTTCGTCAGCCTCATGAGTAGCCGGGATTATAGGCATGCACCACCAAGCCCGGCTAATTTTTGTATTTTTGGTAGAGACGGAGTTTCACCATGTTGGTCAGGCTGGTCTCAAACTCTTGACCTCAAAGTTTCACCCGCCTCGGCCTCCCAAAGTGCTAGAATTATAGGTGTGAGCCACCACACCTGGCCCTAAGTTGTTACTTTCGTGGCAAACTTCTGGAATAAGTTTCTACCGGCTGACTGCAATTACTTGATCTTCACCCTGTGGCTGCCTGCCTTCTACCTCCAGTACCTGGAAGCAGCCCCTGAGGATGACAGTGAACGGATGCTCCTCTGTTCACTTGCTTGACTGCTGAGTGTTCCCAAGGCTGCTTCCCTTGTGTGTTGGACTGTGACAGGCCAAAGTGAGCGAGTACCTCACCACCAACACCCACTCCAAGCTGGCACGTCCTTGCCCGGCCTCATCTTATCTCCTAAACTGTTCTCCTTGCCTCACCTTTTCTCCGACAGCACTCCATCGCCAAAGTTTGTTCTCTCGACAGCCTGTTCAATCGGATTGTGACGTGCTTTTGTGCAAACTTCTTTGGCTTCCCATCCCGTAGCCAGTTCCAAGTCCTTATTTTGGTCTACTAGGCCCTGTACAATGTGCTCCCCTGGTAGTTTATTTGGTGTCTGTCTTTCTGTACTAAAATGCAGGCACCTGGAGGTCAAAGACTTTGTTCTGTTGGCTGCTGTATCTCCATTTGCCTGGTGCATTGTAAGCATTCAGTACCTATTTGTTGAATTACTGCTTTCCATTTTGGATGTAAATGATGCAGTTTTCAGCCCTGCCTTCCTCCACATTGCCACCCCTAGTAACAACAGTGGACATGTGTGCAGAGCGCTGTTGGTGGCATTTGCCCATTTTCACTCCTTTCATCTTCCCAGCAGCTCTGTGAGGCGGGTGCCCCCTGAGGCACTTCTGTCTGCAGCTCCTGCTCCTGCCTTCCTGCTGGCTTTGACAAGCATGCAAAGCCTGGATTGCCCCTTCCCCAGGCCATTTCTGGGGGTTGTGTTTGCAGCAAGAAAACTTGTATCCCCTCAGGACAAAGAGCAAGCTTGCTTACTACCTGTTATAAAAGAGGTGGATCCCCTAAGCTCAGTGCTCCTCAGCTGCAGTGCAAACCTACTACCTGCGCCACATCTATCCAGGCCTGTGGGACTCGGGGGGCTCATGGAACCGTTCCATATGCTGGTGCTCATGCTGCCTGCTGCACTGTGAGTAATAAAGTCCTTTGCCTCTCACCGAGTCGTGTGTCTTCCACCAATATCCATGAAACAATAACAGGCTAATGCATCAGCTTCTAAGGAAGGAGAAATCAAAGCCTATACCTGACAGTATTGTTATTCCTCTGTTAAAAGATGAAGCTGGAAGCATAGAGAGATAAAATAACTTTCCCAAAGTCACACAGGTAGGAAGTTGCAGAACCAGGATCCAAACCCAGGCAGTTGCTCCCAAGTGTATGCCTTTAACCTCTGACTGCTAGTGTTTCTAAGTGCTGCTCTTGTGGAAACCCCACAGAAATAAGAGCCAGCACTGCACTCCTGTCTCTGGCTGCCTCTCTGCCTCTTGTAGGCTCCTCTTCTGCCAGCTTTCTTTTAAATCTTGTTATTCCTCTAGGGCTCAGTTGTAGGCCACTTTCTTCCCATACTCCACTGAAAAGATCACTGTTGAGACCCATTTCTGCCTGTAAGCTAATGACTCTTAAATCCAAACTGGAGTTCATAAAGCTTTCCTAGAGTCTAGACT
Organism: Gorilla gorilla gorilla; assembly: GCF_029281585.2. Taxonomy (NCBI): domain Eukaryota; kingdom Metazoa; phylum Chordata; class Mammalia; order Primates; family Hominidae; genus Gorilla; species Gorilla gorilla. The sequence goes on along the minus strand of NC_086018.1, from coordinate 33,744,981 downwards.
CAGGTCCAGCTGCAGCCCCACAGGCTTCTAAAATTCAATATGCTTGAAATAAACCCTTTTTCTACTCAAAACCTATGTTCCTGTCTAGTCCCTTTGAGCTGATAACAAAATACCATAAACTGAGTAATTTTTAAATAACAGAAGTTGGCCAGACGCAGTGGCTCACGCCTGTAATCCCAGCACTTTGGGAGGTGAGGGGGGTGGATCTCCTGAGGTCAGGAGTTCAAGACCAGCCTGGCCAACATAGTGAAACCCTGTCTCTACTAAAAATACAAAAATTAGCTGGGCATGGTGGCGGGCGCCTGTAATCCCAGCTACTCGGGAGGCTGAGGCAGAAGAATCGCTTGAACCTGAGAGGCAGAGGTTGCAGTGAGCCGAGATTGGGCCATTGCACTCCAGCCTGGGCAACAAGAGCAAAACTCCATCTCAAAAAAATTTTTAAAATAACATAAGTTTATCTCTCACAGTTCCAGAGGCTGGGAAATCCAAGATCAAGGCTCCAGCAGATTCTATGGCTGGTGTGGGCCCATTTCCTGGTTTAGAGCTCCTTCTCACTATTCATCAAATGGTGGAAGAGGCTAGCTAGCTCTGTGGGACATCTTATAAGGGCACTAATCCCATTCATGAGGGTGCCACCCTGATGATCTAATCACCTCCTGAAAGGCCCCATCTCCTAACACCATCACACTGGGGGTTCCGATATCAACATAGGGATGTGGGGGAGACAGAAAAAAATCACACCAAGCAGTTCCCTAGGTCAATAAGTTGGACAACAATTGGCAATAACCATCTTAAAACCCTAAGGAGGGAAGAGAAAAATGATGTAAAGAAAAATATTTTGCTAAAGGGGGGCGTGTTCCTACTTTCGTCTTGGGTGGCTGCCGGTCCTTAGTGAGGACCTCTCTCCACTTGCAAACAGTCAGCAAGTCGAGCTGATTCCTTGGTCTCCACCCATAGTCCTCAGGTGTAGCGTCTGGCTGGCTGACCTTTTATCAGACAGTGAGAGGTGCTGACCTCTGGACCAACTAGACGGACAGCATCCATCCAAAGACAAGTCATCTTTGTCTAGCACATAGTAGATGCTTTATACATTTGATTTGTTTTTGGCTCAAACCCCTTCCACTTACATAATTCTTCCTGTTTTGACAGGCTTTAGCAATGATGCTTTTCTCTGACTCAAGCTTAGCCCCAGTCCGCAGCCTCCATTCATCACATGAACATTGATTGGTGACGTGCAGCCATATATTGGTGCCATTTGGAAACAAAGCCTGGAGAAACTGGATTTTCTCTTAGGTAATTAGTACGTGTCTCTCCCCACCACCAGACTGAGCTTCCAGAGGGTAAAGGACCGGATTAATCATGTCCAGCTTCCTAATACCTCACTGAGGCACCTGCTGGAGCTCCCATCATATAAACCATACTGACGGTTCCACAAAGAGACACAGATTCAGACTCACAGCCAAGAATACGACAAGCACAGACAGAGTGTCTGAGAATGAAACCGCACATAGTTCTCTGAGACTTCATTTAAAACACAAGATGAATTTACAAAAAGTTTAAGATGAGTCAAAAGGTGGCCCTGGCCTCAGGCTTCCATTTCTGTGCCTCTGTTGAGGACAAGGAGTGCTCAGAGAGTAGCCTCCTCTCCATGCTCCCAAGTAGCCAGTGCCCCTGTGATGGCAACGAATGATGCAGTTTTTTTGTTTGTTTGTATGTTTGAAAAGAAAACTGGATTTCCAGGAGCAGCAGCCAAGTGTCTGTTTCTCCCTGAGCCATAGGAAGCTGTGTGGTCTCAGCGAAATCTCTGCCCATCTGCCCCACAGCTTCCCCATCTGTAGGATGTCAGGACAGATAAGCTATTCTAGCCAGGCACGGTGGCTTATGCCTGTAACCCCAGCACTTTGGGAGGCTGAGGCGGGTGGATCATCTGAGGTCAGGAGTTCGAGACCAGCCTGGTCAACATGGCAAAACCCCATCTCTACTAAAAATACAAAAATTAGCCAGGTGTGATGCTGCACGCCTGTAACACCAGCTACTCGGGGCTGAGGCAGGAGAATCACTTGAACCCAGGAGGCGGAGGTTGCAGTGAGTTGAGATCATGTCACTGCACTCCAGCCTGGGTGACAGAGTGAGAGTCTGTCTCAAAAAAAAAAAAAAAAAAAAAGCTATTCTGTGGGGCCCCTCCCAAGGTGGAAGTGCTGACTCTGTATTGTTGATAACAGAACTTGTCTCTCCAGGTGGAAATCAAGCCTAAACAAATGCTCAGTCCCAGGCACGGGGCTGATCCCATCGTGCACTCCCACCTGAGTGCTCCACCTTCCCCTGGGAGCTCAGTCCTTTCTACCTTGCAGCTCGTAAAATGCCTGTGCATTCATTAAGTCCCAACAGAAACTGTACAGGAGCAATTGTGACCAAGTGGTCACAAAAGCTGGCACCACACAGCGGCATGTCAGGAAAATGGTGCCTCCATTTTGGAGACTACCCGACCCAGTTCTAGGCCAAATATTCAAAGGAGCAAATCAGAGCCCTATTTACACACCCGGGCTGCAGACCCGCAGGCTCCAACTCATTCAGTCCAAGTGGGGTCTGAGCATCTGGATTTTGTGAAGAGGCCAAAGATGATCTTAATGTGCACACTGGCTGGAATCCGCCACTACAGGATTTTTGGATCTTGCCATCTTCTCAAAGGGTGCTGAGAGACAGAGAACAGAAGAGCTCTTTTTTTGTTGTTTGTTTTGTTTTGTTTTGAGATGGAGTTTTGCTCTTGTTGCCAAGGCTGAAGTGTAATGGTGCAATCTCGGCTTACTGCAACCTCCGCCTCCTGAGTTCAAGTGATTCTCCTGCCTCAGCCTCCCAAGTAGCTGGGATTACAGGTGTGCACCACCATGCCTGGCTAATATTGTATTTTTTTTTTCTTTTAACTGGAGACAGAGTTTCACCATGTTGATCAGGCGGGTTTCAAACTCCTGACCTCAAGTGACCCACCCACCTCGGCCTCCCAAAGTGCTGAGATTAGAGGCGTGAGCTACCACGCTGGGCCGAAAAGCTCGTCTTTAAAAAGGTTGGGATTGCTGTCTCTATGAAGGTTCATCAGTGGTAACAAATGTTACCACATGGTGCTGGATGATGATGGTCTAGGGTGAGGGGAGAGGGTGTGGGGGAGCTCTCTGCGCTTTCCACTCAAATTTACTCTAAAAAATAAAGTCTATTAATGTTGAAGCCTATTAATTTAAATGCAGGGAAGAGGCAGCCAGGGTATGAGGGAGTCAGTGGGAATATTCAAGGATTGTGGTTCCGTGCGTCTCAGCGAGATCACTCTTCCTAAACACCTTTGTTCTCAGATGAGCGCCTGCTCCATCTCCATGGACGGCTTCTGTTGTCCGTGGGCAAAATTCTAAACTCCTTAGCCCGGCATTGAAGGCACCTCCCAGTCCTGGCCTCAAACCATCTTTCAGGCTTAGAATCAGCAATGAGGAGCCCCAACTGAAAGGGACCTCAAAGACCATCCCCATGAGACTGTAAGTCCCACAAGGGCAGGGGCCTTCCTTGTCTGTTCACCGCAAGGACCTAGGACGTGACCAGGGTCTGCAAGGGCAGGGACCTACACCCGGATCTGGCTCGAGGTAGGAGTGCATGCCCTGGCCCAGCCACCGGCCATTGAATGCCTCCCCACCGTTCCTTTCTTTCTTTTCTTTTCTTTTCTTTTTTTTTTTTTGAGATGGAGTCTCACTCTGTCACCCAAGCCAGAGTGCAGCGGCACGATCTTGGCTCACTGCAACCTCTGCCTCCCAGATTCCAGCAATTCTCCTGGCTCAGCCTCCTGGGTAGCTGAAATTACAGGCATGTGCCACCAAGCCTGGTTAGTTTTTGTATTTTTAGTAGAGATGGGATTTCACCATGTTGGCCAGGCTGGTCTCGAACTCCTGACCTCAAGTGATCTGCCTGCCTCAGCTCCCAAAGCGCTGGGATTATAGGCGTGAGCCACCATGCCTGACCAGAAATCCCCTTTTTTTTCTCCCACACAGCCTGTCCTTCCACCTCCTTTTCCCTCAAGACCATTTCTCTGAACATTTCCTACATAATCCAGCCCCCATCATCTCACTTGCCTCTGAGCTCTCTGCAGCATGACTTTATTCTTGCCATACTTGGCTTCGTGCTGTGTTATTTTGAATTCTTTGAGGCCAGGCCTCTTTTGTATTCAGCTCTCTGTCTCCAGTACCAGAGCCCTGGAGCTGCCACACATCCCTCAGTGTCTGTGGGACCTGCCAGGCCAGCTGTGGGCGTCAGGACTAGGATTGATCTGAGTAGAGCCTTCATGTGGTTCTTTTTTTTCTTGAGATGGAGTCTCACTCTGTCACCAGGCTGGAGTACAGCGGCACGATCTCGGCTTACTGCAACCTCTGCCTCCCGGATTCAAGCAATTTTCCTGCCTCAGCCTCCCAAGTAGCTGGGATTACAGGCACGTGCCACCACACCCAGCTAATTTTTGTATTTTTAGTAGATACGGGGTTTCACGATGTTGGTCAGGCTGGTCTCGATCTCCTGACCTTGTGATCTGCCCGCCTCCGCCTCCCAAAGTGTTGGGATTACAGGCGTGAGCCACTGCGCCGGGCCGTCCTCAGGTGGTTTTTACCACACCCCAGCGTAACTGTAGATCTGCTCGCTCTACAGAAGACAGCTCATGAACCCAGAAGAGGCGAGGGATGTGCTTGAGAAAGAGCCTCTAGAGGGTGTGCTCCTCTGCTCTGAGAAAGCCTTATTCTTTCAGGATGTAAAGCATGGGCTCCGGATCCCAGCTGTCTAAACTTGAAATCTGGCTCTGCCACTTCCTGGACATGTGCCTTTGCAGGAGTTGCTTAGCCTGCCTCAGTGTTTCCATCTGTCAAATGGAGATGGTATTAGTCTCTACTTGAGAGGGTTGATGTAAGGATTTTAAAAGTTCATATATGGGCTCGGTGCAGTGGCTCATGCCTGTAATCCCAGCACTCTGGGAGGCTGAGGTGGGTGGATCACCTGAGGTCAGGAGTTCAAGACCAGCCTGGCCAACATGGTGAAACCCTGTCTCTACTAAAAATACAAAAAAAATTAGCCGGGCATGGTGGCAAATGCCTGTAATCCCAGCTACTCGGGAGGCTGAGTCAGGAGAATTGCTCGAACCTGAGAGGCAAAGGTTGCAATGAGCCAGGAACACGCCACTCCAGCCTGGGCGACAAGAGTGAAACTCTGTCTCGGACAAAAAAAAAAAGTTCATATATGTAAAATGCTTAGAAATACATGGCACATAGTATTCACTCAATAAATGTTCCATTATTGTTATTAGTAATCTTGTGATCCACAGGGATGAGCCAAGCGCTCTGGACAACCGTCCCAGGTTCCAAAGACAGGACAATGACATGGGTTCTGAGACTTAAGTCCCAACATCCCCTTGACCTCTCAGTTCTAATTGGTCAGGTCGTATCTTCCCTGCTGAATTGTTTGCTTCTTGTGTCCTCAGGAAACTGAGGCACAGAGAGGTCATAGAGCGAGGCCTCAAACCCCAGCAAGAACCCGGGCAGCTTTGCTGGGGCCGTGCCCCTAGGCCCTGCATGGATCCTGGCACCCAGTGGTCATGGGGGCTCCGTGAGTCTTTCTTCACTGAGTGGAGGCCCTTCCACTCCTTCCCCCAGTCTTATTCTCTTCATCTGTTCATACAGTTAAGGTTGTGGAATTGCAGAGTTGGGCACAAGCCTTGACATTCAAATAGTTCAAGCATCTATGTGACCAATACAGGAGCAAAGGGCCCAGAGAGGCTAAACGCAAGAGCATATGGCCAGTTATTGGCAGGAGTGGGGGCTAAGGAGCCTCCCCTTTTCCAAATGTTGCCTTGCTGGTATTTGAAAGTGTTTGCCTGATAGAATAAACAGGAGCATAAAATGGTTTTTCCAGCGGAATGGTAAGTTCTCCGAAGTTGGGGTCTTCTGTGCTAGCTCAGGGTTCCTGCTCCAGGGTTCTCTTCATCCAGAGCAGTCAGTAAATGTTTCCCGAGTGTCCTGTTGTGCTTTCTGGAAGCACAGCATTGGCTGAACGTCTGTCAGGTACCAGGGGTGACCGTAGGTGCCTTCGCATATGAGATCTCATTTAATTTTCACTTAAAAATGAAACTGAGTTCTTCATAAGAACTCCTCATTCTCGTCCCCGTTTTGTGAGAAAGTCAAAACAGTGGCAGGAGGAGCCTTGCACAGTTTCACACAGGTGGCAAGTTTTCTGAGCCTGGATCTGCGGCTCTCGCACAGTTTCACACAGGTGGAATGCTTTCTGAGCCTGGATCCGCGGCTCTCGCACAGTTTCACACAGGTGGAATGCTTTCTGAGCCTGGATCCGCGGGTCTCGCACAGTTTCACACAGGTGGAATGCTTTCTGAGCCTGGATCCGCGGGTCTCGCACAGTTTCACACAGGTGGAATGCTTTCTGAGCCTGGATCCGCGGCTCTCGCACAGTTTCACACAGGTGGAATGCTTTCTGAGCCTGGATCCGCGGGTCTCGCACAGTTTCACACAGGTGGAATGCTTTCTGAGCCTGGATCCGCGGGTCTCGCACAGTTTCACACAGTTGGAATGTTTTCTGAGCCTGGATCCGTGGGTAAGCCGATGAGTAGTGCAGAGAGAACTGGTCTGCGGGAGGAGAAAGAGGCCAGGTGGAAAGTGAGGCAGTGAGCTCTGTGGGGAGGGACAGAGTAGACTGCCCAGCGCCAGGCCTCTCTTGAGGTCAGCACTGAGCCTACCTCCAACCTTTCACCTTACTCGCTTGAGGGCTGCCTGGCCCTGTGACAGAAAGGAGGCAGGTGTGCAAAGTGCTCTCACAGAAACACCATCGCCCCCTGGTTCCTTCTAGGTTCGGAAATTGGTTTCCCGGCTCACAGATGGCAATTTCTCATTTCGAAAGCCAGAATTCTAGATACTCAAAAGTTGCTTGTCTTGAATCCTTTGGACCAGGGGTCAACCCGCTGTTTCTGAACGTCACCAGATGGTAAATATTTTAGGTTGCACAGGCCTTTCGGTCTCTGTCACAGCTTCTCAACTTGGCCACTGTAGCACAAAAGCAGCTGCAGACAATCAGTGGAGGACCTGGTAATCTTCCAATAAAACTTCAAGAAACAGGTGGTAGGCCTGGTTTGGCCCACGCACTGCTGACCCTTGCCTTACACAAATCTGGGAGAGTTTGGATCAATGCTTGTGAAAAATCCCTGCCAAGTGCAGACTGAATGTAACTATTAATTTTGATGTGTGTGTGTGGAAAATATTAATGTCCAAATCATTTTAAGAGTAAGTGTTGCCAGCATTGGCAACACTTGCTCAGGCTCAAACTTAAAATTTCTCCCTTAGGCCTATAAGCACAGGCATGTGTGAATTTCAGCCCTCCCATGCTTTAGTGGTGCGACCTCAGGATAACCAAGGCAGTGCAGGGTAATTGTTAAGAGCAAGGAACCAAGAGTTGAAGGGTTCTAACTCAGATTTGCCACCTGCTAGGTGGATGACCTTGAGCAACTTATTAATACTTAACAGCTCTGCACCCTAGAGTCCTTGTCTATAAACTTCAGACAATAAGTGTCCCTACTGTAGCAGTGTTTTGCAAGGATGAGATAAGACAGGATGTGTAAAGTACTCAGCACAGTGTCTAGAAAGTGCTAAGTTTTCCAAAACTATTTGCCATCTGTCATTTGGTAAAGTTGGGAAAACACTTAGCAGAGTTCCTAATGCATAGCAAACTTTCAGTGAATATTTCTTCTTCCCTTTTTGTGGGGGAGGGGAACAGGGATCAAGGAGTTTCTGGGCAGGCTGGAGTGCAGTGGTGCAATCTCAGCTCACTGCAGCCTGAACCTCCTAGGCTCAAGCGATCCTCCTACCTCAGCCTCCTGAGTAGCTGGGACCACAGGCATGCACCACCACACCTGGCTAATTTTTGTATTTTTAAAAGAGATGGGCTTTCACCATGTTTGAGACCAGCTGGGCAACTCCTGAGCTCAAGCAATCCTTCCGCCTCGGACTCCCAAAGTGTTGGGATTATAGGCATGAGCCACTGCGCCCTGCCTGAAATGAATCTTGTGGCTGGTAGGGGATACAGCAGGAGTTTCCCTAGGAGGGTATTCTTAACACATCCACGCTGAGCTCCTGGTGTGAAAAGGAGAACTTACCTACAGAATGTCATATATCAGATTTTATTGGTACGTTGCCATGTATCTCTAAAAACCATGCTGCAGAGGCTGCTTGGGAAGTGGGATGGAGCTGGGATGGTACCGCCAGGATGTCAGGTCTGGAGACAGGGTTCCAGTGCAGGCTGCATCCAACACGGGCACTGGGAGCTGAAAGGGTGGGGGACATTCCCCGGGAGTTTCCTCCACCTTCTCTTCCTTATTGGATCATCCCCATCAGCACAGAACCATGCTAGTATTTCTTCCATCTTTAATTTTTTTTTTCCCTTTTCTGACCTCACTTCTTCCTCCAGCAAAACCCCTCCAAAACATTGTACTTTCTGCTTTTTTTTCTTTTTTCTTTCTTTCTTTCTTTTTTTTTTTTTTTGAGACAGAGTCTTGCTCTGTGGCCCAGGCTGGAGTGCAGTGGTGCAATCTTGGCTCACTGCAACCTCCGCCTCTTGGGTTCAAGGGATTCTCCCGCCTCAGCCTCCCAAGTAGCTGGGATTACAGGCGCCTGCCACCACACCTGGTTAAATTTTGTATTTTTAGTAGAAACAGCGTTTCACCATGTTGGCCAGGCTGGTCTCAAACTCCTGACCTCAAATGATCCGCCCAGCTCAGCCTCCCAAAGTGCTGGGATTACAGGCGTGAGCCACCGCGCCCAGCCTCTTTCTGCCTTCTTTTAAAACTTCTCCATTCAGGCTTTTTGTCGTCAGCCACTTCACCATAACTGCTCTCATCGAGGCCATCAGTGGTCTTCATGTTGCTAAATCAGATCGATTCCCCTGTCCTTGACCTGTCCGCAGCACTGGTCCGGTGTATCACTTTTATGCTTTCAGGCTTTCCTCACTTGGTTTCCTGGACACCCACTCCTGGCGCCCCTCTTCCCTCAGTGGCTGCTTCCTTCTCAGTCTCCTTTGAGGGTTCCCCCGCTCTCCACATTCTCTTCAAGCTGGGGTGCCCAGGGGCTGGCCTTTGACATATTTCTCGGACCTGTGTTCACTCTTTTGATAATCTTACCCACTCTTACGGTTTTAGATACCATCTATTTACAAATTTATATCTCCGACTAATTTGTTGTTGGAGACCCCACATCTTGAATCGGATGCATGGATCTCATCACCTACTCAGCACCTCCCCTTGCATGTGTCTTTGGGCATCACAAACGTGACACATCCACCCTGAGCACCTTGCTCTCACCCCACTCCGGCTCCCACCTGTCCATTTCAGGTGCCAACAGCTCCATCCCGCCAGTTGCTCAGGCCACAACCCCCTGTTATCCTGGCTCTTCTTTCCCTCACACCACAGGTCCAGTCCATGAACATATCCTGTGGGCTCTCCCTTCAGAACAGATCCAAAATCTGACCACTTCTCACCACCTCTGTTGCCACCACACTGGTTCAGGTCACCATCCCCTCTCCAGAGGGTTGTTTCCAACATTTGCTAACAGATATCCCTGGCATCGCCTTGTCCTGCGGTCTCCTCTCAGCACAGCAGCCAGAGTGATCCTCCTAAAACCTAAGCCATTAGGTAACTCCTCTGCCTGAAATCCCCCATGTGTCCCCACCTCACTCAGAGTACAAGCCCAAATCCTTACTGTAGCTCTAAGACCCTGCACTTCTGGCCTCCAGCTCTCTCTCCAGCCTCCTCTCCTACCCTCCCTTCGCATTCCCCCGCCTCCCTCTGTTCCCGGCACGGCACCCCACCTGCGGCCCCCTGAACATCACAAGCAGGTGTTCGCCCTTGCTGCTCCCTCCATCTGGGATGCTCTTCTCCCAGATACCCTCACCTCCTTCACGTCTTTGCTGGAAGATCAGCCTCTCAGAGAGGCATGCCCCGATGATCCTATTTGAAACTCTGCTCCTGCCCCATCCAACAATTCTGTATAACTCCTTCCCAAACGTATTTTTCTCCCCAACACTCATTACTTTATAATACACCGTAACGCTGATTTACTGTGTTTCTTTTCCGTGTTCCCCCGCCTCCGCCTTGAGAATGAAAACTTCGTGAAGGCAGGATTCATTTTGTTTACTGCTTTTCCCCAGTGCCTAGAACAATGGCTTTTTGGTTTTGGATGGATGGATGGGTGGATGGACAGATGGGCTGGAGGCTCCCTATGCTTTCCAGCCATTGCTAACAACCATGGGGTGGTCTTCTGTGGAAACACCCATTCTTCCACTGTTGCCTTGTTCTGTGATGAGAAGGAATCTGCATGCACTCAAGCAACTTACAAAGCTATTAATAAATGAAGACCCGCTGACTATGAGGTTGTCCTTTTTGGTTGTTGTTGTTGTTTCGAGACAGAGCCTTGCTCTGTCACCCAGGCTGGACTGCAGTGGCGCGATCTCAGCTCACTGCAGCCTCTGCCTCCCGGGTTCAAGCGATTCTCCTGCCTCAGCCTCCCGAGTAGCTGGGACTACAGGTGCCCGCCATGACGCCCAGCTAATTTTTTGTATTTTTAGTAGAGACAGGGTTCCACCGTGTTAGCCAGGATGGTCTCAATTTCCTGACCTCGTGATCTGCCTGCCTCGGCCTCCCAAAGTGCTGGGATTACAGGCGTGGGCCACCGCGCCCGGCCTCTTTTTTTTTTTTTTTTTTTGAGATGGAGTCTCCCTCTGTTGCCAGGTTGGAGTGCAGTGGCACGATCTCGGCTCACTGCAACCTCTACCTCCTGGGTTCAAGCGATTCTCCTGCCTCAGCCTCGTGAGTAGCTGGGACTACAGGCACCCGCCACCACACCCAGCTAATTTTTTGTATTTTTTAGTAGAGATGGAGTTTCACCATGTTGGCCAGGCTGGTCTCAATCTCCTGATCTCGTGATCTGCCCACCTCGGCTTCCCAAAGTGCTGGGATTACAGACGTGAGTCTCTGCACCCGGCCGAGTTTGTCCTCTTTTTAAACATTTTATTTTAGATTTGATGTAAATATTTATTATCTATATTCCTTCTATTTTATAAAACTGTAATGTGCATAACTGAAAACTTGAAAAACGCAGAAAGGCAGAAAGAAGAGGGGAAGGAATCACCAAAGTTACCTCTAAATAAACAGCTGCATTGTGACCTTGCTGTATTCCTTTAAGGGGTTTTGTTTTCCTACACACAAGTTTGAGAGATGTGTTTCCCCTTAGGTAAAAGGTAAGAAAGTCCTTGCTCTTTTCCACCTAATAATACAATCAACATTTCCCACGTTAACCCAGTCACTGAGTGAGCATCATTTCTGACAGCTACGTAGTGTTTTATCAAGTGGATGAATATTTTGTATGTAACCAGTTCCCTAGTGTTGGAACATTTAAATGGCTCCACATTTTTCATGATTATAAATTATGCTACAGTAAAGGGATAGTTTTCTCTCAATAACAGCTTTTCTCAAATCATTAACTTGTCATTGCAGGGCCCTGGAAATGGAGAATGGATCTCAGCTTGAGCAACAGTCTCCATGCAAAGGTGTTGACTTGCAGAGTCATGACAGATGACAGGAGGGAAGAGGGGGAGGAGTGGCAGGTGATAGTTTAAAAATTTTTTCATTTTCATTATAAAGGTACTATGTAGTTACACACAATTTTCAAAATACATGAGTTTGGAATGTGTCCCAGCTCCAGTTTTAATTAACATGAACATGTAGGTCTTCTTGGCCTCCAACTCCATCTGTACACATAAAAAAGCCTGGTCTCTTGCAAATTTCTCTTCCACCCCAGGTATTTCTGGAGTCCCCAGCGGTTACCACAGACCATTGCAGGTTTGCCTTCTATTATCGTTGCTGCTGGTTTTATCATTGCCACTAGAAGTTTCCCTACTCCCAGTATTCTTCAGGGAAGACTTGCATTTTGCCTCTGTTAAATCAAGGTTCAGTGGTGACAGGGTGACCAACTAGGGTATAAAAAAAAAAGAAAGGAAATAGTTTACTCACTTCTGCAGCATCTTAGGGATCCCACAGTGGGTTCACTTGAGCTCCCACGTATTACAGGGCTGGGCGAGGTCATTCTTCACTTTACACACCTAGTCCTTGTCTGTCTTATTCACTGCTAGGTCTGGCATGATGCCCGGCACAGAGGTGTGCCCAATTGAGATTTGTGCATTGATTAACTTCATGAATGAATGAATGGCCCATCTGGCAGGAAGTACAGAGAGAGCTCAGTGATCTCACTGACTGGCAAAGGCACCAGGTGGCGTGGCAGGTGGCCGGATGGAAAGGTAGCAACAACCTCTGTCCCCGTTAGGCCCTCCCTCTCCTTCCCTGAAGCCCACCCACCCAAGGAGGGGTTACTTCACTGTCAGGGGTTCCCACAGCTCCTGGCTTCCTTGCGTCCCACTTACCTCTTCTCATTGTCGGTGTCTTCCCGGGGCCTGTCTCCCCTTTCTTGCTGGTGCTGGTGGGGCTGGCTGGTGGCCAAGCATCCTTGGGGCAGAGACTGTCCTCTTTGGTGTCCTCAGTGCCCCGCCAGGGCCCAGCCTAGGCTGGTGCTCCACAACAGGCCAGGGGAGAGGTGAGCGAGACCCTGTGGAACATGAGTCCCTGTGTCTTACAACTTCCAAGAAAGAGATCTGCCCCTGGATGTTCAGAAGCTCAAATATGTCCCCAGAGAGCAAAATTCTATTGGCTTTGAGAAGAGGAGAACCCCTCCCGCCCCAGGGCAGTGGGTCCCAAACATGGCTGCACCACAGAATTACCTGGAGATCTTTAAAAATGTCTAAAGTCGGCCGGGCGCGGTTGCTCACGCCTGTAATCCCAGCCCTTTGGGAGGCCGAGGGGGGTGGATCACGAGGTCAGGAGATCGAGACCATCCTGGCTAACACGGTGAAACCCCGTCTCTACTAAAAATACAAAAAATTAGCCAGGCGTCGTGGCGGGCGCCTGTAGTCCCCGCTACTCGGGGGATTGAGGCAGGAGAACGGCGTGAACCTGGGAGGCGGAGCTTGCAGTGAGCCAAGATAGGGCCACTGCACTCCAGCCTGGGCAACAGAGCGAGACTCCGTCTCAAAAAATAAAAAACACACACACAAAAAAGGTCTAAAATCCAGGTTATATCCCAGACCAAATAAAGCCCAGTCCCTGGGGGTGGGACCCACCCACTCATCAGTATTTTTTGCAGTTTCCAGAGAATTCCAACATGCAGACACATTTGGAGCCACCTCCTAAGTCCTCGGCCCATCACAGGCCCCATTTAATGAAAATCTGTTGAATGGACAATGAGTGAATGAACATTTGAGCCTTCACATCTTCGGCAAAGACTTATGTGTCCCTTTCCCGGGTTTCAGGTTGTGACCTTGCTACCGCGTCATTCTATAACAGATGAATCTCGAAATTCTCCTTTATTTTTTGGTGGTAGTTTTCTTGTTTCAGTTTTTGTATCTAGGAATTTAATTTCTCTACATAGGAGAGTCTAGAAATGTAAACTATTTTTCAAATAAAAATCCTTTCCCAACTCATTTGAAGTGCCATTTTTATCACGCAATGCCACATTCACGTCATTCAACACGTATTTCCGGCACACTGGCTATGTGCCAAGCACTGCTAGGTGCTGGGGATACTGGTATGGACAAGAGGGACACAATGGCTCACCTGTCGCCACCCAGACTGATAAACTGGCTCATCTGATCTTGTGGCCTCTACCCAGGAACCGGCTCAGCGAAAGAGGGCGACTTCGACTTCCTATGATGTCATCTCCAGTCCCAGCAACCAGCACTGCTCACTCCCTGGACCCCTATCCGCCAAATTATCCTTCCCTGCCAGAGCCTGCAGACCACAGGAGAGGCAGACAGGGAGCACCCCCACAAACACACAAATATGGGATTTCAAGAATTTATGGTTATTTATGGTCAGGGCTTTGAGAGAACAGAACGCAATTCTGGGAAGAACAGAGGGCGCCTAGTTAATGTCAGGGGTGTGCGGCAAGTCCTCTCTTTGCAGAAGGGACAGCTGTAGTTGTGCACTGATGTGTCCGTTTAGCATTCGTCGCCCCCCACCCCCATGGTAAGCTTTTAGAAGAGCAAGACCACGTCTCTGTTATTCGCTGCCTTCCTACTTCTGGTTTAACCACACGGGATCCTCAAACAGCCCTGCCCTGGCAGCTGGAACAGGTCTGGCTCGCCTTCTGCAGCAGGTGCCGGTGGTGCTGGGTGAGCCAGTCCAGCTCCTGCTCCAGCTTCTTAGCAAGTGTCCTCAGTTCCTCTGCTGTCTCCGTCCTTGCCCCATCCTCCAGGTGCTTCCAGCTCTGCAGGAAGCTGCTCATGTCTTTCATAAGTAAGAAGCCAGCCCCAGCAGCACCCATCACCCGGGCACCATTGGTCATGGCCAGAGTTGTGCCCTCAAAGGCTCTCTGCACCCCTCTAGCCCTCCAGAAAGGGATGTGTCTCTTGGCCACAAAATTCTTGACCATAGCCATGAAGCCAGAGTTGGATTTGGCCATCTGGTAGGCATGAAGATCCTTGATGCCCTTGATAGCTTTTACACACTTATTAACACAAAAGCCAGCAGCCTCGATTTCAGACCAATTTATTCCTCCGAAAGCCTCATGTGATGTTGTCAGAGGCCCCAGTCGGCTGGCTTTGTCTCTTGCTGCTGAATTGCTTCTATTTTCTAAGACATTTGTTACTATGTTGGTGATGGCAGCTGCTGCCCCCAACCCTGTCCCAGCTGCTGAGAGCATGATACTGCCTCCTGCTGTCACAGGTGCTAGGGCCAAACCCAGGATGTTCATGACCCCAGAAACAGCCCCGGAAGAGCTGGCCACCAGGCTGGTCTTGGTGAGCAACTTGTGAGTGGTGTCAACTTGGTCTGCAAGGGTGTTAAGTTCTTTGATGTTCTGTTCTAGCTCAAACTTGTGCAAAGGAAAATATGAGAGAAACAATTTTTCCTCCTCTGACAGATTTCCGTCTGGCATGGAATCTTTGTCACATCGCATCAGCTCTTCAAACAGAACGTAGGACAGCATACCAGCCTCATCACTGTGGACAGTTGACATCAAATTGTTAATTTTCCAACTCTGGCACAGGTTCACGAGTGAGCCTAAAGACATCTAGGTAATCTGAGCACTAAAATGTGTGCAGGAGGCAGAGCCCTGAGAATCGAGGTACAATGTGGAAACCACCTTTGCAAAAATTCTAACAGTGGGGAAATTACAGCAGTGAAAGCGGTCTGACCTAACCGGCTTCATCTTGCTTCTAACCTCCAAGCTGTTCTTGTTCATTCTTCTGGGCATAAGCTGAACTAACTTTGGGAAGAACTTAGTTTATAGTTTAACTTTGAAACAAAGATGATAACAGCCCTTTCCCAGAAACAAACCCCCTTCTTGCCAAGGGACCAGACTGCCTTTATAGGACTGAAAAACTGGCCACAAGATTAGAAATTGTAGTTTAGGTGTTATTCAGCCAGAGGCCACAAGATTCTAAACCTCCCCAATTGCTCCCCGAGATAACATCACTATTGTAAAACCTAACATGAGTGCTCGACATATTTTTCAGACCCTGTACTCAATGGCTCAGCTGTCGCCACCCAGACTGATTAACTGGCTCATCTGGTCTTGCGGCCTCTACCCAGGAACCCGCTCAGCGCAAGAGGGCGACTTCGACATCCTATGATTTCAGCTTCAACCCCAGCGATCAGTACTCCTCACTCCCTGGACCCTTACCTGCCAAATTATCCTTTAAAAAAAAAAACCAGTCCTGGCCAGGTGCAGTGGCTCACGCCTGTAATCCCAGCATTTTGGGAGGCCCAGGCGAGCGGATCACAGGGTCAGGAGTTCAAAACCAGCCTGGCCAATATGGTGAAACCCCATCTCTACTAAACATACAGAAGTTAGCCGGGTGTGGTGTAGTCCGAGCTACTCGGGAAGCTGAGGCAGGAGAGTCGCTTGAAGCAGGGAAGTGGAGGTTGCAGTGAGCCGAGATCGCGCCATTGCACTCCGGCCTGGGTGACAGAGCAAGAGTTCATCTAAAAAAACAAAACAAAAAAACAAAACAAAAAACCCAGTCCTCGAATTTTTGGAGAAACCGACTTGAGTAATAATAAAACTCCAGTCTCCCATTCATCTGGCTCTGCTTGAATTAAACTCTTTATTGCAATTCCCCTGTCTTGATAAATCAACTCTATCTGGGCAGAGGGCAAAATGAACCCACTGGGCTATTACAATGTGGGCAGCAGACAGACAGACAGACAGAAGGTCCACTCTGGCCTGGAGCCCTGGGTGGGGGTGGCCGTGTGTTTTTAGCAGGAGCACAGTTCAAACTACCCCTGTGCAGGCCTAGGCTGATGGCTTACTATTGCATTCATCCACAAACAGCTGTCTTCTAAATGTATGTGGATACAAGGCCGGGCACGGTGGCTCATGCCTGTAATCTCAGCACTTTGGGACACCGAGGCGGGTGGGTCACCTGAGGTCAGGAGGTCAAGACCAGTCTGAACAACTTGGTGAAATCCTGTCTCTACTAAACATACAAAAATTAGCCAGGCACAGTAGTGGGCGCCTGTAGTCCCAGCTACTCAGGAGGCTGAGGCAGGAGAATCACTTGAACCTAGGAGGCGGGGAGGTTGCAGTGAGCCGAGATCGTGCCATAGCACTCCAGCCTGGGCAACAGAGTGAAACTCTGTCTCAAAAAAAATAAAATAAAATAAAAATAAAATAAATGTATGTGGATACTGATGTGATGAATAAAATGTAACTTAAAAGCTTTACTGACTTTTGTCACCAAGTCTTTTCCTAATAAAGATATACATACATGCATACATTTATAATTTATACATATATAACAAGTTGTGACCAATTTGATTAAAAAACAGTACCAAGAGTATATGGAGCAGATGCTTTGATCTTCTTTCTTTTTCTTTAAAAAAAAAAAACGTGGTTGCTTGAAAATTGCGGTTGCTTCTGGGCAGGGAACCTGGGACATCGGGAAACAGGATTTAAGGAGACCCTTTTTTTTTTTTTTTTTTTTTTGAGACGGGGCCTCACTATATTGCCCAGGCTGGCCTCAAACTCCTGGGTTCAAGTCATCTTCTCCAGCTGCTGGGACTACAGGTGCATGCAACCATACCTAGCGACACTTACTTTTTACTATTTGCCCTTTTGTTCCTCTTAACTTTTGTGTCAAATGCATGTATGATAATTTTTAAAAATTAGTAAAAGAGTCTACATTTCCAAAGCAAAAGTTTGGGGATCTCCAAGAAGACAACCACAAATCCCCCTTCCACGGGAGAGGGCTCACTGTCATTCAGTGGGACAGTGTTGAATATTTTGAAAACAAAGTAGAATTTTTTTGTTTGTTTTGAGATGGAGTCTCACTCTATTGCCCGGGCTGGAGTGCAGTGGCGCGATCTCGGCTCACTGCAACCTCCGCCTCCAGAGTTCAAGCCATTCTTCTGCCTCAGCCTCCCGAGTAGCCGGGCATGATACACCACCCTGTCGGGCTAATTTTTGTGTTTTTAGTAGCGACAGGGTTTTGCCATGTTGGCCAGGCTGCTCTCGAACTCCTGACCTCAAGTGATCCACCTCCCCTCGGCCTCCCAAAGTTTTGGGATTACTGGCATGAGCCATCACGCCCAACCCAAAGTAGATTTTTAACAAAAGTGTGGTCACACTTAGAAATAGTGAGATCTACTCTGGCCTCTTGTTAACAGGCAAGTCGGGGGAGCTTGTAAATCTTAAGAAAAAGTGAGGAAAAGGGAAAAAAGGCACAACTGGGAAAATCCTCTCCACTCAAACTTTTCCTGTAGTTCGAAAAAAGAATCACCATTCAATTTTCCTGTTGAATCATTTTGGCTCAGTATCTGGAACTTCAGAGTTCTGCAAGACCTTTGAGAATCACTGTTCTTAAGTACCATTTTCTTATGGAATTTGGGGTTTCCAGCGTGGGTGTTGCTGAACTATGGACTGTGTGTGTGACTTTCTACAGCACGTAACAGGGTTTGACTTGTATATCCCTTAGGCTGGTTCTGGCCCATCTTCTAATCAAGCATCAACAACAGACTTGGCTTGGGTTTGATGGATAGTGAGAGAGGATCTACAGGAAAGGATGCAAGGCTGTGGGCAAACTGTACTTGGACCAAGGAACCCCACAGCCTCAAAGGAACTGTTGACAACGGCCTTAGAATCCTCTGCTCCCTAGCCAAGACCATCAGCAGCCTCAAGTGGACCAGCCCTGGGTCCCTCCCTCCTCCCTCCTGGAGGAAGCGGGAGTGGCCTTCTGACATCCTTCCTCATCTTCAAGTCACTCTTTTAAGAAAGGACTTCATCAGGGCTTAAGGTGAACATCTCTGTAAACCTAGGAGTTCAGTGCCCCCTCTCCAACCTAAGTTTTAGAACTATGAGATGTTAGAGCTGGAAGGCCCTTCCAGGTCGCCTTGTACACAGATGGCAAAGAGGCATAACCTCCCCGCTATTGTTAGTGAGGGTGTCTAAAGCACGGGAGAATCGCGGTGACACATCTAGGCTCTTTGGGAAAGAGTGCTGCTGTGACCTAGTGGGTGCCCTCTGGCACAACACAGAAGATAAATAGTATTCTGCCACATTTTTGCCATCAATGAGCCCAGTCCCTTATTTATAGAGGAGCAAACCAGCTCCAAAAAGGAGGGACATTCCCTGATGACAATTGAGTTAGTGGTGGAGTTAGGGTAAGAACCTAGGGCCGGGCGCAGTGGCTCCTGCCTGTAATCCCAGCACTTTGGGAGGCCTAGGCAGGCAAATCACTTGAGGTCAGGAGTTCGAGACCAGCCTGGCCAAAGTGGTGAAACCCTGTCTACTAAAAATACAAAAATTATCCAGGTGTGGTGGCGGGCACCTGTAGTCCCAGCTACTCGGAAGGCTGAGGCAGGAGAATCACGTGAACCTGGGAGGCAGAGGTTGCAGTGAGCCGAGATCGCGCCACTGCACTCCAGCCTGGGCGACAGAGGGAGACTCCATTTCCTGAAGCCTCTAGTCTGCCTCAACCACTGGCTGATTTTCCCCAAGATAGGAAAAATCATCCCTTTTCCTTTACCAAAGGAGGAGAGGTTAACATTGTACAAGCACATAGGAAGGGCCCCTGTTAACTCCAGTCCATGCAGCATGCATTGGCCAGTAGCCAAAGTCAAGGACACGGATAAGAAAAATGGCTGTGCCTGTGCCTGAAAAGTCAATGCCTTTTTTTGGGAGCTTTCTCAGACTTAACGGGAGCACTGGGGGGAAATCTTGACAGTGGAGGTGGGAGAGAGAACAGTAGAGGGAGGCTGGGCCAAGGACACAGAGAAGTCAATAACTGTACCTGTGTCTGAAAGCGCAGGCAACCCATTTGCATGACGCATGAAGATTGTATCTTTAGGCACTTGGTTGCTATAAATTGCGGGAGCATTGCAACCCACTTTAGAGAACCTTATGGACACTTTGGCAAGAGTTAAGTGCAGCCTCTGTTAGGCAGCAGAGTTTGTTGTGAGTCTATTGCTGCAGCTGAGCTCTGTGGGAGAGTCTGAATGCCCAGGCCAAGGCAACAGAAAGGCAAGTCCCAGGAGCTTGGATCTCAAGGCAAGACTCAGACATTATCATGGGTTGGGAAAGGGTGAAGGCAGACCCAGGAAGGAATATTCCTGGATTGGGAGAAAAGCAGCAAATTCTGCTTCTAGGATTCCATTGCCCTCTAAGCCATGTGTCTGGGCATCTATCAGTATACCAATGTACTTACCATTACCAAAGGATTTTTTTTTTTTTAAATGAAGTCTTGCTCTGTCGCCCAGGCTAGAGTGCAGTAGTGGTGCAATCTTGGCTCACTGTAACCTCCACCTCCCGGGTTCAAGCAATTCTCCTGCCTCAGCCTCCCATGTAGCTGGGATTACAGGCATGTTCCACCACACCTAACTAATTTCTGTATTTTTAGTAGAAATGAGGTTTCGCCATGTTGGCCAGTCTGTCCTTGAACTCCTGACCTCAAGTGATCCACCAACCTTGGCCTCCCAAAGTGCTAGGATTTCAAGTGTGAGCCACTGTGCCTGCCCTTACCAAAGGTTTTACATTTTTTTTACTAAGATATTTTTTTATGCGGATGTGTGCATTTTATCTTTTTTGCATATCTCCAATTGCATATGAGACAACATGAGCAACACTTCAGCCAACTTGGTTGGAACCCATTTGTATGTTTCATCCTATGGAGGTGGCTACAGATCTGGATATTAACAATCAGATTTTATTCCTTCATTCAAATACTTATTGACAGCTGGGCATGGTGGCTCACACCTCTAATCCGAGCACATTAGGAGGCCAAGGCAGGTGGAGCATTTGAGATCAGGAGTTCAAGACCAGCCTGGCCAACATGGCGAAACTCCATCTCTACAAAAAATATAAAAATTAGCCGGGCGTGGTGGCAGGCGCCTGTAATCCCAGCTACTCGGGAGGCTGGGGCAGGAGAATCACTTGAACCTGGGAGGCAGAGGTTGCAGTGAGCCGAGATCGTGCCACTGCACTCCAGCCTGGGCAACAGAGAAGAGACTCTGTCTCAAAACAAAACAAAACCCAAATACTCATTGAGTGCTGGGTCTGTGACAGACACTGTTTTGGGTGCTGGGATTGTGCCCATAAGCATAACAGCCTGTTCTCTGCCCTCACGGAACTCAGGTTCTGGGGACTTCCCCCAGACCTCACCTCCGTAGATTACCTTTCGAAGCCACATTTCTTTACAACCTTCTCCCAAGCCTGGATATGGACAAGGATCAGGGACATTTCTTCTTGAGTCATCTCAGCCCGAAAAGACATAACAGTGCTCCGGGAAAGTCGGCTGTCTAATTACAATATTGGAGAATTAGAAAAAAAGAAGTTAGAATACAACAAAAATCTTAATATCTCAGAAATGTCACGTGATTTTTGTCTAATGATTTTAAACAAACAAACCATGGGAATGCCCAAGGCTGACTAGGATGCAATAAAACTGGAAATCGCTTAGGCTTCTAGTGGCAAAGTAGATTGGTAAAGCACTTTTGAAATGTTGACATTATACATTAATGATATGGGAGCAGGCAGGGAAGTGCTGCTTACATAAAGGCATGGTCCCCGGTGAGGGTTCCACCCTCGGGCCTGGGCCCATGGATCTAAGTGAGGACAAGCATTTCTCCTTTCGCTCCCAAATGCTGCATTTTCTAAGACCACTCTGGCCCGCCATATCCCCACCTAACAGGCAGACACACACAAGTAGCTGGACATCGAGAGGAACACACAGGCAGAAGAATACACCGACAGATGCTGACAGGTCATCCACGGCTGAATGACATGGAATTTAGCCAAAGGCAGTTGGAGGAGAACCGCTGAGTGGCCCAAATCCAGGGGAAGACCACCTTCCCACTCCATCCCCTTTCTGGCTCCCCATCCATCTGCTGAGAACTACACTCGATAAAACCTTGCACTCATTCTCCAAGCCCACGTGTGATCCAATTTTTCTGGCATACTAGGGTTAGAACCCTGGAGTACAGAAATTAGACCCTCTGCTTTATCCTTCCGATAAGCTCACTGGGGCTCGGGAGCTGCAAACACTCAACCCTAGATGGGGCTGCTGTGGGGTCGGAGCCCACGCTCCCCAAGACCTGCCGGTCCGCATGCTCCCCCTAGGGGTTTGAGCCGCAGGGCACCAAAGAAGTGAGCCACACCCCGTTTTATACCGTGCAAGGGGGATAAGGGAACTTTTCCCATTTCGTTAAGTCACAAAAGTCTTCTGAGAATCATCCAATAACACAATGATAGGCACCAAGACAATCGGGGCCATGTTAATTGATAACATTGTTAACTTGGGAGCAAGTGAACGCTCATTCTGTCCAGTGCCTATCATCTATAGCCCTGAGAGAGGCACAGTCCAGTCCCTGCTGAATGACACCTGCCTGATGACAAGGCTCGTGGGCGGGATGGTGGTTGGTTTTACCCAGGCAGGCAACACAGCAGAGTCCACCTTGTTCAGACACTCTCTCTCACATTGCAGCTTCTTTTGTTGCTCAAAAATCCCTTTAAATGTATTTTCAATATAATTTGACAAAAAGATAGTCAAATTTGACAAAAAATATAATTTGACAAAAAGATAGTCAAATTTGACAAAAAATATAATTTGACAAAAATCACCCCTAGTTCTCCTGCAACATAACTATTGATTTTATTCTCTACTTCCCGTTATTTTTCAAATCCGTATTATTTTTCGCATGGCTTTTATACTTATAATGGTGTGTCCTGTTTTTATTTATTATTATTATTTATTATTATTATTTTTTTTGAGACGGTCTCACTGTCACCCAGGCTGGAATGCAGTGGTGCAATCTCGGCTCACTGCAACCTGCACCTCCTGGGTTCGAGTGATTCTCGTATCTCAGCCTCCCGAGTCGTTGCAATTATAGGTGCGCACCACCATGCCTGGATAAGTTTTCTATTTGTAGTAGAGATGGGGGTTTCACCATGTTGGCCAGGCTGGTCTCAAACTCCCAACCTCAGGTGATACATCTGCCTTGGCCTCCCAAAGTGCTGGGATTACAGGCATGAGCCGCTGTGCCTGGCCACGTGCCCTGTTTTTAAAATGTAATGTTATACAAGTATTTTCCATCTTGCTATACAGTTGTTATAACTATTATTTTCGATGACTCTATGCTATTTCCTTAAGAGAAGATGTATTGTCATGTTTATAGAAACACTCCCTTATCATGGCACTTTGGCGTCTTTTTTTTTTTTTTTTTTTTTTTGAGACGGGGTCTCTGTCTGTTGTCCAGGCTGCAGTGGAATGGCACGATCTCCCAGTTCAAGCAATTCTCCTGGCTCACCCTCCCGAGTAGCGGGACTACAGGTGTGCACTACCAGCCTGGCTAAATTTTTGTATTTTTAATAGAGACAGGGTTTCACCATGTTGGCCAGGCTGGTCTCGAACTCCTGGCCTCAAGTGATCTGCCCATGTTGGCCTCCCAAAGTGTTGGGATTACAGGCATGAGCCACTGCGCCCAACCGTGCTTTGGGGTCATAACAGTTTTGATATCCAGATGAGTTCTTTGATAATGTCGCCACCTTGTCCTGCCTGCTGCCTCTACTTTAACCAGAAATGGAACCAGTGATTGGCCCCTTCCCCGCTGCCACACTGCTTCAAGCAGGGGCTTAAGGAGCTGCTTATGTTTTTAGTTAAACTTTACATTTTTAGTTAAACTTTACAAAGGAAGTTATTTGATGTAGTATTTTCAAACCTGAGCAATTGAGAGGTTCTCATGATATCTCCCTCATTAAAACCAAGGATCTGCTATATCTCCACCCAGCAATAGCATATGGTAGGTATAAAAAATAGCATAACGTATTTTTTCTATTTCTGGGACAATTTGTACAACGTGAGAATTGCTTGTTTTCTGAAAGCTTAAAAGAACTTACCAGGTAACACCTTGGAACCGGGAACTTGCAAATTTCCTTGTTTGCCACATGGGATGCTTTAGATTTTTTAAAATTTAAGCTTATAATATGATTAATAAATGTGACTCCCTTCCCCATGCCTGAAACCTGTCTCTCCCAGTCCTCACCTATTTTTTTGTTCTTTTCTTTTCTTTTTTTGCGATGGAGCTTCTCTCTGCTGCCCAGGCTGGAGTGCAGTGGTGCAGTCTCAGTCACTGCAACCTCCACTTCCCAGGTTCAAGTGACTCTCCTGCCTCAGCCTTCTGAGTAGCTGGGATTACAGGTGCCTGCCACCATGCCTGGCTAATTTTTGTATTTTTAGTAGAGACAGGGTTTCACCATGATGGCCAGGCTGGTCTCAAACTCCTGACCTCAGGTGATCCGCCCGCCTCGGCCTCTCAAAATGCTGGGATTACAGGCGTGAGCCACTGCGCTCAGCTGCTATGGCTTTTGGAAGGATGATTTAGGGTATCTTTCTTTTTTTTTTCTTTCTTTTGGAGATGGTCTCCTTTTGGCACCTAGGTTGGAGTGCAGTGACACAATCTCGGCTCACTGCAGTAACCTCCTGGGCTCAAGTGATCCTCCTGTCTTAGCCCCCCAAGTGGCGGGGACTACAGGTGTGCACCACCACACCCAGCTAATATATATATATATATATATATATTTTTTTTTTTTTTTGTAGAGATGGAGATTTGCCATGTTGCCCAGGCTGATCTCTAACTCCTGAGCTCAAACAATCCACCCTCCTTTGCCTCCCAAAGTGCTAGGATTACAGGTGTGAGCCACTGCACCTGGCCTTCTTGGGACGTCTCTTAACATGAGAAGTACATGTGCCTGACACTCAGCATCCCATCTCTAGAAATACACCCACCACGGACACAACACAACGGCAGGTACACAGACAAACGTGTATGGATGTTCATCCAGTTATTTGAAGTTGTATAAAGAAATGGAAACAATTTGAAAAATCCATGCCGGGGACTGTTTACATGAAAATAGAGCAATACAAAATAAAGGTTTATGGATGTGAAAAGGAACGAGGCAAATCTATGTAAAACTGACCTAGAAAGAGGTCCAGGATATATTAAGTAAAAGAAAAGAGGTTGAAGAATATGTTCTTTATATTCTTTTCTTATTTTTTTTAAGTACTATATATGTGATGTAGGAGTAGGGGAATATTCTTGAAGGAGATACACCAAATGTGAACAGGCTTAGCTCAGGGAGGGAGATTTAGGGCTGGGGTGACAAAATACTTTTACACTTTTCACTCATCTATATTATTGAGCTTTGTTACCAAAGTAACTTGTTAGTTTTATAATAAAAGCCAATAGAAGCCAGGCACGGTGGCTCACGCCTGTAATCCCAGCACTTTGGGAAGCTGAGGCAGGTGGATCACCTGAGGTCAGGAGTTCGAGACCAGCCTGGCCAACAAGCCTCTACTAAAAATACAAAAATTAGCCAGGCGTGGTGGCGGGCACCTGTAATCCCAGCTACTCAGGAGGCTGAAGCAGGAGAATCTCTTGAACCCGGGAGGCGGAGGTTGCAGTGAGCTGAGATTGCACCACTGCACTTCAGCCTGGGTGACAGAGCGAGACTCTGTCTCAACAACAACAAAAAGCCAATAGAATAAAAAGATTTTAGTAATGAGATTTATTATTCATTATTTTATCATAAAATCTCCCACTTGTACAGTAATGCATTTGGTGCAGGGAATGCTGCCAAGTACATGGTAAGGCAAAGTCTGAAAAATTAATACTGTTAAATGTTAATATTGTTTTCTTTTTTTGTTGGTTCTATGTAAGTTTTTCTAACTTGCTATTTTGGCCTTTTGTGTCCTATTTATTTCAGGTTATCTCTTGGATGTAGAAAATTACTCAAATCTGATTTTGACCCAATTTGATACTTTTCTTAATGTTATTCATATTCATATTAATTATTTTTTGTTATAATTATTCAACTTTGATTTGTCCCATTATTTTAGGCATTCTGCTTTTTATTTCTTTGCTCTCTTCCTATGCTCTACATAGATAGGTACAGTGCAGAGGTTTCAGCTGATGCAGTGAGTGGTTTATTGTGGCAGCCCAGAGCTTCACCTTGAAGGCAGAGATGTGTCTTTTCTGTGCTTTCCTGCCTACTCTGTGTATACCCAGTAAATGACAGATACAGAACAACACTTAGAATAAGACCTCATCGTTCATGACACTAAGTTTTGTTTTTCTATGTATGTATGTATATATTTATTTAATTTTTGATACACAGTCTTGCTCTGTGGCTCAGGCTGGAGTGCAGTGGCACGATCTCGGCTTTGCAACCTCTGCCTCCCTTGTTCAAGCGATTCTCCTGCCTCAGTCTCCCGAGTAGCTGGGATTATAGGTGTGCACCACCACACCCAGCTAATTTTTGTATTCTTAGTAGAGACGGGGTTTCACCATGTTGACCAGGCTGTCGACCTCCTGGGCCTCAGGTGATCCATCTGGCCACCTCAGCCTCGCAAAGTGCTGGGATTAAAGTCCTGAGCCACTATGCCCAGCTGACACTAAGTTTTTTATGTTTAAAATCTTGCTCAGCTCTCCCTGCTGTCCTGGGCTAGAATAGATCTTGGGAGATGACTCTGTTAGACTTTATTTTGGGGAGGAGGCAAGAAGGGAGTGAGCAGGGCTGAGACCCAACAAAGGCAGAGGATGATCATATAGCGGGAGTGGGAGAACCACTGGACAGGTTCCGGGTCTGTCCATGAAATGGGCTCATAGTTCCCTTCCAGTTAAATTCATCTCCTATGCAACTTCTGTGCTTTATACATAGGATGAGAGGTCAAACAACATCATCTTGTGTTTGATTATGTACACAGATGTTTCACGAATCATCATATTTCATAATCGATCAATTTCTGATAATTTAAAAATGCATCTTCCACTGAGAAAGCTCAGAATATCACACTGAGGGGCGAGAAAGAACTACCCTTCTCCCCCTGCTTTGACTCACGTCTCCCAAACAGGGCGTTAGACTCTTTTGAGTGGTTTCCATTACAAGACACCCAGGAGGCCACCTTTAGTGGAGGCTGTGGCCACTGTGCTCAGGGATCACACACAGATGCAAGGAGCTTGCTCCTCTCTCCTGCCTCCTCTCTCAACATGGAAGAAGTGATCCGCTGGCCCCAGTACATTTATCTTGCTTTCTCACCTCTTCTCAGTCGGGCACCCTCCATTCATTGCTGGAGGTCACAGCGATCCTGAACTTGGAGTCTGGTTTTAGAGGCAGGGAGAGGCTCACGTAGACCTAAGCCAGGTAGTTCAGTCCATTCTGCCAGAGAGCTCTGCTCTGGAGAGTCAGCCCCAAGCCAGAAGGGTAAAACGAGGCATTGTCCTTTTCTGCTACTACTGTTTGCCATTGTCCCTCATGCTAATATCTCCCTCGAGGGCCACGTAGTGAGAAGGCATGGCTGGGCCAAAAACAAATCTAGGCACTTCTGGAATTCTCGACCACACAACCAGATAACAGTGCCTGGACTGACCACAAAACTGGACCCATTAAGAGTTGCAGGGCCCAGAGGGATAACAGATTTTTATTTATTTTTATTTTTTTGAGACAGAATCTTGCTCTGTCACCCAGGCTGGAATGCAGTGGCGTGGTCTCAGCTCACTGCAACCTCCGCCTCCCAGGTTCAAGCGATTCTCCTGCCTTAGCCTTCCAAGTAGCTGGGATTACAGGTGCGCACCACCATGCCTGGCTAATTTTTGTGTTTTTAGTAGAGACAGGGTTTCACCATGTTGGCCAAGCTGGTCTTAAACACCTGACCTCAAGTGATCCACCTGCCTCGACCTCCCAAAGTGCTGGGATTACAGGCTTGAGCCACCGCGCCCGGCCAACACAGATGTTGTATTCTGACTTGAGTATGTATCCGGATCTGAGGGTCATGAAATACAGTCACCACAGCTAAGGAACCCAGGATGAGAGGTCTCTAATTGTAGGAGGAGTGTGAGCAGAATCTCCTGGGAGATAGGGCAGGAAAGGGATTTTAGTTCCTCACCTTCACTTTCGGACCTGGGATCAGCCACAGCCAGTGCCTCAAGTCACTTCATAATCTCTAGCATCTCCCGTCGTAGGTGGGGACAGTGAGCTGGGGTCAAGAGAATTTACTGAACAGGGGAGGATTACCTGGGTGGATTTTGGTTGGTGCTGCAGTCATGGTATCTCTGAGGATCCCTTGGCGCTTCTCTCTCTGCAGATGACAATGGATCCTAGGCCGGAAGAGAGGCAGCTTCCCCTCCTAAAGAAGAAAACCGACCCCACAGTCATTCAGAGAGGCGATGAGTGGCGGGGCGCCATACGGAGCTGAGGCCTGGTGACTCCGAGATGGGAATTCGTAAACAGATAAAATCCACGGAGGATGGAGAGCTTAGAGGGGAGAAGAGCACTGAGGCTGGAGCTGGGAAACACCAATGGTAGGTGGAGGGGTTGAGGAATAACTCAGAGGAAGCTGCCCCAGAGAGAGGGTGCAGGGAGGGACCCCAGCATCTGTTTCTTTCGCTGTCAAGCCTCTCGCTTTCTCCATCATAATACAGCAACTCTCAGAAGTGCTTGCAAAGACTTCTGGTTTGAACATGAATGGATCACATTCTCAATTTCTCTTCTTTCAAAAATTACCCATAAGCAACAAGGAAAATGAAGCAAATACCATCTATTGGAGACGAGGGAAAATAGATAAACTAGATTAAAAGGATGCCAAAAGCAATGGGAATGAGCAGGGCTTTGGGAGGAAGAGGAGAGAAGACGTTGATAACTGCAAATTTCAGAGAAAAGAAAAGCCTCTCTTCAAGGTAACGGGTGTTCCCAAAGTGCAACAATAGAACGCTGTGTTCAAAATAGTAAGACTAAGGTGTACAGGTTGGCAGTGAATCCGGATTGGTTCCGCAAAGCAGTGAAGATAGGACTAAATGAGGAAACACAGTGAGACAAGCCATATTTGTAGGAAGCAGTTTGTTTTTGAGGCAGAGAGGGGAAAAGACTCCACATTGTGAACAATCTGAAAACTGCCAATTCCATTGCTGGGAAGAAATATATACTAGAAATTCAGGTAGAAGGCCCAGGTCATAAAGAACAGTTCTGCTAGCCTAGAACACAGCCCTGGCTTTTTTCTATTTAATTTTCCATAAATAGCTGGTCCATGAAAAGAAGAAAAGCCATCAACACAAGGTTTACACAAAAAAAATTAATACCAAAAAACCCCCAATTTTTAAAATGGACAAAGGATGTGAATAGATATTTCTCCCACTATGTGCCAATAAGCATGTGAAAAGATGCCCGACACCTCGAATCATTAGGAAAACGCAAATCAAAACCACAACGAGGTTAGGTACGGTGGCTTACGCCTGTAATCCCAACATGTTGGGAGGCTAAGGTGGGAGGATCACTTGAGGCTAGGAGTTCAAGACCAACCTGGGCACAGGTCTGTCTCCACAAAAAATTAAAAAATAATAATTATTTTGAAAACCACATGAAATACCACTTCACACTTATGCAGATGACTCTTACCGAAAAATAAAAATGAGCCGGGTGTGGTGGCTTATGCCTGTAATCCCAGCACTTTGGGAGGTTGGGGCAGGAGGATCATTTGAGTCCAGGAGTTTGAGATCAGGCTGGGCAACACAGAGAGACCCTGTCTCCACAAAAATAAAATAAAATAATTAGCCAGGTATGATGCACATGCCTGTGTCCCAGCTACTGAGGAGGCTGAAATGGGAGGATCACTTGAGCCCAGGAGGTTGAAGCTGCAGTGAGACATGATCACACCACTGCACTCCAGCCTGGGTGACAGAGTGAGACCCTGTCTCAAAAAACAAACAGCAACAACAACAACAAAACACAACAACAACAGAAGGCTGGGCGCGGTGGCTCACACCTGTAATCCCAACACTTTAGGAGGTTGAGGTGGGTAGATCACCTGAGGTCAGGAGTTCAAAACCAGCCTGGCCAACATGGCGAAACCCCGTCTCTACTAAAATACAACAATTAACCAGGTGTGGTGGCGCATACCTGTAATCCCAGCTACTTGGGAGGCTGAGGCAGGGGAATCACCTGAACCCAGGAGACAAAGGTTGCAGTGAGCTGAGATCATGCCACTGCACTCCAACCTGGGCGACAAGAGCAAAACTCTGTGAGGGAAGGAAGGAAGAAAGGAAGGGAGGAAGAGAGGGAGGGAGGGAAGGAAGGAAGGAAGGAAGGAAGGAAGGAAGGAAGGAAGGAAAAACATGGTGAAATATATATTGTGGACAAGTTGGAATGCTTGTGAATTGCCGGTGGGAGTGGAAAATAATGCAGCTGCTGTGTAAGACAGCTGGTCCATAAAAAACAACACGTTTTTCACCCTGTGTAAAACAACAGGGTGGTTCCTCAAAAAATTAAAAATAAAACTAACATATGATCCAGCAATTCCACTTCTGGGTATATATATATACCCAAGAGAATTGAAAGCAGGGTCTCAAAGAGATATTTGTATAACAATGGTTATAGCAGAATTACTCACAATAGCCAAAATGTGGAAACAAGCCAACTGTCCATTGATGGATGAATGGATGAACAAAAGGTGATATATACACATCATGAACTATTATTCCTCCTCAAGAAAGAAGGAAGTCTTTTTTGTTTTGTTTGTTTGCTTTTTTTGTTGTTGTTGTTTGAGACAGAGTTTCACTCTTGTTGCCCAGGCTGGAGTGCCAATGGCGTGATCTTGGCTTACTGCAACCTCCCACTCCCGGCTTCAAGCGATTCTCCTGCCTCAGCCTCCCGAGTAGCTGGGATTACGGGCATGTGCCACCATGCCCGGCTAATATTTTTTTATTTTTAATAGAGATGGGGTTTCACCATGTTGGCCAGTCTAGCCTTGAACTTCTGACCTCAGGTAATCCATCCACGTTGGCCTCCCAAAGTGTTGGGTTACAGGCGTGAGCCACTGCGCCTGGCCAGAAGGAAGTTCTGACCCATGCTACAGCATGGATGAACCTTAAAGACATTCTGCTAGGTGAAATAAGCCACTCACAAAAGGACACACGCCGTAGGATTCCCCTCATATGGGATTCTTAGGGTAGTCAAATTCATGAAGCTAGGGAGCAGAGTCGTGGTTGCCAGGGGCTGGGGGAGGGGAATGAGGAGTTATTGTTTACTTCGGGCAAAGTTTCAGTTTTGCAAGAGGACAAGAGTTCTGTGGACGTTGGTGGCCATGGCTGCACAACAATGTGAATATACCTAATGCCACTGACCTGTACCCTTAACAATGCTTGAAATAGAAAATTTCAGGTTATATATATTTCACTACAATTAAAAGGAATACATATATGTGTGTGTGTACATATATATATATATGTGTGTGTGTGTATATATATATATATATATACACACATTTATAGGCATTTAAGTATATAGACAAAAAGGGGTTGGGTGAGGTGGCTCACACCTGTAATGCTAACACTTCAAGAGGCCAAGGCGGGAGGATCCCTTGAGCCCAGAAGTTCAAGACCAGCCTGGACAACAAAGTGAGACCCTGTCTCTACAAAAAAAAAAAGAAGAATAAAAAAGAAAAAAATTAGCCAGGTGTAGTGGTGCACACCTGTAGTCCAGCTACTTGGGAGACTGAGGCAGGAGGATCGTTTGAGAGCCTGGGAGGTTGAGGCTGCAGTGAGCCATAATCACAGCACTGTACTCCAGCTGGGGCAACAGAGCAAGACTCTGTCTCAAAAAAAAAAAACAAAAAAGAAAGAAAGAAAGAAAGACCTAAAGGCAGACAGCAACAACAACAAAAACAAAGGGCAGATAAAGAACACTCACCAGAAACTTCCTGCCAGCAAGCTGATGGAAACTATCATTCTTCTGTAATTAATTTTGTTAAAGTTAGCGAAGCAATTTCCCCTACAATGCAAGAGCATAAAACAGAGATGTGAGGGCTCAGAGGAAACATGGCAAGGTAACAGGAGGAAAACACATGGAAGCTGGTGGAGCTTAGGAAAGAAGAGAAGAGAAAAATAAAGTCATTACAAAAAATCAATGCTCACTGGAGTTTATACAAGAGAAAACAGACACTATTAAAAAAAAAGATACAGAAGACAGGGATGAAGTGAAAATAAAGTGCTGAAAAAAGTTTAGCAAAAACATATGGAATAAATAGGAATTTTGCTAATGCCAACATATGCTCCTTGGAATCCCCAAAGAAGAAAACTGGAAAATGTAAACAGAACAAATATTTAAAGATAAAATTGAAGAAATATTTCTAGATATAAAAGAGCACACTAGGTCCCAGGAAAAATGGTTGCTGAATGGTGGCAGCAGGGAAAATGTAATGAAGTTACTAGATTTCAGATAAAACAAAGGAATTTCTTGAGTGACCAAGTGTGTTGGCTTCAGACTTTCTAGAACATTCAGCACAGAAACAACAGACTGGCGCCTACAATAGCCATGAAAATAGAAACTCTCAGAAGAAGTGTGTGTGTGTGTGTGTGTGTGTGTG
Source organism: Gorilla gorilla gorilla (assembly GCF_029281585.2). Lineage (NCBI taxonomy): Eukaryota > Metazoa > Chordata > Mammalia > Primates > Hominidae > Gorilla > Gorilla gorilla. Next base: position 33,712,962 of record NC_086018.1, on the reverse strand, counting down.
TGAAAATTTTGTGTGTTTTATACCTTAGTATGATTTTTTTGGCATGCTATTAGTTCTTCAGAGCACAGAAGAAAAGACATTTTGATTCATAATACTATCTTAGCTTTGCTTTTTAGAATATATCTAGATACTGATAAAGATGATATCGCTTTAGCTTTGTATTCAAAACCTGCATACGCATACGTTTTGCATGTTCTTGATAACAAATGTTGACACTTTGATAAGTAAAAGGAAGTGAACACAGGTCATTTCAAGTCCACCACCCATCGTAACCACCATCCACACTAATCTTTTGACTGACATATCATTTAATGAAAAAAAGACTTGACATCCATTTTCTCATGTACCACTCAAAATAGCATTGTAAGGTAAGCACATTTGTGTTACTCGTATTGTGTAGCCAAGGAAATTAAAGTTCATTCGATTGAAGTACTTACCTGGGTCACCCTCTGTTGTCACAGTCTGTGGGCGCAGGGTAGCTACCTCTCGAGTGGTCTACGTTTTGTTCCTATATGGGTCCCCACAACATGACAGTAACTGGAATTTCAGGCAGATGAGCTGAGGCAGTTTTGAGCAAGGAGTCCAATGGTTCGGGCCACTGTTGACCACTGCCTGCCCCTATAAATATATAACTACTCAAGGAAGTTGCATAAATATTCTGGTCTTCTCATCAGAAAAAAATCAGCACAGAGGAAAGCGTATATTTACCTTGGAACAGAACTGTAACCATGGACGGCTCTGCCCCTTCCCCCCTTTTTAATCCAAGCGATGTTTGTGAAGAGCACAGATGTGATCCTGAAGGTTCTTGACAAACCAGCACTTCCCAGATTTTACCATGTAAATCATTCCCTGGAGACCTTATCAAATTGCTGATTGTGTTTCAGGAGGTCTTGGACAGGACAGGGCCTGGAATTCCGTATTTCTTTTTTCTTTTTTTTTTTTTTTCTTTTTTTTGAGACAGAGTTTTGCTCTTGTTGCCCAGGCTGGAGTGCAGTGGTGGGATCTCGGCTCACTGCAACCTCCACCTCTCGGGTTCAAGCGATTCTCCTGCCTCAGCGTCCCAAGTAGCTGGGATTACAGGCTCATGCCACCATGCCCAGCTAATTTTTGTATTTTCAGTAGAGACAGGGTTTCACCGTGTTAGCCAGGATGGTCTCGATTTCTCTCTTTTTTTTTCTTTTTGAGATGGAGTCTTGCTCTGTCTCCCAGGCTGGAGTGCAGTAGTGTGATCTCGGCTCACGGCAACCTCTGTCTTCTGGGTTCAAGCAATTCTCCTGCCTCAGCCTCCCAAGTAGCTAGGACTACAGGTGCGTGCCACCATGCCCGACTACTATTTTTTGTATTTTTAGTAGAGACAGGATTTCACCATGTTTGTCAGGCTGGCCTCAAACTCCTGACCTCAAATGATCCCCCCGCCTCAGCCTCCCAAAGTGCTGGAATTATAGGCATGAGCCACCGTGTCCAGCCGGAATTCTGTATTTCTAACCGAACTCCCAAATGACACCAGTGCTGTCAGTCTTGAAGAGAACAGAATAGTCAGGTGGTAAGAAACCCTTCTCCAGGGCACCATGGCTCTCAGGCTAAGGCCGAGGGCTTTTTCTGTGGTTTCTATGGCCTGATGAGAGGCCCCCGACCACTCTCCACTCTCCTCCTTTACTCTCGTTACTGAACAGTGCCTTGATCAACAAAAGGTCCATTTCCAGCAAACATGAAGAATTCCTATAATTAGTAAGAAGAAGATGTATAGTCCAATAGAAAAGTGGATGAGAAACTTGAATAGGTACTTCACAAAAGAAGATATCCAATGGCCAGTTAATATTTGAAGAGACGCTCAACCTCATTAGTACAGTCATTCATCACCTAACGAAGGCGACACATTCTAAGAAATGCATCCTTAGGCAATTTCACCATTGCACACACATCATAGAGTATATTTACACAAACCTAGGTGGTCTGGCCTACTCCATGCCTATGCTACGTGGTATGGCCCATTGGTCCTAGGTTACAGGTCTGTACAGCATGTGCTTGTACTGAATATTGCAGGCAACTGTAACACAATGGTAAGTATTTGTGTATCTAAACATCTCTAAATATAGAAAAGGGACAGTAAAAATATGATATAAAAGATTAAAATGGGCTGGGCACGGTGGCTTACACCTGTAATCCCAGGACTTTGGGAGGTCAAGGCCAGCGGATCACTTGAGGTCAGGAGTTTGAGACAAACCTGGCCAACATGGTGAAACCCCATCTGTACTAAAATACAAAAATTAGCCAGGCGTGGTAGCACATGTCTGTAATCCCAGCTACTTGGGAGACTGCGGCCCAGAATCACTTGAACCTGGGAGGCGGAGGTTGCAGTGAGCTGAGATCGCACCACTGCACTCCAGCTTGGGTGACAGAGTGAGACTCCATCTCAAAAAAAAAAAAAAAAAAACCCGTTATAATTTTATGGGTTACCCATCTTTGACCAAAACATCATTATGCAGTGTGTGACTGTAATTTGTATTTAATTTCTTTTTCTTTTTTCTTTGCTTAAAGATGAGTGTAATAGTATATAATTTATAAGTAGGCAAATGCAAATTAAAAACACAACGATAGACACGCCCTTCCCAGGCTGTGAAGCGCAGTCATGTGGTGAAGACCTGCCCTCTGCACACCAGGGAGATCCCAGACCTTCCAGGCCAGGGTCTGACAGCACTCACAGGCCTGACTCTTCCGTCAAAGTCTTGCAGAGCCCTAAGATCTCATCGCAATGAAAAGTGCACTCACATCGTCAGCTCCCAAGGCCAAACAACCTGGAGGAGTCTGAAAGGGGAAAAGGGGATGCCCAGGAGAAATCCACAGAGCTGCACCACCTTGGGGGACTGGCCCATGCTCAGTGGGGTTTCTTCACTGAGCCCTTCCCTGGGCTGGAGATGCTCATGTCCAAACTGGGCCCTGTAGGTGCCCCTCCAGAGGCTTCAAAGTCTCCTTGAAGAGGCTGGGTGTGGTGGCTCACGCCTGTAATCCCAGCACTTTGGGAGACGGAGACAGGCAGATCACTTGACATCAGGAGTTCGAGACCAGCCTGGCTAACATGGCGAAACCCCGTTTCTACCAAAAATACAAAAATTAGCTGGGCATGGTGGTGCACGCCTGTAGTCCTAGCTAATCAGGAGGCTGAGGCAGGAGAATCACTTGAACCTGGGAGGCGGAGGTTTCAGTGAGCCAAGATCACACCACTGCACTCCAGCCTGGGCAATAAAGTGAGTAAGACTCTCTCTCAGAAAAAAAAAAAAAAAAAAAATTAGCTGGGCGTGGTGGCAGGCGCGTGTAGTCCCAGCTGCTCGGGAGGCTGAGGCAGGAGAATGACATGAACCTGGGAGGCAGATCTTGCAGTGAGCTGAGATCACACCACTGCACTCCAGCTTGGGCAACAGAGCGAGACAGGAAAAAAAAAAAAAAGTCTCGAAGCAACCAGAGGCCAACCAGCAGCAAAACTGGGGAGCTTTGGTGACCCCATAATTCGAGATGGTTGCTAATTGTTCTCAGAACATGAAACCCAGAAAATAAGTTGGAACATTGATAAGGCTTTATAACCTCCTGTATAAATTTCCCTTATCTGACTGGGCGCGGTGGCTCACGCCTGTAATCCCAACACTTTGGGAGGCCGAGATAGGTGGATCACCTGAGGTCAGGAGTTCGAGACCAGCCTGGCCAACATGGTGAAACCTCATCTGTACTAAAAATACAAAAATTAGCCAGACGTGGTGGTGGGCTCCTGTAATCCCAGTTACTAGGGAGGCTGAGGCAGGAGGATCACTTGAACCCGGGAGGTGGAGGTTGCAGTGAACCGAGATCATGTCACTGCATCCCAGTCTGGGTAACAGAGCGAGACCCTGTCTCAAAATAAATAAATAAGTAAATTTCTCGTATCTTCATCATATGACGGAATTTGAAATCTGTATTATCCAGAGTGTGCACTCCAACCATGTGAGTCACGCTTGTGGTTGGAGAATCCTGCAGTTCTGCTGGAGCAGGAAATGTGATATTTTGCTTCTGCACAATTAGTCATTTATATTGCCAAACTCAAGATACCCACACATGATTCTATCATTGACATTCTAGGTGAATTCTTGAAAAGTCCCCATTCTTTGCTCATCTTTTCCCTCTGTGAACAGCATAATATGTTGGGAAGGGCTTTCCAGGTAGGTCTGTTGGGGTCTGAATCCTGTATTGCTGGGCAAGTTTTCACCTCTAAGCCTCAGCTTCTCCATCTGTAAAATGGAGCTAACCCTACCTGCCTTTATGATACCTTATAATCCTCACAAATAACCGTGCATGTAAAAGGCCTTGGATCTATGTAAGTGCTTTGCAATATTAGTTTTCTTCCAGCTTCTGGTTTTTTTTTGAGACAGGGTCTCACTCTATCACCCAGGCTGGAGTGCAGTGGTGTGATCTTGGTTCACTGCAGCCTCAACCTCCCAAACTCAAGTGATCCTCTTGCCTCAGCCTCCCGGGTAGCTGGGACCACGGGCGTGCGCCACCACCCTCAGCTAATTTTTTTATTTTTTTGTAGAGCCAGGGTTTTGTGCCATGCTGCCGAGGCTGATCTCAAACTCCTGGGCTCAAGCAATCCTCTCAATTCGGCCTCCCAAGGTGCTGGATTTACCGGTGTGAGCCACTGCACCTCGCCAAGTTTCTCATTCTTGAAAGGTAGGTTATGACAGCCCCAAAGCAATTTTCATAACAAATCTACCTTTGTAAATTTAAGAATATGTGTTAAGCAAAACAATACAGTTTCCAATGACAAAATCAATAAGCAAGTAACTCCTTGGGCTATGGGATGACCATGAATGTTATAGAAAGATTTGGATGGGCCATGAACAGTCTGACTGGGGCTTTGAAGAAGAAAGTCTTGGAAGGCAATAGATTGTAAATTCGTCCAAGAGACCCAGGGCCCCACCCAAAAGTCCAATCCTGCTCATAGCCACTCCCTTTCTCAAGTCAAAGTCTGAAAAAGCTCATTAGTACCAAGACCCAGCTCTATGTCAGACAAAAGTAAATCTTGCCCTGGGCCCTGCTCAGGCCAGGCCAGAAGAGCATGAGTGACTCAGAAAACTCCATTTATTGACCTCTAAATCTAACAAAATTAAGATCTCTGCAGAAGCATTTTGAGAAGCCCTTGGTCTTGTTCCCACTGCTCTGCTCACTGAAGTGAACTCACTTCTGTTCCTATAGCCTTTGTATCTGTTTTCTGAAAAACTAAGAGAACTTCATGTGCCTGTTTTCCTTGCAGTCACTCAGCATTTGTGGTCAGCATAGAACGCAGGGGAAAAAAGCCAGAAAGACCGAGAAGCTTTTTCATAGGGGAGCCCCACAGCCAACCCAATGCCGGATCCTCTCCAGGTTGAGGGGAACGAGTTGCTCTCCATGACTTTTGGGCAGTGGAACATAGGAGCCCAGCTGCTCTATGAAATGGCTGTTCCTGGGACACCTGTGAGCAGACAGTGCCGTGGAAGGGCCAGTTGGTGCAGCCACCCAGGTCCCAGAGGATGGTGAAGCTGAATCCACGGTACGCCTAGGATATACACAGATGAGAAGAGGGAGGTGGACATCGGGCAGCCAGTGTGCAGCTATTTTCGCCGACTGGCTCCACCGCCTTGGCAGGGCCAAGCATCCAAGCAGAGGCTCGCTGCAGCCAGACACTGGGGTGCGCCACTGGCGACCCAAGCCACAAAGGCTCAGTTCTGGAAGGGGATGGTCCACTAATTCGTGCTCAGCTTTAAAATGGGAGGACAACTCAGCAATTTGTTGGAGGGCTAAACGAGTTAACACAGGTAAAATGCAAGGTAATTCTGAGATAGCATCAGTATTGTTTTGGTCATGGTTGTACTTTTATTGCCAATTCTAAGCCTTTCTAATATCTAAGAAAGATATTACCTAATTATCTAATTATCTAATATCTATCTAATATCTAATAATTATCTAATATCTAAGAAAGATATTACCCCCAACATCGCAGGGGTGTACACCCCCTTGTGATACTGTTCCTTATATGCTGGGAGGGAGACGATGATACTAGTGGCAATATCACAGGGGGTGTACACACCCCCTGTGATATTGTTCCGAATATCCCGAGGGGGAGAAAATGATATTACTCCCAATATCGCAGGGGGTGTACATCCTCCTGTGATATTGTTTCTTATATTCAGGGGGAGAGGATGATATGACTCCCAATATCGCAGGGGTTCTACACACCTCCTGCAATATTGTTCCTAATGTCCCAAAGGGGAGAGCATACTATTACTCTCCATATCGCAGGGGGTGTACACCTCCCTTGTAATATTCTTCTTAATATCCATGATGGGAGAGGATGATATTACTCCCAATATCACAAGAAGTGTACAGTCGCCTGTGACATAGTTCCTAATGTCTAGGTGGGGAGAGGATGATATTACTGCCCATATTGCACGAGTTGTAAAACCCCTTCGATATTTTGCCTACAATCCTGAGGGGAGAGGATGATATTACTCCCAATATGGAAGGAGGTGTACACCCCCCTGTGACATTATTCCCAATATCCGCGCTGGGAGACGATGACATTACGCCCAGTATCACAGGGGATGTACAACCCTCCTGTGATATTGTATTTAATATCCTAGGGAAGAGAGGATGATACTACACCTAATATTGCAGGGGGTGTACACGCACCCAGTGATATTGTTCATCATATACTCCACCTCCCAACATCAGGGATATTGTTCCTCAAATCCAGGCACCCCCCGCGATGCGGGGAGTAAGAGCCAGCCCCTCTCGCCCCCCTGGCTCTTAGGACCCGCGGTGGACTCACAGCGTTTTTACCGTATTGTGAGTAATATCATCTCCCCATCTGGAAATTCTGAACTGTTTCACTGACGGGTGTACACCCGTCTGTATTGGGAGTAATATCATCCTCTTCATCCCTGAATATTAAGAACAGTATCACGGGGGTGTTTCTACTCCCTGCGATATCACGTGTCATATCCTCATGTCCCACGTTGCAGTTAGAAACAATATCAGTGGGGGCGTGTCCACCTTCTGTGATATTGAAAGTAATATCATCCTCTTCCCTCCAGGATCATGGGAACAATATCCCTGGAGGGTGTACACTTCCTGCCATATATGTTGTCATATCACCCCCTCCGCCTTGGAATATTATTAAGCACCATCTCACACGGGGGTGTACCCTTCCTGCGATATTGGGAGTATTATCAACCTCTCGGCCTCTGAATGTTACGAAGAATATCACAGGGTGGGTGTATACCTCCTGCTCTATTATGGGGAGTAATATCTATCTATTATGGGGAGTAATATCATCCTCTCCCTTTCAGGATATTAATAACAATTTCACAGGGTGGGTGAACACAGCCTGCGCTACTGGAATTATTATCATCCTCTCCCCCTCGGGATGCTAGGAACAATATCACAGAAGAGGTGTACACTCCCTGCGATATTTGGGGTAATATCATACGCTTCTTCCGTGAATATTAGGAGCAATCTCACCGGGTGGCTGTACATTCATTGCTATGTTGGCAGTCATGTCTTACTGTACCCGCTGGATATTAGGATCGGTGTCACCGGGTGAGTGTACACCCACTGCGATATGAAAACTAATATCATGCTCTCCGTCCCTGGATATTAGAAACAATATCACAGGTAGGCGTACACCCCCTGCAGTATTAGGAATAATAATATTATGAATTATTAAACATCAGTCTTATTAATAATTATCAATGGTAATATTAATTAATAGTATAACGTTATTAATCATTAATGATTATTTTCAAGATATGATTGTGCATGATTAAAATTAATTATTAATATTAATGTCACTTTTAATATTAGTTATTAATCTTAATATTAATTATTGCTTTATTACCAACATCACTTATGATTGATTGAAGTAACATTAATTACTGATATCATTATTTTATTAATAATATTGCTATTAATTATTAATAGTAATCGTTAATATTTTTAATCTGTACTAAGTTTTACTGTCTCTACTGTAATTATTAATATCGATGATTACTATTAATTGTTATTATATTTGTTAATATTAATAATTAATATAACTGTTCCCGATATCGGTGGAGGAGAGAATATTACTCCCAATATCGCAGAAAGTGTACACCCCTCTATGATGTTACTCCTAATAGTCAGGGGGCAGAGGATGACATTATTGAAAATATCGCAGTGGGCATACATCCCATCGGTCATCTCGTTCCTAATATCCTGGGTGGGAGCGGATGATATGACTCCCAATATCACAGGGGGCGGAGACCTCCCCCGTGATACTGTCCCTAACATTCAAAGGTGGACAGCATGATATCTCTACCAATTTCGCCGGGGGTGCACACCACCCCTGTGATATTGATCTTAATATCCAGGCTGCGAGAGGATGATATTAGTCTGAATATTGCAGGAGGTGTACACTCCCTAGGGACATTGTTCCTAATATCCAGGGGCGGAGAGGATGATATCACTCCCAAGATAGCAGGGGGTGTACAACCTTCTGTGACATTTTTCCTAAAGGGCAGAGGGGGAGGGGATGATATTACAGCCCATATCGCAGTGGGTGTACACCCCCTGGTGACCTAGTCCCTTATATCCTGGGAGGGAGAGGAAGATACTAGCGGCAATGTCGCAGGGGCTGTACACACCCACTGTGATATTGTTCCGAATATCCCAAGGGGGAGAAAATCATGTTACTTCCAATATCGCAGGGGGTGTACATCCTCCTGTGATATTGTTTCTTATATTCCGGGGGAGAGGATGACATTACTCTCAATATCGCAGGGGTTGTACACACCTCCTGCGATGCGGGGAGTAAGAGCCAGCCCCTCTCCCCCCCTGGCTCTTAGGACCCCCATTGCAGGGGGTTGAGACACCCCCCGCGATGCGGGGAGGAATAGCCACCCCCCCTCCCGCCCTGGCTATTACGGCCCACATTAGTGGACTCACAGCCTGTTTACGATATCATGAGTAATATCATCTCCCCCTCTGGAAATTATGATCTATTTCACAGACGAGTGTACACCATCGGTGCACAGACCTTGTACATCCGTCTCTATTGGGAGTAACATCGTCCTCTTCCTCCCTGAATATTAAGAACAGTATCACAGGACTGTTTCTACTCCCTGCGATATTGGGTGTCATATCCTCCTCTCCCACGTTGACATTAGAAACAATATCAGTGGCGACTTGTACACCTTCTGTGATATTTAAAGTAATATCATCCTCTTCCCTCCAGGATCATGGGAATAATATCCTTGGGCGGTGTACGTTTTCTGCGATATATGTGGTAATATCATCCTCTTTGCCTTGGAATATTATGAAGGACCATCTCACATGGGGTTGTAGAACCCTTGCGATATTGGGAATATTATTATCCTCTTTCCCCTCTGCATATTTGGATAAATATCAGAGTGGGTGTACACCTCCTGCGATATGGGGATTAATATCCTTTTCTTCCTTTCTGGATATTAGAAACAATATCACACGGGGGTTTACACTTTCTTCCGTATCTGGAGTAATGTCATCCTCCCTTGTTCTGAATGACAAGAACAATATCTCAGAGGGGATGTACCCCCCCTGCCATATTGGGAGTAATATTACGCTGTCTCCCCCTTGATATTAGGAACAAAATCCCAGCGTGGGTGTACACCTCCTACTAATCTATGGAAAGTAATGTGGTCCTCTCCCTTCCTGGATTTTAGGGACAATATCACAGGGTGGGTGTACACAGCCTGCGATATTGAAAGTAATATCATCCTCTCCCCCTCTGGATACTAGGAACAATATCACAGAAGGGTTGTACACTCTCTGCGGTACTGGGAGTAATATTATTTTCAGCTTCCCTGAATATTAGGAGCAATATCTCCGGGTGGATGTACACCCACTGTTGCATTGGGAGTAATGTCCCCTTACCCCCTGGATATTAGGAGCAATATCACAAAGTGGGTGTACACCCACGGCGATATTGGGGGTAATCTCATGCTCTCCCTCCCTGGATATTAGGAACAGTATCACAGGTGGGTGTACACCCCCTGCAGTACAGAGAATAATATTCTCTTCTCTTCCTTTAGCTCTTGAGAACAATATCACAAGGGGGGACGGTACACCGCCTGCACTATTGGGAGTAATATCATTCTCTCTTATTCTGGATAGTAGGAAAAATATCACAGGCGGGGTGTACAACCCCTGTGATATTGAGAATAATGTCATCCTCTCCCAACGTGGATATTAGGAACCATATCGCAGGGGGCGTGTACACTTCTTCCATATTGGTAGCAATATCATCCTCTCCTCCCTGGACATAAGAAACAATATGACAGGCTGGGTGCACCCCCGCCCCCGATATGGGGAGTAATATCCCTCCCTGGATATTAGGATCCATGGTGGACACACAGCGTGTTTATGATTTTGTGAGTAATATCATCTCCCCCTCTAGAAATCACGAACAATATCAAAGACGAGTGTGCACCCTCTGCAATATAGGGAGGAATACCATCCTCTTCCCCCTGGATATTAGGAACAATATCAAAGGAGTGTTTATAACCCCTGCGATATTGGGAGTAATATCATCCTCTCCCACGTGGAAATTAGGAACGGTATCACTGGGGGAGTGTACACCCCCTGCGACATGGGAAAGTAATATCGTCCTCTTCCCTCCTGGATCATGGGAACAATATCACTGGGGGGTGTACACTTTCTGCGATATCATCTTCTCTGCCTTGGACTGAGAAGGATATGAAGGACAATATCACGGGTGGGTGGGGGGGGCGTGTACATCTTCTGCAATATTGGGAATAATATTATCCTCTCTCCCCCTGCATATTAGGAAAGATATCACAGAGTGGGTGTTCACCTCCTGCGATATGGGGATTAATATCATCTCCCCTTCTGGATATCAGGAACAGTATCACACGGGGCTGTACACTTTCTGCGATATTGGGAGTGATATCAACCTCTCGGCCTTTGAATATTAAGAACAATATCAGGGTGGATATACAGCCCCTGCCATATTGGGAGTAATATCTGCCTCTCCCCTCCATGGAGAGTAGGAACAATATCCCAGGGTGGGTGTACACCTCCCATTCTATGGGGAGTCATATCATCCTCTCTCTTCCAGGACATTAATAACAATTTCACAGGGTGGGTGAACACAGCCTGCGCTACTGGAATTATTATCATCCTCTCCCCCTCGGGATGCTAGGAACAATATCACAGAAGAGGTGTACACTCCCTGCGATATTGGGAGTAATATCATACGCTTCTTCCGTGAATATCTGGAGCAATATCACCGGGTGGCTGTACATTCATTGCTATGTTGGCAGTCATGTCATACTCTACCACCTGTATGTTAGGATCGATGTCACGGGGTGAGTGTACACCCACTGCGATATTAAAACTAAAATCATGCTCTGCGCCCCTGGATATTAGGAACATTATCACAGGTAGGTGTACACCCCCTGTGGGATTAGGAGTAATAATATTATCAATTATTAAACATCAATTATCATTTTTAATAATAATTATCAATGTTAATATTAATTAATAGTATAAGATTATTAATTGATAATTTTAAAATATCATCATGCACAATTAAAATTAATTATTGATATGAATGTCATTTATCAATAATATTGGTTATTAATCTTAATATTAATTGTTATTTTATTACCAACATCACTTATTGAGTTAAGATTAATTACTGATATCATTATTTCATTATTAATAGTGATATTACTATTAATTATTAATACTAATCATTATTTTTAACCAGGATTAGTTTTTACTCCCTTCATTGTAATTATTAATATCGATGATTAGTATTAATTTTTATTTTATATATTAATATTAATAATTAATGTAATTTTTCCTGATATCTGGGGAGGAGAGGATATTAATCCCGATATTGCAGAAAGTGTACACCCCTCTATGATGTTCTTCCTAATAGCCAGGGGGTAGAGGATGACATTATTGAAAATATCGCAGTGGGTATACATCCCTTCGGTCATCTTGTTCCTAATATCCTGGGTGGGAGCGGATGATATGACTCCCAATATCGCAGGGGGCGGAGACCTCCCCCGTGATATTGTCCCTAACATCCAAAGGTGGAGAGGATGATATTTCTTCTGATTTCGCAGGGGGTGTACACCACCCCTGTGATATTGTTCCTAATATCCAGGGGGTGAGAGGATGATATTAGTCTCACTATTGCAGGAGGTGTACACTCCCTAGTGATATTGTTCCTAATATCCAGGGATGGAGAGGATGATATCACTCCCAATATAGCAGGGGGTGTACACCCCTTTCGGGACATTGTTCCTAATAGCCAGCGGGGGAGAGGAAGATATTATCCCCAATATCGCAGGGGGTGTACACCCCCTTGTGATACTGTTCCTTATATGCTGGCAGGGAGACGATGATACCAGTGGCAATATCGCAGGGGGTGTACACACCCACTGTGATATTGTTCCGAATATCACGAGGGGGAGAAGATGATATTACTCCCGATATGGCAGGGGGTGTACATCCTCCTGTGGTATTGTTTCTTATATTCCGGGGGAGAGGATGATATGACTCCCAATACCGCAGGGGTTGTACACACCTTCTGCGATATTGTTCCTAATATCCCAAAGAGGAGAGCGTACTATTGCTCTCCATATCGCAGGGGGTGTACATCTCCTTTGTAATATTGTTCTTGATATCCATGATGGGAGAGGATATTACTCCCAGTATCGCAAGAAGTGTACACTGGGGTTTCACAGAAGGAAATCTCACCATGAGAACTTTTGCTACCTTCAGCATTCAGGCACCGCTTGCTCCTGTGTTATTAGCTCGTTTTTATTTTTAAGAGATGGGGTCTCACTCTGTTTCCCAGGCTAGAATGTAGTGATGATATCATGGCTCACTGCAGCCTCAAATTACTGGGCTCAAGCGATCCTCCTGCCTCAGCTTCCCCAGTAGCTGGAACTACAGATGAGCGCCACCACACACCATCAACTCTTCATTGCTACTGTAGGCCACGTGGCTCCACCTTCACTTCCTCCCACCTGAAACACTTGACCCATCTGTCTGCAATGCAGTGCACAATGTAGTAAGAGAGAGCCTTTACCTCCTCAATTTATTAGAATCTTTGGACCTGGGCTGTCTCTAAGCTGCTGTTCTATAAATGAGCCAACAATGGCCTGGGCGTATGGACCCATGGGGTTTTTTATTTCTTCCCTACAGATTCACATCTGTTAGCTCAAAAGCCCACTGCTGCCAAACTCAAATCTGTACACATCCAGTAATTTTAAAAATAGTCCCAACAATTAGACTGTTAGCCATTTAGAGCCTGCCTGCTTTGCATGCCCTGTGAAAGCTCACAGGACAAGTGTTACCTATGGATGGGCTGGAGCCTCGAAATTCTAAGGCCCCCAAGCTGCTGCCACCCTTGGGAGCTCTCTGACCCAGAAACCCTGTGAGACACAACTAGACACGTAAGCCCCTCTTCCCTCCCCTTCTCCTCCAGAGTTCCGTTCCCCTCCTCCTCTCCCCTTCTAGCCATAAACCTTTACAGAACAAATATTTAACGTCATTTAACAAAATCCAAATAAAGGCTTCCATTAAGCTAGAAATACAAGCAATAACTATCACATCAAAGCCAACTCTCAGGAGCCAACAGCAAAATCATACTTTGTCAAAAATAAAATCAGATCAAATTTAAGAATTTTTAAGGTGAATGTGCATGCAAAAGAATAATTTATGAACATGGTAAGAGGTAGCCCAGCAGTTACAGTGCAGCTTACAAAGCATGAATGAGGAGGCTCCTTCATCTCTATCGTGCAAACAGAGCTGCACAAGCTTATTTGTGTTGGCTTAATGTTTTCAGGTTGGCAAGGAAGAAAAGCTTAATTTTTATTTGTGATTAGAACCAGCATTTGAGGGGAAATCAGGATCAATTCTGTTTCAGTTACATGGCCATAGCTAGTCGGCTCAGGGCCTCTTTCCCTTCCTTCCTTCCTTCCTACCTTCCTTCCTTCCTTCCTTCCTTCCTTCCTTCTCTCTCTCTCTCTCTCTTTCTTTCTTTCTCTTTCTTTCTTTGTTCTTTCTTTCAACAGGGTCTTATACTCCAGGCTGGAGTGCAATGGCATGATCTCGGCTCACTGCAACCTCTGCCTCTTGGGTTCAAGTGATTCTCATGCCTCAGCTTCCGGAGTATCTGGGATTACAGGCGTACACCACCACACAAGGCTAATTTTTTTGTACTTTTTGTAGAGAGGGGGTTTCACCATGTTGGTGAAGTGATCCACCCACCTTGGTCTCCCAAAGTGCTGGGATTACAGGCGTGAGCCACCACACCTGGCCATCTATTTTGCTGTTTCTTTTTAACAACTGCCCAATTTGGGTCATTCTCTCAGTCGGACTCAGAGTGTGACCCACTGCTGAGTGCTACACTCGGTTTCCACATGTCTTTGTCTCCATGGCCGTCTGAAGATCATGAAGCAGAGTTTCAGTAGGCTTTTTTCGACAATTCCAACTGAAGCAGTTTTTGTTCCTCCATCCTCCTGAGATCATGTGATGAGTCAGTGGCTGCTCACAAGCATTTAAGACTCTTGAGAGAAGCAACATATAGGAAATGTTATCAGTAGGACTAATGAGAGGAAAATGCCAAGAGTTTGGAAAGTACCCTGAAACTAGGGTCCCCAAGAGCCGAGATTTAATCTCTTGATTTAACTAGATCAGTTGACGGTATTTCCCACATCTGGTGGAGCACCTGGACCTGGCCTTTTATATTTCTAAAGATCCAAGATTTGGGCATCTATTCCTGATGTATTCACGTAGAAATAGCATTTGTTTTTTCTTCTTCTGGTGTGGCAGTTTCAATCCGATGGGTGTTCCTGGCTTGCAGCTTGGATGTCTCTGGTGATATCATCAGGTTTCTGGTGAACTTTCTGTGTGGCCAACACAGCCTCAGGCACCAACGTTGTCCAGGTATAAACTGTTGTAGCAATTTCTCTGAAGTTTCTATGAAGTCATCCAGCTCCCATTCGCAGGGCTGTAAGGTTAAGAACAACCCCAGTTTAATGGGTTCAACAGTGTGATTTGAAAGTTATCAGACACCTGTGCTTGAGTCTTTTTTTTATGAATCTCTTGAAGTTTTGTGTCATAGCTATTTGCAAGTGCTTTCAGGAAAGCATCAGAGTAAATGATAACTGCCTGGTGGATGACAAAAAAAATTAAAATGGCCATGGTTAATGATCTCATGAGAGTTCATCTGAATTTTCATAAGAAAATTTAGTTATTCATGCGGTATATGACATTTTAAGATGCCTGGAATTAAAGCTGATAACATTATACCAGGACATATCAGATTTCTAGGAATTTCATACAATTTCTGGAACACATATTAATAACATATATCTATACAAGCATAACATGATACTATATAACAAATAGCATCCTTTCTTATTTGATAACATAAAACATAAAAGTATAAAATACCAGAAGAAAATGTAGGACATTTTTATAATGTTGGATGAATAAAGGCCTTTCTTAGCACGGCATGAAATCCAGGTACCTAAAGGAAAATGTCTATGTCACATTTTAAAACTCTGAATAGAAAAAAAAAAACTACAAGGAAAGTAAAATGGCAAATGACTGACTGAAGAATATATTTGCAGTACATGTGACAGACCATGGGTTAATATGCATCATATGTAAAGAGTGTCTACAAATTAACAAGAAAAGTATAGGCAGACAGAAAGAAAATGGACCACAGATCTGAAAAGCTGTGAGGTGTGGTAGGGCATGGTCAGGCTTGCTGCACTGAAACCTCAAGTGGGTGCAACGGTGCAGTAAGTAGTGGGATGTGGTAGGATGTACCTGTGATATAGAAGCATTCCCTTATATGTCACAAGAACGAATGTTTTTTTTTTTTTTTTGAGATGGAGTCTCGCTCTGTCACTCAGGTTGGAATGCAGTGGCGTGATCTTGGCTCACTGCAACCTCCACCTCCCGGGTTCAAGTGATTCTCCTGCTTTAGCCTCCCAAGTATTTGGGATTACAGGCACACACCACCACACTCGGCTAATGTTTTTGTATTTTTGGTAGAGATAGGGTTTCACCATGTTGGTCAGGCTGGTCTTGAACTCTTGACCTCAAGTGATCCACCCCCCTCAGCCTCCCAAAGTGCTGGGATTACAGGTGTGAGCCACTGCACCCAGCCCAAGAATGAATCTTGAATGCCGATCAACCCTTGACCCCAAACTAAAATATTGTAAAAGCCACAAGTTCTGGCTTGCTCTGATCTCCTCTGAAATAATGCATTCTTCACTCCGTAGGGGCTGCTGAGAGCACTACACTTCAGGCAACCTCCTCAGGAAACCAAGGGAGATAGGCAAGCTACACTCCCTTCCTGGCATGCTTGATTTTGCCAAGTACAAGTGCAGGCAATGACATCAAATGTTTCACCTCTCAGATGGCAAAAATGCAAATGATTGAGTACCTCGAAGTTTGATGACAGTGTAGTGCAAAAGGCCTGTCCACACGTTACTGGTAGACATGAGAGTCTGGCAATATCTATAGACATTTTGAATGCGAATCCTCTATCAGCAGAATGGCATCTGGATTAGCTTGAGAAACTAGAGACTAACACATCTATGTCCTTCTCAGCCCAATTAGACAGAATCGAGTCATTTTAACCTTAGGGACTGCACTAAGAGTGCCAGTTACAGGATTTATTGCTAATGATTTATAGGGCTCCAAATGACAGTGCTTACAAATCTATAGATTCTTGAAGAGAAAGGAGCACCGTACAGCTAACATTAAAGTCAGGATGTGTGCAGGGCATGGTGGTGCTTACCTGTAATCCCAGCACTTTGGGGGGCTGAGGTAGGAGGATTGCTTGAGACCAGGAGTTTGAGACCAGGCTGAGCAACAGAATGAGATTCCCATTGCTACAAAAAATTTAAAAATTAACTAGGCCTGGGCTGAGTGCAGTGGCTCACGCCTGTAATCCCAGCACTTTAGGAGGCTGAGGCAGGTGGATCACCTGAGGTCAGGTGTTTGAGACCAACCTGGCATACGTGGTGAAACCCCATCTCTACTAAGAATACAAAAAATTAGCCTGGTGTGGTGGTGCACACCTGCAATCCCAGCTACTTGGGAGGCTGAGGCAGGAGAATTGCTTGAACCCAGGGGGCAGAGGTTTCCGTGAGCCGAGATCATGCCATTGCACTCCAGCCTGGGTGACAGAGGAAGACTCTGTCTCAAGAAAAACAAAACAAAACAAAACAAAACAAACAAACAAAAACTAGGTGTGGTGGCACACACCTTTAGTCCTAGCTACCCAGGAGGCTGAGGTGGGAGGATGCTTAAACCTAAGAGTTGGAGGCGTCAATGAGATATGATCATGCCACGACTCCACTGTGCAACAGAGACCAAAAAAAAAAAAAAGAAGAAGATGTGCATCACAGCTATGGCCAGCTCACAGCAAGGGGTCTGGCGGGGCCGGTTTGGGTTTCTATTGTCCTCTCTACTGTATGGGCATGGCAAAATGCACTTCCTCTTTCAGATACAGAACCCTTGGCAGATGCACAAAGCACCACAGAACTAAGGGGCCCAAAAGAGAGTCTCGGCTGGGGTTTTTTATGTTTCACAGGTCACGTACACAAATTCCTGTTACATAACTAGCTTCTGCAGCACAGCTCTCTGGGGGTCTCACCAGGAGAAAATCAGTCTTACTGTTATCAATAAACAATGCTGACAAGTTGGTACAAACCACGCCAAACTCCTCCTTGGGCCCCTGCCTACAAAGCGACACTATTCGTCGGCTTTCCTGCCTTGGCCAACATCAGTGCCAGGCAGCAAGTTTAGTACAACCGCTCAGTTTCATTCTAAACATGCTGCAATTCACCCTCAGAGCACAGGAACTAAACAAGGAAGAGGTGTGTTTATTGGGTTTTTGGGCAAAAAAGGAAAGATAAATGCAACTGATTTGTCCCTTCCCACGGTTCCGCATCCATCATTCCAAATGCAGTACTCACGTTCCGGGCCCGCCCCCTCAGGATGGAGCTCTCAGGGTCATGAATCGGCATTGGGCCTCCATTTTTGGAGGTGTGGCTTGTTTTTACAGGTGACGTAATAGGATCCAGGTTGGGTTACGTGCCTCCTATAAATAAACCAGATGCGCTCCACAGAGCCCCAGACCCAGGCCAGCTCTTCTGCTGATTATCTGCTACCTACCACACGCGCACACTCTGTTTATATCTACCAGACACAGGCCTGCCAAGGCTGTTCCATCAGGACAGAGGAATGGTGGATATCTTTTATACTTTGCCCATCATAATTTTCTTCCTGGAAGTGTGGGTGCACCTCCTTTGCAGAGGTGGGTGCATGACTCAGCCGGCCTATCCCATGAGTGGATTGCAGAGGTTCACAAACCATTTGGACCTAGCCACTTGGTAATTGAACTGTTCGGTATTTCTGTGACCTAGGGAAGCTGTGAAAAAAATTGCTGAAACACTAAGGCTCTCAGACACTAACTGCAGAACCTCTGCCATGCTGGTGCTTTGGGCAGAGCCATTCCCAGGACTTCTGTGGGAGAAATAGGTAGGAAAGATGGACGCCCTTCCCTCTGGGGCTGCTAGTTTAAGGACAAGGTAAATCTAGATCTCTGATGGCCATCTTTTCCATGTTGTACAAAGGTCATTCCTGGGAAAGAAACCCACGTGGAGGAAAGCAGACCTGAGAGAGACAGGAGTCCTAGGCCAGGCACAGTGGCTCATGACTGTAATCCTAGCACTTTGGGAGGCCAAGAGAGGGCGGATCGCTTGAGGTCAGGAGTTCAAGACCTGTCTGGCCAACATAGTGAAACCCCGTCTCTACTAAAAGTCCAAAATTAGTGGGGTGTGGTGGCACTTGCCTGTAATCCCAGCTACTTGGGAGGCTGAGGCAGGAATCACTTGAGCCTGGGAGGTGGAGGTTGCAATGAGCTGAGACTGAACCACTGCACTCCAGCCTGGGCAACAGAGTGAGACTCTGTCTCAAAAAAAAAAAAAAAAAAAAAGTCCTAGTATATACTTGAGCACCTAGAACCAACCTTACCTGAAGCAGGGCCATCGCTGGACTTTTCATTATATGACCTAATTCATTCCTGAACCAGTCAGCATTCCTAGCTGCTAACAAAGTGAACCCAAACTAGCTTAATCAGAAAAGCAATGTATTACCAAATATTAGGTATCTCAGAAGCTCTCTAGGAGAGAAGGAAAAATGGCCTATATACAATCTGTGTCCAGAAGCAACACCCTCAGGAACAGCACCCAAAATCACACTGAAAAGTGGTTTAGTGGGAAGCACTGGTAGGCACAGACAGCTCTGACTTCAGCACCATTGTCACCAACGTGACCAATGCTGGATACACGACTACAGCCTCTTATGCTGTTGGCTCTGGAAACAGGATGTAACTGCTGCCATTATCCCCAGAATAGATTCTGGAGGGAGCTCATGATTTGAAGTCTAATATGGGTACATCTGTTTGGCTGCATCTCTGCATCAAGAGAGGCTGGGAATGAGTATCTGATTTCTGTAGTCAGAGGCTATTGCCACGTCCCACCAAGAGCTATAGAGCAGGGAGCGCCCCCAAATGGAGGAAAAGTGTTTACTGGGCAAAAAGTATTACCGAAGTCTACAAAGCCTTTGACTACCCAACATCAGCAAGTGCACACACACACACACACACACACACACACACTTAAATAAACAAAACAAAGTAACAGAAAATAATATTTATAAACCCCTTTTAGCCCACATAAACACAAAAATACTCTTTTCAAAAGGGGATCAGGACACATCAGTTACTGCATCCAGCTCCAAGTCAGCTTCCAATTCCATCCCAGGGCAGATCACCTATGTCTTCATTCCAGCTTCTTGGTGGCTGGGAAAGTGAGTTTACCGATCAAGTGCTGGGTGGCTGTGATGTTTTACAAATGTCCACCAGAGTCCATGTCAGTTTCTCTCCTCCTCTCCTTCTCTCTCTCTGTCATTCCTTCTCTCCTCTCTCTCTTTCTTTCTCTCTCTTTCTCTTTGTCATTCCTTCTCTCCGTCACTCTCTCTCATTCCTTCTCTCTCTCATTCCTTTTCTCCTTCTCTTTTCGTTCCTTCTCTCTCGTTCCTTCTCTCTCTTTCTCTCTGTCATTCCTTCTCTCCTCTCTCATTCCTTCTCTCCTTCTCTCCCTCATTCCTTCTCTCCTTCTCTCCCTCATTCCTTCTCTCCTTCTCTCTCCCTCAATCCTTCTGTCCTTCTCTCTCTCATTCCTTCTCTCTCTCTGTCATTCCTTCTCTCCTTCTCTCTCTCTCATTCCTTCTCTCTCTCACTCCTTCTCTCCTGTCTCTCTCATTCCTTCTGTCCTTCTCTCTCTCTCTCATCCTGTCTCTCTCTCTCATTCTTTCTCTCCTTCTCTCTCTCATCACTTCTCTCTCTCTCTCATCCCTTCTCTCTCTCTCGCTCTCTCTCATCCCTTCTCCAATCTGCATATAAGGGGACCCATACAGTTCAAACCCATGTTGTTCAAGGCTCAACTGTAATTGTACATGTAGAAAATCCAAAATAATCTACGGATAAGCCATTAGATTATAATAAATTTAGTGGGCTCCCTGGATACAAGGTCAATATACAGAAACGCATTGTATTTCTTCATACTAAGAGACAAACAATAATAAAATGAAATAAATAATTTATGATATTAGAACACATCAAATACCTAAGAATATATCCAGGAAATAATTTTCATGACACTGAAACTACAAAGCATTGTTAAAATAAGTGAAAGACCTAAATAATTGGAGAGATACTATGAATTGAAAAATTCAGTTTTGTCCAGAATTCGATTATTTTCAAATTGATCTATAGATTCAATAAAATACTAGCAGATATTTTTATTGAAACTGACAAGTTGATTCAATTCTAAATTTTATATGGAAATAAAAATGACCTAGAGTAACAAAAGCAATCTTGATAAAGAACAAGTTGGAAAATTTACATCACGAGATCTAAAAGATTCATTGTAAATCCACAGTAATTAAGAGTATGGTATTGCACAAGGCCAAATAGACCAATGAAACAAAACAGAGAATCCAGAAACAAACTGTATAAGTTCTGGTGGTCTATTTGTTTAACGTTGTGTTTGTACCATCACCTCATTTACAACAAAGGCACCGTGCAATGCAGTAGGAGAAGGATGGTCTTTGCCACAAACGGTAATGATCAATTAGATATTCATATGGGAAAGAAGTGAAATTTTTTTTTGAGATAAGTTCTCACTCTGTCTCCCAGGCTGGAGTGCAGTGGCATAATATTGGCTCACTGTAACCTCCACCTCCCAGGTTCAAGTGATTCTCATGCCTCAGCCACCTGAGTAGCTGGGATTACAGACACGCACCACCATGCCTGGCTAATTTTTGTATTTTTAATAGAGATGAAATTTCACCATGTTGGCCAGGCTGGTCTTAAACTCCTGGCCTCATGTTATCCACCCACCTCAGCCTCCCAAACTGTTGGGATTACAGGCATGAGCCACTGTGCCCAGCCAAAGAAAGTGAATCTTGATTCCTTCCTCACATCACACATAAAAATCAATTGCTGATTATGACAGATTTAAAGCTTAAAATAAAACAATAAAACTTACAGAAAAAATCGGAGGAGGATATGTTCACGATCTAGGGATATGCAAATATTCTACACAACATTAAAAGAACTGATAGATAGAAGAAAACATTTATAACTTGGACTTCACTAAGAAATTTTGTACATTAAAATATACCAGTAAGAGTAAACCCATGTTTATAGCAACACTATTTACAATAGCTAAAAGGAGGAAGCAACCCAAGTGTAAATGTGATAGAGGCAGGAGGTGGCCAAATGCTGAGGCAGATAGGAAAGGGTCCCTGGAGAAACTCCGACCCACCCCAGGTTACACCAGATGAAATCACCAGATGTAATCACCAGATGTTTACACCAGACACTTTATGCAGATAAGGGAACCTGCACAGGTGCCTAATTTTTCTTGGTCGTGAGACAAAACCTGGATTTAGCTGAACTAAGGAGCAAAAACCCTGCATCAAATGGATGAATAGATAAACAAACTGTGGTACAACAAAGACTGGTGCAAAAGTAATTGCAGTTTTCATTTAATTTTTAACTTTTAATTGCAAAAACCACAATGACCTTGGCAACAACCTAATATATATATCCAATATTAGTTAGCCTTGAGAAGAAAGGACATTCTGACACATGGTACAACATGGATTACCCTTGAAGACATTATGCTAAGTGAAATAAGCCAGGCCAGGTGCGGTGGGTCACGCCTATAATCCCCATACTTTGGGAGGCTGAGGTGGGTGGATCACTTGAGGTCAGGAGTTTGAGACCAGCCTGGCCAACATGGCAAAACCCCATCTCTACTAAAAACACAAAAATCAGCTGGGTGTGGTGGCATGGACCTGTAATCCCAGCTACTCAGGAGGCTGAGGAGTATTGCTTGAACCCAGGAGGCAGAGGTTGCAGTGAGCCAAGATCATGCCACTGCACTCCATCCTGGGTGACAGGGTGAGACTCTGTCTCAAAAAAAGAAAAAAGAGAGAGAGAGAGAAATCAGTCACAAAAAAAAATACTGCATAATTTTGCTCATATGTGGTATTTAGAGTAATCAAATTCATAGGAACAGAAAGTAGAATGGTGATTGCCAGTGTATAGGGGAAGGGGGAATGAGGCGTTATTGTTTAATAGGTAGAGAGTTTCAGTTTTGCAAGATGAAAAAATTCTGGAGGCAGATGGTAGGGATGGTTGCACAACGATGTGAATGTACTTAATGCCACTGAACTGTACAGTTAAAACTGTACATTTTAACTGTAATGGTTAAAATGGTAAATTTCATATTATATATATATTGTACCAAAAATTTAAAAATACATATACCAGTAAGAGGGTATATATCAGTAAGAGACTATCAGTTTAGGGACCACCTTGAAATTGTTAGTGCCTCAAGCCACAGCCTGAGAGAAGATATTTATGATAAATATATCTGACAAAAGACTTCAATGTAAAAAAATAAATAAATTCTTCAATCAATAAGAAAAATAACAGAATAAAAATGGGCAAAAGGCTTGGACAGGCATCTCACAAAAAAAGAGATTAAAGGGGCCAATAAGCACATGGATACCAGTATCATATGTCATCAAAGAGGCCGGGCACTGTGGCTCACGCCTGTAATCCCAGCACTTTGGGAGGCTGAGGTAGACGGATCACGAGGTCAGGAGATCGAAACCATCCTGGCTAACATGGTGAAAACCCATCTCTACTAAAAATACAAAAAACTAGCCAGGTGTGGTGGCATGCACCTGTAGTCCCAGCTACGAGGGAGGCTGAGGCAGGAGAATCCTTGAACCCAGGAGGCAGAAGTTGCAGCGAGCTGAGATTGTGCCACTGCATTCCAACCTTGATGACAAGAGCTAAACTCCATCTCAAAAACAAACAAACAAACAAACAAACATATGTCATCAAAGAAGTATACATTAAAATCACAATCACACAGATATCACTACATGCTCAGCAAACTGGCTAAAATTTTTTAGTGACGATACAAATGATGGTGACGCTGTGGAACAACTGGAACTCTAACCATTACTGGTGGGAATGAAAATAGATACAATCACTTCAGATGTGTTTATTAAAGCTAAAATATGTACACTCTACAACCTGTGATTCTACTACTTGCTATATGTGCAAGAGAAGTGAGTGTATAAAACTACCAAAACATACTGTATTAATCTGTTTTAATGCTGCTAATAAAGACATACCTGAGACTAGGTAATTTATAAAGGAAAAAGGTTTAATGGACTCGCAGTTCCACATGGCTGGGGAGGCCTCACAATCACGGTGGAAAATGAAGAAAGAGCAAAGGGGCTTCTTACATGGCAGCAAGCAAGAGAGCATGTGCAGGGGAATTCCCGTTTATAAAGCCATCAGATCTTGTGAGACTTACTCACTACTACAACAACAGTATGGGTGAAACTGCCGCTATGAGTCAATTACCTCCCACCAGGTCCCTCCCACGACATTGGGGATTATTACAGTTCAAGGTGAGATTTGGGTGGGGACACAGAGCCAAACCATATCACACACATTAACAGGGATATACATAACAGCTTTATTTATAATAGCCTCAAGCATGTTCATCATTAGAATGAAGAATGCATTTTGGTATATAACGGAATTTCACTGCAGTAAAAAATAATTAACTAAAGCTACACATAACCACACAGATGAATTTCACAGATATATCTCTGAGTACAAAAGAGTACTGTATGATTTTATCTATATGAATTTCAAGGACAAGGAAAACTAATCAATGGTGACAAATCAGAAGGGTGGATATGGCAGGCAGAATAACAGTTTCCCAGAATGTCCCATCTTAATCCCTAGAAACTATAAATATGCTCTGTTACCTGGCAAGAGGGACATTGCAGATGTAATTAAAGTTACTAATCAGTTGACATTAAAAGAGAGAGATTATCTGGATGGGACTAATCTAATCATACGGGCCCTTAGAAGCAGAGAACATTCCCTGGCTGGAGGTAGAGAGATGCGGCAGAAGAGGAAGTCAGAAGTCTCAAAGTGTGACAAGGACTTGAGTCATTGTTCTGGAAATCATGAGAAGTAGTGAGTTCTACCAATGACATGAAGGCACCTAGAAGCAGTTTCTCCCCTGGAGTATCCAGACAATAGCCCAGGCCATCCAACACCTTGACTTTGGCCCCATCAGAAGCTAAGACAAGGTTGGGCATGGTGGCTCATTCCTGTGATTCCACCACTTTGGGAGGCCAAGACAGAGGGACTGCTTGAGCCCAGGAATTCAAGACCAGCCTGGGCAATGTGGCGAGACCCCCATATCAAAAAAAAAAAAAAAAAAAGGCCAAGATAAGATTGGGAACCCAGTCGAGCTTTACCTAGACTTCTCACCTACAGAACTGTGAGACAATAAATGTGTATTGTTTTAAGCCACTACATTTGTGGTAATTTATTGCAGCATCCATAGAAAGCATATACAGTGAATATGGACCGGATGGGAATAAAAGGGAGCTGTCTGGAGTGCTGGAAACATTCCGTATCTTCATCAAGTGGTAGTTATGTGGTGGATAAGTAAGTAAACATTAATTAAACTGCACACTTCATATTTTAAAACCTAATTTAAAATAGAAAGTGAGCAAAAAATTGATCATCCTTATATTGTTAAGTTATAGCTCTATTGCAGTATGGTCATAGAAGGCAGCTTCTATAATTACTTTAAAAAAATCTTATTGGGATTTTCTTTGTAGATTAGTGCTTGATATATTTTTACAAATGATCCCGAAGCATTTGAAAGAAATTTATTCTTTGCTTGTAAGGAGCAAATGTATGGGTGTAAATTAAGGTTTTAAATTGCTTTATATAGGAAGAAACACTTATTTTGCTTTTTCTTGTTTCTGTGTGCTGGAACTTTTATGGGAGCAAAGCTCCCAGCCTCCTGCAGGGAGAGGGTGAAATGTATCTGTTAATCTTTGAAGGAGTGGAGTCATGCCTAGCTCAGCCCTTTCTTCTTAACTTTCCTTAGGATCTACCTACATACAGGAGAGCACGTATTTAGTTCTGCTCCTTCAAGCTGCAGGTGTCAGAGAGACAAGCCCTGTTGGAGAGGCACGCAGTTGTCCAGGGTTCCTGCTCCAGGGATGGATTGTCCAGTGGTGGGGTGAAATATTCATAAGCCCACATGGCTCAGAGAGAAGGAACCTCATTCTCTAACAGCTTCATCAGTAATTAAGGCGCTATTTCTATCTCCATCTGCCTAATTCTTGTGTCTATTTCTGGGTTATTGCATGGGGCCAAAAACGTTGTACAAAGAGTGCAATTTAAGGGGCAAAATAATACCCAGAGATTGTGTTGCCCGAGCCTAAATTCCGGCCTTTGGCTTTGGGTTACAAAAGTCATGCGGGGTCATGGACTTGGCACCCACAGAGCTGGGTGGCTGCTGAAAATAGAGCCAGGGTTTTTTGTTTGTTTGTTTGTTTGCTTTACCGGAATAGCTCTTAGTTGATGGCAGCCCCTGTGGCCTTAACAAACAGGTGCAGCTGAGAGAATGAATAAATTACAGGAATGAAAAATTCTGCTTACAAATCTTTTAGGTATTGGTTGCTGGGGCTGGGGAAGTTTTTTTTTTCTCCTTTTACAGAGTTTCTCAGCCAGGGCTGTACTCGGTACCTGTAAACTGCAACATGAGTTGTGTTTCACATTTGCTGTAGGGAACTACTGTGGACAAGAACCAGCTTTGAATTGTTAGTGCCTCTTAACTGAGGAGGTGAAAGACTTGTATCCTGAAAACTACAAAATGTTGCTGAAAGAAACTAAAGAAGACATCAATAAATGGAAAGACATCCTGTGTTCATGGATTGGAAGACAATATTGTTTAGATGTTTATACTACCCAAAGAGGTCAACAGATTCATTGTAAGCTCTATCAAAATCCCAACAACATTTTTTGCAGAAGTAGAAAAATTCATCCTAGAATTTATATGGACTCTTAAGGGACTCTGAATAGCCATTACAATATTGAAAAAGAACAAAACAGGAGGGCTCAGCCAGGTGCAGTGGCTCACACCTGTAATCCCATCACTTTGGGAGGCCAAGGCAGGTGGATCACTTGTGGTCAGGAGTTCAAGACCAGCCTGGCCAACATGGTGAAACCCCATCTCTACTAAAAATACAAAAATTGGCCAGGCATGGTGGGGGGGTGTCTGTAATCGCAGCTACTCGGGAGGCTGAGACAGGAGGTCACTTGAATCTGGGAGGTGGATGTTGCAGTGAGCCAAGATTGTGGCACTGCGCTCCAGCCTGGGTGACAGAGCAAGGCTCCGTCTCAAAAAAAAAAAAAAAGGAAAAAAAACACCTGTGGTAAACTAAAGCATTGAACTGTAGAAAATACTGCAGAGGCCTCAAAAATAGTCAAACTCTGTAAAATATTTGAAGAGATTTATTCTGGGCCAAATATGAGTGACCATGGTCTGTGACATAGCCATCAGGAGATCCTGAGAACTTGTGCCCAAGGTGGTCAGGGTGAAGCTTGGTTTTATATATTTTAGGGAGACATGAGACATCAGTCAAATATATTTAAGATATATATTGGTCCAGTCCGGAAAGCTGGTGCAGGATATAATAAATTCCTCCTCAAAGGTTTTAGCCTGTTAACTTCCTTTAAAATTCAAGAGGGAGAAAATTGTTAAGTACAATGAGTTCTGAGATCCTCTCCAAAGAACCAATGTATCAGTATGTTCAGCTCCCCTGTTCTTTGTTCTCTATTTTAAAGTTTAACGCCCTCATTCTTTATGTCTCCTTGCCCCTAGTTTCAGTAAACAATCCCCTCCTAGCCTCTATCACCTGCTCTGTCCCTAGTCATCCTTAGTCACCTGCTCTGTAACCATCCTTCCCGCTGAAAATACTCACCCCACCACTCTGGCTCTTACCCCCACTCTGGCTCTTACCCCCACTCTCTTTAAAATAGCCAATTGGAATTAGCTTAGACTGTGTGGTCCAACCCTAGCCAATAGGGGAAAGACACAGCAGTAGGGACTAGCTGCATTAGGAATAAGACCCCCTTCCCCTCCCTTGTCCAGTGTGCGCTCGCCTTTGCTCCATCTGCAAGATGCACCTTTCTATAGAAGTAAATTGCCTTGCTGAGAAAACTTTTGCCTGAGTGCTATTTTCACTTGGCGGCACTGAGCATTTACTTCCAACACTGGGACAACTTGTTGGGGAGGTGGGTGTTTCCAGTTTATAGGGTTATAGGTAGATTTAAAAATGTTCTGATTGGCAATTGGTTGAAAGAATTATTAACAATAGGGCCAGGCCCAGTGGCTCAGGCCTGTAATCCCAGCACTTTGGGAGGCTGAGGCAGGCAGATCACGATGTCAGGAGTTCGAGACCAGCCTGACCAACATAGTGAAACCCCATCTCTACTAAAAATGCAAAAAAAATTAACAGGGTGTGGTAGTGGGTACCTGTGGTCCCAGCTACTCAGGAGGCTGAGGCGGGAGAATTGCTTGAACCCGGGAGGCAGAGGTTGCAGTGAGCCGAGATCACCCCATTGCACTCCAGCCTAGGCATAGTGTGAGACTCTGTCTCGGAAAAAAAAAAAAAAAAAAAAGTTTTTGGAGACCAGAGCTTTATCTTGCAGAAGAAGTCTCCAGATAGCAGGCTTAAGTTGTGTGTTGATGTGAAATGCTGGTTGGCTTTTCCTGAATTCCAAAAGAGAGGAGGGCATACTGAGGCATGTCCGAACTCCCGCTTCCCGTCATGGCCTGAACCAGTCTTTCAGGTTAAATTTAGAGGGCTCCGACCTGGAAGAAGTTCATTCAGATGGTTGTTGGGGCGGGGGGGCTTTGAATTTTATTTTGGTTTACAAAGGTCTCTCTCTGACTTTCTGCCACTGCCCCCTTCCCTTCCAAAGCAGAGAGAAGGGCTTTCTTTGAAGTTTTCTTGTTTAATTAAGGGACATTCTGTCCAGAAGGAATGCAATTGTCTTGGACCACCCTCCCTGGAATCTACCTCAACTAGAGAAGATTAACTCATATTGTAGGAGAGGAGAACAATGAAAAGCCACTCAAGACACCAACCTAGATAGACTTTTTGCCTATTTCTTCGACTACAGTAAGAACAGCAGGACACAAAGTTACAGATCTGTAGGCAAATGAGAAAATTGGAAATTAGAAAGAAAACTCAGTGGGTTGCAGAAACATATGTTATAATGCATATTTTGTAATGCAGCCTTGAGAAAGGGTCCCCAGCAGGTAGTCTAATGATAAAGCCAGCATTTCAGCCCCCAAAGCAAGAAAAGCACAGGAAGGAATTTCTATGCCAAAATACCAACAGTTGTCACTCTTAATTGGTGCAATATTTCTTCGTATGTTTTAGTTTCCTGAATTCAAAAAAAAAGTATTTAATGTCTATGCACTACTTTCAAAATAGCAGCTAAATCAGATAAAATAAAAAAATATATACTTTTAAGATAGGTGAGCTGGGCAGCCAGGAGAACTCCTACATGTTCTGAAGTCCTGAAGGAGCTTCAAGGATTTGAGTCTTGGGGGCAGGCAGAAGGGCTCTCTCCTTCCCACTGGAATGTGGTTGAGCAGGTTCCAGTGACATCCTTTTTTGTGGAGACCCAGGATCCCAGCCAGGATGACTGCCAGTGTGGGGGAGGAAGAGAACACAGAGAGGCAACAAGAGGGTGAGTTGATATGGAAGAGAGAACACAAAATACATTTCTCCCAGGAATCTTCCCGTCTTAACGTTGGCTCTTACTATAGAAGCTGGCATAAAACAATACAGGCCTACTGAGGACTGACTGTGCATGCAGGTGAGTGAACGTGTTACTGGAAACAGGTCCCCATCCAGACCCCAAGAGAGGGTTCTTGGATCTTGCACAAGAAAGTACTCAGGGCAAGTACGCAGAGTAAAGTGAAAGCAAGTTTATTAAGAAAGTAAAGGAATAAAAGAATGGGCCGGGCGCAGTGGCTCATGCCTGTAATCCCAGCACTTTGGGAGGCCGAGGCAGGTGGATCATAGGTCAGGAGTTTGAGAGCAGCCTGGCCAACATGGTGAAACCCCATCTCTACTAAAAACACAAAAATTAGCTGGGTGTGGTGGCACATGCCTATAACCCCAGCTACTAGGGAGGCTGAGGCAGGAGAATCACTTGAACCTGGGAGGCAGAGATTGCAGTGAGCCAAGATGGTGCCACTGCACTCCAGCCTGGGCAACAGAGCAAGACTCCATCTCAGAAAAAAAAAAAAAAAAGAATGGCTACCCCATAGACAGAGCAACCCTGAGGACTGCTGGTTGCCCATTTTTATGGTTATTTCTTGATTATATGCTAAACAAGGGGTGTATTATTCATGCCTCCCCTTTTTAGACCATAGAGGGTAACTTCCTGACATTGCCGTGGCATCTGTAAACTGTCATGGCTCTAATGAGAGTGGAGCAGTGAGGACGACCAGAGGTCATTCTCATCACCATCTCGGTTTTCGTGGGTTTTAGCTGGCTTCTTTATTGCAACCTCTTTTATCATCAAGGTATTTATGACCTGTATCTTGTACCGACCTCCTGTCTCATCCTGTGGCTTAGAATGCCTAACTGTCTGGGAATGCAACCCAGGAGGTCTCAGCCTTATTTTACCCGGCCTCTGTTCAAGATGGAGTTGCTCTGGTTTAAACACCTCTTACATTTCCCTCCTCCCTTTTATAAGAGAACCCTTAATCATAAGGGTTGCGGAGGGACTAAGATCCACCTTCTGTAACTTCTTCAGACTGAATAGGGGTGATAATATTCCTACCTAACTGTGAGAGTCCTTTGTATTAGGGTAGAGAGGAGCTCAGTCAGAAAGCTTCAGCATAGTAATGGCCATTCCTAACTCTGAGTTTCGACAAGAGGTGATATCTGGAAGATTAATAAGTGTTTAAGAAAACATTGAGTAAGCATATCCTTATTCCTACACAACAAGATTTCAATAGCAATATATTCCACAACTGTAAAGCAAAATAAGTAAAATTATTCCAAGTAAACTAAATTAGAAGGCTTTCCATGAACTGGGCAACTGTTGGAGCCAAGCTGATACAGCGTTGATAGGCAGAATTAGAATATTGATTCACATTTTACATTACCCATCTGTCTTGTTTCTTTTAAGCAGCAGTCAGAGATCACTGGTTGGTTTACAGGAATAAGCAGGGTTAGCCTAAATTGCAGAAACAAACTTAAAAACAACTGATGAGACTAGAATTTCATAACAAGTGTACCATAGTTTTTGAAACATAGTATTTCTCTCTCCAGTTTCCCATTTTGACTAAAGACAAATTATGGCAAGATCAATTTGCCTTTTTATACTTGGCCTAATTATTTGTCTAAAGTGCTGCAAGAATAATTATTTTTTACATAAGCTCTTTGTAAATTGGCTTTGATGGAACTCTGTTCCATAGAAGGAATTTTAGATAAGGCTTTTATTAGAGCCGAGCCTTGCCATGGGTTTGTACCCTCAAATATCTATGAATTGAGTAAATTCCTCTCCTCTTGAGGTTCCAAGATAACTTGGGACCCTGGGCCTGATAGAAAATGACATTCTTTACTTACCACAGGTCAGAAACCCTATACAGGGACTGTGGAGGCAAGGTATCAGGCCAGTTTTCCCAAGGGATTTTATTGGCTCTACAAGTCAAGTTTGATTCCTTAAAGGAAAGCACACTATTCCAGTCAAAGTCTTGGTAAAATAACCAGTTTTTCCAATTGTGCCCTGCTACAAAAGAAAACAGATTCTAATTGCACTTATGCAAATAACTATACTGCCATAAGTTAAGAATTCTAGCAACTAGTTTTCAAATTCTGGAGAAATCAGGTAGAGAGAAACAAATATGCTCCAAATTTTGTTCACAGGAGTATACTTTACTCAATTGTTAAAAGCTGTAAATAGCTCAAAAGAAAAATTTCCTTGTCTCTAAAAACAAAACAAAGGATCAGCAACATTTTAAGCAAAGTAAAAAGCAAAAGATTCCTTCAAACTTCTACTGGTTTACTCCATGCAGTTAACTCCTGTTCTGTTTGATAACTATGAACATTTCAGCTCTCCATGAGAGTTCTGAAAGTTTTTCCTCTATTCTGATGTCACAATTTCCAAAGTTATCAGAACCCTGCACTCAAGAACACTTGTTAGAGTTTTATAGTTGATTATAAACCACCTTTTAAAGAGGGTTGAAACAAGACAAAAATTGTTTGTGGGTGACGAAACATCTTAGGACAACCACAGTCAAAAACATGATAAAGAAATTTGGTTACCTCTGTGGCATACAATGATTTTATATAACAATTGTAATTATTAATAACATACTCTAAGTCATATCATAATTATAGGAGTTTTTTTAAAAAATAATTTTGGAACACATACCAGTAACATTTATACAAATACAGCCCAAAGAAAGCCAAACACCATTTCATATTTGATGATGCTTCCTCTATGACTTTTATACTAAATCAGCCAAATGTCACTGTCGCATTAGTGTATTATTGATGTCAAACCCAATTCTTAATAAAACCTTATAGACATATCTACCCAATTTTAATGTTTGACCATAAGGTAAGATTCTCATAAACCTTTTATAACCCTTTACAAATGTTTGTTAAAGAGCAGGTCATAAGCAGGTTTTTGCTCTAACAAAAACCTGTTTTGCTTTTATTCCCATGTTTAATTTATGGAAAAACTGAATAATGCCTTTTCACCTTTAGCCAATATATTCACACACAAAATCTCTTACAATTAATTTTTTAAATAAACCTTCCACAACTTGCTTAAACCTTCAGCTTTATTCTATCTAACTTAAAATAATCCTCTAACCCTTTAGGCAAAGTAAAGAAAACTCATGGCCGGGCACAATGGCTCATGCCTGTAATCCCAGCACTTTGGGAGGCCGAGGCAGGTGGATCATGAGGTCAGGAGATCGAGACCATCCTGGCTAACACGGTGAAACCTGTCTCTACTAAAAAATACAAAAAATTAGCTGGGCGTGGTGGCGGGCACCTGTAGTCCCAGCTACTCGGGAGGCTGAGGCAGAAGAATGGCGTGAACCCAGGAGATGGAGCTTGCAGTGAGCCGAGATCGCACCACTGCACTTCAGCCTGGGCAACAGAGTGAGACTCCGTCTCAAAAAAAAAAAAAAAATTCACACTCCCGTGACTTCTTATAATTTTTTTTTTTTAACCAAAAACACATTTCACTTTCCTTATAGGCCTTACTTGTGGAACTGTTTCTTTAGTAGTCTTAATTACATGTTACAATGTTAACTCTTAACAACTTTTACTTTTGGGGAAAAACCTGGTTAGTAAGTGATATTAATTAGGTACCAGGTGTGGAGACTAGGCTACCAGAGGGTCTGACTATTTCCAACATAACTAGAGGGCGTGGCTAACGCCGCATGTCCCAGGCCTTATCTAGAATCTAATACTCCAAAATAAATTGAACAATTTTTAAAAGCCAAAGAAGCAGTTTATGACCTTACTATATTTAGTAAACCTAATATCTGACCTACATAATTTAGACCAAATGTTTACATTTTTAAAAATATTTTTATGTTACCAATAATCTTCAAAACTGTCTTTGTTTCCCAAAGGTTAAAGTTACACGAACTAAATAAAAGGCATTATATTTTTAATTTTCTGACAAAATATTTGATTTAAGCTCTTATTATTATTAAACCAAATTAATCAAACCTCCTTCATATATAAACATCACACACACAACCCATATAAATACACAGACAGACAGAAGATAAAGGACTCATCCCCTAAGCCAGGAATTGGACTCTGAATCCAGGTCACCATTGTGAAAAAAGAAAGCACAGCCACATGGTTATAAGGTCAAGTTCCCAAGGACATACAGGACAAGAAGGAAACCTCATTCAATTTTTTTCAGGGACCTGCAGAAAAGTTTGTAACTTTCCAGTTTGCTGGGCCATCTGAAAACGGGCTTACAGGTGTCCTAAGCCCATGCTTTATCCTAAGGTACCCCTCTTGGTGACAGAACAATACAGAAAGACACACAAAACACACCAGATTCACTACAGCTTAAGATTAGCCTCATGAATCCTTTTTCCGATTAATCAAAAGTTTATAGGAGATAAACAGTGATTTTTACCATTCTTTCGACCAGTTTGCACAGAGAGAGAGAGGAAAGGGAAGGGAGAAAAGCACTGCTTATGGCAGGGTGGGGAAGGCAAGGCTCTCAGGGAGACCAGAGAAAGACCTGCCCATTGCAGCGGACACTGAATCAAAAGTTCAGGCGGTCACTTGTCAGTTGAGAAGGGATCTTTTCCAGCAGGCCCAGCAGCTCTCAAGTTTCCCCTTTTAGGGAAGAAAAAGCTCCTCATGTCCCGTGATCCTGTACATGCCTAATCCTGTCACCCACAGCCATCAGCAAAGAGTGCAACACAGATTAATCCAAAGAGAATGGCAGTTAACATCCCTTAGTGCCAAACCCGTTCTTAACCGTGAGGGACTTTACTGAGAGGGGCCTCTAACCCCCTAAATCTTAGGAAGGACTCTAGGAAAGACTCTAACCCTCCTAAGTTGGCCCTCTAAACCAAGTTTGGTCAAGCATCCTTGCCTTTTATTAAGAGGGGCCTTTAACCCAGTCTGTCTTAGCAGAGACCCAAACTTCCCTAAATTGGGCCTGTAACCCAATCCCATCCTTTACCTGGGTACCCCACCACTTGCCCAAGGTCGGCCTATCAGTGCTGTAGTCTATTTCCTTTGCATTGGGAGGTTTCTTCAGTATTGTCCTTTTGGGTTTGCCAGAAAGATGTTACAGGACCCTATCACTTACTCAAAGTTAGCCTTTGGGTTGAGGGTTTCTGCACTGTAGTCCCTTCTGTGGTTGCCAGAAAGATGTTACAGGAAAGGGGTCCCAATCCAGACCCCAAGAAAGGGTTTTTGGATCTCGCACAAGGAGAATTCAGGGCAAGTACGTAAAGCAAAAGCAAGTTTATTAAGAAAGTAGAGGAATAAAAGAATGTCTACTCCATAGAGCATCCCTGAGGGCTACTGGTTGCCCATTTTTATGGTTATTTCTTGATTATATGCCAAACAAGGGGTGGATTATTCATGCCTCCCCTTTTGAGACCATATAGGATGACTTCTCGACATTGCCATGGCATCGTAAACTGTCATGGCTCTAATGGTAGTGTAGCAGTGAGGATAAACAGAGGTCACTCTTATCGTCATCTCGGTTTTGGTGGGTTTTAGCCAGCTTCTTTATTGCAACCTATTTTATCAGTAAGGTCTTTATTATCTGTATTTTGCTGACCTCCTATCTCATCCTGTGGCTTAGAACGCCTTAACCTTCTGGGAATGCAGCCCAGGAGGTCTCAGCCTTATTTTACCCAGCCCCTATTCAAGATGGAGTTGCTCTGGTTCAAACGCCTCTGACAAACGGGGAACTGAAGAAGCAGAGAGACTGAGTTACAGCGAAGGAATGAGGATGGAGATGGGGGACAGGAGGACCATTACAACACTCACTAGTGAGGGCTGATAGTGCCCTCTTAGGTGGACTTGTCCCTCCCAAGTCTAAGGGACCTACTTGGACCTCCCATTTGGTAAGTCTCTGGGTTTCTCCTCTGCCAGCCTTGCCAGCCCTGCCCTGGTCCCCTGTAACCCCACTCAGAGGCCCCTGGGGTAGTTAAAAGCCCACCTTTGTGTTGACAAAAAGAGTTAAACTCCATAAAATATTTGAAGAGATTTATTCTGAGCCAAATATAAGTGACCATGGCCTGTGACACAACCCTCAGGAGACCCTGAGAACATGTGCTCCAGGTGGTCGGGGAACAGCATGGTTTTTACATTTTAGGGAGACATGAGAGATCAATCAAATACATTTAAGATATACATTGGTCCTGTCCAGAAAGGCAAAACAACTTGATGTGGGGGCTTCTAGATTATAGGTAGATATAACAATTTTCTGATTGGCAATTGGTTGAAAGAGTAATTATCGATAGAAAGGAATGCCTGGGTTATAAGAGGTTGTGGAGACCAAAGTTTTATCATGCAGATGAAACCTCCAGGTAGAAGACTTCAGAGAGAACAGATTGTAAATGCTTCTTATCAGCCTTAAGGTCTGTGTTGATGTTAATGCTGGAGGGTATGATGAGGCATGTTCGACTCCCACTTCCCATCATGGCCTGAACCAGTCTTTCAGGTTTAATTTTCGAGTGTCCTGGCCCAGGAGGAAGTCCATTTAGATGGTTGAGGGGGCCTCAGAATTTTGTTTAGTCCCCATGGCTCCCTCTAAAGTTGAACTCATAGTCCTTTCTTCTTGCAAGAGTTCCTGTAAGAAAAAAAATAAAACAACACCAAAAACACTAATCACAGGAAAACTCCAAAGCTTTAGGTGCAACATGGTGGGGAAGTTAAAAGCACAGCTTGGAAGTCAGGCTTCTTGGGTTGCTGACCCTGGTCTACAACTATGTAGCTTCTACAGCTTGGTGCTATAGTCTGAATGTCTGTGTCCCCTGAAAGTTTATATGTTGAAACCTAATGAATGTGAAAATTGCAGATACCAGGATGAAATCACTTTTCATCCTAGCTCATGCTTACATGTCTGAAATGAGAACTGTTTCCAAGGACTTTCTAAAAACGTTTTTATGTCCTTCATGTATCTCTCGCTTTGCTAGATCCCTAGATGTTCTCCAGTACTGCTGTTATTCAGATAAGATGTTTTCAGAACACTTGCCCAGTGATGGCATCTCTACCAAGGAACTAACTGCAACTCTGGCTTTGAACCTCTGGAACCAATTAACTTTGTTCCACAGGAGGAATCTCAGATAAGACTTTCTTAAAGCCATGCCCAGCCATGGATTTGTGCCATCAGATACTTATGAATTGGGTGAATTTCCTCTCCTCTTGAGGTTCTGAGGTAAACCTGGGGCTTATGTGCCTGTCAGAAAGTGACATTCTTTACTTACTACAGGTCAGAAATCCTGTAAAGAGACTGTGTACACAAAATATGGGGCCAGTTTTTCCAAGGACTTTATTGGTTCCATAAGTCAAGTTTGATTCCTTAAAGAAAAGCACACCATTCCAGTCAAAGTCTTAGTAAAACAACCAATTTCTCCAATCGTGTCCTGTTACAAATTAGAACAGATTCTTATTGCACTTATGCAAATAACTGTATCACCATAAGTTAAGAATACTTACAAATAGTTTCTGAATTCTGGAGAAATCAGGTAGAGAGAAACAATATGCTCCAAATTTTGTCATAGGAGTATGCTAAATTGTTAAAAGCTGTCAATAGCTCAAAAGAAAAATTTTAAGACTGAAACACAAAACAAAGGATCAGCAAACATTTTAAGCAAAAAGTCAAAAAGATTGGTTCAGTCTATGCAGTTAATTCCTGTTCTGCTTGATACTCATGAACATTTTAGCTCTCCATGAGTCCTGAAACTTTTCCCTCTATTCTGATGTCACAATCTCCAAAGTTATCAGAAACCTGCATGTAAGAGCACCTGTTGGAGTTTTACAGCTGATTATAAAACCACCTTCTAAAGAGGACCAAAATAGGCCAGGTGTATGGCTCACATCTGTAATTTCAGCACTTTGAGAGGCCGAGGTGGGCTGATCACCTGAGGTCAGGAGTTCAAGACCAGCCTGGCCAACATGGTGAAACCCCATCTCTACTGAAAATACAAAAAAATTAGCTGGGCATGGTGGTGTATGCCTGTAATCCCAGCTACTCGGGAGGCTGAGGCAGGAGAATCGCTTGAACCTGGGAGGTGGCAGTTGCAGTGAGCCAAGATCGTGCCGCTGCACTCCAGCCTGGGCAACAGAGTGAGTCCCCATCTCAAAAATAATAATAAAAATATATTTAAAAAAGAGGACCCAAACAACAATTGTGCATGGAAGAAAAAAGTTTTAAGGCAGCCATAGTCAAAAGACAAAACTGACACGGAAATTTGTTACCTCAGTGGCACACAATAATTTTAATATAACAATTATGATTATTATTGATAATGTACACTAAGTTATATTAGAATTATAGGAGTTTCACATAATTTCGGAACATACACCAATAACATATTTATACAAATACAGCCCAAAGAAAACCAAACACCATTTCACATTTGACAATGCTTCCTGTATAATTTTTATACCAAATAAGCCAAATTATGTCATTTTAGGACTTTAGGGAAACTAATATCTTAAAGGATTAATTAGGTTAGAAAAATACATAATTTATAATTTGATTTTGGAAAGCTTGTCAAATACAAAAGGTTTAAAACACTTGATATTACAAAATAAAATTACAGGTCATCGTAAAGTCAAATAATAATCCAAGTGATAATTTAAGGATTTCAAAAAAAGCAAAAACCTTCATTCTTTGAGAGAGGTGACTTAACTTTCTAAACAAGAAGCCCTAATAAAAACAGCATGAAGCCAATCACATTTGATTTTCGAAATTTTGTAAACAAACTATAAGATTTAAT
The DNA here is from genome assembly GCF_029281585.2 of Gorilla gorilla gorilla. NCBI lineage: Eukaryota > Metazoa > Chordata > Mammalia > Primates > Hominidae > Gorilla > Gorilla gorilla. Next base: position 33,674,854 of record NC_086018.1, on the reverse strand, counting down.
CTTGATTATAAAATATAACTTCCATAAGCCTTTTATAACCTTTATGAAGGAGTTGGTTAATGCTTCAAGAAAACCTTGCTAATCAGACACAGGGGTCCATATACTGATTTTGCATCAGTGTGCCTTTGACTTTAATGATTAGTTCATAGAGAAACTGAACTTACTGGATCTTTCAAAATCGGCCCTTACAATCTTACGCGCGCCCACCTCTTCCGCAATAGTCCCTGGGCCTTGAGGAGTTGAATAGCTTTAATTTCTTGCCTAGTGCCTCAGGAATGCAGTTTATTTTGATTGGCATCTTCTACGGGGCCTTAAGATGAGGCTTTGATTGTCATCAGTGTTTGTGATTTTTCAGACACAGGAGTTAAAGCCCTGTAACTCAATGTTACAAGGACTTTAAAAGCATATACAGGAAGATATATGGATGTAATAACCTTGATTTTTAAAAAATTAGCTTTTTCTTCCCTAAGCAAACCAAAACTTAATAATAATATGACAACTTGATTATATAAAAGCTTTTGGGGTGTGTGTGTGTATATATATATATATAAAATCTTATCATGACTTACACCAATGTTCATGACATGCTTGGACTTTCTGGTTTGTCCTGAACATCCCTCCTTGTTAAACAACCAGTTATTTTATTTTAGGACTAAATTTACCATATAAGATTCTTTCTTATATAAAATTATTTCTTTTTAAGCTTTTTAACCTTGAAAAAATTCTTTATTTTTATAACTTTATTTACATATTTTTTTCTTTTCTGGTTCCTTTTACCTTGTTTTATATATAACCTTTTAATAAGCTTTGAATTAGACAAAACTTGTTCACCATTTTTTAAAAAAAGGACACACTTTTTTTTAAGCAACAATGTTTTCCTACAAGATATATTTATTGGAAAATACCCAAATAATAAATTATCTATTATTTAATTTAATATGACTTTATATTCTAAATTATGTCCAGTTGGTCTATAAGTATTTATCCCATTACATTTACCTAGTTATTTTATTGTTTACCTAGATGATTTATAAAAACTGTGATAGTCATGATTTAAAGTTATGAAACTTCCATTGCAAAATTACAACTGAGACAGTGAAAAACGATTTGACGTAACTGACTCCACCTTGCTCTTAACTTCCAAGCTGTCCTTGTTCATTCCTGGGCATAGGCCGAATGAACTCTGGGAGGAACCCAGTTTAAGTTCAGCTTCGAAACAATGACAATAACAGTCCTTTCCCAAAACAAACCTCCTTATTGTCTGTGGACTAAACTGCCTAAAGCCACAGGATTAGAAGTTATGGTAATCTTACTAAATTCAAGATGCAGCTGTTTTCATTAAACCCATATCAATGTCTTATTTATTAAAAATTACACAAGCAAAGATCATTCTGTTTTGGGCTGGGTTTATAGTTTTATAACCCCATGCCAAATTTTGACACCTTATGGTATTTGGCAGGGATAAGTATAAAACTGTTTGATTAATATAATGCAAACAAAAATGTATGCTGGCAATTCTTAAGACATTTCTAATACTACTTTACCAATAATTTTAAAGCTACTTTATTTATTAAAGATTTTACTTAAGTTACATAAATTTGAAAAAGCATTTGACTAGCCTTTTCTTTTTTAGTATCTGATTTAAACACTTTTATTTTTCTTTAAGCCAAGTAGAGCTCTTTTATATATTTTTAGCACTAAAACATCGTGTACACAACACATACATACATATAAAGATGTATTAGGCATGCCAATAGAAGTACATTTTATAGATTTATAATGCCCCCCCCTTTTTTTTCCTATCTTAGACTTTCAGATTCTTGATAACCTGTTTTACAAACCTAGGCAGTTGTCAGCTAAATAGCCTTAAATTTTTGCACATTAAAGGAAACAACCTAGGTGAAAATCAAATAGCAAAATTTACATGATAAGGTACAGAGAGAAAAAGTCTGGTGGTGTTAGAGGGAGATGCTTTTATTTTTCTTTGAGCGATATTAAACATAAAACCAAACTACATTCTTCCTTAACCCAAGAGTAGCCTCTGTTGCAATAGCTATTTTAGTCAAAAAATCCGGTGAAAACAGAATTCAGTCAACTGAGAAGTAAAAGGAAAAAAAAAAAAACTTTTGCTACAAAAAAAAGACAAGGTCTTAGGAGAGAAAAACAAACAAGAAACAAAAACATGAAGGCCTTTCAAATACAAACATGCATAAAACACACATCATGGATGTTACTGTTTCAGTTAAGCAGACTTTCAACCACTGAGCTTCTTTAAAAACTTTTAAAAAAGAATCTTATTACCAAATCTCAGCTAGGACAAAATGTTGCTATTTCAGAAGTACAGCCATTGCTCTTTCAGTTTGGTCTGGCTAGCAAAAAGCTGGCTGTGTTATGTAAATAAAGCCCCTATAGTAATTAAAATTAAAAAAATTTTTTTTAAGCTGGCTGTTTTCCTACCACTTCAGAGTCCTTGACCGCGTAATTTAGGGTTCCCCTTCAGATTTGACTAAGACAGAAACAAACAACAAAACAGTTAAGCAAAACTAACAATGGTCACACAAATTATACAGTTTCTGAGTGCTCTAAGTGCATTGGAAGAGAGCTGAAACTCCATAAAAACATCACCTGCCTTCCATCATCATGAAAGCAGGAAAACTTGCCTTCCTTGTTGGGAGCAAGTAAAACTCCAGAAAAAGAGGTGTTGTACAGCAAAATAAACTTCCGATCTCTACCAAATTTTAAGAGATCAGGGATTTTCTGGAGGGAGTCCTCTCAGACCTCAGCAAATTGTCCTATTGGTTTGAGCCATAAAGTTAGCTCATGCTGGTACCAAGCACCGATAGATTTGTCAAGGGTCAGGGGCATCTCCACCCAGAATCCATTCGTGGTTTCCAAAATGTGAACCCAGAAAATCCAAGACAGGTCTCAGTTAATTTAGAAAGTTTATTTTGCCAAGGTTGAGGACACACCTGTGACACAGACTCAGGAAGTCCTGATGACATGTGGCCAAGATGGTCGGGGCATACCTTGGTTTTACACATTTTAGGGAGACATAAGACATTAATCAATATATGTAAGAAGAACATTGGTTCAGTGGGGAGGGAGCTTCCAGGTCACAGATAGGTGAGACACAAACGGTTGCATTCTTTTGAGTTTCTGATTAGGCTTTCCAAAGGAGGCAATCAGATGTGTATCTATCTCAGTGAGCAGAGAGATAACTTTGAACAGAGTAGGAGGTGGGTTTCCCCTAAGAAGTTTCCCTAAGGTTGAGTTTTCCTTAGTGATTCTGGGGCCCCAAGATATTTTCCTTTCACAGTTGACATCCCCAACTCAGTGTTTAGGGCTCAGAAAAAGATACCCTAAAATAGGGTGCTTTGGCATGCTGAGTGCTTTGAATAAAGGAGACTGAAGGGCCTCAGAAATAAGAGAACAAAGGTCTGTCTCTGACCCACTGCTGCCCACTTCCCTTCCCTTCCAAAGCACAGGGAGGGATTTTCTTTGAAGTTCTCTTATTTGATTAAGGGAAGTTTCTCCAGAAGGAAGGCAATTGTCCTGGACACCCCTTCCTGGAATCTACATCGATCAGAGAAGATTAACTCATATTGCAGGACAGGAGAATAATTAAAAGTTGCTCAAGACAGCACACCTAGATAGACTTTTTGCTTATTCTTTCAACTATAGTTATGTGTCCAATAACAATGTTTCGTCAACTGCATATACAACCATGGTTTGATAAGATTATAGTGGACTTGAAAAATTCCTATTGCCTAATATACTGAAGGAAGAAAATGTTTTAATATGCATTTTGTGTACCCTAAGTGTGCTGTGTTTATAAAGCCTACAGTAGTATACAGTAATGCCCTAGGCCTTCACATTCATTCACCGCTCGCTGACTCATCTGGAGCAACTCTCAGCCCTGCAAGCTCCATTCATAGTAAGTGCCCTGTACAGGAGAGCCAATTCTTATCTTTTATGCCACATTTTTACTTTCCTTTTTCTCTGTTTACATATGTTTAGATACACAAATATTTCCCATTGTGCTGCAATTGCCTGTAGTATTCAGTAGTCACATGCTGTACAGGTGCGTAGCCTGGGAGCAATAGGGTCTCCCATATAGCCTAGGTATGCAGTAGGCTATGCCATCTAAGTTTTGTATAAGTACACTCTGTGATAATCACACCACAATGCAATTGCCTAATGACACATTTATCAGAATGCATCCCTGTCACCAAGAGATACATGACTGTATTCTTCTTTTTTTTTTTGAGACGGGGTCTCATTCTGTCACCCAGACTGGAGTGCAGCGGCACGATCTTGGCTCACTGCAACCTTTACAGCCTGGGTTCAAGCGATTCTCCTGCCTCAGCCTCCCGAGTAGATGGGATTACAAGTGCCCTGCCACTACACCTGGCTAATTTTTGTATTTATAGTACAGACAGGGTTTTGCCATGTTGGCCAGGCTGTTCTCAAACTCCTAATCTCAGGTGATTCACCTTCATTAGTGTAATTACACTTTATCAGTGTAATAAGGCAAACTTTGCTCACCACACACTTCCTCCCCCTACCCCCTCCCACAGCCTGTGTCACTACCTCCCCATGAGAGGCCTCACTTCCTGTAGCTTGGGGTGCTATTTAAGCTTCTGCCATCTGGCCCACATTAAAAAATGTATATGCTTTTTCTCCTGTTAATCTGTCTATTGTCAGCTTGTTTTATAGATTCAAATTCTTAAACCTTCAAGGTCTAGAAAGGAAGTTCCTTCTACCCCTCCAATTGTATAAAGAAGTGGAGCCTTTTGGTAGGTGATAGAGTCATGAAGGCCCTGCCTTTAGGCATAGAGTTAGTGCCTTTATAAAAGAGGCCCAGGGGGGCTTGTTTGCCCCTTCTGCCATGTGAGAACACAGCAAGACAGTGCCATCTGTGAAGCAGAGAGTGAGCCTTCACGAGATGTGGAATCTGCTGGTGCCTTGATTTTAGACTTCCCAGCCTCCAGAACTGTGGATCTCTGGATACATCTCTGTTGTTTGTAAATTACCCAGTCTAAGGTATTTTGTTATAGCAGCACAAACAGACTAAGACACTTGGCGAGTGACATAACCTGTCTGGCTTAGTCATCTTTGGTTGCTATAACAAAACAGTAACAAACTACTATAGATTGAGTTGCTTACACCACAGAAATTTATTGTTTCACAGTTCTAAAGGCTGGAAGTCCCAGACTGACTGACTTATTCAGTTCCTGGTGAGGGCTCTCTTCTTCTGCCTTGCAGATGGCTGCCTTCTTGCTGCGTCTGCAAATAGCCTTCCTTCAGTGCAGGTGTGCAGCAGGGGTGGGGAGGCCCTCTTGTATTTCCTCCTCCTCTTATAAAGAAGTCAATTCCATCGGGTTAGGACCTCACCCTATGGCCTCATTCAACCCTAATTACCTCCCAAAGGGTCCATCTCTAAATACAGCCACATTTTGGTTTAGGACTTCAACATATGAATTTGGAGGAGGAGACAATTTAGTTCCTAACTCCCCCTGTGGCTCAGTGACCTCTTTGTTAAAACTGGGAAGACCCGGCTGGGCAGGGTAGCTCACGCTTGTAATCCCAGCACTTTGGGAGGCCAAGGTGGGTGGATCACTTGAGGTCAGGAATTCGAGACCAGCCTGGCCAAAATGGTGAAACCCTGTCTCTACTAAAAATACCAAAATTAGCTGGGCGTGGTGGTGCGTGCCTGTAATCCCAGCTACTTGGGAGGCTGAGGCAGGAGACTTGGTTGCACTCAGGAGGCAGAGGTTGCAGTGAGGCGAGATTACACCACTGCACTCCAGCCTGGGCAACAGAGACCCTATCTCAAAACAAACAAACAAACAAACAAACAAACAAACAAACAAACAGAGAAGACCCTTTTCCCAGCACATAGGCCTTAAGGAGCATTGAAGGAGAAACAGAAGGCATGCCCAGGTCTGTCCAGGACAGGCACCCTCATCTCCAAGATGTACTTGATATTATTTGGACCTCCAAGGCCATTGTATGCCATGTCCTGAGGAACATTCATGTAAACTGTACATACACACAGACACACAGACACACACACAGCCACAACCACATCCACACATGCTCCCTTAACTCCTTCCAGTAAGCCTCGGTTTCACAGGTTCCAGTTAAATCCTTCCCCACCCCTCTGGCCCTTGACCGCACTTTCTGCTGCAAGCTCTTGTAGAGCTGGGTGAGTTCTGTGAGTTTCCTCTCCAGCTCCAAGGCCTTGGCTCTCAACTCTTCCGCAAACTTTGTCCTTGCTCCTTCCTTCAGGTGCTTCCATTCCTTTGAGAGAGTGGCCAAGTCATAGCCAAGGGAGAAGGCGGACATCACACCTCCCAGCACGCGAGCATTTTTGGTCATCGCCAGTGTTGTTCCCGCAAAGGTCTTTTGCACCTGCATGCGGCTCCGGGAGGAGACTTGGCCAGTGGTCAGAAGACGCTTGGTAGCATTGGCCAAGCGTGGGTTGGCTCTGAGTTTCCAAAATGCACGGATGTTTTTCTTGGCATACTTCAAGTTGTTTCTAAGATTATAGATAATCTTTCCAGCAGCTGTGACATAGTCTGCCTTCTCTTCCTCATCCTCCCTGTCCTCTTGGTTGTAGGTGGCCAGTATGTCTTCCACCCGTGCTTGGGCTTCTTTATTTTTGGAGCGTTCCAACGTACCACTCACGATGCTGGTGACCCCAGCTGCTGTTGCCAAACCTTGACCAGCGGTGGAGAGCAGCAGGCTTCCTCCTCCTGTTGCTGGGGCAAGGGCTAAACCCAGGAGGCTCATCACTCCAGAGATGACAGCAGTAGAGGTGGCCACCATGTTAGCCTTGGTGAATTTCTTGTGGGTTTTGTCAATATCGTCTGCGAGGGCACGGAGCTTGTCAATGTTCCCTTTCAGATCTTCTTTCAATCTGGGAAATTCTCTCAAAAATATTTTTTCTTCGGGGGACAGATCTCCGTCTTGTAGCTCCACGTCTTCACACAGAGGAGCGTCATCCTCATCCCTGAGGAGAAACGAAATAAAGATTTTGCTTCAGCTTCCCAGATGGGAAAACCCATGTGGCTCTTGGATATTCTTGCCACTCTCAGCTTTGAATCCTCCCTGTACCTCCCTACAAAATCCCCTGAAAAGTCCTAGAGCATTGTAGAGTAGTTCAGCCTTCGCTGAAAACTACTGGTTCCATGGAAAAAAGAAACACATAAGAGGGGCATGTGGAAGGACAAATGTGAATCACCCCAGCCTTGGCCAAGGAATGGGGAAGGAAAATTAAGTCCTGAGGTATGTTTTCAGCCTTGTTCAGAGAAAGTACAGCACTGCTGCAGAGGAGGGGCAGTGGGGAAATGTTAAAACCCCACTCAAGATAAAGAACTTGGGAACAATGGCAGGAGAGTTCTGGGAAAAGTAGGAGAAAGAGAAGACAAGGTGGTGGGCAGGGGATGAGAGTCCCAGATGTGTAGAAGTGAGTAGGAGGGTGGAGGGGGCCATATTGCATCATACATCCTCCACTCTGATGACCTTGAATCTGGTTACTCTGGGGTGTGTCTTTGCTTCTATCAGGAGTTGCACATTGAGAGTTGAGATAAATTATTATTCATGTCCTGAATGCTCTCCTTGCTCTTGGTCAGCTTTACTTGACCCTTCATGCAGATGGGATTGGTCCTTCATGGAAGAAGTTTGGGACAGAGACCTAGGCCCCTCTTCCTCCAACATTTTACAGGATGAAGTACGAAGGGATCTTTGCCAGGCCAGTTGGCTTTGACCTTCAAGGCAGAGCTGCATCAGGGTGAGAGCAAAGCCTGCTGCTTGGGGCATTTTCTCATGCAAGGTGCCATTTGTGCACTTCCTTCAGGGTGAGCCAAGGAGGCCTGGTGATAACAGATGCCCTGGCCCAAAGGAGAACATCAGAGCTGGAGGGAGCCCTGGAGAGGATCTGGGCCATCTCCTTTATGATTCAGTGGGGGGCCTCAAGCCCAGAGAGGAAAGAGGACACTCCCAAAGGAACATGCAAGGTAAAGATGGAGCATTGGGTGGGCTCTGAGTCCTAAACTTGGTGCTCTCTGCCCTTCCTCTCACCTGTCAGTTGATGTCAGGGCCTCCTCATTGAAGTATATGTATGTCCATAAATGTATTTATCTTTAAATCTCTCTTTCCACACACACACGCACACAATTCCTCAGTGGGAAAGATTAGAAACTAAATATACCATCGAGCATATGTTTTAAGTGTTAATGAATTAATAAATTTAGGCACAATTATCTATTAATCCACAGATGTAAATCAGTTAACAGAGCAGGTCACCGGGGCTTGCAATGGGGAAGGGGAGGGATGAAGGCAAGCGGGGTGGCCCTGACAAAGAACCCCAGACATAAAAGATGCCATAGGTTAGCCCACCCTGATCTCTGTGTTTCCTCAAGGTATGCTAGACAAAAAGAAACAGCAAATAGATATGTAGCTGCAAAGATCAACAATGCCATGTGTATGAACTGTAAAGTTTTGGTTTTAGCATGGTTGATAACTAACAGAAGCTTGACTTCATGTGTTTCTTAATTAAACCAAGCATCTCACATGTGAACACCTCTGCTCCAGTAAATCCTGTATCAGCTGGTGATGTCTACTGGCATTGGATAACATTTCAGTCCAGTTCCATGACATATTACACATAGAGTTCGCCTAATTCACTCAGCAAATATTTGTTACTTGCACACATTGTGCAGGAGGCCGGTGGTGCTACGTCTGCTGATTTACAGACAACTGGGCTTAAATTCATTAATTTGTTAACACCAAATGGCTTCCTTCCTTGGTGATATATGAGCTGAAGAAATGGAGTTCCTGTCTTCAAGAGAGTTACAGAGATGAGGCCCCAGAGTGGAGCAATTTTTGTCTTTGGAGTCCTATTGCCCAAAGCCATGCGCCTGACTTAATCTTGACTTGCTCTCCAAAATACTTACTTTAGCTCCATGAAGTATTTTTTTCCCTAGAGGAACAGATTTTCATATGCGTAATGGAGACCAGCGGTAAGATAAGGCCCACTTAACAGCTAATCCTATCAGAGCATGTGTATTCCTTAGCGTGAGGATGCCTGCAGCATTTCAACAGAACCAGCCCTCTCCCTGGGGACTACGCCCTTTGGATTACCTTTGCAAACCAACACCAGCCTCACTTTCTCTCTCCGCCTGGTTGTCCATCAGGCTCTGTGGCAGCAAATCTGTGTCCCCAGAAGTCAAATGATTTTCTGGTCAGGAATGTAGAAAAACAACGTTACTGCACATATGATGAAACCTTATGAAATTCAGGTGTGGAGGGATTTTGGATTATGTACTATCAAAATAACAACCATATAGCATACTAAATATTTGCAAACTATTATTTTAAAATTGTATGTTGAAGTGTAGCTTACGTACAATAAATGCATGCAGTGAAATAGTTCAATACATTTTTATCTCTACATTGGAGGGTAGCAGTATACACCATCCCAAAATATGCCACTTTGGCATAAGGATTATTTTGAGCCAAATGTAATTGAGAAGAAGTGGGTACAAGAAAAGTTCTCCACCTTCCCTCTATTTGCCTAAAAGCAAGACATAAATTGACAAAGGTAAAGCTGTCCCTCATCTCCTCACTGACAAGAAGGATAAAGTTTGATCACCAAAGATGACATTGACTTACTTTCCCACAAGTTGTTCCTGCTGGAGACTCAAAACCCTTTTCCATTGTCTTGCTACTTCTCTAAAAATGTACTGTTCATTGTTGGAGGTGTATTGAAGCTGGAATTCAAAGCTACCTCTCTGAGAATTATTTAATCCCTGGATCTCTCCCATGTCCATATGAAATAGACATGTTAATACGCTTCTGCCTGGTTTTCTCTCGTTAATGTGTCTTGGGTTACAGGAGTCTGTTCCAGCTAAGAACTTATGAGGGTTGAGAAAAAAATTACTTTTCCTCCCATACATAGCCAAGGGCTGGTAACAACTCAAATACATCAATCAACAGAAGAATAAACAAACAAATTATAGTTTTTTTATATAGTTAAATACTACATAGCAATAACAATTTTTAAAACTACTGATACCCAAACAACACGGAATAATTTCACAGACATTATTATTGAGTGAAAGAAATCAAACAAATGGCTCCATGTATATGAAACTCAATAATATGCCAATGAATTGGTTGTAGAAGTCAGAATCGAGGTTTCCTCTCGGGTAGTGCGATTATTGACTGGGAGGAGGAAGTACAAGGAAATCTCCTTTTCTCCATCTTGACCTGGGTGAGTGATTCCTTAGATGGATATTATAAGAGAGGAAAAAATAATTTTCCCTCTGCCCTTCTGAGTTCTCAGCTAGGACCCTTGTAACCCAAGACAGATTCATAAGAGAAAAACAAACAGAAGTGGATTAATATGTACCTCTTAAGTGTATGTAGGAGACACCAGGGAATAAATAATTCTCAAAGGAGTGGCTTAGAACTCCCTGCTTATATCGCCACCTTCAGCAAAGAACTATACAATTTTAGAGAAGTGACAAGATGAAGAAAAAAGACTTTGCATCTTGAGGGCCACCAAATTGTGGGTAGACAAATAAATAGGAAATGAAGGATAGAAAGAAACTAGTCAGTAAGTTTTGTTACGCAGCTTCCTCTGGTACCATCTCCAGGCCTATAAGGGTCTAAAGTTCTCAGTGGTTAACCTTTATTCTCCTTGATAGAAAGACCTTTGTAAATTTAGATCTTGCTTTTAGGCAAATAGAGAGAGGACAGAGAACCTTCCTGCATCTGCTGCTTCTTAATTGCCTTCACCTCAATAATCCCTATGCCAAAGAGGCATATCTGGGGGTAGCTTATTCTGTTCTCTCACAGTTATTATGACCACATAGACTGTAATGATTAAAGGATCATTTTCACCAAACAAAGCAGTAATTTACAAGGCCCCTTTGTACAAATTGTATTCCCAAGAACATAATATGTTGTGATATTGTGATTTATAATTATATATAGATATATAATTACATATACGTGTGTATATATGTGTGTGTGTGTGTGTGTGTGTGTGTGTATACATATATATATATAGAGAGAGAGAGAGAGAGTTCTTATCCTCATTTCTGGCACAGGGCTCCTAAAACCCTTGGAATTTCCTGAGCAATGAGAGCAGTAAAGGTGAACAGAGCATCTTTTCTTAACCATAACCGACCCCTTTTAGCCACACCCGAGTTTATGTTAATGAGGTGACTTTAGAAAGCCTCCAAGGATGGGGGGCTGGTTGTCTGGGGAAACAACCATGTGATTTGAGGGTTGGAATATTCAGCCCTACCCCTTGAGTTCCAGGAGAGGAGAGAGACTGGAGATTGAGTTAACCACCAATGGCCCATAGTTTCTTTAATCAATCATGCCTGTGTAAGGAAGCCTCCATAGAAACCCAAAAGGACAGGGTTCAGAGAGCTTCTGGGTTGGTGAACACATGGAGTTACCTGGAGGGTGGTGTGCCCAGAGAGGGCATGGGAACTCCATGTCTCTTCCCCCATATCTTGCCCTGTGCATCAATTCCATCTGGCCATTCTTGAGTTGGATCCTTTACAATAAACTAGTCATTGTAAATAAATGTTTCCCTGAGTTTTGCAAGCTGTTCTAGCAAATTATTGAAACTGAGGAGGGAGTTGTGGAAATCTTCCATGTGTCACCAAGTTGGACAAAAGTTGTGGGTAACATGGGGACTCACCACTTACAACTGGTGTCTGAAGTAGGGGCAGTCTTATGGGACTGAGCCCTTAACCTGGGGGATCTGATAGTATCTCCAAGGAGATAGTGTCAGAATTGAGTTAAACTGTAGGATGCCAAGTTTGTTCTCATAAAGAAGTGGAGAATTGCTTGGTGTAGGGAAAAAAACTCACATATTTTGGTGACCAGAAGAAGGTAAATTGGTGTGAGTATTGAGGGTAGTAGTAGAGTTCAGCCTCCTTCCTTCACCTCTCTCGCACACACCCTCTTGCCCTTCTGCCTTCTGCCTTCTGTCATGGGATAACACAGCAAGAAGGTCCTTGCCACGTATCTCAAAATAATAAGAGCTATCTATGACAAACCCACAGCCAATATCATACTGAATGGGCAAAAACTGGAAGCATTCCCTTTGAAAACTGGCACAAGACAGGGATGCCCTCTCTCACCACTCCTATTCAACATAGCGTTGGAAGTTCTCGTCAGGGCAATCAGGCAGGAGAAAGAAATAAAGGGCATTCAATTAGGAAAAGAGGAAGTCAAATTGTCCGTGTTTGCAGATGACATGATTGTATATCTAGAAAACCCCATTGTCTCAGCCCAAAATCTCCTTAAGCTGATAGGCAACTTCAGCAAAGTCTCGGGATACAAAATCAATGTGCAAAAATCACAAGCATTCTTACACACCAATAACAGACAAACAGAGAGCCAAATCATGAGTGAACTCCCATTCACAATTGCTTCAAAGAGAATAAAATACCTAGGAATCCAACTTACAAGGGATATGAAGGACCTCTTCAAGGAGAACTACAAACCACTGCTCAATGAAACAAAAGAGGATAAAAACAAATGGAAGAACATTCCATGCTCATGGGTAGGAAGAATTAATATCATGAAAATGGCCATACTGCCCAAGGTAATTTATAGATTCAATGCCATCCCCATCAAGCTACCAATGACTTTCTTCACAGAATTGGAAAAAACTACTTTAAAGTTCATATGGAACCAAAAAAGAGCCCACATTGCCAAGTCAATCCTAAGCCAAAAGAACAAAGCTGGAGACATCACGCTACCTGACTTCAAACTATACTACAAGGCTACAGTAACCAAAACAGCATGGTACTGGTACCAAAACAGAGATATAGACCAATGGAACAGAACAGAGCCCTCAGAAATAATGCCGCATATCTACAACTATCTGATCTTTGACAAACCTGACAAAAACAAGAAATGGGGAAATGATTCCCTATTTAATAAATGGTGCTGGGAAAACTGGCTAGCCACATGCAGAAAGCTGAAACTGGATCCCTTCCTTACATCTTATACAAAAATTAATTCAAGATGGATTAAAGACTTAAATGTTAGACCTAAAACCATAAAAACCCTAGAAGAAAACCTAGGCAATATCATTCAGGACATAGGCATGGGCAAGGACTTCATGTCTAAAACACCAAAAGCAATGGCAACAAAAGCCAAAATTGACAAAGGGATCTCATTAAACTAAAGAGTTTCTGCACAGCAAAAGAAACTACCATCAGAGTGAACAGGCAACCTACAGAATGGGAGAAAATTTTTGCAGTCTACTCGTCTGACAAAGGGCTAATATCCAGAATCTACAATGAACTCAAACAAATTTACAAGAAAAAAACAAACAACCCCACCAAAAAGTGGGCGAAGGATATGAACAGACACTTCTCAAAACAAGACATTTATGCAGCCAAAAGACACATGAAAAAATGCTTGTCATCACTGGCCATCAGAGAAATGCAAATCAAAACCACAATGAGATACCATCTCACACCAGTTAGAATGGCGATCATTAAAAAGTCAGGAAACAACAGGTGCTGGAGAGGATGTGGAGAAATAGGAACACTTTTACACTGTTGGTTGGACTGTAAACTAGCTCAACCATTGTGGAAGTCAGTGTGGCGATTCCTCGGGGATCTAGAACTAGAAATACCATTTGACCCAGCCATCCCATTACTGGGTATATACTCAAAGGATTATAAAACATGCTTCTATAAAAACACATGCACACATATGTTTATTGCGGCACTATTCACAATAGCAAAGACTTGCAACCAAGCCAAATGTCCAACAATGCTAGACTGGATTAAGAAAATGTGGCACATATACACCATGGAATACTATGCAGCCATAAAAAAGGATGAGTTCATGTCCTTTATAGGGACATGGATGAAGCTGGAAACCATCATTCTCAGCAAACTATCGCAAGGACAAAAAACCAAACACTGCATGTTCTCACTCCTAGGTGGGAATTGAACAATGAGAACACATGGACACAGGAAGGGGAACGTCACACACTGGGGCCTGTTGTGGGGTGGGGGGAGTGGGGAGGGATAGCATTAGGAGTTATACCTAATGTTAAATGATGAGTTAATGGGTGCAGCACACCAACATGGCACATGTATACATTTCTCCGGGTGAAATTATCCTGGATTCAGGGTGGCCCTGAAATCCATCGCTGGTGTCATTATAAGAAGAGGAGGTGACAGAGAGAGACACAGCAAAGAAGGCTGCACGCAGACAGAGGCAGAAATTAGAGTCGTGCTGTCAGAAGCCACCGAGGCTGCAAAAGGCACAGATGGTCTCCCTGGAGCCTGCAGCAGAAGTGTGCCCTACTGGCACTGGGATTTTTGACTTCCAGCCTCCAGAACTGTGAGACACTAAATGTCTGTTGTTTGAAGCCACCTGGTTTGTGGTGCTTTCTGACAGCAGCCCTAGGGAAGCCAATACATTCCTTTGCATCTCTTCCCTACATTTGGTACTTGGTCCAGCGCTTACGGCAGAAATGCTGTTTCCTAGATATAGCTTCTCCCTCAGCTCATCCTCCCTTCTCTCATCCTCTTCCCTTCCACTTCTAAAAAGTTAGAAAAAAAATCCTCCCTCACACACTCTGAAGGGACACAAATTCTTTATTTTAAAAAAAAAATTTTTTTTTTTTGAGACTGAATTTTGCTCTTGTTGCCCGGGCTGGAGTACAATGGCATGATCTTGGTTCACTGCAACCTCCACCTCCCAGATTCAAGCAATTCTCCTGCTTCAGCCTCCCAAATAGCTGGGATTACAGGCACATACTAACACACCCGGCTAATTTTTGTATTTTTAGTAGAGATGGGGTTTCACAAGGTTGGCCAGGCTGGTCTTGAACTCCTGACCTCAGGTGATCCACCCACCTCGGGCTCCCAAAGTGCTGGGATTACAGGCATGAGCCACCATGCCCAGCCCAGGACACAAATTTTTATAGCCATTCATTTATAGCCATTCATTCATTCATTCACTTATAGCCATGAATACAAGTTTAAGGTTGAAAATTTAGAAATAAATTATAAAATCCACCTTACGCTCACCATATGGAAATGCATGCTGTTCATGTAGTTTGTGTGAATTCTTGTCACTTAACATCGTATCTTAGTAGTTCCCCAGGTGATACATAGAAGCCATGTCGCATTTCATTTTACGAATGTATCATTACACATTCAATAACTCTCTCACTGTTGAACCTTTGGGTTGTTTTCAGTTATTTTAAAATTTTGTATTTATAATTTTTGGTTAAAATCCTTATATAGACGTCTGTCTACATGTTTGGTTATTCTTTGGGGTAGTCTATGAAAAAGAATGAATGCTTCAAAGATAAAAACCTTCTCCCCTCTTTGGTATGTGAAGCTAGGTTTGGTTTAGGGGGCTTGGCACCTTTAAGAGTTTACTTTCACCAGACATACATCTACCTGCTTTACACAGTGACCCAGTGAGATCGGTGCTAAGATGATGCCCATTTTACAGAGGTGCAAACTGAGACATAGGGAGGCCAGTGTCATACAGTAAGCAGGAAAGCCTGTGCAATTCCAGCCACGCAGAATCTGGAGTAGTTGGTCCCAATCAGGGCGTGTTTGCTCCTCAGGGACACCGCTAATATCTGGAAACATTTTTGATGGTCTCAGCTGGAGAGGGTACTGCTGTTGGTATGTAGAGGGCAGAGGCCAGGGATGCTGCCAAGCACCTTACGATGCAGAGGACAGCCCCCACAACCAGGGATCACCTGGTTGAACATGACAAGGTTGCTGGGGGTAAGAGACTCTGGTCTGGAACCCCATTTTTTACCAGCGTCTGCCAATACCTCTCTCATTTTTTTACATTAGTCCTATGGTATGCAGGGCAAAGGTAACAGCAGGAAACTCATCTCAGCAGGTCCCATTCCATCCCCTCTGACCTGCTCTTGGTGGTTGCGAGAGGATTTGGTTGTGAGAGGTTTATTGGGAGAGGATTTGAGAACTTATTTTCATTTGAAAGCTTACAGGATATTTATGACAGTCTTTCCTTACCTGCCTTCCCCCACAAAACCAACTTCTGCAGATACACAATCTAAGTAAGAAAAATCTGCTTACTTTGAAAACACAGCTTCAAGATAATCTCCCTAGATTTTTTTTTTTTTTTTTTTTTTTTGAGACCGGGTCTCACTCTGTTGCCCAGGCTGGAGTGCAGTGGTGCTATCACTGCTCACTGCATTCTTGACTTCCTGGGTTCAAGTGATCCTTCCACCTCAGCACCCTCCCAAGTAGCTGGGACTACAGGTGTGCGCCATCACGCCCAGCTATTTTTTGATTTTTTGTAGAGACGGGGTCTCACTATGTTGTCCATGCTGGTCTCAAACTCTTGGGCTCAAGCAATCCGCTTGCCTTAGCCTCCCAAAATGCTGGGACTACAGGCACGAGCCACTGCGCCTGGCCTAGTCGCCCTAATATTTATCACAAACTCCCTCACCCTCTTCCCCAAACAACTTCACATAAATCTACAATCTAGAAAACTCTGTAGGTTGGCTTTGCAGTTTCTAGACAACTCACCCAGCACCTTTTTTCTTGTGAGATGACACCCCTAAACCACTCCTCTACTGAATTTCTAGGGAAACGCCTGTGGCTGATGTAATCATCTGCTTTCTAAGGGCCAGGTCCCCTCTGCCTAAGCCCTCGGATCCCCAGCAGTGGAGGGACAAATTCAACTTGGCTAGTCACATCGCATGCTTTATCATGTTTCGATTTAACCCTGAAATGGCTGTAAGGGAGGGAAACCCACCAGGATTAACACAGGAGAAGTTAATCCTCAGACTCTCCCCCAAGCTCTGGCTGGCATTTGAACCCCGCTGCTTTCACAGCAGCTCTTTTCCCTGAGTCAGGTTCCTAAAGCCAACCCCTTGGGGGCTCTGTCCTTCAGGGACCAGAGCAGCAGCCCCCTCCTCCCCCAACTTCTGCCCGCCGTCTCACCTTCTCTCCACGGAGCTCTCCTCTGTGGCCTTGGGTCCCGAGGGAGAGGAAGATCCTGAACCTCTGTCCTTGCCTCTCCGAGGTCCCCTGGTCCGGCAGGAGGCTGTGAGTGTCTGGGCTGGAGAAAGACGGATAGGAAGAGTAGGGTGGCTTTTGAACAGGAATTGATTGCAAAACTGGTTTCGGTTAAGTGCTGCAGGAGAGAAAAAGCAAAGCTCTAGGGCTCTTCCAGGAAATCATGGGCTCCAGCTGTCACTTTCAGTTTCCTTTTTGCCAGTTTCTCTAATTGGATGAACAACGAGGTGAAAGAGCAGAATCAAAGTCAGGAGGCCTGAGTCTCTCGTCTCTGTCCTGGCTGTGTTACAGGATGGACCTATATGGGGTATGAAAATAGCTCCTGTGGCTTAGAGCTATGGTGAGGAGCCCATGAGCAAGCGATGGGGCGCCTGTTGAATAGTGGATTCACAGTAGCTATCATCACTGATTGTTCTGAAACTGCTTTCCTCCACAGCATCTTACGTGACGCTGATGTGGATAACAACCCTATGAGGTGCACAGCATTAAAGGGCTAATAACTCTGAATGCAGAATCCTCTGAAAATGGAAACTTTATTTTATTATTATTATTATTATTATTATTATTATTATTATTATTGTTTTTTGAGATGAAGTCTCGCTCTGTTGCCCAGGCTGGAGTGCAATGGCACGATCTCGGCTCACTGCAACCTCTGCCTCCTACGTTCAAGCTATTCCCCTGTCTCAGCCTCCCTAGTAGCTGGGGTTACAGGCACCTGCCACCATGCCCGGCTGATTTTTGTATTTTTAGTAGAGATGGGGTTTTGCCATGTTGGCCAGGCTGGTCTCAAACTGCTGACCTCAAATGATCCATCCATCTTGGCCTCCCAAAGTGCTGGGATTACAGGCGAGAGCCACCGCACCTGGCCTGAAAATGAAAACTTAAAAAAAAAATGATAATTTATTCATTTAGTGGCAAAACCTGACCTGATCTGGCATGAATTCACCTATGGTTTTTATGTCTCCTGCTTAATTTGAATATTCACAGTCACTGCAGAAATATTAATATGTTTGACTGAGGAGGGCTGCTGGGGGTGCGTGGGTTACATAGTACATGATACCTGCACCCCATTACCTTTCTAAAAATCCCCCAAATCAGGAACTCTGACATGCATCTGGCCTCAAGGATTGGAGATATAGGATTGTGATACTCTGTCTCCCACTTTAAGGAAGAGGAAATCCAGGCTTCTAGAAGTTGTGGATTGTTTGTGATTACACAGCTAAGAACCAGTCCTAGGTTCTGTGTCTATAAGAATGAGCCCACAGTGTGGTTACGGGCTGAGATCTGTGTCTCTCTAGCATTTGTGTCAAATTGTGATCAGAAGCCATGTGGTTTATTTGTATTTATATGCCCAGAAGTCCCCAGTCACCACCCCTAGCTGAGACCACATTGGAGGCTGTTGCTTTGCAGAAGGTGTGGCCCACCTAGCCAGTCCTGGCTTCGCTGTGATAGAGGCCACCTCCTGTCCCTGGGCCCTACGAGCAGGAATGAGGGGTTAAGGGCTGCTGAGTTGGGTCTTGTAGGGGCCTTTCCAACCGTGGCATCCCGGATTCCACAACCCACCCCTGCTCCTGGCCTCCCACACTTGGGGAACACGCTAAACACAGCCTGACCTTGAGGAGGACTTGGCTGCCTGGCTGGGGCCGCTGAGCCATCCCAGGCCTGCCTGTTGTTTTCCCTGGCAACGGACCCAGATGTTGTGGTCACTGCTCGGTCCTGGGAGTCTCAGGGGCCAGACCGGCCATTGGATGGGGGCAGTGTTTACCACCAGGGCTCTTGTGAAACAATCGCCCCAAGAGATGCCATGTGAGAAAAATGTTCTGTAGCCAAAGGCAGGAAGTGCTGTTTATGTAAGGGGACAGAAAACATCCACCCTATAGCTCAGGTGAACAAAAGTATGGAGTCGCTTAATTTCCTAGAGTCCACTTCCCTTCCCTCAAGGGACCCAAGACCTGCTGAAAAGAAACAAACTTGCCTGAAGGCACCTTAGTCTCTTGTGATTTAAAACACACTCTCGGACCAGGCGCAGTGGCTCACGCCTGTAATGCCAGCACTTTGGGAGGCTGAGGCAGGTGGATCACTTGAGGTCGGGAGTTCGAGGCCAGCCTGACCAACATGGTGAAACCCTATCTCTACTAAAAATACAAAAATTAGCTATGTGTGGTGGCGGGCACCTGTAATCCCAGCTACTCGGGAGGCTGAGGCAGGAGAATCGCTTGAACCTGGGAAGCAGAGGTTGCAGTGAGCCGAGATTGTGCCACTGCACTCCAGCCTGGGCGACAGAGCGAGACTCTGTCTCAAAAAAAAAAAAAAAAAAAATACAAACACACAAACACACACACACACACACACACACACACACACATTTGGGTAAAGTCTGTCATTTGGGGGTGAATGTTCAGGCAATTTAAGTTCAAATTTTCTATCAGGGCTTTTTATGTTTTCTTAAAAGTTTGCCTCTCATTGAGGCTGCAGTGAGCTGAGATTGCACCACTGCACTCCAGCCTGGGTGACACAGCAAGATCCTGTCTCAAAAAAAAAAAAAAGAAAGAAAGAAATTTGCCTGCCTCGGAGATGGCACCTGGAAGCAGGGGCTTGTGCTGGCCCTCTGGGGTTCCACTGGCCCACAAAGAGGGTCCTTTGTGACCCTCCCAGCAGGAATTGCTGGCTCCCGGACACCTGGGTTCTGGTTTGCCTTGGCACCTCTCTGAGGAGCTGCAGGTTTTCTGTGTTGCAGCCACAACCAACCCACTCTGGGCTCAGGCTGTCTGCCTCCCAGAGAGCTCATCATGCCTCGGCCCAGTGGCCCCTGGCACAAGCAGGGACCATCCGTCCTGGGATGGGGGAAAGGCCTTGAAGCACACTTTGACCCTGAAATTCTTGGATTCTAGAAATTTCTTTTCTTCTCTCTGGCTACAGCATTTAGGGAGAGTTTGAACCTAGGAGGCGGAGGTTGCCTAGAGTTTGAGCAAACGCTGCCCCGAGACTGCAATTTGCCAAAGGTAGCAAAAGTTCTATCATGGCCTCCATTGCTTTGCCTGGAAGCAGTTTCAGGATCCTGGGAGCCCAGGCCAGAGCGAAGCACGGAAGCAGCCATTACAAGGGGAGAGTGGAGCACTGAACTTGAACCCAGGACCACCAAAAGGGCCAGGCCTCGCATGGCCACACCCTTGTTGCTTGGCCCACAGCAACTAACCCTCACCCACTTCCATCCCATCTCCTTCCCGGGGTTCTTGTGAGGAAGTTTTTTGTTTGTTTGTTTTTTGTTTTGTTTTGTTTTTTTGAGACAGTCTCGCTGTGTCACCCAGGCTGGAGTGCAGTGGTGCGATCTCGGCTCACTGCAACCTCCGCCTCCTAGGTTCAAGCAATTCTCCTGTCTCAGTCTCCAAGTAGCTGGGATTACAGGCATGTGCTAATATGCCTGGCTAATTTTTGTATTTTCAGTAGAGATGGGGTTTTGCCATGTTGGCCAGGCTGGTCTTGAACTCCTGACCTCAGGTGATTCACCCGCCTTGGCCTCCCAAAGTTCTGGGATTATAGGTGTTAGCCATCATGCCCAGCGGAATGAGTTATCTTGACAATAGTAAAGGTTGATGCATGCACCAGGTGCTCTGGCCATCATTACCATTTTTGTATACACAGGACTCATCTTTTTTTTTTTTTTTTTTTTTGAGACAAAGTTTCACTCTTGTTGCCCAGCCTGGAGTGCAATGGCACGATATCGGCTCAGTGCAACCTCCGCCTCCCTGGTTCAAGCGATTCTCCTGCCTCAGCCTCCTGAGTAGCTGGGATTACAGGCGCCCACCACCACCCCCAGCTATTGTTTTGTATATTTAGTAGAGACGGGGTTTCACCATGTTGACCAGGCTGGTCTTGAACTTCTGACCTCAGGTGATCCACCCGCCTCGGCCTCCGAAAGTTCTGGGATTACAGGCATGAGCCACCGCGCCCAGCCCCAAGGATTCATCTTTCATGAGAGGTCTGAGAGAGTGAGAGAGGGGATGTCTCTTTCTTTCTACCCTGGATTAAAAATGAAGATGTCTGGCATCCTGGGTTGGAGGGATGGGAACTTCCATGTGCAGAATGTTACATGTGGAGCACGTGCTGGGAATATTTCACTCATCATCTCATTTTATCCATATGCTCCTTCTATGAAGCAGGGAGCACAAGCCCAATATATAGCTGCCAAGACTGATGCTCATGGGTCCAAGGACCTCATCCAAGATCACAATGTCTGACATGACTAGGGTTAGGCGTAGAACCCAAATGTGTCTGCCTCCAGTTCTTTGCACTAAAACACATCACAGAAGTCCACATCTCTGCTCTGCGGCTGAATGATCAGTGAGTTTGCAAACTGCTCTCCTTGCGGTAGCCTGGCCAGGTGTTGGGTGGGGGTGGGCAGGGGCTGGAACAGGAGGTACAGGTTGTGCAAGAGGCAAGGTTAGTTGGCATTTTGGTTACCAGGTTGCAAGTGACACATCATCTTGGAGCAGTGTAAGCAAAAACAAGGAAGCCATTTATCCAGCTTGGTTGTTCTTATACTGCAAGTCACAATTTACTGTGTCATGAAATCAGCTTAGTGGGTCTCAAGAAATAATAAAGGGAAATGAGGTTGGACATGGTGGCTCATGCCTGTAATCCCAGCATTTTAGGAGGCTGAGGCTGGAGGATTGCCTGAGCCTAGGAGTCAGACCAGTTTGGGTAACATGGTGAAACCTCGTCTCCACAAAAAAATGCAAAAATTAGCCAGGTGTGGTGGAGCGTCTACGGTCCTAGAGACTGGTGTGTGTGTTGAGGGGATGGGGGATGGGGGATGGGGGATGGGGGGTGCTGAGGTGGGAGGATCACTTGAGCCCAGGAGGTTGAGCCTGCAGTGAGCCGTGATCGAGATTGTGCCACTGCACTCCAGCCTGGGAGACAGACCATCTCAAAAAAAAAAAAAAAAAGACAAAAAGAAAGAAAGAAAATGAAATGAGATAAAGTAAAAAATATCAGAGTATATCATACATAATAAGGGTATAAGTATTGTTTCATGGAAATTATGTCCATATAGTGATGATGCACACACTTACGTACGTGTGTGTGTGTGTGTGTGTGTGTGTGTGTGTGTTATGGATTGCACTGTGAAATGGGTCACAGATAGAATGCTTGAGAGCTACTGACCTGTTCACGGAATCAAAGGAAAACCCAGAAGGTTTCAGGCAGCTCCAGGTTCAGGGACCAGGAGCCCCACTGTAGCTCTCTCGCTGTCTCTCTCTTTCTCTCTCTCTCTTCCAGCCTCATTCTGTCCCACTACAGGTGGGCTTTTTCCATAACAGAAAGAAGAGAATTTCAAGTCTATTACAATTCATGTCCTTCTAGTTCCTGGATTGGAGATGCAAGAGCATTTTCCCCACCAGATTCAGTAAGAAAATTCTTTGGAAAGGTCTCTCTAGGTTAACCTGTGTTCCATATCCCACTGGTCTCTGTGGCTGGGGTTATTTGGTTCTCTGATTCCTCAGTCCAGGTTACATTCCCTCTCCGATAACAAAAGCAGTATTCTAGTATCCAGAAAGTCCTCACTGAGCCATGAGGTTGGAGAGAGGTAAAAAGGGCACCCAGTAAATGGGGTGCTCTTCTGTATGAGTCAGCTGGCGAATGCCCTCTCTGGGGGAAGGGGTGTCAGGTATTAAAGGGCTGGCTACCTCTGATGTGGCCCAGAGACCCCCGATAGCGTTTTGAGAAGTGGCATGTTCCTGGCAGCTGGTCTTCCAAGGTGGGGGCCTCTGGGTGCCATGAGTACCCTGGCTTAGCAGCCACTCTGCTCCAGCTAGAAGAATCCATGTTAGGATGTCCTATAACCTCTCTAGGCTTGGGCTTCCCATCACTCCACATGCATCACAGAGAATGGGCCCCTCTGGCAATTGCCCTCCACGACCATCTCCCTGTCTGCTGGGCTGAAGATGGTGTTATCTCCCCCAGAGGCTTTGTGTCTGTACATAGGGAACTGCTGGACATGCTCCAGAAAGCCTCACTGTGGCCAAGGATGAAAGTCCACAGGCCATCTGTGTCTGTGGCTCCAGGAAGCCTTGCTGTGGCCAAGGATGAAAGTCCACAGGCCATCTGAGTCTGTGGCTCCAGGAAGCCTTGCTGTGGCCAAGGATGAAAGTCCACCAGGCCACTGAGGAGCAGCAGACCTAGTTCTGCTCCCACTGTGGCTATGGACATGCTGTTTCCCCTGCAAGTGTGGGCAGTTGGGCTCTGGCTGGCTAGCCAGGGATCCCCTGTGACCTCATGATGCTCCAGAAGGGAGTGTCTTCCAGCAGGAGGAGCCTCAGCCTTCAGGAATGAGTGTGGGACAGGGCAGGCTCCCCTTGAAACACCAGGGCCCCTCCCTCTCTAAGCCTCCATTTTCACATCTGCAAAACAAGGGGATCTCCTTGGATAAGTCAAGGTCCTTTTCTTGGCTGTGATCCTATGACCCTTAGAATCTACCATTCTGTGATTCTTGCTGAGATGCTATGATTCAAAGAGTATTTTGCATCTCTGTCGCTTTGTATTCAAGCCTTATTTGCTCCCCAGCCCGTGGATTGTTTTTTCAGACTGCCCCTTGCATCCCAAGAAGGCCAATCACAAAAAATATACATTGGTTTTGACACAGGATTTTTTCTTGGTCACTTTGCAAGCCGGGGACCTCTGGCCGGCAATGCCCCACCTGGGCCTCTCTTGGCCATGCTACCTGCTGCATGAGATGGCCTGCTCAGTCGGCCCACCCTGGTTGAGTCTGACTTTTGTACCAGTTCCCGAGTTCTTGTCCCGCACCCAAGAAGAGTGAGGATACACTGACAATTGAAGAGTGAGCAAGGTGGGGAGTTTTATTGAGTGATGACACAGCTTTCAGTGGAGAGGTGACACGTGGGTGGCCCCCCTATCCAAAGGCAGGAAAGTTCCTCCACTGTGGCTGAGTCTGGGCTTTTATGGACTTAGAATAGGGGAGGGGCAGGCTGTAGGTAGTATTAGAAAAGGCAACATTCGACTGGATACAAAGCATTATTCAGAAAGAATCAATCGGGAAAGGGTGGGCAAACAGGAACAGATGTTCTCACTCTGGGTTGAGGGTTTCACCCAGGACCAGAAGTCTGGTCTTTCAGCCTTCAGGCTGTGTTTTGGCTTGAAGGTAGGGTTTCACCAAGGACCTGCCCCATCTGCCTGGTCATTTGGCTGCCTCCTGTCGCTCTCAGTGTCTTCCCTCACTCTCATCCTGGCCCCCTGCCTTATCTAAGGGACTTAGCTTCAGTGGCAATGAGCTTAAGCTCTCCCACCTCTCTACCCATTGCTAGGTGACATCAGAGCAGGACCTACATCTTTTCTCCTTGGCAGTTAGCACCTAGCACAGTGAACCTTTGTTGACTCCGAGGGACCTAAATTTCACAGCTCATAGTAGGTCTGGTTCAAATATAATGAGTTGGAGAAAATCGCATGCACCAGAATCCCAGAGAGGGTGGGGGCCTGTGGAGGGGTGGGGCTTGGCAGCTAAACCGAGCAGTCCTCCATGAGCAAAGTAGGTAGGACAGAACACAAGCTCCAGTCCTTAGGAGAAGCAGTTTTTGGGGCAAGAGGGCAAACCATAGCATCTGGCAGTGGAGGAGGTGTGGAGCCGGGAAGAGGCCAGATGGGCCAGAAAGCACTGGCAAGGTGTGGGACCAGGGCAGAAGCCACAAAGCAAATGGGGTTTTATTTGGTTGTTGCTGCCTGGCATCCAGTCAGGATGGTCTCCCTATGGCCCTGGGATGCTGCCAGCTCCTTCTGACTGTGGGCCTGGATACTCTACTGTGGCCCTGAAGAAGGGCTGGTTAGGGTGAGGCTCAAGGCAGTGCCTGGTGACAGCCACATCTGGGCTGCCAGGAGGTCCCACACGATTCTGCATTTAAGGTGAAGATTATTTTTCTTTAAGTCTCTAAAATTCTTAAAGCTTAGATTCCAAAATCCCAAGGGAAAGAAGGCAAGTATTTGACTTGACACAGAACTACTCAAATTCCTATCTTATCTTGTGCTGTGCAGAGCTCAAGGGTTACTAAGGACAAGGCAAATTTGCAGAGAGGCCAGGAAGTCTTCTGAATGAAGGGGGAAGAAGTCGGCTGGGTGCGGTCGGTCACACCTGTAATCCCAGCACTTTGGGAGGCCAAGGAGGGCAGATCACCTGAGGTCAGGAGTTAGAGACCAGCCTGGCCGACATCGTGAAACCTCATCTCTACTAAAAATACAAAAATTAGCCGGGGGTGGTGGTGGGCACCTGTAATCCCAGCTACTCAGGAGTCTGAGGCAGGAGAATTGCTTGAACCCGAGAGGCGGAGGTTGCAGTGAGCTGAGATCGCGCCACTGTACTCCAGCCTGGGCGACAGAGTGAGACTCCGTCTCCAGAAAAAAAAAAAAGAAAAGACAAAAGAAAAGAGGGAAGAAGTCCCCTCGCTCCTTCCCTGTAGATGACCAGAAGCAGGAGTCTTGCATTGATGCTGAGATGGACAAGGCTCCTATAGCCCCTACAAGCAGCTTGTCCCCCAAAGATCTGTACCACTGACCTGTGCTCAGAGTGCCATGGAGGGGGGAGCACACATGACAAGAAGGGGCCTAACAGGCGTCTGTCCTTGTCGATAGGTGTTATGGGCTGATCTTAGGTTATTTTATTAGGGCAAGAACATACCTCTTTTGTTTCCCATTGCGGACCAGCACTGAATGCAGATGACGACATCAGATGAGCTGATCTCTCCACCTCTTTCTCTTAGAAGTTCTTTTTATTATTATTATTATTATACTTTAAGTTTTAGGGTACAGGTGCACAATGTGCAGGTTTGTTACATATGTATACATGTGCCATGTTGGTGTGCTGCACCCATTGACTCGTCATTTAACATTAGGTACATCTCCTAATGCTATCGCTCCCCACCTCTTAGAAGTTCTTCAAACCAATATTGACATGGCCTGTAGTCATTCCCTAAGGTGTGGACATGAATTCTGATTTGCACAGAAAAGCAAAGCCCTGGGGCTGAATGGCACTGGCGTGATGCCTGGGAAGAAGAGAGAATCTTCTAGCAAGGATAAGTTGAGGGCTGGGAGTCCTATGAACTTGATTACAGAGACGCTTGCCTTTATTTATACCTCAGGCTCATAGTGAATGGTGCAATAGCAGTAGCCATCTTTGCTGGTCTTACTATGGGCTCTGCGATCGTTGCTATATGTGCTCAGGTTAATCCTTTTTTTAAAAAATTTATTTTATTTATTTATTTTTTGAGACAGAGTTTAGCTCTTATTGCCCAGGCTGGAGTGCAATGGTGCAATCTCGGCTCACCGCAACCTCTGCCTCCCGGGTTCAAGCGATTCTCTGGCCTCAGCCTCCCCAGTAGCTGGGATTACGGGCATGCACCACCACTCCTGGCTAATTTTGTATTTTTAGTAGAGATGGCATTTCTCCATGTTGGTCAGGCTGGTCTTGAACTCCCAACCTCAGGTGATCTGCCCACCTCAGCCTCCCAAAGTGCTGGGATTACAGGTGTGAGCCACTGTGCCCAGCTGGTTAATCCTTTTAATAACTCTAAAAGGTCAGTCTGCCATTGTCCTGTTTTACCGACGAGAGGAGTGAGGCTTGGAGAAGAAAAATGTGCCCAAGACTAAACGTTCAGCAAATGTCGGAGCTGGGGCCTGAGCCCAGGCAGACTGGGTTCTGAGGCCAGAATTCTAACCATTCTGCCCTGAAGTCTCTAAGAGCCAAGGATTTTGAGTCAGAATTAATCAGTTTAAATTTTATGCAGTGTTCTCTGGTTCTCACCAAAGAGAGCAGGAAGCATCTCCCGAGAAGAAAGTGACCCAGAGAGCAAGGGGACCTCAGTCCTCTCACCATTCTCATTGCGTCTGGGGCTGACTCTGGCCTCTGCAGAGCAGTGGACGAGAGCAGCGACTCTGTGATCAGGGTGTGACATGGCCTGTTCACCAGAGTGAAGCCTGCACGCTAGCCAGGGCCCCAGGCACCGAGCCAACTGTGAAAGGAAACTCCCTCCCATGATGACATTCCCAGTTACTCTTGAGCCCAGACAGTCTCCAGATGTTTTTTTCACTGAACACATTCCCAGAGAGTCTTGGAAACCCGGGGCAGTGCGGGGCTGGAGGCAGAGCACTGGCCCAGCGTCGGGAGAGCAGGGCAGTCCTTCGGCTGCCCAAATGTACCGTGGATCCTGAGCAAATCCATTCTGCTCTGAGCCTGCGTTTTCCCATTTACAGTGGGTTGAAGAGTGACCCCAAAACGTGATGTCCAAGTCCTAATCCCCTTCACCTGTGAATGTGAGTTTACTTGGAAACAGGGTCTTTGCCGATGTAATTAAGGATCTTGAGATGGAATCATCCCTGATTTAAGAACAAATCCAATGAAAATGTCCTTAAAAGAGACAGAAAAGGAGAGCACACAGAGACACACAGGGAGGAGGGCCATGTGAAGATGGGGGCAGAGCCTGAAATGACGCAGCTGCAAGCCAAGAATTGCCAGCAGCCACCAAACACTAAAGGAGGAATGGAGCACATTCTCTCTCGGAGCCTCCGGCAGGGCCAACCCTGCCATACCTTGATTTCAGGCTTTCGGCCACCACACTTATGAGAGAATAAATCTCTGTTGTTCTAAGTCACGAAGCTGTGGTCGTTGTTACAGCGGCCCTGGTAAACTAATGCACTGTCTCTGAGAGCATTGATGAGGTCAGGAAGCCTCCTGTTGGGTAGAGGAGCAACTAAGAGACTGAACTTGGCCCCCACCCCGAGGCTCAAAAGTGAGTGGAGAAGCCAAAACCTGCACAAGATCACTGCATTTCCAGCTCCAGCTTGACGCACCTTCTGGCTTCCCAGGCTGGAGTGGGCTCCCAGTCTCGGGGAGTGGCCTGGCTGCCTTAGGGTGGGGTGGGAGGATGGAAACTCAAACATAGGGAAGGATGAGCCCCTCAGGAACTGCAGGGGACAGAGCAGGGTGGGTGGGATGTCAGCTCTGACAGGGCCACCCCCAGGAAGCTCAGATCTCCCACTGGGACAGGGAGCCAGGGTTAAGATTCCATCTGAGCCAGCATCTTTTCTAGGGACTGCATTGGCTCTGCAGAGGGGCTTCTGGGCTTCAGGGATTTCAGCTCGGGGGGTGCCCCGGTGAGAGCAAGGGCTGCTGAGAGCAAAGCCTAGCCCCATGCAAACTGCTTTGCAGGACTCAGAGGAGGGGATTAAGAACCCGTGGGAACAAGGAGCCGCACAGACCAGTCAGGTGAGGTTGCAGCAGGGTCATCAGAGCCTCCGTTTCTTCACCTGAAAATGCACATAGCAAACCTTGCCTTGCAAGGGCTTTATGAAATGAAATGAGCTGCTGTGTGTAAAGCGATTGCTGTACTGTTTGGCCGAAGCTTTGTTATTGAAAGCATTGCTTTCCTTACAGGCTTGAATTGCACCTGAGTTCCAAAGGAGAAGTTGACATTCTTCCAGAACATATGCCCAGTGTCTTCAACTTGAGATGGAGCTGGGATGCCAAGTCTGCAAACGTGGGTTTCAGGCTTGGACAAGCCTGGGTTTGCATCCCAACTGTGCCCTTTGCTGGGACTGTGGCCCTGGGAAAAATGAGCCTTTCTGAACTTTCCTGATGGCACTCATAAATGGGAGACAGTATCGATGTCAGGCTGTGAGCATGCATGCTGCACGTAGTAGGTGTTTAATGATGTTTCTGAATAACAAATGATTTGAAATAAAGGCAGCTGTGTGAAGCACTGATAGTAAATGTGGCCAGGGGCACAGATAGCAGGCAGCTGGGAGGGAGGGAAGAGGATCTGCTTCTTGAGGGGTGATCAGGGAAACTATATTAGTAGGAATGTTTTTGTTGTTTTTGTTGTTTTGTGTTTTTTTGAGACGGAGTTACGCTCTTGTTGCCCAGGCTGGAGTGCAATGGTGTGATCTCGGCTTGCTGCAACCTCTGCCTCCTGGGTTCAAGCAATTCTCCTGCCTCAGCTTCCTGAGTAGGTGGGATTACAGGCATGCACCACACACCTGGCTAATTTTGTATTTTTAGTAGCGATGAGGTTTCTCCATGTTGGTCAGGCTGGTCTCGAACTCCCAACCTCAGGACATCTGCCCGCCTCAGCCTCTCAAAGTGCTGGGATTACAGGCATGAGCCACCGTGCCCGGCTGGTAGGAATGTTTTGATTGCAAGTGACAGAAATCACTTTTGGCTCATGGAATGTGACTGTACCTTGAATAAGTAAGACATACTTTTACGTCAGGGCCTTTCTTTATATTTGCTATTCCCTCTGTTGAAATGCTTTCCCCCTACCCCGCAAGGTATTTCTGTAGTTCTCTCCTTTATCTCTTTGAATCTTTATCAAATATTTCCTTTATCTTACTGAATCTTTATCAAATCTTTATCAAATACGTTTAAATTAAATTTTAAAGTATATTTTAAGCCAGACGCAGTGGCTCACTCCTGTAATCTTAGCGCTTTGAGAAGTCTGAGGCAGCTGGATTACTTGAACACAGGAATTAAAAATCAGCCTGGGCAACATGGTGAAACCCTGTCTCTATAAAAAATACAAAAATTAGCTGGGCATGGTGGCGTGTGCCTGTGGTCCCAGCTACTTGGGAGGCTGGGGTGGGGAAATTGCTGAAGCCCAGGAGGCTGAGGCTGCAGTGAGCAGAGATTGTGCTGCTGAACAATTCAGCCTGGGTGACAGAGTGAGATTCTGTCTCCAATAAATAAATAAAAAGTAAGGGCCAGGTGTGGGGGCTCACGCCTGTAATCTCAGCATTTTGGGAGGTTAAGGCAGGTGGATTACGTGAGGCCAGGAGTTTGAGACCAGCCTGGGAACATGGCAAAACTCCATCTCTACTAAAAATACAAAAATTAGGTGGGGTGGTGCATGCCTGTAGTCCTAGCTAATCAGGAGGCTAAGGCAGGAGAATCGCTTGAACCCAGGATGCAGAGGTTGCAGCAAGCCGAGATCATGCCACTGCACCCCCGCCCGGGCGACAGAGTGAGATTCCATTTTTGAGACAGAGTTTCACTCTGTCGCCCAGGCTGGGGTGCAGTGGCATGATCTCAGCTCACTGCAACCTCTGCATCCCGGGTTCAAGCGATTCTCCTGCCTCAGCCTCCCAAGTAGCTGGGATTACAGGCGCGTTCAACCGTGCCCTGCTAATTTTTTTATTTTTAGTAGAGATAGGGTTTCACCATGTTGGCCAGGCTGGTCTCAAACTCCTGACCTTGTGATCCGCCCGCCTCGGCCTCCCAAAGTGCCGGGATTACAGGTGTGAGCCACCATGCCCGGCCAATTTTTAAAAAAATTTTTTAAAGTACCTTTTAAAATTAAATTTAAAAATGAATCTCAGCCAAGTGCGGTGGCTCACATCTGTACTCCCCGCACTTTGGGAGGCCGAGGCGGGCAGATCACCTAAGATCAGGAGTTCAAGACCAGCCTGGCCAATGTGGCAAAACCCCGTCTCTACTAAAAATTAGCCAGGCATGGTGGTGCGTGACTGTAATGCCAGCTACTCAGGAGGCTGAGGCAGGAAAATCCCTTGAACCCAGGAGGTGGAGTTTGCAGTGAGCTAAGATCATGCCACTGCACTCCAGCCTGGGCAACAAGAGTGAAACTCTGTCTCAAAAAAAAGAATCTCCCACTCTCTGCTCAACATTCTCTATGCTTCTTCTCTACTTTATTGCTTTATTTTTCTCCATAGGATTTATCATCTAACATGCTATTTTAATTATTTATCTTATGTATTGTGTTTCTATCCATCCCCTCGTACTATTGTGTAAGCTCCATTTGGTTGGATCTTTGGCTTTTTTTTTTAACTGCTGTATTTTTACTACTTAGGACTGTGCCTTGCACACAGTAGGTGTGGTATTTAACTTTACGTGTCAACTTGACTGGGCTTTGGGGTGCCCACATATTTTGTTGGACATTATTTCTGGCTGTGTCTGTGAGGAGGTTTCTGGAAGAGATTAGCATTTGCATTAGTAGACTGAGTAAAGCAGATGGTCTCCACCATGTGAGCAGGTATCATCCAATCACTGAGGACCTGAATCACACAAAAGGGTGGAGGAAGGGGAATTTGCTCTCTGCCTCACTGCCTGAGCTGGGACATTTGTCTTCTGTCCTCAGACTGGGCTTTACCCCATCTACTCCCAGGATTCTCAGACCTTCAGACTCTGGCTGAATTATAACACTGACTTTCCTGGGTCTCCAGCTTGCAAATGGCAGGCTGTGGAACTTCTCAGCCCACAATCACGTTAGCCATTCCTTATAATAAATCGATCTACCTAACTCTCCTATTGGTTCTGTTTCTCCAGAGATTTCTGATGAATGTAGTAGTCATTCAATAGCTATTTGTTTTGGTTTGTCTTTTTGAGATGGAGTCTCACTCTGTTGCCCAGGCTGGAGTGCAATGGCATGATCTCGGCTCACTGCAACCTCTGCCTCCCGGGTTTAAGCGATTTCCAGCTAATTTTTGTATTTTTAGTAGAGACGGCGTTTCACCATGTTGGCCAGGCTGGTCTCGAACTCCTGACCTCAAGTGATCCACCCACCTCACCGTTCCAAAGTGCTAGGATTGCAGGTGTGAGCCACTGTGCCTGGCTTCAATAGCTATTTGTTGAATGAACGAATGATTTAGCGGGAAGGCCCAGAGTGCAGATGGCTTTAGATAGAGCTGGGTCCTGTGATTGAGAAAAAATCATCAGGGCTCCATCTTGCTGAACCTCTTGGCTGTCCCCTGTCTCTGTTTGATTTGGTTCTTCAGGCCAGGGGCCACCTGCAATCCCAAACTCACATCCTTGCTACATGGCAATGTCCTTCCAAGAAGTCTAGCAGAAAAGTCTCAGGGAAGATTCGGCTTTGTCTGGCTTGACCATGTGTCCATCTCTGAACTTCAGTTCAGAAGCAAAGTCACTGTGGTCAAGAGGCAGGGCGAGCCAAATGCAGCAAGTTCCTAATAGGGAAGAAGGGGAGGGTGCTGGTGAAACAGACACAACAAAAGACAACAGCAGAGGGCTTCCTGGAGGGCGTGTCCTTTGTGTCAGGGCTTAGAGGGTGGTTAGGATTTGGCCATGATGTCAGAGCTTTCTGCAACTGGATCCTGCCCACCTGTCTAGCATCACCATCCATCTCTTACCTCTCTGCACCCTATGATTCAGCCACTCTCTGCCCTGAACCCTGTTCAAGTTTTCACCCTGCTGTGTATGTATTTGTCTTCTTCCCCGTAGCTAGTACTCCCTTCTTCAGCAAATGGAGTGATTCTCCACATCCTTGAAGATCTGGGCGTCACACCCTTAGAGAGACACATCCATGATCCCAGGCACATGCTTACATAAGCACGTCCAGGCACACTACACACACACACACACACTCTCACACACACACGCACACACTTTTGCACACACGGGCTCACATGCATACACTAACACACGCACTTGCACACACGCACACACACTGACACACTCACACACTCACATACATGCACACACGCACACACACATGCACACACGTGCACAAACATGCACAGACACATGCACGCACACACACGCACACATGCACCCCACACACACACACACACATGCGCGCTCTCTCTCTCTCCCTTTCCTCTCATTTCTCCCTTCCTTCCTTCATTATAAACTGAAAAGCAACACTGCCTTTCACCCACCCAGGCAGTGTGTATATTAGCCGAGTAGAAAGAGACCCGTAGTCCCCAAATATCTCCCCCACATGTTGGCTTTGGCACCTGAAAGTCAGCGTTTGTTCCCATACTATGTGCTGGCCACTGTGTTTGCACTGCGGCTGTCATGCCTGATACAGAAGAGGTACTCAATAGGTATCGCTGAGTGAATTCATGAATGAATTACTGCATCCATCAATCAATGAATAAAGACAGTGTTTCCTCCCACAGAGCTATGACAAGGGCCGTAGTTAGTATCCTGCCAGGAAGAAGGGGATGGGGCCTGCAGGGAGACGTCTACTTGGAGCTGGGGATCTTGGGGAGCCTCCTTGGAGAAGCCGCCCCGTGGGGAGGCCCTCAGTGCATGGGCTTTGCACAGCTGGGGAGGGTGGAAGCAGATGAGTCCACAGGGCATAATGCCAGAGTGTCAGGGAGTCCAGTCTACAGCGGAATAGGAGTAAAGGGTCCTTCCTTTGGGGCTGAATATCAAGCCTTTCCTGGCCTTTGTTGAAAGAAAATTCCTCAGGTCAGGGGCGGGAGAGGGGTGAATTTCCCTCAGTTACTACTAAGACAAACTGTGAGGAAAAATGATACACAAGACAGTTACTTTGTTTTTTTTGAGACCGAGTCTCACTCTGTTGTCCTGACTAGAGTGCAGTGGCACAATCTCAGCTCACCAAAACCTCCGCCTCCACGATTCTCTTGCCTCAGACTCCCAAGTAGATGGGACTACAGGTGGGCACCACCACGCCTGGCTAATTTTTGTATTTTTAGTAGAGACAGGGTTTCATTATGTTGGCCAGGCTGGTCTCAAACTCCTGACCTCAGGTGATCCGCCCACCTCGGCCTCCCAAAGTGCTGGGATTACAGGTGTGCACCACCAAGGCTGGCTAATTTTTTTTTTTTTTTTTTTTTTGAGATGGATTTCACTCTTGTCGCCCAGGCTGGAGTTCAATGGCGCCATCTCAGCTCACTGCAACCTCTGTCTCCTGGGTTCAAGTGATTCTCCTGCCTCACCCTCCTGAGTGGCTGGGACTACAGGTGCCGCCACCACGCCCAGTTAATTTTTTGTATTTTTAGTAGAGATGGGCT
Organism: Gorilla gorilla gorilla; assembly: GCF_029281585.2. Lineage (NCBI taxonomy): Eukaryota > Metazoa > Chordata > Mammalia > Primates > Hominidae > Gorilla > Gorilla gorilla. Next base: position 33,640,994 of record NC_086018.1, on the reverse strand, counting down.
GTCTCTACTTTAGTTGGCGGGGCTGGTCTCGAACTCCTGACCTCAGGTGATCCACCCGCCTTGGCGTCCCAAAGTGCTGGGATTAACGGTATGAGCCACCGTGACTGGCCCACCCCCAACTAATTTTTATATTTTTAGTAGAGACGGGGTTTCATCATGTTGGCCAGGCTGGTCTCGAACACCAAGACAGCTACATTTTGAAAGAGGGACACGTGGAGGGAAAATTCTAGAACACAGGGTGCATTCCTCCCAAGGTACCAGCCAAGCCGAAAGTAGAACAGAACCCTAGGCCCTTGGGGAAGGGGTCCTAAGTGTTTGCATCCTCACAAGTAGCCTGCTTTACAGTTTACAAAGCACTTTTCCATCCATTATTCACCTGTCCTGGGTGGAAGGCATTTCCTTTATTCAGCAATTATTACCAAGTATCTCCTAGTTAAGATGGTCATGAGGACTAAATGAGCCACTGCTTATAAAGGACTCAAAGCTACTGGACCCAGACAGACCAGCGGTATGTGCTTAGGGTGTGGTGCCCCAAGTGGTGGTGGTGAGGCTGGCATTGTCATGAACTTGGCGCTGAACTGAGCAATGGCAATGCGAGATAGATACAGTACTTGCCCTCACCGGCCTTACAGCTCTTATTCACTCATCATGTAACAGGTCAAATTTTAAATCATTTCAACTCAGATGTTTTAAAAATGTGTTTTCTTTATTATCTATAATTGAGACCAATAGCCCATGTGTATTAAGTGCTTACTCTGTACGAGGTATACTTTTAAGTATTATACGTAGTTTAGATTTCACAACACCCTCTGAGGCAGGTACTATTTACTGCTATTTGACAGATGGAGAAAGGAGGAACAGAGAGATTAAGTAACTTTCTCAAGGTCACACAGCAAGCAGTGAAACCAGGATTCAAATGCAGGTAGTCTAGTTCCGGAATCCACACCCTTGACCACTGTAAGACACTGCCTGTTGTTTTTAAGCTTCTCTCACTGCAGCGTGTCAGGGGGCAACTTAGATGAGCCAACAGTGGCATCTTAGTCTTCCTGGTATATACTCAGTATTTCAGTTTCCTCCTTTGGCTACCTCCACACCTACTCCTCCCCAAGATGGTGCTGGATAGATGGGAGGAGAGCAAAGGCAGGAAGATGGGCCCTTGGACAGGTGTGCAGATCCTGGGGCGTCCCCAGGTCCCTGCTCTCTGCTCCAGGATGACTGTTTTGTTCTGGGGACCTGGACGCCTGCTGAGGTGTACCTGGTCCACCGGGCCTTCTGTGGTCTTGTGCTGTCAAGTTCATGGCCAGGACCTTTTGCGTCTACGTGCTGAATCTTTGGGCTCAGAGCTCTTTTGTCTCAATTCCCAGTTTTCCAGGGACCACCAGCCACCTCCACAACTCCACCTCCCCTCAGCGGAGCACCCGGGAATGTCAGACCCTGCACGATACCGTCAATCCATGGGGAACCAGCAGGAAAAGCTCAGGCTTCTCTGCTTAGATACCCCGTCTCCCTTCTCTCTTTCTTCCCTTAATGATAGGATCCCCAAGTTTTAGCTGTGCCATGGCCACGTAGTTAAAGAGGCTTCCCAGCCTCCCTTGCAGCCGGCTTTACCATGTGACCACATTCCAGCCAGTGAGGACTGAGCTGAGTGTGGGCCTTCCCTTAGGAAGGGATGTGCCCTCCCTTCCCAGTCCTCCTTGCTGGCTGGGGCTGGAATGTGGATGTGTGGGTCGGGGCTGAGCAATGCCACAGGAAGAACCAGGGCCGCTTGGTGGAGCAGCCCCACAAGGCTTTTAAGCCTGGGACTGTTCCTTGAGAGAGAAAGACATTTATGTGTACTTGAACTTACCATTATTAGCCTTCAGAAGAGCTCCCCAAACTGTGTCATATCCAGTTCTGTCCCAGGCCATCTTAGTGCTCGCACACCATGGGGGCAGGGTGGAGTGGGGCTCCTTCTCCTCCTCCTCCTCCTCTCCTCCTCCTCCCCTCCTCCTCCTCCCCTCCTCCTCCTCCTCTTCTCTTCCTCCCCTCCTCCTCCTCCCCTCCTCCTCCTCCCCTCCTCCTCCCCTCCTCCTCCTCCTCCCCTCCTCCCCTCCTCCTCCTCCCCTCCTCCTCCCCCCTCCTCCTCCCCTTCTCTTCCTCCCCTCCTCCTCCTCCTCCCCTCCTCCCCTCCTCCTCCTCCCCTCCTCCTCCTCCCCTCCTCTTCCTCCCCTCCTCCTCCTCCCCCCTCCTCCTCCCCTCCTCCTCCTCCCCTCCTCCTCCTCCCCTCCTCCTCCCCCCTCCTCCTCCCCTTCTCTTCCTCCCCTCCTCCTCCTCCCCCCCCTCCTCCCCTCCTCCTCCTCCCCTCCTCCTCCTCCCCTCCTCTTCCTCCCCTTCTCTTCCTCCCCTCCTCCTCCTCCTCCCCTCCTCCTCCCCTCCTCCTCCTCCCCTCCTCCTCCTCCCCTCCTCCCCTTCTCTTCCTCCCCTCCTCTTCTCTTCCTCCCCTCCTCCTCCTCCCCTCCTCCTCCTCCATCTCTCCTCCTCCTCCTCTCCTCCTCCTCCTCCCCTCCTCCTCCTCCCCTTCTCTTCCTCCCCTCCTCCTCCTCCTCCCCTCCTCCTCCCCTCCTCCTCCTCCCCTCCTCCTCCTCCCCTCCTCCTCCTCCCCTTCTCTTCCTCCCCTCCTCCTCCTCCTCCCCTCCTCCTCCCCTCCTCCTCCTCCCCTCCTCCTCCTCCCCTCCTCCCCTTCTCTTCCTCCCCTCCTCTTCTCTTCCTCCCCTCCTCCTCCTCCCCTCCTCCTCCTCCATCTCTCCTCCTCCTCCTCTCCTCCTCCTCCTCCCCTCCTCCTCCTCCCCTCCTCTTCCCCTCCTCCTCCCCTCCTCCTCCCCTCCTCCTCCCCTCTTCCTCCTCTGCTTCCCCGTCTCCAAACTAGGAAGGCCAAAGATCCCCCAGCGAGGCAAATCCCAGCTACCACGTAAGCCACACAACTGTCTTTTGGCTTCCCTTGCGGGGTCGTGGTGAGTAATTTTAACTGACCCTGATGATTCATCCAGGATGCCTGGGAACCCCGACCCCACCCCACAACCACAGCCACTCCTCAGGGCCTGCTGAGAGCCGCCAACATTCTTCAAGTTCAAAATCATTCCCCATGCCCTCCAAGCCCACATTCCAGCTGCCTCCGTGACCCATCCTCTTCACAAAATTTCTGACCCAGCCAAACTGGTCTTCTCTGGGTTTTCTGAACATTCCACATGCGTTCCTGCTTCTCTAACTTTGCTCTTACCACCTTTCATGCCTCTATTGTGCCATCAACCCTCTCCCCAGCCCCTGGAACCTGCCCCAGCGCCTGCGTATTTGATCAGTGGTGATACAGCACTCACTTGAAAAAATATTGAGCACCTATTACGCGCTGTGTGGAATATTAGGGTGCATTCTTTATATAAATATTTTATTCCCAGCTTTCCTTTCTCATCTTTCCACTAGATGATTATTATTATCTTGGGCCATGACTGGGCAGGCAATGCTGTACAGTCACCAAACCCTGTTTCATTTCCTCCTGGGCACACAGAGAGACCTCATTCCCACAACTCCCTCCAAGTAAGCGGTGCCTGTGGCTGTGATCTGGCTGATGGAATTTGGGCAGAAGCAATGAGCACCACTTTCAGGCATACCCCCTAAAACCCCTTACAAGATCCTCCACCCTTTTTTTTTTTTTTGGGGAGATGGAGTTTCACTCTTGTTGCCCAGGCTGGAGTACAACAGCGTGACCTCGGCTCACTGCAACCTCTGCCTCCCGAGTTCAGGTGATTCCCCTGCCTCAGCCTCCCGAGTAGCTGGGATTACAGGCTCCCACCACGATGTCAGGCTTATTTTTGTATTTGTAGTAGAGACAGGGTTTCACCATGTTGGCCAGGTTGGTCTCGAACTCCCGGCTTCCAGTGATCCACCCACCTCTGCCTCCCAAAGTGCTGAGATTTCAGGCGTGAGCCACCTTGCCCAGCCCACCCTCATTTCTTTCTCCAGTGGTTTGCCTGCTGGATGCAGGGGGATGGGGGTTTTGGAAGTCCTTGGGGAGGGAGCCTGAGTGCCTGAATCACTGGGTGCAGGAGAGCCCTCTTCTCAGCTTGCATTGGACTGGGAGGTAAATGAGAACTAAATCTTTTGAGCCACGGCTAAGGACGCATCATGAGATTTGGGGGCTGTTTGTTACAGCAGCTAGTATGCTAACACACCAGTGTAGGCCGCCATATTTGTATTTCTGCCCTCACCCAAGCCTGGTACATAAGAAGCCCTTAGTAGTCTGCCTCATCTCCCATGAGGCTTCCTTTTCATCCACCCTTCAAATGCAGGCCTGACCCTGTCGTCCCCTCTAGGAAGTTTTCTTCCCCACCTCCTCTTCCTCTTCCCAATTCTGAAATGCTGCTGACCCCCACAAGGGTCCTTCTCTTCCTCCCTCACATCCTCCCCAGGTGACGTCCGCTGCCTCCTCTACCTAAGCTGGCACTTCCTATAGCTTAGACTGTAACCCTGAGCCTGATGGGGTAAACTGAGGCTTCTCCAAATTGCCAGATAAATTCAGGATGTTTTGTGATGCAACTCTGGAAGGGGAACCCAATCCTGTGTTAGCAGAATAAGGATGGGGCATTGATTCCCAAGAAATGAGTCCAAGTCACGCTAATGGGAAGAATAGGAATATCTCCTGAGGACCAAATGGGCTTTTTTTTTTCTTTTTTCTTCCTTTTTTTTTTTTTTTTTTTTTTTTTTGAGACAGAGTCTTGCTTTCTTGCCCAGGCTGGAGTGCAGTGGTGCGATCTTGGCTCACTGCAACCTCCGCCTTCCAGGTTCAAGCAATTCTCCTGCCTCAGCCTCCCAAGTAGCTGAGACTACAGGCACCCGCCACCACACCTGGCTAATTTTTTTTTTTTTTTTTTGTATTTTTAGTAGAGATGGGTTTTCACCGTGTTAGCCAGGATGGTTTCAATCTCCTGACTTCGTGATCCACCCGCCTCGGCCTCCCAAAGTGCTGGGATTACAGGCGTGAGCCACAAATGGGCTTTTAAGGAAGAAATGACTCTGCTGTGGGTTGTGTTTGATTTGAGAGAGATCAGAGAAAACCTAATTGCAGCCTAGGGTGACCGTGGTTTCATTTTCCCTCTCTGCTTCTCCTGCCCCCTCCCTGGGGGGCCCTCCCTGGAGCAGAGCTGACTCTGACGCCTCCTTCCTGGGGGAGCTGGGCTTTGATTGTTTTTCAAGGGAATGGTGGGAGGTGTTGGGACAGGGATGGGCGGTGCCTGGGGAGAGAGAATGTGTGTGGCTGCAGGATGCTGGGGAGGGAAGAAGGAAGGAGAGGACCTGGCCTGGAGACTGCCCAGACGGGCGCCTGCGCTCCCCAGCTTCCCCTAAGGAGTAAGGTCTCCTTTCCCATGTCCTGCCACCCAGAAGTAACCACACCCATGCCCTCTCTACGCCCCTCGTGCAGCCTTCAGGGTAGACCGAGGAGAGCACCTCCCCTTCCTGGTGAAGGGAGCCCGATACACGCTGGTGCCGGCTGGCCAAGAAGGAGGTGGACAAACCTGGCGACCGCTCCCTGGCACCACCTCACCAGAGGACAGCTCACACCTCCACAGGGGTCAGAAGAAAGGAGCTGCCCTGGGGATGGCTGTGTATCCCTACAACTGCCAGGCACATGCCCCTTGAACACTCGATGCTACGTGTCCCAAAGGAAACTGGTCTCCACCCACCCCCGGCCCCTCCTCCTCCTGGGTACCCCACCTTAGTAAATGGCGCCACCATCTGCCCGGTCACTCAGCAAGAAACTCAACTCCTGGCAGCAGATGAGGGGCACTCTGGTTAAATGACTCTCCAGCCTCCAAGTTCAACCTGCAGGGAAGCCCTGGAAATCCTGCCTCCCTCTGCCCTGCCTCTCCTTCAGCTCCGAACCCCACCCCACTCAGTACATGGCCCCCCAACAGGCTTTCAAATGTCTGCCTTCCCCAAACCAATCTGTGGTTTTAAAAGAAGTCAGGGTCAGGTACAGTGGCTCATGCCTGTAATCCCAGCACTTTGGGAGGCCGAGGCGGGTGGATCACCTGAGGTTGGGAGTTTGAGACCAGTCTGGCCAACATGGCGAAACCCCGTCTCTACTAAAAATAAAAATTAAAAATTAGCCTGGGTGTGGTGGTATGTGTCTGTAGTCCCAGCTACTCCGGAGGCTGAGGTAGGAGAATTGCTTGAACCCGGGAGGCAGAGGTTGCAGTGAGCCAAGATCGCACCACTGTACTCCAGCCTGGGTGACAGATTGAGACTCCGCCTCAAAAAAAAAAAAATCAGGACAGTGGTTGTCTCTGGCAGGTGAGGGGGCCAGGATTGACTGGGGAGGGGCGTGCAGGAATTTTGGGTGATGACAATGTTCTCTAACTTAATACAGTTTGAGCTACACAAGTGAGTGTAGTTGTCAAATCTCAGCAAATGTATATTTAAGACGTGTGCAATTAAATGTAAATTTTACATCTTACAGCAAAAGAAAAAATGCAAAGAAGTTTTGAACTCTTGTTCATGTCATGTATTGTGGAGTTTCTGCAGGGAATCAGATAGATGTCTGCAATTTAAAATGCCACAAAACAAGAAGAATGGATGGGTGCATAGAGGAGAGAGAAACGTGATTAAATTCATTTAGTAAAATGCCAGTGGTAGAGTTTAGGTGGTTTTCAGTGTGAAATTCTTCCCACTTTGCTGCATGTATGAAAATTTTTATAATAAAATGTTAGGGAGAAATGCCTCCTGGCTCCAGACGTGTCCCCTCCATTATGTTAATCACATCTGCAATTAGTGTGATGTTTCTAGGACAGCAAATCAGACCATGGCTCTCCCTTGCTCGGAAACCCTTCTGTGGCTCTCCCTGGGGACACGCCCCCAAGTCTGTGGCTCCCAAGGCTGTCCATGCCTGGCCTCTGTTTATTTCTGTAATCATCACTCTCCCCTTCACTTTTTCCACCACGGAAACACCAAAATATTTATGCGTCCTGCATAGCATGCTATTTTATGTCTCCTATGATAGAAATCGCTCATTTTCATCTAATATACCTTCCCCACTTCTTTCTAAGTAGTAGAAACTCCAATTTTTATCTGGTGATATGGCCATGTAGAAATAAAGACTACATATCCCAGCCTCCTCTGCAGTGAGGTACGGCCATTGGATGCGCAGCAAGATAAAGTATTAATTACAACTTCTGGAAAGTGTTCTTTAAGATAGGGGCACAACCTTCTTCACCCCTTTCTCCTTCCTGCTGGTTGGAATGAGGGCACAATGGCTGGAGCTCAAGCAGCCATCTTGGATGAGGAGGCGAAGGCCATATGTGTAAAATGACAGGGCACTAAGGTAGATTGAAGCTGGGTCCCTGAGACTGTGGTGTGCTATGTCAGCTCTGAATCCCCTGCCTCTAGACTTCTATATGAAAGAGAAATTAATACTCTCTTGCTGAAGCCATGTTATTTTGAGTTTTCTGTTACCAACAACCAAACCTAGTCCTAACACACCAACTTCTATGTCCTTGAATGTTTTGATCCTTGTACTTGGAATGTCTTTTCCTCACTTTGCTCCTAACAAACTCCTATTGATCCTTCAAAACCTTGCTCGGACATCACCTTCTCAGTTACATGTTAATTCCTTGGTGGAATTAATGTTTCCCTACTCCATGATTTCTCTCTACCTTATATCACAGTGTGCAATTATTGAGCACTTACTGTGTATCAGGCACCATGCTGGGTGCTCCCTCTTTTAATCCTTACAATGATATTTAAGATAGGTTATTCTTTTCAAAATCTCCACTTTATAGATAACAAAAGCATAGACCTTGGAAAGTTATGATACTTTTCATGGATCACAAAAGTAGTGCATGGTAGGGCCAAGTCCAGGAGTCTCATTCCAAAGCCTTTGCTTTGGAATTCAGCCTATGCTGAATGACCTCGATTATTGCCCTTATCAGAAAGTACTGACAACATTAGGTCACACATCCCTCCCTCCTACCACCTCTCAATGCTCAGAGGCCAGCCGGTGTCACCTTGGTCCCCCCAGAGCCCAGCACGGAGCCTGGCACACACCAGGTGAGCATGAGTGCTGTGGAACGTGACTATCCGTTCTGAGCCCCCAAGTCCTTGTCTTGGTCCTTGTGCTTGGAATATCTCTTCCTCACTTTGCTCCTAACAAGCTCCTATTGATCCTTCAAAACGCTGCTCAGGCATCACCTGAGCCTGGCACATAAAGTTCTTCCCAGTAGGTGTCACCTCCCACAGGCCCACTTGCCCCACGCGTCTCCGGCAGGCTTTTGCAGCACTGTTTGGTACCTCTGCTTAGAACACTCTGCAGAACGCTCCCTCATACGTTCACATCCAGGCCAGCCATCACCTCTGAACAAACTCCTATGGATCCCTCAAAGGCCTTCACCTCACAGGCCTAGGCACTGCCTTCTCACCCCTCCAAAGCCTTTGCTGAAATGTCTGCTGCGTTCCAGATCCCACTGAGGTATCTCCTCCACTGGACTTTGAGTCCCTTGAGAGCAAGGACCATGGATACCTTATATCACCGTGAGCAATTATTGAGCACTTACTGTTGTTAAAAAAGTTTAACCTCTAGCCGCCTCCTTACATATTTTAAGTTGGGCCTAAAAGTTTTTCTGTACATCATGAACTATAACAAGTGGAGATATAGACAGACTATAGCCTACACTGTGCCAATCACCACATTTTGGCCAATCAAATGCAGCCAACTGTTCGAACCATGTTCAGATAAACCAAATGCCAACCTGTAACCAATCCAGCTGTTTCTGTACCTCATTTCTGTTTTCTGTATGTCACTTTCCTTTTTCTGTCCATAAATCTTCCACCATTTAGCTGTGGAGTCTCCAGGCCTACTCTGGCTTGGGAGGCTGCCCTGCTCGCAAATCATTCATTGCTCTGTTAAACTCCTTTACATTTAATTTGGCTGAAGTTTTTCTTTTATCACTATGTATCCACCACATTCAGTGCTCCCTTTTTCTTAATTTTATTTATTTATTTATTTATTTATTTATTGAGACAGGGTCTCACTCTGTCACCCAGGCTGGAGTGCAGTGGTGTGATCTCGGCTCACTGCAACCTCTGCCTTCTGGGTTCAAGCGATTCTCCAGCCTCAGCCTCCTGAGTAGCTGAGACTACAGGAGTGCACCACCATGCCTGGCTAATTTTTGTATTTTTAGTAGAGACAGGGTTTCACCATGTTGGCCAGGCTGGCCTTGAACTCCTGACCTCAAGTGATCCTCCCTCCTCAGCCTCCCAAAGTGCTGGGATTACAGGCGTGAGCCACCGCGCCTGGCCAGTGCTCCCTTTTTCAGTCCTCCTAGTGACATTTGAGGTAGGTTATTCTTTTCAAAATTTCCATTTTACAGATTTTTTAAAAAGCGCCCTTGGAAAGTTATGCCACTTTTCCTGGATCACAATATTAAAAGATCACAATTCATCTTCTAATAATTTGGCAAGCCATCCACGGTCTTCTAAGCAAGGCGCATTGAATATAACGAATATAGAGACAGAAAAAGACCCCTCCCCGCTGGCTGGGTTGAGGGACTGAGAAACGGAGAGCCCAGATGGAAGGGCAGAGGTGCAGGCTTTTCTCCTTGTTGCCACTAGATGGCAGTAGGGCACCCGTTGTCAGCCCTGGGGCAAGGTCACCGACTGTCTTTGCCTTTGCCTCCAGCAAGCCAAGACCCTGGGCAGACTCAATCCAAAAATAAACAAAGAGCATGTTGGCCTGGTCCTTTGCTAGGTACTGTAGAGCAGGTGAGAGAGTGAGGGGGAAGGACTCCAAATTAGACCAGTCCTTAGCCATGAAGCAGAGACTCTGAAGCCAGACTGCCTGGGTCCCAATCTTGGGCTTGGTATTTCCTAGCTGTGTGACTCTGGGTAAGTTACTTAACTTCTCTGTGCCTCAGTTCTCTCAAGTGTAAAGTGAGGCTTGTAAAAGTGTCTCCTGCAAAAGAAAGGGCTGCTGGGAGGAGGGGTGTCCCTGGTGTGCACTAAGTACAATATGAGTTTGTGGCTTTTATATTCCTGCCTCTGAGGCACTCACAGGGTAGAAATGGGGAGAAGCCAGTCCAGACAGGTGCACCCCAAAGCAACAGAGATGAGAAGGCTGCACCCATGCTGGAGCCAGAGGGGGGAAGAGGGCACATCTGCTGGGAATGGGTAGAGCAGGGTGGGAGGAGTCCTGGCAGGGGAGCCGTTCCTATGCAATGGGCCTTGAAGGAAGGGGAGGATGGGTGGATGTGGGGTTAGGTGACTGTGGAGGTGGGGCTGGTCTCTGTCCAGGTGACAGGTGGATGGTGGAGCTGGAGGAGCCACTCGGAGCCTCCAAGGCTGGGGAGGGTGGAGGGGGGAGGCAGGTCGGTGTCCCAGGGCACACCTGTTGACTAGGGGATTAGGATGTTGTGTCCCTGCCAGCCCTCCTCCAATAAGCCCCTCTGGGCCTGCAGGGAGAGGAGGAGCCTTGCCATGTAAACTGTATTTTTAGTTCCCTGTGCCTCTCCCCGGCTGCTATAAGACACCTCTCCCCACCCCCAGCCCTGGCCGCTTGGCTGGAGGCTCTGCGAGGACAGCTGGGGAGAAGGGGAGCTGTGGTCAGTATGATGGATCCTGAGGGGCTGGAGAGGAGCAGCCCTGGAGGGTGGGTTCCTGGGAGTCTGGAGCAAGCTTGGGGGTCCTGCTGCCCCATCGAGGGCCTTGAGCAGGTCCTGCAACTCCCAGGCCTCAGCCCTGCTCTAAGCCCTGGCCTGGCGCTGGTCCAGGAGGGTAGACTCTGCCAGGGAGGCACAAGCTAAGCTGGGGGTGGGGTGGGAGGGCCTGCTGGCAGGAGGGAGGCACTGCCCAGACTGGCCTCCAAAGGCTGGTTCCCAGAAGGAGGAGGAAGAGAGTAGTGAAGATCGTGGGGAGTCCTGGCTTTGAGGAGCCAGAGTTCTCCTTCTTGCCACATCTTTGATCTCCCTTGGTGGTGTCTTAAGCCCAGATTTACCAAAGGGAATTGTCAGCTGTCCAAGGGCTAGCAAATTCCTAGGTCACCTAGACTGGATTTTCTGACCATAAAAATTGTGGGCCAGGTGCACAGCTGCCTGAGGGGCTCAAACCTGTGCAGGTGGGTGCTGGAATCCCCTTTGCTATAGCGTTCTCTTTGTGTGCATGTGACCAGAGGTGAGAGTGGCTGGAGACCGAAGATGGCAGAGCCCGTCTTTCTCCACCAGACTGAGGCCCCTGACTTGCCTTGCCTGGGGAGGGTGCTCAGTGGAAGTCCTGGGATGTTCAGTCTGGACGAGAAAAGTCTTGGGTGAGCCTGCTCCTTCTCTTGTGAGGCCTACTCAGCTGGGCCTCTATATCCCCAAGGAGCAGGCGGAGCCGCCACAAGGAAGTGCACGTGACATGGAGGCATCTTTTGGTTCGACATAAAAAAGGATTTTTAAAGCTTTGGGTAGTGAGCTCACCACTCCCAGGAGTATTCAAGCAGATGCCAGATGATGATCTGTAGGGAAAACTACATTTAGTGGGAAATTGGACAAAATACCGTTGAAGGCCTCTTTTAGTCACAAGATACTATGGCCCTATAATTCTAGATTTCTCTGCTTCTAGCTCTCTGTAAGTCTGGAATCTAGAACCCAAGTTTCTCCGGTGGTGAAAAGTTGAAGACTTTGACACTCTAGAATTTTAATTCTGGGATCTCAAGACTCCAGAATTGGGAGCCTTGAGGATGATTCTATAAGTCTCAGTTTTGGATTCAAAGGATCCTGTGATATGAAAGGGAAAAAGAGGAGGTCTGACTTGGTGGGATCCAGTTTTGCCCCACTGGGTATCAGACTAATGTGTCCTGCATTCGTGCGTGTGTGTGTGTGTGTGTGTAGCATGAGCGTGTAAGGCTGTAGAAAGTTTTGCACACAAAGGCAGCCTGGCTTTCCTATCATGTGTCTGCAGCTTCTCTGCCCTGGCCATAATGAAGGCTGTCACAGGGATAATAATAGCCCCCAAACAGAGCCGGTGACTCCAGGTAGCCATAGCAACTGTGAGGTAACGCTGCTCTGTTGTAGAGATGTGTAAGTACAAACAGATGTCGGTGCCTTCCCATTAGCTTAAATGGTAAAACTTAAAAGGTCCATCAACTTCAAAGCTACAGGTTTCCATGAGCATGCCAGTTAATGGGGGCGCTTGCCAAGCGGGTGATAGCTTCATATTAAACATTTCAGCATCAGTAATGGGTTGATGAGATTTTAAATGCTCAGGCCATCCCCAGACAACTCAGGAGGCCAGAGACGGGAGAAGAGCTGGGATTCGGGTAGTAATCAGCCCTGCCCTGCCCCGCACCCTCAGGGGTGTTCTGCCACTCTCGGGAGGGCACAGGCCAGAGAGCATTTGAAAACCGCACACAGCGTCTCAATCTCCAGGAGTCTCAGATCTGCCTCTCGGCCTTCCCCAGCGCACCGGGCAGGGGGCCCCGGGTCAGATGTGGCACAGCTCAATGCCATCTCCTTCTTTCTGCCCTCCTCTCTCACACCCTGGACTCACCTCCAGCGAGTGACCAGCAGTAAGGGTCAAACTGCTGAGAGTCTGAGACCAGGGCAGACCCTCTCAGAGTTGTCTTTCCTTCTGAGGCTGGGCCTGGCACAGACTGGGGCCTCAGTAATGGGCTTTCGAATGAATGAATGAACAAAGGAACAAACAGATGACTGACTGACTGAATGAATGAATGAGATCCCCTTTGGCATCCCCATGGCTTCTTTTTTTCTTTTTGAGATGGAGGCTCACTCTCTTGCCAGGCTGGAGTACAGTGGCACGATCTCGGCTCACTGCAACCTCTGCCTCCCAGGTTCAAGTGATTCTCCTGCCTCAGCCTCCCAAGTAGCTGGGACTACAGGTGCGCGCCACCATGCCCAGCTAATTTTTGTATTTTTAGTAGAGACAGGGTTTGAACATGGTAGCCAGGATAGTCTCGATCTCTTGACCTTGTGATCCACCCACCTCGGCCTCCCAAATTGCTGGGATTACAGGCGTGAGCCACCACACCCGGCCCCCCATGGCATTTTAGCTACTTATTTTGTTACTGCCTCTTCCACTGCTAAAGAGATGGGTCTTTGGAGGTCGGCTGGCCTAGCATTTGGGGTTGACTTCTGGAATGGTCACTAGGGAAGGGGCGCCAGATGTGCAGCCGGTGCCTCTGACCCTTTTGGTCGCTAGGAGTCAGCTGACTCAGTACACAGGACTCACTGAATGGAGACACAAGGCTCCTCCAGGGAGTGGCGGCTCATGGCAATCCTAGAATGGTCACCAGCCAGGCTTTAGAGACCCACACAGAGGGCGTTCTGACCCAAAGTTGCACTGGGGAACTCCAAGTTTGGGGATTCTTTGAATTTAACTCTTTTTCTAGCTACATTTCCTACTATTTGTCCAATTCTTACCAAACATCCCTGTTCACATTCCGAAGCTGGGATCTGACTGGCAGGGCTAGTAGATGCTGACTATTCAGATGGAGCCCTGACATTGGCTTTCTCAGCTTGGCTGTGACTGGCAGCAGGTTTGGGGGAGAATTGTGTGTCTCAGAACATGACTGGCTACACCTGCACCTCAGCAGGGTTGGGGCAGGGCAGTTATCTTCAAAAAGCTGTGTAGGTGGGGCAGTCATTACTGACACATCCAGTGCAGACCCAGGATGGCCCAAACACTGGCTTATCCTTTCTGAATCTCATCTCCCACAGCTGTAAAGCGGGGTGGTGCTCACTACCTCACAGAGATGTTGTAAAGATTCGATGTAATCTTGCCGGGCAGCCACTTTGTAAACTGTATAGTCCTATGCAGATGGAAGGAAGGGCCTGTGCCTACCTTGATCATAGCACTAAACAAACTGTACTGTATTTTCATTCCTCTTAGTTATCTCCCTAAAAAGACTCTGAGTTCCTTGAACACAGGAGGGTGTTTTATTTGATTTTGTTATCCTCAGCATGTAGCAGTGTCTGACACACAGTAGGTGCTCTATCACTGTGAGAGGGATGGACGGATGGATGGAGTTACAGATGGATAGATGGATAGATGGAGGGATGGGTGGATGATGGATGGATAGATGGATGGAGGGGGGATGATGAATGGAGGGATAATGAATGGATGAATGAGGGGATGGGTGGATGGATGAATGGAGGGATGGATGGATGAACACATGGATAGATGGATAGATGGAGGAATTGGTGGATTTTGGATGGATGGGTGGATGGATAGATGAATGAATGCCTGGATAGACAAAGAGATGATGGATAGATGAATGGACGAATTAAGGGATGTCGGATAGATGGAGGGATTGGTAGATGTTGGATGGATGGGTGGATGGATAGATGAGTGAATGCCTGGATAGACAAAGAGATGATGGATGGATGAATGGATGAATTAAGGGATGACAGATGGATGGATGGATGAGTAACTGGATGAACAAGTGGATAAGTGGATAGATGGTTGAATACCTGAATGGATTGAAGGAGGATGCATAGATGTAAGATAAGGCTAATCATCCTCCACTCACTTTCTTTGCAAAACCATCCACTCATTTACTCAACAAACATTTATTCAGTTCAAACTTGGCACAGAGCACCATGTGAGGCCCAAGAGATACGTGGGTTAATAAAACAGAGCTCCTGCCCTCCTGAAAACTGCAAAGAAGGGGGCGTGGCTTCCTCAGTTCAAATCCCAACTCTGCCAGCGACTAGCTGTGCATCTGTGATGTTTCCCTACTTTCTCTCAATTAAATAGGGATAATGTCAGTACCTATCACATTGGGAGGTCTTGCGGGGATTAAATGAGTTACCAAATGCCAAGTGTTTGGGACACGGCCTGGCACCCAGCAAAGTCTCTTGTGAGTGCTGGCTGCTATTATCCTAATGGAGAAGCTGGCATGAAAACCAGGAAATAGGATGCCCTTTGGGAAGCAATGCAACAGGAACTTACACAAAGAAAGGAAAGGAGGAAGCAATTAGTGGTGTCTCAAAGGAGTATGTCAAGAAAAACTTTTCAGAGGGAAACCTTTGAGCAGGGTCATGAAAACAGGAGTTCTCTAAGAGATTGTGGACTTGCCTGGGACCACCTGGCTATAAGCACGAAACCATCTGGTTCCTTTCTGTCACTTCTGGCTGGGTGAGGGGTCTCTGGCAAAGGGGCAGAAGGTGCGTGAGAGGTTGCGAATGGCCAGGACTGTCCTGGGGCCAGCTGGGGCGCCTGGTGGCCAAGCTTAGAAACATGACAGGTCCTCTTGGGAGGGCTGACCGCAGGGAGCGTTGGGTTTCAGGCTGCTGGCGTCAGCCTCGGTGGTGCCCTTTCTGTCGGCTATGAGAGTCCAGACAGTGCCCAACCTCCTCCCCTTCTTTCCACACACACAACCACCCCACCCCCTGTGGCCTGAGCTGTCCTGCCTCGCTACAATGGCATCTGCCCTAAAATAGCTTCCCATGTGAGGGCTAGAGAAAGGAAAAGATTAGACCCTCCCTGGATGAGAGAGAGAAAGAGAAGGAGGGCAGGGGAGGGGGACAGCGAGCCATTGAGCGATCTTTGTCAAGCATCCCAGAAGGTATAAAAACGCCCTTGGGGCCAGGCAGCCTCAAACCCCAGCTGTTGGGGCCAGGACACCCAGTGAGCCCATACTTGCTCTTTTTGTCTTCTTCAGACTGCGCCATGGGGCTCAGCGACGGGGAATGGCAGTTGGTGCTGAACGTCTGGGGGAAGGTGGAGGCTGACATCTCAGGCCATGGGCAGGAAGTCCTCATCAGGTAAAAGGAAGAGATTCCATTGCCCCTGCCACCCACACCCTAAGATCAAGGGTGTTCAGCTGCAAGGTGGAAAGTTTACACGTGGGGTAGGTCAGTTGGCTGCATTAGTTAAGGGTGTTAGAACGGTCACTTGCTTTTTCTTTGCTTTTAAGTGTCAGGGATTGGACTCAGGAGAGGGAAAGGAGACATTTCAGGCTGATGTCAGCAGCTGGAGGAAGCATGAGAATCAAACCTTGGATGCTCAGAGTCCACCAGGAAGAATTTTAGAATTATAGACGGTCAGAGTTAACAAGGGTCCTGAGAGATTTTGTACAGCCACCTCTCTTACAGGATGAGGACAAAAAGGGACTGAGAAGGGGAGGACATTTCCAGAGTCACAGCTCATTAAATGCTCTTAAAGTGTCAAGGTTAAGACATGCTCTTCAAGGGGAGACAGATCTGGTTCTAGACTTGGCTCTGCCACTGAGCCACTGGGTGACCTTTGGGAAGGTACTCAACCTCTCGGAGCCTCAATTTCCTCTCCTGTACAGTGAGGGGATATCCTAATATCTATATCCTAGAGGAGATGTGAGAATTAAATAAGATAATGCATGCAAGAGGCCTGGCATGGTTCCTGGCATATACTGAGTCCTAGAAATGTTAGTAGCTATTACTGATGAAGCCCAGGCTAGGGACCTTTCAAAGCATTGCAATTAGAGAACAGAAGATAGAGGCTCGTTAGTGACCTTCGATGTTGAGTGTGTCTCCAGTTTGAGAAGTCTGAATGATGTGGTCTGCAAGTATATCCTGCCTTCTACCACAAGGGATTCCAGAATACACCAAAGAAAACAAAATTCTGAGGTTTGTAAATAGAGGGTGGCTGTGGTTTGTACATAGAAGCTCATCTCCTCGTTGCCTTCCATCCCAAATGGTGATACACTCTTCTCTTGGCCCCTTCCCTCACCATTCTGAGCTGGTTCCCTCACAAGTCTAATGGGTTACGAATCAACGTTTCTGCCAACGGGAGGAAGGAAGTGGGCGCCAGGGTTGCCACAAGTGAATAGATTGTCTTTGGCACTTTAATATGCAGATTAATTTCTGCTTATTTGTGAGCCAGAGCCAATTTTCCTCTTCCACTCCTTCGTCCTTTGGGTCTCCCTTGGGCTTTACCCATTTCCAGCTTCCGTCTGCCTCGGGAGCATGGCTGGTCCTGGAAGCTCCGTTATCTAAAATTTGAGCCGTTGGTGATCCGTGCTACAAACACTTGAGGAAGAAGAGTTGAGTTTTCTGTTGACTCTAATGGCATCGTGGTGTGTTTCTTATGTCTTTCTTCTCCTGTCCCTGTCATCTGGCTGCAACAGGCCCTGTTGGATTGCACAAAGTGCTCCCCCGACCAACACACACACACAAATTGACATCAACTCCTGGGCCACAGATTTGCCGTGTGACCTTGGACAAGTCTCTCCACCTCTGGGTCTTATTTCTCTGCTGGTTGAGCGAAGGGATTGTCTTCCATGGTCTCCGAGATCCCGTCCCACGCTCATGCCCTAGAATTCTCTGAGTCCTTGATGCACTTTTGCCTTTGGAGAGGAGGCAGGACAGTCAGGTGTGGAGGTAGGAGACCAGAGTTTGCAGAGCAGAGGTCTTTCCAAGGTGATTTGGGAGCTGCCAGACCTAAGGCAGTGACTTGTACGTCTTGAAAGAGACTCAGGGTGTTGCATCATCAGGGAGGATCAGGGAGGCCGGGGGCCAGGGATAAGACATAATGCCTAGGGTTGCTGGCCCCTGAAAGGTCCCAGAGGCCTGGTGCCCTGTCACGTCTTAGGTTGTGGGACATGCAGAGACTGTGCCAGCTGGTTCTGCCCTCTCAGTATTTGGGGTACAGGGAGGATGGCCTCCCTGGGGGCAGGGTGGAGGAGGCTCATGCCCAGGACTGCAAATGCCACCCATGAGAGTTGGCATCTTGACTTTGTTCTAGATACTGACTCTGGATTTCCTAACTGACCTTGAAAGGTTATGTCTCCAATCTTCTGATTGTAAAAGAGGGCGAATTCCATGAAGCCCAGTCTGTAAAACACTGAGGCCTTCACTGCAAGTACACAAACATAAAATTCTAGAACACAGAAGCTGGAAGGTCACTTGGAGATTCTGGCTCCAGGAGTGGTTCTTCGGAAGGGAGGGGGCTGCTGAGTGGGCTCCACATCCCTGTTTTTCCTTCCTTTACTCAAACCTTTTTTGTTTTATTTACTTTGGCTGTTTTGGGGGGCGGGGGGAACAAAGGATTTCAAGGTCATAAAATGTTTGAAAATCACCAGTGGTGGTCACTGCTGCTCATTACAGGGAGGAACTGGGCCTGAGAGTCTCCACCGGTTAATGGCAGCCACAGGCAGGACCAAAAATTCCTGGGTGATGGTGATGATAGTGATAGATACTGATAATGGTAGAGATGATGAGGAGGAGAAAGACAGCAACCATTTATTCAGCACATACTGATTGCTGGGCTCTGTGTTAAGTGTTTCACTCACTGAAGCCTGACAACAATCTTACGAGGTAGATATGATTATGATCACCACATTTAACAGAGAGGTTAAGTAACTTACACCAAGTCACACAGCAAGTAAGAAAGGAGCTGGAATTCAAATTCAGGCAGCTTGGATCCAGAATCCTTGCTCCTTTTTTTTTGTTTGTTTGAGATGGAGTCTTGCTGGGATTACAGGTGCATGCCACCATGCCTGGCTAATTTTTGTATTTTTAGTAGAGACTAGGTTTCGCCATGTTGGCCAGGCTGGTCTCGAACTCCTGACCTCAGGTGATCTGCCCGCCTTGGCCTCCCAAAGTGCTGGGATTACAAGCCAATGCGCCCAGCCCAGAATCCTTGCTCTTGACCACTATGCTATACTGCCCCATGACCTTGCCACACGCAAGACGGGCTGCCACCCACGCTCTGGTTCTTTTATTCTAGTAGAGCCAGAGGGGTGTTCATGGATCTGACAATGTGCTCCATGTTCCATGTGAGTGTCCAATTGGGCCTCAGTTCAGAGAACAGCAGGAAAATGGCCTCCCTTCTCTCTGACTTGGACTGAAGATCTGTCTGATGAACCAGGCCCACTGACAGCAGGGTTGAAGCTGGAAACACAGGCAAGCGGGGCTTTCTGAAATACTAGAGGAAACGCCCTCCGTCCATTTCCACAGGCTGAGGGGCTTTCGTCTGTTCATTTTCCCGATCAGGCAAATCCAGGAGAATGGCCTTCTGTGGCTGCCTGGGGGGCTCCTAGATGCAAGGCCTGGGCCCACAGGAGGCAGGCAGCTGTGTGGTGCCGGAATGATCTTGCAGGGAGACAAATTAGCCCGATTCTGCTCTGCTGTTTAAAGTAAATATGGGGTGGGGTGGGGTGGCTCAGGCCTATAATCCCAGCACTTTGGGAGGCAGGATCGGGGGATCGCTTGAGTCCAGGAGTTCGAGACCAGCCTGAGCCACATAGTGAGACCCCTTCTCTACAAAAAATAAACAAAATTAGCTGGGCGTGGTGGTGTGTGCCTGTAGTCCCAGCTACGCGGGAGGCTGAGGTAGGAGGATCACTTGGGCCCAGGAGATTGAGGCTGCAGTGAGCCAAGATCACACCACTGCACTCCAGCCTGGGCAACAGAGCAATACCGTGTCTCAAAAAAATATTAATAAAGTAAATATGAGCTCTCTCCCTGGCTGTCTGGTGCTAAGAGTGGAAAGTAAGGCATTGGTGGGTCTAGACCCTTTTGGTTTACATATGGATGAGCAATGATCCAGAGAGGCTAAGTGACTTCAACATCACAGAGCACATTGGCGCCAGAACTGGGACCGGAACTCAGCTTCCGTAACTGTCAGTCCCATGTTCTCTTCCCTAGATATCAGAGGGCAGGGGCAGGCCCCAAAATGTCTGAGACCCCCAGCTGCCTTGTGTCCCAAATTCTTGGCCCTGTTCTGCCCCAGACAGTCTCCTTTCAGCGTCCTGACCTCGGACCATCGCCTGTGCATGCCAAGTCTTGCATCTGTCAGGCGGGAGTTCAAGGATCATTGTCGCCAGATAATAATAGTCAGGAGCTCAGGGACCCTTGGATGAAAGGTGTCAGAGACAAGCTGTCAGTGACGCATGAGGATTTGGATAAGGTCCTGGGGCGAGGTGGCAATGTTGGGCACGGCGGCAGACCATGCCCAACATGGGGGAAGGGAGTGTATGTGGTTCAGGCTTGTGCGTGTCTGTGTGTGTGTGTGCATGTGAGTATGGCGTGTGCTGGGATATATTCATGTGTACCTCTGTGTGAGTGTGCAGGCCCATATGTGAGTGTGCACACACATCTGTGAGAGCCCGCATGCATGTACACTTGTGAGGTGTTGATACATGTCCATGTAGGTATCAGTTTGCCTGTAAATATCTCTGTGTAACAATAACAAAGTCCGAATAGTCATCAAGAGTGTAGACATGAAGCCAGACTGCCTGGGTTAAATCCCCAGCTGGTTAGTCTTTCGGTGCCTCTGTTTCTTCCTCTGCAAAATGGCGTCTACCCCATCAGGATTTTAAAATCAGTTAATATGGCTGGGCACGGTGCTCACGCCTGTAATCCCAGCACTTTGGGAGGCTGAGGCAGGCGGATCACAAGGTCAGGAGATCGAGACCATCCTGGCTAACACGGAGAATTCTGAGAATTGCTCAAACCCAGGAGGTGGAGGTTGCAGTGAGCAGAGATTGCACCACTGCACTCCAGCCTGGGCAACAGAGCAAGACTCCATCTCAAAAAAGAAAAACAAAAAACAAAAAAACCATGAACTCATTTTCAGGTTGAGGAGCTCAGCATCCTGGTTGTGAAACACCCTCCTCATAAAACCCTGGGATGGAGACTACGGGGATCAGGTGCTTCCTTGTGACAACTTCTGGGCATGGTGGCTCAGGGAGCAAACTGGACTGTGGCCACAATACATACTGTGTACTTTTACAAGGATGTCACAGAGCCTGGGTATCATAAAAGAGGAGCTTTGCAAGGAACTGAAACCATTAGACAGGAGAGAGAGCCCTGGGCAGACAGGGTTGCCCGTGCCAAACATTTCAGGCTGTGGCACAAGGGAAAGGGTGGGAGTTATGAAACTGTTCCATTTTGGGTTTAGGTCTGGGCTCTGCCGCTAGCTAGCCAAGTGACCTTGGCCACTTATCTCTGTGGTCTTCCATGAGTAAAAGGCGGAAACTCACTCCTACCCAGAGGGCAGGTCTGACTCCCTTTAACCAGCACCCACCTGCTCACAGCAGGAAGGACCGAGTTCTAAAGCTGGAGGTGGCTGCTCAGAGTCCCAGCAGAGGCCTCTGGGGCACCTCACTGAGTGCCTGGCAGGAGTGGGTGCCTGTCTCAGGGCTGGGTTGAGTTGCTCCCACCAGGACCCTTCGTCATCTGCACAGTGAGGGGACTGGGAGGTTCAGAGAGTCACAGCTTGGGCTCAAAACAAGCAAGAGGTTTCTGAGTGTGAGGATTGCTCTGGAGTGGAATGGCCCTCACAGGTAGGAGTGAGCCTCCTGTAGCTAGAGGTATTTAAGCAGCTGAAGGACAATCCCTGGGCAGGAAGCTGCAGAGATGGTCGCAGCGTGGACTAGAACTGCTGTTTTGGTCACTCAGACCTCATTCCAGCCTGGCTTCTCTGAACAGCACCCCTGCAATAGTGAGCTGGTGACTTTACGTCTCAGAACCTCGGTTTCCACATCTGTAAAATGGGAATAATATGAATGACTCAAAAGGAAAATGCAAGTTGAGTCTATCATGGAACCTGGCACGTAGTAGGTGCTCAGCTAGTCCAGGGTCCTTCAGCTTCAGTGCTCCTGGCCCGCTCACAATGCCACTCAGCCATCTCCTCTCCAGGCAACTTGGGGAAAATTGGAGTGAGGCCAGTGAGCAATGCTGAGATGCCCCTCATAGTAAAGAAGATGATGATGATAATAAAAATAACAATAGCAAGCATTTATACGACACTCACTCTGTGCCAGACACCCTGTTGGTACATAGCACACACTATTTCACTTAATCCTTTAAGTAGGGACAAGTTATCCCCATTCCTTATATGAGGAAGCTGAGGTACAGAGAGGTGAAGCGAATGGCCCAAGGTCAGACAGCTGGGAAGACAGGGAGTTAAACTTGAACTCTAGTCTGGCTGCCCCCAGACCTCACACCGCACCTCCCATGACGACTCCAGCCTTCCCTGTGCCCACAGGCTCTTTAAGGGTCACCCAGAGACTCTGGAGAAGTTTGACAAGTTCAAGCACCTGAAGTCAGAGGATGAGATGAAGGCGTCTGAGGACCTAAAGAAGCATGGCGCCACCGTGCTCACTGCCCTGGGTGGCATCCTTAAGAAGAAGGGGCATCATGAGGCAGAGATTAAGCCCCTGGCACAGTCGCATGCCACCAAGCACAAGATCCCCGTGAAGTACCTGGAGGTAGGAGGCAGAGCCTGGGAAGGTGGGAGGATGTGGGGAAGGCCTCGGGTGGGGCAATGGGATCTGGGTTCAAGTCCCAGCTCAGCCACTAACTTGTGGGATGACCTATGTCACTCTTCTCTGTGCCCCAGGTTTCTCATTTGTAAAGGGGACTGCCACCCACTTTGCCTTCCTCCTGGGATCGTTGAGAATGAACACATTTAGCATTTTTAATTTAGTATGCCAAATTCACATCTTATTACCAAAGAGGAAAGGGAGAGGGGATATTGGGTGCAAAATTTGCATCCTCTCCATGGGTAGGTACCATTGTCATATCCACTTGATAGATGGGGAAACTGAGGCTCACAGAGGTTAAGCAGCTTGTCCATGGTCACAGGAGGTGGATAATGGCAGAGCCAAGATTAAAACGCAGGTCTCTATTACTACAGAACCCCAGCCCCTAACTGCTGTGCCACTGGGAGTCTGGTACATGCAGGACTTATGTGGCAGGAGCTCAGCAACTGGGGCTCAATTTGGGGTGGGGGTGGCCAGCAGGCTGGCTCTATTGGTTCCAGCATCTTCACAGATGAAGAGACAGGACCTCGGTTTCCAGCACGAGCAATTGGTTTGAACCTCCTGAGATGGGTTGGAAAGTTGGGTGGATCAGGGTTGGGGGCAGGAGCCTGGGCTTCAGGTTGTGTGTCTATAACTGGCGGGAGGAGGCGATTTGGGGAGAGGAGGGAGCTGGGGATGAAGGACCACAGGGAGAGGTGCATCCCCCGCGGGTAGAAACAGCAGGAAGTCTGGTGCAGCCATGAGGATTAGGATGTGGTGATAGCTACCCTCTGGGATGGAACACAGTGAGCATTTGCTGCCATGCCTAGCACATGGCATCCATCCTCAAAGTTGCCTCATGGCCAAAATGACTGCAAGAGCTCCAGCCACCTCTTCTATATTCCCAGCTGGAAGCAGGAGAAAGAGAGGAATGCTCTCTTTTGAGGAGTTTAAGGAGTCCCAGAAATCTCATCCAACAATTTTATTTACATCTCATTGGCCAGAAGTTAGTTACGGAGCCATCCTGTCTGCACAGAAAGCTGGGAAAGGTAGTCTATCACCCCTCCAAATACAACTAGTGTTCTGTTACCAAGGAAGAAAGGGAAATGGATATTGTGGACGTAATTAGCAGTCTCTGCCCCAGGCAAGTACCCTTCTCATCCGCATTTTACTGGTTTGGAAACTGAGAGCTCAGAGGGTTTAAGTAGCTTGCCCAAGGTCATACAGCTGATAAGCCAGGAGGTACAGTCAGATCCACGGTACTCTGGAACCAGGCTCTGAATCCACTGTGGCACAATATCACCCATTGACAACCACCGCCACCCCTCTTTAGCTTCAACCCTTGCACCCCACCCCGCAATTGCGCAGAGTCCTGCCTGCCCAACTGCTCCACATCACCAGCGTGAACAGACAACCCTGCACGTGAGGCCGTCCCTGCCTGCCCATCTTCTCTCTGCAAATCCCTGTTCATCCACTAAGGCCCAGTGCGAAGCCATCTCCCCTGCTTGGACCCCCAGGCCCACGAGGCTTTCAGCGGTTCCATCTGCCAGCCCCTCCCTGCACCATGGCACTTTATCCTCATCTCCGGTCATGGCACTGCCAGGCTGTGTGATAATTTGTCTCTTTGCCCAGCGGTCTCCCAGCAGACACTCAGCTCCCGAGGGGCTACCATTTCTGTGCCCCACTGGCATGTGGTTGGCTCACCATACACTTCCAATGACTGAGTTCTCTCTCTAGAGAGGAAGAAGCTGAGTCTTGGATAGAAAAAACCATGCAGCCAAGATATCACAACCAGTTGGTCACTAGAACCCAGGTCTCCCTAAAACATGCTTAATCTGATGCATAACCTCTGCAAAAAATTGAGACAGAGCCCAAGTGTCTGCTCTTCCGCCTCACGGTGGACCTTCCCTCTGCGCTGTTCATAAGACAGTCTCCACCTCACCTGTGGACAGATTGTCTCTCTGAGGGACTGAGGGGCTGTACAGGGTGGTGGGTGCCGAGAGTGTTTCCATTTCTCAATTATGCAGTGGCTCCGTTCCACTGTTTTCTAGATATGAGTGGCTCTGCCATGGACTCCAGAAAGTCTAAGCTGGGGGCCCAACCAGGCCATCTGGGTGGGTGAAGTCACACATGGAGTCGGGGCATAGGTGGCCCTGGAACTTGATTCTCTCAAGTTCTCTAAGGACAGGGCTTGCTCCATGACACCCTGAGCCCCCACTTTGTTTTGTGGCATTCATGAAATGGAAGGTGAAGTCAAGCATCCACCCTGATGCCCAAGAGTAGGCGTTTGTGGAGCTGCCCCTCTTTCCCAGCAGAGGGGCTTATGGGGTGTTGATGCTTCTTGAGGCCTCCCTTTGCATGTCCCACCCGCGACTATCCCTGCTTTATGTCACTTGCACCCTGGGGCCCTGAGAAAATGAGAAACCCAGCCTTGGTTCAGCCACTGCCTCTGTTCCCAGCTCTGGCAGTGGCCTGCCCACAGCCTCCTGGGCGCAAATCCATCTCTGCTCTCTGCTTCCTGCGTGACCTCGGTCTGGCCACTTGATTTTCTCCTCCGTAAAATGACACTCCTTGGTGCACCAGCCGGGGCTGTGGTTGGGATCAAATCTGGTTAACTTGAGAAAGCACAGCCGCATTTCACATCCACGAGTCTTTCCATCCCTAAAGCAGCCCCATGCTACATCTCCGTTTTCCCATGCCCATCTCTGTTATCCGGGCAGTGAGATTGTGGGTACTAAAGCAAATGGCAATGCTGAGGCTGATAGCAGACATTCTCCATCCTGGGAGCCAGCCGTGGGCCTCATCCCTGTCTTCTTCCTCTCTCTCCTTCCCTCCCACCAGTGTTTCTGTGCTTGGTATAAAAAATAGGAGGCTGTGCCCCCAAAATAGGGTCTTTAAAACAATAACCATACCAAGTCATTAAGTATGCAAAAATTGCATACACACAAATAGAAATAGTTCCTTTCTGGACTTTCTGATTGCAAAATCCTGAATACAATAATGAAATCTGAGCATTTCCCTTCTTTTCTGCTGCCTCCAAGCAGGTGGTGCTCTGAGCTCTCACCTGGTTTCAGTGGGGTCTACATCCTGATGGAGTGGAGGGGGCTGTGAGTAAGAGCGTGGGCTCCGGAGCCGGCCCTCCTGGGTCCAAATGTCCCTTCCATTCAACCTCCCCTTGCCTCAGTTTCTGCATCTGTAAATCGAGGGCAGTTGTAGTATCTATCTCACAGTGGTTGTGGGGATCAAAGGGGTTCATCCGTGGAGATCACACAGACTCTCACCTGGTGCCTAGCAAGTGCTCAATACATGGTCCTGGAATAAAGAGGAGGTAGGAGGAGAACTGACTCCCATCTGGCCCCTGGCTTGTCCCACCCTGGTGACCATTTTCTCTCCTCACCCTCCCTGCAGTTCATCTCGGAATGCATCATCCAGGTTCTGCAGAGCAAGCATCCCGGGGACTTTGGTGCTGATGCCCAGGGGGCCATGAACAAGGCCCTGGAGCTGTTCCGGAAGGACATGGCCTCCAACTACAAGGAGCTGGGCTTCCAGGGCTAGGCCCCTGCCGCTCCCACCCCCACCCATCTGGGCCCCGGGTTCAAGAGAGGGCGGGGTCTGATCTCGTGTAGCCATATAGAGTTTGCTTCTGAGTGTCTGCTTTGTTTAGTAGAGGTGGGCAGGAGGAGCTGAGGGGCTGGGGCTGGGGTGTTGAAGTTGGCTTTGCATGCCCAGCGATGGGCCTCCCTGTGGGATGTCATCACCCTGGGAACCAGGAGTGGCCCTTGGCTCACTGTGTTCTGCATGGTTTGGATCTGAATTAATTGTCCTTTCTTCTAAATCCCAACCTAACTTCTTCCAACCTCCAAACTGGCTGTAACCCCAAATCCAAGCCATTAACTACACCTGACAGTAGCAATTGTCTGATTAATCACTGGCCCCTTGAAGACAGCAGAATGTCCCTTTGCAATGAGGAGGAGATCTGGGCTGGGCGGGGCAGCTGGGGAAGCATTTGACTATCTGGAACTTGTGTGTGCCTCCTCAGGTATGGCAGTGACTCACCTGGTTTTAATAAAACAACCTGCAACATCTCAGTCTCTGCCTGGCATTTTTCATCTCCTAGAGTAAATGATGCCCCCACCAGCACCAGCATCAAGGAAGAAATGGGAGGAAGGCAGACCCTGGGCTTGTGTATGCAGAGAGCCTCAGGAAAGAGGAGAAGGGGAGGAGGAAAGGCAGGAGGGTGAGAGGGACAGGAGCCCACCCTCCCTGGGCCACCGCTCAGAGGCAGGCCCAGTGCAGGGCATGGGGAAATGGAAGGGACAGGCTTGGCCCCAGCCTTGGGAGCACCTTCTCTTCGGGGGAGGTGGGAGGCAGCGAACAGACCTCTGTAATACGAGGAGAGAGTGACAGGTGCACCAGGCTGTGGGAACCCAGAGGAAGCCATCATCATCATGGCTGCAATACCTTCAGTAACATGAGAAGGTCACCCTGTTAGTAAGTGGCAGAGCTGGGACTCAAACTATGGCCTGGAAGGCAGCAGGGACTCCAGCCAGGGAGACAGCAAGGTGGCCAGCCAGTGGCAGCTGCTGACCTTCTGGCCACAGAGAGAGGACAGACACATGGGGAATAATTTACAAACACAGGCCAGGAGACAAAATCCATATCAGCGAAGGCAGAGTGCACGGGCAGAAAATGTAAGTATTGCTGCGAGGGCCAAAAATAAAATGTTGGCATGTAATTGTGGCAGCCAGGAAGCAGGCTGCAGCAAAGGGTGTGGAAAGGGGCCTGGAAAAGGGCCTGGTGGGCTGGACCGGCCCACGTGCCCAAGCCATGAGGTCCTAGAATGCCACCACGACTCTGGGCGCCATCTCTGGGAAGCCCCAAGTCCTGGGCACCTTAAATCTCCAGTAGCTCCCAGAACAAGGGACCTTGAGCCCCCCTGCCCTTGAGCATCTGTCTTGGGGTCCAGTCCTACACCTACCCCACGATAATCGTGACCTCACTGCCCCAAACCTCAGACTAAGCTCAGGCTCATGGCTGCTGGGCAGAGCAGCGCTCCTCTGCTGGATGTGGACGCGTCCCAAATCCTAGCACACTTATTTACCAGGCTGTGCGGTGGCACCAGACAACCGCATTAGAAGGGCACCTTCTTCCTTTCTGCGCCAGGATTTGGGAATTCGTATGCTCTATGAAGAGGTGGGAGAGAAAGGAGGGGAGTTCAGGGTGAGGGGAGCTTTTTGATCTTGGAGCCTGGAGAAAAATTCCACATACTTAATTCAATTGAACACTCAGGCAATGAGCAGTTCTGTAGAGGATTCGTGTGCAGGATTTAAAGTTGAATAAACTGGGTCCCTGTCTGCAAGCCATTGACAATCTAGTCAGGGAGACAGATGTGTTCTGATAATTAAATCAGGGCAGAACACCATTAGGGATGCAGAGATGCACCCGTTACTTGTTATTCATTCAGCATCCATTGAACAAATGTGTGCTAAGCAGAGCAATTTTTTAAAAAATTCCCAGTTTATGTGCACCTTGGATGCACACGATGCAACTTATTCTTTGTGTGTGTGTGCTTGTGTGTGCACACCTGTGACTCAAGGGGACTTCTGTTTTGAATCTTCATTTTGCGTGAGTGGCAAATACTTAATTTATTTGAGATTTTCTTGTGGTTTTTGGGCTGATTCCAAGGGGCTTATGTGTGCCAAGTTGTGGTGTGCGTGCATGGGGAGGTGGCAATCTGGTGGCTGCTGTCATCTATCCCCAGGGGTGACCTCAGGACTGCTGCACCCACCTGGTCCTTAGTCGTTGTTCCTTATCAGATCCTCTGCGTAGGAAACTGTGATCGCTTTTGCCTGGGACCACTTCCTCCCTGAAACACTCTTGCCCCATGAGGTCTCTGCCTGGAATGTGAGGCATGGATTTTCTCTGTGTTCAGACCCCGCGGACCTGTCTGAACTTTTTTTTTTTTTTTTTTTTTTTTTTTTGCCTCTTCTAGGACTTGGTAGGGCTTGTGCAAGGCGGCTCTGTATGGTTGTATGGGTTGTGCACTCCACATGGGTGCCTGGACGAAGCGGGTAATAAGAGCTGGATGTGAACTGTGCTCCAGTTACCAAACTGTGCACCCAGGGGGGTGCCTTTTCCTAACCCACACAAGGTGCTTTATGAGCAGGGACAGAGCCTCTTTCTCTGAGAACTACCAGCATCTGCAATCTGGGTGTTTTCTCTGCAGTTCTCTTCTTTATGACAGTTTCAGAAAATGATTCTCTAGCCTGGAAAGCAGAAAACTCTCATGATTTCCTCCAAGTATTTTCTCCTTTCTGTGTATTCCTTCTGGTTCTCTCCGAGTCTCAGCTTTCGACACTGCAAATCCAGGCAAGAGACATGGGTTTTTTGTTCTCAGCTGTCACATCCTTCCCTGAGGCTTAGGGAAAGAAATACTTTGCTGTCTAAAGAAGAGGTGAGAGCAAAAGGAATAAAGGCAATCCTGGGGGAAGAATAGAGGTTAACATTTAAAAAATATCCTAGCGGGGCGGTGGCTCATGCCTGTAATCCCAGCACTTTGGGAGGCCGAGGCGGGTGGATCACCTAAAGTCAGGAGTTCGAGACCAGCCTGACCAACATGGTGAAACCCCGCCTCTACTAACATACAAAATTAGCCAGGCACAGTGGCACATGCCTGTAATCCCAGCTACTCGGGAGGCTGAGACAGGAGAATTGCTTGAACCTGGAAGGCAGGGGTTGCAGGGACCTGAGATTGCGCCATTGCACTGCAGCCTGGGGACAAAGCAAGACTCAATCTCAAAAAAAAAAAAAAAAAAAAAAAGGGAAACTCTGTCTCAAAAAAATAAATAAATAAAAATATCCTACTGCTGTGACATGTATTCTACATTAATGTAACCCGTATTTATTGAGCATCTACCATGTACCAGGCCCCAGACTAAGACTTAGGCCTCAGTCTAAGTCACAATCGTGAATAAGGCAGACATGGTCTCTGCTCTCACGAGGCTTCCGCAGTGTGGGGATGAAGGAGAAAACAGCCCATGCTAGGCCTCGGGGACAATAAAGGATTTTTATGAGCAAAGAAGGGGCCGGACATAGTGACCTATGCCTGCAATCCAGCACTTTGGGAAGCTGAGGCAGGTAAGTCACTTGAGCTCAGGAGTTTGAGAACAACCTGGGCAACATGGCAAAACCCTGTCTCCACGAAAAAATAGAAAAATTAACTGAGCATGGTGGTGCACGCCTGTAGTCCCAGCTACTAGAGAGGCTGAGGTAGGAGGATCACCTATGCCCAGGGAGGTCAATGCTGCACTGAGCCGTGACTGTGCCATTGCACTCCAGCCTGGGCAACAGAGTGAGGCTCTGTCTCAAAAAAAAAAAAAAAAAAGAGGTAGGAAGAGAGTTTCAGGTGTAGGAATTGCCTAAGGAGTGGCTTTCCAAATTCACTCAGTGGTATATTCACACATGCATTGATCAAATATTTCCTGAAGCCTGCAGGATGCCAGGCACTGAGCTAGGCTCTGGGGTGCCATAGTGAAGCAGACAGGCCCTGCCCCTGCCTTGGGGAGCCGACGAGGCACAGGGCTCTGAGAGTATGAAGATGAAGTGTGGGAGTGATGGCGGGCCCAGTCATGGTGGATGAAAGTCATAAAGAGTCAGCTGCTGCATAAGTCAGGGTTTTCCAGAGAAACAGAACCAACGGGAAGTGTCTACATAAATATTCATGTTGCCTTTTCTACATTCACTTTTTTTTTTTTTTTTGAGATGGAGTCTCGCTCTGTCACCCTGGCTGGAGTGCAGTGGCGCAATCTTGGCTCACTGCAACCTCCATCTCTTAGGTTCAAGAGATTCTCGTGCCTCAGCCTTCCTTGTAGCTGAGATTACAGGCATGTGCCATCACACCTGGCTAATTTTTGTATTTTTAGTAGAGATAGGGTTTCGCCATGTTGGCCAGGCTGGTCTGGAACTCTCAATCTCAGGTGATCCACCTGCCTTGGTCTCCCAAAGTGCTGGGATTACAGGTGTGAGCCACCGAACCAGGGTCCTACTGGGATACCACACTGGTATAACATGTGGATATGGATATAAAAGCATGTTGTAAACTGTAGAGTATTTTAGAAATTAAATGGTTCAGGAGGTCCCAGTAGGACCCTAGTTCTGAACATCTGATTCCTGAAGCTGAGCTCTGTGTGTGTGTGTGTCTCTGGGCACACATTGGGTGTGTGTGTGCATTGGCATGTGTGAGTCTGAGTGTATCAATGTCTGTCTGACTCTCCTGCTGTCAGGTCTGATCTCGGTTTCTAGCCACATTACCTGCCACTTTGGAATCCACAAGAGTCACCCCCAGGACAGCCCAGTGGGGGTGACAGCCCAGGCAACTTCTTTAAAATCTGGCCCTCCTGACTCTGCCTGGGACTGTGGCTTTCTGAGTGGAGCCTGGAGAAGTTGGAGAAGATGTAAAAGAAACCAGGGCTTGGGCAATATCTGGGGAGCAGAAGTGAGAAACCATGAAGAGCTGTGCGGGGTGACTCACTCGAGACTTCAACGTGGACAGCGAGCCACTAGCTGAGCAGAGCTGGGGCATCAGGTGACAGCAAAACAATGAGGGACAGGCTTGATAAGGTATACACACAGACACACACATAAATACACAGACACATAAACACTCATATGGACACCACATGCACACACACATGCAAATACACACAGACACACACATGCAAATACACACACAGACACAAACACATGTACACACATGCAAATACATACACAGACACAAACACATGTACACACACATGCAAATACACACAGACACATATACACAAACATGTACACACACATGCAAATACACACACAGACACACACATACACATACACACACAAATACACAGAGACACGCACATACACAAGCACATGTACACCCACATACAAATACACACATACAAATACACAGACACACAACCACATACATACACACATACAAACACACAGACACAACCACACACACACATGCACACATACATAACACACATACACATATGCACAACCACACACATGCACACAAATGTACACACACATGCACACATACACATGTACAATCCTCACACTCGTACACATGGCACACAAATACATGCATACACACACCCGCACATACACTCTCACACACACGCACTCTTACATATATACATTCACACACAGACACACACATACACGCTCACAGACATACACACTCACACACATGCACACACACACTCTCACACAAATGCACACACACACGTACATACACCTGCACATGGACACATACATAACACACATGCAAATACACACATACACACAAACACACATATATACACAAACATGTACACACAATAAATGGACACATACACACGCACAATTCTCACAAGCGTGTACACGTGACACACATATGCATGCATATACACACACCCGTGCACACATACATACACTCTCATAAATACACACGCATGCACACACACTCACATACACATACACACATTCACACTCTCACATACATACACACACACATAACACCTGTACACACACAAATACATACAATCACACATATACCCATACACAAACACACTCACATGTACACAAACACACACACACATGCACACATAGACAATTCTCACATATACACACACACATGCACGCACACACGTTTGCCATTTTAGTAATGAAAATGGCATCTTATATTTCTATTTTATTGTGTGTTCTCTCTCAGGTGCACACGTGCATACACACACACAGACACACACACATATGCACGCACATGCACACCATTCATTGTGTGCTCCCAGACACGTGAAAGTGGTATCTTAACAAACAGACACAAAACTTTCCCCTTCTACTGCCCTCCATCAATGCTGTTGCTTTTGTCGGACCACAGATTACCCACAGATAAAAAAATTCTTCCCATGCTGTTATTTTACACAGAAATACTGAACCTGTTAGCACACTCAGAAGGGCAAAATCTTTGCTGAAAATGTTCCAGTCATCAGAGGGCATCGGTTCCTCAAAAACAACGAGCATCCCCTCCGAGGCGCGGAGCCTCTCACATCTGCTGGGTGGTCTTCCCCATGGTGGCTGCGCAGGTTTCAGCCTCCTTGGAAGTTTTCCCACTGTGTATCAGAGTCAAGATCCCCCAGGGGCAGGGCTGCCACCCTTCACACACGCGTTAGAGAGAGGAGGTAGTTTTGCGGACCTGGTGAATTATGAAACTGGGTGATGTGGAGCTCCAGGTTTTGAGCACAGGGACCAAGTCCTCTGACAGATGTGGGAGGGATCAGACATGGGGGTGAGGGGCACTGGGCATTTCTGCTTCAGCCAGAGCAGCGGCACCTTTGGCCAACGTAGCTATTGGGGTTCCGCATGATATTTCATTAGAAATAAGCCAAGTGGGGTGACTGCTGAAAAAAAAGGGTTGCTTAAAGCACGAGCCTAGATTGATGGTTCTCAGGGGGGCTTGTATTTGGATATCAGGAGTATTTTGTTGCAGTGATGAAAGTACTGACAGTAAGAGGAGGGGAAAGCCAGCTATGAGGAGGGCCCAGCCCACTCTAAATATTTATTTACTTACTTATTTATTGAGACAGGGTCTTGCTCTGTCACCCAGGCTGGAGTGCAGTGGTGTGATCATGGCTCACTGCAGCCTCCACCTCCCAGGTTCAAGTGATCCTCTCATCTCAGCCTCCAGAGTAGCTGGGACTACAGGTGCACGTCACTATGGATGGCTAATTTTTAAATTGTTTGAAGAGAAGGGGTCTCACTGTGTTGCCCAGGCTGGTCTCGAACTCCTGGACTCAAGCGATCCTCCTTCTCAGCCTCCCAAAGTGCTGGGATTACAGAGGTTAGCCACCAGGCCAGGCCTAAATATTTAATATAGTCCAATGCATTGAATCTTTCAACTGCCCTACCAGGTAGGTATTATTATCATCATTGTCATCATGTTGGTATGGGTCAACTTGGCTAAGCCATGGTGCCCAATTGTGTGGTCAAACACCAGTCTAGATGCTGCTGTGAAGGTATTTTGAAGATGCGAATAACATTTAAATAAAGAGACTTAGAGTAAAGCAGATTACCTCCATAATGAGGGTGGGCCGCACCAATCAGTTGAAGGTCTCACAAGAAGAGGGTGAAGTTCCACAAGGAAGAAGGAACTCTGCTTCCAGACTCAAGGCCGCAAAATCACTTTTCCCTGGGTCTCCAGCCTCCCGGTCTGTCCTGCAGATTTCAGACTTGCCAACCCGCATGATTGCATGAGCCAATTCCTTAAAATAAACCTCTCTCTATATACGTCCTATTGGTTCTGTTTCTTTGGAGGACACTAACTTCCACAATGATCCTCATTTTACAGATGAGGAAACTAAAACAGAGAGAGTTTCAGTAATTTGCCCAAGACCACCAACTAAAAAGAAGGCAAGTTGGGATTTGCACCTGAAATCTGCCCTCCCTCCCTCCCTCCCTCCCTCCCTCTCTCTCTCTCTCTCTTTCTTTCTTTCTTTCTTTCTTTTGACAGAGTTGCACTCTTGTTGCCCAGCCTAGAGTGCAATGGCAGCTCACTGCAACCTCTGCCTCCCGGGTTCAAGCAATTCTCCTGCCTCGTCCTCCTGAGTAGCTGGGATTACAGGTGCCCACCACCACACCCGGCTAATTTTTTGTAGTTTTAGTAGAGACAGGGTTCACCATGTTGGTCAGGCTGGTCTTGAACTCCTGACCTCAGATGATCGGCCTGCCTCGGCCTCCCAAAGTGCTGGGGTTACAGGCGTGAGCCACCACACCCCGCCAAAATCTGTACTCTCAAATGCTTGCAGCACCCTGCCCCCTAGGACATACAGGCTTATGCCACCAGTGTGGCATGCCTCATCAGCTTTGGGACAAATATTCTCCCAATTTTCACATTTTTCAAAGTAAAATCAGTCTGAGCCTCCACTTCCAGATTAGCAGCAAGTCTGACTTCTCCTGTGGGCTCTACTTCCTCTCCCTGAATTGCCAGAGAATGCAGGGGCTGACTCAGCCCAAGAGGGCCAGACAGGTTGCACATGTGTGGTGGCGCTGGAGGCCCTGATCCGCCTGCCTGGGGGCCAGTTTCAGGCACTGCTGCCCTTTCACCACCATGCAGTTGTGCTCTGGGCACCTATCCTGGGCAAGCTGGCAAGTCCTTGTCCAGTGCCCGTAACCTCTGTCCTGGTCCAGACCCTCACCTGCAGGGCTGCAGGGAGCCCCAAGCTTGTGCTTCAAAGGCTGGTGGTTATAACTCAAAGCTGCACACCCTGTCATTTTACTCAAGGCCCAGGCTCGGGGGCTAGGGGCATCGGGGCCTCACACTGCAGAGCTGAGCAAAGGATCCTTCAATAGGAGAATGCCAGCCTCGCTGAGCCAGTCCCCAGGCATCCTTCCGGCAAAATGAGGTTCTCCTCTCCCTGGCCCTCAGAAGGGAAGGGTGAGGCCTCCCGGGAGCCCTGTGACAAGTCTGTCTGCCCCATCCCCAGTTCTTGCATCTGAGGCTGCTGGGAAGGGTGGTCTTCTTCAGGAGCTTGGTACGGGGGCTCTTCCGCCAGGCTGTGGGGGATTCCCAGCTTGTAGTCTTCCTGGAGCGGGTTGGAAGCATCATGACACCAGTTCAGAGTGAGTCCCACCTTCCATCCTGTGGGTGCCCTGACGCAGAGCCGCTGACATTTGCTTGAGTCAGGGCAAGACTCACTAACACGCCAGCTGAAGCCAAGTGACCAAATCCTGCTAAGCACCTGCAGGCTGGACTGGCAGGAGTTCAAGCCTTGGGGGATGTCCCAGTGGCTACCAGGGCCTGGGGCCTCATTTCTCACTTGTCACTTACACGGGAGTGTTCATGAGAGGCCATTGAGCATTGCAGGACTCTACTTATCAGAGGTGAGTGTTCCAGGCGACCTGAGGCCACTGCCATTCAGTTGAAACTCTTGTATGCTTTTCAATGGCAGCTTCTTTCCAAACAAACAAACAAACAAAAAAACAAACAACAACAACAACAACAAAAACATATTTTTTTCAATTCCACCTAATCAGGTACCTAATACATTTCATTCACCAAATACCTGTGAAACACTTACTGTTTCAATTTCTTTTCCTTTTTTTTTTTTTTTTTTTCCTTGAGACAGTCTCGCTCACCCAGGCTGGAGTGCAATGGTGTGATCTCGGCTCACTGCAACCTCCGCCTCCTGGTTTCAAGCAATTCTCCTGCCTCAGCCTCCTGAGTAGCTGGGATTACGGGTGCCCACCACCACGCCCGGCTAATTTTTGTATTTTTAGTAGAGACAGGGTTTCACCACATTGGCCAGGCTGGTCTCGAACTCCTGACCTCAAGTGATCTGCCTGCCTCGGACTCCCAAAGTGCTGGGATTACAGGCATGAGCCAATGCACCCGGCCTTATTGTTTCAATTTCTATTGCTGCGTAGTAATAAAAATAGTATGTAATAAATAGTAATAAAGTCACCCCAAAATATAATGGCTAAAACACAACAGTTCTGTATCTTATTATTGCCTCTCCTGGCCCTAGGAATGGAGCAGGCTGAGCAAGCGGGTTTTCACTCAGGGTCACTCACACAGAAACTAGAGCCACCCCCTCTCGGGCCTGGATCATGTAACCGGCTGTCAGTTTGAAAACCCACACACAGCCCAAGGCCACACTCCAAACCACTTGGCAATTCTGCCCAAGTCACTGGGCAAATATCTTTCAACGGCTCCTCCTCATTGCGCATGGGAGAAAAGTTCAGACAACGTGGCCCGACTTTTCCCTCCTGACCCCTGATTTGATGTGCAGTCTGCAGTGCCTGAGCCCTGGGTTTGCTGTTCCTGGACTATCCAGTGCTCTCGGACGTCGGCGCCCCTTTGCGGGCTGGGGTCCTTTTTTTTTTTTTTTTTTTTTTTGAGTAGTTTCACTCTTGTCACCCAGGCTGGAGTGCAATGGTGCGATCTTGGCTCACTGCAACCTCCACCTCCTGGGTTCAAGTGATTCTCCTGCCTCAGCCTCCCAAGTAGCTGGGATTACAGGTACCTGCCACCATGCCCAGTTAATTTTTGTATTTTTAGTAGAGATGGGGTTTCGCCATGTTGGTCAGGCTGGTCTCGAACTCCTGACCTCAGGTGATCCGCCCACCTGGGTCTCCGAAAGGGCTGGGATTACAGGTGTGAACCACCACACCCAGCCCCTTTGCACTCTTGAAGCCTCACTTTGGGAAGTGTTTCCTCTCCTCCCTGCGCATCCAGCCTGGAGCTGGCTCTCCTCCCTCTGGCACAACCCTTTCTCGAAGCACCCATTGCATTGCATACATGACATGTGGCCGCTCTACTTCTTCTTGACACGGCGACTGGGTTCCAAGATTAAAGGACTCAGGAGAAGGAGCCTGGCAGACGCTGGATGCTTTTTGTGACTTAGCCAGGTCATAGGTGGATTCAAAGATTTTCTGATTGGCAATTGGTTGAAACAGCTATTATCTAAAGACCTGGAATCAATAGAAAGGAATGTCTGGGTTAAGATAAGGGGTTGTGGAGACCAGGGTTCTTATTGTGCAAATGAAGCCTCCAGGTAGCAGGCTTCAGAGCAAATAGATGGTAAATGTCTCTAAAAGGTGCCAGACTCTTAGTTAATCTCTTTTGGGTCAGGACAAGACCTGGAAAGGGAAGGGGATTCTCTATAGATTGTACATTTTCCCCATCAGAGATAGTTTTGCAGGGCCGTTTCAAAATATGTCAAAGAAATATATTTTGGGGGTAAAACACTTTGGTTTCTTTCTGGGCTTGCTATGTCATGTGACGCAGTACTGGAGTCAGATTGGAATTTGGTGTCTTATTGCTATAAAGAGGCTGCATTGGCTGGGCATGGTGGCTCGCGTGTGTAATCCCAGCACTTTGGGAAGCCGAGGCGAGATCACCTGAGGTCAGGAGTTTGAGACCAGCCTGGCCAATGTGGCAAAACCCCATCTCTACTAAAAATACAAAAATTAGCTGGGCACGATGGCAGGAGCCTGTTATCCCAGCTACTCAGGAGGCTGAGGCAGGAGAATCGCTTGAACCTGGGAAGCAGAGATTGCAGTGAGCCGAGATCACGCCATTGTACCCCAGCCTGGTTGACAAGAGTAAAACCCCATGTCAAAAAAAAAAAAAAGAGTCTGTATTGTCAATCTTAAAATCTGTTTCATTGTTAGTGCTGGTCAGTTGTACCTGAAATCCAAAGTGAGGAGGGTATAATGAGGCCTGTCTGACCCCTCCTTCCCCTCGTGGCCGGAACTATTTTATCAGGTTTACTTTGGAATGCCCTTGGCTGTAAAGGCAGTCCATTCAGTCATGGGATGGCTTAGAATTTTATTTCTGGCTTACAATCTACTTCCCCACAAGTTGCCTTTCCCTCAAGGCCACGAGATGGCTGCTACACCTCCAGATATCACATCCTCACTCAACATCCAAAGGCAGGAAGAGGCAATTCCTGCTTCATGTCCTCATTTGAAGGTATGGAAGAACTTCCCAGAGGCCCCCTTCCTCCTCCCTGGCAGATTTTCTCTAAGTTCCCATTTTCCAGGACTGGGTCACATGCCTGTGCCTAAGCCTGTCACAGTCAAGACCACCATGATGGGCTAGGAGCAACTGTAACTCACCCTTGGGGCAAGACTGAAGTCATCTTCTGTGAGCACCCTTGGGGGTGAACTTCCAAACCAACAGGAGACTCTTCAGGCAGGGCAGATGGGATGCCGCTGGGGAGGGCTGGGAACCAATGGCATTGGCCATGAGGATGGCATAAGGTAGCATGTGCTAAGCCCTTAGACCAGGGCTGGGACGCCAGTGACACTCATGCTCATGCCTGAATCAACAGCCCATGCTACACAACTCTTAGTCATCACTCACCCAAGCCCCTGAGCCTGGTCTGCCTCTTCCCAGAGGTGTGATTTGGACATGTTTTTTCACTACTGTGTGCCTCAGTTT
The DNA here is from genome assembly GCF_029281585.2 of Gorilla gorilla gorilla. Classification (NCBI taxonomy): domain Eukaryota; kingdom Metazoa; phylum Chordata; class Mammalia; order Primates; family Hominidae; genus Gorilla; species Gorilla gorilla. The sequence continues at coordinate 33,602,781 of NC_086018.1, read as the reverse complement.
CCTCACCCGTGAGATGAAAATAATAATTTTTCTTCTTATTACTTATGCCAAAGGCATTTGTGAGGATCAAATGAATTAATACACACCAAGCGCCTAGAACACCTTGTTCTTCCCACATCATCAATGAGAGTGGCCTCAGGGGTGGACGGTGGCCGGAACTGGGTCCCGTTTTCCTGAATGTATTTCTTTCCTTAGCGAAGGGATCCCAGGCTGCGGTTTCTCACTGAGGAAGGGAGGAGGGGTCTTGGGGGGAGGAGCACACGCCACGTCTCACCCTTTGCTGAGAGGGCCCACAGGCCTCATGGGGAGGACACGTGCTCGGCTGGATCACCTCTGCCCCTGTGCAGGAAGCACCAAGGACCAGAGAGGGGGTGCAGGTGCTGTGCAGGGCTGGTGAGGGGACAGTCACGGTAATGGGACAGCTATGGGCTGGGAGGAAGGAGGTGGAAAGTCCTGCCCGCCGCACTCAGGCTCCCCTAGGTCCCACCCACCACCGTGTCGCTGTGTGGCCTCGGAAAAACATCTCCGCCTCTCTAAGCACCAGCATCCCATATGCTACATGGGATCAGTCATATTGAACCAACAGTGGAGCACTGAGTGTCAAAGCATTATCCAAATCTGAGGAATGAGGAGGCTGGGACCATTCCCAAGCGGCCTCAGCATCACAGGGTCTGAACGTCAGAGTTCTGGGAGCCCTTGGTGGTCACGTAGCTCAGATTTGTTTTTCCAAGTGAGGAAGCTGAGGCCCAAAGAAGATAAACCTTGATCAGGCTACCACGGTGAGAGGGAGGCCCTGCACGCCAAGCCCTCCCCCTTTCAAAGGGTTTGTGCTAGGGACGCGGCAACTGCCCTCTGGCTCTGTTTCTGTTTCTTCCATCTCGTTCTGGCTTCTCTTCTGCTTTTTTCTCTGTGCCTTCCCTCTCTTCCTCTCTCTCTCTCTCTCCCCCCCCTTTTCTGTCTTTCTTTCCCTTTCTCTCTCTCTTTCTCTCCCTCTCCCTCCCTCCCCTTTTCTCTCCTTTCCCTCTCTTCCCCTCACCTCTCCCTCCGTCTCTCTCCCTCCCTCTCTCTCCCTCCCTGTCTCTCCCTCTCCCCACCTCTCTCTCCCTTTTCTCTCTTTCTTTCTCTTTCTCTCTCTCTTTCCCTCTCTCTCTCCCTCTCTCCCCCTCCCTGTCTCTTTCCCTCTCTCTTTCCCTCTCTCTCTCCCTCTCTACCCCTCCCTCTCTCTCTCTTTCCCTCTCTTCCTCTCACCTCTCCCTCCCTCCCTCCCTCTCTCCCTCCTTTTCTCTATTTGGTCTCTCCCTCCCTCCCTCTCTCTTTCCCTCTCTTCCCCTCACCTCTCTCTCCCTCCTTTTCTCTATTTGGTCTCTCCCTCCCTCCCTCTCTCTCTCTTTCCCTCTCTCTTTCTCTAGCTCCCTGTCTCTCTCTCCCTCTCTCACTCCCTCCCTGTCTTCCTTCTTCTTTCTCTCTTTCCATCCCTCTCTCTCTCTTTCCCTCTTTCCATCCCTCTCTCTCTCTCCCTCTGTCAATCTCTCTTTCTCCCTCCCTGTGTCCCCCCACCTCCATCCCTCTCCCCCACCCTTCTCTCCCTCCCTCTCTCATCGGTGTGGGTATGCCTGTTGGTCTCTGAAGCAGGAGTTCTGATGCTGTGGGTCATGGCTCCTTGCATCACTCCCTCTGTCCCTCCCTCTTTCCCATTTCTGATTCCATAAATTCTCTGAGATTTTGTAAACAGCTTAAAATAAAGAGAAAAAAGTTTAAAAGCACAGAGTAGGGATGAGAACAGGTTGTAATTCACTGGGGTGCAGTGAGGCCAGGGCCTTAGAGAGTGAAGTGGAGCTCTGTGCACATGTGCCAGAGAGAGAGAGAGAGAGAGAGAGAGAGAGAGGAAGGGAGGGACAGAGAGAGAGAACCAGTGAGAAGAGTGAGCAAGATGGAGGAGGGACAGAGAGGCAGAGACAGGGCAAGGGCAGCTTCCCCAGCACAAAGCCCTCTGGAATGAGGGGGACCTTCCCGCACATGCTTTACAGGCCCAGGGAGTGCAGCTCAGACCCAGCTGGCTGGATGACCTCAGGGCTCCCTTTCACCCACCCAGGTTCTGAGTCCAAGGACAGCACCGTGTCCAGAGGCCCAGTAAAAATAGAGCCGGGGTGGTGGCTGGCCTCCCAGACCTCTGGCTGCCCAGGGCCCTGGAGAGTCAGCCCAGTGCCTCCAGAGGAGGAGGAAACTGCAGCCCAGAGTGGGCAAGTGACCTGGCCAGGGTCACAGAGCAGTTGGGCAGCAGAGCCGGAGCCGGAGCCCCAGGCCTCCCAGCTGACACTCTCCACAGTACCTGAGACCTCCCTGCGGGCCCTGAGGCAGGCCCTCCCCTCTCTGGATGGTGACAGACTGACTTACTTGAGTCTCCACTGCCTGTAATCTCCTTGAGGCCCGGTGGGGTGGGTGGGCTGTGCCCCTGCAACGCACTTACCAGGCGTAAGAAGAACAAGATCAAACAGCTCACAGGGTGTGCTGGGTGCCTTCCAAGCACTGTACACATACTCACTCATTCATCTTCAAACCAGGCTTAGGAAGCAGAAGCTGCCATCACGCCCATTTTCCAGATGAGGAGACTGAGGCCCAGAGAGGTTAACTGAATTGCCCAAAGTCACAGAGCATGAAGTTTGGTGTGGCTGGTACTCCCAAGCCAAGCTGTCTGGCTCTAAACAAATTAATGGATGCAAAGGAAAATAAAGCTTTGGTGCTCCAGCATAGCTAGCAGCTGCTGCTGTCATTTGATTTTGGGGCCTCTGAAGGTCACAGAGTCCTCCCTACCACACACACAGGCAGGCTGGGCCCACAACCGTACCCTCAGAGTTCCTTTTGTAGGAGACCGTGGTGCTGGGAGCGGAACCACTCCTTCACACGCTAAGCCTCATTCCCAGCCAGATAATGCCTTGTCCATCCCCAAGGCGGTTTGGTGGGATGGGTCAACATGAGAGTACAAAGCAGACAGCAGCCTGAAAGAGCATGTTCCCAAATTTTCTTTCTTTCTGTTGAGGTATGGTAATCGTTTTAACAACACAAAGTTCCAGGAGGTGGCTCATGACTGTGGCACTTTGGGAGGCCAAGGTAGGAGGATCCTTTGGACTCCGGAGTTTGAGACCACTCCTGAGCAACATAGTGAGACCCTGCAACTAAACAAAAATAAATAATATTTTAGTCCCAGCTACTTGAGAGGCCAAGGCAGGAAGATCACCTGAGCCTGGGAAGTTGAGGCTGCAGTGAGCCATAATCGCACCACTGCACTCCAGCCTGGTGACAGAGTGAGATCCTGTCTCAAAATAAAACAAAATAAAATAATACAAATACAAAGAGTATTTCAAGAGGGCCTGAAATGTTTGTGTTTATCCTAAGGGGACTTGCCAGGAATGGGGTGGGTAGAGCCCCCTAACGGCGTGAGGGCCCCCAAGTAGGCTGACCCAGGGGACAGGCTGGGGAGAGCTGTCTCCCAGCCCCAACAGGTGCTGGCCAGGCCAGTCCTGGCACAGCCACCCGGGTGCTGGTGATAATCACGTCCTGGGGGTCAGCTTCAGCTAGAAAGGGACAGGTGTTGGGGGAGGGTGGAGGTGGCAGAGGGGACAGTGGCTCAGGCTGAGTCATCGTAGGAAGGCTGGCAGCTGCTGGGGGCTGGGAGTGTGAGCAGAGGGGACCGTTTCCATGGGGGAAGTAAGGCAGGAGAGGGGGTAATTATCAGGAACCTGTGACTGGGCCAATCAGTGCCAGAGAAGGGGTGGCCCTCAGGAGCTCCCGAAGGTACATTTAGCCACCCCACCCCTTCCCCAATGGCTGCCTTATATATTTCCTTTTCTCCCTGTAACTCGAGGGTCTAGAGGCCGGACCAGTGCCCCTCCCCAGGCCCTTCACCCTCCAGCCCTGGCCCTCAGGACTCACAAACTCCCCGACCCTCCCAGCCTTTCTTCCAGTCCTAGATCCCTGAACCTAGGCCCCTGAAGCTGTCTGGCCACTCTGGATTCTGGCCCTAAGAAGGGTGGCTGAGGTTCTCTGGAGTCAGACAGACGTATTCCGGATCCCACCCACCATTTCTGAGCTGGGTGACCTTGGGCAAGCTCTTAACCACTCTGAGCCTCAGTTTCCTCATCTATAAAGTTGAGAGAACAGGCCACGCATGCTGGCTCATGCCTGTAATCCCAGCACTTTGGGAGGCCGAGGCAGGTGGATCACCTGGGGTCAGGAGTTCAAGACCAGCCTGGCCATCATGGCGAAATCCTGTCTCTACTAAAAATACACAAATTGGCTGGGCGTGGTGGCGGGCACCTGTAATCCCAGCTACTCAGGATGCTGAGGCAGGAGAATTGCTTGAGCCCGGGAGACGGAGGTTGCAGTGAGCCGAGATCGCACCATTGGACTCCAGCCTGGGTAACAGAGAAGACTCTGTCTCAAAAATAAATAAATACAATAAAATAAAATAAAATTGAGAGAACACTGTTTTTATTGCAAAATGTTATTGTAAGACTTCAAAAAGCGGTGCCTGCAAAAAGACCATATATCGTATGATTCCATTTATATGAAACACCCAGAAGAGGCAAATTGATAGATACGGAAAGTAGATATGTGGCTGTCCAGGGCTAGAGGTGAGGCGGGTTGCGGCGACGGGGGCTAAGGGCTTCTGGGTTTCTTTCGGGGGGTGATGAAAATGTTCTAAAATGGATGTGGTGCTGGTTGCACACCTGTGAATATGGTAAGACTCACTGAACTGTGCACTTTGTTTTTGTTTGTTTGTTTTTGAGACAAGATCTCACTCTGTTGGCCAGGCTGGAGTGCAGTGTTGCAATCTCAGGCTCCCAAGTTCAAGCAGTCCTCCTACCTCAGCCTTCCGAGTAGCTGGGACTAGAGGTGCACGCCACCATGCCTGGCTAAATTTGTTTATTTTTAGTAGAGATGGGGTGGGTCTCACTATGTTGCCTGGGCTGGTCCTGAACTCCTGGCCTCAAGCGATCCTCCTGCCTTGGCCTCCCACAGTGCTGGGTTTACAGGCTTGAGTCACCGCACTCAGCCTGTGCACTTTAACTGAGGAGAGCGTAGGAGTGTGACTTGCTCTGGGTGGCAGCGGGGCTGCCTGGGTGCTAGAGGCTTACAGCCCAACCTTGTGGCTGTCTGGCCACCTACCCCATGTCCTGACCAAGGGCCAGAGCTGAGTCATTTTCCAGAGGGTGGAGGCTATTTTCTCACCCAGTGTGCTCATCCCTTACCCCCAGGAAGGGGAACGCCAGTCCAGGGTGACTGAGGTCTCAGGGGCCACTGCTAAGCTTCACTCCTTCCTGGCTGGCTCTGTGGCCTCGGGCAAGTGATTTCACCTCTCTGGCAGCAGTTTCCTCTTCTGAAGAAATGTAGATGATGAAATTCCCAGTCCTTATCTCACAGGCGGCTGTTAGGCTCAAATTTATGAGGACACCTCAAGAAGGGTTTAGTTCATCCTACGTGCTTGGAAAATATCTCATCATCTGCTAGAAGGGAGGCGCGGGCAGGGGCAGAGTGTGGGCCAGAGACCCCGTATCCCATCCACTTTGTGCCAGAGTGGCAGGCTTTGTGAAGCCCAGCCCACCTCCTTCACATCCCTTCCTCTTATTTCTGCAGCAGCCTGTGCCCTACATGGCATTACGGATCTGGGACAGGAGAATCAGCCCCCCGTGGCCTTGATTTGTTCATCTGTTGAATGAGGGGACTGAACCAAAAGAAGTCCAAGGTGTCCGACACTCACCTTGTTTCTGACAACCTTCACCTGCTCCCTGGCTCTGAACACCCACCGAGTGGGCACCTTTGTCTTCAGGATTCACCCTCACCTTGCCCATGGTCCTGTGGCTTCTTTTTTTACTCCTATTCCTTCTCCTGGCCCTTGGAGGAAGGAGCCCACCTTTCTCCTGGCGTGATGTAGGGCGGGTTCAACAGCATCTTGATGAAGTAACCTTGGGCATATTCTGGCTCTGGGCTTCAGTTTCCCCTGCTAAGCCCTCTGTCTTTGGGGGAGGATAGTGAAGAACCCCAGAATCTAGGGGTAGTAGGGGCCTTAAACGGCACTGGATTCAACAACAGACCCAATGCTTAAGGCCTCCACCGCACCCAGGCTATGCTTGCATACCTCTGGAGGGATGGGGAGCCCCCTGCTTCCCCAAGCAACCCACTCTGTCTGTTTGCTAGACAGCAGTGATTGTGTCTAACAGGGATCACACATAGTGGCTGGCACTGAGGCTCAAAAATGAACAGGAGCAGGGTGGCACGGAGGTAAGGACCTCGTTTGGGTTTGAATCCTGACTGTCTTCACCTCAGACTGGCTGTGTGTGGCCCGTGAGAGTGACTTAACCTAATCAAACCTCGGTTTCTTCATGTGCAGATGGCAGTAATGGTACCTGCCTTGCAAGGTTGTTGGAAAGGTTAGTGCTATGAAAACCAAACATCCCGGCACACATGAGTGTTTGTCTCATACCAGGCTCATTCACTGTCAGGGAATAGGTGCTATTGCCACCTGCATGTGTTCAGATGAATTGTTTAGAGGCACAGAGAGGTTAAGGAACTTGCCTGAAGTCACACAGTGACTGTGACGGATAGAGACCAGACCTGGACCCAGGCATCCTGTGCCCAGGCCCCTCATACCCTCTCAGAAGGCGTCCAGCTCTGTGCCAGCCCAGCTATCTTCTCACGATGGTGTGGGCCTGAGTGCTACATGCTCTCTGGGTCCCAACATCCTTTTAGCCTCCGTTGCTCAGAGGACAAGAAGGGCTCGGGGTTTTCCGTTGTTACTTCCAGCTCTGTCCCAACCGTATCATTGCAGATCCAGAGGACGAAGGCATTGAGTCCAGCCAGAACCCTGGGGTGTGTAACCTTAGGAGGTTTGCTAAGGAGACCAGCATGACGAGCCGGCTGGAATCTGAGCTCTCTGACCCCCACTCCTGCCCCTACAGCCACTTGGTCCCATGGGGTGTGGCTGGACAGAAGCCATCCTCTTCCTTCTGCTCTGTCCACCTGGCTTCTACCGGTAGGTAACAGGGCAGTGTTCCCAGCAGTGGGACAAGAGGCACTGGCACCAGGCCATGAGCCATGCATTCCTAGCTCTGCAGGGCATGCATGCCACGCGGACTGTGACAGTGAGCTCTTCCAGGCCCCCAGTGAGCCTGAGAGGGGGTCTGGGAAAAGTCAAGAGACACCCAGACAGTGCCATGTGGCAGTGAAGCCTCTGGTCCCAATCTGCCAGGGTGCAAAGTCCCAGGACTGCTGGTGTGATGTTGGGTGAGTAATTCAACCTCACTGTTCCTATTTCTCCATCTATAAAATGGGTAGAGGGTAGCAGCCTTCTCATAAGGCTGTGTGACGGTTTCACATGTAAAGTACTTAGCACTATGCCTAGCACACAGAGAGGGCTCAGGGAGTGAGAATCGTTGTTATTCTCATTCAGCATCCATCTCTCCACCTCTTTATACAACAACTACTTAGAAAGTGTTGGATTCAATTTTGCTCCATAACAAGGTACTCCAAAACTTAGTGGCTTAAAACAATCAGCATTTCTTCTTGCACACAATGTGTGAGGATCAGGAATTTGGGACTGGCTTGGCTGGGTGGTTCTGGCTCAGGATCCCTCATGAAGTTGCGGGCAGGATGTTGGTCAGGGCTGCAGTCATCTAAGGCTGGACAGGAGAGAGAGGATCCACTTCCAAGGTGGCTCCCTCACAAGGCTGGCCAGGTCATGCTGGCTGTGGGCCAGAGGCCTCAGTCCCTCACCATGTGGATCTCTCCACAATGCTGCTTGAGTGTCTTCCCAACATGGCAGCTGTATTCTCCCAGAGCAAGTGGTCCAAGAGAGCCAAGGAGGAAGTGCAATATCTTTCATGACCCAGCCTCAGAGGTCTCACTTTGGCATTTACAGTGTCCTCTCAGTAGCACAGGTCCTCTGCTCAGTGTGGAAGCGGACTCCACAAAGGTGTGCATACCAAGAAGCCAGGATCTCTGGAGACTATCTGCGAGGCTGGCTAAACTCTGTTTTGCTTTAGGGATGCAGCAGTAAGCGAAATCACGGTGATTGCTCTCACAGTCAAGTACGACTATGTGTGTTTGTGGCTGTGTGTGTGCGTGCACGTTGAGTACAAAAGAACAACAGACAGCAAACTCAAAGAAATACCTTGAGACATATTCTACGAAGCAAACAGACAGGGTGGCATGATGCTGTATAACGGGGTGTTATAAAAAAGGCTTCTCCAAGCAGGGGGCTTTGGGATTGAGGCCTGACGGTGAAATGAGCCCACCAGGGGCCAGGGAGTGGAAGAGGGTGTTGCAGGCAGTGGAACAGCACAGGCACACTCGGAGAGGTGGCAATGTGGTGGCCCCTGGATCTGGCCTGCCTGGCTTTAATGCTTCTTGGCCACCCTCTTTGACCTCAGTTTCCTCATCTATAAAAGGGGATAATAACAGGTCCTACCACCTATGGGGTTGGAGGGATTAAGGGAGATACTTTGAGTGAAGTCCATAGTGCAGTGCCTGGTGCACCAAGTGCTCAGAAATGTGAGTGTCATCATCACGATTCAACAGTGGCACGCAAAGATGACAAAGACCTGGCCCGAGTTATAACTGTGAGGCCTAACATGGAGGGAGGCACTATCTGAAGCATTTCCTAGCAGTGGTGTCACCTAATGGAAGGCAATGATCTAGTATGGGAGATGGGCACATAAGACAAGCATTGGAACACCCTGGACAGGGTCTGGGAGCACAGCGGGGGGAGGGAAAGGGGGAGGAGGGTGATCTTCCTGACCCTGCAGGGGAAGAGTGCCTGGGAAGGCTTCCCCGGGAGTGGCACAGCCATCTGGAGAGATGAGTGGGCAGAGAAACTTCTAGGCGGCCAATAGGGGCTGGAGGGAGCACAGGGTCTGCAGGGGACAGCAGGTAGCTCCACATAGTTCCAGGTGGCTGGAACTCTGGTCTCTGTGGACGCAAGGAAGGAGATGGGGAAACAGACTCGTGTAATGAATGGGGTGGGCCTTGCCCGTCACAGTTGAGTGGGCTTTCCTGTGGGGTGGGATCAATGAGCAGGAGGGCCAGAGGAGGCAGGGACGGACAGATTTGGTGGTAGGAGTTTCCTCTGGGTACAGGGAGGAAGGAGTGGAGGCAGGGAGGCCAGTGGAAACACAAGGCTAAGCAAGGGATGGTGAGGTCAGGCCCAGGGCAACAGGTATACGAATGGAGGGGATGAGGTGTGCCCCAGAGGGGAAGGGGGAGCTGAGCAGAAGGTGGGGAGGGGCAGAGGAGGGGAAGAGGGCAAGTGGCTCCTGCCCTTTCCAGGTCCTGGCCAAGTCTCCACTCCTTTCCAGGGAGCTTTCCCCTTCCCTCCTCTCCCTGACCTCAGATGCAACTACCCCCACCCCTAAGATAACACCAAAAGGGCCGGGCACAATGGCTTAGGCTTGTAATCCCAGCACTTTGGGAGGCCGAGGTGGGTGGATCACCTGAGGTCAAAAGTTCAGGACCAGCCTGGCCAAACCTGGCGAAACCCCATCTCTACTAAAAAATATAAAAAATTAGCAGGGCGTGGTACAGGTGCCTATAATCCCAGCTACTCAGGAGGCTGAGGCAGGAGAATCACTTGAACCTGGGAGGTGGAGGTTGTAGTGAGCCGAGATCACACCATTGCACTCTAGCCTGGTCAACAGAGCAAGACTCCGTCTCAAAAAAAAAAAAAAAAGAAAGGATAATTCCAGATAGGCATGAGATTGTGGGAACTCTTCGGCATTCCTGCATTACAGCACTTACTATTTCAGTGGTGGCTACCATCTATAGAGCACTTACTATATTCCAGGTAACACACAAATACACACACACACCCACACACAAAACTTCGTTTTAACCTCACAATAGCCTAGCAAGGTAGGCACGTGGCTCCTGTTTTACAGACGAGAATCTTGAGGATTGGAGAGGCTAAGTAATTTACCAAAAGTCACATGGCTAGTCAGAGAAGGTCTGGGTTTCACTAAATTAGCTAATCAAAAGTGCTTATACTAGTGCCTGGCATATAGTAGGCACTCAATAAATGTTAGCCACTCCACAATTTTTTTTCAGAGATAGGATTGGGCTGGGCACGGTGGCTCACGCCTGTAATCCCAGCACTTTGGGAGGCTGAGGTGGGTGGATCACCTGAGGTCAGGAGTTCGAGACCAGCCTGGGCAACACGGTGAAACCCCGTCTCTACTAAAAATACAAAAAATTAGCTGGGCGTGGTGGCGGGTGCCTGTAGTCCCAGCTACTTGGGAGGCTGAGGCAGGAGAATGGCGTGAACCCAGGAGGCGGAGCTTGCAGTGAGCCAAGGTCACGCCACTGCACTCCAGCGTGGGCAACAGAGCAAGACTCCGTCTCAAAAACAAAACAAAACAAAAGAGAGATAGGATCTTGCTATGTCGCCCAGGCTGGAGTGCAGTGGCTATTCACCTGTGTGATCATGGCACACTGCAGCCTCTGACTCTTGGGCTCAAGTAATCCTCCTGCGGAGTAGCTGGGACTACAGATGTGCACTACCACGCTCGGCCCTTCCGCTATTTTTGCTAACATCATCAGCTAGATCTGTCTGGCTGCAGAGCCTATGGCCCTCTGGGGGGCCATTCGAATTTATCTTGTCCGGTTCTGAGAGTCTGTCATCTGTTTATCTGCCCCACTGGGCTGTGGAATCCTGCAGAGCAGGGACCCGATCTGGTTGGTCTGTGGGTCTTGAGCGTCCCTTATGGGGAAGGCCCAGAGTGCATGGTCAGTGATGGTTTGTTGATGGAATGAACAATGTATCAAGTTCCTATGCCTCTTAGAATCGTGGCATTTCTCCAGCCATGTTTGTCCCTTAGAATGATGGAATTTCATTAGCTATGTTTGTTTCTAAGAATCCTGGGGTTTCTCCAGCCATGTTTGGCCTTAGATCATGGGATTTCTGTACGGAGGAGCCTTGGTGATCATCCAGGACACTCTGTCTCTTACCAACCTTCTTCCTCCCTTCCTCAGGCACTGGCCCATAATCCAGCTCCTACCAGCCATACCCTCCTCCTTGTCCCAGGCCAGTGCCCCCTACCCATCCCCAGACCAAAACTGGAGTCTCCACGAAGAGCTCACTTGTCTCGTCCTGGCCTCCCAGTGGCTGGACAGACTCCCTGCTAAGGCTCAGGGCAAGCCCCACCTCCCTGCCAGTCCCTCCAGCCACCTGCGTCTGCCCCTGACTGGGCTGGGGTGTGTCGGTCTCCTCTCTGAACCTCTGTTTCCTCAGCTGCAAAATGAGGAGGATCATTTCGAACACTTTTAGCTCAGCTTTGTCAGTTTGCTACCGGGATCCAGCTGGGTGGAGGATGAGGACCTTATGTATTACTATCTCCCTGCATCTCTGTGGGGTACCTTGCGGCTCCCGGGGGAAGCAGCATGTCTCTTTAACGCCACTAGATGGCACCAGCGGGTCACCCGTCTCCCTGCAGGCTGACCTCAGGAGGAATTCCACCTGTGGGATTACACCCTAAGGACCACAGCCACCTCCCTCCTCCCACTGGCAGGAGCCCCTGAAGATCTGCCAGTGGGCGCAGGCAGGATGTGCAGGAGTTAGGGACAGGAGTGGGGGTCAGACAAATTTGAACTGGGGAGTTCTGAGCCAGGCCCTGCTCTTAGAGAACATCCTGGATCTCTGCTTAGCAGTTAGTTCGCTGATGACCCTAGGCATGTCATAGCACCCCTTTGAGACTTCAGGTTCTTTCTCTGTGAAATAGGGTACCAAGTCTCTTCTCCTGTGCATCGTGGAAACTGAATGATACTGGGCACGTAAAATGTCCATTCTGCCTCCGGGCACAGAGCAAGCTTCCACAGCATTAGCTGCCACACTAGTTATTAGTGTTATTTGTAATTTAGTATTATGTCTCAGAATCTCCTCTGGGAGGAGCCTTAGGCAGGATGCCCAGAGATCTGGGTCTGCAATGGACTGTTCTCTCACTGTGTGACCTTTGGCAAGTCACTTCCCATCTCTGGTCCTCGGCTTGGCCTCCACCAGCCTCAAGAGGCTGGGAGTATCATGGAAAAATAAGGGCTTGGGAATCAGACAGACGTGGGTGTGAATCCCACCCACTTCTCCTCTTCCCAGCTGTGTGGCTTTGGGCTGCTCTGATAATTCCCTAATGATTTGTGTGACTATTTGTTCTAAGTCTGTCTTCCTGGTTCTCTAGTACATTCCACGAGGGCCAGGCTCATGTCAACGTGGCTCACCTACATAAACTCAACACTCAGCTCAGTGTCTGGTACAAGTAGCTGCAATAAACAAGGGCGATTCATTATCAGCGTTACTATCACTGTATACATTCACTCAGCAGCAGCAGCAGGCCCTGTGTTCAGAGCGTCCTCTGCACTCTTTTTTTTTTTTTGAGATGGACTTTTGCTCTTGTTGCCCAGGCTGGAGTGCAATGGTGCACCTCGGCTCACCACAACCTCCACCTCGCAGGTTCAAGTGATTCTCCTGCCTCAGCCTCCCAAGTAGCTGGGATTACAGGCACCTGCCACCATGCCTGGCTAATTTTCGCCTTTTTAGTAGAGACGGGGTTTCTCCATGTTGGTCAGGCTGGTCTCCAACTCCTGATCTTAGGTGATCCACCCGCCTCGGCCTCCCAAAGTTCTGGGATTACAGGCGTGAGCCACTGTGCTTGGCCCCTGCACTGTCTTAATACCTCCATCATTACCTCTGTTTTATGGATGAGGACACTGAGAGCCAAGGAAGTTAGGTCATTGCCCAAGGTCACACAGCTACAAAGTCACAGGCACTGGGGTTGGAAGCTGAGCTCCATGACAGCCTTGTGTGAACGGATGTGGCAAGCTGAGTGAGAGTCCTCCAAAGATACCCACGTCCCAATCCCCCAAATACCTGTGAATGTTACCTTATCCAGCAAAGGGAATTCTGCAGATGTAATTAAGTTAAGGATCTGGAGATAGGGACATTATCCTGGATTGGTCAGGTGAACCTAATGTCCTCACAAGGATCTTTCTATGAGGGAGGCAGGCATGTGGCAGTAGGAAGAAAGAGATGAGATGACCAGGCATGGTGGCTCATGCCTATAATCCCAACAGTTTGGGAAGCCAAGGCAGAGAGATCACCTGAGGTCAGGAGTTCGAGACCAGCCTGACCAACATGGTGAAACTCTGTCTCTACTAAAAATACAAAAATTAGCTGGGTGTGGTGGCCCGCACCTGTAATCCCAACTACTTGGGAGGCTGCAGCAGGAGAAACACTTGAACCCAGGAAGGGGAGGTTGCAGTGAGCCGAGATCGCACCACTGCACTCCAACCTGGGCAACAAGAGCAAAACTCCATCTCAAAAAAAAAAAAAAGAGAGAAAGAGATGAGACTGAGGAAACGGGAGAAAAGACCATGTGATGTGGGAATGAAGAGAGCATCGATTCTATCTTGAAAGACAAGGAAAACCAGCCCTGCTGACGCCTTTAACACAGTGACACTAGTTTTGGACTTCTGACCTCTAGAATTATAAGGTGATAAATGTGTGTTGTTTTAATTTACCAAGTTTATAGTAAGTTGTTACAGAAGCAGTAGGAAAATAAGGCACAGAGAACTGAGATAACGTATAAAAACACCCGGTATACAGTTGCAGCTCACTAAATGTTCTTTCCTTCCCAGCACTACCCTGTTTTCCTTTTCCAGCTACAACAGAATGGCAGAGAGGAAAGGACCCTCCGGGATCTTCCAGTTCAGCCAGCCCATTTTACAGGGGTGGAGACTGAGGCCAGAGGTAGGGAATGGCCCCTATCTTGCAGAGGTGAAAGGGGTCCAGGGAGCGAACTTGGGGGAAGGTCCCGGGCTGCTCGGTCTGTTCTAGTGTCTAGCACTGGGCATCCTGGGTGAAGTCATCCGGTCCAAACCCATTTTCCAGGTGAGGAAACTGAGGCCTGGCATTGCCTGAGAGATCTGCAACCTGCACCCCAAGCTGACAGGGTGTGTGCAGGCCTGGAGCCCTCATGAGTCCTCCTATTCAAAGGCCCTTCCCTCCCCCTCTTGAGCGCTGTTCCTCCGTGTGTATCCGCTGCAGACGGGGGCCAGCGGGGTCTGGGAAAGCCACATCAGAAGCCTGCCCAGCTGGAGCGGAGGAATGGGAGAGTGGCTTCTCGGAGGTCTTCAGCCTGGGAAAAGTGCGAGGCCTTCCTGTCCCCGCCCACCCTGTTCCTCCCAGGCGGGTCTGGTCCAGACAGCTGTGAGAAGTCCCCCTGGAGGCAGTGTCCCAGTGGAGCCGGGAGGAAAGAGGGGCCCAGAAAGAAGGAATTTGACCTCTGATCTGCAGCCAGTTGGTAGCATTATTCTGGATTATCCTAAATTGAGCCTGGAACCCTGGGCTTGTGTGACAGACCAAGGGGCCCCACGGGCTCTCTCTGCTCAGGCAGCTGGAGACACAGGTAGCACCGTAACACCCAGCAACACAGGCATGATTCTTTTCCGTAAAACATTCACACCACTGCCAGCCTTGATTCTCAAAACAGCCCTGCCAAGGAGAGGCTGTTACTGTCCCATTTTACAGATGAAAAAATCAAGGCTCAGGGCCGGGCACAGTGGCTCACGCCTGTAATCCCAGCACTTTGGGAGGCCGCGGTGAGCAGATCATGAGGTCAGGAATTTGAGACCAGCCTGGCCAACATGGTGAAACCCCATCTCTACTAAAAATACAAAAATTAGCTGGGTGTGGTGGCGGGCATCTGTAATCCCAGCTTCTCGGGAGGCTGAGGCAGGAGAATTGCTTGAACCCGGGAGGCGGAGGTTGCAGTGAGCCAAGATGGCGCCACTGCACTCTAGCCTGGGCGAGAGAGCAACACTCCATCTCAGAAAAAAAAAAAAAAAAAAATGAGGCTCAGAGAAAAGAGGGGACTTGCCAAGGTCAACGTCCCATGGTGGCAATGTTAGAACTCCACTAGCTCCGGGACCTAAGCTCTCGTGGGATGACCCTCGACGTGACTCTAGCATGTTCTAGCGGCAGCCTTGCTGTGGGACCTTGAGCAAACCCCTTCTCTGAGCCTCTGAGTTCCCATCTGCAGGGAAGCAGATAGCAACTGCATCTACTTCATGGTGGCACTGTGTGGATAAATGAGTGAGCACTGTGCCTGGCACATGGGAAACACCTCACTATTGCTCACCCTCACCATCACTGCATGGGTTACTGGATTACCGCAAATGATACTGAGTATGCACCGGGCATCAGGAACCCAACCGACAGAAGTCCTTGCACCATAAACAGGCAATGCAGGAAGTGAGGGTGTGGCCGCGTTGGTCCCCGGCGGAAAAGCCCACCAGGTAGACGGAAGAGCAAGTGGGGTGGGGCTGCCTGGAGTGTTCAAGCCACACCAGAGAGGCCAAGTCGGGTGAGCAGTGGGACAAGGCCCAGGAGAAACCAAAGAGATGGTGGGGGTAGGACCAAGCCTGCAGACCATGGTGTCCACTGGTGGACTTCAGCTTCCACTTTCGTGAAATGGGGCCATCGCAAGGTGGCCTCGTTGTCAACAAAACCCGCAAGGCCTGAAATAGGCCCTTGGACCCTGGGTCGCCATCTGAGAAGTGGAATGGTCACGAGGCAGCCACGGTCCCCCACTGGGGACATTTTGTTCTTCTGGCTGAGACCCAGGGAGTCCCCAGGGGCACACTGGGATTGCCCTGCTGAAGGCCTCTGCAGCTGAGGTCCTCCTCTGCTGTGGCTCTGACGCTTTCTGAAGAAGCTGCGCAGCCTGCTGCTCTGGTGTGGGTGCAGGGCCCCTCCCAGGCGACCCTCCTGCTGCATGCCGTGTTGAGGTGAGTGTGCGTGTGAGTGTGGGCCCGGGTGTCTTCCTCCCACTCATCTCACTCCTAGGGCTTCCATTCCAACCTTGGATGTTGGGGTACAGTAAGCAACTGCTCACTGCCTCATTCCAGGGGTGCCCTGGGTGAACAATCAGCTCCTACCTCTCTTCCCCACCCTCAGGATGCCCATGGTAAGGCTGTAGCTGCTGCCATCATCCCTTTGGCTTCAGTTCAAGGGGAAGGAATATCTGCCATCCATCCACATCCTGGTCTTCTGTCCTCCCACCTCTCTATCTGCCTGCTTGTTGGTCCATGCATTTATCTCTCCACCCACCTACCCAATGATTCCACTCACATATCCATCCATCCATCCATCCATCCATCCATTCATCTCTCCATCAATCCATCCACCCACCCATCCATCCACCATCCATCCATCCATCTATCCACCCATCCATCCATCCATCCACCCAGCCATCCACCATTTATCCATCCATCCATCCATTTATCCATCCATCCATCCATCCACCATCCATCCATCCAGCCAGCCAGCCATCCATCCACCCACCCATCCACCTTCCTTCCTTCCCTCCCGCCTTCCTTCCTTCCTTCCATGCTCTGAAAAACCACCAGTCTTTCTGTCTGATTACTATTGGTCCATCCTCTCACTCATCCAGCCAGCCATTTGTCCATCTTACACTCTCTCTCATCTACCTATTGGTCTTCCCCAAAACATATCTCTCTGCCTGTCAATTGGTCTATCTATCCATCCACCCACCTACCCTCTTGCCGACTTCCCACTTACCCATCCATCTATCCACCTTCCTCACATTCATCCATCTCTCCACCCCACTTCCCACTGGTCTGCCAAACAACTTATTAGCCTGTCTGTTGGTTCATCCACCCATTCATGGGACATTTATAGAGGCCTATCCTGTATGCTCAACATTGTAATAATAGCTGCCAATAATAGTAAAAGCTACCAATTACAGAACATTTGTTTTACATCAGGGAATTTCCTACATTCTCACATTAACCTATCCTCATTTGACAAATGAGGAGAAAATGCTAAACAACTTTTATTTTTATTTATTATTATTTTTTGGAGATGGAGTCTCGCTCTATCACCCAGGCTGGTGTGCAGTGGTGCGATCTTGGCTCACTGCAACCTCCGCCTCCTGGGTTCAAGTGATTCTTCTGCCTCAGCCTCCAGAGTGGCTGGGACTATAGGCGCATGCCACCACGCCCGGCTGATTTTTTGTATTTTTAGTAGAGATGGGGTTTCACCATGTTAGCCAGGACAGTCTCCATCTCCTGACCTCGCAACCTGCCCACCTCGGCCTCCCAAAGTGCTGGGATTATAGGTGTGAACCACCACGCCCGGCCACTAAACAACAATAGACAATTGTCAAACTGCTTGATTTAACAGTGACTATAAGGTAGATACAATCACCATTTTGCAAATAGAGACTTGGCCATGCAGTTTGCCTGAAGTCACAGCACTCATGAATGACAGGCAGAATGTGGCCCAAGTGTTCTGACTCGAGTTCAGCACTCCTTCCCTCCGACCACCACTGCCTGAGCTCTGGCATGGGCGCCAGTACACCTGATTTCCAGTCCTGGCTCCTGCCATCCCGGGGTGTGACTGAATACATCAAGTCAGGCTTGGGGCCCCCATTTTCTTGTCTGGGGGTTGGAGGAGTAGCTTTTAAAAAGGCAGGATTCCTACAGCTCTCCCTTTGCTTCTTCCTCTGCCTCCCCTTGAAGAGCCATGAGCACCCAGGAGAGGAGCTGGGCTAGAGGAGCTCTGAGTCTCTGACCTTGGACATGGCCTGGCCCCATGTCGACCCAGTCTGACCCACTCACTCACTCACTCACTCAACAAATCTTCACTGAGTGTGTACCACAGGCCTGAGCCCTGCGGGCGCCATTTCTTACCATGGCTTCTGGGCTAAGTAACACTCAGCCAAGGAGAAGGCGGCAGGCCCCCTAGGACAGGAAAGTCTTGTCTGCCCACCAGCTTGCCTGGGACCTCCCCGTTGCCCTTGGTTTTCTCATCTGTGCAATGGGCTAATAATGGCCACCTCAGAGGATCAAATGAAGGAACGTACATGTGGACCCTCTCCTCTCCCTTCCTTAGGAAATAATGGGGCTGACTTGAGCAGAGGTTCCCCAGGGGGACTGGTGGGTCGACTTCTGGAGCAGGGGCCCCATGAAATTGCAGGCAGTGTTTGGTGTGTGTGTGTGTGTGTGTGTGTGTGTGTGTGTGTGTGTGTGTGTGTGAAATCTTCCACCAGGAAGGTCCTTACCTTTCATCAGACCTTCTGGGGGTCCATGACCTTGTTCCTCATTATTATAAAAATGATTGTTTGAGTACTGACTCAGTACAGTTCTAGGTTCTTAGTACTCCTTGCCTCATTTAATCCTCAGTAGACAGCAGACGAAATAGTGATGGAACTCCAGGATCCCAAAGCCTCATTGTCTGGAATTAAATCCTGGCTCCATCACTTCCCAGCTGTGTGCCCTTGGGCAGGTTAGCTAACCACTCTGTGTGTCAGTTTCCTCAGAGCTAAAGAAGGATGACAATAGTATCTCCTTCCTAGGGTTGCTTGGAGGATGACACACAGGTGCAGAGCTCAGAGCCATGCCTGTCCCTGAGCAGCACTCCGTAAGTAGGATCTGTTAAAGTAGATGAGGAAACGGAGGCTTGGAGAGGTGAAGGCATTTATCCAGGGTCAACCATTGAGGAGAGAGCCGGGACTCGGATGCAGGTGGTCTGACACTGGAGACCTTGCCTCAACCGACCTGCCCTATGTATGTTCTCTAAAGGACCCTGACCTCATCCCATCCTTGCCCCAGTTCTGGCATACAAAGCTCTAGATTTTATTCTTGTCTGAGCCAGGCAAAGTAGGGGGGCTGACCTGGATGGTCTCTGAGATTCCCTGCCATTTCTGGCATTGGAGGCTTCTCTGCAGGAGTCCCAGTCTGGGGACCACGGACCCAGCAGGCTGACGTGCCTCCAGAGAAGCTGCAGAGAGCAGGAACACGTGACAGCCCTGAACGTGTGTGCAACCCCTGCCCCCCAAACCCCAGCCACCCACAAGGTGCAGCTCCCAAGTCTCCCTGCACAGCCTCCAGGGGGAGGCACCCCCGTGGGCGCTGCTCCCTCCCAGTGCCATGTGACACCAGCGGGTGGTGTGGGAGGGGGGAGGAGATGGGCTCCCCCGCTGACTGACAGCTTTCTCTCTGGGGAAGGCAGGGAGCTCCCGAGGCTGCGGTCCTCGGCACCAGATGGCTTTTAACAGACTAGAACACAGAGACATGATTTGCTGGGCCATTTCCTGGCTCTGTGTGCAAGCTGGGCCAGCATCTTCATTCCCCAGGCCTCACTTTGCTCATCCACAAAATGCGGACAATGGCTCCTTCCGCGTGGGGCTGTGGTGAAGGTGACAAGTGGAAGAGGCTGTGTGTGGCAGCCCCAGCCCCTAGCAGGCTCTCAAAACTACCAATTCCTCCCCATCCCTGCTCCGCTCTGGAGGCTGAGAGGGACTCAGGCCTGAGACAGGAAGTGCCCTCCTTTGGCATCTTGTCAGAGGGACAGGAGTTTAGCTGTGGCCATGGCTGGGGGCTTGGAGTGGACTGCGGTGGCCTGTGCGGGAGAAGAAATCTCAGTTTCTTGTCATCAGGACAGCTGCTCAGGGCCCCAGCTCTGCGCCTGCCTGAGCTCGATGAATGGACTCTAAACCCACTCCAGGCCTTGGTCTGCCCTTTCCTCAGCTGGATCTCTGAGACCTGCACCAGCTTTAACAACCCGTGAGCAGGGCGGGCATCGCAAAGCCTGCAGGGCTGGGGGTGTCTACTGGGCAAAACCAGGGGCCAGGGAGGGTGAAGTTTGGGGAATCTTCTCCACATTTGTTGGGGGAAGCAGACAAATAAGCATCCATATTTGTTGAACTGCATATTTGCTTATTCAATCCTTCCTTAAAAAATACCTCTGAGTACCTACTATGTGCCGGGTTCTAGGCACTGGGGAAACAGCCATGAGCAAGACCACTGCTTTATTCTGGTGGGGGCAGTCAGACGGCAGAGAGCAGATAATGATGAATACTATGAAGGAAAACCAAGCAGGGGAAGGACATGGGGAATAACTGGGCTGCTCGTGAGGTGGGAGAATCAGAGAAGGCCTCTTCCAGGGGCGATATTTGAGCAGGACCCTGACGGAAGTCAGCAGGGAGCCACATGGACAATCAGGGCCAGCACATTCTGGGAGGAGGGCATGCTGCGTGCAAAGCCCGGGGCTGTACCCACTGGATGTGTTTGAGAACCAGCAAGAAGGCACTGGGGCTGGCAAGCAAGGAGCCAGGTGGGTTCAGAGAGGGAAAGGTGGGGGCAGGCGATGGTAGAGAACCTGGCTCAGAATCCTGGGCTTGAGGGGCTGGGAGGGGACCCTCAGGCCATCTTGATTTTGGAGCTGGGGAGAGGGTACATTCTTTGGGATCACTCCTCTGAGACCCCAGACCCCAAAGGCAGTAACAACTTGAACCCAGGAGATGGGAAGGAACACACTCTTGAAATTTTGCGTTCGGCCAGGTGCAGTGGCTCACGCCTGTAATCTCAACACTTTGGGAGGCCAAGGCAGGTAGATCACCTGAGGTCATGTCAGGAGTTGGAGATCTGCCTGGCCAACATGGCGAAATCCCACCTCTACTAAAAATACAAAAAATCAGCTGAGTGTGGTGGCATACACCTGTAATCCCAGCTACTTGGGAGGCTAAGGCAGGAGAATTGCTTGAACCGGAGAGGTGGAGGTTGTAGTGAGCCGAGATCACACCATTACACTCCAGCCTGGGCAACAGAGCAAGACTCTGTCTCCAAAAAGAAAAGAAAACAAAAGAAAAAAGAAAGAAAAGAAATTCTGCATTCAGCCAAAGAGCCCTAAGATAATAAGAGGTCCTCTGGCCCAGCCCCCTCTGTTCACACAGCCCACGTTGCAGATGAAGAAAGTGAGGCTCAGAGAACCAGTTTCCTGAGGACACCTGGCCCCACGGCGTGCCTGAATCCAGGGCACGCGCTTCCTGCTTTGGCACACTACAGCTCCTTTTCAAAACGATGTTTGTGAAAATTAGTCTCAGTAAAGACAGCTAAGAAGGATGGGTTGGGATGTTTTTAGCTGCCTGTAAGCCAGATAAAAGGTTCTGTTGTTGCAAAAATGCTTTTCTTGGGTATGCTATAAGCATCCGTTAATTTCAGAAATTATCCAGCCTCACTAAGTAGAAATGATGGGTGGCTTTTCGAATTCGAGATGAAGATGGGTTTTTTTTTAATGTTGTTGATGGTGGTTTATTTATGACAGATTCTTTTCATACCCTGAGTGTAATAGCTTAAATTTCAACGAGTCAGGGACCACTTTTATTTTTTCATCTATGCAGCCCTGGCAGAGTAGGTACCTTATTAGCATTTCCTGAAAAGGAGATTTTTTTTCTGAATGGCCACTCAGAAAACTACAATTGTGCAATCATCTGTATTCACGTGTAAGTGGATAGGCAGATAGTAAGTTGAATTAATTAATTAATTAATTGGAGCCCAACAAGGCATGACTTCGAGTTACAAGTAGCCAGGAACCACCAGTTTGAGATCTCTGATTAAGGTAAGGTGGAGAAGTATTTTAAGGGGAAGATCACAAGCTAAGGAAACAGCGGAAAATTTGACAAAAGAAATTCCAAGTTTGGGTTCCTATACTCTGTGAATAATGCCAACACCCCCCTCCAGACCTAAGCTGCAGGCACAGCAAAGCTAGAGGGGCTCGTACTCGTTTTCACCAGGTTATGCTCCATAAGAAACAACCTCAATCTCAGTTTCTTGCAGCAGTAAATCTTTATTTCTCCCCCAGGTTGTGTGCCAGTGGCAGGGGGAACTGCTGCCACAAGCTCTAGTGCAGGCTGTGGCCAGAGTCAGGCCTGGTCCACGTGTCTCTCATCCCAGGGCCCAGGGCAGGAGTGCAAGGTGGTAGGAGGAACTTGCAACGCCCCTTAAAGCCTCCGCTGGAATCCGTCACGTTGTCACACGGACCCACATTTTGGGGGAAAATAAAGTCACGCAGTCAAGTCAACATCAACTGACAGAGCTGGTGATGAATAGTTGCTAAACAAAGATGTAATTGACTACCAGGATTTAGGGAACTGTGAGTCCAGGGGAGTTAAACTGTTCTCAGAAGGGGCCTTTCCAACCACCTTGGGGCACAGGGGAGGAGGGAAAGAAAGGAGTCCAAATGGACAGGGTTCTAAGATTCCTGCCTTCAACACCACCAACTCTGCTTTATCCATTTGGTTGCCATGTGTGTCTTCACCTCAACGCTGCTTTAAAAAATGGAAAAAAAAATGACCTGATATTAACACAATTCTCTCATATTACACAGATGAAGATCAAGACCTCAAAAGGAGACAGGCATGAATAGGCCTATGACAGGCCTATCTGATCAGTGGCAGAGCTGGGACATGTACCCAGCAGGAGCACTCTTCCTATGGCACCCCCAGTCAATATATATTCACATAGTCATTCAACAAACATTTGCCACCCAACAACTCGGCACAATTTTGGCAATCATAGCATTCTCCCCCATCCATTCTGTATTTTGACAACCTAATTTGTGCTTGATTCATTTGTTCATTCAACAAATATTTGCTGAGGGCCTCCTATATGTCAGGCCATGCTATAGACACTGGGGTTATTTTTTATTTATTTATTTATTTATTTATTTATTTATTTATTTATTTATTTATTTTTGAGACTGAGTCTCGCTCTGTTGCCCAGGCTGGAGTGCAGTGGCATGATCTCGGCTCACTGCAAACTCCACCTCCTGGGTTCAAGTGATTCTCCTGCCTCAGCCTCTCGAGTAGCTGGGATTACAGATGTGGACCACCATGCCTGGCTAATTTTTGTATTTTTAGTAGAGACGGGGTTTCACCATGTTCGCCAGGCTGGTCTCGAACTCCTGACCTCAGATGATCTGCCCGCCTTGGTCTCCCAAAGTGCTGGGATTACAGGTGTGAGCCACCACATCTGGCCGGCACTGGGCATATAGCAGTGAACAAAACCAGTGTTCTGAGCTTTGAGATTTACATTCTAGGGGAGACACAAATAATAAATAAAATTTTTATTTCATATATATATAATGCAATAGATGCTATAAAGAAGAAAAGCAGAGAGGGGGAGTAAAGAGTGCCCGAGGGGTTATTTTGGATGGAGTAGCTAAGAAGTCCTCTTTGAATAGATGGGATTTAAGCAGAGATGTGGAGGAAGTGACAGATGAAGCCGCATGTGTATTTGGAAGAAAAGTCAGTGGGGAAAGCAGGTACCAAGGCCCTGTGGCTGCCTGCACCTGTGAGTTGGAGGCACAGAAAGGAGGTCTGGGTTGAGGAGTAGCAGATGAGGCCAGAGATGTGCCCATGCCTCGGAGGCCTGGGGAAGGATCTTGGGTTTGTTTGGGTGAAGTGGGAAGCCTTTGGAAGGTCTGGCTCCGGGAGAGATATGACCTGCCTTGGGTGGGTGAAGCACCAAGAACAGGGAGACCCAAGAAGCAGGCTGCAACCATGTGCTGGTGGGTGGGTTGCTGGTAGGTCGGAGGGGTTGGGGGCTGCTTTCAGCATGCGGCCAAGACGGTCCTAGCCGGACTCCACTCCACAGAGGGCAGACTCTCGGAGGGGCCGAAGACAGCCCTGGGGGTGCCGGCCTGTTGCTGTTCCACTTGCATCTGATGCAGCCAGGGAAGCAGCAGCAAGGCTGAGGCTCAGAGGGGCCGGCACCAGCCAGGAGGCAGGGTAATGCCCACTTCCAGGAGCAATGGATAGCGGAATGGTGCAGTCCCTCCAAGGTGGTGCCAAGGCCCTGACAGGTCTCTTTGGCTAGAATCCTGCCCCCGGCTGCTGGCTGGGATGCCAATGCCTCCCAGTGCTGGCCTCCCGGGAACACTGGGATGACGGGCCGCTGACGCTCAGGACCCTGCTGCACGGCCACCAAATTCCTTCTTTCCATTAATCTCCCTGCCCCATTTCTCCCTTGCTAAGTTAAATGGGCCCTTGGAGGGTGGATATTCTTTTTCCTGTTTTATTTTTGCCTGTGATGTAAGCTCAGCTGAACCATCCCTTCCCCAGGAGGCCTCGCCAGGGGCCCTCCACTAAGAGCCAGCTCCACTGTGCCCCTGATAGCCCTTGCTAGACTTGTGATGGTCCCTTTACCTGCGTGGTTATTTGGCAACTATCCATCTGTCCTACTAAATGATAAGCTCCCCAGGAGCTGTCTTTCATTTTGGGGGTGAGCTGGAGGCTCCCCGTTGTCTTCCAGACTCCAGTTAATCCCAGATACACAGCAGGTCAGTGGATGTGAGTCCCTGCCTTGGGGTATTTCAGGTTCTGCCCCTCCGGGTTCAGGACCTGATGGGCAGAACAGAGCCAGCTGTCTTGAGATTGGGGGCTGCAGAGCTGAAGACCCCATTCATAAGCATTCCAAGATGCCTAGCCCCTAGCCAGGAGGGATCGGAGTGCGGCAGGTGTGCCTGGCTGCTGTCACCCATCTACCGCGTGCCTGCTCTCCATTAGGTGCTCAGTGTTTCAGAGAACTCAGGGCAAAGACACTTCAGAGCAGTCGGTGGCCCTGCAGTGGACCACAAGGAAGTCTGCAACCCATTCTTAGTGCACCCCGCCACAGCTCAGGAGTCTTGGGGGATGACATTTTGGGTTTTTGCTCTGACCTCATCTCAGGTTCAGGGTTTTACCTCCGGCACTTTGCAGCAGGTAGGTAGAAAGGGCCCAGCTATAGGCCGAAGCTGTTTGTGGAAGAAAAAAAAAGTTTGGCCAATGACCTGCAGTTCTCTGTGAGCCTGGGCCCACCGCCTAAGAAGGAAGAGGAATTGGCAAGAGTGGGAGAATCAAACCTTTTCTGGAAGCATCAAGGCTAAGAGGGATATTAGGGTCCGGTTCAAGCACCTTGGTTTATAATTGGGGAAACTGAGGCATTGGGAAAGAGGAGAGACCAGAACTAGACTATGCAGCTCAGCTGCTCCCAATTCCTGACACATAGAAATGTGTGAAAGAATTAAGGTTTATTGTTGTTTTAAGCCACTAAGTTTTGGGGCAATTTGTGACATAGCAATAGGTGACTAATATAATCACCTACCTTATCCTGCCAAGTTTGGCTTGGAAAGCCTTTGGCTGCTTCTCAAAATCAGAGTGATCCCTAAAGAATGAAGACTTGTGCTCACAGAGGCTTTGAGAAAGGCTGTCATCCAATGTGGATGATCGTGTTGTCTCACGGGGAGTTTGGAGTCGGTCCTGAGATAATGGGGATGAAACGGGGAGCAGAGAGAGAGAAGGACACAGCCAGGGGAGGGGGTGCAAAGAACCCAGATCTGGGAGCAGGGGCCTGGGGTGGGCCTGGCCTCTGTTGCTTGCTAGCCACACGTCTCTGATGAGTGACTCAGCTCCCTGGGCCCAGGTTCATCGTTTGTCTAATACTCAGCTGACAGTGCTGTTGTGAGGTTGACAGTCTGTTCCCCCAACAGCAGTCAGAAGGATCTAGTTAAATTACAAATCCGATCATGTCATTCCGGTACTTAAAACCTGTTAGTGGCCGTCACAGTGCCCGGATAAGGCGCAAGGCCCCAGCTGGCCAGCACCACAGCTCAGCTGTGTCTCCTTCACCTTTCCTGCAACCCCTCCCACCTTCCCCGCACGCAGCTCTCTCCCACTTGCTAACTGCCCCGCAACCTCCAGATCTCACCTGGAATGGGAAGCCACCTGACCACTTCAGTTGCTCTGTGTGGTTCTTATCATTGCCAGCGTGTTTGTGTGATAAACCATAAATGTCTGCCTCCCCTACGGGTCAGTAAGTGCCATGGGGCGGGGCCCGTCTGTCTCATTCCTGGCTATAGGCACAGCATGGGCACATTGTAAGTGCATAAGTGCTTGTGTGGAATGAATGAATGAATGAGCACACAAAGGGTGCCTAGTACTGTGCAAATATTTGTTTGTGTCCACTCCTCCCTCCCCTGATTCCACACAGGCTGCAGGAGCTCCATGGGGTCTCACGACTCAGGCCAAATAAACCTTGCAGGCACAAATGCAGACAGATTTCCATTGTTCTTAACTTTGGTTAAGCATTGAAACTATCTGCAAAGTTTTCCAAAAAGAGATGCCTGGGTCCCACCCTCAGAGATCCTGGTGCACAGATGGAGGGTGCACTGGACATTGGGGTGACTAAAAATCCTCCAGGTCAAGCCTCAGAAACACCGCCCTGGGCAGTGAAGAGACTGGGGGCCTGGCATAGCCCTTCTAGCCTGGGGACTGAGACCGTCTCATGATCTATGACTATTGGGTTATAAAAAATGAGAGCAATGTGCCGGATTCTGTAGTAAGGACTTCCCTTAATGAACTCAGGTAATCCTCAAAAGAGTCCTATGAAGAGGATAGTATTATTATCCCTATTTCACAGTTGGGGAGACTGAGGCAGGCAGTTATCAAGTCACTTGCCCATAGTTACCCAGGTGGCAGAGCCGGGATTTGAATCCTGGGTGGTCTAACTTCAGGGTACAGCTGCTTATCCACTGCCCTAATTGGTGGAGAGGGACCATGGAGAGGTACCCGCTAACTGTTCTCATCCTAAAGATTGCTTTCCCATCCTCTGAGGGGTCAGTGGGGGCAGGGCTGCTGCCTGTTCAGTGTCCTTTCTGAAAGGACGTGCCTCAAGGGACCAGTGGAGCCAAGATTAGACAGGCTCAGCCCATCCATTTCGGGCTGGGATCCTCAGGACATTGAAAGCCTTCCCCTGGTGCTGGAGCCCATTGTCCACCTTAGGAAGAGACGGGTCGCTATGGAAACCTCTGGACTGTACAGACGTACAACCGGCTGGCTTCAAGAAAATCTTTTCATGGTTCTGTCTCTGCTGTGAGGCAGCCAAGGGTCCTCCTGCTAATCGGGCCCCCTGTTTGGACATGATGTCAGGTTAACTCCCAGCGCTCAGCGGCAGCCTGGGTGCACCCTCCCCTTGTCCCACCTGGCTCACAGAGACAGCTTTTCCAGCCCTCCCGTGGGAGGGCACATTGGTGGGGGAGGTCTGCTGATGATTGATGTGTGGGGTTGAGTCTTTAATTAAAGTATTCATCATGTGTCAGTCAGCAGAAAAGAAAGTTCAGCTCTCTGCCAGGGTCTGTATCCTGATCATCAACTCAAGAGCCATTTCCCATGAGGGGGCGCGTGACCTTGTCTAATAGCTGCACTGAGATCTTTTTGAGACTTTTCCAATCTGCTTCTGAGTGCTGCATAGGACGGCATGGTGTCAGTGTGCAGACCTGGCCATGGAACCACACACTCTGACGGTCGGCGCTGGGCTGACCTTTAGTGATCACCACATCTGTGCTTCTCAACCCTGGCACCCCGTTGGCATCACCTGGGCAGCTTTTTAAAAATATCCATGTCTGGGCCTCACCCCCATCCAATGAAATAAAATCTGAGTGGCATCCTGGCCAGGGTACTTTGTAAAAACTCTGCCTGTGCTTCTGAGGTGCAGCCAGGTCTGAGGACAAATCTAACCCACTCTCTGTACAGATGGGGAAACTGAGGCTTCAGGAGGAGAAGGGATGTGTCCTAGGCATCCAGGTAGCAAGGCACTCGGAGCGTGCGGAATCAGATCTCCATCCCACTGAGCATCCTCAGCTCCAAAGTTGGGATAGGTGAGGAAATGGCTCAGGAAGGGGAGGTGGGTGGCACCAGGGGCCTAGAACCAAAGAGAAAGGGAGGACACAGCGTGCTGTCATCACTGTCCCAGCCAAGGGAGTGGGGAGCTGTGCAGGAGAGTCAAACCTCAGCCCCATTACACCTTTTTAAAAACCATGGAAGAGTGATATAACTTTCTTTTTTTCTTTTTTTTTTTTTTTAGATGAGTCTTGCTCTGTCACCCAGGCTGGAGTGCAATGGCACAATCTTTGCTCACCGCAACCTCCGCCTCCTGGGTTCAAGCGATTCTCCTGCCTCAGCCTCCTGAGTAGCTGGAATTACAGGCATGTACACCACACCTGGCTAATTTTTGTATTTTTAGTAGAGATGGGGTTTCACCAAGTTGGCCAGGCTGGTCTCAAACTCATGACCTCGTGATCCGCCCGCCTCAGCCTCCCAAAGTGCTGGGATTACAAGCGTGAGCCACGGTGCCTGGTCTGAGTGACATAACTTTCTAGTAAAAGTATACTCACAGACCAGCAGCATCAGCATCACCTTGGAGCTTGTCAGAAAGAATCTTTTTTGTTTTTTTTTTGAGACGGAGTTTTACTCTTGTTGCCCAAGCTGGAGTGCAATGGCACGATCTTGGCTCACTACAGCCTCTGCCTCCCAGGTTCAAGCGATTCTCGTGCCTCAGCCTCCTGAGTAGCTGGGACTACAGGTGCGCACCACCACGCCTGGCTAATTTTTTGCATTTTTCGTTGAAACGGTGTTTCACCATGTTGGCTAAGCTGGTCTCAAACTCCTGACCTCAGGTGATCCACCCGCCTCCGCCTCCCAGAGTGCTGGGATTCCAGGCATGGGCCACTGCACCCAGCCAGAAAGAATCTTAAAACTGAAGCTTGTTAGAAAGAAGCTTAAATCCACCTCAGACCTATTGAATCAGAGTCTGCACTTTAACAAGATGCCAGGGCGATTCATATGCACATTCAAGCACGAGAAGCCCCGTAGCAATGGGCACTGGGAGGAAGCTGCAACATGTGGGTTCTGGTTGTATGACCTTCAGGAGGCCCTCTTCACCTATTGCAGCCACGATTTCTTCATCTGTGTATGGGATCGGTCTATCCACTCCCCATCAAATCTGGAAGGACCAGAGATGGGGAGTGGATTGATTGAGTTCACACAGTGAAAACATGGCAGAGCTGCAGTTAGCAGCAAGAGCAGGGCGTCCAGCCCTGCATTGCCTCCCTGTGGTGGGGTAGGCGGGTGAGAGGGGGAGGAGAAGTTGGAGGGGTGCTGCAGATATAACAAACACTCCAACAGGCCTCCAGATTCTTTTGCTATTCCAGTTTGCCTAAGTAGATGCGTTGTTAGAAACCACATCTTCCATCTGGAAACCCCAGGGATTTGGTTTCCATCCCATGTCTTTGCGATCTAAAAAAATAACAAAAGATATCAAAACAAAAGTTTGTGCCAAGGAAGAGAAGTCATTTGAACTAGAGAGAGAAGAATGATGTGTCTACCTTCCTCCTCCTCCTGACTTGTTCTTGGCAGAGTGTGTGGGCAAGCCTGTGCCTGCTGTGCCTCTGTATGCATGCATGTTGTGTGTGCTTATACACATGTGTGTGCAAGCATTTGTATGTCCGTGTGTGCACATGGCTGTAAATGCATGTGTACATCTGTGTGTATGGTGTTGTGCATTTGTGTGTATGCATTATATGCGTGTATGCATGTGTGATGATAGAGGGCATATATGTGCGTGCATACTATGCATGAATGTGTTCATGCATTGAGCATGTATGGGGGTGCATATATGTACATGTGTACATGTGCATGGCACATGCCTGTGTGTTCATGTGCATTTTTATATACACATGTGCCAATGCATGTGTCTGTGTGAGCATGCATGCACGTGGCTTTGTGCACATGATGTGTGCATGTGTGTTAAGTGGTAATGGGACATTAGGTGACTTAAAGCTTGAGTTCAGGAGTGGTAGAGACTGGAAAGCCCAGGAAATCCTTGACATTCAAGAATTTAACATGCAGTTTTGGGTTGTTTCAAATAATCCAAAGGTCCGTGGCTGGTACTAATTTGTAATTTTGCTGGGGCAAAAATGTCAGCGTAGAACTGAGCTAGTGAGTGAGGCCAGCTGATGACCCGGCAATAAACACGGCTTCTTTCTGGAAAATGACCTCAGAAGAACTCCAATTGCTAGTGCTAATAATGGAGAGAAAGATGAAGATATCTGGGAATCTGTTGGCTTTTAGTCTGAAAAGTAGGAGCAAGGAGTGGATTAAAGAGTGGAGAGTTGAACTTGGCCCTGGCTTGAATCTTTGGCTCCAAGTGAGCCCACCATATGCTGCTCTCAGTGGAAACCAGGAAAAGTGATTCCCCACGCAGCTCAAGAGCCTCTGGAGCCAGCAAAGAACAGCTCAAGTGAGATTGGAGGCTTCAGGCCTCCAATGTGTTAATAACTGTGGAAATGGCTTTGGTTCTGTTCTTATAGTCATTAAATGGCCAAGATAGTAGCTTAACATTTCAGTTACGCTTTGCTCCTTTTAAAGAGGGATAGTTTATGCAGAAGACAGTATTTCCCAGCATGAGATTCTTAGAGATCTTGCCTTATTTCATGTGAATGTCAAGGGCTCACAGTAATTGTAAGTATCAGAAAACAATTGGGATACAGGTGCGGTGGCTCACGCCTATAATCCCAACACTTTGGGAGGCTGAGGCGGGTGGATCACTTGCACCCAGAAGTTTGAGACCAACCTGGGCTACATGGCAAAACTCCATCTCTACAAATAAAACAAAAATTAACCAGGCGTGGTAGCGCGTGCCTATAATCCCAGCTACATGGGGGGCTGAGGCGGGGTGGGAGGGGATCATCTGGGCGCAGGAGATCGAGACTGCAGTGAGCCATGATTGTGCCACTGCACTCCAGCCTGGGCGGCAGAGCAAGACCCTGTCTCGAAAATAATAATAATAAATAATAATAATATTTTAATAGCTCAATGATATTGAAAGCTGATGGTATGTTGGTACCGAGCCAAGGGCTTTTATATTAAGTAAAATTACACTTATATTAAGTAGAATAATATGATTCTTCACTTCTAGGAGTGTTTCCTGGTAAAACTCTATAAATCCTTAAGAGGCAGCTAAAATTGTTACGTCCTCTGAGAAACTTTCCTATTCATGTTAGCAATTACATTCCTTAATTGCAATGTCTGTCTGTTTCCCTCCTGCCCCCCAGATTCCTTGAGAACTTTATTCATCTGCCTCCAGCACCCAGAGCCGCCAGGGCCCAGAGAGAGCTCTGTGTTTGTGGAGTGAATATTAAATGTCCTATGAATTCCACTTGCTGCCTTTCTGGACCAAAGCCTTTGTCTCTGTTCACTTCCTCTCATTTGAGATAAAGTTGATTTGGGCTTTTCGAATTCAAGTTTAATTTCTCATAAAAACACTAGAGAGCTGAGAACGTCCTCTCTTGGGGCCCAAGCTCTGTCTCCAACAGGCAACAAACCGGGAAGCCAAGAGCCTAGGACGGCAGGACAAAGGCTTCCCCGCAGCCCAGGCTCAGCTCAGTCCACTGCAGTCTCCTCTCCCAGCCTTCTCCTTGGAGATCATCATCTCTCCTGATGGTCACACCCGTCTGCCTGCGCCTGGGTCCCAGCCCTTCCTCTGTCTCCAGAGTCCCCTCTCCAGCAATCACCCCTTCCTTCTCCCCAAAGCATCCTCCTCCTTCTCTTCTGGATCTTTCTCATCAGCATTTCAGTGAGTTGAAGTCTCTCCCTCTTAAAGAATGATGATAATACTAACAGCCACCCTTCTAGAACACCTCATTCCCTTCTATTTTGCCTCATGTTTCTCTTTCAGTTTTACAATTATGCTTATTGAAATTTCCTGGGTTTTTTTGTTTGTTTGTTTTTGTTTTTTGAGACGGAGTCTTGCTCTGTCATCCAGGCTGGAGTGCAGTGCCTTGATCTGGGCTCACTGCAGCCTCTGCCTCCTGGGTTCAAGCGATTCTCATGCCTCAGACTCCCAAGTAGCTGGGATTATAGGTGTGTGCCAGCACATCTGGCTAATTTTTGTATTTTTAGTGGAAATGGAGTTTCACCATGTTGGCCAGGCTGGTCTCGAACTCCTGGCCTCAAGTGTTCCACCCGCCTCGGCCTCCCAAAGTGCTGGGATTACAGGTGTATGCCACTGCATCTGGCCCTTATTGAAATTTGTTTGTTTGTTGTTTGTTTTTGAGACAGAGTTTTGCTCTCGTTGCCCAGGCTGGAGTGCAATGGTGCGATCTTGGCTCACCACAACCTCCGCCTCCCGGGTTCAAGAGATTCCTCTGCCTCAGCCTCCCGAGTAGCTGAGATTACAGGCATGGACCACCACGCCTGGCTAATTTTGTATTTTTAGTAGAGACAGGGTTTCTCCAGGTTGGTCAGGCTGGTCTCGAACTCCTGACCTCAGGTGATTCACCTGCCTCAGCCTCCCAAAGTGCTGGGATTACAGGTGTGAGCGACCATGCCCGGCCTGAAATTTTTTTTTAAAGAAAGAAAAGAATGCTCTTGGAATTTGTTCACCACCCCCTCCTCTTCCTGTGCAACATAGCCTGTCTCCGCAGCCTGGGCTCCAAGCTTCCAGTGACCTTCCCGTCACGGGCCTAGTCGACACCCTTCAACCTGCTTCTTGGCAGCTTTTGATATCGGAGACCATTTATTGCTTCTCATACCTTCCCCTGCCCTCGGCTTCCGTGACCCCACCATCTTGTTTTCTGTCCGTCTCTCCTTTCTTCCTCCATCCCTCCCCTCTGTGCCTTTCCCTAAGTCACGGCGTTCCTCCTGGTCCTCCTCTCGCTGTATGGCCTAGTGGCCACCCTCTCCATGGCTGATGGAACCCCAGATTTTCACTCTGGTCAGCCTTCTCTCCTCAGCTTCAGACCCTTACAGCCAGGCTCCTGTCAGGCAATTGCACTTGAAGGGCCCCTGGGAGCCTCAAATGCCACATAACACAGATGTGACTCATCTCCTTGATGCTCACCGCAGGAGGCCTTCCGATGTGCACTCTCTCCTCTTGGAGCCCCAGTTGAGTGGGCGGCATCACCATCCACCGGCTTCGCACATGGCAATCCCGAGCCCCACCTTTGCCTCCCCCACCCAATGCCACGCCCTCCACCTGGGAGATTCCAGCTCTTCTGTCTCCCACCTCAAACCCGACCCCTCATCCTCCTCATGTTGGCTCTCCAGAGAGACTCATGCCATCGGCTCCCACCTGGATAACTGAAACCCCCTCTCCCGGCCTCCTTTCAAACACCCTTCCAACCCACTCACTGCAGCCAGAGGGGCTTCCAAAAGGCGTATCTGATATGCCTCTCCCTTCATTCATCCATCCAACTCCTGATATATTTATCTAAGACCTACTGTCTGCCAGGCACTACACTATGCTGGGAGAAGTGTGTCTTAGTCTCCTGTCATTCACATTTTAGCAGAAGAAACATATCATAAACACATTATAAGAAGTCAAGTGATGAGCCT
Organism: Gorilla gorilla gorilla; assembly: GCF_029281585.2. NCBI lineage: Eukaryota > Metazoa > Chordata > Mammalia > Primates > Hominidae > Gorilla > Gorilla gorilla. The sequence goes on along the minus strand of NC_086018.1, from coordinate 33,569,734 downwards.
GGCACAATGGCTCACGCCTGTAATCCCAGCACCTTGAGAGGCCAAGGCGGGTGGATCACCTGAGGTCAGGAGTTCGAGACCAGCCTGGCCAACATAGTGAGACTCCGTCTCTATTAAAAAAAAAAGAATTAGCTGGACATGGAGGCGCATGCCTGTAATCCCAGCTACTCGGCAAGCGAGGCTGGAGAATCACTTGAACCCGGGAGATGGAGGTTGCAGTGAGCTGACGTGCCGTTGTACTCCAGCTTGGACCACAAGAGCGAAAAAAAAAAAAAAACCAAAACCGTCAAATGATGATCAATACTATGAGGAAAGAGAAGACAGGGAGAAGGGGGGAGAGGGATGGATTAGGGAGTAATTTTAGGTTGAGAGGTCAGGGGATGCTTCTCTGAGTAGGTGACATTGAGCTGAGATAGGAATGAAGTGAGCAAGTAAGCCAGCATGGTCCCAAAAGGAAGCACTGTCCAGGCAGAGAACAGCATGTGCAAAAGTCCTGTGGCAGCTGGATATCTCCAGTATTTCAAGGACCAGTAGGCATTTGCCCTCTGTGCTCCAGCTACATTGAACTTCCAGTAGGCACTGTCTTGCCTCTAGTCCCTTGCCCACTCCATTTAGAAACATCCTCCCTCATTCTTCTGGTTAGCCTTTATTTATCTGTTATATTCAACTCCAGCATCATCTCCCCACCCAGGGAGGTCGGTCCAGAACCTCATCCTGGCTCGGTTAGAGGCTCCTCCTCGAGCTTTCACAGCACCTATTATAGCACAGACAGATTATATTGCAATGGACAGTTCAGGGGCTGCTTTTTGGTTCTTCGTGGAGCAGAGACTGTCTGAATCATTTCTGTGTCCTGAGACTCTGACAATGAAGAAGGCTTTGGTGAATGTTCTGATCATGTTGCTGCTTAACCACTCCAAATTTAGTAGCATAAAACAACCACTTTATCCTGCTGTCAGATTCTGTGGTCAGGGATTTGGCCCACGCACATCAGGAATGGCTAATCTCTGCTCTGCTCTGTCTAGAGGATGCCCATGGCTGGGGCTGGAGGCTCCTGCACCACCGTGCCTGGCCTTCGGGCTGGATGCAGCTGGGACTGTGTCCTGAGCACCCCCACATGGCCTCTCCTCATGAAATGGGCTTCTCACAGCACAGCAGCTGGGTTCTTAGCAGGAGCATCCTGACAGTGACAGAACACCCTAAGAAAACCAGGCAGAGCTGTGTGACCTTTTCTGACCTGGCCCTAGAAGTCACAGAGCATTACTCCAGTGCACACCATTGGTCAAAGCAATCAGCATCTTGCCCTGATCAAGGGGAGGGGCATAGACTCCACCTCTTGATGGGAGGCACGCCAAAGAATGTAGGGGCTGTGTCTTAAAACCCGATATTGAACATGTGTCAAATGATCCCAATGACCGACGTCTGTACCCCATGTGACAAATCGCCAAGTGCTTTGGTGTCCACCTTGTGTGGTCCTCACTGAGAGTCCAGGATGAAGAAATGGAAGAGTCCATACTGACCAGGGTGGGGGCCCCAGTGGGAATGCTGCTCACCCCCAGGTGCACCTGCAAGGAGCCTCAGTGACACAGAAATCATTATGGCTGGTGCTTATGATGTGCCAGGCACCATTCTAAATGTTTCACAAGTATTAAGTCATTTAGTTCTCATAACCATCCAGTGAGGTGGTGTGATTATTCCTATTTTACAAATGAGGACGCTGAGTCATGGAGAAGATATGGAGGAGCCACAGCCAGAACTAGGGTGAGGCAAGGGAGGCGATTACCTTAAGCACAATACTTCAGATGCCCCCTCACCCACCAAAACCCCCAGGAATCAAGGTGAATAATATTTTCATGTTATATATATCATGCTACCGTTAATATTTATATATAATTATAATTTTTATTATATATTATATTATATTTATATTAATTTATATTATAATTATAATTCTATTTATATATTATTGTAATTATTATTATTATTTATATATTATCATTATAAATTAACGATATTTAGTGCTATCATTAATATAGATAGATAGATAGATACATAGATATAATTTTTTGAGACAGGGTCTCACTCTGTTGCCCAGGCTGGAGTGCAGTGGCATGACCATAGCTCACTGCAGCCTCAACCTCCTGAGCTCAAGTGATTCCCCCATCTCAGCCTCCCAAGTAGCTGGGACCACAGGCATGTGCCACCACACTTGGCTAAATTTTTGTAATTTTTGCAGAGATGGGGTTTCTCCATGTTGCCTAGGCTGGTCTCGAACCCCTGGCCTCAAGCCATCCTCCTGCCTTGGCCTCCCAAAGTGCTGGGTTTACAGGTGGGAGCCACGGTTCGCAGACTTATGTAATATTTTTAAAATAAAAATTAATGCAAAAAATCCATAAAGAACAAAATGTCAAAAATTTAAATAAAGACAAGATCAGTATTGAGGTGATATTCAGCCCAGTCCACTCAAACCACAATTGACTTAGGGACCTGTAAACCTAAGAAGAAATGCTTGTTGTTGAGAACTACTGAATTTTGGGGTGGTTTGTCACACAGCACTATTGCAGCAATAGCTGACCAATACAAAAAGTCATTTGCCTTTTAGCAGATGAGCAAATGGCAGACGTGAGATTTGAACTCAGGCAGCCTCAGACCAGAGACTACGTTATGAACAAGCCAAATGCTCTGCCTCTCTTATTGAGGGGCGCATTAAGGTGTGCACCCAGGATACCTGGGTTGGTTCAATCCTGAAGTCTCTAACTCACTTTCCTGCTCACGGTTCCTCTTCCTAGATGAGGCAGGGGTCCCTCTGTGAGTGCCATTCCCCAGACCCCTTTATCTGGTGGAAGACCCTGGCCTCTTCATTTTGGCTGACACTTTAAGAAGGTTGACCTCAGATTCCAAAGTAAGGTGTCAAACCAAGAGCAAAATTTTCAAAGCATTTGGCCAAGAACCAGCTCCTTGACTCTTGTACTTCTCAAGATATACAATAGTCAGCAGGAAGAAGATTTCCTGGGAAAGAGAATCACTGTTGAGCACTACAGTATGCTGTGACAGGGACTGCCCTTAGCTCAAGCCTAGAGAGCTGGACATGTGTCCCTGGGCAGAGTGGCTCTGTGGGCCACTGTCCTCTGCCTGATAAATCTCATGTGTGACAGACTGGCTGGGTTAGATGCTAAAGATCCCAGTAAACTCAGAGCAACTTACACTCTTAGAGTTGATTGGGGTAGAGGGTGTGAGTTTCATATGCGCCAGATGTGGGCTGACCACAAGAGGAAGCTGGCATGGGGGTGCCTCAGGCCCTGTCCGATAGAACACCCCAAAGAGGCAAAAAGCCTCTGCACAGAGAATCAAAAGGCGTCAGAAGATTCCTTGGGGCTGCGGAGAGACTAAGCAACCAATCCAGGTTTCTTCTGTCTTCCGGTTCCTTCATCTCTAGGATCTTGTCACCATCTGCCTAGTTGAAGCCACTGCCACATTCAGGTTCAGCCGAAGGGATAGGGGAAGAGAGTGTGGAAGAGGTACACCTGGAAGATAGAGATGCATAGAAGCCTCTGCAGATGACAGGTTCCTAGTGACGGCAGGGAACAATCTCCAAAATAACCCCTGAGATTTTAATGGTATCATTAAACATTGGCAGTGCTTGGAACGTGACACCATCTTCCCAAAGTGCTGTAGTAACTAGGCAAGGAAGAACCTCCCTGCTCTTCTCCCTCCACCCGCTTCTCAGCCTCTTCTCCCTCCACCCCCAAACCCACCTCCCAAGAATGGAGAAAAGAGGAACCAGAAGTAGCTAAAGAGAGAGAAGGCAAGTGAGAAAAGTGAACTATCCACCCTTCTCTTCCCGAGTCTCCAGCTTTTTGTGCGCAATAGACCACCACTGGGAGAGGGAGGGAAACTCTTTCGAATGAAGACTGGAAACTGATGATCACACTGGCCAAGGAATTTTAGTTGAGACTATACTTACTACTTAAAACGCCTGTGGTGTATTCTGTTTTCCAAGAGAGATGAGAAAAATCATGGGATAGTCTAAGTTTTCATCTGGGGATGGGGGTTGGATGTGAATAAGTTCTCAGAGCCAATTATTTTTATTTATTTATTTATTTATTTTTGAGACAGAGTTTCGCTGTTGTTGCCCAGGCTGGAGTGCAATGGTGTGATCTCGGCTCACTGCAACCTCCGTCTCCCGGGTTCAAGCTATTCTCCTGCCTCAGCCTCCCAAGTAGTTGGGATTACAGGCATGCACCACCATGGTTGGTTAATTTTGTATTTTTAGTAGAGACGAGGTTTCTCCATGTTGGTCAGGCTGGGCTCGAACTCCCGACCTCAGGTGATCCGCCCGCCTCAGCCTCCCAAAGTGCTGGGATTACAGGCGTGAGCCACCTCACCCGGCCTGCTCAGAGCCAATTTAAAGCAGCCTTGGGAGCCTAGAGCTGCTTTCTGATTTCATCTGCTAAGTGGAGCTTGTTTGAAGTCAGACAGCCTGTGGTGTCCCGAGGCTGGCCCACTGCATTAGGGTGGCTGCTTGGAGACAACAGGCTGGCCGACCAGATCTCTCCTCCTCCTTTCCACAGTGGAGTCACCTCTGGGCACGGGGCCCCCTAGCAAAGGACTGCATCTCTCAGGCCTTCTCATAGGTAGGTACAGTCACATGGCTGGGCTCTTGCCATTGCTAGAAAGTGGAAGTGATGAGTCCATGGCTCTGAAAACAGCAGGTGTACCTCTTCCACACTCTCTTCCCCTATCCCTTCGGCTGAACCTGAATGTTACAGTGGCTTCAACCGTGCAGATGGTGACAAGGTCCTAGAGATGGAAGAACCTGAAGACGGAAGAAACCTGGGTGCCTGAGTGACCAGGTGGAGCAGAGCGACTTTGCCATGAAAAAGAAGTTGGGTTCCTCTCTTGTGAGAGCAGCTCAGCCTTTTATTGTGAATGGAAGAGCACCCCATTTTCTGAGTTCCCTGAACCACGGCCAGACACTGCACCCCAACTCACTGGACTCTCCCACTAGAGAGCAACCTCTCAGCTGGCTCAGTTATAAAAGCCCTGGAGACAAAAATGTGCTTTGGAATCAGACATGGTTTCTCACCCAGCTCTGCTCCTTCCTGGCTGTGCAACTTTGGACAAGTGACTTTTCCTCTCTGAACTCCATTCTGTCTTATCCAAAAAAGGATTCCAGCTAGCTCTGCCATGAGGATTCAATGACAGGATGCAGGTAAAAGGCTCAGCACAGTGCTTGGCACAGAGTAAGGTCTTCGCGAAGGTCAGCTCCTTTTCCCTTCCCCCATTCCCGGCAGCCTTCACTGCCGAGCCCCTGGCAGGCCTCCCATCAGCCCCCACCAGCCCCCACCAAACCGTGATGCAGACTGAAGTTTTTCTTTCGAGTAAGTGACAGGTTCAGGGAGGCGGAACAGAACAAGTACTTAGAGTTCACAGAGCAGAATTCTTTGAAATCATGTTCCCAATGCTCCCTTCCTAGGGTCGGGGGATTAGCTAGCTATCCTGGGCTTGGCTCTAAATGGTCTCACCGTGAAGGGAATTTTCCTACAATCTTATCCTACCCGCTGTCCCAGGGCTAAGAAGACATGTGTCTTTCTCCTCTATGGCAGCCCGTCGCTGTCAACCCCATTCCAGGGCAAGGATTGTGGGATGCAGGGAACAAAGAGTGGGGCTAGAGCTGGGGCTGGGGCGAGCGTGTTCTGTTTGGTGATGATTGGAATGTTGTGAGTTATGCAATAGGAATATTAATTCCTTCTAGCAGAGACCATCAGGGCTGCGAGAGGCTGTTGGTGTGTATCTGGTCCGGATGCCTTCCTCCCGCCTCCCATTTACTCATGAAGAAAAGGAGGCCTGCGAGGGGACGAGAGTTATTTCCAGACCCACATAGAGAAAGGGAGTGGCAGCAGCAGGCTGGGCTCCAGCGGGACACCATGGAGGCCTGTCTCTGTGCACCAGCGCCCTTGTTATGGTTCAGCGCTGATGGCGATGCAGAAGGAAGCGTTCGCCTCCATGCTTCGTGTGTATGAAAACCAGGATCTAGAAAGTGTCCGAGGGACATGCCTCCCACACTGACCTTCTGTGGCTGGTGTGGGCAAAGGATTGGAGGGGAGCTGGGCTGCTAGATTATCAGAAGCTGGGAGACAGGCCCCAGGTAGGCAGAGGTTAGGAGCCGAGCCCCCAGGCAGGCAGGGACTAGAAGCAGGGTCCCCCAGGTAGGCAGAGGCTGAAAGCAGGGCCCCCAGATATGCAGAGGCTGGGAGCGGGCCCCCAGATATGCACAGGCTGGGAGCGGGGCCCCCAGGTAGGTAGAGGCTGGGAGTGCTCCAGCTCTCCATACTACGGACTTGTGTGGTCTCGCCTCCACCACAGCCTGGCTCTGTTTGTTTTGTGAATGTCTGTGCAGAGGTTGTGGCTTCCCAATGGACAATGTGGTTCCCAGTGGACCTTACACTGCCTGTCTCTCGACCTCCTTTATGGCCTGGCTCCCTGATCCTGCTGGTGGCATTTGCTGATCAAAAGCACAGACGGTTTCCACCTCCCTGATGCAAAATCTTTCTTCAGCCAGACGGAAATCAGACAGCCTCTGGTGTTGAATCTCTGATCTGCCACTTCACCAGCTGTGCCATCTTGGACAAGATATTGAGCTCTCTGAGCCTAAATGCTCAGATGGGGTGAACATGAGTGGGCTTCCCTCGGGGTTGGGTGATAGGATGGCGTGAGACTCGCTGGGTAAAACACACAGCGAGTATTTTACCTCACTGACTTCCTCCTTTCCCTCTGCCCAGGGAAGCCTCTCAGTCCCAGGGGGCACATTCAGTGTTGGTCAGGGCCCAGACCTTCTCCCTCAGCCTCCACTTTCCATCCTCACCCACATCCTCTCTCACTTCACAGGAGGGCTCATGCTGTGGGTTCCGTGTGTACTGGGTTCCGTCCAGAATGTGGTCCAACAAATCCACCACACGCAGGTGGGGGCGTGTCCCAGCCCCTGGGGTGAGTCTAAGTAAGGCTGCCCACGCTTGGCATTTGAGGCCAGATAATTCTCAGTGGGGTGGGGGTGGAGGGGCAGCCTGTGCGTTGGAGGATACTGAATGGTGTCCCTGGCCTCCACCCACCAGATGAGAGTAGCAGCCCCAGCCCCAGGCTTGGAAAAGGTTTCCAGAGATTGCCAACTGTCCCCTGCGGGTGAAATTGCTGCTGTACAGGAATCACAAAGAACTCAGACACGGAGATCCTCCTGGAGCTAATGGTCCACGGGGGCCCCTTCTTTGTGGACACAGACACCTCAGTACACACACCCGGAGGACCCAGGAGGGCCAGGCTGAAGGAGGGCATCACCTTCCATCTGGGGGACTCATCCCCCTCTCCCCACACTTACACTTGAAGGTGGACTCAGTGCTGACCCTCAGGGCCAGGGCACACGGCAGGTGCATTTTGGGAGGGAAAGGCCAGCTTTGGTCTGGGAGGGGGCACACCTCCTCTTGGAAATACAAAAAATACACATGGGCAAGGACACGGCTTTGTAACAAACCCACTTTTATTGATAGTGTACACGGAGATCCATGGCGGCGGGGCTGTGCCTGGGTGAGAGCGGGCCACACACCGGTGCAGCCAAGGTACCTGGTCTGCTCAGATGGCTCAGGCAGTGGGTGGGGAAGGGGACAGAGGCAGGGTTGGAGCTGCTGCTTTGAGCACAGACGCAGGCAGGGGCCAAGGCTGGGGTGCAGGTGCAGGTATGCAGAGCTGGGGCTGGAGCATGTGTACATCTGTGTGTACATCTGTGTGTACTTGTATATACATGAGCATGGTGTACACAATATCTACAGGGACCCTCACAGACTGATCTAGGGAGAGGGTTGAGGACAAGATGTCCCAAAGCCCTGAAGGCCCCAGGGGCCAAGCATCAAGAGAGGGAGCACATCGTGGTATGTACTGAATGCCCAGCGCTAGCTTGCTTCTGCCACCCACAGACTTGCTGTGTGACCTGGAGGAAGTTACTTACCCTCTCTGAACCTCAGAAAGACCCATTAGATGATCACTAAGGTTCCTTAGGGCCCTAAAACTTCAATATGTTTAGAGAGATTAAAATACAAAATATACTTGTTAAGAGCTGATGACAAGGGCCTTTGGTTTATGGGTTCAAAACCCACCATGCCTGAGTACATGGTGGTACCCAGCACAGCCCAATCCCGGGCACAAGGAGAAGACCCGCCCTGAGCTTTTCTGTCGGACCCCTCCCAGGCTCAGTTCTGGGTCCCAGCTGCTCCTCCCCGCCTCCCCACCGCTGTGTGTGCAGAAGGTGGTGGGGCAGCAGGGGCGGGCAGAGGCCAGGGCTGGGGACCCTCTTGGTTTCCTAGGACACAGTGAACCCAGCACCCAGTAGGTGCTTAATAAATGCTTGAGGAACGAGCACAGTAGAGGGCAGCCTGGTTCTAGGTGGAGCTGTACCCTGAATTTGCTAGGGGACAAGGGTGGGGCCTGGTGCTCATCATGTCCCCTCCGAGTCTCGGTGGTGTCCTCTGTGAAATGGGAGCATTAAAAAAAAGCAGTCCTGGCCTGCCCACCCCACGCTTGTGCAATTGTCTGTAAACCGTGGAGCTCAATGGCGGAGGTCAATGTCTAGCTGCAAACAGGCCACGGAAACCCTGTTTGGGAGCAGAGGAGGAAGGCGTCCCCGGTGGAGGCCGTGGATCTGAACTGGGTGAGGGCCTGGCCAAGGAGGGAGTCACTAGGCTTTTACAGTACAATGATTTCCATTTCTACTACTATACATGACACGAAAACAGCTGCAACCACAACAAAGCACAACTGTCGGGCGGAGGGACCTAGGAGAGGAGGCTGAGGAACGCGGTCAGGAGGTGGGCGTGGTCTAAGTGGTGGGCGTGGTCTAGGAGGTGTGGCCACGCCCCCTTCAAACACACAGACTCCACTGGCTCAATGTCAGGGGCAGCTGGGGGCCAACTTGTGTGTGTGCTGGGGGTGGGAGGGGGTGCAGAGGCAGCTGAACCAGAGGGTAGGAGTTGCAGGGCTGGGAGAGAAGTTCTCCCGGCTGCCACCCAAACCAAGCTGGGTGTTATGCCAGGAGAGAGGAGACCTTTCTCATCTGGCCTTCGGTGTCCTTTTCATCCTGAGACTTGTCCCAGGAGGTTCCATATGACGCAGCAATCCTCACCCCTCTGGCATCAACATTTCTTCCAACCCCAGGAGAGGAAGGTGTAACTTGAGTCTCTGCGTAACTCTTGAGGCTGCAGAGATGTGTCCTCCCACAGAGGAGCTGAAACCACCAAGGAGCTATGGACAAGGGGACTCAGGAAAGCTGTGAGAAGGCAGACGAATGTGCGGAGACCAGCGCCCGGGGGGCTCCAGTCTGGTGCCTAAGGTCTGTGAACAAGACTGCTGCCGGGGCCTCGGTGGGGAGATGCGCACAGTGGGCATCCGGGGCCACCTCCCTGAAGGCACTGGCCAAGCCCCGCCCCAGCATCCCTCGCTCACTGGATGGTGCACTTGTCCCTCTCACGGGCCTGGCCTTCCCGAAGGACCTTGGCCTTGATGTACTTGAGGTCACTGTTGACGCTGGGGCGGCGGGCGAAGGGCGAGACCATGCCATAGGCGTCCATCTCCTTGACGCGGCGCATGCAGAAGGGCCTAGGGTGGAAGGCGTCACCGTACTGCACGGAGATCTTGCGATGCAGGGCGGGGCTCATCTCGTGCGGCAGCTTGGCCATGCTGAAGAGCACGTAGAACATCTCGTCCACGTTGGTGTTCTTCTTGGCCGACACCTCGAAGTAGGCGCAGTTCTCGTCGCCCGACACCAGCAGCTCGGCCTCGGTGGTGGGCACCTGGCGGCAGAGCTCACCGTGGTCGTTCTTGTTGCCACAGATGACCATGGGCAGCTCCGCCGCCTCCTTGGTCTTGTTCTTCAGGCAGGACTTGACCTCCAGGATCTGCTTCTGAAGGCGCTTGACCTCATCGAAGGACTCCCGGTTATCCAGGCTGAACACCAGGATGAAGACATCCCCTGCAGGGAGAGAGCCCAGGTAGTGAGTTCACCGGCCAGCTGCAACCCCTGCCCTCCTCTGGCCACAGAACATCAGCCCTAACAGCTGGGAGTCACAGGTGCCCTGAAGCAGTTATGCGGCATAACTACTTTAACCTACACAGCGACTCTTTGGGGTAGCTGTGATTATTCTCCCCATTTTCCAGGACAGGAAACTGAGGCTGACGGGGTTGAAGCCCCTGTTCACAGTCGCATAGCTAACACGTGGACCACTTGGTTCAAATACAGTTAACTCACTTCACATTTCTTTGCAGGGCTGGAGCGGGGTAGGTCACTTGTGTGGACTGTGTTCAGATAATAATAAAAATCATTTCTATGAGAGCAGGGGTCCTGCCTGTCTTGCTCAATGCCTAGTTTGCATCTGGCCTCATCCGCTTAGCTGCCAGCAGACTTGGGCAGATCACGAAACCTCTGTAACCTCAGTTTCTCTGTCTGTTTCATGCAGATGAAATATTACCTTGCAGGATGATTTTGGGAGTTATGCAAGATAATGAATGGACAGTGGCACATGTTCAGTGACCTCAGGTGTCAGTAATGATGAGAATGAGGGCCTACTGGGGGCCAAGCACTGGGTGTATGCTCCAGGCCCATTGTTCTCTTGATTCCTCACTATGCCTCTGTCAAGATTTTGTTACCTTTGTGTTACAGGTGAGCAAACTGAGGCTCAGAAAGGGTATGCAGCCTGCCCAAGATCACACAGCTTCCGTGTGGCTAGGCTATTTCTACCTGATTCTGTCCTCACCTAGCTCGTGCCTGGCACCCGGTAGGTGCTCTCTGCTTCTCAAATAAATCATAGGATGAAAAAGTGAGTGCTGGCCTCCAAGGCCCACACTGCCTCCAGGATAACTCACTGCATCACTCAAGGCAGGGTTGTGAATCTGAAACAGGGGCTGCTGTGGAGACGGTGGGGCGGTGGGGAGGCTGTCTGGACTGGTACCTCCATCCTGATTTCCAGCTTTTAATAAGCACCTTCCTCACTTTTGCTTAAACTTTTTTTTTTTTTTTTGAGACGGAGTCTTTCTCTGTGGCCCAGGCTGGAGTGCAGTGGTGTGATCTTGGCTCACTGCAACTTCCACCTGCTGGGTTTAAGCGATTCTCCTGCCTCAGCCTCTGGAGCAGCTGGGATTACAGGTGCCTGTCACCATGGCTGGCTATTTTTTATTTATTTATTTATTTTGTGAGACAGAGTTTCACTCTTGTTGCCCAGCCTGGAATGCAATGGCAAGATCTCAGCTCACTGCAACCTCCACTTCCTGGGTTCAAGAGATTCTCCTGCCTCAGCCTCCCGAGTAACTGGGATTACAGGTGCCCATCACCACACCTGGCTAATTTTTTGTATTTTTAGTAGAGACGGTGTTTCACTGTGTTAGCCAGGCTGGTCTTGAACTCCTGACCTCAAGAGATCTGCCCACCTCGGCCTCCCAAAGAGCTGGGATTACAGGCGTGAGCCACTGCGTCCAACCACTTTTGTTCAAACTCTTGATAGCCTTGTGGTGTGACAAGATCCCTGCCTCACAGATGAGGAAACTGAGGCCCAGAGGAATCAGCAATTGGCCCAAATTCTCGAGAAGAGAAGCAACCAGTTCCAGCTTCTGGCAGAATGGCTGCCACCTTCCTCTGCACCCCCAGAGCACATCATTTACCCCCATTTAATGGCACATGGCACATTCAGAATGGTGTCTAGATCAAGGGTGTGCTCCAAACAGTGAGCTCGGGCACAGAGAAGGGTTCCATCACCCACTCGTCCTGGTCTCCCCAGGGCCTGGCACACAGTCAGTGTTCACCAAGGCAGGCTGAATGGATGGGAGGTGATGGAGGGAACTGCAGTGTGGGCTCTTCTGAAAGGCACTTGCAAGGCAGCGTCAGCTTGGCAACTCTTCCTGCTTGGGCTGCCAAACCCCATCCCGTTAGGCTAATCCAGGGCCCCTGAGGACTCGTGGCCTTGACATATTCAAATGCGAGACTGCGATGCCAAGCATCAGAGATCGGCCCGTCTGGCAGCTGGAAGAAGAGCTGGCAGTGGAATTAATGGCTTTCAGAATTTCCTGAGCAGCAGGAAAATGAGGTTGAAAAAATGAGGTTCCACCAGGTTGGAAAATGAGGCACGGGTTGGTGTGTGAAAAAAAAACAAGCATCAGACAGCTGTGCTCAGAATGATATGCGCCATAAAAAAGAGACAGACAAAAATACTCTCCATTGTGGGGATACAAATACGAATGCCAGTGTAGTCACGGAGGCCCGGAAGGCTCCATGCCAGACTGCCAGGGTGGCCACCTCCGGGGCAGGGGCAGGAGCCTGGGATTGGGGACATGGGTCAAAGGGGCATTAGCTTTATCTGTAGCGTTTGCAGGAGGGGGTGTTTGGGTATTACTTGTGTCACTGAAAATTAACGCTGAAAATATGCATGTGCTTCCTCTCCACATCTCCCCTCTCCTTCCCTCTGTCATTAGCCTTATTCATAGCAGCGGGTACCCAGTCCCCTCCCCAAGGCTGGGGGAGCTGACACCAATGCAATACCCATCACGTGCTGGAAGCTCCCGCCACAAGCCTTCTTGCAGTCCTCACAGCTTCCCTGCGGGGTATGAGGTTAAGCCCACTGTGTGGCTGGGGAGGCTGAGACTCAGACAGAATGCATGTGCCTCTGGTCACACATTTAAGCCAAGAGGCCCAGCGAGGATTCGAACACAGGTCGACCCAGGGCTCTCCTATCTACATGCCCCTTCTCCAAAACTCGGGGTGGAGTGGAGAGCTTGACTGCTGTCTGGGTCAGATGCTCGGAAAAGCCAGCCTGGAAGAGAAAGCACTCAAGGAGGGGCCACCCCGCAGCCTCAGTCTTGGCCTCAAGGCGGCCGGCAGGGCTGGGAGTGGCATGGGTTTCTCTGTATAGAAGTACCTCAGTTGGGGGGTTATCTGAATGATGCCTAGAGAGTTGCCTGCTCACTCCTTCCCTTATCCCTGCTCAGCAACTTCAGGGGCGTGACTTGGGAAATGATCGTGTAATGCGTAGCAGGCCCACTTGCAAATGCTGACTCAACAGAAGACTTGGGGATTTATTGTGCACTTACTATCTGCTCACCAAGCGCCTTACATATATTCATTCATTTAAGTCTCACAGTCCCTTTAGGATGAGTGTTGATGTGGTGCAGTCTTACAGATGAGAGTGCTGAGACACAAGGAGATAAAATCCCTTGCCTTGAGGTACAAAGCCGGGAAGCAGCGGAACCAGGGCTCACACCCAGGTGCTGGGTCCCGGGCTTGTCCTCTTAGCTACCATGCTAATGCAGTGTAAACGAGGGCACAGCCCCTCAGCTCCACTCACCCCTTCTTCCCCCCAACCTCCCTGTCCCTCCTCACCCTTCCCAGCAGGGCTGAGAGGCTGTGGTATGGCTTTGTCTGAAAGCACAAAAGCAGACTGCCTTTACGAGCTGTGCTACCACTGGAGTGAGTTACTTAACCTCTCTGGGCTTCAGTTTCCCCACTTGTAAAAAGGGAATGAATAACTATTTACTGTGAGGGTTAAATAACTACATGCTGGCTGGCCGCGGTGGCTCACACCTGTAATCTCAGCACTTTGAGAGGCCGAGGTAGGCAGATCACGAGGTCAGGAGATCGAGACCATCCTGGCTAACATGGAGAAATCCCGTCTCTAGTAAAAATACAAAAAATTAGCCGGGCATGGTGGCACGTGCCTGTAGTCCCAGCTACTTGGGGGACTGAGGCAGGAGAATCGCTTGAACCTGGGAGGCAGAGGTTGCAGTGAGCCGAGATTGCGCCACTGCACTCCAGCCTGGGTGACAGAGCGAGACTCTGTCTCAAAAAAAAAAAAAAAACAAACTACATGCCAAGCTCTAAGAACAGGGCCAGGCCCATAGCTTCTGATAAGTGTCAGCTACTGCCATCACCATCACTATGACCATGACCAAGCCCCCTTCCCTTTGGTGATCACTGCCTGGGTCCTGCCCTTACCTCTCTAGGAGGTGGCAAAGGCCTGGGGTGTGGGAGACCTGAGCCCCGTGGACTGACCGTGGGCCCTGGAGCTCTGGTGGGTCATCTCCCGGAGAAGGAAAGCAGCGGCCAGGGCATCATTCTGTTCCCTAGAAAGGAATATCCCTGGGGCATGCTGGTATCAGCTCCTGATCTGGAAGGCGGCCCCGACAGCCATGAGTAATCGATCCGGAGTCTAACAGAATGGAATCGGGGCCCCCGACTTCATCACTATTTCCAGCACATGGCAAAACCTCTCTGAGCCTCATTGTGCAGGGAGGACGCCTGTCTCAGATGATGGCTATGCAAGTCTATGCAAACTGCCAAGTGCCCAGCACACTCCGCACCCATGCCCTGGCCCTGCCGCCCCAGCCCAGGCACCAGTGGGCCTCACCTGTGAGGATGGACAGCCTGCGCATGGCGGGGAAGGGGTGGTTGCCAGAGGTATCCAGGATGTCGAGCTGGTACATGTCGCCGCGGATGTTGTATACCTTGCGGTGGAAGTCCTCGATGGTGGGTGTGTACTGGTCCTCAAAGCGGCCATTGAGGAAGCGAGACACGATGGAGCTCTTGCCCACCCGAGAGGCACCCAGCACCACCATGCGGTATGAGTTTTTGGCGGGCACACTGAGCGTGCAGTTCCCGCTGGACAAAGTCTTCATCATGGCTCGGGGCTGCAACAAAGCGAGAGAAGCAGGCATCAGGGGACCCCCGACCTGGCCCCACCACCTCTTGGCCTCCTCTAGGCCTCTGTCTAGGACTCAGTTTTCTGTCTGTAAAATGGGAACATCAGACGAGGTTCTAAGGGGTCTTGGAGTTCTACCCTCTCATTCATTCATGCCCTCTCCTTTACTCCTTCCTTCATCCACTCACTCACTCAACATCCATTCATTCATCCTTTCATTTATGCAAGCACCGGACTCCTGGGATTTGAATCCTTGCCTTGCCTCTAGCTACTGATCTTGGGCTAGTAGCTTAACCTCTCTAGAAGTCACTTTTCTCGTCTGCAAAATGAGCCCAATTCATAGAGTTGTTGCAAAGGGCTCAGCACATGGTGAAATCTCAAAAATGGTATCTATCGTGAGAATCCGTTCTTTCCCTGGTTCATCCATCTGGCTTTCCCGGAGCCTGTGATTCTAGGATGAGACATGGGGAAGGCACTAGCATGCATTTCTTAAGCCTGGGGCGGGGGGTGGTTCTGTGGCCATTCAGCCCTCCTTGGAAGAAGGGAAGGCTATGTCCACACCACATGCTCCAAGCCCAATGCCTGGGGTTGCTCCTGCAGCCACCTCAGGAGGACCCACCTTTAGACCTGTGCTCTGCATCTGGCGGGCTCCCTCCGCTCCATGATCTGCCCGGATATTTTTGCCTCCCAGGCCCTAGGTGTTTACTTGCCTCCAGGAGACCCAGAGGCCCGGAGTAGAGGATGTGGAATGGGGAATGACCCATGGCTGGCTCAAGCTTCCCTCCCAACTCCAAGGGTTATGGTTCTGGGGCAAACCCAGAGCTTTCTATGGGAGCCTCTTGACCTCATGAAAGAGGCCGACATGGATCCAAGCTCTTGTATAAGCAAACCCGCAGGCTCCACCAGGCTCACCCCAAAGGCTCTTCACAGCCCAGCCCTCCCTCCTTTCCTACCTCAGCGCCCACCAGAATCCCGGCCCCAGAACCCCTGACCCCAGTCACCCTCGTCAGTTTGAGCTCTGCTGAGATCAGCCTCCACTCCTTTGCTCATGCCACCCCTCTGCAGAACACCCTCTTCCCCTTATGTTTCAGGGTCTGGCTCAAGTGCCACCTGCTCTCTGAAAGCCTCTCTGATCTCCCCACCCTTGCAGGAATCCCTCCCCTCTCCAGAGGAGAGCTTTCCAGCCCCTGAACTGCAAATGGGCACAGGCCTGCTGAAATATCAATCCCCTCGGTCTTCCACAGGCTGCCACAGGTTGTGCAGGTTGGATACTGCACAAGGCACATGGCTGGGGGGGCAAGTGGGGGCTGCATCCCAGAGGTGGGGGCTGTATCCCAGAGGAAAGGGCATCTTGTGTAGAGGAAGAGGCACTGTTTTTAAATTCACACGAAGGGCTGTATGTGCCCAAACTCGGTCCCCACCCCGGGACGCCCCAAGTCAGTTTCCTTGAGTGCCTCGCCCATTGACCCAAGGCGCTTTCCAACACCATCGCTTCCTGGCTATCATGAAGCTAAGGTCTGAGATGGCCACTGGAGGTGGAGAGATTGCCTGCGTGCGAGTCCCTGGCACACATCTGGATCTGCTCACCCTGCCCAACTACCAGCCTCTGTGCAGGAAGCCGGCTCTCAAAAATACCTTTGTTAAAAGCCCTGATTGGTGGTATTTGCCAATTTCCATGGCGTAAATGCTCCCACCACGGTCACTTCTAAGCTACCGATGTGACTTCGATGAATGAATCACAAAGGGACGTGCACAATAAGCCAGCTCAGCACACGGCGGACCCCAGGCCTGGAGCCACAAGGACGACAACTGCTGCCACTTGAGCCCATGCAGTGTGCCAAGCCCCGCACTAAGTATAGAAATAATCATAGCTGGCATTCATTTTGCAGCTAAAATATGCCAGAGTGTTCTAAGTGCTGCACACATATTAACCTATTTCTCCCTTCATAACCCCAGAAAGCAGGTGGTGTTATTCTCCAGTTTACAGATGAGGAAACTGAGGCACAGAGAGGTTAAATTACTTGCTTACAGTTGCACAGCCAGTAACCAGCAGAGGAGAGGTTTGATCCCAGGTGGTCTGCCTCGAGTTCAGAAGGCTACGTGACTAGCTACTTGGTTAACAAGGGAGGCTGGGTAGTAGTTCAAGCCTAAGACCCCCACGTCCCCCACCCAGCTCCCACCTAAAGCTGTCTTTGAATTTATCCCACAAAACTGCCATGCCATGAACACAGCAGGGGCTCAATAAATGGTCTGTGCATTCATCAAATGGCGAATGGCTCTGTCTTTGGGTTTGCCTGAAGCCCCCCTCTGGGACCTTCTCTCCTCAGTCTCAACCACCTGACTGGCCCAGAGGCTGTGCCAAGGAGGGCCCTCCCCTAGGGCAGCCCTGATGAGGTGCCCAGGGCATACGTGTGGAAGGCAGGAAATGAGAGAGAGGAGGGTGGAGAGGGGCTGCCAGACCACAGCAGGGAGCCCTTCTCAGTCTCTGCCGGGGCTGTCTCAGCCAGCCTGGGCCTTCAGCAGAGATGGGGGGAAAGAAGCCCTACCCCATGACAGCCCCCTCCCCAAGTCCTTCTGCAGACAGCTTGACTCTGCTGGCGGTCACTTCTGTCTAAACAGGATGGGAAAGGGGCCAGAAGCTCCCAGGGACAGTATTTGTCTCCATCATTGCCCTGCCCAGCCTCCAGCCTAGAGCTTGGTACAGACGAGTTGATAGCAATGACTGAATGAGCTTCAGGGAGTCAGAGAGAGGAGGCAGGGAGTCAAAGAGGCAGAGAATCAGAGAGAGGAGGCAGGGAGTCAAAGAGAGGAGGCAGGGAGTCAAAGAGAGGAGGCAGGGAGTCAAAGAGGCAGGGAATCAGAGAGAGGAGGCAGGGAGTCAGAGGAGGCAGAGGGTCAAAGAGGCAGGGAATCAGAGAGAGGAGGCAGGGAGTCAGAGAGAGGAGGCAGAAAGTCAGAGAGAGGAGGCAGTGAGACAGAGAGGGGAGGCAGGGAGTCAGACAGAGGAGGCAGGGAGACAGAGAGGAGGCAAAGAGTCACAGAGAGGAGGCAAGGTGACAGATAGAGGAGGCAAGGAGTCAGAAATAAGAGACAGGGAATCAGGGTGGGCAAAAAAGGAGAAAAAAAATCCTCTGTGGTTTTTCTCTCTCAGAGAAGACTGATTCTTCACATGGCCTGAACCACGTGGGGCTGTGTGAGACATCTGGACACCTGGATGCCAGGGGACAGTGCCTCTGTGGGCTCCGCCTCCTGCCTCCACATCTTTCTTCCCTCTCTTCCCCCAGAGGTGGCACCATGGGCACCCTCGTAGGCACATCTCTCCTCTGCAGCCTGTTCTCCCTTCTCCATCCTCAGCCAGGCTGACCTCATACAGCGAGGAGCAGACAGGGATGAGTTTGAAGAGCCCTTTGGGAATTTAGAGTCCAATATCAGTGACTGAATGGATTTCAGGAAGTCAGAGAGAGGAGGCAGGGAATCAGAGAGGGGAAGTAAGGAATCAGAGAGAGGAGGCACAGAGAGGCAGGAAATTCAACAGAGACCCCCTAGCAGCACAGGTATCTGAATGCACATACTGTGACTACTGACCCCATCACAGGGCCATTCTGAGGACAGGTGGGAGCCAGAAAGTTCCCAGAGCAGAGATGAGGGGGCGCCATCCTGGGGGCACAGTAACCACAGCCAGGAAGGCATCCATCAGCCCACTTGACTGATGGGGACACTGATGCTCAGAGAGGTTAAGTCACTTGCCCCAGTTCACACAGCAGATGACTAGCTGGGCTGGGATCAGAACCAGGCTGTTTGGCTTCAAAGTCTGGGCTCTTAACTCTATGAAAACCCACCCCCAGCCAAAACTGGTCTTTTCCAAAACACTGTCTGTCTCAGTGAAGCCTCAGCTGGCATCAGGCGGGAGGATGACGCTAAGACATACTATATTCTCACTCCCTCTCTCCCTGCAGGCAGCGGAGCGGAAAGGGGGCAGGCACCTCCCAGGATTCTCCCCTAACCCTGCCAGCCACCTCTGAGCAAGTGCACCTGTGGATTCATCACTTCTCCCTTGAGCCTCTCTCCCAGGGCCTGCCTGAAAGATGAAGGGGTCACACGGGCACAGGCAGCAGGACAAGAGTCTGGACGTGTCCTCCCGGTGTATGCCCCAGAGCCTGTTTCACTGCACTGCCCCTCCTCCACACCCCCATGCCTCCTCCATCAGTGCACACTCAGCCTCTTTGGACACGCACATTGCCGTCACTGGCTTCCAGCTGCCACTCTGAGAGTCCGGGGGCTTGGCAAAGCCAACCCCACCACCCTTGGCAGCTCAGGTGGTAGAAGGTAGGCAGGCATCCACTTCCGGCAGGCCAACTCTGCCTCTCACCAGCCCGGCAGCCCTGGGCAAATGACTTGGCTTCCTGGGGCTCAGGTTATTCCTCTGTTAATGGTAAGACATAAACCCCCTGTGTGGCCCTGGGCTTCCAATAAGTCTGGAGGCTGACCCAGCTCCTGACCCGCAGCAAACCTGAACACATGATGGGTTCTTTTCTTTGTGGCACTTTATCTTGGCAGTCGTGGGGCTGCCTAGAGCAGCCTGGTGAGGCTGGACTGGAATGCAGGCGCAGGTCTTGCAGGGACCCCATCTTGTCTCTGACACCACGGGAGGCCTGATTCACTGGCTCCTGACCTGGCTGCTCCCTCCCAGCCTGGCTTCCCACCTTCCATGAGGTCTTGGACAACATCCCCTGTCATCCTCCTGGTGCTGGGGACAAGGGGAGGGGAGGGCACAGAGATGCCTCCAGAGCTGCCTTCCGGGCCCTCCAAGACAGCTAAGTTACAGGAAACCCCTCCTGGGAAGGGAATCATCCAGGAAGCTCACTCTGCACCAACCCAGAAAAAGCTCAAGAACTCTGGATAACAAAGGAGCTTCTTAATCTTCCTTCCCCACCTCCAGGTAATGCAGGCTGCAGCCAGCTCCAGAAGGGGGACAGGAGTGTTTGTGGTAGTTGACTCGTCTTCCCTGAGCCCCCGTTTCCTCCTATTTAAATGGGCTATTACTCTAGCTCTTAAAATGCAAAGTCTGTGGCACCAAAACTAGCACATAGTAGAAGCTCAATAAATCTTTCTTTCCTGGGATTAAGTAAAGGGTATAGCACTCAGTTTGACCCATATAGTAGGTGCTCAACGAATTTAATTCTCTCTAGGTATGCAAAGTTGCCAGACAATCCCGGCACATAGTAGGTGCTCAATCAATTTCACTTTCTCTGGTCATCTAAGGAATCACTGAGCTTTCCTCCTCCAAGCCTCTACCCTTTCTTCCCGGCTGCTCCACTTCCCCCAGATCCCCAGCTCTGTTGGGGCGTCTCCTACCTGGGAATGGCGGGCCGGGCCTCTGGCACGGCTCAGAGAGCTGCCTGGAAGCGCCGGGAGCTGCGGGGAGCTGCCTGCTGCTCCAGCCGCCGAGCCTCCCAGAGTCTGTGGTGGCTCCCGGGTCACTGCGCGGGGATCCTCCCCTGCGCTGCTCGGGACGCCGGGCTGGGCGCGGCCGGGCAAGGAGGCGCAAGGGGCAGGTGCCCCATGGGTGGGCTCCGAGGGCTCGGCGGGGCCCGGGCAGGGGGCGGGCTCCGGCTCGCCGCCGCCGGCCCTGCCCTGCCCCGAGCCGGGGGCCTCCTGCTGAGCCAGGTGCCCGGAGGCTTGGGGACGTCCGTTCCGGGGGTCCCCGCCTGCTCTGGGGCTGGGGGCAGAGAGGTAGGGGCGACTCCGGTGATGAAGGAGCAGCCCCTAGAGACTTGGGGAGGGGGGTCCTTTGGAGGTGACTGTGGGTGCGTGTCCCAGGTGGGCGAACCCTCCTGGTCGCCTATGCCACCTTCTCCGCCTGCCCAAAAGGGGGTCGCTCGGATGGGGGGTATCGGGCTGCCGGGCTCGGCCGCGGCCTCCTCCTCTGCCCGCGGCTCCGCAGCTCTCCCAGCGCCGGAGGGACGGCTTCTTTCTCCCCGCGCGGCGACGCCAGCAGCTGAAGGAGGAGCAGCGCGCTCTGCTCTGCGCGCGTGTGGGAGGGGGCCTTGAACGCCGCCCCAAGGTTTCGCAGCTCCAAGTTAGCACCAACCCGGCTCCTCCTCCTTCACCTCCTCCTGTCCCCAGATGAGGAGAACTTTGTGTGTGGCCCTGGGTTCTCCCTCCTTCTCCCTCTCGCAGGCAGATGCCCCACTGTCACCCGCAGGGCGAAGAGGTCGCTGATCCCGCCGAAAGGTGGCAGGACCCCAGGCTCCTGATGACGGTCCCAGCGGCACCCTCCCGCACCCCTGCGAGCGTCGCCCACCTGCTCTTTCGGCCCCCCGCGAGCCGCGCCTCCCGCCGCCCAGCGCCAGCGTCTGCCCTGCAGAGCCCGCTCGCCCCGCCCCACCCCGGCGCCCCGCCTCCCCCCGGCGCCCGGCCAATGGGAGGCGGGTCCCGCGGCCCGGCCCCGCCCATCCCTTTCGCGGCCTCCGGGGCGCCGCGGTCTGCGGTTCCGCGTGTCAGGGCGCGTGGGGCCGGGGCCGCTGGGCGCGCGCACCTTGCCCAGAAGGCGGCACGGGCCTCGGAGGCTGACGTCTGCGCACGCGCTCACACGCACGCCCGGCCTGGCCGCAGGTAACCCGCATGGGGTCCGGCCGCCTGCCCACTCGGCCGGGGTCTCCAGCGGCTTGCGCCCGGCCAGGTCGAGCGCGCCACGGTTCCAGCGCCCTCCTCCTTCGCGGAAGTCCCCGGGTGCCCTCCCAGGTGTCCAACCTGCCTGTCCCAGCCGCCGCCTCCCTCCCGAGGTCACGGTGCCCACGGGACCCTGCGGACTGGCACATGGGCCATGCACGTGTCGCCCAGAGGGGCGGGGAGTCACCTAGGCTTAGTGGCCAGAGGTCTTCGAGGCATGCGAGTCTCAGAGACCACGGCCGACGGGGACACACCAGGTGCCTTGAGCATTGCGTCTCCTGCCTGCATTCTCCCTCCCCACCTTTAAACGAGGGGCTTGACCTAGGCCAGACATCGGGCCTTCTCACTGGGCCATATCTCCACACCACTTATTACTTAATATATTTTTTTAAATATCAGATCCACTTTCCCCACCCCTTAAACACGTTTTTTTAGAGAATCATTATATCACTGCCTTAAATGGGAAATCAGTATCACTTGCCATAAATAGAAAGTAAGAGTTAAAATAAGCACAGTGAAAACAAAGCAAGGTTATTAAATTCTGGCTGGAAACCGTGGCCTGCCAAGCCTTGAGATGTGTGCCCTCAGTGAAAAACGGAGATTGGCAAGGTTTGGAGAGGTGTTAAATACCCATTAGCACCTAACAGAGACTTTCTCCTTCACGTATCAGGAGGCTTAAAAGAGAATGTTCTCATTGTGTGATACAGCAAAGGGATGGGATACTGTGTCTGTGTCCCCCAGTTCCAGATCCCTGGACCTCAGGGATGTCTGCCAGCCTCACCCCCAACCCAGATCTGGCCTCCCTACCTCATGAGAGGCAGCAGGGGTCTGGGAGTGCACCTGAGGGGCCAGCTCCATTGGCTGAGAGACTGGCGTTCAAGTCCTGTCTCCGTAACTACCTAGATATCTGACCCTGGGCCGTCATGAAAAGTCTCTGGGTCCTGGTTGTGCCATCTCTAAAATGGGTATGATATTGATGGGTCCACAGAATGACAGAAGTACTAAAATGGCCTGGGACTTTGAATATGGAAAGTGACTTGCTTTGCTTGTCCCTGTAACATCTTGAGATTCTCCAGGAAAGTTAACCAGAGAGGATGGGGCAGGTGGGGGTGGAGGGTGCAGTACCTGTACTACCTGATTGTGTTTAATGCCCCAATTTAGGCCACAGAGGGGCTAAGGGGATGTGCCCAAAGTCACCTGGTGGCAAGTGGCAGGATTGCAGCCTGGTGCATTTTCCACATCCAGACTTTGCCTCTGGGAACTGGCTTCAGCCCGGGAGGGTTTGTGCTGGGCATGACACACACAGGCTGTGAGCCTTGAGCTGGCAGTGAACTTGGCAGTGGGAGGTGAGCAGGGTGGCACGCTTCACCTGGAAGGCTGGGGTCAGGAAGACTCAGGTCGCTGGGCCAGCTCTGCCACCCCCATCATGGAAATGTGGCAGACGGCCCAAGAACTAATTGCTCCCTGCTTCTGCAGAGTTGTTCAACAGAATAGGTCATGCCCCACTGACCATATCCCAGTCGCGAGGGGAGCTGCATGTGGAGTGAGAAGCCTGGGAGGTCCACTTGCCCCAGCCTCTGTCTTCTGCTCCTGCCCTCCCGCACTCCTGGTATGGTAAGGCTCAGTCAATAAGCAAGTACACATAAGGGATCAACTGATGCCCAAGGAAGCTTTGTGTAGCAACAGCGCACTTCTCACATGTGCCTATTTTCCCCTTCCCCCCTCCCCACCAACTTGCTTCATCATCCCTCATCAGACCCTTTGTCATAGCTGCCCCCTTCGTCCCTGGGCTCCCTGTCACCCTCTCTCTCCCATATAACCTGTGACCATTTTAGCCCTGTTCTAAAACTGCCACCTCCTGCTCAAGAGTTTTCAAGGGCTCCCCATTGCTTAAGATATAAAATCTTGGGCTGGGTGTGGTGGCTTACGCCTATAATCCCAGCACTTTGGGAGGCCAAGATGGGAGGATCACTTGAGGCCAATAGTTTGAGACCAGCCTGGCCAACATAGCAAAACCCTACTACTAAAAATATAAAATATAATAATTTTATACTAAAAATATAAAATATAATAATTTTATACTAAAAATATAAAAACTACCCAGGCGTGGTGGCGTGCGCCTGTAATTCCAGCTACTCGGGAGGCTGGGACATGAGAATTGCTTGTACCCAGGAGGCAGAGGTTGCAGTGAGCCGAGATCGTGTCACTGTGCTCCAGCCTGGGCGACGGAGCAAGACTCTGTCTCAAAAAAAAAAAAGATATAAAGTCTAAAAAATCTAAATTCCTTATCCTAGCATACAAGGCCTCCAACCAGGACATGATTCCCACCATGCCCTGCACTCAATCTCCATTCCAGCAAAATCAAATCACTTCCGGGTCTCTAAAGAAGAGAGGCTATCCCTCCTCTGGGCTTGTGTATGCTGGTTTCTTATCAGGGATACCCTTTTCTCTACATTTACCCATCAAACTCCTACACATTCTTCAAAGCACTGTGTCCACACTTCTCCCCACAAAACTTACTCCCAGCCTTTCTAATGGTGTGAATCTCCTCCTCTGGGCTCCCACAGCACCAAAGCCTGGCTCTTGTGCTGTGGGTAACTGGTCCTCTCTTTAAGCCTCAGTTTCTTGGCCTATAAAAGTGGGTGTTACAATAGTAGCTGCCTCGTGGAGTTGTTGGGAGGATTAAAATAAACTGCGAAGTGCTTCACACATAATGGCCTTCACCATGATTACTTCCTCCGTAGCCAGTGTTACTTCCTGCTTCATATTTTGGACACAGGCCTCGTCACCTCCATTAGCATGTGAGCTCTTTTGAGTGGGGACCGAGCCTGATTCATCCTTTTATTCTCACATCATTAAGGGCAGCATCTCACATATTATAAGTTTTTAATAAATGCTTATTGAATTGTGTTCAGCCAAACAGTCTCAGAGCAGAAGAAACGTACAAGCTCTCCTTGGACACACGGAAGGGTGGACAGACACAGTGAAGCAGAGTTTCATTTAGTCCTCCTAACAGCCCCACTTACAGAAGGGGAAACTGAGGTTCAGGGATACTGTTCAAAACCAGGCAGCTAATGAGAGGCTGAGCTGGGGTCCAAGAGAAATTATTCCAATAGGAAAAAAAGCACACATCAGGCTGCTTTTCTAGAACAGCAGTTCCTAATGCTGGCGGCACATTAGAATCACTTAGGGGAGCTTTTAAAAGATACCAAAACCCAGGCTCCCCACTCAGATGCTGATTTAATTGCTCTGGAGTTGGGTTTCATCACCACACGGTTTAAAGCTCCCCTAAGTAATTCTAATGTGCACCCAGGGTTGCTAGAGCAGTAATTCTCAAAGTGTGGGCCCTGGACCAGCAGCATCAGCATCATCTGGGACTTGTTGGAAATGCAGAATCTCAGTCCTCACTCTAAGCCGGTGAACCTGAAGCTTTGGGAGTGAGGCCAGGCCACCTGGTTTTAACCAGCCCTCCTGGTGATTCTGATGCAAGCCAAAGTTTGAGAAGCACTGGCCAGAAGATTGAAGTTGGCGATACCATAGAGGTCATATGGCCCAGCCTTCCTGTTTTGTAGACAAAGAGATGGGGCTGGGCACGGTGGCTCATGCCTGTAATCCCAGCACTTTGGGAGGTCGAGGCAGGCAGATCACGAGGTCATGAGATCGAGACCACCCTGGCTAACGCGGTGAAACCCTGTCTCTACTAAAAATAGAAAAAATTAGCTGGGCATAATGGCAGGCGCCTGTAGTCCCAGCTACTCGGGAGGCTGAGGCAGCAAAATGGCGTGAACCCTGGAAGCGGAGCTTGCAGTGAGCCAAGATTGCGCCACTGCCCTCCAGCCTGGGTGACAGAGCGAGACTCTGTCTCAAAAAAAAAAAAAAACAGAGACAGTCTGTGGCTTGACCAAGTTCAACACGTGCTCATGACAGTATTCTTTCCTGCTGAATGCACCATCCCAGACTACACAGCCTCTAACTGAGTCTCTTGCCTTAGCAGGCCTGGGCATCTGTGCCAGCCTTGAACTTCAGCAGAGGTCAATGGGTCACCAGCTGCATAAGCTCAGCTGGACTGGGGCACTGGGTCAGGTGCCAGTCAGTACAGAGGGCAGATAGCCGGAACAGGCTGGCACCTCATCTGGCATTCAAGGCCTCACCAAACATCCCTGAAGGCAGACTGGCAATGACATGGGAGGAGGGGTGCCCCACCAGGCCAAAGGTCAACAGGAGCACAGCTGAACCAGCCACACCCTGCCCCCGGTGCATCTGACCATTTCTGCCTCTTGCTGCCCCTCCCCCCACCCACTGAGCCTGATGATCCAAGCAAGCCCCAATTCAGTCAGGAGCCTGGGTTCTAATCCCAACTAAACAGAAGTTTGCTGTGTGACCCTTGAATGGGCCACTTAACGTCTCTGACCCTCATTGCCCGGCATTCTTCCTCCCCTCCTTTATGCTCCAGCCAAAGACACTGACTTGTAGTTCCCTGAGCTTGCCAGGCTCTCTGTACCCTAGGTCTTTGCACATGCTGGAGCCTGTGCCTGAGGGGCTGCTCATCTCTGGATTGCCAGCAGGCTCCTAGCTTTCCTTCTGGAATCAAGCATCACTGCCTCTGGGAAGTCTTGGTTGCTCTCTCTTCTGTGCTCCATGGAGCTGCCTTACAGAAATCTTTTGCTTTTGGATTCAACCCTCACTGTCTGAACTCTTGCTACTCATATCTGAAACTTGGGGTTCCAATAGATTCGGATAATGCATCATCTTTTACTCTCTGAACTTGCTATGTAAACTCTTTTTTTTTTCTTTTTTTTGGAGACAGGGTCTTGCTCTGTAGTTCAAACTGGAGTGCAGTGCTGTGATCATGGCTCACTGCAGCCTCAACCTGCTGGGCTCAAGCGATCCTCCCGCCTCAGCCTCCTGAATACCTAGGACTACAGGCATGCACCATCACACCTGGCTAATTTTTAAATTTTTTGTAGAGACAGGGTCTTGCTATGTTGCCCAGGCTGGTCTCAAACTCCTGGGCTCAAGCGAGCTTCCTGCCTCTGCCTCCCAATGTGTTGAAATTACCGGTGTGAGACACTGCATCCGGCCAGAGCTTCCTATGTAAACTCTTGATGTCCAGAATCAATATCCAAATAGGTTTGAAAAGCATGTAATAATCTGTCATGGGGTCCTCGCCCTCTTGAAAGGAGAGGTGGTTCTTGTCAATTAGTGGGCAGTAAAAGTTGGATGAATGAATAAATAGTGGTCAGTTTCTTCCTCTGTCCAACAAGAATGTTGGGTGCTCTCTGAGACCCATCCGAGTCTACATTTCCAAGCTGGTTTAATCCCACCATGGGTGATTCAGGTGCCTTCCA
This sequence comes from Gorilla gorilla gorilla, assembly GCF_029281585.2. Lineage (NCBI taxonomy): Eukaryota > Metazoa > Chordata > Mammalia > Primates > Hominidae > Gorilla > Gorilla gorilla. The sequence goes on along the minus strand of NC_086018.1, from coordinate 33,542,997 downwards.
GCCCATGTGTTGTTTTTATGCAAATAAAAGGAAGGTTCCTTTCCCAGGCAGAGGCAGCCCTCTTTAAAGCTCTCAGCTTTGAGGGAAAGCTCTCAGCTTTGAAAGGAAAGGCACAAGCTATTTCCTCAGCTGAGTGCCCTTGCGTAGTAAGCAACCTACACAACCATACAGGGCAGCCCTTTGTGACCTCATCTAGTCCTTGAGAATGCACCACAGAATATTTTTGCAGGGAACTATGATGACTGTGATCAACCAGGTTGGGCCAAGCTGAGTGGGCAGCCAGGAGAGAAAGAGCTGGAGTGGACCAGAGGCTTGCAATCACAATGAAGACCATTTATGGAGCCCCCACTCTTTGCAGGCACTGGGTGGATCCCTGTAATTACATGGACCCATTTTAGCCAGACCACAACCCTATGTGGAGAAGCGTTATTAGAGTCATTTGTAGATGAGAAAACTGAGGCTGACAACACCTGAGCAAGGAAATAACAGAGCTTGAACTAAGTCTGATTGATAGCAACAGCTGCCTGGGCTAGGATCTGCTCTCAGATACAGCAGCAGCAACCACAGCTGCCTGTGTGTATGAAAATGCTCATGATCCCCATGGAGGCTACCTGTGAAGCATGCAGGGCAGGGTTCTTGTTTCGGTTTTACAGGTGGCAGAATTGACACTCAGAGACATTCCACAACTTGCCCAAAGTCACTTGACTAGTTAGAGGCAGAGCCTGGACTTAAAGATATCTGGGTGTTTGAACAACTATCCTTTGATCTTTTTTTATGATGCCCTGTTGTCTTCTTAAGGCTTGGACTGCATCCCTCTTTCTAATGTCATCATCACCATCATTACCATCACTATCACCATCATCCTCATCATCACCATTGCCATCATCACCATAATCATCACCGTCATCATCATCACCATCATCATCATCACCATCATCACTCTCATCATCATCCCCATCATCACCATCATCATCACCATCATCACCATCATCACTGTCATCATCATCCCCATCATCACCATCATCATCATCACCATCATCACCATCATCACTGTCATCATCATCCCCATCATCACTATCATCATCATCACCATCATCACCATCATCACTGTCATCATCATCCCCATCATCACTATCATCATCATCACCATCATCACTGTCATCATCTTCCCCATCATCACTATCATCATCATCACCATCATCATCATCCCCATCATCACCATCATCATCATCATCACTGTCATCATGATCACTATCATCACCATCATCACCACCATCATCATCACCATCATCACCACCATCACATCATCACTATCATCATCATCACTGTCATCAGCATCATCATCACCATCATCAACCTCACCATCATCACCACCATCATCACCATCGTCACCATCATCATCATCACCATCACCATCATTCCCATCATCACCATCATCATCATCATCACCATTAGCACCATTACCACCACCATCACCACCATCATCATCACCATCACCACCATCATCACTATCATTATTACCATCATCACCACCATCATCACCATCACCGTCAGCATCATCATCATAGCCACCATCATTGTTGTCATCATCATCATCTCTCAAGCCTATGGACCTTTTGCTCCTTTTTAGGTGTTTATTGGGTCCCTTGGCCTGGGCCCAGTGTGGTCCAAATGGAGACACAAAGGCAACACAACTTCCTTCAGCTTTCTCCCTTCAGACAGGATTTGACAGGTGTCTCCTCCATCCTCTATCACATCTGATCCTTCCAACAGCCCTGGGAAACATGCAGAGCAAACTATTATGTGGGAGAGAAGCTGAAGCAGCAAAGGTTCCACAGCAATGGAGGAACAATAGGCCTTCTAGCCTAACATTTACCAACTGCTCTCCTTATGCCAGGCTCCAGCTGGAGAGGCAGGCCCTGTTCTCAGTCTGCTAGAAAGTTAACTCATTTAGCTTTCTGAGCAACCATATGAGGAGTGTCTTATTATCCCCATTTTCCAGACAAGGAGACTGAGGCTCAGACAGGTGAAGTAACTGGGCAAAGGTCAGTCAGCAATAATTGGTGGAGCTGGGATTCTTAGTCTGTTTTTTGGACTCTGGAGTCAGTGCTCTCTCTGCTACAGGAACCACCTCCCATGCAGCTCCCTGGTGCTAACACCTCCTGTTTCTGACCTGGAATCTTCTGTGGGTCCCTTTAACCGGAGGGCACCGAAGACCCTGGGAATTAGAACAACCCTCCGGATTCTGGCAGCAGCTGAGCTGCTGGCCTGACACCTGTTGTCTACAGAGCAGGCACCTGTAAGCCCTCAGTCTAAGAGACACTGGGAGATCAGGCTCCCAGAGGCTTAGCCGAACTCTGTGTGACTTGGTAGCTCAGCCCCAGGTTCCACCTCCATTTCTGGTGTTACTACCTGGAAGCAATGGGACAGAGGTGCCTTTGCCCTTGCCTCTTTCTCGGACACCTTATCCCCGCTCCCCATCACCATCGTCCACTCCTTCATTTACCCCTGAGTGCCAAGTGTAGTCGAAAGGACACAAGCTTGGCCACCACACAGACCCAGGTTCAAATCCTGACTCTGCCTCTCACCTTATCTTGGCCTTGGACAAGCTAGTTCTCTCTGAGCCTCAATTGCCCCATCTGTCAAAACGGGCTGTTGTGAGGAGTCATTCACTCCATCATTCAGTCATTCAACAAATATTTACAGAACACTGGGCCGGGAGCCAAGCAGTACTTCGGGGGGTGTGGCACTACCCCAGAGAAGCTTTCAGTCCAGCAGAGAAAGCAGAGAACCTAAGGTCTGAGGGATGCATTTGAGTTAACCTGGCTAAGAGACAGGGAGAGTGCATCAAGCAATGGGGACAGTACATACAAAGACCTGGAAGAGAAAGAGCAGCGTGTTTGAAAACACTAAAATAGACCCAGATTGGTTGGAAATCAGAGAGAGGGAATAGAATGCAAGATGAGGCTTGAGAAAAAAGCAGGGACCAGATGCACCTAGCACAGCACTTGGCACACAGTAGGCCCTCAATAAATGGGAGCTGCCTTCCCCTGAGGCCACAGCTGAACCCCAAGCCCCAGGTGCAGGCTGCTGATGATGGAGGACGGGAGTCTATTTCCTCTCTTGATCAGCATCCAGCACTTCTGCTAATGCCACATAATACAGTGGGCTCATTACCTCAGAGTGCTGAGCTGGGGAGACGGGGGGCAGAGGTTTGCCAACTACCTCTGATCTGCCAGAAATAGAATCCAATGTTCCAGGATGCTAATGACTGTGGCCTTGGTGTATTTCTCTTTCCTTTTAGTGGTCTCCAGTTGAGGGAGTTGTTTGATGAAGAGGAAAGCAGCACAGTGGAAGAGAGGCAGAGTCAGCCGCAGCAAACACTGGCTTAAGCCCTAAGCTGATGTATGATGAGTCTCATTCTAGGCACCAAGTGTGTGTCCATGAAGTTGTGCGTAGGTCAAACCTGTGTCATTCACATCTTACTTTTTTTCTAGGCTCCACGATCCCATCAACTTCCGACGGAAGTTTGTCTGCAAATGTGGCCACTGACAATGCCTCCCAGGAGATGGAGTTTATTTTCTCTGCACTGGAGTCTGAGATAATGCGGGACATGCTTTGACCAATAGAATGTGGCAAAAGTGAGGCTGTATCAATTCCAGGCCTGGGCCCCAAGAGGCCTGGAAGTGGCTGGGAGCAGTGGCTCATGCTTGTCATCCCAGTGCTTTGGGAGGCTGAGGTAGGAGATCATTTCAGTCTATGAGTTTGACACCACCCTGGGCAATAAAACGAGACCCCATCTTTAAAAAAAAATTTTTTTTAATTAACTGGTTGTGATAGTGTGTACCTGTAGTACTACCTACTCAGAAGGCTGAGGTGGGAGGATCACTTGAGCCTAGGAGTTTGAGGCTGCAGTGAGCTATGGTTGTATCACTGCACTCCAGCCTGGGCAACAGAGGTGAACCCCATCTCAAAAAAAGAAAAAAAATTGGGGGTTGCCTGGAAGCTTCTGCTTTCACTCTCAGAGTCCAGCCACCATCATGTAAGGAAGTTCAGGCTGTCCTGCCAGAGGGAAAGACCATGTGGCAAGAAAGTCCATGTGGAGAAGAACTGACTGCCCTTCTAGAACCTTCTAGCCACCAGCTGAATGCAGCTGCCTGCATGTCCAGCCATGATCACGTGGAGCAGGAGCCTTGCCCAGCTTACCACAGAATCATGGGAAATCATAAAAATATTGTTGTTTTACACCATCAAGTTTTGAAATGCCTGCCTAGTGCAGTGGCTCACGCCTGTAATCCCAGCATTTTGGGAGGCCTAGGTGGGTGGATCACCTGAGGTCAGGAGTTCAGGATTAGCCTGGCCAACATGGTGAAACCCCATCTCTACAAAAAATACGAAAATTAGCCAGGAGTGGTGGCGCATGCCTGTAGTCCCAGCTACTTGGGAGACTGAGGCAGGAGAATTGCTTGAACCTGGGAGGCGGAGGTGGCAGTGAGCCAAGATCATGCCATTACTCTCTAGCCTGGGCCACAGAGCGAGACTCCATCTCCAAAAAAGAAAAGTTTTGGGATGCTTCGTTATATCACAAAAGATTACAGAAATAGATCCTTTTGCTTTGTTTCTGTCTTGTAACCTTCAGTTTTGACCAAAACGTCTGTGAAAGTACAGGTTCATGAAGTTCCGGGAAAAAGCCGGCTTATTCTGGGTGAACCACAGACATCCAGGGAGTCATTTTTTGATCCACTTTTTGTTTTCTATCAAATATGCCTTGTCTCTGCTGTCTCAGCCTCGTTCCACCCCAGTAAGTCCTGTGATCTTTGTTAATCCCACTCCTCCCCCGGGATCCTGGCTCAATTTTGGAGAAAACGTACAAGGCCCATGAGTTTCTGACTCCCTTCCAGCATATTCTTAGCATGTGTCCTAAGCAGGGACTTTACGCCTTCTAGATCTTCCAGAAACTACAAGACACATGAATCATTCTCTTGCTGATATCAACCACCATTCATGACACAATGAAGGTGCAGTCGAGCAGGTACTGCCTGCTCTCTTGCAGGGCACGGGGTGGGAGGACACCTGCCCTGGGAGTCCCCAAGGAACCTGGAGGGCTCTCTGGCCCTCCCTGGGACTGGCATACTCCTGTAATCCTGAATTTGACCACTCCACAGATGTGCCTCCAGTAGAGGCGGAAGCCTGATGAGAGAGCAAGCACTGCCACGCCTCAGATAGGGCACTCTAGATCCAAAGACCCTGCTCCCAGTCTCCCAGCTGAGCTTCATTTGCAAACTGTTCCCTGCCTGGCTCAAACTCACACCCCAGCCCCATGAATACCTGCCTCATGGAATGTTTTGATGAATGAATGGATGGGTAGATAAACCTCATGAGTGAATGGTGGGACAACTGAAGAAATAAATGAAAAGGTAAATGAATGAATGGAGATCAAATGAGTGCTAACATTAATGATTTATAAAACTTGCAAGGTCAACAGGCCCTGCCTAGATCCAGATACACTTCAACCACAACTTCTGCCTCTCTGCCGAATGGTGGGGCCATCTCCCTCTCTGAGAACAAAAACAAGTCTCCTAGCCACTTTCTCCGCTCCTTCTAAGGCTGCATCAATAAGGATTAGGATTAGTCAACTGCAAGCCACAGAAAACCCCAAATAAAAGTAGATTAAACCAATTTACTTTTCGCTCAGGTAAATTTCTCACTCAGCTAAATGAATTCTGAAGGTGAGATGACTTGTGCTTCACAGGGTCAGAGACCCAGGCTGCTTCTAGCTTTGTGTGCCAGAATTCTGGGGGTGTGGCCTCATCCTCACGGTCCAAGATGGCTGCTTAAGTCATCACTTCTCAATCCAGTGAGCAGAGGAAAGGGCAGCAGAGGGGACACCCTTTTTCTCTAAGGATACTTCCTGGAAATTGGCCAGAACTGAGTCACATAGCCACACTGGACTGCAAAGGAAGCTGGGAAATGTGGCCTTTACTCTAAGTGACCTCACACCCAGCTAAATTTAGGGTTCTGTTATTAAGGAAATAGAGTAGAATTTATACTAGGGGTCATCCAGTAGGTTCTGCCACACAACAGCTAAAGGAGCCATCTTATTGGGGGCCTACCTCAGCCCACATTCTGACCTGGTGCCCCTTTTTTGTTTTTGTTTGTTTGTTTGTTTGTTTTTCATTTGCGTGTGTGTGTGTGTGTGTGTGTGTGTGTGTGTGTATGTGTGTTTGAGACAGAGTCTCACTCTGTCACCCAGGCTGGAGTGCAGTGGTGCGATCTCAGCTCACTGCAACCTCCACCTCCTGGGTTCAAGTGATCCTCCTACCTTAGCCTCCTGAGTAGCTGGGATTACAGGGGCCTGCCACCATGCCCCAATAATTTTTTGTATTTAGTAGAGACAGGTTTCTCCATGTTGGCCAGGCTGGTCTGGAACTCCTGCCCTCAGGTGATCCACCCTTCTAGGCCTCCCAAAGTGCTGGGATTACAGGTGTAAGCCACCATGCCCAGCCCTGGTGACCCATTTTTGTCTGTCTGCTATGAGCATCTTAGAGGCAGGAGATCATCGTAATCATGTGCATATTCTCAGAATCCAGAGTAGGTTCTGGCACATAATAGGTGCTTATTCATTCAGTAAACAGAAACGTATTTAAGCATCTACTATGTGCTGGGCATGGATCTAGGTGCTGAGAATAGAATGGTGGACAACAGAGACAAAACCCTGCTCTCAAGGAGCTGATGTTCTACAGGGAAGAACATCAAGTAGCTATAAAACAAGTTAATTAATCAAGTAGCTATAAAACAGAATATAATACAGTAAATAGCATATAATAACAATATAAAGTCAGGGAGTGATTGGTTCTATGAAGAAAAATGGTGCAGGCTCAGGTGTGTGAGAGGGTAATGGGGGAGCTGTTGGGGACAGGTGGTCAGGGAGGTGACACTGAAACAGAGCAAAGCAAGGGTTGGGTCAGGTGGGCATGGCAGTAGGAAGAACATCCCAGGCAGAGGAACAGCAAGTGCAGATGCCCCAGAGGGCCTGTGCTTGGCGTGTTCAAGGAAAAGCAACAACACGCCTAAGAATGTGAGCTAGTCATGAAAGAAGTGAAAGAAAGAATGAATGGGCCGGGCGCGGTGGCTCACGTCTATAATCCCAGCACTTCGGGAGGCCAAGGCGGGAGGATCACCTGAGGCTGGGAGTTCAAGACCAGCCTGGCCAACATGGAGAAACCCCATCTCTCCTAAAAATACAAAGTTAGCCGGGCGTGGTGGTGCATGCCTGTAATCTCAGCTACTCGGGAGGCTGAGACAAGAGAATCGCTTGAACCCGGGAGGTGGAGGTTGCGGTTAGTCGAGATCACGCCATTGCACTCCAGTTCTGGGCAACAAGAGTGAAATTCTGTCCATATATATATATATATATATAGAGAGAGAGAGAGAGAGAGAGAGAGTGAGAGAGAGAGAGAAGGAGAGAGAGAAAGAAGGAAGGAAGGAAGGAAGGAAGGAAGGAAGGAAGGAAGGAAGGAAGGAAGGAAGGAAGGAAATATGTCATGGCAGAAACGATTCTGGCTACAAACTGGTAGGTGTGGGTTCAATAGTTCAAGCTCTGTCTTTAATTAACAGCAGGACCTTACTGAGCTTCAGTCTCCTCATCTGCAAAATCAACATAATACAAGCCCCATGCCTCCTGTGTTGTGCAAACCAAATGCAACAAGCATTGGGAATAGGATAAAGCAGAGTGTATTTGTGAACTCTATATTACCATGATTGTCACAAAGCCGTATTCAGACACCTCCTGCTCACAGTCAACCAGGTCACAGTTCCTTCTGACTTGGCTGTAATGACAGGCTGTCTTGGGGGACCCCTCACAGTGGAGGCCCCTGCCATCCCCTGCTGCTCCTCCATCCCTCTTTCCTCTGCCCCCGTCCTTCTTCTCCTGCCTTTTTCCAACATTTCCTGGTGCCTTCTCTGGGCCAGGCTTACAGAAGAAGCCGTAGGTCCGGAGACACGACACGAGGTCCCTGGTCTCCAAAACCCTGCGTATTTTGTGACAACAGATTCTGGTACATGCTTTCACAGTGGTCTGTGCAAGGCCCTTGGGGAGCACTGTGGAGGGAACACCCAAATCTGCTGGGAGGAGCAAGACCCAAGGCCAGCAAAGAGTGGGTAGAGCTCTGGGCTAGGAAGGGGTCTGAGTCCTTGTTCCAGCTCTGTCCACCACTCACTGTGTGACTGTAGGCAAGCCCCCAGCAATCTAGGCCTTAATTTCCTCACCTGTAAAAAGAGATGGTGATTCTATGCTCTTGCAACTAACTTATGCTGTGCTTCTGCCATCTCTTAGTGGGCCCAGCACTGCACTACCCGCTACAGGATATGAAAGAGAGAAGTGAAGACTTGGTTCCGTCCATTAAGAGATTCTGCAGTGAAGAAGTGTCAAGCCACAAACTCCGTTCAAAGGAGCAGTGATTGACTGATTCCCTTTTGGTGTCAGTGTTCAGCAGAGCTGGGATGCCTTTCAGGGAATCTAAAAAGCCAATGGAGGCTTGGAGCGTTGACTACGGAGGCCTTTCCCAGTGCGGATTCCAGGGGCCTATGAACAGTTCTCGAGCTACCAAAGGTCAGATGCAGTAAGACATCCAGTTCAGAAGTCTCAATCACAGGAAGTTTAGGGGGCAGCAGCGCACGCAGCTGGGCTGGCTTGCTGGGGGAGATTTTCTGCAGGAGGGGGAGTTAGATGCAGGAAGAATGTTCCAGGCGGGAAAAACTTCCAGCAGTCCCAGGCCAACTCTGCACGTCAGGCAATCTGACTTTGGCCAAGTCACCAAATCCCCCCCCCCAAGGCCTTGATTTCTCCATCTGTAAAACAGGGCTGTTGAGAGATTGAGAGAGGGTACATAGGCCGGGAAGGTGGCTCACGTCTGTAATCCCAGCACTTTGGGAGGCCGAGGCGGGAAGATCACTTGAGCCCGGGAGTTCAAGATCAGCCTGAGCAGCATAGCGAGATCTCGTCTCTACTAAAATTTTAAAAAATTAACCAGGCGTGGTGGTGCGTGCCTGTAGTCCCACCTACTTGCAGGGCTGAGGCGGGAGGATCGCTTGAGCCTGGGAAGTTGAGGCTGCAGTGAGCCAAGATTGTGCCACTGCACTCTAGCCTTGGGTGAGAGTGGAAGACTCTGTCTCAAATAAATAAATAAATAAAAAGAAAAGAAAAAGAGAGGGCATATAAAGTGTGCTAGAGCACAGTGCTGAGGACACAGCAGGCCCTCAGTCGCTGGCGGTTCCAGTTTTGTTTCCTGAAGGAGCTCACCCACTTCCCTCTGTCATGCACTCCTGGATCTCACCACCTAAGGGCAGAGAAGCCACCTGCTCACGGTCATCTGAAAACCAGTCCCAGACTCGATTTCTCTCTCCATCTGGCCTGACAACCCCCCAGAATCACTCCTGGTTTTTCCCTTCCTCGTTTTCCCCTGGGGGCCTTTTAATTTCTTCCTCTGTATCATAAACACAAAACAAGTGTTTAAACATCTGACTCGAAGGCAATCTGGAAAGCAGAGCGACTCTTACATAAAGACCAGGCGAGGCCCACGCTTGCCAGGAGGGCCATCTGGATGCTCGCTCTGCCACCCTCCCGCCCTCCCTCTGCCTGGGAACCGCTGTTATTTCATAATTAAGGACAGTAACGAGGAGCTGGAGGGAGCAGCAGGGATGAAAAGCCTAATGCAGGTTCATCGCCCAGTGGCCCTGCCTTTGGTGGCCGCTGCTGCAATCCAGGGCTGACTCTCCCACCCCACGACTTCCCTGCTCCTACCTGGGGTCCTGGCAGTGGAAGAGGAGCCCCACTGTGGCAGAGGAGCTGGAGAAGAGGGAGGCAGCAAAACCTAATGGTTACTCCCCCAGGAGCTGGGGACAGTCTGGGTGTGGACCTTTGCACCACCACTCCTACCTGTAACTGTAAGTAAATCACCGAGCCTTGCTGAACCTCAGTTTCCTCATCTGCACAATGGGAATAAAACTGATATCCATTTTGTCTTTTTTTTTTTTTTTTTTGAGATGGAGACTCGCTTTTTCACCCAGGATGGAGTGAAGTGGTGCGATCTCAGCTCACCGACTGGGTTCAAGCGATTCTCCTGCCTCAGCCTCCAGAGTAGCTGGGATTACAGGCGATTGACACCACGCCTGGCTAATTTTTTGTATTTTTAGTAGAGATGGGGTTTCTCCATGTTGGTCAGGCTGATCTCAAACTCCTGACCTCAGATGATCCAACCGCCTCAGCCTCCCAAAGTGCTGGGATTATAGGCGTGAGCCACCGTGCCTGGCCACACTTTGTCGATTTGTTACCCCTGTTTATTGAGATCGTGCCTGCAAAGTGCTTAGCCTAGGACCTGCTCAAAATGAAAACAGAAGACATGGTTATTGGGGAGGGTCCTGGCTATGGCCAGCCTCAGTCTTCATGGCCACACACCCAAAGAGAGTAGAATACAATAGGGAAACAGCATTAGGTTTTGCTGTACATGGTAAAAATTAAAACTTTGCCTAATATCAAAATTAGGTAACTAATCTTTACACTAACCAGCTACTGTGTTCCTAGCTTACTATTCAATCTTGTTTTTTTGGGGTTTTTTTGTTTTTGCTTTTGTTTTTTGAGACAGAGTCTCGCTCTGTTGCCCAGACTGGAGTGCAGTGGTGTGACCTCAGCTCACTGAAACCTCCACCTCCCGGGTTCAAGCTATTCTCCTGCCTCAGCCTCCTGAGTAGCTGGGACTACAGGCGTGCACCACCACGCCTGGCTAATTTTTGTATTTTTAGTAGAGATGGGGTTTCACTGTGTAGGTCAGGCTGATCTCGAACTTCTGACCTTGTGATCTGCCTGCCTCAGCCTCCCAAAGTGCTGGGATTACAGGCGTGAGCCACCGCACCAGCCTTATTCAATCTTTAGCCAAATAAAAATAAATTTTTAAACAAAATTATCATTAAAACAGTGGTGTTAAAAACTGCAAGGATGGCCTGGAGAAACATGTCATACCGCTAAGCTCGGTGAAGGCGAGACCTCTGTCTCCTCCAGCTGTGCTGTGAGCATGGGGTCAAGGAGATTTGACTCCTCCTTGCTCAGTCATTAATGCCGGTGACACTTCTTTTTTCACTTCTTGGGGACATCTAATACCCGCCCTCTCCTCCTCTCAGGATCCTGGTGAGACCGATGCAGAAAATGAAGATGTGAGCAGCATCTGGAGAAGTACGACATGTTATGCAAATGCAAGCTGTTTTTAATCCGTGATGATTTATATTACTCAGACAGTGTTAACATAATCCTAGCTTGGAGGTATCAAAACAGCCCACATCTAGTTTGTAAACACATCACGTGCACGTGTGTGCACACACAATCCACACAAAGGGAGCCTGCCAGGTGCTGGTGGCAATGAGTTCTGCCTGGGGTTATTAGGAGAAGGCTTCACAGGATACTGAATCTCGTGGTGAGCCTAGGAGGAGAAATCTTGCAGGGAACAGTCCAGGCGCTGGGACTCAGGGCCCCAAGGACGTTTCTGGCGCCCTCTTGCCACCAGGTGAGCTGGCCACATCCGCTGTGAGTCTGGGGCTCTGGCCAGGACTGCTTCCTCCCCCTCCCCAGGCTAAGGGTGGGAGAGGCTGCTGCCTCTGGACTGGCCTCTGTCCCCCACCCCCCATTCCCCGGGTGTAGGAAGAGACAGGTGTGTGCACCCAGAACGAATCCTGGAGAACCACCAAGGCCAGCGCTGGCCCCAGGGTGCAGGTGTCTGACGCTGCTGAATAAATCATGATGGTGCCCAGTGAAACTTCTCCCCCCGCCCCCAAGAGGAGCTTTCTCTGCCTTCCAGATGCTATCTCCCCACAGGAAGCCAGGTGGCATGTATGTGACCCTTCTTCAGCAGATGGCGAGCAGGGGTGAGCTTTCCACCTGGTCAGGCTAACATTTCCTAAGCTGGAACGAGCCTTTTCAGGGATCCACACGAACCCCCGGCAAACTGTTCCCAGCACGGCACTCTGCACCCGCCATCCTCGCTGCCTGCTTACCTGCCTGTGTCCTCCCTCAGACCCAAAGCTTCAGAAGGCCAGGATGTGCCCCCTCGTGCAACAGTGTCTGTGTCCATCTTCTTTGTATTTCCAGGGCCTAGAACAGAGTAAACGCTGGGTCCAGAAAGAAAGAGAGGGGGACAGAGAGAGAGAGAGAGAGAGGGAGAGGGAGAGGGAGAGAGGAGGAGAGAGAGGAAAGAGAGGGAGAGAAAGAGGAAGAAAGGGAGAGAAAGAGAAAGAAAGAAAAGAGGAAGGAAGGAAGGAAGGAATGAGAAAGAAGGAAGGAAGGAATGAGAAAGAAGGAAGGAAGGAATGAGAAAGAAGGAAGGAATGAGAAAGAAGGAAGGAAGGAAAAAAGAAAGAGAGGAGGAAGGAAGGAAAGAAAGAGAGAGAGAAAGGAAGAAGAAAGAAAAAGAGAGAGAGGGGATATATTACTTTCCACGATGACAGCCGAATATCTCCAGACCCCTCCACTTCATCGAATCTCTCTTTAAGAAACCCTCAAGCCAGTGAGTCTTCCTATTATTATCTCCCGTTATATCAAGATTCCTGTCTAAAATGCCTTGGGAGCAGTTTTACTCGATTCCAGAAAAGATGAATAGCCTGCTTCCTGACATAGATGAGTAAATAACTCTAGATTCTCTATTTTTGCCCTGGTTTCTTACGTTGATACAGCAATCAAGCTGACGTGGCATTGCCTTGATCTAGTAATCCCTTTTATAAAATGACCTTTAGAATGTAACATATTTCCAAGCAGAGAGTCAGTGAAATAAGGTAATTTACTCTGGGTAGCATATCTTCCAATATTCTTGGGCCAAAAGTAACCAAATATGAGAGGGCCAGATAAAGAGGAGCTGTGAGGATTAAGTACTCATTTTGGTTGAGTGCTGCTGCTGAGTGGCGGGGAACAAATCTTTTTCTAGAGAGAGAGGGAGGATAGGAGACAAGGAGAGAGAGAGAGGCAGAAGCACAGAGAGAGAGAGAGAGAGAGAGACAAGGCGGCAGAGAGAGGGAAAGAGAAGAAATAAGCCGGGTGATGTGTGGGTGCTTCCTGTTCTCCCACAAACAGGAATCTGGGCTTTCTGGCCCCGGCTGATAACGAGCAGCCGCACACCAGTCTCACGTGTGCGCCCAATTTCCATCCTCTGGAGGGCCTCCACGTTCATCGTCTCACCTAATCATCCCACTCAGAGCTGCAAGAGGGCAGAAAGGTCACCTTGTCTCATCTTGAACCTCGGCATCCTCCCGGAAGGCCCACCCAACCCCTGCTGGCCCGAGATATCCCCCAGGTTCAGGTGTGGTGCCATGGAAAGCAAGCCCGTGAACCTTGGAGCCAAACCTGAGTTCTTTCACTAGACAGCTTTGCGGCATTGGGTCTGGTACTTGCTGTCTCTGGACCTCTGCACCTGGGCTGGGAGAGCAGGGCACAGCATGTCTCTCTCAAGATGGATGATCTGAACATTACTCAGTGACTAGGAATTCTGGCTTCCGGGCAATCAGAGCTACACTCGATTTTTGGTGCTGCCATTTTCAAGATAGGTGACCTTGAGCACACTGCTGAATCTCGATGGGCCTCAGTTTCCCCATCTGGATAATGGAGATGATAACAGCACCTCTTCTAAGATCATTGGGAAGATTACATGAAACGAAGTAGCTCAGGACCAAGGGGGAGCAGTGTTCCTGGCGAACACTCACACAGCGCTTTGAAGCACTTACTATTTGCCAGGCTCTGCTCTGGATAGATTTATAGACGTGTCTGTGCACATGTGCGGTAATCCTTAGAGCAGCTCCCGAGTCAGGTAACATTATTTTCCCCAGTTTACAGATGAGGAAACTGAGACACAGATGGGAAGTAACTCTCCTGGGATCACACAGCTGATTAGTGGTAGAGTCAGGATTCGAACCCAGGCCATCTGGCTCCAGATGCTGAGTCCTCACCCTAGCTTACTGCTTCTCCGCAAGGGCTCAACCAATTATAGCCATTTCCATTCAGTTCCCAGACACATTGCAAATGCCTGATCCAAGCCCATTCTCCTGCCTTCACTCCATGGCCCTTGTGTAGAATTGAAATCTGTCTTCTTACAGTGTCTACTCATTTGTCCCCAGGAACTATCTCTAATCTCTTCCTTATGCCTTGTCACAGCCATTCTACTGCTTGTAGATCAATTGGCTGATTTCCCATGAATGTCTTCTCAGGCTAACCTTGTCCCATTATTCCCTATGGGAACCCTGATTGATTTATCCTGTTCTAAATGTGCCTTAACGACCACATGCCAAGCACTGGGCTGGGTGCAACATGAATTTGGAGGCTGATCTCTTGGTTCTCCCCCATCAAGTGGGCAGACTAAGGGTCCCTGCCCCATTCCGATCACTCCCCATGGGATCCGCCCCAGTTTGGTTACAGCCTCTAAATGCTGGGGCCTGGACATCAGCCCACGCTGCTTTAAGCCTCCATGGCCACCCTGGGAAGTGAGCAAGATGGAAGTTGTTCCTCTTGGGACAGATGAGGCAACTGAGGCCCAGAGGAGGAGGTGACTTAACTCAATGCCATACAGCAAATCCCTGAAGCAGGTGGTCTGGAACTCAGGCCCCAGTTTTCATAAACTCACATATCTGACTTCAGCCTGCTTACACCTTCCTTGGATTTGGGAAGAGGTGGAATAGGAGGGACCTCATTTTCTGTTGCGGGGGAGAAGGTAGAGAGACCTGCCGAGCCCAGATTGGCATCAGTATCCACCTGGGGTTTGCAAAACCTGCCTGGTGGAGGCAAAATCACCCTTGGTTCCCTTCTTCCCCTGTGTCTCAATGGACGTAGGGGGGTACCTGATGTCCTTCCCCTGGTCTGAAAGACATGAAAGCTAAAAAAAAAAAAAAAAAATCCTGAGAGGTTGAAATTAGTTTTCCACCTTCTTCTGCCCCAGAAAGAGCTGACAACTCACCTGAAAGGAACTCTCCTTTCTGGGAGCTGAGAGGGGCGCTGCATGGGGGTGTCAGTGTCGGGGCTGGAAGGCTGGTTTTTTTTCCCCACCTCCATCATTTCCCTCCCCCACAGAGAAAGCTTGGCACTTTATTCTATTTTAATAATAAAAGTCAAAAGAGATTTGTTTCTGCCACAGGCCCGGTCCCCCTAATGAGAGTATCAAGAAGCTCTGGGGCTTAGCACCGGGCTCAGACGCAGGGAGTCCTGCCGGTCACAGTGGCTGACAGTTAAGGCCAGTGCCAGGCAGCAGCGACAAGAGTGCAAAGGAAGGCAGAAGAGCTTGTGTAGTTCCTGGCCCTGCCCAGACCCCCTGTGGACCCGGAGCCCCTTCCTTCCCCTGGCTGGGCCTCAGTCCCCTTATCTGTAAAGCGGGCTCCTACTGCCTATCTGAATGGGATCCAGTGAGATGGGAAAGGGAAGAGAAGGGCCCCCCCTTAACTGGATGCTGCCTGCTGTACAGACGCCAGGCAGGGACCAGGTGCATAGCATCATGGTTTCGTGTCACCACTCTCTGAGGCTGCTGTCACTAGGCACATCTTCTAGTAGAGAGAGTGAAGCTTAGGAGCATGAGCTGTGCTGGTATTCAAGCCTACATCCTGGTAACTGTGGGGCCCAAGCTCTTTCCCAGTGGCCCATCCGACTGCGTTTTGCAAATTGTTCTGTGCCTTTCGAGTATGCATGGTCACTCCCAGGATTATTCCAGAGAAGCCCCCTGAGCTCCATGGCTGCCCCTGGCCCTGCTCTCAAGTCGGAAGCCCTGAAGCCCCTTCTAGGATCAGGAACCCCAGAGGCCTTTCACCTGGCTCCCATCCATCCATTGCATCTCCCACCCCTAGAGACAGTCCTTCTGCATTCCAGCGCCGTGTGCAGCAGGAGTGCCCCCTACCCACGTACCCCACACCCCTTACATGCAAGAACTTCCCACAGAGAATGAGAGAGGGAGCAGGGGATGGTAGTTTCCATAGCAACCTTGGGCTTCTCATTCCCAGCACATAAAATGCCAAACCAGGGTTGGAGAGGTGCAGTCCCCTCTCTCATTGGAGAAGGTTCTCTCCTCCTTCTCCACCCGCACCACCTCTACCTTGCTTGGTCCCATCCAGACAAGGAATGCTGGAGGAGGGGCTCTGGGGACACATGGGCTGCACTCCATGGACGCCAAACCCACCTGGGGCTGAGGGTGGCCTGGAGGCTTCCCCAACCAGTGCATGGTCGGAAGGAGGAGCAGAGAGCAGAGGAAAAGGGGGAGGGGAGGAGACGGAGAACAGGATGGTCACAAGGCACCCCCTCCCCTCCTTCCTGGGAGAGAGCTGACCCTAAGGACGGACTCTGCCAATGCTCAGAGGCTGTGGGTGCCCCAGGACAGTGCGGGCTCTCCTTGTAGTCAGGGGCCTGGCCTCTGGGGTCCACTGGACCTCAGTGTCCATCCAGGCTCTGGCAAAGATTTGATGAGTGGCCCCCGAGCCACACTGTTTTTTGCATTCTGAGGTGCAGTGCTTGGTATCTCAGAGTGCAACAAATGATGCTTGTTATTATTGCTTTGCTATTATCACTAATAACACTGAAGTCCAAGCACCTCGGCCTGGCAGGGGACATTCCGCAGCCCTCCATTCTGCTCTTGTCAGTTACCCACCCACGACATGAACCCTCTGCTCAGGCCCAGCCAGCTGCTCAGCCCTATCTGTGGACTTAGCTGAATCAGAGGGCTTGGCGGATCCCGGGAAGCTGGCTTTGCACACAAAGCCCAGTCCTACCTCCCAGCCTTTGCTCAGGAGCCCCTCCCGTCTGAAGTTCCTTCCACATGGTCCTTATTCAAATCCTCCCCATTTACATGGCCCAGCCCAAGCTCTCCCTCCCTTAGAAAGTCTTCCCAGCCCACAGGGGTCTTGCCCTCCCCTGAGATCACCTTGTTAGTTGATCCCAACTCTGTCTGTTTCCCAGGAGCACCTTTCCTTCATAAAGAACCACCATTGCACAGCTCTGGGGGGCAGGCTGCAAGCGCATTTGTGGACCACATCCAGGGTGTTGTTCACTGTGCTAAAAATTAATACATTGGACAGCACCCAGTGCCCCGCCAACACCCCACAAATCCTTACCACTCCAGAGGCTTCACACGCATGCTCCCTTAATCCTAACAATCTCAGAAAATGGGTAGTGCTGTTATCTCCATTTAAACGATGAGGAAACTGAGACTCACAGATGTTGAAGGATCTGCTTAAGGTCACACAGCCAGAAAGTGGCAAAGTCAGGATTCAAACCCAGGACCCTTTATGGAAGCAACAAGGCTAAACAGCATTCATGGCCAGCACCAAAATCCGTCCTGAGGAGGAGGCGTCCTTTATTTGGAAAGCTTGGACAAGTCTCTCTGTTAGGAGATGACAGATGAGCCCAAGAGCTCAGGAGACTAATAAAACCTGAGATTTCATGAGCACCTGCTGTATACTAGGTGCTTCCCTAAGTACTTGATGTTGGTTAACTCAATTAATCCTCCCAACAACCCTTGGAGAAAGGGGTTAGCACTAATTCCATCTTGGCGATGAAGAAACTAGGAAACAAGAAGTGATGAAGCCATCTTGAGGTCACACAACTAGTCAGCAGGGGGCAGGATTCAAACCCAAGCCAACTGGCTCCAGTTCCCATGCTTGCAACCCATCTGCTAATGAGCTAAACTGCTCTGCATAAGACAAGGAGTGAGGCCAGGCACGGTGGCTCAAGCCTGTAATCCCAGCACTTTGGGAGGCCGAGGCGGGTGGATCACCTGAGGTCAGGAGTTTGAGACCAGCCCTGCACAACATGGTGAAACTCCGTCTCTACTAAAAATACAAAAAAAAACAAAAAACAAAAAAAGCCAGATGTAGTGTCAGGCGCCTGTAATCCCAGCTACTCGGGAGGCTTAGGCAGGAGAATCACTTGAACCTGGCAGGCGGAGGTTGCAGTGAGCTGAGGTTGTGCCTCTCCACTCCAGTCTGGGCAACAAGAGTGAAACTCCATCTCAAAAAAAAATACGAGGAGTGAAATTTGTCGCTTTGCTTCTGAGAGAAGAAGAGGAGGGACGGTGGCAATCAGTATAGACAGATGATATATAAAGAAGGCATCAAAATGGGTCACGATGGGCGAATGTGGATACACAGCCAGTGAGAACCCCAGTGGTAGGTGGTGAGAGGCTTCTTAAGAACTCAGATGCCTGGTGTACATGGTTACATTACTTGCATTTCTGACAGAATCCCTTGGGCTCTCCCAAGAAATCTTTAGCGAAGTGCTCTCTACTCTCATGACTGTGTTGTGGGAGTGGGCAGGGGGAGGAAAGAAGTTGAGTGGACAAAGAAAATTACCTTTAGTGAGCCCATATGGGGAGAGAGAATGGGTATTTAGGAGATTAATAAAGCTAACCTTTGTCTCACACATGCACACATACACACATACACACATGTGTGCATGCACACATACACACATGTGTGCATGCACACATACACACATGTGTGCATGCACACATACACACAAGCTGTATGCAAGTTTGAACTTTTGCAGCCTATTTTGCATCCTTTTGTGAAACTTGAAGAATGGCCAGAAATAAAGAAACAGTGGCCAGGCATGGTGGCTCACACCTGTAATCCCAGTATTTTGGGAAGCCGAGGTGGGTGGATCACTTGAGGTCAGGAGTTTGAGACCAGCCTGGCCAATGTGGTGAAACCCTGTCTCTGCTAAAAATACAAAAATTAGCTGGGCATGATGGCAGGCACCTGTAATCCCAGCTACTCAGGAGGCTGAGGTGGGAGAATTGCTTGAACCTGGGAGGCGGAGGTTTCAGTGAGTAGAGATTGTGCCACTGCACTCCAGCCTGGGCGACAGAGTGAGACTGTAAAAAAGAAAGAAAGGAAAGGAAGAAAAGAAAAAAGAAAGAAAGAGAGAGAGGGAGAAAGAAAGAAAGAGAGAGAGGGAGAAAGAAAGAAAGAGAGAGAAGAAGGAAGGAAGGAGAAGGGAAGGGAAGGGAAGGGAAGGGAAGGGAAGGGAAGGGAAGGGAAGGGAAGGGAAGGGAAAGGAAGGGAGGGAGAGAGACTGTAAAGGCCAATGGGAAGCAGCAAGACTTAGGAGAAAGTTTGAAAGGTTTGCCAGCTGAGAAGTGTAAGAGTGAAATGTAGGCTAGGTGTCGTGGCTCACACCTGTAATCTCAGCACTTTGGGAAGCTGAGGTGGGCAGATCACCTGAGGTCAGGAGTTTGAAACCAGCCTGGCCAACATGGTAAAACTCCATCTCTACTAAAACAAAAACTAGCTGGTGTGGTGGCACGCACCTGTAATCCAAGCTACTTGGGAGGCTGAGGCAGGAGAATTGCTTGAACCCGGGAAGCAGAGGTTGCAGTGAGCCCAGATCATGCCACTATACTCCAACCTGGGCAACAGAGCAAGACTCTGTCTCAAAAAAAAAAAAAAGAAAAGAAAAGAAAAGGAAAAGAAAAAGAAAAAAGAAAATATGAGTGAGAACTGGCAAGACAAAGAAGAGAGTTTTGAGAAATAGTATGAAATATGATGGAGGTCCTCTTCAGGGTGATTTGAAAGATGAACATAAAAATTGGAATCCCCCTCCCTTTTTTTCTCACACGAGATTTTGCTATGTTGCCCAGGCCAATCTTGAACTCCTGGGGTTGAGGGATCCTCCTGCCTTAGCCTTCCAAAGTGCTGGGATTACAGGCATGAACTACTGTGCCCAGCCTGGAATTACTTTTTAATTACCTTTGTTTACTGGACTGTGCATCCTGAATACAACTCCATCCAAAAACTGGGCCATATGGGACCCTTGCTTTTAATAAGATTACAGTAGAAAATAAGAAAAAAAATGATCTTTGAGTCTCATCAGTTTTGTGTGAGACAAAGGCGATGCTAAGAGAAGCAATCTCCTGGAGACACCAGGTAACCTTGACAATAGGAGTCCCGACCCTCCCTCCAAATTCACAGAAATTCTGATGTAGACTCCAGAAGGCATAGAATTGAGGAGTTCATACTAGTATTTTATTATTATTATTATTATTATTATTATTATTAAAGACAGGGTCTTGCTCTGTTGCCCAGGCTGGAATGCAGTAGAATAATCATAACTTCCTGCAGCCTCAAACTCCTGGGCTCAAGCAATTCTCCTGCCTCAGCCTTCCAAGTATCTGAGACTACAGGCACAGGCCACCACACGCAACTGATTTTTTATTTATTTTTTGTAGAGACAGAATCTTGCTATGTTGCCCAGGCTGCTCTCAAACTCCTGGCCTCAAGTGATCCTCCCACCTTGGCTTCCCAAAGTGCTGGGATTACAGGCATGAGCCACCGCACCTGGCCACATAAAAGTATTTTTGAAGTTCTCAAAGTGTAGGAAGGCTCTAGCTGATATTTGAATTATATAGGAATTATTAACTACTAGAAAAATGCAAGGAAAATCTGAGACTCCCACTCCCTCCCCTGCCAGCTAGCAACTGATGAATAATCAAGCCTGACATGCTGTTTCTAGTTCCCCAAGTCTAGAAGAGTTTGCTAGGCTGTTGCAGCACAGCACACCTGTGACACAATACTTGTCATTGTTCCTCTCAATGCTGAGTTATTTTAGTAAGCCTGCATAGAACTCACCTGGAATTCTGTTCTGAGCCTCCCTCACTAATTTCTTTGGCTCTTTCCAATTCTAGCGATTTGTAAACCGCACGTCTATCTCTAATCTACGGGGTTGCCCAACCAGCAGAGTTTTGATGCCAAGGTAGATTTTCCCATGACATCTGTTATGCAAGTAGAGACCCAAAAGGGATCTCCCTAATCACATAAACTGACAAAGGTGGCCCAAATAGGACTGTCCCTACCCTTGGGAATGATCTTGCCTGGGCCCTCAGTGAATGTTTATGGAGAATCCCACTGAACAGTGAGATCTGGAAGGCAGACATTATGTCTTCATCATCTCCTTTCCCTGTGGCCTTCCCCACTAGAGAGCATCTAAGAATTCCTGAACAGCCACCATTTACCTGCTTGCCCAGGCTAAAATCCTAGCAGTTGTCCTTGGCTCTGATCTTGTTCTTGCTCCACATATCCAAAGTGACAGCAAATCCTACTAAATCTGTCCACTTGTCCCCATCTGTCCTACCCTACCCACCATCGTTTCTTGCCTGAATGAGAGCAGCAGCCCCTAAGTCAGAGTGTTCCTTTGAAAACAGAAGTCAGATCATGTCACTCCTTCCAATAGCTCCCCTAGACCTTTAACTAGAACCCCAAATCCTTACTATGCCCTGGAAGACCCCCATGGGCTGGCCCTGTCCATCTTTCTGCCCTCTTTTCCTGCCTTTCTCCCTCTGGCTCTCCCTGCTCCAGCCTACAGATCTCCTTGCTGGCCCCTCAACATAGCAAACATGACCCTCTCCCAGGGCTTTGCACTTGCCATTCCCTAAACCTAAGATGTTCTTGCCCCAGAATTCTGCACTGCTCACTCCCTCATTGTATGTGAGTTTTTGTAAGTCATTTCTTTTAAAAGCCCTTCACTGATCATCCTAAAATTACATCTCCTATCACTCTCTATCCCCTTACCTTGATTTATTTTTCTTCATAGCATTTGTCCCTGCCTGTCACTATAGTACACACACACACACACACACACGCACACACACACACTATCTCTCTCTCTCTCTCTCGTTAGAGACAAGATCTCACTTTGTCGCCCTGGTTGGAGTGCAGTGATGTGATCATAGCTTACTGTAACCTTGAACTCCTGGGATCAAGTGATCCTCCTGCCTCCTGAGTAGCTGGGATGGTACTGTACCTGGCTCTATTATATTTTTAATCGGTTACATTGCCCTTCTCTTGCACTAGGATGTTAGCTTCCTAGCTGACATCAGGGGGTTGGTTTTCTCCACTGTTGAGTCCCCATTGCTAGAGCTTGGCACACAGTGGCTGCTTTATAATTATTTGTCAAATGAATGAATGAGTCATGTGTTGAAATGAATATAGGATGAAGTACCTAGTTGTTAAATTAATGACAGAAAAGAGATTTTAAAATTAGGGTAGTGTGATTGCCATGAGGATGATGTAATCCCCAGACCAGCTGCATCAGCATCTCTTGGAAGCTGGTTGGAAATGCAAGTTCACAGGCCCCCCTTAAACCTACTGAATCAAAAACTGCGGGGTCAGGGGCCAGCAGCAGCCTGCATTTTAACAAACCTTCCAGGTGGTTCTACAGCACACTCAAACTTGAAACTGCTCTCTGCTAAGGTCCCCTGAGCCAAGTGTCTGACTCCTAAGCCCACACTCTTTCCCTTTCCTACCGTCATTCTCATGGAAAACATGGGAATAAGCAATAATGATGATCCTGGTATAAAGGGGGTAACTTGGCAAAGACTCTGCTCGTGAAAGCAGAATTCATGAGGAACACATGCTGGTATGAGTGTGGGAGCTCCAACCTCAATTGTTTAAACCCCAAAGGGGCTGGCCTGGCACCTCCATGAAGTCTTCAGAGACTGAAGGTCCTTAGATTGTTTTGCTCTGCCATCCTCAGCATGTAGCTTCCCTCCTCAAGGTCTCATCATAGTTCCAGATGGCTGCTGAAGCTCCAATCATCACATCTATGTTCCAGGTGGGAAGCAAGAGGGAGAAGGAAAGGACACAAAGGGTCCATGCTGTGCTCTTCTTACAGAGACTTCAAAACAAAACCTAGTGCTTCCATCTCATCGGCCATGCCAACTGCTCTGGGAAAGATATCCTTTTAATTGAGCACATTGCTGTCCAGAATAAAACCAATGCTCTGTTACTAAGGAAGAAAGAGAGAATGGATGCTGTGTAGACAACTAGTAATGTCTTCCATAACAGCTGAGGTCTTTCTGCTCCTTAAGATGTAGATAAGAATGATTCCAATTCTCATCTATTTCCCAAGGAAGTTCCAAGTCCTCTCCAACACTGATGCAAATTCTCCAAGTATTTATAGGCTGATGATCGCCTCTAGCTCCTTTCTGCTGAGTTAATTCCATTTATGGATTAGATCACCATCCTGCATGTTCTGGCCATTTGGGGTCAATCCAACTGTGGAACCCAACCCCTAACCCTACGTGTACACACACACACACAGACACACACACACACACACACGTATACACACATACACACACACACATATACACACACACATACATACACACACACACTCACACACTTGCAGGGCATTTCTGTGTATAACAGACTGTACTTAAGATCGGAGGGGATGGGCTAAGAGCTTACATCACAGCAGAAGATTGAAAGACCTGCCCATGTCTACCCAACTAATAAGATTCATACAGAACAGTTCAATTCATATGGATTATAGAACATTAAATATTCATGTGCTTAAAAGACCTTAGTCATTGGCTGTTTTGTCCCATTTGAGGGGCCTTATCCAGCCCAAGTGCCCCACTTTCCTCCTCATTTCCGTATCCTAGGTCATAGGTTGGCTCTGCAGAACTAGCATCTGAGGCAGAGGTCCCTGTGCAGGTCATCTATGGAGGGAAGGAGTACTCTCAGGAGGGACTTGTAAGGAAGTGGGGGAGTCAGGATAGGGCAGCGGAAGAAGCCAGGCAGGAATGTGGGGACCGTGGAAGCCCAGCCTCAGCCAGGTCCTACCAGAAGCTCTGGACTGTGGAAGGAACCACAGATTTATCCTACCTTGAGCCCAGGGACTTGGCCTCTTTGACCCCTTGTATAGGTCAGTCATTGAATGAGGACAGGGTGGTGTGATCTCCCAGGCTTCTTGGTTGGGGGTGGTTCTCAGTTTAAGGGTACAACCGACACTCCCAGTAGGAGGGGCCTGGGTGTTTCATTCCTGCAGTGGGGATCTGGGCAGGTCACCAACAGTGCTTGTGATATTCTGCCTTCTCCATGGCCTCTGGAAATGCTAAATTCTCTTCCCTTATTTAGGCAGAAGATTTAACCTCCCCACCACCCCAGCTCCCCACTCCCAAACACGTTTTTTGCAAACCAATCAAACCTGTTTACCTGCTCTGCAAAACACAAGCCAGCTCCAGGCCTGGATTTAGAAGGCAAAGGGTTTCAAAAAGCAGCTCTGTTTTCCTCACTAGATGCTGGATACCTCGAAGGCCTGATTCTGAATCCCAGGCTGAATGCACTCATCTCGCCCCAGGCTGTAGGCCGTGGAGATTTTTTTTGTTTTTCTGGCAAAATTAAATTATTTCCCTCGTTAGCCCACCTTCCTGAACTTTGGGGTAAGTGGGCCTCACCAGCTACTCCCAGCTGCTATCGGGGAGGGGGTGACCACCTCCACGTGACCTGCTCATTAGCTTGGGTCCATCAGCAGGTGATGCTGAAGCTCTTGAAGGAATTGTGTAATCCTGAGCTGTGCAAGTTTATTTTCACTAAAAATACACCCTGAAACTGGGGCACGATGAAGGATTGCTGACAAATGGGGAACAGGAATGAAAAAAAGACTCCGGGGCTGTCTGATTCCTCACTGAGTCACCTCCAAACCGTCACAATTGAGCTCAGTACGGACCCTCTCCACCCCTCATTGGCATCAGTAAAAGTTCAGGCAGCTCACTGAGGCTTTGGGGGGCTTGTGAGTCACTGTTAGGAGACGCCACTGCTGTCATGCAGCCCCTCATTTTCCCAGGAAGAAAATGGAGTGAGAGAGGAAGTGACTTTGCCCTGGGTCAGGCCACTAATTGGTGGTGGAGTCAGGGAGAGTCCATGTTGGCTGACCCATAGGTCAGCGCTTTCCCTCCTGTCTCCTTGTGCCTGAACTTCCTATGTGCTTCCTAAGGAGGTGAAGGCATCCTCACCCAATCAGTAAAGAATGCTTTCAGCTTCAAGTTGCAGAAAATCAAAGCAATGGCGACTGGGCTGTAAGGACAATAGTGCTTACCTAATGAACCCTCCGGGGGGAGATTATCAAGAAGGATCCAGGCTCTCTCCACACTGCCTTTCTCAGCATTTAGACTTTTCAGCCTCAAGCTTATTGCCTCATGTCACAAAATGGGTGCCACAGCTCTGGACATCAAGTCCTCATAAATGATACCCAAATGATATCCAAAGCTAGATGGAGTTTTACACACACACACACACACAGAGAGAGAAAGAGAGAGAGCTGCAGTCTCCCTAGGTAGCCATCTCTTCTATAGGGAAGCCCTTTCTTCTACAGGGAAGGAAAAACTTTCATTACAGTTAATTGGCCAGAATACAATTAATTAACTCCCAGCATCACACAGGGACTTTGTATTGAAAAAAAGACAAGAACAACTTGAAGAACTGAAAAGATGGCAGGGGGAGGGTGAAGATGTCTCTTCATTCAGGGGCTGTGCCTGTAGCCCTGGCTGTGTGGGTCCATGCTAGAGGGTGTCTGAGAGCAGAAGTGGAGGGGCTGGGGGGATTTGGGAGAGGCCCGCCGATTTTCTGGGAGGAGGCATCCAGGGACAGGCTTTGGAAAGCTCTAGGGAAAGGGTGGGACAGCCACTGCGAGGGAGGAGGGAAGGGCAGTGAGGGCCAGGCTGAGCCGCTGGGGCTGGGGCTACTGGCTAGCAGGGGCATGTGGCTGAGAGGCCAGGTGGGGCAGCTGGGAGAATCCGGCCCCACAGGCGGCACCTGCACCGCCCTCCCAGCCCCACCTCCGCTGCGTTGAATAACCTGGTCAGGTTGCTCCTCTCCGGGGGGGGTCTCAGCTTTTCTGTCCATTACATGAGAGTTTGATTCATTTTGTTTTTCATTCTCTCTTTTATTTATTAGTCACTCATTCAACAAATACTTACCAAACTCCTGCAGGAGGCATGTAATGTCAGAGTTGGTAGTGATATTACTTGACTTGCTTAGCTGAACCTCAGTTTCCTTGTCTGTAAAATGGAGATGATCATTGTACCTGTCTCCAGGCATTCATGTTGATTACAGGAATGTGCTACGTGTAAAGTGCTGACAACGGGGCCTGGCACATGGTAAGCGCTCGGCCAATGCTAGCTGCTGTCTTTGTGTTCCATGGAACTGTGCTGGATCCTGGAGATATGGCAATGAGTAAAGCAGGAGAACTGCTGCCCTGGCACTGCCAGTCTAGTGCAGGATTCCTCAAGTCCTGTGATCAAATAATATCTCAAAACAGAATGGTGATAAATGGTGGTAAGAGATCTGAAGTGGCATCGCAGAGTCCCATGACCCTAGGACCTGGCCAGGCATGGGGATCATGGAAGGTTTCCATGAGGAAGCAGTTCTCAGGCCAAGATCTGAAAAATGAAAAATGAGGGGGCTTCACTAGGTGAAGTGGAGAAAGAAATCTTCCAGGCAATGGGAGCAGTGTGTGTACAAACCCTGAGTTGGGTGAAGCCAGCATGCTGGAGAGACTGAGAGGAGGCCCGAGGGTCCCAACTCTGGGTGGCAAGGAGATCCCAAAGAGGGAGTCAGGGCTGCCCGAGCCTGACCCTGGGGCCTTATTATAGACTTGGTGTTTTATCGTCAGTGAAATGAGAAGCCACTGAATGGCTATCAGCAGAGGAATGACATGATCATTGTGATTGTGTATGTGTGTGTGTGTGTTTCTAAAAAAATGTATCTCAGCCAGGCACACTGGCTCATGCCTGTAATCCCAGCACTTTGGGAGGCCAAGGTGGGAGGATCGCTTGAGGCCAAAAGTTTGAGACCAGCCTGGGCAACACAGTGAGACCCTGTCTCTTAAAACAAAGGGGGGTGGTGAAAGGAGACTTTTCTCTGCCTACCCTTTTGCACCTTTCTAATTTTGAACCATGTGTTTACCAGTTTAAATCAATCCATCAAAACCTTAAAAATAAAGCAGCTCCTCTGGCTGCCACGTGGAGACCAGAAGATGGACTGAGAGTAGAAGGCAGCAGGTCAGTGAGGCACCCACCGGGGTCGTCTGGGGTCATACCTGAGGTTCATTGCTTCACACCAAGGAAATCAAGGACAGGAACACACGAGGCACACAAGGAGTGAGGTTAAGAGCAGAGGTTTAAATAGGCAAAAGAAAGAGAAATGCTCTCCTTCCTGTAGAGAAAGAGGAGCTCCCAAGAGGGTCTTCCGGTTCCCTGGTGAAATGCACCAGGTTTTATAGATGAGCTTGAGGAGACAGTGTCTGATTTACATAGGGCCCAGAAGATTGAGCAAACCAAGTGTTCCATTTACATAGCTCACGAAGAAGCTGGCTTCCCGCCCTAATCTTTTTTGGGGGCGAGTCTCGCTCTGTCACCCAGGCTGGAGTGCAATGGTGTGATCCCAGCTCACTGCAACCTCCGCCTCCTGGGTTCAAGTGATTCTCCTGTCTCAACCTCCCAAGTAGCTGGGACTACAGGCACACACCACCATGCCTGGCTAAGTTTTGTATTTTCAGCAGAGACGGGTTTCGCCATGTTGGCCAGGTTGGTCTCGAACTCCTGACCTCAACTGATCCTCCCTCCTCGGCCTCCCAAAGTGCTGGGATTACAGGCGTGAGCCACTGCGCCCGGCCGCTAATCTTTTATTACGCAGATGGGTCCTCTACCTGGCTGGCTCCATGTTCCTTGTTTCTTTCTGTACACGTGGTGACAAAGAAAAGGGAAAATGGAGCCTCCATGTTGAAGATACCTGGCTTCCAGATAGCCTTTTCCTATTGGCACAGCTGCCAGCATTCACCTGTGCAAGCTTCCAGCTTGCTTATCTATGTCTGCAGCTCAATTTTACAGGCTGCTCTTTGTTAGAAAAGAAATGATTTGGGGACTGCTTTTTGTTAAAAGGGAGGGCTTACCGAGGACTATCTTACCCTCACTAGCTGCCTAAATCATTTCTTTTTAGCTCCTGTATCAATGCGAGGCCTACACTGTGGGGGTATAGAGAAGCAGATGGAGTCAAACACATTCATGAGCTGGGCACGGTGGTTCACGCCTGTAACCTCAGCACTTTGAAAGGCCGAGGCAGGTGGATCACCTGAGGTCAGGAGTTTGAGAACAGCCTGACCAATACGGTGAAATCCCATCTCTACTAAAAATACAAAAATTAGCCGGGTGTGTTGGCGGGTGACTGTAATCACAGCTACTCAGGAGGCTGAGGCATGAGAATCACTTGAGCCCCGGAGACGGAGGTTGCAGTGATCTGAGATTGTGCCACTGCACTCCAGCCAGGGCAACAGGGTGAGACTTCGTCTCGAAAAAGAAAAAAGAAAAAAAAAAAAGACATTCATGAAGTAAAACTGAGTTCTCTGGATAGCCCCTTCTGCTCTGATTCTGTCCTCGTCTTAAAGGAAGCATCTGAGACAGGAAAGAGATTTCCCTGGGGACCTTTCATCCAACGCTCCTTTGTCTCTAAAAGATGCTTGCTTTGCACTGGTGACAGAAAAAGTGGAGTCTAAAGAAAGTACGCAGGACCTGAGCAAAAATGGCAAGGAGCAGTGTTAGAGAAGGACCACTCCGGCAACCTCTTCTCTCCAGAGCTGTTTCCTCTGCCTGGCAGAATCCTGGATGTGGGAGTACTCAGGGGATTCATCTACCTATAGTTGCAGGCACACGTACGGTTCACTGGTACCCATATGGCATTCCAAACGCACCCTGTCTAAGGCAACAAGACCCTCCTGCCTGCTAGCTCATAGGAAATCTCTCCCATGGAGAATGAAGCCAATTCTACGACTTGAAGTTTGGGGGAGTGTTTGTTGAACAGAGTAGTTGACTTCTGTTTAAAATGCAAATACCTTTAGGAGAGACAACATATGCAGCTAACATTCGTCCAACAAGAGTACAAAGCAACCCTTATAAACCTGTGAGCCACGTGGCTTAGTTTCACAATAGGGTCATAGTCAGAGAAACACAGTTCACCAACCAAAGTAATTCCAGTTTGTCAGTTTCTCATAAAGAGACACATCACCTGACCCAACAATTGCACTCAGATATTTATGCAAGAAAAATGAAAACGTATGTCCACACAAAGACTTTTACATGAATGTTCATAGCAGCCCTATTCAAAACAACCCCAAACTGAAAACGACCGCAGCATCCATCAACTAGTAAATGCATAAACAAATTGTGGTGTGCCTAGTATATTACTCAGCAAAAAACAGGAACAAAGATGGACGCATGCAGCAACACGGATGACTCTCAAGTGAAAGAAGCCAGACACAAAAGGCTAATCCTTGTATGATTACATGTATGTGACATTCTGGAAAAGGACAAAACCATAGGGACAGAAATTAAATTGAGATAGGTTGAATTATCTTTAATGCAAATCAGTGGTTGCCAGGAGCAGGCGCTGGAAGAGGAACTGGAAGGAACTACAACCTATGAAATCTTTGTATAGGTTAATGGCGTAACTTTGGTATGTAATTGGCTTTGTGGCTTGCTCGTCTGTATCTCTCTGTATTTACATCAGTGAGTGTATATAAAGATGAATATTGCAGGTTTGTTTTTTACTGGCTCGAGTAGAGAGAGGGTGCCCTGGGCACCTCTACACCCAGCTCTCTCTCCTCTCTATTACTTGATCTCAGATAAGGATGGATCCTTCAACACTGTTACAGGAAACAGCAAACATCCTTCTAAGTAAAAGGGCATGGGGGAATTTTCAAGGTAATGGAAATGTTCTGTATCTTGACTGTGACGGTGGTTACATGGCTGTAGGCGGTCATCAAAATTCACTGAACTGTACACCTCCAAAAGTGAATTGTACTGCATGTAAATTACACCTTGATAGACCTCACTTGGAAAAAAAAGCCCTCATGTTCCTTGCTTGTTTTTCTCACTCTGTGAAGTATGCAGTCTTTAGCCACACTTCTTTAAAATCCCTTTTGTCTCCCACATGCTGCTTTTGTCGCCTGTCATTTTGTCCCTGCAAAAAAGGAAACTCCTCCCCCAGGTGGAGTCCACTCTCCCCACGCTCTCTGCCCTTCCCCAACCCCTGCAGTTCTGAGTCTCCCAATCCTGCACCATAAAAACCCCAAAGACAACATCTGGGTGGGAAGGCTGGAAGTCTTTTTTTTTTTTTTTTTTAAAGAACGTGCTCTCTTTCTTGCTTTTATTATTATTTTTAATTGACACATAATTGTGCATATTTATGCAGCACAGTGTGATATTTCAATACACGTATATGACGCATAGTCATCAAATAAGGATAATTAGCATATACATCACCTCAAACATTTATCATTTCTTTGTGCTGGGAACATGCAAAATCTGCCTTTCTGACGAATTGGAAATATACAATAAGTTGTTCATTGCAGTCGCTCCACAGTGCTGTAGAATACTAGAACTTATTCCTCCTATCTGGATACACTTTTGTATCTGTTAAGCAACCTCTGGCTGTCCTCCCATCCTACCCTTCCCTGACTCTAGTAACCATTATTCTACTCTCTACTCCTACGAGATCAACTTTTTCATCTAACACATAGCAGTAAGAACATGCAGTATTTATCTTTCTGTGCCTGGCTTATTTCACTTAACATCATGTCCTCCAAACTCATTCACATTACCGTGAATGACAAAATTTCATTATTTTTGATGGCTGAATAATATTGTGCATATATACCACGTTTTCTATTGAGGAACACTTAGTTTGAGTTCATGTCTTGGCTATTGTGAATAGTGCTGCAATAAACATGGGTGTACAGATATATCAGCAAACTGATTTCATTTCCTTTGGATAGCCACCCAATAGTGGGACTTCTGGATCACATGGCAATTCTATTTTTAGTTTTTTAAGGAACCTCCATGGTGTTTCTATAATGGCTATACTAATTTACCTTCCCACCAACAGTGTATAGAGTTTCTCTTTCTCCGCCTCCTTGCCAGTATTTGTTAATTTTGTCTTTTTAGTAATAGCCATTTTAATTGGGGTGAGATGATACCTCATTATCGTTTTGATTTGCATTTCCCTGATGATTAATGACGTTAAGCATTTCTCTGATATGCTCATTGGCCATGCATATGTCTTCTTTTGAAAAATGTCTATTCAGATTATTTGCCCTTTTTAAAATTAGATGATTTGGCTTTGTTGTTGTTATTGTTTTGCTGTTGGGTTGTTTGCATTCCTTATATATTCTGGTCTCAAACTCCTGGCCTCAGGCCATCCTCCCTTGGCCTCCCAAAGCACTGAGATTACAGGTGTGAGCCACTGCACCCAGCTTTTATATATTCTGTTTATTAATTCCTTATCAGATGAATAGTTGCAAATATTTTCTCCCATTCTGTAGACTGTCTCTTCACTCTGTTGACTGCTTCCTTTACGTGTAGAAGCATTTTAGCTTGAGGTAATCCCATTTATCTATTTTTGCTTTTGTTGCCAGTGCCAAAAAACCTTTGCCCAGAGCGAAGTCCTCCCGAAGTGTTCCCCCAATGTTTTCTTCTAGTAGTTTTGTGGTTTCAATTCCTGCATTTAAGTCTTTAATCCATTCTGATTTGATGTTTTCTATATGGTGAGCGATCAAAGTCTAGTTTCATTTTTCTGTATATGTGTATCCAGTTTTTCCAGCAGCATTCCTTGAAAAGACTGTTCTTTCACCATTGAATGTTCTTGGTGCCTTTGTTGAAAATCAGCTGGCTGGTCTCAGTGGAGACTCTGCTCTGGGAAGGAGAAAGAGGTGGGACCTCATGCAAGCCGTGAAGGTGCACGGTAGGCAGCTGCAATGGTGCTGCCGTGCACCCTAAACAGGTATCTGCTGCTCATGGTCAAGGAGCACCTGGAGTTCCACCTGCCAAACACTGAATGGTAATTGTCTGATGTTGAAGCTTAAATGCCTTAGGAAATAAAGTCTTTGCTTTCGTTTTTTGGAGCTCAGTTCACCAGCAGTCAAGAAACATGGAAAGTCACCATTTTAAATTCTTGGCATTCCCTCTGAAGATATTGCAAGAGATTTCATGAAATGGACAGTCTATGTGTGAACTATGGGATCATGCACAATCTCCCGAGGAGCTGTACAGTTCTCTTAAAAATTACCCTGTGGACAAGATGGTTCCATTTCTACAATCAGACTCTACATATAAAATAAAGATTCACACTTTTAATAAGACATTGACACAAGAAAGGAAAAATCAAGAGAATAGATGCAATTGAATGTCTGCCATCTGAAGAAAAAGTGAATTTAAAGAAACCACAACATACATTCTCTGTTTTGGAGGATCATGGTTTGGACCCAAACTGCATCCCTGAGAATCCACATAATAATTATTTTGGCAGATGGATTGCAGATGGACGGAGAGAGCTTATTGAGTCATACAGTGTCAAAAAGAGGCACTTTGTTGGAAATACAAGTATGGATGCTGGTTTGTCATTCATCATGGCTAACCACGGGAAAGTGAAAGAAAATGATATTGTCTTTGATCTGTTTGCTGAAACAGCAGCGTACTGTAAACTGTGTCTTCTCGAAACTCACTCCACCCGAATGGATAAGCTTTTGTTTAAGAGAGCAAAGGAAAGCTTTTCTGTTCCTCTTGACAACTAGTTCTTCTAGGTGGCCTCCTGATAGCATGTGCCCATTTTGGTGTATATGTTTATGGGACAGACATAGACCACAACATAGTTCATGGCTTGGGAATGGCCAGTAGGAAAAAACAGATATGGAGAGGACCAGATGAAAATATTAGGGCCAATCTTTGTCAATATGGTTTAGAGAAGTATGACCTTGAAGTTCTGGTTCCAGATGCATATAAACCTTCCTGGAGAAAGGGCATATATATATATATATATATATATATATTTTTTTTTTTTTTTTTTTTTTTTTTTGAGACAGAGTCTCACTCTTTCGCCCAGGCTGGAGTGCAGTGGTGGGATCTTGGCTCACTGCAAGCTCTGCCTCCTGGGTTCACGCCATTCTCCTGCCTCAGCCTCCTGAGTAGCTGGGACTACAGGCGCCCGTATTTTGATCCTCCATACGGTATCAGAGAATCTACGAGAAGAACAGTTTCACCGAAGGAAATACCAAATGAGATAGAAAAATGTCCAGAAAGCCACATTCCTGTTTCCTTGAGTTATCATCTGAGTGATATGTTTTTTTGACTTGTTAAACTTCTCAGCTGAGACCCTTGTGGTAGGTGGAAGACTGGTCTATTGGTTGCTAATGTATATACCAGAATACACTGAAGAGATGGTGCCCTGGCATCCTTGCCTGAAACTCATTAGCAACTGCCAGCAGAAGCTTTCCAGTCACACATCAAGGTGCTTGATAACAACGGAAATGGTGAAGAAATTTGAGAACTGCAACCAGTATTCACATCTGCAAAGTGATCATTTTCTGCCAATACCAAGGTCATAATTCCTTCCGTGAGAAATATTTTAGTGGGGTAACAGAAAGAATTGCCAAGGAAAAACAATCCAGCTACGAATGAAAATTAAGATTTTGACAATGAAGAAAGGATGAGAATTTGATAGAAAAGACATGTGGATGTGAACTTTCATGTATGATCCAGACAATATGTCCTGTTTTTCAATATTTTATATAAAAAAGGTACAAAGTAAATTGAGCAATGGTTTTAAAGTTATCTTTGTTTTATAGAATTTTTTCTTGTATGTGTTACAATTCTTTTTTTTTTTTTTTTTTTTTTTTTTTGAGATGGAGTCTCACTCTGTCACCCAGGCTGGAGTGCAGTGGTACGATCTTAGCTCACTGCAACCTCCACCTCCCAGGTTCAAGCGATTCTCCTGCCTCAGCCTCCTGAGTAGCTGGAATTACAGGTGCATGCCACCACGCCCAGCTAATTTTTGTATTTTTAGTAGAGACGGGGTTTCCCCATGTTGGTCAGGCTGGTCTCAAACTCCTGACCTTGTGATCCACCCACCTCAGCCTCCCAGAGTGTTGGGATTACAGGCGTGAACCACCACGCCATGTTACAGTCTTTTGGATCTTATTTAATTTATATTTGTACTTTCAAGTATTCATGGCGATTGACTCAAAACAGTTTTTTTAAACAATCTACAAAGGGAATTAACATTATTGACTTTTAAAACATATCTGCTGGATATACTATAAGCAATTAATAGTAGTTAAGAATTTATTCATTAAGACTGAGCACAGGGGCTCATGCCTGTAATCCCAGCACTTTGAGAGGCCAAGGCAGGCAGTTCATTTGAGATCAGGAGTTCAAGACCACCCTGGCCAACAGGGTGAAACCCCATCTCTACTAAAAATACAAAAACTAGCGGGGCGTGGTGGCAGGTGCCAATAGTCCCAGCTACTCAGGAGGCTGACACGCGAGAATCGCCTAAACCCGGGAGGCAGAGGTTGCAGTGGGTCGAGATCATGGCACTGCACTCCAGCCTGGGCAACATAGTGGGACTCCATCTCAAAACAAAAAAAAAAAAAAGAAAGAATTTATTCATGGGGTAGATTTGTTTAATTTGGTTTATGATTGTCATCGATTTACATTGCCACTAATAAACCATACTGAGAATTTCTAAGAAAACAAAAACGAAAGAAAAAAAATCAGTTGGCTGTAAATACATGGATTTATTTCTGGGTTTTCTATTCTGTTCCATTCATCTATATATATATTTTTTATGCCAGTACCATGGTTATTTTGGTTAAGATAGCTTTGCAGTATATTTTAAAGTCAGATAGTGAGATGATTCCAACTTGCTCTTTTTGCTCAGAATTGCTTTGGCTATTTGGGATCCCCATATGAATTCTAGGATAATTTGTATATTTCTGTGAAGAATTTCATTGGTATTTTGATAGGGATTACAATTGAATCTGTAGATCACTTTTGGTAGTATGACCATTTTCACAATATTAAGTCTTCCAATTCATGAACATGTGATATGTTTCCATTTTTTGTGACCTCTTCAATTGCTTTCATCAGTGTTTTATCATTTTCCTTCTAAAGATCTTTCACCTCCTTGGTTACTTTTGTTCTTAGGTGTTTTAGGGTTTTTTGTATTAATGGTTATTGTAGTCACGTGAGATTGCTTCCTCAATTTCTTTTTTTGCTAGTTCATTGTTGGTGCATAGAAACACTACTGGTTTTTATATGCTGATTTTGTATCCTGCAATTTTATTGTATTTGCTTATCAGTTCTAAGAGTTTTTTGATGCAGCTTTTGGGGTTTTCTGTATAAAATCATGTCATCTGCTAACAAGGACAATTTGACTTCCTTCTTGCCAATTTTGATGGCATTTATTTCTTTTTCTTGCCTAATTACTCTGGCTAAGACAAGACTAGAAGTCTTCTTGGGAGGAAGAGCCTTTGAGGAAGGGGATGATGGAGGAGCTGAGTGGGCAGAGCTGTAAGTCCTGTCTCCGACAGAACAGTACCCCCACCCCACTGAAAAAAAAATGGTTGTGCTTACCTTTTTAAAAGTTTGGGAAACACTGGATCTGACTGTTATTGCTAAAGTCCCTTTCCGTTCTGACATTCTATAGTGCAATATTGGGCTAGGGAAATGCAAAAGAGTGAATATTCATTACTTGTTCTAATTTAATTTAATCCTCACAACAGCCCTATGAAGTGAGGGTTATTATTTTTATTTTTTGTATTTTTAGTAGAGGCTGGTTTTCACCATGTTGGCCAGGCTGGTCTCGAACTCCTGACCTCAAGTGATCCACCTGCCTCGGCCTCCCAAAGTGCTGGAATTGGAATTAAAGGAGTGAACCACCACGCCCAGCCGATTTCCATTTTTTTTTTTTTTTTTTGACAGAGTCTCGCTCTGTTGCCCAGGCTGGAGTGCAGTAGCATGATCTTGGCTCACTGCAACCTCCGCCTCCCAGGTTCAAGTGATTCTCCTGCCTCAGCCTCCCTAGTAGCTGGGATTACAGGTATGCATCACCATGCCTGGCTAATTTTTTGTATTTTTAGTAGAGACGGGGTTTCACCGTGTTAGCCAGGATGGTCTCGATCTCCTGACTTCGTGATCTGCCCACCTGGGCCTCCCAAAGTGCTGGAATTACAGGCGTGAGCCACCGCGAGCGGCCGAAGTGAGGGTTATTTAACTCAGTTCTTCGATACGTGAAATGCAAACTCCACCATCCATGTGCTATTTAGGTCAATCCGTGGCACCCTCAGTACCTTAAGAGCGGTGCAGATAAAGTAACAGAAGGGCAGCGATTGGGGATGGTGATTTCTGGCTGGAATAAAAGCCTCCCCTTCTGGCTGGAATAAAAACATCCCCTTCCTCAAAGGCTACAGAAGAGTTCCCTTCGAGCTGAGCTTTGAAGGCTGGACAGGGAACCCACCAGGAATGGGTGTGAACAAAAGCACAAGACAGGGAAAACCCAGGGTGAGTTCTGGGCAGCCCACGATGGCTGGTGTGTGAGTGGGGAGCTAGGGAAGGGAGAGGAGAGAGGTGGGCCTGGAGAGGCAGGTCAGAGAGGGGCTTACCTTAACCATTAAGTCCCCCTGGCAAAGAGGTGGTACAGATTCTCCGCATAAGCAGAGAGAAAGAAAGAGCACCAGCTTTCTGAAGGCAAAAGTCTGCAGAATGTCGGGCTCAGGGAGAGAAGACAGGTTTTGCCTTCTTTCCATGTTCGCCAGGAGCAATGGCTCCAAGCCATAAGGGAGGAGGAATGAATGAATTCATGAATGAATTAAACCAGTATTTATTCACCACCTCTCAACCCCAGGGTCTGTGCCAGATGCTTTCACTCATATTAACTTATTTAATTTTCGTAATAAGCCCGTAAAGTAAGTGTTATTATTCTCAAACTCTCACTTGGCAAATATATACAGAGTGCTTATCATGCCAGAAACTTTGCTTAGCCCTGGAGAGACAGAGACGAGCAAGACAGTGGGAAGAAACGATTTAAAGCCCAAGGTTTGAATCACAATTCTGTGTTTTACTGGCTCCATGTCATTGGCTAAGATACCTCTCTGTGCCTCAGTTTTCTCATCTATAAAATGAACATCATAACAGCACCTGCCAGGGACTCTTCTAAAACCTGTTAGAAAGCTTGGCTGCCGGAATATCATGTGAACCCTCAGTTGCATCTGACTGGGTAAGGGGCGAGTGCTCTACACGTAGGCAGCCAGCCCATTGGCCATGGGCTTATGACATAGCCTATGGAAAAAGGGGTGGAGCATAACAAATTCTCTCAGTGAACTGGAAAATGCAGGGAATGAAGTCCAAGCAGAACAAAAAACAGTAATTTATTCACATGCATCCACAAAGGTTGGAAAGATAAAGCTGGGCATGGTAGCTCACGCCTGTAATCCCAATACCGTGAGAGGCTGAGGTGGGAGGATGGCTTGAGGCCAGGAGTTTTAGACCAGCCTGGGCAACATAGTGAGACCCTGTCTCTACAGAAATAAAAATAATTAGCCAGATGTGGTGGCACACACCTGTGGTCTCAGCTACTTGGGAGGCCAATGTGGGAGGATGGCTTGAGCTCCAGAGGTTGAGGCTGCAGCGAGCGGCGATCGTGCCACCCACTCCAGCCTGGGTGACACAGGGAGATGGTGTCTCAGGGGAATAAAGAGGTTGGAAAGAGATACGAATGCTTCCATTTTCTAGCTTTTGAAAACCACATGGTTTGACTAGTGAAGCTGCACCTCCTACGATGTATCTGGTGCTGGACAGTGTTCAATGCAGGTTCGCACCCAACGTCCCCACCATAAAGCTGCAAGCTGAATAGGCAGAGATTACTTGCCTCACTTTACAGATAAGAAAACTGAGATGCACAGAGCAAAGTGACTTTGAAGGGGCCCCAAAGCCTCACATAGTGAAGCTGGTGTGCAGATTCCAGTCTGGCTCAGCTCTGGGTCTGGGCTGTCTCCATTACTCAGGCTTCTAGTTTTTGTTTGTTTGTTTGTTTGTTTGTTTGTTTGTTTTTTGAGACTGAGTCTCACTCTGTCGCCCAGGCTGGAGTGCGGTGGTGTGATCTCGGCTCACTGCAATCTCCACCTCCTGGGTTCAAGGATTCTCCTGCCTCAGCCTCCCGGGTAGCTGGAACTGCAGGCATGCACCATCATGCCTGGCTAAATTTTTTTTTTTTTTTGTATTTTTAGTAGAGATGGGGTTTCACCATGTTAGTCAGGCTGGTCTCAAACTCCTGACCTCAGGTGATCCACCCTCCTCGGCCTCCCGAAGTGCTGGGATTACAGGCATGAGGCACCGTGCCCAGCCAGGCTTCTAGTTTCGACTGGCTCACCAGGAGTTCAAGAGGAAAGCTCGTTCACTTTGTAGTTTAATAGAAATAAAAAATCATACCTACTATAGAAAACGTTTGAGATACATTCAGGGTTGGAAATGTGGTACATTTTGTTCCAGCTTTTATTTGGTACATGGTTGAGATCCAGGCCCTGTGAACAAAACAGCCAGGGCTGCATGTCAATTCCTTGTGCCCATAGAGAGCGGATGAGATGGATGAGTAATTCAGAAAAATGGGCAGCCCCTGAGCCCTGCCAGCTTTCCTCTGGGACACCTGAGGGTCTTTTTCGGCCTGTTAACTATTTTAGAAATCCTAAGAATCATTTTTCTGTGGCTATTCCTCAAAGTGGATGTTGAGGAGTTAGGACAACTATCCAAACTGCTAAACTTGGCCTCTGAGCTCTACAAATTGGCACCTTTTTCCAACTAATCTCACATTCTATCATCCAAGTGCTGCTGAAACTCCAGCCAGGATCACGCATTCACTCTTTCAACATTTATTGAGCACCTACTATGTGCCAGGGACTGTCCTAGATGCTAGGGATAAAATGGTATCCCAGTGATATCTTGATACCATCATGGTGTCTCTATGTTCATTGAGCTTATAATTTAGAGTGAGATATAGACATTAATCAAATAATCATGCATATAAATATAAAACTGCAAACTGTAGTCTGTGAAATGAAGGTAAACTCCAGAGTGAAATGATTGATTATTAGTGAGAAACTTGGCATACTTTGTGGGTGAGTAGGTCTGGGAAGGATCGTCTGAGGAAACCATGGCTCCTTCTGAGGCCTGACACCCAGTCTCATATCCCCACCCCACTCCCACCTGACCCTGATCAAATCCCCACTGCTGAGCCTTCCCTGCAGCTGGTATTTCTGGTTTTTTTTTTTGTTTGTTTTATGTTTTTTGTTTTTTGTTTTTCTGAGACGGAGTTTCGCTCTTGTCGCTCAGGCTGGAGTGCAATGGCAAGATCTTGGATCACTGCAACCTCCGCCTCCTGGGTTCAAGTGATTCTCCTACCTCAGCCTCCTGAGTAGCTGGGATTACAGACATGTGCCACCACGCCTGGCTATTTTTTGTATTTTTAGTAGAGACGGGGTTTCACCAGGATGTTGGCCAGGATGGTCTCAATCTCCTGACCTCGTGATCGGCCTGCCTCAGCCTCCCGAAGCGCTGGGATTCCAGGCGTGAGCCACCGCACCCAGCCTGGAACTGGTATTTCTAACAGCCACATCCGACCACACACTCCCCTGCTTGGAAACTGCAAAGAGTTATAACATCTTCACATGGCCCGTAAAGCCAGGGACTTCCAGACAGGATATATAGCCTGTGCAAAACCTGGGAGTGTGACAGCCAGAGGGTGATCCCTGGGGAAGTTCCAGGAGGTGAGGCACCATCTCCAGAGAGGAGACATCCCTGCCCCCATGCCTACTCCATCACTTAAGTCCAAAGAAGCTATGTCTTGAGCACGCCTCTAATCCACCCACTGTAACTCACCTCCATGGTCACGGACTCAGTCCAGGCCTCCTCATACTGGGGCTGGGTCACTGAGACAGCCTGCTCCCTTCTCTCCCTGCCTCTGGCCTTGACCTTCTCCCTGCAGTGGCCAGAGCATTCTGGACCACACTGATGCCCTGTGGCCGCATCACTCCCCCGCATTTAAAACCCTTTGGTGGCTCCCATCACTGCCTACCACACACTGGCCTGCATTCACAATCCTACACCCCTGGCTTTGGCTGCCCCTCTAGCCTCATCTTTGGAATCCTGACTTCCGCCATAGGAATACTCACAGCTTCCCCGTGTGCCACCACCTCGCTGGGGCCAAGCCTTTGCACTTGCTCTTCTCTTTTTGGGGATGCTCCTCTCTTTGCACCCACTCCCCTTCAGGACTCAGACCTGAGCACCCAGCCTGGGCCAGGTGCCTCCACCATTCTCCTGCAGCACCCGGGGACCTTCACAACCTGTATCACGATGGCTTCTCATTGCCTGGATACATGTTGGTCTTTCTAACTGGACTGTGACATGCAGAAGGGCAGGACTGTGGCCACTGCAACACTGGATGCAATGTAGTGGCCAAAAAGGGAAGCTCTGATGGAGGGTGGTGACTGATAGGTGGGTAAATGGGTGGATGGATCTATGGCCACCTGGGAAGAAGTGTCTGATCACAGGTAGGTGATCAGACAGATAATAGATGTGTGGCAGGAAGCTGGGGTAGTACGGGTTGGTGGTAGCCTGTGTGTGCTTAGATTTGAATCTTTTCTTTTCTTTTTTTTTTCTTTGAGACAGTCTCGCTCTGTTGCCAGGCTGGAGTGCAGTGGCACCATCTCAGCTCACTGCAACCTCCGCCTCCTGGGTTCAAGTGATTCTCCAGCGTCAGCCTCCTGAGTAGCTGAGATTACAGGCACATGCCACTACACCCAGCTCACTTTTGTCTTTTTAGTAAAGACGGGGTTTCACCATGTTGGCCAGGATGGTCTCGATCTCCTGACCTCATGAGGATTTGAATCTTAGTTCTCCTCTTACTAATTACGTGACCTGAGGCAAGCTAGTTTACATCTCTATGCTTTAGTTTTTTTCATCTGCAAATGGAGATGATGATAATAATATCTTCCTTGTGTGACTGCAAGGAGGATTAGATGGGTTGCTATCAGCATGGTAGATGGTGCCTGGCCCTTCATACACACTCCATAAGTATGAGCTATAGCGATAATGATGAAGGATGGAGGGACGGCAAGTAAACAGGTGGGTGGGCAGAGGGGTGATGAAAGGTGCATGGGCAGGTAGATGGAGGCACATGTAACTAGGGAGTTACGGCATTGGGGGCCTGCCCCTGAGGAACTTGGAGACAGCACTGGAAAGCCAGTGGAGGTGGTTATACAGACAGGGCCTAGGGCAGCCAGAGAGGACTGGGCCAGGATAGGGCCTCCCCAACAGAGAATAGGGTTGCCAAATTCAGCACAGGAGTAGCCAAAAGAGAAGAAAGTGCTGTGCTGGGTACGTTCATCCACAAATGTGCCAAGTAGTGGTTCTGGTACCCATTCAAAAAGAGGCAGAGCGACTGGCCTGGTTGTGCAGCTGGGGAGGAGGAGAAGTGGGGTTCACATTCCAGTCTGTCTGCCTGCATAGCAGCTCCCCCTC
This sequence comes from Gorilla gorilla gorilla, assembly GCF_029281585.2. Classification (NCBI taxonomy): domain Eukaryota; kingdom Metazoa; phylum Chordata; class Mammalia; order Primates; family Hominidae; genus Gorilla; species Gorilla gorilla. The sequence continues at coordinate 33,501,817 of NC_086018.1, read as the reverse complement.
TGCCACATCGCTGCCCCTATGTGAGATGCCATCCATTGCTGGACCACAGACTGGTCCAGCTATGGTCCATAGAATGTGCCTTCTCCTTCTCCCAGGGATGTCCAGGATGGGGAGGGGGGTGCTTCTGAGAGAGAGGGAAGAAGGGGACCATTTGTCTGTGGATTGGGGAGGAGGGTGACCTGATCTTCAATGAACAGAGTTTCTGAGCTGGAAGGGACTTGAGAGATGGTACAGGTGCCAGTGTAATGGAGAAGGTGAGGAAACCAGAGCTAGACCTTGGCAGAAAATACCTATAGTTGCATTGATTAGAACCTCCTGGGAAGATCCAATAGCTCCCTTCCATAGATAAGGTGTGTGGGGGTAGGATCGGGTATTGGCTGATTGGACTGGGCCAGCTGAGAGGGGAAAACAGCCAACTTCTCAATAAAGAGGGTGGAAAGGAAGCTGAGTGGGAAACAGGTGGTCTGGTTCTCCCCGCTCCCTCACCCCGATCTGCCACTAATGTGCAAGGCTGTGGGCAAAGAGGAAAGAACTTACCTTCTGGGGAGACCTGGCGCATGTGAGACACTGTCCATGCTCTTTCCCTGATGCAATCTCACTTTACCCCCACAGCAACCTTCATGATTGGCCCCATTTTACAGATGGGAAAACTGAGGCTAAGAGAAACAAATGACTTGCCCAAGGTTCCACTGCCAGGAAGTTGAAGAACTGCATCCAAACCCAGATGGGTCTCCAAAGTTGGTGCTATACTATACACTCAGCATGCCCCTCCCCTTTTCTGAGTCTCAGTTTCCCCGTCCATACAATAACAAGGTTTTTGATGAAACGACCTCTAAGGCTTCATCCTAGGCTGGAGTGTGCTCCTAGAGCCAACTGCACCAGCTCTTTAGTTCTAGGAGCAAGAGCAGAACACCTACCCTGTGTCCTGTGCCGAGGATGGGAAGATCAAAAAGACCTGGTCCCTGATCTCAAAGAGGGTGCAGTCCATAGGGGACAGACAGTTACAGGGATGGTCCCAGTACCACGCTGTGAGTACATGCTGAGTCTTCCCAGGGACCTAGCCCAGGACTCTCAAGAAGACAATGAAGAATGCGTGTGTACCGCAGCTCCTGAGCCCCAGGAGTGGTCAACCCTCACACATGCACCATCCTGCACCACCCACATCGCCCTTTCACTCAGCCCCATGAGTTAGCTGAGGATGGAATCCTTCACCAGCCTCATCTTCTAGGTGAGGACAAAACTGGGGCTCAGAGCAGCTTAGTAGCTGATCCAAGGTCACAGAGCTTTGGAGGAACAGAGGAATATAAGCCTATTGATTGCCTGGCCTCCTTCCACGTAACCTCCCCTCCAAATCACCTGAAACTCAGAGAAGATCTGGAAACACACAATACTCGAAACCCTGTGAGTCAAGGCTGGCAGACTCCACAACAGGGTAGACTCAAAAGACCTCCTGGAGGAGGTGGGGACTCCTGCTGGTTCCTAAAAATGGTGGGACAATTGGCTAGAGCAGAGCAGGTTTCCTGGCAAAGGAATTGCATGTACAAAGACCCAGGGGCCAGAGTGAGCTTTTGAGCAGTGGTGGGAGCAGAGAATACACCTGGAGCAGGGAGCACACCAGACACAGGGAGCACACCTGGGGGAGGGAGCACACCTGAGGCAGGGAACACACCTGGGGTAGGAAGCACACCTGAGACAAGGAGCACACCTGGGGGAGGGAGCACACCTGAGACAGGGAGCACACCTGAGGGAGGGAGTACACCTGGGGGAGGGGGCACACCTGAGGCAGGGAGCACATCTGGGGGAGGGAGCACACCTGGGACAGGGAGCACACCTGAGGCAGGGAGCACACCTGAGGCAGGGAGCACACCTGGGGCAGGGAGCATTCTAGGACAGGGAGTACACTTGAGGCAGGGAGCATACCTGAGACTGGGAGCACACTAGGACAGGGAGCACACCTTGGGCAGGGAGCACACTAGGACAAGGAGCACACTTGAGACAGGGAGCACCTCTGGGGCAGGGAGCACATCTGGGGCAGGGGACACATCTGGGGCAGGAAGCACATCTGGGGCAGGGAGCACATCTGGGGCAGGGGACACATCCGGGGCAGGGAGCACATCTGGGGCAGGGGACACATCCGGGGCAGGGAGCACATCCGGGGCAGGGAGCACATCCGGGGCAGGGGACACATCCGGGGCAGGGAGCACATCCGGGGCAGGGGACACATCCGGGGCAGGGAGCACATCTGGGGCAGGGAGCACATCTGGGGCAGGGAGCACATCCGGGGCAGGGAGCACATCCGGGGTAGGGGACACATCCGGGGCAGGGAGCACATCTGGGGCAGGGAGCACATCTGGGGCAGGGGACACATCCGGGGCAGGGGACACATCCGGGGCAGGGGACACATCTGGGGCAGGGATCACCTCTGGGGCAGGGGACACGTCTGGGACAGGGAGCACATCTGAGGCAGGGGACACATCTGGGGCAGGGAGCACATCTGGGGCAGGGGACACATCTGGGGCAGGGAGCACAGCTGGGGCAGGGGACACATCCGGGGCAGGGAGCACATCTGGGGCAGAGAGCACATCCGGAGCAGGGGACACACCCGGGGCAGGGGGCACATCCGGGGCAGGGGACACATCCGGGGCAGGGGACACACCCGGGGCAGGGGGCACATCCGGGGCAGGGAGCACATCCGGGGCAGGGAGCACATCGGGGCAGGGAGCACATCTGGGGCAGGGGACATATCTGGGGCAGGGAGCACATCCGGGGCAGGGAGCACATCTGGGGCAGGGGGCACCCTAGGACAGGGAGTACACTTGAGACAGGGAGCACAGCGGGGAAGGGGGAGAAGAGAACACACCTGGGGCAGAGATGACACCTGAAGCAGGCACAGAGTATGTCTGGAGCAGGGAAGGTCGAGGGGCTGGGGATAGGGGTGGAGGGCACCTGGCTTGCCCAGGGACTTGAAAGCCAGGCTGGATTTCTAGAAGATGGGAGCTGGGAGGGGGGGGTGCAAAGGAGGGTGTGGGGGGTGTACCAGGACTTTCCCTCCACTGAGTCTGGGACAGGATTTGGCAGACCTTGCTGTTTGACCTGAACGGTCACTTTTCCTTTCTGAGCTCACTCTCTCCTCAGAGGATCAGAGTCTCCAAGAGTCATGAAGTTCTGACATTTATGACTCCGAATTGGAACGACCTTATTTTTTTTTTTTCCCAGACGGAGTTTCACTCTAGTTACCCAGGCTGGAGTGCAGTGGTGCAGTCTCGGTTCACTGCAACCTCCGCCTCCCGGGTTCAAGCGATTATCCTGCCTCAGCCTCCCAAGTAGCTGGGATTACAGGCATGCACCACCACGCCTGGCTAATTTTGTATTTTTAATAGAGATGGGCTTTCTCCATGTTGGTCAGGCTGGTCTCGAACTCCGCCCTGAGGTGATCCCCCCGCCTCAGCCTCCCAAAGTGCTAGGATTACAGGGGTGAACCACCACGCCTGGCCTACAATGATCTTTCTAAATCAGAAGCAGACTGAGAAGCTTGTGAGTACCCAACCTGGGCTGAATGAGCATGAGGCAGGCAGAGGACCTGGTGTGGGGGCAACAGGGCCCTGGCTAGACAGCCTGAGGCCTCGGGACCCCTGGGAAAGGAGGGGACAGCAGGTGTGCTGGGGGATGGAGGGGACACACTCTGGACGTAGCTGTTCCAGGCTGATGGACCCTCTGCACCCAGGGGGAATTGAAATCTGGAATGGCACCCCCCCACCCTGGAGAAGTCCATCTCTCCCATGCCTGGGTTCACTCCCTGCCCATCCTCCTGGCCCAGAGTCAACGTGTTTTCTTTCCCCTTCCGTGAATACCTCCTTCCCAGCCCCTCTGGCCCTGCCTAGCCCTGACAGCTAAATCTCACCCCCAATCCTCCTGTTTCTAAGAGGCCCCTGAAAAGGGGGAATAGAACACCCATCCGTGTATTCATTTCCTCTGAAAATGCTCAGGAACCACTCGCCCTGGGGCTGCTCCAGGCTCCCAGACTGCTCAGAAAAAATCGGCAGGACCCTGGCCTCCCTGCAGCAGAGATGGGTGATAAATGCAATGGAGAAGAGGCGATACGCGACCTGGAAGACAGGACAGAGCAGACAGCGGGGGGAGCAGGGCCGCTGCAACCTTAACCAGGCCTTGCCGAGACAGCGATGTCTGAGCCAAGGCTTGAAGGATATTTTTCGGGCTGGCTCTGAGTAGCAGTCATTTACTCAAGGCTCACTGTCACCCTGGGAAGCAGCTATTGTACAGAGGAGGAAACTGAGGCTCAGAGGGGGATGACATAGCCCAAGCTGAAGTGGAATGCAAGTCCATGGTTCTGAACACACACAGGGAAACACAGGGGTCGGGGCTGGAGTGAGGACGCCAAAACCCGAGTGCCTGAGCTGAATCTTGCCTTGGCCACATCTGAGCAGAGCCTCAGGTGGGCTACTTATCACCTGGGCCTCAGTTTCTCCACCCATAAAGTGCGAGGCGTGGCAGAGCCTTACTCATAGGGTACTTGAGAAGATTGGATAATGCAATGCACATGAAGTGCCTTCACAGCACCTGGCACCAAGCAAGGGCTCCAGAAGAACGGCAGGTCCTTGTCCCCATTATCACTATTTCCACAGCACCTCATCTGCCTGACCCACACCCTAGAGCCTCCCAGTAGGGTGCCTGGCTGTGGCCTGGGCCAGCTGACAGAGCCTGTGTTGAGGGGCTGGCTGGGGGGCAGCCACTGTGGTTGATGGGCCCGTTCCCCTAGGCTCCATCTTTCCTCCTCTGCTCTCTCGCTTCTTTCTCACAGGCTGATGAAATATGGACGAGCTGGCAGTGGTACTGCTGCCAGCAGGCACCTGGCCCTTAGGGAGGGTGATGGATAGCCCTGATTACACCGGCCTGGTGGTGGAGGGTGGAGATGGAGGCAGGGAGGGAGGGCAGCCGCAGTCGATGCTTCTCAGAGCCCCGCCCCACCTCCTTCCAGGCTCCTCCAGCTGGCCTTGTCTGGCATCACCTGCCCTCCCAGGTACTGCCAGGGGTTCCAGCCCAAAGGAGATGTTGCCTGTGACACTCCTCAGTGCCTCACAGCAGCCCGTGGGGGAGAAGGGGCAGGAGTCTGTTTCCAGATGACAGACAGATGGACATGAGCCCTTAAGAGGGACGTGAGCCCTGCAGAGCCATTGGCTGTGTTGGGACCAGAAGATTTCCATTCCCCAGTGCAGTCAGTGCTCATTCCCTGCCTGTCAAAGCCTGTCCAGCTCTCAGGGGTACTGGCAATGACTTGGGGTGCAACATAGCTTGGAGGATCTGAGTTCTACCTCTGGAGTCAGAGAGTGAGTTTGAAGCCCTGCTCTGCCACTCAGGCGCCCTTGGGAAAATTAGTTAACCTCTCTCTGAGGCTCAGTTTCCCCCATCTGTTAAATGGAAATGATGATCCTAGCCTTCTCCTGTGAAGTGGGAGAAGCCCACCTCCCAGATCTCTGCCTGAGGCTGAGTCATGTCTCTGAAGGATTCAGGTCATCCTCACCCTCCTCTCTTTCCTCTCTCCTTCTTCCTGGAGTGCCTTTCCCCCTCTGCACCTGGTGAGCCCTGGGCTCCTGTTCAAATATCACCTCTGCTGGGAAGCTTTCCCTGCCCACCACGTTTCTCTATGGGGCTGGTCTCTCCCAGTTTGGAAACACCACTAGGTCTCAGTCATCTCTGCACCACAGTCCAGGCCCACTGTGCAGCAGTCGCTGGCTTGTCTGCTTCTCCCTCACAGTGGGCCCCTGGAGAGCAAGAATCCAACTCGGTCCTCCTCCTGGAGCCGCAGTGCTGGGCAGAGTGGCTGAGCAGAGCTGGGGCTCACTTGTGATGAAGAAGAAGCTTCCATGGAGGAAGCCAGGCTTTATACCTCCCACAGGTGTGGGACTTTCCTCAGGAGACTGGACATCGCTAATTGCTTTTCACAACCTTGAGGACAAAGCAGTAATGGGGAACTCTCAGGACATATGACACAATGTGAAGAAGAGATGATTAGGCTGGCAGAGGCTCTAGGAGCCCCCTAAATCCCATCCCGCCAGCAGCTGCCTGTGTCCGCCAGGCATCAACCCTTCCGCCCTCGCCCAGTGTCCTTTACTTTCCACCATGCACATACTCCTTATTTTATTTTTGAGCCAGAATCTCACTCTGTCGCCCAGGCTGCAGTGGTGCGATCTTGGTTCACTGCAACCTCTGCTTCCCGGGTTCAAGTGATTCTCCTGCCACAGCCTCCCAAGTAGCTGGGATTACAGGCGCCCACCACCACATCTGGCTAATCTTTTGTATTTTTAGTAGAGTTGGGGTTTCACCATGTTGGCCAGGCTGGTCTCGAACTCCTGACCTCAAGTGATCTGCCCACTTCAGCCTCCCAAAGTGCTAGAATTACAGGTGTGAGCCACTGCACCCAGCCCCTCACTTTATTTTTGCTAGACTGCTATGAGGGACCTCTCTGTGCTGAACTTTCCTGCCTCAGGGCCTTTGCACAGGCCCTTTCTTTTTCCTGGGATGCCCTTGTCTCAACTCTTTGCCTGGGCTATGTCTACTCATCCTGAGTCTTCACTGAAATATCACTTCCTCAGAGATGTCCTCCCTAGCTTTTTGGACTAGGTTGAACCTCCTCTCTGCTCCTCCAGCACCCCAAGATTTTTTCTATAGCACTTATCACAGTTTGCAATTACACATTTTATTTATCTCATTGTTGGCATCTTGACAGAACTGCAGCCAAGAGCACGGCCTTTGCAGTCAGATGGCCTGGATTACAGAGGTTTTGCCTGGCAGGAGCTGTGCGGTCCCGGCCCCATTACATCCTCTCTCCATGCTGCAGTTTCCTTATCTGTAAAATGGGTCAATAGATGTACCCACTCGAAGCACCGCTGTGAGAGTTAAATGTGCTTCTACCGTAAAGCACCTAGAAAAGTGCACAGCCTCTAGTGGGAGTTTTTTTTTTTTTTTTTTTTGAGATGGAGTCTCACTCTATTGCCCAGGCAGGAGTGCAGCAGCATGATCTCGACTCACTGCAACCTCCGCCTCCCGGGTTCAAGTGGTTCTCCTGCCTCAGCTTCCCAAGTAGCTGGGACTACAGGCACGTGCCACCACACCTGGCTAATTTTTTGTATTTTTAGTAGAGATGGGGTTTCACCGAGTTAGCCAGGATAGTCTCAATCTTCTGACCTCATGATCTGCCTGCGTTGGCCTCCCAAAGTGCTGGGATTACAGGCATGAGCCACTGCGCTGGGCAGTGGGAGCTTTATATATGTCCATTTGGATTGTTACTGTCTGTCTCCTGCCTGGGGAAGCCCCACAGGGGCAGGCACTGGGCCAGTTGTGTTCACCAACTTATCCCTGACCCCTCTCTTGGCACATGGCAGGAACCCAACAGTTACTGAATGAATGAATGAATCTATGAGTGGTGTAGTTAAGTACTTCCTCTAGTTTTCAGTTTTAGAATGTTTTATAATTTTAAGGGATTTTGTGGACTCCCACAGGATACTGGTTTCACTTCAAGCCTTCACTAATGGAGAAGAATAATATCATCAGGTCCCTGGGAGTTTGTGGATGAGTTTAATTACCTTTTTACTATTAGTCTCAATAGTCTTGATAGAGGCTTGAAAAAGAGTCTCCTGGAGGAGACTTGAGGATGACAGGCATATTCCTGCCAAGTTTAGAGGCTCTGGTTGGCACACACGTGGCTTCACTGGGAAAGTAGGAGTCTCGGGGTGCACACATTGGGTTTGAGGTGCCTGCGGGACATTTGGGGAGGGGTATCAAGGGGGCAGCTGGAAGCCAGGAGGGCTGGCACTAGGAATGTGGAGAGCATCAGCTCAGATATGGATTTAAGGGCATGACATCACCAAGGAAGAGAGTGTGGAGGTAAGGAGGGGAGAGGGCAATGGAGAAGGCACCTGGGTTGGTACCACTGAAACTTCAACTCTCAGAGCGGCCAGAACCGGTGGCCCTGGAGAGACTGAGGAGTGACCCATGCAGCAGGAAGAAAACCAGGGGACTGGAGTGCCACCAAGTCAGGGTTCAGGGTCTGAGGACGGAAGGAGGAATTATCTGTGCGGTGCTGCCTCAACAGCTCTGCTAGAATTCAGCAACAGGATGGTGGTCAGTGACTCCACCAAACAATATTAGCCACACAGGCACGGGTTGGAGACAGAAGAGGAGGGAAAGAAATGGGGTCATTTGGCCGGCACAATGGCTTACGCCTGTAATCCCAACACTTTGGGAGGCTGAGGCAGGTGGATCACCTGAGGTCAGGAGTTCAAGACCAGCCTGACCAACATGGAGAAACCCCGTCTCTACTAAAAATACAAAATTAGCCAGGTGTGGTAGTGCATGCCTGTAATCCCAGCTACTTGGGAGGCTGAAGCAGGAGAAACACTTGAACCCTGGAGGCAGAGGTTGCAGTGAGCCAAGGTCATGCCACTGCACTCCAGCCTGGGCAACAAGAGCAAAACTCCATCTCAAAAAAAAAAGAAAGAAAGAAAAGAAAAGAAATAGGGTCATTGAGCTGCTGAGCAGTTCTGCTGAAAAAATGGGCAGTCTTTGGATGACCGGGAGGTCTCTCTGTCTTTCTCTATCTCTCTGTCCATCTCTGCCTCTCTGTCTCTTTGTGTGTCTCTCTCCAGTTGGGGGAGGTCGGATCTCCTCTGTGCACTCATGGGAACGATCCCATGAAAGAGGAGAGGTGGAGGATGCAGGAACCAGAGGCTGATGCCTTTGGAAGGCAGATGGGAGGAACTGCCCTCCTATACCGGCGCAGGCGGTTTTGGGTGCGGCAGTGGTACACAGCTGCCCTTGAAATGGGGGGGTGAATTAAGAGGATCAATGCCTGTGAAGGACCTAGCCCTGTGCTGGCATGTAGAAGATTCCCAATTAGCATCTATTCTCTTCCTTCTGCTGCCTGGGAGGCTTGGGAGTGGCTTCTCACTGGGAACTCACAGTTGCTTCACGGCTCCAGGCCTCCCATTGGGCCCAGGGAGATGAAGGCAAGGAATGAGACCCCAGCATGCTGGCCGCTCCTGCCATCTCCCAGCCCTCCCTGTTTACTCTGGGCCTCTCTCTCCTCCCATCCATTTTGTTACCCATAGAGCAGCAACCCCACATCAGTCACTGCCAGGCCGCTCCCCGTGGGGCAGCGCTGGTTGGAGTCTGGTTGGAACCTCCATGATGCTGACGTCCCCACCATAACATTGTTATGAAACTTGATCGACTGCCAGCAGCCAGTTCCAGGATGGGCGGCCGGGCCTGCGGGCAGAGGGACAGGGCCAAGGGAACAAAGACCTCCAAAGAAGCAGATAAATTATAATTAAAGCAAGTCTAAAGGCAGATCAGAAGAAGGACCTTGCTGGCGCTCCAAAACTCAGGGCAGCATCACGGGCTGTCAGAATCGCAGAAAACCCGAGTGTCTTAGAAGCCCAGAGTCGGCTCTGAGTCATAGATTCTTACAGAAAAACGTTCTGACAGTGCTACAAGTCACTATTCTTCAAATCACAGAGCCTTGGATCTCTAAGGGATGTGAAGAGGCGGTGTGGTCTAAGGGCTAAGAAAGGTGAGTGGGGCCAGGCACGGTGGCTCATGCCTGTAAATCCCAGAACTTTGGGAAGCCAAGGTGGGCAGATCACTTGAGGTCAGGAGTTTAAGACCAGCCTGGCCAACATGGCAAAACCCCATCTCTACTAAAAATGTAAAAATTAGTCAGGCATGGTGGCGGGCACCTGTAGTCTCAGCTACTCAGGAGGCTGAGGCAGAATTGCTTGAACCCAGGAGGTGGACGTTGCAGTGAGCTGCGATCGCACCATTGCACTCCAGCCTGGGTGACAAGAGCGAGACTCCATCTCAAACAAAATAAAAAAATAAAAAATAAAGGTGAGCAGGGTACTTCCATGCCTGGATTCAATCCTGTCTTTGCCACAGATGAGCTGTGTGACCTTGGGCAAATTACTTACCTTCTCTGTGTTTCACTTCCCCCTACTGTAAAATCAAAATAAGGCAGTTGTGAGAATTCTGCAAATGCTGTTTTTGCAGACTCTTAAGCCAACATATCTCAAAATCAGTCTTCCAGTGGTCTTCAATTCTAAGTTCTCATGGCAAGCATCGCCTCTAGAACACTCCCAAGAGATGCCTATCACCTCTGAAAGCAGAGTTTACTGCCTCACAAGACAGCCAATTCCTCTGTACCCATCGTGGGGATTGGCTGTGCTCCCCATATTCACTCACTCCCTTCCTCAAGGCAGCATCACCTCAGTAAAACGTATCAACAGTGCTACCCACCTGCACCAGCTAAGGGCTGCAGGACTCCACCCAAGTGCTTGCTGACAGGGCTTGGGTACAGAAGACCTCAATTACATACACTTAAGAATCCTTCCTTCCTCCCTCCCTCCCTCCCTTCCTCCCTCCCTCCTTTCCTCCCTTCCTTCCTCCCTCCCTTCCTCCCTCCCTTCCTTCCTCTCTTCTTCCCCTCCCCTCCCTCCCTTCCTCCCTCCCTTCCTTCCTCTCTTCTTCCCCTCCCCTCCCTCCCTTCCTCCCTCCCTTCCTTCCTCTCTTCTTCCCCTCCCCTCCCTCCCTTCCTCCCTTCCTTCCTTTCTTCCTCTCTCCCTCCCTTCCTCCCTTCCTTCCTCCCTCTTTCCTCCCTCCTTCCTTTTTCCTTCTTTCTCCCTTCCTTCCTCCCTCTGTCCCTCCCCTCCCCTCCTTCCATCCCTCCCTCCCTTCCTTCCTTCCTTTCTCCCTCCGTCCCTCCCTCCCTTCTTTCCTCCCCTTCCTTCCTTCCTTCCTTGCTCAGAGTCAGGCTCTGTTCTAGGTACTGGGGAAAGACCATGGGCAGATCCAAAGTCCCTGTGCTTAGGGAGCTTACAGTCTCTTGGGAAAGATGTGGGTTAAATAAGCAACAGCATGGAAGGGTGAGAAGGGACAGGGGTGGGGACAAGACAGCATGCCCAGGGGCACCCCAAGTTCTGGGGTGAGGGTAGTGATTGATGAGGGGCTAAGTTCTATTCCCTTCTAGTTTTCTGTGTGACCTTGAGCACATTTCTTAGTTTCTCTGAGCCTTGCATTCTCAAATGACTAGGGGTGGGGGGAGCAGAGGGGAAGCCACAGACACTAAGAAAAGTAGCCCTGCCTACCCCACAGGAGAGTGGGAGGCCCCCAAGAGACAATGGGGCACGCTTGGCATTGTCTGCCCTCTTCCCCACTAATCGCCTTCCTGGGTTGAATTGCACACAACGTAGGAGGCGCATCTCAATTAGCCTAAGGTGATCATGGCAGCCCTTTTCTACTCTTTTCTACTCTAGCCCTTTTCACTCATTGGTCTTGAGTGAGCCAGTTCAGAGTGAAAATCACATAAAGCAGAATCTCTGGAGGGTGTGAGGAGTGGCAGTGTGTTTCCAGGTGAAGATTTTCACCTCTGATGAAAGAGAAAAATCACATGAAGATTCCTTTGCTCCCTTTCCTCTCATCCTATTTTGTTTTTCTGTGCTTTTTTTTGAGACAGGGTCTCACTTTGTCACCCAGGCTGGAGTGCGGTGGCATGATCTCGGCTCACTGCAACCTCCACTCCCAGGGCTCAAGTGATTCTCCAGCCTCAGTTTCCCAAGTAGCTGGGGCTACTGGCGCCAGCCACCAATGCCCGGCTAAGTTTTGTATTGTTAAAGAGACAGAGTTTCCCCATGTTGCCCAAGCTGGTCTTGAACTCCTGAGCTCAAAGCTATCTGCCCTCCTTGGCCTCTCAAAGTGCTGGGATTACAGGCATGAGCCACCATGCCTGGCCACTCTCTTCCTATTTTGGACACAGTTGTGTGAGGACATGATGCCTGGAGCTATGGCAGCCATCTTGTGACCATAAGGTGCGAAGCCTGAGGATAAATGCCAACATGCTGAGGGTGCCAGTGTGCAAAAATTGAAAGCAGCAGGGAGGCCAATGACACTGTTAAGCTGCAGAATCAACATGAGGACAATCTAGATCCGGACATCTTCCCGAGTCAACAATAGATATCCTTAGAAGTTAAGCTACTGATAGTTGAGTTTTCGGATATTACAGCTAAGCACATCCTTCTTTGCTTTTCCTGTTCCTACTCAGCCTTCCAAAGCCAGGTAAAACCATTATCTCCTTCATACAGTCATTCAATAAATGTTTGCTGACTAACAACAAATATTTATAGAGCACCCATATGGCCTCTGCTCGGTTTTAGGTGACAATCTAGTGGGAGAGAGACAAAAACAATAAATAAATTGATTACAAATTGCGATGAGCTTCATACATATACATTAAACAGTGGGGTGCCGGCTGGGCCCAGCGGCTCATGCCTACAATCCCAGCACTTTGGGGGGTCCAGGTGGGCAGATCACCTGAAGTCAGGAGTTCAAGACCAGCCTGGCCAACACGGTGAAACCCCGTCTACCAAAAATACAAAATTAGCCACTTGTGGTGGTGCGCATGTGTAATCCCAGCTACTCAGGAGGCTGAGGCAGGAGAATCGCTTGAACCTGGGAGGCAGAGGTTGCAGTGAGCTGAGATCACTCCACTGCACTCCAGCCTGGGCGACAGAGCAAGGCTCTGACTTAAATAAATAAATTAAATTAAATAAGTGATGGGGTGCTGAAGTAGAGAATGACTCCTTTAGGTAGAGCAACCCCAAGCTTCCAAAGCCAGGTAAGCCATTTTCTCCTTCATACAGTCATTCAATAAATGTTTGCTGACTAACAACAGACATTTATAGAAGACCTATATGGCCCCTGCTCGGTTTTAGGTGATAATCTAGTGGGAGAGAGACAAAATACGGTAGGAAGCCCTCTCTGAGAGGGTAACATTTAAGCAGGCACCTGAATGAGTTCAAAGTGCAGGGCGGGGCGATGTCCAGGAAGTAGGAATGAGTTGGGCCAAGCCCCAACGGTGGACATGGCTTAGCGTGTTCGAGGAACTGGAAGAAACCCGTGTGGCGGGACAGTGGACAGCAGGGAGGAGACGATAACATTAGAGGAGGTGGAGAGAAAGCAGAGCCAGATGGCACAGCAGGACAGAGTATGGAATCTATTTTAGGGCAACGCTACCAGGAAGTGGCACGGTCTGATTTCTGTTTTAAGAAAATCCCTCCGCCTCCCACGTGGGAAACAGGCTTCCTGAATCCTTCCCGGTCTCTCCTGCCTCCCTCTGCCCTCACCTCTGTTTTAAGCCTCTGCATTTTTGCTCTCACCCGCTCCAGACCACAGCCTCCTCCCAGGATGAGATCGGGTGTAACGGGTCTCCAGCTCAGCACCCTCACTGTGGCCAGTGGCCCCTCTTCTCCCCACGGCAGTCGACATCCGGGAAGAACTTCCAGGCACTGGGCTGGGTACCGAGGGTAATAAACTGACAATTCCATTTATGGACAGTGGCCTCATGCACCTCACAGGCCTCACACAGCAGGCAGGGGTGGGCCAGGGCCACCAGGAACCAGCCCCAGGCCTGGGGTTGCTCAAAGTTTCATAACTGTGCCCGTGTCCAAAAACAGAAGAGCCAGGCAATTCTGTCCTCCCATTAATGTCACCAAGCTGGACTTCTTCCTACCCCAGCTGCCCCCTGGCTCCTCCACCTCCTTCTTTGACGCAGTCAGGCTGTCCGGGGACAGAAGGGAGGACAGAAAAAGAACTCGTTCCTTATCTTGGAAAGCAACGTTGAAACACCCTCACATCTCTACCAGCCCTCAGGCTTTGCGGGGAGCAGGGACTCCACCACCTCCCATAAGCTCTGTGTCCTGGGTGGCAGCTGGCAGCCTCTGCCATCAGAGCATGGCGTGTGTCATGGCTCCAGGATGTTCCAGGTGAATCAGCTCTTGGGGTCCCAAGAGAAAGAGAGATTTGGCTCAAAGTGTCTTGGTCTCTTCCCTGTGCAGCCTAGTCACATCCTTCCCCCTGTGACATTTATTACTCCAGACTGTGTTTCAGACACCAAGCCATAGCTTCCTGGAACACCGAGAGCCCTTGGCGATCAACTGGGGCCTGGCCAACACCCAAGGGATCCGAGCCATACCCCAGCCAGTCACGGTGGCTGAGCACAGCCACAGTTCTCAGTCGGGGGGCGGGGGCAGTAGGCGCCACAGAGCTGCATCAGCACCTCGGAGAATCTGAATCACAGCCCCCACACCCCCACTCTGTGGTCAAGACCCTCCGGCAGGATCGCTGGGCAGCGTGTGGTGAAGAGCTCAAACTCCCAGCCAGCCTGCCTGGACTGGAATCTCAGTCCCCCCACTCACTAGATACGGCATCTTAGGCACGGGCCTCAGTTTCCACATCTGTAAAATGGAGATAACCTTCGAGGGTTGGATAACTCTGACCTGCGATGTGCTTAGGACAGGGCCTGGCACATAGCAAATGCTCTATAAGAGTTGGCTGTGTTGCCAATTTGTAAAATTCTGTGAGATCCTGTCTCCTTTGCCATGCCGCTGCAAGGTTATACGCAGATAAAACTTAAGTTACAATTCCGGTTTTCTTCAAGATCTGAGACATGTTAGTTGTCTTCGTTTCTCGCTCTGGTAACGTCTTCCCGCCGCACATATTTCCCGCCTTAAAGAGTTTAAAAGGTGATAAAAAAATCTAACACTGGCTACCCGCTTGGGACTCCTTCCACGCTGTGGAAGCTTTATACTGTCACTCTGCTTAATAAAGCATACAGCTTTTTTTTTCTCTAGGAAAAAAAAAAAAAGAGTTGGCTGTGTTGCTATTTGCCATTGAGGCTCCTCAAGTCAAGGAAAGGTAGTGGCTCGCCCAAGGCTGCCAAGTTAGCCTGTAGCAGATCCAAAGCTGGAACCCACGTGTCCTAACTTCCAGACCAGTGCTCAGCCGCTGAGCTCACCGAGGCTTTGGATGGTCACACGGACTTTTCTTTGCTACCTTGGAGGAAACATTTTCAAGGCATTGCGCTGCCACCCATCACCATAAGCAGAGACTCACACTAGGCCAGGCGCCGTGGCCCACGCCTGTAATCCCCACACTTTGGGAGGCCAAGGAAGGCGGATCACCTGAGGTCAGGAGTTCGAGACTAGCCTGGCCAACATGGCGAAACCCCGTCTCTACTAAAAAATACAAAAACTAGCCAGGGCGTGGTAGCATGCACCTGTAATCCCAGCTACTCAGGAGGCTGAGGCAGGAGAATTGCTTGAACCCGGGAGGCGGAGGTTGCAGTGAGCCGAGATCGCACCACTGCACTCCAGCCGGGGTGACAGAGCAAGACTCCGTCTCAAAAAAAAAAAAAAAAAAAAAAAAACAGAGATGCACACTATCTCCCTGGGGACACACAGAGATTGAATCACAGAGACACAGCGTACGTGTACACACAGTCACAGAAACACTGACATACTGAGGATCACAGAAGCACATATGCGCACACACGCTGCACCCCACGATCCAGACCTCCCCATCTTCTCTGCTCTCTTTCCTTCCTCTCCCCCTCCTTTCCCTCCGAACACGCTTATTGTGGCTGTTTTCCCAAAGTCCCCAGCCTGTCATTTGAAGGAGAGATGATGTTGGCAGCTGCTGCTGCTGCCAGCTAAAAGCCAAAACTTCTTGTTTCCAGCCTCTGATCTTGGTGTCCCAGCTCACCTGGGGAGCCAGCGGAGGCTGTGGGGTGGAGGCCTTAGCTCTGAGCTGCAAGCCTCCAACTGCAGCTGCCTTTTTCTACCCTCATTCACCCCGGGGATGTCCCACCTCAAGGGCAGCTGGGGGCTCTGGCCAAGGCCGTCTAGAGTGGGAAAGCCGGGGGTCTGCATGATCCCCACTATCAGAGCAGCTCAGCAAGACCCTCCCTCCAGAGCCCTCCAAGTTGTATAAAAGATCAATCCTCAGACTCCGACAACATCAGGGCCACAAGGACCACTCCCAGCCATCTAATCCGGGTCCCTCCTGTTACAAATGGGGAGATGGAGGCTCAGAGAGGGGGTGAGATTTGTCCAGAGTCACACAGAAGAACCCAACTGGTGGCCAGGGCTCTAGACTCCCCACCTGGGCTTCTCCTCAGCCTCACTCTGAGGGTTGCAGCGTTGATGACAGCCTGCCTGGGCACCAGCCTGCTGCTGACCCCATATCACTGCTCCTATAACCCCTTCTATACAGCCTCGCTGCAACTCCCAAGGCGGAGGCCAGCCAGCTCTTCTGTGACGGTCTCCAGAGTCAGAAACCTTCCCAGAGCCTGTCTTGGTGATTTATTTGCCCCTTCCTTCCTGTTTATTCAGCCCCTTGGCAAAAAGCCCAGAGGGAGAATTTATGAGAGGAGAAGGAGGGAAGTGGGGAGAGAAAGAGAGGTGGGGGGAGCGGGGACGGGGCAGCTGGGGGAAAGATGAGTGTGGGCTGATAAAAGGAGGAAGAGAGTGGCTGTGTGCAGTGGCTAACACCTGTAATCCCAGCACTTTGGGAAGCTGAGGCGGGTGGATCACCTGAGGTCAGGAGTTCGAGACCAGCCTGACCAACATGGTGAAACCCCGTCTCTACTAAAAATACAGAAATTGGCTGGCTTGGTGGTGGGTGCCTGTAATCCCAGCTACTCGGGAGGCTGAGGCAGGAGAATCACTTGAACCCAGGAGGCGGAGGTTGCAGTGAGCCGAGATCACACCACTGCACTGCAGCCTGGGTGACAGAGTGAGACTCCATCTCAAAAAAAAAAAAAAAAAGAGGGAGAGAGGAGGGAGAAGTTCAGGAAAGAACAACACAGCGTATGTTTGTGTGAGAGGAAGAGAAGACAAAACAGCACGTGAAGCCAGCGCTGGCTTTGGATGAGGGATCCGTTTGACACGGATCTACCTGTCAAGGGAAGATCCTCCTGGAGTATCCCTCAGCTGGGCTGCCAAGTGCTCCATGGGATGCCTGGGGTTGGAGAGGAGGTCCTGGGTGCCCAGGCCACTCCCAGGCAGATAGGCAGCTGGGGACACTGCACCAAGGAAGCTCCTGCCTTCCTCAAGATCCCAGTGTATTCCTTCCTTGGGCTGGTGTTCTCTGCCTCCTTCCAGGTATTCAGCAATGCTCTGGGAAGGACACAGGGTGCCTGATAGCGACTGACTGCAGCGGGGGCTCTAAAACGCTGGTTGGACACCAGGCAGGAAACAGCCAGGTCCTTGGGTTCTGACTGATTTGATGCATGGCCTTGAGCAAGACGCCCCCACTCTCTGGGCCTCAGTTTCCTCCTCTGTCCAGTGAGGGGATAGACTGGAGATGGCTAAGATGCCACCAGCTCTGACAGTCCAGGGGTTTGTGACTCTAAAGGTGATCAGCTAAATAGCATCACAGTGCAGTAGCCCCTCCTCCTGCCCAATCCCACTTCCATGCTCCGGGAATTGCAAAAGCACCCCAACATTTCATGTTCCCATGGTCTCCCCTGCTTCTGGGGGCCTGATGTCCAGGGCAGCACCAACCTCCAGCTGAAATCGGCTGCTTCTTCAAGGTCGACCTCCATCCACCCACAGAAAGCCTCATGAACACAGCAGCCTTAAGTGAAGGTTTCAAGGAGACAAAAATGGGGGGACAGGCATCTCTGTGCTCAAATGCCTTCCAATGTATGGGAGAAACGACATAATACCTAGGATAGAAATGAAGGGGGGAAGAGATGAAACCCAACTCCCCTGAGTCGATCATCATTGGACTCATGATGGGCACACGGAGGTTTATTATCCTGCTCTCGCTACCTTTGGGTATGTTTGGTAATTTCCATAATAAAACTCCAAATAACAACAAAAACTAAAAAGGCATCTTTCTGAGTCACCTATGGAATGCACAGTAGGGGAGACAAAGAAGCAACTCTTGCTCCGAAGAAACAATAATGTGATACTGTCGGTGCATTTTGAAATCTGAGGAGGCTTAGAAGAGCCTATTTCCTGGTGGTTTGCAGAGGTGGAAGCAGCGATCCAGTGGAAAACCAAATACACGGTTGCTTTCCACCCTGTTGACAAAATCATGCTTCATTGTCAAGTTAAGCTCCTTAGACCCATTCTCTAGAGTCTAAACTTACCTGCCCTACGCTAATGGTGCATCTTGACCAGTGTTCTTCGTCCTTTTGTTGCACACAAGGCTTTTCTTTTCTTTTTTTTGAGATGGAATTTCACTCTTGTTGCCCAGGCTGGAGTACAATGGCGCACGATCTTGGCTCACTCCAACCTCTGCCTCCCGGGTTCAAGTGATTCTCCTGCCTGAACCTCCTGAGTAGCTGGGATTATAGACATGCACTGCTACGCACAGGTAATTTTTGTATTTTTTGTAGAGACGGGGTTTCACCATGTTGGCCAGGCTGGTCTCGAACTCCTGACCTCAGGTGACCCGTCCGCCTTGGCCTCCCAAAGTGCTGGGATTACAGGCGTGAGCCACTGCGCCTGGCCTCTTATTTTCAATTAAGTGTGTCCACAGAACTACTAACATAGTTTCTGAAAGGGCAAAAAAAAAGGGTAATTTTAGTCAACTATTTTCATGAAGTTAAAAAAAAAAAAAAGCGCACCAGTCCCCCAGTCTCCCCTCTGCTCCTGCTTCCTTTCCCCCGTCTTCTCCCCCAGTGCCTCCCCACCTGGCGCTATGCCCGGACTCTCCCCCTTGCCTTCTACACAGTGGTTTTGCCCCCTGCACAGCGGTTTCTCCCCCTTCCCTCATGCTTTGCAGCCCTTTCACACACCCAGGCCTATGACCCACACACTCAACAAGGACCCCACAGACTTCCCTCCCCAAGAAGAGCCATGGGGCTGCAGGATCGACACAGGACCAGTGAGGCCAAAGTGTGGCTGGGAACAAAGGAGGCACGTCAAGGTGAGGTCCAGGCCATCTAAGCATCTATAGGGAAACATCTTGCCTTGTGGGACCAATTGCACTGGGAGCAATTTGAGGCCCAGGGCCCTCCCATGCCCAAAAGTTACCCCCAAAGTGGCTCTGCTGAGTCCACGCCTTGTTCTGCATCCTAACCCGGCACCAGAACTATATGGGAGCTAAGGACTGCCAAGGCCGGGTGCGTCATCCTGCAGAGGAGGAGTTCCCACCTAGAAAGGAAGACCCCTTGTTCAAGCTCACAGGGCAGGGTTTGTGGGGATTAGACTCTAATCTGACCAGCCTCTCTCCTGCATAGAACCTTGTAGTAACTCCCACTGCCCATGGGACAAGGTCAGACGTCCTGACACACAGGCCGGCAGGACCTGCTCCTGCCACCCAATCCACCCACCTCCCACTGACCTTGCTAGCCTTGCACTGTCCCTTTTCCCCTCCGTCTTTATCCAGATGACTGTAACTCCCCCTTCTTGACTCTGCCCACGTCCTCTCTGGGCAGCATTTCCTGACACTTGTCCACTAGCCCAAATGGCAGAGCTGGGATTAAAAGTGAGACTCGGCCAGGCATGGTGGCTCATGCCTGTAATCCCAGCACTCTGGGAAGCCGAGGCAGATCACTTGAGATCAGGAGTTCGAGACCAGACTGACCAATATGGTGAAACCCCATCTCTACTAAAAATACAAAAATTAGCCAGGTGTGGTGGCATGCACCTGTAGTCCCAGCTACTCGGGAGGCTGAGGCAGGAGAATTGCTTGAACCCAGGAGGCGGAGGTTGCAGTGAGCTAAGATCATGCCACCACACTCCAGTCTGGAAGACAGAGTGAGACTCTGTCTCAAAAAAAAAAAAAATAATAATAATAATAATAAATAAAAGTGAGACTATCCACCTCCAGAACCCACGGCCCCATCCGCTGAGCTCTGCCGCTCCAGCCAGGGAGGGAGAGCTGGCTGGAGACCCAGTTTCCTGATTCCCAAGCCCGTGCCTTCCCTCACTCCCCTGTGCTTCAGGGCGGAGGTGGGCTGCAGGTTGGATGGCGGCCACAGGGCCAGAGGAGGTTCTCCAGGAGCAGGCAGGGGTGGTCTTCCCAGTGCTCTTTGCAGAGTCCCCTATCACTCTGGTTCTTGAAAACCTCAAAGAGAAGGAAAGTCCAGAATAGGGCTTGGGCCCGGTGGAAAGGAAGATTCTTCCCCTCCCTTCTCACCCAATACCTTTGCTTTCATGGAGCCCAGGCTGAGACCAAGTGAGGAAAGATACTTGCCCAGAGCTCCAAGGGCAGGACGGAGGCTCTGTCCCACCCTGGGTCTCAGTCCCCACCCAGCCCTTCACTCACTCCCCTTGCCTCTGACCCATAAGGCTGACAACCCCCCTCCCCTCTCACCACCAGCCTGTCCAGGGCCCCCCTCAGCATCGCTGTTGGATGCCAGCAGGGAGAGGGCTGGAGAATGTCGTGGATCAGGATATGGACTCTGCAGCCAGCCCCAGGTCTGAAATCTGCCTTTGTCACCTATGACCTGTGTGACCTCAGGCAAGAAACATGACCTCTCTCTGCCTCTGTCTCCTTGTGTGGGAAATGGGATGATACAGTTCTGGCACATCATCAGAACACCAAACTGTTCGTTGTGATCACCAGGCACCAGCACCAGCTCAGTTTCCATTCCCAGCTCAACTAGCTCATAACCTGAGTCTCTGTTTTCTCAGCTGCTAAATGGGCACAGTAACCATACTGCAAATAGCGCTGAACACGGGGACTATTGCAAATGGTACTAGACACCGGGTAGCCCTTCTTAAGATGGTACTAGTGACAGGAATGCCCTTGCCCTCAGGATGCTTACAATCAAGCAAGGGCAACAGAAGAGTAACTGGCCTGTCCCTCTGCAGTCTAGTAGCTGCTTTCCTGGAGTCTCTGAGACAGTGGGGAGGAAGGCCACCAACCTGCTTGGCAGGCTTAGCAGGAACCACGTGAGCAAAGGTCTGGAAGAGAGAGGACATAACACAGTGAAAGAATAATGAAGGACATGCCTTTCTGGAGCATCTGCCCCCACAGGCCTCCTACCCTCTCCAGGTTTCTGCTAGGTGAGCTGGGAAGGACCAGAGGCAGCAGCTGTGGGTCACTGGGAGAATAAAGAAGAAGCTCATGTCCTCGTCATCTCCAAGGAGAGGCCATTAAGGAGATACTCTTGGGTAAGCAGGAGGCAAAACACACACACACACACACACACACACACACACACACAGAGAGAGAGAGAGAGAGAAAATGTAAAAGTGGGCCATGAATCTGGAGGTCTGGGACTAGCTGCTGTGTGAGCATGGACAAGTCACCTGACCTGTCTGGATCTTGGCTTCATCTCTGTCCTGTGTGTGGTTTATGGGGAGCGGAGAGGCTGATCCATCTGCACATGTCCAGCCGGCCTGGGAGACCTCACCTTGTGGTCTGGGGCAGTTGTCCTAGGTCTCGGCAGACGTCACTTCCCAGATTTTTCCCTGTCCCCTGGGATTTGCTGCATGGGAATGCCAAGCCCTACTTCTTCAAAGCCACCGGGTCTTCCACACTGCCTGATGTTCTCCCATCCCCATCACCCAGCACCATCCTCCAGCTCGAGCAGAGGCTGGCAGGGCCCTACCCGCAGCCCCACTAGGTGGAGCGAGAACCGAAGGTGGCGACACACCCACTATGCACCAGGTTATTGGCAGGTATTAACTCCTTCAACCACCCCATGAGGTCACTGTTCATGTTTCCATTTTACAAATAAGGAAACAGGTTCAGAGAGGTTAAGTCACTGGCTCAAGGACACCCAGTCGGTATGTGGCTGAGCGAGCATTCCTGTTTCTGCTAAGTCAGCTGCTTGTCCTGTGCTGTGACACTCTGGGGACCAGAAGCTCACCAGGCTCCTGACCCTGCAGCTCTGAGCTGGGGAGCGAGGAGAAGGCTTGAGGCCAAGAGCATGGAGACTGTCCCAGCAGAGGCTAATGCCATGAGCATGAGCCTTACCTCCAGAAATGCCCTTCCTCCCAGTTCTTCTGAGAACCACCTCTGTAACTGCCCATTCATAGAGGAAAGAGCAAAGAACCGAGCACCCACCATTTGTCAGCTCTGTTCTGAGCACAACCTTGATGACCAACATGCATCCCTGCCTTCATGGGGATCACGGTCCAGGGTAGGAGACAAAGAAACTCAGGTCAGGAGTGCATGGAGTGTTATAGAAGAGGGGCATGGGGACTGTGGGAGCCAGAAAAGGAGTTCCTAGGCCAATCCAGAAATCAGGGAAAGCTTCCTGGAGGAAGAAGTACATGTACAAATGGCTCCTCAGTGGGCTCGGACCAAGGAAGGTCTGCTTTGTTCCTTGTTATCTACCCAGGACTGAGGACAATGCCTGACAAAAGTGAACTCTCATGAAAGAATGGCTGAAATGATTTGCTTAATTTGAAGTGATACAGTTTGGCTGTGTCCCCACCCAAATCTCATCTTGAATTGTAACTCCCACAATTCCTATGTTTAGTGGGAGGAACCTGGTGAGAGGTAATTGAATCATGGGGGTGGGTCTTTCCCATGCTGTTCTCTTGATAGCGAGTAAGTCTCACGAGATCTGATGGTTTTAAGAACGGGAGTTCCCCTGCACGAACTCTCTCTCTTTGCCTACTACCATCCATGTAAGATGTGACTTGCTCCTCCTTGCCTTCTGGCATGATTGTGAGGCCTCCCCAGCCATGTGGAACTGTAAGTCCATTAAACTTTATTTTGTAAATTGCCCAGTCTCAGGTATGTATTTATCAGCAGTGTGAGAACAGACTAATACAGGAAGCTCCATGACAAATGACTGATGCCTTTAAGAATGTCAGGAAAATGTCTGGGATATTCAGGAACTGAGAAGGCAGTGGGGGTGGGGGTGTGTGGGTGAGCTCTGTCTTCAAAACCTGCAGGCACCACCAGCAAGAGAAAACCAACTGGACCTGGGGGACCCCAAGGGGCAAAGCCAGGACTGGTGGGAAGAGGCATATTTGGCTCCATCTCTAAGCAAGAGCATTTCAACAATCCAGCAGTTAGAAAGGCCGGGAGCTGTCTGTGAAGTTCCGAGTCCCCCGTTAGAGGGGTTTGAGCTGAGGCTGGATGGCTATCTATTAAGGATGCTGGAAAAATAAATAGATCAAAGGCCTTGGTGGGAAGCGGAGTCCGCTGAGTTTTCCAGGTCTCGTCTGTGGCTGAGTCTGAGATGTGCCTGCCCAACGGGCGACTCACTTTGTCCCTGCTAGCAGAACTCCCATTCAGGGTAGAACATCATAGTGCCCACTACAGGGGCTGAAAAGGATTGTTCTAAGCCTTTATGACTGTTCTCCTTTGTCAAAGCCTTCCCAGCCTGCTCTGCAACAGCAGCAATCATGTGACCCAGTTCTGGCCAATGGTGTGTCTGTTGAGCAACTTCTAGAAAAGATCTTGTGTCCTCCCCACACAAGGGAGGCTGTCACCTAACCACTGTGGGGCAGCCCTTTCATCTTCCTTATGGGGATGAGGGTGAGAGTATAGGATGCCTGGCAGCCACCTTGAGACCATGAGGCAACAAACCATAAGCTGAAAAGCACACACTCAGGACAGCAAAGGAGTGAAGTTTGGGGCAGCAAAGCTTAGCAATTCTGAGATACACCATCTTTTGATATTTGACATCTTTGAAATCAAGATGTATCTTATGATCATCATTAGGTGTTAGGGTATACTTGGCTATTTTTTTTTAATCAGCAGAGACATGGCATAGTTTAGGGATTTGTGCAATACCATGTAAATAATACATAGTGTAACCAAGAGCCTGACCAGACCGTTTCCAACTCAGCATGTGAGACATGGTCTGAGGGAAGGAAGGGAGAAGAGCTCAAACATACTGAGCACCTACTATGTGCTCAGACACTTCACAGGTGC
This sequence comes from Gorilla gorilla gorilla, assembly GCF_029281585.2. Taxonomy (NCBI): domain Eukaryota; kingdom Metazoa; phylum Chordata; class Mammalia; order Primates; family Hominidae; genus Gorilla; species Gorilla gorilla. The sequence goes on along the minus strand of NC_086018.1, from coordinate 33,478,114 downwards.
CACCTCTCCCAATGTTCACACGCCCTGCACTTGCCCAGAGTCACTCACCCAGGAAGTGGCAGAAACAGGATGAAACATAGATTTATTTGACTCTGAAGCTAAGGCTCCCACAGTTTGTTTGTCTCTGTCCTTGGGGCTGTGTCCCCTTCCAGTTCCACAGCCGAGGGGCTGAGTGCAGGAGTTGTTGCCTCCTCCCCAGGCACCAATGTCCAGATGGTTTGCAAACTGCTTGCCCCTCCGTCTCTCCTCTTCATCCTGGGGCCATAAGGAGCTGCCACAGGGCTTTTAAGAAGGGACTGACGGCCGGGCACGGTGGCTCACACCTGTAATCCCAGCACTTTGGGAGACCGAGGTGGGTGGATCACGATGTCAGGAGTTCAAGACCAGCCTGGCCAATATGGCGAAACCTCGTCTCTACTAAAAATACAAAAATTAGCTGGGTGTGGTGGCACGTGCCTGTAGTCCCAGCTACTCGGGAGGCTGAGGCAGAAGAATCGCTTGAACCCGGGAGGCGGAGGTTGCAGTGAGCCGAGATCATGCCACTGCACTCCAGCCTGGGCAAGACTCTGTCTCAAAAAAAAAAAAAAAAAAAAAAAAAGGAGAATGACATGGCACTAGTGACTTATTTCTCTGGGTTAAGCATGGCCCTCTCCAGCTCTCTTGCTTAAAAGACAAGGTGCTGATGCAGGGAAGTCTCACTAATGACTCTACCCTCAGGCACAAGCATGTATCTTGTTGGGCTCCTTGAGTAGAGGAAGGATGAGGGACATGTCCCAGGGAAGGCCCCCAGGTCAGCCTCACTGGCTTCTCCAGGAGGTCAAGGGATAGCAGAGGCCCCGCCCATCCCTCTGCCTTTACACTGACCTCCCCGCTCTGTCTTCTGCTGCTGTCACCCATGCCTTGGGCAGACCACACAGCTAGCCTGGCTACCCTGAGTCCATTCCCCTGACTTCACCTGAACAGCGGACAGCAGGAGTTGAACCTCTGAGCCTTGGATTCAGGACCGTCTGGGTTCAACTTCTGTCTCCCCCAGCTGTAGACAGGTGACCCTGGGGAGTTATTTATTCTCTCTAAACCTCAGTTTCTTTATCTGTAAAATGTGGGTAATGACACTTTACTATACAGACTTCTCGTGAGAATCAAATAAGACAAAAATATAAATGACAGAGCACCATGCTAGAGCAGAGAACTCTATAAACATCACTCTTATTTCTATTGTTGAAATTGTCTAGCAATGGTATCTGTGGAACATAAGGCTCAGAGAGGGGACATGAATTGCCCAGCACCATACAGCCAGTTGATGGCACAGCTGGAATCAGAATGTGAGTTTTTTTTCCCACTTAATAACAATAAAAATAACATTAATGGGGCCCATGCGCGGTGGCTCATGCCTGTAACCCCAGCACTTTGGGAGGCCGAGGTGGGTGGATCACCTGAGGTCAGGAGTTTGAGACCAGCCTGGCCAACATGGTGAAATCCCATCTCTACTAAAAATACAAAAATTAGCCCAGCGTGATGGCGGGTGCCTGTAATCCCAGCTACTCGGGAGGCTGAGTCTGGAGAATTGCTTGAGTCTGGGAGGCAGAGGTTGCAGTGAGCCAAGATTGCGCCACTGCACTCCAGCCTGGGCGGCAAAGCAAGACTCTGTCTCAAAAACAAAACAAAACAAAACAAAACATGCTGGGTGCGGTGGCTCATGCTTGTAATCCCAGCACTTTGGGAAACCGAGGTGGGTGGAGCATGAGGTCAGGAGATGGAGACCATCCTGGCTAACATGGTGAAACTCCATCTCTACTAAAAATACAAAAAATTAGCCGGGCGTGGTGGCAGGCACCTGTAATTCCAGCTACTCGGGAGGCTGAGGCAGGAGAATCGCTTGAACCTGGGAGGCAGAGGTTGCAGTGAGCCGAGATTGTGCCACTGCACTCTAGCCTGGGTGACAAAGTGAGACTGTGTCTCAAAAAGAAAAAAAAAAAAAAAAACCACACACACACAAACAAAAACAAAACAACCAAAACAAAATAACATTAATGCCAGCTAACGCTTACCAAGGGACATTCTACATGTTTTAAGTGTGTTTTTTCATTTAATCCTTACGACTTTCTGAGATAGGTATTAGTCTTATTATAGCCATTTTATATATGAGAAAACTGAGGCACACTAAATAATTTTCCCAAAGCCACAGAGCCTCAGTGGTAAGCCCAGGATTTGAACCCAGGGAGTTCTGGCCACAGAGTCCAGCACGTGCTTGTTGCACGTGCAACCAATTCACTAGTACATTTCCCCCTGAAGACGCAAAGATGACTCTGGCAGTGTTCAGGCTCCGGACAGTGGTCTCAGACCAACCTAGGAGAGCTCATCAAAGCACACTGTGATGAGAAGGTGTCTTATCATCTCCTGCCTTCCTCATGAAAAAAAAAAAAAAAAATGGAGTTCACTGGGCCATTCCAGGGCCCAGTGTCAGGCAGGACACTGGTTTCCTGAGCCTGGCATTGTGGCCCAGCACCCCAGGGCCATGCCTGGCTCTGCAGTTTCGTTTGGTGCCTACATGGAAGCTGGCCCAGGCCATGGCTCCTGTGAAAGCTGCAGACCTGGGCATTCCCCGCAGGCAGCTGGAGAGTTGGCTGTCCAAGACAAAGGCAGCCTCTAAAGGTCAGAAGCTGCTCTGGGGCCTGGGATCTTTGCTTCCTGCTCCCTGCTCCCAGCACAGCCTGTCCTCAGCCTGCAGGCTCCTCCTCCCAGTGCTCTCAGCCAGAAGGAAGGAGCAGGCAGATGGCACAGCCCAGCCTTGCCTACAGCCCCCAGATGCGGAGCCTGACCCTGCCCTCCTTCTGCCAGGGGAAGGAAGTCCACTTCTTAAGCCTGGCATCCAGGGATGCTGAGGGGCTGAGATTAGAGAATTTCGGGGGGGGTGATGGAACTGCTCCGTGTCTTGATTGTGGCAGTGTTTGCGTGACTTTGTTTTTCAAAACTTGTAAAACTGTGCACTGAAAAGAGGCAAATCACACCTCAAAAAAACCTAAAAGTCATATTTATAAATATAAATAAGCATAAGACTTGAAAAAAAGGAGATGGGGAAACTCTCCAGGACGTTGTTCTGGGCGGATTTCTTGAAAAATACCTCACAAGCACAGGCAACCAAAGCAAAAATGGACAAATGGGATCCCATCAAGTTAAAAAGCTTCTGCACAGCAAAGGAAACAATCAGCAAGGCGAAGAGACAGCCCACAGAAGGGGAGAAAATATTTGCAAACTATGCATCTGACAAGGGATTCATAATCGAATAGATAAGGAACTCAAACAACCCTATAGGAAAAATCCTAATAACCCAATTTTAAAATGGGCAAAAGGCTGGGCACAGTGGCTCACGCCTGTAATCCTAGCACTTTGGGAGGCCAAGGCGGGCAGAACACAAGGGCAGGAGATAGAGGCCATCCTCGCCAACATGGTGAAACCATGTCTCTACTAAAAATACAAAAATTAGCTGGGCGTGGTGGCGCATGCCTGTAATCCCAGCTACTTGGGAGGCTGAGGCAGGAGAGTCGCTTGAACCAGGGAGTCGGAGGTTGCAGTGAGCCGAGATCGCGCCACTGCACTCCAGCCTGGCGACAGAGGGAGACTCCATCTCAAAAAAAAAAAAAAAAAGAATGAAATCCTGTCATTTGCAACAACGTGGATGAAACTGGAGGTCATTATGTTAAGTGAAGTAAGCCGGGCACAGAAAGACGAACTTCACATGTTCTCACTTATCTGTGGGAGCTAAAAATTAAAACAACTGAACTCATGGAGATAGAGAGTTGAATGATGGTTATCAGAGGCTGCGAAGGGTAGTTGGGGGGCAGGGGAAAGTGGGGATGGTTAATGGGTACCAAAAAAATAGTAGAAAGAATGAATAAGGCCAGGCATGGTGGCTCACACCTATAATAGCAACACTTCGGGAGGCTGAGGCAGGAGGAATGCGTGAACCCAGGAGTTCAACACCAGCCTGGGAAACACAGTGAGACCCTGTCTCTATAAAAAATAAACAAAATTAGCCGGACATGGTGGCGCACACCTATAGTCCCAGCTACTTGGGAGGCTGAGGTGGGAGGATTGCTTGGGACCAGGAGGTCAAGGCTGCAGTGAGCCATGATCACAGCACTGTACTCCAGCCGAGGTGACAGAGCAAGACCGTCTCGGAAAAAAAGGAATGAATAAGATCTAGTATTTGATAGCACAGCAGGGTAATTATAGCCAATAATAATTTAATTGTACATTTCAAAATAACTAACAGTGTAATTGGGTTGTTTGTAACACAAAGGATAAATGCTTGAGGTAATGGATACCCCATTTACTGTGATGTGATTATTACACATTTTAAGCCTGTATCAAAGTATCTCATCTACCCAGTAAATATATACACCTACTATGTACCCATAAAAATTTTTAAATTTTTTTCAATAAATAATTTAAAAAGATAGAGCGGCCAGACAGATGGCTCATGCCTGTAATCCCAGCACTTTGGGAAGCCGAGGCAGGAGGATCACTTGAGCCCAGAAGTTTGAGACCAGCCTGGGGAACATAGCAAGAACTTGTCCCTATAAAAATATATATATTTTTAAATTAGCCAGGCATGACTTTGGGAGGCTGAGATGGATGGATCACTTGAGGCTGGGAGTTTGAGACCAGCCTGGCCGACACGGTGAAACCTCATCTCTACAAAAAATACAAAAATTAACCTGGCATGGTGGTGTGCACCTGTAATCCTCAGCTACTTGGGAGGCTGAGGCAGAAGAATCACTTGAACCCGGGAGGTGGAGGTTGCAGTGAGCTGAGATGGCGCCACTGCACTCCAGCCTGGACATCAGAGCGAGACTCCATCTCAAAAACAAACAAACAAAAAAACTAGCCAGATGTGGTGGCACATGTCTGTAGGCCCAGCTACTGGAATCTGTAGTCCTAGGATCACTTGAGCCCAGGAGTTCAAGGCTGCAGAGAGCTACGATGGTCCCACTGCACTCTAGCCTGGGCAATAGAGCAAGACCTTGTCTCAAATAAATAAATAAAAATAAAAGGAGAAAGACCTAACACACTGAGGAGGCCGAGAGGAGCCCTGGCCACCTCGGCACTCATAGGCCCAGAAGGTCAAACACCAGCCCCGGGCTCCTGGCCACAGCCCTGCAGTGCTACTCAGGACCGCAGGGAAGACACTGAACCATAGGAATTTGAACACCTGAAGCCAGTGTTCAAAGAGGCAGCAAGACCAGGCCCCAGAATGCACGGATGCTGGCCCCAGCCACGGCCCCTGTGAAAGCTGCAGGCCCTGGCATTCACCCCAGGCAGCTGGGGAGCAGGCTTCCCAGGACAGCCTGTCCACTGTCAATTGCCTCATCCAACCCAGCCACACATCCAAATACTCCTAGGACCCAGTCCCTTTGCCCCGCAACCAGACATCCCTCTCATCTGCTTGGGTCTCTCCACCTCACTGAGCCTTTGTCACGTGTGAGGTCCCAGCTGGGTTTCTTCTCATCCCAGATAAGAGGAAAGTGGGGTCTAGAGAGGCTGAGTACCTGCCCACAGTCCCCCAGCTGATACAGAAATAAGACCGAGGCCAAGCTCCTGACCGCCATTATCCCATTAATCTTCACATCAACCTTGACGGAAGCACTGTGAGTGGTCTTATTTTATAGATGAGAAAAATGACACACAGAGAGGGTAAGTTGCCCAAAGTCACACAGGTAGTAAAAGGCAGAGTTGGGACTCAAACCCAGGAGACTGGCTCCAGGATACCACTCTCAGCCACTATCCTCTTATCCCCCTGAAGAGGGCAAGCTGCCACTACCTCATGCCACTGCCTAAAGAGTGTGCTTGGAGCCTTTTACTGTCCTTGGTGGTCCACTGTGACCCCAGGCACCATTCTGCTAATAGTTGAGTTGGCAGAGTGGAGTAGTTGAGGCAGTCCGTGGAAGAGTGTGACCCTCCAGTGTAACCCCAGCTACAAGGGCCTCGCTTGGTTTTGCCACAGCTGAGTGAGTTTAGGAAGTTACTTCACTGCCCTGTGCCTCCAGGGGCCACACCTGTTTAAGGAATGCTGGCAGCAGCCCTACCTCTAATTAGTAATAGGTATCCAGGGCACATAACTGCACCTGGTACAGGGCAAACCTCCCCCGCAGAAGTGTTAACCAGTGTTGTCCTCACTGGCATCATTACTGTGTGAGGGTGGGAACAAAATACAAAACAATATGGTCTCCCTACTGCCAGAATCCAAAATAATGATCACTCAACTTCCAGATCTCAGCAATAGCTTCCTGCCACACATGGGGCAGCGCTCTTGTCTTGTCAACTTGATCCCAACCAAGGGACAGGGCCTCACAGCTAGACCCTGGGCCTTGCCTTCTGCAATGACTATCAAGCATCTTTCTTGGAGCCCCTTCTTTGTCCTCTGTCTGTCCCTCTATTTCTTCTGCTGTTGAAAGGGTTGGGGCAGGAGAGCACTGGAAGATTTCAGACACTGCAGGTAGGGAAGGGGAGATGGTGAGACCAGCACCGAGATCTGGTCCCAGGGTGGACTTCCCCAAAGACAGCCAGACTTGCTGTTCTACCACTTGGTGTGCTAAAATAGAGTCTGTCTTATTCTTGACCTAGAGCACTATTACAAAAGGCTACCTTCACCGGAGCAGGACACTGTCCTATAGCATTTTGTTTAAAGCAATTATTTAATTGTTGTCTTCCAGATGGATGAGAAGAGGGCCTGTGTTTCTCTTATTCATGGCTGTGTCTTCAGGGCCTGGCACACAGCAAAAGTGAGGATAGATGAATGGATGGATGGATGGGTAAGTAAGTAGATGAATGGGTGGATGAATGGATGGGTGGATGAGCAGATGAATGGATGGATGGATGGATGGATGGATGAGTGGATGAATGGGTAGATGGATGGATGAGTGAATGGATGGGTGGATGGATAGATAACTGAGTGGGCAAATGGATAGATGGGTGGATGGGTGGATGGATGGATGGATGAATGGATGAGTGGATGAATGGGTAGATGGATGGATGAGTGAACGGATAGGTGGATGGATGGGTGGATAGATAACTGAGTGGGAAAATGGATAGATAGGTGGATGGGTGGATGGATGGATGGATGGATGGATGGATGGATGGATGGATGGTGGGTGGATGGGTGGGTAGATGGATGGATGAATAGATGGATGAATGGGTAGATGGATGGATGAGTGAATGGCTGGGTGGATGGGTGGATGAATAGATAGTTGAGTGGGCAAACGGATGGATGGATGGGTGGACGGGTGGGTAGATGGATGGATGGATGGATGGATGGATGGATGGATGGATTGTGGGTGGATGGGTGGGTAGATAGATGAATAGATGGATGGATGGATGGATGAATGGGTAGATGGATGGATGAGTGAACAGATGGGTGGATGGATAGATAGTTGAGTGGGTAAATGGATGGATGGATGGGTGGATGGGTGGGTGGATGGATGGATGGATGGATAGTGGGTGGATGGGTGGGTAGACAGATGGATGAGTGGATGGGTGGATGGATGAATCATGGGTGGATGGGTGGGTAGATCGATGGATGGATGGATGGTGGGTGGATGGATGGATGGATGGTGGGTGGATGAGTGGGTAGATGGATGGATGGTGGGTGGATGGATGGATGGATGGATGGATGGATAGGGTAAATGATGTCCTGGAAAGGCTGGGTCTGGGGCCTCAGGGGGACCACTTGCCTTCTCTCCACCTGCTGCTCAGAACTGCAGACTTGTGACATCACCTCTACAGATCCTCTGTTGGAGGCCTTGGTTCTTAAGATCCGTGGACCAGTCCCTGAGCCCCTCAAGCAGGGCCAGAGTGGCAAACTAAAAAACCAGATCTGACAAAGGATAAAGATAGAAGGAAGGAGAAACTGGGGGTAGGGGTTGGTGGTGGGGGCAGGACAGCCCAGAACAAAGGGCTGGGAAGGCAGAGAAAGTAGTAGGTGGAGAAGGGAAGGAGGGCAGGAGAGGGAGGCAAAACAGAAGCTGAAGGCAGACAGGGGGACTTGATCAAAGGAGAGGCAAATAGGGCAATCACCCACTCCCTGTGTCTCTCTCAAGACTTTAATGAGCCTGCGCATGGGTAAGAGCTCCACCTGGCTGACTTTCAAAGCCCTTCCTCTCCATTAGCACATCTCAGTCTCACAACATCTTTGTGGGTCGGTTTTATTATTATTATCCCACCAGCATGACCCCGAGGAAGGAAGACGTCAGAAGCAGCTGGCCTGGGCTCAGATTCCAGTCCTCACTCCTGGCTGGGGGACCCTGGCAGTTGTGTGGCCCCTGAGTCTCATCTTCCTTGCCTGTGAAATGGGGGGTGACAATGATGCCGTCTGGCAGGGATGTCACGAGAAGCAAACAAGAGCATGTGAGAGGGTCTGGTACCCAGGCAGGGCTGCCCATCCTCTGTCCTCCCTTCTTCCTCACTGAGCTTGGGTGCAGGCAGATGTGTGTGTGCCTGCACATCCGAACTGCCAGGAGGCTTCGGCGTGGCCCAGTGCCTGGGCCTGCCCCCACAGACTCTGGTTCCATTGATGTGGAGTAGGGCCTTGATATCAGGACTTTGTAAAACTCCCCAGGAGATTCTCCTGTGCAGCCAGAATTGGGAGGCTCTGGTCTAAGTATGTACACGTGGGTAAGACAGGAACTCTACCAGGAGACCCAAGGAACTAGTCCCATGGACGGTCTCTGGGGAGAGCAGCCAGTGGCCAGGGCCCGAGGCGGGCAGTGTGGGAAGGAGGAAGATGTTTCTCTGGATACCCTTGGGCCTTGTGAATTTTGTTCCATCTGCACGTATGATCTATCCAAAGAGTAAATTTAAATGTTTATAATCAGAAGCAAATGGGGCCGGGTACAGTGGCTCGTGCTTGTAATCCCAGCACTTTGGGAGGCCAAGGCGGGCAGATCACTTGAGGTCAAGAGTTCGAGACCAGCCTGGCCAACATGGCAAAACCCCATCTCTAGTAAAAAATACAAAAATTAGCCGAGTGTGGTGGCACATGCCTGTAGTCCCAGGTACTCAGGAGGCCGAGGCAGGAGAATCACTTGAATCCAGGAGGTGGAGGCTGCAGTGAGCCAAGATCTCACCACTGCACTCCAGCCTGGGTGATACAGCGAGACTCCATCTCAAAAAATAATAAGAATAAGAATAAGCAAATGGGATTAAATTCAGCTCAACTCACTCCCAAGATTGGCAGGAAGTCCTTGATAGAAGTATTTTCAGGCCAGGCGTGGTTGGCTGTTGCCTGTAATCCCAGCACTTTGGGAGGCCAAGGCGGGTGGATCTCTTGAGCCGAGGAGTTTGAGACCAGCCTGAGCAACATAACAAAACCCCGTCTCTACTAAAAATACAAAAATTAGCCGGCTGTGGTGGTGCGTGCCTGTGATCCTAGCTGCATGGGAGGCTGAGGTGGGAGGATCGCCTGAGCCTGGGAGGTCAAGGCTGCAGTGAGTTGTGATGGCACCACCCACTCTCACCTGGGTGACAGAGTGAGACCCTGTCTCAAAAAAAAAAAAAAAAAAGAGAGAAAGAAAAAGAAAGAGAGAGAGAGTGAAGCATTTTTAGTTCCTTCCTCTTGGGTCCACGGGCCTTACAAGAACCCCAAGTTTCCCTGGTCCCCGGGAAATGGAGGTGACACTGGCCTCAGCTGTTATGGGCTGAATTGTGTCCTGCAAAATTTCATCTGTTGAAGACCTAGGCCCCAGTACCTGAAAACAGGACTTCATTTGGAAATGCGGTCTTTAAAGTGGTAATTAAAGTCAAATGAGGTCCTTAAGGTGGGCCCTAATCCCATAAGCCTGGTGTCCTCCTAAGAAGAGATTAGGACACAGACACACACAGAGGGACAACCAAGTGAGGACACAGGGAGAAGACGACCATCTACAAGACAAAGGCAGAGGCCTCAGAAGAAACCAACTTCGCCAACACCTTGATCTCAGACTCCTACACTCCAGAATTGTGAGACAAGAAATTCTGTTGTCTAAGCCACCGCATCCGCCTAGGCTTTCAGACAACAGTGTCTTCAGAGCATCCACCCTGTGTGCCAATTTCTCCTTTTCAGCTCTTCAAAATACAAAGTCCTGGCTAATGCCCTTCCTTCCCCGAGCAGCTGTAGGGCTAGACACCATGTAAGGACGTTTCTCAGTCTTCTTGTCTTTCTTCCTCCCTCTTCCCACCCTCCCTTCCTTCCTTCCTAACCTTCTGCAGCCTCAGGACCCTTGCAGTTGCAACCAACCTCATTTTTGCTTGTTTCTTTTCTTTTCTTTTTTTTTTTTTTTTTGAGATAGAGTCTCACTCTGTTTTTGTTTTTGTTGTTGTTGTTTTTCGAGACAGAGTCTTGCTCTGTTGCCCAGGCTGGAGTGCAGTGGTACATTCTCAACTCACTGCAACTTCTGCCTCCCGAGTTCAAGCAATTCTCCTGCCTCAGCCTCCCAAGTAGCTGGGACTACAGATGTGCGCCACCACACCTGGCTAATTTTTGTATTTTTAGTAGAGACAGGGTTTCACCATGTTGGCCAGGCTGGTCTCGAACTCCTGACCTCAGGTGATCCTCCCGCCTCAGCCTCCCACAATGCTGGGATTACAGGCATGAGCCACCATCTCCGGCAGGCTCTTTAACTTTTTAAATTTTTTTTCCTGAGACAGAGTCATACTCTGTTGCCCAGACTGGAGTGCAGTGGCATAATCTCGGCTCACTGCAGCCTCTGCCTCCAGGGTGCAAGGGATTCCCCTGCCTCAGCCTCTCAAGTAGCTGGGACTACAGGCACGCGCCACCATGCCTGACCCTGTCACCCAGGCTGCAGTACAGTGGTGCAATCTCGGCTCACTGTAACCTCTGCCTCCCGAGTTCAAGTGATTCTTGTGCCTTGGCCTCCCGCATAGCTGGGATTACATGCGTGCAACACCACACCCAGCTAATTTTTGTATTTTTAGTAGAAATGGAGTTTCACCATGTTGGCCAGGCTGATCTTGAACTCCTGACCTCAGGTGATCCACCCACCTCAGCCTCCCAAAGTGCGCAACTAACCTCATTTTATTTTATATCATTTTATATTTATTTCATTATTATTTTTTTGAGACTGAGTCTCTCTGTCGCCCAGGCTAGAGTGCGGTGGCATGATCTCGGGAAGAAAATAGCAGCTGAACGATCCAGCACAATAGGATGGGCAGAGCCCACTGGAGTTCCCTTAGAGTGAGCAGGAGCATAAAGCCCAGTGGCCAGAGATCTTGGGCAGAGCCCGCTGCAGGAACACAGAGATCAAAAGGAAGATAAACAGAGGACAGAACTCAGACCCAGAGTCAGACAGCACTCTGCCCAGGTCTGCGGCCACCAGCTGCAGGAGCCTGGGCACCTTCCTTAACCTCTCAGAGCCTCTTTGCTCATCCATAAAATGAGGAATAAATTATTCCTCCCTCGCAGGCGGTGCGGTGAGGATGAAATGAGAGAGGAGTTTGAGGCATGTGGCTCTGTGCACAGTTTTGTATAGAATACCTCACTTAGCCTTCCTCCGAACCTCAGTTTCCCCATCTTCGAACTGGGGGTCGCAATAATCCCTCCTCAGAGGATTGGGGTTTGATTGGAGAAGCAATGGGCAAACCACTGGAACATTTAAGACATCCACACCAGAGCACCGGCATTGGTGTTCCTCATCCACCGGAGGGCATATCCCACGGGCTCTGGGACTCAGAAAGGAAATTCTCTCAGGGCCTGCAGGCTGAGGCTGAGTCTAGAAGAGCATGAGTGGCCTGGGGAAGGAACCCATTATCTGCCCAGGGTGGCCAGTGCTCAGGTGCACCCTGCAACCCCATCTCTGCACCCCACCCACAGTGACATGCTGGGCGACGGAGCAGAGTGGAGACGTCAACCTGCCTGAATGTGCCAAGTGCCCACGTGAGCAGGGGGTGCTGTTATGCAGCAAGAGCCTCTTGGTCTTCCCGTCTCTTCTTTCTCTCCAGATGTTTGACCCTCAGGGACTCCTGTCTCCTACCCGGCCTGAGGTCCCAGACGGTGTGGAGTGTGGAGAGGCGCTCAGCCTCAGGGGTGGTGCAGACCTGGGCGTGGGACCTTGCCCTGTCCCTTCCTGGTGGCGTGACCCCACTGGGACTCCCTCTCCTCTTCTAGGGGCTCTACTGAGTGAGGAAGGATGCTTGTCTCTGCCTGCAGGAGGCCGGGAGAGACTCCAAGGGGACCTCTCACTAAGCAATCTGAGTATAATTGAATCCTATTTTCCGCACCCTGGGAGACTGACAGTCAATGGGAACCCAGCGAGGGCCTGCTGAGATAATGAACAAGGAAGTCCTTGGAAAACTGCAGTGTGCATGCAAATGGGCCCCTGTGCCAGCCTCATTCACATGGATTTTTAAACTCCGGAAAGCCGGGGCAGTCATCCTTGCTTAAAGTGAAGTAGACCCATGCATTGGGGAAGATCCTTTCCCTTCCTGGGGGCTGGAGAGGGCGACAGTGACAGGCACCCGTCAGGCTCCTGGAATGCTGCAAAATAATCTGAGCATCTTCTGTGGCCTGCCCCCGCCGGCACCTGCACCCCCATCTCTGCACCCCACCCACACTCAGTGACATGCTGGGTGGAAGGAGCAGAGTGGAGACGTCAACCTGCCTGAACATGCCAAGTGCCCACGTGAGCAGGGGGTGCTGTTATGCAGCAGGAAAAGGACAGGAGTGGATGCTTCTGCCCAGAAGGGGTTCTCTTCCTCGCTGCCTCCATTTCCAAAAAGACACTGAGGTTCAGAAACTGAAGCTCAGCAAGCCCCATATACACACACAGCTTGGAAGCAGCAGAACGGTGATTCCAGCCTGAGTCACCACAATGTCCTGGCTTTGTCCCATGACAGCATGAAGCCTCCAGGTCCTCCATTTGTCCCCTCCCTCTGTCCCCCACCTCTCCCTAATCCCAGTCCCCTCACCTAGATGGCTCTCCTACCTCCAGGCTCCCTCCACTTAGCTCCAGCCTGGACCCATCTGCGGAGGTGCCTTTTCCACAAAAAGCTTGCTTTACGTTTCTGTCCTAACTTCGCTCAAGAACCTGCTATGACTCCCTATTACTTCTAAGAATCAAGACTGAAATTCCTAGCCAGGCACAAAAGGCTTCTTGAGCATCTGGTTCCATCTCACCTATATAGTCCCATCTGTCCTTGCCCTGCTTACAGACCCTCTTTCTCCAAGTGGGCTGATCTGTCAGCCCCTCCTCTAAGAAGCCTCCCCAGCGGCACAGACCCACAATAGTTTCATCTCCTCTGAATCATATATATAGTGGGGAGAATAACGGCTCCTCAAGAAGTTCATGTCCTAATCCCTGGAGCCTGTGGATATGTTAGGTTACACAGCAAAGAGAAATTCGGGTTGCAGAGGGAATTCAGGTTGCTAATCAGCTGGCTTTATTTTTATTTTGTTTTATTTTATTTTATTTTTTGAGACAGAGTCTCGCTCTGTCGCCCAGGCTGGAGTGCAGTGGTGCGATCTCGGCTCACTGCAAGCTCCGCCTCCTGGGTTCACACCATTCTCCTGCCTCAGCCTCCCCAGTAGCTGGGACTACAGGCACCCGTCACCACGCCTGGCTAATTTTTTTTGTATTTTTAGTAGAGACAAGGTTTCACCACGTTGGCCAGGTTGGTCTCGATCTCCTGACCTCGTGATCTGCCCACCTCAGCCTCCCAAAGTGGTGGGATTACAGGCGTAAGCCACCCTGCCCGGCCTCAGCTGGCTTTAAAATAGGGAGGGTATCCTGGATTCCCCTGGACCCAGTGGAAGCACAAGGCCTTTTAAAAGTGGAAGAGGGAGGCAGACAGGTCAGAGCGAATGTGATGTGAGAAGGATTTGACAGGCCATTGCTGGCTCTGAAGATGGCAGGCGGCCACAACTCAAGGAGCATGGGCAGCTGGAAAGACAAGAAAATGGATTCTCAGCTAGGCACGGTGGCTCATGCCTAGAATCCCAGCATTTTGGGAGGCCAAGGCAGGAGGATCATTTGAGCTCAGAAGTTTGAGACCAGCCTGGGCAACATAGTGAGACCCCATCTCTACAAAAAATACAAAAATTAGCCTGGCGTGGTGGCACATGCCTGTGGGCCCAGCTACTTCAGAGGCTGAGGTGAGAGGATCACTTGAGTCTGGAGGGTCCAGCCTGCAGTAAGCCGTGTTGATGCCACTGCACTCCAGCCTGGGCGACGTATAGGAACCTGTCTCAAAAAAAAATAAAATAGCCAGGAGCGGTGGCTCACGCCTGTACTCCCAGCATTTTGGGAGGCCGAGGCGGGTGGGTCACCTGAGGTCAGGAGTTCAGGACCAGCCTGGCGAACATTTGTACTAGAAACTACAAACATTAGCTGGGCGTGGTGCTGCGTGCCTATAATCCCAGTTACCCGGGAGGCTGAGACAGGAGAATTTCTTGAACCCAGGAGGCGGAGCCAAGATCGCGCCATTGCACTCCAGCCTGGGCAACAAGAGCAAAACTCTGTCTCAAAAAAAAAAAAAATTAAAAAAAGAAAATAAAATGGCTGGGCGCGGTGGCTCACACCTGTAATCCCAACACTCTGGGAGGCTGAGGCAGACAGATCACTTGAGGTCAGGAGTTCGAGACCAGCCTGACCAACATGATAAAACTCAGTCACTGCAAAAAATACAAAAATTAGCCAGGCATGGTGGTGCGTGCCTGTAATCCCAGTTACTCAGGAGGCTGAGGCAGGAGAATGGCTTGAACCCAGGAGGCGGAGGTTGCAGTGAGCCAAGATAGCACCACTGCATTCCAGCCTAGATGACAGAGTGAGGCTATCTCAAAATTTAAAAAAAAAAGAAAAAAGGAAGAAACATAAACATAAAATAAAGAAAATGGATTCTCCTCAAGAGTTCCAGAGGCACCACACCCCTGCAGACACCTTGATTCTAGCCCAACTGTATCTATGTGAGATTTCTGATCTATAGAATTGTAAAATAACAAATTCATTTTGTTTAAGCCAGTAGGTGGTAATTTGTTAAAGCAGCGATAAGAAGCTAATACACCCACACAGAGGAAACCATACCAGCTGCCAAAATAATCTGGGGCCTGAGTCCTTTGATGAGCCACCTAACTCATTAGCCTTGATTTCTTCATCCGTAAAAGCCGAACGGCAACGTGACCTCTTAGGTCTCTCGGGAGGGCTGAGGGATGCTGAGGACAATGTAAGTCCCATGGTTCTCATTGCTGCTGAGGTGGCGCAATTACTCTGAAGACAGATATTAATGACCCCCAGGTTCTCCCTTCTGCAGATTAAAAATCCCAGCTCACACCTAGTGTCATTCCTTGCGTTTCTAATCACTTATAGGAAGGGCCTTGTCTTCATAAATAAGTTGCCAGCATCGCAGGGCTCAGACTGTCTTCATTAAGGACTTTTAAAAAAATTATTCTTCTGGGTATATAGGTAGCTCATGTCTGTAGTCCCAGAACTTTGGGAGGCCAAGGTGGGTGGATCACTTGAGCCCAGCAGTTTGAAATCAGCCTGGGCAACATGGCAAAACACTGTCTCTACCAAAAAAAATATATATATATATATACACAAAATTAGCCAGGCATGGTGGTGCACACCTATAGTCCCAGCTACTCAGGAGGCTGAGGTGGGAGGATCACTTGAACCCAGGAGGTCAAGGCTGCAGTGAGCCATGATTGCACCACTGCACTCCAGCCTGGATGGCAGAGAAAGACTGTCTCAAAAAAATCATTCTTACTATTAATAATAATAGATTATTATAAACAATTATTATAAATAATCTATTATTTTTTGTGTCTTTTGTCTCTATCTTTTATCTTTTGTCTCTATCTCTGTCTGTCTCTGTCTCTGATGCTTTTGCTTGTCCTGACAGGAGGGAGAGCTGAGGAGGGAAGAGGAGATTATTATAAATAATCTATTATTATTATAAACTATTATTATAAACTATGATTATTCCAGTAGTTCTCGACCAGGGCCAATTTTGTCTCTGGGGACATTTGTCAATGTCTGGAGACATGTTTGATGGTCACAACTGAAGGATGCTACTGGCATCTAGTGGGTGGAGACCAGGGGTGCTACTCCACATTTTGCAAGCACAGGGAAGCCCCCTACAACGGAGACTTATCCAGGCCCAAATGTCCACAGTGCAGAGGCCGAGAAACCAGATGTTCAGCACGTGCTAGGCTAGTTGGAGACATTTTGCATCCATGATCTCCAAACGTTACAACAACTCTGCAAGTCAGCACTGTCCGGCAGAAGGTCAGAGGCTCAGAGAGGTCAAGGAAGGTGTCCAAAATCACACAGTGGGGAAGAGGCTAAGCCAAGATTTCCTCACGGGACTCTGCCGTCTGCTCTCAAAGCCAGGGGGGCCCTCCTGTGTCCACCTTCTGCAGGTTGTGGGGTGTCATGTCTGTGTCATAGGAACCTCTTGCTGATGAAGACCTTGGTGTCCAGGCTTGTCCATCCCATCAGAGCCCCTGGAAAGCTCCTACTGCCCCCACCTGCTGCAGCCCAAAGAAGAGAGAGGGCAGGGGAGAAGGGAGGTGCTCGGGCGATGCTCTTTTCTTCAGTGGCATGTGTTTGTTTAATAGAGGGCAACGAATTTCCCCAGGACACCCCTGTGGTGTAAATATTTACCCATCAGGAGCTCCAGGAGGACCCTGTCCTGGAGACAACGTGAAGCCTTGAAGAACGTGCAGACTTGGAAGGGGAGCAGAGGGAGCCAGGAAGGTGGTGAAGGGGGAGGCATTGGGGAGAGGAGGAGGGAAGCAGAAAGAAGGGGAGAAACCCCTCTCCCAGCACCAACCTCACACATGCTGCCGTCTCTCTCTCATTCACTCTATCACCGTCTCCAACTCTGTCTGTCTTTCATCTCTATCTCTGTCTGTCTCTGTCTCTGATGCTTTTGCTTGTCCTGACAGGAGGGAGAGCTGAGGAGGGAAGAGGAGAGCGGGCTGGTGGCAGCCAGGTGGAGACTTGTCCCCCGAAGTCTCCAGACACCCCTTCCTAAGTATCTCTGTCTCTGCATCCATCTCTGATTCTGCCTCTTTCCCAGGACCCACTCCCTCTCCCTCTCTCTCTCTATATATATATCTTTTGTCTCTATCTCTCTTTCTATATTTGTCCCTCTCTGTCTGTCTCTGATTCACTCTGTCATTCTCTCCTTCCCTGTCTGCCTTTTGTCTCTATCTCTCTCCCTGTCTTTCTGTCTCTGATGCTCTGCCCTCTCTCTGTTTCTGTATATCTGTCCCTCTGTCTCTGTCTTTATCTCTCTGTCTCTATTTATGTCTCTATCTCTGTCTCTGTCTCTCTCTGATTCACTCTGTCATTCTCTCCTCTGCCTTTTGTCTCTATCTGTCCCTTTCTGTCTCTTTCTGTCTCTGATGCTCTACCCCATCTCTGTCTCTCTATATCTGTCCCTCTGTCTCTGTCTTTCTCTGTCTCTGTCTCTGTTTCTATCTCTCTGTCCCTGTCTCTATCTGTCTCTGTGTCTCTCTCTGAATCACTCTGTCAGTGTCTCCTTCTTTGTCTTTTGTCTCCATTTCTGTCCCTCTCTGTCTCTGACGTGCTTGCTCAGCCCCCTGTTGTCTCTGTCTCTCTATCTCTGTCCCTCTGTCTCTCTGCTGTCCTGTCTGGAAACACAGACTTGTGACATAAAACAGGTGACAGCACTCAGGTCCAGGCTCTGTGAGGCCCAGTGTCTGTGCCTGGACCCAGGGAGGCTGCGTGTCTGCAGGGAGGGCAGGCCCGTGTCGTGTCAGGATGGACGGGCAGGCTGAGGTCTTCAGGGAACAGAGGGGCAGAAGCCAGGAGGGAGGAAGTGGCCAGTGAGAGCCCCTTCCCCAGACAGCAAGAGGCCGTCACCCTCCCCCTGCCCCTGAGCCACACAGATAGCATCTCAGCCCTCAGCTTCACCCTGAGCAGCCCTCTCCATGCCTCCCAGCCTCAGTTTCCTCATCTGCAAAGCAGGGATAGCGGCACCTTCCTCTCGGGGTGGGTGAGAGTGCTCCAGAGTGACATGAAGGAAGCCGCTGGTGAGACCCACATGCAAGGCGGACGGGACACACGGGATCCTGTCCCTCTCTCTCAGGGCTGAACTCTACAGCACGTAAATATTTGCTGAACAAGGACAAATTCCACAAGTGGCAGAACTATCTTGAAAATGTTCTATTTGCACAAGAACTGGCCACACTGGCACCACGACCCCAGGGGAGGAGTCGGGCTGATTATTTAACACAAACTCACACACAGGGCTAACCAGGAGCTGCAGAGTCGACGAAAAGCCAGGCTTCCAGTGCCAAGGGCTTCTTTCTCACTTTACAGCTAGTACAGAAAGTGAAGTGCCCTGCCCTGCCCTGCCCGCTGCCAGACGTTTCCGCATGGTATTTCATGTAGCCCAGAGGTGACTATGATCCTTAGCGTCACTTTACCGTGGAGGAACGTAAGGCGGCCACCCACCTGTTTATTCAACACACATCTGCCGGGCACCTGCCCGGCTCCATGCTCCAGACACAAAGTGGCCGACCAGGAAGCCAGAGTCCCTGTGGCGTGGAGCCTACGTCCTACTGTAGGCAGACAACAGAAACACCACACAGTTCCAGGGTGTGACATCTGCCATAAAGAGGGTGGGGGAAAAGTGGTGTGGTCAAGGCCTGTGTGGGGGTGGGGAGGGGTGGAGTGATCCAGGCAGGGGGTTCCACAGGTGCAAAGGCCTGGGGGCTGGACGAAGCTGAAGGCTGTTGGAGGACCAGGCAGGAGGGCAGAGTCTTGGAGGCCTAGGTCAAGTGATGCCCAAGCCCCCCTGCAGGTAAAGGCAGGCACCAAGTTTCACCCTACTCGTTTTCTGGGTGCCTGGTTTTTACACATGGATGAGGGGAGCAGGAGAGGGAAGAGAAAAGGGCAGAAGCCAGGGGCTGAGATAGCACAGGGCAGGTGGGGGCCCAGGTGCGTCTAAGCCCCTCCCACCCCATCACCCTGCAGGATCAGGCACCTGAAAGGGGATCTTGCCCCAGGGGGTCTCAGTCCCCTGCAGAAGCCACAGGGCCTGGATTCCCTGGAATCAGCCTTGTCTGTCAGATCCCAGCTGCTCTCCCTACCATCCGCAGGCCTCAGGGCTTCCCCGCCTCTCATCCTCCCTTTCTTCTCCCTAGAGAGAGGGGCTCATCCTTTTTACCCACTCAGGAACCGCTGCTAACAAAGCCAGGCGCCAGAGCCGCTGACATCATATGCTGAGGGCCCATGTCTGCTTCTGCAGGGGGACAAAGGACAGACGAGTTAACAAAGACAGGGGCAAAGTGAGGCAGTAACTGAGAGAAAACCCAACCCCTGGGTCCGGCACAGAGATAAATGAGGGCACAAAGCCCCCTCTCGAGTCACCTGGTCGACCTGGAGACACTGCCAGGCTCGAGGCCCGTCTGGGGCTTGTCATGAGTCAGAGAACTCTGGAGATGGCAGATCAATAATTGTCAGAAACAACCGGCTGGCTGAGGTTAGGCTGGGGGCCTCCCCCATCTCCATGAACGCACAGCTTGCGTTGGCAGAGCCGCCTGGCAAGGGGGCCGATCTCTTCGCCTTGCTGAGGATAATCTCCCCACACTAAGACCTGCAAAGTTTGACTTAAATGTTCCCGTTGCCTGGGCAACCTTCTCCACTGGTTCTCCCCTGTCATTCTTCATCGAAAACCCTGGTAGGAACTTTTTGCTTCAATTGGAAACTTACAGTTGCCAAGGCAACCCCATCAAAGCATCCTGAGGTTGCAAGTGGGCTGTAGGTGATGGGGGGAGTCCCATCTATTGTTGGCCCAAGGTGGCTGCAGAGAGGGGAGGATGGATGGGGCAATGGTGGGTGAGGTGAACACCATTTGGGGTAGAGCATGGAGGGGAAAGAGGGAGTTTCCGGGAAAGAGAGGACAGCAGGACTCCACAAGCGCATTCATTCATTCACTTGCTTGTCCATCATTCATTCCCTTGCTCATCTACAACCACTTGAGCACTTGTTATGTGTTGGACTCTCTGTTTCCTGAGGGCTTGGGGGATGAAGGAGTGGGTAGACCCCTCCTCAACACACACAGCCCTCTGACATGGAAAAGCGTGAGCGGACAGAGTGCTGGTTTTGGAGTCAGATGGACCCGGGTTTTTCTCTGGATTCCCAACTCTTTCCTCATTAACAAGTGCAGCATAAGAGTAGAACCACTTCTGAAGATGTGGGGAGCCCCAGACGAGGCCTCAGGTGAGGAGGACCAGTGTCAACGTGTTGCCGTGGGGACCGGGTTGTTGGTTGGATCTTCTCATTCGATGCTCCTCCTGTCTTCAGAAGTCCCTGGTCAGTGACTGTGGCTCCGGTTGGATTCTCCAGTGGGAGTGAAAGGGCCAACCCTGAAGGTGGCCATTTGGTGGCGAAAGGGTGGCAACGTAGAAACCAGGCGGAGTCAGGCGGGCGAGTCTGGGCGAGTCCTCACCCACTCAGAGACAGCGCTTCCTCCCCTGGAGTCTGTCCCAGGAGGGGAGAGGGAAAGGGACAGGGGAGGGAAAGAGAGAGGTGTGTGACCCTGGAGGGGGTCTTCCTGCGAGGGCTGTCTGGGCACGATCTCATTTAATGCCAGCAGTCCCGGGGGGCAGTTTTCCTTCCCCCTGTTCTGCAGATTGGGAAACTCAAGTTCAGAGAAGTGGAATAAGGTCGCCCAGAGAGGAAGCAGCCTCTCCAGAACTCAACCGTGGGCCATGTTCTTTCCAAAATCCCTCATCTAATTCTCGTGACAGTCCCAGGAGGCGGATTCCATTATCCCCATTCTGTTGATGAGAAGAACAAATCTGAGAGGTCAGACAGCTCACCTAGGATCACACATCTCCTATAGCACCCTTCCCTGTCTCCTTCTCAGCCCAAGGCCCAACCATCCCAGTACTGTGGGAGGCTGAGGCAGGAGGACTGCTTGAGGCCAGAAGTTCGAGACCAGCCTGGGCAACATAGCAGGACCCCATCTTTACAAAAAAAGATTTTTAATTAGCTGGGCATGGTGGTGCACACCTGTAGCCCCAGCTACTCCAGTGGCTGAGGCAGGAGGACCACTTCAGCCCAAGAGGTTGAGGCTGCAGTGAACAGTGATCGTGTCACTGAACTCCAGCCTGGGAGACAGAGTGAGACCCTGTCTCTAAAAAAAAATAAGAATAAAAATATAAATCTTAGGATGAGTAGGATTTCGCCCAAGAAAGAGGAAGGGCTTTCCAGGCAGAGCATAGAGCATAGCCAAAGCCAGTAATAGGACAGAGCAAGGCGCCGGAAAACTGCCACATGTCAGCATGGGCGGGGGCACAGAGGCCACAGCAGGGGCAGAAAGACCACGGCTGGGACAGAGGGGCCACAGCTGGGACAGAGAGGCCACAGCTGGGACAAAGAGGCCATGGTTGGGACACAGAGGCCACAATCTGGACAGAGAAGCCACGGCTGGGCAGAGAGGCCACAGCTGGAACAGAGAAGCCACAACTGGGAAAAAGAGGCCATGGCTGGGGCAGAGAGGCCACAGCAGGGACAGAAAGGCCATGGCTGGGACAGAGAGGCCATAGCTGGGGTACTCAGCATGGGCTTAAGTGCAGACACAATAGGGGCAAGAAGCCTGGGCCTCTGTCAGTTCCAAAGACACAGCGATTCATTTCTGCTTCGTTTCTGTGCTTGCCTAGAACGTTCTTCCCTGACTGTATGGCTGGCTCTCCTCCTCCTTCAGTTCTAGGCCTGAGTGACAGCGGCTCAGAGAAGCCAACCCTGACCAGCCCTGAGAAGCAGACGCCTCAGTGAGTCCTCATCTCACTACCCTCGGTTTCCTGCAAAGCCCATACGGGTTGCTTTCCTGCTCCTAGTTCTTCAACCTGCCCTGCTGACAACCCCCTTTCCTCCTGTGGCTTTGCCTCATCTCCCACCAGAGGCAGGGTGTCCTTTCCCACCACACTGATGCTGGACTTGACCATGAGGCTTGCTTTGGCCAATGGAATGTGGGCAGAAGTGAGTGTCCCAGTGCTGGGCATTGCAGGTCCCCATTCACTTCTTGCCCGTCTGCCACCACCATGGGACAAACAAGTCCCAGGTGGCCCAGTGGTCCATGGATGAGAGGCCCAGGAAGCAGCCCTGGAGCTAAGCCCGGTCTAGTCACTCCATCTGTTGATCCCCACTCAACAGACAGCCTTCAGAGTGAGAATAATGCGTGTCGTGTGAAGCCACTAAACCTGGAGGGTGTTCGTTTGTGGCATTATTATGATAATAGATGACCAATGCCCAGCACTTAACACCTCCCTCGGTTCCCTCTGTCTCCTCATCGCTGTCTTCTCCCACACCAGGCTGGATGCATGCTCCTGGAGAGCCAGGACCCTTGTCTGTCTCATCCCCCATTGCATCCTCGGGGTCTGATGTCCGGCCTGGGGCACTGCGGAACTTCAGATGTGTGCTGAGTGAGTGAATGACGAATACGATGATGTTTTGTGGGGCCTTTAGCAGGAGTGGAGGGTCTGGCATGTGGTTAGGAAGATTACTCCAGCTGCTGGAAGAGGGGAGGGATGGCAGTGGGGAGGACTCTGCAGAGGGGGCCAGTGGGGAAGCTCCCACCACGGTCCAGAGGGAGACAAAGGAGGCTGGGACCCCAGAATGAGCAGAGACGAAGACATAGCTAAAGCCAACTTCGCCTTCCCGTAGGCCAGGCTCTCCGCATAGCTCTCTTCGTTCGATCCTCACGACCACTGTACGAGGCAGATGCTTTGATCATTCTTACTTTCTAGAAGAGGAAACTGAGGCATAGAGAGTCCGGCCCTGAGGTCCTCATGCTGACTCCTCCCCCAAGCCCTTGTTTCCGGTCTCATTTTCAAAGTAAACATCAGCAGACATGAGACACCACATGTGTGGGAGGAGGGGACAGTTCCCCACCTGGGGAGAAACCAGGGAAAGGGCGTTGTTGCTTCTTGTAGTTTTATCAAACCTGCTGGGTCATTCCCCTGGATTTTTTTGGGCACAATGCCAGGCCCCAGGGGCCCCATTTCCCTGGGTGGACTCGGGGAGGCAGGATCTGTGAAGACTGAGGGGGCTAAGGGCATAAAGGGGCTTCACAAGAGCACGCTGCTGCCCGGTCTCTCCCAGCCCCTCTCCTTGCCTGCCCCAACCTGAAGGCTGTGGACGGTTTCCTCCTTAAGAGTTAATGAGCTGGCCGGGTGCGGTGGCTCACACCTGTAATCCCAGCACTTTGGGAGGCTGAGACAGGCCGATCACTTGAGGTCAGGAGTCCGAAACCAGCCTGGCCAACATGGTGACACCCCGTTTCTACTAAAAATAGATTACGGGCATGGTGATGTGTGTGCATAGTCCCAGCTACTCAGGAGGCTGAGGCAGGAGAATCCCTTGCACCCTGGAGGCAGAGGCTGCAGTGAGCCAAGATCGTGCCACTGCACTCCAGCCTGGGCAACAGAATACGACTCTGTCTCAAAACTAAATAAATAAATAAATACATAAATAAAATAACAACAACAACAAAAAGTCCATAAGCCCCACACCCTCCTCCCAGGAATGAGAGAGGACTCCTTATAGATACAATCTCGGGCATCGCTAAGCCATGTGTCACTCAAACCCAGAAGGAACAAGGGGCTCTTGTGCAGGCAGCAAAACCCTCATGTGGGCTGGGAACCCCCAAACCCGCCGGGGAAGGAGCGCGGAGAGTAACACTCCCATCTGTTCCACCCTTTGCAGTTTACAAAGCACTTTCCCACACAACTTCATGTCGAATCCTCACAGCAACACCGAGAGGGACGCAGGTTTCCCACCCAGAGCTGGGAAGCCCAAGGCTGATGCTGCACACCCTCAGCCAGGAAGGACCAGCAGGACCAGCCTTGGGGCTGAACCCTGGTCTTCTAGCTGCCGTCCCTGAGCTGGTTCTGTCCTCCTAGTGAAGCGTGGGCCACTGCCCCGAGTCACAGGGCAGAGCAGACTGATGCCTTAGGGTATGGGTGATGTTGAGGCCCCCGGAGGGCTTGGCTCATGCAGGGGCCTCGTGACCCACCTGGGGAGTTGGGGCAGGACACTGGTGACCGGAGGACTTGTCTCTGCGGACGGAACTAGAATCTCTAGAACAAACCCCCCCTTCAGAAAAGACTCTCAGAAAGGATTTGGGTGATGAAGATGCTCAGGGAACCGAGATGAGAGAAATATGAAGGTGAGGGGGTGCGGTAAGGCCAGGACTAGAGGAGAAGCCAAACTGGAAAATTCTGAGCGCAGAGTTGAGGGAGGCTTCCATTCCTCACTCCTTCCTCCCACTGCGGACGGGCAGCCACTCCCTCCTGCAGGTGCCCTGGCCGTTCCTCTCCACATGCCGTAGTGCTCACTGGCAGCATTCTCCTTGGTTGTTTCTTGTCTGCCTCGCCCACAAGACTGTGAGCTGGCCTCTGAGTCATCTGCTCGTCCACTCGCCCATTCACTTCCAGGGTGCGCAGCAGCTCTGTGTGCTGGAGGTACAGCGATGGGGTACTAGACAAAGTCTTACATATGGCTGGTGTGAGAGACAGTGCTGGAGTCAGGAGAGAGGGCTTCCCTTTCATTTACACCTGGACACTTGGCTTCCTCTGTGGGGAATCCCAGTGCTAGAATGTTCCAGCCAGGGCCTTGTTCTAATGACCCACTTTCATTACGGATCATGGCAGGGACACCTCTCCCTGCAACACCCTGACATACCCTTATTAGGGCTGCTTTGTTCCTTCTGCTCAAGACGTTGCTTCCTGTTAAATTCGGATATGCCTACCAGAGGAGAACACACAGAGCCTCATCCATCATTATGCTGAGTTTTTTTATTGGGATGATTTGTTCCAGCGCTCAGTACAGAGCCTGGCACAGAGAAGCACTTGCTGAACAGATACAGACCAATCCACTCACTCTGTAAATATGGGCGCAAATGCCCACTATGTGTCAAGCACTGGGCTAAGCAGAAAGATGTGGAGACAAACCAGATGCAGTGTTGCTGACCTCAAAGAACACAGGTTGCAGTATGACCTGACTGAGAAGTACCATCTGGGAGGTCACTCCAATTTTCTGAGTATCGGGTATCAGTAAGTTATCTACTCAGCTGAATTGGACCAAATGCTAAAACATCTTCAAAGCATAGTCAAATGCAGGGCCAAGTGTGGTGGCTCATGCCTGTAATCCCAGCACTTTTGGAGGCCAAGGAGGGCCGATCACCTGAGGTCAGGAGATCAAGACCATCCTGGCCAACATGGTGAAACCTATCTCTACTAAAAATACAAAAAATTAGCCAGGCATGGTGGTGGGTGCCTGTAGTCCCAGCTACTCAGGAGGCTGAGGCACAAGAATGGCTTGAACCCAGGAGGCAGAGCTTGCAGTGAACTGAGATCGCGCCACTGCACTCCAGCCTGAGCAACAGAGGGAAACTCCATCTCAAAAAAAAAAAAAAATACAAAAATACAAAAATTAGCCGGGTGTGGTGGTGCATGCCTATAATTCCAGCTACTCGGGAGGCTGAGACAGGAGAATCACTTGAACCCAGGAGGTAGAGGTTGTAGTGAGCCGAGATCGAGCCACTGCACTCCAGTCTGGGCAACAGAATGAGACTCCGTCTCAAAAAAAAAAAAAAAAAAAAGCATAGTCAAATGCATCTAACACAGGTTACACTTTCCCTTAATGGCCCAGAAAGCCCATCAGGACTCTGAAACATGCCAGGGTCCGTGTCAGGAGCAGCTGCCCTCAGGTGTATCCACCTGTGAGGTCACTCTTACTCCCATTTCACAGATGAGACAACTGAGACTCAGGAAGTTCCCACGGCTAGGAAATGGCAGAGCTGGGGAGCAAACCCAGGCTGGTGTGACCCCACAGTCTATGTTCTTTCCGGACAGCCCAGCTCTCGGTTTCCAAATAGAATGTCCACCTGGTGAGCTTCCACCTCCATCTCATTGGCCAGAAGCAGGTCACAGGGTCGCTCTGGCCACAGAGGAGTCTGGGAGGTGAGTGCGTTCACTGGGCTGCGTGGGCATAACTGGCATTCTTTAGAGAGGAAGAAGGAGAGGGGAGCATGGGTAGGCAACTTTGCTGCATCTGCCTCATTTTCTAAATTTTTTCTATAGACAGGGTCTTGCTACATCACCCAGGCTGGTCTCAAATGCCTGGCCTCAAGCAGTCCTCCCACCTCCGCCTCCCAAAGCAGTGGAATTATAGGCATAAGCCCCTGTGCCTGGCCTCTGCCTCATTTTGGATGATGATGCTTATCACTGCCATAAACGTCATCATTATTATCATGGCCATTACCTGCCTGTCTCCAGCATACTCCCAGACCCAGGCCAGCAGGGCAGCTTCCCCTACCCCTGCCCACCACACACACAGACCCCACAGGAGGGACCTCCAAATCCCCATCTCAACCACAAGTCACAGGCCACAGGGGCTCCTCGCCAAGCTCTGGGCCGCGACAGCCCAGGAGGGATCCAGGATGTGCCCAGATGGGGTTCCCAGCCCTGCCCCTCCATCAGCCCCAGCCCCAGCAAGGCAGCTATTTTGAGAGCAGCTGGCTGCAGACAGCACCTGGTGATGGAGCAGCTCTCACTCGAGTCCACAGACCCTGCCTGACACCCTCTGCTCTCTCTCTGCTTCCCCCTTGAATTACCTGGCAGCCTTCACTCCTCAGCCTCAAGCCCTCCTCTCCCCACCTCTCTCACCCATTAATTCCTCCCCACTTCCTCTCCTCTCCCTCTCTCCCTCCTCCCCTTTCCTCTCTCTCTTCTCTGTTCTCTTCTCTTCTCTCTCTCTCTCTCTCCCCTGCCTGTCAGTTCTAATGAATTCAGTCAACCTTTCCTGAGTCCCTCATATGACCACAGCACCAATGCTAACATGGATTGAGCCTTTACTGTCTGCCAGGCACCAGGCTCTTCCTTTGTAGCATCATCTCACTTAATCATCAAAGCCAGGACAAAAGGCAGGAACTATCCCTGCTCCCATTTTACAGATAAGGAAACTGAGGCATAGAGAGACCAAGTAAATTGCCCAAGATCACAGACCCAGTAACAGCAGGGCAGGGATTCAAACCATGTGTTCTGGCTCCTTACCCTCCAAGTCTACGGCCCACGGCCCCCTCCGAGGCCTGCACTGGGCTCAAGGGGCACCATCCTGAACAAGGAATTCACATGCAGTGCAGGAGACAGAGCCATGAACAAGTGCAAGGACCTGGCAGACTGGAATACACAAGAGCGTCCCCTCCGGGCCCCCACTGTGCAGGAGGCTGCAGGGCTGGAAGCGGAGGAACTGTTACCAGAAGGTGGTCCGAGCAGGCTGCATTTGGAAAGGTGGAAAGGTGAGGGAGAAGTCCAGGCAGAAGGCACAGCCCAAGGGTGTGAGCAGGTTCAGGCAGGAAAAGATTCACAGGCCAGGCCAGGGTGAGGTAGGCGCAGCACTGGCATGGCCCTGAGAGGGAACCCTTGCACAGATTTTGCACCTTGGCGCCAGACACGGTGGCTCATGTCTGTAATCCCAGCACTTTAGGAGGCCGAGGGGGGAGGATCGCTTGAGGCCAGGAGTTTGAGACCAGCCTGGCCAACATGGCAAAATGCTGTCTCTACTAAAAATTTAAAAAAAATTAGCCAGGCGTGGTGGTGCACATCCCCAGCTACTGGGGAGGGTGAGGTAGGAGAATCACTTGAACCTGGGAGGCGGAAGTTGCAGTGAGCTGAGATCATGCCACTGCACTCCAGCCTGGGTGACAGATCGAGATTCCATGTAAAAAAAATTTTTTTGCACCTTGGGCACCTTGCTCGCCTCACTCATGCTCATGTGGCAATCGAATGAGTGGCAGTTTAATGAGGAATGGCGAGGAAAGTGCAGGGCTGGGCTCAGGAGTGCTGAGAGGGAGAGTGTGGTCCTCAGGCTGAAAAGCAAAAGCCATCTCCATGGCTGCCCAGAGGAGGATGCAGTTTCCAGAGCTGTAAAAGGGGGGCCCAAAGGCCAGGGCAGGAGCTAGGACCCTGTGAGAAGGGGGCCAAGGACACGTACCCTCACTTTATCCTCCTGCCACTGTCCAATCTCCAATGTTTCCAAGGCAAACCCAATGGGAAACAAACAGAGCCCACTGATGCCTCCTGTCGGGGGCAGAGTAGTGGCCTGGAAAGATGTTCATGGACAAATCCCTGAAACCTGTGAACACGGCGCCTTCCATGGCAAAGGTGCAGATGAGATCAAATTAAGATGGGGAGATTATTTGGGGATTATCAGGATGAGCCCAGTGTAATCACAGTCATTAAAGAAGGAGGCAGGAGGCAGAGCCAGAGTAAGGAGAGATGGTGACAGGTCCAGAGGGTGGGAGGGAATTGGAGGGAGCGTGGAAGGGGATATGCTGCTGGCTTTGAAGACAGGCTTAGAGGCCCCGAGCTAAGGAATGTGGCAGCCTCTGGAAGCTGGCAAAGGCGAGGAAACTGATTCTCCCCAGAGCTTCCAGGAAGAACCAGCCCTGCCTGCACTTTCATACTTTGACTGTAGCCCCGTGAGGCTGATTTTGAACTTCTGACCTCCAGAACCATAAGAGAATAGAAACATAAGAGAATAAATGTGTGCTATTTTAAGCTACTGAGTTTGTGATGGTTTTTTTTTCTTCTTTTTTAGTAGCCACACTTCTCCATCCATGGATGTCGGCCCCCTAGGCCGAACAGCAGAGAGAGAAGCGCAGACGGAGGAACCCACCACGCAAGCAGGCAGGCAGCAAGCGAGTGGTGTGTCTGGGGGTGGTGGGCCTTCCGCTGGCACTGGAGTATAATATACACGGGTGGCATGGGGTGGCAGGTGGGGCCAGGGGGTGAAGGACAGGACAGCCGGGAAACAACACCAAGCAGGGGAGCGTGGACTTTCTCCTTGGGCAATGGGGAGCCACGGGAGGTTCCTGAGCAGGGAGTAGCTCGATCAGATTTAGATTCTACCAGATTGGTGAGGAGCTGAAAGGGAACAGGGGAGACTGGAAGGACAGAGGGAGGGACCCGTGGGATGCTGTTGCAACACGCAGGCTGGCCAATGGGAAGGGGCCTCTGAACCAGATCAAGAGGCCCGGCTTGTGGCTTTGGATCTCCTTTAGGCAGTTCTAGCCATGCCAACTCGTCCTGGCCTCACCTTCACACCCATGCCACATTCCACCTCTAGGCCTTTTGTGCTTTTTCCTTCCCTGGCCTGGGACACCCTTGCTGCTCCTCTCCATTGATCCTTCCCAGCCTTCAAGGTTCAGCTGAAGGGCACCTCTTCCAGGGAGCCTTCCCTGATAAGCCACTGAAGCCACAGGGCCTCAGGAATCACCTTGCCCAGTCCTCCTCTGCCCTTCCATCCCTCACCTCTGCCCACATACCCCCACTGCCAGGACACCCACTGCCTGGGTTCCAATCCCACCCACTCCACTTCCCAATATGTGACTTAGCCTGTGCCTCAGTTTCCACACCTGTAACATAAGCACAAGGGAATCACCTACTCTGTGGGGCTGTGTGAGGGATAATAGGTACTTACATGGAAGAGTACTCAGCACAGCGCCTGTAGAGGGGGTGGGAGGGCACCCAGAGAGCCTGCAAGCATCTGCTGTTCTGGTCCCCAAACCAAGAGCCCATGAGTGCGAGATTGTCCTCCCTGAGCTGAGCCCACCCTTAGCTCGCTCCTCCCTCTGGCCCCAGCCCTGCCCCTGGGGCCACCAGCACACATCTAATCCATCTTCCATATAGCATCCTGTAACTCTGATGGAGACAGTGGTCATGTCCCCTGGGCTTTGCAGCCCAGTCCCTTCTCCAG
Organism: Gorilla gorilla gorilla; assembly: GCF_029281585.2. Lineage (NCBI taxonomy): Eukaryota > Metazoa > Chordata > Mammalia > Primates > Hominidae > Gorilla > Gorilla gorilla. The sequence continues at coordinate 33,448,331 of NC_086018.1, read as the reverse complement.
CCTCTCCCAGAGGAAGCTTTCCAGACTCTTCTGCACAAACCCCTTTCCCAGCACATTCCTGGGCAGGGCCCACCTTGGACGCAAGGTCCCTTCACCACACGGTCACTGGGATCTTACCTTTTTTTTTTTTTTTTTTTTTTTTTTGACAGAGCTTCACTCTTATTGCCCAGGCTGGAGTGCAATGGTGCGATCTCAGCTCACCGCAACCTCCGCCTCCCAGGTTCAAGCGATTCTCCTGCCTCAGACTCCCGAGTAGCTGGGACTACAGGCATGCGCCACCACACCCGGCTAATTTTGTTTTTTTAGTAAAGACGGGGTTTCTCCATGTTGGTCAGATTGGTCTTGAACTCCTGACCTCAGGTGATCGGCCCTCCTTGGCCTCACAAAGTGCTGGGATTACAAGTGCGAGCCACCACACCCAGCCAGGATCTTACTTTTTACTGGACTCTGGGGACAATGAGGCAAAGAAGATACACCCCTGCCTCCAGACCAGCCCCTGCCTTCCTCGGATCCTCTGGAAGCACAAGTTCACTCTGGCCAACTGGGCCAGAATTAGGGTCAAATGGAGTCTGCATTGCTGCGGTAGAATGCTATACTGTTCTTCCTTATATCCTGTCCTTGAATGGGTTTTCTGGCCTGAATTTATGGTCCCAAGATGACTGTAAGGACATGGAAGGCAGGGTCCGTACCTCCTCCCCTCTCAACCCCTGCAGCACCTGGCATACCTAAGATATTCCAGGCAGTTCAGGGGTCACATACTCCCTAGAACCCCAGAGCCTCAAGGGGCTTCAGGGATCAGCCAGTTCAATGCTCCCATTTCAGAGATGGGTGACCTGAGGTCCAGAGAAATAACGTGGCTGGCCCAAGGCCATTTCCAACATCACTTCCTAAGGGACCTTCTGCATGCTTCCACAGACCCAGGGGGGCCTATTGATCTGACGCAGGCTTCTTTCTCTAAGCCAAGTCCCTGTTTCTCATGATTTTTTTCACTAACATCCTTTATCACAGGGCCTACTCAAGGATTCTTTAAAAGTCTAAGTATCACGAGATGATGTTAGGGGAAGTGCTACGACCCCAGACTGTGCCTACAATTGATTACAAGTGTGTAAAAATGATGTCTCCATGTGAACTTGGACGACAGAAATGGAAAATTGACAGTAGGCAACTTAAGGAAACTGCTGGGATTCTAGATGATTCTTTTTTATTTCTTCCTTTCTTTTCAGGTTCACTTTCACGTTCTTCTCAGGTTCATTTCTATGTTCTGCAATCAATGTATAAGGAAGGTGGATGCAGCCAACACTGCGTGTGCCCACTCTGCTTCGGGCACCATGCCAGGCCTGCATGCTATTTGGTTGCATCTCTACAACAGTCTTGCAAAGTATTAGCATTCCCACTTTTCAGATGGGGAAAATGGGGTTCAGAGATGTTTAGAAAAATTAAATGCCCAACTTCACAGAGTTAGTAAGTGGTAGAGGCAGCATTAGAACATAAGACTTCCAATTCCAAGTTTAGTGTTCTTCCCTAAAAGACAGAGTGGGGGTGGAAGGAGGAAAAGAGGGAGGGAGGGAGCGAAGGAGAGAAGAAGATAACCTAAGTATGTTACATTAACTAGTTTGTCCCTGCTACACATTGTGTTCAGTATTTGTTGGATGGATGGATAGACATATGGGTGGATGAATGGATGAATATGTGGGCGGGTGGATGGATGGATGAATATGTGGGTGAGTGGATGGATGGATGGATGAATGAATATGTGGTTGGGTGGGTGGATGTATGGATAGATGGATGAATATGTGGGTGAATGGATGGATGAATGAATATGTGAGTAGATGGATGGGTAGATGGTTGGATGGACGAATATGTAGGTGGATGGATGGATGATTGGATGGATAAATATGTGGGTGGGTGGATGGATGGATGAATATTTGGATGGATGGATGAATTTGTGGGTGGATGGGTGGGTGAGTGGATGGATGAATCGATGGATGGATGGATGGATGAATATGTGGGTGGATGGATGGATGGATGAATGAATATGTGGGTGGGTGGATGGATGGATGGATGAACGGATGGATGAATATGTGAGTGGATGGATGAATATGTAGATGGATGGATGCATGGATGGATGGATGGATGGATGGATGGATGGGTATGTGGATGGATGAATATGTGGATGGATGGATGGATGGATGAATATGTGAATGGATGGATATGTGGATGGATGGATGGATGGATGGATGGATGAATATGTGGGTGGGTGGATGGATGAATGGATGGATGAATATGTGGGTGGGTGAGTGGATGGATGGATGGATGGATAGATGGGTGGATGAATGGATGAATAGGTGAGTGGGTGGATGGATAAATATGTGGGTGGGTGGATGGGTGAATGGATCAATATGTGGATGGATGGATGGATGGATGGATGGACGGATGAATATGTGGGTGGGTGGATGGATGAATGGATGGATGAATATGTGGATGGATGGATGGATGGATGGATGGATGGATGAATATGTGGGTGGGTGGATGGATGGATGGATGAATGGATGGATGAATATGTGAGTGGATGGATGAATATGTAGACGGATGGATGCATGGATGGATGGATGGATGGGTATGTGGATGGATGGATGAATATGTGGATGGATGGATGGATGGATGGATGAATATGTGGGTGGATGGATGGATGGATGGATGAATGGATGAATAGGTGAGTGGGTGGATGGATGAATATGTGGGTGGGTGGGTGGGTGTATGGATGGATGGATATGTATGTGGGTGGATGGATGGATGGATGGATGGAAGTCAGACAAGCAGCAGTTCCCAGGCTAAGAGCAGGGTTATTTACACATACCCCTTTGGCATCTGTCTGAAAGGTAGGGATGGGGTTTCCTAAGAGACAATGGTCCGTGCCTGGGTCCTTCTGCCTGGAAGATCTTTACCCTTTCCCTTCCTTGCCCTCGCTTGGTGAATAGGGAAATGAAGAAGACGATGGGAAACGACAGGCCGAACATTACCACTAACTTGCTGTGTGTCCTGGGACTAGTCACTCCCCTTCTCCTCTGGGCCTGTCTCCCTCACTAAAATGTGAAAAAATTGGACTAGATTGACACTTTCCAACCTGGCTGGTATCAGAATCCTCTGGGAAGCTTGTGAAAATGCAGATGCCCAGGCCTCAGACCCCTTAAACCAGCATCAGTTTTTAACAAGCTGCCCAGGCGACTCTCACAATTGGCCAGATTTGGAGATAAGGGACTAAAAGGTCCCCAGGGCCTCAGTTGTGACACCCCTTGACCCACGGCTAGGTATGGCCCTCTCTGTAACCCTTCCTCTTTCCCTCCTTCATCTCCTCTCTTTCTGATAGTCAGGAACCTTTCAGTTACAAGGTCAGGAGCCCGACCCACCCTAACTGAAAGGAAATCTATTTGCAGACATACAAATAAATTCACAAAGCAGAACTGCCTTCAGGCTTAGCTGGATCCAGGGGTTCAAAGATTCTCAAGGCTGTCATTCCATCTCTCGGCTGTTTCCTCAGTGTATCAGTTTCATTCCCACGTAGGCTCTGTCTACATGGCATGATGATGGCTGCTGGCACACCCAACTCTTTTTATGCCACCCCACAATCCTGTAGAAAGTGAGAGAACCTCTCTCTTTTGGTGTCCATGAATCAAATCTCAGAGAAGACTGATTGGCCCAGCCTGAGTCATGTGCCCACCAGGAGCCAATCCCTAGGCCAGGGGATGGGGCATTCTGATTGGCCAGTCCAGGTCACATGACCAAAAGAAACCCAGTGTGTTCAGGGTACTGCCCATTCCCTAGGCCTAAGCCCTGGTCAACTCCCAGCCATGGGGACTTCCTGTAAGGGGGAGGGGAGGAGAGCCCAGCATCCTCCTGGGACTGGTCTGCATGCAGGTGTCAGACAATTGGTCACCTGCCCAGGAGTCAGAAGTTTGTGGCTGTGTTCAGAGAAATTTCTGGAGGATCCAGGCCAATGGCCTCCTCATGTCCTCTGAAGGAGGTGGCCCTAGTGACACGAGGCTGAGTCTTGGGACCCCTCTCCATCTGGCTTTGTGAAGTCACCCTTCCATCCTCATCTGCGAACTGACTCTCCCCCTGGCAAAGCTTGGGTTTCTAGGCCCAGAGATAAACGTCTTTTCTACCCACCCCATAATCCCAAGGGCACTTTGCCAGCCCCTTCTCATTTGTGTTTGTGAAGGTCGGATGGGGATATTACAGCCAGGCTGCCTTCCTAGGACAGGGTCCTGACCCAGAATGGCCTGTGGCCCTGCCCCAATGGGTTTGGACATGGGAAGGTGATGCAGGGGCAGAAAGCCAGGGCTGGGGAGAGCTGAGCAGCTCTGCACAAGAGTGAAGGGGGGAATTGAAGGGGAGAGGGCACGAAGCCAGGGAGACGGAAAACGGCCAGGAGCCCCGGCCCATGAGATGTGCAGGGTGCAGTGGGCACTGGCAAAGGAGTAGAAACAGCAGGGCCCCCTCATAGAAAACATGAAGCCCCCAGGTGCCCCTTCTGCCCAGCTTTCAATAAAGCCTTGCACATAAGAGAGGGCTTTGGTGGAAACTGAGGAAGGGGCTGAACTCCAAGCCTGGATGCTGTCACATGTAACAGACAGCACGTGGAGGTAGTGGCGAGGCCTGGAAGCTGCGGAAGGTCAGAGAAACAGCAGCCTGAAGCCTCTGGGGCCCGTGCGGTCTGTGGGTGGGGAGGCTGTTAAGAGCTGGATCCAGGCCAGGGAGGGCAGGGGTCCCAAACACCATCTGGGACCCATCGGGGCTAGCCATTTTCCCTCCATTTTCTTTTCTTTTCTTTTTTTTTTTTTTTTTTTGAGACAGAGTTTTGCTCTTGTTGCCCAGGCTGGAGTGCAGTGGTGCGATCTCAGTTCACAAGCTCTGCTTCCCAGGTTCCAGCGATTCTCCTGCCTCAGCCTCCCGAGTAGCTGGGATTACAGGCATGCACCACCATGCCCAGCTAATTTTTGTATTTTTAGTAGAGATGGGGTTTCTCCATGTTGATCAGGCTGGTCTTGAACTCCCAACCTCAGGTGATCCGCCCGCCTCAGCCTCCCAAAGTGCTGGGATTACAGGCATGAGCCACCGCGCCTGGCCATTTCCTTCCATTTTCATTCAACTGTGGGAAGCACAGCAAAAAATACCCTCTCCTTTTCCCTCTCAAGCAGACATGCCCGAGAGGTCGCCCAGCAGGCCTGCAGCAGAGGCAGGACTAGAACCCAGGCCTCCGCCTCCAAGGCCAAGTTAGGGAGGCTGGCAGGGCGTGCCTACTGGGTCTCCCCCTCCCTCTGCCTGCCCCTCCTGGCCAGGGTTGTGCCCCACTCAGACCCACTGTGCCAAGGCTTCAGGCGACAGGCCCACAGGACAAAGGCTGCAGCAGGAAGACCCGGGAACAAAGCTGCTGCTGTGTAGACCAAGTTCAAAAATAAGCCAGACTCCCCGAGAGTCTGGTCACCATAGCAACGGGGGAGTTGTTCTGCAGAAGCCTCCTCACTGAAAGGCCCAGTGGCCACCACCTTCTTCCTCCCCTCCCTGAGGAATCAAGTCCCACCAGCACCAGGAGGAGCCTCTGGTGTCTTCACACATGCACATGCTGTCCCACCGAGTCCCCATCGAGGCCCCACCGCGGCCCTGAGAGACAGCCAGGGTCATTGTCACTCTGTACACTGGACCCCTGGGGCTCTAAGACAGAGGTCCTCGCCAGGGTCACACACAGCTCAGGTCTGTCTGCCTCCAGGTCCAGCAATGCACAGCAAATTGGGAGGCCTGGATTCAAACTCCCATCTCTCTCCCTGCCTCCCAGCCTCCTCCTCATTCCTTTTTGTTTGTTTGAGATGGAGTCTTGCTCTGTCGCCCAGGCTGGGGTGTAGTGGTGCTATCCCAGCTCACTGCAACCTCCACCTCCCAGGTTCAAGCAATTCTCCTGCCTCAGCCTCCTGAGTAACTAGGACTACAGGCACCTGCCACCATACCCAGCTAATTTTTGTATTTTAGTAGAGATGGGGTTTTGCCACATTGGCCAGGCTGGTCTTGAACTCCTGACCTCAAGCGATCCACCCACCTCGGCCTTCCAAAGTGCTGGGATTACAGGCGTTGAGCCACCGCGCCCTGCCTCATTCCTTCTGTGCCTCAGTTTCCCCCTCCCACCCAAAGCATTGTCGGGGTAAAGATGGGGACAGTTGTGCATCCTTCCCAGGCTATTAGTGGTGAACAGGCATGATCACCCATGAGCAGGAACTGTGGGACTCTTGTCATAATCTCCTGTCCTCAGTGTTTCATTACAGCAGTGTCCTCTGTGGCATTCACTAATAGTTCCTCCCTGTGGGGTAAAGGTGTTGTCAGACAGGCTGTGGTAGGAATGCCCAAGCTTTCTCGTCCCACTTCTGGAGATAGGCCCTTTCCTGCCTGGTCACAAAAGCAGAAAATGATCTGGACCTGACCAATTGATCTTGGCATCTCATCTCTCTGACAACTGTGATTGGTCCAGGAGATAATGACTGGCCCAAGCACAGCCAATCAGAGAGCTCCCCTGGGACCGATAAATGGATACTGAGAGAAAAAAGCTCTTACTCTCTTGGCAGAGAGGGTAGGGAGTTCAGGTTACTGACTTGGGACTTCCATGGGGCCTTGTCCCACACAGTGTGTAGAAGATGTATCATCAGGGTTCAGCGACAGACAACGGAATCCATTCCAGCTAGTAGGGAAAAAAAGGGTTTTTTTTTTTCAAGCATATTATTACTAAGTGCCTGAGCATCCAGGAAAGCCGCCTAAAACCCTGCTGAACTGGGCTAAGATGCCAGGGCTCCTGCCTCCATCAGGAAGCTGTGGAATTCAGAAGCCACCATTACAACTGCCAGCTCCAGAATTATGCCTGCACTCTACTACCATCCACACAGCAAAATGGATGCTTGGATGCTCTGTGCCCTGCCTCTCTCCCCACAAAACTCAGTTCCAAATTCTAGTCTTGTGCGTGTGCATTCAATGGCAGGATTTCCATGCCATCAGAAACACTAGCTGCAAGAGAGTCTGGAAATGTGGTTAAGTTTCCCAGCCTCTGCAGCACGGGAAAGGATGCCACATGGGATCCGTTGAGTCCATGGGATCTTGGGGCCATTTAGTGGCTGCCCCCGACAGGGCTTGAGGGGAAGGACCTCACCACAGGCTCCAGTCCCTGGCCCACTGCCTCTGAGAAGAGGGATGGGGAGGGTGGGGTAGGGGAGAATATTTCCAGCCTGTTGCACCAAATGTGCCCAGCCCTGGGTCCTGCAGATGGAAAAGTAGAAATGAAGCCTTGCTTGGCTGCTTCCCCCTCTCCTGCAGGATCCACCCCCAAGAAGGGGCAGGAGGACAGAGTGGGGATATGAGGACAGAAGAGCAACTTACATACACCAACAATGGCAACACGTGGCAACCAATGACATTAGGCACTCCCAATGAAATGAGAGACCCCCCCAAGGTCCCCAAAGGCAACCTGGGTTAGGAGAGGAGCATTGGACTAACAGCCAAGGGGTATGAGTTCTGACCCAGGGGAAGCCCCTAACAGACTGTTTGTGAGCATGCCACATGCCCCCTCTGGGCTGTGGTCAGAGAGGTTGCAGGCAGGGCTGTGATCTCATCTGAAGGCTGGATGGTGGTGTTAAAGATGGTGATGTTATACATGGTCTCATCTATAACACGGATGGTGACTTGATACTGCCTGGATCCTCTAGGGCTCCAAGGGTTGAAGTTCTATCATGCAAAGGGAATCAAGGGGCCAGGCCCAGTGGCTCATACCTATAGTCTCAACACTTAGGAGGTGGAGGCAGGAAGATCGCTTTGAGCCCTCAAGCTTGAGGCTAGCCTGGGCAATATAGCAAGACCCCGTCTCTACAAGAAAATTAAGAAATAAGCCAGATATGGTGGTGCATGCCTGTAGTCCCAGCTACTCCAGGAGCTGAGGTGAGAGGATCCCTTGAGCCCACAAGGTTGAGGGTGCAATGGGCCATGATTGCACTACTGCATTCCAGCCTGAGCAACACTGTGAGACCATGTCTCAAAAAACAAAGAGGATCAAGGATGATGGGACAGAGACAACCTTGGGGGTTCACCGGGGCTCCACCATCTGCCCCTGAGATACCTGCCCCCAACAACCCTCACCCTCCTGGCTCTCCTGAGTGCCGAATTTCCTGGTCTTCCTCTAGGACCTCCCATCTCTAGCCTCACACAGCACTGCCTGGCCCCAATCCCCGACCCCCTCCACTCTCCTCCAGCCTCTCACCCACCACCCACCCCCACCCCCACACACAGAGCAAGATGAGGCTGGACCAGGCTGGGCTTGCCGAAGGGGCTGAGCAGATGGCCAGGGCCAGGGACTAGATAGTGACTGGGAATTATTCACCTGACTCCAGGGGCTGGTGTTAAGAGTCTGGGCCCTTGCTTTCCTCCCCAAGGAAGTTGGAGGAGATACTTCCAGACTCCATGCAGCGGCTCTCTGGTGCTTCTCCTCCCTGCTCTGCTCTACTGACAAGGAGCATGTTCTGTGTGGGGGCCGTGAACAGAACCGTCACACAGTACTTGAGTTCCCAGGCTGAGGGGCTTATGTAACTGATGCCTGCCTGCCACCTGCACTCCCAGCTAGACCCCGTGGCTTCATCTCAAAGCACAAGGCCACCCCGGTACCCACACACACCAGGCCTCCATGGGGTCCCATCTCTTGAAATATCACAGAGCACTTGTACTTTCTCACAAGGCTCTTCATGCTGGCGCTGACATTCTTTCTGGATCTTTCTCCCCCAAGCAGGAAGAAACATGCTTTGTTCTCTGTATTCCCAGTGTCCCGGAAACCTGTGAATGCTTGGTAAACTTAGTTGAATGAACTAAAAGTATCAATAATAATAGAAACCCATAGAGAATGTAACAGGCACTAGTCTAAGAGCTCTGCATACATTCATGCATTTAATGCTCACCTCGCCCTTTATTGTAGGTATGGTCATTATCTCCATGACACAAACGGATGAATGAACAAATGCCACCACGTTCCTTCTGTGGAAAGGCACTGACCCGACAGATAAGGCCCATCACCAGGCATAAAGTGAGAGGGTGCCATGCTGAGCGTCCTCTATTATACCACCAGAAGCAGGCAGGGTGTTTCTGGAAGGAGGGCCCCCTGGAGGAGGAGAGGCACAGAGGGAACTGAAGTCTGGGTCGCAGGAGAAAACAGCCCCTTCAACTCTAAAGGAGTAGCTGGGCCTGAAGCTGGGGGGTTCCAGGAGCCAAGATCCTCAAACTCACCCATGAGTTTGAGTTTGACAGGGATGTCAGTAGGAACCTTAGGGCTGGGTGCTAGAAGCTAATGGGTTCCAGAGACCAAGTCACCCAGAAATCCCATCTAATTCTAAGATTTGATGAGTCCTATATCAGGATGAGACGAGACCCGAGAAACTATCACTGTGGTCACCTCCAGGGTGGCTGGGGATGGTCAGAGAGAAGGGGGACTCGGTTTTACTTTTGTCTTTTCACCCATGGCACTACCCATGCAAAAAATAATACATGTGTATATTTGAACTGAATATTTCTAAGAGTCTAGCCTTCTAAGCCTCCAAGATTATTACAATCATTCTGAGATCCAGACTGATTCTCAGAGACTGCTGGCAAAGATTCGGGGGTTGGGCATCCCTGGGTTTGGACCCCGGCTCCGTGCATTTCTGTGCCTCAGTTTCCTGGTGTGTAACCCAGGATGAAGATACCCACTTCCGCTGGAGCATGACAACGATAACTCAGGCATCCCCCAGGATCTGTCACGCAGCAGAGCCTTTGTGCAAACAAAGCCAGTGGTGAATGCCCAGAACCAGAGGATCCTCCAGGCAGCGTCTGGGCTGCCGCGTCTGAGCCAGGGAGTTTCCAAATTCCCAGGGTAGGAGGCCGGGAAGTCCCTGGGAGCGCCTGGAGAGCTGGCCCGGCAGGCCAGGCCGGGTGGGTGCGGGAGGCTGCAGCCCTGGGTCTGGTGCTCTGGCGCCCCCTCATGGACACTGTCCTCCTCGCACCCCTGGGACAGCTGGAGAGGAGTGCCCTCATTCATCAAAAAAATTCTCCTGATTATTCGGGGTTATTTTTTTTAAAAGGACCAAAGCTAGAGACAAGGTAAGAGTCCCCACTGGTCCTTCTGTGTCCTGCATGGAAATACGACTGAAAAAAAAAAAAAAAAAGGCTGGGTACAGTGGCTCACGCCTGTAATCCCAGGACTTTGGGAGGCTGAGGCCGGTGGATCAGGAGGTCAGGAGTTCCAGACCAGACTGGCTAGCATGGTGAAACCCCATCTCTACTAAAAATACAAAACAAAACAAAACAAAACAAAATTAGCCAGGCATGGTGGCACGCGCCTGTAATCCCAGCTATTCGGGAGGCTGAGGCAGAAGAATTGCTTGAAACTGGCAGGCAGAAGTTGCAGTGAGCTGAGGTCGCACCACTGCACACTCTAGCCTGAGCGACAGAGCGAGACTCCATCTCAAAAAAAAAAAAAAAAAAAAAGTCCCCACTGGCTGGTTTTGGGGCTCCAGGCCCAAAACACAGCATTAAGTGTTCAGAAGCTTTTGACACCTTTTGAGACACATAATGATTAACCACAGGCACTCCTGCCCAGCGGGCACCAGGTGCCCACTTCCTGGCAAAGCTCTTGTTATTTCACTGTATCTTCCTATACTCTCACTATACTCAGCCCACACTATTATCAATCCTCTTAACATCTAGGGGAACAGAGACCCAGGAAGATAAACTGAACTCAGGACACACAGCTGGAAGTGGTGGCATTAGGTGTCACACTCAGGCCATGGACTCCGTCACCCTACGTAAGGAGCAGTAATTTTCTCTCCCATTCTCTGCAGGCCCCTGAAAGGTACCATGCTCAATACCAGTGCACACCGTTCAGCCCAACCTGACCACAACTCTTCCAGACGGGCTTTTATTTCCCCCATTTTTAGGGTGACCAACGGGTGTGCCTAGGGCTGAAGGGGCTCCTGGGATGCAAGACTTTCAGTGTTAACACCAGAAAAGCCCGACCCATTTTACAGACACGGAAACTGAGATTTGGAGAGGGTAATGTATTCCACGGCTATTAAGCATGGAGCCCAGAAGTCTTGCTCTAGAATGAGGCCTACTGGCTGAGAAGCACTAGGCTGAGCTGGTTCTCTAAGGAAGAACAAAAAATGGCTGGGCGCGGTGGCACAGGCCTGCACTTTTTGAGGCTGAGGTGGGCGGATCACCTGAGGCCAGGAGTTTGACACCAGCCTAGCCAACATGGTGAAACCCCATCTCTACTAAAAATACAAAAATTAGCCAGCTACAGTGGCGCACGCCTGTAGTCCCAGCTACTCGGGAGCCTGAGGCAGAATTGCTTGAACCAGGAGGTGGAGGTTGCAGTGAGCCGAGAGAGCAAGCCACTGCACTCCAGCCTAGGTGACAGAGCAAGACTCCATCTCAAAAAAAAAAAAGGAAGAACAAAAAACAAGGGCAGGAGGGGTGAGGAGGAATGGCAGGAGAGAATTCTAGAATCTCAGAGCCCGGAACAATCAATCTTGAAATCTCGAAGGCAATAACATCTCCTAAGAAGACGACTCTTGGTGGCTCACCCAGATCCTTCACTTCTGCCTCTGAGACATTGAGTCATTTCCTCAAAGTCTTGTAGCCTCAATTTCTCATCTGTAATTTGGAGATAATAACCTTAGGACCTAGCATTTCAAAGAAAAGATTTGGCCGGGCACGGTGGCTCATGCCTATAATCCCAGAACTTTGGGAGGCTGAGGCAGGTGGATCACCTGAGGTCAGGAGATCAAGACCAGCCTGGCCAACATGGTGAAACCTTGTCTCTACTAAAAATACAAAAATTAGCCAAGCATGGTGGCAGGCACCTGTAATCCCAGCTACTTGGGAGGCTGAGGCAGGAGAATTGTTTGAACCTGGGAGGCGGAGGTTGCAGGGAGCTGAGATCATGATACTACACTCCAGCCTGGGAACAGAGCAAAATTGCGTCTCAAAAAAGGTCAAAGAAAAGAGCTGGGAATACTGGCATGCGCCTGTAGTCCCAGCTACTTGGGAGGTCAAGGCAGTAGGATCGCTTGAGGTCAGGAGTTCAAGGCTGTAGTGCACTGTGACTATGCCTGTGAATAACCAGAGCTGGAGGATTCCAGACCAGACAATACAGAGAAACCCTGCCTCTAAAACAACTAGTAAGTATGAAATAGGTGGTGGTGAGCCCTGAGTAGGAGCCGGGGAGAAGTCTCCCTGACCTGGAAGACCAAGCCCACCAACAGATGCTGGGTTGCCTCTACCTGACCACGTGCAGAAACAGGGAGCTTACTACCTTACAACACAGCCCTTCTGTTAGAGCAAGCCAATGTGTGTAGGTTTACATACGTCAATAGTAGGTTTTTTGTATATGTAAAAAAACTATCTACATATGTAGATAGTTTACATATGGAACACTGAAAAAGCCTTTACCCTGGGCCAGGTGGTGTTCTGAGTGCTTTGGGGCTGTTAACTCCTTTAATCCTGGCTGGTGCAGTGGCTCACGCCTGTAATGTAAGAACTTTGGGAGGCCAAGGCAGGAGGATCGATTGAGCCCAGGAGTTCCAGACCAGCCTGGGCAACACAGTGAGAACCACCCCCATCTCTAAAAAAATAGTAAAATAGGCCAGGTGCAGTGGCTCACGCCTGTAATCCCACCACTTTGGGAGGCCAAGGTGGGCAGATCGCTTGAGTTCAGGAGTTTGAAACCAACCTAGCCAACATGGTGAAACCCCATCTCTACTAAAAATACAAAAAATTAGCTGGGTGTGGTGGTGGGCACCTGTAATCCCAGCTACTCAGGAGGCTGAGGCAGGAGAATCGCTTGATCCTGGGAGGCGGAGGTTGCAGTGAGCCGAGATCGCGCCAATGCACTCCAGCCTGGACAACAGAGTGAGACTTGGTCTCAAAAAAAAAAAAAAAAAAAAAGAGAGAGAGAGAGAGAGAGAGATGGGGGTCTCACTATGTTGCCCAGGCTAGTCTTGAACTCCTGGCCTCAAGTGATTCTCCTGCCTCAGCCTCCTAAAGTGCTGGGATTACAGGAATGAGCTACCACACCTGGCCCCAAGTCCATGTTCTTAACCACTGTGCTTTACTGCCTCATATTTTTAATAAAAAATGCTTGTTTTTGATCTATAAAAACAAATTAAAACCATTTTAATGTACTCTTTGGCCTCACCATAATGTCTTAAAATAAATATCTACCTTGGTTCATCCAGACTTGGCACTCCTAATTAAACATTTGTAGGGGGTGGGGGGCTAGGGAGGGATAACATTAGAAGAAATACCTAATGTAGATGACGGGTTGATGGGTGCAGCAAACCACCATGGCATGTGTACACCCATGTAACAAAACTTTACATTCTGCACAGGTACCCCAAAAACTTAAGTATAATAAATTAAAAAAAGGAAAAAAATAAAAATAAAAAAATAAAGCCCTTGAAAGCCAAAAAAAAAAAATGTGTTAAATACCAAACAGACGTATTCATGTTTAAATACATACGAATAATAGTTACAACACCCAAAAACATAAAACCTTCTTCCATGAGCTGGTGTTTGGAATGCTTAAGTTTCGCATTTTAGAAATTCAACATTTTTGAAATTTTGTTGCTTACAGGCAAGAGAATGGGACTTTAGGCTGCTCTTTATAAGCATTCTCTAAATAACATATCTGAAGTGTGAGCCATCTTTATTTCCAATAAAGAGAAACCTAAATTGGATATAGTCTTTGCTATGTTTTCCAGCACTGGGTTTGTAAGTCCCTGTGCTCTGTGACTTTGGATCTGGTGGCTGGAAGCTCACAGGTCTGGTGAAGATTGTGTAGTTAGCATGTGTATCCTCCTCAGTGATACCTGCACTTAGGCTTCCTGTGTGACACCAGTGGCCCACAATGGGTGTAAATTAAGTCATATGTGACTAAGGACAAGCAACATGGTCTTAGTTCCCAAATCAACAGAGGTGGTATCTGTGAACGGAGAGAGAAACCAGGTAAAAGGACTCCATCATGAGCAAGCTTGTCTGCTCTCTCCTTCCCAGACCTGGAACTGGAGAAGGGGTGGGGCGGCTCTCATAGTGGTGAGCGAAGTGGAGAGACCCATGCAGCCAGGAGTAGAATGGGGCAGGGAACGCAGCAGCAGAGGCTCGGCCTCTGCTCACACAAAAGCATGAAAAGGTGAAATCCGAGACGGCAGAGGCTGTGAGGCAGGGAAAACCACAGGCACCCAGCCCTTCCTGGGAGCACCTCCCCGGGGCCAGGCCCAGCTGCTCTGATGTCTACCCCCTCAGTTAATCCTCACAGCCACCCCTGGGTGAAACGGCTACTGTACTGCTGTGCCCTTTCTACAGATGAAAGGAGGCTGAGGGGTGAAGTGATTTGCTCAGTAGAGAGAAATGTCCGCTGGGTCGCGGCCTGTAGCTGGTGAGGGTAGGGACAGATCTGAGAAGACAAGCCTAAGGGAGCCAGGTCACAGGTGAGTGAAGAGCTCAGCCACCCTGAGTGGCAGCACCAGCTCGGGAATCCAGCTCCCCCCCTTGCCCCACCTCCCTGCCTCTCTAGGTGTCACTGAGGCCTGACTGGAGATTCCACTAAGCCGAGCCCCAACTATTACTCAGCCTGAATGCTCCCCTCTCCTGGCCTCCCTTCAGGCTCTCTCCTCAGCCTTTGCTTTCCCCAACAAGCAGGTGTTTCCCTGGCTCAGGGGCCTCTCTTCATGCTGCTGCCCCGATCTGGAAGGAGACTGGCATGTTCTGAGCACAGCTGCTCCTCCTATGAGCCCTACCCCAACTACCACGGAAAAGCCAGTTGGACCCCCTTTGGCCTCTCAGTCCTGTGCCTGCCAGTCAGGCCGCCTACCCCTGGGAACCTACCCCAGCGTCAGTCTCCCCCACCTGACTGGCACCTGCCTCCCCCAGGCCAGGACTGTCTCTGCCCAGCATCCCACTCAGGCCGGGGTCAGGGACTGCCAAGAGAGAATCTGGCAGAAAAGGTGACATGGGTGGAGTTCGGAGCCACCAGGTTCGAAGCCTGCCCTGCACTCCCTCACTGTGACACTTGACTCTCTGAGCCTCAGTTTCTCCACCTGTAAAACAGAGGTGACCACAGCAGCACCACCCACCACAGGGGTGGAGAAAAGGCCACCAGCAAAGTTGCCGCTGCAGGGTGAATCTCATGAGAGTCCCACACTCCATGAACAAGCAGGACAGGAGGACCTTGGGCCTGAGATGCACGCGAGTCCCCACCTGAGCAAGATGAAAGGCTAGCAGGAACCGGAGATGCAGCCTTGGACGCAAAACCCACAGCGCACCCAGTAAGGTTGCCACCCCACCAAGAAAACAAAAGCTGTTCCAGACACTCTCAAAATTATCAGAAAAGAAATGAGCTTTGAACGCGAGTGAGTCAGAGGAAAGCTGATTTAGCTCCTCTCATCTCTCCATTTCCCGGAACAGTATGGAGTCAGAAAGGGCTTTGAGCTGCAGGAATCTTCTGCACAGAAATACATTTATGATTCAACAATGACCACGCGGATGCACCAAGCTTTCTTGTATTTTCAGAAAAATCAAATAATCTTACTTCAAGTTCGTGTCATTTTTACATGGCAATTACTTTTAAATACCTTATCTAATGTTTCATAGATTTCCAAATTCACGTTTTGCTTGACACTTTATATTTCTAAATGTATTTTAAATATCAAATATTTTATTTCACTGATTTCTATTTAATTTTATGAATCCTAGCTTTTTTAAAAACACAAAACATACCAACTCAGAGTGACTTTCTGAAATTAGGCAAAGTGACCGAGGCACTCGGCAACACTCCTTCCTCCAGCATCACTGTCACTAGTGCCTTCTGTCATTCAATCCTCACAACTCAGGGTGAGGAATGCCCCCATCTCCAGTTTACTGATAAACTCAGGCACAGAAAAGTGAAATGTCTCGCCCAAGGCCACACAGTTACACGTGGCCCACCAGGAAAGAACTGGCTGGAGTCCTAGTTCCTGCCTGGTGGCCACTACATTCCCCTCACTGACAGCTGCTTACTGACCCTAAGCACAACCCTGTGAAGCAGGTACTAGTGTCAGCCTGCTTACAGATAAGGAAACTAAGGCATGGAGAGGGTCCATGAATCCAGGCAGTCTGACCGCCGCACCACGGCTCGCAGCCCCCCAATAAGTTACTGGGGAACAGGTGAGGCGGATCAAAATCACACACTTTGAGAAGCGCTTCCCCACGCCCTGGTCTCACTGGATTCCCAGCATCAAGGGAGTGGCTTTATGAGCCCCGTTAAACAGACGAAGCAACCAGAGCACTCGAGTCACGTGACTTACCCAGAAGTCTGAAGTGGCAGATCCAAGTCAGAAACCCTGGCCTGTCTGCCTCCAGACCCTGTTCCCTCACACTTACCCTGCCATGAGGGCACGATGGAGGTGCCAGGTCACCAAGTGCACAAACCCACAGATACCTGAACACACCGTAGCTTTATTATTAACGGATGCCAAAAGCACACTTCCCAGAACTGCGCTAGAGGCGGGCGCCCAGAGGCAGCAGGACACTACAGCTCCTTCCTCTGGGGCAGAAAGGAGGGTGCCTGGGAAGTTCGAGGGCTGCAGTGGGGAGGCAGAGGTCCCAGCAACATTGTCAATGGCAGGCAGCGGCAGGAGGGGTGAGGCGTGGGCGAGTCCATGAGTCCAGTGAGGCGGCGCGACTCACTTGAGGCGGTAGAGAACCTTGCGCTGCATGCGATGCTGGATCTCGCCGCGCCGCAGCATGAGCTGCAGCACCTTGCGGATGGCGTGCTCCGGGTATTTCTGTGGGAGCACATGGCTGGCTAACGGCACGTGCTGCCCGAGGGGACCCCGACAGAGCCCAGACATCCGCAGGCTCACGGGGAACTTTGTACTCAGGCTCCTTTGACCTAAAGGGCCCACACTTCCTGAGGGCCCACTGTGTACCAGACACTGAGGCACACAGAAGCTAAGCCACTTGCTCAAGGTCACAGCAATTAAGCGGTAGAGCTGGGACTTAAGTCCCATCTGACTCTAGAACTGAAGCTCTAAACCTTTCTCTAAGCCTCAGTCTGTGCACCTATAGAATAGGCACGATACCACCCATTAAACTGCCCTGAATCAAAATGAGATGATGTACAAGGAGCAGAGACCAGAAACTGGGATTAATCCTGAGATTTTTAAAGGTGACAGGTTTTCCAGAGCATCTGGAAAATCCCATCTTCTCTCTATGGGGCCAACAGTACCCTCCTCAGTGAGCTAGAAAGCTCACTCTCATAGCTCTGCCCCTTCCCACTCCATGAAACGCCCGCCAACGGGGAAAGGCACAGACGGGAAGGGCTGCGGGGAACTTGTGTGGGGTTTCACCAGAATCCAACCACCTCTGCTCTCCCCTCCCCTTCGTGGGATAGAAAAAATACCCCCATTCCTGCTCCTGATGAAGACGTCCCTAGGGAAGGAATGATGGCTAGAAAAGGTCTGAGAAAGGGACAGTTGTCCATCCTACCCCCGTTCAGGGCCTGTCTGCTGAGTAAGACGCCGGTGCTGAGTGGGTGGGAACCAGCAGAAGCCCTGCACCCCGTGCCGGCTCACACCCCCACTCCAAGGCAGGCTCACCTGCTTGGTGAAGTCCTTGATGATGCTGTGCTCAGACACCTGGGAGCCAATGGCAAAGCGGCGCTTGAGCTGCTTCTCGATGCGGCTCAGCATCTCCTGGTCCTCCTGGCTGGTGAAGCCCTCCACCCCTGTGGGCATTGAGAAGTGAGGCAGCCGGGGAGCTGGGACAATGGGAGTTCTTGGACAGAGACAGCCTCTAGCCCAAGGAAGAATAGCCTGAGCCAGGCCCCGAAGAGTAAGTCAGAAAAGGGCACCGAGTGTGCCAGGGTGGTGCAGGCCTGATTGAGGAGACAGGATATGGCACATGTGGGGACACTCCAGGCCAAGCACAAAGTCACAGAGGCAGGAACACACCTGTCTCATTCAAAAAGCAGCCCAGGGCCCAGCGCAGCAGAGACATGGCCAGAGTGTCACTAGGGACCAAGTCCTGCGGGCCCTTGGAGGCCACAGCAGGACTCCTTTTGTTGCTGGAGCAGATAGATTAGAGAGAGAGTTGGAAGGGGCCCATCAGTGACCCAGGAGGGAAGCCAGCCTGCCCTGGACACATCTACGAGGTGCCCTGAGGAGCCCTCGGCAACCAGGAGGCTCGTGACTTCCAATTACTGCCACAGAGGCCTTGGTGTTTCAGCTAAGGAGATGGTGGGCTCATGGTCAAGAAGTCGTTGAGAGGGGAGTCTGTGAGGCAAACTCCTACATAGCCCACAAGACCCAACTCGAATTATCACCACTCCATATCACCCCTGCCCTCTGTGCCTGCAGCATCCCAGAGGCCTCCACCTGCAATGTCTCATGTGACAGGAAGTGTCTCCAGGGTAGAGGCTGAGCCTTCACCAAGGGGGACAGGAGGAACAGGCCCCACCCACCCCATTCTTCACCCAAGTGCCTCCCCATTCAAATGCACCAAACCTGCTCCCTCCTGGGGAAACTGACACTTAGCGCTGCCTCCACCTGAGCAGCTCTTCCCCCAAGGAGCCACACTGTCCACTCCATGCAGCTCCCTGCTTGGCATCACCTCCTTGCAGAGGCCATGCCCACTCACTCCATGGGAAAGAGCACGTCCTCCTTTTCCAACACACCTGGCCCTGCCATCATCTCCCTCACTGCCTTTTTCACTACCTACACTACCTGCATTTGTTTCTCTACTGTCTATCTCTCCCCAGCTAGAACGAGAATGAGAACCCAGGAGGGCGGGGACCTTGTGATTGATTGCTCTTATACTCCCAGCACCTAGAACAGTGACTGGCAAACAGTAACACTAATGAAGTATCTGCTGGCTGAAGGAACAGATTTTCCCCAGCGTAGGTAGCCTGGCTCATGATCGGTGCCTGGGACAGTCTGTTGAAAGGCTGACCGAAACCAGACAGTATGGCTTATGGTGTGGAAAACGCCGGCCTAGGGGCCAGGAGACTTGCATTCCAGCCAAGCGACTGTGATCTTGGGCACCAGGGAAAGGCCCCTTCGAGTGTCAGCTGTCTCATTTCTAACATGGGCAGGACTGACTGCTCACCTGGCTTCCAGGGGGCAGCTGTAAGGAAAAATGCAAGAAATAACTCTGGAAGCACTGAAAATGCTGACGAGCTCTAGGAAGCAGAGTGTCAACTGTTGTTCCTAGCCAGTGAGAAGGGTAATTATCAATGACCTGGGTCAAGAGGATTGTGTTCAAGGGTCTGGAGAGAAGATGCTTCTTCCCATCTTGGAGGAAACAGCGGTGGGGAGAAAGGAGGAGAGGGGTCTTATTGCAAAAAGAAACTCAGAGCTCAGCAAACTCAGAGAAGCAAGACACACACTGCAAGCCCCCAGCAGGCCAGAGCCCTGCCCACAGAGCTCCGAGCCAGGGAACCCAGATCAACTGAGACAATGTCCCCTGCATCTGCTCACCTGACAGGGTACCGGACAAGGCAGCATCCAACGTGGACACTTGGAAGAGCCGCAGGGCCTCCTCCACATCTGCCTCTGTGGCGAAGGGCTGCAGCTTCATCTTGCTGAGGGCTTCCGCGATGCGCACGATGGCCTCCAGCTGCCTGTGGGGGCAACAGCGTGCTCAGGGTAGCCTCGGTCCGCTATTCCCTTCCTCCCCAGCCACCCCGTTACCAGGGAGGTGCTTGCCCAAAGTGGTAAGACTGTGGTGCAGACTGCTAGGTGTCCCCATAATCCATCTCCCTTTTGATCTTAGTCATAGCACTGCAATTTTTTTTTTTTTTTTTTTTGAGACAGTCTCGCTCTGTGGACCAGGCTGGAGTGTAGTGGCATGATCATAGCTCACTGCAGCCTCGAACTCCTGGGCTCCAGTGGTCCTTCCACCTCAGCCACCTGAGGAGCTGGGTCTACAGGCATGCACCACAATGCCTGGCTAATTTTTTATTTTTTGTAGAAATAGGAGTCTTGCTATGTTGCCCAGGCTGGTCTCAAACTCCTAGCCTCAAGTAATCCTCCTGCCTCAGCCTCCCAAAGTGCTAGGATCACAATGTAGGCTACTGCACCTAGCTTGGAACCCCAGTTTTTAGTCTGGCACACAGCGATCCACTAAAACACATCCCAGACATCTTTTGTACCAGGTTGTATTTGTCTGACCAATCTATGGCAGTAAGTTGTAAGTCCAAGCATTGTGTGGGAATTCATGAGTGTCCTTTAAAAGGGAAGCTCTCTTTCCTTCCTGTCCTGCTGCCTGGAGGTGACGGCTGAAGTTCTAGCGGCCATCTCGGACTAAGAGTAAGGGAGAGCTTGAGGAGTCCTCACACCAGTCCCCATACCATCTTCCTCCAGACAGTGCTACAGAAAAGAGAAATCAACTTCCTATTTCTTTAAGCTACTTTATTTGGATTTACCATTACTTATAGCCAAATCCATTTCCAACCAGTCAGTGCTGGAGACAGGATTCAAACCAGGTAAATCCCAACTCTTACCCACTGTATTGTCTACAAAGTCACAAGAATGAACAGAGTTAGGAGCTAAGGAACACTGAGGGCCAGAGAAGGAATGTAATTTCCCTACAGTCACACAGTGGGCTAGAGGCTGGGACCCAAGACTCTTGACTCCCAGGCCTGGGTCCTTCCCTCCCTTCGGGCTTCCTACAATGGGAGAAGCCAGGCCAAATCCAGACAAGAGGGGTCCAGGTTTGCCCGGCCTTAAATCAAGAAACATGGATCATCAACGAGATCAAGGAGGCCATAGCTTATGCTCCAAAGGGACTCTTCCTGCCCAGAGCTACTATGGGCCTGTGCCAAGTGAAAAGCCTGGACCACTGCCCCTGGTTGCCAGGCACACCCTGCTGTGTAAAGCAAGCCCCATCTGCCATGGCCCAGCCCTGCCCGCCTGCTCACCGCACAGTGATGGGGATGCTGGAGCGGCGGTCACTGTCCCTCTCGTGCTGACGGGCCCCGCTCCGCATGATGATGTAGCGGTTCTTCAGTTTCTCTGCAGCCTCTGCTGACAGCCGGGGGCCACACTTCCTGCAGGACAGTGGGGAGAGGCTGGTGTGAGGCCAGGAGGGACTCTTAGGGCACCTACCCTTTCCCCCAGCCCCCTGCCAGCTTACAGACATGCACTTTCCCACCACACCACAGCTGCCCACTCATATGGGCTGGGGGACAACAATCGGAAAAGATTGAAGTGAAATCTGGCTGTGGGCAGCTGCCACAAACATCAACACTGGGGAGAAATATGGGTGCCTCTCTTAGAAAACAGGTGAAGAAAAGCCAGGCACGTCTGCAGGGTGAAAACCGCCTCTTCCCCACTGTTAGACGCTGTGTGGTGTCTTGCCATAAGGTCCCCCATACATGTAATGAACAATGGCACAATCACAGTGGCATGGAGGCCCACTGGGTGGTGGGCTTTGCAGCAGTCTCAAACTCCTCCACCCAACACATCTGAAGACACGACAAGCTGATGACACCCACAGGAGGCTTGGCGGTGACTGCAGTCCAGGGGCTGGGAGCACCTCAGACTCTCCTGGGAGGGTAGGTGTGGGGAAGTCTGATCAGCATCTACCCTATCCCATCCCCTCCCCTCTAGCCCCCAGGCCAACTGACAATCACTGATGTAGGGAAAGCCTTAGCTCAACCATCCTAAGGGTGTGGAGACCGAGACCCAGAGGGAGGGATGGAACTCCCCAAGGCTACCTGGGGACTTAGTGCAGAGGGAAGATTAGAATCCAGGGCTCCCTGACTCACAGCTGTGGGCCCAAACCTCTCAAGACTGGGCCACACAGAGCTCAGACTTGGATGAAGACCCAGGGACTACCCACTCACCCTGGCAGAGGTGCTGAATCAGGGACCCACCAGCCCCCCACTGGTAGTGCATTCAAAGAGCCCTCAACCCCTGGGTTTTAGCTCCTTCAAAAGATCACCAAAGCGCTGTATGACAAGAATCGAAGCACTGTGGTTAAGAGCACAGCCTCTGGAGGCAAGCAGCTGGGTTCACATCCTGACTCCACTACCTCTGGCATGTGACCTTGGACAACTTACTTAACTTCCTTTGCCTCAGCTTCCCCATCCATAAAGGGAAGGGAATAATAGCACACCTTACCTGGTCGGTTTTGGGGGAGGGTTATAATTTATTCATATAGAAAGTACCGAATAGTAATTCAGAATGCCTGGCACAAAGTAGTGTGTGAGTAAGAGTGAGAGAGAGCGTGTGTGTGTGTGTGTACACATATATATATATATATTTTTTTTTTTGAGACAGAGTCTCACTCTGTTGCCCAGGCTGAAGTGCAATGGCATGATCTCAGCTCACTGCAATCTCTGCCTCCTGGGTTCAAACAATTCTCCTGCCTCAGCCTTCTGAGTAGCTGGGACTATAGGTGTGCACCACCACACCCGGCTAATTTTTGTATTTTTAGTAGACATGGGGTTTTGCCATGTTGGCCAGGCTGGTCTCGCACTCCTGACCTCAAGTGATCCACCTGCCTCCGCCTCCCAAAGTGCTGGGATTACAGCGTGAGCCACTGCAACCAGCCAGTACTATGTATATAATTATTATTGAAAATCTGTGAGAACAATCAAATTGCAGCTGCCACTCACTGAGTATCTACCCAGGGCAGGGCTATGCCAAGCACTTACTCATCTTCTTGTGCAATCCTTACAAAAATCCTAGCAAACATCGACAGGCCTGGGGAAATCAAGGCTCAGAGAGGCCAACCAACTTGCCCAAAGTCATAGAGTGAAGGCAGGTATGACCCAGAGCCCATGTCTACCATGTCTGCACTTCACTGCCTCCTGCATGTCAGACTCGAGGTCTTCAAGACCATCTAAATCCCACCTCCTTGGTGTGGAGGTGGGAACACTGAAGCCAAGAGCCAGTGAGCTACGCAAGGTTAGAAGGGAGCAGAGCAGATTCAGTAGAGCTGAGAACCTCAGAACAGCAACATCTGGGCTGTTCTTCATGAGGAGGAGCAGGACCAGGGGACTGGGTTCTCTCCCACCCAGGGAAGCTGGGCAACCTCACCCCCGTGGGCCTGCGTCCAGGACTCACGCTCGGCAGTAGGCAATAAACTTCTTCAGCTTGGCCAGGTCAATCTCGCCCTCCACAGCCTGTGTCTGTGTCAGTGCGCTCACGTGCAGAGTGATGACATGCTTGGCCAGCATCTGGAGAGCAGAGGGGATACTGGGTCATCCCACAGGCCGTCCCAAGCCTGAGTCCCAGCACTGAGGTGGAACAGCCAGAAAGAGCTGATGGGGCCCTGGCATCAAGGAGCCGGAAAGGGTGCTGAGATCTCAGGCGTGCTCAGCCTGTTTGCTCAGCACCAGGCCCTCATTCTGATGGGAGCATCTGGATTCTCCTTTAGACAGAACTTAATGCTCCTTGCTCCTCTGCCCTGGTCCATAAAGGGGTGGGTTCAGCTTGTCCACCCCGACTTGGGGCATGTATCTTGTCCACCCCAACTTGGGCATGGACATTGGATCTACCCAAGCCAATAGGAGTCTATCCTGGGACTTTTGATAGAAGTACTGGAAAAGACGGGGCCTCCTCTTTCCTGGGGGCTGTTAAGCTACAAGCTAACAGGACAAAATCTTATTTTGTCTTTGCCACCACAAGAGGAACAGCTGCCCAAGTACAAAGATTCCACCAAGGGAAGCAGAACAGAAAGGCAGAGACAGTTGTTTGAGAATCCAGATCTACCTGGGCCTTAAGCCGCCGGACTTATCAATTCTATAAACCGCTATGTTTTTTTCTTTGAAAAATTTACTAACCAGAACTGAGGTTCTATTACTCATAACCCAATGTCAACTCCTCTGTTTCATATACAAGGGACTGAGGCCCAGGGAGAAACCGATTTAGCCCAAATCACACAGCTTATCACTCACGGCAGAGGCAGAGCAGGCCACAGGACTCCAGACCCTGCTTCAATCCTCTGCAGTCCACAACAACCGCCCTCTCACGTGCTCCCCAATGTCACAGCCTGACAGTCAGGACTTCGCCAGCCAAGGCCCTTGTTCTCCATTCTCCTTCCCACACAATCACAAGCCTGCCTGGAGGCAGGTCCCATGGCCACCAGCCCTGCCCCTGGACGTACCACATCCCTCTCCTCATTGTGCTCATCCTTGACGATGAAGATCATGTCGAAGCGCGACAAGATGGTGGGCATGAAGTCAATGTTGTCCTCCCCCTTCGTCTCATCCCAGCGGCCGAACACTGAGTTGGCAGCAGCCAGGACGGAGCAGCGGGAGTTCAGGGTGGTGGTGATCCCAGCCTAACAGGCGACAGACGACGAAAAGGGGGAGGAGATGGCAAAGATGCCTTCTTATATACAGGCGCGCACACACACACACACACACACACACACACACACACACACACACACACACACACACACACTTCTAGGCCTGGGCAAAGAGAATTTGGTCCCAGTCAGGGCAGCCTGAGGACGGTTGGGCCAGGCTGGGCTCTCCATGGAGGGCCACTCACCTTGGCGATAGAGATGGTCTGCTGCTCCATGGCTTCGTGGATTGCCACACGGTCATCTTCTCGCATCTAAGTGGGGAAGAGAGAAATATCATCAGACGTACTGAAGTGAGGGAGCAGGGAGCAGTAGAAACAGGAAAACTAACGGCAGCCCTCACTCCTGAATACCAGCTCCACGCAAGGCCAATGGCAGCAACCAGGTCACCTCTAATCATGGGAACAACTGTGTGGGCTTGCCTTTCTCCTCCCCACTCTTCAGATATGGGAACTGAGGCTTGAAGAGGTTAAGCAGCTTCCCACAGTTACTAGAGTGACCGGCCCAGGGATTGAAAACATGTCTCCCAAGTCAGAGGTGATTTCTGCTGGCTGAGCACAGGAAGTCACATACCCTGGTGCCACCCACCTTTTGGCTACTACCCACCTCATCAGACTCACCTTGTCAAACTCGTCAATACAGACGACCCCACCATCGGCCAGGACCATGGCTCCGCCCTCCATGATGAAATTCCGGGACGAAGGGTCCCTCATCACCGAGGCTGTCAGTCCAGCTGCGCTGCTGCCTTTCCCAGACGTGTATACCTGGGGCAGTGGGGTGGTGTCAGGGCCCAATAACAACTCCATGCTTTGACCCCCATAAGTCAAAAAGACCCACTGAGGTTGTGATTTGCCCAAGGTCACACATCAAAGCTGGCTGCAGGGTACAGAATAGGACTCAAGGCTCCAACTCAGTGCGTCTCCCTCTGGAAGGGGATGCTGCCCTGGGCCTCGGTGTGCCCAGATGTTCTCCCCGCTGAGGGCATCACATCCATGGCTCACCTAAGCCTCACCACAGCCCTGTGACACAGTCTTGTGGGGCCAAACTCACAGATGAGCAAACTGAGGCCCAGAGAAGAGGAGTTAGCCTCAGGGCTAGGATGAGGACTCCTGACTCCCAGGGAAAGCCTGCCCCCATCGTGAGTCCCTTGTCGTCCTATATAGACCTACACGCCACATACTGCCATAGAGCCCCTGAAATTGAGAAAGTCCTAACTGAGATGTCCTTAATCGTGCAAAATACGCACGATTTCAAAGACTCAGAGCTCCTAAGAATGTAAAGTATCTCAATAATCTACATATCAAACAACATGTTGAAATGAGACTTTAGATATAGCGAGTTACACAGAGTAACTTCACCTGTTTTTCCTTTTTTCTTTCCCCTTCTTCCTTTTAAATTGAAACGGGGTCTTGCTATGTTGCCCAAGGTGGTCTCAAACTCCTGGGCTCAAGTGATCCTCCCACCTCAGCCTCCCAAGTAGCTGGGACTACAGGTATGCACACGACCGCACCCAGCTACTTTTTAATGTGGCTGTTAGACAATCTAAGAAGACATACACGGGTCGCATGTGCAGTGCACGTATTCCTACTGGACAGTGCCAGTGTGGCAAATTTGGCACACTTCCTATCTATCCAAAGACCACCATCTCGCCCTATGCAACCCCGCCACTCGGATCATGACAGTCAGACCTTCTCTGGCTCTGATCCCCGCAGACCCATTCAACAACGCAGCAGAGGACCCAGCTACACTTGGGTTCAATCACATCCTGCTCTAATGCTTCCCAGCAGTGAGACCTGGGCCAAGACACTTACCCATTCTGTACCTGAGTTTTCTCACCCCTAACACAGGGGTAATAGTACCTACCACACAGTTGAGGTGAAGACTAAGTAAATATATGCAAAGTACTTCAAGCAGTGTCTGGCCCTTCATTTTAGCCATTATTATTATTATTATTATTATTTATTATTATTATTATTTGAAACATGGTCTCACTCTGTCACCCAGGCTGGAGTGCAGTGGCACGATCTTGGCTCACTGCAACCTCCCCGTTCTGGGCTTAAGTGATCCTCCCACCTCAGCCTCCCAAGCAGCTGGGACCACAGGTGCATATCACGCCTGGCTAGTTATTTTGTATTTTTGGTAAAGACAGGGTTTCACCATGTTGTCCAGGCTGGTCTCAAACTCCTGAGCTCAAGCAATCCGCCCACCTCGGCCTCCCAAAGTGCTGGTATTACAGGGATGAACCACCGTGCCCAGCCAGATTTTAGCTATTAATGATAACAATATCATTATTTAGCAAATGGATAAACTGATGCTCAGGGAGATTGGGTGACTTACTCAAAGCCCACAGCCAATTTCTGGCCAGGGTGAGACCCAAACCCCATCCTGACTCTCAGTACAGTGTACTCGCCCCCTGCCCCAAACCTACATACACCTGTTGGCTCCCTTCTTCCTCCCATCTCCTCGGCCATCCTGACCGCAGCCAAGAGAAAGGAGGAAGAGACTCCGGGTGAGCCAGCGCACCACAGGTGTCCTGGGGACCCAGAGGCCCTGCCCTGCAGCCTTCCTCCCTGCAAGCCAAGGTGGCGAAGGTATCCCAGGCCACTCACCCCAATGGGAGAACATTTCTCCACAAACTTCAGAAGCTGGGACTTGGCTGTCCCAGGGTCCCCTAGCATCAGCAGGTTGATGTCTCCTCGGCGAGTAAGTCCATCAGGGAGCCTGGGGGATGAAGGGTAGATGGACAAGGTGAGAATCCATGAGGGCATCGCATGTGACATCCAGTCACCAGATTGGTGGGCTGGCAGTTGACTCCCCCAACTATCATGGGCCTCAGAGTTGGCAGGAAGGTAGTGGCTGTGGCCTGAGACCCATGTTCCTACCCAGCTCTGTAGTTCCCAAACCATGGTAGGTCTTGCCTAGCAATGAGGACAGAGCTTGCCTCCCAGAAGAGGAGGGTTAAAGGAAATGGCTCTTATGGCTGTGCTCGGGTACACCCAGCATCTGAGCAACGTTCCTCCCAGCTTGAAAGACAAGGACAGAGAGCTGCCTGTGGGCTGTGCACGGTGCGGCAGAACAAGCACCATGACCGCAGGCTCCTGGCTCCCCTGCATGTGCTGGGGAGCAAGTCCCTTTAACTCTCTATGCCTCAATTCCCTCATCTATAAAATGGGCACAACAGCTGCGTTCTCAACAGGTTACTGTGAGGAATGACTAGGCTTCAGACACATAAAGCACTTAGAAGAATGCCTGTGCAGCCGGGTGCAGTGGTTCATGCCTGTAATCCCAGCACTTTGGGAGGCCAAGGCGGGCGGATCACGAGGTCAGGAGATCGAGACCATCCTGGCTAACACGGTGAAACCCTGTCTCTACTAAAAATACAAAAAAAATTAGCTGGGCGTGGTGGCGGGCGCCTGTAGTCCCAGCTACTCGGGAGGCTGAGGCAGGAGAATGGTGTGAACCCAAGAGGCGGAGCTTGCAGTGAGCCGAGATCACACCACTGCACTCCAGCCTGGGCAACAGAGTGAGACTGTCTCAAAAAAACAAAACAAAACAAAACAAAGAATGGCTGTGCATAGGAAGAACACAGTAAATGGCAGCTGCTAATAATATCCCTGCTACTGACCTCAAGCTCAGTGCTGAGATTTAAGTCCTGGTACCTACATGACCCCAAGCTCAGTGCTCTCCCACTGCACTTGCCAGGCCCCCAGTCCCCCACCTTGCCAGGGTCAGGGCATCGCTGAGACAGGTGCGCAGATCAGCCACTAGCCAGCTGATGGCAAGCTTGGGGGCTGGCAAAGGTGCCTGGCAGACTGAGGGGCCCAGGAAATACAAAAAAGAGTGCCCAGTCCTGATTATCCAGTAATTATCCTACTGTGAGCCCCATCATCAGCCGCCTCCCCAAACCCAAGGGAACTCAAGCCCCTACCTCTTTCGGGAGCCCCCAAAGAGCAGGCAGGCAATGGCCTTCTTCATGTCCGTGCCCCCAAAGATGGAGGGGGCAATGCTCTTGGAGATGACCTCATAGACATTGGGGAGGGCAGCCAGGCGACGGAACTCCTCCTCCTCCTGGGGGCTCACGGCCCCAACAAAGCTGCGGCCTTGGTAGGCAAAGCAGGCGCATGAGTGAGTACGAGGGAGCTCTTCCAGCCCACTGCCCATCCTGGCACCAGCTCAGGGACCTCCCAGAGGGCAGAGCCCTTAGGGCCAGGACAGCACAACCTATCTGAGTAAATAGAGATCCCAGCTCTCAAGCCCTCAGGAATAGGCCTGGTGTGTTCCAGGGTCCAAAGGGTGAGGGGAAGTGGGGAGGAGGGTTCTGAGGAAACAGACGGCCAGATGGCATAGGACCTTGGAAACCACTGGAAGGTCTCCCCTTTCAGCCGAGGAGTGATATAGTGTCTTGGTCATGACAGCATCGCTCACTGGCTGCTGCAGAACAGAGAAGGTAGGGCAAGGTGGAGATGAACACTGAGGAGGATCAACGGTGATCCAGGGAGGGCTGACAAGGGCTCAGAGCAGGTGGGGAGGATAAGAAGTGGTCAGATCCTGGAAACGTTTTAAAGGTGGAGCTGGCCAGAGTTCCTGAGTGATTAGATGTGGGGGATGAGAGAAAAGAGCACCAAGGGTGACTTGGGGGTTTTTGTCTGAGCAACTGAAAGGGTGAAGGTGCGAAGACTGAGAGGAGCCAGTCTGAGGGTGGGGAAAGGGGAGCTTAGCTTCAGCCATGTAAAGTTCGAGATGCCTTTCAGATATGTAAGTGAACATGTCAAATCAGCAGTTGGTTATTAAAGTCTGGAACGTGGGGAGAAGCCCAGGCTAGAAATGGAAATGTAAGAGCTACTTGCCCGTCAGTGGTTTTAAAGTTGTAATAATCTAGGTAGTTTGTGTAAATGTGGGGTGGGCCATGGACTGAGCCCTGGGGAAGCCACCCCTCTGAATCAATTCACTGCAGCCAGAGGGCTGAAACAAACCTGAAAACCCTCAGTGGCCCCTGCTTCCCTCAGGTGTAAGCAGGAGCTCCCCATCTCGGCACTCAAGGCCTCTTACACCACCTGGCCCCTCATCCCCTAGACTCCCACTCGGCCCTCCAGCCACTCAGTACCTTGCCCAGGCCGGGGTCTTCACCTGCTCCTGCCATCCCCTCCCGCCTGGAAGTTCTTCCACATCCACCACTCTTCAAAGCCCAGCTCAGATTAACCTCCTCCCAGAAAACCTTCCCCAAGGCCCAGCCCCCACCTCCTCCTTCTCGGACCTCCTTTACCTCCTTGGAACTGCATGACCCACAACAGCCGCCACTGTACCCACATGTCCCCAGCGGTCTCAGTTTTCTTATTTCTCCAACTAGACACTAGGCGGCTGCCTGCCTGGAACCCTGAATTTCACTTCTCTTGTATTTCCTGTCACAGAAGTGAAGACTTGGCTTTCAGTAATTCCCCAGTGACTTGACCTCAGTCCTTCTGCCTTAATCTTGCACTTAGGCAAACACCCTCAGCCCAGGAGCCACAGCTAGGACCAACATGTGGAAGTTCCGGGGATCACTTAATATAAAAATGAACGTTCTAATGATATGAGCAACACAAGGACATCCTGGGCTACCTCATGAAGTAACGAGCTGCCTGTTACCAGAAGTGTGCAAACACAGCCTTTTAGCAGGGCTAAGCCAGGACCCCAAAGCCAACTCACCAGAGCCATCTGTGTCCACCTGGATGCCCAGGACACGGATGTAGGAGCTTCGGATGCCCACGCCCACCCTGTCACGGCCCCTGCTGGTGGTCAGGCCAAACTTCTTGATGGAGTAGATGCCCATGATGGTAACCCTGTTCCCAGGGACGACCTTGTCACACAGGTACCTGAGAGGAGGGTAGGAGAAACGAGAAAAGCTGAGATTCTGACTTGGACAGCAAGTCTCTGATCCCACCCATCCCCAGGACACGCAGGGTCCACCGCAGCATTTTTGCCACAGGCACCACATGCTGAGCTGGCTCCAGCCCCACAGAGCCCAGAGAATGGCCTCTCTCCCCACGTCACTCAGCCCATGCTCAGCTGCTTGGAGGATGGTGTTGCCCACAGTGACAGCCAAACAGAAAGGCAGGTGGTGGCCTGACTCTCGCTGAACTCGCTAACTCATTTGTACGCTGGTTTAGGAAGCTTAGTGCCAGCCCACAGAGCCCTCCAAAAGCCCCATCTCCACGTGTCTGCTGTCAGCTCGCTGTGTGGCGCCCTTTAGCCTCTCAGGGCAAGACTTCCTCTTCATGCCCCCCAGCCTCCTTGAGGGGCCACTCGCCCTTTTTGCCTCTTCATGGCTCTGTGAGCTCATTTTGCCTCTGGGTTTTCATTTCCTGTTTTAAAAATGAGATGTTGAAACAGGGAAGTCTCCAAGTCCCCCAGTCAGAGCCAGTGTGGTGTGGAGGGACACTTAGTCGCTGTGTGACCTCAACGAAGTCATTGCACCTCTGAGCCTAGGGGGATGATGAAGTGGCCTGCCTCTCATGTTGTGGAGTCAGGTGAGGCAGCAGACATAGAAGTGCTTTATACCATCAGGCATCACAGCTCCAGAAAAGACCATCACCGTCACTCCATGAGCCTCCAACTCCCCTCTTCCCATACCCACTTCGTAAGTTTTCAGGATTCATGAACTGCTTGGAAAATCATACATCCTGATTACGTAATCTGCATGAAGGAATTGTGCTAAACACGACATGCATTTTCAAGCAGCCCTCTGAGAGATTAAGGACTGTCCTTATCCCCATTTTACTGATGAGGAAACTGAAGCTTGACAAAGTCACATAACTTGCCCAGGGAGCAAGAGCCTGACCCCTACATACTCTGTTGCCACTAATGAAGTTAACAGAAGCTACAGATCCGCTCTCCTCAGAACATCTGCATGCAATTTCAGGATATGCAAGCCGAGGTTAGAACCCTAATCAAAGATCTCAAAACCTTCCACCCAGGTTACTATGAGGGGCCCAAGCTCAGTACCCTCTCCCCCTCAGTAGAATCTTTTCTGTTTTCCTTTTTGAGACAGGGTCTCGCTCTGTCACCCAGGCTAGAGTGGAGTGGTGTGATCACAGCTCACTGCAACCTCAACCTTCTGGGCTCAAGTGATTCTCCCACCTCAGCCTCCCAAGTAGCTGGGATTATAGGTATCTGCCCCAACACCCAGCTAATAAATTTTTTTTTTTTTAGATACAGGGTCTCAGTATGTTGCCCAGGCTGGTCTTGAACTCCTGGCCTCAAGCAATCCTCCTGTCTCAGCCGCTCCAAGTGCTGGGATTACAGGCATGAGCCACCATGGCTGTTCAGCAGGATCTTAACAGAAAGCCTGGGGTATGCTGGGCGCAGTAGCTCACGCCTGTAATCCCCGCACTCTGGGAGGCCAAGGCGGGCGGATCATGAGGTCAGAAGATCAAGACCATCCTGGCTAACAAGGTGAAACCTCATCTCTACTAAAAAATACAAAAAATTAGCTGGGCATGGTGGAGGGCGCCTGTAGCCCCAGCTACTCGGGAGGCTGAGGCCGGAGAATGGCATTAACCCGGGAGGTGGAGCTTGCAGTGAGCCGAGATCACGCCACTGCACTCTAGCCTGGGCTACAGAGCCAGACTCTGTCTCAAAAAAAAGAAAGCCTGGGGTAGGAGGTGGGGTGTCAGGCTGGGAAGAGGCTTTGCCAGCTATTGGTTATCTAGCTGTGCGTCCTGGGCCTCTTATCCTAAGAAGAACACAGACTTTGGAAAGCAATGGACATAGGCTGAAAGCCCGGCTCTCCTCCACACAGGAAGTCATTTAATCTCTCCAAGTTACATTTCCTCATCTGCAAAATGGGGCTGACATGCCCCTGCAGATTATGGAAAGACAAGATGAGAGGAACTTATGGAAGCATTAGGCACAGAGCAGGTGCTCTGCAACTGGCCACCTTCTCCACCCTCCTCACCCTGCTCCAGATGACCCACTCCCAACACTCAGGTTAGGGCCACAGCTGGGACACCCACCATCGTAGATGCCCACCTCCCAGCCCGTCTGCCTCACCTGTCGCAGTAGAGCTGCATGTGTCTGGGCATCTCCCCGTGGGGGACTGCATCAGGCAGCTCCTGCAGCTTCAGGGTCTGGAAGTCCACGCATTTGCATTTGTCGGGCATGATGAAGTACGGGTCCAATGGGCATTTGGGGCGCCCAGCCTGATCTCTGTACAAGGTAAGGGAAAAGAGTCACCAAAGCTACCTGGAGAATCCAAAGGTGGGGCTCATTCATCCCAGGAGCCAGCAAGGAGACGTTGCCAGCGGCAATTTATGGGGTCTCCAGAATAAGCTGGAGATAAGCCAGGCAGGCAACGCTGCCTGGAGGTAAGAAAGGAAGGCAACGCTGACGGACCTAGCACTGGATTAAGAGTCAAGGGAACTGCTTGAGGCTGGGTTCTTCCATTAACTTGCTGAGAGGAGGCAGACAGGTCACACTCGGTCTTCTTGCAGGGTCATGGTGTCCTCATGAGTGAAGAGCTAGTTCATCAATTCTCTTACTAAAGCCCCACTCAAATCCCAAGATCTTTTCCGGTGGGATTCTAGGCAGTTCTAGACCATTCTGAGGGTCTAAGCCTCTACGTATCCCTAGGTAATTATGTCATTATTCAATAGATATTATAGCAACATAAAGAAGTAAACATCATAGCAAAACCTACTATGTGTCTGACACTATTCCAGGTGCAGGGGGCACAGCACTGAACAAAAAGGTCCCTGCTCTTGTGGAGCCTAAGTTCCTATCAAGGGAAGCTGAAAAGACATACAAGCAAACAACCACATAAAAGAGTGACAGCTACATGCTGTGAAGAAAAGTAAAAAAGTAGGCAGGTGTGGGAGAGACGAGGTACGTGCACACCAAACTGAAGATGAAGGGTTGGGCAAGATGCCCCTGGTGAGGGGACATGTGAAGAGAAGCCTGAAGAAGTAAGGACACAGACTATGGTAGCTTGAGGAACAGCACTCCCAGTAGAGGAAACAGCAAGGTCAAAGGCAGTAAGACTGGGGGTAGTCAGTGTATTCCAGGAACAGGAAGGAGGCAGTGAGGCCGGGCCTGGAGAGAGGAGGGGCAGCGAGGCCTGGGGGAGCCAGGAGCAGATCATGGTGGGCTGTGCAGGACTTGACTAAGAAGTAAACGACTGGACCACCTGAGTGTCAAGGGACACCTGGCCGCTGGGTGGAAAACAGACTGAGGGGGCGGAGGGTGCACGCGGGGGATCAGGGAGGAGGTAGCGCGCCTCTCCAAGTGAGAGATGTCAACAGCATGGAATGAGGCAGCTGTGCCACAGGTGGATGGGAAGCTGAGGAGGCACCAGCGAAGGAGCCAAGAAAGAGCAGCCAGTGAAGAGGGTGGGGTTCCTTCAGACTGGGGGCAGCAATCATTTTCTAGAAAGGGCCGGAGGATGTGCATTCCAGGTTCTGCCAGCCAAGAGGCCACATACTCTGCCTTTGTAGTGCGAAACCAGCTGTGGGCAATACTTAAATGAATGAACGTGTTCCTGGGCCATAGGGTCAGCAGGCTAGATCCGGCCTAGTGAGCAAACCATAGTTTGCTTCAGAAGATTCCAAGTAGACTCATTACCCTGGACTGCTTTTCCCTCCCAACCCTGGGTTCCCTACAACGCTGTCTGGGTATCCTGGTGAGATAGAAGTCACCAATGTAGAGGGACACTGTTCACAGTGTCTCAGAGCCACAGGGCATCAGATCTGTGCCAATCCTAAGGGCACACCCCTGCCCAGCCCATCCCAGTGTATCTCTAGAAGCAGCTGCAGGCAGTGCTTGCTACTTGTTCTCATCCTTTCTGATCTTCACTCAGGTCACCCACCTCCCACAGTCCCTTTGGGCCACAGACTCACGTGTTGCACTTCCTGGGCAGGGCATAGCCCTCGAGGCCAGGGCGCATGGCAATGTTGGTGAGGGTGTTGCGGCAGCTGCGGCACTGGATAGAGATGCGGGTGGCCTTGGCACGGACCGCAGAGGCCGCGATGATGATGCCAGGGATCTTCACCAGGTGTGACATCATGTCCGACTGTAATAGAGCCATTGGGAAGTTTGTTGTTTAAGGGGAGCCAGGAGGCATCTGAGATATGCCAGTAAATATCCTGGGCAGGAGCCTGGAGGAGGTGGGCACGGAGCTGCAGGGAGGGCCACAGCTCTTCTGTTCGGCTCAAAAAATGCCTCCAGAGCATCCACCCAGTGCCAGGCTATCTGGACCCCGGGGTCCAGAGGAGCCTCAGGCACAGCTCCTGCTTTTAAAGACCTCGCAGCACAATTGGGGGGGCGGTGGCAGGGCAAGAGATACACAAAGCACATTTCACTACAAAGTGGCAGGTGCCAGGAGAGAGACCTGAACCCCAGCTCTGATGGCGACATCCCTGGACCTGTAGAGTACAACACAAAACAAACCTGGGAGGCAGGGGCCCACATTCTAGTTCAAGTTCTGTCAAAACCTGCTGTGTGGCCTTCTGTCTGAGTCACTTCTCTTTGAGCCTCAGTTTCCCCATCTTAATGACTATTCCCACACTGGACAATAAGGCAGTAATATTTTTTTTTTTTTTTTTTTTTTTGAGACGGAGTCTTGCTGTGTCGCCAAGGCTGGAGTGCAATGGCAGGATCTCGGCTTACTGCAACCTCCGCCTCCCGGGTTCAAGCGATTCTCCTGCCTCAGCCTCCCAAGTAGCTGGGATTACAGGTAACTGCCACCACGTCTAGCTAACTTTTTGGATTTTTAGTAGAGACGGGGTTTCACTATGTTGGCCAGGCTGGTCTCGAACTCTTGACCTCAGGCAATTCACTGGCCTTGGCCTCCCAAAATGCTGGGATTACAGGCACGAGCCACCGCGCCCGGCCGTAATGTTAATTTTTAAGTGTGATGTTATTGTAGCTATGCCTTAAAAAATGATTCTTCAAAGGCTGAGCGCAGTGGATCATGCCTGTAATACCGACACTTTGGAAGGCCGAGGCGGACAGATCACTTGAGATCAGGAGTTCGAGACCAGCCTGGCCAACATGGTGAATCCCCGTCTCTACTAAAAATACAAAAATTAGCCAGGTGTGATGGCATATGCCTGTAATCCCAGCTACTCGGGAGGCTGAGGCCAGAGAATTGCTTGAACCAGGGAAGCAGGGGTTACAGTGAGCTGAGATCATGCCACTGCACTCCATCCTGGGCGACAGAGTCAAACTCCGTCTCAAAAAAAAGAGATTCATCTTTTAGAGATACATGGCGAAATAGTTCCAGATCAAATTATATGATGTATGGGACTTGTTTCAAAAGAACTCCAGGGCCACAGATGAAACAAGATTTGGCCTCTATGGATCACCTGAGGTCAGGAGTTCGAGACCAGCCTGGCCAACATGGTGAAACCCCATCTCTACTAAAAATTAGCCGGGTGTGGTGGTGTGTGCCTGTAATTCCAACCACTTGGGGGGCTGAGGCAGGAGAAGCGCTTGAACCCATGAGGCGGAAGTTGCAGTGAGCTGAGATCGTGCCACTGCACTCCAGCCTGGGCAACAAGAGCAAAAACTCCATCTCAAAAAAAAAAAAAAAAAAAAAAAATTGGCCTCTAGTTGCTAATTATTAAGCTGGGTGATGAGTACAAGAGGATTCGTTATACTGTTCTCTTTATATTCTAATGTTTGAATTATCTATAATAAAAAGTAAAACATAAAATCTCAGCCAATCTGCTCCTTCCTATGGCCACCCCTTGCCCTTCACAAAGCTCCTGAGCCACTAGTGTACAGGACTGGGACAATCTCTCTCCACCTTGTCTCCGTTTCTCAACGCCCTCCTCGGGCTGAACGAGAGAACCAGACATGAGCAGAAGTTTTGCTGGGGCTCTCAAAGAAACCAGGAAGAGGCTGTGGGAAGCAGAAGCGAGGCTGGGGAGGCGGAATTCAAGACTCCATGCCTGCATCATTACAATAAAGTGACCATCACCACCTCAACCTAGCACCTGGTCAGTCTCAGCATAGTGGATGGAGGGATGCAATGAGGGATCCAATATCACCCATAAGCATTCTTGCCCGGTATGTGAAATCGAAACACAGTCATGCCTTTGCATCTAACTTCCAGCTTCCAAAAATCACAGGGGGGAAGGGGTATGTTGTAACCACCCCAAGGAGGCCTTCAGATAAATCTAAAAGGCAGCACATTCTACAGGATAATGGCTCCTGCTTCTTCAGCAAATCAATAATGTATCTGTGAAAGAACTTACACCCAGAGTAAAGGAAGCTGTCCTGGATTAAAAGAGATTTAAACAACAATCCAGTACAATGCCTGGTCCTGGCTGAGACACACGAGCTGTAAGAGGCATGTGAGGTAATTTGGTCAATCTGAATCTAGACTGTATATTCAATGATAGTAAGAGATCTTTGATGTTTCAGTTGAGGTGCTAATGAGAGTACTGAGAGTACGTAAGAAAACTTTTTTTTTTTCGGGATAAAGTGTCATGTCTGTAATTTATTTTTTATGTTTAGAGACAGGGTCTTGCTCTGTCACCCAGGCTAAAGTGCTGAGAGGCACCATCAGAGCTCACTGTAACCTCAAATTCCTAGGCCCCTTGATCCTCCCATTTCAGCCTTCCAAGTAGCCTGGACTATAGGCATATGCCACCATACCTAGCTTTGTTTTTTGTTTTTTGTTTTTGTTTTTTTTTGGACAGCCAGGATCTCAAACTCCTGGTATCAAGCAATCTTCCTCCCTCGGCCTCCCAAAGTGCTAAGATTAGAGGCATGCGCCACTGTGCATGAATTTACTTTAAAATTCTTTAGCAAAAAAGAAAAAGGACAAAATAGGAAACAACACAAAATGTTAATTATTAAATCTGGGTGAAGCTTTATGGGATTCATTATATTACTCACTGCTTTTGGGTGTGTAATTTTTCATAACAAAAAGCAAAAAAAACAAGAAAAGTTCCTTTTGTCTCCAGGGGGAGACAGGTTCAGAAAGGTCAAGTGCCTCACTCAAGGTCACAGAGCTAGCACTCAGGTCTGGCTGCATCCAAAGCCCTCTGCACCATGCAGCAGCCACTGCCCTCCGACCCACCTTCAGGCTACGAATGCTGGAAGGGCTGGCGTCCGACTTGAGCATGACCTGGATGTCCTGGAGCACCTCCTCCCCAGAAGGCCGGGGCCGGGTCACCTCATCAGCTACCTCCTTGGCAGCTTCCTCCAGCTGGAGAAAGGGAAGGGCACAGGCTATTAGTAACTGGGGCAGAGCAGCCCTGGGAAGCTCAGGGATGGGGTCCCACTCACCAGCTGCAGGTGCTCGGCTGGCTGCTTGTACAAGTAGTCGGCCAGGTCCTCATCAAAGCTGGCCAGATCCTCCATCTCCACCTCAATCCAGTACTCCCCCAGGTTGTAATGCCGCTTGAGTTCATCCCTGGAGTGGGCACGTAGCAGGGTGGGGCAGGAAGGGTGCAAAGAGGAGGAAACCAACACTGGCTGAGGTGTGCCTGCACCCCTGAATCTGCCCACACCACAGCCACCATGACCTCACCATTCCTCTTCCCAAACACACATCTAATTCCAGATCATTCCATTATTTAACCCTGCAGAGGCTACTCACTGCTGGCACAGGCATGCCCTAAAGAAAGCTCCATGGAAGGGGTCCACAAGACAGTCAAAGGGTGTTTCAACACTCAGGCCAGCGTGCACAAAACAACAAACCAGTTCTGTCACGGAAGGACTCCACGGAGCCTTTAACTTCTCTTGGAGAAGAACAATGCACACAGCTCAAACTTGGGGCCCAGTGAGGTGGCCCATGCCTGTAATCCCAACACTTTAGGAAGCTGAGGAGGGTGGATTACTTGAGGCCAGGAGTTCAACACCAGCCTGGGCAACATGGCAACACCCAGTCTCTACTAAAAATACAAAGACTAGCCGGGCATGGTAGCAAACGCCTGTAGTCCCAGCTACTGAGGCATGAGAATGCCTGAACCCCAGAGGTGGAGGCTGCAGTGACCAGAGATCTCGCCAGGGCACTCCAGCCTGGGCGACAGAGTGAGACTCTGTCTCAAAAAAAAAAAAAACCAAAAAGGTACCAGCCTCACCAACATGGAGAAACCCCATCTCTACTAAAAATACAAAAAAAAAACTAGCCAGGTGTGGTGGCGGATGCCTGTTAATCCTAGCTACTTGGGGGACTGAGGCAGGAGAATCACTTGAACCCGGCAGGCAGCAGTTGCAGTGAGCCAAGATCACGCCACTGTACTCAAACCTGGGTGACAGAGCAAGACTCCATCTCAAAAAAAAAAAAAAAAAAAAAACAAAACAACAAAAAAACTGGAGGCACCAAGGCAGCAGAAAACACATCTGCCTTATCAACCTCTAGTAAGACTGTTTTTTTTTAAATAGAGACTGGGTTTCACTATGTTGCCCAGCCAGGTCTTGAACTCCTGGGCTCAAATGATCCATTGGCATCGGCCTCCCAAAGCGTCAGAATTACAAGCATGAGCCACTGCGTCCAGCCCAGATGCTTAGCAGAGCATCCCATGTGACTACTGTTGCAAGAACATATTTGGGGACCACTGACCAACGCACAGGCTGTTCCCCAGCCTCGCAGTATCACAGGCCTGAGCCCCGTCTCCCTTATGTCCTGGAGCCAGTAAAATGGCCAGACTGGTACTGAAAGCCACTTGCTGTGAGGACACCCCACACCTCTACACAAGCAATTGCTCCTACCTAGACAGAAAGCTTTCTATACCTGCAACTCTGACCTCAGCTCAAAGGTCCCCTCAAACTTCAGTCCCCCGGAAAACTTCCTTAAGTCCTTTCACCTTCCTCTGTGGAGGAAATGACCACCGTGGAAGTTATCTGTTGGTCTTCACGACTCACTCCTCTGACTTAGGAGCTTCTCTAGGACAAGAAGCACGTCTTTTCATCTTTGTAGCGCAGTGCCTGGCACACAGGTGGGCAGTATCAGCTGCTGCATGAATAAGTGAAAGCAGGAATGGCTTTACCCATTTCTGGCCTGGTGAGGCCCAGAGACACCGACACCTGGAAGTCACTCAGCTAATAATGGGCCAGTGCTGAACCTGCAACCTCATGTTCTCTGCATTTTAACATCTCAGGGATAGAGGCCGGGCCTATGAGGATTCTCATGATGTCACAGGTCGTATAATCAACTAGAAGCAGGAGCCAGGTCCAGCTTCAGTGCTGCAGCCCAGCACCCAGAACAGGATCTGGCAGGCAGCAGGTGCTCAATCAATGAAGGTGCAAGACTGGTATAAATAAATGAATGAGCAAAGTGAAGTGAATCCTAACCACCATCTTCACCTTTTACACCTACAGGGAACTTGAGTTTGTAAGGTCTCAGACATGACATGGAAG
The DNA here is from genome assembly GCF_029281585.2 of Gorilla gorilla gorilla. Classification (NCBI taxonomy): domain Eukaryota; kingdom Metazoa; phylum Chordata; class Mammalia; order Primates; family Hominidae; genus Gorilla; species Gorilla gorilla. The sequence goes on along the minus strand of NC_086018.1, from coordinate 33,408,584 downwards.
GATGATAGGAAGCAGATGAACAGGAATAAGATCTGGATAAAGAACTAAACGGTCCAAGTGGCGCTAGCTGGTTGCTGGTGGCCCACTCAACAGGTGACTCACCCAGAAGTTAACTCCAGGTATAGATAAAATACACAAAGCAGGCCGGGCACGGTGGCTCACGCCTGTAATCCCAGCACTTTGGGAGACCGAGGCGGGTGGATCACTTGAGGTCAGGAGTTCGAGACCAGCCTGGCGAACATGGCGAAACCCCATCTCTACTAAAATTACAAAAAATTATCCAGGCGTGGTGGTGGCGGGGGTAGTCCCACCTACTCGGGAGGCTGAGGCACAAGAATCGCTTGAACCCGGGAAGCGGAGGTTGCAGTGAGCCGAGATCGTGCCACTGCACTCCAGCCTGGCGACAGAGCGAGACTCCGTCTCAAAATAATAAATAAATAAGTAAATAATAAAATAAAATAAAACAAAATACACAAAGCCTTATACCAAGGCGTGAGGCTGCCGGGATGAGCCCTGTGACCCAGGACCGGCCCTTTCCCCCGTCTGGGCCCATCTGTGCCCTGACTGTCCAGGACTCTAGCAGGCTGGTAGAGGCGTGTGAGCGGCCACATTGGAACTCGAGCCCCCGGCCCCGCAGGAGCCGCACCTGTATTTGAAGGTGAAGCCCGTGCGGTCGGTGCCCACTCGGTACTGCCGCAGGAACTCCTTGAAGCGCCTCTGCAGCTGCGATTTGCGGGCCTGCCCCTCGTCGGCCTGGGCGTCGCCCCCGAAGCTGTCGCTGTAGAAAATGCCAGGATCGTCGAATCCCGACATGACTGCGCCTGGGGTGGGAACAAACGGCCAGAACAGGCTGGGGGCAGCGCCTGGCACCTCCTCTCCTCCGACGCCTGGGTCCCTGCCCTGAGTCCGAAGCGGGGGGACCCCAGGCCGCGCTCCCGGACTCCAACCCCAGTTCCCGAGAAACTCCTGTCCCACTCCAACTACACCCGGAAATCCAGATGCCTGCTGGCCCCCAGTCCCAGTCCCACTCCCACTAGCCTCACCTCTGATTTTCCGCACTTCACAAACTAGGGGAGACAAGAACCTCCACGCTCTGCCGCCGAGTTTCGCGGGAAAAACAAGAGGCGGTGTTCGGAAGCCGCAGCCGCTGCGCTCCCATTGGTTCGCCGGAGCCTCGCGGCCAGCGATTGGACCGTTCTGAGCCCTCCAGCCCCCGCCGCCCGGACTGTCTGCCGAAGATGATTGGCTGCAAAGTGCATGACCTCGCCTCCTTCCGGGCTCCATTTTGTGTGCGGAACAATTTGGCGCGAAACTTCTGGCTGGGAAGGAAGTGGCGGCGCAGGGCGGGGCGGAAGCAAAGATGGCGGAGGGGCGGGCGCGCGGAGGGCGCCTTTAGGTGGTTTCTTTTTTATTTTCTTGTTGTTTTTTTTTTTTTTTTCCTAAGGCATGGTCTCGTTGTGTTGCCGGGGATGGAGTCCAGTGGCTCGATCACGGCTCACTGTAGCCTCAACCTCTTGGGCTCAAGAGATCCTTCCGCCTCAGCCTCCCTTGTAGCGGGGACCACAGGTGTACGTGATTTTCTTAAAATATTTCATAAAGGCGGAGTCTCACCATCTTGCCCAGGTCTCGAAACTCTACTCTCAAGCGACCCGCCTGCCTTGGCGTCCCAAAGCACTGGGATTACTGGCGTGAGCTACCCGGCCAGGCCTGCGTGCTTTTCTTAAGCCTTCTGTTAAAGTCCTATGAAAAAAAATGACCCTTTTCATAGCCATAGGGAGAAAAAACTAGAAGTTCAGAAATGATTGGGTCCAGGTGCCCATTTTGCATTGGGAGACCGTGCCGAGGAGTATTCGCTTCCCGGTCGTGGGGCCAGTTCTCTGGGCCTGAGGCTCTGAGGAGCCCCTGTTCTCCAGCTGGTGGCAGGACAGGGCGATTACCGTGCGGCTTACCCGCGTCCCCGACCCGAGTTCTCGCACCCTAACACACTGCTTTTATTTGTTTATTTATTTATTGAGACGGAGTCTCACTCTGTCCCCCAGGATGGAGTGCAGTGGCGCAATCTCGGCTCACTGCAACTTCTGCCTCCCCGGTTCAAGCGATTCTCCTGCCTCAGCCTCCCAAGTAGCTGGGACTACAGGCAGGCGCCACCATGCTCAGCTAATTTTTGTATTTTTAGTAGAGACAGGGTTTCACCATGTTGCTCACACTGGTCTCGAACTTCTGGCCTCAAGTGATCCACTCGCCTCGGCCTCCCAAAGTGCTGGACTTACAGGCGTGAGCCACCATGCCCAGACCGTGCTCATTCTGTTTAACAGCTGCTTAACTTTCTGTAGTATGGTGACAAAGACTCTCCTTGACCAAACTCTAGCCAGGTTCCTCTGGGCTCCCTTCACTTCTAAGCCTCAACCTTGATCTATAGGCACTGTGGCTCATGCCTGTAATCCTAGCACTTCAGGAGACCAAGATGAGAGGATCCCTTGAGTCCAGGAGTTGAGTCCAGCCTGGGCAACATAGCAAGATCCCGCTTCTCTAGAAATTTTTTTATAATTTTTTTTTTTTTTTTTTTTTTTGAGACAGAGTCTCACTCTGTTGCCCAGGCTGGAGTGCAGTGTCACGATCTCGGCTCACTGCAACTTCCACCTCCTGGGTTCAAGCAATTCTCCTGCCTCAGCTTCCCAAGTAGCTGGAATTACAGGTGTGTGCCACCACGCCTGGCTAATTTTTTGTATTTTTAGTAGAGACAGGGTTTCACCGTGTTGGTCAGCCTTGAACTCCTGACCTCAGGTGATCCACCCGCCTGAGCCTCCCAAGATGCTGGGATTACAGGCATGAGCCACTGCGCCCGGCCTGAAATTTTTTTTTAATTAGCTGGGCATGGTGGAGCACACCTGTTGTCCTAGCTACTCAAGAGGCCAAGGTGGGAGGATGGCCTGAGCCCAGGAGTTTGAGACTGCAGTGAGTTTTGATTGCACCACTGCACTTCAGCCTGAGCGACAGAGCGAGACTCATCTCTAAAAAGAAAAAAAAGACAGGCCAGGCGCCGTGGCTCACAACTGTAATCCCAGCATTTTGGGAGGCTGAGGCGGGAGTTCAAGACCAGCCTGGCCAACATGGTGAAACCCTGTGTCTACTAAAAATACAAAACTTAGCCGGGCGTGGTGGCAGGCGCTTGTAATCCCAGCTACTTGGAAGCCTGAGGCAGGAGAATCGCTTGAACCTGGGAGGCGGAGGTTGCAGTGAGCCGAGATCGTGCCACTACACTCCAGTCTGGGCGACAAGAGTGAAACTTAGTCTCAAAAAAAAAAAAAAGAAAAAAAAGACTTAAACAAACACTAACAGTTTCTAACAGCTGCTAACATCTCTAAAATGACTCTAGCCAGCCCCCACTAAGGTGCCTGCCTGAGAAAACTCAAGGCTGCTGGTAAATGTTTACCGTTTATTCCAGGCAACAACTGAGGATGTGACCTCTGTCTCCCAGTCTCTGTGGGAGGCAAAAATTCTAACTCTGATCATTGCCAACTGGCAGACACAGCTAGCCTCACTGCATTTACACTGACTTAACCTTTTGTAATTTTTCACTTCCCTGACTCTACTAATCACTTGCCCACCCCTTCCTCCCTCAATCTTCCTTTATTTTTTTATTTTTTATTTTTTGAGACAGGGTCTCTGTTGCCAATGCTAGAGTGCGGTGGTGCAATCACAGCTCAGTGCAGCCTTGACCTCCCAGGCTCGTGCAATCCCCCCACCTCAACCTCACCACCATGCCCGGCGAATTTATTTATTCATTTGTAGAGATGGGGTTTTACCATATTGCCCAGGCTGGTCAACCTCCCTTTAAAATACCTCTATACAAATTAAAGCTGAGTTCAGTTCATACTGAACTCTCTTCCCTGTTGCAATAATCATTACTGATTAAAATCTGTCCTTACCACTTTTTTTTTTTTTCTGAGACGGATTCTCGCTTTATCACCCAGGCTGGAGTGCAGTGGCGTAATTTCAGCTCACTGCAACCTCCGTTTCCCAAGTTCAAGCAGTTCTCCTGCCTTAGCCTCCTGGTAGCTGGGATTACAGGCGCACGCCACCATGCCCGGTTAATTTTTGTATTTTTAGTAGAGACAGAGTTTCACCATGTTGGTCAGGCCGGTCTCAAACTCCTGACCTCGTGATCTGCCCGCCTCGGCCTCCCAAAGTGCTGGGATTACAGGCATGAGCCACCGTGCCCGGTCGTCCTTACCACTTTAACTAGTGTCTGGCTTTGTTCGACAATTGATAGGAAAAAATTATTCAGCCATTCTCCTATTAGTAAAATTCAAGATAGTTTCTCTCTCTCCCCTCCCCTCTTCCTTCCTTTCTTTGTCAGTACAATGAATATCTATTCCCCTTTCACAGATGAGGAAACTGGGCCCAGGGCAGGAGAGTCCCAGCTGCTATTTGGTTTTTGTTTTGTTTTTTTGAGACAGAGTCTTGCTCTGTTGCTAAGGCTGGAGTGCACTGGTGCGATCTCGGCTCACTGCAACCTCAGCCTCCCGGATTCAAGTGATTCTCCTGCCTCAGCCCCCGGAGTAGCTGGGATTACAGGCATGCGCCACCACTCCCAGCTAATTTTGTGGTTTTAGTAGAGGCAGGTTTTCACCATGTTGGCCAGGCTGGTCTCGAACTCCTGGCCTCAAGAAATCCGCCTGTCTCAGCCTCCCAAAAGTGTTGGGATTATAGTCGTGAGCCACCGTGCCCAGCTCCAGCTGCTATTTGAATGCCTATGCTTTGCATACGTGACCATACGTGCTCCTGGACGTGGGTGCGCATTGGACTCTCCTAAGGTACTTTTCAAAAATACTGATTCTAGGCCGGGCGCGGTGGCTCGCGCCTGTAATGCCAGCACTTTGGGAGTCCAAGGCGGGCGGATCACGAGGTCAGGAGATCGAGACCATCCTGGCTAACACGGTGAAACCTGTGAACTCTGTCTCCACTAAAAATACAAAAAATTAGCCGGGCATGGTGGTGGGTGCCTATAGTCCCAGCTACTCAGGAGGCTGAGGCAGGAGAATGGCGTGAACCCGGGAGGCGGAGCTTCCAGTGAGTCAAGATCGCGCCACTGCACTCCAGCCTAGGTGACGGAGCAAGACTCCGTCTCAAAAAAAAAAAAAATACCAATTCTAGAGCCCCATCCCAGGTGGAGCCCTGGATTCTGTGGTTAAGTATCTCCAAGTAATTCTGATGCCACCATGCACAGACTGGTGTTTGGACACCACTGGATCCTCCCACCAGCTGTGAGAGGTATGTGTATTGTTCTCATTTTACCAGTGAACAAAATGAGCCTTGAAGTGGCATAGTCAGACTAGGGACAAAGGTCTCCTGACTCCCAGTCCTTAGGTACTGGTCCTATAAAGAAACACCTTGGCTGGGCACAGTGGCTCACACCTGTAATCCCAGCACTTTGGGAGGCCGAGGCGGGTGGATCACGAGGTCAGGAGTTCAAGACCAGCCTGGCCAACATGGTGAAACCCTGTCTCTACTAAAACTAAAAAAATTAGCCGAGTGCGGTGGCAGGTGCCTATAATCCCAGCTACTTGGGAGGCTGAGGCAGGAGAATTGCTTGAACCTGGGCGGCAGAGGATGCAGCGAGCTGAAATCGCACCACTGCACTCCAGCCTGGGCAACAGAATGAGACTCCAGCTCAAAAAAAAAAAAAAAAAAAAATACACCTTGGCCAGGCACAGTGACTCACTCCTGTAATCCCAGCACTTTGTGAAGCCAAGGTGGGAGGATCACTTTAGTTCAAGAGTTTGAGACTAGCCTGGGCAACATAGCAAAACCCCATCTCTACAAAAAAAATACAAAAATTAACTGGGCATGGTGGCGTGCACTTGTAGCCCCAGCTACTCAGGAGGCTGAGGCCAGAGGATGGCTTAAGCCCAAGAGGCAGAGGTTGCAGTGAGCCAAGATCACACCACTGCACTCCAGTGTGGAGGACAAAGCCAGACCCTGTCTCAAAAAAAAAAAAAAAAAAAAAAAAATCTTGTCCCATGCTCTGCCCAGGACACTTTCAGCAAAAGGTTTTTCACTTTCCCAGATTGGGAGGCTACATATTTAGTATTTTCTTGACTTAGGGCCATAGAAAGGGCTTGGGTTTTAGAGCTGGACAGACCTCAGTGAAATCCATCCTGACCCTCAGATAGTGGAAACACCCCCTCAACATAGGGATGACATAGATGAGGTGACTCGACAGTACAAGAATCACTAAACGCTGGTCTCCTTCTTTGCATAATAGGTGCTAACTGTGTATGGCGTTGGCATTTCACTTGCATCTTGTTTGCTTCTCAGGACACATAGGTGAGTTAGGTATCACTATATTCATGTCACCAGTGATAAAATGGAGCCTCAGAGAGGTTAAGTGACTAACCTCAAAGTGGTGTAGCAGGAATTTGAACCTAAGAATTTCACTCCAGTCCCTAATAGTCACTGGACAGAAAATACAAATTTTGCCCCAGAATCTGCTCATTTCCACCAAACAGGGCAACCCCATCTTCCATAAAGTCGAGAATTGCATCAAGCAGGGTTCAACACAAATATTCGCCCACCAGCTACTTAAAGCTCACCTCCTGGGCCGGGCACGGTGGCTCACGCCTGTAATCCCAGCACCTTGGGAAGCTGAGGCAGGTGGACCAGCTGAGGTCGGGAGTTCGAGACCAGCCTGGCCAACATGGGGAAACCCCATCTCTACTAAAAATACAAAAATTAGCTGGGCATGGTGATGAAATTCTGTAATCCCAGCTACTCAGGAGGCTGAGGCAGGAGAATTGATTGAACCTGGGAGGTGGAGCTTGCAGTGAGCCAAGATCACGCCACTGCACTCCAGCCTGGGTGACAGAGTGAGACTCTGTCTCAAAAAATAAAAAATAAAAAAAAAATAAAAAGATAAAAAGAAAAGCTCACCTTCTGTATTCTCAAACAGACCAGTTCCTGCCAACCCCCTATCACCACTTCTCCTACCGAGCACGCAAGAAACCAGGGAGGAAAAGGTCAGTTCCCCAAGAATAACAAAGCCCATGAAAACTACTTCAAGTTACTCTCAGACAATGTTGTTTATTATTTCACACGAAAGTTAGACGAAGGCCACGGTGCCGTTAAATACCTCCCTCCCCACCCACGCATGGCTCAAAAACCACCCCAACCCTGCTATAAAAACAACAGAACACAACCAAAATACTGCATTTGAGGCTGAGCCAGGAACAGAGTGGCTCCAACAAAAATAAGACAAAAACACAAGACACAACATCTTTTCAGGTTTGTGTAAAAATTGCCATGGCCCACGGGGAAAGTGGTCATGGCCGTGTCAACAAGGATACTTGAAACTCAGGGCTTTTGGAGGTTTGAGACAGCTGCCACATTAGGGTGTCTTCCAGGCTCTGCTGCAGGAACTGAGGATGCTGAAGGGCAGGGCTGATCCCTTGGCCCCCTCTGAAGTTTAGGCCATTGCCTGGATGTGCTTTTCGTTGGGGAAGATGCCGTAGGCTCCTTCCTCCTTTCCAGAGAGAGGGACACAGTGAGAGGGCTGGAGGCCCTGAAAGCCTCCAGTGCCCACGGTAAGGAAGCCAGCCAAGAGAATTCCCTCTCTAGAAAGAAGGCCTTCCACCAGACAAAGTTCATGGCCCTGGGAGCCAGCATGCCTGCATTCACATGGCATAAAGCCCTACAGCAACTGTCGCCACCAGAAAGCTGAGTGTAAGGACCCATCGGAGAAGCGGAGCCTGGGAGTGGGTGTTGAGTGGGGGCTTCCCTCTGGGAGTCTCCACGGGGGCAGAATCTGAAAGAGAAAATGGGGCAAGGTCATTAACAGGTGGGCGTGCATCAGGGTGTCTGACGTCATAGGAAAGCAAAGCAGAGTGGCCTCAGGGTCTGTGGTACAGTCCCTGCCCAACGCCAGGATTCTGCAAGACCACAGACAGGTGTCCCTCTAGCCACTGCTTGAATACCTTCAAAGACGGGCAGCTCACTACTTCTCCAAGCTGTCTGTTCTTCCCTGTGCAGCCAGGCCACATTGTGAAAACATTCTTGGGCCCAGGCGTGGTTTTCAGACTTCTGCCTGCTCCCTGTCCTCTCCTTAAACTTTGCCAGCGATTAGGTCTGAGCTGTAAATCTTCCTCTCGGACTCACACATTTGCTAAGCATGGTGATGATGGGGCAGGAGCTAGAAAGCCGGAGCTCTGAGGTCAAAATTCAAGTTCAGTCCCATCCCTGGTTATTAAAATGTGATAGGGCCGGGCGCAGTGGCTCACACCTGTAATCCCAGCACTTTGGGAGGCCAAGGCAGGTGGATCACAAGGTCAGGAGTTCAAGACCAGCCTGGCCAATATGGTGAAACCCCGTCTCTACTAAAAATACAAAAAATTAGCCGGGTATGGTTGCGAGTGCCTGTAATCCCAGCTACTCGGGAGGCTGAGGCAGAGAATTGCTTGAACCCAGGAGGCAGAGGTTGCAGTGAGCCAAGATTGCGCCACTGTACTCCAGCCTGGGCAACAGAGTGAGACTCCATTTCAAAAAAAAAAAGATTTAAAACGTGATAGGCCAGAGCCAACCATGCAACCTGGGTAGATGTGCCACCTGCCTCCTCAGGCACAGAGTGGGTGCTCCCTAGGTCTTTAGAAGCAGGACAGAGTCCAGGGCAGGTCTCTGGAGCCAGACCAGCTGGGTTTCAATCCTAGCCCCGCCCTGGGCTATGAGAAGGGCTTCCCCAGAGAAAACAGGGCCGTAGGTCTGGTGGCCCAGGGCTGTGGTCACAGGAAGTACAAGCAAGCAAGCAAGCAGGTACACTGTGACATTTACATGTGTGTTGTTCATATTAAAGGCTCCTGCTCCTTCTGATGCATTAGGGGTGCAGTTCTCAAATGTTTTGGTTCCAAAACTCCTTTATACTCAAATGCAACCAAGGATCCAAAAGAGCTTTTGTTTGTGTGAGTATAGCTATCACTATTTACAAAATTAGATATTAAAACTGAGAAATTCTTTTTCTTTTCTTTTTTTTTTTTTTTTTTGAGATGGAGTCTCGCTGTCGCCCAGGATGGAGTACAGTGGTGCAATCTCGGCTCACTGCAACCTCTGCCTCCCGGACTTAGGAGATTCTCCTGCCTCAGCCTCCCGAGTAGCTGGGATTACAGGTGTGCACCATCACACCCAGCTAATTTTTATATTTTAGTAGAGATGGGGTCTCACCACATTGGCCAGGTTGGTCTCAAACTCCTTACCTCAAGTGATCCCCGTGCCTCAGCCTCCCAAAGTGCTGGGATTACAGGCATGAGCCATCGTGCCCAGCCAAAACTGAGAAATTCTTAACATACAAGAACATACAAGAACATACAGGCACACATTCCATGAGCCATCAAATCCATGAGAGAGCATCACATGTCACATAACCTTTGGAAAATGCCAACACACATTCATGAGAAAGTGAAACTCTCATTTTCTCATTTATTTTTGGCTTTTTTTAAAAAGCCAAAAAAAAACAAAAAAAATCTGGGTGTGGTGGCACGTGCCTATAGTCCCAGTTACTCAGGAGGCTGAGGTGGGAGAATCCCTTGAACCTGGGAGGTTGAAGCTGCAGTGAGCTGTGATTGTGCCACTACACTCCAGCCTGGGTGAAAGAGCGAGACCCTGTCTCAAAAAAAAAAAAAAAAAGGCCGGGCGCGGTGGCTCACACCTGTAATTACAGCACTTTGGGAGGCCGAGGTGGGCGGATCACGAGGTCAGGAGATCGAGACCATCCTGGCTAACACAGTGAAACCCCGTCTCTACTAAAAATACAAAAAATTAGCCAGGCATGGTGGCTGACACCTGTAGTCCCAGCTACTTGGGAGGCTGAGGCAGGAGAATGGCGTGAACCTGGGAAGCGGAGCTTGCAGTGAGCCGAGATCATGCCACTGCACTCCAGCCTGGGTGACAGCAAGACTGTCTCAAATGAAAAAAAAAAAAACAAAAAAATAGTAGTAGTGTTATAAAAATGCTTTGTCCTCACAGACCCCATTGAGGGGATACTAGGATTACCACCTCCCACAGCCAGGGTACCACACTTTGAGAACTGCTTCATTAGGGTGACGTCTCCCTACCCCACCAGATAGCCAAGCCCTCCGGGGTTACAAACCCCTAGCAGAGGGGTCTGTGTGGTCTGGCACAAGTGAGAAAGCCACAAGCCAGGTAGGTTAGGGTGGCACAGGAGGGGAGGCCTAATATAACCTGCCAGGAGGTAGCTAAGCCTTACCTCTTTATTGCTACCCATCCCAAAGCCACACTCCCTCCCTCAGTGTTTTAGGCTTAGTGAGGGTACATTTTGTGGAGCACTTTGGTCTTTTTGGAAGTTTCCAAGATGTTTCAGTATAGCCAGCCTCGATCGTTCTTAGGCACATGAGGGAGGGGCTCACACACAACAAGACTCAGAAGGGACATTTTCCTGTGGTGGGTTCATAGGTGGATACAGGTCCCCAACTCCCTGGCCAACATCAGGGGACCAAAGGCCTAAAAAGGAGTCTAAATTAAGGGGGCAGGAGTTTCCCATGATTTCTGAGGGGTTCTTGTGCACTTCTGAGCCAATAAGCTAGAATTAGCTGAACCTCACTGGATTTTACGGGTGGGGAAACTGAGGTAGGGAGAAGTCTCATGGCTTGCCCAGAGCCACACGCTGAAGGTTGACCCCAGGTCCTTTTGCCTGCACTCCACTTCTCATACAAAAACACGCAGGTGGCCGGGCACAGTGACTCACGCCTGTAATCTCAGCACTTTGGGAGGCCAAGGTGGGCGGATCACCTGAGGTCAGGAGTTCGAGACCAGCCTCGCCAACATGGTGAAACCCCATCTCTACTAAACATACAAAAAAAAATTAGCCAGGCATGGTGGTGGGCGCCTGTAATCCCAGCTACTCGGGGGGCTGAGGCAGGAGAATTGCTTGAACCCAGGAGGCAGAGGTTGCAGTGAGCTGAGATCGCGCCACTGCACTCCAGCCTGGGTGAGACTCCAGCTCAAACAAGAACAACAAACATTCAGGCTGGCATGGTGGCTCGCGCCTGTAACTGCAGCACTTGGGGAGGCAGAGGCAAGAGGATTGCTTGAAGTCAGGTGTTCAAGACTGGCCTGGGCAATATAGCGAGAACCTGTCCTTACAGAGGCAGTGGGGTGGGGCAGCAGGAAACAACACCCACCACCACCAAACATTCAGAGAACAGAGGCATAGAGATACTACAGTCAGACAGCCAAGTCCCTCCATATGTAGCCCAGAGGAAGTGCCCCTTCCTGGATGCTCTCACCTTGCACTTTGTTGCTGGCCCGCTGGCGAAGCCCTGGTGCCCGTGAGGGGCTCTGGTCCTTGGTGTCATGGGTCAGCAGCTCCTGCAACTCCTCAAAGAGCTAAAAGACAAAAGACACACATGCCTATCTCAGTGAGAGATGCTACCAGGTCCCAGCTGAAGGTAGGACCTTAAGTTGTGTTAGGAAATACTTTGGAAATAACAAGATGGTAAGAAAAATATTGGCTGGGCACGGTGGTGCGCCCCTGTAATCCCAGCACTTTGGGAGGCCAAGATGGGCACATCACGAGGTCAGAAGTTTGAGACCAGCCTAGCCAACACAGTGAAACCCCATCTCTACTAAAGATACAAAAAATTAGCCGGGCGTGGTGGTGCATGCCTGTAATCCCAGCTACTCAGGAGGCTGAGGCAAGAGAATTGCTTGAACCTGGGAAGCTGAGGTTGCAGTGAGCCAAGATCGCCCCATTGCACTCCAGCCTGGGTGACAGGGCGAGACTCTGTCTCAAATAAATAAATAAATAAATAAATAAATAAATAAATAAATAAATAAAATTCATATCCCTTTCATCCACCTTAAGAGATAAGATGTTCCAAGCCCAATTGGCTCCCCTGCCTGCTCTTGCCCTCCCAACCGATAACAATGATCCTGGATTTAGAGTTCGCTGTGGCCACCCATGTCCTTAGCCTGTGTCTCCATGTGAAAGGCTGCGTTGCTTGTTCTGAAATAATATTAAGTGGTATCCTAGTACATGCAGTCTTCTGTGGCTGCTTTCTTCCCTTGAGTTTAGATTTGTGAAATTCAGCCTTGGTGAGGTGTGCTGAATGGTATTTGTTAGCCTTGCAGATGAGGAAACTGTGGCTCCTACAGGTTAAGTGCTTTGCCCAAGGACTGATCCAGAGGTCTGGCACCAAGAGCCGTTTTTTTTGTTTGTTTGTTTGTTTGTTTGTTTTAATACGGAGTCTCGCTCTGTCTCCCAGGCTGGAGTGCAGTGGCGCGATCTCTGCTCACTGCAAGCTCTGCCTCCCGGGTTCACGCCATTCTCCTGCCTCAGCCTCCTGAGTAGCTGGGACTACAGGTGCCCACCACCATGCCCGGCTAATTTTTTTTGTATTTTCTTTTTTCTAGTAGAGATGGGGTTTCACCGTGTTAGTCAGGATGGTCTCGATCTCCTGACTTCGTGATCCACCCGCCTCGGCCTCCCAAAGTGCTGGGATTACAGGCGTGACCCACAATGCCCAGCCAGCCAAGAGCCGTTTTTTTTTGTTTTTGTTTTTGTTTTTTTGGTTTTTGAGACAGAGTCTTGCTCTGTTGCCGTTGCCCAGGCTGGAGTGCAGTAGCATAATCATGGCTTACTGCAGCCTTGACCTCCTGGGCTCAAGCAATCCTCCCACCTCAGCCTCCCAAGTAGCTGGGACTACAGGTGCACGCTACTATGTCTGGCTAATTTTTTCATGTTTTTGTAGAGATGGGGTCTCACTGTGTTGCCAGGGCTGGTCTCAAACTCCTGGGCTCAAGCCATTTTCCTGCTTTGGCCTCCCAAAGTGTTGGTATTATAGGCGTGAGCCTGAGAGCCAGTTCTGATTCCAAATCCCTTTTCTTTTAAAAACATTTTTTTCCTTTAAATTATTTTTTATTTTTTATTTTTGATAGAGACAGGGTCTCACCATGTTGCTCAGGCTGGTCTGAAACTCCTGAGCTCAAGCAATCCGCCCACCTCGGCTTCCCAAAGTGCTGGGATTACAGGCATGAGCCACTGTACCTGGCCCTTTTCTTTTGCCTACACTTCTCTGAAAGACACAGATTTTCTTCCTCCAAGACTGACTGGATTTTCTGAAGGCGGAGGGTGGAAGGGAAAGGCCTTGTTCCGTAACAGGGGCCAGGACCAGAATCTTCTGCAATCCACGGCTGGGAGTAGGGAGCCAGGAGGGCATGACCCCGAGCCAGGAGGGAGGACCCCATGGCACCTCCAGGGGGTGGCAGAGAGAGAAGGCTCTATGACATCTGGTTAGAAGGAGCCCCTCACCCCTCCACCTCTGCCCAAGAATTCATCCTTCCAGGCTTTGCCCAAACCCCACCTTCCCCCTGGATTTGAGACACTTGTAGAAAGAGGTAAACCTCTCTGGCTAGGCTGAGAGTCCCTGGAAGGCAGAGGCCACCTGTAACCCTGGGAGTGCCAACCTGGCTATACACTAGTGCACACACAACTTATACATTGCCACAGACTGTTGTCACAGAGAGCTACAACTGATTCTCATGTCCCATTATGACAGTAGTGAATGTTTGAGGGCTTCCTCTGTGCCAGACACTGCTGTGGGGACTTTACTGCTGTAAACTCACTCAAGCCTTATAAGTCTAAGATGTAAGTACCATTATTATCCCTATTTTACAGATAGGGAAACTGAGGTACAGAGAGATGAAGGCATTTGCCCAAGATCACCCAGCTAGTAAGTGGCAGTGCTGGAACCCTGGTTCCCTGTGTTAACCATGACCTATAGCACCCTCCCCTACAATGAGAAGGGTCCCTTGGAGGAACAACGGGGGGAGGCAGAGGCTGCCCCAGGCTGCCCGACCCTCACCTGGATGTTGAGCAGGAATGCAGTCTTGGCCTCTTCTATCACCCTCTGCCTGACTGCGGGAGTCATCTCCAGGGAGTTCATGCGGGAGCGGTAGAGCTGCTTGAACTTGGTGGCACTGGCAATGTTGGGGAAGGTGAAGAAGGCCAGGCCCTCGCCAGAGCTGGGCAGGTCCAGGGCTTTCTGGGCAATCTTCTTGAGCACCTGGCCCCCAGACAGGTCACCCAGGTAGCGGGTGTAGGCGTGGGCCACCAGCAGCTCGGGCTCCGTGCGCCCCACCTCGTGGAGCCGCTTCACATAGCGCTGCATGGCTGGTGTGTAGGGGATGACCTCCTGCCAGCGGGGCCCGTACCAGAAGGCCAGGTCCTGCTCCAGGGCAGCCTTGCGGTGCAGCTCTTCTGGGAAGTAGACAGGGGCGAAGACTGGGCTCTCCTTGTTGCGCTCAATCTCCTCCTCCAGGGCCACATAGATGTGGTACAGGGAGGCCATCACCAGCTGAAAGCAGAGTGAGCAGGTCAGGCTGCCAGCCACATAGAAGACCCCCACCTCTGTCAGTCCCCTCCACTACTGCCTTTGGAAAGGCCCTCCTCACTTCTCAGCTGGGCTCTGACTCCTTCTGCCACCCCTCGCTACAATCCTCTTCACACAGCAGCCAGAGGGATTTTTACAAGAGGAAAAGACAATCATGCACTTTCTCAGCCTAAAACCCTTTTACCCCACTGGGCAAAACAAGCAGCCTAATTGAATCCTTACATAAAGATCTAACAAACTGGCCCAGTGTGGTGGCTCAAACCCCTGTAATCCCTGCACTTTGGGAGGCTAAGACGGGAGGATTGCTTAAAGCCAGGAGTCTGAGACCAGCCTGGGCAACATAGCCCAAAACCCACCTCTACAAAAAATTATTTTAAAAAACTAGCTGGCTGGGGCCAGGTGCGGTGGCTCACGCCTGTAATCCCAGCACTTTGGGAGGCTGAGGTGGGCGGATCACGAGATCAGGAGTTCGAGACCAGCCTGGCCAAGAGACCAGCCTGGGCAATATGGTGAAACCCTATCTCTACTAAAAACACAAAAATTGGCCAGGCATGGTGGCAGGCGCCTGTAATCCCAGCTACTCGGGAGGCTGAGTCAGGAGAATTGCTTGAACCCGGGAGGCAGTGGTTGCAGTGAGCCGAGATCACACCATTGCGCTCCAGCCTGGGTGACAGAGCAAGACTCTGACTCAAAAAAAAAAAAAAAAAAGCCAGGTGTGGCTGTGGTGGTGCATGCCTATAGTCCCAGCTACTCCAGAGGCAGAGGCAGGGGTATCACTTGAGCCCAGGATTTCAAGGTTGCAGTGAGCTGTGATCATATCACTGTACTCCAGCTTGGTGAACAGAGTGAGCAAGACCCTGTCTCAGAAAAAAAAAAAAAAATCCAACAAAGGAATTGCTATTCCCATTTTACAGAAAAGGAAACTAAGGCTCAGAGAGAGTATGAGACATGGAGGTTGCACAGCTAGTAAGAAATGAAACTAGATTGAAGACCGGGCATTGCCAGGGACCCACCATGGCTCAGGAGAGGGGAACAGCTGAAATGAAAGTGCTTAAAGGAGATTGGCCATGTGCTTCTGGCTTTTGACCTCTGCGTAACCAACTACAGGGCACAATTCTCCTTCCTGGAGGCCTATTCTGAACCCCACCATCTCTGGATGCTGGGCTGAGGCAACAGGTCTTGAGTGTACCTTGGCTTGGGGCACTAACTCCCGTTACACATTAATATGCCCGTTTGAATTTGAAGGAGGACAAAGTTAAGACATTTAGATTGGAGTTTCCAAGTTATTTCTGAGCCACAAACATTCAAAGCAGCTCTATTCCTTGAGGGGACAGAAAGCCAGGTGGTCTGGTACAAAAGAGCCTGGGTTTTTGAGTGTGACCGACCTGGTTCTTACCCAACTCTGCCAGTCCTTAACTGTGTGACCATGGGTGAGCACACTTGCTTTCTCTGGTCCCAGCTTCCTATCCTATCCTAGAGCAGATGATCTGAGGTCCGTGTGACTGTGCTAGCCAACTGTGCTAGTCAGTTCCCTCACCTGCCACATACTAGATGGGGCTGGTGTGAGGATTAAGTGAGAGGATCTGGGCCAGCACAGAGGGCAGCCTGGCACTTAGCGCTCACGTGAGAAAGGCTGTGATAAGTGCCACGTCCATCAGCTTAATGTAAGTGAGCACTGGATTCTCTCACGGATCTTGGCGCCTCCTTAGAACCCTGTGACTTAGAGGCAAAATCCAAAGTCTAAGCTGGCTGGGGATGGGATATTCCAGCATTCACCTCCCTGCACCCACTGTCTCCAGTCACACTGTAGCAACTGGGTGTACCTCATCTTTTTAAGGGAGAGGGGAGGAGGATGAGGAAGACCCATTACAGGCCCAAGGACCCCACCCAGCCTGGAACCACAGATGAAATCTCTCCTCATTAAAGCATGTCTCGGCCAGGTGGTGGCTCACACCTCTAATCCCAGCACTTTGGGAGGCCAAGGCGGGTGGATCATCTGAGGTCAGGAGTTCGAGACCAGCCTGGCCAACATGGTAAAACCCTGTCTCTACTAAAAAAAAAAAAAAATTGGCCAGGTGTGGTGGTGGGCACCTGTAGTCCCAGCTACTTGGGAGGCTGAGGCAGGAGAATCGCTTGAACTTAGGAGGCGGAGGTTTCAGGGCACCGAGATCTTGCCATTGCACTCCAGCCTGGGCAACAGAGTGAGACTCTGTCTCAAATAAAATAAATAAAGCATGTCTCATGTTGGAAGTAGGGGGTGGCAGAGGGTACAGATTGCAAAAGGGACTGGGATGAACGTGGTGGGATATAGCGCCTTACTCCCCACCCCTACACCCTCTGTTCAACCTGAACAGGCCTTTCCCCACACTGATGTTTTAACACCCAGTATCTTCCCGGTTCTTCGTCAAGTGCTTTCCTTCTATTTGCATGAATTTCACAACAGTGCTGGGAAACAGCAAAATCAGTACCTGGCATATAGTGGGTGCTTAAGAAAACCCTGCTGTTGAAATACTCTTTTACAGATGGGGAAAACGTGGCTTAGGGAGATTAGATGAGGCACCCTCAGTCTCACTGTTAGAAAAGGGTTCTGTTAAGACTCCAACCTATATTATTCCTTATCTTCAGAGGCAAATTAGAATTAGATCAGGAGTACAAGCTCTGAAATACAAGGAGTACAAGGCTGAAATCGGTCTTGGTTGATTTCAGCCTTTTCCACTTACCGGCTGTGTGACCTTCTGTTAGTCACTTAACCTCTCTGAGCCTTCCAGTCCTCATCTTTCTCGTCAGGGTTGAAGCACAGATTAGAAACCATGTGTACAAAATGCCCAACATGGAACCAGTGCTCAGTCAACAGCACTGCTGCCCCAGCCCCTCCACAACATTACAGAGCAGGCTGAACTTGCTGTGTGACCTTGGGTAACTCACCTTCCCTCTCTGAGCCTCAGTGTCATCATTTTTAAGATGATTCTATTGGACATGCCCATCTGGTCCCTCAGCATCCCCACTTAAACCACTGGTCTGAGCCTTGGGTCCACCCACACCTGCCACACCCTCCACCAGGGCTAGTCCCACCAAGCCACATACCTTGAAGCCGTCTCGGGTCACCTGGCCCTTCTGAAAGTTCCTCATGAACTCAGCATTCTCTGCCTGGGTGTGCACCTCCTTGGTGGCCTCCTTCAGGGCCTCTGACAAATCCTGGGGCATGCTGAGGAGGAAATGGGAAAGGTGAACACAAAGCTGGCTGGGGGTGGGGTCCTTCCCAACTGCTGAGCCACCCACCTGTGGGCAGGCCTTCAAGAGACTCCCATCCTCATTCAGGCCACGTTCTCAATCGCTTTAAGATGCAGCCTTGTGGCTGGGCACGGTGGCTCACGCCTGTAATCCCAGCGCTTTGGGAGGCCAAGGCAGGTGGATCACCTGAGGTCAGGAGTTCGAGACCAGCCTGGCAAACATGGTGAAACCCCGTCTCTACTAAAAATACAAAAATTAGCCGGGCATGGTGGCGGGTGCCTGTAATCCCAGCGATTATGCCTGTAATTGCTTGAATCCCGGAGGCAGAGGTTGCAGTGAGCTGAGATCACACCACTGCACTCCAGACTTGGTGACAGAGAGACTCCATCTCAAAAAAAGAAAAAAAAAAGGGCCAGGCATGGTGGCTCACGCCTGTAATCCTAGCACTTTGGGAGGCTGAGGCGGGCAGATCACCTGAGGCCAGGAGTTTGAGCCCAGCCTGTCCAACATGGTGAAACCCTATCTCTACTAAAAATACAAAAAAAAAAAAAAAAAAATTAGCCGGGCATGGTGGTGGGCGCCTGTAATCCCAACTACTTGGGAGGCTGAGGCAGGAGAATCGCTTGAACCCAGGAGGCAGAGGTTGCAGTGAGCCGAGATCGCGTCACTGCACTCCAGCCTGGGCAACAGAGCAAGACTCCATCTCAAAAAAAAAAAAAGCAAAAAAACAAAAAAACAAAAAACAAATTCAGGCTGGGCATGGTGGCTCTCGCAGCCTTGTAAACACTCTTCAGTCATTAAAACACTAAATAATACAGTCCCCCAAACCAAGGGGGAAATCCTGGTACAGGTAGTTCGCAGTGGAGAGGAGGAGGAGGTACAGCATAACCCAGGAAGAAGCAGCAGCCCCATGAACCAGCATCTCCAAGTTTGTAATTGCTTTGATTGGCTTTTAGACCCAATATTTAATTCAGTTATTTTGTTAAAGTTTCAGACGCAAATCTCATGACCCCCTATCATGTTATGCTCATCATGAAGGCGTCAGGGTTAAAAAGCCTGAGAAAGTCTGCTTTAGTCAAAGAAAAAGTCTTTCTGGGAGTATTTCTGTCATGGGTCCGTATCCCTGCCTCCCCACAGAACTGTCATTTTTCACTTTTCTCCTGCCCTGCTTCCCTGTTCTACAACACAGCTGGTCAAATTCTCGGGAGAAATGGCACATGTCTGTAAGTCCCAGCTACTCTGGAGGCTGAGGTGGGAGGATGCTTAAGCCTAGGAGTTAAAAAAAAAATACTAACAAATTATTGAAAGAAGGGAATGAGTGAGACCTGGAGGCGGGCAGACCAAGGTTCAAGGCCCAGTTCTGACACCAGCTAACTAAGCACTCTTGGGCATGTCGCCTCCCTGAACTGGGCCATCTGTGAGATATGGAACACCGTAGCCAGGGTAATGTCTGGCTCAGGTCCTCCGTAGCTAGTGAGGGACAGATGCCACCAAGAGAACCAAGCATGCTCCCCCAGGCTGGCAGAGCCCCAGGGATCTAGATTCAGCAGAGAGCAACTCCAAACACACCTCGAAAGTAGGATTAAAAAAAAATTGGCTACCTCAAAGACTGGATACTCTAGGGACACTCCCATCTTGGTCACCAACCGCATACCAGGGTGCCAGGCATGTAAATTACCGTTCCTCCCTCCAACTACCCTACGGGCACAGGCAGGATCAGAACCCCGCACCTCCTGACTCCAGAGCCCAAGTTTCTGGCTCCTGGGCTCTGTCGCTGTGTGGCAGTGTCCCGGGGTGGGGCTGGGACGCGAGCAGGGTTGGGAGGGAAAGGCGCCCGTCCCGCGTCCCGCGCCCCGCGCTTGCCTGTCGGGTTGCGGACGCTCCATCCGGCCGGTGCTGGGCTCGTTCGTGCTGGCTCCGCGGGCGGCGGCTGCGCTGAGGACGCTCGAGAGGAGGCAGGCGTTGACTGTGCCGGAGCCGCGGCCGGTCACATTTATGCTCGGCGGGTCACGTGGGCCAGGCGGAACAGCTGATGCCCACTTTCTGGCCGGGCGTTGCAACACCCGCAGGGGCCCGCGCCCAGCCCGCCCCGGGCCAGTGTGGGGTGGAGAGGAGCAGTCATATGACCCTTGGGAAACAAAGTCTGGCCATAGGACTTTTAGAGAAAACACACACACACACACACACACACACACACACACACACACAAAACCTTTAAGGAAATCTGAGAAGCTGCAGGCTCTGGGTGTGATTTTGCTCCTTTCAGAGCCCCCCATTCTGCTCCCTGTCCCCTCGGGACTTGATGCACCCCAGGCGTCCCAGAAGGTTCCAGAAAGCTGGGAGGCAGCGCTGCTCAGAGCAAGAGGCTGGTGGGCAACATCAGGAACTTAGCAATCCCAGGCTCTGCTGTCTCCAGCTCCCTAAAATGTCACCTGCTGGAATCCTCTGCTGACTGCTTGCCTCCTCACACCCCCTTTAAATGTACATTTAGGATCTGTTTTTTGAGTTCCTGTCAAAAAACAGAGACTCTAGTATTTTCATGGTTCATCCCTACAACTGACCTGTGAGGGTAGATCGCTTCTATTTTACAGATGGGGAAACCGAGGCTCAGAGGGGTGCAGTGGTGTCACACATAAAGCAGGAAGCCAGTGTCCAAACCCAGGGAGGAGACTAAGTCCCCGCCTGCCTCCTCCACACTCCGGCAGCACCTGGTACCCGCCTGGACTGGGACACCTGTCATACAAACTGCTTCCCTGCTGGAATGCGTGGGACACTCTTCCAGGCACATTGGGGTCTGACTTATACTCAGTGCCTGCTCAGGGCCCGGAGCAGAGCTGGCCCTTGCTGATCGCCTGTTGAATCAATTCTGCATGAGGTGGACTCCTTAGAACTCGGGGGAAATAGGGTCACTGGGTGAACCCAGAGGACAAAACAAATGGACCAGATGATTCATACAGTCCTTTCCCAATACTATGATTCTCATTCTAAGATTTTTTTTTTTAAGATGGCTTTCAGGCCTGGCATGGTAGCTCACACCTGTAGTCCCAGTACTTTGGGAGGTTGAGGTGGGAAGAGTGCTTTGAGCCCAGTCGAGGTGGGAAGATTGCTTTGAGTTCGAGACTGGCCTGGGCAACATAGGGAGACCCCGTCTCTACAAAATATAAAATAAATTAGCTGGGCATGATGGCACATGCCTGTGGTCCCAGCTACTTGGGAGGCTGAGGCTGGAGGTTCACTTGAGCCTGGGATGTAGAGGCTGGAGTGAGCTGTGATCACGCTACTGTATTCTAACCTGGGCAACAGAACAAGACCCTGTCTCTCAAAAAAAAAAAAAAAAAAAAAACTTCCTGGAATTCAGCCTAGGGCCACTACAGCCCAGAGGCACTTCTGAGATTGTATTGGAAAGGATCATCCTCCCAAGGGTGAGCTAAGGGGCCTTGAAAAAAATTCCCCTTCTTCCTCTGAAGGTTCCCTGAAAATCAACCGACAAAAGTCAGGTTAAGAGGAGAAAAGACATACAAGAATGTATTGTAATGGGGTAATCACGGAAGAATGGTGACCCTGTAACCCAGTGCAGTACAGAGGCTACCTAGCCTTTTTTATAGGGGAGAAGGCAGATAGGGAATGCAGACAATTCTTTTGAAAGACAGTAAATCATCAGCAAGAAGGAATGGCCCTGGAGGTGAAAGGCAGACTTTAAGGGAAGGTGGAGGTGGAGCCGCACAGGGACAAAGGTTGTCCTAGGCAGATGAAGTCCCCCAGGTAATCTCTTGGCACTGTCCTCAGAAGAACAGGTAAATCTGTCTGGGTCTGGTGATGACTCCCAGTCTCTTTCTCTCTCCAGTGGTTGATCTTTCCTGGATATTTGATGAGATTCCTAGAAAAAGGGCTTAACACTGGCCGGGCGCAGTGGCTCACGCCTGTAATCCCAGCACTTTGGGAGGCTGAGGCAGGAGAATCGCTTGAACCCGGGAGGAGGAGGAGGTTGCAGTGAGCCAAGATAGTGCCACTGCACTCCAGCCTGGGTGACAGAGCGAGACCCTGTCTCACAGGAAAAAAAGACTTAACACAATTGCATTTCTTTTGGAAAGAAGTGTTCTTGGTCAGATAAGGAAATTCCAGAGAGCGTCTCTCCCTGTGCTTGTCGGGGGAACAAGACAAGCTTACAGGGACCTTGACTCTGAGGCAGCTCCTAAGGCCTCTCATCGTGTCAAAGCACCAATTGTCCTGGTGTCACTTTCTGAGCCCCAACAGTGGCATGTAAAGCACAAAGGTGGAGACCTTGCCTACTACTTTGCTTTGTAAATTCCCAGTTCCTGGAATAGTGCCTGGTAGGTCACAGTTAATACTGAATGCATGCCTGAATGAATAGATGCTTCAAGGTCTCTTTCTGGGAAAAAATAATAATATTGTTAGGCTGTAATATTGCCGGGCTGATAGAATGGGCTGGAACCAAGCCACAATTCCAAACTGTCATTCTAACCAGCCTTTATTGAGAATTTACTATGTACAGAGACTTCATTCGCGTGATTGCAGCCCATCCTGACAACAGCCTTGCAAGCTATTTTCATCTCTATTTTGCCCACATAAGCACTGAGGGACAAAGAGGATAAGTCATTTTCCCAAGTCATACAGTTAATGATGGAAGAGCCAGGATTCAAACTACGGCACTTTGAAGCCAGTCCCCACAGTCCTGACCTCCATACTCCAACCCTTCTCACAGAGGGTCCAGGAGTTTAGGGGAGATGAGTTTGCGTGGATAGATCCAGAGTCTGTCCATTCAGCGACCCTAGAGGGTAAAACTCATGAGATCTGAACCCTTTTTATTTAACACAGGGAAGCAGGGACCCCAAGAGCAGGAGGGACTTGGCCAGGCTATGCCCCCCATTGGAAAGAGAACCTCCAGTGACTCAGGGTTCCTGGCTCCCGGTCCGGGCTTGCTTTCTTTTCTAACTGTTCTCTGGGAGCCCCAGACTTGGTTAGAACAGCCCCCCACACAGAGGTTGCTGGGGTGTAAGAGGCCAGGCCGGAGTTGTTCTGGTCCTCTAGGCTGTCCCAGGGCTGAATTTGTGGCCCTTTCGCATGCTGATTCAGCCTCCTGACTTCCCCTTCTTTTTAGTCAAGCAACAGGATGATCCAAATGCTATTCTCTCTCCTCCTGCTGGGCCAAATAAAAGCCCCTTAAAGGTGTCCACATTCTAATCACCAGAACCTGTGAATAGGTTACCTTTTTGCTACCTTACATAGCAAAAGGATCTTGCAGAAGTGATTAAGTCAAGGATGTTGAGATGGGGAATTATCTTGGATTATCCTCTTGGGCCTTTTAAGAGGGAGGCTGGATGGTTGCACATACAGAAGGTGACAAAGAAAGCAGAGGATAGAGAGAGAGACTGGGAGATGCCATGCTGCTAGCTTTGAAGATGGAGAATGAGGCCGGGCACGGTGGCTCACACCTATAATCCCAGCACTTTGGGAGGCTGAGGTGGGCTGATCACCTGAGGTCAGGAGTTCAAGACCAGCCTGACCAACATGGTGAAACCCCCCGTCTCTACTAAAAATACAATAATTATCCAGGCAAAAAAAGTAAAGAACTTTCTCCTGCTGGAGGCAGAAGAGATGAGGCAGATGCAGAAGTCAGAGAGATGTGAAGCATAACAAGGCCTCGGTGGATTGCAACATTAAATCGGGGCAGATTGAGGTGGACTTCACAGGGTGGGAGCTGGGGGACCCAGCAGGGGAAAGGCACAGACTTAGAAAAGACAAACAAGAGGCTTCTGCCGTTTTCTAGAAGTTTCACTTCCTCCTGCCTACCATTAAAGCTGCCCTTTCACCTCCCACCTAAAGAGAAGCTGAGGAGGCACTGGTGACTCAGCAAAATCTAGTAAAATCCGCCTTCCCTTTGTTTCCACGAGTCCCCCCTCCCAAACATGACGCAGCAGAAATGTAGCTGCACAAGGGGATGAGGAAATCGCGACTCAGCATTCCCAAGGCGCCCTCAGGAAACAGAAGTGGTTTGGGCAGCAGGGAGGGGGGCGGGTCAGTGACTCGCCAGCCCCTAACAGTGAAAAACAAAGGCGAGGCCCTGGCGTGGGAGGAATCATGGGGAGGCCTCTTGGCCAAGCTGGATGGTGGCTAAGGAGAATGAGGAGACCTTGCCTGGATATTCTCCTCAAGCAGGGGACATCCCCAGTAAATAAGGTCACAGACGGTGTCCTGACCACACCCACACCCCACACAGACCCAGAAAGAACATGTGCTCGATTCTGCAGGGCAGGGGCTCCAGTGCGGGTCTACAGCCTAATTGCTGTGTGACAGGCTGGAAAACAGCCTTCTTCAGCAAGGAAGACAAGCCCAAGTTATTTTTTAAAAATCCATAGACTGGGCCAATTGTGGTGGCTCACGCCTGTAATCCTAGCACTTTGGGAGCTGAGGTGGGTGGATCACCTGAGGTCAGGAGTTCAAGACCAGCCTGGCCAACATGGTGAAACCCCATCTCTACTAAAAATACAAAAATTAGCCGGGCGTAGTGGCAGGTGCCCATAATCCCAGCTACTCGGGGGAGCTGAGGCAGGAGAATCGCTTGAACCCGGGAGGTGGAGGTTGCAGTGAGCTGAGATTGCACCACTGCATTCCACCCTGGGTGAAAGAGCAAGACTCCGTCTCAAAAAAAAAAAAAGAAAAAGAAAAAAATCCATAGGCTGAAGTGCAAAACACCGAACCCTTCTGATGGCAAAACACCCCATAAATAAGGTTGAAACCCTACCAACAGACTGGAAGGAAGTGTTTGCCACACATATAACAGACAAAAGATGAACATTCCTAATAAAAGAGCTCGCCAAAGCAATACACATACACACACACATATGCATAATGTATATAGAATTATATAAAATTCTAGAAAATTATGCAAGCTAGTCTAATTGGATCACTGGTTACCTAGTTGAAGTGAGGGGATTACCAAGGAGTACTGGGAAACTTTTGAGAGTGATGAATACACCCTTTATCTTGATTGTGGAGATGCTTTCACAGGTTATGAGTTGTGTCAAAATTCATCAAACTGTATACTTTAAATATGTGCAGTTTATTGTATGCCAATTATATCTTCATGAAGCTGTAAGACAGATTCTACGCAGGCTTTCCTGAAGCTCTTCTCCTCACCTTATGGACCCCCCCAGGGGCCCCAGTTGCCCCCACCTCCATCCTGACTGTGAGCTCCTTGAAGTCAGCAAGGGCCATGTCAGATTCACGTTCCTATGCCCTTAGCACAAGCCAGGCTTTCACTACATATTTAATCAACGAGGCTTAGCAAGCAGGGTGAAATTCCCTGCCTAATATCACACAGCTCACCCGGGATTTGAGGCCAGGTGTGTCTGGCTCACTCAGATTCCACAACATCGCTGCCCTAGGAGCCCCTGGGCCCGAGGCAGCAAAGGGCATAGAATGGCAACATCTTTTCCAAACATCGTGCAGCCTCTATTAGCACGTACCCAGTGACCGAAGACCCACAGCCAGACAAGAAGGCATTCTAGCCTTTGAAGGGTGCAGACTACCAGGCCAGTCTTGCCAAAATGGAGCCTGACTATACCTCCCAGATCTGGTATGCCCTGGTTCAACCTGATCAAGGTACCGTTAGGATAGTATAGACTAGCTAAAGCAATAAACTCTAGGCAAAAGGACTGCAGTCAAATCCAGGATCCATGACTTCCCATCTGTGTACACTGGAACCCCCTAAGCTTTTATTTCCTCATCTGACAAAATGAGGAATAATAACAGCATTGACTCAAGGGGATGTGGTGAGCACTAAATCAGTTTGATGCATGTGAGAAGCTTAAAGTGAGGCTTGGCAGAGGAGGCGCACGGTAAATGTTAACCGTTATGTTGGTCAGAGAGGCATCCAGCTCCCCTTTCATGATTCAGCCAGAGCCTTTTTCCTATCTAGAAATTTCTGGATGATTCTGCAGTAGGGCGGGGGTCACTAACATCCAACAAACCTTGATTTCAGTCAGGAGTTTTGAATCTCAGGCTCTTCATATTTACCTTTTTTTTTTTTTAGACGGAATTTCGCTCTTGTTGCCCAGGCTGGAGTGCAATGGCACTATCTCGGCTCATTGCAACCTCTGCCTCCTGGGTTCAAGCGATTCTCCTCCCTCAGCCTCTGAGTAGTTGGGATTACAGGCGTGCACCACCATGCCCAGCTAATTTGTATATTTTTAGTAGAGACAGGGTTTCACCATGTTGGCCAGGCTGGTCTCGAACTCCTGACCTTAGGTGATCCACCTGCCTTGGCCTCCCAAAGTGCTGAGATTACAGGCGTGAGCCACTGTGCTCGGCCTGTATTTACCTTTTCCTCAAAAAGTAAACTTCTCCAAAATAATTTCAAATGTCCAGAAAAGTCGCAAGCATAGTACAGAGAATTTCTATACACCTTCATCCAGATTCACCAGTTGTTAGCATTTTGTCACATTTGCTTTATCATATTCTCTCTTGATATACTATGCATATATATTTTTGAATATATACAGATATATATATCTCCTCCTGCCTCCATCTCCCAAGTATCGGGGACTATAGGCTCATGCCGCCACACCTGGATAATTTTTTTCATTTTTAGTAGAGATGGGGTCTTGCTATTTTGCCCAGGCTGGACTCCAACTTCTGACGTCAGGGGCGGTCCTCCTGCCTTGGTCTCTCAGAGTGCTGGGATTACAGGTGTGAGCCACCATGCCTATCTACCCCCAAATTATTTAGCATGTATTATATCTGGAGTGCAGTCCCTGACATATGGTTATAAAAATCAGGAAATCTGGCTTCGATATAAATACATTATATTGCAGAGGAGGCAAAATTTTACCTATACCCTTTTAGAGTTTTCTGCTGGGCCTGAGAATTAAACTGACATGAGACAGATTAGCAGGAGAAAAGCATACACATTTATTTAACGTGCATTTACATAACACATGAGCCGTCCTAAGGAAAAGAAGACTCAAGGAAACAGAGCCAAACACTTATATGCTGATTTGGACACAGAGTAGTAAACTGTGAAAACGTGACAAGGCAAAGTGGCGTGGGTGTGGGTTAGGGTGGTTAACTGGGTAGAGAAGAGACTAGGAAGAGCTGGCTTTAACAAGCTTTGTTTGTACAGATTTATTTTGGCTTCAACTTCCTGCCATGGATGAAAGAAATGCTAATTTTCTCCTCGTATAGAGAAAAGTCTTCCATATGGAATTTCATCTCTTGCTTTCAGGAAGAAAAAAAGGTCAGAGGCTCACTGCAACCTCTGCCTCCGAGGTTCACGCAATTCTCCTACCTCAGCCTCACTAGTAGCTGGGATTACAGGCATGCGCCACCACGCCCGGATAATTTTGTATTTTTAGTAGAGATGAGGTTTCTCCAAGTTGGTCAGGCTGGTCTCGAACTCCTGACCTCAGGTGGTCTGCCTGCCTTTGCCTCCCAAAGTGCTGGGATGACAGGCGTGAGTGACCATGCCCAACCCACAGCAACCTTCTTGCACCTGATTTTGTTTGTTTGTTTTTAAAGTGCCTTTATCTCAAAATAATCCTTTTTTTTTGAGACAGAGTCTCACTCTATTTCCCAGGCTGGAGTGTAGTGGTCTGCAACCTCAATCTCCTGGGCTCAAGCAATCCTCCTGCCTCAGCCTCCCAAGTAGCTGGGATTATAGACATGCACCACCATGCCTGGCAAATTTTTTATATTTTGTATTTTTTGTAGAGACAAGGTTTCACCACGTTGCCCAAGCTGGTCTGGAACTCCTGAGCTCAAGCAATCCCCCCACAGTGGCCAAGTGCTGGGATTACAGGCATGTGCCACCACGCCTGGCCAGCTCAAAATAATCCTTAATCAATGAATGGGAAGTGGTGGCACACACCTGTAATCCCAGCTACTTGGGAGGCTGAGGCACGAGAATCGCTTGAACCTAGGAGGCAGAGGTTGCAGTGAGCCGAGATTGTGCCACTGCACTGCAGCTTGGGTGACAGAGACCCTGTCTCAAAATAATAATAATAATAATAATAATAATAATAATGATCCTTAATCCAAAGTGGCACATTTTGGGTGGCATATCCTGAACTCCTTCAATATAAAGCCTATATTCAAATGTCCCCTATTGCCCCCAATAACCTCCTGTTTAGCCGTTTTACCAGTCCAGGTTCCAGCCCAAGAGGATGCATTGCATTCACTTGTCCTGCCTCTTTGGGTTCCTCAGCCTTTGAAGTTTTTGTTTTTTTTGTTTTTTTTGTTTTTTTTTTGAGGCGGAGTCTTGCTCTTTCGCCCAGGCCGGACTGCAGTGGCGTGATTTCGGCTCACTGCAAGCTCCGCCTCCCGGGTTCATGCCATTCTCCTGCCTCAGCCTCCTGAGTAGCTGGGATTACAGGCGCCCGCCACCGCGCCTGGCTAATTTTTTGTATTTTTAGTAGAGACGAGGTTTCACCGTGTTAGCCAAGATGGTCTCGATCTCCTGACTTCGTGATCCGCCCGCCTCGGCCCCCCAAAGTGCTGAGATTACAGGCGTGAGCCACCGCGCCCGGCCTTGAAGTTTTTGAAAATGACAGGCCGGCCATTTTAACAGATGCCCCTCCATTTGAGTAGCTCCCACCTTTAGGTTGTAGCGCCCCCGCGCCCCGCTCAACAGCGATTTAAAGTGTGAAGCCCCCAGCACAGCGCCTGGCCCGTGGCAGGCCGTCGGGAGATAGAAGTTCCCTAAAACAGTGGTGCGGGGAGTAGCAAGAGGCTAGAGGAGGAGTGAGAGGAAGGGTGGAGGAGCTGCTATGGCTTCCCTAGGATTCAGGCCCCAGACGAGGCCGAGGACGTGCTGGCTGAGGCATGTCCCGACTCCAGACTCCAGCCGGACAGTCCGGACTTTGCCCCAGGGGATTAAACCTGGAGCAGCTGGAACTCTGAGGAAAACAAATCTCTAGACCGTGACTCAGCGAAAACAGACACCGGGACCGTGACTCAGCGAAAACAGATCTCGGGGCGGTGACTTAGCGAAAATAGACCTCGGGACCGTGACTCAGCAGGAAAAACACGGCCACGTGGCTCGGGAAAGGATTACTCAGCAGGGGCAGAGCGGCGCCAGATGGGCTGGGCGCGGCGAGCGGGGGGGCGGGGGGGAGCGGGGGAAGGGGGGGTACGCCTGGGCGGGGAGGGGGGTGGCATCGCGCCCCAGGCTCTGGGGACAGTGTGCCTTTCTTTAGGACCTGGCCCCTGCCTCTTCGACTCTCTAAGCTCTAAAGGGTGGTTAACAGCCTGCAGGGCTGCTGGTAGGCTTAAGTGAGCCCAGAAGAGAGCAGAAGTGAGAACTGCCTAGTAGTTGATACTTACCGGGTCCCTTAACAAAAAACCTTGAACGAATAAACAATGCCTCTGCCAATCACAGGCTCGGCAGCACCGTGGGAACTTTTTTTTTTTTTTTTTTTTTTTGAGATGGAGTCTTGCTCTGTCACCCAGGCTGGAGTGCAGTGGCACGATCTTGGCTCACTGCAACCTCTGCCTCCTGGGTTCAAGCAATTCTCTGCCTCAGCCTCCCGAGTAGCTGGGATTACAGGCACCCATCACCATGCCCAGCTAATTTTTGTATTTTTAGTACAGATGGGGTTTCACCATTTTGGCCAGGCAGGTCTTGAACTCCTGACCTCGTGATCCACCTGCCTCAGCCTCCCAAAGTGCTATGATTACAGGTGTGAGCCACCGCACCCGGCCCTTTTTTTTTTTTTTTTTTTTTTTTTTTGACGAGTCTTGCTCTGTCGCCCAGGCTGGAGTGCAGTGGCGTGATTTCGGCTCACTGCAACCTCTGTCTCCCAGGTTCAAGCAATTTTCCTGCCTCATCCTCCCTAGTAGCTGGGATTACAGCTGTGATTACACCATATCCGGCTAATTTTTGTATTTTTTTAGTAGAGATGGGGTTTCATCATGTTGGCCAGGCTGGTCTTGAACTCCTGACCCCAGGTGATCCATCTGCCCATTATGGGAACTTCGATAGCTGCCTGGGAAGGTGGTGGTCGCTATTCAGTGATTTGAGATCTCCCTCAGCTCAATTCAGCCAACACTTGGTTGTCTTCCTGGGGCCTCAGTTTCCCCATGTTAAAAGTGGGGAATAAAGATAATTTCTCATTCACTTAATGATATTCCCTGAGTCTATATCATCATCATCCTTGACTTTTTTTTTTTTTTTTTTTGCGATGGGGTCTCACTCTGTCACTCAGACTGGAGTGCAGTGGCACGATCTTGGCTCACTGCAGCCTCCATCACCCAGGCTCAAGCGATCCTCCCACCCTAGCCTCCCAAGTAGCTAGGACCACAGGCCTGTGCCACCACATCCACCTGGCTAATTTTTTTGTGTTTCTGATGGAGACAGGGTCTCACTATGTTGCCCAGGCTGGTCTCAAACTCCTTGGTCCCTTAAGTAATATAAAGATTTTTTTCTTTTGGAGAAAGAAGGTGCCATTTTCCCCCATTACCCAACAGGATTTGGAGGAGAGTTGCTCAGATAAGGAGATTAGCACAGAGTAGGCAGCTCTTGAACTCAAGAGGGAAATTTATAATTTTACTTGCCGCCTCCAAAGTTACCCTTGGCTTTGTCCTGTTAATGACAATGTCTGATTTGGAAGCCAGCCAGGGCAGAGAACCCCTTCAGCTCATGGCCATCAGGGGTTGGGATTCTGTCCTGGGGGGGTCCTATGACCCTCAGGGCAGTCCCGTTTCCAGTGGCTGAGCTTGTGGCAAAGGGAACAAGCCATGTGGGGCTTTTCCCCATTTATCCCATGGGGGCAGTTTATCTGCCAGTGGCCTGGCTTCTGGCGCTGATGGCAGTTACCTAGGAGGGGATTCTGAGGGCAACCTGGGTGGGGCTGGATGGCTTATAAAACAGCCAATAGTTGAGCCTCTCTCTGTTCCCTGCATTTCTCCGTCTCTTTATCCCTGTCCTTCTTATTCTGCTGTTGATTATAAACAACCTGAGAAGGCTAATTTGAGGATTTCCTGCATAGAGGCACTGGATTCTTTTGGAGAAAGAAAGGCTGACTTTTGTAATTTTCTCCCTGTTCATTTTTAGGCCAAACAGTATTCAAAAGGAAAAGTGGCTTTTTGTTCCAAGATTTGGGTGATCAAACTTCCCAGTTTTTGAGAATGCAGGGGCATGTCCTGACATACGGTGACGTGATTACCCACCTGCAAAGAGAGAACAAAGCAGGAAAAAAAAAAAACAGAAAAGAAGGCATCCTCTTATTTTCCTGTTATCCTTTCCTGAACAGGGCGTTCCTCATTCATCCTTAGGGTTTCGGAATGAACCAGTCTTACTGTGTACCCTTAACCTTGGCCCCATCTCATCATAATTACCCACTGAGAACAGAGGAGATACTGAAGTGAACCGGGGGCTCCCTCTTCATCCTTGAGGTTCCAGAATAAACCAGTTTAACCTGGCCTTCATCTCTGTTCTAATGGTCATCTGTTAGCCTGGGATCAGCCTTCGTCTCTGTCCTGTGGGTATTTTTGTCTCCTGTGCCTGTGGCCTTGGGCCAGCCTATGTCCTTGTCTCCATCACCTTATAATGACCCTCGCTTGGAGCATTCTAGCAACAAAATGGTTATCCACTTCTGATTCCCATTTCCCACGTTCTTTTAGTATATGAGAAATCTGTTTTTCAGCCAGCTGCCTCAAGGGGGCTGGACTTCCTTCCCTTTGAATATGACCTTGAGGGTCTTTTTTTTCTTTTTTTCTTTTTCTTTTTTTCTTTTTTCTTTTCTTTTTTTTTTTTTGTGACGGGGTTTCGCTCTGTTGCGCAGGCTGGAGTGCGGTGGCGCGATCTTGGGTCACTGCAAGCTCCGCCTCCCGGGTTCACACCATTCTCCTGCCTCAGCCTCCCGAGTAGCTGGGACTACAGGCACCTGCGACCACGCCCAGCTAATTTTTTGTGTTTTTAGTAGAGACCGGGTTTCACTGTGTTAGCCAGAATGGCCTTGATCTCCTGACCTCGTGATCCGCCCGCCTCAGCCTCCCAAAGTGCTGGGATTCCAGGCTTGAGCCACTGCGCCCGGCCTGACCTTGAGGGTCTTGATGCATCTTGAGAAGGGCATGGAAGTGATTGGAGGAATAGAGGAAAATTTGTATTTGGGGTTCCTGGTCCTGCTGGGGTAACATGCAGAACAAGTGCTTAAGGAGGACAGGGCAATCCTTCAGTTACAGGAGGAGGTGGGAGGAAGCAAGAGGAATACTCACGGAAAGCCTTCATCCACTTGCAAAAACAGCAGCCCTTGGATTCGAAAGGGCAACTTTTTTTTTTTTTTTTTTTTTTTTTTTTTTTTTTTTTGAGACGGAGCTTTGCTTTTGTTGCCCACACTGGAGTGCAATGGCCCGATCTTGGCTCATTGCAACTTCCGCCTCCCGGGAGGTGTTTGGCTGGGAGTGACCACAATGCAGGAGGTCAGGGACCCACCTGCCAAGGAAGGCGGGAAGGACCCTGGGCTCCAGGAAGAAGCCTGTTCCTTGGAGACCAGGGCAGGGAGAAGCCACCTTGCAGGAGAGCTGGCAGGACGGGGCCCCTGGGCAGCTGGGCGTGGTCGGGGGAGTTGGCTAGGAATGGATGAGGAGAAGGTTGAGGGCAGGTTTTCCCTTTCTCTCCCTCCCAGCCGATGCCTGCAGCAGGGTCCTTCTGCCCAGAGCTCAGCCTCAGACCTGTGCAGGAAAGAGAAATGGAATTGGCTGGGAAAGCCCTCTCTGTGCCCCTGTGGAATATGGGGGAGGGATGAAGCTCAAGGTGCCTTTAGAGGCTGTTATGGGAATAACTGAATCCCCTCAAATTCATATGTTGAAACCCTAACCTGGAGTAACTCAGACTATTTGGAGATCGTATTAGGGCATTTATTTATTTATTTATTTATTTTATTCTTTTTTGAGATGGAGTCTCGCTCTGTCACCCAGGCTGGAGTGCAGTGGCGTGATCTCGGCTCACTGCAACCGCCACCGAGTATCAAGTGATTCTCCTGCCTCAACCTCCTGAGTAGCTGGGATTACGGGCGCCTGCCACCATGCCTCGCTGATTTTTGTATTTTTAGGAAAGACCGGGTTTCACCATGTTGGCCAGGCTGGTCTCAAACTCCTGACCTCAGGTGATCTACCCACCTCGACCTCCCAAAGTGTTGGGATTACAGGCATGAACCACCACACCCCGCCCGTATTAGGGCCTTTAAAGAGATAATTAAATTAAAATGGGGCTGTTAGGGTGAACCCTAATCCAATATGACTGGTGTTCCTTTAAGAAAAGATTAGGACACAGACAGGTACAGAAGGGAGGCCTTGTGAGGTCACAGGGAGAAGGTGGCCATCTGCAGGCTGGGGAGGGAGGCTTCTAAAGAAACCAACTGCTTGGCAAGGTGTTAGAGTGCTGGCAGCAGAGAATGGTTGGCTCATGGGTAGTAAAGGGAATTTACCAACAACAGTATAGGTTTGAAAAGGGAAGTTGTATTAGACAGAAAGAACGCTGCAGCAGAGTTCAGCGGGGCGCTTCAGCGAGAGGACTGGGCGTGCCAGGGTAGATTTTCCTTAGAGCCATTTATGGACCTTAAAGCGGGAACTTAAGGGTAATTTGGACCATGTTAGCCGCGTAGGTCACGGTACATGATTACATTTGTAAACATTTCAGTGCCTTGACGTCAGCAAGGGTTGCATGATGAGTTTCTATATGCATGCATTCCAGAGATGTAGAGAAATTCTAATTACTTATAAATTTTTAAGAAAGAAGCCTGGCACCAGATGGCTGGCTTCAGATAACAGGAAAGTCTAATTACTTCTCCATTCCTCAGATAAGGAGTGCTGCCTCTGGATGGTTTGTTTGATGGCCACCAGGTGATCTTTGCTCTCATCACCAACCCTGCTAACACCGTGATCTCGGACTTCCAGTCTTCAAAAGTGTGAGAAATAAATTTCCATTATCCAAGCCCCCAGTCTGTGGTACTGTGTTACGGCGGCCCAAGCCAACTAGCACAGGGTCCCAGACTCTAAGAGTGGGAGTGGCTTTGAATAGAGGGGCTCATTCCAACTCTTCTTTCCTCTCTTCTCTCTTTCTCCCTTTTTATTTTGAAAAAATTTCAGACATACCAATGAACTGAAAAGAACAGCACCATGAGGCCGGGCGCGGTGGCTCACGCCTGTAATCCCAGCACTTTGGGAGGTTGAGGAGGGTGGATCACGAGCTCAGGAGATTGAGACCATCCCATCCTGGCTAACACGGTGAAACCCCGTCTCTACTAAAAATACAAAAAATTAGCCAGGCATGGTGGTGGGCACCTGTAGTCCCAGCTACTCAGGAGGCTGAGGCAGGAGAATGGCATGAGCCCAGGAGGCGGAGCTTGCAGTGAGCAGAGATCACGCCACTGCACTCCAGCCTGGACGGCAGAGCAAGACTGTCTCAAAAAAAAAAAAAAAAGAATAGAACCATGAACACACCAGTACACCCTCCACCCACATCGCCCATGGTCAGCAGTTTGCTATTTGGTTTTTCTCTTTCTCTCTTTTTTTTTCTTTTTTGTAGCATGTGTTAGAATTTCCTTAGTTTGTAAGGCTGAATAATGTTTCCATGTGTGTATGTGTGTGTGTATTCATTTGTATACACACACCACATTTTGTTTATCCTTTCATCCATCAATGGACACGGGTTGCTTTTACCTTTTGGTCATTGTAAATAACGTTGCTATGCATATGGGTTCACAAATATCTGTTCATGTTCCTGTTTTCAGTTCTTTTGGATGTATATCCAGAAGTGAAATTGCTTTTTTTTTTTTTTTTTTTTTGAGACAGGGTCTCACTCTGTCACCCAGGCTGGAGTGCAGTGGCACGATCTCGGCTCACTGCAACCTCCGCCTCCTGGGTTCAAGTGATTCTCCCTCCTCAACCTACCACATAGCTGAGATTACAGGTGCCCGCCATCACACCCAGCTAATTTTGGAATTTTTAGTAGAGACAGGGTTTCACCATGTTGGCCAGGCTGGTCTCGAACCCCTGGCCTCAAGTGATCCACCCACCTTAGCCTCCCAGAGTCCTGGGATGACAGGCATGAGCCACCGCGCCCAGCCTCTCACTTTCACGTTTATGTATTAATTTTTTCAGAGCCATTTGAGAGTAGGTTGTGGACATCATGACACTTCACTCCTAAGAGCAAGGACATCAATCTATCTTATTATTTGCACATTAAGAAGATCACACAATATTCGTTACTCTCAGTCCAGTCACAATTCCTCATTTATCTCCAAAACTGTTCTTTAGAGGTCTGCTCTCCCTTCACCCACCATCCAGTCATGTCTTTTGGGGGTGTTTCATGACTTTGGCTTGAAGATTGTTTTACAGAGACAGATCAGCTGTCTTAAAAATGTCCCATATTCTAAATTTGTCTTTTTCCTCAAATTAGATTCTAGTTAACCATTTTTGGCAAGAATGCTCTATGGTGATATTAAAGCCCCTCAGTCCGGGCATGGCAGCTCACGCCTGTAATCCCAGCATTTTGGGAGGCTGAGGCGGGCAGATCATGAGGTCAGGAGTTCGAGACCAGCCTGGCCAACATGGTGAAACCCTGTCTCTACTAAAAATACAAAAAGTTAACTGGATGTGGTGGCATGTGCCTATAATCCCAGCTACTCAGGAGGCTGAGGTAGGAGAATCGCTTGAACCCAGGAGGCAGAGGTTGCAGTGAGCCGAGATTGAGCCACTGCACTCCAATCTGGGTAGCAGAGCAAGACTCTATCTCAGGAAAAACAAAACCTCTCATAACAGAGGTGATGAAACCAAGGTCCAGCAAGTTGGTGGCAGAGTTTTGATGCATTTTGATACCAGATTATTATTTATTATTATTGGGCTGGGCTTGGTGGCTTATGTCTGTAATCCCAGCACTTTGGGAGGCTGGGGGAGGGGGAGCAGATCGCTTTAGGCCATGAGTTCGAGATCAGCCTGGCCAACATGGTGAACACTCGTCTCTACTAAAAATACAAAAATTAGCCGGGTACGGGGGCATGGTGGTGCACAACTATAATCCCAACTATTCAGGAGGCTGAGGCATGAGGATTGCTCGAAGCCGGGAGGCAGAGGTAGCAGTTAGCAGAGCTTGGAGCACTGTACTGCAGCCTGGGAGACAGGGAGACCCTGTTTCAAAAAAAAAAAAAAAAAAAAAATATATATATATATATATATATAAAATTATTATTATTTGATACAGGGTCAGCCAGGCTGTCTGTCACTCTTGTCACCCAGGCTGGAGTGCAGTGGTGCGATCTTGGCTCACTGCAACCTCCACTTCCCAGGCTCAGGTGATCCTCCCACCTCAGCCTCCTGAGTAGCTAGGACTACAGGCACGCACCACCATGCCTGGCTAATTTTTGTAATTTTTGTACAGATGGTGTCTCACTGTATTGCCATGGCTCATCTTGAACTCCTGGGCTCAAGTGATCTGCCTGCCTTGGCCTCACAAAGTGCTAGGATTACAGGCATGACATAACGTTCCCAGACAGTAGATTATTTGCTTGGACTCATGACTCACTGTTTATGTAGTAAAGGATAAGTGCCTTTGTATACAGCGGGAGACCCTTGCTAAACAAAGGGAAATGGGATCTTTTTTTTTTTTTTTTGAGACAGAGTTTCGCTCTTGTCACCCAGGCTGGAGTGCAGTGGCACGATCTCTGCTCACTGCAACCTCCACCTCCCAGGTTCAATAGATTCTCCTGCCTCAGCCTCCCAAGTGGCTGTGATTACAGGCTCCTGCCACCACACCCAGCTAATTTTTGTATTTTTAGTAGAGAAGAGGTTTCATCATGTTGGCCAGGCTGGTCTCAAACTCCTGACCTCAGGTGATCCACACGCCTCGGCCTCCCAAAGTGCTGGGATGACAGGCATGAGCCACCACACCTGGCTGGGATCTATTAATAGAAATGATACAGTTCCTTTCTTATAAGGCCTGGTGGCTAAAAACATCCCTAGACCTGGTTTTGAATCTCATTAATAATGGGCTGTGTGACCTGAGCAAGTCTTTCAATGTCTCTGGGCCTCAGTTTTCTTATCTGTAAAATAGGAATAATAACAGTGAAGCTGTCTTCACAGGGTTAAGAAGAACTGAAGCTGTCCTCATAGTGTTAACAAAGATTCTGGACAGAAATATCATTATAATTAATCAGGCTGCTCTTTGACCCACTTCCTCGTAACCGAAAGTCACGTAGCACTGGATACTGGCTGTTTGCATCTCCACTGTTCCTATAGATAGGATCGCTGACATTGGAATCATAAGGCTTTTTGATTAAGAATTGCATAATGGCCAGGCGCAGTGGCTCAGGCCTGTAATCCTAGCATTTTGGGAGGCCAAGGCGGGCGGATCACCTGAGGTGGGGAGTTCCAGACCAGTCTGGCCAACATGGAGAAATCCGTCTCTACTAAAAATACAAAATTAGCTGGGCCTGGCGGCGCATGCCTGTAATCCCACTACTCGGGAGGCTGAGGCAGGAGAATCACTTGAACCCGGGAGGCAGAGGTTGCGGTGAGCTGAGATCGCACCATTGCACTCCAGCCTGGGCAACAAGAGCGAAACTCCGTCTCAAAAAGGAAAAAAAAAAGAATTGCTTAAGGCCAGATGCAGAAGCTCATGCTTGTAATCCCAGCACTTTGAGAGCCCGAGGCGGGCAGATTGCTCGAGCCCAGGAGTTGGAGACCAGCCTGGGTAAGATGGCAAAACCTGGTCTCTACAAAACAATTAAAAACTTAGCCAGGCACTGTGGCACACCTGTGGTGGCAGCTACTCAGGAGACTGTGGTGGGAGGATCACTTGAGCCCGGGAAATTCAGGCTGCAGTGAGCCGAGATCACATCACTGCACTCCAGCCTGGGCAACAGAGCGAGACTCTGTCTTAAACAAACAAAAACAAATTGCTTAAGATGGCTCAATGCAGTGGCTCACGCCTGTAATCCCAGTACTTTGGAAGGCCAAGGCAGGCAGATCACTTGATCCCAGGAGTTTGAGATCAGCCTGGGCTATGTGGTGAAACCCTGACTCTACAAAAAGTACAAAAATTAGCTGGGTATGGTGGTGCCTGCCTGTAGTCTCAGCTACTAGGGAGGCTGATGCAGGAGGATCACCTCGGCTCAGGAAGGTCAAGGCTGCAGTGAGCCAAGATTGCACCACTGCACTCCAGCCAGAGATACAGTGTGAGACAGTGAGTATCTCAAAAAATAAAAAATAAAATAAAAAAGAATTAAGATGTTTTTCAGATCCCAAATTCCAGCAAAATAGCTTATGCCAAGTTAGAAGATCTTCACAGAGAAACCGTGTCAGCATGAGAATACTGCTTCTTCATCTCCCTGTCTCATGATGACTTCACCCTGCACCCAGCCTAAGAGCCAATTTTAATTAGCTCCAATTTAGAGGAGGAAACAGAGGCTCAGCCGAGTACTCCATCTGGGACAGAGCCCCTTCTGTTCCCCACAGTGGAAATTGGCAGGGCAGGAGACGTGGGTCGTGGTCCCACCTCTGCCACTCACTCTCACACCATTGGCAAGTCCCCTTTCTCTCTGACTTCAGTTTCCACACCTGCATAACAAGGAAGGGGGTGCTACGGTACCCTTAGGATAGATCCATCCCCCCCTGCTGGGCCACCTGTCACCTGGAGCACCATGCAGGCTCTGCACTGCCCAGCCAGGGCCCATTCACACGGTCCGAGTGTGGACGGCGCCCCTGCAGTTATATAACCCAGTGTCCTGAGTCCTATGCTCCTCAGAGAGGCCTGGGATATCCATGTCTTTCCTCCTTTGTGGGGCTTGGCTCAAGTTCAAGCTCTGGGCCTGTCCCTCTCTTCCCCACCTCCACCACCTCACCCTGCCCATTCACTTTGGGGAACAGGGAAGGAGGCAGGTAGCAGAGCCAGGGCACTTTTATTTGTCAATAATTGTAAGTATAACTTTTTTTTTTTTTTTTTTTTGAAATGGAGTCTTGCTCTGTCACCCAGGTTGGAGTGCAGTGGCGCAATTTCGGTTCACTGTAGCCTCTGCCTTGGGGGTTCATGTGATTCTCCTACCTCAGCCTCCTGAGTAGCTGGGATTACAGGTGCCTGCCATCACGCCCGGCTAATTTTTGTATTTTTAGTAGAGACAGAGTTTCACCATGTTGGCCAGGGTGATCTCCAACTCCTGCACTCAGAGGATCTGCCCACCTCAGCCTCCCAAAGTGCCGGGATCTAAAAATACAAAAATTAGCCAAGTGTGGTGGCATGCACCTGTAGTCCCAACTACTTGGGAGGCTGAGGCAGGAGAATCGCTTGAACCTGGGAGGCAGAGGTTGCAGAGAGCCAAGATTATGCTATTACACTCCAGCCTGGGTGACAGAGTGAGACTCCGTCTCAAAAAAAAAAAAAACCCAAAAAACCCCAAAAACAAAAAATTGGCTCTTGACCATCATGAGGGCCACCTGTGACAGTGTCTGTGGACCCACTGTGTCACCGGTCCAATGCTGGGAAGTGTTTGGTTCTCAAGGGCTCCCCAGCAGGCAGCTGTGAGAAAGGATCTCTATGAGGGTCCAAGGTCCTCTCTGAAGAAATTCCAGAATGTGCCCTGGACTTCTGGCGAGGTGGCATCCCCTGGGAAGGTGGCGTGGGGGTGTGGTGGAAAGCCCCTGGCCTTTGGCATCAGACAGAGCTGGGTGCTGGACTCTGTACTTAACCCATATTGTGACCTCTTCACCCTGCAGAATCTCCATTTCTTTATCAGGAAAATGGGACTAATAATCCCGGCTTACCAGGGCCAGCTGAGATCAGGGGTGTAGGAGCTTCGTGTACCCAGTGTGTGGTACACAATAGGTGTTCAGCTGGAGACTCTTCTCTTTTCAAGGGGAGGGCTGACTCTTGCTGAAAAATCAGTAACCACAGCTGGGCATGGTGGCTCATGCCTGAAATCCCAGCTATTTCTTGGGAGGCTGAGGCAGGAGGATTGTTTGAGGTCAGGAGTTGGAGACCAGCCTGGACAACAAAGCAAGACCCCTGTCTCGAAAAATTAATAATAATTGGGTGGGAGGGGATTGAGGGATGAGGAATTACCTACAGGGTACAATGTATGTTATTTGGGTGAAGGTTAAACTAAAAGCCCAGGCAATATATCCATGTAACAAAAATGCACTTGTGGCCTGGCGCGGTGGCTCATGCCTGTAATCCCAGCGCTTTGGGAGGTCGAGGCAGGCGGATCACCTGAAGTCAGGAGTGCAAGACTAGCCTGACCAACATGGCAAAACCCCATCTCTACTAAAAATACAAAAATTAGCAGGGCGTGATGGCAGGTGTCTGTCGTCCCAGCTACTCAGGAGGCTGAGGCAGGAGAATTGCTTGAACCTGGGAGGCGGAGGCTGCAGTGAGGCGAGATTGTGCCACTGCACTCCAGCCTGGGTGACAGCGTGAGACTCTGTCTCAAGGAAAAAAAAAAAAAAAAAGAAATGTTCAGTTTTTTAAACATTGACAATAGTCTCAGTTAAAAAAAGAAAAAAAGAGCTGGGCACGGTGGCTCACGGCTGTAATCCCAGCACTTTGGGAGGCTGAGGGGGTCAGATCACGAGGTCAGATGATCGAGATCAGCCTGGCTAACACGGTGAAACCCCGTCTCTACTAAAAATACAAAAAACTAGCCAGGCGTGGTGGCGGGCGCCTGTAGTCTCAGCTACAGTCTCAGCTGAGGCAGGAGAATGGCGTGAACGCGGGAGGCGGAGCTTGCAGTGAGCGGAGATCACGCCACTGCACTCCAGCCTGGGTGACAGAGCGAGACTCTGTCTCAAAACAAAACAAAACAAAAAAAACAAAAAACAACAACCACCCTCCACAAGACCTGACATGGCCCTGGGGCCACCACTTTGACTGCTCTGGGTTGGCTGGGTTCTCCGATCCCAGATTGCTTGGTTCCTCTGCAATTCCCGGGGCAGAGTGAGCCTCAGAGATGAGAATTCCTGCCTCCTCTTCCTGGACACATGATCACCGGTGTCAGTGGACATTCCCAGGTCACAGGCTCCCCACACACATTCTGTTCATGCCAAGAGCTCAGGGACCAGTGTCATCCTGTGCTGTGGACATTCCCAGGTCACAGGCTCCCCACACACATTCTGTTCATGCCAAGAGCTCAGGGACCAGTGTCATCCTGTGCTGTGGTCATTCCACCTAAATGAGGGCATCTGGGGACACAGGACATCAGGGACCCGTCCTCAGGAGTTTCACAGCTGGGCTGGGATTCATGGAGACTAGAGTCTGGCAGGTTTCCACTACCTCCCTACCTACCTACCTACTTACCTATCTATCCAACTAACTAACCCCTTTTCCCCTGACTATTCCCTGTGGCTGGGAGAACAAGGGCTATGACTCATTTCTCGCTACGTACATCCTCAGAGCCTAGCACACAGTAGGCCCCTAGCAAGCGAGGATGACCACGGCTACAGCCTCTATAGAGAAAAGAGGCAGGATTTGAAGCTCTAAAAATGGAGCCCAAATTTCTGAGCTTGGGAGATGAGGCTGAACCAAAGCAAATCGGGATCAAAGGAGAGAGTGGGCCTAAGTGTTTGCCTTAACTGCCAATCAGATTTTTAAAAAAGTAACCTGCTCAAAACCACACAGCTGGTAAGTTGTGAAGCCTGAGAGATGGTGCTTGTGTGTCTGTGTGTGTTTTAATTAATTGTAGTAAAATATACATAACATTTACCATTTTGACCACTTTTTTTTTTTTTTGAGACAGAGTTTTGCTCTTGTCACCCAGGCTGGAGTGCAATGGCATGATCTCAGCTCACTGCAACCTCCACCTCCCGGGTTCAAGTGATTCTCCTGCCTCAGCCTCCTGAGTAGCTGGGACTACAGGCAC
The DNA here is from genome assembly GCF_029281585.2 of Gorilla gorilla gorilla. NCBI lineage: Eukaryota > Metazoa > Chordata > Mammalia > Primates > Hominidae > Gorilla > Gorilla gorilla. The sequence continues at coordinate 33,367,096 of NC_086018.1, read as the reverse complement.
GCACCACCATGACCAGCTAATTTTTTGTATTTTTAGTAGAGACAGTGTTTCGCCATGTTGGCCAGGCTGGTCTCAAACTCCTGACCTCAGGTGACCCACCTGCCTCAGCCTCCCAAAGTGCTGGGATTACAGGAGTAAGCTATCACGCCTGGCCCATTTTGACCACTTCTAAGTGTAAAGTTCAGTGGCATTAAGTACATTCCCATTGTACAACCATCACCACCATCCATCTCCAGAACTTTTCCATCATCCCAGACTAAACCTCTGTACCCATTAAACAATATGCCAACTAGATTTTATAGCTTAATTTATGGAGCAGTGTGGGGGGGCTGGCCAGGTGAGATGGCTCCTATTGAAGGTGGTGAGTGCCCTGTCTCTGGAGGTATGCAAGCATGGGATACGGGTTGGCTGAAACAGCACCATCAGTTTGACTCTACGTGAGTCTTTATGAGGTTTTTGTTGGAGGGGGAGACAAAAAGCCTTACATATTGCTAACTAAGCTGGGAGGTTTTCCTGTGTATTTTTTTTTTTTAGTATGTGTGTGTCCCAGAGGTCATGATATGACTGGCAGTTACCTGTATTAAAAACAAACTGTCCAGTAGTGAGGCTTCATCATACATCACACAACCTCCCATCTTGTCAGGCCCGTCTGAGACCAGTGCCCAAGCATGGCAACTTCCTTCTCACTCGTGCTCCTGCCATCACCTTCCAGAAACGTCTGCTAGCCCCCTTCCTCCTCTGCAAGTGAGGTTGGGTTGGGGAGTGCAGTGTATGGCAATGTGGTGGACACTGTTGATTGTCTACTCAACAGCCATCTCCTCTTCCCCTAGGTAAGAGAACCCCAATTTGTTTGGGATCCAGATGGAATCATAGATTTAGGGAGGGTGTGCCCAGTGCCAGAGGTGAGTCATGGTTACTCTGAGGCAGAGATTCTAAACCATCCTGTGGTCATCCCATTCCTCTTTGCCAGCGTAATTGTGCAGGTGGATTCCATTGTGCCGGATGAATGACCAGTCAGGAAGTTAGAGTAGCTTGTCTGAGGAGGTGACACAGTAGCTGAGCCCTGAAGGATGAATGAGTTAAGTCAGGTGGCCTGTTTTAGAGGAAATAGCACATACAAAGGCCCTGTGGTCAGGGCATGAAACTTTTTTTTTTTTTTTTTGAGATGGAGTCTCACTCTGTCGCCCAGGCTGGAGTACAGTGGTGCGATCTCAGCTCAGTGCAACATCCACCTCCCAGGTTCAAGTGATTCTCCTGCCTCATCCTCCCGAGTAGCTGGGATTACAGGCATGCACTACCACGCCCTACTAATTTTTGTATTTTTAGTAGAGATAGGATTTTACCATGTTGGCCAGGCTGGTCTCGATCTCCTGACCTCGTGATCTACATGCCTTGGGCTCCCAAAATGCTGGAATTACAGGCGTGAGCCACCGTGCCCAGCCCAGCATGAAACTTTTGAGGTGGGAAAGACAGCCTGTCTGGAGTGCAGAGAACCTGAAGAATGTGGCAGGGGACAGACTCCAGGGGCCCTGGAGGCCAGGCCAGGAGGTGGGTCTTTAGCCTGAGAGCAAGTGAAAGGTTTTAGGTGTGTGTGTTGGGTTTTGGGGGTGTGGGTATTGTAAAACATGGTCGGATTTGCCCTTTGAAATATATTTTCGGCTGGGTGCAGTGGCTCATGCCTGTAATTCCAGCACTTCGGGAGGCTGAGGTGGGAGGACCACTTGAACCCAGGAGTTGGAGACCAGTCTGGGCAACATAGTGAGACCCCATCTCTGCAAAAATATTTTTTAAAAAAATGACAGCTGGGCGTGGTGGGTCACGCCTGTAATCCCAACACTTTGGGAGGCCGAGGCAGGTGGATCACCTGAGGTCAGGACTTCGAGACCATCCTGACCCCAATATGGTGAAACCCTGTCTCTACTAAAAATACAGAAATTAGCTGGGTGTGGTGGCACGCGCCTATAGTCCCAGCTACTCGGGAGGCTGAGACAGGAGAACTGCTTGAACCCGGGAAGTGGAGGTTGCAGTGAGCCGAGATCACACCACTGCACTCCAGCCTGGGTGACAGAGCAAGACTCCCTCTAAAAAAAAAATAAATAAATAAAATAAATAAATAAAAATAAAAATTAGCTGGGCATGGTGGTATGCGCCTGTAGTCCTAGCTACTCAGGAGGCTGGGTGGGAGGACTGCTTGAGCAGGGGGTGGGGGAGAGGGGACGGGGGAAGTCGAGGTTGCAGTGAGCTGCAATCATGCCACGGCATTCCAATCTGGGCAACACAGCACGACCCCATTTCTTTAAAAAAAAATGAAATGTATTTGGCAGCATGTGAAGAAGTCAATGAGGGAAGGGCAGAGTCCTCCCCTAACTTCATGTCCAGTAAAAGCCCAAAGTCCTCCTGAAGGTTCTGGCGATCCCTGGTACTTGTGTTTTCACCACTTCCCCCACCCTGCTGTCCCAGCTTCTTCCTATTTCTGCTCTGAACTGTGCTGACTCAGACATGAAACTTGCCCCTTCCCCAGTTCCCCAAAACCCTACTCTTTTTTTTTTTTTTTGAGATGGAGTCTCGCTCTGTCGCCCAGGCTGGGGTGCAATGGCGCCATCTCTGCTCACTGCAACTCCACCTCCCGGGTTTGGGCAATTCTCTTGCCTCAGCCTCCCAAGTAGCTGGGATTACATGCGCCCGCCTCCACGTCTGGCTAATTTTTTGTATTTTTAGTAGAGATGAGGTTTCACCATGTTGGCCAGGCTAGTCTCGAACTCCTGACCTCAGGTGATCCATCCGTCTCTTCCGCCCAAAGTGCTAGGATTACAGGGGTGAGTCACCGTGCCTGGCCCAAAACCCTACTCTTGACAAATACTTATGAGCAGAGCATTTACTAAAGATCTCAGGGCCACAGAGAGGGGTGACATTAGACAGAACCTAGAGAACAATCTAATACAGCATCTGTTCTTCCGAATCTTTTTTGGCTACTCCTCTCCCTTCCCTCCCTCCACCCCAGTAGTTCACCTCTGATCCTACCCCAACTCTTTGCCTGGGGCCCAGTAGCTCACCCTCTCCTGCCTTCTCTCTCTTCCCTTTCCCCGTTCTTGTCTCTGTGCTCTCAGGCCCTCTTCCAGATGGCCCGGTAGGATTCACCTCCCTCTTAAGAGCAGAGCAGTCCAGCTGTCTCCAGCTCCCTCCCCAAGCTTGCAGATCCAAAGTCACTGTGCACAAACATGGACATGAGAGAGCTTCCTTTTCTCCAACCATTGTCTTCAACCATGCCCAGCCTCCACCAGAGTCCTCTGTGACATCTTGGGTGGTTTTGCTAACTTTCTTGTCATTTTCAAGTACAAAAAAGTCCAATCTTGGCGCAGTGGATCACACATGTAATCCCAGCACTTTGGGAGGCCGAGGTGGGTGGATTGCTTGAGCTCAGGAGTTTCAGACGAGCCTGGCCAACATGATGAAACCCTATCTCTGCTACAAACACAAAAATTAGCCAGACATAGTGGCACACGCCTGTAATCCCAGCTACTTGGGTGGCCGAGGCAGGAGAATCACTTGAACCCAGGAGGCAGAGGCTGCAGTGAGCCGAGATAGTGCCACTACACTCCAGCGTGGGTGACAGAATGAGATCCCGTCTCAAAAAAAAAAAAAAGTCCAGTCTTGAAGTTTAATCTCACATCGAATTTGATATCCCCTCCTCCCTCCCCTTAGCACTTCAGGAGGCTATGGCCAGCTCCTTCGCTCTCCCTTCCTTGCCTCTGTCTCCTGGGTCCCTGTGTTGCAGAGTTGAGGTGAGGGGATGGGAGGGCAAAGCCATGTTTACGTGGGGACGGCGCAGAAGCCAGGGTGGCCGTCGATGGAGGTGCCCAATGCGTGTGAAGGCCAAGGCTGGCAGGAGCCGTGGTGGAGCCCCTGGCCAGCAGTGAGCATGGCTATCTTCAGCTCCTGCCCTTTCGGGTTGGGGTTCTGCTCCAAACAGTGGGTGGGCCCAGAGGGGCTGGGCAAACAGAGGCTGTGCTGTTAGTTCCCTCAGATGAGGCTGCCCAGGCAACTGGAGCACTTTTGGATGGAACGAGATACTGCATTGGTGTATTAAAAGTCTGATTACCGCCGGGCGCAGTGCCTCACACCTGTAATCCCAGCACTTTGGGAGGTCGAGGTGGGTGGATCACTTGAGGTCAGGAGCTCGAGACCAGCCTAGCCAACATGGTGAGACCCCATCTCTACTAAAAATACAAAAATTAGCCAGGTGTGGTGGCATGTGTCTGTAATCCCAGCTACTCGGGAGGCTGAGGCAGGAGAATCACTTGAACCCGGGAGGCAGAGGTTGCAGTAAGCCGATATTGCGCCACTGCACTCCAGCCTGGGGGACACAGCGGGACTCTGTCTCAAAAAAAAAAAAAAAAAAAAAAAGTCTTGATTACTGATGCCCAAAAGGGAAAAATATTAACAACTCAATGCATTGTGGAATGTTTTCTGGCCAAAAACCAAAACAAACAAAACTCTTCTAAATCCATAGTCTTGGGGAGAGACCGTGATAGAAGATTTCCTTGAGGAGAGAAGGTTTTAGAACCCACTGGCCTAGTTGGTCTCTGAGGCTGAAAGTTCTGTGGGAGCCCAGAGCACGGTGCAGGGTGCTGGGGAGGGCCTTCTGAAGACAGATTTCCCAGCTGTCCTCCATTCGCCCACCTCCTGCGGGGCAGGTGCTGTGGAGGACCGGGATTCTAGTTTCAGTTCTTTTACAAATTTGCTGTGTGGCCTTGGGCAAGTCTCTGCACTGGTCTGGGCCTGAGAAGGGATCCTGAGGGAGGGCCCCACCTCAGCAGCCAGCCTTCTCCCTGCAGGGGTCCACTGGCCTCTGCAGCCTAAGTGGCTTGCAGGGCTCAGGGCCACTCATACAGATAATGTACACAGTGACTTTTCTAGCCCCAAGGCAGCCCTAGGCACAGCCCCAGGCCCAGAATAGAGTGCACTTCATCCTGATCCCCCAGGGACCTTTTCTCCCCAGAAAAGAGGACTCAATGTTTCCACTTGCCGGCTGTGTGGCTTTGGATTAGCTAGTTGACTTTTCTGACCTCACCCCCTCCTTTGTAAAATGAAGATTCTTTTTTTTTTTTTTAATTTATATATTTTTTGAGATGGAGTCTCACTCTTGTTGCCCAGGCTGGAGTACAGTGGCACAATTTCGGCTCACTGCAGTCTCCGCCTCCCGAGTTCAAGCGATTCTTCTGCCTCAGCCTCCCTGGTGGCTGGGATTACAGGCACCCACAAGCATGCCTGGCTAATTTTTGCATTTTTAGTAGAGACAGGGTTTCACCATGTTAGCCAGGCTGGTCTTGAACTCCTGACCTTGGGTGATCCACCCACCTCGGCCTCCCAAAGTGCTGGGATTACAGGCGTGAGCCACCGCGCCTGGCTGAAGATTCATTTTTAACAGAGCTTCCAAGGGCTCCAGTGAGGGCAGGGTCCTGTGGGGAGCATGGGCAGCACCCGCATTCCTCAGTTCACCCACTTGCTTTCCCCTTTCCTAGGGGTACCCCAGGGCAGGTGCAAGGATGTCCCCGGCTTGGGTTTCGCTTCCCTCCTGCCCCTAGGCGGTCAGCTTCCTGTGCGGGCATTCAGCAGGGTGTGTGGGCAGCCGCCTCCACCCATTGGTCCCACTGAAGCTTGGGCAGGTGTTTCCCTATCCCTGCTGGTCCTGGAGGGGGAGATAAACCCGGGGTCCTGCTTCCTTCTCTTGTAGATATTTGAGTTTCTTTCCTCGTATTTCTTTCCTTTTTGGAAGGAGGATTATGGAATTTGGGCGTTGATAGGGCAGAAAAGCAGAGTGCAAAGAGGACTTACGCTCTCTTAAATCAAGCCAATTAACAGATGGGGAAACTGAGGCCCAGAGAGAGGAAAAGGCTTGCTCCAAATCAAACAGGAAGTCAGTGTCTGTGCACCACTGGAAGCTCGGTTGGCTGACTCCTGGGCTGTGCTTGGGCCTGACACAGGGGGCCCCAGGAGTCCCCACCCTCCACCCTGCACTGACTTCCCTGTGCTCGTGCGTGGGTGGGGGCTGCTTCCTCCCCGGGCAGGCTGGGCTGGCACACAGAGCCTCCTGGGCCCCTGCACCAGGTAGGGAGGCAGTACACTCGTCAGGGCAGGCCCCTCCCCTCCCTGGGCCTCCATTTCCCTGTCTGTACATTTCTCACCCGCCTCAAGAGGTCCAAGTGCCCTGCCAACCTGACTCTGACCCACTGGGGATTTGGGGCCCTTGTCAGCTTGGGTTCCTTCCCTCTGCTGGCCAGCCTGGTCCACGGTGCACACAGGGTGCAGGGCCAGCCTGCAGCAGGGGCAGGAAGACGTCACAGGAGTCCTGAGTCAGAGGCAAGGGGTGAGGATTCGGCCCGGCGAAGCTGCTTCCTCCAGTCTCGCCCTGTACCAGGGTGGGTGGAAGTGAAACCTGCCAGCTTACCCGCTTGGGTCTGCTCTGAAAAAACAAGCGGACATGGGGACCAGGAGAGCAGCCCCAGCCCAGCTCCCAGCACCTGTATCTCCCTCCACTCTGCCGGCACCCCTGCTCACTCCTGGTCCCATGGCTAATCCTTGGATCTAAGGCTAGGCTGCCCTAGGATGAATCTAGCCACCCTCAAACTCCCACTAGGGCAGGGGGCAGGGGGCAGGGAGTGGAGGCGGGTGTTTCATGTGGCAGCCCCTCTGAAGACACTGTGGCCACCTGCAAAAGAGCAGTGTGTCTGGGAGAATGGACCCAGGGCCTAGAGGGCAGCAGAGGGCAATACAGGGCTGCTTCGTCCCTTTGAATTCATATGTTGAATCGCTAAACCCTAGTATATCAGAATGCGATTGTATTTGGAGGTAGGACCTTTAAAGAAGTGCCAGGCACTGTGGCTCCCACCTGTAATCCCAGCACTTTGGGAGGCCGAGACAGGTGAATCACCTGAGGCTGGGAGTTTGAGACCAGCCTGGCCAACATGGAGAAAACCCGTCTCTACTAAAAATACAAAATTAGCCAGGTGTGATGGCACATGCCTGTAATCTCAGCTACTCAGGAGGCTGAGGCAGGATAATGGCTTGAACTGGGAGGCGGAGGTTGCAGTAAGCCGAGATCGCGCCATTGCACTCCAGCCTGGGCAACAAGAGTGAAACTGTCTCAAAAAAAAAAAAAAAAAAAAAAAAAAAAAGTGATTAAGGTACAATAGGTCATTAGGTGGACTCTAATCCTTGATGAATGGTGTCCTTATAAAAATGGGACTTTTGAACATAGAGAGATGCAGAGGGGATATGATGTGAGATCCCAGGGAGAAGACGACCATATACAGCCAAGGAGGGGCCGGAAGGAACCAACTGAACAGATGGAGTCCACGTCCTTGATGTTGAACTTCAGCCTCTAGAACTGTGAGAAAGAAGATTTCTGTGTCTAGGGGCCTATCTGTGGGGCAGGGTGGTGGCGGTCCACGCGGAGAGGGTGGGAGGCACTGGGCAGGACGGGACAGTGGTGGCAACAGAGATTGGTTTCTGCGGGGATGGAGGGAGAGAAGGAATGAAGGACGGCGGGAAGCAGGTTTCTCACTGCTGGAGAAGGGAGTTACACACAGGGGAAGGGCGGAAAAGAGAAGGAATCTGTGGTAGAGCTGGAGTTACTGGGCGAGCTCATGATTTGTCTACACGTGCAGACAGAAACGGCAATGCACACGGATCTCAGCGTGTCGGCTGAGAAGGCGCGGGAGCAGGGGCCCCAGCAACGGCACACCGGGGCTCTGTAAAGAGAGGGAGGGGACCGAGCTCGCTTTTGCCCACCCAAAGCTCCCGTGGCTGAGCTCCCAGCTTGTCTCACCGAATCCTCCCCACAACCCTGTGAATCGGGACGTGTAAGAAGATCTGAGGCTTCCAGAGATGAAATCCCTTGTGCAGTCCCACAGCAGAGCCCGGCGGTGAACCCAGACCCTCGGACTCCAGCTCCCAGCCCCATCACCATTGTTACTCAGCCCCACCAGTCAGAGGGCGTGTGTGCGTGTGTGTGTGCGCGCGCGCGCCTGTGAGCTCGCGCGGGGCAGGAGCGGGCAGGAGCCGGCAGCACCCGCCCCTTTCTCCCGGTGTCCGTACCCGGGAGGGGCTGATTTGGCCGCGGTGGACTCCACCCTAGTGCCCCGGCAAGCCCTGTACATGCAGCGCTGCTGCCATCTCGTGGTCGCCTTGAAACACTGACCCTGAGCAGGGGCCATAGACCGTGCTCAGGACTCAGAACTGGGCCTACCTCCAGCCACCTTGGAGCGGGCAAAGGCTTCCTAAAGCGCCTATCGAGAGCCCGCAGAGCCCAATCCAGGAAAGCCAGGGGGACCCTGCCGCGTTGCCGGGATCAAGACAGCCCTGACCCTCTTAGGGTTAGCAGCCCAGACCAGGAGGAAAGACAGACACAGTCCTTTGGTTCTCCCCCAGTGCGGAGTAGGGACAGACGTCATTCTGGAGCTGGGAAGGCAATACCAGCGGCAGAGCAGAGGTCCCTAGAATTACTGAGGAGTCTGAGGGGCAGGGCTCTGAGCCAGGTGTCTGGAGCAGAGGCCATTCTGGAAGGGAGCGGGGAACCATCCGTGACAATAACAACATGTACAGAGCATTGTCTACATGGCAGGTGCTGAGTTACTTGTCGGCTCAGTCAACCCTAACAACCCTATGAGGCAGCGAGTGTTATTTGCCCATTTTACCAGTGAGAAAACAGAGGCACAGAAAGGTTAAGTAATTTGCCTAAGGTCACACAGCCCAGAAGTGGCCGGTCTGGGAGGTGGGTACTGACACTAGGGCAGGAAGTGGAGGGGTCGGTGTCCAGGCCCAGGGTGGGATCGTGGTGGCCCAGGGGAGCCAGGAGGGAGAGGGCTTGGTGGAGGCTCTGCAAAAGGCTTCCTCAAAGATAGGGCTCGGGCTGCCCCCCAGGCACCCTTTCCCCTGCCCACCAGCCCCTCCCAGCTCCACTCAACCCCTCCCCCCCATGCCCCCGGCCCAGTGCCTTCCGATGTAGCTGGGCCCAGCAGGAGCTGTGGCACCTCGTTAATCCTGCCCTGTGGTGCCAGGTGGAGGCCCTGCTGCTCCCATCAGACAGCTGGCCCTCATTTTCTTGGGGCCAAGACTTCCTGCAGCTGTAAAATGATCCCGCCCAGGCCTGCGGCCTCAGACAGAGCCTGCTGCCAGGGAACCCAGCCTGACTGCGCTGATGAATTCCCGCCAGCGCCGCCCCCAAGCCCCCATGTAGCCCCAGCAGCCTTTCTCTGAAGGAGGCCTTCAGGCAGCCCGGAACTGTTCCAGCCAGCCAAGCCGAGACCTCTGCAGGGGCCACCTCCTGCCTGGCATTCAAGGCCCTCCATGGCCCAGCCCGCCCCATCTTACCTCGGCAGCCTTAGGCCGTCCTCACAGAGAGCCTCCTGGCCCTGGGCGTCCCGTCCCATCTTCTTCATTTCACAGCGCGAAACAATGATTGAGTTTATGTCTGTCTGTCTCGTCCCTTTCCCTCCCACGTGACCCCACAGGGCTGGCACCTGGCCGCTTCACTTCTGTCTGGCGGGCACCTAGCGCTATGCTGTGTGCAGCTGGCTCCCAGGGGATGCACCCACAGGGAGGAATGAACAACCTGGCAGTTTTCACCCTTAGCAGGGACCTGAGACCCTCCCAGCCCTGGGGGCCATCTGTGGAAGTTTCCTTGGGTTTCCCAGCTAACACAGGGGAGAGGAGGCCTTGGCTTTGATCCTTGTAAAATCACAACTCCCCTCTAAGAGGTCCCCAGTTAAGTAGGGAGAGAATGAGGGAAGCAGGCAGTGGGGTGTGGGTGGGGCAGGCAGGTGAGGCAGCAGTGAGGAAGGTTGGGGGTCCCAGTCTTCCATTACTTAGTGTATGACCAGGCAAGTCCCTTCCTCCCTCAGCCTCAGTTTCTCCACTTGTAACTGGTGGCCAACACCATTGACCCCCTGGGGCTGTTGTGAGGTACGGAAAGGGCCGGGCCAGGGTAGGGCACCTGGCAGGAGCTCACAGATGCCCTGGATGTGGCAGAGGGAGCCTGGCCTGGACCATGAGCATCCTGATGGTGGCAGGGCCTCCCCCTCCCCTGCCTGGCACCAGTGTGCCTGCCCCCAGCTGCTTTCCTTGCCCCAATTCCATCTTGAGGGCTGGGCTGGGCCTGGTCTCCTGTATGCCCAGCTCCAGACCATACCTCAGATGGCAGGTGCTGCCTGCCCACTGCCCATGGGAACCAGTGGCTGCTCACACAGACCTCGGCCCTCTCCCAGGAGCCCAGGACCCTGTGGACCCAATTCCTTTGGCCTCACACCGTTCCCCGACCGTGTCTTGGGCCAGGAGGCTCCAACATGCCTCAGCAGTGACTCCCAGGGAGTCTGGCCTAGAGATCCCACACCTGAAAAGGCGGCACCCCAAGACCTGCGGCTCTTGAGCTGCCATGGAGGGAAGAGCTGACCCCCTGCACCTGACCTGGGGTCCAGCGTCTGGAACTGTGTGCCATGTCTTCCCAACTTAGCTTTGGTGCCTGGAAATTGGGGAGGATGTGCTTCTGCATGAGGAAATGCTGGCACATGACAACTGCATGAGCTTCCTCCTCTGAGCTGGGCGGCTCATGGAGTCCTAGTCTCCGCATCTGTACATCGAGGACGCTCACTTTGCTTCTCCCAGGCTGTTGTGATGCTACGAGCCAGTGTGTAGCCCCAGGCTGTGCCTGGCACCCAGCCTCGGAAGGCCAGCATCCTCCTGTGGCCTGTGCACCCCACATGCGCACACAGTCCACACGGGTCCCCGCCCTTGTGATTAGTGTGCTCTGTGCAGGGCAGGAGCTGGCCTCATGGAACAGCAGCACGAAGGTGCCTTGAGGAGGGAGGGAAGTCAGCTGGGGAGGGCATGCATCCTCCGGGCAGGGGCGGTGGCTGGAGCCTGCCATGTGAGGTGGGAGGAGGCGGCACCTGGGTAGTGCAGCTGGGTGCTTGCTCCTGTCCTTCCGCCTGCACCATCTACAGATGCTCACCTCTTGGGTGGCCCCCAGCCCTGCCCAAAGTAGTCGCTGCCTCTGTGAGGCCAAGAAGTCATTTCTCACCAGGAGACTTGACAATGCTGCTAGCAGGGTGGTTTTCTACCTTTAATTGGGGATACAAAAGGCACCTCTCCCAGTACAAGAGGATCAACCAAGAGGTGAGCCCCAGTGCTGTGGTGCCCGGCCAGAAGGAACAGAGGAAGGATGGAGGGCAAGGCAGCGGAGGGGCGGTGGGGCCCCAGCATCCCCTGAAGCCTCACCTGCAGCCTGGGGCTGATGAGATCTCGCCCACTGCGCGCAGAGTTGCAGCTTCGTACCTGGGCCGCCGCAGCTCCTCAGAGGGCCTCCGCACCTCCACACCCTACCCTCAGTGGCCAGCCAAAGCCATGGGGCCCCATGCAGCAGAGCAGGGAAGGGACAAGAGGCTCGGCAGAATTTCCACTGTGGCCAGCCTCCAGCCAGGCCTCGACTGGCAGTGTAGGCTCTGAAGGGCTCCTTGGGGCATGGGCCCGGAGCAGGGTATCACTCAGTGAAGGAGAGTCACACTGGGTCAAGCAGCCAGCCAGCCAGCCAGCCTGTCCTGGGGCCTCCACTTCTCAGCAAAGTCTCATGGTCAGCTGGGGTGGGAAAGGAGGCAGAGCAGCCAGATCCCACTGCAGCGCAGACCTGTCCCCCAGTTCATCCCACTGCTTCCACACCCCCAGCCACAGCTGGGGCAGCTCTGTCTTCAAAGAGGAAAAAAAGGGGGTAACAAGCCACCCCCAAAGCAGCCTTAACACCAGAGGAGGGAGGGGAGGTCCCAGCCTAAGGGTGTGAGAGCAGTGGGGACCTGGGCTGCAGGGTGCCAGACCCCACACTCATAAGGCAAACAGCATGTCATCATCTTTCTCCTGGGTCTTCTTCCGGGGCGCTGGGCCAGGTGGGGGACCCGGGGGCCCCTCAGCTGAGGGGCTGGAGAGGTTGGGCAATCGATCCGCGGCTTTGGCCCGTTCTTCCAGGAATTTGTCAAATTCTAGAGGAAAGGGAGAGGGTGAGGGTAGGCCCTGAGGCCAGAGCCCTGGGGAAAGGAGAGGGCGGGCAGGGGCGGGGACTACTACCTTCGCTGGTGACCCCCTTAGGCTCTTCCACATCATTGCCCTGGGAGGGTAGAAGGAAAGGAGGCAGAGGTTAGCCGGGCCCCCAGTACAGTCAGCCCGGGGCAGTGGGGCTGCAGCTCGGGCCCTGCTGAACCTCAGCACTGGGTCCCAGCTCAGGCTCTGCACGCCCCCGCCACTCAGGTCCCAGGACCTGGACCTGGGCTCCTCCCTGAGCCGTAGGACCTTCCTTGGGTGGCACCTGACTTCCTGAGCCTTGTGTTTTCCTTCTGTAAAATGGGGGTGGGGAATGGGGGCGGGGTGGGGGCTGAAGCTAACTTGGAGGGTTGCTGGGAAGCTGAAATGGGATAACACACAGCACGCCAAGCCTAGCACCTGGTGCCCAGTGGGACCTTGATGAGTGCTGGTTCCTTTCCTTGGAGGGTCACAAGGGGTGGGTGGTCCTCACCCCTGGGGGGAAAGGCTGACATCCAGAGGCTGAGGGCCATTCATGCTAACACTGCAAACTAGGGAGGGGGTGAGGCTTCTGCCACCAGACAGAAAGCCTGAGTCCTTGGTCTGTGGCTTAGTCCTGGGCAGAAACCGTCTCTTCACCTGCAGAAGGCGGCTTCTGGGCCTGAAGTGCCCATGTGGGCCTTGGTGCCCAGAGACGGGGTGGCAGATGCTGCGGTAGGAGCCCTGGATGGAGAAGCTGAGTCTGGCCCTGCCCCTTCTGCTCCCTGGGAGGGTGGCAGGGCTTGGGGTCCCCATGACTGGCACCCGCCCTCCTCCTCCTGGGTGCTTCCCCTTAGAGGACAGCTACTTATCGGTCTTCTGATCTGTAAACAGGGTGGTGATGGGTTCCCTCTGCAAGTGGCTGGAGTCTTCTGAGCTACTGCAGGTAAGAGCCTGGCGCTGTTATGCTTCCTCGGTTAGCCTCTCTAGCCTGGCCTGATGTCCCTAAGGTGGGCTGACACCCACTGGGACCTCACCTTGGGAGCAGGCTCTGGGAAGCAGCCGAGAGGCTACTGTGCCCAGGACTTCTCTGGGGGGTGTGCCAAACACAAGGTGGGCAGGTGGCAGGAGATGGGGACTTTAAGTGCGCCCCTCTGCTCTCAGGGTGCTATATGCTATACAAGTCTACCCTGGCCCCATGGGTCATTTCTTGGTGAGAACAACGGGTCCTCCTGCTGTGTGGGTGAGGAGTGGGCCCCAACATACCACGTCAGTGGACAGCCACTGCTCGATGTCCTCCATGAGGCAGGCCTGGGTGACTGGGATCTGGAAGGAAGGGCAGAGGGTAAGGCAGTGCCCTAGGTGACAAGGTGGAAGACGTGCCAGCTCAGTGCCCTGCAGCTGGGTGGCCCTGGGCAGCCTCCCACCCCAGCCTCAGCTGCCTAGCTGCCCGGACCCACCACTGGGCCCGCTGTGCCAGGCTGTGGGCGATGGAGGTGCAGAGCCAGGAGACTAAGCAGGGGACCGGGCTCCCAGCAGCTGGAGCAGGGCCAGGGGTCAGAGGGAGCTCCTTCCCCTTGAAGAGAAGAACCCCAGTTCCGACACACCCTTCAGGCAGGATTCTAGGCTGGAGGAGGGGCTTTGGGCAATGGCCTGGGGCACGGGCTATGCTGCAGGTGCTCAGGAGCATCTGACAAAAGACACGCCAAGCCCAAGGTCAGACCCCAGGCATTTTCTCCAGCTGTGAAGGCTGGGATGGGGACGTGGTTAGTGGGCCAGGGGTCCCCAGGTTCCATCCCCTGGTGTCTCTGCAGACGCAGATTTCATGATAGAAGGGGGCATAGCAGGGCCTGAGAGCAGAGGCGCCAAGTTGACCAGACAAGGCCAGGTGGGTAGACCCAGAGGGGTGGCGCTACAGATGGGGACATTTCACTTTCGGCCACAAAGACATGGGCTGTGCCACGATGGCTCCCACACAGGGGCAGGAGTTGGAGGCTTTCCTCTCTAACGGCTTCTGCAGGGGCAGACTCCAGTTGGAGGTCATGGGCACAGACTTCAGAGTGAGAAAGAGCTGGACCTAGCTCACCCCTTAACACAGTGTGACTCTGGGTGGGTTACTTAACTTCTCTGCGCCTGATTTCCCTCGTCCTTAGGGTGAGGCTAGCAGCAGTACTTACCGTCCAGGTGGCTGTGAGGATGAAATGGGATGTCAAAAGCTTAGCACAGGGCCTGGCATGGAGGAGATGCTCAAGAAACCAATAGGCCAGTTCCTATTTACTATTAATCAGTAATGGCACTAATAGCACTAGTTACTAGTGAGCTACTTTGGAAAAGACAAAGTCTTTCCCCAACCAGGCCAGTTTGGTTTCCAAGCTCTGTCACCCAGCACCTGAGGACCCCCCAGGCAGGAGCAGAGCCCAGAGAGAAGGCAGGAGCCGACTTCCCAGCAGCAGTGGCAGCAGCAAGTGCCCAGCTGCGCACACTGGCTCCGTCTCCCGCTCCGCTATCCCCATCGTCTCTTAGCCGCCAGACGGGCTACCTTGTCCTTGCCCGAGACTCAAGAGCAGGAACCGGGCACAGAGGAGCTGCGGAAGCTGGGCTGGCCGGGCCAACCTGGAAACAGCCCGAGCCCTGGGGTCCCGCAAGACCCTCAGCTGCCCCTCCTTGCTCCTCTGGGCCTTCTCCTGGGTCCTACTCCCTTGGACAGCAGCATAGTGCCCCACGCCCATGCCTGGCAGGAGCCCTGCGAGCACCCCCAGCTTTCCGGGTGGCCGGGCCTGGCCCCTGCTCACCATGCCTTGTCTCACCATCCAGTCACTGAGGCTCTTCCCGCAGCCGCCTCCCATCTGGATGAGAGAGAGTCACGCTGATGGCGGAGGGACGGCAGCGCCAGGGCCACTGGAGGGCGCAGCTTCTAACGGGGGTGCGCCTTTCGGGTCAGGAGGCCTGCTGCCACTTTGGGAGGCGTGTGTGTGTAGGGGTGTGTGTAGGTGTGTCGGTGTATGTGTAGGTGTGTGTGTAAGGGTGTGTATGTAGGTGTATAAGTGTAGGTGTGGTATGTGCAGGTGTATGAGTGTAGGTGTGGTGTGTGTAGGTGTATGAGTGTAGGTTTGTAGGTGTAGGTGTAGGTTGTGTAGGCATAGATATATGTGGTGTGTGTAGGTGTATGTGGTGTGTGTAGGGGGTGTGTGTGCAGGTGTGTAGGTGTATGAGTGTGTAGGTGTGGTATATGCAGGGGTGTGTATGTAGGTGTATGAATGTAGGTGTGTATGTGTAGGTGTAGGTGTGTCTGTAGGTGTACATGTGTGGTGTGTGTAGGTGTGTATGTATGTGTAGGTGTAGGGGTGTGTGTGTAGGTGTAGATGCATGTGGTGTGTGTGTAGGTGTGGGTGTAGATGTGTGTGGCGTGTGTGTAGGTGTATGAGTGTGTAGGTGTGGTGTGTGTAGGGGTGTGTGTAGGTGTATGAGTATAGGTGTGGTGTGTGAAGGTGTGTGTGGTGGGTGTAGATGTGTGTGTGGTGTGTGTAGGTGTGTGTGTAGGTGTATGAGTGTAGGTGTGGTGTGTGGAGGTGTGTGTGGTGGGTGTAGATGTGTGTGGTGTGTGTAGGGGTGTGTGTAGGTGTATGTGTGTAGGTGTGTGTGTAGGTGTATGAGTGTAGGTGTGGTGTGTGGAGGTGTGTGTGGTGGGTGTAGATTGTGTGTGGTGTGTGTAGGGGTGTGTGTAGGTGTATGAGTGTGTAGGTGTGATGTGTGTAGGGGTGTGTGTAGGTGTATGAATGTAGGTGTGTGTGTAGGTGTGGTGGGTGTAGATGTGTGTGGTGTGTGTAGGGCTGTGTAGGTGTATGAGTGGAGGTGTGTGTGTAGGTGTGTGTGGTGGGTGTAGATGTGTGTGTGCAGTGTTTGTAGGGGTGTGTAGGTGTATGAGTGTGTGTGTGTAGGGCTGTGTGTGTAGGTGTATGGAGGTGTGGTGTGTGGAGAGGTGTGTGGTAGGTGTAGATGTGTGTGGTGTGTGTGGGGGTGTGTAGGTGTATGGGTGTGTAGGTGTGGTGTGTGTAGGGCTGTGTATGTAGGTGTATGAGTGGAGGTGTGGTGTGTGGAGGTGTGTGTGGTGGGTACAGATTGTGTGTGGTGTGTGTAGGGGTGTGTGTGTGTAGGCGTATGAGTGGAGGTGTGGTGTGTGTAGGTGTGTGTGGTGTGTGTGTGGGTGTGTGTGGTGTATGGTTGTGTAGGTGTGTGTGTAGGGCTGTGTCTAGGTGTATGAGTGGAGGTGTGGTGTGTGGAGGTGTGTGTGGTGGGTGATGTGTGTGTGGTGTGGGGGTGTGTAGGTGTATGAGTGTGTAGGTGTGGTGTGTGTAGGGGTGTGTGTAGGTGTATGAGTGGAGGTGTGTGTGGTGGGTGTAGATGTGTGTGTGTGGTGTGGAGGTGTGTGTGGTGGGTATAGATGTGTGTGTGGTGTGTGTAGGGGTGTGTGTAGGTGTATGAGTGTGTAGGTGTGGTGTGTGTGTAGGGGTGTGTAGGTGTATGAGTGTGTAGGTGTGGTGTGTGTGTAGGGGTGTGTAGGTGTATGAGTGGAGGTGTGTGTGGTGTGTGTAGGTGTGTGGTGGGTGTAGATGTGTGTGTGGGGGGGTGTGTGTAGGTGTATGGGTGTGTAGGTGTGTGTGCAGGGCTGTGTGTGTAGGTGTATGAGTGGAGGTGTGTGTGTGCAGGTGTGTGGTGGATGTAGGTGTGTTGTGGTGTGTGGGTGTGTGTAGGTGTATGAGTGTGTAGGTGTGTGTAGGGGTGTGTAGGTGTATGAGTGGAGGTGTGTGTGGTGGGTGTAGATGTGTGTGTGGTGTGTGTGGTGTATGGGTGTGTAGGTGTGTGTGTAGGGGTGTGTAGGTGTAAGAGTGGAGGTGTGTGTGGAGGGTGTAGATGTGTGTGTGGTGTGTGTGGGTGTGTGTGGTGTATGGGTGTGTGTAGGGGTGTGTGTGTAGGTGTATGTGTAGGTGTGGTGTGTGTAGGTGTGTGTGGTGGGTGTAGATGTGTGTGGTGTGTGTAGGGGTGTCTGTGTAGGTGTATGAGTGTAGGTGTGGTGTGTGGAGGTGTGTGGTGGGTGTAGATAGGTGTGTGTGGGTGTGTGTGGTGTAGGGGTGTGTAGGTGTGTGTGTAGGGGTGTGTAGGTGTATGAGTGGAGGTGTGTGTGGAGGTGTGTGTGGTGGGTGTAGATGTGTGTGGTGTGTGTGGGTGTGTGTGGTGTATGGGTGTGTGTAGGTGTGAGTGTAGGTGTGGTGTGTGTAGGTGGGTGTAGATGTGTGTGTGGTGTGTAAGTGTATGAGTGTAGGTGTGGTGTGTGGAGGTGTGTGTGGTGGGTGTAGATATGTGTGTGTGGTGTGTGTGTAAGTGTATGAGTGTAGGTGTGGTGTGTGGAGGTGTGTGTGGTGGGTGTAGACATGTGTGTGTGGTGTGTGTGTAAGTGTATGAGTGTAGGTGTGGTGTGTGTAGGTGTGTGGTGGGTGTAGATGTGTGTGTGGTGTGTGTAGGGGTGTCTGTGTAGGTGTATGAGTGTAGGTGTGGTGTGTGGAGGTGTGTGTGGTGGGTGTAGATAGGTGTGTGTGGGTGTGTGTGGTGTAGGGGTGTGTAGGTGTGTGTGTAGGCGTGTGTAGGTGTATGAGTGGAGGTGTGTGTGGTGGGTGTAGATGTGTGTGTGGTGTGTGTAGGGGTGTCTGTGTAGGTGTAAGAGTGTAGGTGTGGTGTGTGGAGGTGTGTGTGGTGGGTGTAGATAGGTGTGTGTGGGTGTGTGTGGTGTAGGGGTGTGTAGGTGTGTGTGTAGGGGTGTGTAGGTGTATGAGTGGAGGTGTGTGTGGTGGGTGTAGATGTGTGTGTGGTGTGTGTAGGGGTGTCTGTGTAGGTGTATGAGTGTAGGTGTGGTGTGTGGAGGTGTGTGTGGTGGGTGTAGATAGGTGTGTGTGGGTGTGGTGTAGGGGTGTGTAGGTGTGTAGGGGTGTGTGGGTGTATGAGTGGAGGTGTGTGTGGAGGTGTGTGTGGTGGGTGTAGATGTGTGTGTGTGGTGTGTAAGTGTATGAGTGTAGGTGTGTGTGGAGGTGTGTGTGGTGGGTGTAGATATGTGTGTGTGGTGTGTAAGTGTATGAGTGTAGGTGTGGTGTGGAGGTGTGTGTGGTGGGTGTAGACGTGTGTGTGGTGTGTGTAGGTGTGGTGTGTGTCTAGGTCTATGGGTGGAGGTGTGTGTGGAGGTATGTGTGGTGGGTGTAGATAGGTGTGTGTGGTGTGTGTGTAAGTGTATGAGTGTAGGTGTGGTGTGGAGGTGTGTGTGGTGGGTGTAGACGTGTGTGTGGTGTGTGTAGGTGTGGTGTGTGTCTAGGTCTATGGGTGGAGGTGTGTGTGGAGGTATGTGTGGTGGGTGTAGATAGGTGTGTGTGGTGTGTGTGTAAGTGTATGAGTGTAGGTGTGGTGTGTGGAGGTGTGTGTGGTGGGTGTAGACGTGTGTGTGGTGTGTGTAGGTGTGGTGTGTGTCTAGGTCTATGGGTGGAGGTGTGTGTGGAGGTATGTGTGGTGGGTGTAGATAGGTGTGTGTGGTGTGTGTGTAGGTGTATGAGTGTAGGTGTGGTGTGTGGAGGTGTTTGTGGTGGGTGTAGACGTGTGTGTGGTGTGTGTAGGTGTGGTGTGTGTGTAGGTCTATGGGTGGAGGTGTGGTGTGTGGAGGTGTGTGTGGTGGATGTGGCGGCTGGTGTAGAGGGATGAGGCAGGTATTGTGGTACCCACCGGCGGGTGAGCCACAACAGCTCTGGGATGCCAGCGCCCTGGGTAGGCTGAGGCAGAGCTGACAGCAAACTAAACAAAGCTTCTCAACTCTCTCCACAAGGATCCCAGAGGCTGGGCCTCAGCAACCCCAGGACAGCAGGGCAGGCGGCTGTCAGATGGTCTGGAGGCTCCCGGTAGGGTCTGACAGGCACCCAGGTTTTAGAAACATCAGTTTATCCAACCTTCTCACATTCATCCATGGCACACACGCAGTTTCCTAGGGCCCCAGAGTGGAGGGAGACGAGAGTCCTGCTCCCAGCCCGTCGCCCTGTGCCTGGCTGGTTCACCCTACTCAGACCAGCATGGGGCCTGGCACATGGCACACGGCACACAGCAGGCATGTCAGGGAGTGAAGGAACTAAAACCTGGCACACAGCATGCAACACCACCTCGTCACACGACTTGTGAGTCCTGCTCTGAATCCCAGGGCGCAAACCTGGGCTGCGCACAATTGGCACTTGATTCTGTTTCTTTTTTTTTGAGATACAGTCTCACTATGTTGCCCAGGCTGGAGTGCAGTGGTACAGTCATAACTCACGATAACCTCAAACTCCTGGGTTTAAGTGATCCTCCCGCTTCAGCCTCCCAAGTAGCTGGTACTACAGGTACCTGCCACCGCGCCTGGTTTTGATGCTGTTTTGTACTTTGCTCTTGGGAATCATGTTCTCACGGTTTAGTGGGTGAAGGCCTTACCACCAGCCAGACTCCAGCACCCCAGGAGCAGGCATTTGCTCACAGAGTTTTAAGAAATCATACCCTGATTTGGCAGAAATGGCTTAAATCTCCCAGGTTATCGGAGATAAATCAGTGATAACCGGTTTATCAGCTTCTCTTTGCTGCCAGTGGAGTTGTGTGGTGCGTTTCCTCCCTGTGGGCGGGCTGCAAGGTGGTGTGGGAGCCAGGACACCTGGGCTCTAGTTTTAGTCACGCCTGAATTGCTGTGTGCCCCTAGGGAAGTGAACCCTGTCTCTGGGCTGCAGCAGGAGCAGATTGGCTGGGATTGCTGCCCACTGGGTGGTGGAGTCAACCTCTGACCACGAGAGGCCAGGTGGCCTGAGAGGGGAGCTCCTACAGCTGGCTCGCAGTGTGTCGGTTCCGATGAATCCCGACACACTGGAAGCCTGAGGCTGAGGAGGGAGAAACACACCTCCACTCACTCTCCTTTGCACCTTAGGGCTTTTCACAGCTCTAAGGTTACCAGCGTGGCTTAGAAGCCAGGCAGAACAATACCTACGAGACCCTGGGCAGGGTATCTCCCTGTCCTCAGCCTCAGTTTTCTCATCTGCAAATGGGATCAGGACATGGCGGTACTGTAAAGCGTAAGTGCCGTAATACTGTAGTGTGTGCCAGGCACCATACTGAGGACATTACACCTGTGGTTTCACTTAACCTCTCCCTGGAACTCAGTTTTCTCATCTGTAAAACGGGATAATAACATACCCTAAGGGTTTCTGTGATGACTCACTAAGAGAGGGGATGCAAAGTGCTTAGTGCAGGCCTGGCCCGGAGCACAGGCTCAGCAAATGATGGCTTACACCCGAAAAAGGACTGGAGGCTCTGACTGGTGTGTGCGGTGGATGTGACACGGGTGTGCAATGTGCTGTGCTTGGTGGCAGGTCACACACCACACATGGGAGGTACTGGATTCTCTTGTTGCCCACTGGGTGGTAGAGTCAACCTCTGTCCACGAGAGGCCTAGGTGGCCCACCCCAGCGTCCTCTACCTTGCCCTGTTCTGACTTGGGAATGGCTCCTGAGATGCTGGGAGACCCAGGAGCGGAGAGAGTGCCCTTGGGAGTCACGAAGACTTTGCCCACAGTGGACTGGCCTGGATGGTTTCCGCAACTCCTCCCTCCCTGCTTTCCTTCTTTTCTTGAGACATGGTCTTACTCCATTGCCCAGGCTGGAGTGTCGTAGTGCAATCTCAGCTCACCGCAACCTCCACCTCCTGGGCTCAAGCGATCCTCCCACCTCAGCTTCCTGAGTAGCTGGGACTAAAGGTGTGCGCCACCATGCCTGGCTAATTTTTAAATATTTTGTAGAGATGGGGTTTCCCCACGTTGCCCAGGTTGGTCTTGAACCCCTGACCTCAAGTGATCTGCCCACCTCGGCCTCCTAAAGTGCTGGGATTCCAGGTGTGAGCCACTGTGCCCGGCCCTCCCTGCTTTCCTAGCTTCCATCCTGATCTTTCAGATTGGAAGTCAAGTCCCTCCTGTGCTCAAGACTTCCCCGCGGCCTCCACCTCACTTAGGATGCAATCTGCAGCGCTCCTACCCGCGCTGAGGTCCTCTGGTCCCTGCTATATACCCATAGAGCTTCATTTCCTACCCCCAACCCCATGCTGGCCTCAGAAGTCCCCATGCTGCCTTGAGCCTCCTCTAGCCTCCTCGGCCCCGGGTCCACCACCCTCACTCCCCCGGACTCCCTGGACTCCCAGGTCCGGCTGTTTCTAACTGTCTCCCATGGGACCTGCTCTGTCTGCTCACTTGCTGGAGCAGAAATTCTCACACTGCCTGAAAAGCATCCAGATACACGTTGACATGCATGAGAGAATGGTGCTTGGAGGTCTTGCCAAAGCGTGTGGGGGTCACCCACAAAGTGTGCTCGGTGCTGGACAAGTGGCTGTCACTCAACACACAGTCAAGGAACTAAACGGAATTCAAAGAGCACCCTTGCATTTCTCCCTGCCGCTTTAGGGTCCGCTCTTTTATTCCTCTCTGCCCACACTCCTGCAGATTAAAAGTCTCTAGAGAGGCAGAGAGGAATATTATTGAACGGGCTCTAACTCCATGTAAAGCTCCCTAAATATATCCTCTCACACTTCTATTATAAACAAGTATAGGTGCTAGGATAAGCCCCAATGTACAGATAAAGAGACTGAGGGTCAGAAAGGCCAGTCATTTGCTTAAGGACACATAGCTGGTAACTGGTAGAGCTGGAATGTGAAGCCCGGGCCACTGGTCTCCAGTTTCTTTCTTTTTTTTTGAGACGGAGTCTTGCTTTGTCACCTAGGCTGGAGTGCAGTAGCACAATCCCTGCTCCCTGCAACTTCCACCATCTGGGTTCAAGCGATTCTCCTGCCTTAGCCTCCCGAGTAGCTGGGATTACAGGCATGTAATCCCACTAATTTTTGTGGGATTACTCCCACAAAAATCCCACTAATTTTTGTGGGATTACTCCACTCCCACTCCCAGCTAATTTTTGTATTTTTAGTAGAGACGGGGTTTTACCATGTTGGCCAGGCTGGTCTTGAACTCCTGACCTCAGGTGATCCACCCGCCTCAGCCTCCCAACGTGCTGGGATTACAGGTGTCAGCCACCACACCCGGCCTGGTCTCCAGTTTCAAGTCAGGCTCAGGTCTGAATCCTTGCTTGTGGGCTTGGGCAAATGGCCTGGCCTCTCTAGCAGTTTCCATAGCTATAAACTGGGAATAACCACAATAGCCAAAAAGAACCGACCTGACGGCCAAACGAGGAAGGGCCTGTGGACGTGCTGGGCCAGTGCTTGGCCCACGACGGCACCCAGTGGGTGAGCATTCCCTCACCTCCTTCAGGAGGGCCCCAGGGTGGCAGGATGGCCCCTCTGCTTACCGCGCCAGTGCTCTGCTGCCGGGCGTCCAGGGCTCCAGCCAGGCCGTCTGTTGCTTGGGGGGCTTCGTATTTTACCCTGAAAGAGAGACCACCAAGCCATTGGATGCTGCCCTTACCGATGGCTGATGCAAGAACGGAGTGGGCTGGGGAGCACAGATTGACGGCTCCCATCCTCCAAGCCTGCCTGGAAATGGTAAAAAGGGTCTCATTTCCTGCCTCTGGAAATTAGGATCTGGCAAGTGACCTACATGACAGATAGCAGCAAAGGCTGGAGAGGTTAGGGAGGGTGTTGCTGGCCAAAGACTGAGACCAAGACTACCAATGGCTATGAACAGGATTGGCCAAACTCAGGAGACTGAGAAATAGCTCCAGTGCCCGTAGGCTCATGGAGAATTCCCAGCAGACCCTTTCTTGAGCAGGTCTTGTTTCCTATTTTATAGACTGTGGTTGTGTATGAGGTCGTATTTGAATGGGGGATTCCATTCTGCTGCTGAAAACACATCTATAAACTGCTGGGTGAGGTGCCATCTTGTCTTGCACTGGCTCACCAGCACAAAGATGACTCTGCCCCGACCTTGTCTCAGCAGCATGGGAGGTGGCTTGGTTACAACTCTTCTAAATGTCCTCTGGGGGGTGCCAGCCAGCTAGGCAGGGTGGGGAGGCAGGAACTGGGAGGGCACGCAAGGCTGATGGGCTGGGAGCGGCAGAGGCTGACCCTGCAGTTGCTGGGCAGATGAGGAGAGGCAAGGAGGGGTATGTTGTGCGTGAGGTTAAGTCTCCTGGGGAGCAAGAGAATAGCCTGAGTGAGAGGAGAAGCTGGCTAAGGAGGAGAGGCGGCTATGGTGTCTTTCCCAGCTGCTGCGGTGGGGGTGCCCAGGGCAGGTGTTGGGGACCCAGCCCTGTTGCAGGGAAAGAGCCCTGTTATTCTGGCCCTGAACTGCCGGCAGACAGGACTTTAGCACTGGCTCAGTGCAGCTTTGAGACAAAGAAGTAAGCCACAGAATTCTGGTCACAAAGGGAAAGGCCTGCGATTCCTGTTAGGAACAAGGCCACCTGACATGCTAGTGAAGCAGGGCTGGTCTAACTGTAGGCTTCAGGAACTGGGACTGCATCACATTTAACTCTTGCAATACCAACTTGCTTTCTGAGGAATGGAGTAGGCTGGCACTGAAAGGGGCTTCTTGAATACGACCCCCAGTTCCCACGCAGTCATTTTGAAGAGTGCTGCTGTCTGTTCCTTCCCACCAGGGGCAGAGTTTGCTGGTGGAGTGTGACCACTAGCTGGGGCATTCCCTGGTTACACGGCTCCCATCCATGGCAAGTGGGCCAGTGACTACGGCAGGGCCCTGCTGGAGCCAACCCTAAAGCCAGTGGCGGGGGAGGTGGGGCGTCAGGTTGCTGACTTCTGACCCAGAGAAGGCCTGGTAATTGAGGGTCTGGAGGTGCTTGTTGCTGTCTCTAAGACATGCTTGGTGCATTGTGGGCAAGGCTGAAGAAGCCATGCCCAGCCCCAGAACACGCAGAAACCCATGCTTTCCCTTCACTCAAAACAACTATCTGGGCCGGGTGCAGTGGCTGAAATCCCAGCACTTTGGGAGGCCAAGGAGTGCGGATCACGAGGTCAGCAGATCGAGACCATGCTGGCTAACATGGTGAAACCCCGTATCTACTAAAAATACAAAAAATTAGCCAGGTGTGGTGGCGGGCGCCTGTAGTCCCCAGCTACTCGGGAGGCTGAGGCAGGAGAATGGCGTGAACCCAGGAGGTGGAGCTTGCACTCTGCAAGCGCCACTGCACTCCAGCCTGAGAGACAGAGCGAGACTCCGGCTCAAAAAAAAAAAAAAAAAGAACTATCTGCCCTTCCTAAGCTTAGCTCCTCGCCACCCCTGCCCACACATGGCCCTGAAGCCCAGCTGTCCCTGAAGGCCATGCCTGTGGTGGTGGAGGGCCAAGCACTTCCCTGGAGGAAGCCCGCACCTCCTGCACTGGGTGGTGACCCCTGGGCCAGGGCCTGCTGCCCCCTGCCCAGTGCAGGAGGGTGGAGGGTCACTCCTTAGGTGGTCCCAGTGGGGCTGGTGGGCAGGGGCTGGACCTGGGCCACTGGGGTGACACTTGTCTAAGTGCTCCTTGAAGAGAAGGCCTCTGTGTACAGCAGCACTGACGAAGATGAGGAGAAAGCAGGGGAAGGACACCCCTGCCTTTGTGAAGGCCTGGCCAAGGCGTCTCTGCTGTGGCTCGCCCAGAAGCCCTGCTGCTCCTTGGCACTGAGTGGATGGGACTGGCTGCAGGAAGGCTGTGACGGTGCCAGCTATGGTCAAGGCTGGAGCAGAAACAGCGGCTGATAAGGAGCTGGTTTCCCTGTGAGCCAGGGCAGAGCTGGTTGCAGGCTGGTGTGAAGTGGGGAGCCAGGCAGGTACAGGGAGGAGCGGGCTGGACACCAAGCAGGCAGAAAAGGCCGGTCAGGTGGCCAGAGCTGGAAGATCCACCAGAAGCATTTAAGGGGGCCAGCCAGGCAGGAGAACAAAGGGAAGACGAAATGGATGCTCAGGTCCACGCCCGACCCTGCTGGATGTTTTCTGCCAGGGTGGAAACCAAGCCCTGGGGAGGGCCTGCAGGAGAACCAATGGCCTGAGAAGGTGCATGATGTCATTTCAGCTGTGCCCAGCTGAAGGCAGTTTCAAAGATGAAAATCTGATAAGAAAAAAAATCCTTCCTGTGCTCCCTCCTGCTCGTGTTAGAATAAAATCAACTGCCTCTGTGCAGCCCAGTGGGCCCCACCACCCTCTCAGCATCCTGCCCCCTTCCCTGTGTGAAGAGCATCTTTCCCAGCTGCTGTGCGGGAGCCAGGGCACCTCTCTCCCACCCTGCCTCTGAGCCTTTGCACATGCTACATGCTGTTCCTGGTGCCTAAAATGGCCTTCCTATCACCCAGCACCTGGTCCAGCTCTGAGTACCCTCCGCAGAGTTGCATGCTCCCTCCTCTGTGTCCACAGAGCCTGGTGCCCCCTCCAGGACAGCACTTAGCCCTTCACAGCGGTGGTCCTGGTGCATGTCACTCTCCCGTGAGACTGCAGGCCCTAGAGGACAAGTTCCTTGTGTGCTTTTCCCTGTCCCCCGGGGCCTGCTCCCCAGAGGAAGGACACCGCAACAGCAAACCTCAGCCAGGCTGGTGACCAGGGCAGGCACCAGGGTTCTCCAGTATGGCCAGCAGTGTTGCCTGCTGGGGCCTCTGTGGACGGGCCTGTCTGGCTGCAAGTCCCATCACACTCATTAGCTTGCCTTTGCAGGGTAGCCTTGGCAGCACCCCTAACTCCATGGCAACAGCTGCTGGTCCCAGGGTACCTGGGATTAAAAGTACAGACTCTGCCCAGACTAAAGAAAGATACAGCTAACAGCCAGGGCAGCCCTAAGGACCTAGCAGGCTACAGCCTGGACCTGGATTTGTGGGTGTGGAGAGGTTATCCCTGGGCTCTCTGGAGGCCCATTGACAAAGTTCCAAAAGACACCAGAATGACCTCTAAGGAGCTGAGTGGGGTCAGTGGGAGGATCCCACCATCTAGAACTTTCCTTAGCTATAAGAATCCTGGCTGCCCACAGCTCAGCCCTGGGGGTCATAGTGGGCAAAAGGCTGAAGAAAACATCAAGCCAACTGTTCCTCTTACAAGCCTGTATGGGGCCAGTTCTCCCGCAGGTCCTGGCAAGGGGTCGGACCCTGGTGGACACACTCAGGCCACGTGCCTATGCTGCTGAAAGCACCCCCTGAAAATGCACGGTGCACAGGGAAGGGCAGAGCCCCAGCTCTGGGGCAAGGCTGACAGAACCTGCTTAATCTTCTCTGGAAATTAACGGTGGCTATGGAACAACAGAAAAAGACTTGACTTGAAAGTCCCTGAGGATTTATCAGGAAACTTCCCTGCTCCTGGAGGGCTTACTATGTGGTACACAGTGCAGGGAGGGGGGCGGGGGGTGGAGACACTGTGTTTTGGAACCAGACAGCCCTAGGCTCCTAACCTAGTGCTGCCAAATATTAGCTCCTTGACCTGGGGCAAATGAGCCTGCCCCTCTCTGTGCCTCAGTTTCCCCCTCTGATCAGACTATGTAAGATTCTGGCATACAGTGGGTCATTAGGCTCCCCCTCCCCCACCCAGCATGGCCTGTGGGGAATGCAGTCTGTCAACTGACCACAGGGCTCCCAGGCCATGCTGGACTGACTTAGGGGATACTAAGGGGGTGCTTACTAAGCAGGGTCTGTGTGCCCTTCCTCATGGTGTGCCACCATAAAACCGGGTTCCAGAACCCTGAGAGCCACCCGAACTGCAGGGGACCAGGGCAGGGCCAGGCCACTCACTCTTTCCGTTGGTCAGCCAGTGAGCTGCCCCGTGTCAGCGCAAACATGTCAAACTCATCTTCCAGTCGACCAGAGGCCTCCAGAGACTGCAGGCCAGCTCTCACACTGCTGGAGCCCAGGTCTGCAGGGACAGAAAGGCCACGTGAAGGACCCATCCACAAGCTTGTGTGTGAGCTGCTGCTGAGCCACCTGCTGCCAGGCCCAGGGCTTGGTGCTGGGGAAGTGGCACGTGTGGGTGGGGGAATGCGTGAGGCAGGCCACCTGCTGCTGGCTGTGGGGCCTTGGGCAAGCAGCTTCCTCTTTCCAGCTTTAGTTTACTCACCCCTCCTGGGGCTGCTGTGCGCGTTAGAGAACAGGCAAAAAGCTATCCATTGATTCTGCTAGGGGAAGTGGCTGGGCAGGAGGACAGTAATCAGATGGGTAGTCGATTTTTTCAAAAAGTATAGCATTAGTGATGCAAAATGGGGTGCTAATGATTTCCTAGGGCTTGACATGAAGCAGACAGTAAATTATATTAAAACCTATCACAGTGATAACAGTGACAATGGCCAACTACTCAGCCAGAGTGCAACCTGGGCCTGGCATGGTCTAAGCGCTTCTCATACATGAGCTCCCTACTCCTGTTACAGAGGAGGAAAGAGAGGCTCAGGAGGTTTAAGGAACTTGCCCAAGCTCACGCAGATGATTGAAGCCATGGAGAATTCAGTGTAGAGGGCCAATCCTAGGATGGTGGGATTTCTGAGATCCAAGGCGGCTCAGGACTTGTGGGGCTGCCAGGGGCAGTGACCCCGAGTGCCCCACCTTGCAGCAAGATTCAGCCTGGGACCCCAGCAAGGTGGGGTCCAGACTGACATTCTGCTGTAGGTATATAACAAGGGCACCCCCAAAAACTGCAGGGGTGCCCACAGTACCATAATGTACCCTCAGCTGGAGCCCTCCAAACCACACTTACTCATTCCTGCCAGCTGGGATGAGAGGTTGCCGGTGGCTGCTGGGTCAGGGCCCATGTCGATCAGGTCGGCTGCCAGCTCGGCCTCACTTGGGGCCTGGTGGGAAGGGAGATGCCCTGATCATCCCCGCTGTCTGCAGCTTCGTTCCTTTCTGCCCCAAGCACTGGGGCTTGCAGGCTTTGCCCAAGGATCTGTCACCAGGGCCCCAGGAGCTAGGACTGGGCATCCGGGAATTTCCTTCCTCCCCTCTGGCTCCAGCTCAACTGGACTCCCTGGGAGGTTGGGGAGACCCTGGGGCATCAGGTGGTGGCACAGCCTTATTTACCTTAAAGGGACAGGGACATAAAAAGTTAGAAGGGGATTTCTCTATGGGCCTGGATAAGACAGCACCACCCTGTCCAGTTTACTGGGGGAGGGAGGTGAGAATGGCACTCCTTCTTCCCATGAACAGGGCCTGATCTAGTCACAGAAAAGAAGACTTTTACCTTGGTGGTCTGGCCTGTTCGGAACCGTTCAAACCTGCAAGACAGAAAAGACACGAGTTATGGAGACAGACTGAGACAGGCCCCCACACACGGCCAGGCAGAGCTTTTCAAACTGTGGGTCTCAACATCAACACAGTGGGTTATGATCAGGGTGATGACACGTCTGGTGTGCCCTGGACAGATCCAGTTCATGCCTGCTGTCCCTGGATAATTAGCAGTGCTCCTCTTTCCCTTGCAAAAGTATCCCAATTTGGATGATCAATTATAAGGCAACCTTAGTCATGAGTAGCATGAAACAAATAAACAGGAATAGGTTAGAACAGCAAAGAAAATAGGAATGCATGGCACGCAGTAAAGGTAAGGACTGTCTTATGAAACTTGTTTCAATTACATATTTGTGTGTGTGTGTGTGTTAGTGGCTCTCTTCAGTGCTGTAAGAAAGATACACGTATCTCTAATCTTGTTTTATGGAGCTACTTAGGGGCCGGTGTGATAGATCGAGAAGACTTTAGTCTGGGGTCTGTTCGAGTTGTGGCCTTGTCACTTATCACATGACCTCGGGTAAATTATGTTCCTTCTGAACTTTAGTCTGCTTGTCTAGTATCTGTAGGCACCTGCCTTCCTGAAGTGGTGAAGCCCAAATTAGGACATGGGTATAAGTGACTGCGAACTTGAAAGCACAGTCAGATATTAAGCCTAATGACTGTGGGTATCCTAGGGTACCAGCTGCTACCAGATGGGGCCCCTCAGTCACCTCACAGCCCATACCCCAAAATGGCAGGGAAGAGGCCTTTCATTCCACTGGGCCAACGAGCAGGAGAAGCTAGGCAGATGTGACCTGCAGGGTACCCCCAACTTTCCACTGATTTAGAATCAATCAGTGAGCGTCTTTTGATGGAGAAAGACACAAAAAATGAACAAGGGGCTGGAGGAGGCTGGAATAACTCATGTCAGTTATCAGACACCCTGGACTGCTAAGCACTTTATAGACACTGTTTCATGGACTCTCAGTTATGCCACAAGCCTCATTTTACAGATACAGAGGAGGGGTGATGGGCACACAATTTCTGCAGACCCAGCAATCCTTCTCCTTCTCTTTCCTTTTTTTTTTTTGAGATGGAGTCTTGCTCTGTCGCCTAGGCTGGAGTGCAGTGGTGCGATCTTGGCTCATTGCAACCTCTGCCTCCTGGGTTCAAGCAATTCTCCTGCCTCAGCCTCCCAAGTAGCTGGGATTACAGGCACCCACCACCACCTCTGGCTAATTTTTTTGTATTTTTTAGTAGAGACGGGGTTTCACCATGTTGGCCTGGCTGGTTGCAAACTCCTGGCCTCAAGTGATCCTCCTGCCTCAGCCTCCCAAAGTGCTAGGATTACAGGTGTGAGCCACTGTGCCCAGCCCTTCTCCTTCTTTTGTAATAGCACCTAAGTACTCTTTAGAGGAACTGCTCCTCCCCCATTTCACATCATCCCGGTGGGGCTGCCATCAAAGGGCCCTCTCCCATACCCCAGCTGGTAGGCACAATGAAGCTAAGCCAATCCAAGTCTCTCTTGGGGATGTGACTCTTGAACAGAATGATACAAGGTGGGCAGGTGGGTGTGGTGGCTCATGCCTGTAATACCAATGCTTTCGGAGGCCAAGGAGGGAAGACTGCTTGAGGCCAAGAGTTTGAGACTAGCCTGGGCAACACAGTGAGACCCCTGTCTCTGCAAAAAAAAAAAAAAAAAAGAAAAGAAAATTAGCTGGATGTGGTGGTGCATGCCTGTAGTCCTGGCTACCTGGGAGGCTGAGGTGGGAGGACTGCTTGAGCCCAGGAGGTTGAGGCTGCAGTGAGCTGTGATCATGCCACTATACTCCAGCCTGGGTGACAGAGCAAGATCGTGCCTCAAAAAAAAAAAAAAAAAAAAAAAAGGTGGACAGGTGTTTGTGGACAAGTGTTTGAGCTGATGCATTTATTGATGGCAGCACCCTGGGGAGATGGTCCAGGAATTTCTGCTCCTGAGACATCTGAGCTGCCCTGGGATCCATCTTTTTTGTTCTGTTGGGAGATATCAGTTTCACTTTTCTCTGGATTCTGAAAGCTACCCATTTAATAAAGATTATTATCCTAACAAATTCTTTTTCTGCCTAAGTTAGCCAGAAATGTTTTGTGTAGCTTGCAGCAGTGAAGTCACTTGTCTAAGGCCCCAGAACCAGGAAGTGGTGGAGTGAGCGAGGACACACCAGGCCAGTCTGGTTGCAGGGCCATGCTCTCAGCTGTGACCTGTGACCATCTCCCAGGGCTGGACTTGGGCACAGGCAGCAGCGCTAACCCTGGAAAGGAGATGCAGGGCGGCTGGAAGGAGGGGCCCTCATAAACGTCCTGGAAGAAGACAGCTGAGGGCACAGGCCCTTAGGAGCCTGCCTTGTGTTTGAGAGGAGGACGAGAGAAGGCTCAGATGGCATGAGACCAGGAGTACAGGGAGGAAGGGATGGGAGAGGGTTGGGGCAGTAGGCCAGAGGCCAGGGGAGGTGCTGGGGCTACCGTTCATGGCGCAGGAACACGTTGTTGAGATTGTCATTGACGATGAGCAGCTCCTCTGTCAGCTGCTCATTGGCGATCTGAGGGATGAGCTCCAGGACCCTCTGCTGCATGGCTCGGCACGTGCGGTTGAGCTCCTGCCAGGAAAGGAAGTGAGGCAACCACAGTCACATGACTCAGAGTGAGGCCATCTCTTTTTTTTTTTGAGACGGAGCTCTGTCGCCCAGGCTGGAGTGCAGTGGTGTGATCTTGGCTCACTGCAAGCTGCATCCTGGGTTCACGCCATTCTCCTGCCTCAGCCTCCCAAGTAGCTGGGACTACAGGCGTCTGCCACCACGCCCGGCTAATTTTTTTTTTTGTAGTTTTAGTAGAGACGGGGTTTCGCCGTATTAGCCAGGGTGGTCTCGATCTCCTGACCTCACGATCTGCCTGCCTCGGCCTCCCAAAGTGCTGGGATTACAGGCGTGAGCCACCGCGCCTGGCCAAGTGAGGCCATCTCTAATGCACGGGCCTCCAGCCCCTGCACAAGCCTTGGAGGAGGGTGAGGTGCCCAAACTGGACTTCAAGGTTCCACGGAACAGCTTTTTGGGTTCTACAAACATGAACTTGAACTTCACTTCCAAGTGTTAGATGCTAAAATTTAATCCACAGGAAACCGTCAACATGTCCAACTGTGCTGCTGGTTTAACTTGGCTTCGTGCAGATTCCAGAATAAAGGTTGTGCCACCATCTTTGCTTAGTCAAAAAAAAAACTGAGTCTGCAAAGGGGGCTGGCTGAACAAACCGCAACTTCTGGGGGTATGCTGTGATTTTTGCAACCAAAGCATACAGAATGAACTAGATGACTGCAACCATTAGCCGCAAACGTCAATTTCGAGTTTTTGCCTCACTTTTCTCACTGGCTGATTTTTTGTCTTTTTAAACAAACTTTTAGCTTCGGAATAATTTTAGATTTACAGAAGAGATGCAAAGATAGTACCACGAGTTCCCATATACCCTTGACCCTGGCTTCCCCTTAGTCTGGCATTTGTCAAAACTGGTAAACTACTATTAAACATTAAAACTGGTAAAATACTATTAACTAAACTGCGGACTTTATTCAGGTTTCATTAGTTTTTCCTCTAATGTCCTTTGTTTGTTCTAGGATTCTACACTGCATTTAGTTATCACGTCACTGACTTTTAACCACCAGGTGTCATATTTAAACTTATGAAAAATAAAAAAATTGGCTACACCCAGTGGCTCATGCCTATAATCCCAGCTCTTGGGGAGGCCGAGGCGGATTGATCACCTGAGGTGAGGCGTTCAAGACCAGCCTGGCCAACAAGGTGAAACCCTGTGTCTACTAATAATACAAAAATTAGCCGGGCATGGTGGTATATGCCTGTAATCCCAGCTGCTTGGAAGGCTGAGGCAGGAGAATAGCTTGAACCCAAGAGGCAGAGGCTGCGGTGAGCCGAGATCGCGCCACTGCACTCCAGCCTGGGTGACAGAGCAAGACTCCATCTCAAAAAAAAAAAAAAAAAAAATCAAAAACCATAGCCATATGGGTTTTCATTTTTAAGATTGGTCAATTATTTCTTCAGGTACCTGCCACCAGGTGAAGGTGCCTGGGTCACGGCAGGTGCCTGGGTCCTGAGGTCCAGGGAGCTGCCTGGCATTGCCGACTGTGGCCTCACGCCAGCATGCCTTTCTCCTGGAGGCAATGCTGAGGCTTGGCACTGCCCAGTGTTTATTTTGGCTGTCATGTGGACCCTGTCCCCTGCCCCCTCCAAGGTCAGGCCTCCGGGATTTCCTCATCGCCCTTAGCACAGAGACAGGGCGGGTGCCTTTCAACATCCTGTGGGCTCCCCTCCTGCTCTTATGACCAAGCACACGGTGGCTTTGCTTCTGCTTCCCTGCTGGCCCCTCTCAAGAGCAGAAGAGCAGCACTTGGAGCCAGGCCCCCGGGTTCAAATCGCAGCTCTGCTACTTACCAGCCATATAACCCTGGACGTGTTATCTGATCTCCCTATGCCTGTTTCCTGACCAGGAAAATGGGGGTGGTGAGGATTACGTGAGCGATGTGAACCAAGTGTCCACATATAGCCCGGGGCACAGGAAGTGCCCAATGCATGGGAGCCATCCCTGCGTCCACCTTGCTCAGCCTTCTGAGTCCCCAAACTGCTCACATCTCACGGCCTTGGCTTGGGGCGTGCGAGGCTGCCTGCGCAGTCTTCTCTCTTCTGGAGCCCTTACTGGGTTTCAAGTTTGTGTATTCACTGGACTCTGAGGCTACTCCTTTTCTCCCCACCCTGCACCACCAAGTGAGGACCCCTGCAGAGTCAGCTCGGTCAGGCACACAGACACGGTGGCGAGGAAGACACAGCGCTGCCCTCAAGGAGCCTGAGGCCTGGTGGACGAGCAGTAGGAACTCGAACAGTTACACGAGGCGCTCTGTCCCCTCATGGATTCTGGTGACTCCTGGGCCTTGGGGATTCCTAGCTCTCTTGGTGCCTCTATGACCGGCCTCCATGGGGAGGGTGCTTTTCGCCAAATTCAGTGTCCCTTCTGTTCCAGTGACCCCCAATCTGGGCTGGGGCCGTGGGAATACCATGTGACACCCGGGAGCAGGAACCACTAGCTCCACCTGCCTTGGCTCCCCAAGAGCAGTGGCTGGCGCATCTCAAGGCTGGCACCACCCTCTCACACCTGCCTGCTGAGTCTCGGATTCTGAATGGCGTAAATCTCACCTTCCAGCTTTTTCTCAGGACCCCTTACTGGGTGCTTTACTCTGTACCAGGCACAAGCCTGCGTGTTTTTCATGCAATACCTTATTTAACTCACATCAAACTTGTGCCATGAAGGCTATTGTTAGAGCAATCTTACAGATGAGGAAACTGAGGCCGGGGGGCTACTTTGTTCAAACCAGAAAGTGGTAGAGCTGCGATCTGATTCCAATCTGATGGTGTCCAAAGTCCCTGGTGGTAACATGTCCCCAACTGTGACCAAGGAGTATGGAGTAAGCCATGAAGACTGTCATGAGGATTGGGAAAGAATGCATGTGGGCAGCTGGGCAGGAGTCATCTGAGCCCCAGGGGGTGGTGCCACCTGCTCACCTGCAGCAGCTCCAGGTCTGCGGGCTCGGCCTGGGTGGGCACCAGCTCCGTCAGCATCTCCGACATCACCCTCACGTTCCCACTCACCATCTCCAGCTCACTGCGCAGCTTCCCAATCTGAAACACACGGTTGATGGTGGTGAGAGAAGCCAGGGGTCTGGGGCCCATGTCACTCACAGGGACAGGCCCATGTCACTCACAGGAACAGAACACAGTACCACCAACCCTAGGTGTAGCACCAGAGAGCCGACCTCCCAGCAGCCTCTCTAGGCAGCCTCCCTCCTGGCTCCCAAAGTGACAGCTCTGCACTAGAGGCCTGCCCCACCCCTTCTACAGACCCCTCACAGAGGCGCTACCAACCGTTACCATCTCCACACCGGAATGAGCCACCACGTGTGGCTAGAAGACTCCAGCATCTCCTGGGTCTAACACAGCAGCTAACGAGGCCCTGGAGGGTGGCTCCCCACAAGGGGAGGAGGGAGGCTGCAGGCCCTCTCTCTCTCCTCCTAGAGGACTGAGATCCCGCCCTCTCTCTCCTAGAGGACTGGGATTCCGCCCTCTTTCTCCTCCTAGTGGACTGGGATTTTATCTTGTTTCTGGTCTATTTTGGTGTCCCAGGCTCATCTAAGGATAGTCCTTGCCCTGTACCCCACCTTGAATATGAAACTCAGATTTAGCACTTGTTCCAAGGGATGTGGGCAGGTTTTCAATGGTCAAAGGGTTCCAAGGAGTTGGGCTTGGGGAAACATTTTCAATAAAGCTGCAGTCTCCTCAAAGAGGTTAGCTTGTGAAAGGCCATTGGTATAAGGATCTTATGCTGTGAGACCTTGTAGGGTGTTTAGTGCCCTCATGCACACTGGGAATGCCTGGGAAAAGATCAGTCTGAAAGCTTCTAAGATTTATTTGACTGAAGAACCTTTTTATGTTTTGAGAAATGCTGGTACATTCTAAATCATGTGGCTGAGTTATAGTTGATTTCAGAGTGTCACTATATACATTCATGATTGTGACAGCAGCTACCATTTATAGACTACCTAATAAGTGCCAAGCATTGAACATATATTGCTAACTTAATTTTTTACCATAGGTAGACATCAATATCCCTGCTTTTATAGATGAAGAAATGGAGTGTAGAGACTAGTAGTATATCCACTATGGTTCACTGACACCTTCCAAAACCTGCAAAATGTTTGATCTATTTGGCTTACTTAATGAACAGTCTTGGTATGAGTGAGTGGAAAAACTACTGATCACAAACCCCATGTATCCAAATCAGATGGGACTTAATTACAAAGGAGTCTGGGAGTAACATCACTGCACACCTGATGTCTTAACATGTCCCAAGAGACAAAAGGGGACTCTTGAATTAAACAAAGATTAGTTTTGTTTAGCAAGCACCTTCTTGCATTGGAAGTAATTAGCGTCTTAATCCACACAGATGCTAGACTTCAGGCAATTGGTTAAAATCGTAACTGAGTTAGACAATCACAAGGTGGTTTTACAATTTTTTACACACCTTTAACCCATTCAGAAAAAAAAAGTGCAGCTCACTGTCAGCACTCATTTAATTTTACATAAATATGCTCTTTGAGGCTGAAGTAAACCTGACTGATTTTCAACATGAAAACAAAACATAAAAACTGTTCTTGGAGTTATTTCTAAACAGAACTTGTCTCCAATCCTAACGTAACAGAAATGTATATGATGTTACATCAGGATTAGAGACAAGAGCATTCTTGGGGCAAACGGGCAGTGTGTTAATAATTTTGTCCAGTTGGCAAAATTTTCTAGTAATATCTGTAACTCTGGGGGGTGATTTCATAACTTGCTATGAGAAAACAAAACATGGAAGTTTCTCTTCAAATAGGTTAGGGTGAGAATGAGTTCAAGTGATACAAAAAGTGGGCAGTGGGGACGCTTATTGGGAAAGTTAAGCTTCACTTTTCTTTCCATCACACATCCGTGTCTAACTCACCAGCACACTCAGCAGCTCCACCTTTACGCTCCGCGGATGTGATGGGCCTGATGTGTGTACAACACCTCTAACGTGGGTGTCTCCACAGTGTGCAGGCCTCTGCCCCCACCCCAGCAGCCAAAAGTCTAGAATGACAAGCCCCCAGCTCTACGAGCTGGTCATGGCTGTAGAAGTCACTCAGCAGATACAGCAGCCGTGGCACTCCACAAACAGCTCATGGCCCAGTGGGCCATGAGGAGGAAGGAAGTGACATGCCCAGGGTGCCACCTGCTCTGAGGTGGGTAATCCTTCAAAGCTAGTCAGAGGGCTGGGAAAACCTGTCCCCTAGAATCTCATACTAAGCCTCAAACCTTCTTGGCTGGGTGCGGTGGTTCATGCCTGTAATCCCAGCACTTTAGGAGGCCAAGACGAGTAGATCACTTGAGCTCAGGAGTTCGAGACTAGCCTGGCCAACATGATGAAACTCCATCTCTACTAAAAATACAAAAAATTAGCTGGGCATGGTGGCTCATGCCTGTAGTCCCAGCTACTCAGGAGGCTGAGGCAGGAGAATTGCTTGAACCTGGGAGGCAGAGGTTGCAGTGAGCCCAGATGGTGCCACTGCACTCCAGCCTGGGTGACAGAGCAAGACTGTTTCAAAACAAACAAAAAAGCTTCAGACCTTCTTGAGACTTCATGGGAAGCAGCATGGTACAATGTACATATGTTTTTTATTTTTTGCACAGATGTTTGAAAACTTTTCAGGCAGAACCTCTCTTCAAATGAAGCCTTTTTTTTTGAAACAGGTCTCTCTATGTTGCCCAGCCTGGTCTCAAACTCCTGGGCTCAAGCCATCCTCCTGCCTGAACCTTTGAGAAGCTGAGATCACAGACGCACGTGACCATGCCCAGCTCAAATGAAAGCTGTGAGTGTGTAAGAAACCACACAGGTGGAGCTGGCCTGAAGGGGCCGCCTACAGGACACCTCTCCATAGTGCTGTTGGAGGGCCCCGCAGAAAACACAGGTTGGAAAATGGCCAAGGTACAGGGCAGTGCCTGCCAGGAGTCAGACAGACGTGAGCTTGGATCCCAACTGTCTCTGATGACTGTGTGCTCTGGGCAAGTGAATGGACCTCTCTGAGCCTCATCGCTCAAACAGGAAGAATCACACATACCCTGTGGGCTGCTGTGAGGAAGAAGTGGAGGCTCCGTGGATGGTAAATTCTGACAGGCGGCCCTCCCTGACGTGTGTGGCCCACCTGCCTGGACCTGACGGTTCTGACCCCAGGCTCGTTTACCTGCTCCGGGGTTGGCGCTATGGGCGTGTCACCAGAGAGTATGGGCGGGGCGGGCAGAGGGGCAGCGTGCTGGCCAGAGTCCTCTTGCTGGCTGGAGTCAGTGCCCACAGAATCCTGTCCTGATTGTGTCTCTGAGTTGAACACGGTCTAGTGGGAGGAAAACAGGATCAGTGAGGGCTCCTGGGAACGTCAAGAGCCCAGGAAGTCAGGGGCCAGCCTGGTGATGTCTCTGGGGATGAGTCCTGCCTCCCTTCCCTTGGTTCCCGGTACGGCAATTCTCTCACCCTCTGGGGTGTGTGGATGGGTGACAGCATGTCCAGGTCAGTCATGGGGAACTCCAGGCCTTTCCTCCGCAGGTCCTCATAGATGGTGACCACACCTGTCAGATCGGGCGAGCTGCGGAACGCGTCAGCCCAGGACTGAGAGGGGACAAGGGGACACAGCCGGTAACCACAGCTCACCTGTGAGCCTGCCCACCTGGCACTCAGACAGAGAACAGACATTCTTTCCCTGCTTTTTTTTTTTTTAACTACATCTGCCCTGCCCACTCCACAGCAAAGCACGCAGTTGGCAAGCCTCCCTCCCCACAGAACATCCCACCAGCAGACAACCGAGACGCCCCGAAATGAGAAGTGGAGCCTGGGACAAACACGATGGCCTCGACTCTCCACTGGGCAGGAAGCTCCTGCACTGACAGCTCTTCCTGGCCCTGCCCTGCCCTGTCCTGGCACTCACCTGGATGAGGTTGAGCACTTTGTCATGCACGATGGTGGGTGGGTTGTTCTTGGGCAGGATGGTCCTCACCAGCACACTCTCCACGAAGTCCTGGCTGGCCACCAGCACGTGGAAGCGGTGCCCGCAGTTCTTGACACAGGTTTCTAAGACCTGGAGGGCCGAGAGGTGCCGTCGAGCACCTTGGTCAGAGAGGCGGTGCTCAGAACCCCCACCCTCGTGGCTCCTCCTGTGTCCCAGAGAGGAGGCCCGGGAGAGGAGATGGGACTTCCTGGAGTGAGACCCTTGAATGTGGAGGACTGGGACAATGCCAGGACTGGGGGACTTGTTTACTGGGGGGCATGGCCTAGGGTGGGCAGAGGTGTGGTGTGTGGGCTGGACTTCCTTCCCTGACTGGCGTCAGTGCACGCAGAATCCCAATGCTCTCTCTGAGCCAAACATGGTCTAGAGAGAAGGGGCTCTCCAAGAGGAAATCAAGGAGCATCTGAGATGTCAATCGACTGGTGAGCCTGTGGCCCAAGGAAAAGGCACTGAACTTCCCTCCCCACTCTCCACTTCCCACTGCAGGAATTGCCTTTGCTTTTTGCTTAAGCCAATTCACCTGGATATAAATGCTGCTTGTGGAGGAGGGTGGGACAGCATTTATATCTTCCCCAGCCAAACCCATGCTGACGGCTAGGAGGCCCACGCGTGTCTGGCCGCCCTGAGATCTGGGCTGGTTCAGTGGTGTGGGCAAGACTGTTCTTAGCCACTGGTATTTATTTTACATTCATCTGCTAGAGCACCAAAGTGCCCGGCAGCACCCAACTCAGTCAGCCAGCCTCCCTGCCCCCATGGAGGCCTGGGTTTACTGAGCTTCAATGTCACTCGCAGGTCCTTTGGCCCAGGCTCTCCCTGCCAGTGGTTCTGGAGTGATGTAAGCGTCTGTTCCCATGCTGGGGGATTGGGGAGAACCTTTCCAAATGGCCTCTTGCCATTCTGCATCCGCCTGCAGTGTAGACAGGACAGTGCGTTGCCTACAGACCTTTCCAGCTCTCAAATGAGGAGCTCAGAGGAGGCTGGGAGTCCTGCTGGGTCTGAAGGGAGGTGACTTTCAGTGGACCGTAGTCCTGCCACAGGACAGACAGATGGGGCACTCACTGTGAGAGCCAGCATCACCTCGTGGAAGTTCTTATTCCCCACGATTCTCTTCTTTACTGCTCGGAGGGCATCTTTGGGACTAAGAAGGAGGACAAGAAAAAGGGTGGGCTTAGGAATAGAGCCCCCTTACCCAACACCAGAGGCCCTGGAGAGTTGGAACAGTTCTTATTGGCCCATCCTCCCTGTGCCCCACCTGTTTTGTGTATCCAGCCAGGTTCTGATCACATCAGAATCTTCCTAGCCCATTGCTTAGCAGGGACTCACAACCTGTGGCCCCTGGACCTCCAGCAGCAGAGTCACTTTGAGAAAAGGTGAGAGTGTTTTGTTAAAAGTGCAGAACCTGGCCGGGCGCGGTGGCTCATGCCTGTAATCCCAGGACTTTGGGAGGCTGAGGCAGGTGGATCACTTGAGGCCAGGAGTTCAAGATCAGCCTGGCCAACATGGTGAAACCCTGTCTCTACTAAAAATACAAAAATTTGCCGGGCGTGGTGGTATGACCCTGTAATCCCAGCTACTTGGGAGGCTGAGGCGGGAGAATCGCTTGAACCCAGGAGGCAGAGGTTGCAGTGAGCTGAGATTACGCCACTGTACTCCAGCCCGGGCAACAGAGTGAGAGCCGAGATTGCGCCACTGTACTCCAGCCTGGGCGACAGAGTGAGACCCTGTCTCAAAAACACAAAGGACATTCAAAAAAAAAAAAAGCAGAACCCTAGGTCCCCACCCTGGACCACCTGAACCAAATTCTCAGGGAGTGGGGCCCCTGAATCTGAATGCTTCTCATGCTCCCCAGGGGTTTCTTATGCATGCTCAAGTTTAAGAACAAATAACCTGGAGGCATAGTCTTTTCATTACAAAAATAGAGATGGGGTCTTGCTATGTTGCCCAGGCTGGTCTCAAACTCCTGGGCTCAAATGATTCTCCCACCTTGGCCTCCCAATATGTTGTGATTACAGGCATGAGTCCCTGAGCCCAGCTAGCATAGTGTTCTGATGCCCCGTCCTGGCCAGCTGCTCTATCTGTCCATTTACCCTTCCATTCAAGTCTTTTTTTTTTTTTCCTTCTGAGACAGAGTCTCACTCTGTCGCCCAGGCTGGAGTGCAGTGGTGCAATCACAGCTCACTGCAGCCCAGAACTCCTGGGCTCAAGTGATCCTCCTGCCTCAGCCTCCCAAAACGCTGAGACTACCAGTGTGAGCCACCATGTCTGGCCCATTCAACTCTTATTAAGCCCCCAGTATGTGCGTGGCACCATGCTAGGTGCTGGGGATACAGTGGCAAACAAGACCATATGGCCCTGCCTCCTCCCCACCTTGTGGGGAGATCCAAAGAAGAGCAAGGAATAAGCAGGTCCTGGAAAAAGAGCAGAAGTGAGGATGGGGGTGGTCAGAAAAGACCTCCAAGGGGGTGGTCTTGTAGTTGGGCCTTGAAAGATGGGAAGGACCAGCCGGGGGCAGTGGGGGCAGAGCAGTTTGGGTCAAGGTCAGAGCCTGGACCAAGGTCTTGGGTGCAGAGGAGCTTGATGCCTTGGAGGAACTAAGAGGAGGCCACACTGAGTGTGGGGGAGGTCGGGGAGGGCTGAAGAAGCCTAGGGGTCACGGTGTTGGGAGGCCCCTGGAAGCTGGGGTGCCAGCCTGCTCTCCCTGTGCCCTCTGTGATTCCCACCACCCTCCACCCTCGGCCCTATACAGGTATACTCAGTGCTGCCCTGACTGCTCTTGTCTAAAAGCCTTTGTGCAGGGCCCCCACTTGCACCCTGAAGGCTCCTGACCTCCACATCCATGAGGTGAAGCCTCAGCTAAAATCCACCCCTTCCACGACACTTTCCCAGGTCCTCCAGTCTCCCTGGCCTGTTCTGTCATGCCACACTGAACTGGGGGCCCACCCTGGGTAGAGAAGAAGCCTGCTAGAGGGCAGGGATGGTGTTCTCTTTGGACAGCTTCCCTTCCTAGAGCCCATCACACTACTGAAGCACAAGTAACATTTCTCAGCCTGGCCAGTGGCCACTGGGGCCCATCCGGCTGTCTGCCTGGCTGTCAGTGCTGGCCCCATCCAGGACTAAGGCAGGAGAGCCTGGAACCCTGGCACTGGTTCTCAGCAGGAGTGAAGGCAGAGGCAAGGCTTCCTAGGGACGGAGCCTGCCTGGGGGCTAGAGCTATGGAGGTGGTCAGGCCTGCGCTGGAAGGGACACGGTGGGGAAAGGGATGGTGGCCCACCAAGGGGGGTCCTGGCCCAGAAGCCTGAGAGCAGTTTCCAACCCTTGCCTCCCTGGGCAGCCCCTCGCCCGTCCCTGGCTCCTGGTCTTGGCCTGGCCACTGACCCACGGGCTACTTCAGCGCTTTATAGCAACTTCTTTCCACCTCTTCTAGGGTGGCCTAGAGACAAGGGAATCAGAATCATTCCCTGGCATGTTCCGCCATGCGCCACTGACCTGGGGGCCCACCCTGGGAGAGAAGAAGCCTCCTAGAGTGCAGGGACAGCGTCCTTGTTGGACGCCTTCCCTCCCTAGAGGGAAGCACTGGGAATCGGAAGTTCTGGCCTTGCCACTGCTGTGGGCCCATAATGTCCAGTACTCTGCTGGGAGCACAAAGTGTATGACAAGGAG
The DNA here is from genome assembly GCF_029281585.2 of Gorilla gorilla gorilla. Taxonomy (NCBI): domain Eukaryota; kingdom Metazoa; phylum Chordata; class Mammalia; order Primates; family Hominidae; genus Gorilla; species Gorilla gorilla. The sequence continues at coordinate 33,325,542 of NC_086018.1, read as the reverse complement.
GCCACAACCCAGTGGGGGAGACACTTTAGCAATGAGGCTAAGTTTAGGTGCCATGCTTGGTGAGGTCAAGGGTCACGCCTGCCTTTGATCACTGCTGGGTCCCTAGTGCCTCCTGCGTTGCCTGGAACACACAAAGTGCTCAAATAAATAGCAATGCACCTGACCGATGCTGAGCCTGTTCCTCCCATGTTTATAAGGGACATGGGGGCTTGCTGTCCCCAAGGATACTGCAGTGACTTGCAGCTGTGACATCCATGAAGCTCCCAGGCCTATCTAGAGGCTTGGTGAGGTTTTCTGCCTCCTGCTTTCTTTCTTCTGACCTCTGCCCACCACTCCTTCCCTCACCCTCACTCTCATGAGTCCTTGGCAAGATCAGGGAGCAGGGCTGAGGAAGACACCGGCAGGTTCCTGGCAGCCACTGCCCTCTCCTGACTGAGCCTTGACTGTGTGACTCAGATGCCCACAGCCTCCCTCCAGCTGAGCTGGGCACTCCCTGCCCTCCACCTGCATCCAGCCTGCGCCTCTCCACGCAAAGCCCTCCCGGGCTGAGAGGAACCCTGCACTGGCTGCGGGAGAGCTGGATGATCCCAGTGAGAACTGGAGAGGGAAAGGAGGGTCCACACTGATTTCTCAGGATGGAGGCCTCATCTGGCAGCACTTCCTGCTGCCCACGGCTCCCAAACCTCTCCCCAGCCTTCGCTGGGTTTTCCTGAGAGGACAGGGACCCTCGCATCCCCTTTCTGCTCCCTCCAGGGACTCGGGCTTATTGCTGGAAGGATCTAACAGAGCACCTTCGAGGACAAAGACCTAGAGAGGTAAAGTGACTTCTGAAGGTCACACGGCTGGTCAGTGACAACGAGTCAGACATTGGAGGCCAAGACCCCAATCCCTCCCCCACACCACGTGCCTTGGCAGAGCTCCTTGGCACTGAGCAAGACGATACCGTGACCCCAACACCAGAAACGCCCGGCAAACGCCAGTGCTGTTCGGGATCATGGTTCAGCTTCACTTTGCCTGCCATCCTTGTGATCTCCCTTACCCTCCAGGCTGGTTTCAAATCTTAAGGAAATGGAAGTCTGTTTTTGCTCACAGAAAAGCCGGAGTCTCTCTAGTACACACTCCCGCCTGCAGAATGCAGATGGCACTTGGGGTCAACTTCTGATTAAGAGTCTCCAGCTTGCCTCATCCTAGGGAGACGCTGCACACAAGGCTGGGCTTCCAGATCTGTGTGGAATCTGGGCTGCCACTAAGAGAGGCGGGGTGGGGTGGCAGCCCCCAGGGGCCAGCTGTGAATTCCTACCTTGGATGGGGCTCAGGTACTAGGGGCTCAGATGGCCTCTGCAGCCAAGCGGGTTGGGTCAGACTTGGTGGCTATGGCAGAAATGGGGCTGGGGCAGGGGCTCCCTGGAAGGGTGCAGGAGTGTGCTGCGTGGTGGGATGGCCGTCTCTGCCTGTGCCCCACAACCTCTCCTTGGGGGGCCCTTACCCTTCCTCCGTCTCGTTGATGATGTCGCAGATCTCCATGTTGAGGGCCCAGTCCTCGCTCTGCAGGGAGCCATCTGTGGCTTTCTCTGAGAAGAAACCATGAGTCATAAAGTCATGAGGGGGTCCTGAATGGGTAAACTCAAACCGTGGGTGGGAGGGGAGGGGGGCGCATGGCCGGATGAGATGGGGAGGAGGAAGATGACAGACGCTTCCTGGGCACAGGGCCTGGCCCTGTGTGAGACTGCTCTATACACATTGTCCCATCGTCACTAGATTCTTGTAGCCACTGAGGCCGGGAGTACCTCTGCCCTTCAATGGATGAGGAAACCATGACTCTGAGTGCACCAAAGGAATGCGCCAGAGGGGACTCTAGGTGGGCCTCCGTGTGCTTATTCCTAACATGACAATATGGAGACAGTGCTTTGCTTCATTTCTGTAGATAAGATGTTCTCCCTTGACTTTAGAATTATCTTTTGAGCGGGGCGCGGTGGCTCACGCCTGTAATCCCAGCACTTTGGGAGGCTGAGGTGGGTGGATCACCTGAGGTCAGGAGTTGAGACCAGCCTGACCAACATGGTGAAGCCCCGTCTTTACTAACTACAAAAAAGTAGCTGGGCATGGTGGCACATGCCTGTAATCCTGGCTGCTTGGGAGGCTGAGGCAGGAGAATCGTTTGAACCCAGGAGGCGGAGGTTGCAATGAGATTGAGCCATCACACTCCAGCCTGGACAACGAGAGTGAAACTCCATCTCCAAAACAAACAAACAAACAAGCAAAAAAGAATTATCTTTTGAGTTGGTAACCATTCACAGGATACAAAATCTAAAAGTTCTCAAGTGGTATACAATGGAGCTAGGTAAATCTATCTCTGTCCCCTGCCCCAGCCCCCTCTTCCTAGAGGCATCTCCTGTAACCAGGTTCCTCTAGAATCTTACAGAGACCGTCTTTACCTAGGAAGCAAATGCTCCATTACTTACAGGTCACCTGGCCCTCCTGTACCCTTCTGAGGCACCCACAGAAGGGACCGATGCCGAGCCACCTGGCAGAACTACCCCAAAGAGAGGTGATGATTCATGCAAGGTATCAGCACAGTAAGGTATCAGCACGGCAAGGTATCAGCACGGTACGGGCCCAAAATAAACACTCAGCAAGTGGTGGTGGTTCTTTTTAAAAAAAGTTGAGGCGAAAGTCACATAAAATAAAACTAACCATTTTACCATGTATAATTCAGTGGCATTTGGTACACTTGTAATGCTAAATACAACCACCACCACCTCTATTCAGTTCCACGAAATTTTCACTTTGTGGCAGTTCCTAGGGTAAGATTTCCAGGCCGGGAGTCGGCTGCAGAGTTCTGGAAGCCTGTCAGGGCCATGGCCGGGACCACTGGCTGCAGGTCTGCACGGTAGCAAGCACCGGGCTTGGCAGTCTTTTGTGAACTGTAGTGTGGGAGGCACTAATTGGTATTACATGAATGATGAACGCAGGAACTCGCAATGCCAGCACCTTTGTAAACGGTCTTTAGGAAAGAGAGGTGCCGCATGGCCTGTTTTTTGTTCTCTGCGCCTTCCTAGATGCTATCTTCACGCGTCAACCACGTGCACACAGGAAATGTTGTGCCCTGTTTCTTGCAGGTAACGTTCTATTATGCACATCACTCTGGCTGGTATGTATTGTGACTACATGGAGGACTGTGTGATAAGACAGGCTTTGCTCAGCCTTTTAAGGGTGAGACCCTGTTCTGACACAGGGTACTACCCAAGGCTCCCTCCCCTGCAAGTGTCACATGCAAAGCACTCATCCGCCTGCTGCAGCCATCCTGCCGGCCTTGGCACACCTGCTGGCTGACAGGCCGGGCACTTGAGCACAGTGCTGCCGGCTGTCTATTATCTGTCAGGAGTGTGTGCCAGAGTAGGCATGTAGAACTTGTTATTCCACGTGATGTCACACTGTCCTGCAAGGGAGGCTCTCTCCTCACGGCTGTGCCCCGGCTCGGGGAGGGTGGGTGACTCCTCGCTTGCTACACAGCTATTTGTAAGCCAGGCCGGTTCCAGGCACTGGGATACCATGGTGGACTCGGTGGGCATGGTCCCCGCCTTAAGGTGCCCAAAAGAAGCCACAGTGCATGCTAAACCCAGTCTGCTGGAGGACAGAGGAGGGCAGTTTCTGTGGGACTGGACAGGGCCCTCTTCTAGCCAGGCTGGCTCAATCAACACTAAAACTGTGGCTCTGAGACCTTGGTTTTGCAATTGGCCCAACTTCAGTTCTACCCTCAGGTCCTGAGCCAGACGGATGCCAGGGTGGCCCAGGACACATGCCAGGCGGCTGAGGCAGAGGGCGGTTGCTTTACCCCTAGATCAGGCCTGGAGGAGGGGATGAGGAAAGCTCCTCTGACAGGGCTGAAAGACAGAGTCGTCCATCCTGTGAAGGGTTACTGAGTGTGGCTTCTTTGTACCACACCCCTGCCCTTGGGGGTTCCACACTTACAGAGCCACCTGGGAAGAACAGAGTGGGCTGAACAAGTGTCCCTCTGAGCAGAGGGCCATGCCCTGCTTTGGAGGGTTTTGGGGCGGGGGTTAGTCATGTCAGTCAGTGTTAACCTACAGAACCTGCTCCTCTGCCACAGGCCACATCTCAGCAAGCCCCAGTCACACAGGCCAGAGGATTAGTGTCATCTCCCTCCCTACCCAGACCTAAAGGCCACGAAGTCCTGCCAAGTCAGCTCCCAAATCTCTGTCCATCACACCATCCCCTCTGCCACTGCCCCTGCCCCAGCCCGGCCACCATCCTCCCGCTAGACTACCGCCTCAGCTTCTTCCCTCCTCCTGCCTCCCTCCTCCCACCCATTCTCTACACTGCCCAGAAGGAACTTTCTGAAACCTGAAAATGACAGTGTCCTTCCTGCCCAAATCCTTCCGTGTCTCCCTAGTCTTCGACCTGGCCTGCATGCCCTTCCACAATAATAATATTTTAACTTCCCAAGTTATATGCCATAGAATATCAAGCAGCATTAGCTGTTCACATGAAGAATGAGATTTAATTTTAACACACTGTAAGGTGTGCATTATTGCCCTCATCTCATGAGGAAACTGAAGCACAGAGAGATCACCATCTTGCAAAGGGCACACAGACGTAAGGGCGGGGCAGCCGCTGATGCTGTGGCGCAGGTGCCTGAGGCTTCTGTGCCATCCGCATCTCTCAGCAGGGGCAGGGAACTCTGTTTTCCCAGAAGTGCCCTTCCTGACCACACCGGGAGTCGGCCCTCTCCTCCCTGAGCTCCACCGGCAGGCCTCTCAGTGGTCCCCACCATCAGATCCTCTTCTGTCCCCAGTACCCCCTGAAAACGATGGGCACCTCTCATCTCCTGGAGGAGGGAACATCAGTGTTTCAGGAGAGGCTGTGGTTGTTTTGGAAAGGCAAGTAAGTGGCTTTTAAAGGGAAGCGAGGACATTGATAAATAAGAGAAATCCCATACCCGGGAATCAGGTGGGTGCAGAAGGACCCCCCCGCCCCCACCCCGTGCATGAGTCTGATGTGACCCAAGCAGTGCAGGCAAGCTCCTGAGCCCTGAGTGGCAGCAGGCAGCAGTGGGCAGAACCAGTCAGAAGACGGAGGTTTTCTGCGGGGTGGGAGGGGACATGTGGCCTAAAGGAGAAAGGGGAGAGGAAGAGGAGGAGGAGACAAAATTGGGACAAGGCCGATCTGAGCAATTCCAGTACAAGACAGCTGTTGGGAGGCTGTGGGACACATCTGCCCAGACCATCACTTGCCAACCCCTTCTAGGTTCCTCCAGGTTCCTCCAGGTCCAGGTGTGGACAACAGGATTGCAGAGAATCATGTGGATTTCCTTCAGATGCCCACAGGGTAGGCATATTCCATCAGGGCAGAATTTTAAACCCACAGGAACCTGGCAATATTTGCTTTGTTTTTGTTCTTCACCACAGAAGTAATTCAGCTTGCTATTTTAAGAAGGGGGAATAAAAACACGGACAGTGGTTGCCAGTTACCAAGAGAATGACAACTGATTCCCCGACCTCGGAGCTGTAACCTTCAAGGGCCTCCGGGTAGCAGCTGTGCTCTTGTCTTCCAGCTCCTGACAGAGCCGGGCCCTGCAATCCTCCACCTGTCATCAGGCGGCTTTGCAGTTGTTTATGGCTGGCAAGCCTGTGGCTTCGGATCACTGGGCACCTGTGCGTCCTTACAGCAGTCTGTCCTCTCCCTGTTGGGCCTGGTGCAGATACCACCTCCCTGGAGGGCTCCAGATAATCTGCCTGGCACGATGGCAAGACCCACCTGCCCTTCATGGAGATAGGATGGAGTGGAACGAGTCTGGCCTGATCTAACTCATAGACCGTGGGCAAAGATCCAGCCCCTGAGTCTCTGTTTTTGCACCCGCAAAATCAGGATAAGACTGCCTGCCTCACAGGATGTTGTGACCTTGCAGCCAGACAATGTCAGTATGACATCAGGAAAGGCTAGCAATGAGTAACCGAGCTACAATGACTATGACTTGGGCCAAGAGAAAGAATGAGTAGTCACCAAAGACACGCCACACCACGGGCACGATCAGAGATGGGGGCCATGGTATGGTATCACCCCTTTCTTTCTTTCTTTTTTTTTTGAGACAGTCTCGTTCTGTCACCCAGGTTGGAGTACAGTGGCACGATCTTGGCTCACTGCAACCTCTGCCTCCCGGGTTTAAGCAATTCTCCTGCCTCAGCCTCCCGAGTAGCTGGGATTACAGGTACCTGCCAACACACCTGGCTAAGTTTTGTATTTTTAGTAGAGATGGGGCTTCACCATGTTGGTCAGGCTGGTCTCGAACTCCTGACCTCAAGTGATCCACCCGCCTTGGCCTCCCAAAGTGCTGGGATTACAGGTGTGAGCCACTGCCCACTGTGTCCGGCCAGTATCACCCCTTTCCACACCAGCCTTCTGGGAAGCAGCCTGGAGCCCGCTTGCTCCCACCTTGCACATTCCAACAGTCTCATGATCACTGAGACAGCTCTGGCTCAAGCTGCCACCTCCCCAGGCCTGCACTGTCACCTCCACGCTCTACTCAAACATAACTCCAAGCACAACTTCCTCTGTTTAAACATTGTCCATCACCCTCACTGCCTGAGGATCAAAAGCCTGAACTCTCCAGGGGCTGGCGTCAGCCACAGTCAGCTGTACCCCCTTCCTCTATGTGGCTTGTCCTCTCATGCCTCTGAGCTCCTGTCTGCAATGCCATTCCTCATTCAGTCAGGCTCATCCAGTTCACATGCTCATCTGGCACTCAGCATGCACCAGGCATGGGACTAATAAGCACATCACACCCTCAGTCACTACAACCTTTAAGACAGAGGATGAATAAACTCAGGGGCATGGAGAAGGCAGCAATTTGCCTGCAGTCACACAGTTTGTGAGATGCAGAGCAGATTCAAAGCCAGAGAAGTCTGGTTCTCAAGTCCATATTCATAACCACTACGCTATGTGCTTCTCAAACATTCTCAACACTTGTCCAGGCTACAGGGAGACGTCAGTGAGCAAATCCAGCAAGGTCCTGCCCCAGTGGTGGTTTACAGTCCAGTGGGAGGCCACAGCTGACAATTCCAAAAGGTCGTTTCCATGGCAGGAAAGACCAGGTGCTGAGACAGTGCCAGGTGTGCTGATGAAGAGGAGGAATGAGTCAGCTGAACTCCTGAACTCCCCTTGTCTTTTTTTTTTGAGACGGAGTCTTGTTCTGTCGCCCAGGCTGGAGTACAGTGGTGCGATCTCGGCTCACTGCAACTTCCGTCTCCTGGGTTTAAGCAATTCTCTGCCTCAGCCCCTAGAGTAGCTGGGATTACAGGCGCCCGCCTAATTTTTTTTTTTTTGTATTTTTAGTAGAGATGAGGTTTCACCACCTTGGCCAGGCTGGTCTTGAACTCCTGACCTTGTGATCCACCTGCCTTGGCCTCCCAAAGTGCTGGGATTACAGGCGTCAGCCACCGTGCTCAGCCGAACTCTCCTCATCTTCTCTCTTTTTTTTTTTGAGACTCAGTCTCACTCTATTGCCCAGGCTGGAGTGCAGTGGCGCAATCTCTGCTCACTGCAACCTCCACCTCCCAGGTTCAAGCGATTCTCCTGCCTCGGCCTCCCGAGTAGCTGGGATTACAGGTGTGTGCCACCATGCCCGACTAATTTTGTATTTTTAGTAGAGATGGGGTGTCACCATATTGACCAGGCTGGTCTTGAACTCCTGACCTCGTGATCTACCTGCCTCGGCCTCCTAAAGTGCTGGGATTACAGGCATGAGCCACCGTGCCCAGCCGAACTCCCCTCATCTTCTAAGCCCCACCCAGGGTTGGCTCCTCAGTGGTGCCTCCTTCTGGGTAGACCGTGTCACTCCTCATCCTGCACCATGACAACAACAACATCATGGAGAACAATGACAGCCATCATTCAGTGAAGAAGTGTCAGCCTGTGCAGGATGCTTGGAGGACCTCCATTTGTGTCACCTCCCCACATCCCCGACTGTCATGGGGGCAGCCAATGTGCAGAGGTTTGTGACTTGCTAGATGCAAAGCCAGGCCTGCGTGCTCCAAACTCGTGTGCTCTCCACTCTGCTCTGTCCCCGTGAAGACTGCCTCTGCCTGCCTGGGGCAGACCCTTCTGGGACCCACCTTCTGGTGCAACAGAGCAGAGGGGGGCATTACATACTTTTGGAATGACCAACTGAGGCTCCACACTGCCTAGGTGCTCAGTTCGATGCTGACTGCCCCTGCCTACCTTGCCTTCCCAGAACAAGAATCACTGTATTTCACTGATTAGCCACCAGGCTAAGGACAGAACAAGAAAGAGTCTGGCTGTTTTGAGACATCGTGGAGCTGTCAAACCCACCCTGAAACTGCCAACCTTCAGGCTTCTTGCTAGGTAAACAAAGTGCGTTGTTGTGGTGGTTTCAGACTCTGCTGGTTGGGTATCCTGTTACCTGCAGCTCAAAGTATTCGTGATTAATATTCCTCTTTAAGGAGTGAGGTCCAGCTGCCCTGGCCTTCCCACGGGACTGCTCCGCGGTGGACAACTACGGCATGGACCTGAAGGCACCGGGCTCCAATGAAGCCCTTGGGAGCCGGCACTGAGACCTGGCCCAGTCCTTCCTCCCACTCCCACTCACCAGCTCAGCTGACTGCCCGCAGCCACCCCATCACCCTCCTCAGGCTTCTGCGCTTCTGAACATGCTGCCCTTCTTCCAGGAAGAAATGTGCTCCTCCCCATCTCAACTCGTGCTCCTAAGCCCAGATCAAAGGTCAGATCTCCTGGTGGAGTCCGCCCTGACACCCCCCACCCCGCCAGGGCCTATTCCTTCCAGCTAGCAGCCAGTAGCATTTTCCACAGACCACAACTCTAAGCACTGCTTAGTGGAGTGATTAAAATAACTCTGTTGGGCGATCTCTTTGTTTCTACATCTCTCTCTCCCAGGAGTCTGTGAGCTCTTTAAGGGTGGCGGTTATAGCTCACGAATGGTCTAACTGTCTACCCCAGATGGGACCTGGGCCATGATAAACCTGCAGTACCTGTTTGCTGAATGACTGAATGAAAGATGAGGCTGTATTCACCAGCACAATAAACCTTTATAACAGTGTAAATGAAACACCTCCACACTTGGGCACTCATTGATCCCTTACTAGCTATTGTGTGGAAATCCTAATCTTTCTTCCAACTTGCAATCCTCTGAATACATTTTTTTTTTGAGACAGAGTCTCACTGTTGCCCAGGCTGGAGTGCAGTGGCACGATCTCGGCTCACTGCAACCTCCAACTACTGGGTTGAAGTTCACCTGCCTCGCTCAGCCTCCCGAGTAGCTGGGACTACAGGCGTGTGCCACCATGCCCAGCTAATTTTTGTATTTTTAGTAGAGACAGGGTTTCACCACATTGGCCAGGATGGTCTCGATCTCTTGACCTCGTGATCCACCCGTCTTGGCCTCCCAAAGTGCTGGGATTACAGGTGTGAGCCACCGTGACCCTTTGAATACTTTTAAAAAGTACCACGTCCCTCCTTAATCTGTCCTCCAACATCCTCAGGACCTGTGACCACTCCACTCTGATAATGATCTCCAGAGCCTTCACTATTCTGACCAACCCCTCTGGATATAGGCCAGCCATGCTGTCCATCTGGAAATGCAGTGTGGGAACCCACACGCCACACTTACCTGTCCTTGCTAGATACTGTATTTCTATTACTGTACTCAGTGACTATGTGAAATTTTTATTAACCCTACCATGTGGAGCTGACTCCAATAGTTGTGGAAGATGCTCCCCCTGGGCTCACAGCATTTAGCTTTTCTAGACCCCCTTGCAGCCAGAAGTAGTCCTGGGACTTCTGGCCACAGAGATGGAAGTGGGTGTCTCTTGGGCGGCTCCTGGGGAAGGTTTTGCTTTCTTGGTAACAGAGACACAGACAGTTGGTACTTTCACCTGTGCTTCCTACCGTGAGAATGCAAGCACGAGGATGAAACCAATGTGGTCAAGAAGGTTAGGCAGAAATACAGAAGGAGCCACTACTGAACGAATTCATTCTAGATGGACACAGATGTTGTCACTCAAAGGGAAACCCAGCAGGTCTCTCAGTTCTCTTTTTTTTTTTTTTTTTTTTGAGATGGAGTCTCACTCTGTTGCCCAGGCTGGAGTGCTGTGGCACGATCTTGGCTCACTGCAACTTCCGCCTCACGGGTTCAAGCAATTCTCCTGTCTCAGCCTCCAGGGTAGCTGGGATTACAGGCGCCCACCACCACATCCAGCTAATGTTTGTATTTTTAGTAAAGATGGGGTTTCACCATGTTGGCTAGGCTGGTCTTGAACTCCTGACCTCAGGCGATCTGCCTGTCTTGGCCTCCCAAAGTGCTGGGATTACAGGTGTGAGCCACTGCGCCCGGCCTCTTTCAGTTCTAAGGGGGAATCGATGAGATGGAAAAGCTGGGAGGATGGGATGCAGACACAGACAAATCCTGCCCAGACTCCAGCACCTACCAGCTGTGTGAGCCTGGGTAACTCCTCGGCCTCTCTGTGCCTCAGTTCCTCCTCTACAGAATAAAGATGACCAAAGCACTCACCTTCCAGGGATGTGTGAGGAGGAGAGTATACATTTCAAGCACCAAAATAAATGCTATCCTCTACAAACATATCAACCACAACATGATTGAGAATTTCAAGCACCCCATAAGAGATTTTTAAATCACAAATATGCAGAAGCCATTTTTTTTACAGCCAGAAACTTGTCTTGAAAACTATTTTCCAAAGGAATAACTCTTTCCAGACCCAGCGTGGAAAGTTCCATCCATCTGCTAATTTGCTGAGCCACCCTTCCTCAAAACCCTGGCTGCCTCTCCCCTGTATTTTTTTTAACCATAAACCACAAGAGAAACCCTAAAATACCTTACAGAGGGTATTGCTTCCGCAACCCACAATGTTAAAGTCGATGTAACTAACTATAGTACCTAACAAAAGGAAATGTCAGTGAGATAAAGAAAGGTTTTCTAAAACTCCCCAGGTAAGAAGAAGTGAGGCTGTGTGTGAAGGCAGAGGCTTGAAGTGGCTGGCTGAGGTACAGATGGCATTTGTTTTCACTCCCCACTTGGGAGTGTAAAAGGTGTTGCTGACAATCTGGATGGTCAGGGGTGGAGTGGGGTTTGTATTAGTCAGGGATCTCTAGAGAAAAGGAACTAGGCTGGGTGTGGTGGCTCATGCCCGTAATCCTAGCACTTTGAGAGGCCAAGGCAGGCGGATCACGAGGTCAGGAGTTCAAGACCAGCCTGGCCAACATGGTGAAACTCTGCCTCTACAAAAAATATAAAAATTAGCCAGGTGTGGTGGCACGTGCCTGTAGTCCCAGCTACTCAGGAGGCTGAGGCAGGAGAATTGCTTGAACCTGGGAGGTGGAGGTTACAGTGAGCCAAGACTGCCCCACTGCACTCCAGCCTGGGAAACAGAGTGAGACTCCGTCTCAAAAAAAAAAAAAAAAAAAAAAAAAAAGAGAGAAAAGGAACTAGCAGAAAGAGAGAGAGAGAGAGACAGACAGACACACAGGAGAAAGAGCGAGCGCTTAAGGAATTGGCTTATGCAGGTGTGAAGGCTTAGCAAGTTGAAAATCTGTAGGGTGAGCTGGCAGGCTGGAGATCCAGGGAACAGATGCTGTCCAAGTGCAAGGACAAGGGGAGCCTGCTGGCCAAGTTCCCTTTTGTTCTAGGGAGGTCAGTCTTTTTCTATTCAGGCCTTCAACTGATTGGACGAGGCCCACCCACATTATTGAGGGCAATACGCTTTACGCGGGTCTGGTGATTTAAATGTTAATCTCATCTAAGACATACGTTCACAGAAACATCTAAAATAATGTTTGACCAAATATCTTTCTCCCCTGGCCTAGCCAAGTTGACACATAAAGTTAACCACTACAGGGTTTATACTGCACCAACACAAACAAGTTCAAACAGTAGACCCCTCTGTCTGTCCCTAAATTCTCTGTCTGTCTCAGCCCCTGTGGTCTGGCTAGTTCTTCTCTCCCCCTCCCTTCTCCCCTGGCTCCGTCCTTCCCTTCTGGGAAGACTCCAGGCTCCATCCTTCCCTTCTCTACCTTCCCCAGCAGGAGCGAGGCCCAGTTCCCCTCCTCAGGGCTTGCACAGTGGTTCTCCACCGCACTTTGCAGTGCTCTATCAACTTCTAAGTTTCCCGTGTCCCTTGAGGTGGAGACCTGGGGGACACAGCCGGGAAGGGGCGGAGCTGGCACCTGAACCCAGCTCTTCTGATGCGGAGACTAAGCTGTGACCCCATTTCAGGCTGCTTACGTCCCAGTGATCAAAATGAGCTACCTGGGATCACGCCAGGTGGGCTCATGGGCAAACTTAAAGACATTTTTAGAGGGACATTAAATTTTTCCTCTCCTGCATTATTTACTTTAATGCAGGATAGGAAAAAAAACACGAACATCAAAGCCATGATTTCATGGATATAATTACATAGGATGAGGTCAAATTTTAACAGATAAGCTAATGAAAAGAAAACCCTACGAAAATAATGAAGGTGGCATGGGGGCAGACACAAATCACAAAGGAGCTACATGAAAGACAGAAGTTTGGAGGGCACTGGCCTAGATCAAGATCTCCTTAGTAAGGCAGTAAAGAGTTAAACCGTCCTGAATCCCCCTGCTTCTCATGGGGTGATGGCCTCAAGCTAATTAGGAGACACTGAGGGTTTGGGTTTTTTTTTTTTCTAAAACCAGAAGAGTGGAAGTCTGGGACTATACTCTTATTTCTTTGAGCTCACTAAGGGAATAAAACCTATTCACCAGTTCTATCCATAGGGGCAGGCAAAGGCCTTAATTTCCAAGTAAGAATCTGCTCCTCCCCACAGCCTGAAACCTGACCTGTCTGTGAATGTGGTGGCCACCCAGCCAGTGACTGCTCATTTGCCAGGGACACAAAGACCATCACAAAGGCTGCACTGGAGTCAGAATCTTGGGCTGGCACTTAGCTTGGCTACTAACTTAGACTGGGTCCCAGGAATGATAACACCTGTGAAAAATCACAACAGCTAATAATTACAGAGACTTCCTGTCTGGCAGGAAGTGCTTTATAGCACAACAACACGACAGCCCTATCTGATAGGCGCTATTATTATCCTCATTGTACAGACGAGGACATTGAAGAACAGAGAGGTTAAGTAACTTGCTCCTGGTAACAAAGCTGGTGAGGACTGAACCAGGACTCAGACCATTCAGTCTGACTCAAGCTCACCCTGGGCTCTACTAATATGTGTACAGCTGATACAAAGCCCTTTCTAGACAAAGCTCTGTCATCCTCAAGACAGAAACTTGGGGCTCTAATGTGGGTCCTGTACTTACGGATCAGGAAACAGAAGCTTCAAGATATTAGGGCTCACACGGGCACACTGTGGGGATAAGCACCCTCAAGCATCCCCAGTGTGGGTGCTCTGGTGCCCCACTTTGAGGAACAGTGTGCTCCATCATTCTGCCTCTGGCCAGCTGCTCCGATTCAGAAGTCAGCAAACTACGAACCCATATGCCAAACTCAGTCTGTTTTGTATGGTCCTCGAGCTACAGATGGTCTTTATATTTTTAAATAGTTGGGAAAAAAAAAGCTGAAGAATAATAATATTTCATGATATGTGAAAATTATGTGAAATTCAAATTTCATTGCCCATAAATAGTTTTATTGGAGCACAGTCATTCTCATTCATTTACCTATGGCCTATGTAGCTGCTTTTGTGCTATAATGGCAGAACTGGGTAGTTGCAGCAGAGACCATCTGGTTCACGAAGCCACAAGTATTTACTATCTGGCCCTTTATAGAAAAAGCTCACTGACCCTGGTCTAGTCCACTCTGCTAACCAACACAGGAATCCTCTTTATAGTCGCCCTGCCCACCCCGGCTTCTGTCTTCACAGCTCCAGTGGTGGGGAGCTCACTACTGAACAAGGCAGCCAGTTCCATCTTTGCAAGGCTCTGGGGATAGCTATTTATACTGAAACCGAACTGCTTATTCCTGTAACCACACACTCTGCCCTTGGAGCCCTGCACATTCAGTTCTATCAGTCCTCCCCAGCAGCCATCAGTTTTTTTTTTTTTTGAGATTGAGTCTCGCTCTGTCACCAGGCTAGAGTGCAGCGGCGTGATCTTGGCTCACTGCAACCTTCGCCTCCCGGGTTCAAGTAATTTTCCTGCCTCAGCCTCCCAAGTTGCTGGGACTACAGGCGTGTGCCACCACGTCCAGCTAAGTTTTGTATTTTTAGTAGAGACAGGGTTTCACCACGTTGGCCAGGATGGTCTCGATTTCTTGACCTCGTCATCCACCCGCCTCGGCCTCCCAACGTGCTGGGATTACAGGCGTGAGCCACTGTGCCTGGCCCGCCATCAGTTTCTTTCTTCCCTCTGGCATCAACCCTTCTCTGTCCCTATATATGACCTCTGTCGTTCCTTACCAATCCTCTGGGAAGCAGGGGGAGAATGACAGCACCTCTGTGTTGCCAATAGGGGAGATGGGCAATGGAGAGGGACCGTGACATAGTTAGGAGCAGAACCAGAGCTGGAACCAGGTGTCCTGCCTCCCAGCCTGGTGTCTCCTCAACATCGCTTAAGTGTCCACTTTCCAGCCCATCATTCCCCAGCTGGCCCCCAAGGGCCTGAAGTGGTCTCTCACTTCTGTGATTCCTTCCTGTGGCTCCTCTGGCTTGGCTTTTGTGGATTCAAAGACAGCTCTCTCAGACTTTTTCACTTTTCCCCTCCAGGGCTCAGTCTTCAGGCTCTGGGCTCTTCTCCCCTCACACCCAGCTCCCACCACCCCAACCACTGAGGCTCATCCCCAGGGACTGCCCATATTTACCATCTCTGTTGTTTGCAACTTACTGTTACTGTCGGCAGTCAGCTAGGATTTGGACTCCAAGTGCTTAGGGGTAAGCTGACAGCCAGAAATGGAAAATGGGATTCTTGATATCTGTCTATAAAACAGAACCAGTACGCCGGGCGCAGTGGCTTACGCCTGTAATCCCAGCACTTTGGGAGGCCGAGGTGGGTAGTTCATGAGGTCAGGAGATCGAGACCATCCTGGCTAACACGGTGAAACCCCGTCTCTACTAAAAATACAAAAAATTAGCCAGGTGTGGTGGCGGGCGCCTGTAGTCCCAGCTACTCGGGAGGCTGAGGCAGGAGAATGGCGTGAACCCGGGAGGCGGAGCTTGCAGTGAGCCAAAATCGAGATCGCACCACTGCACTCCCGCCTGGGCGACAGAGTGAGACTCTGTCTCAAAACAAAACAAAACAAAACAAAAAACAAAACAGAGCCAGTAAGATTTGTCTGCAGAGAATATCTGGAAAGGGTTTGAAATCCTTGAAAGAAGAGGGCTGTGACAACACCAGCTGGTACAAAGGATCTGGAATCCTCTCAGCTACAGGTGCTGCCCTTGGGAAGCTCCCCTACTCATCGATGAGGGAGAGGGGCCTGCAAGTGTGAGACCCATGTACATGTCCTTATCTGAGGGTAGAACAAGAGTTGTGGCTCTTGGAGGGTGGGACAGACATCAATTCAAAAGAAGCACTGGGCAGCTCGAGGCAGTGTGGTGAGGGTACAAAAGAAGATCTGGGTTTGGATTCTGACCTTGAGTGGCTGTGGAACCCTGGAAAGCGATGCTTTCTCTTTGACTTTTGGCGAAATGGGAAAAAAATAGCAAAACCGCACAGGGTCACCATGAGATTAATACCCAGGACGCTAGCAGAATACCTGGCAGAGTTATTATGGTATTTGCTCACAAAATGTTACTTTCCTTTTCTCCCTTCCTCCTTCCTGCTATGTGCCAGGCACCGTGCTAGGTGCTGAGGGTCTGGAGAAATAAGGCACAGTTCCTGCTCTCAAGAAGTTCAGCCTAGCTGTGGAGACAGACATGCACAACCACTAACAGAGCGGGACGGTGGCATATTAGTATAATGAGGGTAGAAATAATAAAAGTAAGCCAAGCGTGGTGGCTCACACCTGTAATCCCAGCACTTTGGGAGGCTGAGGTGGCTAGATCACTTGAGGTCAGGAGTTCAAGACCAGCTTGGCTAACATGGTGAAACCCCATCTCTACTAAAAATACAAAAAATTAGCCGGGCATGGTGGTGTGCACCTCTAATCCCAGCTACTCGGGAGGCTGACGCAGGAGAATCGCTTGAACCTGGGGGGCAGAGGTTGCAGTGAGCTGAGGCTGTGCCACTGCATTCCAGCCTTTTTTGAGACTCTGTCTCAAAAAAAAAAAAAAAAAAAAGAAATAATAAAAATGATGATGGTGATGATGATGGGAAGGGCTAACGTTTCCATACACTCACACTGTGCCAGACACTCTCAGAGGACTATCTTGTTTCATTCCAGCAACCACCCTGTGAGGCAGATGCTGTTAATAACATTCTACCAAGGAGGAAGTGGAGATTCAGAGCCCAAAGTGATAGGGCAAGGGGGCCTGAGGATCTAGGATAAAGGGAGAGTAAAAGAGCAACGTCGGGCTTGGGGCAGGCCTTAGGGAGGAGGTGATGATGCCCTGTACTTTGAAGGGTGATCTGGAGCTCCTCAGTGGGGGCACAGGAGCAAGCAACCCAGGCAGAGGGACCGGCAAGCACAAAGGGGTGTGTGTGTGTGTGTGTGTGTGTGTGTGTGTGTGTTGGGAGGGGAGGTGGATGAGAACTTTGTGATTCCAGTGACTGACACTCATTCCTGATTAGCATCATTAGAATCACCATCTGAGGGATGTCAATTCCATATGGCTCTACAGCTCTACCATCAACAAGGGCATGGGAGTCGGCAGGCTTGAGAAGAGATGGTACTCCTGCAGCAAGGAAGGGCCTGGTTTACAGAATTATAAGCAGCTATACTATGTCATCAGTAATCACAGCCAGTGAGCAGTACTTCCTCCGCCTCTTTATCTAAAAGAATATGGAATACTGAGGGGATTAACTCAAACTCTTAATTCTACTTTTGGAGCCTCTTCAGCTTTGGTTTAAACTTCAATGGCTCAGTTTTGCTGTCAATTTACTGGGGTCTTGGATGAGTCACAGCCTCCACTTTCCCCTCTCTGGACCTTAGTCTCCGCCAGTGTAAAATGAAGGGGATGGCCTGGAACAGCATTAGCATTACCTGGGAACTCATCAGAAATTCACATTCTAGGCCGGACACGGTGGTCATGCCTGTAATCCCAGTACTTTGGGAGGCCGAGGTGGGTGGATCACCTGAGGTCAGGAGTTTGAGACCAGCCTGGCCAACATGGAGAAACCCCATCTCTATTAAAAATACAAAATTAGTCGGGTGTGGCAGAGCGTGCCTGTAATCCCGGCTACTTGGGAGGCTGAGGCAGGAGAATCGCTTGAACCCGGGAGGCGGAAGTTGCAGTGAGCCAAGATCATGCCATTGCACCCCAGCCTGGGCAACAAGAGCGAAACGCCGTCTCAAAAAAAAAAAAAAAAAAAAAAAGAAAAAGAAAAAGAAAAAAAAAGAAATTCACATTCTAGAGTCCCACCGCAGAACTAGAGAGTCAGCAACTCTGGGGTTGGGGCCCAGACATTATTTAACGAGCCCTCCTAGGAATTCTGATGAGAACCACTGGGTTAGAAGATCCCCAAGGTAAGGCTCTTTTACCTGTAAAATTCCATTTGTGCTTTAAGGTATTATGATTTAGTAGCATTCTCTTTGCACAGAAGTATTTCTTGCCCAAGAAAGGCAACCCTTCAAGGTAAGAAGAGAAGTTTGCTTTGATTAGCTGAAATCCAGAACCCAGGTGAGCTTTTCCAGAAAGCCTTAAGAGTATGTGGCTGACTTTGAAGCCAGGTCTTTTATTTACTTGTTTATTTTTAAGTAGTAAGTCTTAAACTTGGCATGTGATAAAAGCAGTGGTTTCTGTAGTCAGAGAAATAAAGATGAGAGGAGAGCTGCCTTCTCTTTTCAGCTCCAAAAAACCATGACTCACTGTGGGGTGGGTGTGTGTCCAGGGGAGGGCAGGGGTCCTTTGAGAGGGCAGTTCCTCTCCCTGGTTCAGGAGCTTCCTGGTGTGTAAATCCCGGACTGCCACCTCCCCCTTGGAGAGCATTGATTACAAAACCTCGGAAGAGCCACCAACAGCCACGGTGGCGATTACAACACAGAGCCGGGTCGACAAGCTTTCGTGAGGTTTGGCAAGACAGTAAGAATGGAAAATATGTCTCATCTTAAAGTTTTCCCAGTCTGGACTTAGGACGAAAAGTCGTCATCAAAAAAGATGAAGAGTAATTTCACGGTAATGCGATGGTTTCTTCATGCAAGAATGCGGAACACCCAAACCATCCTCCGGAGAAGTGTGGCTGTTTGGGTGAAGGCATGGCGGTTCTCATGGTGTTGGTGCCCAAGAATGAGCACCTATGAGACCTACTGCCAAGCGATTTCCAGGGATTCCTAACCTTCACTTGGTGATCTCAGGAACAACGTGTGTGTGTAAATACATATAATATATATGTATGTGTATGTATATGTATGTTTGTATGTGTATATTTTTATATATATGTGTGCGTGTGTGTGTGTGTATGTGTATGTGTTTCAAGAGATGGACTCTCCCTGCGTCGTCCAGGCTGGAGTACAGTGGCGCCATCAGGGCTCACTGCAGCCCTGACCTCCCAGATGCAATAAATCCTCCCAGCTCTGCCTACCGAGTGGCTGGGTGCACAGGCACGCACCACCACGCCCGGCTAATTTCTGTATTTTTTTTTTTTTTTTTGTAGAGACGGGGTCTCGCCATGTTGCCCAGGCTGGTCTCGAACTCCTGGGCTCAAGCGATCTGCCCGCCTTGGCCTCCCAAAGTGCTGGGATTACAGGCGGGAGCCACCGCGCCCAGCCCAGTGATAATAAATATTACAACTGTTTTTTTTATATGGCACTGGCCATGTACCAGGCATTGTTCTAAGTATTTCACATTTATTAAGGAATTTAATCTTCACAACAAGCCCACGGAGGTGGGGACCATTATTGCCCGCCAATTACAGGTGAGGAAACCTCGGCCCAGGGAGGCTGCGTCACAGAACTGTGAGTATCCTGTCACCAGGGTGCAGAGAACCACGGACCAGCAGACAGGCGCCAGGTGCCCTGGGCTTGGCTTGGCCCGAGTTCCCGGCTGCCCCACCTACGGAGCACCGAGATGGGCTGACCAGGAGGGTTTCTCCGACCACTGTCTGCTCAGGTTCTGAGAGTCTGTGCGGGTCCATTTGAGGTTGGGTCGAGAAAAGAGCCCAGGCGGACACGTCCTGAGACCCGGGTCTGTGAGGCCTGGCCGCGGGCTGTCCGGCGCTGGGCCCCTCTGGCCAGTCGGCCCCAAGACGCCAAGCCCGGGGCTTCGCGGTCCTGGGAGAAGGGACTTCTAGCCCTTCTCAGGTGTCTGTGTCCGGAGGGCCCGACGAGCCAGGAAGGAGCTGGCCAGAGCCCAGGCGGCGGGACCCAGCAGAGTGGCCCAGCCACTGCCAACCACGCAGTCCCTTTAACCACGAAAACTTTCTCCCTCGATTGGGGACCCCAGCAGACGCACATTGGCTGCGCCGTGGGCATCCGGACCCACCCTCTCTCCTTACCTACTGGCTGTCATATACATCTATCACAAGCCAAGGCTTCCTAATGGCCCAAGTTCTTGTCAATCAAGAGTGGGAGGAAAGCTGGGCGGGGCCAGGTCGGAGAGCTACACGCCAGCCTCGTTGCCCTCCCTGCCTCCGTGACTAGGCACCCGGAGGCTTCCCAGGGGACCGAAGCTGGGTGCGGAGCACCGGGGCGGAACTGTGGGGGGCTCCAGGGACTCACCGATGCGCTGTCCCACTGGAGAGCTGAACGGGTTCCCCAGGAGAAAGTCCATTGCTGCTACCGCCGCTGCCACCAACCCCGGGAATCAGCTGACAGCAACCGCCAGCGCCACCGACCCGTCACGTGACGCACTCGGAGGCCGGCGAGGAGGCGTGGGCGGGGCGGTGGCACCGCGAAGCTCGACCACAAGCCCCGCCCTGAGACGCCAGGGTCCCGCCCCCGAGGCGGAGGGCGATGACCTCACTGCGGCTTCCTTGGCGGCGGCGGGCGTCACACACGACGTAGGGTCTGGGGTCGGGGCCGGGGAAGCGCGGTCCTCTTTAAGCCACGCCCCTGACCTTTTAGGGCGAGGTCTGAAGGACCCTTTACACATTTGGGAAACTGGGTCGTAGACCAGGGAAGTGACTTGGGTGAGTTACACAGAAGCCGAGACTCTTAGGGTCATAGCCCTTAGTCCTTGGGACCTCACTGTGACTGCACACCTACACTGGGTGACAGCCTCTCTGGGCTGTTGTCTCCTTGTCCCGGTAAGACTCTTCCTGTTTGATGTCAAGGTCTCCCCGCTCCAAGATGCACCCTGCTCGCAGCCCAAATCATCTTACCTTAAATCAGAGGCAAGGGCAAGGGGTTTGTCATCTGTTGAGACTGAGAGGCAATTTAATGAATTGCAGCGCAATTCCCTCTAGCGCCCAGGATGGCAGAAAGCACAGATGTAGTCACGAGTGGGGCTTTAATACCCGTCTCTGCCACAAATTTACTGTGTGAGCCAAACATAGCTCCCATTTTCTCTAGATACTGGAATTAGATCAAGGTCTCGTAACCGTTTTTAAAAAATATTTTATTTAGGTCACAGTCTCCTTTGAGAATTTGACAAAAGCCATGAGCCTTTCTGAAGAAAAAAGGCAGCGATACAATTTTGCTTATAACCTCTGGGAGTTTCTGGGGTCCCTGAAGTACAACCGTGGACCCCAAGCTAAGAATCTCAAAGGCCTTTCCCAGCGTTGAGATTCTAATCTCTTCAGCCTTCCTGGCTGTGTGTGGTGTGTCTGCTGACACCTACACACTAGATACCTATCTATGGGTTATGACCTTTTCTTCTGGCATGTACTCCAAAAATACAATAACCATGGCCTTAGTAGTCTGGCTACTGTGGGTGCTTAAGTATTTATTGTGATGTTTGTGGTTTTTAAATCTGAAAGGCTAGTAAATTGACTGCACAAATTTTGGATGACAGAAAACCTAAATTAAGCAAGGCGTGGTGGCTCACGCCTGTAATCCCAACATTTTGGGAGGCTGAGGCAGGTGGATCACCTGAGGTCAGGCGTTCAAAACAAGCCTAGCCAACGTGGTAAAATGCCGTCTCTACTAAAAATACAAAAATTAGCCAGGTGTGGTGGTACACGCCTGTAGTCCCAGCTGCTTGGGAGGCTGAGGCATGAGAATTGCTTGGACCCAGCGGGGCAGAGGTTGCAGTGACCTGAGATCGTGCCACTGCACTCCAGCCTGGGTGACAGAGTAAGGCTGTGTCTTAAAAAAAAAAAAACAAACCTAAATTAGAACTTAATCACCTCTGTAGATTCACTTGTTTGAGCAGCCATGGGGTCCGATGTCTTTACTGTACAATATAAAAACTGCTTTGAAGTGTTTCCACAACACTCATGAGACCTGTTCACAAATGCCTTTGCCCCCACGAGTCTGGATGTCCCTGGGGGCTGGGCTACTATTTCTGTTTTGCTCCCCACTATTGTCTAACCCAGTAACTAGCATATGAAAGCTTAAATAGATCTATGTTTCAGTAATGGTATTTGGAGTATAAGCGGGGAGAAGGCCATTTAAGATGACCTTCAGGTCAAGGCACTTTCCATGTCTTTCTTCACTTAACCTTATTGCTTGGTCATATGGAGTTATGTTTAGCATGAACTTCTTTTGGATTCTTCCATTAACCTTTATTTATTTATTTTTAGAGGCAAAGTCTCACTATGTTGCCCAGGCTGGTCCTTGAACTTCTGAGCTCAAGTGATCCTCCCACCTCAGCCTCCCAAAGCCCTGGGTTACAGGCATGAGCCACCATGTCTGGCCCTTCCTTTAAGCTTTTAACAAGTTCTTGTAAACTTTATTCATGGTAAAAAAAAAAAAAAAAAAAAAAAAAAACAGAGACAACTCATGCCCCCAAACAGGAAGTGGAATCATAAACTCCATGCAGGCTGGGCACGGTGGCTCACACCTGTAATCACAGCACTTTGGGAGACCCAGGCAGGCGGATCACGAGGTCAGGAGATCAAGAACATCCTGGCTAACACGGTGAAACCCCATCTCTACTAAAAAAATAGAAAAAATTAGCTGGGCGTGGTGGTGGGCGCCTGTAGTCCCAGCTACTAGGGAGGCTGAGGCAGGAGAATGGCGTGAACCTGGTAGGTGGAGCTTGCAGTGAGCAGAGATTGCACCACTGCACTGCAGCCTGGGAGACAGAGTGAGACTCTGTCTCAAAAAAAAAAAAAAAACCTCCATGCAAACTGATTACTATATAGCTACTGAAACAGAAATGGAAGTATACGGATTTATTTATTTATTTTTAAAGACAGAGTCTCTGTCACCCAGGCTGGCGTACAGTGGTACAACTGTAGCTCACTGTAGCCCCGATCTCCTAGGCTCAAGTGTCTTCCCACTTCAGCCTCTTGAGTAGGTGGGACTACAGATGCATGCCACCATACCTGGCTAATATCTTTTAGTTTTTGTAGAGATGGGGTTTTGCTATATTCTCCAGGCTGGTCTCAAACACCTGGCCACAAATGATCCTCCTGACTTAGTCTCCCAAAGTGCTGGGATTACAGACACGAGCCACTGCACCTGGCCAGTATATGGATTTTATCAACATAGTAGATAGGGATGTAAATGGCAAACATTAAAGTTAGTATAAAACTGATTAAAACTGTCTTTAAAAAGTGTGCTACTAAGGAGCAAACTGATTTAGTAAAAAGTGTTTCAATTTACTTTTTAAGTGTTTTAGTAAAATTAATATCATGCCTTACTGAGGGTTAAAATGTTCAAATTTCTTAAGATTGACAGTCTGCATAAATGTAATCTATTAAATCCTTTAAGTGCTTACAGACAAAAATCAAGATACCTTGCCTTCAAAATTTAAAGACAATAGTACGACAAGAGTGAAAGCCAGCTAGATATTCTGAACAATGCAAAGATCTCAGACAGCATTCCTACAATCACATTCGCTCAGGACTTGAGATAATGGAAAGCATTCTGATGAATTATAGACATGATTTAAATCTGAAAGTAGCTTGGGGTAGAAAAGAGCCTAGGGTTAGGGGTCAGCTGTTTCACTGTTCTTAATCTGCCTTTGCCATTTACTAGCAGTATAAACTTAGGAAAAGTACTTTTTCGCATCTATAAAGGGAGATAATATTCTTAAGGCTTTGGGCGGAGGATGAGTGAGACAAAGTATGCAAATCACTCTAATAGTCACTCAGTGATATGGCAGTCTCTTCCTTGCTGCCTTTCCGTAAGACATTAGCCTTTTAATTAATCATATTATTTCACTATTTATGACTTTTAACACCTTGTGTTTGCACTGAAGTTTTTACCTTGAAAGGTCATATCTCCATATATTCAATGTTCATAATGTTATTAAACATTCATGTCAGGCTGGCTGGCTGCAGGTCTACAGACAGGGAAGTGACTTTAACACTATTCTATAGATGGGACTTTGAAAGCCTATAAAGATTAAGTAACTTATCAACAGCATTACTGTAATGCTAACAGGACAGTACTGAAACGTATCATTTAGCACATGATTCAGATGCAACCCTTATATAAGATTAATGAACATTTTCTTGATTTAGGCCAACACCATAATGCACATAGTTTCATTTGCCAATAAATGGAGGTGGAATTATCAGATTCACTAAATTTGCAATTTGCAAAAGAGAAAATGAGAACCTCTACAATGTAAAAGTTAATAGAAGCAGAGTAAGGAGTATATTAAGAAAATGGCTAAGATAAGAAATTTAATCTCCATTGTGGGTTGATTTTTTTCTTAAGAAAATTATGGTAGAATAGAGTGAAAAACAGGTTTTATAATTTCATAGCAACTATGATTATCGTGAGTAGGGAAAAGACAGCTGAGACTGGACTACAAATATTAAAAATGTGATTTTTAATAATATAAGTACAAAATTTTATTTCTTTATACAACTGTAATGGGATTTGGATCAAACCACTAGAATTTATTTAAAAAACAAAATAAAACAATGATATAAAAACTCCAAGAAGGTCTGAATCCAAAGTTTTTCCTCTAATAGTACCAAATACCACAAGGTACAGATTATTATACAAATGTGTACAAATTTTAAATACAAATACAATAGGGCTGGGTTTCAAAGGAAAACAAACAAAAAGCAGGTCCTCATCAGGATTTCATTAATGTATATAAATGACAATGCTAGGATTAATGTCTTCCTACACTATCCATGTCTTCCCCGCCCCTCCTAGATACCCTGTGTCAAACAGGAAACTTCCACAGATACAGAAGAGGCATGGTACAATGTTCTAACACATGAAATCAAGTTAAGATTTCTGTTCCTCTTGATTTTGGTTCTCAAACAATCCTGTTTCTTTCTCTGTATTCCCAATTAAATCTTAAAACTGCTCTGAGCAGGGATTCAGCAGCCAGACTACCTTTAAGCAACATAGCCCTGTGACAACACTGGTGGAGAGAAGGGAAGAAATTAAATAGGATGCAGATGGGCTACACTGTCCCCAAAGATTTACTTTGATGCTGTAGTGCTCTGTCAGGGCCAGGAGAAGAAAGCACAGTTAACTCAGAGCTTGGTGTTGGCAGAGAATCTCACACCAAATTTAAAAACCATCCTGAAGTGCTCAACTGTCTTCTTTCCAACTGGGAAACGTCTGGTTCTCTGGAAATAAGGGCAGCTGGGGATGGTAACATTCCTCTTTATTTTACTTTCTAGACATTATTGAAGCCCATGAAGTTCTTTATAAAGAATTAGAATCCTAACACAATGATTCATTTTTGAGGTAAAATACCTTAAAATGTAGATGATTCAGAGTTTTTGGAACAGACCAGGAGGAAGGAAGGAAAGAGGGAAGGAAACGGGGAAGGAAGGAAGGAAAGAAGGGAGGGCGGAAGGGAGAAATGACAAATCTGTATCTTCCACATGCTGTTGCTGGTGGAGGCTTCTGTTATTAAATTATATATACAGAAATTTACAGGATAAATTAAAATCTAAGAGATTTTAAAGAGTTAAATACACATAATTAAAATACACATTCACACACACATAAATAAACCTACAAGAGAGTGAGTTTTGTTTTGTTTTTGCAATTCACTTACATGTGGAATGCAGAACACTGTGTATCTGCCCACCAGGGGAACCGATAAGATGAACCCAAAAATCATGCTGGGCAAAGTTTATCCATAACCACCGAGCAACTAAGCAGCACGGCTTGTGAGGACTTGGTGGCTAACTTCATGCTGCCAGTGAAGGACACCAGCACTTAATTTTGCCGACTAAAGATTCTGGGTTAGCTCAGAATGTATGGAGGTCCAACTGGTGGCATTGACAGCTTCACCCCCCAAGGTGTTTTTTGCTGCCAGGGCTCACAGAACTCCTTGGCCTCTGTTGAGGCCACCAATGGTACCAATGATTACAATAAATTTTGAGACACAGACACTTATACAGTAGGAATTGGAATGAACCCTCTACTCAATTCACCTAAGCCACCTCCATAACTATAAAGGGAACAAATTTTATCACCTCCCACCTAGGTCACTTCAAATTGAAAGGCTTTGAATTTTCAGTCAACTGGCATCTTCCCGTTATCTTTCCTATTACATTTCAGACTAAGACAGGTAAGGCAAATGGTCAGTGATGGGTCTGGAGGTCCAACTGAGCTTGGAAAATAATCACATTTTAGCTGTCCATAAAGAGATGCGCTTGGCACCCAGAACAAGCCCCCAGCCCCCAAGTTACATTGATTTTTAAGGCAGATTTATCCACCACAGGAGAAAAAAGAATCCCAAGCCTGTATTCATGCCAAAATTTCCTCTTGGCTAAACCTTTGCCATTTCATAAAATTATTAAAAGCAAAGTAGTTACAGTCGTATGTATATATTGTACATTATATATATATGTATATATGTATGTATAGATATAAAAATTTAAAACCTACACCCAGAGGCCAGTGAAGGAATCTGGAACAGTCATATATACACAAACCAGCAATGGTGTAGGATAAGGTTTCTGTCCCAGGATTCTTTGCTGTCACAGTCCCGGCATGATGTAAGCAATGTTGTCTAATGTGTTTGACTGCAAAACAAAGAAAAATGTTCAACTGAAGAGTACTGTACCTTGGTTTCCTGAGAGATGTTTCTTTGTTCAAGGAGAGAGATAAGAAAAATCAAATGGAGTTAGAAAAACAGGTGAGAATGAAGACGGCATCCTGCTGTTTGTTATGCTAGGAACTTTTCTGCTGACTTCTCCCATTAATCCTAGTAAAAAAGAGGGAAACAATTCCTGTACTGTCTTTGGGTGCAGAATAGCAAACAGAAAACACAGGAATTGTAGTACCTCAAGGGCTAGAATGCTGCTTTCTTAAGTACTGTTTTGGTAAATGGCTTGTTTTCTAGTTTCAGTGAAAGCACAGCATGCATTTGATAATATAGCATCATGTTCCATGGGCCAACAGATGAAGGAAGCACTGTGTGTCACAAAGCCTTATGTGTGTCTGACAGTGCTCATTAAGGCAGGGCATCTCTGATGCCCAATGGATCTGACTCTAAAAATCCAGGGAAAACTCACCAAGACCTGTTTGGGACAGCCATTCAATTCAGGTAGTTGTGTGGTGAGACATGCCAAGGGGCCAAGGGCACAGATAATGGAATCCAGAAGCACTGACAAACTGCCAGACACAGCCACCATACCCTGAAAAGGAGAGGAGGTTGTTGCTTGAGTCACACTCCTGATGCTCTCTCTGTGTTCGGGCTGACTTCCTCACACAGTACTTTAAATCCTAGGCAGTTCTAATCTTATAATTTGAAACTTTACAGCAGAAATGGAAAGTTTACTTTGATAACTCTGTAAGTTGTTTAGAAAGAAAACTTTTACAACACATTCCCATGTTCCCTTTCCGTAATCCTAGCCCATCTTCTTACCTTCTGTGTGACCTTGGGGAGTTCACATCCTTAACTTCTGTCTCCTTAACAGGAATAGTAAAAAATGCTTTACCTACTCTGGAGAGCTGTTGGTAAGATTTGTGACTATATATGCAAAGTATATCTGTTATAAACTTGACAAATATAGCTCAGATGTGATTACTATGAGAATCCTACAACCCTGCATGTATGTAGCTTTTGATAGCTGATTATACAATTTTTCTAGGTTGAGTTGTTCACTCTCAAAGTGAATTTGGTTCAAATTTTAACATTTTATGTAATTCATATTGTCTATTTGTGATTCAAAGAGATAAGAAAGACTGTTGCTGCTGCTGAGTTCTTGTATAATCTGCTTTAACTAGAAGCAGTGTGAGAATATGTCATATTGGGAAGCAACACAGCACAGTCCTTAAGAAAATGAGCTCTGGATTCAAGACTGCCCGGGTCCAGATCCTGGCTCCACTCCTCACTGTTTTGTACCTAGGCAGGTTGCTTACTATGCTGTGCCTGTAAGATACTAACAGCATCTGCAGCAGATGGGATTGAGATAATAGATATAATATACTTGGGATGGTGCTTAATACATGGTTAAGTACTCAAAAAATATCAGTAATTATGAATATTACTACCAACATCTTGATCTTCAAAATTGCATTTCTGGCTGTCTTTTGGGTCTCTCCTTTTGGATATTTCTCCATCTCAACTTCCTGTAAGGAAGAATAACCTTCCCATCCAAATCTAGCCCTCCTTTGAGCATCCATTTCTCTGCCAAAGTCACCACCATTCACATAACTGCCCAGTCTCAAGGCCTAGCCATCACTGACTCTTCCTTTCCCTCATCCTCCTTGTCAACATCCCCCCCCATACTTTCTGAGGGCAGCAGTACAGTAAGAGGTTAAGAACCCGGACCTTGAGGTCACATTCCAAATTCAAGTCTCTGCTTTACCACTTAGGGGCTAAACTCTAGAGAAAGTGACTTCACCTCTTTAAGTCTGTTTATTCTTCTGTAAAATGGGGGGAACAAATTCTGCCTCACAAAGCTGCAGTGTGAATTAAATGATATAATTCATATTAAGCACTCTGAACCAAAGCTGGGTGAGTGAGCCTTCAATAAAATGTTAGTATACAGGGAAGATAATAGCTAAAACCCCAAAAATGTCAGTAATTAGTAATATTGTTCCATTACCTTTGCCCTATATTTATTTATAGCTAATTTATCTTTGTCACATCTAGACTAGGATTATTGTTTTAACTTCTCCCCAATTCTGGTCTCTTTTCACTTCCAATCTAAAATAAAAGATATTCTCAGAGAAAAGTAAATGAGAGCTCTGATCTCATCCCTTTCCACTGTAAAAACCCCTGTAGTTCCCCAACAGTAAAGTATACACACTTCAGAATGTCTATGAAGTCCCTCTGCAATTTGGGTTCTAGCTTTAACTTTCTTAAGATATACACACACCACACGCCACACACACACACAATTTTTATTTTTATTTTTTTTGAGACAGGGTCTCACTCTGTTGCCCAGGCTGGATGGAGTGCAGTGGTGTGATCTCGGCTCACTGCAACCTCCACCTCCTGGTTCAAGCGATTCTCCTGCCTTAGCCCCACAAGTAGCTAGGATTACAGGTGTGCACCACCACAACTGGCTAATTTTTTTATTTTTAGTAGAGACGGGGTTTTGCCATGTTGGCCAGGCTGGTCTCAAACTGCTAGCCTCAGGTGATCCTCCCACTTTGGCTCCCAGAGTGCTGGGATTACAGGAACAAGCAACAGTGCTCGGCCTCTAGCCTTAATTTTCTAACTTATGCATTGTATGTTCCAGTTTTACTGCTAAAATGATGAACATTAATTTACTACTGAACATATTATTTTGATAATTATATGTCCATTATGATGTACATTAAAAAAATAGAATATAACCCTTGAGATGTCATGAATGTCACTGTAAAAGCAAAGACAAGTTTATTTAAATAAAATTATAAAGTAAGTAATAGTATTAAGTGGTATGTGGAAATTATAAAATTGCAGAGATCTATGCAAATGATTAAATTCGGGCCAAAAGTGGATTAGAGGGAGAATGGGGAATAATTGCTAATGGGTACAGGGTTTCTTTTTTTTTTCTTTTTTTTTTTTTTGAGGCGGAGTCTCGCTCCGTCGCCCAGGCTGGAGTGCAGTGGCGCAATCTCGGCTCACTGCAAGCTCCACCTCCTGGGTTCATGCCATTCTCCTGCCGCAGCCTCTCACAGGCGCCCGCCACCACGCCCAGGTAATTTTTTGTATTTTTAGTAGAGATGGGGTTTCACCACGTTTGCCAGGATGGTCTCGATCTCCTGACCTCATGATCTTCCTGCCTCGGCCTCCCAAAGTGCTGGGATTACAGGCGTGAGCCACCGCGCCTGGCTGGTACAGGGTTTCTTTTAAGGGTAACAATATGTTTTGGAATGAAATAGTAGTGATTCACAATTCTGTGAATATATTAAAAATCACTAAATTCTGCACTTTAAAAGGGTGAACTTTGTACTTACTAAACTAAATGGAAATATCTGGGAAAATTCAGAATATGCTTAAAACAAACCGTTTTTACTTCTAACTTCTTACGAAATGTAAGAATGATTAAATCTGAAAAATAAGTAAGGTCATAGAATATTTCTTCTGGAAATATCTATATCCATTCAGATATCGAGCCTATATGAAGGTGCTAAAGTTCTTTTGACTACTGCTAAATTTTTAGAAACTAGCCAAAGAATTTAGATATAGCTTCAGCTCTTGTGGCCTCTGGCATTTTATTTGTTGAATAATTCAATTTCCACATTGAAGCAAGTGATTAGTTTTACATTCCTACACTAATTTCTTAGCTTAAAAATGGCTTTAGTAGCTTAGACTGACTTCTTTGCTGAAATGTCTTACTAGAACTTGGTGGAAAGCGGAACTACTATACTAATGAGTTAGCTAAGGGGACAATATTGTTAGAAATTGAATATGGTAATAGAAATGAAACACGACAGCTGTGCAGGTTAAGTGATTTTTGAAATTGAAGCTTAAAAGGACAAAAATCTCCCTAGGGCATATAGCACTGTATAATTTAAGTGCAGAGTAATGGAGAGCTGGGAACCTTAACTTCTCCATTTGTTACCTATTTTCAAAACAGAGGAACTCTTAATCTCCTATACAATTGAATATTCAAGACTTTGCTGGAAATGCAGAGAAAAATTCAAAGTCTCTTAGAAGGAGACAGAAGTAATCAAAACTGCTATGGAATTTGTACTCATCCTTTTTCTTGCCTTTTTGTTTTTGTTTTTTTTAAAAAAGATAGGGTCTTGCTCTGTCACCCAGGCTGGAGGGCAGTGCAGCAATCATAGCTTACTGCAGCCTTTGAGCTCCTGGGCTCAAGCAATCCATCTGCCTCAGCCTTCCGAGTAGCTGGGACTACAGGTGTGCACCACCATGCCTGGCTAATTTTTTAATTTTTTGTAGAAATGGGGTCTCACTATGTTGCCCAGGCTGCTCTCCAACTCCTGGCCTCAAGCGATCCTCCTGCCTCGGTCTCCCAAATTGCTGGGATTACAGACATGGGCCACCGTGCCCAGCCACCACTGCGTTTTTCTTTCTTTCTTTCTTTCTTTTTTGTGATGGAGTCTTGCTCTATCGCCCAGGCTGGAGTACAGTAGCGCAATCTTGACTCACCGCAACCTCTGCCTCCCAGGTTCAAGCGATTCTCTTGCCTCAGCCTCCCGAGTAGCTGGGACCACAGGTGCATGCCACCACACCTGGCTAATTTTTGTATTTTTAGTAGAGACAGGGTTCCACCATATTGGCCAGGCTGGTCTTGAACTCCTGACCTCGTGATCCGCCTGCCTCAGCCTCCCAAAGTGCTGGGATTACAGGCATAAGCCACCACGCCCGGCCCCATTTTTATTTCTTTTAAATTTTTTGAATATATGTATTTTTTGAGATGGAGTCTCACTGTGTTGACCAGGCTAATCTCGAACTCTTGGCCTTAAGCGATTCTCCCAGCTGGGCCTCCCAAATTAGCATTACAGGCGTGAGACACTGCGCCCAGCCTCCACTGCATTTTAAAAAAATAAAAATAAGTTACAGGGTATTCCAATTTCTTTTTGTGCCGTTGTTTCAATAGGATATCATTAGTGAAATTTTGAGAGCTAACAGGTAGACTGAATATCTCTATAGATATTTCTGTTATTATCATTATATCTTCTATGTCACTGCATCCTGAGTACCTGGCATAATTTAGCATAAAGTAGATGCTTAATACATGTATGTAAAATGAGTGAATGAATCAAAATTATATGGGAAACTATATGGGAAACTGTAGTCATGCTGCTGATAGTTGTATTCACCTCAGTTTCCTGCAGACGGTGTCCAATGAGGCTTAGGGACTCTCCCAACAGCTGAAGATGAGCAGCAACATCAATGGGCTCTGTCTCAGGGGCTTTGGCTGGTGAGGCTGGTAACAGCATGGTGGTGGGTGGGGACTTCTTCTGGGGTGACAGTACTCCTACAGAAGAGGCTGAGAACAGAGCAATGAGGCAGACAGGTAAAACTTGCCTACAGCCTTGAACAACACAAAGTTGTTCTTCCTGATTTTCCCTTTTTATGAATTATACCAGGCATTAGCAAAACTGTGGCCTGTGGGCTAAATTCAGTCTATGGTCTCTTGTTTTTTATGGCCTGTGAGTTAAGAATAGTTTTACATTCTTAAAGGGTTATAGAAAAACAAAGAATATGTGACAGAGAATGCGAGAATGCATACGGCACACAAGGCCTATAATATTTACTCTCTGGACCTTTTTTTTTTGAGATGGAGTTTTGCTCTTGTTGCCCAGGCTGGAGTGCCATGGCACGATCTCGGCTCACCGCAACCTCCACCTCCCGGGTTCAAGCAATTCTCCTGCCTCAGCTTCTCTGGTAGCAGGGATTACAGGTATGCGCCACCACGCCCGGCTAATTTTGTATTTTCAGTAGAGACGGGGTTTCTCCATGTTGGTTAGGCTGGTGTCGAACTCCTGACCTCAGGTGATCCGCCCGCCTTGGCCTCCCAAAGTGCTAGGATTACAGGCATGAGCCACTGCGCCTGGTCTACTCTCTGGACCTTTAAAGAAAAAGTTTGCTGACTTCTGATTTGCATTTTCTAAATTTGAACATCTCTTTTTGGTAGCTTGTAACATTCCCAGGTAATAATACCTGGGAATCAAGCTCCACTTCTAATACTGCAAGCTTTTTTCCCAGTTTCTTAGCAAGGAAGCAAAATTCACATGCTTTAGAGAAAAGCAGGGGCGGGATGTGGTCACTACCTTTGACTTTCATGGAACCTTCTGAGCTGGATGCTTTCCTTTTCACAGTTGTGGCTTCTGCTTTGTTCTGTTTGTGCTGCAGATACTGAGCTTTTTGCTTCCAAATCTGCAATCACATCAGTGAACATTAAATTAAATTAAGAAGGACAAAATGTAAAAGGAAAAGCAGTCATGAAAGAACAAAATGGAGAAAAGAAAGGCAATAGTAAGAGGCGGGCAGACAGAGGGTTAATGCTAACTTTTAAGCTGGGGGTCACTGAACTGACTTCAGACAGCTGACTACATTAATATCTTAGTAAAGGACTATAAACATTCCTCAATGCTA
The DNA here is from genome assembly GCF_029281585.2 of Gorilla gorilla gorilla. Classification (NCBI taxonomy): domain Eukaryota; kingdom Metazoa; phylum Chordata; class Mammalia; order Primates; family Hominidae; genus Gorilla; species Gorilla gorilla. The sequence continues at coordinate 33,292,918 of NC_086018.1, read as the reverse complement.
ATGGTCAAATCTCGGCACTGATTTTTAGATGACTCTAAGTTGAAATGTAAAATCACAGATTAAACATCTGGCTCAATATAATGTCTATGTGGTTCTACTAACCTGCTAGTTGGCAATACCAACACAATAGCAGGATAACAATAACAAGGAAAACAAAAACTAAGGATAATCTGTCTGGGTGAAGAATGGCTGTTCATCTAGATGACATCTTGCTCCTATATGACCTTCATATCATAAGTCTCAATGATTCAGATATGACTTTTTTTTTTTTTTTTTTTGAGATGGAGTTTTGTTCTTGTTGCCCAAGCTGGAGTGCAATGGTGTGATCTTGGCTCACTGCAACCTCCGCCTCCGGGGTTCAAGTGATTCTCCTGCCTCAGCCTCGCGAGTAGCTGGGATTACGGGCATGTGCCACCATGCCTGGCTAATTTTTTGTATTTTTAGTAGAAATGGGGTTTCAGCATGTTAGCCAGGCTGGTCTCGAACTCCTGACCTCAGGTGATCCACCGCCTCAGCTTCCCAAAGTGCTGGAACTACAGGCATGAGCCACCGTACCCAGCCCAGATATGACTGTTTATCAGTGTCTTACTAGCTTCTTGATAGTAGAGTACATTATTTGGTAATGGTTGATGAGGATGATGACCTTGAACCTGGTTACCTAGTAATCACATTCTCATGTTTTTATTGTTTGCAGTGACTGCTAAGTGGATAACTTTCCTCAGTTCTCAGACCATGACTGATTACTAGGTGTTTGCAGTAAAGGGCTCTGATTTTAGACTTTCTTTTAACACTTTACTCCTCAACTTAGGTCATCTTTTGGCTCAAATGTAACACTGCTGGAAAAAACTAGACCAGGTTAGAAAAGACAGCCTTGCTATAGCTAAATCCTCATGTACAGTGAACTGGCACTAACAGTGTTAATGTCCTCTGCTAAACCATTTTCTATTGATTTGTAATTTTCTTCACTATTTTCAGTGCTGTCTAGCTGGCTAGTCTATGGAAGAATTACATATTTTGGAAGGCAAGAAGCACTGAAAAATATGTTTGTAAGAAAATTTACTTACCAGTTTGTCTTTTTCTGGTAATTGCTTCCACACCTCAGCCAGTTTTTTACTAAGTTCCCCAAAATCTGGCATAAAAGAGTAAAACACTCAATACAGTAAAGGGTTAGCTATTAACAAAATAGAAGATTGGTGAAAGCAAAAACTGGAAAAGGGTTTTGAAGGTCAGATTTAAATGTTGCAAGATGCTTTCAGAAAACCAACACCAATCCCATCACTCTTCTTTGATTTTTTTCTATAGGGAAGGGGATGTTTTGATGGTCACGAGACAGTCTCAACTCGTAACCCATCTACTCCCTAGGGATTTATTCCTTAAGCATCTTTCTGGTGTCTTTTTTTGAGACTGAGTCTGGCTCTGTTGCTCAGGCTGGATTGCAGTGGTGTGATCATGGCTCACAGCAGCCTCAAACACCTGGGCTCAAACCACCCTCTCACCTCTGCCTCCCAAGTAGTGGGACCACAGGCGTGGGCTACCATGCCTAACTAATTTTTTAAAATTTTTTTCTTTTTTCTTTTTTTTGAGACGGAGTCTCGCTCTGTCGCCCAGGCTGGAGTGAAGTGACGTGATCTCAACTCACTGCAACCTCTGCCTCCTAGGTTCAAGTGATTCTCCTGCCTCAGCCTCCGGAGTAGCTGGGATCACAGGCGTGCACCACAATGCTTGGCTAATTTTTGTATTTTTAGTAGAGACGGGGTTTCACCATGTTGGCCAGGCTGGTCTCGAACTCCTGACCTCAGGTGATCCACCCACCTCGGCCTCCCAAAGTGTTGGGATTACAGGCGTGAGCCACCACGCCCAGCTATTTTTTAAAATTATTATTTGTAGAGATGAGGTCTCATTATGTTGCCCAAGCTGCTCTCAAACTCCTGGGCTCCAGCAATTCTCCTGCTTCAGCCTCCCAAAGTGCTGAGATTATAGGCATGAGCCACTGCATCCTGCCTCTGGTGTCTTTAATTTGATCCCACAATACAAGGCCTATCAACTTAGGTTAAAAAATATGTGTAGAATTTGAAAAAAGATGTTAGGTTTTTACCAAATTTCTGAATGATTAGAACCAAAGAAGGATTTCCCTAGAGCAGCTCAGAAGCAATCCTCTAGATGTGTAATCTTACCCTTCCATTGTATAAGAGTTTTATGCTTTATAAAGCATATTCATGTGTGCCTAACACTGCAGCCTTTTGGAGTTGGTAGGGCAGCGATTTTACACATTAGGCAAATGAAATTTGTAGCGGTTAAGTGACATGTGTCCAGGATCTCTGGTATGGTGTTTTTCTTACCTCATTAACTTCTAATACAGAGACAAATACAGACAGTCCCTGACTTACGATGGTTTGACTTTTGATTTTTCAACTTTATAAGGATGCAAAAGCAATATGCACTCAGTAAAAACTGTACTTCTAGTACCCATACAGCCATTCTGTTTTTCACTTTCAGTACAGTATTCAATACATTACATAAGATATTCAACACTTTATTATAAAACAGGCTTTGTGTTAAATGACTTTGCCCAAGCGTATGCAAATGTAAGTGTCTTGAGCACATTTAAGGTGGGCTCAGCTAAGCTATGTTGTTCTGTAGGCTAGGTGTATTAAATGCATTTTTGACTTACAGTATTTTCAATTTTCAATGGGTTTATCAGGATGTAACACTATCATAAGTTGAAGAGCATCTTTACAACAATATAATACAAGATATCTCATTATAACTTTACATCCAAGGGCAGTTTAAGGAAAAGGCCAATTGTAGAATCTTGGAAATAAACAATTGTATATTTTTGTGCATTTATGTATGTGCTTTACAACATTTATTTTTACATAGTTTCCCACCTTATCCGTTTAAGAGATATATATAGAAAGTTCATCTCTTTTACAGATGAGGTAAACTAAGGCAAAATCTAAAGTGATTTGCAGAACTGAGGAAAGAAACAAGATTTATGCTCTAATGCTACAGGAAGAAGAAATTAATTGCACTGCTTCAAGATATAAATGGAAAGCAAAAGCGCTACAGATCAGTAATGTTCTTACCTATACCTGGATGGTCAGCCACAATGGTCACGCGATACTCTTTACAGAACACCTGGTAGGCCGACATGTTCTTCTTTTTTGGCTAGTGCCACATAGAAGATACAACAGGGTAAGACTTGATTAGAACCCAGGTTTAGTAACCCTGAATCCATAGTAATAAAATAGAAGGATACCTAAACTTTTTCATCAAGGGAAGAGTTCCAAACTACTAACCAGCTTTCCTCAACAGGATAATATATATATATATATTTTTTTGAGATACAGTCTCTGTCGCCCAGGCTGGAGTGCAGTGGCGCAATCTTGGCTCACTATAACCTCCACCTCCTGGGTTCAAGCGATTCTCCTGCCTCAGCCTTCTGAGTAGCTGAGATTACAGGTGCCTGCCACCACACCCAGGTAATTTTTGTATTTTTAGTAGAGATGGGGTTTCACCATGTTGGCCAGGCTGGTCTCGAACTCCTGACCTCAGGCGATCTGCCCACCTCAGCCTCCCAAAGTGCTGGGATTATAGGCTTGAGCCACCATGCCTGGCCAGGAAAATACATTTTTAATCCATGTTACTTACCACTCAGAGATGAACATCAGTTTTAATTTTAGTAGGTAAAAACCACATGCTAAATTATTTGTAAAGACCTTCCTTCTCCCTATATACAATCCCATGTTACACATTTCTTTCAGAATTAAGTGCTAAGAGAATCTTTACCACTCCTGGGGTGTCTATTTTTCTCATCTTTGAAAATCTGAACCACATAATTTCCTCTTAAACTTTGGAGCCAGAAACCCAAAAGCCAAATCTATGTTCTTTTTGCTTCTCTGGTTTTGATTTCTAATCTTGTAATTTCCCTCATCCTGCTTTTATTGTCATTTGTAGCTTCTCATTATTTGATTGTTCACATTCTTTGGGTTCAAGGTGAGAAGTGAATAAATAACTGAAGACAATTCTTTGGTAGTCACTGTCAGATGCAACGCCTTCACTTCAACAAACAGCTCTGTACTACCTGAGGCATGTTTGTTCTTCACTATATTCTGACAACGCCAAAAGGAATATATGATTTTTGAGAAACAAAATCAAATTATTTTTAAAGTCAGTTCAACAAGAGATCTATAAAACAGAAGATTATATTTCTATGCATTCCATTTCACAATTATACATGGTCTAAGGGGAAAAAGTTAAGTTTTTCCTATCTAGAAAGAGACATGCAATTAGATTCATCTATCCAAATTTCTCATTGTGAGCATGGGAAAAAATAAAGTCAGAGAAACTGTAACTTGCTGAGGGTACCACCACTAAGCTAGTAATAATACCAGACCCTGGCAGTTATAACCACAACCCACGTAGCCCTGACTTTCAGGGCCATGCATTATGGTCCCAAGAAAGAACGTATGTTGCTCTCTTACAGAAAAAGTTAACTATTTAAAATAAAGAAACAGTTATCACTTAATAATCTTAATCTAACAAACAAATATTTTCAGTATGGCTTTCCTCAAAAACTCATCTGGAAGCATCAAAATATGATTCTCCGTCTTTCATCTAATCCTAGTCTTTTTGGCCCTACAGTTATTAAAATGACATGAATGTGGCCGGGTGGGGTAGCTCACACCTGTAATCCAGCACTTTGGGAGGCCGAGGCGGGCGGATCACGAGGTCATCCTGGCTAACACGGTGAAACCCCGTCTCTACTAAAAATATAAAAAATTAGCCGGGCATGGTGGTGGGCGCCTGTAGTCCCAGCTACTCAGGAGGCTGAGGCAGGAGAATGGTGTGAACCCGGGAGGCGGAGCTTGCAGTGAGCCGAGATTGCACCACTGCACTCCAGCCTGGGCGACAGAGCGAGACTCCGTCTCAACAACAACAAAAAAATATGACATGAATATATGGTGCTTTAAAAGCCCTTGGGGGCTTTTGTTTGCCTTAAGAGTCAGGTTTTGTGATGAAAACCAAACCAGCCACACAGTCCTGTCTCGTAACTTCAGAGTTGTATCTTGCTTTAAACAAAGCTCGATCGTGCACTCTGCCTAGCTGCCTTAGTTCTTCATGTTGTTCCCATAAAATAACGACCCTCAAAGGACAAAGACTGAGGCTGATGGCAATAAAAAGCTTATGTGATGACTCCGACTTTAATTCCAAAAGCGATTCTGAAATCATTTGATGAATAGAAACATTCCTAGAACACCTTCCAAGGTAACTGCTTTGAATGAGATTGCACTTATTTGGAGATAAAATTTGTGGTATGTTTGTTAAATTTCATACTAATCTTTTAATAATGGCTTATCTATATGCCTGACATCTGCTAGAATACCAGATGAAAGAATAATTTGTGGAAGTCTACATGCTGCCAAATCTTTCCCAACTGTACAATCAATCTCACTACTAAATACTGAGAACATTAGAAAGTATATATGCTTGAGAGATTTCATAGCTTGTTTGGCCATATTATAAAACTTACAAGGAAGGCATTTAACAACGTTTTCTCAAACACAATACTGTAAAAGGTTAATGTTCCTATTCTATAAGGCTAACTATAGCTGTCACACTAATCACAATTCTTGGCCAATATACTATAGATCCAAATTCACATACTGAAGAAAAGGGTTTCCTTCATAACTCTTATAAAGGACTTTATTCGATTATGTAGAAACTAGATTAGCGTTTATTGAGTACCTGTGCTGGGTGGTGGTATAGCAAGTAGTTAGGAGGATAAGCTTTTGAAGCCCAGATCTAATTCTAAGGAAGTTAAGCTGCATAAAATAGTGGAAAACACATGAAATTTACAGTTTAAAGACCCACAATCTTGTCTCAGCTTCACCATATACTAATTATTGGATCCTGAATAAAATACATGGGAAATGGACAGCTTTTCTAATATGTGATAGTAAAAGTATTTCAATGGCAACGAAGGAAAAGCAGAGACTAAGATTTCAAAGGTAGTAGAAAAAAAGTAACCCATTAAAGTATTCTACTATTCATTTATTAATAATATTTACTGAGTATTCATATGTGCCAGACACTGGGAATACAGATAAGGATCAGATGCAGAATCTAACAAATGAGGCAGTTAAATATGTCATTCTAATAAAACACAGTGCTATTATAGGGAAAGCATTGGGTGCTATGGGAACATGTAGTAGGAGTGCCTTCCCAAGTTAGGAAGTCAAAGAAAGCCTTCTGGAGGAAGTGACATTTAATCTAAACCAGAGAGTTGGGTAGAAGTAGGCAGATGAAGGGTGGTTAAGAGTGTTCTAGGCAGAGGAAACAACATGGGGGCACATTCATCAAAGAAGAGAGAGGTAAGAGATGATGTTAGAAAGGCAGGCAGAGCCTATCAACTGAGGCCATGTAACCCATATTAAAGTGCATGGATTCTGTCCGGAAGATGCCATTCAAGTATTTTAAGCAGGAAGTTATATAGTCAGGGTTACACTTAAGGACTATGGAGAACAAACTGGAGAAGAACAAGAGCAAAGGCAGGAAGACCAATCAGGAGGCTGGTGCAGGAGTGCGGGGAAGGGATGAATGATGATGGCCCACAATCAAGACGGTGGGTTGGGAGAAAAGCAAATAAATGAGAAGGAGGAAGATGTGACAGGATTTATTAGAGATAGTGTGGCAAAATGGCTTTGAAGACCAGCGAATCTGCGTTAGAATCCTGACCATGCTATTTACTAGTTATGTGAATTGCTTCATTTTCCTGACATTTCGTTTCCCTACAAAACTTGGATAACACCATTTAACTCAAAGGTGGGAATTACTCCATTGGTGTGTGGCACTTCAGTAGGTACTCAATGTTATTTTTGTGGTAAGCAAAATTATAAGATGGCCCCCAAGACCCCTGCTCCTGGGTTTGCATTCCCGTAAGGGTGGGCAAGACATGGTCATGTTATGTCATATGGCAAGGGGATTTTGCAGATGCACTTAAGGTCTCTAGTGAGTTGACTCTGAGTTAGTCAAAGGGAGATTATCCTGACTGGGCCTGACCATAGCAGGTGAGCACAAAAAAGAGACAAGAAGCCTAGCAAGCTATTTTGAAGACATCAACTGATTCTAAAGTTTTTATGAAGAGGCCACAGACCCAGAATGCACAAGGCAGTATTGATGAAGAACAAAGTTGAAGGACTGACACTACCCTACTTCAACATTACTATTAAGCTACAATAACCAAGACAGTGTGGCATTAGCGAAAGAATACACAAATACATCAATGGAACAGAACAGAGGGCCCAGAAACAAATCTACCTAAATAAAGTCAACGAATCTTTGACAAAGGAGCAAGGACAATACAATGAAGAAAAGATAGTATTTTCAACAAATGATGCTGGGACAATTGGATATCCACATGCCTAAAAAAAAAAAAAAAAAAAAAAAGGAATCTAGACACAGACCTTACCCCCTTCACAAATTAACTCAAAATAAGTCTCAGACCTAAATGTAAAGTACAAAACTATAAAACTCCCGGACAGTAACACAGGAGATGATCTTGAGCTTGGCAATTACTTTTTAGAAACAGAAACCAAAGACATAATCCATGGAAGAAGGAACTGATAAACTGGGGTTCATTAAAATTAAAAACTGCTCTGCAAAAGACACTTAAAAAAATAAAAAGACGCCTGGCGCAGTGGCTCACGCCTGTAATCCCAGCACTTTGGGAGGCCGAGGTGGGCGGATCATCTGAGGTCGGGAGTTCGAGACCAACATGGAGAAACCCCGTCTCTACTAAAAATACAAAATTAGCCGGGTGTGGTGGCACATGCCTGTAATTGCAGCTACTCGGGAGGCTGAGGCAGGAGAATTGCTTGAAAACCCAGGAGACAGAGGTTGCGGTGAGCCGAGATTGCACCATTGCACTCCAGCCTAGACAACAAGAGTGAAACTCCGTCTCAAAAAAAAAAAAAAAAAAAAAGACAATCCATAGACTGTGAGAAAATATTTACAAGGGGCATAGCTGATAAAGAACTATTATCCAAAAATCTCTCTCTCTTTTCTTTTAAGACAAGATCTCACTCTGTCATGCAGGCTGGAGTGCAGTGGTGCGATCATAGCTCACTACAGTCTTGAATTCCTGGATTCAACTGTTTCCCCGGCTTCAGCCTCCTGAGTAGTTAAGACTACAAGTGCGTGCCACCATGCCTGGCTAATTTTTTTTTTTTTTTTTTTTGTAGAGATGCAGTCTTGCTATGCTGCCACAGTGAGACTCCAACTCTATAAAAAATTAAAAAATTAGCTGGGTGTGGTGGTGCATGCTTGTAGCCCCAGCTCCTCAGGAGGCCGAGGTGGGATAATCAATTGAGCCCAGGAGTTCGACGCTGTAGTGAGCTAGGATTGCACCTCTGCACTCCAGCCTGGGTGACACCGTGAGACCCCATCTTAAAAAAATAATAATATTAAAAAAAATACATAAAATTTAAAAGCCCCAGACCCCAGGTGGTGGTTTGGAAGGGGTTTAATGACATTTCTTGGGTAGACTCATTCCTAAGAATATTCAGTCACTCATTCTTTCAGGCAAGAAATATTGAAGGTATTGGGAACTCAATGGCAAATGAGACAGGCCAAGATCCTTGTACGAATGGGGCTGAGATCCCATGGTACAGCCACTTTGGAAAACAGTTTGGTGGTTCTTACAAAACTAAACATTCTTAACATATAATCCATCAGCTGTGCTCCTTGGTATTTACCCAAAGGAGTTGAAAACTGATATCCACACAAAAACCTGCACTTGGAAGTTTATAGCAGCTTCATTCATTAATTGCCAAAACTTGACAGCAACCAAGACGTCTTACAATCAGTGAATGAATAAATTGTAGTAGTATATATCTAGACAATGGAATATTATTCAGTGCTAACAGGAAAAAAAGAAAGGGTCGAGCCATGGAAAGACATGGAGGAAATTTAAGGACATATTACTAAGTGCAAGAAACCAATCTGAAAAGGCCAGATACTGTATGATTCCAACTATGTGGCATTCTGGAAAAGGCAAAACTATGGAGACAATAAAAAGGTCAGTGGCTGCCAGGGAGGTAATGAATAGGTGGACCACAGGATTTTTAGGGCAGTGAAAATACTCTGCCTGAGACTGTAATGGCGGATACGTGTCATGATACATTTGTCCAAACCCACAGAATGGACAACACCAATGTAAGAGGGAGCCCCAATGTAAACTATGGACTCTGGGTGATAACGATGTGTCAGTGTAGGTTCATCAGTTGTAACAAATGTACTAGTCTGGTGGGGGATGGTGACAGTGTGGAAGGCTGTGCATGTGTGGGACGGGGGATATATGGGTTACCTCTGTACTTTCCTCTCAATTTTGCTAACCTAAAGCTGCTGCTGCAAAAAAATAAAATCTTAAAAGAGTTTCCTGAACAAATTTCACATGAATAGAAACCACATTGGCTGGGCGCAGTGGCTCACACCTGTAATCCCAGCACTTTGGGAGGCCAAGGCGGGCAGATCACCTGAGGTCAGCAGTTCAAGACAGCCTGGCCAATATGGTGAAACCCCATCTCTTCTAAAAACAGAAAAATTAACCAGGCATGGTGGCATGTGCCTGTAGTCCCAGCTACTGGGGAGGCTGAGGCATGAGAATCACTTGAACCTGGAAGGCGGAGGTTGCAGTGAGCTAAGATGGTGCCATTGCCCTCCAGCCTGGGCAACATGAGTAAAAGTGTCTCAAAACAAAAACAAAAACAAAACAAAGAAAACCCTCGCATCGAACCAACATTAAGAAACACACAAATAAAATGAGACAAGAAGGCATGACAGCCTCTGGCTGGTCTCGAATTTGAAGAAAACAAATTGCTATGAGTTCTACAACTATAAGGGACTGAAAGCTGCCAACAACTTGAATGAGCTTGAGCCTCGGATGATAACCTGGCTCTACTGGACGCCTTGATTTCAGTCTTGCGAGACCCTGAGCAGAGAACCGAATTGAGTCCTCCAGAAGGACTTTGATCTACACAACTGTGAGACAGTAAATGGATGTTGTTTTAAACTGCTAAGCTTGTGATAATTTGTTATGCCACAAGAGAAAACTAATATGAATTATTTTCTATTCCTTATGCATTTTCCAAAATAGAAGTTGTGGCACCCAAAAAGCCAATACAAGCTTTTTAAAAAATAAAAATTGTGGTGAAGGAGGATAGGGTGAAATCATTTGACCTTTATCAGACAAATAGCAGCAAGCCCTTTATTTTAAAGTTTTTCATTGAAATAGCAAACCAAACTAAAAACACTATTTTAGTATTCTTCTGGTGAAGCCAGTCCTGTTTAGAGATGGTAAAGAAGTTATGTTGTGGGTGCTGGATCTCCTTTACTAATTTAGTATCAGCTTTTTATCTCCTAATGTCTTAAGTGTTCTAAGGATCCTCTCTTTCAAATCCTCCTTTATTGGGCCTAAGATACAATGGAGAGGCACCACACGCACACCCAAACACATACACACCCTCGCCCATGAGTTCATGTAGAGGGTACTTGTGGCCATTTGGCGGGGTGTCGGTTAATTATTCTGGGTGTTCCACCTGCCACTCATTCCACTCTAAGAACCTATACCTTGGAGTGAGTGGGACAGGAGATATAAATCTGTTCTCCCCAGATAGTTTCTGTGTCTCTCTCAGTGTGGGCAACTCGTTACACAAGTGTGATTCTGATGTTTGTAGCTAAGGTAATTTAAAAAATGAAATAAAATCATGGTTCCTGAACAAGGCCAATGACTTCATCTGGTGGTGGAGAGAAAAATCTAGCTGCACTAGAATGACATTCTGCTGGACTGAGACTCTGTCAGCCTTCAATGTAGAGCCTTTCTAAAGGATTTTCAAGGGAAACTGACTACTTACACTGTTCGCCTTACGTGCTGACTTAAAACCTAACCACTGTGTAAGATGCAACTCTAGTCTGTGGACCTAAAGTTCAGATTTCAAACTTAAGGGTTAAAAATTTTCCATGGCACATTTTTCTAAATTAAAAATATACAAATAGAGGATGATCTCTATAAATACAAAACATTTCCATGAGATTCCAAATGCAAGGCCAGTAATTCCACTCTAAATTTTCTCATGAAAGAAAACATACAGGATGGCAAGATTACAGCTGGGATACACAGACCCTTCTTTAATTAATAAAATGTTAATATTTTTAAAACTTGGATACTTTATTATTAGTAGCAAATCACTTGCAACAAGTCCACTTAACTACATATGACTCATGATGTTACCATTTTACTGCCAGGATCTCCTTTTAAATATTTGATGAGGTATATCACAGTATCAAGAATATTCAAAAAGTAACTTCTTTTTAAGCAACAGGGTCTCGCTGTGTCACCCAGGATGGAGTGCAGTGGCTCATTATGACTCACTGCAGCCTTGAACAGGTTTAAGTGATCCACCTGCCTTGGCCTCCCAAAACTCTGCAATTACAGGTTGTGTGCCACTGCTCCTGGCCTAAAATGCAACTTGTTAATTAATGCTCTTTATAAAGTGTCCTGCTTAACTTTTTTGGGTCATAGAACTCTAAGAACCTGATGAAAATCTCATAACTCTAGTTTAAGACCCTGTTTTAAAGAATACAATATTTGGGAGTTAAAGCACAATACTGCTTATGATTCTAAAAAATGAAATTTGGTGGCTGGGCACGGTAGCTCATGCCTGTAATCCCAGCACTTTGGGAGGCCGAGGCAGGTGGATCACCTGAGGTTAGGGGTTCACCAGCCTGGCCAAGGTGGTGAAACCCTGTTTGCACTAAAAAGACAAAAATTAGCTGGGTGTGGTGGCGGGCACCTGTAATTCCAGCTACCTGGGAGGGTGAGGCAGGAGAATCACTTAAACCCGGGAGGCAGAGGTTGTAGTGAGCTGAGATCGCACCATTGCACTACAGCCTGGGCGACAAGAGCGAAAATCCGTCTCAAAAAAAGAAAAAAAAAAAAAAAAAGAAATTTGGTGATGTTAATACTACGTAGGAGCCACTGTTGTAAGACCTTTACCCATAGAAATTCCCTTAAACCTCATAACAACCCTATGAAGTAAGTTCCATCATTCCTGCCAGTGTAAAAATGAAGAAACTGACATCCAGACTCACAGCTCCACGGAGTGGCAGGGCCACTAAACACAGGCAGCCTGGCTTTGGAGCCTGGACTTGTAACCATTTTACCACCTGATGCTCTTCTGAACTAACTTGATTGAGATCCCCAAATCTGATCTGGCTAAAAGGAAAACCAGCAGATAAGCAAGGTTTCTACACCAAAGTTTTTATTTTAACTACCTTGAATGAAAATCTTTCTACATGTACTCTATACTTCTGCTATCTGTCATACCACATCAATGAATATAATTTAACCACTTTCTGTATATTGAAATGAGCGTGGCTCTTGTAGTCAGAAAAACCTGGGTTCTAATTCCTGTTCCGCCATGAATAGGTATGTCCCGGGGCATACTATTTCATTTATTTAAGCTTATTTCTGTGAAACTGAGATGACAACACCTACACCTCACTGGGTTCTTGTGAAAATTCAGTGATACATAGTAGATAAAAAACTAGTGTAGTGCCTAGAACATACGAGGAACTCTACATGTACAGCTGTTAGGATTGTGCTTTGCCAATTGCTACTCAGTTCTCCTGCCCCCTCCTAGAAGGCCAGCCTGGCAGCAATTCTTCCTGCCTTCTACATACCTTTCACTGGCTTTGCTTCAGTCATATCAACTTCCTGGGTTTCTCTGAACATCCTGTGCCCTCTGGCGTGTCTCAGGGCCTTCACAAATATTTTCCATTCCGTGACTGAGGTGCCTACTCCTATTTTCCACCGATAATTCCTACTTGGCCTTAAGATTTGGTTCATATGACAGCTCTCACAGGAAGCCAGCCATTCCGGGCTTTCCTTGCACTCTCTCAGTACTCCACGCCCATGCCTCTGCTGAAGTTCAACACACCAAGTCCTTTCCAACCTTTTACTAGACTGAAAGCTCTTTGAGAGCAGACACTGTATCTTCATCTTTGTGTCCTTACTGCCTGGGAGGATTTAAGAGCAGAGTAAATATGTACTATTGAATAGCAAAGTCTCAGAACTGCGCATGAAGAGGCCAAGTGTGTATTCATGTGTGGCACCTCATCTGATTTCCACAACATCCTTGTAAGTGAAGTAGGCTGGGTGCTAATTCCCCATTTTAAGCATAAAGGAACAGAGGCAGAGAAGTCACAGGACTCATCTCACTGGTCCTTCTTTTAGTGACGATGAAGCTCTCCAATGAGCTGTAGGTTTTATAACATGTGCTTTTGCTCCTTAGAGGCCCTGTTTTCTTTCTGGTTCTTAACTATTTTCCAAATATGTGACGTAACCACAGATTTGGTTCCTAAAGGTGGGAGGTTATATTAAGGTAGGGTATTATATGCATAAAACATAGTCTCCTTGCTTAGTCTAATATGTGAAATGAATGGCTGAAAACAAAATTTTAAAAAGATGTTTTCAAATATATTTTGTGCTTTTGAAGAACTTAAGACGTAAGCGAAAGTAACTGTAACAGCTGACATTTACTAAGCCATGCCCTGTGCTAAGCATGTTACATGCACCACCTAATTTAATCTAACCCCAATTTACAAACGAGCAGAAGTGAGAAAGCAATCTCAGGAGAACAGACCTAGTAAGTGGCAGACGAGAGTAAGAATCCAAGTCTGCTGAATTTGAGTCAAAGATCTATCATGGCACTGAGTAACCATGTCTTAAAGTTGTGGAAAGGCATGTGGCATAGTGGAAAGATTATAGCTTCTTCCTCCGTCAGTGGGGCTAATGATAATTATTAATCAAGAGTGGTAACATTCGGAAAATGCCTAGGAGAGCCTGGCACTCGATAGATGGTAGTGACTAATTTCTACCATTTATTGTTGCTGTTACTTAGCCTCAGGTTTGCCAGAGAGAGAACTAATGTAACAGCATCACAAGTCTAGTTATGTTTCAGACTTTTGTTTATTAGATCAACAATGTCTGGGTGTGCCAGGCATTAGGCTACCTGGCCCTGCCTTAGGTTTAGAGAAAATGTGCATATTTTGGAAACACACAGATAACTAAAGGCGTGTGTCTGAAATGGCAACATTACGGGATATTATTTATTTATTTTTTTGAGACACAGTCTCGCTCTGTTGCCCAGGCTGGAGGGCAGTGGCATGATCTTGGCTCACTGCAACCTCCGCCTCCCGGGTTCAAGCGATTCTCCTGCCTCAGCCTCCTGAGTAGCTGGGATTACAGGCACGCGCCACCACGCCTGGCTAATTTTTGTACTTTTAGTAGAGACGGGGTTTCACCAAGTTGGTCAGGCTAGTCTTGAACTCCTGACCTCATGATCCACCCACCTTGGCCTCCCAAAGTGCTGGATTACAGGTGTGAGCCACCACGCCTGGCTATTATTTTAAGTGACAAAAAATGGGCTTTTATTTGGGGTAAAACCAAAAGTAAGGTATATTTAAAATGTAACTGTATCCTGCTCCTCCTATATAAATGAAAAGCTTCCACTGCAATGAGATGATCTTTAGTGGGAAATCATCAAGATATTACCATATAATTTCTCTACCCTTCCTTAGAATGCAGGACTCAAAACCAGTAAAACCAACCAACCAACCAACCAAAAACCACCTCCAAAACAACTGAAAGGCTACTTTTCACCCAGGAAATAGTGTAATTTCCCTTCTTTGTGTCAGTCAAAATTCTCAAGTAAGAGCCCACCACTGCTGCGTTCACTTCCACACCGCTCACTCTTTCCTCAACCCCTGATCCAACTCCATTCCTACCTACTGCACTTGAACTCCTTGGCCTCTCTAGCATGAGATCGTTCTACTCTTGAAACTGTTTTTCTCCTCCCTTCTGTGTTTCTCCTCCAACATAGCCACCCCCTCTTCCTTCTCTTATATAAACGCCCCTGTATAAGTGTTCTACAAAATTCTGCTCTGAGCTCAATTTCCTCTTATCCATTTACCTATTTCATTTATCACACATGAACGCCCAATTTCTCACCCAAGCTCCAGCCAAATTCTGGGTCTTGAACTTCCATTGCCACTGAGATGATTATAATATTTATTGAATGCTCACTAATGTGCTGAGCATTGTGCAAAGACAAAGTTCTCCAATGTTCTTGGTTCACAGTGCTTATGTGGGTTTTCAGTGTGGTAGTGGTAGTTGCTTTTTACCTCTAGAGCACACACACTTGGCTTTGAAAAGATATGGCACTACTGAAAAGAATGTAACATACATTGTTGAAACTGGGAATTACTTTGAACTAGTAGTTCATAAGGTATCTGAGAGATGTCAAGTATTGCTGTTTGTCTCAAAATGTATTTAAAATATCAAGCGTTGTCCTGGTGAGTCTGATGTGGCGTCCCAGAGCACCTTGGCACACCGAGGCCCTGAACACTTTCGCATGTATTGCCTCATTTAATCCTCACAACCCTAGGAAGCAAGTCTGTTATCCTCAACTTAGAGATGGAGTTGTTCTGTAACTTATCCAACATCACATTGTTTGTAAGTGGGTTAATAGAGCCAGGAATTGAACTCAGGTGGGTTCCACAGCCCATGCTCTCACGACTTAGCTATGTTGAATCTCCTGATCTAAATCTAACTTATCTTCTTCTCCCAAACCAGCTATTCTTCTCACCGTCTCTATTTTTATTAGAGTCCTGGTCCTAGAATCTAAGGTAGAAGGGGCGCACAGAGGCCTTTGGCATTTCTACCAGTAGTTTCTCCAGTCTCTGCTCACTGTAGGTTGAAGAAACACTACTCCTAAATCATTCTTTTCTAGCTCTGGGTGGACTTTGTCCCTGACTTTTTATTTATTTTTTTTGAGACAGGGTCTTGTCATATTGCCCAGCTGGTTGTGAACTCCTGGGTTCAAGCAATCCTCCTGCCTCACCCTCCTAAGTAGCTGAAACTCAGGTGCTTGCCACCGTGCCTGGCTAATTAAAAAAAAAAAAAAAATTAAGAGGTAGAGTCTTGCTGTATCACCTAGGTTGGTCTCAAACTCTTGGGCTCGGGTGATCCCACCTCAGCCTCCCAAGTAGCTGGGATTACAGGTGCATGCCATTGCGCCTGCCTGTCCCTGACTTTTATACAGTTCTTTTTTACACTGAAACAAAACCCAGGAAAATATATTTTTAAAAAGCTTTATAGGAATTTTTTATGCACAAATCAGGTTTAAAAACCACAGTATATACACTATAAATATTTGTTGGAGAAATAAATGATTAAATTCAGATTATGACTACTTCAGATTTTTTGGACAGCCACAATCAAAGATATTAACTCTTAATAAGGTTTTTGCTATAAATTAAAATTCATTTTTCACTAGCAACTGCTAGCCACATGGGCAAATTATAGATAAGTCCTTAACTTTGAAGAGCTTACTATTTTTCCAACGTTATCTAGGTTCAAAGCTGAAGAGATATTTCTTAGACTCATTTATGTTTCTGGCTTCCCAGATACAAGCCCACTAGGTCAGCGGTCCCCAACCTTTTTGGCACCGGGTACCGGTTTCGTGGAAAACAATTTTTCCACGGACCCGGGGCAGGGGTAGGGGCAGAGTTCAGGATAATTCAAGTGCATTCATTACATTATGCCTTTTATTTCTATTAGTATTACATTGTAACATATAATGAAATAATTATACAACTCACCATCATGTAGAATCAGTGGGAGCCCTGAGCTTATTTTCTTCCAACTAGATGGTCCCATCTGGGGGTGATGGGAGACAGTGACAGCTCATCGGGCATTAGATTCTCATAAGGAACCTGCTGGGGTTTGGGCTCCTATGAGAATCTAATGCCGCTGCTAATCTGACAGGAGGTGGAGCTCAGGCAGTAATGTGAGCGACAGGGAGTGGCTGTAAATACAGATGAAGCTTCAATGGCTTGCCCGCCACTCAACTCCTGCTATGTGGCCGGTTCCCCACAGGCCGCGGACGGCTACTGGTCTGTGGTCTGGGGATTGGGGACCCCTGCTCTAGGTAGATCTTGTCAATTTTTCCTTCAGAGCCCCTCTTGAATCAATCTCTTCAATTTTATTTCTCTCAAGCCTTTTTTTTTCCTTCTTCTCTTTAAAAGAGACAGGGTCTTGCTCTGTCAACCAGGTTAGAGTGCAGTGGCACAATCACAACTCACAGAAGCTTTGAAATCCTGGGTTCAGCTGATCCTCCCACTTCAGCCTCAGGAGTAGCTGGGACTCCAGTCATGCGTCACCACACCTGGATCTTGCTAGATTGCCCAGGCCAGCCTTGAACTCTTGGACTCAAGCGATCCTCCTGTCTCTTAGGTTTTCATTACTAACCTTCTGGACTATAGTAACTCCCTTGGTTATTCGTCTCTCCCTAGTCTAATCCACCTTGTACAACTCTATCATTTTATTCTTATCATTTAGATCATAACTAAACCTTGCTTATAAACCCCAAACTGCCTGCTGCCAAGTCCTTTACTTTGGCATTTAAGATTCTCTACAATTTGCTCCCAACCTACCTTTTCAGTACTATGTTTTCATCCACATATTCATTCGACATATACTTACAAAGTGCTTATTAAGGACATTGAAGAGTTGAAGATACTATAAGGTGGTAAAGGAGCTTACATTCTGCCCCAAGCAGACAGTGCTGCTAAGTTAAAGAAATTGGGTGTAGCCCCTTCTATGAATTCTATTTTGTTTGTTTGTTTTGAGACAGTCTCACACTGTCACCCAGGCTGGAGTACAGTGGCACAATCTCGGCTCACTGCAGCCTCTGCCTCCCAAGTTCAAGCAATTCTCCTGCCTCTGCCTCCAGAGCAGCTGAGATTACAGGCGCATGCCACCACACCCAGATAATTTTTGTATTTTTAGTAGAAATGGGGGTTTCACCATGTTGGCCAGGCTGGTCTTGAACTCCTGACCTCAAGTGATCTACCTGCCTCTGCTTCCCAAACTGCTGGGATTACAGGTGTGAGCCACTGCACCCAGCTCCTTCTATGAATTCTAAGAATCAGTCTTCCCTTATAGTCTTTAATAAGGGAAACAGAATATGTACAAAGATAATGCCAATATAAGGAAGAAAATAAGTGCAGTAAGACAGCAAGGTAATATGGGAGTTTAGACGTTAATTCTAATGGGGAGTGTACAGTATGTCTTAGAAGAGGTGGCATTTGATTAGTTCTTGCAAAGAGGGCAGAGCTTCAATATGTAAGAAGAGGAAGGTCACTGTAAAAAATGAGCAAAGGAATAGAGGTAAGAATGTATGGGAAACAAGTCTGATTTCCATACAGTGTATGTTTAATAGACTAATAAGAGGTAAAGCTGAAAAGGGAGGATTAGGCTAAATCCAGACACTTAATGAATGCTTGGCTAAGGTTTCAACTTACCTGATATTTATTCCTTTGACAAGTATTTACTGACTGTCTACAATAGGCCAGATGGCAGGTTATACACTAGGGATAGCAAGACAGACGTGGTCCTGGTCCTCTTAGAGCTTAGAGTCTACCAAAAAAGCAGTAAGAATCCACTGAAGATGCAGAACACAGGACTGCCATCATCAAGGTGCTACTTAAGATTAAGATTACTCTAGCATCAATGTGTGAGATTAACTGCACGGTAGAATAAAAAAAAAAAGCTACTTATTACAGTAAGTGTAGAAGGGAATGAGGCCTAAGACAGTGGCAGTGGTAATGGAGGAGCTAAAGGCTTGAAAGATATTAAGGAGGAAGACTATCAAGCTTATTATTTGTGCGGAAATAGTTGGAGGGGAGTAGGGAAGGGGGAAATGTAAAAGTGAACCATAAGACTGGAAAAAATCAGAACAGTTGTTGGCTCTGGGGTTGGGGATGGATTGGAGAGGGGTACAAGAGAGCTCTCTGGGATGATGGTAATGTCTGTATCTTGATAGAGGTTTGATCACACAGGTGTGTGCATCTATCAAAACTCATCACATACTCAATATCTATGCATTTCACCCTATGTAAATTTTATCTTTATGGTTTTGAGACTGAGTCTCACGCTGTCGCCCAGGCTGGACTGCAGTGCCGTGATCTTGGCTCACTGCAGCACCTGCCTCCTGGGCTCAAGCGATTCTCCTGCCTCAGCCTCCCTATATGTAAATTTCATATTTACAAATTCCTGAAAACAAATATTGAACTCTGGTTAATAATATGCAAACTGAAGTGTTTAGGGGTGAAATGTATGATACCTGCAATTTACTTTGAGATACATTAAGAAAGATAACATGGACTGGTGGATGAAAGGATGGGCAGGTATATGATGAAGCAAAAAGAAAATATTAACTGTAAACTCCTGGTGGAGGAGATACAGTTTTCATTACAGAATTCTTTCAATCCTTTTTGTCTGAAAAATTTCATAATAAAATGTTGAGAAAAGCGATACGCATTCAGTTTTGAGTTTGGGTTGACTGGCAGGATACTGGGAATATAGAAGATGTAGCTAGGTCATGTCAATTAGTGACATAAGGGTTTGAGGTACCCAAGGCATTCAAGTAGAAATATTTAGCAGGCAGCTGGAATTGCACAAGTAGAGTTCAGTTATAGTTATTTTACTCTGCTGCTTCCTGAACATCTCTCTGCCTCCATGTGTCCACTTCCACTGAAACCCTTTCCTTCTTCAAGCTTTCCCTGACCCTGTGCTCCGACATTCAGCACTGGATGATTAGTTTATGGCACTATCACGTCACTAGACTGGAAATTCTTAGGATAAACAGAATCTTATAAAGACCACATAGTGTTTATTTCATAAAGCAATTTTCCAAATAAACAACTGAATAAAACCTGACTTAGTATTGGAATATCCAGGTCTTTATGTTCACACTGATTCCTGGCTCAGAGGTATAGCTTTGTGGTTTTTTTGAGATAAACAGATGTGTGTGTGTGTATATATATATATATAATTTTATATATATATATATATACACACACACACATACTGATAAACAGATATAGATCTATAGATAGATATAAACAGATAGATATAAGCAGACTTTCTTAAAAGGCACCCTTTATAGTGGAGAAATAACTTCCACCTCAGAGATCAAACTAAATTCCCATTCCTAGATTCTTTTCTTTTTTCTTTTGAGACAGGGAGTCTCACTCTGCTGTCCAGGCTGAAGTTGCAGTGGCAAGATTATAGCTCACTGTAGCCTCCACCTCTTGGGCTTAAGCAATCCTCTCACCTCAATCTCCTGAGTAGCTGGGACTATAGATGTGCACCCCCACACCAGGCAAATTTTTGTATTTTTTTGTAGAGACTGGGTTTCGCTATGTTGCCCAGGCCGGTCCCAAACTCTTGGGCTCAAGGGATCCACCTGCCTCAGCCTCCCAAAGTGCTGGGATTACAGGCGTGAGCCACCACACCCAGCCCCAGATTCTTAATACATTTGATTTTCTCGTTCTTAGTCGCTTTTCTTCCAGATTTTATCTGACATTGCATTTTGCAGAACTATAAATAAAGAAACTTTTAATGACATAGTTATGAGACCCTAAAGTTCACTGCTAGAAACTGTTGAGTTATGAGGAAAGAAATCAAACCAAGGTGACTGATTTATCATTCCTATCTCCCTAGTCAACAGTGAGCTCCCTAAAGTCAACAACTATGTCCTGCTTGTGTTTTTACTTCCTGGTACTGTCTACAGCATTGAGCTTGGCATACAGCAAGCACTCAGACAGTAAAAGAACATATATTTGACACTAAAAAGAATACCAGAAAGTAGCCAACACCAGCTGGTGGAAAGTCACTAGCTATTCTGTTAACTTGACTGCTCACTGTTCTACCAATTTTGATAGTCTATTTTTCAAAATGAACTCAAAGAACACCTTTTGACATCTCCCAACTGCCCTAAGCAGACAGTGATGCTAAGTGAAAGAAATTGGGTTTAGCTCCTTCTGTGAATTCTAAGAACTAGTTGGAATAAGCCACAGTGTAACTAAACCTATTCCTGGCACAATGGGAGAATAACTATTAAGAAACCCTAGGCCGGGCATGGTGGCTCATGCCTGTAATCCTAGCACTTTGGGAGGCTGAGGTGGGTGGATCACTTGAGGTCAGGAGTTTGAGACCAGTCTGGCCAACACGGTGAAACCTCGTCTCTACTAAAAATACAAAAAAAAAAAAAAATTAGTCGGGTGTGGTGGCGGGTGCCTGTAATTTCAGCTACTTGGGAGGGTGAGGCTTGAACCTGGGAGGAGGAGGTTGCAGTGAGCCCAGACTGCACCACTGCACTCCAGCCTGAGCGACAGAGCAAGACTCCATCTCAAAAAAAAAAAAAAAGATTGCTTCTATATCAGACAGACTGGGCTACTGGTAATATTTTATACTTTATATCATTCCAACATATCCCCCAAACGTGCTTAATTCCCAGTGGTTTACCTCAACTGCTTAACTTAAAAGTCCACTGACTATCCAGGAAGAACCTGCTTAATCTCTTACCCCCACCACACTTAAAAGATGCTTTACCTTTTCTCCTCTCTCTCTCTCTTTGTCCTTCTCTTCTTTTTTCTTTTTTTTTTCACTATGCCCATCTGTGTGGAGGCCAGGAAGTGGCAGGGGAGGTGCTGCTGCTCCAGCGTATGGGATGCTGGGAGGAGGGCCAGATGTCACTGTGACCTCTCCCACTGGCACGGCAGAAAGTCCTGAACTTCTCTTGGACTTGGAGTGTCGCTTCTCTTTATGCTTCTCCTTGTCTTTCTTCTTTTTGCTCTTCTTTGACTTCTTTTTCTTCTTGATTTCTCGGTAAGAATCATCTATCACTAACTCCCCAGCCTCTAGTTCCCCACCAGAGGACGAGTCTGATTCTACCAGAATAGGTTCAAGCCCTGAAAGATCAAGGTTAGCACTGTGGGACTCTGCGAACTGGGAGGCATCAGACCCACAGCCTTCAGGGCCAGGAGATGAATGTGCGTCTGAGGATGACTTGTGCTTTTTCCGGGCTGTTTTCAGAAAGCTCTGTAACTCATGTCCTAGGAGTAAAGCACCCTGCTCATCCCGAGCTGATTTCTTTGAGGATTTTTTCACAGTCGCTTGTTGGGAGGGATATTGAAAAGACTCCTCATCAACAGAGCTGCTTCCCTTCTCCTTTGGTGACAGAATAAGTTTCATTTTTAAACCATCAGGCTCCCGAAGGGTCAGTGTCTCTGTGTTCACATAGAGAGGTTTCATTTTTTTCGATTTGTGGGAGCCACCATCCTCCAGGGGTAGTTCCCCACTGCTTCCACTGACTTTCTTCCTGTGGTGCTCCTTTTTACTCTCCGAATGGCTTGAAGAGCCAGAGGATTTCTCCCCAGTCTTTTTAGAGGGCTTGGAGCCTGCTGCCAGTGGGGAAGTGATAGCTTTCAACAGGTCCATAGCTGTATCAGTAGACTGTGGGCTGGACTTTTTCTTTTTCTTCTGTGACGATTCCAAAGACGAAATATCTAGAAATAATCAAGAGAAGTACTGTCAATATGATGGGAAGCAACTTCTAACAAGTTTCCTCTCTCATCAAAAGCACCTAGCTAACATGAGAAAGAGGCTAACAGGAATGATTTGAAGGGAGACCCTTTAACTGATTCCTAACATTGAGAAATGATGCCCTTGTGCTTCTTGGCTTGGTAGAGTCTGCCTCTGACCCTGGACACAGTTCTTGCCACTAAAGTTGTTTCTCTTCATTGAGTCTTCAGAAGCAACCAAAGAGCACATACCCAGAAGAACTGACTATAGCTGTGGGATTATGGGAAGTTAACAATTCAGATTGCAGACAGAGTATCATTTGTTTCTGTGTTCAGGACAAACCCATTCTGGTGAAAGTTGAGTCTCATCAGCTATGTGCATAACATAGCTAAGAAAACTGGTTCTGTGAGTGGATATATACTGGTTGAGAAGTGACCCACAGGTGCAGGCCAGAGGACTACGTATGGCAAAAGGGATGCTAGATAACAATGGGCACAAGATAAGTGGATGATTGGGGGGAGAAGGAACCTGGTACCTGGTGTATCACAAATGCAGACTGTTCTTCTATGCTGAATCCTCCAAAATACCAGCCCTCCACCTCTCTCCTCCTTCACACTGGTTTATCGGCACTCAGAACAAGAACCACTGTCCTGTTAAATAGGCCACTGAGTCAGCAACATCTGGATCCCTTTCCCCTACCCCGACTCCAAGAACCAGCGATGTGTTTATCCCACCTGTTGCCCATTCCCATCCTCACCTCCATAGTAGTAATCATCAGAGGAGTGCTTCCTCTTCTTCTTGTGTGTGTCCGTCCCCAAGAAGTAAAGTTCACTATCCTATAATTAAAGAAGAAGAATTGACCAATAATAAGATGATGAGGCAAATGCAGTTTGTAACCACTCTTGTCTTTGATGATTTTTGATTTTGGGAAACAAAGCACAAGAAATAATAAAAATAGATGTGCATAACGTTTTATTTTTCTTTTCTCAAGTTATTAAAAAATACTTCCTTCTTCAAATATTAGGGAATATGGTAAGAAGTAGTTTAAGACTTTCCTGGCGCAGTGGCCCAGGCCTGTAATCCCAGCACTTTGGGAGGCGGAGGCAGGTGGATCATTTGAGGTCAGGAGTTTGAGACCTGCCTGGCCAACATGGTGAAACCCTGTCTCTGATAAAATACAAAAATTGGCCAGGCGTGGTGACCTGCGCCTGTAATTCCAGCTACTCGGGAGGCTGAGGCAAGAGAATCGCTTGAACCTGGGAGTCGGAGGTTGCAGTGAGCAGAGATTGTGCCATTGCATTCAAGCCTGGGCCATGAGAGAAAACAAACAAACAAACAAAAAAAAACTCTGCATCACCAAAAAAAAATGAGTAGTTTAAGACTTTCCTAATCTAAATTTTCAGGACTTACCTTCAACTTCTTCTTGGAAGAATTCCTGACCTGAGCAGCAATTTCTTCCTCTTCCCTTAAAAAATCTTTGTAAGAACGTTTTTTCTCTCGTTGGCTTCGGCCAGCTGCAAGTCCTATGTCCTCAAAGGTATGATCACCATCAAAACAATCTGAGAAGCACAGGTTTATTTGGGAAAGGAAATGAGAAAGTCAAGTAAGTAGTGACCAAATCGTCATGCAGGTAATGCAACAGTTCCTCTATTTCCAAATTAAAACAATGTTTCAATCAAGTCCACTGAAAAACAGGGCTAGACCCAGGGGAACAGAATATTTCTTGATGACCTAGCTGCAAATACAAGAATCAAACCTGAAGAAACAATGTTTCCGTGCTATGCAAAGGCCCCATGTGCAACCTCAGATATGGTTTCTGAGTTGTGATTTGGTAGGAGGACACAGACTTGCAGACGAAAGGCTGAAAAGAATAAGGATTCATGTGCTGTGCTGCTCTCTGTGGGAGTCCAGGATGTGATTCCTATCCCCAGACTCCTGCACACTGGAGCTGGCAAGGACCAAGAGTGCTGCAGGGGATCACCCCAATAAACTAAGAGACTCATATTTCAGACTCTCGTGTTGGAACCCCTGTCCTGGTTTTCGTTTCCATGGGCCCAGTCTGGGGATGGCGTGGAGGCTGAGTGTCATAACAGTGCTCTGGACCATCACTTGGGAGTCCAGGCTGTGGTGCCCAGTCCTGGTCTCTATATCCATGGGCTGCAAGGATTGAAGAGGATACCCCCTTTGGAATGCTTCTCAGATTATGGGGTCATACCTTCTTTCTTCACGGAGTCATCATAAGCCATGGTGGTCCTGCAGGGCCTTTGAGAATGTGTCACTGTGTCCAGGCTCCTTCCCGTCTACAGGACCAGGTCTGAGAAACAAAGAAGGAAAACCCTCCTGTAATGCGAAATCACTGAGGAGAAGCAACCTTCCAGATGGAAATGCGTAGTGATCCAAGGGCCGACTGGAAGGGCAGCAAGAAATAAAAAGTGTCTTGTCACCTCCTCATTCTCTTTGTAAATACAGTGGGGTTGATACTGCAGAGAGTACACTAGGCTTAATTAGATTTCAGTCATGAATTAAAGTTGTCATTTGGGGAAGTATATAAAATACCTCCAATACAAAAAATATTTTCAAAATTAATGAGAATTTCTAAAATGCCAACAGGACTGACAACACTGAGACAGGGTAGAAACCAACATTAAGTTAGAGGGATAGGTTCAATCATGGTTACAACATACACAGGTAAAGCAAGATGCAGAGAAGACAGATCACATCAAACATTTGAAGACCACAAAATCCTACCAACTGGATTGGTGAAGCGGTAAAATCTATTGCACTGTAATTTAAACAGAAATGATTAACTGTATAGGGATGTTAAATATCTTTAGAGCACAATGTCTTTTGCATTTTTTGGGGGGGGCAACATGAATTTGTTCAAATTTATGTAACTGTAAAAGCAGGTACACTCCTTACATCAGTTGACCATATGACAGCTGTCACCACCACCAAGGCTTTCTTAAAGGCTAGGTGAAAATAGGGAGACATTTATCATTTGTCCACTGGTCATAAAACTTTTATGATTATTAAGACCTTCACTAATAAGAATTGCTATAATTTAAATGTTCTAGATATTGTATTTTTTATTGAATTTTTACAACCTTTTTTGGCATTTGAGTTTATATGTCCATTTTGACTTTGAAGATGACAATGCTATAAAATGCACTGTAAGGTAAAAGGATTTTTTTTTTTTTTTTTTGAGATAGAGTCTTGCTCTGTTGCCCAGGCTGGAGTGCAGTGGCACGATATTGGTTCACTGCAACCTCCGCCTCCCGGGTTCAAGCGATTCTCCTGCCTCAGCCTCCCGAGTAGCTGAGATTACAGGCGCCTGCCACCGAGCCCGGCTAATTTTTGTATTTTTAGTAGAGATGGGTTTTCACTATCTTGGCCAAGGTGGTCTTGAACTCTTGACCTCGTGATCCACCCACCTCGGCCTCCCAAAGTGCTGGGATTACAGGCGTGAGCCACCGCACCCAGCCAAGGTAAAGTTCTTTAAATGTTTTAAGAACAAGCAATGTCACAAGTCCTTCAGGAATTTTAAAATTACATATTAAATATTTTGGAAATGTTCTCATCCAATTAAGTCAGATGCTTACAAAGTTAATCTAATTGATCATTTATTTAAATTTAATTTTACCTTCATTATTATAAGGGTATTTAGAAATACTGAAGGACACTTAAATGACACATTACTAATTCCTTCAGGTAGCTGTGGACAATACTGAAGCATGGAACTTTTGTGAAAGAAAAGATGAATTTGATTAACAAGGGAGACTTTCATAAGAGTTACATTAAAAAGACTTATTTGCACAATCAGATAAAATACAATGTACATACAGGTAGGCCTAAATGGGAAAATGAAGCATTATCAAGAATGATTTATTAGATTAAGAAAAGAAACATAAAAAAGCATTTCTTCACTTCTCTGAGAAGTGAAATAAAGAATGGATTTGGTCAAAGTAAGAGAAGCTAGAGTAATGAAACTATATTAACTGGATTGTTTTAAAGTTCAATTGGAGAACTGCCTGTTCGAAGGGCCTTTTCATAGGAAACGAAGGGGACATAAGGTCAGGCCTCAGATAAAAATGTGAGGAGGCAAGATACATAATGTAGCCAGTTTTTCATGTTCCAGCATTTAAGGATGACACTTTCTCAGCGGAAACTACTGTCCTCCCCTTTCCACCCAAGTGGTGCTGACTCCAAAAGGGGTGCAGGTAGGAGAAGGGAAATACAGGGAATTATATCAATTTATTTGAAAACAGCATATCCTCTCAATGGCACTAAAATACTGAGTTTATAAGAAAAATACATAGATTATATAGATTTTCATAGGCTGATAATGCCAAGAACCAATGGAGACCTCAAACACTTTCTGTGCATGAATTTTGGCAAAGAATATTTCAGAAATAATGGCAAAAAACTTAAATATTCAATGTCATAAATACAGTCATCAGTGTTTTGTCAACAACAAAATGCACTTGTAAATGTAAGCAAAGGCTGGTCCTGAGACTTATAACAGGCCTTCCCTTTGGTAACATCAAAATCAACATAAAACAGAGTTGGGCAACCTAACAGAATAGAAATAAGTACCTCTGAAGACAGAAAGAAAGAAAGATGACTGTATCGTGGTCTCGTTACTGGCTGCTTTAAAAAACTAGTGGATTAAAAAGTTGTGAGAAGGAATAGAAAATTAGGAACTGCTTCTCAGAGGCACACGCCAACACAGAAAATGTGGTGTTGGCATTACATATATTAGGTCTACCACTGTTTAAATTTTCTTAAAAACACTGAAGAGCATTTTATAAATTACTGGATTAAATAACCTGAAGAAAAAAGAAGGAATGAGGCCTGAAGACACGTCCAATTCACTGAAGAACTGGGGCAGCCAAGAGCTTGAAAAACTAAAATTAAACACAACGGAATGTATCAGCCACAGCTTGGGCAGACCGATGGGCCCTGAATTTCTACGTTTTTTAAAATCAGGATATTATTGCAGCTCAGGGTTTAGTTTTGGAAAGATACCAGATAAATCTCAAGCAACAGTGTGAAAGAAAGGCAGAGTTCAGGCAACATTTATATAAGATCAGATGAACCCCTGATATTCCTTCCAGGTCTTGAATACAATCTGTGAAAATTCAGAGTTCAGGGGTAGAGAGTAGATTGTGAGGATTAATGAAAATGAATATTAGGTTTGATTTTCACATTAGAAAAGGGAGGTCATAATTACATTAAATGTTGGCAAATGTGAAACAGGTGTTAAAACCCATTCTCAATTCAATAATTTGGGAGTTTATAAAATTCAATGTTGTCAACTCCAAGAGGCAAGAATAATTTTGTTTGTCTCAGTGTGCTAAGATATGACAACATAAGTAAAAGTTCATTATTTCATACTGTTGATACAAGTAAAAAACTGGTACCATAAAAATGTATACTTATGAAATGCACAAATTGTTAAATAGCTCTTCGGGGACTTTTCTTCAGGATATGAAAAAGGAGGCGGCAGAGTTGCTCTTTCCCTTGTAGATAAGTATACAAGTTATGTTCAGGCATAGGCCTTTGGGATGACCAAAGTAATCAGGAGGAAAAAAATCCTCAGATATAGCACTTTGTCATTTTGAAACTTCAAATTACAGTTAAAAAAAAGGTTTCAGACTTTTTTTGAGGTAACTTGAGCTCCTGCAATCAACAACCTTCTTCACCCCATAATGTAAATGAGTATCGAAAAAAAGGAAACAAAGTAAGCCCCGTCACACGGACAGTAAGAGAAATTCTGAACTCCAGGTCTGTTCCAGGATGAGAGCCATGTCCAAGATTCTGCATTCTCTTCTTCCAACCACTCCTTTCAAGAACTCAAAATGCCAGTCAGTGCAGGTAAAGGAAGATGCACATCCGCCGGTTGCCAATTTCTGAAATTTTCTTGTTACTTCTACGATACAGACAAGTGATGCTTCTCAACTTCGTCCAGGTTTCTTCCAATCTCCGAACACGGTGACTCCGAATCCTCTTGCCACTCCCTTCTCCAGGGACCTACCTAGGCAGCACTCCCAGCCCCTGCCAGCTCTGGAAGCTGCAGAGATCCCGACAGTCTGGGATGGGGATTGAATCCTCTCATTGCAGTGCAATCAAGCGGAACCACGACCACCGCACAGATTGGCTGACAACACACATTCCATAAGACCAGCAATGGAATTTTGACAAGCCTTGTCCAATCAACAGGCTTTATTTGGGATTCAGTTTTTTTACTTTGTTCTATTAGGAGGAAATATAATCAGCCACCAGCTTAGCCCTCCGAAAGAGGGGACAGAGATGTTTCTCCGCTTTTGCACGCTATAAAGTGAATCTACAAGTAGTAGTTGGTGGAGGGAAAATGGGCCTGCATGGAGAAGGCGCCCACCACGAAGGCACGGCCAAGCCGGGTTGCAAGCAAGAAACACACAAAATACCAGGTGATTTACACAAACAGCCCCCAGGACCACCATTTTTGTGGTCCCCACGGCAAACCAGTGGGATTCTCCCGGCAGTTTTGCGGCAACAGCTAGCTCAACAAAGCTCTGTGAAGAGGAAAAGAAGAAAGCTCCTCGTACCTTCTCCTGCCAGCCGCAGCCCCAGCCCTCCCGTGGCCGCGGCCACGAGCCCTTTCCCCCTGACAGCCCGAGGGACCCCCGCATCGCGGGTTCCGAGCCGCACAGCTCGACCTGAACCCGGGTTCCCGCGTCTCCGGCGGCCTCACGGCGCCCCCGAGGGCGGAGACGGCCCGGGCAGGGGGAGGGGCGGCCCGGGTCCGCAGGCCCCTGGGGCGGCCGCACGCCCCCTCCCGGCCCCGCAGCTTTCCCGCCTTCCCCGTTTGAACAGCTCCCGCCCGCCCTCCTCCTTCTGCCCGCTCCAGCCCCTTCCTGGGGGCGGCTGCGGCCGCTACTCCAGTCCCCGGCTCGGCCCCTGGGCTAGGCCGCGAAGGGCCTGGGGCACCCCAGAGGTGATGTCGCGGGCCCAGGGCGGCGGGTGGCGGCGGGGCGGGGCTGCTGCCGCCTCAGGGTGGGGGCCCAGCCCGGTCTCCTGGGGTCTCCGCTCGCCGCTACCTTCACTCGGCTCGCCCGGATCCCGCCTCAATGCCGCCGATCGCCGCCATCTTGGAGAAGGAGAGAAAAGCGCGAGCCGCCAGGGAGCCTCAGTCGAGCCCAGAGCGCAGACTCGGGCTCCGGAGGGGGAATCCCGCTCGACCAAGAGCGCCGAGCGCATCGAATAAAACTCGGAGCCTGCTGAGCGCGGGAGCTGGCACTTATTTATTGAGAATTTGCTATGTCCCAGCCTTGCCCTAGAAGCTTACAAACATTATTTCACTTAATCCTCACTGTATTCCTGTCGCATTTTGCAGAAGAGAACCAGGCTGAGAGAAGTTAAGTGACGTGCCCAAGGATACACAGGTAGTTGGAATATGAGACCGAGTATTACTCCAAGTCTTCTGATTCTGAATGCAGTGCTTTCCCCAAAATACTATGCTGTTTCTTTCAAGATATTTTTATACAGCAATTCTCCTCTTTGAAACACCTAGATCTATGCAGATTAATAGCAGTGTGCTTATTTGGACTTCAGCATCTACATTTGAACATTTGGCATATTAGGGGTGAGGTGAAGAACTTATCTTTGTAAAAATGTACAGTAAAATAATTTGCATGGCGAATCATCTACATTTTTTAGTTAGAAACAGTCTTCAGAGAGAGAGAGGAAGAGATGTCATATACAGGCGAGAACACAATTTTTCTGATTTGCCATGGAGAACTTCGACCAATGAGTAGAAATTACAGTGTATAGAACTTGGTTTAATATGAAGAAGAACGCCAGGGGCGGTGGCTCACGCCTGTAATCCCAGCACTTTGGGAGTCTGAGGTGGGCGGATCACCTGAGGTCAGGAGTTCGAGACCAGCCTGGCCAATATGGTGAAACCCAGTCTCTACTAAAAATACAAAAAATTAGCCAGGCGTGGTGGCGCGCGCCTGTAATCCCAGCTACTTAGGAGGCTGACGCAGGAGAATCACTTGAACCCGTGAGGCGGAGGTTGCAGTGAGCCGAGATCGCGCCACTGCACTCCAGCCTGGGGGACAGAGTGAGACTCCATCTCAAAAAAATATATATATATATGAAGAATAACTTATTTTTCTAGTACAGTTCAATAGTACAATGGGCTTCCTTGTGAGTAGTGAGCTCCCTCCCACTGGAGGAACGCTCAAGCAGAAGCTGGTGTTACTGTAAAGCAGAGAGGTTAGAGATGTAGATTGGCTTCTGGAGTTGTGAACGCCATGCAACGTAAAATCATGTGTGCAGTGTGTGTTTTCCTGGGGCCCAGGCCCCATAAAAAAATAAGAACCTCTGTCCTAGTGGATTTTCCATTGCAGAGTTGGGTGAGTGCTTGAAGACGAGGTAGTCATGAGACCAATAGAAGCAAGGTGATTTGTCTGAGACCACACTGCTAATCAGTGATCAGATAAAGATGAAAAGCCAGATTGTTAGACTCTGGTTCAGTGCTCTTTTTGCTATATCATGCTCTCTCCCCCTCTGCACTGAGTAGAAGATTGATTCTGTTTCTTACAACTGTGAGATGCTGAGATGTTAAAACACCTGAGATAAAGTTGCTGAAATCATTTGCAAAATGTAACTGCAAATACTTAATAAAAGTAGCATGGCCTTTTTCTCCGCAGCTCCCATCCTACTCACCAAAAAGACAGGCAATGAGTTTCACCAAAAGGTGTTCGATTGCATTTCTGGGACACCCTGCCTGACGTTAGGCTTCCCTTTGAGGCATTTAAGAGCCCTAATGATGTATTTCCTTTTTGTTCTTCAGAGCCCTAAATCCATTGGTCAGGATGATTTCAGTTGTGACAGAAACCCATTTCCATGTGGTTCCCCAGAAGAGGGGAATTTATTGGCTCACATGATTGAAATGTCCAGTACCTGCAGACATGGTCACTTCCAGGGAGGTAACTCAAGCTGGTCCCTTGACGTGTCCGTGGTGCTCTCCTCTGTTAGCTTTATTCTCAAATTCAGGTGATGACTCCAGCAGCTCCAAGCTTCATCATCTTTCCTGCTAGCAGTGTCCCTGTGGAGGGAGGTTTTGTTTGTTTGTTTGTTTTGAGACAGGGTCTTTCTCTGTCACCCAGGCTGGAGTGCAGTGGCACGATCACAGCTCACTGCAGCTTCGACCCCCTGGGTTCAAGCATTCCTCCCACCTCAGCCCCCCAAGTAGCTGGGACCACAGGTGCATGCCACCATGCCCAGGTACTTTTTGTATTTTTTGTAGAGATTTTTTTTTTTTTTTTTTTTTTTTTTACCATGTTGTCCAGGCTGGTCTCAAGCTCCTGGACTCAAGCAATCCACCTGCCTTGGCCTCCCAGAGTGCTGGGATTACAGATGTGAGCCACCATGCCTGGCCCTGGAAGGAGTTTCTTTTTCCCTTTTGCTTTGGCAAAAGTCATGGGATTGATTCTTATTGCCTGAATTAGATCATGTGTCCAGACAAAAAGCAATCACTATGAGCAAAGGTGTGGAGTCTGCTGCTGCTGCTGATTGGTTAAATTAGGTCATCTGCTTACCTCCAAAATTAGGTTGGGGTAGACACAAAGAAAATCAAGGGTTGCTGTCAGAAGGGTGAGTGCATGTTAGGTAGGCAAAAACAGTAGCTGTCCCCACACTCTACCACTAGCTTGGACCTAAAAGCCTTATGAGTCCTATTGGTCCCATTTCTTCTTTTAGTCCACCTGAAGATGGAGCATATCAAGTTCTTGCTCATTTTAAGCTCCTGGAGACCTGAAGTCAGATCTCTCCTCAGCCTACTCTCTCAATCACAAAATGCTATTAACTTGCTCCCAGTCTTGGATCATTGCACTTCCATTTATTAAACAGATATTTATTGAAAACACAGCATGTGGCAGGCACTGTCTTAAGTGTTGGGAATAAGACAGTGAACAGAATTGAGAGTCCTTGGCCCCCAGGAGCTTACATTCCGGTTGGGTTGGGGGACACAAAATTAAGATATGAATACTACATTCAGTGATAATCAGAGGTGGAGAAAATAATGCCAGGTTGGCTACGAGAGTACCAGCAGGGGATGTGGGTAGGAACAGCTTGTTCTTTAAAACAGTAATCAGGGAGGCTTCTCTGTTGATGTGCACACCAGAGCTAGCTCAGCCAGAAGTGGGTTGGTGGTGGGAGCCAGGAGATCATAGTTCCTTGAATGGATTCAAGTGCTTCCTCTGTACCTTGCTGGAAAAGTATTCTTTGCTGACTATCTTTCACAGTTCTCTTGCATTTTTGAAACTTGGAAAGACAGAAAGGAGGACCCTCTGGGCAGGCCTAGTCATGGTGGGGTTTGTGAATAAGAATGCCTTTTCCCATGGCAAGTGAGGATAGCATCTAGCATATGTGAAGAGGGGGCACTCCCTAAGTGTGGGGCAGTTCTCTGGTCTACCTGATCTAAGGAAAACTGCCTGGCAGCAACAGGTGGGGCCTGTCAAATTGTGCTTGGTTTGGACATCTCTTTCTTCAGGCCATTTTTCTGTGCTCTTCTCTTTCCAGATATGTTTTGAGCAGTGTCTTTGTCTTCGGTCTGGGAGGATGCCATCCTGGGTACATACATTAGGCCAGGGCCTTTTGCTAGAAGTGACAGGACCTAATTAAAACTACCTTAAGAGACAGGCAGAGGGACATACCACAGATTCTCAGTCTGTATGTATGCCCTAAATTGCAAAATTAAAAAAATAAAGAGACCAGTAGAAAATATGTAACTCATGTAAAAAGCAAAACAAAACAAAAACTACTCAGAGCCAGAGAGAAGCAGGCCCTCTGGACAGCTGGGTCCGGGGATTCAAATCCTTCCCTCTTAACTCTGTTCTCTCAGGCAGGCAGTCCCTAGGGGCCTGGAATCATGGCCACAGGTAGCCCAGGCTTACATCTTTATAGTCTCCTGACCAGAGAGGAAAGAGCATGTTCCCA
Source organism: Gorilla gorilla gorilla (assembly GCF_029281585.2). Classification (NCBI taxonomy): domain Eukaryota; kingdom Metazoa; phylum Chordata; class Mammalia; order Primates; family Hominidae; genus Gorilla; species Gorilla gorilla. The sequence continues at coordinate 33,259,440 of NC_086018.1, read as the reverse complement.
CATCAGCAACACACACACACACACACACACACACACACACACACACACACGTGCGCACAAAATCCAAGAGAAGAACTCCAATTGGCTGGGATGGGGTCATGTGATCATTCAGTATTGTGATAGTTCCTGGGATACCACAAAGTTGCAATAGGACATTAGTCCTTCTACAAAAGAAAGGGGATCTATTCTGGGAAGACAAATAATAAATGTCCCCTATGGTGAAGCAATGATACTTGTTTTCCTGCTTTTGAGCAACTTATCTTCTGTGTGTATGTGTGTTTTGTGGGCAATGTAAAACAAGTCCAAGTCCATAATTACTATGGTACAAATGTAAAAGAAAGATGTGCCCCAATAGATGGGCCATCTCTCATTGGGCTATTACAATAGCTTCCTAATTGATTTTTATCTTCAGGGCCCCTTCCCCACTTCGAAGTCCATCTGCCATTGCCGTCAGGATAAAGCACTGCTAACATGAGCTTATACTTCAGCTAATGACTTTTTTCTTTTTTCTTTTTTTTTTTTTTTTGAGACAGAGTTTTGCTCTTGTCGCCCAGGCTGGAGTGCAGTGGCCTGACCTCGGCTCACTGCAACCTCCGCCTCCCGGATTCAAGCAATTCTCCTGCCTCAGCCTCCCGAGTAGCTGGGATTACAGGCATGTGCCACCACACCCAGCTAATTTTTGTGTTTTTAGTAGAGATGGGGTTTCACATGTTGGCCAGCTGGTCTGGAACTCCTGATCTCAGGTGATCCGCCTGCCTCAGCCTCCCGAGCTGGGATTACAGGCACATGCCATCATGCCCAGCTAATTTCTGTATTTTTAATAGAGACGGGGTTTCTCCATGTTGGTCAGGCTGGTCTCGAACTCTTGACCTCATGATCCACCCGCCTTGGCCTCCCAAAGTGCTGGGATTACAGGTGTGAGCCACCACGCCTGGCCACATTTTCTTGTCTCTAATGGGTCCCCCACACTACACCACTTTTGCCAGCTCATGCATCTAGCTTGCAACATGCAGCTAGAAAGCTCCTATTTATTCTTCAAGGTCTAACTTGATACTGACAGATAAATAGATAAACGTGGCATATACGTACAGTGGGATATTACTCAGTCTTAAAAAGAGGGAAATCCTGCCATCTGTGACAACATGGAAGGACATTATTCGAAGTGAAACAAGCCCATCACAGAGGGACAAATATTGCATGATCCTGCTTCTGTGAGGTCTCTGTAATAGTCAAGCTCATAGAAACAGAGAATTCAATAGTTGCCAGGACCTGGAGCATGGGGGAAATGGAAAGTTGTTGTCCAGTGGGTATAAAGTTTCGGTTATGCAAGATGCATACGTTCTAGAGACCGGCTATACAACAGTTAGCAATACAGTATTGTGAACTTCAAAATATAAGAGGGCAGATCTCATGTTTAGTGTTTTTTGTTTGTTTGTTTGTTTTTGAGACAGTCTCTCTCGGCCGCCTAGGCTGGAGTGCAGTGACACGATCTTGGCTTACTGCAGCCTCCACCTCCTGGGTTCAAGTGAGTGTCCTGCCTTAGCCTCCCAAGTAGCTGGGATTACAGGCACGCACCACCACACCTGGCTAATTTTTGTATTTTTAATAGAGTCAGGGTTTCACCATGTTGGCCAGGCTGGTCTCTAACTCCTGACCTCAGGTGATCCACCCGCCTTGGCTTCCCGAATTCCTGGGATTACAGGAATGAGCCAGCCACCGCACCTGACTAAAATTACCATATTAAGTGTTTTTTTAACCACCAAAACTGAGCCAAACCAAAACACCAAAAACAAAAACAAAAGGACACGTGGAAACTTTGGGAGGTGGTGGATGTGTCTATTACCTTGATTTTGATGATGGTATCATGGGTATTTGTGTATGACCCAGTCATCAAGTTTTACACATTAAATATGTGCACTTCCTTGCGTATCAATTATACCTCAATAAAACTGTTTAAAAAAGATTAGATAAAGCCACGAAAATAATCTAATTTGAATGCCCCCTCTTCAAGTCATCTTATTTTCCCACACACCTGGTAACATATATCTATTACTGCATTTCCCATATTGCATTGCAACAATCCTTTTACACACCTTGTTCCCCTGTTCCTCAAGGACAGGGCCTGTTTCTAAGTCATCTTTGTCCCTCTGGGCACATGGTGAATACAGTTTTCAAAGAATCCTTTTGATTAGATGTCATTGAATGAAGAGTGGGACAAAAAACTTTTCTTGGGACTCAGAGGAGGCAGATGAGAATTGTTTTGGAAAGTTATAGGAGCACTTTGGGAGGCTGAGGCAGGTGGATCACGAGGTCAGGAGATCGAGACCATCCTGGCTAACATGGTGAAACCCCATCTCTACTAAAAATACAAAAAAATTAGCCGGATGTGGTGGCAGGTGCCAGTAGTCCCAGCTACTCGGGAGGCTGAGGCAGGAGAATGGCATGAACCTAGGAGGCGGAGCTTACAGTGAGCCAAGATCGCGCCACTGCACTCTAGCCTGGGCGAGAGAGCAAGACTCCGTCTCAAAAAAAAAAAAAAAAAAAAAAAAACAGAAAGAAAGTTATAGGCGTTGTATTGGCAATGGGTTTGGTTTGCCCAGTCCATCCCCCATTGTCTGTAGCAGAAAAGGCCACTGCCCAGGCTACAGGAGTGGGCAGATAACTCCAGCCAAGGTAATCATAATACATCCACTTGAGCTTTCCTGCAGGTGTTTGAAAACTTCAGAAGGAGGCAAAAGGCCCTTTGTAGCTCTCAAGTGGTGAGGATTATGAGGGGCTGCCCCAAGCCATGTGGGGAGAGACTGTGAAAATCAGAAAGACACAGAGAGAGGCTCAGAGATGCTTGGTGCCTGGATCAAGTCATCCCTGAGGTCCCTGCCCCTGCCCCTGCCCGTTCAGTGTTATGTCACGTGAGCCAAGCATCTCCCCCACTCCCCTTTGTGTAAGCTGGCCGGTTTGCTCCTCTGTCATTTGGAACCAAGAGGACCTCCCAGTTGATATGGTGATATGGTTTGGATGTCTTGTCCCCTCCAAATCTCATGTTGAAATGTGACCTTCAAGGTTGGAGGTAGGCCTAGTGGGAGGTGTTTGGGTCATGGGGGGCAGATCCCTCATGAATGGCTTGGTGCTGTGCTCGTGTAATGAGTGAGTTCTCTCTCTAGATATGCATAATGAATGAGTTCTTGCTCTATGAGTTCATGTAAGATCTGCTTGTTTAAAAGAGCCTGGAACTTCCTCCTCTCTCTCTTGCTCCAGCTCTCTGCATGTGACACGCTGACTCCCCTTCTGCCATGATTGTAAGTTTCCTAGGCCATCACTAGAAGCAGATGCCGACACTATGCTTCATGTACAGCCTGCAGAACTGTGAGCCAAGTAAACCCCTCTTATTTATAAATTACCCAGTCTCAAGTATTCCTTTATACAATGCAAATGAACTAGTACATGCAGCTTCAGGGAAGAGGGGGCCTTTAAGCTGGTCCTTGTCTGTGGGTTGGAATGTGGTGGGGTAGGATGGGAGGACATTCCTGATGGGAGAAACTGGGTGAAAGGAGGTAAGGAGGGTCAGTACTGCCTTGTGTCTTTGGAATGACAAGCAGTGGCATTTTCTGGTATGTGGCATCAGTTCCTGAGAGTTCTCAGGGAAGGTTGGGAACATGCTGAGGGTTTGTACTTAACCTGGAAGGACCTGGGCCAGCCCCTACCTTCTCCTCCAGAACTGCTGCCTCTCCCTCCCATCTGTGCATTTGTATCTCATGGTGACTGTCTCCATTAAAATATTTTTTTTCTTTTCTTTTTCTTTCTAGAATTCTTTAGAATTCTAGACAAATTCTAAAATAGCAGTAACATTTTACATTTTGTCTTCCCCTTCTTTTCACAGAATAATATTTAAAAATTTGAAGATATTTCAAAGTACAAACATCCATGTACCCACCTCCCAGAATGAATACATATTAACATTATTCTACTATAATGGCTTCAGATTCTTTTTTTTTTTTTAAATTGTTTTAGTTAAGAAAACACATGAACACAGTTTAGGCCCCAGATCTATCCCCAGCACCCTTCTCAGAGGAATAGAAATTGGTGTGTCCTTCCTGTCCATGTTCTGTTCACCTATTTGCAGGACAAGCAGTGTAGCCCATATTTAATTACATGCAGTACAAAATATTGGTAAGAGTCAAGAAATTAAAAAAAATTAAAACGTTTATAAAGTAAAAAAGTTACAGTAGCAAGGTTAATTTATTATTAAAGAAAGAAAATTAAAGGCCAGGTGCAGTGGCTCACGCTTGTAATCCCAGTACTTGGGGAAGGCTGAGGTGGGTGGATTACCTGAGGTCAGGAGTTCGAGACCAGCCTGGTCAACATGGTGAAATCCCGTTTCTACTAAAAATACAAAAATTAGACAGGTGTGGTGGTAGGTGCCTGTAATCCCAGCTACTCGGGAGGCCGAGGCAGGAGAATCACTTGAATCCGGGAGGCAGAGGTTGCAGTGAGCCAAGATCGTGCCACTGCACTCCAGCCTGGGCGACAGAACAACACTCTGCCTCAAAAAAAAAAAAAAAAGAAAAGAAAATTATAAAAATAAATTTAGCATAGCCTAAGTGTATAGTGTTTATAAAGTCTACATTAGTGTTTAGTAATGCCCTAGGCCTTCACATTCATTTACCACTCATTCACCCACTCACCCAGAGCAACTTCCAGTCCTGCAGGCTCCATTCATGGAAAGTGCCTGATATGGTTTGGATGTTTGTCACCTCCAAATCTCATGTTGCAATGTAATCCCCAGCATTGGATGGGGCCTGGTGGGAAGTGACTGGATCATGGGGGGATCCTTCATGAGTGGTTTAGCACCATCCCCTTGATGATAAGTGAGTTTTTGTTCAGCTGGTTCACTAGAGATCTGGTTGTTTAAAAGTCTGGGACCAGCCGGGTGTAGTGGCTCATGCCTGTAATCCTAGCACTTTGGGAGGCCAAGGTGGGTGGATTGCCTGAGCTCAGGAGTTCGAGACCAGCCTGGGCAACATGGTGAAACCCTGTCTCTACTAAAATATGAAAAATTAGCCAGGTGTGGTGGCGAGCGCCTATAGTCCCAGCTACTTGGGAAGGTGGCAGGAGAATCACTTGAACCTGGGAGGTGTAGACTACGGTGAGCTGTGATTGCGCCACTGCACTTCAGCCTGGGTGACAGAGCGAGACTCCATCTCCAAAAAAAAAAAAAAAAAAAAAAAAAGTCCCGACCTCCCCTGCCCATTGCTCCTGCTCTCGCCATTGCCTTCTGCCATGATTGATTCTTCACTTCCTGAGGGCACACCAGAAGCAGATGCCAGCAGCATGCTTACTGTAAAGCCTGCAGAACCATGAGCCAATTAAACCTCCTTTCTTTACACATTACCCAGCCTCAGGTATTTCTTTGTAGCAATGAAAGAACTGGCTAACACAGTGCCCTATACGGGTGTACCATTTTGCAACCTTTTGTACTGTATTTTTATTGTACCTTTTCTATGTTTAGATATGTTTAGATACAATACAATTGTAACACAAATACCATTGTGTTACAATTGCCTACAGTATTCAGAGCAGTTACATGCTATAGACATTTGTAGCCTAGGAGCGATAGGCCATACCATGTATCCTGGGTGTGTGATAGGCTATCCCATCTAGGTTTGTGTAAGTGCACTCTCTGGTGATTGCATAACAATAAAATCACCTAATGATGCATTTCTCAGACTGTATCCCTGTTGTTAAATGACACATGATTTTGTTAACAACTTGTTTTGCTCACTTAAAATTATGTCTTTGGGAGACTTTGCTTCTAGCTAAGTTGGAGTAACAGGGACCAGATTTCCCCTGCTGCCTGGGATAATGAAAACAAACAAACAAACCAGCAAAAAAAAAGTCTAAAATGGTTTTCAGACATTACGCATCGGGCAGCACAAGGGAGTGACCTCCGAGACAGGGAGACAAACTATGGCTGCCTTGGCTTAATGCCTGGAGAGTTTCCAGAACAGTTTATTGACCTCTTTGGAGCCCCATGGTATCTCTGAGTTGAGGAGATGGAGTGGGGAGTTTGGGGAGGCCAAAGTGGCTGGCATTCACACGCAGAGCATGGAAGAGGAGAGCGCTAACTGGAGAGAGACATTTCCAGCTCTTGTGAGAGTCCCTCTTGCATCTTCAGCAAATAGTGATCAGCTAATGCATGCAAAGACAGCACCCAACACTGGAGAAGGCCACCTGAAGGACTGGAGGGAACAATCTCTGTAGCTCGTGGAGTGCTGGAACCATTTGGGTTCCCATCAGCCAGGACGGACATCTGGTGGTGCACTCGGGAGTGAGGGAAATTAGCCCTAGAGTAAAGGCCTCTCTGATCCATCCAACAAGGCTTAGAAACAAACCTTGAAAGGATCAAACTGTTTTTAAGTATCTTCACTATGTCACAGAACAAATCTCAAGACAGTCTATAGGAATACAAATATCCAGTACCCAAACAAGGTAAAATTCACAATACCTGGCATTCAATAAAAAAATCACCAGGCATGGAAAAAAAGCAGGAAAATGTGACCCACAATGGGGAGGAAAATCAATCCATATAGACAGACCCAGAAAAGACATAGATGACAGAATTAGAAGACAAGGACAATAAACACTGTCATTATAACTATATTCCATATGTTCAAGAAGGTGGAGGGAAGATTAAGTGTGCCGAGCAGGGACACAAAAGATGTAAAAGGAACTCAAGAAGTAATCTGGTTCCAGGAAGATGGCGTGGATGTGCTTCTTCCTATCCTTGCTAAGTACAACTAAACACCTTGGATTTTACATACAAAACAAATGCAAGAAGATACTGCAAGGTGGGGAGAAGAAGGCAGAACAACCGGGGACCTCAGGACCTGAAGAAGTTCCCTGGCGTTTCCTTTTGCCTGATATATACCAGATGGGGTGCTGGAGGAGTGGGCAATGTGGAAGAGCCAACAGGGGCACACAAAGCCCAACAGAAGCACACTCTTTCTAGCCAGCCACCCCCTAGCAAGACAGAGAACTTTGAGAAAATATGGCCGGGAGCGGTGGCTCACGCCTGTAATCCCAGCACTTTGGGAGGCCGAGGCAGGTGGAACACGAGGTCAGGACATTGAGACCATCCTGGCTAACACGGCGAAACCCCGCCTCTACTAAAAAAATACAAAAAATTAGCCGGGCATGGTGGCGGGCGCCTGTAGTGCCAGCTACTCAGGAGGCTGAGGCAGAAGAATGGTGTGAACCCGGGAGGCGGAGCTTGCAGTGAGCTGAGATCGTGCCACCGCACTCTATCCTGGGCGACAGAGCGAGACTCCATGTCAAGAAAAAAAAAAAAGAAAATAATTGCTCCACTCCAGTCAAACACCACAGAATAGGCGGTGGACCCACACCACCTGTGCCAGCAAAGGCTGAGTGGGGAGCCCAGACTTTCACTTTCTTTGAGCACCTCAACCCTGCCCTCCTGCACCCCCTTCCCATCCCAGGTGGTGTCAGGGAAGGTCAAGAGGAAGCTGGGGCTTTCGTCCCCTTGCATAGTAATGAGGCCCCACTCTCACCCAGCCACAGTGACAGTGGAGATTATGTGGGGAGCTGCACCCAGCAGTAATTAGCCACCCCTCCCTGTTCTGGTTGGGGTGGTGTCAGAGGAGGCCAAGGAGAGAGTCAGGACCGCCACCACTGCCTGGCAGTAATGAGGTCCCCCAGACCTGGTGTCAGTGGGACCCTGTGGGGATCAATAACAATGCACTCCTGCCTCTCCCACCCAGGAGAGAGCAGCAGAAGCCTAGCAGAGGGCCGAAGCTCCCACTCTTGGGCAGCAGTTATGAGGAACCCCCCTCTGGTGTCAATGGTGGCAACCTGGACTTCTACCCCCAGCTAGCAGTAATGAGGCGGCAAACCCCTCTTTCCCCTGCTGGAGTGGTATCAGAAAAAGGTAACTAAACGGAAGGTTTAAGTAAGATCCAGAGTCTCCTAACATAATACCCCAAATGTGCAGATTTCAATCAAAAAGCACTCATCCTACCAAGAACCAGGAAGATCTCCAACAGAATGAAAGAAGACAATTGATAGATACCAACAGCAAGATGACAGAGACGTTGCATTTATCTGTTGAAGATGTTAAAGCAGCCATCATAAAGGTACTTCAGTGAGCAATTATGAACGTGATTAAAAAAAAGAAAAAAATTCTTAAGAGGGCTGTAGGCAGTAAAATGAAAAACAATAATATAAATACAAAATATTATAAAAAGAGAAAAAAGTCTCAGCAAAAAAAAAAATAGAAAGTTTCATAAAATAAAAGAGAAAAAGAAATAAAGAATATATAGAAGAGCTAACAAAAAACCCAATGGATGAGCTCAACAGCAGAATGGAGGTGGAGCAGAGGAGGCAGAGGGACAAGTGAACTTGAAGACGGAATATTAGAAAATAACCAATATGGGCCGGGTGCAGTGGCTCACACCTGTAGTCCCCGCATTTTGGGAGGCCAAGGTGGGTGGATCACGAGGTCAGGAGTTTGAGACCAGCCTGGCCAACATGGTGAAACCCCGTCTCTACTAAAAATACAAAAAGTTAGCCGGGCGTGGTGGCAGGCACCTGTAATCCCAGCTACTCGGGAGGCTGAGGCAGGAGAATTGCCTTGTTTGAAATGTTTGTTCCCCGGTGCTGTAAAGAAATTGTACTTGAACATAAATTTAATGTTCTCAGTAAGGCCATTTTTATACTTTTTATAGAAAGGGTACAGTTGCCAGCAGTTTTGTTACGAGAGTATACTGAACAAAGGAGACAGGGTCATTTATAACCTGATGCCTGACGTGTTTACCCTGCTGCTGTGTTCAGTTTCCATTGGCCGGAACGGGACCTCATATTTTGTATTTGTCCTGATTGGCTAGCAACTTAGAACTTTTTAAAAGAGGCAAAGGCAGAGGAGAACAAAGAAAGGAGGAAGTAACTTGTGGAATGCTGGGAAAGGTAAAAACACCTTTAAATAAGGAAGAGGAACAGGCTATGACCCAATGCTTGTTTGGACCAGTATAAGTATGCCAGGGCAAATATTTAGGCTAAACTGTGGGAGCTAAGAACATAAAGTACATTGTTTTCTTTATAACAGCTAGCAGATATTTAAGAATGTTAGCATAGGTCTTTGAATAAGTTTTGTTTTTAAGAGAAGTTACTATTTATTCTTAATTAGATGGGGAGGAATTTTTTGAAGAGAAACCTCTATTTCATGAGGAGGCAGAGGTTGCAGTGAGCCGAGATCACGCCATTGTACTGCAGCCTAGGCAACAGAGCAAGACTCTGTCTCAAACAAACAAACAAAAAGAAATTAACCAATATGAACAATAGAAAAAAAAAGACTGAAAATAAAATGAGCAGGGTCTCAGGAATTCATGGGACTACAACAAAAGATCCAACATTCCTATCATGAGTCCTAGAGAGAGGAAATAAAAGGGCAGGGCTGGAAAAGTATATGAAGAAATAATGGCTGAAAATTCCCAAATTTGGCAAAAGACATAAGCCTAAATATTCAAGAAGGTGAACAAATCTCAAAATAGATAAACCCAAAGAAATTCATTCCAAGACACATCATAACTAAACTTTTGAAAACTAAATATAAAAAAAAACCTTGAAAGCAGCCAGGGAAAAATGTTTTTCTTATACAAGAGAAATAACCTGAATGAGAAAAAAATTTCTCATCAGAAATCATGGAGGCCAGAAGGAAGTGGAGCAATATTTTTCAGGTGCATTAAGGAAAGAACTGTTGGCCAGGCACGGTGGCTCACACCTGTAATGCCAGCACTTTGGGAGGCCAAGGTGAGTGGTTCACTTGAGGCCAGGACTTTGAGACCAGCCTAGACAACATGGTAAAACCCTGTTTCACTAAAAATACAAAAATTAGCCGGGCGTGGTGGCACATACCTGTAATTCCAGCAACTTGGGAGGCCCAACCACAAGGATTGCTTGAACCCTGGAGGTGGAGGTTGCGGTGAGCCGAGATCACACCACTACACTCCAGCCTGGGTGGAGTGAGATAGAGTGAGACAGAGTGAGACCCTGTCTCAATAACAACAACAACAACAACAATAAAAAAAGAAACAAAAAAAAAACTGTTAAATATCTGTGACAGTTCACTTACTTACCAACTTGACTGAGTTAAGGGATGCCCAGATAGCTGGTAAAGTGTTATTTCCGCGTATGTCTGTGAATGTGCTTCTGGAAAAGATCAGCATTTATTTTTTACTTTCTTTTAGACTGAGTTTCGCTCTTGTCATACAGGCTGGAGTGCAATGGCATGATCTGGGCTCACTGCAACCTCCACCTCCTAGGTTCAAGCAATTCCCCTGCCTCAGCCTCCCAAGTAGTTGGGATTACTGGCGTGAGCCACCACACCTGGCTAATTTTGTATTTTTAGTAGAGACGGGGTTTCACCATGTTGGCCAGGCTGGTCTCGAACTCCGGACCTCAGGTGATCCACCCGCCTTGGCATCCCAAAGTGCTGGAATTACAGGCATGAGCCACCGCGCCTGGCCCCATACGTTCTTTTCAAGTGCCAACAGAATATATGCCAAGATGGACTACATTCTAAGCCATAAAACAAATCTCAGCAAATTTAAAAGAAATCATACAGAGACAATTTTGTTCACAGACAAAAATGGAATCAAACTAGAAATTAATAATAGAAAGATAATAGTAAAATCTCCATACACTTGAAAACTAAGCAACACACTTCTGTAGAGTCCTTGAGTCAAAGAGGAAGTCTGAAAAAGATGAACAAGTACCTTAAACTGAATGAAAATGAAAACACAACATATCAAAATTTATGGGACACAGCTAAAGGCGGGCTGAGAGGGAAATATATAGAACTAAATGACTACATTAGAAAAGAGGTCTAAATCAATAATCGAAGCTCCCATCTCAAGAACCTGGATAAAGAAGAGAAAACTAAATCCAAGGCAGAAGGAATAAAATAATACAAATAAGAGGCAAAATCAGTGAAGCTGGAAACAGGAAAACAATGGAGAAAATCAGTGAAGCAAAGGGCTAGTTCCTTGATAAGATCAGAGAGAGACAGAGAGAGAGAGAGAAAAAGAAAGAGAGAGAGTGAGCAGATTACTATTATCAGTAATGAAACAGGAGATATCACTACAGACCTTGCAGACACCAAAAGAATAATAAGGGAGTATTTTGAACAACTCTACACACATAAATTTGACAACCTAGATGAAATAAATCAATTCTTCAAAAAACACCAACTATTTAATACCACAAATAGATCTTTTTACTAGCCCTATAGCTATTAAGGAAATCAAAATTATTTAAATTTAACAGCCTAGATGAAATGGATCAATTCTTCAAAAAACACACACTATCACAAATAGATCTTTTTACTAGCCCTACAAACTATTAAGGAAACCAAAATTATAATTTGAAATTTCTCAAAAATTAAATCTCCGTCCCCAGATGATTTTGCCAGAGAATTCTCCTAAATGTTTAAAGAAGAATTTTAAAAAGTCTATAAAATATCTTCCAGAAAACAGAAGAGAACACTTTCAAGTCTATTTTATGAAGCTAGTATTACCCCGAGAGCAAAACCAGAGAAGACAGTATAAAAAAGGAATCTACAGATTAATATCCCTTGTGAATATAGGCACAAACACCCTTAGTAAAATATTAGCAAGACCAGGGATCATGGCGGATGGGAGGCAGGACTAGATTGCAGCTCCAGACAGAGCAGCATGTGGAGGCTTGCACTGTGAATTTTAGCCCCAGGTCGACTGCAAGAACAAGCCAGCAATCCTGAGAGGACCCACAGACCCTCTGAAGGAAGTGGACTGCTCCTGCAGGACCCAGGAGACACCCCAAATACTATGAGTGCCCCCACTGCAGAAGTGGGAAAGGGAGACCCTCCTCTCCCAAACACACACCCCCAGTGGAGAAGCTGAGAATCTGTTTGAGGAAGTTCTTGACTTTACCTGGAGCTGAGTCAAGTTAGAGAGCTGAGCTGAGCGAAATACAGGGGTAGAGGAAGCAGCAGGGAGGCCCTGGGAGCTCAATGGATCCCGAAGCAGCCCATTCTTGCCTGGCACCACCGGGATCCATCAGGAGGGTGGCCATAGGAGCAGGGGGTAAAACTCCACAGGGACAAGGACTTTTCTAGCTGAGCTTTGTAACAATTTGAACGAGGCGAGAAGCCTGGGCCAGAACTTGGGGGAGGGCACGAATCTGGCTTGCAGACTTCTCAGGCGGGGGAAGAACTAAAGCCCTTTTCTTTCCCAGCTGGGAGGCAGAAAGCCTTGGGCAAGTCTTCAAGCTCAACTTGCCCTCCACCTGGAAACATATTTGGGGCTGTTGTGGGGGTCAAGGTGGGAGTGAGACCGACCCTTGGGTTTGCATGGGAGTTGGATAAGGCCTGTGACTGGCTTTTCTCCTCTTCCCTGACAACCTGCATGACTCAGCAGAGGCAGCCATAATCCTCCTAGGTACACAACTCCAGTGACCTGGGAATCTCACCCCCATCCCCTATAGCAGCCACAGCAAGATCTGCCCAAGGGGAGTCTGAGCTCATACACACCTAGCCTTGCCCCCACCTGATAGTCCTTCCCTACCCAACCTGGTAGCTGTAGACAAAGTGTGTCCGGAATTGGTTCCTTCCAGTGGGTTCTTGGTCTCGCTGACTTCAAGAATGAAGCCACGAACCCTCATGGTGAGTGTTAACAGTTCTTAAAGATGGTGTGTCCAGAGTTTGTTCCTTCAGATGTTCAGATGTGTCTGGACTTTCTTCCTTCTGGTGGGTTCGTGGTCTCACTGACTTCAGGAGTGAAGCCACAGACCTTCGCAGTGAGTGTTACAGCTCATAAAGGTAGTGCGGACCCAAAGAGTGAGCAGCAGCAAGATGTATTGTGAAGAGAGAAAGAACAAAGCTTCCATAGCATGGAAGGGGACCCGACCGGGTTGCCACTGCTGGTTCGGTGGCCAGCTTTTATTCCCTTATTTGGCCCTGCCCACGTCCTGCTGGTTGGTCCATTTTACAGAGTGCTGATTGGTCCATTTTACAGAGTGCTGATTGGTGCGTTTTTACAGAGTGCTGATTGGTGCGTTTACAAACCTTTAGCTAGACACAGAGCACTGATTGGTGCATTTTTACAGAGTGCTGATTGGTGCGTTTACAAACCTTTAGCTAGACGCAGAGCACTGATTGGTGTGTTTATAATCTTTTAGCTAGACAGAAAAAGTTCTCCAAGTCCCCACCCGACCCAGAAGCCCAGCCAGCTTCACCTCTCAAAATGACATATAATCTTGGGAGTTCTAGGGCCCGGCCCACCACCGGTCCCTCTCCACAGTACTATAGCTGATGCTTTCTGGAAAGTACCACCTCCTGGCAGGAGGCCAACCAGCACAAAAATAGAGCATTAAACCATCAAAGCTAAGGACCCCCACAGAGTCCATTGCACCCTCTGCCACCTCCACTGGAACAGGTGCTAGTATCCACGGCTGAGAGACCCATAGATGGTTCACATCACAGGACTCTGTGCACACAGCCCTCAGTAGCAGCCCAGAGCTGGGTAGACTTGCTAGGTGGCTAGACCCAGAAGAGAGACAGCAATCACTGCAGTTCAGCTTACAGGAAGCCACATGCACAGGAAAAGTGGGAGAGTACTACATCAAGGGAACACCCCATGGGACAGAAAAGTCTGAGCAACAGCCTTCAGCCCTAGACCTTCCCTCTGACAGAGCCTACCCAAATGAGAAGGAACCAGAAAACCAACCCTGGTAATATGACAAAACAAGGCTCATCGACACCCCCCACTAAAATCACACTAGTTCACCAGCAGTGGATCCAAACCAAGAGGAAATCCCTGATTTATCTGAAAAACAATTCAGGAAGTTAGCTATTAAGCTAATCAGGGAGGGACCAGAGAAAGGCAAAGCGCAATGCAAGGAAATCTAAAAAATGATACAAGAAGTGAAGGGAGAAATATTCAAGGAAATAGATAGCCTAAAGAAAAAAACAGTAAAAAAATCAGGAAACTTTGGACATACTTTTAGAAATGCGAAATGCTCTAGAAAGTCTCAGCAATATAAGTGAACAAGTAGAAGAAAGAAATTCAGAGCTTGAAGACAAGGTCTTCAAATTAACCCAATCCAACAAAGACAAAGAAAAAATAATAAGAAAATATGAACAAAGCCTCCAAGAAGTCTGGGATTGTGTTAAAGGACCAAACCTAAGAATAATCAGTGTTCCTGAGGATGAAGACAATTCTAAAAGCTTGGAAAACATATTTGGGGGAATAATCAAGGAAAACTTCCCTGGCCTTGCTAGAGACCTAGACATGCAAATACAAGAAGCACAAAGAACACCTGGGAAATTCATCACAAAAAGATCTTCGCCTAGGCACATTGTCATCAGATTATCCCAAGTTAAGACAAAGGAAAGAATCTTAAGAGCTGTGAGACAGAAGCACCGGGTAACTTATAAAGGAAAACCTGTCAGATAAACAGCAGATTTTTCAGCAGAAACTCTACAAGGTAGAAGGGATTGGGGCCCTATCTTCAGCCTTCTTAAACAAATTATCAGCCAAGAATTTTGTATCCAGTGAAACTAAGTATCATATATGAAGGACAGATACAGTCATTTTCAGACAAACAAATGCTGAGAGAATTCATCATAACCAAACCACCACTACAAGAACTGCTAAAAGGAGCTCTAAATCTTGAAACAAATCCTGGAAACACATCAAAACAGAACCTCTTTAAAGCATAAATCACACAGGACCTATAAAACAAAAATAGAAGTTTAAAAAGCAAAACCAAAAAACAAACCCAAAGTATGCAGGCAACAAAGAGCATGATGCATGCAATGGTACCTCATATTTCAATACTAACATTGAATGTAAATGGCCTAAATACTCCACTTAAAAGATACAGAACCACAGAATGGATAAGAACTCACCAATTAACTATCTGCTGCCTTCAGGAGACTCACATAACTCATAAGGACTCACGTAAACTTAAAGTAAAGGGGTGGAAAAAGGCATTTCATGCGAATGGACACCAAAAGCAAGCAGGAGTGGCTATTCTTATATCAGACAAAACAAACTTTAAAGCAATAGTGGTTAAAAGAGACAAAGAGGACATTATATAATGGTAAAAGGCCTTGTCCAACAGGAAAATATCACAATGCTATATGTATATGCACCTAACACTAGAGCTCCCAAATTTATAAAACAATTACTAATAGACCTAAGAAATGAGATAGACAACAACACAATAAAAGTGGGGAACTTCAGTACTCCACTGACAGCACTAGATAGGTCATCAAGATAGAAAGTCAACAAAGAAACAATGGATTTAAACTATACCTTGGAACAGATGGATGTAACAGATATATACAGAACATTTCATCCAACAACTGCAGAATACACATTCTGTTCAACAGCTCATAGAACTTTCTCAAAGATAGGCCATATGATAGGCCATAAAATGAGCCTCAATAAATTTAAGAAAATTGAAATTATATCAAGCACTCTCTCAGACCACAGTGGAATAAAACTGTAAATCAACTCCAAAAGAAACCTTCAAAACCACACAAATACGTGGAAATTAAATAACCTGCTCCTGAATGAGCACTGGGTCAAAAACAAAATAAAGATGGAAATTAAAAACTTCTTTGAACTGTATGACAATGAGACACAACCTATCAAAACCTCTGGGATACAGCTAAGGCAGTGCTAAGAGGAAAGTTCACAGCCCTAAATGCCTACATCAAAAAGTCTAAAAGAGCACAAAGAGACAATCTAAGGTCACACCTCAAGGAACTAGAGAAACAAGAAAAAACCAAACCCAAACCCAGCAGAAGAAAGGAAATAACCAAGATCAGAGCAGAACTAAATGAAATTGAAACAAACAAAAAATACAAAAGATAAATGAAACAAAAAGCTGATTCTTTGAAAAGATAAATAAAATTGATAGACCATTAGCAAGATTACCTAAGAAAAGAAGAGAGAAAATCCAAATAACCTCACTGAGAAATGAAACAGGAGATATTACAACTGACACCACAGAAATACAAAAGATCATTCAAGGCTACTATGAACACCTTTACATGCATAAACTAGAAAATCTAGAAGGGATTGATAAATTCCTGGAAAAATACAACCCTCTTAGCTTAAATCAGGAAAAATTAGATACCCTGAACAGACCAGTAACAAGCAGCAAGATTGAAATGGTAATTAAAAAATTACCAACAAAAAGAAGTCCAGGACCAGGTGGATTCACAGCAGAATTCTACCAGACATTCAAAGAAGAATTGATACCAACGCTTTTGATACCGTTTCACAGGACAGAGAAAGAAGGAACCTTCCCTAATTCATTCTATGAAGCCAGCATCACCCTAGTACCAAAATCAAGAAAAGACATAACCAAAAAAGAAAACTACAGACTGATATCCTTGATTGACATAGATGCTAAAATCCTTAAAATACTAGCTAACTGAATCTAACAACATATCAAAAAGATAATCCACTGTGATCAAGTGGGTTTCATGCCAGGGATGAAGGGATGGTTTAACATATGCAAGTCAATAAATGTGATACACCACATAAATAGAATTAAAAACAAAAATCACATGATCATCTCAATAGATGCAGAAAAAGCATTCGACAAAATCCAGCATCCCTTTATGATTAAAACCCTCAGCAAAATCAGCATGCAAAGGCTTAATGTAATAAAAGCCATCTATGACAAACCCACAGCCAACATAATACTGAATAGGGAAAAGTTGAAAGCATTCCCTCTGAGAACGGGAACAAGACAAGGATGCTCACCTTCACCACTCCTCTTCAACATAGTACTGGTAGTCCTAGCCAGAGCAATCAGACAAGAGAAAGAAATAAAGGGCATCCAAATTGGTAAAGAGGAAGTCAAACTGTTGCTGTTTGCTAACGATATCATCATCTACCTTGAAAACCCTAAGGGCTCTTTCAGAAAGCTCCTAGAACCGATGAAAGAATTCAGCAAAGTTTCCAATACAAGATTAATGTACACAAATCAGTAGCTCTTCTATACACCAACGGCGACCAAGCAGAGAATCAAATCAAGAACTCAACCCCTTTTATGATAGCTGAAAAGAAAGAATAAAATACTTAGGAATGAAAGACCTCTACAAGGAAAACTACACAACAATGCTGAAATAAATCATAGATAACACAAACAAATGGAAAAACATCCCATGCTCATGGATGGGTAGAATCAATATTGTGAAAGTGATCATACTGCCAAAAGCAATCTACAAATTCAACACAATCCCCATCAAAATACCACCATCATTCTTCACAGTTAGAAAAAAATTCTAAAATTCATATGGAACCAAAAAGAGCCCACAGAGCTAAAGCAAGACTAAGCAAAAAGAACAAATCTGGAGGCATCACACTACCTGATTTCAAACTATACTGTAAGGCCATAGTCACCAAAACAGTGTGGTACTTGTGCAAAAATAGGCACATAGACCAATGGAACAGAATAGAGAACCCAGAAATAAACCCAAATACTTACAGCTAACTGATCTTCGATAAAGCAAACAAGAACATAAAGTGGGAAAAGAACAGACTTTTCAACAAATTGTGCTGGGATCATTGGCAAGCCACATGTAGGAGAATGAAACTGGATACTCATCTCTCACCTTATACAAAAATCAACTCAAGATGGATTAAGGACTTAAACCTAAGACCTGAAACTATAAAAATTCTAGAAGATACTTCAATAAAGCTGTCAAAATGTCAGAAAAGGGACTCAGATTACATTTCTAGAGATGAAAGCTACAATGCCTGACATGAAAAATGCACTAAATGGAATTAATAGCCATTTAGACACTGAAGAAGAAAAGTTTTTTTTTTTTTAGATATAGCAATAGAAACCATCCAAAATGAAACATAGAAGACCCCTAAATGAAGAATTTTAGTGAGCTGTGGGACAATTTTAAGTTTAACATAAATGTAATTTGAGTACCTAAACAAGGAGAAAGACTTGAGTGTGTAGTTGCTTCATGGTGTCAATGGTGTACTTAAGTGTGCTTTTGTGGTGGCTAGTAATAGTTTTTCGTTTCCATATTTAGCCCTCTCTTAAGGATCTCTTGTAAGGCAGGTCTGATGGTAACCTAGGAAATACCATTCTAGACATACACCCTGGCAAAGATTCCATGACAAAGACACCTAAAACAATTGCAATAAAACCAAAAATGGACAAATGGAACCTAATTAAACTAAAGAGCTTCTGCATAACCTACAGAATAGGAGAAAATATTTGCAAACTATGCATCCAACAAAGGTCTAATAACCAGAATCTATAAGGAACTTAAACAAATTAACAAGCAAAAAACAAACAACCCCATTAAAAAATGGGCAAAGGACATGAACAGACAGTTTTCAAAAGAAGATGTAACACACAGCCAACAAGCGTATGAAAAAATGCTCAATATCATTAATCATTAGAGAAATGCAAATCAAAACCACAGTGAGATACTGTCTCACACCAGTCAGAATGACTAATTAAAAAGTCAAAAAATAACAGATGCTGGCAAGGTTGCAGAGAAAAGGGAATGCTTATACACTGCTGGTGGGAACGTAAATTAGTTCAGCCACTGTGGAAAGCAATTTGGAGATTTCTCAAAGAACTTAAAACAGAACTACCATTTGACGCAGCAATCTCATTACTGGGTATATACCCGTAGGAGTATAAATCATTCTACTGTAAAGGTACATGTACGTATATGTTCATTACAGCATTATTCACAATAGCAAAGACGTGGAATCAACTTAGGTGCCCATCAATGGTAAATTGGATAAAGAAAATGTAGTACATTTATACCATGGAATACTACACAGCCACAAAAATAACAAAATCATGTTTTTTTTGCAGCAGCAGCATGGATGGAGCAAGAGGTCATTATCCGGAGAAAATCAACACAGGAACAGAAAACCAAATGCCCCATGTTCTCACTTACAAGTGGGAGCTAAACAATGAGTGCACATGGACTCAAAGAAGGGAACAGTAGACACTGGGGCCTATTTGAAGGTGTAGGGTAGGAGGAGGGTGAGGATCAAATAACTGCCTATTGTGTACTATGCTTATTACCTGGGTGATGAAGTAATCTGTACACCAAACCCCTGTGACACACAATTTACCCATGTAACAATCATGCACATGTACCCCAAACCTAAAATAAAAGTTGGAAGGAAAAATAGAGAATGAATACTAAAAAAATTTTGCAGAAATAACGGGTCAAAAATTTCCAAACCCTCAAATGTAAAAACTGCATCAAGGTATATCATAATCTAATTGCTTAAAACCAATGATGAAGAGAAAATCTCAAAAAGCAGCCAGAGTAAAAAGATCTATGTGTAGAAAAGAGTGAAGACTGCCGTCCTTAGAAAAGGCTACTTGTGGGTTTGGTCCTTGGCTGGTGTCTGGGAACTTGGATTCCAAAAGACAAGTTTTGTTTCCCTCTTTCCTTCTGTCTGAAGGCTGATAACTCTATTGCAATGACCAAGGATTCAGGGAATGTTAATTCTGAAGTTCTCCATTCCCTGGACCCAAGCACAGTCTCTCCTATAGAAGCATGTTCAAATGGCAACAGCTCTGAGCCCTCACTTAATTTACTCAGAAGGGGTCCAGCTTTCTCTAGCTCCCCAAATTTTCCCAGGTGCCCAGAGGTTCTTGTGCAGTCTCAGGATTTGGCTTTCATTCTGCCTCTCCTTGCCTGAAGAACCCTTCCCTGATGACCTTGTGATTTTCAGAATATCTGCAGTGATATGGCTCCAACAGAGCTGCCCACCTCCTGTGAGCACAGCTTCACCTTCCTCAGCTCTTTGCTTATGCTTAGTCAGGGGAGTCACCTGGCAAGCACATGATCACATGACAAACATGGTCCCCAAGTGTCCCAGGAGCTCTTCAGTGATGAGCTCCTTGAGGATGGACACCATATCTTGTCTCCAAGGCATGACCACAGTGCCAGGTGGCTGGACCATGAATAGGTTATGATGGATCAGAATTCTCTGAGGACAGAATTCTCAGGGTTGATTCCTGGTTACTTGTCCAGGCTCCTATCATCATGCCCCTTAATTCCCAGCTATCCATCCCAGGGCAAACTTCCTCCCAGGGTCTGTCCTGTCCTTTCAGCAATTGGGCTCCAGTTGAGGCTACCCCAGTCCATAAGGTGTATTTTAATAATTTAAACTTCAGAGGGGAGGGATCAGAGTTCTCTTCCCTCTTCTCTTTGGAGGAACTTATCATATGTAAAACTATGGTTGCAAATAAATAAGTAAAAAGCAAATGGTGTGATGAGGGAGGGTTGATATCCCATTACTTTCCTGCTGGTCTTTCAATTCCATTTGCTTGCTTAGGGTCAGCTGTTTGTAAATGTTTGTTGAATGAATAAAATAGAGGAGGTTAAGATGATTAGGCTCTGTGTCCCCACCCAAATCTCATCTTGACCTGTACCCCCCAGGTGTTGAGGGAGGAATCTGGTCGGATTGAAAGGAGGTAACAGTGGAATGCCATGCACGATCTCGGATTTTCTTTTGGGTAGATGACATTATTGGGACAAGTTGGTAAAATCTAAATAAGGTTTGCAGGGTAGATAATAGTATTGAATTTATGCCAAATTCCTGATTTTGATAAGTGAATTGCAGTTATATAAGGGAATGTCCTTCTTTTTAGGAACTATGTACTGAAGATTTGGGGGCAAAAGAGGACCACATCTGCAACTAACTGGAGATGGTTCAGAAGATGATGCATACACACTCAAGCATATCAAGAGAGAAAGGGGCAGAGGACACAGAAGGCTCTGAGTTTAATGTGCATGTTTTGGGGAATTTGAAGAAGAGCCCCTGATAATTCATCCTTCATTATTCTTGCAACTTTTCTCTAAATCTGAAATTATGTCAAAATATAAAGTTAGAAGAAAACATGAACTCACTTAGTATTCATTCATCTCACACCGACATTGTACCCTCTCCAGACATTGATCTATGAAGTGACTTTTCCTGTGATGGGCCATGAGCCAGGGATGTGCTGGGGGGAATGGGGAGATGAATAAACTCTCACCTCACTCTTTAGGGGTCTGTGGAATGGTGGATGAGACAGACACACCTTGTCTCTACCCTGCACCGTGTAACTGGGCCTTGTGTGGTCCTTTGTGAGTGTGTAGTAAGGGTAATTTCTTCAGAAGAGTTCATGAAGAAGCAGAAAATATGGCCAGGTGAATACATTTTCCTTAAAAAATAACTTACATGGTGAAACCCCGTCTCTACTAAAAATACAAAAATTAGCCAGGCGTGGTGGCAGGCGCCTGTAGTCCCAGCTACTCGGGAGGCTGAGGCAGGAGAATCGCTTGAACCCGGGAGATGGAGGTTGCAGTAAGCCGAGATCGCGCCACTGCACTCAGGCTGGGCAACAGAGAGAGACTCCGTCTCAATAATAATAATAATAATAAAAATAAAAAAAATTACACATCAAAGTGCTCTTTGTATAAAGCACTTAGAAGTGAGTCTATTTAAAATTAATTTTAGAGACATCATAAAAGTGAGTCATCTCATTTAATTTTTACAACCATCCTCTGAAGTAGGTACTTACTTAATCTCATTATGACACAACTTATTTGCAGTAAAGGAAACAAGCGTGGAAGGGTAAAGTTACCTGCCCCAAATCAAGGAACTACAAGGAACTGTCCATCTGGACGCTGAGCTCTGAGCTTCTAATAATAATTGCACACCTCTAGGGTTAGGAAGGGCAGGTCTATGGGCTGATGAGAAAGTGTCTAGGAAGCCGATGGCCAAATTTACCTGTTTGGCTTTACGCTGCCTGCGTGGGTGTGTCCAAAGCTCCGAGCTCCTTGAGGCCTTCCTCTGTGGGTCCACTAGAGGGCGCTGTTGGCCCAGTTCAGAAGTACGTTTTTGCCCTTGAATTCAGGTGTGGTCAGGGAAGGAATTGCTGTAAAAGCTAAAGAAGCTTAAGCTTCAGGACTTCTCACCTGTACAGACCCCTTCTGCTTTTGTACCTAACTTTGCATTTATAATTTCGTATCATTTTCCCATAAGAGGGCTTCCTGAATAAGTTGCGGGCTCCTCAAATGTGTAGTCCCCTTTCTTATGTCAATACTTTGGTAACTCAGCCTGGGGGACTGGGACATTGAGCGTCTTGAGCATCATGAAGTGTAGATTTCCAGGGCATCTGGCTGTCCGTCTTCCGGCTGTGGACTCCCGGAGAGCAGGGGCTCTGCCCTGTTTGACTTGGACTGTCTGCTATGTGGAACAAGCTGTTTGTAAATGTTTGTTGAAAGAATGAAATAAAGGAGGTTGAGATGGTTAGGCTCTGTGTCCCTACCCAACCCTCATCTTGACCTGTACTCCCCAGGTGTTGAGGGAGGAACCAGGTGGGAGGTGATTGGATCATGAGGGCGGTTCCCCCTATGCTGTTCTCGTGATAGTGAGTGAGTTCTCACGAGATCTGATGGTTTTATAAGAGGCTCCTCCCCCTTCACTTCCTTCACAAGCGTCCTCTCCTGCTGCCTTGTGGGACATTCCTGCTGCCCTGTGGGACATACCTGCTTCCCGTTCTGCCATGATGGTAAGTTTACTGAGGCCTCCCCAGCCACGTGGAACTGTGAGTCAATTAAATCTCTTTTCTTTATAAATTACCCAGTCTCAGGCAGTTATTTAGAGTCGTGTGAAATGGACCAATACAGAGGTAAACAGCCCCCAGCACCACTGCCGCTGCTTTAATCTTCTCTTTGGGTCTCATTTCCCCAACTTTAAAGGTGGGGGCAGGCATTGGATTAGAGTTCATCTCTAAGTCTCTTTCCAGTCAGATGTTTACTCTAGGATTTGCTCCCTGTCCATCCCTTTCTCAACTCTACCACCTGTCATTTCATTTTATTTCTCTAGTTCTGTCCTCTTCTCCAGCCCATGCCCTCACATGGCTAGAGCCTCCTTGGCTCTGCTAACACCTTCAGGTGCTGGGATTACATGCATGAGCCACAGAATCTGGCCATGGTATAGAACATTTTTACCACCCCAGAAAGCTTCCCATGCCCCATTTCTTCTCCAGTCTCTGGCTTCTGGCAACTACTGATCTGTTCCCTGGCACTGTGCTTTGCCTTTTCTAGAATTTCATATACATGGAATCCTACAGAAAGTAGTCTTCTGTGTCTGCCTGCTTTCATTCAGCATAACGTTTTTGTGATTCATCCAGGTTCCGTCATGCATCTGTCATTCATTTCTTCTTGTTACTGACTAGTATTCTATTGTATGGGTATACCATAATTTACCTACCAGTTGATGAACAAGGCACCAGAATGAAAATGGTCCGAGTTTGTATTTAGACTCTGCTATGCATTGCCTGTATGATCCTGAGCAAACTGTGTAGCTTCTCTAAGCCTCACACTTCTCAGCTGTACAGTAGGGACAGTAACACCTTCCCCTAAGGTTGCTGAGAGGATTAGATGAGCTCAGCCCTGAGGAACACCTCGCTGTGTGTCTGGTACTCAATAGCTGGTTGTTATCAAGGATGTATTGAACTGTCTGAACCAGGTGGGGGCATATTCTGCTCTAATCTTATCTTTCTTACAATATCGTAGGCAGATCCTTGAGATTTTTGGGCATTTGCAGCTAAGTACTTCAATCCTGTTTTTCATTTAATGCTCCTCTTTCCCACCCTCCCGCTCAGGCTTGACTCATTCCCAGGGACCTGCGCCGGAAGAGGGATGGGAAAGGTTGGGAGCAATGGGCAGGATGCTAGCTGTTTCTCAGGGTGCCTGTGTGGGTTCTTCAGAGGTCCTCGTGAAGAGCTCTTGTGGGAGCCCTGACCACCCCATTAGCCCCCATCATTGCCAGGGGGAGCCCACAGCTTCTTGCCGCTCAAGTCGCCTTGGGTGATGATTAGGATCTTTGGACGTGGAAATTGCTCAAGTCTTGGTCCTTCAGTGGTGTTCTCTCTGCCTGTGGGAGACTCACGCATCTTTGCCATGCTATAGTGGGAGTGCCTGCTGCTGCACCTCCACCCCCTACCCTGTGCCTCGCTCCAGGTCTTTTCTCCCCTGTTCTGTTAGACTTAAGGGGCAGATCAGAGAGTCTGCTGCAGAAACACAGATCTAGGGTCCTTTTCTTTCAGGCAGCCCCTAGCAGATGCTGGGACGTGGGCAATGTCTCCCACCTACATTCCTTGTCTCTGCTAAAGTGCTCACTGGCTAACCTCCAGGGCAGCCCCTGTATCTCTTTGCCTGAGGGCGTTCTACAGTGGCCAGGCCCCCGGCCAGAGTAGTGGGCCTAAGTACCAGGAAATTAATACCACAGCAGCAGCCCTCCATGATGACTGGTGAGTGTTGGCGTGTATTAATAAATGCCCAGGTCCCTTGCCCCCTGGTGGGATGACTCTGAGAGTCGTGTTCCTCACTAGCTCCCAGCGTTTCACAGCAGGATGAATTCCCTGTCATCCACAGTGGTCACTTCTCAATAACCACACCCTTTTCACTGCCGTTCTTTCTCCAGCTCTTTCTTATTCCCCTCCTGGAGTTTCCTTGGATAATCTCTCAAGTTAGTCACGTGTCCTTGGATTCTTGCCTCAAGGTCTCCTTCTGGGGAACCCAAATGATGCCATAGCCCTAATCTTTGCAAATGACTTTCTTGAAGTTGGCTTGGGTGGGAGCGAGGGCTGTACAGCAGGAAACGAAAAGACACAGCACTCTCCCCATATTTCAAATACTCCCTTGTCTAGTGAATCCTCTGGAATTCCTCCAGGTCTTTTGCTGATAAAGGTTGGAGGGGCTTGGGAAGGGGTGATGGCCGTGGGGCAGAGGTGCTTCTGTCCTTTCTTGGCTCATCTTGCATGGCTATGTCACTGTGCTTTTTAGAATGTGAGAGGATTTCGTGCCCATTGTCCCTAGTTTGGGGGTTTATGCAGAATTTTGGGACAACAGGGAAAACCTGTTTTCTTAGCACAATGCACAGCATTTACGTATTAGTCTGCTCAGGCTGCCCTAATGAAATATAGACGGTGTGGCTTAAATAACAGACATTGATTTCTCACAGTTCTGGAGGCTGGAAGTCTGAGATCAGGGTGCAGTGTGGTAGGGTCTGGTGAGGACCCTTTTCCAGGCTTGCAGAAAGCTGCCTTCTCACTGTGTCCTCACAAGGCAGAGGGAGAGCGCTGATGTCTCTTTCTCTTCTTATAAGGGCACTAATCCCATCATGAGGACCCCACCCTCATGACCTCATTAAGCCTAATTATCTCCCAAAGGCTCCAGCCCCAAATACCATCTCATGGGGAGTTAAGGCTTCAGTATAAGAATTTGGGGGAAAACAATAAGGTCTGAAGCAGCTAATTGACATGATGATGACACACCTCTGATTTTACCACTGAAACCTGTTTCTCCTGCTGTATTCCTTATGTTGGGGAAGACATTCTTTCCTCTCTGACTTCCTCCTCCCCTCATGTCCGGTTACGCATAATGTCTTGTCAATTCTACCACCTCCTAAGTATTAAGTATTAAGTATTAAGTACTTCCTCTCCGCTGTCCTCCACAACTTTTCTAGGCCAGGCTGTCATGCCTCATATTGGTCAGGATTGAGTTTCACGTGTGTCCCTGTGAAGAGACCACCAAACAGGCTTTGTGCGAGCAATAAAGCTTTTTAATCACCTGGGTGCAGGCGGGCTGAGTCCAAAAAGAGAGTCAGCAAAGGGAGACAGGGGTGGGGCCGTTTTATAGGATTGGAGTAGGTAGTGGAAAATTACAGTCAAAGGGGGTTGTTCTCTGTCTGGCAGGGGTGGGGGTCACAAGGTGCTCAGTGGGGGAGCTTTTGAGCCAGGATGAGCCAGGAGAAGGAATTTCACAAGGTAGTGTCATCAGTTAAGGCAGGTATAGGCCATTTTCACTTCTTTTGTCATTCTTCAGTTACTTCAGGCCGTCTGGATATATATGTGCAGTCTTGGGCCCAGAGGCCTGACATTGAGTAACAGAAAACAGCTCCATTGCTTACAAAGGTGAAGGGTGTATTATTACATGCAAAAGGAAGTCTGGGGCAGGCAGTCCAGAACTGGAACAAATGCCCAAAAATGTCATCAGGCACCCTGGTGCCTCCTCCTGTTTCTACTCCAGTATCCTCAGTGTTGGCATTGGTTCTCGTGGTCACAGGGTAGTTGCTGCTTCTCCAAGCGTCACTTCCTCATTCCAGGCCATAACTCCTAATTGAGAGCCTTTGTCTTTTTTACTGGGGAGGGGCTCGAGTGGGTGTGCAGGGGCAGGGGGTGTGCAGATGGCTTAGAGTAGCCAGTTCCCGGGATTTGCTACATCATATCTTACCATAGCTGCCTCCTAACTGATCTTTCTGCCTCCATTCTCACCAGCACATTCTTGTTGACAGCATGTCCCTCTAGGGGCAATAAGAAACCATTATACCTAGCAAATCAATGATAAGACAAATGGTAACCATAATACCAATGGGAAGTACTTATTAGATGTGTAACTTGCATGTGGAACATTCAGTGCTTAAAGGGATACTCATGAAAGCCACTTTGTTATTATTTCACTCTGTCCCTCTAATGCTGGCTGGAGGATGGCTGTCCTTTCCCTGTGCTTGGATGAAAACTCTGCTCATCTCCATGACTCTGTCTGTCACTGGAGGCAAGAGGAAGCCCTATGGTCACTGGGAGGTGCAAAACAGAACCTGAGTCTCTTCCCAAGGTAACACTCCTCCCTCCCCCATCCAGCTGGGACTAGCTGCAGACAGGACACTGGCTTTGGGAAGGGGGATAGCCCTTTTCTCTTTTTCACGAAGATCTGCTGTTTCTGATTCCTTTTGCTGTGGAGTATTGGGTAGAGAACTGTGGAAAGAAGGAAAGTGGGTCAGCACAGTTCTTATGTGCCTGTTAACAGCATCCTATGGCTTCATGATCTTTGGCTTGGTATGAGATGGGAGCTGACTGTCCGCCAGGCACTTGGGTTTTCTGGAGATTCCCTTGCTGCCCTTAACTCCCATCCTGTGCCCCTGGGCACTGCTGCCCCACCAACTGCTGGATTTTCCAGAACCCACTCACACAGACGCAGAGACCTTCTCAGTTGGTTGAGATCCCCTGACTACACACTCAGGGGCTGCCCCTGAGATGAACATTTCATGTACAAATTGTGTATTCAGGAGGTGCTCCTAGGAGAAAGCTGTGAGCAAATTGGGCCAGAAGGAAAGGGAAGGGAGAGAAGCCAAGCAAGGCAGTGACTTCAGGTGAAGCCCCAGCTTCAGTCTGATTCTGTGGGCAGCTCTGCAGTATATATTAGACCTCGGAGTTTGTTCCGACTCAGCAAGGTTGCCAGCCTTTCATGTTCCCACACTACATGGTTGTTGGCTCAGGACTGCACCCAGGGGCCTGTGAAGGTGCCCAAGGGCCAGCTTCCAGAGACACTCAGCAGGTGCAGCCTTTAGAACCAAAGGCACACAGGACCCAGTAAGAATCATAAAAAGGCCAGGCACGGTGGCTCACGCCTGTAATCCCAGCACTTTGGGAGGATGAGGTAGGCGGATCACTTGAGGTCAGGAGTTTGAGACCAGCCTGGCCGCCATGGTAAAACCCCATCTCTACTCAAAATACAAAAATTAGCTGGGCATGGTGGCATACGCCTGTAATCCCAGCTACTCGGGAGGCTGAGGCAGGAGAATTGCTTGAACCTGAGAGGTGGAGGCTGCAGTAAGCCAAGTTCGCACCAGTGCACTCCAGCCTGGGTGACAGAGTGAGACTCCATAGACCCCCACCTCAAAAAGAAAAAAAAAAGAATAATAAAAAAATACAAGTAGAGCACCTACAGTGTCCCCAACATCATGCTTACTGGACTCTGGGGGCTGTTTATCTTATTGTCCAAACTTGTTTTTCCAGCGACCTGCTCCTCCTGTTTGTCTGACCCTAGCTTTCCACCTTTAAAACTCCTGTCTGAGAGGCTGAGGCCAGCTGCAGTGGGAAGAAAAGGGTATATGGAGAGTGTCACTTTTTCTGAGGCCACCGCTATTCACCCCCCATCCTACCCCCCATTCTTCCAACATTCATCACAACTCATCACCATTTCACATAAACTTTGACACACACTTTGTGTATTTCTGTAATGTTGTCAGCTGCCCATAGAGCATCGAGAATATATTTCCCCATTCTAGAGTGCTGGTAACTCAATTTATAGCAATTTATTCCACAAACGCAGACAGTAACTCAACTGGTGAGAGGAGAAAAAATAAAAAAAGGATCCTACCAAACCACCACTGTCTCAGCACTGGAAATCAGAATGGTAATGCATGGAATAGATTTCTGCAAGTAATAGGCTTGGTCGGCAGACGTGTGAGCTGAGTTAAATGCCTTCTAAGTAAATCTCAGCGTGAGTTATCTGTTCACTCAGACATGCACGCAGGGAGACTGGAGGCTGTGTGGACAGACGGCACATGCTGTAACTTCCATTATCCCACCCTGAGATTCTTTGTGAGTAGCCACAGTCAAAGGAACTGGATATTTCCTGATCACTGTGACAGGTGGCTACAAGTGTGAAGGGAGGCATTCATTCATTCCTTTATTAATTCATTCATTCTTCAAGCCTTTGTGAGGCCCCAGATGTGCCAAACATTGTGTGGGGCATTGAAGGTGCAGAGATACAGGGGTGAATCAGACAAGGTCCCTGTCCTGTGGACTCAAAGTCTGATGGTGGGGACAGAGCAGCAGACAGTTCAGGCAGTGAATGTTAGCATGCTGCAAAAGCAGGCAAGGTTGCAGGCTCTACAGTCAGACCAGCAGCGTTGGAATCTGGGCCCTGCCACTTACTCGGTTGGGGAAGATGCTTCACCTCAGTTTCCTCATCTATGAAATGGGGCTAGAAATACTGTCTGCCTAAGGGTGGATGTGAAGATGAGGTGACATAGTGGGGATAAAATGCATAGCAGAGGCCAGGCATGGTGGCTCATGCCTGTAATCTCAGCACTTTGGGAGGCTGAGGCAGGCAGATCACTTCAGGTCAGGAGCTCGAGACTGTCATGGCCAACATGGCAAAACCCAGTCCCTAGTAAAACTACAAAAGTTATCTGGGCGTGGTGGCACGTGCCTGTAGTCCCAGCTGCTTGGGAGGCTGAGGCAGGAGAATTGCTTGAACTGAGAGGCAGAGGTTGCAGTGAGCCAAGATCTCATCACTGCACTCCAGCCTGGGTGACAGAGAGAGACCCTGTCTTAAAAAAATAAAAAATAAAAGAGCATAGCCGAGAGCCTGATTATAGTAAGTGCTCAATAAATATTAGTTGTTGCTACCACTGTTACTGATACCCATACAGAGCTCAATGTAAGGAGTCAGGAATGTTTCTGTTGTACACACATCAGGTGGGTGGCAGTCCAGTGACCACAACCAAGGAAGATTTAACACAGGGATTTCATTGCTTGCAACAAGGAAGGAGGACATTGGGGACAGTGCCCAAAACAGTGCCTCCCCAAACAAAGGTGAAAACAGGGCATTTATTAGGCTGATTAGCTGAGCCATTATATGTACAGGTGCAGTTGCTGAGCATGCTTCTATGGACGTCGCATCCATAGAAAACAGCCAATAAGCTCCTCCCTGGATGGGGATTTTTAGTGTGGTGATGAGGATAATTCCCCAAATTTCACTCGAATTCAGGCATCTCTGGAGCTAACCAGTTTTGGTTTGCCAGGGTTAGGCTTCTTTTTGAAACTTTTGAAACAACAAAAATTCAAAATGCAACAGTTACAACTGGGTACTTTTTGACAATGAGTATCCCCAAATCCGGGGACCCTGGGTTACATTTTGATGGAGGAGGTGATGCCTATTTAGAGATTTGAGCAGTGTTGGTGCACCTGAGTCAGGAAAGGGACTGAAGTGCAGAGGAGGAAGGATGAACAAAGGCTCAGAGTGGGCAGAAGCTTCAACAACAGACATTTATTTTCTCATGGTTCTCAGGGTTGGAAGTCCATGATCAGGGTTCAAGCCAATTCCATTTTTGGTAAGGACTCTCTTCCTGGCTTGCAGACAGCTTCCTCTTGCTGTATTCTTGCATTGCCTTGCTTCTGTGCATATGCAAACAGAAATTGAGATCTCTGAGTCTCTTCCTCTTCTTTTATTTTCTTTCTTTTTTTTTTTTTGAGACAGAGTCTCACTCTGTCACCCAGGCTGGAGTGCACTGGTGCCGTCTTGGCTCACTGCAACCTCTGCCTCCCTGCAACCTCTGCCTCCCGGGTTCAAGCGATTCTCCTGCCTCAGCCTCCTGAGTAGCTGGGATTACAGGCATGCACCACCACACCTGGCTAATTTTTGTATTTTTAGTAGAGATGGGTTTTCACCATGTTGGTCAGGCTGGTCTTGAACTCCTGACCTCAAGTGATTCACCCACCTTGGCCTCCCAAAGTGCTGGGATTGCAGGCGTGAGCCACTGCACCTGGCCCCTTCTTTATCTTTTTTTAAAGACAAGGTTTCACTCTGTCTCCCAGGCCGGAGTGGAGTGGTGCAACCACAGCTCACTGCAGCCTCAAACTTCTGGGCTCAAACAATCCTCCACTTCAACCTCCTGTGTAGCTAGGACTACAGGTGAATGCTGCCACGCCTGGCTAATTTTTAAATTTTGTGTAGAGACGATGTCTCACTGTTTCCCAGGCTGGTCTTGAACTCCTGGCCTCAAGTGATCCTCCTGCTTCAGCCTCCCAGAGTGCTGGGATTACAGGCATGCACGATGGTGCCCAGCCTCTCTTCTTATAAGGAAACCAATCCTATCAGATTAGGCCCTGCCCTTATGACTCTAATCACCTCCCTAAAGATCCCATCTCCAAATACAGTCACATTAGGGGTCAGGGCATCAACATATGAATTTTTTTTTGGGGGGGGGACACAAACATTCAGTTTATGACAGAGTCATTGGAATATTCGATCTATGGCATGTTTCCCTACTTATTAGCTGTGTGACCTTAGGATCTATAAAATTAGGTCAATAGTGACTGACTCTTGGGACTTTTGTATGGATTAATCCAGGGAATATGTTGTGTTGGAGTGACAGGAAATGTTGAAGCCTGGGGTTGTTTAGGAAAATGGTGGAGGAGGACACAGCTCACAGCAGTAGGAGGAGAGCAGTGGGGGTGCAGGAGCATTTTTGGCACTCACGAGTGAAGAGGTTGCCTGTCCCAGTGACCCAGAGAGTCTCTGGAGCAGTCAGTACTCAGGTGTATGCAGAAATTTTAACTGAACCTGTCCAAGACTTCCACTTCTGTTCCTGTGGACAACCTATGCTGCAAGAGCTATGGGGGCCTTTTGTATCAAAAGATGTTTTGTATGCCACCAGCCAATCGAAATGAGACACGACAAATCTCATCAGTCCTTTCTCAGTTCAGTACATTCTGACTCCTTCCTTAGCAAGAGTATGAATGCAACATGAAAAGGAAAATTGAATGAGCCAACAAGGCCGGACAACAAGCCGACTGTAGATCCATGAACCTCAGGAATGGTCTTTAGTGGCTCGGGTTTACAGCATGGCAGTAGTCGTGTATGGAACAGTCCCATCTTGCACAAGACTGGCATCTCAAAGCTATCACTTCCAATTGACTATTGACAATGTTAAAAAAATTATAATTCATATGAATTGTGGGTCACCTTGTGTCCAGGCTCAACACAAATCTCATGCTGCAAAAAAACCTCAGTCTAGAATTTGAAAGCAACTGAAAAGACAATTTAATTTTTTAGTATAGTCCTTTTAAGAATGGTGCAGGAGGCCGGGCGCGCTGGCTCACACCTATAATTCCAGCACTTTGGGAGGCCGAGGTGGGTGGATCATGAGGTCAGGAGTTCGAGACCAGCCTGACCAACATGGCAAAACCCCGTCTCTACTAAAAATACAAAAATTAGCCAGGTATGGTGGCGCATACCTGTAATCCCAGCTACTCGGGAGGCTGAGGCAGGAGAATCGCTTGAACCCGGTAGGCGGAGGTTGTAGTGAGCTAAGATTGTGCCATTGCACTCCAGCCTGGGCAACAGAGTGAGACTCTGTCTCAGAAAAAAAAAAAAAAGATGCAGGGAATTTACATAAAAAGGCAAAGAAAAACTTTAAACTCCTTTATCCTTCTTTCTCATAGTTTTAATATCTCCCCCATACAAAGCCTTGTTCGCTCCATCCTCCCAGCTGACATTACTCTTCCCACTTTCCGTGTAGTTAAATTACTTATTTATTCATTTAAATTTGTACTGTGTCTCTCCTACGTGCCAAGATCTGTGATGAACATGATGACAGAACAGAGTTATGGTTCTTGCTTTCTCAAGTTTATATCCTTTGAAGTTGTGGGTATCTAGTATCTTTTCCACCCTCCCCTGGAAGATTCCTAAGAGCTACTTGTCTTACATGAAATTGGTAACTTAGACAGGATCATCAGGATAAGAAAAACAGATCTTATATTTGTTAATATTTTATTTTATGTATTTTATTTTATTTGAGATGGAGTTTTGTTCCTGTCACCCAGGCTGGAGTGCAATGGTGCCATCTCGGCTCACTGCAACTTCCACCTCCTGGGTTTAAGCAATTCTCCTGCCTCAGCCTCCTGAGTGGCTGGGATTACAGGCACCTGCCACCACGCCCAGCTAATTTTTGTATTTTCAGTAGAGATGGGGTTTCCCCATTTTGGCCAGACTGGTCTTGAACTCCTGACCTCAGGTGATCTGCCATCCTCAGCCTCCCGAAGTGCTGGGATTACAGGTGTGAGCCACTGCACCCAGCCTGATCTTATATTTGAAAGGAGCTTTGGAGGTCACCTGGTCCAGTGTCCAGGGGTCTAGACTGAGAGAACCCCCTCTGCAGTCTTCCTGGAATCACCCAGGCTTTGCCTCGGCTTATCCAACCTGTCATCTGCAGGGGACAGTGGCCTTTCCTACGCTGTTCACTGTAGTAACCCCCACATCTGGACCAGGAGGTGCTCAGTTAACAAATGTTGACTTTTGGATGAATGAGGAACTCTTGATTCTAGGAGGCAGCCTGTGCCATGATTGGACAACTGTAACTTTTAAAGAAAATCCATGACATTGAGCCCAAATCTGCCTTCCTATAACATAGCTCCATCATTCTGAGCCCCGCTGGCACAGAATGGCAGCTGCCAACAAAGCTGTCCTCTCCAGGTCGGATTCTAAGACAATTGTAGCTCCTTTTAGGAATTGCTTTTGGTGTTTATTTCTGAGTCACACAAAGGAATCTAGCCTGGTGTTTTTTCTTAATTTTAGTGTCTTGGAGACTTTTCTGTGTTGGGATTTGTAGTGATCTCGTATTTAGACCAAGGGAAACTCAGAGGTCTAGGGAGGGCATAGTGGGGCTGCAGAAATCACATGGTAAGCTGACTCTCAGGGCTCATCACTGTCCAATCTACAGATTTAAATTGGATGTATAAATGTTGTTGCTAGCTGCTAGATTTTTTCATTTATTTATTTATTTATTTAATTATTAATTCAACCACTGATTTATTCAACAAACATTTAACTAGCATTTACCGCGTGCCAAATCCTATGTTAACAATGTGATACTGAGATGAATGGGGAACCCCTTTCTCAAGAAGCTCTTAGCATAGTGGGGGAAACAGACAAGAAGATGAATAGTTGCAACATAATATGATACATACTATAATAATCATCTTCATAAGGAACAATGGGTGTTCTGGGTGAGGGTGGGGGCAGGGTCCGTTCTGATTAGCAGATGGCATCGGGGAAGTCCTTACTGAAGAACTGGCACTTGCTGAACTGAATTTTCGAGGTGGAACTGGTAGATGGCATGAAAGAAGTTGTTGGAAGACATTCCCAGGTGAGGGTAGAGAAAATGCGAAAGCATGTGGGTAGGGCGTGAAGGAGCCTGGTCTGTTTGGGAAACTAGGTGTGTATTTGGATGGCGGGGTTGGAGCTTATGTGTTGCAGAGCCGCAGTGTGGACGGGAGGCAACGGCAGACCTCAGAGGGCAACCCCTCCCCAGCTCAGAGCCACTCTTGATGTTCTCAACATGCTTTCCCTTAACTCTCTATGTTTAATGTGGAGTTATTGGCTCTATGCAGATCAGAAAAGTGTAGCCAGATTTTTTAAAAAATCATAAAAAATGTGAATATAATTAACAGTTGAGATAGTACAATGCATTTATATATCCATCACTCATATTAAATAATTACCATGTTTATTCTATTCATTTTTTTCCTCTTCTTGGCTGAAATATTTGTGGTCATTTTATGCAGCAGTAGATAACTAATACAGATATGCTTGGCTGCAAGTAACAGAGAACCTGCTAGCAGTGGCTTAAAGAGTAAGGAGGTTGATTGTTAGTGAACAGGAAAGCAGATACTTCCAGATCTGTTTCAACCACTCAGTGATGTTGTCCTAGACCGAGATCTTGATCTGTCTGCTCCATCATTCTCAGCACGCTAGGTGATGTCTTCTAAGTGAGTCATCAGATCCTCACCACAATGATCCAGCAGTAAGGAAGAGGGTGTCTCTCTTTTACTAGGGAGAAATAGCTTTCCCAGAAGCACCAAGTAGACTTCCCTGCGCATCTCATTTTCCAGAACTGGGTCAAACGCCCATACCATTCCTAGTATCTAGGAAAGAGAGAGAAGATTGCATGACTATTTTGGATTATATCACAATTCATGTCCTGAGGCTGGGTGTTTTGCTACTGGAATAAAACTGATGTTTTATTAACAAGAAAGAAGGGAGAAATGACAACTAGAGTGGCCACCATCAATATCTGCCAGGTCAATACTGCATGTCGACAGGGGGTTATATATGACCTTTTCCACACATTAAGCCTGCACATCAGGCCTCTTACTTCAGCCTGGCAGGAGCTAGAAGCAACTTTTTCTCCCTCTGGCTGACAGCTGTTGTCACCACTGATTCCCACTGCATTGTGGAATGCAGTGCAGTGCATCTGATGATAACAGACATCCGATTCTCAGGGCTGGGACCCCTTTGAACATGTCTTTTCCCCCTAATTCAAATGAAAAGAATGCACATGTGTTATAAAAGGATGGTGGACCTCAATATAATGAGTCAGTCGATGTCAAAATCTGGCCTGTCATTATCTGCAGTGTTACATTGGGAAAAGAACTGAACTCTGTGAGCTTCAATCGCCTTATCTGTAAAGTGGGTATAATAACATCTACCTCATATGGTTATTGTGAAGACTGAATAAGAAGCCACATGCTAAGCGTCTAGCACAGTGCCTACTGTGTAGTGAGTACTTCCTACAGTAGTCAGGCATCTGCTGAAATAATGCTGAGTAACAAACATTCCCCAAACTTGCTGGCATACAGCCACAAGCATTTACTTTTCTTGCATGGTCCTGTGGGTCAGCTGTGGTTGTGCTGGGCTCTTCTGGGGTTGGCTGGGCCTGGCTCCAGGTTCGGGCCTGTTGCACATGTCTTTTCTGGGACTAGCAGCACCAAGGACATGCTCTTCTCAAGGCACTAATGGAACCCAAGAATCCAAGCCAAACCATGCAAGTATATTGAAAGTCTCTGTCCATTTCATGTCTGCTCACATTCCACTGGCCAAGGCAAGTCACACAATGAGATTGAACATCAATGGGGTGGGGAAATATACTCTACAGGGAGGCCCTGAGGAATCACACAATAAAGGGCATGCACTTTTATTACAGGGAGAGCATGAAGAATTGTAAACAATAATCTAATCCATCTCAGTGGAATAACACTATTATCCCTTGTGTGCAATAAATAAATGCTTATTTTAAGGCTCTGAGTTTTGGAGTTAATTGTGCAGCTTTATTGCTGCAGAAACATGACTAATACATGCTTTTCCCTCCTTCCTATAGCATCAAAGCAGAAAAATGTGTACTACTTATTTTCTTTCCCCTAAGCCCCACTCAACAGTGTGACACTTGACTCCAGTGGAGGGATCCCTGGTTCACAGCTGGCCCTCTTAGACACACATCACCACTCCGCATTTTTTACAGTAGCCAGTC
Source organism: Gorilla gorilla gorilla (assembly GCF_029281585.2). Classification (NCBI taxonomy): domain Eukaryota; kingdom Metazoa; phylum Chordata; class Mammalia; order Primates; family Hominidae; genus Gorilla; species Gorilla gorilla. The sequence goes on along the minus strand of NC_086018.1, from coordinate 33,223,441 downwards.
ACATGAGACAGAAATTCACTTCAAACTAGTTTGGGCAAAAGAGGAATATTTTGGCTCAGATGACCATAAGGAGCATAGGGGCTCAGTTGTACTTCAGGAACAATGGGAATGGGGGTTTTGAATGCTGCAAGGACTCTCTCCCCATCCTATCTTTGCTGTATTTGTTTATCAGCTTCATTCTCTCAGGCTGGCTTCATCCCCATGGTAGGGACTGTCATTGCTTAATTTCACCACCAGAAAGGGGCTGAGATTTGTTTTCCCCGCCCAGTATCCGAGGGAAGGGTTCTGATTGGCTTGGTGTGAGTCAAAGGCCAACTCTGGGCCAGTCCCTGACTGAGGCCAGGGCGGTGGGCTCCTACGTCTGGCCCACCTTGAGTTAGGGTAGGGGCAGAGAGGCTGAGCAAATGGCAGCTCCCATGGTTGGGTGGTATGGAAACATCCTCTAGGATGTAGCTGTGATTTCAGACAAAGTAATGTGCCCCTACCCACTATCTCCTGAAGCCCTCAAGCTTAAGAGTGCATTGAGAAGTGGGAGGACCATTTTTATCTTTGACTTGTCAGCAGCACCCATTTGATTTTTTTTAAAAAATGTTTCTTCTTCTAAAGCTAATGTTTGAGGTTTTCTAAAGGACTATGCAAGTGTTTTTTTTGTTTGTTTGTTGTTTTTTTTTTTTTTGACAGAGTTTTCACTCTTGTTGCCCAGACTGGAGTGCAATGGCACAATCTCAGCTCACCACAACCTCTGCCTCCTAGGTTCAAGCAATTCTCCTGCCTCAGCTGCTTCCTGAGTAGTTGGGATTACAGGCATGCACCACCATGCCCAACTAATTTTGTATTTTTTTTTTAGTAGAGACAGGGTTTCTCCATTTTGGTCAGGCTGGTCTCAAACTCCTGACCTCAGGTGATCTGCCCACCTCGGCCTCCCAAAGAGCTGGGATTACAGGCATGAGCCACCATGCCCGGCCAGAACTATGCAAGTGTTTTAACCAGGGGACTCCTGGGCACTTCAGTTGGGACTTGCTGCCAAGGACCTATACACTGCTCTTGGAAACTGAGGCCTGAAAACCCACTTTCTACTGCTAGCAATTCTCTCTCTCTTTTTCTTTTTTCCAGAAAGGACAATTCACATTTTCTTTCTAGATGATATCTCGTGTGTGGCTTCATGCTATGGTTCAGTCCAGAGAATGGTTCAGACTCTCTCAGTAGGGTTGGGAGCCAGATGGACTTGTTAGGAAGGTCAGACCTGGTGAGGTTTAGCTGGGAAGGGACAAGAATGTACACTGAGCTATTGTAAATGGGCATGCTGAACTTTACACATCCACGTGAACTTACTGCTATCAACTGAGTGTTTGTGTCCCACACCCCCACACGACCCACGCCAACTGGAATTAGTGTTCTTATCAAAGAGATGCCAGAGAACTCTCTTGTCTCTTCTGCCATATGAAGATAACAGCAAGAAGACAGCCATCTAGGAACCAGGAAGTGGGTCCTCACCAAACACCAAATCTGCCCACAGTTTGATGTAGGACTTTCCAGCCTCCAGAACTGTGAGAAATACGTTTCTGTTGTTTATAAACAACCTGGTCTATGGCTGTTTGTTATAGCAGCCTGAATAGACTAAGATACATCTCCAAAATGCCCCTTTGGAGAGGGACATGTCTTAGGTCCTGGCTGGGCCTGTCTTGTTTTCCTAGAGCAGCTGATAAAGGCAGACATCTGGAAGCAGAGCCTCTGCTAAAGTGAAGTCTTCACTGGATGTAAGGACGGGTGCGGGTGCAGGGGCTAGGGCGATGTCTACTAGACCAGCAAGTCTCAAATGCACATCATGATTATTTGGGAAGTTTATAAAAATTCCAATGCCCCAGCTGAATCCCACACCAGCTACATCAGAGTCTCTAGGAATAAGGTCCAGACACCAGACATCGGACATCAGATACCAGGCATCTCTAGGAGTGGGAACTAGACATTAAAACTCCGTAGGTGATTCCTATGTACAGCCACATTTGAGAACCTGTGATCATTGTAGACAGAGGTCAGCAAATATCTTCTTGGTGAGGGGCCAGATAGGAGATATTTTCATCTTAGGCAATGAAATCTGTTATGATCACTTAACTCTGCTGTTGTTGTGAACACAGCCACAATGTGTAAATAAATGAGTGAGGTTGTGTTTGTTTGTTTGTTTTTTTTGAGACAAGGATCTTGCTCTGTTGCCCAGGCTGGAGTACAGTGGCTCATTGCAACCTTGACTTCCCAGGCTCAAGCAATCCTCCCACCTCAGCCCCCCAAGTAGCTGGGACCACAGGTAAGTGCCACCATGCCTGGCTAATTTTTTAATTTTCTGTAGAGACAGGGTTTCATTATGTTGCTCAGGCTGATCTCAAACTTCTAGGCTCAAGGGATTCTCCCATCTCGGCCTCCCAGAGTGCTAGGATTACAGGCATGAGCTGCCATGTGCGACTGAGGTTGTGTTCTATTAAAACTTTATTTACAAAATAAGTGATAGGCTGGGTTTAGCCTACGGGATCTAGTTTGTTGACCCCTGTCTGTTCTAGACCCTGCTACACAGTTTGGGTTACAAGCGTCACCTGGGAGCTTGTTGGAAATGCAGAGTCTTGGACCCCATTCAGACCTATGGGACCAGCATGTTCATTTTAATGAGATACTCCAAATTGGTTTATATGCACATTGAAGTTTATAAAGCACTAATCCAGACCAGCAGTTCTCAAAGTGTGGTCCCTAAGTCAGTACCATCAGATTACCTGGGAACTTGTTAGAAATGCAACCCTCAGGTTCTACATCAGACCTGCTGAGTCAGGAACTCTGGATGACTCTGAGGTGCCTTAAATGTTGAGAACCACTGATCTAGACAAGTGCTTCTCAAACATTAACTCATCTGAGGAGATTTAATCCCCAGGCTTAGGCCTCACTTTGGACCAGTTATCAGAATCTCTGTGATACAGACCTAGGCATCAGTATTAAAAAAAAATATCCAAGCAATTCCAAGGTGCAGGTGAATTTGAGAACCAGTGCTATAGGAAGAATGGGTTTATCGAGAGTGTGGTCCCTCAGCCCCAGAAGCAGCTTTAGTGCAGCAGGCAAAGTGAGAAAGGCACACCCTGGGTAGCAGGCCTGTGACAGACACTGTTGGCTGAGGAGCCAACAGCTTCTCCTACCTTATTTTCCTTTTCAGAGAAACTGTGTGCTTTAGTAGATGCTGGGTCCTTTCTCAGCCTCAGGGAGGAGATCAAGATTGGCCAGGCTAGTGAATGGTTTAGGCAAGGTTGTAAGGGCCAATCTTGGCCCATGGAACTGAGAGGAAGTCCGCTATAAGGAACTCCCTTGTTTTTGCTGGATGCAATATGTGATGCCTGGAAGTGCTGCAGTCTTTTCATGCCCATAAGGCATGCTGAAACTCACAGAGCAGAAAGAAAGCAAGGACCTGAGTCCTTGAAGCTGGTGTCGAACTGCTGAGTTAACCAACCTTGGACTTCCTTGGGCAGCTTGTTACGTGAGATGATAAATTTCTTATCATCTGTATTAGTTTGTTCTCACACTGCTATGAAGAAATATTTGAGACTGGGTAATTTATAAAGAAAAGAGAGTTAATTGATTCACAGTTCTGCATGGCTGGGGAGGCCTCAGGAAACTTACAATCATGGTGGAAGGGGAAGCAAACACGTCCTTTTTCACATGGCGGCAGGAAGGAGAAGAATGAGAGAAGTGTAGAGCGAAGTGGGGGAAAAAGCCCCTCCCCAAATCATCAGATCTTGTGAGAACTCACTCACTATCATGAGAACAGCATGGGGGAACCACCCCCATGATTCAATCACCTCCCATGAGGCCCCTCCCCCAACATGTGGGAATTACAATTCAAGATGAGATTTGGGTGGGGACACAGAACCAGACCATATCATCATCTAAGCCACTTTTAGTTGGGTCTTCTGTTACCTGTAGCCCAGAGCATCCTAACAGATTTGGGGAATAATCACTGATTTGTGATGTCAGGATTATAGAGGTTTGTCTGAAGCTTTGCCACAGCCATCTATGGGTGGGTCAGTGAAGAAGAACTAAGATATATTGAACACCTACCTTGGGCCAACACCTTTTTCTTCTGTGATCTCATAAAGTCCTGCAACGGAGGCTTATTGTTTCCATTTCATAAGTAGGACATAGAAAGTTTGCATTTTACTCCAGGCAAACTCAAACTCAAGTCTTTTTAATGTTAAAGTCTCTCCATGATCTACACACCACAGCGGCATCCTTTCTTTTCTGATGAGATTGTGGGATTTTAGACTGAGGCTCCTGGTCACAGACAGCCTAGGCTGGTAGGCAGCCCTCCCAACCCCTGCAAAAGCATTTAGTCACAGGGAACAATACAGGTATCTATTTATCATAAGTGGAATGCAGGTAGGAATTTATCTTGGAAAGTAGGCAATACTCTAGTTACACAAGTCAGCAGCGGGGAAGGTTCAGGCAAGGTGTGTGGGCAACTGGAGGTTGCATCCTAAAATAAGGCTGGAGGCTGCTGTCTCTTGGGCATTCCCTGGGCATCTCATAAGAGTGCAAATTCTGGTTCAGAAGATCGGGGATTCTGTATTTCTAACAAGCTCCCAGGTGATTCTGATGCTGCCAGTCTAGGGACCACCCTGAGTTTCAAGCACTTACGTCCTCCCTGCTGAGGCTCTGTTCTTGCTCCATGTGTGTTTTGATACGGGCTGAACTCACAGCAGGGGCAGAATTGTGGAAAGAGGAGAGCCCTATGGATTGGGACCCCAGCAAGAAACCAAGACCTGGTATTTTGGTGGAGCCCCTGGACTAATCTCATGCCACCATTGAAAATGGTTTCTGGAATTCCTGGTCAGGGAATCACCTCCAATCCAGTTCAGCCATCTCAGCTGGGGGAATTGAGAAGGAAATTCAGGGAAGGGTCCTCTGTGGATGGTTTCAGAAGTAGTATTTGCCTTGGGGGCAGTGTGAAATGTTGAAACGTGTGTGAGTTGGAGGCATTTGTTCATGTATGCAGGTGTGCACATGCGCACTCAAGCAGGCATTCATGTGTGCAGTGGTGAAGTGGCAGGGTCCTTCTAGGTCTCTGGCTCTAGCCTTGGACAACCCATTCTTATTTTTCTGATTCTTCATTTCCTCATCTGTTAAATGGGGGTGAACCTAATGGTCACCTCTTGGGCTTCTTATAAGGATTACATGAAATCTAAGGCAAACTGCTTTTTAGACTATAAGAAGCTACCAGAAATGTGGGGGAAGATTATATATGTTTTCTCATTCACCACGCCCTCCAGACCCTTCTCCTCAGAGCCAGCAGTTGCTCACCAGGTGTTCCTAGAGGCAGCTTTGGCAGGAGATGCTCTGGGAACTTCTGACTCATGGCTGACCATGTGAAACTGCATAGCCTTGCTGCCTTCCAGCTGCTGAGGGCATTTTATCTTTGTTAGGTGGATTCCTTGGCCCTTGTGCAGGGCTGCGATAATGAGTTGGGGGAAGGAAAGAAAGCTGCTGAGGCTGGCTGGACTGGTTTATGCTGGGAAGAGAAAGAAGCGCAGAAAAATAAAGCTCTTAAGGAAGAGATTTTGGAGGGACACAAACATCCTCTTAAGGAAAAGATTGCACTTAAAATTAAGGCATTCATGGCACACTTGGAGCACTGCCTCCCCACAGTCAGTGTCTTCCCACCTCCTTTCTTCTTAGAGCATCCAGGCTTTGCTCAAGGGATGGGTGCCCAGGTGCTTCAGGTCCCTTCCTTTACTGGAGGAAGGGCAGGAAATGCTGATTGGTATAAACAGAGCACAGAATTCCATTCTCTTGGCCAATGATGGGTCGAGGCACAGGCAGGTGAAACAAACTGCCCAGCGAGGCTGCTGTGGGCTACTGGGCAGGTTTTCTTCATCCCTCTAAAGGGGCAGAGGACAGAGACTTGTCCTTCCTGTCCTAGGGCATCGTCACATGAAGGCACGGTGCTTTGGGTTGGGGCAGCCATCTCGCAAGCATGATGGGAAAGCCGGGAGAACCACAGAGAAACCTCACAGCGTGGAGCTGCTGGTTGATCCAACCTAGAAAGCCACTTTTAGTTTGGTTTCCATTAGTTTGCCATTCATCATTCATTGAGTAGTTCATTTATGTGGCAAATACTTGTCAAAGTCCCACTATGTATCAGGACCATCCAAGGGTTTGGGATAAGGCAGTGATGTCTCTCCCTCCTGGAGTCTACTTTCATGACATGGGAGGCAGAAAGGGACAAATCAGTAAGACACAGAGAATTTCAGATGGTGATGGGTGCTGTGGAGAAAAATAATGTCAAGAAGGGGATCCTGGGGGTGGCCTCTCCCCTCCGTAAAACTGAATGAAGATGAGTCCAGAGGATGAAGCTACCCTGGGGGTCCTAGGCTGCTCACTGGGGCTGACACAAACAGGGATTGAGGGCATGATGGGAACAGTCCTCCCAAGACTGTTCCCAGGGGTCCCCAGACAGTTGGTAGTCTGAGGTGGTGTTGGGCCAAGGGAGAAAAAAGTAGGGGTCTTGCCAGGAGCCTGCGTTGTTGCAGGGCCCCCTCTTTGCTTCATGGGAATGTGTAGCCTGGAGGGGCAACGGAGCATGGCAGATCTCCGAAGCTTCCTCTTGACTCTCGATGGCATCTGAGTGATACTACATCCTCATAAGGAATGCCCCTGTCCCTTCCACCTTGGAACTGGGTATGACCCCAAAGGGTTAGGCTTCCAGAAGTCCTCAAGTCAGTGTTTTGGGGTTTTGTCATCTGGGAAGCTATGGCCATCATCCCATTTTCCTTCTGCTTCTGTAGAAATTGAGAATCACAGAGGGGACCTGTGGGGCTCAGAGTCTCCCTTCTTATACCCCATTACCAGTTGTCTTGAGCCCTGGAACAGCTGGTTGCCACAGAGGTTGAATCATGGTGTTAGTCAACCTCTGGTCATGATGCAGCTCTTCAAAGACCATCCTCCCACCCCTGGGAGTCCCCACAGGAGCAAAGCCCACTCAGTATGTCCCTCCCAGGCTCTTCTTGACAAATTCCAGAGTTAGCAGGAAAGGACAAGCAGGGTCAGCATTGATTGGCTTTCTGGAACCTGCCATGCTGGCAAGGGTTTATATAGGGTAGCTCCAAAGATGAGGAGCCTCCCAGAGGCGCTTGCCCTGGTAGACTCCTGCATGGGCATGGTATTGTGGAAGAGCATGGTTCTGAGTGAGTGCTCCATTCAAATTTGGCCTCTAGCTGAGTGCCTCTAGCACTTAGTAGCAGTTACTTCAGATCAATCACATAATGTCTCTGAGTCTTGCTTTTCTGTAAAAGATGAGGATGATACATATCCCTGTTATGGCCTGAATGTGTTTCTTACAAAATTCAGAGGTTGAAACCTAAACCCCAATGTGGTGATATGAAGAGCTGAGGCCTTTCAGAGGTGACTAGGTCATGAGGGCGGAGCTCTCGTGAATGGGATTAGTGCCTTTATAAAAGAGGCTCAAGTGATCTTGTTTGTCCCTTTTTGCCCTTCCGTTATGTGCTGACACAAAAGGCACCATCTATGAGGAACAGGTCCTCACCGGACACTGAATCTGCTGGTGCCTTAATCCTGAACTTCTTGGCATCCAGAACTATGAGCAATAACTTTCTGTTGTTTATAAACCACCCAGCCTATGGTAGTTTGTTATAGCAGCAGGAACAGACTAAGACCAAAATTGGTATTGAGAAGTGGAGCGTTGCTTTAACAAATACCTAAAAATGTGCAAGTGGCTTTGCTACTGGGTAATGGGAAGAGGATAGAAGAAGGTGGAGGTGCAAGCTAGAAAAAGCCTAGATTACTGTGAATGCAACATTAAGGGCGATTCTCGGGAGGGCTCAGAAAAGGAGAGCTGTGGGGAAAGCCTTCTTTTTAGAGATTACTGAAGAGGTTGTGAACAGAGTGCTGGTAAAACATGAATGGTAAAGGGCATTATGATGGGGTCTCAGATGGAAATGAGGAATATACTATCGGAAATGGAGGAAAGGCCATCCTTGTTATACACTGGCAAAGAATGAGACTGAATTGTGCATGTGTCCTAGTGCTTTGTGGCAGGTAGAATATCTGAGTGAGTGATATGGTTTGGCTCTGTGTCTCCACCCAAATCGCATCTTGAATTGTAATCCGCACATGTGGAGGGAGGGACCCGGCGGGAGGTGATTGGATCATGGGAGTGGTTTTCCCCATGCTGTTCTCGTGATAGTGAGGGAGTTCTCATGACATCTGGTTGTTTGATAAGTGTCTGGTGCTTTTCCCTGCACACACTCTCTCTCTCTCTTGCCTGCTGTCATGTAAGATGCACCTTGCTTTTCCTTTGCCTTCCGCTATGATTGTAAGTTTCCTGAGGCCTCCCTAGCCATGCTGAACTGGGAGTCAATTAAACCTCTTTCCTTTATAAATTACCCAGTCTCAGGTATTTCTTTCTTTCTTTCTTTTTTTTTTTTTGAGATGGAGTCTTGCTCTGCCTCTAGGCTGGAGTGCAGTGGTGCGATCTCGGCTCACTGCAACCTCCGCCTCCCGGGTTCAAGCCATTTTCCTGCTTCAGCCTCCCAAGTAGCTGGGACTACAGGCACACACCATCATGCCCAGCTAATCTTTGTATTTTTAATAGAGATGAGATTTCACCATGTTGGCCAGGATGGTTTCCATCTCTTGACCTCGTGATCTGCCCGCCTCAGTCCCCAAAGTGCTGGGATTACAGGCATGAGCCACTGCTCCCGGCCTAGGTATTTTTTTACAGCAGTGTGAAAATGGACTAATACAGTGATGAAATAGGATATTTGGTAGAATTAATCTTTAAGCAAAGTGTCGAGGATGTGGCATGGCTTCTCTTGACTGCCAACAGTAAAATGCAAGAAGAGAGACACATATTAAAGTTGGAATTTATAATCAAAAGGGAAGCTGAACTTAAAGATTTGGAAAATTCTTATCCTTACCATATTGTAAAGAATGAAAAGCCATGTTCAGGAGAGAACATGGAGTGTGTGGCGAAGGCTGTCATTTGATAGGAGATTAGTATGGCTCAGAAGAAGCCAGGCGCTGTTCATCAAGACTGGAAAAAATGACCCTGAAGACATTTTGGAGATCTCTGGGGCTGCACTACCTATCTCAGGCCCAGAATGCTAGGGCCCTAGGGGCAGAATGATTTCAGGACTCTGCTCCCTGCATTCTGGTGCAGTACTCCTTGGAAGCCTTAGGTGTGCCTTGGTCCCTCTCTACAAAGGGCTCAGGTGGTAAACCTTGTAAGTGTCCACATAGTGCCGTCTCTGCTGCCACACAGAGTGCACAAGCTGTGGCAGCATGGCTACCTCCTCCTAGATGTCAAGGGATGCCCTAGAGAGGCTCAGGGTCAAAGCAGAGACCGCTGCAGAACAATGCCTGTGAGAATTGCCACTAGGGCAAAGCCCAGCAGAACCCTGGGGGTGGGGCTGACCCTGAGACTCCAGACCAGTAGAGCCACCGGCCAGTGATTCCAGTCTGGGAGAGCCATAGGCTTGCAACTCCAATCTGTAAGAGCTCCTGCATGAGCTGTACCCAGCAAAGTCATGGGGGGTAGGACCACTTGGAACCTTGGGAGCTCAACCCCTGCCCCAATATGTTCCAAAGATACGGAGTCAAAGATCCTCCTGCAGCCCTAAGGCTTAATGTTGTTTGTCCTGTTGGGGTTTGGACTTACATGGGACAAATCATCCCTTTTGGCCTTCCTATTTCTCCTATTTGGAACGGGAATGTCTGTCCTTTGCTTGTCCCACCGTTGTGTTTTGGAAGCACACAACTTGTTTGATTTAGTGGGCTCATAGCTGGAGAGATATTTGCCTCAGGATGAATTATACCCTGAGTCTCACACAGATCTGATTTAGATAATTAGATGACACTTTGGACTTCAAAGTTGATGCTGGAAAGAAGTAAGACTTTTGGGGCTATTGAGATGAAATATATTTAGCACGTGAGAAGGACATAATTTTGGGGGCCAGGGGTGGAATACAATGGCCTGATGTTTGCGTCTCCCCAAAATTCATATATGGAAACCTGAACCCCAATATGGTGGTATTAAGAGGTGGGGCCTTTCGGATGTGAATGAATCATGAGGGTAGGGTCCTTGTGAATGGGATTAGTGTCCTTAAAAAAGAGGCTCAAGAAAGCTTGTTTGCCCCTCTTTGCCGTTCTGTCATTTGAGGATGTAGGAGTTGCCATCTAAGAATGGGCCCTCACCAGACATGGAATATGCTGGTCCCTTGATCTTGGACTTCCCAGCCTGCAGAACTATGAGCAATACATTTCTGTTGTTTATAAATTACCCAGTTTAAGGTATTTATTAGAGTACCCTGAAAGGACTAAGACAACCTTCAAGGGTTGTGATGGGAATAAGGGTAAGCAGGATAATGGTAGAGTTTCTGGAATGGGTAGAGGATAGAATGTTCTGTTAAGAACCTGGGCTGTTGGTAAGAACCTGAGCTGAACCACAGCTCCTCCACTTCCTAGCTGTGTGAAGTCAGGCGAGGGCATGATGTGGAGCATCAGTTTACCCATCTATGGAATGGGTGTATTGATAACACCTACATTGTGGGATTGTTAGAATCTGAGAAGATTATGCTTGTGAAGCTCTTGCATAGTGTCTGGTGCATAGTGAAGTTTCATTCAAAGTTTGCATCGTTATTACGATTATTTCAGGTTACATAACTTTCAATCGGAAGACTCTATCCTGGACATGTCCAAAATCTTAGGACAATGAAAGAGAACCCAGAAATCTTGATCCCCCAGTCTCTCTTATGGTCTTAACTCCCTTCCTTTCAAACTAGGCTCTAGAGTCTCCAGCCTACCACTTGGTACCAATGAACTGGGCTGCCAATTCCAGAGCAAGGAGCAGGGGAGGAGCTATTTTAGACAGGGTGGTCAGAGGCAGCTTCTCCAAGGAGGTCACCCTTGAGTGGAGGCCCCCATGAGGTCAGCACGGGGTATTTCTGTAGAAGTCATAAACTGACTCAGTGTCAGAGAGATAGTTCATCTGGTTCAATGCTTCCCATTTTACAGGTGAGGAAACTGAGACTCAGACTAGGATCGTAGACCTAGATGGTAGAAGAGCCCAACTGTCTGCCTCCTGGGTCAGTGCTCTTTTCACTCCCCTGCACTGTTAGCTGGCTAATGCGGCAGCCTCTCCCCACTTTTCTCATTTGATAACTAATTTAGAGTGCAGCTAGGTATGTTAATGTGACCCCATTTTGGCCAGTGGGATGTGAGTGGAAGTCTGCTGGGAGGTGAGGATAGGGCTTCTGAGACAGCTTTTGATTTACTGGCAAAAGGGATGGGTGGATTTGTCTTTACTCTTCCCTCCCTTTCATCCTACTTGGGTGTGGTGTCTGGAGCTATAGCAGCCATCTAATAATCATGAGGGAAAGGCCAAAAGGATTGGCGGGACGCTGCCCTGACATCACTGAGCTACTGAATCGACCTGTGAGCTCCTTGTTTATATTAGTCAGACGTGCTGTTACTGGCAGCAGAAAGCATTCCTAACTGATAGAGCCTCTCTGCCTTTCCCTTTGTGAGCTCCATCTTACAGGAGAAACTTCAGACAGGAGAGGGAGCCTGCCCTTTTGTTTTCTTATTCTTTTTAGAGTCAAGCTCTTGCTCTGTTGCCCAGGCTGGAGTGCAGTGGCAAGATCATAGCTCACTGCAGCCTCACACTCGTGAGCTCAAGCCATCCTCCTGTGTAGCTGGGACTACAGGCATGCACCACGATGCCCAGCTAATTTCTCTTTTTTTTAAAAAAAATTGAGATCGGGTCTTGCTTTGTTGCCTAGGCTGGTCTCAAACTCCTGGACTGAAGGAATCTTCCCACCTCGGACTCCTAAAGTGCTGGAATTACAAGCATAAGCCACTGTGCCTGGCCTGATCTAGCCATTTTTAGAAGCAGCTTTCAGTTCTCACTCACCTCAGGGGCCTCATTCCAGCCTGTGACTTAGGGCTGAAAGCTCGTTACCAGTTAATAACACAGCCTGCTGCAAGATAATGCTTGCAGGCCCTCCTTGCTGAACAGTGGGCTATGAATACACAGCAATATTATCAACCCTCCCCTGGCCCCCTGAGCCTCCAGGAGCCAATAAGAATGAACCGTTTCACTCATCCAAGAGACAGCGAGAGAAATGTAATTTTGATTTAATTCTTGGCTCCTCTGAAATGTGCCTGTACACTGCTCAGACGTCGGGGGAGGAGAGAGCGCGGCGAGAACACTTCTCATGAATGGAAAGGAGAGAAGTGGCAGTTTGAAGGAGTATCAGGCTCCATTTAAAGGCCCATTTACCATGTGACACTTTATAAATTATTTCAAATATAATCTTGAATATAATCAACAGTTCCTTTCTGCCTCCTCCCTGCACACCCACCTCTTCCCACATCTCTTTTCAGAGGAAAAGATCTTAGGTAAGGCTGCCTTTCCATCGATTCCTCTGAAGTTGCAGGAAGCTGAAATTATGGCGTAAATTACCTCTTAGCTTGAATGAGGGTAAATTTATGCTGACCAGTGAGGGAACAAAGCAGGTTTGAATTCTGTGGCCAGAGTGGCTCTATCTTCCTCCCCTCAATTCAATGAATGATGCATTAATTTATTAAGCACTTATGTGCAGGGCACTCACACTATTTCATGTATCTGGTCTACTCTGAGAGCAGTGACTCTGCCTTTTTTTTTTTTTTTTTTTTTACCTGCATGATGCAAAGGCTATTTAGCGATTAAGTGACAGATGGTGTACCAGGTGTCCTGTATCCCAGCCCTGGCTCTGCCATTTAGCTGTGTGACTCAGGGCAAGTTAGTTTGCCTCTCTGTGCCTTAGTTTCCTCATCTGTAAGCCAGGAATTATAATAATACTTACCTCCTAAGGTTGTTAGGAAGCTTAAGTGAAATAATACATGTGGCCGGGTGCGGTAGCTCACGCCTGTAATCCTAGCACTTTGGGAGGCTGATGTGGGCGGATCATGAGTTCAGGAGATCGAGACCATCCTGGCTAGCACAGTGAAGCCCCGTCTCTACTAAAAATACAAAAAAATTAGCCGAGCGTGGTAGTGGGCACCTGTAGTCCCAGCTACTTGGGAGGCTGAGGCAGGAGAACGGCGTGAACCCGGGAGGCAGAGCTTGCAGTGAGCCGAGATTGCGCCACTGCACTCCAGCCTGGGTGACAGAGCGAGACTCCGTCTCAAAAAAAAAAAAAAAAAAGAAATAATACGTGTAAAGGTCTTAGCTATAGCACTGAATGGGTTAACTGTGTCACTCACCATGCCTGGCACAGAGATGGAGTGTGGTTAACACCCAGGAAGAATGACTACAGTAGAAGCCATAGAAAGAGCAGCTCACACTTATTGAACCTTCAGTTTTACCAAGGCACTTTGTTATGCTTGTTCCACTCATGATTTCAACTAATTCCCATGCTGACACTTCATTCCTTCATTCACTCCTGCTCATTCATTCACCGTGGTTATCAGAAGCCCTGGCTATGCCAGGCATTGTGCAGACAGTGGAAAATCAAACAACAAGGTCCCTGCTACGAGCCAGTGACTTCAGTTACATTATTGTGGGGAGAAAGATAATAGGTTAACAGAGAGGTAATCTAGAGTGACATGTTGCAAAATGACAGGAAAGGTGCTCTGAAGAGAAGCCGGTGGCCTGGGAAGAAGAGCATCACTGGAGGAGCTGTTTTAGACAGGGTGGTCAGAGGCAGCTTCCCCAAGGAGGTCACTTTTGAGTGGAGGCCCCCATGATGGGAAGAAGTGGCCCATGCTCCCATCTGGACTGGGAGGATTTAGGCAGATGTTCCTGCTCTCATGGCACTTCTGCTTTTGTAGGAGTCAGATGTGCAGCCTGGATTTAGAATGAAGGATGACATAACTATTCAGAGGAAAAGTGCAGGGTGCTCTGAGGACACACAGCAGGGGGCCTAGACTGGGTGGGGGCCAGATTGTCTTTCCTCTGCAAATGACAGAAACCTCACTCAACTGGGTTAACCAAAACGGGGTGTTACCGGCTCAAGTAAGTGACAAGCTGGGGTTGGGGTTGGCTTCAGGCATGGCTGCATCCTGTTGTTCAAATTGGCTTTAGCACGATGCCTCTGCTCAGTTTGCCCCTGTGTGAGCTTTGTTCTCAGCAGACTCTCAAGGTGGCATCATCAACCCCACACTGATGACCTGGTCAGAAGGATGGTCAGCATGCTCTGATTGGCCAGGTGGAGTCCCGTGCCCACTCCCAGAGAATGAAGAGTAGGTTTCCCAAAGAAAACTCAGGCTGGCATTACAGCAGAAGGACTGCTGGGCAGTTGGAACCAGCAGTTTCAGAGGACCGAGGACAGGGCCCCTGGTGGAAGGGATATTTAAGCAAATCCTGTAGGATGACAGCTGAAGAGGCTGGAGAGAGGCGACACGATAGGAAGGAGAATCACAGAGTGTCAGAGTTGAGAGGGGCCTTAGAGTTAGGCGTCCGTATCATTTATTTCCCATTCTGGGACCTTCTAGGAAGGAAATAGCAGTAATGACAACTACATGGGGACAACAAGCATAACAGGGACTGTTGGGTGAACTGCAATGTAGGATCACTGTAGTTAAAGTCATCCTTCTTGAACCTCCTCTGACACTCAGCTCTCTCTCAGATCCCTGTTAGGTGCTGCTCGGGCCTTGGCTGGCATGCCTCCAAGGCCGAGACTCTCATTGCTTTCTGCATAAGCCCGTTGTCTTGGAGTTCAGCTCTGCCTGCTTCTCCATCTGTTGCATCCAATTTGCTATTCTGAAGCTTCCACCCATTGGTCAAGGCTCCAGATTCAACACTTTGGAGTGCCACAAACTTTATTCTTCTTCTATGAACAGTGAGTTAATTGAAGATGAAGACAATGATTGAAACTCCTGGAAATGTGTGTTCTGCAGTCTAAATCCAACCACTTCATCCTGATGAAATTTCTTCATCAAGAAACTGTGGGTGGTGATGATCACTGCCCCTGCTGAGTCAGTGGAGCAGCCAGAGATCAGAGATGATGCTCATGGTGGAGCTCTCTCCCTCTTTGCTTGCTCCCTCTCCAAATCCTACTCTGCCTTTGCAGTCTGGGTTACAGCTTGCTTTCCCCAGGAAGTATTCTCTGACTTGATTCATGCAAGCTGAGACCTCATCTCATACCACTCCCTCTTTGTCCCTTGCTTCAGTCACACTGCCCTTGTCTCTGACCTTGGACACCAAACTCATTCTAACCTCAAGGTTTTTGCATTGACTACTGTATTAGTCTGTTCTCACGCTGCTGATAAAACATACCAGAGACTGGGTAATTTATAAAGGAAAGAGGT
Source organism: Gorilla gorilla gorilla (assembly GCF_029281585.2). Taxonomy (NCBI): domain Eukaryota; kingdom Metazoa; phylum Chordata; class Mammalia; order Primates; family Hominidae; genus Gorilla; species Gorilla gorilla. The sequence continues at coordinate 33,208,105 of NC_086018.1, read as the reverse complement.
TTAATTGTCTCAAAATTCCACATGGCTAGGGAGGCCTCACATTCATGGCAGAATAGGAAGGGATGTTTTATATGGTGGCAGACAAGAGAGAGCTTGTGCAGGGGAACTCCCCTTTAAAAAACCATCAGATCTTGTGAGATTTATTCACTATCATGAGAACAGCATGGGAAAGACCCGCTCCCATGATTCAATGACCTCCCACCAGATTCCTCCCATGAAGTATGGGAATTGTGAGAGCTACAATTCAAGAGGAGATTTGGGTGGGGACACAGCCAAACCATATCAATTACCCTCCTGAAATGCTCTTCCCTTAGAACTCTGCTTGGTCCCATTCTTTTCGGCACACAGGGAACGTGCCTAGGAGGCCTTCCCTGCTCACCTCTCTCAGGCCTCCTTCACTCACCCATCCCCTACTCTTCGTTACATATTCTGTTTTATTTTCTTCATAGCACTTAATGATTTTCTGAGAGTACCTTATCATTTATTTACCTGCTTACAGTTGTCTTCCCTGCCCCCCGTGGGGGTAGGGACCTTATTTTCCTAGATCAACTCTGTTTCTCTGGTGTCTAGCTTAGGGCCTACCACCTAGTAGTTGCATAATAAGTATTGGCCAAATGAATGATTGATGAGTCCCCATCCCTGCACAACTCTCAATTTTATGAAATTTCCTGTATTTTTCTGATTTCCTCCTTCTATACCTTCTCCAACCCCTTCAGCATGAGTAGTCTGTTTAACCTTGAGCAATATACATGAGCATCATATTAGGATTCAGATGATATGGGATCAAGTTCTGTCTTGGCCTTTTACTAACTGCAGGAACCTTGGGGAAGACACTGACCCTGTGCGTCAGTTTTCTCTTCTGTAAAATGGGGACAACAAATGTGTCTAAAGCTTAGCCAGGTGTGGTGATGCACGCCTGTAGTCCCAGCTACTCAAGAAGCTGAGGCAGGAGGATCGCTTGAGCCCAGGAAGTTGAGGCTGCAGTGAGTTATGACTGTGCCACTGCATTCCAGCCTGGGCAAGAGCAAGACCCCATCTCTAAATAAATAAATAAATAAATAAGTAAATGAAAGTGCCTAAGGCACAGAGAGAGTGTGAGGCTCACATGAGATCATGGGCATGAAAGCATCCTGCAAAGTGAAAATGCTATGCAGATATTAGGAAATGAGGTTGCTTATAGGTAAGCTTGCGTTGTTAATTATTAGGTTGTACCATATGGAATTACCAATATTCAGCCATTTTGACTTACTGTGTTAGTCTGTTTTCATGCTGATGATAAAGACATACCGGAAATGGAGCAATTTACAAAGAAAGAGGTTTAATTGGACTTACAGTTCCACGTGACTGGGGAAGCCTCACAATCATGGTGGAGGGCAAGGAGGAGCAAGTCCCATCTTACATGGATGGCAGCAGGCAAAGAGAGAATGAAGAAGACGCAAAAGTGGAGACCCCTGATAAAACCATCAGATCTCCTGAGACTTACTCACTACCAAGAGAAGAGTATGGGGGAAACTGCCCCATGATTCAGTTATCTCCCACTGGGTCCCTCCCACAACATGTGGGAATTATGGGAGTACAATTCAAGATGAGATTTGGGTGGGGACACAGCCAAACAATATCACTTACTAAAATGGCAATTTCATATGATTTAATCTAATGTTTTTCCACCGAAAAGTAGGTTTTGTGTCCCCTGCCCCACCCCATAACTAGAGTACTCTGGTAAGTTCTTTGAGGGCAGTCATCATATTCTTCACCAAGCTTAGCAGACTGCTCTGCATACAGTAGGTGCCTGCATGTGTATATTTGGATAATTCATCTTCCTATAGAGTGATCAGAGGTTAAATCGACAGGAGGTGCTTATCTGTGTTTAGAGGGCTCAAGGAACTCTTTCTAAAGGAGGCTCCATCAGAGCTGAGTCTTGAAGGTTGAGTAGTTGTTCAGCAGGTGGACAAGAGGACAAGGGCATCCCAGGTAGAAGGAGCAACATGTGCAAGCGTGTGGAGATGCAGAAATATGGCGCATTCTGGGAACTCCAATTCACTGTCTCTGCGTGGCATAAAACCTTTCTAGATCAAACCAAACTGTCCCTGTCTCTCCCTCCCCAGCATCTCAGGTCACTCACTATCTCTACTATTCACATAGCCCTTTGCACACCTGTTGTGGTGATTGCTATTTTTTTTTTTTCTGAGACGGAGTCTCACTCTGTCACCCAGGCTGGAGTGCAGTTGTGCGATTTCAGCTCACTGCAACCTCCATCTCCCAGGTTCCAGCAATTCTCCAGCCTCAGCCTCTCGAGTAGCTGGGACCACAGGCATGTGCAATCGTTCCCGGCTAATTTTTATATTTTTTTTCTGTAGAGATAGGGTTTTGCCATGTTGCCCAGGCTGGTCTCAAATTCCTGAGCTCAAGGCCATCCACCTGCCTCGGCCTCCCAAAGTGCTGAGATTACAGGTGTGAACCACTGCACCCTGCCCGGTGGTTGCTATTTTTGATCTTCACCTGCAGTCTCTCTGCTTGTGGGTAAGCAGCAAAGACAAGGGACCTGCAGCATCCGCTTGTGTGATCATCCAGAGAGCAATCTCCGTGCTGATGGTCATCAGACAAACAGTGGCTGATTGGATTGGAGGGTTGGTCTTGTCCCTGTGAGATTCCCCATCTCAAATTAGGCCAGTTTATGTTGGAGAGATCAAAGCCTGTCGAGCCTGACCACAGCCAGGCAAAGCTTCTGGCTGTGGCAACAGGGAGAGAAAGGGACTTGTTTTACTGAGTGTCAATGATGGCCCAGGCAACATACTAAGCATTTCATTTATTCTTTCATTCTCAGAGCACTTAATATGTGCCAGACACTGTTCCAGATAGGGAAATATAACAGCAAACAACCCAAGTACTTGCCCACAGGATTATAGTCTAGGGAGGAATACAAGCAATGAACAATGAAACAAAAAGATATATAACATAACATCATGTGATATAATGTAATATAGGGTCATATAATGTCACATGTAATACCAATTATGTGATAGCGAGGGATTTATTTAATCATAACAACACTCTGTAATATGGTTTTTGTTTTTGCTTTTTCTATTTTTCATTTTAAAGAGGAGGAAACCAGGGCTGAGAGAAGTTGGTAATTTGCCTAAGACAGCAGAGCTGCTGGGAGGGAGTGTTTGAACTTGCTATCTGAATCCACCGTACAGCACTGCCTCCCAGGCTTTTAACTGGAAGATATGCATTTGTATCCCAGCTTTGCGCATGCCCACTGTGCACTTGGGCACATTGTTTCACCTCTGCAAGCCTTAGTTTTCTCACCTGAAAAATGGATTAATAGATGCAGGCTTCAGGAGGATTGCTGTGAGATGAGGGGTGAAGGAGGCTGTTTGCAAAGTTCTATGAAAGTTTTCAGTTTCCACATCTGCTTTTGTGGTATGCCTCACATGGCTGGGATACTTGAAAACTTTGCCCCAGTGCTATGGTTCAATGTCTTCGATTAATCCTTGCTCATGATTAATCAGTTTGTTCCTGTTGCTCTGAAGACAGAAACCAGCTCCAGAGGGGACTGGAGGGCAGGTGCTGGGTCTGGGTGTGTGTGAGAAGGGAACTGTTTTCTATAGATTCTCTCTCAACAACCTGCACACAGATTAGCCATTTCTCTAGCTATAAATAAAGGTGCCCCCCCCATCTCTGTGGTTGGGAGGAAATATCAATAACATGACTAATTATGGAAATTGCATAATGCATCATTAGTTAGTAATTATGACTTTGTCAAGTGCCTGTTAATTTTTATGTAAGAATCACTCAGTGTGTGACATGGAAATATTAGCTTGTCATCCGGCTTTCCTTTCTGGTGGGGAGAATGATTTGAAAGTTTAGGTTAATGAGGTGTCAGGGTGAAGAACGGGGAGAGGGAGGAGAAGGAGGAGGAAGAGAGGCAGAGGAGCAGAAGGAGGGGGAGAATTACCGGGGAAGGAAGAAGAGGAGAAGGAGGGGGTATGAAGAAGGAGGAGGAGTGCATAATGAGACAGGAGATACCACACATGGGGAGATGCAGGTGGAAGGACCCAGGAGCTGTCCTCACAAGGTGAATCAAGTCAAGCCTCCTGCTTCTATCCCAGACCCAGAGTTTGCATGGGGTGTTGACACATTTCCCTAATAAGAAGGCATTATCATTTTACAGCCTCCCTGGAGAGTCTTGGCATGTCTCATTTTGCTTGAATAAATTATTAATTTGGCCTAATTAGGCTCATCCAGCAGCTGGGAGGCAGGTCGAGCTAATTCAGGATTCCTTTGTGGGTCTGCCTGCATGCTTGGTTCTGTGGAGGTGGGGGTTGGACTGGAAAGCGCAGCCCCTTCCCATTAGAGGGGGTTGAGGCAGGAGGGAAGGCGGTGGAGGTGGGAAGTAACATCCAGCTCCATCCACTTGTGACTTCACAGGCACCTGCTGACTTGGTTGCAAGTGCTAAGAACCTATGTCTTTTTTTTCCCCTTTGAGACAGGGTCTTGTTCTGTCACTTAGGCTTGAGTGCAGTGGCATGATCATAGCTCACTTCAGCCTTCACCTCCTAGGCTCAAGGGATCCTCTTGCCTCAGCCTCCCAAATAGCTGGGACTACAGGCATGTGCCACCATGCCTGGCTAATTTTTTTTTTCTTTCACTTTTTGTAGAGGTGGAATCCAGGCTGGTCTTGACTCCTGGTTTCAAACTATCCTGCTTCAGCCTCCCAAAGTGCTGGGATTACAGGTGTGAACCACTGCACCTGGCCAGAACCTATGTCTTTCTTTGGACACTTGCATCCTTAGTATCATCTGCAGAGTTGCCGAGGTCAGGAGAGGACATGCTTCAAGCATGTTCCTCAGCCCTGTGGTCAAGGTGCTTCACAATTAGGGTGGATTCACCAGCTTTATTTTCTTGGAGTTCCAGACTCCCAAAGATGGCTCCAGTTGCACAGATTTTGAAGCAAGACAGCTGTGCTTCAGAACATAGCTCCACCCCATGCAGCTTTTGAACTTAAGAAAGTTACATCAACCCTCTGTGGCCTTGGCCACAGCGGAATAATGACCACCTGCCCTTGCTCTGACACTGCAGAGATGAATCGAGATGATAAATACATGCATACTTCCTAGTACAGTATCTGCCTCATCATAGGTGTTCAATAAATGGTAGTTGTGAAGCTTATGAGAGAAGTGGGGCAGAAATAGTTACAGATATTTTATGCACAAGGAAATTAAAATCCAAGGAGCTGTTATAACTTGCCTAGCACAGACTAGACGAAGTCCCTGTCCTTTTTTCTTCCTGCCCCACCAGGCCATCTCTCAAAGTTGACATTGGCATTTGGCTATTTATTTATTTTTTGACAGAAGTTTGTGGTTGCTGGAACATAGGCAATAAAAAAGCCAAATGTGCGTAAGAGCCCTGATTATTTTTTAATGGCGTTCAAATCCCTGTGACATTTCTCCCCATGTAATAAGGTTTCAAGATTTAACTTGTTTTCAAGAGAACGAAATCATCTTTACGGCTTTTCCTGTTTTCCAATGAACAACAACCTGTTTCTAAGCAGCAGCATTAGAATCCATCAGACCCTCTTCTGAGCCCGCAGAGCCCAGGTACAAGCTCAGGCAGCTCACCCATATCGGGTATCCACTGGTTCTTTGTGTATTTGTCTCCTAGGCTAGGCTCTGAGCACCTGGAAGGCGTTGCTCTTCCCCCATGGTAGGGGCTGCGGCCTGGATGCTCTTCCAGGCCAGGGGCTGCATCTTTATTTCAGAGTACCCAGCTCAGGGTACTGCACATGATAGCCTTTCTAGAACTTCTTCTTCTTCTTTTTTTTTTTTTTGAGACGGAGTCTTGCTCTGTCGCCCAGGCTGGAGTGCAGTGGCACGATCTCCGCTCACTGCAGGCTCCACCCCCTGGGTTCATGCCATTCTCCTGCCTCAGCCTCCTGAATAGCTGGCACTACAGGCGCCCACCACCTCGCCTGGCTAATTTTTTTTTTTTTTTTTTTTTTGTATTTTTAGTAGAGACGGGTTTCACCGTGTTAGCCAGGATGGTCTCGATCTCCTGACCTCATGATCCACCCACCTCGGCCTCCCAAAGTGCTGGGATTACAGGCATGAGCCACCACGCCTGGCCCCTAGAACGTCTTGATGAATAAAGAAAAGACACTCAGCCACAAAGCTGGAGTGACTGTAATTTAATCTTTCCCTTGTGTTCAGAAGGCTCTTGTAGCACCTCAAGGCCAGCAATTTAAATCAATCAACACATAATAACATCACTCACTATGACACTGCCTCTGCTCCCAAGTGCTAGCTCATATTATTAGAGAATCAGAGACTGAGTCCTTTGTATTACAAATGGGGAGACCGAAGCCCAGAAGAAAGCAATGTATGCAAGGACATCTATATTTAACTTCCCTCTCCACAGCTCCTTTCATCAAATTATCAGATGTTCTTAATGCTTCTGTATGTGTGTGTGTGTATATATATGTGTATATATATACACCACATATATACATACATACATGTGTATATATACACACCACATATATACATACATATATGTGTATATATACACATATATACATGTACATATATACGTATATATACACACATATATGTACGTATATATACATATACACACACATACATATGTGTATATATACATATGTATGTATATATGTATATATACATACATATGTGTGTGTATATATGTGTGTATATATACATACATATGTGTGTGTATATACATACACGTACATATACATACACGTATACATACATACACGTACATATACATACACGTATACATACATACACGTACATATACATACACGTATATATACATACACGTACATATACATACACGTATATATACATACATGTATATATTTATGTATACACATGTATGTATATATCTATGTATACATACATGCATGCATATATGTATGTATACACACATGTATGTATATATATCCGTATACGTGTATATATATACACGTATACGTATATGTATGTGTATATATACATTACACGTATATATGTGTATATATACATACACGTGTATATATACGTATATATACGTGTATACGTATCATATACACGTATATATACGTATATGTGTATAATCATATATATACATATATATGTGTATAATCATATACGTATATATGTGTATAATCATATATACATATATATGTGTATAATCATATATACATATATATGTGTATAATCATATATACATATATATGTGTATAATCATATATATGTATATATGTGTATCATACATATGTATATATACACGTATATATGGTGTGTATATATACATATATGCATATATGTATATATACATACACACTATATATGTGTATTTTAATCTCCTGTCTGCATAACTTGGTGCCAAGGTTGCTGTAACCCCTGCTCCACAGGTCTTCCTGCCTCTCGTCTCTTCCATATCAGCTTGCTTAGCTTTGCAGGAGACAGAGTCTCCTGAAAAAGGGTTTCTTTGTCTCATTCCACTTCTTAAAGGAGCCTACCATGGGTTTTTTTTTCCAGCGCTCTTCAATGGTACCTGAAGCGAATTTGCACCAAAGCAGCAGCTGCGTTGCTGCAGTTCTATCTTCACCTTCACGATGTTTCTCTTGGTCAAAAACGCACTCAAGTCGTCTCCAAGTTCGAAGCATTCAGCAAACAATGGCAAGGCAGAGCCACCAGAAATGTACACCTGATTTTCATGATAAATACGGTAATGCTGTATTAGCTAGTGGAGCCACTTTCTGTATTGCTGTATGGACAAGTGTAGCAACACAAATCAAAATGGAATGGAACCTATCCCCTGTTAGCAGAGTCACCCCAAAAGGATGGATAGATCAGTAATCATTCCAGCTGGTGTAATACTGAATTGTTTAAAAAATAGCTCACGATTGATGCCAAGTGAAAGCACTGTGTGCCCACTAAGAATTAGCCGGGCATGGTGGTGGGCGCCTGTGGTCCCAGCTTCTCGGGAGGCTGAGGCAGGAGAATGGCGTGAACCCAGGAGGCAGAGCTTGCAGTGAGCCGAGATCGCGCCCCTGCACTCCAGCCTGGGCGACAGAGGGAGACTCTGTCTCAAAAAAAAAAAAAAAAAAAAAAAGATATGGCATTATTGAAGAAATAAAGTACATTTGAAACCTTCAAAAAAACAAAAAAGAACCTATCATAGCTTTTTAATGCCTACTCATTGCCTAAGGAAAGAAAATCTGCACAACTTTCTCAAGAAAAATTAGTGTGTGCCTGGGGGAGGAGTTTCCAAAATTCATCCAGGTGCTTAAAAACAAACCTGTTATGTAGCACTATATAAGTGTTTGTTGTTGCTGCTCTTATTATTATCATTTATTATGAATGTCACTGTTGTTATTGTTGTTATTCCGCTCTAATGGAATGCCAGGATATGTATCAATACAGCAGGACTTCCGGGAACTGGAACTGGGACTCAGAAAATGTGTTATCTCTTTCAGGACATGTTTTTCACATGCCTCTATAATTGGATTTTCAGAGTGGCCCACAACTCCTAAGTAGTAAAGAATCATTACCTATTTCTTATCAATATTGTCCCTGGATCAAGCCAGACATCAGAGAGGGTATGCATTTAGACTTTACTGACTCCTTGTAGAATTGTTTTCATATTGGCCATAATTGAAGGACATTCTAAGAAACTGGGACAAAAAATAGGTCTTTGTATTTGTTGTAGGATATATTGAAAGTGTTGTCCATTACCATCCATGCTTTCCCCTTTATTGGGGAGTAATTTATCTCAGGTTCCTGCACCAAGGAAAACTATTATTTCCTTCCTTCCTTCCTTCCTTCTTCCCTTCCCTCCCTCCCTCCCTCCCTCCCTCCTTCCTTCCTTCCTTCTTCCCTTCCCTCCCTCCCTCCTTCTTTCCTTCCTTCCTCCCTCCCTCCCTCCTTTCCTCCCTCCCTCCCTCCTTTCCTCCCTCCATCCCTTCTTCCTTCCTTCTTCCTTCTTTCCTTCCTTCCTTCCCCTCCCTCCCTTCCTTCCCTCCTTTCTTCCTTCCCTCCTTCCCTCCTTCCTTCTTTTTTATGAGACAGGTTCTCCTTATCTTGCCCAGGCTGGTCTCTAATTCGTGGCCTCAAGTGATCCTCCTGCCTCAGCCTCCCAAGGTGCTAGGATTACAGGCATGAGCCACCACACCCAGTCGAAAGCTTTTATTCTGCTGATTAGTTTGTATTTAATGCTTTGAACAATGAGGGACATTATAATAATGCCGAGATTTTCCTCTGCTTTTGGTGCTGGGAATCTCTAAGTCAGCTCTCCAACCTACCTCCTACAAGGCTTTATGGATGCTTTTCATGTGCTTAAGTGAATTCATCTTGTATTTTCACCTTATTTCCTTTTGCTTTGACTTCCTTATTTAAAAATCTGTTTTACTATATTCATCTCTGTAAGCCACCTTGGTTCCTTTATTCGGTATGAAGTAGGATATAGCAAACAAATATCTGTTCCTCTGTTGGTCCCACCCCATCCCAACCTGGAGACTGCATCAGAACAGGAAATACCTAGAGGCTACCAGAAAGAACCCTTATCCTGATCGAGGAATTCATTAAATAAAGGTATTCATTCTTTCAACAGCTACTCCTTCAGCCCCACTGATGGGACAGGCATTGTTCTGGGTTCAGTATGCTATCCCTAGAAAGCGGAGTGTGAGGCAAAAGCGCATGTGCTATGACTTTATTAGGGAGTGTCACCTAGGGTCACTGGCATGGCCGCTGCTTGTTGTCAAGTGCAATGGATTGCTCAGTCTCATGAGGCTGTCGCTGGAGAAGTAGGAAAGATGTGACTGAAAAAAGTCCACTTGGGAGAGAACAGAGGAAGCCGTCATGGCTGGTTCCCATCTCCTGTTGGTCAAAGGCTTGCACCAAGTGCAACTTTCCTGTACTTCTGGGCAGTGTGGGCACCAAGAGGGTCTCACAGAGTCTGCTGTCATACAGGTGTGGCTGTCAGAGGAGCACTGCTGGATTGTGCCACATGGAGCCAGGCAGAAGCCATACACAGCTGGTTGCTACAGCAAGTGGAGCAGACCAAGTGTCCGGCTGCAGAAGAGGTGTCTAATAGATGGAGACACAGCAGTGAGCAAAGCAGAGTGTGCCTCTGACCTCACGAAGCAGACACCCTAGTTGGGGGTGTGTGCTGGGAGTTTCCAAGACCACTCCCAGGTTCAGTGATTCATTAGGAGGACTCACAGGACTCAGTATGGCAGTGGTGCTCATCACTATGATTTGTTATGGTGAAAGGATGCCAAACTAGATCAGCAAAAGGAAAAGGCATATGGAGCGAAGTCCAGAGGAAACCAAGTGTGAGCATCCATGAGTCCTCTCCCAGCGGTCCCACAGGATAGGCTTAATTCCTCCAGCAATGGATTGTGACAAAACATGTGAAATGTGGCCAGGTGCTGTGGCTCACACTTGTAATCCCAGCACTTTGAGAGGCCGAGGTGGGTGGATCACCTGAGGTCAGGAGTTCAAGACCAGCCTGGCCAACATGGTGAAACCCCGTCTCTACTAAAAATACAAAAATTAGCCAGGCATGATGGTGGGTGCCTGTAATCCCAGCTACTCGGGAGGCTGAGGCATGAGAATCACTTGAACCCAGGAGGTGGAGGTTGCAGTGAGCTGAGATCGTGCCATTGCACTACAGCCTGGGTGACAGAGTGAGACTGTCTCTAGAAACAAAACAAAAAATACATGTGAAATGTTCTGTACCAGGGAAGCTCATCAGAGATCAGTGCCCAGGGCACTGGGGGGCTGGTCACATAGGTACCCTCTTCTTAGCACGAAAACTCTAGCCTCTCAGTAGGAAAGCAAGTGTTCAGCATAAACCACATTGTACAAACAGTTTGGAACAGTGAGTCACTTTTAACAGGAAATGGGAACCCTCTGGAATTCCAAATTCTCTGATGCCAGCCAAGGGCCAACCTCGTAAACAGGCCTTTTGAAGGACAGCAGTTAGGAGTGCTAGGTTAACTTTTTTTTTTTTTTTTTCTGTACAGGGAGACAGATAAAAACAAACAGACAAGGATACATATAATGTAGTAGATGGTCAGGGTATCTGACAGCCCATTTGTTGTTTTTGTGTAAATTAGAGACTTGGCCTCCCTGATGGCAAACATGGCTGGTTCACAGTTTGTGGGCACTTGGTGAGTGTAAAAGAAAACTTTGTCCTGTCACTCGTCCCTTACCCAAGACCCAATCCACACTCCCCTATTTAGCAGCCCTGTAGATGGTGGTAGGTGTTGTAAAGAAACATACAGCAGGAGAAAGGAATGGAAAAGGTCAGGATGCAGATGGCATGGATGGGGTTGCTATTTTATTCAGGGCTGTCAGGGAAGGCCTTGCTGATGAGGAGACACTGGACAAAGGCTTGAAGGAATGGAGTGAGCCATGAGGCCATCTGGAAGAACATCCCAAGGAGAGGAAATAGCACATGAAAAGAACCCGAGGTGCATGAGTTTTTGGCAGGGTCAGTGAACTGAAAGGAGTGCAATGAGTTGGAGGGAATGAGAAGATGAAAGGGTGGTAGAAGATGGGATCAGAGAAGTTGTAGGTGCCAGGTCATATGTTTGTTTATGAGACCTATTTATTATGTGGTAAATTGGTTTTAGAACATAATTTCAGACACCCCTTGTAAGTATTATTTTTATGCAGGGACTTAGACCCACAGTCTTCCAAGCATGTTAAGTGGCTTTCTGAGCTAAACCGTGTCTCAGTGCCTACTTGAGTTCAATGACCCCGGAGAGTTTTGATGACTCTGCTAAGGCCAAGTTGTTCCACGACTGGAAATCACCCATGCTGGCTCTGTGTGAAATTGCTACTTTTCATTAATGAGCCCAACCATGTAACACCATCATGGCATCATTTCAGGGAGACTTTTCTATGATGGAAGCTATTTACTTTATGACCCAAGTTGTACCTTTAGCAAGGGGGACACAAGAGGCACACACATCCTGGGGAAAAAATCTGTAAAGATTTTGACATTGGTAGAATCACAGGGTTTCTCTTGCATTTAACTCACTTCTGCAAACATTTATAAAGTACTATTCTATGCATTGTTGAGATCAGTCTCAGTACAAGCCCCTGTTTAATGTTTCTTTCTCACAGTTGGAACCATTTGATCCCATCTTATCTTCCACTCAGCAGGCCCATCTTATACTGGAGAAACAGGACTTTGGTCCAGCTATAACCCCATAACCTTGAGCTTGATACCAACGTACTCTGGCTGCTGATTTAGCTCCACTGAGATGTCCAGTTCTGGTTCTTATGAGTCCCTGTGAACCTACTCTGTACCCTATTATGGCACCAATTCTTCTGCCTTGGACCCTGTTCCTGCCTCATCTCTTCTTTGTTCTGGACAGTCTCCTGTAGATGGAGAAGACATTTTTCCAGAATTTCATTCTGTTGGCTGAAAATCGCCTATTTATAACAAATTCCCCAATGCCATCTGCAAGTTTTATTTAGCAGTATTGTGCTAACCTTATATTTCTGTGTTCTACCCACTTTACGGTTCTGAGTTATAAGGCTAGATAGATTAAAGTTAGAATACCAGTTCTACCATTACTAGCTATGTGATATTGAGAACATTCTTTAAGTTCTCTAATCCTTGATTTCTTTATGTATAAAATGGAAATATGGTACCTGCTTGATATAAGGATTAAGCAAAATTATTTTTGGAAATGAGCACCCACAATAAGTGCTCAATAAGTGGTACTGTATTCTTTCATGTTTGGCGTATTAACTGATGTGTTTTGGGGAATATTAGGTTAATAGTTAAATTTTGCTTTATGTATTTGAATGCATGTTATTAGTTGCATACAAGTTTAGAATTGTATCTTCCTGATAGCATTTTTTTTGCCTTAATATTTCTCAGTCTGACAGCTGTCTGTTGGGATTTGTCTAGTGTTTTCATTGTTTTATTTTCAACCTTTTTTTAACCTCTTATAAATAGCATATAATTGAGGTTTGTTTTTGTTTTTTTGTTTTTTGTTTTTTGTTTTTTTTCTGAGACAGATTCTCACTCTGTTGCCTAGGCTGGAGTGGAGTGCAGTGCAGTGGTGCAATTTTGGCTCACCACAACCTGTACCTCCTGGGTTCAAGTGATTCTCATGCCTTAGCCTCCCAAGTAGCTGGGACTACAGGTGCGCACCACTATGCCTAGCTAATTTTTATATTTTTAGTAAGACAGGATTTTGCCATTGTTGGCAGTTGGCCAGGCTGGTCTTAAACTTCTGACCTCAGGTGATCCATCTGCTTTGGCCTCCCAAAGTGCTGTGATTACAGGTGTGAGCCACCATATCCAGCCATGATTGAGTTCTTAATACAGTGTTATAGTCTCTGTCTTTTAATTGGAGAGTTTAGCCCATTTACATTGATTTTTATTTTTATTTATTTATTTATTTTTGAGATGAAGTCTCTCTCTGTCACCCAGGCTGGAGTGCAGTGGCACAGTCTTGGCTCACTGCAACCTCCGCCTCCTGGTTTCAAGTGATTCTTGTGCCTCAGCCTCCCAAGTAGCTGGGATTACAGGCTTGTGCCACCATGCCTAGCTAATTTTGTATTTTTAGTAGAGACGGATTTCTCCATGTTGGCCAGACTGGTCTCGAACTCCCCACCTCAGGTGATCTGCCTGCCTTGGCCTCCCAAAATGCTAGGATTATAGGTGTGAATCACCATGCCCAGCCTGGTTTTTAATTTATTTAGATTCATTTCTGCTGATTTTAACTTTTCTGTGACCCACATTTTCTAGGCTTTTTCTTTTATTTTCTATTTTCTTTTGCCTTAAGATATTTTTCTCCTTATTTCACTTTTTTCTCCACTTGTTTAGAATTTATACTAAACTTATTTTCTATTTTTCTGGTTTCTCTAGAAATATATGTGCATTATTATATTACAACACATAATTGTATAAATATATGTAATAGTATATACTGTCATATAATTGTACACATATAAGTATATAATATGTATGTAAGTTTATATATTATATATATCAACATTCTAAAGTTAATTAACAATTTTATTTTTCTCCTGAACAAAGCAAGAGCCTTAGAATACTTTATGATTACTTGCCTCCTGACTTGTTTGTTATTGTTTTGTATTTTTTTCTTTCTTGATTTCTTAACGTCACATATTGCATGTCGTTGCGTCTTATAAAATCAATGTTTGTTTAGATTTCCCCATATATTTACCATTTATTTGTTTCTATTCCTTTTTGTATCTGAAACCTTCTGAGATCATTTTCCTTCCTTGTGAAACATGTCCTTGTTTGTTAATAGACTATTCTGTCTTTTTTCTCTCTACAAATGCCTTTATTTCACCTTTGTTGATTGAAATATAGTTTTTTTCTTGATACAGAATTCTAATCTGGTAGTTACTTTCAACACTTTGAAAATATTAATCTATTTTCTTGTGACTTTCATAGTTGCTACAAAGTCAGTTGTCAGTTTAATTGCTCCTTTGTAGGTAATATCATATATCCCTTTTCTCTGAATTAAGATTTCCTACTTAATTCACTAATTGCACAAGTATTTGTTGATGGTTATCATGCGCTAGGTACCCCCTCACATCATGGAACCTACATTCTAGGGTCTTTGGCATTTTGAAATTTGCCTGTGATGTATGAAGATATTGATTTCTTTAAATTTATCCTGGTTAAGGCTTTCTTTGTTTCTTTGAATCTTTAGTTTTATGTCTTTTATCAGTGCTGGTATAATCTTAATCATTTTGTTTTTATTTCTTTAAATATAGCTTCTTCATGATTCTCCCCATTTGTTCATTTCTGAATTGTTATTTCTTGTCTTCTGCAAGCTTTGGGGTTGATTTATTCTTGCTTCTCTAATTCTTTCGGTTGTGAATTTAGGTTGTAATTTTGAGATCTTTCTAACTTTTTGATGTGGGCATTTAGTGCTGTGAATTTCCCTCTTAATATTGCCTTAGCTGTGTCCCAGAGATTCTAGTATGTTGTATCTTTGTTCTCATTATTTTCAAAGAGCTTTTTGATTTTGCCTTAATTTCAATATTTATCCAAAAGTCATTCAGAAGTATGCTGTTTAATTTCCATGTAATCACATGGTTTTGAGCGATTTTCATAGTTTTGACTTCTATTTTTATTGTGCTGTGTTCCAAGAGTTTGTTTGGTATGATTTTTGTTCTTTTATGGTTGGTGAAGATTGTTTTATGTCTAATTATTTGGTAAATTTTAGAGTATGTGGCATGTAGTGATGAGAAGAATGTATACATTGTTGTTAGGTCCTTAATATCTTTGTTAATTTTCTGCCTTGATTGATGATCTGTCTAATACTGTCAGTGGAGTGCTGAAGTCTCCCACTATTATTGTGTGAGAATCTATGTCTCTTCATAGGTCTCTAAGAACTTGCTTTATGAATCTGGGTGGTCCTGTGTTGGATGCATATATATTTAGAATAGTTGGATCTCCTTGTTGAATTGAACCCTTTGGCATTATGTAATGCCCTCCTTGGTCTTTTTTGATCTTTGTTGGTTAAAATCTGTTTTGCCTGAAATTAGGATTGTAACCCCTGCTTTTTTCTGTTTTCATTTGTTTGGTAGATTTTCCTCCATCCCTTTATTTTGAGCTCATGAGTGTCATTACATGGGAGATGGGTCTTTTGAAGACAGCATACCATTGGGTCTTGCTGTTTTATACAGCTTGACACTCTGTGCCTTTTAAGTGGGGCATTTAGCTTGTTTATATTCAAGGTTAATATTGATATTTGTGGATTTGATCCTGTCATTGTGCTGTTAGCTGGTTATTATGTTGGCTTGTTTGTATGGTTGCTTTAAAGTGACACTAGTCTGTGTGTTTAAGAGTGTTGTGTTAGTTGGTAGCAGTCTTTCCTCTGTATTTCATGCTCCTTTCAAGATCTCCTGTAAGGCAGGTCTTGTGTTAATGAATTCTCTCAACATTTGCTTATCTGAAAAGGATCTTATCTGTCCTTCACTTAGGAAGCTTAGTTTGGCTAAATATGAAATTCTTGGTTGAAGATTTTTTTCTTTAAGAATGTTGAATATAGGCCCTCAATCTCTTCTGGCTTATAAGGTTTCAGCTGAGAGGTCTTGCTGTTAGCCTGATGGCATTCCCTTTGCAGGTGACCTGCCCCCTTTCTCTCTAGCTGCCTTTAACATTCTTTCTTTCATTCTGGCCTTGACAAATCTGACAATTACGTGTCTTGGGGATGATTTTCTTGTGTAGAATCTTGCAGTAGCTCTCTATATTTCCTGAATTTGACTGTTAGCCCCTCTAGCAAGGTTGGGAAAGTTTTCATGGAAGATATCCTGAAATATGTTTTCCAAGTTGTTTGCTTTCTCCTCCACCCTTTCAGCGTTGCTTACGATTCATAGATTTGGCCTCTTTACATAATCCCATACTTCTCAGAGATTTTGTTCATTTCTTTTTATTCCGTATACTTTATTTTTGTCTGACTGTCTTATTTCAGAGAACCAGCCTTCAAGTTCTGAGATTCTTTCCTCAGCTTGGTTTATTCTGCTGTTAATACTTGTGATTGCATTGTGAAATTCTTGTATTATGTTATTGAGCTCTGTCAGACCTGTTAGGTTCTTTTTTATATTGACTATTTCATCCTTCAGCTCCTGTTTCACTTTATTGTGATTCTTATCTTGGATTGGGTTTTGCCATCCTGAATCTTGATGATCTTTGTTCCTATCCATATTCTGAATTCTTCTGTAATTCTAGTCAGTTCGGTCTGGTTAAGAACTCTTATTGGAGAACTGGTGCAGCCATTCGGAGGACATACAGCACTCTGGTCATTTGAATTACTGGAGTTCTTGCATTGGTTCATTTTCACCTCTGCGTGTGGGTGTTCCTTTAACTGCAGCGTAGATTGAGTACAGTCAATAGACTTCTTTTCTGGATGTTTTCACTGGGCTGAGGTTTTGTGCAGGATCTTTATTTGAAGCTGTCTTCTTGCCTCTGGTTTCAGGGGGGTCTGTTAGTGAGGTATTTTTGTGTGGAAGCTTTGGGGTGTGGGTCAGCAGGTGACACTTAAGCTTATTGGTCAGTTGGTAAACTCTTGCTCAATTATGTGGCTCCCCTGTGTTTCCTCACAGTTGCAGCCATTTTCCCTCTCAATGCTCTGAAGATGTGGGTTTCTCTCTCCCTTGAGTGCTGGCTGTAGGTTGTGACTTGGTACTCCTGGGCTGCCTGCTGCAGCTCTGGGGTGATCTCAGGGTTTATGTTTCTTCCCCAACTTGGAGGCAGCAGAGGAAGGGATCTTAGTAGTGCTTGTGGCCAAGGGTCATTTGCTTGTCTCCTGGGGGCTCCTCCTTAGAGTGATGCTGGTCAGTAATCACTCAGTGCAGTCAACCCTGGATGGAGGGTCTGTGCTGTGGACCCAAGCCAGGGGTTCCCTGTGTGGTGATGAGCAGTTGGGGATGTGTGGTACTCATGGGAAATGGACTGGCCTCCTCTCCTTGGGTCAATTGCAGCTGGTTGGAGGTGTGAATAAAGCACTTAGGGTGTTTGCTCCTTCATTAGTCCAAGGGTGGCAAGGGCAGTTCCACCGCAGAGGCAGTGGTGGAGAGGCTTTCACTTGCCCCTGGAGGCTCTGTCCAGGAAGTTGTTGAGTTGCTACTGGTTTGATAGCTCTGCAGGTGGTGGCGGGGGGGCGGTGGGGGGGGGTGGGGGTGGCTGGAGGCTGAGGCCTGGAGGATCTGCCTGGTGAGTTATCTATTCTTTATTTCTCTGCTTCTTCCTTCTTGAGTTTTATTGGATGAAATGAGTAATTTTTGTTATTCAGTTTAATTTCCTTTATTAACTTTTTAGCTATAATAGTTTTTTGTTGGGGGGGGGTTGTTCTAGAGATTGTAATATGTATCTTTAACTCATCACTGTACCTTCAAAGGATATTATACTGTTTGACAAACAATGTAAGACCCTTAAAACAATATAATTCTTTTTATCCCCTTCTTGCCTTTTGTGCTTTTGTTGTTATATATTTTTCCTCTCTGTATATTCTAAATCCCACAAATAAATAGTTATTTGTGCCTTAAACAGTCTTTTAAAATAATTTAAAATATATAATATATGAAACAAATATAATTAAAATAACATATAAATATTTACCTCGATGTTTATTATTCTTATGTCTCTATTCCTTTCCACATCTGATTTCATTTGCCTTTCAGCTTGAAGAACTTGTTTCAGCATTACTTATAGTGCAAGTCTGCTGGAGACAAATTCTCTTAGTTTTTTGCTTGTCTAAAAATGTTTTCATTTCACTTTTGTTTTTGAAGCGTATTTTCATTAGATATAGACATCTTGATTGACTTGGTTGACAGTTTGTTTTTTTTCTTCCAGCACTACAAAAATGCAGTTCCACTGTTTTCTGGCCACCTTGGTTTCCACTGCGACATTAGCTGTCATTCTTACGAATTGTCTATACATGATGTGACATTTTTCTGTCTTTAAGATACTCATATTTTTATACTCTATCAAATTTTAAAGATATTGTCTTTATCCTTTCAGCAGTTTGACCATAATGTGCTCCACTGAGGATTTGTTTGTATTTATTTTGATTAGAATTCACTGTTCTTCTTGGATCTGTGGGCCTATAATAAACTTTTGAATTTCATATGGAGATGAAGTTTAAAACAAAATTTAAAAAATTTAAACTTTGATTATCTCACCAATCATCACATAAAGTTTCCACTTTTCTCAATATATTGAAAAAAATGCATTATGATTTAAAACTTTTCCAACTATGGCAGAGATACAAATCTTCTGGAATTAAGAAAGAGAGACTAGTCAGTGAAGATTGGGGTTTAGATGTCTAGTCCCTAGAAAGACCTCTACCTGTACTTTCTTTCTAGGGAAGAATAAAAGGGAAATAGTGGTGACAATAGAATTTCCCAATTAGCGGTGCCTTATAGTAGAGGAAACATGTGCCCCTTTTCCTGCATAAGGCTTTGGAACATGGCAAGATCCATGATTCTCCTCTGCCCTATGTTGGTCTGAGGAATTGAATAGAACTGATTTCAGGTGTCCAAACAGAGATTATTGTGTGAGCCTCATAAAATTCCTGGAAAGCGGAGGAATGACTTTTTTTTTTTGGGAACCAAATTGTAGCACCGATGTCAAGAAAAGCCTTAGTCATCCTCAGAGAGCTTGATGGAGGACCTGAGTGGAAGTTAGCCATGACAAAGCTTGGAGGCTTTGCTGTTGGGACAAAGACACACAGTAGTACAGACTCTTTGAAGATGTCAAGTGGCCAGAAGGTAATGACTGAGGATCAGATTCTGCTCTCTATACTCTGTACTTTGACATTACTAAATTTTAGAGAATTTAGATAATCCTTAGTAGGGAAGTAGATCAGAAACTGAGTGAGGTTGTTTTTGCCCCCAAGCAAAATGAAGTTTAAGAAAGTAGTTAAATTCAGTGATGGCGGGCTGGGCACGGTGGCTCATGCCTGTAATCCTGGCACTTTAGGAGGCCAAGGCAGGCCGATCACGAGGTCAGGAGTTTGAGATCAGCCTGGCCAATATGGTGAAACCCCGTCTCTATTAAAAATACAAAAATTAGCTGGGTGTGGTGGCACACGCCTGTAATCCCAGCTACTCAGGAGGCTGAGGCAGGAGAATCGCTTGAACCTGGGAGGCAGAGGTTGCAGTGAGCCAAGATTGCGCCACTGCACTCCAGCCTGGGCAACAGAGTGAGACTCTATCTCAATAAATAAATAAATAAATAAAATAAAAATAAGTAAATAAATTCAGTGATGGCAAAATGAAAGTTTTGTCTATTATATCCCTGAGTTTTTGGGTTGTGATTTCATCTGTAATTATGACTATTATTATTGTTATTATTATTAAATTTTTTTTTTTATTATACTTTAAGTTTTGGGATACATGTGCAGAGCATGCAGTTTTGTTACCTAGGTATACACGTGCCATGGTGGCTTGCTGCACCCATCAACCTGTCATCTACATTAGGTATTTTTCCTAATGCTATCCCTCCCCTAGCACCCTACCCTCTGACAGGCCCCGGTATGTGATATTCCCCTCCATGCGTCCATGTGTTCTCATTGTTCAACTCACACTTATGAGTGAGAACATGTGGAGTTTGGTTTTCTGTTCTTGTGATAGTTTACTGAGAATGATGGTTTCCAGCTTCATCCATGTCCCTGCAAAGGACATGAACTCATCCTTTTTTGTGGCTGCATAGTATTCCATGGTGTAGATGTGCCACATTTTCTTAATCCAGTCTGTCATTGATGGGCATTTGGGCTGGTTCCAAGTCTTTGCTATTGTGAATAGTGCCACAGTAAACATGTGTGCATGTGTCTTTACAGTAGAATGATTTATAATCCTTTGGGTATACACCCAGTAATGGGATTGCTGGGTCAAATGGTATTTCTAGTTCTAGATCCTTGAGGAATTGCCACACTGTTTTCCACAATGGTTGAACTAATTTACACTCCCAACAGTGTAAAACCATTCCTGTTTCTCCACATCCTCTCTAGCATCTGTTGTTTTCTGACTTAATGATTGCCATTCTAACTGGCATGAGACAGTATCTTATTGTGGTTTTGATTTGCATTTCTCTGATGACCAGTGATGATGAGCATTTTTTCATGTGTCTGTTGGCTGCATAAATGTCTTCTTTTGAGAAGTGTCTGTTCATATCCTTTGCCCACTTTTTGATGTTTTTTTCTTGTAAATTTGTTTAAGTTCTTTGTAGATTCTGGATATTAGCCCTTTGTCAGATGGATAGATTGCAAAAATTTTCTCCCATTCTGTAGGTTGCCTGTTCTCTCTGATGGTAGTTTCTTTTGCTGTGCAGAGGCTCTTTAATTTAATTAGATCCCATTTGTCAATTTTGGCTTTTGTTGCCATTGCTTTTGGTGTTTTAGACATGAAGTCTTTGCCCACGCCTATGTCCTGAATGGTATTGCCTAGGTTTTCTTCTAGGATTTTTATGTATTATTATTATTATTATTAGGATATCATGCCCTTTACCTTGTACCTTCCAGCCCTCCTTGTCTGTCCAATTTTTAAGCAAGTCTCATAAGTCTCTTTATCTATTGTATTATGTTGTTCCTGTGATTTATTAGATGTTTCATAATGGTGGAAACACATGGTTGACATTTTTGACCTATTGGGCCAACAAAAGTTGCACTGGTTTGTGTCTTGGGATGCCTCATTCATGTTCTGTTTCAGTGCTTGCTTGATGTTTTTAGGCCACTAATTGTAATTTAGGGAGGAGCCAGTTGGGAAAATTCAATGGGGAAGGGGAAGCTCAGTGGGGAATATTCTAGGTATTTATCTAGTGTTGCCCCTTACTACCAGGAACACTTTTTAAAAATTATACTTTAAGTTCTGGGATACATGTACAGAACGTGCAGGTTTGTTACACAGGTATACACGTGCCATGGTGCTTTGCTGCACTCATCAACCTGTCATCTACATTAGGTATTTCTCCTAATGTTATCCCTCCCCTAGCCCCCCACTCCCTGACAGGCCCCAGTGTGTGATGTTCCCCTCCCTGTGTCCATGTGTTCTCATTGTTCAGCTTCCACTTATGGGTGAGAACATGCAGTGTTTGGTTTTCTGTTCCTGTGCTAGTTTGCTGAGAATGATGGTTTCCAGCTCCATCCATGTCTCTGCAAAAGACATGAACTCATCCTTTTTTATGGCTGCATAGTATTCCGTGGTATATATGTGCCACATTTTCTTTATCCACTCTATCATTGATGGGGATTTGGGTTGGTTCCAAGTCTTTGCTATTGTGAATAGTGCCACAATAAACATACGTGTGCATGTGTCTTTATAGTAGAATGATATATAATCCTTTTGGGTATATACCCAGTAATGGGATTGCTGGGTCAAATGGTATTTCTGGTTCTAGATCCAGCAACACTTTTAAACTCTCCTTCTTAATCAAACTTCAGCACATTCTGTATTCTTTTTCAGCGAGTAGGTTACTTCCACAGTATACCTAGAGGAAATGCATGTGCAGAAATAGCAGGAGATAAGGCCAGAGCAGTCATTTGGAACTAGATCCATGGAACATGGATCATGGAAGACCTCAATGCCAAGCTGATGTGTTTGGACAAGATCCTGCAGGCAAGTGGGGTGAGGAGGTGCTGAGAGTTTTAAGCCTAGAAGAGGCTTGATAAAAATGGTGTTTGAAGAAGACTAGTTTTGTTTTTCTGATATTGAGACAACCAGGAAGCTTAAAAAAAAAAAAACCCAAACACACAAAGAAGAGCAACAACAAAATGTAGATTTTTTTTTTTTTGCTTCTCTTTTCCGAAAAAAAGAGACAAATTAGCTTATATAAAGTGATGTGGGTAAGATGGTGATAGAGGGGCTAACAGTAATAAAAATCCAACTCTCAGAGCATGATGTAAAATATGTCCAATGTTTACAACCTTCTGTGTCCTTGTATCTGCAGGGCTTCCAGTGGTGGTGTTGAGACCCTGCAAGACTGTTACCTTCCAAATCCAGTCAGTGTATTCTTATAGATTCCCCAGCTATCTTGCCTCCTCCCCTAGAAAGTCTTCCAAGACCCTTTTAGCTCTTCAAGCTCTCATTGTAATATTTATCTGTTCCACTTTTGGGCTCATATCACTTTCTTACCTTGACTTTGAGTTAATGGACTTGCCTTCTCTGTCCTACCAGACCATGAGCTTTTTGAGGGCTAGGAAACACTTCATCTTCTGACACATAGTGAATACTCAAAACATGTTGGTTAAGTGATCTAATTCATGTGAACCACTGGGACTTATAAATCTTCAGAGGGGAAAAAAAGATTAGTGCCAGTTCATGGTGATTTTAGTTGGAAGTGTACTTCATTGTATGGGTCCTTTGAAGAGAGGTAATTCAAGTAGGCTATAGAGTCGGGAATTTTTAATTGTAGTGGCAATCTGGGATCCACAGGGAGAAAATAATTCATCGAGCATCAATTATAAAAGAAACATTGAAAGTTTGACAAGGAATTAGAGAATAATGTGTAAAATGTCCATCTCTTTTGTATTCCAAGTTAGAGGTGGGGACGATATGTTCTGATGGGAGAGAAGAATTGGGATTTGGGATCAGACATTCCTGAGCTTGCATCCTGTTCCTACACATTTTTGGCTGTGTGACTTTACACAGGTCACTCAATTTGAGTTTCAATGGCACAGACTTTGAATCTAGACTACTTGAATTTGAATTCTGACTCTGCAAAATACATAATGGTGTGACTTTGGGCAAATTACTTGTGCCTCGATATTTTGCTTTTGTGAAATAGGGGTAGTAATAGTACCTGGATTTAGAGTTATTGAGAGGATTAAACATATTAATACTCGTGAAAGGGCTTTGAAAAGTGTCTGAAACACAGTAAATAAGTAGGTTATTATTATAATGATAAATATTGTTATTTTGCCTTGTGGGGTTATGATGTAGATTTTATATGCAGTCATGAACCCCATAATGACATTTTGGTTGATGACAGACTGCATATATGACAGTGGTCGCATAAGATTGTAATATTGTATTTTTACTATACTTTTTCTATGTTTAGATATATTTAGATACACAAACACCATTATGTTATAGTTGCCTCCAGTATTCAGTACATCATACAGTTTGAATCTGTGTCCCCACCCAAATCTCATCTTCAATTGTAATCCCTAGTGTTGGAGGTGGGGCCTGGTGGGAGGCGATTGGATCGTGGGGGTGGATCCCTTATGAATGGTTTAGCATCATCTCTTGGTGCTGTTCTCATAATAGAGTTCTCATGAGATCTGATTGTTTAAAAGTGGGTGTCACCTCCCCCAACCCTTTCTCCTGCTCCTACCATGTGAGATGTGTCTGTTCCCACTTTGCCTTCCTCCATGACTGTATGTTCCCTGAGGCCTCCCCAGAAGCAGATGCTGCCATGCTTCCTGTATGGCCTGTGGAACCATGAGCCAATTCAACCTCTTTTCTTTATAAATTATGTAGTCTCAGTTATTTCTTCATAGCAATGCGAGAATGGACTAGTAAAGTACAGTAACATGCTGTACAGGTTTGTAGCCTAGGAGCAATAGGCCATGCCATATAGCCTAGGTGTGTAGTAGGCTATAACATCTAGGTTTGTGTAAGTGCAGTCTATGATGTTTGCACAAGGAAATAGCCTAACGATGCATTTCTTGAACATATCCCAGTCATTAAGCAATGTGTGACTGTGTATATAAATGTATATAGTATTCTTTTCTTTTTTTTTTTTTTTTTTTTTTTGAGATGGAGTCTTGCTCTGTCACCCAGGCTGGAGTGCAGTGGCGCGATCTCAGCTCACTGCAAGCTCTGCCTCCCGGGTTCATGCCATTCTCCTGCCTCAGCCTCCCATATAGCTGGGACTGCAGGTGCCCGCCACCATGCCCGGCTAATTTTTTGTATTTTTAGTAGAGATGGGGTTTCACCGTGTTAGCCAGGATGGTCTCGATCTCCTGACCTCGTGATCTGCCCGCCTTGGCCTCCCAAAGCGCTGGGATTACAGGTGTAAGCCACTGCGCCCAGCCTATAGTATTA
The DNA here is from genome assembly GCF_029281585.2 of Gorilla gorilla gorilla. NCBI lineage: Eukaryota > Metazoa > Chordata > Mammalia > Primates > Hominidae > Gorilla > Gorilla gorilla. The sequence continues at coordinate 33,183,542 of NC_086018.1, read as the reverse complement.
TTTTCTATATGTAGTATTATCTAATGATTTTAGTTCAATGATTGATCCTTATGGTCATGCCATGGAATAGAGGCTCATTAGTAAATATTAAGGAATATACTGTCCTATCTTGATTATTTTAGGAGCACAACCATGATAGTGAAGAAAGAAATAGTAAAAGGAGGAAGGTTGATGAGGCACAAGAGAGGTAAGTTTAAAGAGAGAATGAGAATGAAAGACACCTAGGGAGAGAGCAGAAGAGGAGAGAAAGAGAAAGGGAGACAAACAGATACATTTGAACTTTGATGAGAAATAAGTCAGGAACCATGCTCTTCCAGACTCACTAAAAACAGGGACTTCAGCACCATCATTCCCTATTTTGAAATATCTACAGACAAATTAACCACGGCTCTTGCTCACTGCTGTAAGGTTGACCTCAGCAGAGCCTTGCGCCGGGCTGGGGAATGGTCCTGCCGGAGCTGGCCCCAGAGTCAGCAGTGCCCTGGGTGGGTGGGGAGATGCGGTGCTTGGCCTGTAACTCTTGCTCCATCTGGGCTCTCCTGCCAGCTGTGTGTTGTTTATGGCAGCTCCCTATGAGGAAGACAGGGAGTCACCTCCTGTCATCTGGAATCACCTGGAGCTTCCCCGAAAGTGCCGAACCACTCTGCCAGCCATTCTGCCATTGTGCAGCGTGGTACACTTTGATGTGCCCGTGTGGATGCCCCAACCCTGAGACTCCACAGAAGACGTTGGCCTCATCTTCCTAGTATTCCTGCGATGTTCAGTGCCCTGCAATTTCCCTTTTCAATCAAAGCTGCTCCTGGCATTGGCAGACATGCCTGCCCAGCCTCACTCCTCTAATTTCTGGGGACACGGCAGTAGAGGGGCTTGTTGCAGAGAGGAGAGGAAGCCGAGAATGGAGACTTGGGCACATTTAAATTTGCCATTGAGACATTTCACCAACATTTGGCAAAAGGTCCCTGACTCTGTGTGGCTGTGCAGGCAGCCCAGTGCCCAGGCTGCCAGCTTCTTGGAGCTCCATGGTGACTGCCAAGGGCCTGGCCACGTTCTCCTGCCTGTCAGTGCCTGTCCAGGAGGCTGCTTGCTGGCATGCTAAAAATGGAGGCCAGCTCTTGAAAAGCCAGGAGGGGGCAGTGCAGAAAAGCAGGCCTGGGAGGCACAGGTCTGTGGGTCTGGGCCAAGGAGACAGGTGGGAAGCAGCTGAGCCACCTGGGATCAGGTGGGTGGGATAGTGTAATTTTCACATATACTGAGCATCTCACATGTGTGAAGCTTTCGTCTCTATCCATTTATTCTGTTTCCTTCCTGGTAACAGAATGGATGGGCTATCCCTGCTCCTATCCAAGGCCACCTTCTCCACCTGTGCACTAGATACCTCTTCCTTCTTAAGGACGTCGCTGTCGCCACTCTCTTCTCTCCTGCTTCATCAGGTTTTCTTCTAAGCTCTGGATCCTTCCCACGAGCACACAATGCAAACAGGCTGTAATGTCTTCCAACTTCAACCAAACCCTTCTTGACCCCGCATCCCTTCCCGTTGCTCCCACTTTTCTTTACTCCCTTTTACAGCTAAACTCTTTGAAAGAGTTTACTATGCTCACTGTCACCAATTCCTTGTCTCCCATTTGCTCTTGAATACACCCTAATCAGGCATTTTTCTACTCTCCCACAAACATTACTCCCAGATGGTCACATCTAGTGGATATTTGTGTTATTGTCTTAACTGACCTCTTGGTAGCTATCTATCATTCTAGAAGCACTCCCTTCTTTTGGCTTCAGGAAACCATATTTTCCTGGTTTTCTTCCCATTGATCGTTTCCACCCACTCTCCTTGTCTGGCTCTTCCTCTTCTCCAGTTTCCAAAGGCTGCCCTGTCCCTGGACTTCTTCACATTGACTCCTTTCCAGTTTATATCCTCTGCCTGTACAAATTTGAACTACAGATGTGTTTACACAGCTGTCTATTTGACAGATGTCTATTTCTACTCATGCAATGGTGTGCCCTTTCTGTGCCAGGCACTGTGTGGCTGCTGGGGATCTACTGTGATCCCTGCCCTTAGGGGGCTTCTAGTCAGTGCTCTTTGCTTTCTCTGTGTGCTAACTTATAACTTGATGATTAATTTTCTGCTTTGGTATCTATATCCTCTTATTTGCTGACTGATATTAGTTCCTAGAAACACCAGTCAGGTGTTCAAATCAAGATCTGCTTTCCAGAGTTAAGAGCTGGATCTGTGGGGTGGGGTGTAATCCAGGGCAGCCAGGAATGGGAGGGGACAAATGGCAAATGAGAACTTAGACCCTCAGAAACACAAAAGGTTAAAATCCAGAAATCCAATGAGGTCATCAAATCCAGAAATGGAGTGAGTCCAGAAATGGGACACTCATACACTGTGTTCAGTTGTGTAGGTTATGCACTGTACAAGGGCACTCCTACCACTGGGGGCAAGTGGGGACTGAAATCAGCCTGCGTTCTTCCCATGATGAGTGCTTGCTCAGGGCTGTGTCTGCCTGGAGAGGGGAGCCTTTTTTCCTGATTCACACAAAGCCACATAGACCGGCTGGTATCCTGACTATGAATAATCCTTGCTTCCTTTCACCATTCAGCTAGAATGCTAGTTCCTGGATGCTGTGGTTTGTCCAGACCAAAACTCATGTTCAAATTTAATTGCCGATGTTACAGTATTGAGAGGTGGTGAGGACTTTAAGAGGCCTTTGGGTCATGTGGGCTCTGCTCTCATGAATGAATTAATACAGTCCTCTTAAGACTGCGTTTGTTCTCGAGGGTCTGGAATAGTTACCTTTGAGAATGGCTGCCTCTTGTGTTTGCCCTTTGACACGCTGGCTTTCCCTTCAACTTCTTTCTCTGCAATGTTGTGATGCAGCACGAGACCCTCAGCAGAAGGTGAGCAGATGCCAGCACTATGCTCCTTGGACTTCCCAGCCTCCAGAATCCTGAGCTAAATAAATCTCTTTTCAAGTAAATCACCCAGTTTCAGGTATTCTGTTAAAGCAACAGCAAACAGACTAAGACACTTGGAGAGGTCTCCCTAATACCCTCTCTGGAGTAGGTCTTCCCTGCTGTTCCAGTTCTCATTTCCCTCTTTGGCCTTCTTAGCTCTTGTCAAATTTGTAATTACTCATTTCTGTGCTTCTTTGTTTATTACGGTCCCCACCAGATTGTAAACCCACGAAGGCAGGGGCTGTCTCTGTTTGTTTCACTGTGCATATCTAGCATCTGGCACATTGTGGGAATCTATTCATAGCTGTTGGATGAATGACTGAGGGCAGAATCAGAACAGAGGATGGGGATAAAGAGAGGATGAAAATAAACTGGAGGGGACAGGTGGCTGCATGTGGATAGGTCAGACCCATGTTTGGGTGTCCTCATTGGCTGTGCTGTGTGCGTTCTGGTTCTCAAGAGCTACCAGAATATACCTGGGCTCATGCCTATGCCCTAGGTTCCTGCTCAACCTGCCCTTGCCCCTTCTGAGTCCTTGTATTAATCACCTACTAGGTACCAGGCCCTGCACTAGGTGTGGGTGACAGACGTGTCTTGGGCCCAGTCTCACCCTCAAGGAGATCACAGACTCACAGAGGAAACAAGGCTTGTAGAGCAAAGAGAAACAGGGGCAAATTCAATGGGATGAGTGCAGAGAAAGGGCAGGGGAATAATGTCATATTGGAGAATCAGGCAGGTTTCAGAGAGGAGGGGGCATTCTGGTTAAGCCTTGAAGGAGGAATATGATTTCACTGGATGAAGAAGTGGAAGGAATTCTGGTCTGAGGTAACAGCAGCTGGATGGATGAACAGCAAGCAGTGTGTGTGTGTGTTTGTGTGTGTGTGTGTGTGTGTGTGTGTGTGGCTGCAGCATAAGGTGTGCATCTCAGGTACTGTGCTAAACAATTTGATGCTCTCGACCACTCTGCAATTTTTTTTTTCATTTTATTTTTTCCAAAAACTTTCCCCATTTTCCATTTTACAGATGAGGAGACTGAGATTCAGAGGGGCCATCTAGGGTAGCCAAGGTCACACATCGAGAACGCAGTGAGGGTTATGGAGGGCCAGGAAAGGGTGTGATGTGAGAAGGGGATTTCTCTGGAGGCTGCATGTGGAATCTGGCTCAGGGTGGGTAGAGACCCATGAGTAGCTGCTGCACAGCATGGTGAGGGATGAGAGGAGGGCTTTGGGGGTAGAAGGCTCCCAGCTCCTGTGCTGTCTTTGAACACGTGCAGCCTATTCATCCTAGAGAGGAACGAGGAGGCAGCTCTCAGGGAGAAAGGCCATGAACTCCAGGTGACCATGCAAATGTTCCCGAGAAGCATCCCCTCTCCTCACCCTGTTCCCCTACTAAGTCCGGGACATCCTTTTCTCAAAGGAGACTAATTGATAATCCAGGGTGATAAAATGTTATCACTGTCATTCCATTGAAATGCAACAGCAATGCCCTATAAATGTTCTATAAATCACCCAGAGCTTAAAGAGGAGAGTGAAATGAGCATTGCATTATAAACCACAGAGCCCATTAATCACATGGCTACAAACCATAAATATGACAAGTACATCCATCAATCCTGCACCTTTCTTTCTGGTCTGCAAATGCACGCATTAGCAACTTAATGGATTTAGAAGGCATTTTCTCCTATAGACTCAGAGAGTATTTTATTATTAGCCTCCTGGGCTTAAAAGGAAGGAAAAAGAAGTCACCTTTCACCACAGTACTCAGGGGCACTACAGGGGGTGTCCAGGCGGTGGCTACAGCCACTGACTCTGCCTGAATTCTGAAGACATCAGAGACCTGGGAGCCTGGCCTTGGGCAGTAACAAGACTTTTGGGGGGCCATGACCTGCCCTGCTTCCTGGCCTCCACCTGCTCCTGGCTCACACAGCTGCAGCTCCTTGACCTGAAGGTTCAGGCCTGCCCCAGGCTTCTGGTCCAATCTTTCCCTCAGATTAGAGGGATTGATGTAGCTTGAGTTTATAATAACAAAACTGCATTTTCATTTCGTTTTTGCTGCTAGAGTTACTCTGATTTTGTGTCTTCATGATAGGCTTCTTTCTTCTTTCTCAGACTGCATTCCTACCTGGCTCTGAGAAACCAACAGACATAGTCCTTGCCCTTTGGGGCTCACCATTGAAGGGGAGGTACACACCCCATGTGTGGAAATGCAGAGACAGAAAGGTCCAGAGATGGCAAGAGACCTAGTTCTCCTCCTGGTCATGGGAGTCCTTCCTTGTCACTCCCACTCTGACCTCAGGGCTGGGGTCTTGCTGGATTTATGGATTTCAGCCCTTGGCTGGGGCTTCTTGTCTGCAGACTTTCCAGAGGATTGCATTATGGGTTCAGCTCACAGGTGTGGGAGCACATGCGCTCTTTCCATTGCCTGATGAAGAGAGACAGTGTCTCAGATGAATAGGACAAAAGTTTTGAAGTCAAACAGGTCTAAATTTGGATGCCAGCTGTGTGACCTTGGGCATGTCACTTTGTGACTCTGAACCTCGTTTTCCTTCCCCATGCATGCAAGTAGTCTGTCTCTCAGAGTTTGTACTACTAGTAACTGACATGTATTAACTCTTTCACGGTACTTAGCCAGTGCTGTGCTAAGTACATTACCCTATAAAGCTCATTCTGTTCTCAAAACTGCTGTGAGGGGCTCATGGGAGGCTCGACGTGGCTGAGGTGGGGGCTGTAGTTGAGAAGACCTAAACCTCCAGGACAGTGGTTCTCAGTTGGGGTGATTCTGCTGCCTATGGGGCATTTGGCAATGTCTGAAGTAATTTTTAGTTGTTTCAACTGGGTTATCTAGTGGGTAGGGGCCAGAGATGCTGCAAACCTCCTGCAATGTGCAGGACATCTCTCCCAGGCTGATGAAGAATTATTTGACCTAAAATGTCAGTAGAGCTGCATTTGAGAAATGGTGCTCTAGGAGAAGCAGGCTGGCAGTAAAGCCAGGGGATCATAATTTCCAACTCAGCTGTGGTGCAGAATGCTAGTCTAACTGGGTTATGACCCAGACCCTTTCTGCAATGGGAAATGTCTCTGAAAGCAGGCCAGTGACGCCTTGGTTCCATCCTCTGGGCTGGGCTTCCTTCCTGCAGTTCCATCCCTCTCCCACTACCTCACTCCCACCCACTCCATCCCTCTCCAAACATTCGCTGAGCACCTGCTTCATCCAGAAGGATAAGACCCAGCCCCCAGCCAGGAGCAGACAGCGCACAGCCCAGGGAGGGAGAATGGCACAGAATCAGATGTAAAGAGATAAACAAAGAAACTTAGCAGCCAGCATGGGGGCTCCCCTAAGGGACAGAGGGTTTTCATTTGGGAAAGTGCCTTGGTAGGGCTCAAGCTTCAGTACTGAGATCACAGTGTTGAGCCCCCACATCCCAAAGTGGAGGTTCTGCCGGGGCTCTCGTGCTGGACTTCACATCCTAGTCATCTCATGAGATGGGCCCCGCCTCTCACCAATTAAATCAGAATTTCAGGGACATCTGCCGTTTGAAAGCTCCCCAGGGGATTGGAATGAGCAGTCAGTTGAGAAGCACATGGCTTTGCCTGGCCAGTCTCTGAGACAGATGCCAGGTGTGCACCACATCCCACAGGTAAGTGTCATTTAGTAGGTTCAGGAGTCTGGTCTGCTTAATGTCTGCTTAAGGTGGCTCTGATATCTTGCAGGTGCAGGATTTCAGACGAGTAGCCACCTGGATGAGATACTGATTTTCCTGCTGAATAGGAGTTGAGACAGAATGGAGGGTGGAGAGAAAGGAACCAGAAACATGGAAGAAAGCTGGAACCAGGTGAGGACAAGGGCCAGGGGATTTCCCGTGGGAGGGGGCCCTGCTGCTTCCCTGTGGTTGTTTGCCTTGCTGCAGTGGGAACCCCTCTGATCCCCTGCCAATCTTCACAATGTGTTTCTGTGAGCAGCATTTTATGTAAGTGTGTGTAAACTGAAGAGGGGGCAAAATCTCACATTCTGGTTGGTGGCAGGCAGAGCAAGGCACCTACAAAGAAGCAGGGAGCCCACAGGCGTCAGAGGTCAGAAAGCATCAGCTCGGGAACAGCAGACATCTTGGGTGAGGGTCTTTGTTTTGAGACAGAGTTTCACTCTTGTTGCCCAGGCTGGAGTGCAGTGGCACGATCTTGGCTCACTGCAACCTCTGCCTCCCGGGTTCAAGCAATTCTCCTGTCTCAGCCTTCCGAGTAGCTGGAATTACAGGTGCCCACCACCACGCCCTGCTAGTGTTTTGTATTTTTAGTAGAGATGAGGTTTCACCATGTTGCCCAGGCTGGTCTCGAACTCCTGACCTCAAGTGATCCGCCCGCCTCAGCCTCCCAAAGTGCTAGGATTACAGATGTGAGCCACCGTGCCTGGCCCAAGTTGCTTAGCTTTCTCTTGCTATAAAATTGCCCAGATCCAAGGAATTAAGACAATAAACGCCGATTCCTTGTTTATGTGCAGACCTCTGTGGAGGCTCCTATTAGGCAGGTCTCTTCCCAGTACTGACTCAGGGCTTTGATTCCTTCCATCTGTAGCTCACACAGAGCATCTGAGGAGGAGAGGGAAGAAGAAGAGCCTGCAGGAGCCCCTTTTGCCCTTGACTGCCCTGTCCTGGAAGTGACCCCTCACTTCTGCTCAGATTCCATCAGTGAGAACGAGGCACAGGGACCCACCGAGACACCAATGGGCTGTGGGCTGAGGAAGAGGTGAGTTTCATGAGCATGTGACCAGTCTGTGATGCAGACCCCCATTGTCCTCTGTGTTCCATACGTGAGTCATTCAGTAGGAGAGGTGTGCGGAGGCACATGGGAGAGAAGAGTTTGCTTAGTCCGGGCAAGTTTTGGAAGGCTTCCTGGAGGACGTGCTGCTGAACCTGGTCTGCAGAAAAAGCCAGAGATAAGGGCCAAGAGGGCCAAGGAATGTGATTTCAGTCTGCATCTCCATGCCTTTGCAGGTGCATTAGTGTACGTTGCTGCTGTAACAAATCACCACAAGGCTAGTGGCTTGAAAAAACACAAATGGTGTTACCTTTCTGTAAGTTAGAAGTCTGAAGCATGTCTCACTGAGCTGAAAATCAAAGTGTTGGTGGGGCTGCTTTTCTTCTTGGAGGCTCTAGGGAAGAATCAGTTTCCTTATCATCCCCAGCTCCAGGGGGCTGCCATATGCCTCAGCCCTCCCTCCATCTACAAGGCCAGCAATATCCCAGCTCTCTGGCATTCTCATGTAGTCTCATCTCCCGCTGACCACAGCCAGGGGAGTCTCTGAGTTTAAGGACTCATGTGATTAGATTGGGCCCGCCTGGGAAATCCAGGCTAATTGCCTTAACCTTAATCACATCTGAGAAGTCCATTACCTTAAAGTGACATATTCGCAGGTTCTGGGGATTAAGACATGAATGTCTTTGGTGGGCTGGGGGGGGCAATCTACCTACCACACACATGCAATTCCTTCTACCTGAAATGTCCTGCCTTCTCTTTGTCTATCTGGCTAACCTCTATGCATCTTTGAAGACCCATTCAAATAACTTTCCCCACTTCCCACCAAGAAACTTTCCCATCACGCATTGAGGAGTTAGTCTCGCCTTCAGCATGTTTCTGTTGTGCCATTTGTATCCTACTGTAATTACTAGTGTACTTCCCCCAATCCCCATCGCAAAGTCTTTGGGGTCAGGGTCTCTGACTTAGTTATCTCCATATCTTTAAAATCTACCATAATGTTGGACACAAGTGTGCCCTGTGTTTGTGGAATAAATGGCTAATATATACATATATATATATATACACACACACATATATACATATATATACACATATATATACACATATATATACATATATATACACACATATATATATATTTTACAGTGTTCTATTCAGAAAGGGCAGAAGGCTTATATATTATAATTTAAAAGGAAATATCATCTCAGCCTAATTGTTCCTGTAGGATCTCAACTTTCATCTGAAGGCTTTTTTTTTTTTTTTTTTGACATGGAGTCTCGCTCTGTTGCTTAGGCTGGAGTGCAGTGGCATGATCTTGGCTCACTGCAACCTCCGCCTCCTGGGTTCAAGTGATTCTCCTGCCTCAGCTTCCCAAGTAGCTGGAATTACAGGTGTGTGCCACCATGCCCCGGTAGTTTTTGTATTTTTAGTAGAGACACGGTTTTGCCATGTTGGCCAGGCTGGTCTCAAATTTCCCTCTGTTTGTCTGTTATTGGTGTATAAGAATGCTTGTGATTTTTGCACATTGATTTTGTATCCTGAGACTTTGCTGAAGTTGCTTATCAGCTTAAGGAGATTTTGGGCTGAGATGATGGGGTTTTCTAAATATAAAATCATGTCATCTGCAAACAGGGAAAATTTGACTTCCTCTTTTCCCAATTGAATACCCTTTATTTCTTTCTCCTGCCTGTTTGCCCTGGCCAGAACTTCCAACGCTATGTTGAATAGGAGTGGTGAGAGAGGGCATCCCTGTCTTGTGCCAGTTTTCAAAGGGAATGCTTCCAGTTTTTGCCCATTCAGTATGATATTGGCTGTGGGTCTGTCATAAATAGCTCTTATTATTTTGAGATACATCCCATCAATACCTAATTTATTGAGAGTTTTTAGCATGAAGGGCTGTTGAATTTTGTCAAAGGCCTTTTCTGCATCTACTGAGATAATCATGTGGTTTTTGTCTTTGGTTCTGTTTATATGCTGGATTACATTTATTGATTTGCATATGTTGAACCAGCCTTGCGTCCCAGGGATGAAGCCCACTTGATCATGGTGGATAAGCTTTTTGATGTGCTGCTGGATTCAGTTTGCATATTTTATTAAGGATTTTTGCATCGATGTTCATCACGGATATTGGTCTAAAATTCTCTTTTTTTGTTGTGTCTCTGCCAGGCTTTGGTATCAGGATGATGCTGGCCTCATAAAATGAGTTAGGGAGGATTCCCTCTTTTTCTATTGATTGGAATAGTTTCAGAAGGAATGGTACCAGTTCCTGCTTGTACCTCTGGTAGAATTCGGCTGTGAATCCATCTGGTCCTGGACTTTCTTTGGTTGGTAGGTTCTTAATTATTGCCTCAATTTCAAAGCCTGTTATTGGTCTATTCAGAGATTCAACTTCTTTCTGGTTTAGTCTTGGGAGGGTGTATGTGTCCAGGAATTTATCCATTTCTTCTAGATTTTCTAGTTTATTTGCGTAGAGGTGTTTATAGTATTCTCTGATGGTAGTTTGGACTTCTGTGGGATCAGTGGTGATATCCCCTTTATCATTTTTTATTGTGTCTATTTGATTCTTCTCTCTTTTCTTCTTTATTAGTCTTGCTAGCGGTCTATCAATTTTGTTGATCTTTTCAAAAAACCAGCTCCTGGATTCATTGATTTTTTGAAGGGTTTTTTTGTGTCTCTATCTCCTTCAGTTCTGCTTTGATCTTAGTTATTTCTTGCCTTCTGCTAGCTTTTGACTGTGTTTGCTCTTGCTTCTCTAGTTCTTTTAATTGTGATGTTATGGTGTCAATTTTAGATCTTTCCTGCTTTCTCTTGTGGGCATTTAGTGCTATAAATTTCCCTCTACACACTGCTTTAAATGTGTCCCAGAGATTCTGGTATGTTGTGTCTTTGTTCTCATTGGTTTCAAAGAACATCTTTATTTCTGCCTTCATTTCGTTATGTACCCAGTAGTCATTTAGGAGCAGGTTGTTCAGTTTCCATGAGTTGAGCGGTTTTGAGTGAGTTTCTTAATCCTGAGTTCTAGTTTGATTGCACTGTGGTCTGAGAGACAGTTTGTTATAATTTCTGTTCTTTTACATTTGCTGAGAAGTGCTTTACTTCCAACTATGTGGTCAATATTGGAATAAGTGCGATGTGGTGCTGAGAAGAATGTATGTTCTGTTAATTTGGGGTGGAGAGTTCTGTAGATGTCTATTAGGTTCGCTTGGTGCAGAGCTGAGTTCAATTCCTGGATATCCTTGTTAACTTTCTGTCTCATTGATCTGTCTAATGTTGACAGTGGGGTGTTAAAGTCTCCCATTATTATTGTGTGGGAGTCTAAGTCTCTTTGTAGGTCTCTAAGGACTTGCTTTATGAATCTGGGTGCTCCTGTATTGGGTGCATATATATTTAGGATAGTTAGTTCTTCTTGTTAAATTGATCCCTTTACCATTATGTAATGGCCTTCTTTGTCTCTTCTGATCTTTGATGGTTTAAAGTCTGTTTTATCAGAGACTAGGATTGCAACCCCTACATTTTTTTGTTTTCCATTTGCTTGGTAGATCTTCCTCCATCCCTTTATTTTGAACCTATGTGTGTCTCTGCACTTGAGATGGGTCTCCTGAATACAGCATACTGATGGGCCTTGACACTTTATCCAGTTTGCCAGTCTGTGTCTTTTAATTGGAGCATTTAGCCCATTTACATTTAAGGTTAATATTGTTATGTGTGAATTTGATCCTGTCATTGTGATGTTAGTTGGTTATTTTGCTCGTTAGTTGATGCAGTTTCTTCCTAGCCTCGATGGTCTTTACAATTTGGCATGTATTTTCAGTGGTTGGTACCAGTTGTTCCTTTCCATGTTTAGTGCTTCCTCCAGGAGCTCTTGTAGGCAGGCCTGGTAGTGACAAAATCTCTCAGCATTTGCTTGTCTTTAAAGGATTTTATTTCTCCTTCACTTATGAAGCTTAATTTGGCTGGATATGAAATTCTGGGTTGAAAATTATTTTCTTTAAGAATGTCAAATGTTGGCCCCCACTCTCTTCTGGCTTGTAGAGTTTCTGCTGAGAGATCTGCTGTTAGTCTGATGGGCTTCCCTTTGTGGGTAACCTGACCTTTCTCTCTGGCTGCCCTTAACATTTTTTCCTTCATTTCAACTTTGGTGAATCTGACAATTATGTGTCTTGGAGTTGCTCTTCTCGAGGAGTATCTTTGTGGCATTCTCTGTATTTCCTGAATTTTAATGTTGGCCTGCCTTGCTAGGTTGGGGAAGTTCTCCTGGATAATATCCTGCAGAGTGTTTTCCAACTTGGTTCCATTCTCCCCGTCACTTTCAGGTGCACCAATCAGACGTAGATTTGGCCTTTTCACATAGTCCCATATTTCTTGGAGGCTTTGTTCGTTTCTTTTTACTCTTTTTTCTCTAAACTTCTCTTCTCACTTCATTTCATTCATTTGATCTTCCACCGCTGATACCCTTTCTTCCAGTTGATTGAATTGGCTACTGAAGGTAGTGCATTTGTCTTATAGTTCTCCTGCCATGGTTTTCAGTTCCATCAGGTCATTTAAGGAGTTCTCTACACTGGTTATTCTAGTTAGCCATTCATCTAATCTTTTTTCAAGGTTTTTAGCTTCTTTGCGACGGGTTCGAACTTCCTCCTTTAGCTCGGAGAAGTTTGATTGTCTGAAGCCTTCTTCTCTCAGCTCAACAAAGTCATTCTCCGTCCAGCTTTGTTCCATTGCTAGTGAGGAGCTGCGTTCCTTTGGAGGGGGAGAGGCGCTCTGATTTTTAGAATTTTCAGCTATTCTGCTCTGTTTTTTTCCCCATCTTTGTGGTTTTATCTACCTTTGGTCTTTGATGATGGTGACGTACAAATGGGGTTTTGGTGTGGATGTCCTTTCTGTTTGTTAGTTTTCCTTCTAACAGTCAGGACCCTCAGCTGCAGGTCTGTTGGAGTTTGCTGGAGGTCCACTTCAGACCCTGTTTGCCTGGGTATCAGCAGCGGAGGCCGCAGAACAGTGAATATTGCTGAACAGCAAATGTTGCTGCCTGATCGTTCCTCTGGAAGCTTCGTCTCAGAGGGGTACCCGGCCATGTGAGGTGTCAGTCTGCCCCTACTGGGGGGTGCCTCCTAGTTAGGCTACTCGAGGGTCACGGACCCACTTGGGGAGGCAGTCTGTCTGTTCTCAGATCTCAGACTCTGTGCTGGGAGAACCACTACTCTCTTCAAAGTTGTCAGACAGGGACATTTAAGACTGTAGAGGTTTCTGCTGCCTTTTGTTTTGCTATGCCCTGCCCCCAGAGGTGGAGTCTACAGAGGCAGGCAGGCCTCCTTGAGCTGCGGTGGGCTCCACCCAGTTCGAGCTTCCTGGGCACTTTGTTTACCTACTCAAGCCTCAGCAATGGCGGGCGCCCCTCCCCAGCCTTGCTGCCGCCTTGCAGTTCGATATCAGGCTGCTGTGCTAGCAATGAGTGAGGCTCTGTGGGCATGGGACCCTCTGAGCCAGGCGTGGGATATAATCTCCTGGTGTGCTGTTTGCTAGGACCATTGGAAAAGCGCAGTATTAGGGTGGGAGTGACCCGATTTTCCAGGTGCCATCTGTCACAGCTTCCCTTGGCTAGGAAAGGGAATTCCCTGACCCCTTGTGCTTCCCAGGTGAGGTGATGCCTCGCCCTGCTTTGGCTCACACTTGGTGGGCTGCACCCACTGTCCTGTACTCGCTGTCTGACAAGCCCCAGTGAGATGAACCTAGTGCCTCAGTTGGAAATGCAGAAATCACCCATCTTCTGCATTGCTCACACTGGGAGCTGTAGACTGGAGCTGTTCCTATTTGGCCATCTTGGAACCACCCTCCATAAGTATACATTCTTAAAAATGAGACAATAATAAATGTATAGACTGCTTTTTAATTGCTCTGTTAACTTTACATTTTTTCCATGCAAATGAGCAAAGTTCTACTGATGACAGAAACAGACTGGGTACAAAGGCTTTATTTATTGATATTTATCAATCATCTGCAAACATCAAGCTAGAAGCTGGAAGCACAAGACTCACCTGACACATGGAAATAACATAAGGTTCACAGCAAATGAGTAAAGACGTATTAGGAAAATGCAAGGAAAAAGAAAACAATGGGAATCACAATATTAACCTCATGGAAAATGGCAGGAGTCCAGGCATTGGCAAAATTCATCATGATGTTCATGGGGATTAGACAGCTTCCCATAAGGATATGCAGACAATTCCTGAATTGTAGCTCCTTATTCTCTCCTGATTCCTCTCATCTCCTCCATGAACATTTCCATATCATCTCCACCTCTATTCATCCCATCATTGACCTGCCTATTGGGTATGGCCCATTGAAAATTAGGGACCAATAAAAAAGAATGAGTTCATGTCCTTTGCAGGGACGTGGATGAAGCTGGACACCATCATTCTCAGCAAACCAACACGGGAACAGAAAACCAACCACTGCATGTTCTCACCCATAAGTGGGAATCGAACAATGAGAACACATGGACACAGGGAGGGGAACATCACACACTGGGGCCTGTCAGAGATGTGGAGGGAAAGGGGAGGGATATCATTAGGAGAAATATCTAATGCATGCGTGGCTTAAAACCTAGATGGGCCAGACGTGGTGGCTTATGCCTGTAATCCCAGCACTTTGGGAGTCTGAGGCGGGTGGATGACGAGGTCAGGAGATCGAGACCATTCTGGCTAACACGGTGAAACCCCGTCTCTACTAAAAATACAAAAACAAAATTAGCCGGGCGTGGTGGCGAGTGCCGGTAGTCCCAGCTACTGGGGAGGCTGAGGCAGGAGAATGGCGTGAACCCGGCAGGCAGAGCTTGCAGTGAGCTGAGATCGTGCCACTGTACTCCAGCCTGGGCGACAGAGCGAGACTCCATCTCAAACAAACAAAACAACAACAACAACAACAACAACAAAACCTAGATGACGGGTTGAAAGGTGCAGCAAACCACCATGGCACATGTATACCTATGTAACAAAGCTGCACGTTCTGCACATGTATCTCAGAACTTAAAAGAAACAAAGAAAATTAGGGGCAAGTCGGCGAGCCTGTTTCTGTTTATTCTTTCCTGTAGGCTGGAGGTCTTTCCTGTAGGAGACGGTCTTTTCCTCCTCCCAAGGGTGGTCTTCCTCTCTATTCTGAATAGGCGTCCCTGTTTCTTTGTTTTCCTGGTGGATGTTGGCCACCATGAGACTTTTTTCTGGTTGTTTTTCTGCTCTGTTTTCCCGAGTCCTGATGACTGTTAGCATTTTGATGTATTTCCTTCCACTTTTTTTTTTTTTTTTTGATATGGAGTCTCGCTCTGTCACCAGGCTTGAGTGCAGTGGCGCGATCTTGGCTCACTGCAACCTCCGCCTCCTGGGTTCAAGTGATTCTCCTCCCTCAGCCTCCTGAGTAGCTGGGACTACAGGTGCCTGCCACCACACCTGGCTAATTTTTTGTATTTTTAGTGGAGACGGGGTTTCCACCAGCCAGGATGGTCTCGATTTCCTGACCTTGTGATCCGCCCTCCTCAGCCTCCCAAAGTGCTGGGATTACAGGCGTGAGCCACCGCGCCCAGCCCCTTCTACCTTCTTTTCTATGCCCATGCTTATATATTCCAAAAGTACACATTTTTACCTATGGATATTATGACATATTCAGTTTTCCCGGCTTGTATTTTCAGTCAACGTTATATTAGAAGAAATTCTTCATGCTGTTGAAGTGTTTTTTGAAAACATGACTTCTAACGCCTGCCTGTATTTCATTATGTGAACGTACCTTCACTTAGCCATTTCCTTGTTTGACAACCGGGTTACTTCCAATATTTCTCTACTATAATTAATCCTATGATGACTATTCCTGTATAGGTACTGTGTTCATATCTTTAATTATTTTCTTGGGTTAAATTTCTAGGGATGAAATTACAGGGCCAAAGGATATGAACTTTTTATGACTATTGTTACATATTTCAAAGAAAATTGGACACATTTACCCGCTTATCAGCAAGTGAATCTGCTGTGGTCTGAATATTTGTGTCCTCCCGAAATTTATATGTTGAAATCATAACCCTCAAGGTGATGGTATTAGGAGGTGGGACTCTTGTAAAAAGATCGGTGCCCTTATAAAAGAAACACGAGGGAGACCTCTTGCCTTTTCCACTGTGTGAGGACACAGTGAGAAGTCACCGTCTATGGGGAAATGGGTCCTCAGCATCACTGAATCTTCTAGTACCTTGATCTTGGATTTCCAGCCTCTAGAACCATAACAAATAAATTTCTGTTATTTACCAACCACCCAGGTGATGGTATTTTGCTATTGCAGCCCAAGGAAACTAAGACAATATTATCTCAGCTTTTGACAGGTTCTAATGAACACTCCTTAAGAGAAAACAACTCTGTTTATGTTATGGGTAAAAATTTGTGTCTAATTGTCATTTTAAGGTACATGTCTTTGTTAGTGAGGGTTTGCAGTATTTTGTTTATTAAGAGAAAAGTGACTTATTTTTTCCTTTATGAACAGTCTGTTTATGTTCTTCGCTCATTTATCTACTGGGGTTAATGTTTTTTCTTCTTCCCTATTTGTATGATATATTTGAATATAATGATATTAATCCTCATTCTGTAATACTTGTGGCAAACCTGTTCTCTTTGTTCAAAGCTTCTTTTCAAATAGGGGCAGGGAGCTGGTGTCATTCAGGTTAACCCCCAACCCTGCCAGTTTCCTTTGGGAATGGCCCACATCCTTCTCCGTAGAGTTAGCCCCCGACCTGCAACCCCTGGCTCGCTGAATCCTTCATTTTGTCTTCAAAAGGAGTTGAATTTTAAGCATCTTTCTTGGTCCTCTGGGAGCAAAACCACTTTGCCAGCTTGAGATCATTAATCTCCCTATTTCTTTCCTCTCTTCCATTCCTCATAAATAATCCCTGGCAATTATTAAGCATTTTTTGTGTTGCCTTAGACTTTTGAGTGCTTAATGATCCTTTAGTGGTTCAGCAGAGAAAGGAGAATCTTTCCTTCCTTCTCCCACCCCCTTTGAAAATTCTGGGCTGTAGGAATCTTTCTAATGGACTCACAGCTCTTGGAAGGGAAACAGATCCTGGACATTGTCCATCACCCGGTCCAGATCTGGTAATTTCAATGTGGGGGAAAAAAGGCCAGAGAAGGCATAGGAGTCATGTAGGATCTCACAGATGCTTGGTGACGAAGCCATACTTCACTAAGTGAGGACTGGGGAAATAGAGAGTTCTATCCTGGAGAAGGCAGTAGACTAAGGAGATGGCACACGTGGAAACAGCCCCATAGAAACATGTTCTTAGCAGCATGGCATGTTGTGGTTACAGCTCCACCAAAGCAGAAATGGAGACAGCACTGTCCTCCCTGGACCTGGGAGAGTCAGGAGCTGGGCACAACGTGGGCACAGAATGGGACTGGAGATGGCCCAGGATGAGGGCTATGGGCAGTCAGGGACAGGGATGGCTGTAGAAACTTTATGATGCTCTTGTTTCAGAAAAGGCAAGGCCTAGGCAACTCCACTTAGTCCCCCATCCATGGAGGCTTAGGAGGGAGAATGGCCCGCTCTTTAACCCTGCAGGAGTAGAAGGTGTAGGGGAAGGAAAGGGCTCTTGGAGTCTTTGGAGCCCAGCTTCCTGACAGTGCTGAATGTTGCATCTTAACCATGCAGCTCTCTGGCAATGCAGGCAGAGGAGCAGCAACCGTACTTTACCTGCCCTGGCCTCAGGGTCAGGCCTGCTTACCCGCCTTTCCACCCAGCCCACCCTCGCCCCACAGGACCCCGATCCAAGGCCCTCCTGCAGGCCCCTGCACAGCCAAGAATTCTCTTTGCAGCACTTCCCCTGGAGGCTCCCCTTAACTCTCCCACTTGCAGCTCCTTATCCAAAGGTGTAAGTCTTCTTTCTAGTTCTCTCTCCTCTCCCCTTGCTACTGCCTTGGGATGCCATGTGAATTCTCTTCTCCCTACCTTTCTCATGGACAGGCAGTCCCAAATTTAAAAACATATTTCGGCCAGGTGCGGTGGCTCATGCCTGTAATCCTAGCACTTTGGGAGGGCAAGGTGGGCGGATCACTTGAGGTCAGGAATTTGAGACCAGCCTGGCCAACATGGTGAAACCCTATGTCTACTAAAAATATACAAAATTAGCTGGGCGTGGTGGCACGCGCCTGTAGTCCCAGCTACTCGGGAGACTGAGGCAGGAAAATCGCTTGAACCCAGGAGGTGGAGGTTGCAGTGAGCTGAGATTGCGCCACTGCACTCCAGCCTGGGCAAGAGAGCGAAACTCCGTCTCAAAAACAAAAACAAAAAATTACCCTGGTATGGTGGCGCGTGCTTGTAATCCCGGCTATTTGGGAAGGTGAGGCATGAGAATCGCTTGAACCTGGGAGGTGGAGGTTTCAGTGAACCAAGATCGTGCCACCGCACTCCAGCCTGGGTGACAGAGTGAGACACTTTCTAAAACAACAACAACAAAAACATATTTAATATTTTCTCATATTCTTATCTTACTATTTTCTGCTAATGTCTCTATTGCTGATGCTTCCTTCATTCATTCAGAACATATTTATAAAGCACAAAGCACTGGGTGCAGTTTTTCACACCTGTAATCCCAGCACTTTGGGAGACTGAGGCAGGCGGATCACTTGAGGTCAGGAGTTTGAGACCAGCCTGGCCAACTTGGTGAAACCCTGTCTCAACTAAAAATACGAAAAACAGCCAAGCATGGTGGCACGTGCCTATAATCCCAGCTACTCAGTAGGCTGAGGCAGGAGAATCGCTTGAACCTGGGAAGCGGAGGTTGTAGTGAGCCAAGATCGCGCCATTGCATTCCAGCCTGGGTGATAGAGTGAGATTCATCTCAAAAAAAGAAAAAGAAAAAAACGAAAGCACAAACCTTGCTGCTAGACAGGGATTAAAAAGACAAACCATGCAAGCAGAGAAGGGGGACTGCTTTGAGAAGTACACAGGAAGTGAAGTCAATACTGGGGTGTGGGGAAGAATGGTATTGGTATTGGGACCTCTGCTAGCCCACCTTTGAGAAAATTAGAAACTTTGTTGCCATCTGCCAGGAAGTGGTTGTAATAAATAGAAAAATCTATGCTGTCATAAATGGCGGACTGTCTCAGGCATGTCCTTCTCATGACAGCAAATGGAAGCGTGAGAACAAAATGAGCAGGTGCGTTCTCATGCTTCTGGACACAGCCCCGTCACTGAGCCCAGAGTCAAGGGTGTGGGGCAGTTACCTGGCAAAGGATATGGATACTCGGAAGGAGGAAGAATTGTTCTGTTACAGAATCGGTTAGCCAGTCTGCTACAGAATATAGGTGTTGTTTTTTTTGTTTTTTTTTTTTTTTTTTTTTTTTTTTTTTTTTTTTTTTGAGACAGTCTCGCCCTGTCGCCCAGGCTGGAGTGCAATGACGCAATCTCGGCTTACTCCAACCTCCACCTCCCGGGTGAAAGTGATTCTCCTGCTTCAGCCTCCCGAGTAGCTGGGACTACAGGTGTGCACCACCACGCCCAGCTAATTTTTGTATCCTTAGTAGAGACGGGGTTTCACCATATTGGCCAGGCTGGTCTCGAACTCCTGACCTCGTGATCCACCTGCCTCAGCCTCCCAAAGTGCTGGGATTACAGGTGTGAGCCACTGCGCCCGGCTGGTGTTTTTTGTTTTTTTTTTGTTTGTTTGGTTTTTACTCTGCGAGAGTAGAGTATTTTGGATTTGGGGGCTTATGGGCATCCCACATATCCTAATCTAGGGGTGAGTGGAAGGTCATAGAGCACATTCTTAGGAGGCTTTCCATTCTTACAGAGATGAGCTGGACATGACCCATTTGATAAGTTTGGAAAAGCTGCCTTCTAGTGATCTGTAACACAGCCATGGACAGGGAGACAGTCATGTGAGCTGTAGAGAGCTGTAGAGAACATTAAAGACCAGAACTAAATATAGCTCTGAATTTATTAGTATTACCAACTACCCCAAAAGCTCCATCCCCAGGGGCTGAGATACACAACATCACCTCAGAATCCTTAGCAGAGGCTTCCAGGAGGAGCTCAGATCCCTCTGGAGGGCTTCATAGAACTGTTGCTGCACAGAGTGGAGCTGAGGCTACTTTAGGCACCCTCATCTCAGTGCGGCTTCATGCAGGATCTCCACCCCCACCTTGCAGGCACCCTGGGTCCAAGCCTAGAGGGATGTTGATTTTCCCATGATGGCCCAACACCCCATCCCCAGCTAGTAAATGGCAGGGCCAAAGCTTCAACCTCTGCTCAAGCCACTGCCTGTGAAAAGTTCTGACAACTTCATACAGAGCCTGAGATATGTAAGAGCTCAGGAAATGGCAATTAATATTCTAATAATAATACTTTGTAGATAAATATGAATGAATAACTATTGAGTATCTCCTAGGCTTCACGCACCGTATGAAGCACTTTCCTTGAAGTGACTTTAGCAGCTGGGATTGTCATCCTCATAGATGGGGAAACTGAGACCAGAGAGGTTAAGTGACTTGTCTAAATACTCCTCTGGAGGTAAATTTAATTTTAGGAGATGGTTTTGCTAACTTTGGGAAAAATAAACCATGCATTCAGTTTGTTCATGAAACTTTTAGCAATGGCATATTTAGAGGTGAGGGATAATTGGAACTTCTATGGAAAAAAACGGAAAAAGTACTTGGAATAAAATAAAATACCCTTGCCTCAAGTTTTTTACCTGTTTTTTTTTTTTTTTCCTGGAATGTTATTTCTTTGACAAGGAGTTAGAGCTTTGGGGCCTGCCGCTGACAGGAAGGCTGGTGGATCCAGACGCGGGCCAGATGGAATGTGCACAGTGTCCTATCTGTCCCTTTAATAACTCTGGCCAGGGTGACCTGTCACTATAAGCAAGGGGAAGGGAGAAAAATGAGCCAATTCATTTCTAAATGGCTCTGTAACTCCAGGGTGTTATCGAGCAGAGACAAAGGACACTCCATAATTCTTGGAAAGGGAATCAGGATCTCCGGGAAGCAGGCACAGGCTCCATCCGGTCTGCCGAAGCCTCCTGCCAACCAGGGATCCACGCTCCATAAATACACAGAGAGATAGATCTCCTGGCCCCATTGATTTCCCCTTGCCATTATTGATTGCATTCTTAGATAAGTGGGGACTTTTCGACCAGAACTAAACTCTCTGTATCTTTCTTGGAAGCCTTTGCAATGCCAAGGGTTCGGCTGAGGGAGGAAGTGCTGTCTGCCGTCTTCTCAGAATGCTACCCACCAGCTATGTCCTGGGTAAGAGAAAATAAAGGGCTCTCCCTGGGCCCCTCAGTTTTCCAGAACATGTCAAGTTGGGAGTTCTCCCAAGGGGAGAAGAAAATGGCTTCAACTGACAGAGCCTCTATAGGTGTTCTGTGTGGATGACATCAACTTTGTTTATAATCCCTTCAATTATGAATGCAGAAGGGTAAGTTTGCCCTTGGCAGAATTTCTCAAACTTTAAAATGCAAAGAGGTCCCTTGGCCATCTTGTGTGAAAGCGGCCTCTGATTCAGTAAGTCTGGGGTGGGTCCTGAACTGTGCCTTGCTGACAGGCTCCTGGGTGCGTGGGTGCTGATGCTGCTGGATCTGGGTCCCCACTCAGGTCAACTCTGTACTCTCTCAGGCTGTGCACATGAGCCTTTGCTATTCTTCAGAGCTGCCTTTAAGTATTAATTCATTTATCAAGCATTTATTAGCTTCTACTGTGTGCCAGGCCCTGTGCTGGGCTCTGGATAGAAGATGAAGGGAACAGAGTTCTCACCTTAAAATTACTTACAGCTGGGTTGGAGACACTACTTTTTCAACAAGCACTGCTAATGCAATGTGATTGCAATGTGATTACGTCCTGAGCAAGGATGGAAGGCCCTGCTGCAGGACCCTTCTCAGGTGAGGGGCAATTAATTCTGCTGGGAGGCCTCAGGGAGGGCCTGGGTATTGAAGCATGAGGAGGAGCCTTTCAGATGAGAAAGTGGAGGCAGAGGATATGAGTATGAAGGGCTGAAGGTTTGAAAGTTTGGCATTGCCAGGAAAATATGGATGCTAGTTGCAAATGCCCCCAACTAAGAGATGGCTGGCTGGATGTGGAGTGCTGATCTGGCTATCATCACCAGACTCGGAGTCCTTGAGGTCAAGAGCCTCATCTGGCTTATCTCTACTCCCCCAGCTCTGGCAAACGGTGCCCAGAAAATAATTAAACCAAAATGAAGTTGATTTGTTCATTTCTGGCAGAGGTGCTCATTCTTGAGTGTACATCAGAATGCCCTGGAGTGCTTGTTAAAAAGACTTACGGACCCCACCCTCAGTGCTTCTGACCCCGTAGATCTGGGCTGGGGCCTGGTATTTGCACTGCTAACAAGTTTCCAGGCAATGCTGCTGTTGCAGAACCAGGAACCACCCTTTGTGGACCACCAATCAACATCCAACGTCATTGTTTTCAAGTGAGTAATTCCTCCTAAGGGAGGGGAGTGGGTGGTTCACAGAAGGCAATGTGGATTAATGTAGAAAGCATGGCCTTTAAAGCTGCATACACTAGGTTCAATCAAGTTCTGCCATCTGTGTAACCTTGTTTGGATCAGACATTCCATAATACCTACCTTAGGACTCTTTAGTTAAGTTTCAGGTGAGAGAAACCCAGCTCAATAAATAAAAAAGAAATGACTGGGCTGTATAACTCAGAAGTTTGGGTGTCTGGAGTCTGGTGTGCCTGGATCCAGGAAGTCAAATCATGCCCTCGGAACTCCGTCTCTTTCCACCCTTTGGCTAATCTTTCTTCTGTATTGATCCCATTCTCAGGCAGGCACTCTTCCTGTAGCAGCTAGGATGACCAGGTAGCTCCACAATGATATGTTTTGCATAGTTACTGATCCCAGAGAAAAGAGAAAAGAATATCTCCGTTTTCTAGTGTTTTTAGCAAAAGCCCCAGAGATTGCTTTGATTGGCCTGGGCTGGGTCATGTGCCCACTCCTGAACCAATCACCGAACCTGGGGTACAGAGAGCTCTGATTGGCCAAACCTTGGTCACACGGCTATTCCTTGAAGAGTGTGGTGTGTGTGTGTGTGTGTGTGTGTGTGTGTGTGTGTGTGTGTGTGTGTGTGTGTGTGTGTGTGTGTGTGTGTGTGTAGGGTATTGTTGAGGCTGGCATGGATGGATGGGATTTTCCTGAAAAGCCGCTCTGTTGCCAGAAAAATGGGACAAGGAAAGTATGTATGCTGGGCACTTTAAAACTACCTCGCTTTCAAAGTATTCCAAAATCTAGAATCGTCATGTCACCATTTTAGAATTCCTCTCAGTCGGCATGGCTTAATGAGGTTTTTAAAGGACTGATGAGGACTTAAGAGCACCTCACATTATATACTTAGGAGGACCAGGTAGTGTTTTACATATTTTACACATCAATTCACGTAGTCTTTCTAAGAGCCTTATAAAGTAGGGACTCTTCTTCTTTTTAACAGATCAGGAAACTGAGGCACAGAGAGGTTAAGTAACTTGGCCAAGGTCACAGAGCTAGCGAGTGGTAGAGACCAGCTGCAAACCCAGGCAGTCCAGCTGTCTGTGTGCCTAACCACTATGTCCGCAGCCTGCCTCTTGAGAATTTTGAAATCTTATTACTGGAAAATGCCTTGGAGATAATGTCAGCCAGCACCCCAACCCCTCCTCCCTGTTTATTTATTTATTTATTTATTAACAATTGAGGACCAGAGAGGAGGATTCATTTACCTGAGGTCATGCAACCCAGTAATGGCACAACCAGGATGAGAATTTTTGTCTTTGAATGCTGACCCCAGAGCTTGTTCTGCCCCACCATCCCTCTACTGCCTCCTACTGGGTTTTCTGGAAATAGTCGCTGTTCTTAAGCGTTGCAGGAATCAACTTTCACGGTTCTCCACGACCACCAACCACCTGGAGCACCTTGTCCTTTGCATCCTGAGTACCTGGCCCTGTGTCTAGTAGCTTGTGCAGATACTGTTCCTATATGCAATTTTTTGGTAATACTGAAAGCTTTTCCTCATGTTTTACCCATTCTGACTCTTTCTTTGGGTTAGATCAAGGGGAAGCTGGGCACACTGGAACCACTGACCACACAAAAGCAGCGTAGATGAGCCCTTGCAAATTGGCAACTGGTCAGCACAGCTCAGAAATTCCATTTTCCTCACCCCTCAAAGTGGGGTCTGAGGATATACAGTAGCAGGATTTGCTGGGAGCTCCTTGGAAATGCAGAATCTCAGGCCCCATCCCCATCAGCTTTTTAACAAGACCCCCAGGTGATTTGTTTGCCCGATAAGAAGTCTCATTGTCAACCTGACTCT
Source organism: Gorilla gorilla gorilla (assembly GCF_029281585.2). Classification (NCBI taxonomy): domain Eukaryota; kingdom Metazoa; phylum Chordata; class Mammalia; order Primates; family Hominidae; genus Gorilla; species Gorilla gorilla. The sequence goes on along the minus strand of NC_086018.1, from coordinate 33,159,512 downwards.
TCGCCAGTCCTGGAGAGAGAGGAGAAAGTAGCCACTAGGTGGGGGTATTGCCTGGGCCGAGGACAAAATGGCTGGAGCAGTGGGATGCCCACGAAGAAGAGGCGCGAGGAGCCAGGAGCGGCTCAGCCAGCCAGGCTTTGAGTTGCAAATGGCACAAATGTTTTGGATTTCAAATAGCATCCCCTCTATCCTCACCCACGTATTCCCTTACTCCTAGCGGCTCTGGAATGTTTTAAAAAAATTCAAAGTAATCTTAAGGATAAAGATGTCCCCAACAGAGAAGATTCAAAGAAGGTGCCTCAGGCCCTGTAGACATCCTCAAAGCCAGGTTAACTTACCTTGTCGTTGAGGAGACAGAGGGTCCAGGTGGGAGGTGACTGACTTGGAATCCTCTTTGAGGATCTTTGACTACAAAGCCTGTGTCCATTCTGCCTCTGCACCTTGGCTCCAGAAATGTCTTGAGCATGGAGCACCTTGTTAGATTCAGTGTCTAGTTTGTACTGGGGACTTCTTTAAAAAGTGTAGGCACAAAGATCTGAGGCTGTAAAAGTTCTCTCCTTTTGTCCAGAAAACTTGCTACTGGGCAGTGCAGGTCTAGACATCACACTGTCTCCCAAAGCTTTTTCTATTTTTTAGCTGTCTCTCAGATCAGGGACTGATATTCTTCCAGTCTCTGGCTCTGCCACTCACTGGCTGCATTTCTTGGGACAGGTCACTCAATCTCTCTGAGCCCTTGAGACGGGGATGATAGTATCTGTCTCTCCGGTTTATTATAAGCATCAAAATCAAATGTCGTTATAAACCAAAGCACCTTCTAAGCTGCAGAGTACTGTAAAAAATGAGGGGCGACTGGGGATTTGGCCATTACAAGGAGATAAAGGGTAATTTTTTTGCAGCAGGGTAGATAGCTGTTGACACCAACATCGTCTCAGCTGCAGAGGTCTCCTCTGTTTTCCCAGCTCCAGCTTCTGTCCCACTCTTGACGCTGTAGCCAGAGTGATTTTTTTTTTTTTTTTTTGAGGTGGAGTCTCATTCTGTTGCCAGGCTGGAGTGCAGTGGCACTATCTTGGCTCACTGCAACCTCTGCCTCCCGGGTTCAAGCGATTCTCCTGCCTCAGCCTCCTGTGTAGCTGGGACTACAGGCACGTGTCACCATGCCCAGCTAATTTTTGTATTTTTAGTAGAGACGGGGTTTCACCATGTTGGCCAGGATGGTCTCGATCTCTTGACCTCGTGATTTGCCCGCCTCGGCCTCCCAAAGTGCTGAGATCACAGGTGTGAGCCACCGCGCCTGGCCCAGAGTGATATTTTAAAGTAAAAAATCAGTGTATGACTCCACCCACCCCTTAAAACTCTCCAGCAGTTTCCCTTTTCCCTTAAAATTAAACCCAATTCCTTATCTGAGCTGCAAGGCTCTTCAGCTGCCTGCTCCTATGCAGGGGGTCCTGCTCACCCCTCACTCATCCCACCCCCTCTTACTCTCTGTCCCTCATTCCCACCTTAGGATCATTGCATTTGCTGCCCCTAGCTTGCTTTAGGAGCGCTGGCTCTTTCTTTTCATTCAGACCTCCATTTACCTGTCACCTCCCAAAGGAGCCTGTCTTGGGCCATGTGGTCTGAAGTGGCCATCTAGCCAGCCCCTCTCGACACAACACCTTATTGAAATCCTCTGCATAGCACTTCTCATTGTCCAATATTCCACTTGTTTGTTAGTCTAGTCTCCATGACTAGAGTGTAATCGGCATTTGAGGGGGGATTTTGTCTGCCTTGCCCACCTTGTCTCCCTAAGGCCTAGAACGAGCAATGCCTGGCACATAGCAGTAGGCACTCCATGAATTTCTGTTGAGTGAATGAATGGCTGAATGAACACATCTACCACCCTGACTGCTGGGAATACTCCAAACCCAGTGGAACACCTAGACCCTTTGCACAGATAGGATACCTGTAGCCACTGTGCTACATGTGCTGCCATCTTGGCCCTTTGCCTTCTGCCTTGAGAGATTGGAGGAATTAGGAGGGGAACACATGCTTTGTTATGTGAAAACATGCGTTTCCTCTGAAGTCCCTTAATTCCTGAGAGTTGGGAGAATAATTAAATCCCATTAAATGATTCAGTGTTATCTCACACTTTGGGTTCTGTTGTAATTATTAAGTAGGATCGAAAATAAAACGTCCAAATATCATAATTAACTTTCAGATCAGAACAGATGTCAGCTTGGGGAGGACTCACACCTCTGGGGCAAGTCTCTTTTTCTTCTTCCTGCAGCTGCCTGCCTGTCCCTCACCTGTGTCTCCCCTCCCTTCATCAACTAGACGTGCATCCTAATGTGGTATGAGTTATTAAGAAATTATTTTAGGCAGATAGGAAAAGGGGTCCTTGGAAAGTTTTCCTCTCTTAAAGCAGCTCCAGAAACATTTCTTGTCTAGCAGGAAAGCCCCAGCTCTTAGAGCCCACCGGCAACCTTTGATATGCAAATGAAGGCCATTAGAAAGTGGGTCCACCCAACATGGCGATTCCCACTGTTGTCCTCTTGCCCTTGCCCCTACATGTGCCTGGCAACATGGCCGCCCCCATATATCCCCATGTGTGTAGAACATCATGGCACCCTGCATTTGCATATTAAAAGGGCAGGGTGGGAGGGCCAGTTTTTTCGAGGGCTACATGAATGACACGCCTGGTCAAACCACTCCACTGAGGCCTATGCAAATCAGACACCATCTTCTCCAGCCTCTTCATATACCTGGCTGATTTCTGCTGCACTTGGGGTCTCATTTCTCGGCTTTGGAGCCCCCCCATCTCTGTACAGGGGAGCTGCTTCCTTCTGGCTCCTCCTTTCTTTCTTGCCTATCAAACTCTCTGCTCCTTGAAACCACTCCATGTGTAGGCCGGGCGTGGTGGCTCACACCTGTAATCCCAGCACTTTGGGAGGCCGAGGCAGGCGGATCACGTCAGGAGATCGAGACCACCCTGGTTAACATGGTGAAACCCCGTCTCTACTGAAAATAGAAAAAAATTAGCCAGGCGTGGTGGTGGGCACCTGTAGTCCCAGCTACTCGGGAGGCTGAGGCGGGAGAATGGCATGAACCCAGGAGGCGGAGCTTGCAGTGAGCTGAGATCATGCCACTGCACTCCAGCCTGGGCAACACAGCGAGACTCTATCTCAGAAAAGAAAAAAAAAAACAAACCACTCCATGTGTGTCCATGTCGTTTTATCTAATTTGACTCGAGACGAAGAGCCCTGGTGTTCCTCCACTCATCAGAGCCATGTCACTAATCCTATTTCTCTGCTCGTGTGGTCAGCATACATTCACTGAGCATTGCTTAGTGATAGACTTTTATGGAGAACAAGAGGGAGAGAGAGAACTCCTCCTCATACTTCAAAGCTTAGCACAAACTTCACCTCTATTTACTGGCTTCCTGGGTTCTTTTTTTCCCCACTCTGTGGGAGTTGGGTTCTGCCTTATTCCGTATGGGGTTTGCACCCAGTGCTCAGTGGAAGACAGGCTGGACACGTGCATGTCAGTCCCCCCAACCCCATCCATACCGACTGCACCTTGAGGATCATGCCTGCCTTGTGTCATCATAACCCAGTGCCTACAGCAGAGCCTGGTACTTAGTAGATGCTCAGTAAATATTTACTGGTGAATAAAAGTTCTTATTCATTTCTCTGTCTCTAAGAACGAGTCCATCGTCGGGCTCAGTAAATATCTGGAGAATAAATGAGCAAAGGAGGTATCTTCAGATATGGAGAGAAAGAGGGAGTGAGGCAGAGGAGAGGGAGGGGAGAAGCGGGCCAGGAGGCCAGGAAGGGAAAGGACTAGGGGTCGATGAATCAGCTGGGGCAACCAAAACAGAGTACCGCACACTAGGCGGCTTAAAGAATAGAAATTCACTTCTCACAGTTCTGGAAGATCATCAGGGCAGCTTTCTTCTGAGACCTCTCTTGGCTGTAGAAGGCTGTCTTCTCCCTGGGTCCCCATGTGGTCTCCCTCCTGTGCGTGTCTGTGTTCTAATCTCCTCTTCTAATAAGGATACCAGGCACGTTGGTTAGTGCCCACTGTCATTACCTCACTCTACCTTAACTACCCCTTTGAAGGCGCTATCTTCAAATACAGTCGCATTCCGAGGTACTGGGATTTAGGGCTTCAACATACGAACTTTCACGGGGACAAAATTTAGCTGCAACTGGGCCCAAGGCCCCTTCTGTTACTATGATGGGGGCGGAAACTGGACCAAAAGACTCTAAGAGAGGAAGGGATAGTGACTTTTAGGCTGCGTGGCTGGGGACAGTGATGGTGGCGTCTTCTTCCTCCTCTGGTTTCTCCTCTACTTCCTCCCACAGTCTTTGACACTGGACAGTCACGCTGAGCTCGTTTCTAATCTTGCCACCAGGGGGAGCCAGAGCTCATAGTACTGGCCCCACTGCAGGAAGCCAGACCTGCTGGGGCAAGCCAGGGGCTTCCCACCCGGTCGCTGGCACAAATCCAGGACCCCAGTTCAGAGGCAGCAGAGTGGTACAAGCAGCCCTGTCCTGAATGTCTAGAGTCCTGGGTTGGAGGGGACTCCGTGGGTGCAGCGGGTGTCCTGAGGCTTGTCACTTGTGAGCATTTATAAGAGAGTGAAAGATACAGGACTGGGGAAAGGGAAAAGATGAGCTGCGATGCAATTAATGATGTAATAAAGAGAAGCTCAGTTCTACCAAGGGAAGAGACTTTGCTTATGGGAAGCCACGACAGCTGGTCAATACATGCCACTGTTCCTTCTCGCCTGTTACGTAAGTTACCACCTTCCCACCATCGAATCAGAGGGCAGGGGACAGATGACATAACCTCCTGCAGTCCCTTCCAGCCCTAGTCCTTGGTGCTGTGAAATTGTGCAGTGTGGAGTTTCTAGTTGCTATGGAGTTGGGACAGACTTTAACTGTCAAAACTTGGGAGAAAGTTGTCCCACATTGTATTCCTAAATAGACCAGTCACTGGATACAGATATCCCCTTGGGGAAGGGGGCAGGCATGCCCTAAGACAAAGCCACTCCCTTCAACCCAGTGCAATTCCAGGAAAGGGGTCATGAGCCATCCCCAATCCTGGCAGCTGGGGGAAAGAAGAGAGAACCCCAATCCTAAAGGAGAGAGCTGGGTAGCATGCAAGAGTGTCCACTACATACATTCGCCACCTTTGATAGAAAAAGATGATTTGAAGCACTTGGCAAGAAGCCACAGTAAGGAGAATATTATGGCTGTTTTGATCATAGGATGAATATCTATAAGATTTAATAAGATATCAGAGTTGGGATGAGCCTTAGAGTTCATATAGTCCAGAGAGGTCTAGTGGCATGTATATGGCCACCGTCCAAGTCTTGGCCATAGCAGACATCCCCAGTTGAGCACAGCCATTCTCTGAAGAGTCCCGTGTAGCCTCCAAACCCTTCTCAGCATGACCTTCAGGCAGCCAGTCAAACAACACTGACCTGCAGGAGAAAACTTACTCCCTCATTTTCCAGAGGAGGCCCTGCTTAGAGGAGTTGCTTATTCCCCAGCACACGGTCAGTTCTGGAATGAGACCGAACTGGGATGGGACCCCCAGTGTTCTTTGTGACAATGCCTGTCTCACTGGATACGTGAGTAAGCAGCAGAGACTCAGCTCCATCCTCTTTTTGAACATCTGCCTCACCACACAAGGCCATAGCAGTAGGCCTACTGGCTCTACTGAAGTCCTCGCATGCCCTGCTCTGACGGCCCTGCACGAGGAGGGGGTGGTTTGTACCAGTGCCGATTTCTATCATCCTTTCAGCGGGTTAGCAAGAGCTTAAAGTAATCTGTGGCCGAGGCACCAGGAGGCCCTTCATTAAACATTATCAGGTAATCCTGATTGTATCAAGGAATCTTTCCCTAATTTGGGAGAAAAGAAATTGACATGCACAAAAAAGGCAGGGGAAACATCCAAAGCTGTCATCGTCTGTCATGCTGCTATTTTTATTCCTCTATGACAGCTGGAGATTACAGCCAGATGTGGTAGCTTGGCAGCCCCCTTGCAGAATGCCAGCTGGAAGGGGGTTAGGGGGCAGGGGGCAGAGCCCCTCTGTTCCACAAATGGGGGGGTGCCCAGAGCTGACAAGTGACAAGCCCCAGGACACCCACTGCACCCACCGAGTCCCCTCCAACCCAGGACTCTAGACATTCAGGACAGGGCTGCTTGTACCACTCTGCTGCTTCTGAACTGGGGTCCTGGGTTTGTACCAGCGACCGGGTGGGAAGCCCCTGGCTTGCCCCAGCAGGTCTGGCTTCCTGCAGTGGGGCCGGTGCTATCAGCTCTGCCTACATTCACATCTCCATCTCAGGGTCAGTTTCTAGTGAGCCCAATCCAAGAAGCAAGCTGATTCCTGCATGTCAATGACCTGGGTCACCTGGGTTTCCAGGCTTCCTGTTCACAGACCTTTGAGAGAAGCTGATCAACTGCCTGCACAGGCAGCCAAGGGAAGAGACCTTGCTTAGGAGAAGCCACGACAGCTGGTCAGCAGATGCCGCAGCTCCTTTTCAGCAAAGTTACCTAAGTTAAAACCTTCCCACCATCTAATCAGAGGGCAGGAGACAGATAACGTATCCTCCTGCAGTCCCTTCCAATCCCAGTCCTTGGCGCTGTGCAATTGTTCAGTGTGGGCTTGTGTGCTGCAGTGTAAAGACTGGAGACCCAGGTTCTGATTGCTGCTCTGTTACTAACTTGTATGACCAGTGGCAAGTCACTCCGTCTGTCTGAGAAAACGGAAAACTGAAGGGACCAGTTGGATATTTGGCTTGAAAACTCACCTGCAGCCCCTCCACAATTGCTTCCCCGCAGTTCCCCATCACTTGTTCTTACTTAATCTTACTTCACTGCCCAATGTGTAGAGGAGATTGCAGGGGAGCTGCTCGTCTCCATGAGGGATGGCTGTCCTGGAGTCTGACCTACTTGTCCTATGTACTCCTGCCTGAAGATGCCCCCAAAGGCCCTCTGAGGAGCAGGGTTTAAAGATTATTGACCAGGCTGGGTGCGGTGGCTCACGCCTGTAATCCTAGCACTTTGGGAGGCCAAGGCGGGTGGATCACCTGAGGTCAGGAGTTCGAGACCAGCCTGGCCAACATGGTAAAACCTGACTCTACTAAAAATACAAAAATTAGCCAGGCAATTCTCCAGGCTGAGGCAGGAGAATCGCTTGAACCCATGGGGCATGGTGGGGAGGCTGCAGTGAGCCGAGTTTGTGCCAGTGAGCCGAGTTTGTGCCACTTCACTCCAGCCTGGGTGAAAGAGCGAAACTCTGTCTCAAAAACAAACAAACAAACAAACAAAAGATTATTGACCAGAGGGTCTTCAAGTCCCTCCAGTATATACTCCTGTATTAGCTTCCTATGCCACTCAAAACTTGGTGGCTTAAAACAACAGAAATTTATTTTCTCATAGCTTTGGAGGCCAGAGTCTGAAATCAAGGTGCCGGCAGGGTTGTGCTCCCTCCGGAGGCTCTGGGGAGACAGCATTCTGTGCCTCTCTCCTAGTTTCTGGTGGCTGCTGGCAGACTTTGATGCTTCTGGACTAGTGGCCGCAACATTTCAATCTCTGCCTCCGTCTTCGTATTGTCTTCTCTTCTGTGTGTCTGTCTGAAATCTTTAGATTTGGGGCCCACCAGGATAATCCAGGATAATCTCCTCTTCTCAAGATCCTCTACTTAATAACATCTGCACAACCCCTATTTTCAAATAAGGTGCATCTACAAGTTCCAGGGATTTGGTATCTTCTGGGGGCCATTTTCCAGCCTGCCACACCTAATAGGGGTGGAGTGAGTCATTCTTGGGAGGCCAAGCTGCTGGCGGGAGACATAGCCTATCGTTAGGGCTTCCTAGGCCAATCCAGCATGAGAGCTGGGGGCAGTCTGGGTGGAGGTCAGCTGTGTGGTCGGAGTGGGTCTTGTCTTCCTTCCCTGCCTTCATCCCTCTCCCTGCTTCTCCTGCACCCTCTGAAGAAGAGCTATGTTGTGCATCCCTCAATTTTCCTACAATGGGATTCCAAAGACAAAATGGTCCAGAGACAGTTCTGGTTGGGGGGGCCCAGTCTGGGTCACCATTCGCCTGCCAGTCACGGTCACTTGCAAGTTTGTCCCCAAAGCTCAGCTCCCTTTTTGACACGCGTTATGAATTCAGCTCATTTCTGGATCATGGCCCTTCTGGGGAATTAATAGAACATAAAGAAACCTCTTTCTAAAGTTTCAACACTTTTCATAAATCAATAGTCTAGTCAAAAGTCAGTGTTCTTTTTGGCATTAACTTTTATATCGGTCAGAGTTTGGTCAGAAAAACAGGAACCTCTCTGCATTCCAGGCATGAAAGTTATAGGGGCTTACGGGACTGCCGGAAACAGGGGCTGACAGAATGGCTGGAAGATCCGGGGTGTCAGAGGTTAGAGGAGCTGCTGCCAAAATCCAGGGACATTGACACGGCCAGGAACCTGGGCCTGAAGTATTGAAGCTGGTGGTTCTCACAAGCCTGCAGGAAGTTGCTGCAACGCTCAAGGATCTCTAGAAGCTCCTTCCAAGTGCTTTGGTTGGAAGCAGCAAAACCAGCGGTTCCCAAGTAGCTACTCTTTGAGAATGATGGCTTCTCCTTCACTTCCGCCTTTCAAATCTTGTGCCAGTTCCCCTCAGTGACAGACTCAAACCCAGAACCACATGGACAAAGAGATGCTGGAAAATGTGATTTGTAGGTTCCTAACTGGGGAGAGAGTGGGGGATGCTGAGTTGGAAACACACAATTCAGTGTGGTTTTCAAATGATTTTGCGTTTTCCAAAACCTGCCTCTCCCTTTTCTTTCTTTGAAAAGAGGACCTCAGTAGCCAGGGGGTAGATAAGGAGCCCCACAATGTTTTTAGGACAAGGATCTATTCATACTTAAGTGACGTGGAAGAAAGGGCATTTGTTGTGACTTAAGGGGTGCTCAGAGGTGGGGGCTGTTGGTAGGGCAGGGGCAGCAGCCTGGTGTAGGGGAAAAAGCATGAGCTCCACACCAGCTTGGGCTGAATCCTGGCTCAGCCCCTTGACTGTGCCCACTTCAATTTCCCTTCTTCAAAAGCTGGCACATAATAACCTGCGTCACAAGTTGTTGTGAGTATTTAATGAAATAATGGCATGTCCATGCCAGGATGTTTAATGCAGCATTATTCACACAAGTTAAAATTTGGAAATAACCTAAATGTCTATCAAAAGGGGAATGGCTAAATAAAGGATAGAAATCAATGCTATGGAGCAGTATACAGCAGGTAAAAAGACTGAGGCAAACCTATAGTACTAACCTGGAAAGATTTCTAAGACATCTAAGTGAGTGAAGAAACATATTTGCACAACACTAATGACAGAAAAGCAACCTGAATGGCTGATGCTTACATAGCCCTTTTATTGCTATGTGTACATGCATATGTGTGTGTGTGTGTGTGTGTGTGTGTGTGTGTGTGTGTGTGTGCATGCCAGGCAATGCCCCTGATTGTGTGGGTCTCACAACAACCCCAGGAGTAGGGTGCTATTATTATCCCCACTTTCTAGGAGAGGATACTGAGACACACAGAGGTCAAGTAGCCTGCTGAAGCTTCGGCTGCCACTTACATAAAACATGTCCAGTGTGGGCGCAGTGGCTCATGCCTGTAATCCCAGCACTTTGGGAGGCCAAGGCAGGCAGATCACCTGAGGTCAGGAGTTCAAGAGCAGCCTGGCCAACGTGGTGAAACCCCATCTCTACAAAAATTAGCCGGGTTTGGTGGTGTGTGCCTATAATCCCAGCTACTCGGGAGGCTGAGGCGGGAGAATTGCTTGAACCCGGGAGGCGGAGGTTGCAGTGAGCTGAGATCGTGACACTACACTCCAGCCTGGGCGACAGAGCAAGACTGCATCTCAAAAAAAAAAAAAAAAAAAAAAGGAAAAACATGTTTGCATTATGGTCTGCATGCAAAATTGGTACAATTGATACTATTTATGTTATGAACCCCAGAAAAATTTAACATACATGTTTGAAAGTAAATGCATGAGAAAAGACAGGATGATGTTGGCTAAATGGTCACAGTGGTTCCTGGAGGAGAGTTCAGGGGAGGTTACAGTGATCTAAGTGACTTACGGACTTATCCATAATGTTTTACCTTTTTTATTAGAAGGCTGTTGTATTATTGGTGTAATTTAATGCCACCTTAAACACATTTAAAGTGTGAGATGAAGGGTGTAGGAATGTGGCACCCAGCAGGAGCTTGAGGACAGTGTGTTCTTCCTCCTCCATCTTCCCTTCTGCCAGGTGGGTGCCTGGGAAGGGCAGATGGAGCTGAGATGGGTGTGAGGGTCTTCGTGGCTCCCACCACTCATCCGCCTGTTTGAGCATCATGCCAACTGGACATCATTTTCCTCAGGAAGTTCCAAGAAGGCAAAAGGCCTCCTCAAGCCCATTGAACTAGCACAGCGGGCCAAGCCCTGAACAAACTGCCATTAGAGAAGGCGTGCGCGTACCCAGGTTCCTCCAATTTTCATGGTGACCTCTCACAGCTGAGCTATTTAACCTCCTCAGGCCTGATGGCTCCGCCTGCAAACTGGTGAGAAAATCATCCCCGCCTCCTTGGAAGGGGAGATCACCTCTCAGAGGAGCTGGCACTGTCCAGGAGTAACCCAAAGTGTCCTGGCACTTTTGCCAGGCACTGTCCAGGAGTAACCACCAGGTGAGTGCAGGCGGAAGAGTCTGCTGGGCTGAGGAGGTCGCATCACCTAGGATCAGGGCAGGAGGCATGTGGGGAGGACAGCAGACATGAATCTGGGGATCCACAGAGATCCCGCAGTAGCCCACATCTGTTCTGTGACTGTTTCTCCTGGTAACACCCCCACCACCCCCTCCACAGTGGGGGCATGAGATCTAGCCTGGACCTGTCTGAATCCTTCCTCCTCAGACAGTTGTGTTAGGGGACCTGGAGCATCCTGGGCCCACGTGCTCTTCACACAGAGAAAGCTCATCTGCAGTGGGAGAAGATGAAGGTGATGGGGGAGACACAAAGATGTGTTTCAGCTCCTGAGTTGGCCTCTCTTGAGGGGATGTCCCTTCACCCCGCCTTCATCATCATGGTTCTGTTAGAAGAGCCATAAATCCCCTCACCTTTGTTTCTGCTTAGTTCCTTTCACCGTCAATGTCATTATTAGGTAATTAGATCAAACCCACCTCCTCATTTTACATAGGAGAAACTGAGGCCCAGAGAAGGGGGCTGACCGGCCCATGACTCATATCCAGGATGGACAGACCTGGGGCTAGACCCCAAGGGCATCTGCTCCTTGATTGAACCAGGCTGGCTGGCTCTGTGTGTGTCCATGGAAAAGAGGAGCCCTTTCCTGGGGGATGCAGGAATGGCCACTTGTCCATGTCCCAGCAGGGCGCACCACTCTGGAAGAAGCGACCAGCGCATTGTAGCTGGGGAGTTATCAGACTGAGAAATGTTCTTAATTTTCTTGTTTCTCTTCCACCGATCGCCTCTGTGATCTCTCTGTGTCATCTGCTTGTCCTCCTTACAGCCCACAGCCCCACGTGTGGACCTCCTGTTTGGCTCTTGTCATCGTCCACCTTGGGTTAGACTCATGCAGGAACATGGTTTGCCCTTTCCCTCACTCCTGAGCACCTCTCCCTCATATTTCTCATATCCACCCCATCCTGCTATTGCCTTAACATTGCCAAGTCTCACCCTGACTAATCTGACAGCTTCCATATTACATAGAGTAACACTCATTAGCTGTGGTAACAATCACCAAGTTCAGTGGTTTAACAAAGTAAAAGTTAATTTCTTGCTCATGTAACAAGTTGGTGAGGGTTGGGCAGCTCTCTTAGGCTTCCCTCCTCCGAGTGGTGACTCAGGGATCCAAGCCCCTTTCACCCATCACTAGACCATCTTGGAGTCCTTCTCTTCCAATTGTGTGCATGAGGCGAAGGCACGCCAGGTACCTTACCACCTTGCCTTGGAGATGACTTACATACTTCCCACTCCATTGCATTGCCCTGAATCAATCACATGGCCAGCCAGCTTCAAGGAAGACTGGAAAATATAGGGAGATTCCCGCATAAAATACAGAGGAGTGCTAACAAATTCTACCATGTCTTTCTAACAGGACTTCAGTCTCGCACAAACGTTTTAGATAGGATAGTCAGGGCTGGAGTTTTGGTACTGCAATTGACTAATTTAAATGTCTTCCACCTGTGGTAGGCCCTGTAGTGAAATAATAGCCAGATGGGAAATGTATAGAAATTTCAATGGCTAGGCAAATACCTGACAAATGAGCCCCCAACTTCCATCCTAAATGTAGGACTTTTCTGGTAAGCCATGTGGGAGGACAGGTTCAGGTCCCATTTCTTTCCTCTGCAGCTAAGTGAGCAGTCTTCCATCCTGTCACCCAATCAGCCATGTGTAGAAGGCCCTAGAGCCTGCTTTGGTGGTGGGGATGTTGAGAGATGGGAACTCTTCTAGAAAGCATGAGAAGGAGGAGACCCTCTTTTGCATGGGTCCAGGTAACGACAGAAGGCTGGTTCTTGGGACCTGCCTTTAAGGCACAGTTGCTCTGTCTGGTGATAACTTTTAAATATTTAAGTGTACGGTCAGGGCTGCTTCTTGGGTGTGGGAGCTAGGGCAAATTTTTATAGGGTGTGTAGGAGCTGGGGCAATTTTTTTTTTTTTTTTTTTGAGACAGAGTCTCACTCTGTTGCCCAGGCTGGAGTACAGTGGGGCGATCTTGGCTCAATGCAACCTCTGCCTCCCAGGTTCAAACAATTCTCCTGCCTCAGCCTCCAGAGTAGCTGGGATTATAGGCACCCACCACTATTCCTGGCTAATTTTTGTATTTTTAGTAGAGATGCAGTTTCGTCATGTTGGCCAGGCTGGTCTTGAACTCCTGACCTCAAATGATCTGCCCACCTTGGCCTCTCAAAGTGCTGGGATTACAGGCATGAGTCACCGCACCTGGCCTGGGGCAAATATTTTAATGTCCCTGTTTATATAAACAATTTGTCACCCCGAATAAGTGTTGGTGCCAGTCTACTGGCACAATCACAGGTCATCTCATGCAAGAAAAACCGGCCAGTGGGAGCCATCTGCTTGCTGGCTCCTTTCCGGAGCAGGAGTCTGGCCTTGGGCCAGAGGAGGGAGGCTGGGGGAAGGGAGAGGGTCAGAGAGTGCCCCACAGGGGAGAAATGGGGACTGCAGCCCACGTGGGACCCAGCTTGGGCCTGGATTGCACCCCTAGGTTGGCACTGCTGGCCATGGGTGGTCATAGGCCCTGGCGGAGGATGTAGAGTGTTTGAGGAAGGCAGGGTACAGCGAGGGGCCCCTGGAACATGCAGTGGTCTAGGGGCAGTACTGGGGATGCCATATCGGCTCTATTTAAACTCTCACTCTAGGCCCCACAAATGTCAGACATGGAGCTGATCCACCCCCTTGTGCCATGTGGCCCAAGACATCACAGCCTTGAATTACTCAGGGGAGCAGCCGGCTCTCCCATGTGGGGGCGCTCTCTCCCCCATAATCTCTCTCATTAAGAGTGAAATTTCCGTTCCCTGTGAGCCAGCCCTGAAACCCAAAGTCTCCTTTCCCAATGAAGATCTTTTCTTAAAAGCCTCAGGTCAGAGCCAAGCCCTTAGCCTGGCATTCCCAGCCTTTCCTGAGCTGGCCCCATGTGTCTTTCCAGACCTTCCTCCTGCTACTCTCTTCCGAGCAATTTACACGCTATTACCCATGATGATTCACAAATTCCAATTCAATTTGATTTTTTTTTTTTTTGAGACGGAGTTTTGCTCTTATTGCCCAGGCTGGAGTGCAATGGTGCTATCTTGGCTCACTGCAACCTCCGCCTCCCGGGTTCAAGTGATTCTCCTGCCTCAGCTTCCTGAGTAGCTGGGATTACAGGCATGTGCCACGACGCCTGCCTAATTTTTTGTATTTTTAGTAGAGATGGGATTTCACCATGTTGGTCAGGCTGGTTTCGAACTCCTGACCTTAGGTGATCTGCCCACCTCAGCCTCCCAAAGTGCTGGGATTACACGTGTGAGCCACCATGCCCAGCCTCAATTTGAATTTTAAAACACATATAATGAGCAGTTAGCTACTGCCGAGCACATGTCGAACACATTCCTCAAGCAGCAGTTTCTAACCTTGGGCTCCTGTTATTTCCTCTTCTTGGAATAACCTTCCTGGCAATGCTCCTCGCCCAGTTCAAACGTCATTTCCTACAGTTTTTTCTTCTCGTTTGAATAACTTTGCTCCCCAATTAAAAACTTTTTTTTTTTTTTTTTAAGTAGAGATGAGATCTCGCTATGTTGCTTAGGCTGTTCTCGAACTCCTGGCCTCAAGCCATCCTTCTGCGATGGCCTCCCAAAGCACTGGGATTATAGGTGTGAGTCACTGTGCTTGGCTGGTTCCCCCCTTTTATTATGGCATCAATTCAGTTCAATCAAATTTATCACATAACAAAGCATGATACTCAGTGGATAAGACCCAGCCTTTGGGGTCAGTTTGAATTCTGGCCCGGAAATGTACTAGCTGTCTGACCTTGGGCAAGCCACGTCCTCTCTCTGAGCCTCAGTTTTTTCATCTGTAGAATGGGGATAGCAATAGTGCTATCTCATAGGGCTTTTGCGAGGATTCAATGAGCTAATGAGGATGATGATGATACTTAGAGCCTATCTCTAAGCCTGATGTCTGGCACTAGTGTTCAATGACTGTTAGTCATTACAGTCATCGTGGCTGTTATTAATATTAATTATGTACTTTCTGGGTTCTACACACTGTGCTATTATAATGAAGCACAGCCCCTGCCCTCAAGGAGCTCACAGCTGAGTGCAGAAGCAGACAGTTGACGCTAATACACCCGAGTTCCATAACAGAGGTCTTCTGGCAGAATCAGGAAAAACTTTGCAGAGGAGGTGTCCCTTGGACTTGCCTTGAAGGAAGGGCAGGTGTTTGGCAGATTGGGGTGTGAGGGAGTTGGGCTGGGAGGTGCCCGAGGTCTAGTATAAAATATCTGGAGCCAACTGGATGATCCAGTTGGCCACTGGGCTGCTCTTCCAGGAAGGGGCCTGAGTTGGCTTGGTGGCCTGGTTGTTGCTTGACATCATTGATGGTGAGCCCCCTTGGCCCTCCTCATGGCAGGACTGAGGGGGACTTATTTTCTCTCTCCTAGCCCCCCTCTCTCAGACCTGATGTGGGCCATCTCCTCTGCTTGGAATGCAATTTCCCTGGGTGGCACACTCCTATTCAACCTTCAACACTCAGCCCAGGTGTCACCTCCTCTACATCTTAGCATGCTTCCCCTGCACTCTCGTGGATCCTGGCATTCCTGGTCTTCTGACACATATTGCTGTGGGCTGTGATGTTCCAATTTACTTGCCTGTCTTCTTCCCCAGTAGATGAGGGCCTCATGGGGCCTCTGGAGGCAAAATTTTGACTTATGTATTTATTTTTTTTGGGTGCTCCCAGTGCCTGGAATATAGAGTGTTTGTTGATGGTTGAGTGTTGATTACCCAGAATTCCTGGACTTTCAAGAGAGCCACATTCCTGTCTACAAATGCTCCTGTTTTAATTAGCCAGCACAGCCTGACTCCTAAGCAATCCCATTCTGGGTTTTCTGTGCATTCTGAATGTGGTGCATTCAACCTCGCCACCTGTTGGGAGATGGGAAGAAAACGAGACAAATGGCCTTACAAGGGCCAATTGCTGTGGCAGTGCACTCATTGCAGGCAACTCCGGCATTGGTGATCACCACAGCTCATCAGATGTGATTCGGGGGCCTGGACTAGGATGCGTTGATAACTGCAATGTGCCTGGAGCAATGCCAACCATGCCTTTCTGTCCCAGATTGTCTATACGTGGAACCCTTCCCATAGCCTCTGAGTCAGTACCACCCCCATTTCACAGGTGAGCAAACAGGCTTGTAGCATTGTGGTGGCTTGTCCATGGTGATGCTGTCAGCAAAGGCAGAGACTGAGTGGAATCCGCCAAGCTTTTCCTTCTCAGGTGCTGAGAGCAAAGGTCCCAGCATCTCTCTGGTTCTGTAGTTGGGAGAGGCCTGAGCAGTGAGCTGCCTATACCCTTGGCCAACCTTCACCTTTTAATAGGTGTTTTCTCAATATTTACTCGGTGTTGGAGGGGGAGTCAACAGTGTGAGAGACCCTTCTTCCCCCCTCACATTCTCCTCTCCCTGTCTTCCATTCATCCATTGCCAAGTCTTCAATATGCTGGCCCCTTCCAAACCTTTATTTTCCCCACAGTTTTGTCTCCCAAGCCCCAGACTGCTGAATATCCCTGTTTGTGATCTGTTATTGTCTTTCTCAAAGTCCCCCAGACCTATCCTGGGGAAGATGAATGAGATGTTTTCCTTGCCCTAATGGAGCTGAATTCTGGTAGATGAACAACAGATCAGAAAAAGAAGATTCAGAGAGCTTAAGTGTCTCCCCAAAGTGTCACATGGCAGAGAGCCAGCCAGGACTCACACTTGAGACTCCAGACCCCTCACCCAGTATCCTGGCACTCTTTTCACAGTGCCAGGCTGTAGCTGTGCTCTAGAAAGGAGGGAACTCAACAATTAAGAACCATAGAAAAGAAACACTGAAACAGAACAAAGAGAACCCAGGAGTCCTGGGTTCTAGTTCTGGCTCTGCCTCTGTCTCACTGTGCAACCTGAGATAACTCATTTTTCCTCTCTGGTCTCATGCTGTGCCTGTAAAATGAATAAATACTTTCCACCGTCAAAGGCCCACAAGTCCCCACACACATGCCATTCCTCCATCCTCCATGTCCACTGGCAGAAATTATTGTGGTTGCTGTCTTATTCACTCCTGACTGACTTGTACCCATCACTCTCAGCAGAACTTGGACTCCTTAAGAGGATAAACCGAGTGCCATTTGTTTCTGTTTTTCCATAATATAGAACAAACGGCCAGTTAAATGAACTGAGATTAATCCTGTGGGCAATAGAGAGCCACTGAAGGCTTGGGAGCAGGGCCCAGTGTATACAAAGCACTGTTTCAGATTTTTCTGGAAGTTATTCCTATTCTTTAAATTCTAAGAGGCAAAAAGTACTGTGGTGGTAAAGTCTTGAAGGCAAGACTTGATCAAGAATGAGTAACCTGGAACACAGCGGGAGATTGTAGCTGGGGACAGTACCGCTAAGTGCATCCCCATTGGCACCTTTCAGTGCTGCTCCAGCCCTAAAATTGGGTAATTATGCCCACTGAGAAAGCTGTTAGCAACTTGTGCTCAGCACAGTGGGAAACAGTCAGCGGGTGAGTTCAAGAGAGTGTGATAATTGGATAATGCCTGATGATGCTTTAAAGTGTCCTTGGTGGATAGATGGAACCAGATGACCTCTCTGAGGCCTTCCAGCTTGAACATTCACGATCCATGCACACCTTTTAGTTTCTTTGTTTCTCAAGTGGGGAGAGGGGAGAGAAGATGCAGAAACCACTAGAGAGAGGGTGTTACCTGTTGAAAGCGCTTGGGTTCACATGCAAAAATGAAAATCCAATCCCACAATTATTGTGTGACACCTTCACCAGACTTCCTCCTGGTCTCGACTTTCTTGCTGTAGGGAGGCTTCATGTCTTACCCTGGTGAGCATTCTAAGATGGAAATGGAATGCTAGGGCAATGCCATTGAGAGGTGAGGGCAGGTCGTAACGGGAGGCTCCCACCAGCAGATGGACTCTCAGGGCCGAATTTCCAAGCAAAGGAAGCCATTTCCAATGCCAAAACACTGATGAACATTTTCCCAAGAGAAACCCAGGTAGGGAGGAGGCTGGAAGAAAGCTCTTTCAACTGAGTACCTGTTATGGTTCAGGTTCCGTGCTTCATGCTGGAGATTTATTTTCTGGGCTCAGCCTCACAACATTTCTGCCAGGAAGTGACAACAAACCCAGTTTTTATCACAACACTGAAGTTCAGGTTCTTTTTTTTTTTTTGAGACAGAATTTCGCTCTTTTTGCCCAGGCTGGAGTGCAATGGTGCAATCTTGGCTGACTGCAACCTTTGCCTCCTGGGTTCAAGTGATTCTCCTGCCTCAGTCTCCCAAGTAGCTGAAATTACAGGTGTCCACCACCACGCCCGACTAATTTTGTATTTTTAGTAGAGATGGGGTTTCACCATGTTGGTCAGGCTGGTCTCAAACTCCTGATTTCAGGTGATCCACCCACCTCGGCCTCCCAAAGTCCTGGGATTACAGGCATGAGCCACTTCGCCCAGCGAAGTTCAGATTCTTTAAACCAGCTGAGATCACAGAGCTAAAAAGTCTCAAACCTTGGATTTAATGAGCTTCCTCTCCCTATTGGTTTCTGCATCTTCTCCTAAGGTCAGAGTTGCCACCAGCCTATGTGGCACATTTGCACACATTAGAAGACAGTGCATTTCCTCAGGTGGATGAAACCCCATACCAGTGTGCACAGCTTGCTGAGCAGAGCCCAGGCTGTATTGCAACCCCCGTGGCCCCCTCAGCTGAGCACCATTGTGCAGTGTGGAACTTCAACAAACATACATGGCAGCCCTGTCCAGGTCTGTCTCCTAATCCTGTGCTCTTCAAGACACACTGGGCCTTCTTGCAGCCAGATAGAATCACCTCCTCTTTTGCCTCCTTCACAGACATTCCTTCCATCCAGTGGATAAGTGGTTGGATGAGAATTATAGAATCAGAGAAGGAGGAGATAGAATTTGTATTATTAAATCCAAGCCTCTCATTTTATAGATGAGGATATTGACAACCAGGAGGTGGAAGTTACAGCCAGGGACACATCTTGAGTCATGAAGAGAAACTGTCAACTCACTGGCCTCCCGACCCTGTTTGCATCTCACCCTCAAAGGGTTTTGGCCTCAGCGCTTGCCCGCCGGTCTCTGGAACCCTATCCAAATGGTAACAACATCTAGGCTGTGACCAGGCCCTGATGTTCAATCTGGAGTTCCTTTCCTTCTCAGGGTGGCTGAGAGTTTGGGCTTTCACCCTTCACCCTCAGTTTGCCAAAGTCTCTTCTTAAGACACACAGAAGGAAATTTGGTAAATTACTTTCTCTTTCTTGTTACTCTCAAAGAGCAGTGCCACTTCCCTGTGGTTAGGATTAAATGAAAGAAAGCATTTGATGAAAGGCACAGTCACTCCCCAGGGGCAGGCAAAAGGGCTATTCCTTCTTCTGTCCTCTCCCTGGCCTCCTGCTTTCAAATACAGATGGAGCCATTCTTCTCTAAGATCTTCACACTCAGGAAATCAGGGTTGTTGGCAGGGGAGGCATTCAGAATATTTAACCACCAGCAGGACCTGGGCACTGTCCAAGCAGGGCTGATGCAGGCGATAGCTAGAGCAGAGTCCTAGAGCCCCCCTGTGGCTCCTGAGGCTGAATGAAGGGGGGCGGGGGAAGGTAATGGTGGTCTAGTTGGCCCTGGGGGAGGGGCAGGGTGGCAGAGGCTCAGAACAGAAATGGTTCAATGACAAATGGTCTGCCTGTCCCTGTGCCTCCAGACTTACAGTCAACCCTGGCTGTTGGTGAGAAGTGGATTAACCTCTGATGCCCACCCACCAGGCACCTTCCCCAAGTCTGGGACAAGTGCCACGGTGGAAGAAGGTACTCAGGCTGAGGGGCCTGCGGCCCTCCCCTATCAGGTCAGAATTCCAGCTGGAGGCTTTCCCTGGGACAGCACGAGGTGCCACGGCTCCTCCCTTTACCTTTTCACCCCCGTGCCCTGCTGGTGACCCAGGTTTATGGGGCAGCCTATCTTCTCCTACAGTTGCAGGGGAACCCTTATCACGGTGCTGATTACACTAACAAGGCAGAGACACCCGCCCTGCTCTGTTGGGAGAACAACATGGAGCTCTAATTGTTTTATGGCCTCTTCACACTCAGAAAAAAGAGGAGAAATGCCAGCCACCTCCATCTGATTTCTGAGGCTTCTATTCCACAGTTACCTCCTTGTCAACCACTCCTGAGTCCCAAAACCCTGGTGTGGGGGAGCCCACATAGGGAAGGCACCTGAGGGCTGTCTGAGAGTTTCAGGGTAGTTGTGAGAAAACATCCCAAAACTGGCTTTTCCATTTGGTGAAAGGAAGCGGTGAAAGGAATCTAGCTCCCCTAGATCCAGACAAAGCCCTCATCTTGATGGTCCTCTTGCCAGGCCCTATAACAGGCACTGCGACTTCCCCAAGCCCAGCCAAAGCAAGGGGCTGCACAAAGCCCTCCAGGCTGAGTAGAAAAACTCACGTTTCTCAGGAACATACTGGCATTCCCTCCATCAGCCAAACTCCAAAGACTGACATCTGTCATCTCCTGGTGCCTGCAGCAGTCCAAGGAGTGGGTGGGACTGGGAAGGGTGGAGGGAGGGCAGGGAGAAGTAAAGATTATTATCCACACTTCATGGTTGAGGAAACTGAGACTAGGAATGTTAAGGGACCTTCCAGAGACAGCGAAGAGAAGAGCTGGGATTTGAACTCCAGTCTCTCCTTTTCCCTCCCCTTTCCTTCAGGGCCCTCCTCTCCCCTCCTCTTTCCTCTCCTTTCCTCCCCCCCCCCACCTGCGCACAGGCGCACACACACGCATGCACACACACGCACATTCGCTCACCTCTTTCCTGGGTCTTTCTCAGGTCACCTCTCTCTCCTTCCTCCTCCCTTGTCTCCATCTCATCTTGCTCTCACTCTGTTTTCTGGCTGCCCTGCTCCATCCCTCTCAGCCTCTCCCTTGCTCTCTTTCCTCACCGTCTCCCTCTCATTTCTCTTTCAGTCTCTGTCTGCTTTTTGCATCTCCCGCTGCCTGCTCGGTGGATATTATGCTTCCCCTTCTCTTCCTTTCTCCCTGCAAACTGCTTTGACATGAGGGTCCAGGAAGCCTCTGCTTCTCCCTCTCTCCTCTGCCAGTGAGCATCAGAGCTCCCTCTGCTTGGCACAGGGGCCCTGCCCCCAACTCGACTGCAGAAGCCCAAGCTGGCAGCGGACTCCATGGGAAGCACATAACCTGTTCCCTGAATGGACTGGGACCTAGCCTTGGTGTCTCAGTGCCTTGGTGGCAGAGCCTCCCCTCGACTTCCGTAGCCAAACCGTTAATTCCCTGTACTTGTACTCAACAGTGGCCCAGTGTGTCTGTGAAAACACTTTCAATTCTATTATTTCATTCTGATCTTCAGAACTGCACTGTAAGGCAGGCTGAGCAAGTTTGATGGTTCTCATATTACAGAAGGAGATATGGGAAACTAGCCTTTATCAAGGGCTTTCTCTGTGCCAGTCACTAAACACACACCTGTGAGGCACACACCAGCGCTCCTGCTGACACTGGGCATCTACGTGCAAATTAGGAAAAGATGCCTACTCATTGGTACTTTTTCTTGCTACCTGCTTGAAGACAGTAATAGTAAAATACAAATCCATGCTGCTGCTGCTATGAATGATACCCTCTAGAGCTGTGCAGTGCACGACCTGCACACATGTACATGGTGGCTCTAAACAATATCAAACCTACCAAGGAGGGATAATTGCTTGAATCTTGCACACAAGGATACCAATTCTGATCCCACCATCTCAAGACAGCAGACTTCCCTTTCATTCCAACAAGCCTCTTGGTCCCCTGGTTTGGTTTTCCTGGTTCCCGGATATCAGCTGGGTTGGGAGCCACTAGCAATCTCTGATCCTCAGCCTTGATGTGTTCAGTTCAGGTGGTTCCATGATACAATGCAAAAGGCACCAGGCTGGGGGTCAGGAGATTTGGCTCAAAACTAAGCTCTACCACTTACTAGCTGTGAAACCCTGGATTAGTTACTTTAACTTCTTTAAGCCTCAACTTTCCCATCTATAAAATGGGAAGACTCATGAATACTTTCCCCACAAGGTTGTCTGAGGATTGAGTGAGATATCGGATGTGAAAATAAATGACATATGGTAGACATTAATGTTTGATGAATAAAATAATTCATGAATAAATATAGCGGAAAATATTGCTTCATAGGAGAAAGTGGACATAGGAGACTGTATTAAGAGCCAGCCCTCCTGGGTGAATTCCTGGAGTCAGAAAAAGGTTAGCTGAGACTTTAGAGTCGGCAAGGTGCTCCTGTCACCCACAGACCCCCAGTCTCTCAGCACCCCAGGAACAACTGTCTTGAACTGCACTTTCTGTTCTTGTCATGGCCTCCACACTCATATCTCAAGGACCCAGAACATTCTGGAAGAGAGGAGTTAGTAGGCACTAACTAGCTTTTTTTTTTTTGAGACTAACTAGCTCTTTTAACACAAGGTAGCTTTGACTTGTCAACATCTGGTCTATGACAGAATACCTTTCTTTACACCTTGGGAACACTCTTAGAATGTCAGGAGTAAATTAAAATTTTGCAAATCAAATTCTATTTTTGTGGCTCTAACTCAAATCTTCTTGATGGTGTTGTTTTTTAATAGGCAAATGAATCCTCAATTATCTGGCCTTCGTCTGCTAGATGCATTGTTTGCTTTAATTGTTAGAAAGCTTAGAGTCAAATCTGTGACCACTTTGCAGCAAGTGGCTGGGACTCTGAGCAAATCCCAGATCTAAGCCTCTCTTCCTTTAACTTCCCTTTGCTTATTTTGCTATCTCCTTGTCTATGTCATTAGGTGCTTTATCTTGTGTCTCACGTATATCTTGGTACACTACCTTAAATCCTTTGGGGAACAAGGCAGGGCAGAGATAAAAAAATTTAATTTAAATGTGTCAGGTTAGTAGAAGCAAAGTCCACCTATGAAACTGAGATGATTCTGCAGATGCAAGGGTGTTATCGGGCTTCCCTTTGCTGAGCCTCCCCCACAGCCTCAGAGGCTGCACTGAAAGCTGGAATGAATTCACAAATGAATACATGGAAATCTTGAACCAGCCCAGAGATTTGCAAACTGTGATCCGTGCAGCTTAAGCTTTCTGTGGACCTGACCAGAGCTCAAGGCTTCTGGCTCCCAGCTTCCACTAGAGCCATCTGCGTTTCCTGTTTTACTTATTGGGCCTCCACATGAGATTAAAGGAAGTGTTCACAGCTAAAGACATCCTGAAAAGCCACAGAAGGAGGTGGCCTCTAGAGTTCTTTCAAGTCCTGCAAGTTTTATTATAACTTTCCTTGTCAAGCTTTTTTTTTTTTTTTTTTTTTTTTTGGAAAAGGGTAACACTCTGAGAGTCACCCTTGTGCTCTGGAGCTGTCACCTCAAGGACTCTAAGATCTCAGTTCTGGGCTCTGGCCAGGGTGAAGCCAGTCAGGCTTCTAGGATGTAAAATTAAGGAGGCACGTGCTCTCAGCATTGGGCAAACGCTGGCCCTGCCGTTTAAGGAATGAGCGTCTCCTTAAGTTTTGCCACCGCCCCCTCCCCCTACTCCCCATGGACCTGCCTTAGCTTGGCCTTGCTTTAGTTGCCTTTCCCCTCACCCTGCATTTTGCAGTCTTGGATCTTTAAAATATGCTTAAATTCCACCTGTGTTTTGAAACACAACCACCATCACAACAACCTCGGCCCCATGCTCCCTTGTGGCTGCCTTTGCCTGCCCCCTCCCCTTGGCTGCCACACTTCTTCAAAGGTTGCCTGTACTCTTGGTCCCTGTTCATTCTCTCCATCCTCTCCCTCCTCAACCCACCCCTATTTGGATTCTTCCCCATTGTCTCCAACAAACAGCTCTCAGGGAGGGCATCATGGACATTCTCCACATTGCTAAAGTCCTGGACACTTTCAGACCTATCTCCTTGAATCAGCTCCCCCTTGGCTTACTTGATACAAAGTATCCTGGCTCAGCTCCTAGTTCTCTGGATTCTTGTCCTCTGTCTTCTCCATTATAGTTGAGCATCCTTTACCAGGCACTGAATGTTGATGTTCCTCAAAGCTCCATCCTGCCTCCTCTGCTCTTCCTCACTACCTTCTCATCTGCCGCCATGCTTTCAGTTGCCACCTGCATCCCCTGTCTTCAGAATTTATATCTGCTCTCTCTGCTGGGTTCCAGACCAATATATAAATTGTCCCTTGTCATCCCTACTTGGATGTCTCCAGTGTATCACAAAATCCACATATTCAAAACTGAACCCATGATCTCCTTGTTCTCCTTCTCCACACCACCCCTAAAGACCTGGTTCTGTTTATTCTTTCTTCTAAATATTTTTATAATCACGAGCTAGCTGATATGGGAGAATATTGAGGCAATATAGGTGGGAGGAGTCGTGGAGGCTGCATGACCTTAACTCCCAAGGAGAGGAAAAAGTTATTTAATTGTCAAAAATATGACAGGACTGTCAAAAATAAATTAGATGAGAAACATAAGTTGCAAAACATGAGTCACCATTCTGTTCACTCAGAGATGCAATACTCATGGTGAACTTTTCATAAAAAATTATAAGCGGCTGGGTGCGGTGGCTCACGCTTGTAATCCCAGCACTTTGGGAGGTTGAGGCAAGTGGGTCACCTGAGGTCGGGAGTTCGAGACCAGCCTGGCCAACATGGCGAAAACCCATCTCTACTAAGAATACAAAAATTAGCTGGGCGTGGTGGCTCACGTCTGTAATCATAGCTACTTGGGAGGCTGAGGCACGAGAATCGCTTGAACCTGGGAGGCAAATGTTGCAGTGAGCCGAGGTTACGCCACTGCACTCCAGCCTGGGCGACAGAGACTCTGTCTCAAAAAAAAAAAAAAAAATTATAAGCACCATGATGAAATCTACTGATGATAGCACTTGATGAAACTGTTGGAGTAAACTCCATCACCACATTTGAGAAACCGCTGTGACATCCCCTACCCTACTCCCAGTCCACCAGTGGGGAATTTCACTGAGCTGCAGGAGATCCCCAGAGGTGGCTAGTGACAGCAAAGCTCTACTTTGCACATGCTGTTCCCACTACCTGGGATTATTTTTCCTTCTCCTCTCCCTTCCCAGCTCCTCTCTATTCTTTTCCCCTGACCAAGTGTTACTCATCCTTTGTTTTTTTATTTTTTTTTTGAGATGGAGTCTCACTCTGTTGCCCAGGCTGGAGTGCAGTGGCACTATCTCAGCTCACTGCAAGCTCCACCTCCTGGGTCCATGCCATTCTCCTGCTTCAGCCTCCTGAGTAGCTGGGACTACAGGTGCCTGCCACCATGTCCAGCTAATTTTGTTTTGTATTTTTAGTAGAGATGGGATTTCATCATGTTAGCGAGGATGGTCTCGATCTCCTGACCTTGTGATCCGCCCGCCTCGGCCTCCCCTCATCCTTTGGTTTTTAAGTTAAATGTTACTTCCTCTGAGAAGCCTTCCTAGAATGCCATTCCTAAGATTGTTCTGGGGTAGAGTCGGCCAGTGGAAGTGCTCATGGGAAGTATAAGCCATGGAAGAGGAAGAAGGTTTTGCCAGAGGCATAGCAGCCAGGGAGGTGTACAGGCTTGAGCCTGGAAGCTTCCAGGGGAGCTTCTTGAGAGTCACCTACATCAGGGTCACAGGTGGAGGAGCTTCTTGGTGGCCTCTGGGTGAGCTCCTGAAAATCACTCCCTTCAATGCTGCTGATAATAAATAATGTCGATCTTCCCCCAAAACCATAAGCTCCTTGTGGTCAGGGTCACCATCTACATAATACATGACTGTATCCCCAGGTATTAGACTAAACTAAAATAGAGCCTATGTGGTCCCATTTAACAGATTAGAAGACTGAGAGCCAGGGTAGGTCACAAGATAGTGGCAGAGCCACTGTCAACCTACTTCTAAGTGTGTTCTTTCTTTGCCATGAGAACACTAGAAATGAAAGAGGGAAATGGCTTAAGTTTGAAATAGCTTTTGAGTCACATTTTCAGGTGTTAAGGCTCCAAATCGAGATGCTAGTCACACTGAAACTGAATCACAGGCTTCTCACTAATACCACTGAGTTATGATCACCATGTTCCAGTTGACAAAATTATTTCTTATCTTTGTGTTTTACAGGTATAACAATAAAAATTATTGTCAAGGGTATTATTACAATTTTTAACTACTAATGGAATTAAAATGTTTGATGGAGTATTGGCAACAAAAATGTACTCCTCACAGCATGCAAGAACTTTTTATTTATCATTTCTGGGCTTTCCAGTTGCTATAGCAATAAAATTCATACTCACCAGGATTATTACCATTTTCAACCACTAATGGAATTACTATTTTTGTTTGTTTGTGGTTTTAGGCCTTAGAGTAAAATGTAATTCCATCAACGGTATTGAAAATTTTAATGTCCTTAAACATTACCATGAAAGATCAACATAATAACGGAATTCCTCTAAGCTGATGATCACTCCCCTTTCAGCCACAAGGTCTTCTTGTTTCTTTCACTATGAGATCCAAATTTGTTAAGAAAGCATTTGGGGCATTCATTCATTATACAAGTATTGAGTAAGCAGGCCCTGTGCTAGGGGTGGAGGCTGCAAAGACAAGTAAGACATCTGGCATGGTAGTTAAGGATTCAGGCTTTGGGACCATCTGAACCTGAGTTTGAATCCTGGTTCTGGTGGGTGGCTCTGGGCAAGTTATCTAACTGCTTGAAGTTTCTGTTTCCTTATTCCAAAAGAAATGAGGAAACAATTACCAGTTTGATGTTGGGCGAAGACGGAAAGAGACTATCTTTGCAATGTGCTTGGGAAGATGCTTGGTGCAGAATAGATGCTCAATGAATGATGGTGGTTGCTGTGTTTGTGGTTGCTGATGCTGTAGTCATAGCCCAGCTCTTTCTCTCAAAGGATTTGTTTTTAAGCAGGGGACATTCCATAGTTCTGACATGCGCTACACAGAGTATCTCAGGAGAGCTGTCTAATCCAGCTGGGAAAGGTCAGGTGGCTTCCTGCTGGAGGTGACTCCTAAGCTGAGTCTTGAAGGATGGGTGGTATTGCTACACAGGGAGAAAAGGAGAGGACTTTCCAGGTAAGTGCAAAGTCAAGAAAGCTAGTGAGAGCTTAGTGCCTGTGGGTGGGAGAGCAGTCATCAGATAGAGAGCAGTGGGCTTCTCCATGGGCTAAGCGACCCCCACCAGGCAACTCTGACTTTGAGCATTTCCCCAAACTCCTTCCTTCTCAACATGTGAAAATCCATTAATCATAATACACCATGCTTGGAGAGCCTGCAGGCTGTCTTTGGATGAAAGGAAGCATTATCATATTAACTAATTACATGAATTAAAATAGATTAATTAAATAAGTGGCTTAATGAGATTAGTGCATTTATTGTTTAAGTATCCATCACTACTATTGATAATAATAATGGATTCTGCCCTTATAACAGGTGACAAATCTGTCAGCAAGCAGTGGGGTTTAAAAACCACAAAGTGGGGTCACGTACATAGGGTAGACAGAGGATGCTGCAACTCCCCTGGGCTTGTCCCTCGGAATCCCATGGTGACGAAGGCCAGGTTGTGGTCAGAGCGCTGGTTTTCATCCCCCGCTTAGGCAACCTCTCAGAGTTTCGGTTTCCTCACCTGTAAAAAGGACAGGGGCTATCTCAGCTTAGTGGGATTCAGTGATACTAAAATTAGATAATGTTCCCAGCCAGATAAATCTGGGTTTCCCCCAAAGGAGAGCCTGGGTCAAAGGATAATAAGGGAACCCCCTCGTTGCCACTCAACCTTGCTATCTCAGTAAATTCATCCACTTGGCCACTGAAGATGAACAGCTGCCATTTGACTGGAATTCACCATGTCCACCAACACTGGACATACCAGTTCCCTGGCAACATCTACCACTCTTATCAAAAGGATAAGAGGTCATGGTATTAGCTCCCCTTCTTTCCTATTTTTATTCCCCCGATCCTCACGCCTTCATTCTGGGATCACATTCCCAAATAAACTATCCACATAAACTTTTGGGGGAATCCAGGATAAACATAGGGAACTGAAAGTGTCCCTTGAAAGCAATCCTCCAAATGACATTTTGGAACTGACGCCTGCAGAGGTGGCTGCCCCAGGCTTCTCAGAGATGCTGGTTTACTCTCCCTACACCCTGGCCTGCCTCCCTCCCAACAGCATGTGGCTTATTGCCTCAGTGGAGGGTGGGTTTGCCCATCTCACATAATAAATATAGCTAGCTGTCCCGCCTCCCTAAGCCTTCTGGTCTCTTTCTCAATATTGTGCCAGAGCAGTTCTAGCATCTTCACTTCATCTAATTATACTTTGGGAGGCTGAAGCAGGTGGATCATTTGAGGTCAGGAGTTCAAGACCACCTGGCCAACATGATGAAACCCAGACTCTACTAAAAGTACAAAAATTAGCTGGGCGGTAGTGGCATGCACCTGTAATCCCAGCTACTCGGGAGGCTGAGGCAGAATTGCTTGAGCCTGGGAGGCAGAGGTTGCGGTGAGCCGAGATCACAACACTGCACTCCAGCCTGGGTGACAGAGTGAGACTCTATCTCCAAAACAAAACAAAACATAACAAACAAAAAAACTTCAACAAATAAATCACTGTGCTCCAGCTACAAGGAGCTGTCCCAACAGAGTGTTAGGATGGCCCCCAGTATCCTTGTTAAAACAGGTCACAATTGAGTGTCCTTGTGTCAGTACTTCTACCCTAACCCGTGAGAGTCTTTTTAGCTGGGTCTTGCAACTCCTTCAGTGTGAAAACTACCCCAACCCAGAGCTGCACTTGTGTGTTACTGCTTGGGCTGTACCTAGACTTTATTCTGTTTATCATCCTGAAAGTAATGAGGGACTGTAGGGGTAGATCTTGAGGAGGACAAGCATCAGTTTGTGAGATACCAGCCTCAGTCTCTGCAGGCTCTCTAGGCAAGGAAACATAGCACTGCTCTGTACAGGGGAGGAGAATGTTTCTTTCTTTTTTCTTTTCTTTTCTTTTTTTTTTTTTTGAGACAGAGTCTTGCTCTGTCGCCCAGGCTGGAGTGCAATGGTGCAATCTCGGCTCACTGCAACCTCTGCCTCCCGAGTTCAAGTGGTTCTCCTGCCTCAGCCTCCTGAGTAGCTGGGATTACAGGCATGTGCCACCACTCTCAGCTAATTTTTGTATTTTTAGTAGAGACGGGGTTTCACCATGTTGGCCAGGCTGGTCTTGAACTCCTGACCTCAGGTGATCCACCCGCCTCGGCCTCCCAAAGTGCTGGGATTACAGGCATGAACCACCATGCCCAGCTGGAAGAGGATGTTTCTATCGGCCTGATATGTTCACAGCATGTGGGGGTCCAATATTCTCAGGCTAGTTTACCTAACTGTCCTCATTCTGAATTTTAGGGTCCCATTCATTTCCTCTGAGACCTCTGATGATCACAGGAGTCTTGTGGCTGTGCATTTAGGTTCCTCTGTAATTCTTCCACTCTTATAGTCAGATCCAGACCGGATTCTCAGCACGTTTTGCCAGGTAGCTTCAGGAGATGAGAGTATCCTTAAATAGTGCTATAGATGGAGCACAACTCTGCCTTGAATTGACAGGTTGGCTTATCTGAGCCTGTCATTTGTCGTTTTTAATGTTTCTCAAGCAGTTAAGAAAAGCTGGCTCACTGCACAATCTTCATAATTACTCTTACCCTTAGGCTGGTAAAGTGCCACAGTCACTACACAATTCAGAATTTCACTATCCAGCTGTACCTTATTCTGTTCAACCACAGATGGAGGCCTGAGTGGTTGTGATGCTGCAGAATTTCAGGGGTTATTAATAGCTGCAGAATGTTAGCTTTCAGGATTGCTTTCCAGGGCCACTCCCAGTACTCAATGTCTTTGCCTGGGTTTCCCCAAAAGTTTATGTGAAGATAGTTTATTTGGAAATGTGATCCCAGGAAGGAGGAGCGAGGATAGTGGGGAATAAAAACAGGAAAGAAGTAAATCCAGTACAAAGACCTGCTATCCTTTTGATGAGTTTGGCCACCTCTAAAGAGGACTACTTATTCAATTTCAGAGTTCCTTTTTTTTTTTTTTGAGACGGAGTCTCACTCTGTCACCTAGGCTGGAGTGCGGTGGCAAGATCTCGGCTCACTGCAACCTCCACTTCCCAGGTTCAAGCGATTCTCCTGCCTCAGCCTCCCAAGTAACTGGAACTACAGGCACAAGCCACCACACTCAGCTAATTTTTGTATTTTAAGTAGAGACAGGGTTTCACTGTGTTCGTCAGGCTGGTCTCAAACTCCTGACCTCAGGTGATCCGCCCACCTCGCCCTCCCAAAGTGGTGGGATTACAGGTGTGCGCCACCGCACCCAGCCCAGAGTTCCTTCTAAAAGCCTTCTGGGTTAGGTTTCAGAACCACCTACTGGAGGAAAGAAAGGGGGTGTCTGTCCCCTACTGGTCAAGAATTGTCTGAAGAGGGTCAGCTGCCCTGCACTTCCAGTTTGCATGTTAGTGAGTGTTGAGTGGATTTTTCCCAGGTACCTGGGGTCAGGAGGTGAGAAATGCATAGTAGGGGCCTGAGATAAGGCACAGTCAGGTTTAACACTCATGAAATTGGTCTAAACCTGCACAGTTCTGCTCTTCACAACAGTGGCTGGAATAAGAGATGAAGCTGATGAGATTTGATGTGATGTCCAAGGAGTGGCCAGTATGTGAAGTCTTTTGCAAAGTTTCTTGTACAAAATAAGAGAACAATTTAAAAGGCAGTTATGATTTTGTATCCCTGGTTACATGCCTTCAATAAATAATGGATGAAGGAAAGAAAAGAGTAAGTCCCTGGCCTTTCGTAAGAGAGTCTCACATGTATATTTAAATGGCTTAGCTCACATGCTAGTGCAATGTGAGTGTGGGACGTCTGAGGGGTGTCTGTCCACATTCTACAAAGATCTCTGTGCTGAACCAACAGGACTTTCCACTGATATTCTTGAGAAGAGATTTTGGCCTATGTCTCCAGAGGAGCACACCTGAATAAACTCAGGTGGCCTGGGGAAGTATAGCCTAGTGGTTATGATCATGGGCTCTGAGACTGCTCAGGGTTGAATCCAGACTCAATCACTTATTAAAATGTGTGTGGGCAATGTCTGCTTCTGGGAAGATAGGACAGACATACTTTTCCTTACTTCTCTTGCTGTGTGCCACTAACAACCCTGGACATGAAATACAAAATAAACGTAAGACTCTAAAATGTGGAGAAGGCGGCAGACTGGCTAGGGACTTTGGGATCTGAGGAAAAATCGGGTGATGAGTTTCTAGGAAATGTCAATCCAGATTCCTATACCCAGTGAAAATATCCTTCAGGAATGAAGGGGAAATCAAGCCATTCTCAGATAAAGGAAAATAAGAATTTGCCGCTAATGGACCTGTCCTAAAAGAATGGACGGAAGGGCCGGGCACGGCAGCTCACACCTGTAATCCCAGCACTTTGGGAGGCCGAGGTGGGTGGATCACCTGAGGTCAGGAGTTCCAGACCAGCCTAGCCAATATGGTGAAACCCCATCTCTACTGAAAATATGAAAATTATCCATGCATGGTGGCAGGCAGCTGTAATCTCAGCTACTCAGGAGGCTGGGGCAGGAGAATCGCTTGAACCCGGGAGGCAGAGGTTGCAGTGAGCCAAGATTGCACCATTGCACTCCAGCCTGGGTGACAGAGCAAGGCTCTGTCTCAAAAAAAAAAAAAAAAAAAAAAAGAATGGACAGAAGAAATTCTCTAAACAGTGTTTAAGGTGCAGTAGGGATTAGAGGGAAGTGGATTGATATAAAAGGGCAACATGCAACAAGAGGGATCTTTGTGGTGAATGAAATGTTCTGTATGTTGATTATATCAGTCAATATCCTGGTTGTGGTAGTTCTGCAAGATGTTACCACTGGGGGATTTCTCTGTATTCTTTCTTACAGCTGCATATAAAGCTCCGATTATCTCAAAATAAAAAATTTAGTTAAAAAATGCATGACTTCAGGCAAGTTACTCACATCTTTCAGCCTTAGGTTTTACCATCTGTGAAATGGAGATGATACAAAGATTCCCAAATGTAAAATGGGAATGCCACAGAGTGTTGCTGTAAATAAATAAAATGAAACAAGACAGTTACTCAGAACAGCATCTGACACATGGTAACCACTTGTTATATGTTAGCAATAATTACTACTAACAATAAAAAGAACTACTTTGCGGCCAGGTACGGTGGCCCATGCTTGTAATCCCAGCACTTTGGGAGGCCGAGGCAGGAGGATCACGAGGTCAGGAAACTGAGACCATCCTGGCTAACGCAGTGAAACCCTGTCTCTACTAAAAATACAAAAAATTAACCGGGCGTGATGGCATGTGCATGTAGTCCCAGCTACTCAGGAGGCTGAGGCAGGAGAATTGCTTGAACCCGGGAGGCAGAGGTTGCAGTGAGCTGAGGTCGCGACACTGCACTCCAGCCTGGGCAACAGAGCGAGACTCAATCTCAGAAAAAAAAAAAAAAGTGCTACTTTGCATTGGGTAGCACATCAAACCCTTAACATAGCTTCTCTCACTTAATCCTTATAATAGCCCTGGGAGGCAGATGCTACCAGAAAGGCCATTTTCAGATGAGAAAATGGGAGCTTTAGCAAGTTTTCCAAGGTCACACAGCTAATAAGAGGCACATGCACTTTGGGAGGCCGAGGCAGGTGGATCACGAGGTCAGGAGATCGAGACCATACTGGCTAACATGGTGAAACCCTATCTCTACTGAAAATACAAAAAATTAGCCAGGTGTCGTGGCGGGTGCCTGTAGTCCCAGCTACTCACGAGGCTGAGACAGGAGAATGGTGTGAACCCGGGAGGTGGAGCTTGTAGTGAGCCAAGATGGCGCCACTGCACTCCAGCCAGGGAGACAGAGCAAGACTCTATCTCAAAAAAAAAAAAAAAAAAAAAAAAGAGGCACATGTGGGATTTGAACCCTGGCTTCTCCCCCTGCCCAGGTTCAAAACCACTTTGTCACATTGCCCAGATATTGGTTCTCCTTCCAAGATGGATTTTTGTTGTTGTTGTTTTTATTTGTCTCCTTTGTCTCTTTACCGGAACAATGATTACAAAGGTTTATGAAGCTGGTCTTTGACTTAGAGAGACCATGCCCCATGGCCCCGTCCTCCCCCACCAGCCATAAAACCAAGAGATGGAGTAGGAGGAGGCAGCGTGAAAGAGAGCAACACAAATAGGCAGGCTGGGGTTCTAGAGCCTACGATAAAGAGGTATAAAGAGTGGGAGAGGGCCAGGCGCTGGTGGCTTGCGCCTGTAATCCCAACACTTTGGGAGGCCGAGGCAGGCAGATCACTTGAGGTCAGGAGTTTGAGACCAGCCTGGCCAACATGGTGAAACCCCATCTCTACCCCAAAATGCTAAAATTAGCTGGGTGTGGTGGGGGTGCACCTGTAGTCCCAGCTACTCAGGAGTCTGAGTTGGGAGAATCACTTGAACCTGGGAGGCGGAGGTTGTAGTGAGCCGAGATTGTGCCACTGCACTCCAGCGTGGGCGACAAGAGTGAGACCCTGTCTCAAAAATAATAATAAAAAAAGAGTGGGAGAAATCAGCCAAGGCCAGGAGAGGTCCCCCAGGGGCCTACCCCA
Source organism: Gorilla gorilla gorilla (assembly GCF_029281585.2). Taxonomy (NCBI): domain Eukaryota; kingdom Metazoa; phylum Chordata; class Mammalia; order Primates; family Hominidae; genus Gorilla; species Gorilla gorilla. Next base: position 33,126,078 of record NC_086018.1, on the reverse strand, counting down.
GTGGGAACCAGAATGACAGACAAAAGTTTAGCTCCACATTTCCCTACTTGCTGATGCTATGACCTTGAGCAAATGCACTAACCTCTCTGAGCCCCAGTTACTTCACTGACAAAACAGGGCTTGTGTTAGCACCTCTGGATACTCCGAAGACTAGATGAGGTCCCAGTAGTAAGCACATTGCACCATTGCTGGTACACAGTAAGCACTTAATAAATGTTCCCTCCTTCTGCTTTCCTCACTGGTAGCTGATTTAAGCGGGTGAGGTGATCCTCACCTTGGGGCTCATAGAGCTTAGGGGGCTCTGTTACTACAGAAGTCAGATATCAAAAGTTGTGGAGGTTGTTTTCTGTTGTTGAAGGAAGCATCTTTCTATTAATATAATGGTGTGTTAAGGGTATTGCACGTGGTAGGCGTGGGAAGGGGTGAGCTGAGCTGTGAGGAAAGGGCCCTTTCCCCAGGTTTCAGGGAAGGAGGCTCAAGCCTAAGGTGATTTTTAAATAATAGTCCCAGCTGTGTGGCTCAGGAAATGAGGATTTCATAAGAACAACAATAATAAAAATCGCAACTACACGGCAGATACTTAGCATTAATAGCAGGCTAGTTTATCAGCAGAGCACTCAGCAGGCCTTAACTAATTAAAACTGCTTCAAGGTAAGCAGTTATTGATTTGTGAGGAAAGATTAAAATAACTCCACGTAGAGCTTCTTATGTCCAGTCAGGCTGAACAACGAGTGAGCCTGCAACCTGAGAGTGGCTTCATTCCCAGGTGCAAGGGGTGATGCCTGCGGGGGGCTTCTGGGAGGCTGGAGCCCCCAGAAGGCCTTGGATCTTCTGGACCAAAAGCTTTTTTCAACTGCAGAGAGGAGACAGCCATGCTTGCCCTCCAGGGGCTGGGTCCGGGAGAAGAAGGTGCCGTGGGATGGAAGAAGGTGCCACAGTGACAGTAACGCTGGCTGCTGTGAATTGAGCACTTACCATGTGCCAGTGACCTAGGTGTTGACTCCCGTTATCATATTAATTTGAATAACAGCCCTATGAGGTGAATACCATTATCCCTGTCTTACAGATTGAGAAACTGAGGTCGTGGGAGATGAAGTCATTTTCCTAAGGTCCCATAGCTAGTAAGAACAAGCTTTTTCTCAGGATTTCTGGAAGGTTTTGCACAGACTTGCTCTCAGTTGATCTTTAAAATGAACGTCTGGGGCTAGGGACGTGTTCTCTTTTTACAGGTGGGGAAAATGAGGCCCACAAGAAGGACATCCCTTATCAGTGGTGGGACCAGGACACATAAGCCCAGGGCTGTCTGACTCCAAGATCACTTCTCTTTCTCCTCCTGGATTCTGAGACTGATGGAAAGAGGGGCTCTTCAGGCTCTACCTTGAAGAGGAAGTTTCTGATGTCAAACCTGGTGCTGAGAGTTTGTGACCTTTGCTCAGCACACTGGGGGTGGGGATCAGAGCCAGATTAGATTCTCCAGCCACTCTGGTCTCTTTCCAGTCTTGGTCTGTGCCTTTGCAAAGTATTCCATGTCTACAAAGTGTTTTTGTATCCCTTTTCTCAATGCTGCTCAGCAAGCAGGACTGGAAAATGAGTCAAGTGCCCAGGCCCAGTCATGGGGCAGATTCACTACTGAGCTTAGGCTACCTGACACTGAAGGCCAGGGCTAGGGGGAACCCCAGGTGCTTCCTGGACTGGAGGATCCTTGTCACCAACATAGCTAGCATCCTGGGACCACGGCTGGAGGAAAAGGAGATGGAAAGGAAGCACGTACTGAAAACCTACAATAGCTTCATATTGTGTTAGATATTTCCACTTACTCCTTAATTTAACCCTGCCACAAAGCTAACATTATCATCATCTTTGCTATAGTGCAGAGGAGAGAGCTGGCTGACCCAAGGATACACAGCTAGCAGGTGAGTGAAGCAGAGCTTGATTCCGGTATGACAGCTCCAGAGCCCACCTGCTTAAGAGTGATGCATGCCCACCTGCCCTGGAAATGGGGCATGCACAGTGCATTATTAATGATAAAGCTCATTTTCTGAATGGGTGCTGTATGCCATGCACATGGCCCTTTTATGTAATCCCTAGGACAGTCATAGGCAAAAGGTGTTATCGTGCCCATTTTATAGATAAAACATTCAAAACCAGGAGGTGCGTAGCAAAGTATTCCATGTCTACAAAGTGCTTTCATATCCCTTTTCTCAATGCTGCAAAGCAGGCAGGACTGAAAAATGAGTCAAGTACCCAAGCCAACTCATGGGGCAGATTCACTACTGAGCTTAGGCCATCTGACACTGAAGACTCTTGGCCCTCCATAGGGATCCCTGTCCATGGATGGATTCAGGGAAGGACGAGGGGCTGTGCCCACCCAGCCAGTATCCCGGGTGGGCTGTCAGACCCTGGCCTCCAGATTTAAGACCCATTCTCCATGCCAGGTGCTACTGGTAATGAAGGCATAGCTTTCCTGAGTGGGCTTTCTTGGTGAGTAAGGAAGCAAGACGTGGTATTCAAGTCTGACTCCAAAACCCAACTCTCACCTACTACGCTGATATTTATTTCAACTTTGTTTCTTACGCTTGGACATCTCCTAGTATCACCTCTTCACAGTCCTTCCAGCCTCTGTTCTTGGCTTTAAAGTCAACGTATCCCAGTTTGAGGTTGCGTATCTTTATAGCACAGTAGTCAGAAGACCTGGGCATTGATGTTTGTAAAAGCTTCCCCATGAGGTTCTAGTGTGTGGCCTGGGCTGAGAGTCACGGCTGAAGGAAAAGGTGCAGAATCCTCGTTCTAGAACAATCTCCTGAGATCTTCTGGTTCCATGCCCTGGCTTTGCCCATTTCACAGGTGAGTGAGGAACCTGAGGCCCAGGAAGCTGAGGTGGCATGTGAAGGGCGTGTTGAGCATGGGTGGGGCCTAGAAGTGGATCTCCTGGCTCTGGTGTGGGGCTTTTTCTCGTACCACTTAGCTCTGCAGCCACGGCCTTGAATGTGAGCCTTGCCATCCCTTTCCTGGGCAGCTCTGGTTTCTCCCTGGTCCCCACTCTTATGGCCTTGTCCTCCCATGGGCCACTTTCTTCTGGCCAGCCTTGATTATATCACAAGTCGGGGCCTCCAAACACCTCAGGACCAAGGAATTGTGGAAGTTACAGCAGAAGGAGTACTGAGAGGGACTGTCGTTGTGGTGAGAGAGAGGGTCTTCACTTCCGTTGGATCTGACCATCCCCCAGACACACTAGCACTTGCCACCTTTCAGCTTTGGCCTGCATCTGGAAGTAAGATGATGGAGAAAGGCAGCCCAAATAGCACCTTCATTATCGATAGTGCCTGGCATGGCGAATGGGGCTTAAATCTGGAGGCCAGGGTCTGACAGCCCACCCGGGGTACTGGCATGGAGAATGGGGCTTAAATCTGGAGGCCAGGGTCTGACAGCCCACCCGGGGTACTGGCATGGAGAATGGGGCTTAAATCTGGAGGCCAGGGTCTGACAGCCCACCCGGGGTACCAGCTGGGTGGGCACAGCCCCCCGCCCTTCCCTGAATCAATCTATGGACAGGGATCCCTATAGAGGGCCAAGGGTTCAGGTCCTCTATCTGAGCATCTGGCTCCTAAGAGAGAGGGAAGAAGAAAGGACAGCGTTACAGGGGCCCCGCTTCTCCTCCTTGTCAGTCCACAGGTATGAGGGCAGCAGCGCCAGGAGTAGGGTGCTGAGGGCAGGCAGAGGATGCTTCAGAAACACCTGTGTAGTAAGAGGGTCTGCAAAGTGGGGAGGGTAATACTCATGCTCCCAGGACGGCTGAGGATTCAATGAGGCTGAAGCAATTCTGTTGAGATGAGCTGTCTTGTAGACAATTGAGGGTTTATTCTGAGAGAGCAGGTGGTGAAGGAGCTCCGGGTCTGAGTTCTCGTCCTGGCTGTGTGGCCCTGTACATGCCACCTCTCCCAGCGTCAGCCCCCTCACTTGTAATATGAAGGTAGCCATAGAACCTGGCCTGTTTCTCAGGATTACCCCGAGGATGCAGTGAAGAAAGGCACGCTGCCATCCCTGGTAAGGGTGGGAACTGCTGCCTGGCTTCCAGGGCTCTGCAGTGTGCCTGGCTTGGTGCCCTGGCAGGGTCTGGTCAGCCTGCCCTTCCCGGATGCCAGCAGTGAGCCCCGGGCTGCACTCCCTTGGCCGGCTGAGCTGCACCCCTTCTCTGTGCTATGACAGCACCACTTTATAAACCAGGCGCTCTCCTCGAAAGCTATGCCCGGGGCACATGTTTTTATCCTGCAGCCATAAAGTGGGATCAGGGAAGAATTTACAGTCAAGGCTATAAAGTAATAACAGGAAAGAGGCCATTTTGCTGGGTTCAGGTGGAGGTGAGCGAGGAGTTCAGAAGTTCAAGACCTCCAGGCATTTCCTGGGTGGCTGATAATCCTCCTGGTGCTGAACCCGGCTGTGCCCCAGTCCTGGGGCTTCTCAGGGTCTGAGTGAAGGGGGCCATTGTTGATGGTTCTCAGCTTGGACTGATGAACACCTGTAGGCTTGAGTGGTGTCCCCAAGTGAGGGCACTGGGGGTAGGGTGCACCTTTTTGGGCTCTCACTTCTATGCCACCTGGGGAGGAGGTTTTCCCAGGCTCCTGTCTCATTCTGGGAACATAAAGGGAGGGGCAGAGTGTGGCCAGGGAAGTCAGCTAAGCTTGGCCATGTGGGGTTCCTCGGCCTGGGTTCATGTCCTGACTCACCACTGGCTCTGTGGCCTTGGGCAAGGCCCTCTACCTCTCTGGGCCTGTTTCCACACCTGTTCCTGGGGGAGGATAACACCTCCCATAACTGAGCTTATATCCTGGCACGCAGTTGGTGGATAACAGAGGCGGCTCCCTGGTCTTCCTCTGTCATCCTCATGCTCTCTCCTGCTGGACTTTGCACCTTCCCAGCACTCAGAGATGTGGACCCGACGGGACCTCGGAGTCATCCTAGCCTGAGAGGGGCAGAGGTAGGAGCTCTGGCCTCTGGAGCCCAAAGCATTAGGTTCTAGTTCCCGCAGGAACACTTCTTAGCTCTGTGATCTCAGGCAAGTTGCTTAACCTCCCTGAGTCCCAATTTCTACCACCATAGAAAGCAGATTTTGTTGCCAATGTTCTGGGGCTGTTCTCTGGACACCCTGCTGCACCTGGTCACTGTGCCTTGTCCTAGGGGAGGCTTTCAATAAGTGCATTTACTGAGGGGAGAATGAGGCCTAGAGAGGTGGGAGGACTTTCCCAATGTCACCCAGCTGGGAGCTTGGTCTGAAGAAGGAAGGGGCTGTTGCATCTTCTAACTGGGATTTCTCAGGCTTTCAAGGATAGAATTGAGTGTCAATGGCAAGGCAGATTTTGTGGGGTGGTGAGAAAAATGGCCAGTCACAGCAACTTTGTATTCAAATCCTCTTTAACACCATGGGAGGCCAGCAATATTTTGGGATTATTGAGGGCCAATGATGGCCTGCGGGACAAATCCAACCCACTGACTGATTTTTGTGAATAAAGTTTTATTAGAACATAGCCATGGCCGTTCTCCGATGTGTTGTCTCTGGCTACTTTTGAGCTACAGCTGCAGAGTTAAGTAATTGCAACAGGGATCCTAAGGCCCGTAAAGCTTAAAGTATTTACTATCTGGCCCTTCATAGAAAACATTTGTGCGCTTCCCTAGCAGCTGTGGGATCTGGGGCTGGGATCTATGCTCGAATCCACTGTCCACCTTCCTTTTCTTTTTTCTTTTTCTGAGACGGAGTCTTGCTCTGTCGCCCAGGCTGGAGTGCAGTGCGATCTGGGCTCACTGCCAGCTCCGCCTCCCAGGTTCATGCCATTCTCCTGCCTCAGCCTCTCAAGTAACTGGGACTACAGGTGCCTGCCACCTCGCCTGGCTAATTTTTTGTATTTTGTTTAATAGAGACGGGGTATCACCGTGTTAGCCAGGATGGTCTCGATCTCCTGACCTTGTGATCCGCCCGCCTCGGCCTCCCAAAGTGCTGGCTCACAGGCGTGAGCCACCACGCCCAGCCACCACCTTCCTTTTCTAGAAGCCGAGGGGCAGCTACCTGCTCACTGCCTCATTGTGTGGTAGACAGTGACCTGAAGCCACAGGACACCTAGATAGCTTCTAGCATCAGGTTACAGCATGGCTAATTTGCACTGTCCTCACCCAGGGTCACACCAGAGAGGAGAGGCAATGGTGGTGGGAATGTACCATGGGCCCCCACAGCTCTCCCTCCCATGCATGAAATGCTCTGCAGTTGAAGCATCTTCCAATCCCCTGTGTGTTTCCTCAATTCTCATAGCAACTCTCCTAGGCACGTACTTGTCAGTAAGTGCTGAATGGATAACACAGGAGGGAATCCCAGTTGTGTATTTTAGAGGAATTGTTGAAAGTCCCATGGCTTCTCCATCAGGCTCAGAGCCTTCCCCGTGGTGCCACTGAGCACCAGCCATCCCTGTGGTTCCGCTGAGCACATCTTGGGTGGAGGCGGGCAGAGATCTGGACCCCAGCCTGTCTCTGATTACTCACGTGGGGCTCTCTGCCTGAGATTCTTCCGTTTGTTCTGTATGCCCAGCACACCACATTTGCTTTATACACTTACTGGTCGTGCACTGAAATGCAGAGTTTTACGGAACTCTTTAAAGACACTTGAGTGAGCCACTTGAGAGCATGTGTCTTCCTGTTGTCAAAGATGTTGCACAGCGAGAGCTGGCTGCGTGCACGTGGAGCTTCAGCTGGTGGATTCTCTCTTTCCTCCTTTCATGGTCACCAAACCCAGGAAGTTCCTCTTCCTAAAGGTTCCTTGGAGACCTTCTGGATGCCTTTTCCAGAGAGCCTGGCTCAAGGTCAACAAAGGAGTCCAAGACACAGCTGGAGTGAGGATCCATTTCTTTGGACTCCAAATGTGGACCAAGCATTGTAATATGGGGGCGGAAGAAAGAGCAAAAATGAGGGAGCCAGGAGGAGCTGGCTTTGAATCCTGAATTTGTCATAGCTGTGTGATGTTGAGCCTGTTCTAAGATCCTCAGGACATCTCTTTCCCTATCTGTAAAATGAGGAAAGTGAGGGCTGCCTGATTCATTCAACGAATATGTCCTGGGGCTTCTTCCAGATGTCAGCAGCTGCCGTATGAGTTAAATGAAATAATTCCCCCAAAGAGTCTAGGCTTAGCAAGTCCCCACTGGACAGCTTCTTTGATTCCTATCCATGTTCTTGTCCTCAGTCCTGGGTTCCTGACTTTTTTCCTCCCTGGGGCCATAAAAATGGCCTGACTATTTGCACAGAATCCTGGGATGGGCCCACAGGAGAGAGGCAAGGATAGAGAGGGCCTAGAGACCCTGGCTTGGGAGGAAGCACAGAAGGACCAGGGGCCATGGAGCTGGGAAAGATGAGGCTCACAGGGGACACAGTCCCTTCAGCCAGAACATGGGTGGGCACATGGACAAGGCTGTAGACACAGTGAGGGGGCACGTCTCCACCCAAGGTGTGCTCAGCGGCACCATAGGGATGGCTGGTGCTCAGTGGCACCAGGGGGAAGGCTCTGACCCTGATGGAGAAGCAATGGGACTTTCAATAATTCCTCTAAAATACACAACTGGGATTCCCTCCTGCATTATGCATTCATAACAGTGGCTAAACGGTGGGCTCTGGAGCCAGATGGCTTGGGCACCAAGGATCTGCCACCTGGGACCTGTGCGATTCAGGGCAAGTCATTGGTCAGTGTCTCCCCTGGAGACTGGGAATAATCACCGACCCCACCTCACAGACTGCTGTAAGACTCAGATATGTTAGTCCATGAGAATGAAGCCTGGCGTGTGAGGCGGGCCACAGATGTGGGTGTTTTCATTCTAGAGGGCTCAAGAGGGAGGAGCTTTGTGAGGAAGGGCAGGAGAGTGGAGTGGTTAGGTACATCCAAGTTCTTGGCCTTTGGGTCAGACTTGAGTCATCTATCTGCTTCTTGTTAGCTGGGTGAGCTAGGAGAGTAATGAAACTCCTCCAAACCTTCGATTCCTCAGCTGTAGGAGAGGCACACTCTGAACTCATAGAGTACTTGAAGAGTTTCACTGAGATCACACATGAAAAATACTCAGCACAGAACCTGGCCTATAAAAGATGTTAAATAAATGATAGTAGGATAAACATTACTGTTATTGATGATGAAAGAATCAGGGAGGTGAATTTCAGCTCAGCCCAAGGAAGGGCTCCAGATGGAATCTCACCTTCAACAGTGGGAGTGGGCTTCCTTAACAGGTCATGAATGTCTTGTGGCTGGAGGTGTTCAAGCAGGGGCCCAGGGATTGCTTCCCAGGGATGGAATGGAGGAAATCCATTACTGATGCGAAGCTGTATTATTCACACTCAGCATACCTTCCAGTTTGAAAATAGGGGCTGGGCGCCGTGGCTCACGCCTGTAATCCTAGCACTTTGGGAGGGTGAGGTAGGTGGATCACCTGAGGTCAGGAGTTCGAGACCAGCCTGACCAATATGGCGAAACCCTGTCTCTACTAAAAATACAAAAATTAGCCAGGCATGGTGGTGGATGCCTATAATCCTAGCACTTTGGGAGGCCAAGTTGGGTGGATCACCTGCGGTCAGGAGTTCGAGACCAGCCTGGCCAACATGGTGAAACCCCATCTCTACTAAAAATACAAAAATTATCTGGGCATGGTGGCAGGTGACTGTAATTTGAACTGCTTGGGAGGCTGAGGCAGGAGAATCGCTTGAACCTGGGAGGCGGAGGTTGCAGTGAGCTGAGATCTTGCCACTGCACTCTAGACTAGGTGACAGAGCAAGACTCTGTCTCAAAAAAAAAATATATAGGCCTGTTTGTCAGGGCTCATTGGCTTGTCCAGCCGGGGAGGTTAACCCTAAGGGGGTGATTTTCTATCTGCATAGGGAAAAATATTAATATGAATCCCTAGAAAAAAATGTTCTAGGTCAAACAAGATTGGAAAGTGTTGGTCCATCTCAGGAAACCACAATGCATATCAGCACATTTAAGGCTCAGAGAAGTCCTGCAAAAAAAAAAAATCTGAAGAAGTTTGTTTTGTTTTGTTTTTAAATGGAGCCCCTATTCGGATATTACAAGGCGGTTCTAAGTTCAACAGAACATACTCTAGAAACATCTGTCTATGATAGATCCCACCTCTTGGAACTTGCTCAATGTGATGGCCCACCTCACCCTGAAACCCAGACCCTCTCAGAGACTTCTGGAGCAGTGAGCTTTCCTCTCCAATACCCTGTCATTGCCGAGGGAGCCTGAATTTGTAAACTGTACAGTCATCCCAGTCCCTGCCTTTTGTCACTGGTTTCTATGACAGATGATGGCCCATGGACATATGAAGACTGTCTTATAGGCCTCTCTTTGCCCCTTAAAAATGTTGGTCTGCCAGGCATTCGGCAACTTGGGCTGTAAGTGGGTTCCTGGCTGTGATTTCTGCCCTGGTTATGCCAGAGGTTTCACACCCCATCCTATTTCCCTGAGCCCCAGGACATATCAACCACCTCATTGCATACTAACCTTTGTGAACACAGCACAGTGACAGCTAAGGAATAAATAGAATCTTGCAAGAAGTTGCTTACTCTCCAACTCCCCTCTACGGAAGCAAGCTTGGAGATCACAGCAGGTGTGTCTGTCGTGTTTGCTGGTGAATTTTTAGCACCAGGGCGGTGCCTGGCACACAGTAGGTTCTCAATGAGTGCTGCCAAAAGGATGAACATCTCAGTCCTGAGGGTCATTTGAAAGTAGAAACTGAACTTTGCTTTAGGGCCATTAATGCGATTTCAGAGATCACAAGCTGGATAAGAAAACAACTTTGTCCTGGGCTTGATTGCATCATTATGAAAAACTCGAGGCAGGATCCCAGGATGGAGAATCAGGTTTCTCGGGCTCTTACACCCCCATCCTCCCTGACTATGTTCCAGTTGAGGCCCACTGCTCCCTTCCCACCAGCCTTCTCTTCCTGTCTCTGGAGTTTTTGTTCGTGCTGTTCCTGTCCTGAAAAGCCAGCCCTCCACTTCTCTCTGTCTCTTCCTTCCCTCCCTTCCCCTCCCCTCCTCTCCCCTCCCCTTCTCTTCCCTTCCCTTCGATGAAGTCTCACTCTGTCACCCAGGTTGGACTGGGGTGCAGTGGCGTGATCTTGGCTCACTGCAACCTCTGCCTCCCAAGTTCAAGCAATTCTCCTGTCTCAGCCTCCTGAGTAGCAATTCTCCTGTCTCAGCCTCCTGAGTAGCTGGGATTACAGGCATGTGCCACCACACCTGGCTAATTTATTTGTATTTTTAGTAGAGACAGGGTTTCAGCATGTTGGCCAGGCTGGGCTCAAACTCCTGACCTTAAGTGATCTGCCCACCTTGGCCTCCCAAAGTGCTGGGATTACAGGTGTGAGCCACTGCACCCGGCCTGTCTTGTTCTTTCTTCTGACTTTTTCAGTGGTTAGAAATCTACCACATTTTCGTGACACCTTTTCAGACTCTTCAAAGCAATTACTTTTGCCACATCTTTGGGCTCTTCCCTTGAGGTTTAACCATTTAATTGTCCATTTCCCCAGCCAGATGCCACATTTCCTAAAGGCCATGTGCCACATCTTCTAATCTCAGCATGTGGCATAGGATTGAACATGCTGGAGCTTAGCACAGTGATTCTCAGTACCAGCAATTGAACGTTTGCCATGTGCCAGTGCTATGATAAGTTGCCTAAAGCATCTCATTCCTTGGGCTGTAGGTATACAGTACTCTTGTCAATCCCGTTTTACAGATGGAGACATTGGCGTTTATAGCTCAAGCTTGCATAGCTGGGCAGTGCTGGCAGAGTTGGGACACAAGCCGAGGACTTCCAGAGCCTGGACATTCAACTCATCACACTCAGTGGGCTCAAACCCTATAGGGACTGGTGAGATGAGGCCCCCCCTCCCAACATTGGTTTCTTCATTTCTTGGACTAAGGCCTTATATGGGAATGTATATATTGGAAAGAGTGAGAACCTTGGAGACAGATGGTCCTGGTTCTAGGCATGGCTTCAATGTTTACTGTCCTTTGACCTTGAGTGCAATTGACAGTAGCAACCCTCTAGGACCATTGAGAGGACTAGGGGGGATGTTATATGTGAGGCGGTGCCCACAGTCCCTGGCTGCCCAAGAACGTCTAATACGTGTTATTCTCCTTCCCATCCCCCCCCTTTAATGCTTTAAGTTCCTCTAAAATCTTTATCTGATTTTGATTGTAACCTTTATATATTTTGGGATTCAAAAAAATCTTCAACTCCTAGAGTATGGTGGACGTCCCATAATTTTTGTGAATTGATCCAAGTTAGGCCCAGGAGGAATGTCTTGTGGAATTCCACCTGACATGGGGTGATGGAGGCAGAGATATCTGGGTTTGACTTTTGCCCTACATTTACCTTACATCGACTCTGCAACCATGAGTAATTTATACAACCTCATGGAACCTTGGTCTGTTTATTTGTGCCATGGAGATAACAGAACTCATCGCATTGGGGGTATTTTTAGAATTAAATAAGATAATGAAGATAAAGCAATTTGCACAGTGCCTGGCACATACTAATTGCTGAAAATATTTAGTTTTGGTAATAATCATTTTTCCCATTTTCTTGCTCATTAGTCAACATGGAAGAAACTGATGTCAGTTCAGGTTATTTTTCCAAGGTCACCAAGAAAGTCTAGGAAGAGTTGGCATACAGTGCAGTTTTCCTCATTTATATGCTGTGCACTGCCCGAGGGCAGAAGGGAATCCTGCGGTGAATATCATTCATTCATTCAGCAAACATTCATCAAGTATCTACCATGCATCAGACACTGTGCTGTGAGCTGGAGGCAAAATCAGCCAGGACTTCATCCTTCTTTCAAGAAGCTGATGGTTTAGAGTGTGAGACAGGCAAAAAGAAGATACCCCTGTCTGATCACTACTGTGGTCCAGGCACAGCGGATGCTGTGGGTCACCTAACCAGTCTGTGGGGCTGGCGACAGCTTCTTGGTAGAGGAGAGGGATTATTCTTGACAGAAGGAACAGCATACGCAAAGGTGCAAAGATGTGAAAAGCATAATCTAGACGTCTCCGTCTGGGAAGATAGAGTAGATGTACTTTCCCAGAGTTCTCCACTAAGTGCAACTAAAAACCATGGACATTGGTTAGGAAATAAACACAGGAAGACTCTAAGAGGTGGAGAGAAGACATAGACTAGCTAGGGAACTTGGGATCCAAGGAATGGCATGGTGAGTTCCCTGTTTTTTTTTTTTCCTTACATTTCCCGAATTGGGGTTGAAGAAGCTGGCAACCTGGAAATGGACAATTTTGTCCCCCTAAAGCCTGCTTTCTTTAGCCAAAGGGCCAGAAAAGTGGCATCCTAGCAAGACAGAAATCTTTTGATTAATAACTGCTCTATTCCACTCAAACTCTGTAGGAAAAAATACAGCCCGATCCCCACCCAGGCCAGCAGAGGCCGAGTGGGGACTGGCCTCTACTTCCACACTAATGAGGTTATAACGAGGCTCTCCAAATCCCTTGCTGGGGTGGTGTCTCAGAAGGGTGAGTAAGGATCTGAGGATTTTATCCCCACTGGTTAGGGACTAGCCCCTACCTTGTGGCATCAGAGAAGACCATGAGCAGAGTCTGGACTTCACTCTGCCAGGCAGCAGTCCTCTCTCTCTCCCTATTGGAGTGATCAGAGGAGGCCTTATAGAGAGTCAGGGCTTTCATTATTGCCCGTAGTTAATGAGGCCACCTACTCATTGCAGTGCCAATGACGATCAGATGGAGAGCTAACCCCACCCCCTCCAGTGGTAATGAGAAGCCCTTCCCCCTACCTTGGGTGTCAGTGTGGGGGGAATCTGGACTTCTACCTCTACTTAACAGTAATGAGCTGGTACCCTTCTTTCCCCGACCAGAGTGGAATGGTGTTAGAGACATATGGCAAAAACAGAAGGTTCAAATAAGATTGAATCTCAAAATATAATATAAAAATGTTCATGTTTCACTAGAAAATCACCCATCATAAGAAGAACTAAGAGGCTGTCAAAGTGAATGAAAAAAGATGGTTAATAGGTGCCAAAGCTAAGAGGACAGAGATGTCAGGATTATCTCAAATATTTTAAAGAAGTTGCAATAAAAATGCTTCAACAAGCAATAAAGAACACACTTGACACAAATGAAAACATAGAAAGTCTCAGGAAAGAAATAGAAGAGATAAAAACCAAATGAAAATTTTGGAACGGGGAAATACAATAATAGAAAAAAATAAAACCTATGTGGTTAGGCTCAACATCAGAATGGAGGAGACAGAGCAAAGATTCAGTGAACCTGAAGATAGAATAACAGATATCTGAACAACAGACAGAAAATAGATTGGAAAAAAAATGAACAGAGCCTCAGGGCCCTGGGACACTATAACAAAAGTTCAAACATGTGTGTCATCGGAGTCCCAGAAGGAAAGGAGGAAAAAGATAGGACTGAAAAGGCACTTCCTTTCTCCTTGTGAGCTTTATAAATTGCTTGATCGCTAAAGCAAAAATTATAACACTGCCTGATGTGGTTCTAAATGTAGATAGAGGAAACATTTAAGACATTATAAATGGGAGAGAATAAAGGAACATGTAGGGAGGCAAGCTTCCATATTTTACTTGAACTGATAAAATGATGACACCAGTGGACTATGGTAAGTCATAGGTATATATAATGTAATACCTAGAGCAACCAATAAAAAGGTATACACTCAGAAATACTATAGATAATTAAAAATGGAAAATATGTTCAAATATGCCACAAAAATACAACAGAGAAGCCAAAACACAGAGAACAAACAAAAAAATTAGATGATAGACTCAAGCCCTAACATATTAATAATTATATTAATTAAAACATACCAATTAAAAACAGAGACTGGTAGAGTGGATTTAAAAGATAGTACAAAAAAGTAAATTACAAACCAATTTTTCTTGTGAATACAGATGCAAAAGTCCTTAACAAAATATGAGCAAATAGAATGCAGTAATATATAAAAATAATTATACACTATGATCAAATGAGGTTTATTCCAGGGATGCAAAGTTGGTTTAACATTCAAAAAATCAACCAGTATAATTTACCATATTCACAGCCTGAAAAAGAAAAATTACGTGATCATGTCATTTAATTCAGGAAAAGCATTTTAAAAATTCAGTACCTATTCATGCAAAAATTCTCAGAAAAATAAAAATGGGGAGAACTTCCTCATCTTGATAAAGAACATCTTCAAAAAAAAAATCTAAAGCTAACATTACACTTAATGGTGAAAGAATGAATGCTTTTCCCCTAAGATCAAGAATAAGGTGAGAATGTCTGCACTCACAGTTCCTACCACTTTTATTCAACCTTGTGCTGGAAATTCTGACTAATGCAATAAGGCAAGAAAAGAAAAGGCATGCAAATCATAAAGGAAGAAATAAAATTGTCCCTATTTTTGGATTACATGATTATCTATATAAAAAATTCCAAGGAATCTATGAAAAACTCCTAGAATTAACAAGTGAATTAGTAAGTTCACAAGACACAAAAAGAACTTACCAAAATCAGTTGTATTTATACGTACAGCAAGAAACATATGGCCACCAATGTTAAAAGTGCAATATCATGTGCATTTCTTAACAAAAAAGAGAAACACATAGGTGTAAACCTAATAAAACTTGTAAAGGATTTGCATTCTAAAAACTACACAACGTTGATGAAAGCAATAGAAGGAGAGCTGGATAAATGGAGACACATGCCGTGTTACGAACCAGAAGACTCAACATAGTACATCTGTCAGTTCTTCTCAAATTCATATACATATTTAACACAATTCCTATCAAAATACCAACAAGATTGTTTTTGTACATACAGACAAGATTCTAAAATTTATGTGCAAAGACAAAGGAACTAGAAGGTAAGGTAAAATCATTTTGTAAAACAAGAATAATGAGGAAGGAGTCAGTCTACCCACTTTCAAGACTTACTATACAGCTATGGTAATGAAGACCAAGTAGTGTTGCTGAAGCAATGGACACATAGGTGGAACAGAATGTAGAACCCAGAAATAACTGAACACAAATATGTTCAACCATTTTCGATGAAGGTGCAAAAGCAATCGAGTTGATGAAAGATAGCCTTTTTAATGAGTGGTGCTAGGACAATTGGGCACCCATAGGCAAAATGGAAACCCCAACCTATGTCTCACACCTTAGATAAAAATTAACTTCAAATGAATAATAGACTTAAAATGCAAAATGAAGAAACTTCTAGGAAGAAAATAGAAGAAAATCTTTGGGCTGTCTGGCTAGGCAAAGAATCTTAGACTTGCCACTCAAAGCAAGATCCATAAGAGAATAACAATAAATTGGGCTTTATCAAAATTAATAACTATTGCTCTATGAAAATCCTGTTAAGGGAGTAAAAGGACAAGCTACTGTGTAGGAGAAAATATTTCCAATTTGCATGTCTGTAAAATGATAGTACTTATAATATTTAAATGACTCTCAAAACTCAGTACTAAAAAGCAAACCATTCGGTGAGAACATAGTCAAAAGATATGAAGAAATTTCACTGAAGAAGATATATGGGTGGCAAATAAGCACATAAAATGATATTCAATGTCATTAGCAACTAGAGAAATGCAAATTAAAACCACAATGAGATATCACTATCTATCTATCATTAAGGCTAAACTTAAAAGTCCTGTTAACACTAAATGTTGATGAGGATGCAGAGAAACTAGATCACTCATTGTTGCTGGTGGGAATGTAAAATGGCACAGTCACTCTGGCAAACAGCTTGGCAGTTTCTTTAAAAACTAAACATGCAATATGGCCATGACATTCCCAATAATTTATCTCAGAGAAATGAAGATGTGTTCGCATGAAAACCTGTATTCAAATATTTAAGGCATCATTATTCACAATAGCCACACTCTGGAAGGAACTCAGCTGTTTTTCAGGGGGTGAATAATGATCAAACAAACTGTGTGGTGCATCCACACCATGGCATAGTTCTCAGTGGTAAAAAGCAATGGACCATTGGCACATGAAGCAACTTGAATGGATCCCAGGAGAGTTATGCTGAGTAAACAAAGCCAATCACTAAAGGTTACAAACTGCATGATTCCACTTATATAAACGATTGAAAGGATAAAACGATAGAAATGCAGAACGGATTAGTGTTTGCCAGGGATTAAAGACAAAGTGAAGGTGGGAGGGGTGTGAGTATGGTTATAAAGGGCAACATGAGGAATCTTGTGTTTTTGGAAATTTTATGTATCTTGACTGTGTCAATGTCAATATCCTAGTTGTGATAGTGTTTTGCCAGATCTTACTATTGGAGAAAACTGGGTAAAGGATATTTGGGATCTCTGTATGTTATTTCTACCACCCCCGTTATCTTCCAAAAGTACCCCCAGAAGGCTGACTGCCCACTGTTTTGGGTGCAAATACCTGCCCCAACCAAGGGCGTGTGTTGTCGTGGAACAGAAAGCCACTCATTCTAGCTTCAGCCCCAGAGTGGGAAGGAAACGAGAGACGCAGGTGCAGATTTCCTGAGCTTTGTTGTGTTATTAATAGATTTCGATGGGGGTTAAAAAGCCTCGTGGTCAAAGTCTGAGACGCACTGGGTTCCACACAGTTACACTTTCCTGCGGAACCTGGTTTCTTCCCCGTAGATCTTCCCAGAACCTTGGACATGCAGTGAGCTCCGAGATTCTGTACGAGGGAGCCACGCTTTACAAATTTCCCAAACCCATTCGTCCTAGGAAGCTTTTCATCAAATACCTACAAACATGTCAGGAATCACAAGATATCCAGGGTTTCTATTTGGGAAATGCTGGACTAGATGTTTCTTCAGGCTTTCTAGCTCTGATATTTTGTGATTCTGGAGAGGAAACTTCTAGGGATGGGACATGTTTCTCCCACTAAATCCACAGCAAGGGGCCTGTCCCACCCACATCTGCTGTAGAGAGCAGCCCGCCATAGAACTTTAAAAAGCCTCATCTTCTCTCATTGCCATGAGCAGCCATCTTTCCTTCTCTCGTCTTCCCTGTCTACTCCCCACCCCCAACCAGGTTCCCAGTTTATGGCCCCCTTCAAATAACATCTCGGGATTCTTGGGGCGATAAGAACCACCCTGTAATTGTTTGAGAGTTGTAAATGACTTAAATTGGTTACGATTCTAATTACCATGAAATGACTTTATTGCCTCCTGGCTGTAACCTTCCTCCCTGGGGAGTACAGGTCCCTATTCCCAGGGGTCACACAGCGGTCAGGGCCCAGGCTGCTGGGGAAGAGGTGAGAGGCCTTCTTTTTCCCAAACCCTGAGAATGTCTGGGAGCAGCCCGGGCTGGTGAAAGTGACCACAATGGAGGCCCCCTCAGCCCCTCTCCTCCCTCCAGCCCTCTATCGACCTCCTGGTGACCTTGGCAGGCCCCTGTCACTCTCTGTCTGAGTCTTGACACTCATCTTCGAGGACTGCTTCTCTGTCCCACTTGGAATCCTGGAGCCTAAATCCATGTATTTATTTCAGCGTTCACAAGTTTATAGTAGTGGGGGTTATTGTAGGCACAAAGCTAAGTAGTCATAATGCAGGATTTATTCATTCATCTAACATTTATTGAGCATTTACCATATGCTAGACACTGCTAGAAAAGAGAACAAACACAGTGCAGAAGGGGAGGCTGTGTGTATATACACAGTGTATACTCGCACGGATTAGGCATACGTACACACACACATCATGTGCACATTTATAGAGGCTTTGACATTACACAAGCCTGAATTCAAATGAGACCCCTGCCGTGTAACACTGAGTAAGTTGCCTCCCCTCTCTGACACTTATGATGCCTGTGTCATGGGATTGGTATAAGAATAAAGCATTTGGCACGTGGTAGGACCTCAGTATATGGGACCTCTATAATCTCAATAAAGGTACAAAATATTGTGGGAGTGAAAAGGAAGAATCACTATAAAAGATAATATATAACTGATCTATGATATCTATCTATAAAGATAATATAACACTTTTTCTAAGCTGCAAAGTCATATGCATGTAATAGCCACCCAGCTCATTCTAAGCACTTGTGTTATATACAAAGGGTGTTCTTATTTTAAAGGAGGGAGTGAGGGCTGTGAGGGGTGGGAGGAGGGCAGCTGTTTGAGTAGGGCCTTGAAGTTTGAGTAGAGTTACAATAGCTGAAGAGAGGAGAGGATATTTCTGACCAAGGACAGCACAGGGGAAGGGTGTGCGCTAGGAATGTGCCTGAGAGCTAGGAATGTTCCTGGAGCCTCAGATGATTCAGAGTGGTTGGGAGGCAGGGTTCCTGCAGGGCTGTGGTGGAGGAGGGGTTGCAGAGGTGGAGGGAGAAGGGGAGTTCAGGCAACTTCCTCTTCTGGTTTTCATATTAAACTTGAACTTGGCTTTCTAGATTTTTGCATTTTGGTCCTGGTTTTGCCTGGTGGAGCGGTGCAGAGCAAGTCTCCCCTCTTATGCCAGACAAGCTGTTCAGACATTTGACCATTGGGGTGTATCTCGGAGGCCCCCAGCTGCCTCCCAAGCACCCTGGTTCCTTCATGTGACCCTCAGGAGACCTGGTTTGGAGAACCTGTGCCTTCCAGATAATTTTTTTCTGTTCTGGTCTTCTTTTATTAAAAAATAAATAAATAATTTCTGGGTTAACTTTTTTATTATGGAAAATTTCTAGCATATACAAAGGTAGAGAAGATAGCTTAATGAACACCCATTTGCCCACCAGCAAGTTGCAACATCTAGTAACATTATGCCAGTCGTTTTTTAAAATCTCTCCAACCCTCTTGTGTGTGTGTGTGTGTGTGTGTGTGTGTGTGTGTGTGTGTGTGTGTGTGTTTTGGAGTATTTTAAAGCAGGGCCAAAACATTGTGTCTTTTTTCTTATAAGATTTTCACGTGCATCAGAGGAACATTAAAAAATCAAATTATGGGTTAAAGCAAGCTTGTCAAATCCATGACCCGCAGGCCACATACGGCCCAGGATGGCTTTGAATGCCACCCAACAAAAATTCGTACACTTTCTTAAAACATTATGATTTTTGCCTGTAGTCTCAGCACTTTGGGAGGCTGAGGCAGGTGGATCACGAGGTCAGGAGTTCGAGACCAGCCTGACCAACATGGTGAAACCCCATCTCTACTAAAAATACAAAAATTAGCCAGGCATGGTGGTGTGTGCCTGTAATCCCAGCTACTCAGCAGGCTGGGGCAGGAGAATCTCTTGAACCCGGGAGGCGGAGGTTGCAGTGAGCCGAGATTGCGCCACTGCACTCCATCCTGGGAGAGAGAGCGAAGATGTCAAAAACTTATTATATTTTGGTATCCTATACAGTTTACTTCTTTATTGTGTTTATTTTGGTTCTGTCTTTCTCTGCTGAAGGGTAAGCCCCTTATGAGGCTTCTGAACACACACACACACACACACACACACACACACACACACACACACACACACACGTGGGTAATCCCTACCAGGGTAGGGCTTTGGTCTGTCTTGTTCACCACTGAATCCTAGCACTTGGAACAAGGCCTGGCACATAGGGACTTGATATTATTGGTTGTATGGATGAATGAATCTACTCTAAGATTCTGGTTCTCCTCCAGTGTTCTAATCGTACCGTCTGTATCATTATCCAAGCAGTTAGTGGAAGTGTTGAATATTTCTTAGGGCTGATAGCAATCTGGTAATTAGTGCAGTCATTTCACAAATATTTATTGAGTCTTTACTGTGTGCCAGGCACTGTTCTAGACACCTGGGACCCGTCAGTGCACAAAGCAGTCAGGAATCTGAAGCTTGCATGCTATAGGGGAGATAAGGAGCAAACTGAAAGAAAAGTAAATCATAGGGTATATCAGGTACTATGGAGGACAAGAAAGCAGACAAAGGGCTATGGTTACGGGGAGGTGGGAGTGCGAGGGTTCACGGTAAGCCCTCTGGTCAGGGAAGGCCTCCCTGGGAAGGTGGTGTTGGAATAAAGGCTTAAGGAAGGTGCAGGAGGGGTCATGTGGGATTGTGGGGAAAGAGTGTTTTAAGCAGTGGGAACAACCAGGGCCAAGACCCTGAGGCAGGAGTGTGCCTTTTGTATATGTCCTTTAGTCTCTTTAACTTATCCACTTGGACTTGCATCAAGCCAGTATTTCTCCATGACAGTAAAAGTCTTCGTCAAATGCTTCAACAACACCCATTTGTCTGTTGTAGTCAGTGTGACTAAGGTCCCAGTTTGTTTGGGCAGTCCTGGTTTATACCTAGTTGTCCTACTGTGACTATTAACAGGCTTTCCTTTTTGTTCTCAAGGGTGTCCTGGTTGGGATGCTAAATTATCTGGCCATCCTGGTTATGACTATCTGAACTTGTTTCTCCTGTTAAAGGATAGTTTTCAATATTGAAATTGTAATTCTCTTAGAAATATAAAACGAACACCTGGCAGAGATTTTATTTAACTCATTAATTAATGAGGGAGCCAGTAAGATGTTACAAATGTTTCAATGAAAATTGGACTTCAGGGAGAGCTATATTCTCTATTGGACAAAATTCATTTGGGCTACCATGGACAGGAACCCCATGCAGTGTTATGAATGGGAAACATCTGGATCATTGGGAGCCCTCTGCACGTTAACTTCTATCTATACAGAGCTGCAGAAGAGTCCAGCGAAGACAGCCCTAGGTGCCGACCCTGCAGAGTCTGCTTGCCTCTGGGGTCTGCTAGGCAATGCCCAGCTCTCCATGGGAAGGACACCCAGCAGGGCCAGCCTCAATATGTGACTTGTGTTGTTACCCAGGACTCTGTTCTTAAGAGGAGCACACACTTAGTTTAATGCTCTGCTGTTGCAGTCTTGTAATTCTTAATCCTCTTCTAAAGTGGGGTTCTTGATTTCATTTGCACTGGGCCCTGTGAAGCTTGCAGCTGGTCCTGACACCCAATCATCTGTTTTGCCCATTGTTCACAGTTTTCCCTGACCTCCCCCATGACTCCAGCCCCTTCTGCTCTTCCTTTGTGTTTAGCTCCAGATAGATGTTTGAGGTGATGGATATGTTAATTACCCTGATTTGATCAGTACACAATGTATACATGTATCAAAACATCATATTGTATCCCATTATTATGTATAATTATTATGTGTCAATCATAAAAAAAGAAACCAAACAATTAATTTGAGTGACTCAGCCCACAGGGGACTATTTTGTTAGCCATGGCCCCAGAGAAAGATTAGTAATAGCTTCCATTGGGAACCTTTCTCTGCAGACCCTGAGGCTCATGGCAAACCATGCTCATTAGTCCTGGCCTCCACCTTTCGGGGAGAAAGGAGTCAGTGCTATTTGAGCCAGTTTCTGACTGGGATCCTGGGGCATAGTAAGGAAGTGACTCGACATCTCCTGGGAACTCAGGCAAGGAGTCTGGGCTCAGAATCTGGCTTTCTGCAAACTGGAGAGAGTTCCAGAATATCAGAACTGGAAGATACCTCAGAAGTCATACTGATCAGTCTTATTGGACAGATGAGGAAACCGAGTTGCTGAGAGTAGGTGGCGAATTGGTCACTGCCTGCCATGCAGGATGGGGATGTGACCAGAGCTCAGGCTTCCCGAATCCCAGGCCAGAAGTTTACTTTATATCATGAATGTCTGAACAAAGAGTGCCTAAAGACCCGTGTGGAAGAGGTTAAGTCTGACTAGGGCCCTGGGAGGGGGGAAGCAGGAAATGGGGCTGGAACTGGAGGTGGGCTCTGATTTGTGTAGGTGGTGATAAGATGGACTTGGTGTGAACAGCAGAAACAAAGACTAGAGGGTGGGAGGGTCACTCATGGGGGCCAGATGATGAGGTCCCTGGTGTATTTCAACACGGCATGGTGTAAAGTACTATGTGTATGGCCTGAGGGCTCAGACCCTAGGCTTTGGAGCCACATGGATCTGAGTTTGAATCTCAAATGGAGATAAGTTGCTAGACCCTGGGAAACATAATGAGACTCTACCTCTACAAAAAGTAAAAGAAATTAGCCAGGTGCGGTGGCACATTCCTGTAGTCCCAGCTACTTGGGGGGCTGAGGTGGGAAGATGGCTTGAACCCAGGAGTTCAGAGCTGCAGTGAGCCATGATTGCACCACTGCACTCCAGCTTGGGCAACAGAGTGAGACCCTGTCCAAAAAAAAAATGTTGCTGGGAGCAATAAACAAAATAATACATGTTAAGTGCCTGGCATTAAGTACTCAATAAACATTTGCTGAGCTGGGCACGGTGGCTCATGCCTGTAATCCCAGCACTTTGGGAGGCTGAGGCGGGTGGATCACCTGAGGTCAGGGGTTTGAGACCAGCCTGGCCAACATGATGAAACCCCGTCTCTACCAAAAATACAAAAATTTGCCAGGCGTGGTGGCGGATGCCTGTAATCCCAGCTACTAGGGAGGCTGAGGCAGGAGAATCGCTTGAACCCAGGAGGCAGAAGTTGCAGTGAGCTGAGATCATGCCATTGCACTCCAGCCTCGGCAACAAGAACAAAACTCCGTCTCAAAATCAATCAATCAATCAATAAACAAACATTTGCTGTTATTATTGTTGTTATTGTCATTATTGCTAATGTAATGAACATTATGGCTGATTTTCCAACATTCATTCCCTCCGTAAGAATGTGTCTAAGTTAATCATGCCATCCTCTTCTCTTTGCTAATAATTGAGCAGGATTGGGTTGTGACACTGCTTTGACCAATAATGTGAGGGGAAGTCTACCGAGGGGCTTTTGGGGAAGGTTTCTTCATTTCCAGATCAGTTATTGCTCTCTCCTCCTCTGGACATTGCCATGCCTGGACACACCTAAAACTGCTGAGGATGAGGCCAGCCCTGAGGCTGGTAGAGCAGCCTAACCCTAAGGAGTGAATTCCTGGTGATATTGTGGAGCTTCCGAATCAACCAACCCTGCAGCCTACTCTAAATCTGGACTTCAGTGAAATAATGGTTTCCCTTGCTATTTAAACCAACTCAAGCTGTGTTTTTTGTTATCTGCAGCTCAAAGCATAAGACATATAGGATCCATGCAAGAAGGGATACCCTTTCTCTTACTTTTCTATCTCTTGCAGCCTTTGGTAGCATGTCTGGTGATATTCAGGGTGCTTAATAGATGAGAATTGAATGAATATCGATAGTTCGCAATATCTGTTTCTAGTGTTCTCCAAGAGTCCATTAGATATCCAAGGTCCAGAGAGGTAAAGCAACTGTCCAAAGTCAAACACCTTGTGGTTTGGCTCAGATTAGAACTCAGCAATTCTGACTCCCAGTCCAGTGACTTTTCCACTGTGCCACTCTACCTGTAAGGTCATCAAAGGGCCCAGAGAGTGTGGCAGACACAGTTGTTTTGGTTTACCCGATACCCATTCCCAACCTCCTTCTCCATTGCCAGCATCTACTATAGAGGTTTGGAAAATCTAAGTACTTGCTTTCTCAGCTTCCCTTGTATCTAGGTGTGGCTTTGTGACCAAGTCCTGGATAAAGAGTCCTAAGTGGAAATCCACTGGGGGATTTTTGGGAGAGCTTTGTTCTTCCTGATAGAAGAGACAGATGTAGCTGACACTCCCTTTCTCGCTTCTTCCTAACTTGAATGCAGATGTGATGGCTGGAGATGAAGCAATTACTATGTGACCATAAGGGACAGGACAAGAGAATCATAGATAGGCTGACCCTACTTCTAGTTCCTTGTTATTTGAGAAATTTAAAGCTATATTTGTGTAAGCCACTGTTGGTTTGGTCTTCTGTTTCCTGCAGCTGAAAACACTCCTAAGTTGTACAAATAGGTAACATTTTGAGTTCTGTAATAAAAGCCTGTTGTTCATCAACCCAGCATCCATTTCCCTGTCTTCGATATCAGCATCATAGTTTTCCCAGGGATCTGTATTTCTCCACTCTCAATCCACATGGTTTTGGTGGAGCTGACTCTACCTCTTGCTGTACCCCAGGAGGGATCTGCAACCCGGCCTTAGTCAGAACTTAGCTCCCTCCTGCCTCCCCAGCCTTAGGGACAGATAGATAGAGGGATGACGTGTACCTCGGGGATGGCCAGTGGCACACAATCTAGGACCTTTGTGGTGACCCTTGGAAACAGTCTCTTTCCTTTGGCATGAGGCTGGGAAGATGTGAGCCTGAGCGGCTGGCTGGTGGAAGGAAAAGCAGAGTGGAGAGATGGGGACTGAGCCTAGAGACATGACTGAGCCTCAGACCCTGCCCTAATTGGACTTTTCAGTTACTTGAACTTATAATGTCTGGCTGAAGTCAGAGCTTAAGCCAGTTTTTGTCACAACCATAAAAGAGTCTCTTTCATTTCAGGAGTCTAGACTTGGCGATTAGGAGGGGCCAGGTAGGACCGGGCTCACTGGCTCCTGCCTGTAATCCCAGCACTTTGGGAGGCTAAGGTGGGTGGATCACCTGAGGTCAGGAGTTTGAGACCAGCCTGACCAACATGGTGAAACACCATCTCTACTAAAAAATACAAAAATGAGCCAGGCATGGCAGTGGGCGCCTGTAATCCCAGCTACTCGGGAGGCTGAGGTAGGAGAATCCCTTGAACCTGGGAGGCGGAGGTTGCAGTGAGCCAAGATCGTGCCATTGCACTCCAGCTTGGGCGATAGAGCAAGACTCTGTCTCAAAAAAAAAAAAGGGGGGGGGGTGGGGGGAGCCAGAAAGCTTTAAATAAAAGCTCTGAGCACAGAGCAGGGGCTCAAAACCTTGTCAAGTGAATCCTGTGTTTTGCCGAACTCTGCGGATGACTTGCTTATGAAAAGGACACCAGAACCCAATCCTCTTTCCACCCCACCACTGCCTTGGTTCCCCTGTAACATCTTGCTCAGATATTGATTAGAGGCCTCAGCTGAGGCATTGCCATTGTCTGTATGTGTATCTGTCTGAGAAGCAGTGAACCAGCTCCCTGGCCTAATCTCCACAGGAGGTGTTTTGTTTGTTTGTTTGTTTATTTACTTATTTATTTATTTTTGAGACAGAGTCTCCCTCTGTTGCCCAGGCTGGAGTGCAATGGTGCCATCTCGGCTCACTGCAACCTCTGCCTCCCAGGTTCAAGCAATTCTCCTGCCTCAGCTTCCGGAGTAGCTGGGATCAGAGGCATCTGCCACCACGCCCATATTTTTAGTAGAGATGGGTGTTTTTTTGTATTATTTTGTATTTATTTGTATTTTTAGTAGAGACAGGGTTTCACCATGTTGGCCAGGCTGGTCTTGAACTCCCGACCTCAGGCAATCCGCCTGCCTCGGCCTCCCAAAGTGCTGGGATTACAAGCGTGAGCCATCATGCCAGGCTGGAGGTGGTTTTTTTTTTCTGCTCATCCTCTGCCTTTATGCCCCTGAGATTACTTTACAAACCATCCTATGTGTAATCCTATGGGTAAGAGCTGTTTCTTGGGTGGGAGGGCTTCTTTTCTCTAATTCTAGGCCTGCCGTTTTTCTCTGTGAGTGGACCTGATCTCCTTTTGCTTTGGGTCCCAGAGTTCCCTGTTCGCTTCTCCTTGTCCCCTGAGTCCTGCTCTCCCTCCTCTGGATAACCCCTTCCAGCCCTTCACTTCTCCCTCCTGTTATTTGCTGGAATGGCTAATTGGCTGACCCCCCACCCACTCCCCATGGGAGACCCCTCCAGCACCAGAAGAGGCAGACTAACATTTTCTTTGGTAGCAGAATGTAAAATTGTAAAATGTGAAAGATAGGAGAGAAACATCATTAATTGTTCTGTTATTTATTAACATTTTAATTTATAGAATTATAGACTTAACAGCAAAAATTCAAACACTGAGGGTCATCGGTGAAAATAAACATTTCTGTCTCTATCGCATGATACTTCCAGCTCACTCCCTGGATGTAATTGTTGTCATGGTTTTTTTGTGTATTCATCTAGAAATTTTCTATGCCTAAATAGACACATGCACATGTGTGTGCACACTGCATGTGCATAGAACAAATATTGAGTGCCTACAATGTGCCAGGCCCCGTTTTGGTTCCTCAAAATGAACCAGCATTCTACTTTCGGGAGATAGACAATAAGTAAATAAATGAATGTATAATATATCAGGTGTTGATACGTGTTATAAAAACAATAAAGTGGGGTATAGGGCTAGAGAATGATAGTGTGTGGGGGTTGATCTGTGGGTGGTATTTGAGGGAAGACAAGAGAAAGTGAGGGAGTGAGCTGTTCAAATAGCTGGAGAAGGACGCTTCAGGCAGAATGAATAAATGGTAAGTGCAAAAGCCTTGGGGCAGGATGATTTGTGCCTTGGATCAGCAGGTGGGCAGGAGGCCAGCATGGCTGGGGCAGAGAGCACTGGGGAAGTGTTAGGAGACCCAGGGCCTTCCAAGCTGGCCATGTGAAGGACTTTGACTTTGACTTTATTTCTATTGAGACAGAAAAGAACTTAGGGTTCTGAGAGGTGTGATCTCACTCATATTTTACAAAGATTTCTTGGGCTGTCAAGTGAGGAATAGAGCCCAGTGGGCAAGGTGAGAACAGGGAGACTAGGGAGTGTCTGTGGGCATTAGAGCACACACACTGGTGTCTGGTGTCAGGGAGGTGGGGTTGAATGCTGGGTTTGCTAGTTGATTAGAAAAGAGAGTTATTGAGGATGCTGTTGGGATTTTAACCTGAGCAGCTAGAAGAAAGTCATTGCAATTTGCTGGGAGGGGGAAGGCTGAGGAAGAAGCAGGTTTGGGGAGGGTAGTTCATAGAGTTTGTACATAGACATGTTAAGCTTGAATGCCTATTAGACAGACATACAAGTGTAGCTGTCAGGAGAGTTCAGGGAAGAGGTCTGGATGAGATGGGCATTGAGAGTCATGGTGGGTGGTAAACAAGGCATGTGATATGGTTAGGCTTTGTGTCCCCACCCAAATCTCATCTTGAATTATAATCCCCATAATCCCCACGTGTCAAAGGAGAGACCGGGTGGAGGTAAATGGTTTCCGCCATGCTGTTCTCATGATAGTGAGTGAATTCTCATGAGATCTCATGGCTTTATAAGGGTCTCTTCCCCCTTCACTCAGCACTTCTCCTTCCTGCTGCCACGTGAAGGAGGTGACTTGCTTCCCCTTCCCCTTCTGCCATGATTGTAAGTTTCCTGAGGCCTCCCAAGCCACGTTGAGCTATAAATCAATTAAACTTCTTTCCTTTACAAATTACCCAGTTTGGGGTAGTTCTTTATAGCAGTGTGAAAACATGCCAATACAGAATGGCACTCGGCAGCACTTCCCACAAAGAGGAGGAATCTACTTTCCCATACCTTCACTCTGAGCTGGTTTTGTGACTTGCTTTAACCAGTAGAATGCAACAGGAGTGATGTATGAATTCTGAGCCTTAAGCTTCAGGAGTCTTTCCTAGCTTCTGCTTTTGTGCTGCTGGAATTCAGTGACTCCTAAATGAAGAAGCTGATGAGAGCCATGTGGCCCACTCACTCTGTTACCTCAGCTAACAGCCTGCCAACCCAGACCTGTGAGTGAGGTCATCCTAGATCACCCAGTGGCCATAGATTGACCAGCTGAGATCAGTTGAATCAGCCCACACCAGATGAAGAACCTAGTCAAGCCACAGAACTATGAACCAAAGAAGCGATTGCTGTTTCAGGCCACTAAATTTTGGTGTAGTTTGATATGGAGCAGAAACTGACTTATGCAAAAACCACTGGCCTATAAAGGATGTAGATTAGTACAAGCATGGAGCACAGCATGGAGACTTCTCAAAGAACTCAACATAGAGCTACCATTTAATCCTGCAGTCCCACTACTTGGTATCTACCCAAAGGAAAAGAAATCAATAAATCAAAAAGATACCTGCACTCATATGTGTATTGCAGCGCTATTCACTATAGCAAAGATATGGAATTAACCTAAGCGTCTGTCACTGGAGGATTGGATGAAGAAAATGTAATGTTCATACACAATGGAATACTATTCAGGCATAAAAAAGAATAAAATTATATCTTTTGCAGGAACATGGGTGGAACTAGAGCTCATTATCTAAGTGGAGTCAGGCACAGTTAGACAAATATTGCATTTATCACTCATAAGTGGGAGTTAAAAGATATGTACACATAGACATAGCAAGTGGAATGATAGACAATGGAGATTTGAAAGGATGAGGGGGTGAGCGGGGGATAGATGATGAGAAAATTACTTAATGGGTGCAATGTACATTACTTGAAGGATGGATACCCTAAAAGCCTTGATGATCACAATACAATCTATGCATGTAACAAAATGGCACTTGTACCTCATACATTTATACAAAAGGTTGTTTTTATAAAGATATCATTATGATTTTTTTCTTAAGTGAGATCATAATACTGTTCTGCAGCTTGATATTTCTATTTAATGACATATCTAATGGTAATTTCTCATGAGGTACATTACAATCTCTTGTTTTTAACAGCCAGATGAATATATTACAATAGACTCAACCAGTGTCCTATTTAGATGGTTTCTAGTTTTTGCTATTATAAAGCCTTGGTGAACATTCTTATATACAGTGTTTATATACGTGTGTATTTATTGGATAAATTCTTGCAAATACAATTAGCAGGTCAAGATATTTGAATTTAGAATATTAATAGTTGATGCCAAACTGTCTTCAAAAATGATTTACTAATTCACACTTTCTTATATATGAGAGTGCCTGTTTCATCAATTCCTCACCAACATTTTAAATATTTGCCAATCTGAAGGGTTAAAAATATATTTCATTACTAACTTACTTACATTTTTAATTATGAGTGAGGTTGAGAATATTTTCATATGTTTAGTATCCATTTGTATGTTTTTCCTGTGAATCTCTTATTTTTGCTTTTTGCCCATTTTCTATTGCTTGGTTAGCCTTTTTTTTTTTTTTTTTTTTTTCCAGATGGAGTCTTGCTCTGTCGCCCAGGCTGGAGTGCAGTGGCATGATCTTGGCTCACTGCAAGCTCCGCCTTCTGGGTTCATGCCATTCTCCTGCCTCAGCCTCCCTAGTAGCTGAGACTACAGGCACCCACCACCACGCCCGGCTAATTTTTTGTATTTTTAGTAGAGACGGGGTTTCACCGTGTTAGCCAGGATGGTCCCGATCTCCTGACCTCGTGATCCACCCAACTTGGCCTCCGGGTTAGCCTTTTAAGAAATTGAACTATAAAAGGTGAATGGATATTAAAGAAATGTTACTCTAGTTCAAAACACTTTACAGATATCGGCTTTTAAACTTGAGTTCTAGAGGAGCTTGAAAAGCAATAAAGATTTCCTACACTCATAAAGTGTTTTATTCGCACAAAACTATACGCACATCATCTAATATAATCTTCACAGCAATCTTCTGAGGCAGGTCTTGTCATCCCCATTTAATGGATGAGGAAAGTGAGATTCAGATAGACAAAGTAACTTTATGCGGGTACAAATTTTTGAAAGATTTTGAAAAGGGCCCATAAAGATTACAGGGTATTTTGTCTAGCACATTCTTTCAGAATATCTGCATCTTTATTATCTTTGAGCTATTTTTCAACTTCAATGAGTAGAGAATGGTTAGAAATGAAAGTGATTCTTGTCACTAGAAATGCAAATAAGTCATGCTTGGTGGAGATGAAATTGATTGTTTCCCTATGGCTATTGACTCTTGTTTTTCTTTATTTGTAATTCATTTCAGCATTCCTGATTGCCTGTATGCTTGTCTGTTCCTTTAATATGTGTGCATGTTCACCTTTGAGCTGGTTATGACATCTTAGCAGTTCTCTCATTAATTAATGAGCTAAATAAAACTTGGGCATTTGTTCATTTTCTATTTTCCTTAGTTCATTTTGTGCTGCTATTACAGCATACCACAGCTTGGGTAATTAATATATGAAAAGAAATTTATTGGCTCATGGTTCTGGAGGCTGGGAAGTCCAAGAACAAGGGACTGGCATCTGGTGAGGGCCTTCTTGCTGTCAAGGTGTGTCATACCATGGTGGAAGGAAAAAGGTGGAGGAGTGGAGGAGAGAAGGGGAGAGAAGGTGCCGGGGGTTGGGGGGTGGAGAGAGAGAGATTCTGAACTTATCCTTTCATAAGGAACACATTCTGGTAATAACAACATTAATCCATTCATAAGGACAGAGACTCATGGCCTAATCATCTCTTAAAAGTTCTATCTCTTAACACTGTTACAACGGTGATTAGGTTTCTGACACACGTTTTTTGGGGGACACATTCAAACCATAGCAATATTTTTTTATTTTACCTTTCTAAAATAGTTATCCTTGATCTTCTCTCAAGTCTGTAGTCCTCATAGCTAGAATATGAAGCTGTCAAGATCTGAGTCAGATATGTCTGACAGAGATTCTTTATTATTATGTTTTTTATGCCCCAGAGCTCTTTGAAAAGCTGATGAAAGCAATGAACCCTTTCCCTAGAAAAAATAAACACACAGATACACACAATTTTGCATAGTCTCTTGGGAGCTCCTTGACTTCCTGGAGACTGGTTTAAGAACTCCTGGAATAGAGCTTGAGATCAGAATGGATGCTCAAGCTCAGAAGTAGAAAGAGGTAGAAGGTGTATTTGGGAAAATGAGTTTTTCTTAATATGGCTTGAGTGTCCACCATGTGCCAAAATGTATTAACTCATTTAATTGTCACAGAAACTCTAAGAGGCAAGAAATTGTTGTTATCCAGGGAACAGGTACAGAGAGGGGACATGCCACTTGCCCAAGGTCACACAGCTGGCAAGAGTTCTAAAGTGATTCCTTTATCCCACACACATAAGGTAAAGGGAATAAAAATAGTTATTGGGGAGAAAATTCCTGGGGGGAAAGAAGTGGCCTCACAAAATCAATGTTTACCTCAGTAGTGAAGCTGAGACATCTGATCATCTGAATCTCTATGGTTGAGAAAATCCTGTTTCAAGAGGAGCCTGGGGAAGGAGTATGTTGCTGAGAAAGGGGAGTGGGACCCCAGAGCAGAGGGGACCTGCATCTTTTCCATTCCTCTTACAAGTTTGGAGATCTGCAAGTCTCATCCATGACCTTCCTATCACCAGGGCATGAGAAATGGCTGTAGGAGGTCTAGAATGAGTGAGACCTGCTGCTGGCCCAGGGCTCCCATGGCCCTAGAAGTATGTGGGATAGTTGTCAGCTTTTCCTCTTGCTCATGAGAGAGAGAGGAAGCCAGCAAGGATTCACAACTGTGGTGAGAGGCTACAGCGGAGGATGTGGAGTGAACCCCCAATAGGGAGTTGAATGGGGTGATACATCTCTAGGGCAGAGGGGTCATGCCCAAGGCCAGGCTAGATAAGACACTAGTAGGAGACTGAGAAAGCTGGGAAGCAAACATCCCCTCTGGGAGGCTGGAGGTGGCATTTGCATAAACACTTCTCCAACCCTCCCCCTCAGCCTAGCAAAGACCCCTGTGGGAGGAAGGGGAACAGAGGGCAACGATCTCAAGTGACTGCCTTTAAATCTGAAGTGCCTGAGGCATCAGCAACCTAGAAGTTACCAGAATACATTTCCTGCAAACAACATAGAAAGTAAATCCAGTTATAGCAAAATGATAGAAATTTTATTTTGCACATTTGAGTGTAGGGTCCTAAAATGGGTACCCGCTACCCAAGTGATGAGCTACTGCCTCTGTTTGTTAACTGCTCTTTACTCCCTCAGCCTCTAGCCTTCTCCTTTCATCCAGCGGTGCTAGAGACCTGGTGTTGATATCCACATTCATAGGCTCTGAGTGATCTGGCATTTTTAAGATGGCAAAGCACTTTTGCATCCTGTGGGCTGTTGTCTGTAGTTCTGGCATATTGCATGCCTGAAGGCAGAGCTAGCACTGCTACCTCCAATACAGATGAGAAAACTGAGACCCAGAGAGATTAATGGTAAGGTTACACAGCAAATTAGAAGGCGTGTAGGACTAAGACCTAGGCTTCCCAACTCCCGGTCCAACTCCTGGGTGGGTCAGGGGTGCAGGTAGATTGCAGAGGATCTGGGATTTGGGGAAGATTCCTGGAATTTAAGCTTGTGCGAGAGGTCATTCCAGGCTTCCCAGCTTAGGGGAGCAGGCCCTGTCCTCCACCTGCAAGGACAAGAATCAGAGACATCTGTGCAGAAGGGATGCTTAGCGGATGACCTCCCTGAGAACTACTCATCCTGGGCTGGCATCCAAAGCAGTCACTTTTGCAGTGGAATCTTGGAATAACAATATCACTCCACACCGGGCCTTGCCCTCACTTTGCAAAGTACTCTCATGTCCTCTCAGAGCCTCCTGAATGCTCTTTGAGGCAGGCCTGGCTACCTTCATTTTATGGATAGGAAAACTGAGGCTCAGACAGAACATGTGGTTTGCCCAGGGTCTTTGCATGGAAATAGGGAGTTGAATGAAAGCTCAGGCTTTCGAGGACAGAGTGAGGCTAGTCTTCCAGCTGGTCCCTTTTCATATATCCTGGAAAGATAAACTGAATGAAAAGAGCTTTCCGTCCTACTTTTCATTTGTGCCAGAAATGACAACATCCCTTTCCCATCCAGCAAGATAACTAAAGACACTAAATCCTGTTTAGAATTTAAAAAACTTTCTACATTTTCCTCTCACTCTGAGATGCTCACAGTCATAAAGAATGTGTTAGACTTGGGCCAACAGCAAGGTTGTTGAGCAAGTGTTCTGCTTTCAGAGGTGGGCCAGCACCACCTTTTGACAAACGTGGACAGAACCCAAATTGTTTATCTCTGTATCCCGTTCTGTTTATGGAGTCCTCAGTAGGTACTCGTGTGACGGATGAATGCATGCATGAACAAACAACCTCTCCTTGGCCTCCTCTGTGCCTCAGTGCCCACCATGGAAGTGTCTTCAGAAATCATCTTATCCAGCTGGCTCCTCTTACAGATGAGGTCCAGAGAGGGTGAGTGACCGGCTGGAGGTCACACAGCAAGTTAGAGGAAACACAGGTGCTGGAGGATTACCTCCCTATTTCAGAGCTCGGCCTGAGATCTCATCCAGCCTGTCTTCTGAACCAGGAGAGCAGCTTTAGCCAGGAGAGAAGAGAGCTGTCCTTTATTGTTTACTTTGCTTTTGAGTCTGGTGCAGCCTTCCAACTGGCATGTTCAGGGTAGCTTCCTGGGCTGTGGGCCGTTTTTGGATTGTGAGATCGATTTCCCCAGAGGCCCAGGGCACATCTGCTACCTGCCTTCACCTGGAGAGGAAAGTGGCTCATTTGGGGAGAGCATGTCCAATCTCTATGTCGAAGTAGCACAGATGCTGCCCCATTTGGGATGTGGAGGTGGGAGGACACATAGCACAGGGATGCAAGTTTGATGGATGGGAAGACCTGGGACAGGCTGTGTTTCCCATGGGTGCGCTGGGAGGAGGGTGATCCAGGCAGGGAACCAGGCAGAGGCCAGCTGATCTTGAGCCGATGGACAACAGCTCGTGGGAGGAGCCAGCCTGCGCAGAGCAGTGGATGTCCACGTGGGCCCCTGTCACAAGGAGAGGTCAGGAGAGAGAAGTGAGTCCTAAGCTGTCTCTGCAGCTTCTCAGCTTTTCCCTCCATGGCTTGGGCAGCCAAGAGTGGGTAATGTGATCCACTTGTTCTGGTTTGCTCAGGACCTTCTGGGTTTAGCTCTGAAAGTCCTGTGTGGACCCATGCGAACCTGGATGGTTGGTTACTGTAGGTGGGGAGAAGTGCATGGTCTGGGGGTTTAAAACCTGGCTTGAGTCTGGTACTTACAATTGTTTGACATGGAAAAGTCACTTTGCCTCTCAGAGCCCAGCTTCTACATTTGCAAAGAATGAATAAATGAGAAATCTCATCTCATGGCATCGCTGTGGGTATGTAAAAACCTTTCACTCTAGGGCAGGGAAGTATTGTCTATTTTGTTTACTGCTCTATCCCGTGTTTAGCACCTGGTGCCCACTCAAAAATACGTGCTGTCTCTGTGAATGGCTCCCTAAATACTTAGGGAGCACTTCGTAGGTGCTAAGCATCCTCTACATCTCAGTTATTTCATCCTCATCAAAAAACTTTATTACATTCTCTGAGGGATAAGGTGACTCTTCCAAGCCACACCTCAGGCAATTCAGAGCTGGGATTTGAACTCAGGCAGTCTGACTCCAGAGCCCGTGTGTGATCCTGTTTTGTAAACTGAGAAGTTTTGCACGGGAAGGACAGGCACCATGATGTTCACTAAGGGAGGAGGACATGAGGACAGACAGGCAGCCACTTGTCCCAGGCCCCACAGTCTTCCAGATTTCTCCTTGCCCCATGCTGTTTCTAATATAATTTTCCTTGCACTTTTTCCTGTAGACAGAGCCCCCGAGGTGCTTCTTCACATTTGGGTCTGACTGGGATATTTCCAGACAATGGCTCCCTCCACCCTACCTTGAGGCCTCAGCCACTTACAGCCACATCCAGATTTGTGGGCAGGGCCACGCTGGCTTCACTCAGCTGCTGTGGAGCCCCCAGGTTGCCAATCTTCTCCTGCTTCCGCCACTTGGCTCGCTGATTCTGGAACCAGATCTGTAATCAGGGAGAAAGGACGGGGATAAGCAAGAGTTTTCCTCCATCTAATACCACTTCCCCCAAATTCATAATAACTACACCTTCCAAGGGACTGCACTTTATAGTTTGTAAAGCTCTGTGGCATCCAGGATGTCTTTGGATCTGGAGGTCAGCTTTCTGAGAGGGAACCGGGGTTTCCACCTTCAATGCCTACAGGGCCAGGGGGCCATGCATGAGTGAAGCAACTGGTGCTGCCCAATTGGGATTGGCGGGGTCTGTGGTGAATAGAGCCAAAATGGGGCAGCTTCTCAGCTCCTGTCAACAGTCACCACGTGGAAATGTGAGTCCGGTGTTGCAGGTTCATACAATCTCCAAAGTGGAATATTGATTTATATGTGAAAGCTTCTGAGTTTTAAACTACTGTGCAGACCAAATGGAAGTCATGTGTGGGTCATCAGTGGGTCACCCCTTTTCAACCCCTGGGGCCTCTTGGCAGGCTGAATATTGGCAGCTCCCTGCATGCCTGAGCAGGTGCTGATGGTCCCTGACTTGTGGCCATTTATCCTTGGTAATTCTGCATAGGCAGGTGTTGAATTCTGGGCTTTGTGGCTGATACAAGGGCTTCCCATTTAGCTAGTGCCTGATTCTAGATGGGAAGAAAAAGGAGAGAAGTCTTAGATATGAGTGGTCCCCAGCCAGAAGGAAAGGATAGAATAAAAAACGGAATGTTGGCCTGATTTTGAATTAGAATGAGTCCATCACATTTGTGGAAAGAAAAAAAGGAGAGCAACTTAGAAAACTATTTTAGAGAGAATGCTAACAGTGCCACAGTCAGATCTGGTGGAACGTCATGTGCTACAGTGGCACTTGCAAAGCTGGGTGCATGTGAAGAGGGCAGGAAATACCTCTAGTGAGTGACAATGGGCTACTGTATTTCTAATCCCGCATGAAGCAATAAACTGCGGTGAAGAGATCACAGATGAGAGATTAGCCTGTTGGTGCTTAAACCAGGTCTCCGACCAAGACCATGAATTCAAGACGTTTTCCACTTCTCTACACTGCCTCCAAAGGGATACCCATGTGTTCTAGATCGGGGGTTGACAAACTGCGGCCTACAGGCTAAATCTGGCCTTCCACCTGTTTTTGAACAGTTCATGAACTAAGAATCATTTTCACATTTTTAAATGGCTAGAAAAAAAAAGAAGGGTAGTATTTTATGACACAGGCAAATTACACAACATTCAAATTTCATGTTCATAAATAAAGTGTGTTTACATATTTTCTGAGGCTGCTTTTGTGCTACCTTGGCCTGGTTGAACAGTTGCTCTGACACTGACAATATACCCTGCAAAGCCTAACATCATTACCATCTGGCTCTTTGCAGAAAGGTTGTTGACCCCTGATCTAGATGGCCAAGACCTATTTTGTGAATGACGCTGCATGGTGAATGACGTTTGGGAACTGTCGCCAAGCGGGGAGGAAGGGTATGGAGCAGATCCATGGTGATCACTGATGCCACTTCACTCCCTTTCCATTCCCAGAGGACAGAAACCATTTTGGAGCTATAGTGACCTCATTTCATGGAAAATAATATTTGGCCAAAATAACTGTACTCACAGGATAAAGCCAACAGAAACTTTTAGATGGGGCAACCCGAAAAGTCCCTGGATATATTGTGTCTCACACATGGTCCCAAGGGCATGGAGGCTGGGGGCTGAGGCAGGGATGGCTGTACCTGCACCCGAGCTTCTGGGAGGTTGATCCTGGCTGCCAGCTGGCTGCGGATGTGAACGTCTGGGTAGTGGGTAAAGTGGAAGATCTTCTCCAGCTCATGCAGCTG
The DNA here is from genome assembly GCF_029281585.2 of Gorilla gorilla gorilla. Taxonomy (NCBI): domain Eukaryota; kingdom Metazoa; phylum Chordata; class Mammalia; order Primates; family Hominidae; genus Gorilla; species Gorilla gorilla. The sequence continues at coordinate 33,089,763 of NC_086018.1, read as the reverse complement.
CTCAGTGGTGAAGGTGGTACGAACCCTCCGCTTGCTCTTCCTTCCTTCTGCATGGGAGAGGGTCCAAGTTGGGTCAGTGGCCTTGGTGTCAGCACCTAGGCGGGGTTTTTGTGTTGCCTTGTCCTACCCTTCCACCCCACTGCTGCTCCCGAGCCTTGGCCCCTGGCTTCTTGAGCTTGGAGCTTCACAGTATTCTCTTTCCTAAAATCCTCTGCCTCTAGACCGACCCTCACCCACCATGGACAGTGAGGCCAAGTTAACCTTCTAGAAAATCTTCTCTGATTGTGCCTTTCTGCTGCTACATTGCCTTCAATGACTTCCTTTTGTCTACAGCAGGAGATGGCAAACTATGGCTACCAGGCCAAATCTGGCCCACTGTCTGTCTTTAAATAAAGTTTTATTAGAACACAGCTTCTCCCTTTGGTTTACATATTGTCTCTGACAGTTTTTGCACTTTAACAGCAGAATTGAATCATTGCAACAGAGACTGTGTGGCCTGCAAAGACTAAAGTAATTACCACCTGGTTCTTCATAGAAAAAGTGTGTCAGTCTTGGTCTACAAAGTAAAGGCTGAGCTCGATAGCAGTCAAAGCTGTTGACAGCCTGTCTCCAACTCACCTGTCCAGCCTCCATTCTACCCAGGGCTGGCTACATCATTTGTGGGGCCCAGTGCAAGATGAAAATGTGGGGCCTATTGCTCAAAAAGCAGAAAAATAGCTTTTTATTTTTTCCATAGTCTCTTTAATTGTCATAGTGGGTTTTTATTTGCTATTTCATGTCATGCATCCCTCAAAGAGCATAAGCATACTCACAGGGTGAGATTAGGTCTCGCAGGGACCTGGGGACCCACCCTAAGACTTAGAGTCATGGATACCCCATGAAGAAACTTGGTTCCACTCTGCAACTCAGTGATTGACCTCAACCCTCCATGAACCCCTGCCCAGTTCCCTTCCCCACCAAGATGGAGGGAGCAGTAGTTGCTGGGTAGCAGCTGGGAAACAGTTGACCAAGACCATCCTAGAGAAGCTGGGAGGTTATGAGAAGGCATTGATCGCCTCTGGTGCATGCATCACTGTTCCACTGGATTCCACTAATCAGAGATTCAAACATGCAATTACTAAGATTTCAAGATGGTGACAATATGCATTCAATCCCACTCTCAGGGCCTCCTTCTAAGCACAGGGTCCTGAGCATCTGCATTGGCCATACACACACCCATGAAGCCAGCCCTGCCTCCAATACTTTGTTGACCCACACACCTTGCTCATTCAAGTTGGGCTGCTTACCATATCCATAACACATCACGTGTGTGCTTATCACTTTGTTTTTTCTAAGACAACCCCCTCGATCTGGGGTCACTTCTTCTCTCTTGTCTGCAATTCTAACATCTGCTGATTCTTCAGCATCTGCATTCATTCTTATAATCTCCAAAAATTATTTCCTAATCTTTCTACCCCTAGGTAATCTTTCTTACTGGCAATATCTTCATTCCACTTGCTAGCTTTATCATTCATTCATCTACCTTTTTGTTAAGCACATACCTCTTTCTGCCAGGCACAGCACTAGGCAGTGCGTTGCAGAAAAGCTGAAGGCTTGGTCCTTGATTGGAAGCACTCATCATATGGTGAGATAAGGGGTACAGATAGGCTTGCACATGACCTACAATACATGGTGGTCACTGTGCTAACAGAGGGAGGTGGACACCTGCTGGGATTTATCTGTCCAGAAGTGCCTCTTTCCTGGGAACTGCCCTGCCCTCCTTTTGAAAACTGTTCTTCACATACACCAACCAGGTAGTTGTAGTGGGAACTGGATTGGTTCAAGTGTGGGAAACTGAACTGGAACTATTGGAATTCACCCCTGGAAATTTTGTTTTATACAACTAGGAAAGAGAATCAAACCCCTCTAGTGGTACAGTGGTGGTGGATGTGAGAAGTGGGATGAGCTCCATCAACTACCATCTCTCTTGTCATGCTGCTGAAGTTGTTTGCAGGGAGGTGTAGAGCTAATTATGGGATATATTTTGGAGAGAGGCTGTCAGGTGAGATTGATGGATTATCTTTTGGCTGAGATAAACCAGGGACAAAAATTTGGTTTTGGCTTGAGCAAAAGATGTGTGTGTGTGTGTGTGTTCATGTGTTTGTATTATGGGGAAATCAGGTGTTCATTTTGGACATGTTAAATGTGTGATGCCTATTGGCTAGCTAAAGGAAGCTATGGAATAGGAAGGTGCATTGATAAGTTTGGAGCTCAAAGGGGAACTGAGGACTGAGGTTCAAATTAAGGACCTGTCAGCATCTATTTGGCCTTTGTAGTCATGGGAATGAGTATCACATAGGCAGAAAGTATAGGTGGGGAAGAGGACAGGGCCCAGGAGCAAGTCTGCGGTGCCTTCACCATGTAGAGGTTCAGCAGTAGGGAAGGCAACAAAGAGACCGAGGAGGGGAGGCCTCTGAAGGAGGAGGAAAGTGAGGACTGAAAGAAGGCACAGTCAGCTGGGTCCATGCTGCAGAGAGACCAATTATGATAAGGACAGAAAAGTGGTCCTTGAACCTGGCCACACAATGGAGAGTAAGGAAGATTGCCCCATTGGCAGAATGGGAGACTTAACCAGCATTGCCTGTAGCTCCTGGTTGGAGCCAGGTAACAGAGGACATTGGAGGAAGTACCAAACCCGGTGGCAGTGGGTTTGTTTACCTGACCATGGACTTCTGAGGACAGAATTAAAATCCTTGTCTTAATTGGACCGCAGATTGTCCCTGTGATGTGATTTTAGGGATTGTAGAAAAGGCACAAACCCTCTCCCCAGATCATCTTCACTTTTGGGGCCCAGTGGAATTCCTACCATTCTCGCTAACACCTTGCCTCTCCTGATTTTTTCCACATTCCTTGTAAGAAAAACTGCTATTGGGAAATAATTAAGAACCGAGGTACTTCTTGTTCCAGGGTCACTTACACTCATGCTCAGAGAACTCTAAGCCTCCCAGGGAAGGGAGCCTCATATGTCTGCTGTCATCCATCTCTAGGCTGTGAGCCCCTGGAGGGCGGGGACTGTATCTGAGTAGGGACTGTAACTGACTGTATCTGAGACCAGCTGAGGAACTGGCTCCCCGAGAGAGCTTAACAAATATATGTCTTAAATGGATAAAAGTAGAATTCAGGCTCTGCTCTCAATCCTGTTGGACAGAAAAGACTTCCACAGGATTCATCTAAAACTTTATACAATGTCAGATGTCACACATCAGAAAGGATGACTGACGTGAGCTGAAGCTGCTACAAAGGAGGGGTGGGAGTCTGAGCTCCAGCTGAGGTCTTCTGACTCCCACTCAGCCCACTTTCTTTTTACCCCAAATAAGAGAGGTAAAGCCATCACATACTAAGAATTGGAGTAGATACTCAGTGAAAAATAGATTTCACTTCTGAGGGTTTAACACTTGAAGAAATCAACTAACTTGTTTTCTTTCTTGGTGCTTACGATTGATCCTGCTGTCATTGGATAGTAGAAAACCCAGTGAGCTGGACATCAGAAAATCCAAGCTCTGTTCCTGGTTCCACTGTGCAACTTGTGCCACATTCTGGATTCATTATCTGGGCCTCAGTCTCCCCATCAGTACAATGGAGGGGAAGAGAGGCATTGAATGATCAGGTCACTAAGGCAAAATCCACTCTGACATTTATAATCCTCCGTCTCTGGAATGGAGGATGAATGGCTCAAAAGCACTCACCGCAGGCTTGCCTGCAGAACCCGTTTACTTGGTGAAAGGGACAGGGCCAGTGAGATTTCTCTCTGAGAAGCCACCAGGCCCGGTTGCCTCAGTTGTAGAAATGGGATTTCAAGTTTGCTTTTGCTTTCACTCCTTTCTACTCGCCCTCATTTTTGTTGTTAATCCATTTTTATCCTTTCAAAGTACTTTCGCTCACTATTGTGGATTTTTGGAAGCTTCTTGGGAGTCGCAGGCAGTGAGGCTTTGAACATTACTCCCCACTAGAGTGAGTTATTGGCCTGTGACCCACCTCTGTAGGAGAGCCTCATCTCTGCCTCTCCTCCTCTACCCCCTTCCCTCCGTAAGTCCACACTGCCTTTTTAACTTCATGGGTTTTTTAAAAAAGATATTTATTCTATGTTTAGAGCTGGTGTTGTGTTTAAGGGATATAGCTGAAGTCAGTCAGAATTGATGTAGAGAGAAATGGCAGGTGTTAATTCATTCCAAGAGCTCAGTGAATGTCGTCTCTGTAACCAGCACCTAATAGGCACTGAGGGCCAGTCTGCAGGAGTACAAAATGAACAAGCCATGCTTGACAGTATTGGATTTACTCCTTCATTCATTCAGTCAGTCAGCATATTAGATGATAGTAAATGATATAGTGCAGTTCTGTAGGAAGCTGCCAAAAAAAAAAAAAAAAGAAATTACAAAAGGGAAGATTCCAGGTTGACCTGGAAAACTGAGGTGTCAAGGACAGCAAGGAGTTGAGGTCTTCATGGGACTATAGAACTGTGGGACAGAATGTGGGGTGTGGAACCAGAATACAGGAAATGAAATAATATGGAGAACAGAGGAGTAGAAACAGAAGACGGGTCATAACAAAAATAAGCCATCTCCTCCATTTACCCCAGAAGGAAACTCAGGTGAACAAGGATTTATGACTAAAATTAGAATCTATAATAAAATAAATATTTCAAAGCTTCCATTTGTGTAACCAAAGGAGCAGCTTTTAAGACATGATGGGATTTTCCTGTTCCCAAGAGTACTGGAAGAAGGTAATTTAGAGGTGGGGTGAAGAAGGAAAGGATCTAAACTCTGCTCTGCAAAACAACCTGACTGCTGACTTCATGGGGGAGGGGCTGCCTGCCAAGTCATAGCCTGGTGAGAAAAATATGTTTTCTCATTAGCGTTGAACTTCACATGCTCAGGATAAATGTTTGTCCTTGAGAGGTGATGCTGCTGCTGCTGCTGCTGCTGATGATGTTGTGCCTGTGTCTCCCAGTTTTAGTGGCCTCTGTTGGAATAAGGAGGGGTGCCTAAAATTCATACTGGTGAGGAATTATGACTGGAAAGACCCAATCAGAAGGCCAAGAGCAGTTTTGGGAGAGACAGATAGACTTCAGCCTGGAGTCATGGAAATGAGGTTAGAGCAGTGTCCAAGGGGGCAGCTCAGGAATGATGAAGGTCAGCACTTCAACTTTCCTACAGGAAAAGAGGAGGCTGTGAGGGTGCCAGGAAGGCTGATGCTTGGGTTACAGGCCACAGAGAGTTACAAATAAGGGAACAAGGTGGGAGAAGGCAGAACAGCATAATATGGAACGGAGAAGAAGGTAGAATGCAGTTCAGCATGTAGAATTTTGGAAACTCGTTATTAGACAAGAGGCTGGAAAATACAAGCTCATGAAGAGGCTGGAAAATACAAGCTCATTGATGGCCCTGGCCCATGCATAGGATAGGATTCTCAATCACCAGGAGAAACCAGGGTGTTCTGGGTCCCTGCTAAGAGGGGACACTTCTGAGGCAGCATGGATCATCCTGGAAGGAGAACTGGATCAGGAGTGAGAAAACCCTTGGGTTCCCGTCCAGCCCAGCATCTCCCTACCAGGTTCTGGGCAGAGAAGCTGAGAAGCAGGTGGTCACAGCCCAGCCTACCTGGGGAGTGGGCATGTGGGGACAACAGTGGAGGGGGATGGAGGCAGCAGGGAACTGCCACCCTTTTCAAGTTGCTCCTTTCCCTGTTGTTAATGGTGCAAGCTGTGACTCACACTTTAATAGGTCTTCAAAGAGAATGAATCAGCAGAACTTAATTAAACCTGAGCCATTTAGCACATCGATCATAAGAAATACACAATTTACACAGGTGATTAGGCCACCTAATTATAAACTGATGTTTCTCTTCGCTCAGCGCCCTCCCCTGATTGCTTCTTCTCTGGGGTCTGCTAATTGGTCCTGGTTGAGCAGCTAAAGGCCCGGGTGACTTTGCCGCTGGGCAGTCTCTGGAAATGGGCCTCATCCTTGTCTTCTGAAAACAGTGGGTTCACCATGGAGGACACCCAGGGCCCCCTTTGCAGCCCTCCCGTAGGCTGGGGACACCTCCTGACACACGAAGGTGGGGTGCAGGGCAGGAGTCTCCCCATGGCTGACCTGCGCTGGCCTCATTTCGATAGTCAGACCACAGACTTTCTTTGGCTCCCTGTGCCCACAGGGAACAAGGCAAGCTCCTTAGCATGGCGTTCAAGGCCTTTCCCATTCCATCTTTCTAGCATCATCTGCTTTCCCTCAATTGTCATTTCCATAATTTTAGTCCCACCTGAACATTTCCAGATTCCCCAAATCAGCTATGCACTTTTATTTTCCAGGTCCTTGTTCTGCGCTCCCTGAGTCTGGAATTCCTTGTCCTCCTCCTTTGCCTGGTGAACTCCTACTCATCCGTCAAAGCTCAAATCAATCAAATATTTCTTTATGAGGTCTGTTGTGAATCTCCTGGTTGAAACACAATAGGTTTTTTTTTTTTTTTTTTTTTTTTTTTAATTTAAGAGTGCGAAATTTCAGCTGACAACAAACTGGCTTCCATATTTGTAAAAAAAAATTTTCTATGAGTCTCTATGAGTCAATCAATCAAAATATCTGTAGTGATTATTACTGGATGTTGAGATGGTAGAATTATAGTTACATTTCTTTTACCTTTTTATGTGTATTTTCTATTTTTCTGTAATACACAGGAACTTCTTGTGTAAATAAATAATGAAATAAAACAGCAAGGTGGAAAGAGATGAGAATAAAGAAATCACTGGAACAATTAGGAGGAGACCCTTGAGAAACTCACCAGAAAGTGAGTGCCACTCCCTGGGGTGACTGGCTTAGCACTCTCTAGGCAGTGTGAAGCTTGCATCTTCCATACCTGTGGTCTCACTTTCATAATATTTTGTATGTATGAATTTTAGCATATGTACTCCCCCCACCACACACCCACACATACCCACACTCACCCATACTTTTTACTTACGTATTTAAAAAAATTTTTGTTTCTTCCTTTTTTTATTTTAAAGCAACTGTACCCTTTGTTTAAAGGAAATCATAAGGAAACCCTACAAAACAAACAGCAGTAAAGCTCCTTTATTGAAGTGTGTGTGGGGCCCACTCCATCTTCCCTTCATCCAAGGCCGCTCTGGTCATGCATCTCAATGAAAGCCTGAAGTTCCCAAAACATTTTAAAATCTAAGGCTTAAAAAATGCTGATGTGCATATATAAAGGCCAAAGTTCTTGGCTTGACACACCTGACCTTCTGTCTACCTTACCTCTTTCATCTCTTGTGACTATGCTCCATGAATTTTAGACTCCAGCCACTCAATTTTGTTGTTTCTCAAAGGATTATTCCTTTTTATACCTCTTGGGTGCTTCACAGGCTTTCCTTTTCCTGGCATGTCCTGTCCCCTTCTCTGCCTGATTCCATCTCAAAAGCCACTGCTTCTCTGAAGGGCTGTCTCTGATGGTGTTATGCAGAGTTCATTATTGCCTCTTCTGTGTTCTAAAGCACTTTGTTAGGTTTGTATATCGTATTTGTATTATGACAATGTGACTAATGATAATGCGTTTAGGTCTGGTGAGATTAAACATGAAGCATGGGCACAGATTATTGGGACAGGGTAGCAGTGGGTTGATTTCATGTGCTATAATATTTCAACATTTCTAACTCCCTTCCTTGCTGGGAGGTTGTGTGCATGCGTGCGTGTGTTGCATGCATGCATGTGTGTGTGTGCACATGTGTGTTTATGCTTCAGACCCTCTCCACTTCCTCTCCAATCTATACTGTGTTGATGCAGGGGAATAATCAGACAACACAAGCTGTGCAGTCAGGGGATGTTTCAAGGTGTGACACAGGAAGTGTCCTAGAACTTGTTCCTGTTCAATGGGGAAATCCATGTTTAGTTATCCTTCTTGCCAAGAACTAAGGAGGAATTTAATTGTTCTCTTTACTTAAATACCTACAGAAGGCTGACCAAGGTGGCAAAAGTGCAGAATGCCCAGGTTAGAGATCTACAAAGCCACAGGGCTTTGCAAACAGGAGGAAGAGACATTTCTGGCCAACAAATTATTAACAACTGCCTCCTTACAAGGAGTGGGGAGGAAACCTCTTTAGCAACACACCACTGATAAAGAAACTTGAGGGTTCCATATATGGAGACTAAAATGATGTACGAAGAGTTCTAAGGGTCCTGAAATAAGGAACCATCATCCCAGCATGGAACAGTGAAGTAGGAGGGGAACAGCAAGATGAAGACTCCAGACAAGGCCCAAGCACACACAGCTGCTCCAGCCACACCCTCTGGTCTCAGTTGACTGGTTTGGAGGTGGACATCTCACTCAAGCTCGGCCAATGGGTGTCCCTCCTCTGGGGCTTTTGAACATGGGATTTTAGAGAGCTTGAGGATGTCACTGGAGGCTGATGTAACTCTTGGAGCTATTGGAAGCTATTAGGAGAATGCCAATTAGCAGCAAGAAAGAGGTGAGCTAACATGCAGAGAGAAACAGCTGCAGAGACTTGATGACATTATTGGTTCTGGATCCCATCATGGCTGAAGTTGCTTATCATTCTGCCCTTCACGTGGCTTAGTCTGGGAAGTGATTTCTTAATTTTCTCCAAGGCAATACATGTCCCTCTCCATTTTAGCTAGCCTAAGATAATTTTTGTCAATTGGAACCAAAGAGCTCTCATTAATACTGATCACTGTACACTTTCCTGTCGAAAATTTGAAAATGGTTCTTCATTCCCCTAGGAATACAAAGCAAAAATAAAAATCTCTACCATAGCCTACAAGGCCAGCATGGGCTGGCTCCTTTCTGGCTCCTAGGCCTCAAATTGTATCCTTGGACATCACCTATTAATAGGCCCTTGCCCTTGGGGCTCCCTCCATGTGGAATGCCCTCCCTTCGACCCTACTTAGTCTTCAGATTACAGACCGACCACAACTTCTCTGGGAAGCATTTTCTGACCTCCCTGGCAGACCAAACTCCCATGGAATAGTCCCTTGGAGTACCAAGTCACCATCTCCCCAGCACTTGCCACAATTGTAATTGTACTTTCATTTGTGATTATGTGATGGTTATTTGTCTCACCTGCTGTCAGATCAGTGGCAGCATTAGATTCTCCTAGGAAAAACAAACTCAGGGATCCCATTGATTCTACATTATGGTGAGTATGAATAATAATAGAAATAAAGTACACAATAAATGTTATGTGCTGGAATCATCCTGAAACCATTTCCCCACCCACCATCCATGGAAAAATCATCTTCCATAAAACCGGCCAAAAAGGTTTGGGGACCACTGCTCTACACCATCTCCAGCACCCAACTCAGTACCGTAGTGGCTGTCAGATGGGTTTGCAACTTCATGGACACTGCTCCTCTCAAATTCTCCTTAAGTGGGCCCAGCTTGGTGACTCATTTCTAATGAATGAATTGCAGTGAAAGCGATGTGATGTAATTTCTCAGGCTAAGTCCTAAAAGGAAGCTGCTTCCACTTGGCTGTCCCTCGAGGACTGTTTACTTTGAGAAAGGCTATCTGTCATTTTGTGAGGACACTCAAGCAGCATGTGGAGGGCCCTATATAGGGAAGAACTGGGTCCTCCCACCAGTGGCTGTTACCAGCTCACTAGCCATGTAAGTGAACCACCAAGGACATAAATCTTTTATTCCAGTCCAGCCTCCAGATGACTGCAACCCCAAATAATATCTTTACTGCAATCTTATGAGGGACCCTGAGCCAGAACCACCCAGTTAAGTTACTCCCAAATTCCTGATCCACAAAACTGAGTGAGATGATAAATATTTATTATTTTAAGCCACTAAGTTTTGGGATGATTTGTTGTGCAATAGGTATGCCTGGCACTCTGTAGATATTCAGTGGCTATTTGTTGCCTGTCTGGATAAATAATACAGTGGGTAAATCAAACTTAAATTATAGCCAATGTTTTAAGCCTCCTCCTCTGCCCATTTGGATTTCTCCTAGCTCTGACATTCTGGGCCCTATGATTGTAGTTGATATTGTCAATGGCTGGCTTGTATCACCCAGACCTTTCCGTGCTCCATATCTACTTCTTACTGCCAGGGTTTGTCTTTAGGGATCAAATCTTTGGATAATTCTAGGGAGTATGTTTGCTCCATTTCCCAAAGGATTTGAGATTCAGTTACTCATAGGGGCCACTGGTTTAATAACACACGCTTTATTCATTGCCTCCCCTTCCTTGTGTTATTCCACTACTTCCTTGCATGTCCCATATCAACTACCTGTGCTCAGATCCTTTCTTTAGGGTCTGCTTTTTTGGGGGACCCCACACTAATACCATGCTCTTTTTTGCAGGTAGGGGCCATGCCTTGTACTTTCTTGTGCTCCCACAGGGCCTGAGACTGAGCCAGGTTCTCAATTCTAGAACCAGTCTCCCAGTATCCCTGTAGGAAGGTCCCCATAGCTCTGGTGCCAGGAACTAAGAGATGGAGTCCATTGGAGGAAGACCAAAGCACACTTCTCTTGAGGAAGTGCCCGTTTTTAACTCCACATCCTTCTGCCCTGTTCTCATCTGCTCTGATGGGAGCTCCTGGGTCTACCTGGGTAAGAGCCAGAGCTGTTAATCACCAGGTGATGAGATACACACAGGCCTTAGTCACAGCCTCAAACCAGGGCTGCCTCTCCCAGTTCCCATAGCAGAGCAGCTGTCTTTGATTTCAGGTAGTTCAGGGGAGGAGGAGGGCTACGGAAAGGAGGGAGAAGAGAGGGAGGAGGAGAGGAGAAAGAAGTGAGGAACAGGGAAGGAAAAGGACCCTCTCTCCAGAGGCGCCTGACCCAGGGTACCTCTCCCTTTCTTGTGGGATCCTTTCTGCTACTTCTCCCAGTCTCCTGAGACAGCACTGAAGAGGCCCTTTCTCTCCGACTGGGAGCTGACAGTTGTTGATCTGTCTTTGCCAGGAATTTTGCTCCAAATAGTCTTTGTAGATATAATTAAGGCTCTGGGCATAAGATCATTGCTGATTTAGGGTGGGCCCTAAATCCAATGACAGGTGTCCTTATAAGAGAAAGGGACATTACACACACACACGGCAAGGCTGTGAGAAGATGGAGGCAAAGTGGAGTGATGCGTCTACAAGTCAAAGAAGAATAAAGGTTGCTGGAACCACCAGAAACTACGAGAGAGGCATGGATCAGATTTTCCCTTGGAGCCTCCAGAAGGAGCTATCTCTGCCAATACCTGGATTTCAGACTTCTGGCTTTCTGAATGGTAGGAGAATACATTTCTGTGTTTTAAGCCACTCAGGTTGTGGTAATTTGTTACAACAGCCATAGAAAATTAATACAGGGAGGAAGAGGGGAAAGAAGAGGAAGAGGTGGCAGGAGGAGCAGTGATTTCTAAATGGCAAAGATGCCAAAGCATTTAAAGGGCAAGAAAGGTTTGGAATTTGGAGAGGAGCTGCCTGCACATCGAAGGTAGACAGGGCCGGGGAGGGTGTGATGGGAGGTGAGCCTGGGACGAACAGGGCCAGTCTGGGAAGGACTTTGAGTGCCACACTAATGTGTCAGGGTCATGTCCTTGAACTGCAGCATGAGGGCCAAATCTGGCCCAACCCCTGTTTTTGTATATAAAGTTTTATTGGAACATAAGCCTACCCATTTATTTACACATTGTCTACAGATGAGTTTCAGCTGTGATAGAAGAGTTGCATAATTGTGACAGAGACCATCTGACCATCAAAGCTTAAAATTACCATCTGTTCCTTTGCAGAAAAACATTGCTGTCCCTTGCTACAGGATGCTTCTCAAATGCCAAGAATTCTACCATGCCCCTGGCCACCTCCACCAGACAAGATGGGCAGAAGGCAGCACTGCCCCAAGGTGGCACTGCCAGGGACTTCCATCCCCCTCCAGGTGAGTAGTCACTGCATCTTGTTTTATTCACCTTCACCTCCCCAGCCCCCAGCCTGGCCCAGAGTAAGTGCTCAGTGATTAATCGCTGACTTAATGAATAGATGGTGAGCAGGCAAGGGAAGATACCTGGGTTCCCCACAGGCCAGGCAGTCCATACTGGTTTACCCACTGGGGTGGTCTCTCTTCCTTGTCAATTTTCTATCACCTTTCCCCTGGGGCCTATGATTTCCCCACAAAGGATTATCAGTGGTAGAGATGCAAAGATGGTCTCCCTCTCTCTCTTCCCAGGGTCTGAGCTTTCAGTATAAAGAGGCTTCCTCCTGACTGGGTCTCCCTTAACTTTGGAGGGTCCTGAGTTTTGGAGGGCTTCCCTCTCCTTGGAGGAGAGAGCAGGAGGCTGGGTGTAGAATCTTTTCAGATAAAGAGGTCCTCTTGGATTTTCCCATTGACTTTTAAGACCTGGGAGGGTCCAACCTATAGATCATGAAGGTCCCTGCAGGAATGGGAAGATGTCAGGGGGGACCTTGGTGCCTACCATGAGAAATGAGGACAGTAGAGCACTACACTAGCCTTGGAGCCCAGATAACTAGCCTGGCCCCATCTCTTGCATGTACTGGCTCTGTAGCTTGGAACAAACCACTTCACCTTATTGAGTCTCAGCTTCCTCAAAGGACCACTTCCTTGGGCCACCAACATCAGAATCATTTGGGAGAGCTTGTTAGAATGCAGATTCCTGGGGCTTTTGACTTAAGAGTCAGAGTCTTGGTTGCTGGGCCTGACAGGCTGCATTTTAATAAGATCCCTAGGTGAGATGGCAAGGGTTGTCTGTGAGCCAGTCTAGGAAGCCTTTTAAATGTTAAGTGGAGACAAAGAGGAACTTATTCCTCTATCATTATTCTTGGGGCAGGAGAGGGTGTTGCTATTTCTGGTCCTGTTGTTCTCTGCTGAGGGGTCCTGCACAAAAGGAGGGACATAAAACAGGGAAGTAGAGAAGCATCAGCCAGCAGCAGTAAGCACAGGGCTGGGCATGAGGGCTCCTGTGAGGGTAGGGAGAGGCCTTCCAGTCTCTCTGCTCCTGCCCTGCCTGGGATCATGACCATCCTTTCTACAGGGAGAAAGATTCTACAGTGGAAAATCACCACAAGGGAATCCTGCAAGGTTTTTCAGCAACTAATTTGTTGTTAAGTTGGTCATGGCATGTCAGAGCTGGGAGAGACCTTATGAATATTCTAGCCCTGCTCTTTCATGTTACAGGTGGCGAGATTGAGGCCAGAGAGGGAAGTGACTGGCTTGAGGTCCTCCCGTGCACTGGGGCCAGATCTGGGCTTAGAGGGCAGATTTCCTGAAACCCTGCCCTCCTCACCCAGTGTGTTTCACAGACTCCAGCTCATTTGCAATTTCTGCAGGTTTCTTTTATATAGTTTCTGGCAAGTTCATATCCCATCTGTATTATTTGTTTAGCATTTTCCCAAATAGACTTTTGTGTTTGACTCAAATAATAAATGTATTTTAAAATAATACCTTATATCATGATCATACACGGGTAACAGTGTCTTTCATCATAAATACAAGGTTAGTATAGAAGTAATTACAGGACTATTGAGCTAGATCATCTTTATCTACATACCCACCGAGGTCATCTTGAGAGCCGCCAGTGGGATCCTCTCCAAGCTTTCAGAAATGCCGAATTCCAGCATAGTGGGAGACGGATGGATTTAAACTATGTTCAGGAATAATCTACAGTAGATGGTCTAAGGCCACCAGGGTTCAATTCTAGTGCTCATTACTCACATAGTTTTTGTGGGGGATTTATCTTCTCTTCTTGGTTTCATCATCTGTAAGTTGGGCTCCCAAGTGTGACAGTGAGATGGGAAAATGGCCACAAAAGTGCTGTGGAAGGAATATACCACCATCTGATGTCACCACCACTAGTCTGGTCAGCACATACTGGGGTCTGTTCTGGGACCAGATGGATAGCTGACAAGGAACATGCCAGAATCTTCCGTGGAGGCCTAGAAAGAGTGGTTTCCTTTCTGAAGCCTGCCGTCATCGGGCTAGGGGAAGGGAAGCTTCTCTGGTAGGAAAAGCGAGACCTCTCTCTCATGACACAGGGTGATCATAGATTTATACAACTGCAGGAGGAGAGACTCAGGACCCCAATGGAAATGTTCCTATGAATCTTTAATGGACTGGAAGATATTAATGAACTTCCAAAAATTAAGCTAGAGACCCTTTGCCTTTGGAAAACTCAGCTATAGGGAAACACACCAGGCTCCTTCCTGCCTGCAGACACACAGCCCTCCTGGTCTTCCTCATGCCTGCAGCTGAGTGCTACCCCTCATCAGCTCCCTCCATGGGAGACTTGCCTCGTTGGTGGGGATGTGGAGTTCTATTTATGGCAGGTAATGACATTAAGGGCTCCCTGAGCTTCCTTTCCAGCATTTTCTTGGATTAAAAGGGGTGAAAAGGGGAGAGAACTGAGAACCTCATGTGAGATATTCCAGGCTCAGTGACAGTCAGACTGACAAGGCCCTTGAGACATCGCCAGCTTCGCCATTTCTTATTCCTTCACCCAGGTGTTTTGCTGAGAATAAACCTGAGGCTGCAGTGGACAGGGACTTTTCTGAGGTCACACAGCAGGCCAAGGTAGAGCTAAGACTCACATCCTGGGTTCCTGACTGTTAGCAGGTGTGTGCGTCCACCCCAATGCCCCAGTGCGGCTTTCCTCCCTTCCTCAAGCCGGCTCTCGATCTACCTGGTCACTGTTATCTGGGGACATGCCTTGGGGTGGCCACTGGCTTGGGGAAGGTGATCAGGGTGGACAGACTTTTCCCAAGCCAAAGTTTTGGCCCCTGGGCAAAGCTTCAGCCTCTGGAAGTTGTGCAGACTGAACTTGGCTTATGAGGAGGAGATTGTGCTGGGCCCAGCAGGGATTTGGGGGAGTCAGAGCCAGGTCCTGATAGCGGGGCTTCTGTTTACCAGCTATGTAACTTGGGGACATTATCCTCCTCTTCTCTTTCACAGATGAGTTTTCTTATCTGTCCAGTTTTGATAATCGTGCTTTTCTACTGAAATTAAAAGAGAATGCCTATGACATTGTCAATGCTGAATAAATGGTAACTAGCATTCTTAGCCGGGGCCTGGTTACAATAACAAGCCCCAGGTCCCTGCATTCTGCAGCTAACTGAGCCTTGGTGTCTGCAGCTGAAAAGCACAGTTTTGGGTTAGATTGAAAGGTATATCAGGAAACCAGCCCAGAGCCAGGTCTTGCTCTGAATTTTAGAGTCCTCTATCCAGTTAATATGGACGGAGAAGCTTTTTCTCTGCCTGAGCCCAGCTGGGTCTTGGAGACCAGGAAACAGAAAGAAATGATCCGAAGACACTTACCCTGGGGCTGGTCCTTTGGAGGCTTTTCTAGCCCAGAGCCTGAGGCTGCAGCTTCTCCGGGGCCCTCTTCACCTGGCCCTTCTGGTCTGTCCATATCACTCCTCCTGGCAGGCCTCTTTAGGATCGCCTCGATGGAGAAGGACAGGCCCAGCTTCTTCGGGGCCTCACAGCACCCCAAGCTATTTCTCTCCATACCCCTGAAGAGAGCAGGGCCCACCTCAGCACACATTGAGGGGCTCAGGGGTGACTCTGTGTAGGCCAAGGAGGGTGCCAGTGGAGAGTGGCGTACTTCCTCCCTTGAACCTCCTGGGGTCAAGAGGGCGCGTGGAGGTGAAGAACAGAGAGCCTCCAGTTAGATGATCCAAACAGGATTTCGTGTCCACAGGGACTTCCATGGGCAGGTCACAGCAGAAGAGCTGGAAGGAATGGTATCCTGTGCCCACGGCTCAGCCCTTACCAGTTTGACATCAAAGGAGTCACCATGGCTGAATTGGGGTTCAATCTTCCAGAGAAGGGTCTTCTCGGACACAGTTGCCTGCACAATCACCAGGTTAGGCCAGGATCCCTGAGGTCACCGCCCAGTGGCGAACAAAGAGAAGAGGGAGAAACAATAAGGCACAGGAAAGAGGAGGTCAGTCTCCAGAGGAGGTTTGGAGGCAGGGGTCCACCTTTGCCCTTTCTCTGGCTTCTGGCCCTTTCCTGTGGCTCTAGCCAGCCTTTAGGAGGAGGTTGGAGTGCCACCCTTGGCCTCAGGTGGCCAATTCAGTCCTGGGCTTTACTGCAGCTTGAGGGGTCTTCCCAGACACCCATCTTTACTTCCTTCAGTTCTGCTGCTTCCAGACTCCAGAATGTACCTTCAGTGCATCAGTGCTCCTGCTGTCCTGCAGGTGGAGGCTGAGGAAAGGGGGTCCCTGGGTGCTGCCAGGCCTGTCTGTTCTCTGTGCCAGGGCTGGGCTGAGCTGTGGGTCTGATTCTTCTCAGGTGCCTCTGGGCTGGCCCTGGCTTTTTTTCTGTTCTATTTTCCCTGACGTCACTTCACATGCGAAGCCCTCTCTCCACAGGCGCCTGACCCAGGGTACCTCTCCCTTCCTTGTGGGGTCCTTTCTGCTGTTTCTCCCAGTCTCCTGAGACAGAACTGAAGAGGCCCTTTCTCTCTGACTGGGAGCTGACAGTTGTTGATCTGTCCTTGCCTGGAATTTTGCTCCAAATTACTGTGTAACCAAGGAGGAGGGGGCAGTAAAATAGGCTGATAAGAGAAAAACTCTCCACACCCCTTAAGGCTGGGGATGCAGGTGTCAGGGTAGAAAAGTGGCAGGAGGCAGTGGGGATCTGAAGGACAGGTATTGGAGGCCCCAGGGAGGGGCTGTGCTGTTGAACTGGCCAGAGCAGGGGAAGGGAAGGTAGGAGCAGAATGGCCAGGAAGTGTACCCAGGCCCAATAAAACATGTTTACTCAGCCAGGAGAGCCTGTGGTCATGTGTGGGGGAGGCTGGGCTGAGGTGCAGTCTGCTGGCTGTCAGCCTTAGGCATTCATTTGCTCTCAGATGTGCTTTCCATGGCTTGCAAATATCAGATCAGGAAAAGCATTCCAGGGCTTTCTGATATGGGGAAACTGAGGTCCAGACCAAGGAGGTACAGAAAATGTGATGGCAGGGCTTGATCACAGCACTCCCCTGGGGATGTCCATGATGCCATGCTGGCCACAAGGAGCCAATTTGCACAGGAGGGATGGATACCCTGGCAGAGACTGTGAATGTAAATTTGGATGTTAGAATCCAGATCTTCTCATAGAGGGCAGGGGTGGGAGGTGAAGGGTAGGGAAAGTTGGTCTCCACTCCCTGAGAAGAGTGAGTCAGGAGAGAGAGGGACTCACCCTGAGAGAGGGAACAGGTAAAGATGCCCCATTTTAGGAGCTCTGCCCCTTGGAAGTGTCAGGCTGTCTGATTTAGTTAGGGGGAGAATAGGCTCTGCTGCAGTAACAAGTAAACCCTATAGTCTTGGGAGTGTAATAGCTCACCCACATCACATTCTAATGTAGTCATTTAGGGACCCAGATTCCTTTCAAACAGTGATGCCACCATTCTCCAATCATAGGCTCCAAGTTTTCTGGGGAAAGGGAGACAGCAAAGGAGAATTTTTTTTTTTTTAATTTTAAGTTCTGGGATACATGTGCAGAATGTGCAGGTTTGTTACATAGGTATACATGTGCCTTGGTGCTTTGCTGTACCTGTCACCCCATCATCTAGGTTTAAGTCCCGCGTGCATTAGGTATTTGTCCTAATGCTCTCCCTCCCCTTGCCCCCAACCCCTTGACTGGCCCCAGTGTGTATTTTTCCCCTCCCTGTGTCCATGTGTTCTCATTGTTCAACTCCCACCTATGAGTGAGAACATGCAGTATTTGGTTTTCTGTTGAAAGGAGAAATTTTGATGAGTCAGAAGTGGAAGTGGTTGATAGACCTTCTGCTCACATTCTGTGGCCAGAGGGAGTCACATGACCCTGCTTAGACCTATCCCTTTCTTACGGCTGGACAGGGGAGTTTCCCTGCCAGCAGAAAAATGAACCAGTTTGTTGACTTTTGCAGTGAAGACGCCAGAGTCCCCTAGAAGTCAGGCCCACCATTGGTCCGTGGAAGGGGTTGTTGGATGGGAGGACAAGGTTCCTTACACTCAGGGCAGAGGAAGCTCTGATGGGTACTTGAGATGCTTGGTCAAGAGCAAGGACAGGATCTTTGGGGGTGGAAGTGGCAGAGGCAAAAAGAGAGAGGCGATGGATCCCTTTCTCTCTGCTAGGCCTCATACCTGCAGCTGTGTGCTCACCGTTTCACTTAATCCATTCAACAGCCTGATCAATTAGGTGTCATTAATGCCATTTAACAGCTGAGGAGACATGCCCAGAGAAGTGGAGTGATAGGTTTAGGGCTACACAGCTAGCCACTAGAAGCAGCAAGATTCAAACCCAGGTGAGTCTGGCTCTGCACCTCACATCCCTCCCACTTTGCTGTAATACCCAGAGACCATCTGGCTCAGCCCTCTCATTTCACAGGTGAAGAACTGAGCAGCAGCGAGAGAAATTGCCAGAGTTACACCTGTTGTTTTCAGCACCTTGTTTGATTTCCTTTCATTTTGCCTCTTTCCAAGGTGTGACTGGCCCCTGGACAGGTTAACAGAACACCCTTCTGTGGTGTGGACCCGGACACTTACTCCCCTCTCTCCCATGATTAGCCATAATCCTGACGTTACTGACTTCAATTCTTTTATCACTCACATGTATGCTCATTCCATGAATATTTCTTGAGCATCTACTATGTGCCAAACACTCTGGAGATGTAGATGAAAGAGATATGGCCCCTGCCCTGAGGGACTTACATTCTGGGGTGGGGGTGGGGTGGGGTGGGAGGAAGGGGGACATGGCTGCAGACGTACAGTGACACAAGGCAGGAAGTATCAATGGTCAGTGATGGAATCTTGTGGGTGGTCAGAGAAGTCAGAGATTGAGTGGCCGTTGGATTAATGAAAGTTTTGAAGAGGAGGAACAACGAAGGAGAGGGGCCATCATATATAAGTCCTTTTTCTGAATTGTCTTATTGAATCTACTGTAAAACTCACAAGCAAATAAACTCTGCTAAGGTAGATATCTTAGCCCTGTTTTACAGTGAAGCAACTAAGCTTCAGAGGCTTTAAGTAATGTGCCCAGGGTCCCACAGCTATGTAGTGGCACAGCTAGTGTTCCATGCTGAGTCAATTACCTTGATCTTTCTAGTGTCCCCTACTGACTCTCAGAAGCAGAATTTGAACTGGGCACCAAAGAATGAGTAGGTCATGTGGTGATAACTGTAGGAACAAAGACTTGGAGCAGGGACACATTGAGGCATGCATGGTTGATATGGTTTGGATCTGTGCCCCCATTCAAATCTCATATTGAATTGTAATTCCCAATGTTGGAGGATTGGAGGTGGGGCCTGGTGGGAGGTGATTAGATCATGGGGGTATTTTCTAATGGTTTAGCACCATCCCCCTAGTGCTGTATTGTGAGAGAGTTCTATGAGATCTGTTTGTGTGTAGCACCTTCCCCTTCTCTCTCTCTCTCCTGCTCTGCAATGTGAAGATGTGCCTGCTTCCCCTTTGCCTTCTGCCATGATTGTAAGTTTCTTGAGGCCTCCCCAACCATGCTTCCTGTACAGTATGTGGAACTGTGAGTCAATTAAACTTCTTTTCTTCACAAATTACCCAGTCTCAGGTAGTTCCTTATAGCAATGTGAGAACCAACTAATAAAATGATGCACTGTTACCAGTTTCATGGATGAGAGAGGGGTTTCATTTTATGAAGAAGTATTTAGGAAGAGCATGTGGGAAAGGTAGATTGCGGCCTCCAATCATTTATGCATCCATAACATAATTTTGAAGCATCCACTGTGATGTGCTAGACCATGATCTTTATGCTAAGGAGACAGTTGGGGTTAAAAGAGGCAAGGTCTATATTCTCATGGAACTTACATTGAAAATAGATAATAAACATAATAAATTGATAGCACATAAATGCCCAATGTAATTTCCATTTGTGATGTTGAAAAATAAACTGCGGCACAATACAATTTTAAAGTGTTTATTTGAACAAGTAGCAATTCATGAATCAGGCAGCTCCAAAGCGGAAGTGGTTCAGGAGGTCTGTTGAAGACACAGGCTTTTATAGAGAGATGAAGAAGGGATACAAGGAAAATATTTGATTGGTTACAGTTATAAAGTTGCCTTATTTCATCTATTCCACTGAAAAGTCCCTACTTATGTAAGTTTGTTGGCGGCTTCTTTTTGGTTGGACTTCAGTTCTGTTTTTCATTAATATAGGCATTCACAAGAAATAGCTTAAGTTTAGTTTTGCTTGTGTTTGTAAATCAAGCAATGATAAGGTCACTTATGAGGCCTAACTGGCTTTGTCTGCTCAGGTATTCTCCACTTTAATTTACTTTTGTAATGACAATGTTATAAGTAAAACAAAATAATAAGCTAGAGAGAGGCCAGGTGAGAGAACACACTTGGATTTTTCCAGATGTGAATTTTATCCCACAGGCAGTAAAAGCATTTTTGTGAGTGATGGCTCTACCATCAACCAAACTACAAGTTAAGGAGTCATTGGGAACCCAAGTAAAGTGGGGGCAAGTTATAGGCTGTGTGTGTTTGAGTTTGGGAGGGAGTGTGGATCAGAATGATCTTGGCTGCAAGTGATCAAATACCCAACTTGAAGAGGCTTAAACAATGGGGGTTTGTTAATTCACATAATCACATGTGTAGGTAGGAGGATGCAGAGTGGCTTAGTTCAGGCATGAAAACAATGTGAAGAACCAAGCACTTCCATCTTTCTTCTCTGCCATCCCCAGCGCATTGGTTTAACATATCCTATTTTCATTTTCTTATTATTTTTTAAAAATTATTTATTTTAAATGACAAATACAAATTTTATATATTTATCATGTACAATATGATGGTTTGAAATATGTATTCATTGTGGAGTGGCCAAATCAAGCTACTTAACGTATGTATTACCTCATGTAATTATTGTGGGTTTTTTTTATGGTGAGAACACTTAAAATTTATTCTCAGCAATTTTTTGTTGAGTTGGAGTTTCACTCTTGTTGCCCAGGCTGGAGTGCAATGGTGCAATCTCAGCTAACCGCAACCTGTGCCTGCTGGGTTCAAGTGATTCTCCTGCCTCAGCCTCCTGAGTAGCTGGGATTACAGGCATGCACCACCATGCCTGGATAATTTTGTATTTTTAGTAGATATGGGGTTTCTCCATGTTGGTCAGGCTGGTCTCAAACTCCCAACCTTAGGTGATCCACCCACCTTGGCCTCCCAAAGTGTTGGGATTACAGGTGTGAGCCACCATGACCAGCCAGCAATTTTTAAGAATACAACACGTGGTTATTAACTATAGTCACCATGTGGTACAGCAGAGCTCTTGAATTCACTCCTCCTGTCTAACTGAAATTTTATATCCTTTGACTAACATCTGTCCAATTCCCCCTCCACCCACACCCCCAGCCCCTGGCAATCACCGTTCTTCACTCTCCTTCTATAAGCTTGACTTTCTTAGATTCCACATATAAGTGAGATCATGAGGTATTTGTCATTTTGTGCTTGGCTTATTTCACTTGACATAACGTCATCCAGGTTCATCCTTGTTGTTGCCAATGATAGAATTTTCTTTTTTAAAAATGTGAATTTTAATTAATTTTTATTGATACATAATAGTCGTATGTATTTACAGCATGTGTGTGATATTTTGATACATGCATACAATGCATAATAATAAAATCAGGGTAATTGGAATATACATCACCTCAAACATTTATCATTTCTTTGTGCTGAAAATATTCTAAATCTTCTTTTCTAGCTACTTTGAAATATGCAATAAATTCTTGTTAACTGTCATTGTCCTACTGGATTTCCTTATTTTTCAAGGCTCAATGGTATTCTGTTTTGTATACATACACCACATTTTCTTTGTCTATCATCCATTGATGGACACCTGGTTGCTTGCAGATCTTAGCTATTGTGAATAGTGCTGCATCCATTGCACTGGTTTTATCTTTAACCTTGTCTGACATGGCTGGTAGATAGTTGCTGCAGGTCCAGGCCTCACACAAACCTTTCCAAGGTGGGAGAATAAGACTTGCCTTTCTTCATTCTTTTTATTTATTTATTTATTTAACTTTTATTTTAGGTTTGGGGGTACATGTGCAGGTTTGTTATTAATAAATTAGTGAATTGTGTGTCATTGGGTTTGGTGTTCAGATTATTTTGTCACCCAGGTAATAAGCATAGTACGCAATAGATAATTTTTCCATCCTCTCCCTCCTCCTACCCTCCACTCTCAAGCAGGCCCTGGTGTCTGTTGTTCCCTTCTTTGTGTCCATGTGTGCTCAATGTTTAGCTCCTCTCATAAGTAAGAATATGAGATATTAGGTTTTCTGTTCCTGTGTTACTTTGCTTAGGATTATGGCCTTCAGCTCTATCCATGTTGCTGCCAAAGGACATGATCGTCTTCCTTTTTTATGGCTGCATAGTATTCCATGGTGTGTATGCACCATCTTCTCTTTACCCAGTTTACTGTTGATGGGCATTTAGGTAGATTACTTGATGCTGCTGTTGTGAATAGTGCTGTGATGAACATATGTGTGCGTGTGTCTTCATGGTAGAATGATTTATATTCCTTTGGATCTATACCCAATAATAGGATTGCCGGATTGAATGTTACTGCTGTTTTAAGTTCTCTGGGAAATCTCCAAACTGCTCTCCACAATGGCTGAACTAATTTACATTCCCACCAGCTGTGTATAAGCATTCCCTTTTCTCGGCAACCTTGCCATCATCTGTTATTTTTTTTACTTTTTTTTATAATGGCCATTCTGACTGGTGTGAGATGGTATCTTATTGTGGTTTTGATTTGCATTTCTCTAACAATTAGTGATGTTGAGCATTTTTTATATGTTTGTTGACCATGCGTATGTCTTCTTTTGAAACGTGTCTGTTCATGTCCTTTGCCCATTTTTTAATGGGGTTGTTTGTTTTTTTGCTTATTAATTTGTTTAAGTTCCTTATAGGTTCTGGATATTAGACCTTTGTGAGATGTATAGTTTGCAAATATTTTCTTCAATTCTGTAGATTTTCTGTTTACTCTGTTGATAGCCTCTTTTACTGTGTAGAAGCACTTTAGTTGAATTAGGTCCTATTTGTTAATTTTTGTTTTCCTTGCAATTGCTATTGGTGTCTTTGTCATGAAATCTTTGGCAGGGCTTATGTACAGAATGGTATTTCCTAGGTTATCTTCCAGGGTTTTTATAGTTTTAGGCTTTACATTTAAATCTTTAATCCATCTTAAGTTGATTTTTGTATATGGTGTAAGGAAAGGGTCCAGTTTCAATCTTCTACATACAGCTAATCAGTTATCCCAGTGATGGCAGTGGTGGCCTGTCTAGAGTGACCACTGCCATGATGCCGGCTGCAGTGGGAGAGGTGCAGCCAGGGCTGTGCACTCCATGGAGCCAGTGGGATTGGGAACAGGCAGCAACCCTCCCCTTTCTGAGTTGGCAGGGTGGGAGCTTCACATTCCCTGGACACAGCTGTGGCCACCCAGCTCCAGCTGAAGACCCAGGCCTCCCTGTGCTCTTGGGAGGCAGTAGCAGGCAGGAGTCCCACCTTCCCAGGCACAGTTGCAGCCACCCAAACTGCAGCTGTGGACCCAAGCATCTCTGCATTCTCAGGTCCCCCTGCCCCTGCAGGCTCAGAAATGTCTGCTCCTGCTACCTGGCCTCTCTCCACCCCCAGCACCTACTCTGCAGGTTTGAAAATGCCTGCTTCCACTGCCTGGCCTCTCCGTGTTCCTGGTGCCTGCTCTAATCTCAGAGAAAAGTTGAGGACAAGCCAGGGTGCTGTCACAACCTGGCTGGGTATGTGCATGCTGGGGACAGTGCTGACGTGCCAGCCCCCTGCCACCTTGGCCTGCTCTAGATTTTGGGTGCTAATGAGCATGGGAGGGAAGCTGAGGAGGGTCTGAGTGCAGCTCAGTGCTGGCCTGCAGGCACCCCTCAGCACCAACAGCATGAGTGTCATGAACAGCAGCAGGAGGCAGACAGGCTTCTGAGCAGAAAGGGACGGGTCTCTGGTGAAGCCTCACCTTCAAGCTGAGGAAGCCCTGAAGCCTAGGGGCTGGGCTGCCAGCCCTATGAACCAGAGTGGGAACTTGTACTTTTTCTGGGCCCACCCGTGGACCAATCAGCACGCACTTCCTTTCCTTTGAAGCCCATAAAAACCCCAGACTCAGCCAGATTTAGAGAGAAGATGGGACAACCAGCTGCAAAGAGGAGCTACCCACCCCAAGGTCTCCTCTCTGCTGAGAGCTGAGATGATGGGACAACCAGCTGCAGAGAGGAGCTATCCACTCCAGGGTCTCCTCTCTGCTGACAGCTGAACAGTCATCAGAACATCCTGGCTGCAGAGAGGAGCTACCCACTGCAAGTCTCCTCTGAGCTACTCTGTTGCTCAGTAAATCTCCTTTTGCATTGCTCACCTTTGCACATACCTCATTCTTTCTGGGCATGGGACAAGAACTCTGGACCTGCTGAATGGCAGGGCTGAAAGAACTGTAACACAAATGGGCTGAAACACGCCCCTTGCTCATCACGTTGCAGGTGACGAGGAGAGAAGAGCTGTGGACATTTGGGGAGCCTGGACCCAGATGCTCCCTGAGCCAGGGCTGTGACACCCTCTTTGGGGCTCTGAGGTTTCTGGTGTCTCCAAGCTTCCGGGTGCCACCACATTCCCCAGTGCCAGCTGTGAAAGCTGCTTGTGGGACACCTGGTCCAGCCACAGCCTTACAAGGAGCTGGCACCCATGCCAGCACCTACAGCTGCTTGCCTTGCCACAGCCAGTGTGCCTGGCTGTGCACATGGGACACAGCCCATGCTTACTTGCTCACACAGCCCTCACCACTCCACTTGTCCTTGGCAATCATGGGATCTAGGCCAGTAGTGCAAACTTAGCACAACCTGCCAGGCCAAGTGGGCCCAGTGGTTTCCAGCTGGCAAAGCGACACCCCAAGGATCCCGTAACACCATTTATTGAATAGGAAGTCCTTTACCCACTGCCTGTTTTGTTGGCTTTGTTGAAGATCAGATGGCTCTAGGAGTACAGTTTTATTTCTAGGCTCTCTATTCTATTCCATTGGTCTGTGGGTCTGTATTTGTACCAGTACCATGCTGTTTTGGCAACTGTAGCCTTGTAGTATAGTTTGAAGTTGGGTAGTGTGATGCCTCCAGCTTTGTTATTTTTGCTTAGAATTGCCTTGGCTATTTGAGCTCTCTTTTGATTCCATATGAATTTTAAAATAGTTTTTTCTAATGCTGTGAAGAATGTCATTGGTAGTTTGATAGAAATAGCATTGAATCTGTAAATTGCTTTGGGTAGTATGGCTATTTTAATAATATTGATTCTTCCTATCCATGAGCATGAACTGTTTTTCATTTGTTTGTGTTATCTCTCATTTTTTTAAGCAGTGTTTTAAAATTCTCATTGTAGAGATCTTTCACCTCCATGGTTAGCTGTATTCCTAAGTATTTTATTCATTTTGTTCTCACTATTTTTATCATAGAGAAAAACCTTTCCTAGAAGTCTTCTAGCAAGTTCCCTTTATTTCCCATTGGCCAGGATTGTGTCACATGTCCCCACTTAAACCAGTTGCTGGCAGATATCATGCAATTACCGTTACAAGTTGAATTACTCAGCATTTGCTCCCTTGGACTATGCAGTGGGACAGCTTTCCTTACCACTCTCTGGAGCTTAGTTCCTGGGAAAAATTGGGGTTTGTCAGCCAGAAGAAGACAGGTAATTGCTGCTTGGGGGGTGTGACCAATGGTATCTGCTTCAAGGTGCATGTGACAGACAAAATGGTTTTTCTTGTCAGAAGATGGTGTCAGAAAAGGCATGTGACTGCATGTATGGGGCATTAGCACTTCCTGAGCAATGGGAGACATGGACTAATTACCCTCCTGCAGTTCATGGGAGAAGGTAGAAAGGAAGAAGAGAAGGAAGGAAAAGCCCCTTCTTGAGTGTCTGCCCTCTGTTTATCCTACAGCATGCCTTCACATTTGTTTACAATTGGACTATGTTCTAAGCACGTTGTATTTTGGCATTTGACTCTTCTTGAGTGTCTGCCCTTTGTTTATCCTACAGCATGCCTTCACATTTGTTTACAGTTGGACTATGTCCTAAGCCCATTGTATTATGGCATTTGACATACGGCTTCCATTGGAAGTGGGAGTTATAATCCCTGTTGCACAGTTAAAGAAACTGAAGCCCATTGAGGCAAGTGACTCACTCAAAGTCTCTCCATTATCTCCTAGCAGGAGGCAGAGTCCCAGCTTTAACCCCATCTTTCTATTGCCCAATCTCAAGTTCTTTCCACCACTCCACACCTCTTTTCTGAATTATTTTTCCATCCTAAGTTTTAAGAAAGAGCTTTCAAAGAAGCATCTCTGTGAAGATCTCAGTGGGTTGGTTGTTGAGAGATTTGAGGCCTGTAGAGTTACTACTCTCTACTACTTCCCTCTAGAACATTTTTTCCAGGGACTGACCCTCTGTGTGTACCTGAGATTATGTGATACTGTCTTCCTGAGCAGAAGAGGGCTAGGTCATATGTGCTGAAGGATCAGGGACAATGAAAGGAAGGTAGCCTATCATGGGGATAATCTGGTGAGAGGATCAGTAGTTCTCAGTGGACCCTTAGTCCTTGTATTATTTATTTGCCCTTGAGACCTGCATGTGACATGGCTTCCTAGGGAAACCAAGATACTTTAGTCTGTCATTCTGAGCTCACGTTTGACTGATTCTTTTTCACCCCAGATTTTGTTGAGAACATTTGAAGCCTGCCGAGTTCTAAGCCCCCTTGCTTGGGAAAGAGATCCGGTTCCTCCCTGCAGGCTGGGCAGATCCTGGAGAGAGTGACAATGCTCAGAGCACAACATAGAACATAGAACAAAACCCTTTCAGGGTTTAGTAACCAGAGAGTCTGGACTTGACTCAAAGTGGACTCACATCCCTCTGGGTGGTTATGTTCAGCCTGCTTGGACCTTGAGTTGTGTATGATGGTTAAAAGCCTCCATTTATATCACATATTTTAAGTTAGTCGTAATAATGTCTGAAGAACAGAATGTCAGGGTTGGCGTAGGATTTTCAGGGTCCCACTTAAACTGCTCTGGAGTAGAACTAATTTACCATAGATCATCTCCTTATGAACAGATGTGTCAAGCTGAGTAGACAAACTTTCACCAATGGATTTATAAAGCACTAAGCATTAGCACATGGCATGAATCTGGGGAAATTATCCGCTCAACCCTTCATTCAGCAAACATTCTTTTGGTGCCTACTATGTGTCAGACACTACACTAAGTAGGAGAGATATATTGAACCAGACCGACATGGCTCCTGATGTGGTCATAGATCAGAGAGGACACTAATGATAAACAAATAGAGAAGTGATAAAATAGTTACAAACTACGGTAAGTAGTTTGAAGGAGTCAGTGCTGTAAATTGTATTACAGTTAGCCTTTCTTATTTATTACTAAATTTAGGATGGTGATTTTCACCCACAGACAGAGTGATAATATGTCTCCCGTCTTAACCCTTGGTATTGCCATGCTTAAGGCTATTAATTCATGGTTGCATCTCAAAAGATGGGGCTATTGAGAAAAGGGGAATGGAACTTGCAAATTGCTGAAAATTGCTTTTTTGAGAATCTCTTGAAATGCTGAGAGACACCTTGGGTACACTCCATTACCACTGTTGATGGGGTTGTCGGAAAATTAAAACTGGCTTTTAGTTCATTTTAATTTGAGTAACTGTGGATTTTGTCCTTCATTCTTGGTTTGATAAATAATGTCAGAAAAAAACCTAAAACAAATGAATAAAGAAGTAAAACAATTCTTAAACTGTGGCCACTGTTAGCTGTGTGAAAAGGGGTTTGGTTTGGAAGTGGCACAATAATCAATATAAAACTTAAATCTTGCTATATAGTCATATTGCATCTTGTTGGGGATTCATTTTCAAAGATGTGACTCAAGGTTATGAACGTTAGAATTACAGTACTCCAGGAAGTCCCTTAGGTAAGTACCTTACTGAGATGTGTGCATTGGCTTTGGGGAAGTCCCAGGTGGCAAGTTTTTCTTCTCTAGAGTTGGAAGCAATGGCTGTTTCTTCAGATAAGTCCTAGATGGGACAGTTGGCTTGTAGAGTTCATGTTTAATCTCTTGACTTAGACTTGTAGTGGCGAGATGAGAGACCCAGAGAAAGGACTGATAGAGGGCTTAGTCCTGTCTTATGCTCACTCAGGATGGTGGCTCCCAAGGCCCCAGCTAGGTGATTCTGCAGCTTAGACTCACCCAGGGAAAATGTTCACAAAGCTGGGCACAGTCGCTCATCCCTATAATCCCAGCACTTTGGGAGGCCAAAGTGGGAGGATCACTTGAGCCCAGGAGTTCAAGAGCAGCCTAAGCAACATAGTGAGACCCCATTTCTACAAAAAAGTAGAGAAAAATCAGCCAGGCATGGTGGCACGCTTCTGTAGTCCTAACTACTGGGTAGGTTGAGGCAGGAGGATGGTTGAGTTCGGGAAGTTGAGGCTGAAGTGAGCCATGATTGTGCCACTGTACTCCAGCCTGGGTGACAGAGTGAGAACATGTCTCAAGAAAAACCACACAAACCCCCACGATTCTCTGTGGCTGGGCCCCACCCACACTAATTATGTCAGAATCCTTTGGGGAGAGAGCTCACACACAACTTCAAGCTAATACATCTTTCAGGGAGAACACATTCTGGGGATGGTTACCCTTAGCAGGAATTTAGAGGGTGAGATTTCTGAGGTCCAGTTTCAAAGTGATACCCTAAATCCCTGCTTCTGAAACTTCAATGTGCATTGAAATTTCCCAGAGTCTTATTGAAAGTGCAGACTCTGATTCTGTACGCTTGTTTGGTTAGACCTGGCATTTCTAACAAGTGGCCAGGTAATTTGCCTGCACCCATTGAGTGGCAAAGCCCTAGGTGATATGTAGAATTAAGTACTGTGACATTTGAGAAGCGTTTCCTTAGAGCGTGACCCCAACCCTGGCTGCACGTTAATATCACCTGGGTAACTTAAAAAAAATACCAGTGCCAGGTCTCTCCCCCTGGAGTCCTCCTGATTCAGTTGGTTTGGGGTGGTTCCCCAGCTGCAGTAATTTAAAGAAAGTTCTCTAGGTGATTCTAATGTGCAGCTATGGTTAAGAATGTCTGCTCTAGAGGCTTGCTGTTTTTTTTTGTTTTGTTTTGTTTTTAGCTTGAGATCAATGCTGCTCAGTAGAAATATAATGCATGTGAATTACTTACCTGTGACTCTGTGATAAATTACCCAGGGCTTAATTATTTCACATGGTTTCTGAGGATCAGGAATCCAGGAGCAGCTTAGCTAGGTGGTTCCAACTCAAGATCCTGCCTGAGGTTTTTGTCAGGATGTAGACTGGGCTGTGATTACCAGAGACTGGACTGGGGCCAGTGAATCTGCTTCCAAGAAGTTTCCCTAACATGGCTGTGGATAGAGACTCAGACCTCGCCACATAGGCCTCTCTATAGGGCTGCTCATAGCATTGCATTTAACTTCTCCTGGAATAAGTGAAGAGAGAGAGAGTGAGCAAGCGAGACAGACAGCAGTTGCAGTCTTTTGTAGTCTAATAGTGGAGTGACATACTGTATTAGTTAAGGTTCCCTGGAGAAACAGAACCAATAAGATATACATATATAAGGGGAGACTTATTATGGGAGTTGGCTCATGTGATTAGGGAGGCCAAGAAGTCCCATGATCTCTGCCATCTGCAAGCTGGAGAATCAGGAAAGCTGGAGGCAGAATAATTCAGTCCAGGTTTGAAGCTGAAGCCTGAGAACTGACTGGGGATGGGGATGGTGGATGGGGTACTGGGGTAAGTCCCAGAATCTGAAGACATAAGAACCAGGAGCTCCGATATCCAAGGAAGGGCAGGAGAAGATGGATATTCCATCTCAAGGAGGGAGGGAGGGAAAGGGATGGGGGGTGGGGGTGGGGGTGGGGAGGGGGGGAGAGAGAGAGAGAGAGAGAGAGAGAGAGAGAGAGAGAGAGAACGAGAACGAGTTTGCCATTCCTTTATCTTTTTGGTTTATTTGGGCACTCAATGGATTGGATGATGCCTGCCCTCATTGGTGAAGGCCATCTTCTTTACTCAGTCTACTGATTCAGATGCTAACTTCTTCTGGAAACACCCTCAAAGACATACTCAGAAATAATGTTTTGCCAGTTTTCCGGGTATTCTTTAGCCCAGTCAAGCTGACACATACAATGGACCATCACCCATGTCATCACTTCAGAAGTATTCTATGTGTCATGCAGGCCAACCCTGATACCTCTGAGGCAATGTGGGAGGGACTACGCAAGGCTGTGAAGACCAGGAGGAAGAGATCACTGGGGATCATCTTGAAAGTGGTTACCATAATGCATGAAAGTAATTTCAAATTCTCTAGTGGGCATAATAAAAAAGTAAAAAAAGATGGCATTAATTTTAATAATATATAGTATTCTATTTACCCCAAATATTCAAACATTATCATCTCAACAGGTGATCAACATAAAATTATGATAATGATGATAAAATCATTATGAATGAGTTGTTTTGCATATTTTCTTTCTATTTGAACTCCTGTGTATTTTACACTTACAGCACACCTCACTTTGGATTTGCTACGTTTCAAGTGTGCAATGGCCAAGTTTGTTTCCTCTCCTGAATTCCATATGTGCCTCTTGTCTGGATGGATCCAAATGGCATATTATCCTACTTTGTAAAAGGATCACCTTCTATTTTTCTCCAAATGATAGACCCATTGGTTTACTTCACATTCCAGCTAAACTATCTGCCAACTTCCCTCTTATGAATTGAAAGTTGCATTTCTCAAGCTTATATTTTGTGTGAGGAGCCCCTGGGTTTTTCAACACATTTATCCCACATTATTGACCTTTTTATGCCACTTGTGCAAGAATTTGTCAGGCACGATGTAAGAATTACAATAGCAATGACTGATTTTGGCCTTCGACTCAGTGGAGAGAAACTAATTATGTGGAGAGAAACCAATTATGGGCTAAACTACAGGAGCTCAATATGAATCCCCACCCTGCCACAGGTGCTTATGTAGAACTTGCACCTCAACACAGCATGAGGGCCAGGTTGGCAGAAATAGTGTCCTGATGAGCCAAATAGCAATTCCAACTACAGCACAAGAGCGATGTACTTCCATCTCTGCTTCCTTTAACGAGTATTTTATGACTTGAAAGATTTTTGGATGAGCTGAATGCATTACTCTTTGCTATAGCGAACAGAAAGTTACAAGTCTTTTCTATGCACATGACATGGTTTTATTGTCATGAACCAGGAATAGCCTCATTACTGTCAGAAAAAAGTGGCTCAGGATGAGCTACTCCCACCCCCCAATTGTCATTTTTGGCAGATGTCCTCCAACATTGAGTTGGCTTTTATTCAACAACCTGTGAATTGCATTCACTCGTTTAGTCACTTAGGGCTCCATTTTCACACTAAGCCATTCGAGGGACTCACCAGGAGGTTATATTTGCTTAACATTAAGCATCTTATGGGTGCAGTATTAGGAATTTTCTAAGTCCTTCTTGGGAGATTAGTAAGATGTACTTTGAAAAACACTGAAGCTAAAATGATCATGGCTTAGCTTGATCGGCTAGGACATTTTTTTCTTGTGTGGGAGCAGATCCATAGCCATCTTCTCTAGGAAAACAGCTTTCCACAGGCATCCCATAGGTATTGCCACAGGCATTCCCATGGTATTCTCACAGGTATCCCCACATGCATTCTCATAGGTATACTCCCGGGTAATCCCACGGGCATTCTCACAAGCGTTCTCTCGGGTATCCCCACAGGCATTCTCACAGGTATTCTCACTGGTATCCCCACATGCATTCTCATAAGTATTCTCACGGGTAATCACACGGGCATTCTCACAGGCATTCTCTCAGGTATTCCTACAGGCATTCTCACAGGTATCCCCACAGGCATTCTCAATGGTATTCACACAGGTATTCTCACTGGCATTCCCACAGATATTTCCACAGGTATTCCTACAGATATTTCCATAGGTATTCCCATAGGTATTTCCAAAGGTATTTCTATAGGCTTTCCCACAAGTATCCCCGCAGGCATTCTCACAGGTATTCTCACTGGTATCCCCACATGCATTCTCATAGGTATTCTCACTGGTAATCACACGGGCATTCTCACAAGCATTCTCTCAGGTATCCCCACAGGCATTCTCACTGGTATTCACACAGGTATTCTCACTGGTAATCACACAGGTATTCTCACAGGCATTCCCACAGATATTTCCACAGGTATTCCTACAGCTATTTCCATAGGTATTCCCATAGGTATTTCCAAAGGTATTTCTATAGGTTTTCCCACAAGTATCCCCACAGGTATTCTCACAGGTATACTCACTGGTATTCACACAGGTATTCTCTCAAGTATTCCCACAGGGATTCTCACAGGTATTCTCACTGGTGATCACACAGGTATTCTCAGAGGCATTCCCACTGATATTTCCACAGGTATTCTTACAGATATTTCCATAGGTATTCCCATAGGTATTTCCAAAGGTATTTCTGCAGGCTTTCCCACAGGTATCCCCACAAGTATTCCCACAGGTATTCTTACTGGTATTCACACAGGTATTCTCACTGGTATTCACACAGGCATTCTCTCAAGTATTCCCACAGGCATCCCCACAGGTATTCTTACTGGTATTCACACAGGGATTCTCTCAAGTATTCCCACAGGGATTCTCACCGGTATTTATACAGGCATTCCCACAGGTATCCCAACAGGCATTCCCACACGCATTCCCATAGGCATTCCCACAGATATTTCCATAGGTATTCCCGTAGGTATTTCCAAAGGTATTTCTATAGGCTTTCCCACAAGTATCCCCACAGGTATTCCCACAGGTATTCTTACTGGTATTCACACAGGTATTCTCTCAGGTATTCTCGCAGGGATTCTCACAGACATTTTCACAGGCATTCTCTCAGGTATCCCCACGGGTATTCTCTCAGGTATCCCCACCGATATTTCCACAGGTATTCCTACAGATATTTCCATAGGTATTCCCATAGGTATTTCCAAAGGTACTTCTACAGGCTTTCCCACAAGTATCCCCACAGGTATTCTCACTGGTATCCCCACAGGCTTTCTCACAGATATTTCCACAGGCATTCCTACAGGTATTTCCAGAGGTATTCCCATAGGTCTTTCCAAACGTATTTCTACAGGTATTTCCATAGGCATTTCCAAAGGCATTCTCACAGGCATCCCCACAGGTATTCTCATTGGTATTCACAGAGGTATTCTCATGGCTTTTTTCACTGGTATCCCCATGGGTATTCTCACACGTATTCTCACCGGATCTCCACAGGTATCCCTTCGGCCTCTCTTTGGGCAGAGGTTGGTCCACTAATATTAACACACTTGGATCCTCCCTCGGCTGGTAACATGGAATATCTGTGTGACAGGCCGGTGCTTGCTATAGACTACAACTTCAAACTGTTTGCTCTCCACGTCGTATCTCTAATTAGCTGGAGAGAAAAGCACTCCGAGAATTCCTTTTAGAAGGTGAATAAGATCTTGAGGAGGCTCTCATGATGTTCCTTTTGTGAGGGTCCATGGTTAAATTCTCCTCAGACTACCACGCCAGGGAGAGCCCACTTCCAGGAGCAACTGGGCCATTTTCTGTCTTTTAGAATCACTGTCATCCTGACGGCTCGTAGGTGGCTGTGTTTCTGTTCCCTCCAACCTCCATGGCTACCAGAAACTAAGCTGAAAAATTCATCTGGCCAGCTAGACGTGGTGGCTCACGTCTGTAATCCCAGCATTTTGGGGGGCCTAGGTGGGTAGATCACTTGAGGACGGGAGTTTGAGACCAGACTGGCCAACATGGTGAAACCCTGTCTCTATTTAAAAAAATACAAAAATTAGCCAGGCAAGGTGGCACGCACCTGTAATCCCAGCTACTTAGGAGGCTGAGCATGAGAATTGTTTGAACCCAGGAGGCAGAGGTTGCAGTGAGCCGAGACTGTGCCACTGCACTCCAGCCTGGGCAACAGAGTGAGACCCAGTCTCAAAAAAATAAATAAAAATTCATCTGGCTTCCTGGATCTTAGAATATGCTGGGGCATCTTGCTGCCTCCCTCTTCCTTTTCCTCACCCTGGTTTCTTTATTCCTTCCTTTAAAAGATGGGCTGTGTTGCATGTA
The DNA here is from genome assembly GCF_029281585.2 of Gorilla gorilla gorilla. Taxonomy (NCBI): domain Eukaryota; kingdom Metazoa; phylum Chordata; class Mammalia; order Primates; family Hominidae; genus Gorilla; species Gorilla gorilla. The sequence goes on along the minus strand of NC_086018.1, from coordinate 33,055,597 downwards.
TTCAAATCAACCTCTTCAAGCCTTTTCCAGGATGAGGCAGAGGTGCAAATAAATACTAAGAATGGAACAAGACATTAATCATCTTAAACAAGTAAGGGGTATGGAGGGGACTGGGACCAAGGTATCCTTCCTGCCTAGCCAGTGCTTTCCTATCAGACCGTGATCCAGGCACACGGGTGTAACAGAAAACTTTAGCTGTCATGGAGGCAACATACTCCTGCCCCAACAGATAGGAGTCATGGATAAAATGTAAACACAGAATCTTTGATCCATGGGGAAGTTCTAAACACAGACTGCCGAATGCTGAGGGACTTCAGCAGAGGCAAAGAAGAAATTGTGCCTCTGACACACGTGCATGTATGTTTGTGATGTGCGTGTGTAAGTGTACTCAAATGTGGACAAGGAGAACCCGAACCTTTCAGCTTGGCAAACAAGCTTATCACTATCCGCTCTCTGCCTCTGTTTATTTCTCTGCACCAAGTCTACTCAAGTGACTTCTTGTCCTGTGACAGTCAATGCATCATCTGGGTGACTTTTTCTGTCCTTCCTGGCTGGGTCAGCTTCCCTCTTCTGTACAACCCCACTTCTCTGTATCCCTCAGCTCTCTGAACGTTCTACTATTATAGTTTCCATAAGCTGGCATGCTGTTTACTTGTGGAATTCCCCTGCACCGTGAGACCCTTGAAAACACACGGCTTACTCATCTTTGCTACTCCATACCTAACACAGTAGCTCGCACATAGCAGGTGCTCAGTGAGGGTCCGCTGAATAAAAACACATGTGTTAGCACATGTGTTTGCATTATTTTTGGTTGCATGTCACAGAATACAGAAATAAGTGTCTTAAAAATAGGAATTTAGTTTTTGTCATGTAAATGGAGTCCCAGTATTGTCAGGCCAGGGCTGGAGTGGCAGATCCACTGTTATCAAGGTCTGCCACCTCAGCGTCAGTTTCCAGCCACATGGTTGCCTCATAGTCCAAAATAGCTGCTGGAGCTCCAGACATCAGGTTTGCATTCCAGGTAGAAAGGAAAAAGGATAAATCCCTCAGCTGGGTTAGCCTCTTCCAAGAGCCCTTCTGGAGGAAACTCCATTCGATAATTTTCTCTTTCATCTCATTGGTCCCCACTCCTTGCTTAGGTGAAAGCAGGGCTCAAAAATGTGGTTTTTCACATGTGAACATTGCTGCTTTAAATAAATTGGGGTACTGTGGATTAAAAGCAGACACATGAATATTGGATCCACAGCCAGCAGACTGCACTACTGCTCATAGTTGGGAATTACAATGAGTAAGTCCCCTAGAAACCTGGAGAAAGGAGGTTTGGTAATCCTTTCAGTGACAAAGTAATAATAAACACATAATACACTGAAGCAGAGATGGCTAAAGGCAACTTAGTGAGCCACAAAGTCTGTAACCTCTCAAGAATGTGTCAATATGAAAGGAATTGTCAGCTGGGACATGGAGATCCTGGGGCACAGAGAAAACCTACAAAGGGGCAAATGTAGCAGTGCTTCTTCCCTACCCCTGAGGTCAGGGACTACAGCCAAGGGGAGAACTTTAGCAAGTAGACGTTAGTTATTTTGATTCCACTGGGGATGTGCATGTAACCAATTGCATATGAATTCAAGCCTGCTTCACCATTTTGGAGTACAAACAGCTGTAAAACGAAACAGCTCAAACCCTCAGCTCACTAATGTGAGCATGCTGGGACTCAAACAAAAATACAGAACACAGCAGGCAATAGTGTTATGAAGGAATAAAAAAGCAGAGTAAGGAGATGAGAATGGGAGGGGAAGGTGCCAGATGGGGAATGGCAGTGTCAGGGAAGCAGCCCAGAAAGAACTCAAAGATAGAAACCAAGATGCTGAATCCTTTTCCCAGCTCTGCTGTTGACTTGCTCGTGTGTGGGTAGACAATTGGGTCTCAGTTTCCACCTCGGTGGAATGGGGCAATGGAGCTGGTGACCAGAAGAGCGCAGTGATTGATAATAACATGGACAGTCAAATGGGTGTTTCCTGCATTTGAATTCCAGCTCAACAGTTACTGGCAATAACTGAGTAAGAAACAAATCTCTCTGAATCTTGGTTGCCTTGTCTGTAAAATGCGGATGAGAGCAGTTACCACGCAGGTGTGTTTTGAGGTAGCTTAAATGAGGCCATGCAAATAAAGTGCCTGCACGAAGTTGGTGCACAATTAATAGCAGTTTCTTCCTCTGCAAACTCTGACTTCAACCAGGAAAAGCTGTCCTTTCTGGACAATCTGCTTCCAGCTGTTAACGCCGCTGACTGCAGACTCTCTTTTGCAGCCTGTCTCCCTGGTGACAGTTACTATGATTATCTCAAAAGTTCAGCGCTACCACCCTTTTCATGGAAGGCCAGATGTGCTGCTGTCTGGAGTCCTTTAAACCCATGATTTATTAGGTTGTTGTCCCTGATGATTTCTCAAATGAACCCATAGATTAGAAATGTTAATAAAGCATCCCTGGGGTCTTCAACTGATAACTTGTGTTATGGGGTCCATTTATGAACCAATTATGGTCAATTGACACTTCCATCTGCATCCCCATCCGTCAGGATGCAAATGGCTCTTGGACTCATGCTCTGGGGGTTGAAAGGCAATGGCAGCTGGATTATGTGGCTCCAATGATGTGGGTCTTCCTTTCCTCTGCACCTGCAGGCTCCCTCTGTTGTCAGATCTATGACTAAAATATACTTGACATTCCTTTACTCCCCATCTGCATTCCAGAGCTTTCTCTTGGTGGATGATGCATGCATGGATTTATTCATTCACTTACTCATTCCTTCCTTCTTGCCCACTTTCCTTCCCTCCTTTGTTGAAGGTTTACTGAGGTACCTCTTACCTTTTTGGACAAGTCTATAATTGTGTAAATGATAAAGATGAAGGTCATGATGATTTTTAAATATCATATCTGTTTTTCAATATTAATACATGCCAGAAACTCCCTTTTCCAGAGGAGGAAAATGGGGCACACAAGCAATAATATAACTTTTTCAAGATCAGAGAGGTTAAGTGACTTGCCCAAAGGCACACAGCAAATAAGTAGGGAAGCCAGGGAACTTTGGGCAAATTATTTTAACACTGTGTGCTTCAGTCTCTTCTTCTGTAAAATGGGTTTATTGATTGAACCTGTGTTGCAGGGCTGCTGTGAGAATTGAACATAAAGGGCATAGAACAGTGCCGGGTCTGCAGAAAGCCCTCAGGATGCAGTAGCAGCTGCTATCAGCACTATATCTGAAGTTGACCATTTAAGTTAAAATCTCCCAAAAACCTCATGAGGAAAAGGAGGTCCAGAGAGGTGACAAAATTGCCCAAGGCCACACAGTTAAGAAACAGTGAAGGTGGAATTTGAACCCAGGTCTGTCCTGCTCTAGAGCCTATACACTTAAAAACCGCTTTATCTTCCAGTGCTCATTGAAAAACCAAAGCTAAAAGTGACTATTAGAAACTGCCTTGGGGTTTTCAGTGGAAGGTTAAGTTCCTTCCCTTGGGGCATCAGGGAAGACTTCCTGGAGGAAGGGGCACTTGCGCAGTCTCTGAGATGAGGGGATGGAGAATGTGCTGTGGAGATGGGGATGTCAACCTAGGGGAAAGCCTCACCTGGAGAAGAGCTGCCATGAATTTGCTGGGGTTGGAGGGAGGCTGAATATTCTTGCTATGGACTCTGAACTCTGGGCCTGGCCACTGGGAGGGCCAAACCTGGCCCATCCTCTTGTGCCTGCTCTCAACTGGCCTATGTCCAGCTTTTCATGACCTAATAGAGGTGGGAATAAAACAACGTCTCCCTCTCAGCTGTCGAGAGCTTGAGATGAGATGAGGCCACTGAACTTCACAGGTGTGCAGTGAATGGCGACTTGGTGACTTGCATGATAGACCTCATCATGGTTGCAAACAGAACCCTGCAATTGGAGCAGCTCTTTGTTTGATGAAGGGAAAGAGGAACAGGGAAGGGGAGCACAGGCAGGAGCTCTGAGGGACATGGGCTGAGGAGCTGAGTGGCCGGGTCTATCATTGCCACGAAGGGGTGGTCAGCTAGTGCGGGGTCACCAGCAGAGGGACAGACCAGAGAATAGGCAGCATGACAGAGCTTCTCTAGGAGGTTTTCTCTATAGAGGGCAGTGCAACCCATCTCTCACTCTGGAAAGGTCTGCTGGTGCTGCTAGAACTTTCTGGAAATTGCAGTATTTACACAGTGGATTTTTTTAGTAGAAAAGACCTGGAGAGCCCATTAACCCAGATGGGGAACTGCAGCCCATGAGGAGAGGCCATTTCCCCAAGCCCACAAGGTCAGTTTGTGGAAAAGCCAAGACCTGTGGCAACTGGGTCTCTTGATTACTGATTTTGCAGCATAGAATATTCCAGAGCTGGGGGACCCCTTGTGGAGGCTGATGGCAGCGTCACCCAGTGGCTAAGGCTCCAGGCTGCCAAGGTCAGACCATCTCAGCTTCACCTCTTCATTCTGCTGCTTGCTGTGAGCTTTGTCTGGTTACTTCTTGGGACTCAGTTTCCCTCATGTCTTCAGTGCGACTAACAATGCCTATGTCACAGGCCTGCTGTGAGCATTAAATGAGATCATATGAGGCCAGCACAGTGGATGCTGTGGCCGTTTCCATGCGCTCTTGCCTTGGGTTGGGGCAACTGATCAGGCTCCAGGCCTCAGCCCAGATTGACCTAAACCAGGAACCTATGAATGATCCCTGCCTCCTTTTCCTCACATCTCACACCCACTCCATCAGCAAATCCTGCTGGTTAGAACTTTAGGTATATCCTGAGTCCCACCACTTCCCACACCACCTTGGCAGCCCCTGGAGTGAGCCAGGTGCATTCCTCCTGGACAACCACACTTAGGCTCTCTGCCTTCTTCTTTCTCTTCAGTCTGTGCTCCATCCAGCTGCCATATCTGTCTCCATATCTGTCCATTCCTGGTCAGAAGCCTTCCCTGACCCCACATAAAGTCAGATGGCCCATGAGACTCTGTAAAATCTGATCCTCATGGGCTGTCTTCCAGTTACACAGACCTGCTGGCTCTTCCTCAGAACACATCAGACACACTTTCATCTTTGCACTTGCTGTTCCCTCGGCCAGGAATGCTTTTCCCTACATAGTCTCATGGCTCATTCTTTCATTCCTTCCAGTCTGCCCAGACACCATCTTCTCAACCAGGCCCACCTTGCTCGCTCCTGCTCTGGCATCCCTGATCCTCCTTTTCTTTTTTTCTTTTTTTTTTGAGATGGAGTCTCATTTTGTTGTCCAGGCTGGAGTGCAGTGGCATGATCTCAGCTCACTGCACACCCTGCTTCCCGGGTTCAAGCGATTCTCCTGCCTCAGCCTCCCGAGTAGCTGGGATTACAGGTGTGTGCCACCACGCCCAGCTAATTTGTGTATTTTTAGTAGAGACAGGGTTTTACTATGTTGGCCATGCTGATCTTGAACTCCTGACCTCAGGCGATCCTCCTGCCTCGGCCTCCCAGAGTGCTGGGATTACAGGAGTGAGCCACGGCGCTCGGCCTCCTTTTCGTTTTTTATAACACTTGTCTCCTTCCAATATGCTATTTAATTTACTTACTGAGTATGTCCACGGTTTAGAGCTTATCCCCCCACCGTCCCTTCCATCAAGCTGAATTAGAGGCCATGAGAGTCAGGATTTTTTATCTCTTTGTTCACAGCTGTATTCCAAGCATCTAGCACAGTATTTGGCACAACAGATATTTATTGATCAAAAGAAAGAAAGAAAGGCTCTTGCTTCAATTTTTCCTGGCCTGGGTCACCTCTCTGGCCACACAAGTATGAATGTATTTCTTTCATAAGCTTCCAGTTACCCATTGGAATATCAGTTCCGTCTGTCTAATGCCAACCTTATGTGTCCCTCATCCTGTTAGCTGATACCAACCTGTCACTGAAATATACAGCTAAATATAATGAAAGTCAGTTAATTGTATCTTATGTTTAACACTATTTTATTAGAATTAAAATTGTGCACTAATTTTTAGTGAACACAGAATGAATCACATGTTCCTCTTTTTGGTAGAATTTTTCTGACGAGATGGTAAAATGGTATGTTAGGACAACCTTCACTTCTTATTATATTTTCATAGCACAACTATAAAGAGGGTCTTTTTTTTTTTTTTTTTTGCAAAAATGCTTGAGGGTTTCGTAAGTTTTCCTAAGGGCTTTTTGTAGTACTTTGATATTGAAATCATTCTCTTTTGAGGTACTTATTCATTATCCTCATTGATTTTTCTCTTTATTAACAGGCCCAACCCTTCTGCATAGCTACTAATAACTAGCATTTTTTGAGAGCTCACCATGTGCCAGGCTCTTCATATGTGTTCATGGATTTATTTTTACTACAACTCAACGTGGTAGGTCATATGGTGGTACACATGTTTTTTTTTGTTGTTTGTTTTTTTGCTTTTGTTTTTGAGGCAGAGTCTCACTCTCTCACCCAGGTTGGAGTGCAATGGCGTGATCTCGGCTCACTGCAAGCTCTGTCTCCCAGGTTCAAGCAATCTTCCTGCCTCAGCCTCCCGAGAAACTGGGATTACAGGCATGTACCACCATGCCGGGCTAATTTTTGTATTTTTAGTAGAGACAGGGTTTCGCCATGTTGGCCAGGTGGTCGTGAACACCTGACCTTGGGTGATCACCTGTCTCGGCCTCCCAAAGTGCTGGGATTACAGGCGTGAGCCACCACGCCCGGCCTGTGGTGCACATGTTCTAAGGAAATTGAGGCATAGAGAAGTTAAGTACCTTGTTCACAGACGTGCAACTAGGAAGTGGGGAGCAGGGACTTGGATCCACACCGTCTGCTGCTTAACCACTCATTTGTCAGAGACTTCGTGTATGTCCCAAGCCATATGCTAATATCACTTTCACTGATCTCATGTGAGACTTGCATTTAGAAATAAGGTTAATCTGCATTTCTTGTGTAAACTATTATGGGATGTTAAGGTCCCACAGTCTGTAAGACCGACTGATGATTGACCCAAGGGTGTGATGAGCCATGATAGAGATGCATAAGTGTTAAATAGGGTGGGACATTTGAGCAAGCTGGCCACTTCATTATTAAGTTTGGCCGTGGAAAGAATTGATGTTTGGCGGTGGAAGGAATTTACCAGGGATACCTAGAACATGAGAACTGCTCTAGGGACCCCTAGTAAATTCACAACCATATGTTTAGAGTGAAAGCCCAGGCCTCACCCCAGGCTGTATCCTGGATTCATTCTTCACCATCATGAAAAGCCAATCACCACAGTTTGATGGGGCAGGGCCAGGGCTGGGGACAAAGGGTGAAGGTGGAGGCGTCAAATTAACATTTGTCCAATACAAACTCTGTGCTAGGCCTTCTGGGAGATTTAATTAGTCTTTACTACAAGCCAAAGAGAAAGGTATTATCATGCCCATTTTACAGATGAAGAAACTGAGGCATGGGGGGGTGAAGTCACTTGGTCTAGGCACTCAGATCTAGGTTCAGATTTGGGTTGGTGGGTCTCCAAAACCTAGGCATTTTGCACCGTCCTGCACTGCTTCCTTAAGAATGCAGAAAGATTAACCGAGGGGAGACCGTGGAGACGAATGGCACCGTTTGGTTGGGAGGCGGCCAGAGTGGTGGTAAAGGCAGGAAGTGAGATCTATCTGGCCACAGTCTACCAGCATCTGTTACCATTGGCTGCTGCCTGGGTTCTCCAATTCCTTACAGTTGGAAACAGACTTGTTTTCTAGGAATGAAAAGGAAGGATGGCTATCTGATGATTTGATCACTGCTACTTAGGAAAACCCCAGGATACTCCCCAATTTAGGAGCTGCGGCAAAGTCGCTTCTTTGCCATCTCAGAAATGTCAGGTTGACCAGATGGAGAGGAGCCAGAGTGAGGCAGAGAACACAGCGAGTTTTCCAGCAGAGCCCCGCAGAACGTAGAGGGAGTGTGTCTCTTGATTCATGTACCAATTACACACAGTGTATTACATTACAAGGCTAACAGGAAATAAACCAGAGCAGCATCTGTCTGCGCCAGGGCCCACGCACGCCTCTGGATTGCTCAGCCCTGGCTGGCCACCTCCTGGCCTGGCCCCTGGAAGCTGAGGAAGTGGATTATATTTTTGGCTCATCCAGGAATCGTTTTCAGGGGGGCCATGCGCATTGAACAGCCAGTCTGTGTCAGTCAGGAGACCCCTTTTCTGTCCCTATGGCTTCCCTAGATGGTTTGGGGTTTAGGTCCACGTGTAGGGTCTTGGCTAAAGAAATAGAAGATGGGCCAGGTGCAGTGATTCACACCTATAATCCCAGCACTTTGGGAGGCTAAGGCAGGCACATCACTTGAGGTCAGGAGTTTGAGACCAGCCTGACCAACATGGTGAAACCTTGTCTTTACTAAAGATACAAAAATTAGCTGGGAATGGTGACATACACCTGTAATCCCAGCTACTGGGGAGACTGAGGCAGGAGAATCGCTTGAGCTTGGGAGGCAGAGGTCGCAGTGAGCCAAGATTGCACCATTGCACTCCAGCCTGGGTGACAGAGCTAGACTCCATCTCGGAAAAAAAAAAAAAAAAAAAGAGGAATATGGGCCCGCTGCATCATTCCCTCTTGTGCTTCCAGAACTGCACTGGCCATGGTGCAGAGCCTGTGGCTAGTCAGAAAAAGGTTCCCCTCAGAGCAGATGTAGCCCTGAGCGTGCAGCGCTTGATAAATAGAGTGAGAGAGGGTTTAGCTGGCTCATTCAGCTGGTGCTCCTGTGCAGAGCACAACCTGCTTGATAGTGGGCAATCCGAGGGAGATGAGAGGGGGCAGAGTCGGGTGTGGGGAGGAGAGGGAATACACCTGGAGGAAGAGGTGCAGCCAGGCTCAAAGACTGGGAAGTAGGCATGTGCCTCTCCCTCTGCCTCGGCTCCATTCCCTTCCCCCAATTTCCCTACTATGGCTTTTTCCTACTTGTCTTAACATCTCCTTCCAATTTCCCCACTCCGTGCAAGATGACTCCATTAGGACTTTGGGCGACAGTCTTGGGGTTCAAACGGACTCTGGAGGAAATGGAAATGATTAATAGCATAAGAAAATGTGCTCAATCTCATCAGTAACCCAGGAAATGGAAATTTAAGTGACAACAGGATGCCTGGGAATTTTATACAAGAGAGGGATGTGGTCGGAATGCTTTCTGAGGCAGTCACCTTTGCTCATTTTGAATTTTTTATTCGGCATATAACTCCCTGGGTATGCCTCAAGATGTAAGTGATTCAAATTTTTTATTTTAAAAAATTCTGCAAGACCGTAATACTGAAAATGGGCCTTATGATCACTGGTAGATGGTCCCCAAACCCCTGCTGTTCTGGAACTGGAAGGTAGAGTTAAAAAGAGCCATCTCATGGTCTGGGGTCAGGATACACATAGGAATGAGTATGATTTAGGATGGTAGAGCTCTGCAGGCCAGCACAACTGGGCTGAATCCAGGTGTGACACTCCCTGCCACGTGACCTTGGCTAGGACAAGGTGGACACCAAGTTCTGCCACAAGATGCCATCCCTCAGCCACTGGGAGGGTCATGAGGGGAAGAATGCTTGATTTCCAGCTCCATCCTTTATTTGCTGAGTGATCTTGTGATATGGTTTGGCTGTGTCCCCACCCAAATCTCATCTTGAATTGTAGCTCACACAATTTCCACGTTTTGTGGGAGGAACCTGGTGAGAGGTGATTGAATTATGGGGGTGCGTCTTTCCTGTGTTGTTCTCTTGATAGTGAATGAGTCTCAAGAGATCTGATGGTTTTAAACATGGGGGTTTCCCTGCACAAGCTCTCTTTTTGCCTGCCACCATTCACGGAAGATGGGACTTGCTCCTCCTTGCCTTCCGCCATGATTGTGAGGCCTCCCTGGCCATGTGGAACTGTAAGTCCAATTAAACTTCTTCTTTTTGTAAATTGCCCAGTCTCAGGCATGTCTTTATTATTAGTGTGAAAACGGACTAATATATCTTGTTTTGTTTACCCTGCACTTCTGAACCTCAGTTTCCTGGCCTGTGAAGTGGGGCTGCATGCACTTCCTCAACAGGGTCAGCACATGAGATTAAATGAGATAATGTGTAAAGAAGGCTCAGTATAGTGACTGGAACATCATAGGAATTCAAAATGTGACTTTAGATATGATGGAGGTTGACTGGGAGGAGCGGGTAAGGCATCCCAGGGAGTGGGTACAGCTCGAGTAGGGAAAAGCATCGAGCAGTTTGTCTTGTTGGGGGAATTGTAAGTTGCTCATGGAGTCTGCCATGTACGGAAGGGTGTGGTGAGAGATGGAACCGAAGAGGTAACAGGCAGTTAATCATGGAGGTGTTGAATATACTGTGGAATCGTCTGTTTCCTCTGATCCGGAGATGTGCCAGGTATTACCTGATTGTGTTTCTGCTCGCAATTCATCCTCCTTTGCCCTGCAGTGTGACAGTGGAGTGGGACCCTGTGAACTTTTCTCCTTTGCCAGCTAGCACAATGCTAGACCTTGGCAGTAGGGGGCACTGGAGGAAAAGTCTTCTTTTTGTGGTTCCTATGCTTTTGTTTCTTCTGGCTCCTAGGGCATGGCTGTGAGCAAGTGGCTTCCACATCAGCAGAGCAATTCCCTGCTGGTGATATGCAGGAGACTTATAAATGCACAGCCTCTGGTTTCCTGTCTGCTATGATCTGAATGTGTCCTCTCAAATGTATATGTTGAAACTTAATCACCAAGGTGATAGGATTAAGAGGTGGGGCCTTTAGGAGGTGATTAGGAATGAGAGCTCTGCCTTTATGGATGAGATTGGTGACATTATGCAAGGGCTGGAGAGAGCTAGCTAGGGCCTCCTGCCCTTCCATCTCTTCTGCCACGTGAGGACATAGCATTCATCCTCTCTGGAGAATGCGTTATTTAAAGCAACATCTTAGAAGCAGAGACTGAGCCCTCACCAGACACTGAAACTGCTGATGTCTTGATCTTGGCCTTCCAAGCCTTCAGGGCTGTGAGAAATACATTTCTATTATTTATAAATTACCCAGTCTGTGGTATTTTGTTACAGCAGCCGGAATGGACTAAGATACTGCCCATTAGCCCTGGCCTGTGGCACCCTAGCAAACACTACCATCCCCCAGCTGTCCTTGGTCACACCCTCCTAGGGCTGCTGAAATAGATGGCCACCAACAAAGTGACTTAAAACAACAAAAATTAATTCTCTCACAGTTCCCAAGGCTGGAAGTCCAAAATCAAGGTGTTGCCAGGGCCATGGTCTTTATGGAGGCTGATTTTAGTCCATTTTGTGCTGCTGTAACTGAATACCACAGACCTGGTTATTTTTTGAAGAACAGAAATGTATTTCTCACAGTTCTGGAGGCTGGGAAGTCCAAGATCAAGGTGCTGGTGTCTGGTGAAGGCCTTCTTGTTGCATCCTCACAAGGTGGAAGGTAGAAGGAGCAATAGAGGATAAACCCTGAGTCTTCACATGGCAGGAGAGAGAGAGAGAGAGAGAAATTCCCTCCAGAAAGCCCTTTTTATAGAAGCATTAATCCATGAGGCTTCTGCCTTCTTGACCTAAACAGCATCCATTAGGTCCCACCTCCCAACACAGTTGCACTGGGGATTAGGTTTCAACCTGAGTTTTAGAGGAGATAAAAACATTCAAACCATAGCAAGACTGTAAGTAGGGATCTATTCTGTGCCTTTCCCTTAGCTCCTAGTGTTCCCAGCAATCCTTGACATTCATAGGCTTATAGCTGCATCATTCCAGTCTCTGCCTCTGTTGTCATATGACCTTTTCTCTCTGTGTTTGTCTCTGTGTCTCTTCTCCTTTTCTTGTAAGGACACCAGTCATATTGGATTAAGGCCCATCCTAATGACCTCATTTTAACTTGGTTGCATCTGCAAGAATCCTATTTCCAAATAAGGTCACACTCATGGGTTCTGGAGGTTAGGACTTCAACACTCTTTTTTTGGAGGACGTGACTGAACTCATCACAGTAAGTAAAGCCCTTAGCTTGGTGCCAGTGCCTTGTAAGTATTTGATAAATATTAGCTATTATTATTACTTCTGAGGCTCAAAGGAGAGACAAAGTAAATAAAGTCCCTTTGCAAATCATAAGCAGTGGGCAGTGCTATTGGTATTTTCTTTGTTTGTACTAATAAGAGGTGCCTTCTGACAGATGTGAGACGCAGACATCCTCAAGGAAAGAGCTAGCATGGCGATAATGCATAACTTCACATGCAGGTGGTAGACACAGAGGGCAAGGAGAGAGGACAAACCATGCCAGGGCAGGAATCTTCCATCCATGATTGATGGCCAGCTGTGGGACAAGCTGCAGACATTCCTGGAGCAGGGCTCAGGGTGTGGGTGCTCAGCCAGGGCCAACCCAGGGCAAAGCCGGAAAGAAAATAGCCCCGTCTTTGGTCTCCCAGTTAAGGCCATCTGACTACTCCTGTATGTTCTCTCAGCTCCTGGTGTTCCCAGCAATCCTTGATGTTGGTTGGCTCGTAGCTATGTCACTCCTGTTTCTGCCTTTCTCATCATATGGCCTTCTCTCTGTGTCTGTCTCTGTGTCTCTTCTCTTCTTATCAGGACAGTAGTCATGTTGGATTGGGGCCCATCCTAATGATGTCATGTTAACTTGCATCTGCAAGAATCCCATTTCGAAATAAGGTCACAAGGTCCTGTTGACTCTACCTCCAAAATATGTTCCAGTCCCAGTTCCCTCCATGGCTCTTGTCCAAACCATCACCATCTTTCACCTGGACAGTCATGACAGCATCCTCACTGGCCTCCCTCTTCTCCCTTTGCCCCCTGCCTTCCACCCTCCTACCACCGCTTCCTCTTGTTCCCCAAGCTCCGCCTCCCTGGTTTCTTTTTGTGTCTCTAACACATCAGGCTTGATCCTGCCTCTGGATCTTTGCACTGGGCCTGTTCCCTCTCTGCGGAAAGTCCTTTCTCAGGTCTTGGCCTGGCTTCCTTCCCTCTCATAATTCATGCCAATTTCTGTTCAGATGTCTTCCCTGACTACTCTGTTTAAAGGAGCTCCTTTCCCTAGTCCCTCTCACTACATTCATGTCTTGTCTTCTCAATACCTTGATCGGAAATTATCTTGTACTTTATGTATTTCCTTGTATGTCTGTTTCTGCCACTAGAACATAACAAGCTCTAAGAGATCACGAATTATGATCATCTTGTTCAGTGCTGCATCTTTATGCCAAGAACAGAGTGTGGAATACAGTAGGAGCTTAGTAATATTTGTTGCATGAATGAAAATCACCTCTGAGACCAATACGACCTGGAGTATGCAGGAAAAGGCATCAGGAAATTCGGCACCAAGTCCTTCCCACCACTCGTCCATTGGTCCTTGGTTTTGATAAATAAGCCTCTGCCTTGTTCCTGGAACCCAGTCCCTGCTTTCTCAGTTTGTTTATTCAACAATTGTTAAGGACCTACAAGGTGCCATGTACTGTAACAGGTATTGGAGAGGCAGATTTTAAAAGCATGGTAGATGGAAGCACAGACAAGACATCTACCTAGACCTGGAGTGGGAGGACAGCCAGGAAGACTTCCTGGAGGAGAGGGCACCCCAGCTTGCATTTGAAAGTCAGACAGACAGGGTGTGGCAACCAGGCAGCAGTACAGGGGAACAGACAAGGCTGAGTCATATTCATAGTTGTCACCTACTCAACATTGCCAAGCCTTGTGCAAAGCACCTGGAAAGGATGATCTCATCTGTCCACGTGGCAACCCTAGAGGCAGGTCCTTTTACCGTCCATACGTGGCAGAGGAAGGAACTGATTTAGAGAGAGGTGCAGGCTTGTCTAAGGGGACACAGCTAGTATGTGCAGGTTCTCAGGCTCCATGTGGGCTTCTGTGCTCTCTGGCTGGTACCCTTGCCTCTTGTCATGCCGTACACTAGGAAATGGCCTGAGATCCTGAGTCCTTGCTCTGCGCTCATACTGGACCCTGCCCTCCTTCCTCGAGGGCTGCCTGACTCACGGATCACGGATCGTCAAGGTCATCCTGGTGGTGACAGCCTGGCTCCTGGGCCTCTTTGATGTTCTATTGTCCAAATCTTGGCTTTCCTACATTCTTGGCTGTTCTGTCCTGGACCCTGTGCCCAGCAGGCCCTCCTTGTGATTCACTTAGGATGCTTTTGGCTGCATGTGAGGGAAACCCCAACCCAACCTGCCTCCCACAAGGAGTGTAATTAACTCTGGAGACGGGTGTGGGGTCCTGCATCTACCCTGCCTCCAGCAGCCGCCTGCTGCATCCTGGGACCTGTCTACCTTCATCCTCATTAGACAGAGACAGGAGCTGCTGAGGCTGCCCACTGAGGTCCTCGGGCCCAAGGAACCATCTCTCTGTTTGCCTCAATACAGCCACCAGAGTGACTGAGGACCATGGAGATTGAGAGCCCCAGGAAACACTCCTTACCTGGGCTTTCACAGCCCGAGAGACCACCAGGATGAACCCCACACACAGCTGCCACCAGGAACCACAGCCCTGGATCAGGACAGTGAATTTAGATAAGATGCTCTGGAAGGAACACCTGCCCAGTAACAGCACCTCTACCAATGAACTGACTCCAGTGCTGGCTTCGAGGCTCTAAAACCAGTAAACTCTGTTTCCCAGCAGCTTATGTGAATGTCTCCTTTTGCCAATAAAAGTTTCTCTCTTCAGATGCATATGTGGCTGGTCATAGCTGTGTGTGTGTGTGTGTGTGTGTGTAGTGGGCGATGAGGGGGCGGTTAGAATTCTCTTTTCTAATTCCCTAATAATTGCAACATATCTAGAGATATTTTTTCTCTGATTTGTTTTTGGTTGACAATACCCCACCTCAATAGCACCTTCCCATCATTCTCTTCTCTTTCTCTTTCTCCTCCTCTCCTCCCCTCTTCATTCTCTTCCTACCCCTCCCCCTTCTCCACTTTCTTCCCCAGCTCTCCCTCCTCCTCTGTCCTCTTCATCATTCTCCTCTCCTCCTTCCCCTCCTCCTCTTCCTCTTCTTCCTCTTTCTCCCACTCTGCTTATTTTACTTTAATGCACTCATTGCCCACTCATCACCCACCGATACAACCCTTATTTGTTTGTTTATTATCTTCCTAAATCATTAGCCTTGCAGCTCCTCGAGGACAGAACTTTTATCTGTTTTGTTCTTTGCTGTTTGGGAGCCAGATGACAATGGTTCTAATTTTGAAAAAGAGTATTATTAATGTCATTTCCCCTCCACATTTTAACACCTCTGAAATTGGGAAATTTGTGAAAATCACCACTGGCCTGGCAGCAGTCATAAGGTAGTTGTCACATCATGTGCATTAAAATCAGAATTTCTAGAACAGGTACAAGCAGCTGGAAGGAAAATCCCAAGACAATAGCAAAGCGTTCTTTTAAGGAATGCTGCATTACACAGAGGCACTGAGGACAGCATTGTGCGTCAAACAAGGACAAACGTGATTTTGAATCAAAAAGTGATGCAGAAGATTTAGTTGCTGAATAGGAAGATGCTTAAGGAATATCTTAACCCAATTATTTTGCATATTTTTTCTTTTATGTATTCACAAGTGAGATAGGTGATACAGCTCTCCATTTAAAGAACCTAAATAACTTTTATAAATATAAAGTTTAAAAAAATCTAAGTATGATGAAAGCAGAGGGGTGTAGTTTAATTGGGGAGGGTTTTGTTCTTTAGTTGTATATAAAAATCATGTGTCTTACAAATGATGATGGATGAAATTGGGGGTCATCAATCTTTTTACATAAAAGGTCAAAGAGTAAATATTTTTGGCTTCCCAGGCCATCCAGTCTCTATTGCAACTACTTAACTCTGCTGCTGTGCAACCATAGATATTGCTTAAATAAACATGCGTGGCTATGTTCTCATAACATTTTATTTATGGAATTTTAATTTCATAATTTTCATGCAGCATGAAATGTTATTCTTTTGATTTTTTTAACCGTTTAAAAATGTGAGGAAATATTCTTAGCGCATGGGCTGTGCAAAAATGGGCCTTTTGGCTGATGTTTGTCGAATCCTGTGTTGAATTCAATGAAAGGTGGTAAACCTGTTTTACAGAGGAGAAAGTCAAGTCCAGAAGAGTCACTGAAATGCCTTGCTCAAGAGAAAAGAATCCTGGATCTGGCAGCTCTCTTAGACATTATCTCTTTCAATTAGTTATAGGTGTCTGTGCCCACTCTGCAGATGGAAAGGCCAAGAGCATTGTACGGTTCAATGTCACAAAGTGAGCTGCTGGCATTGCTGGGAGGATGCTTGGTGTTTCAAACTGTGTTTCAAAGATACAGTAATGAGTGTAAAAGTGCTGAATACAATTCAAGGCACGTGTTAAAATTTTACTAATTCGGTGGCTGGCGAGATGGCCGAATAGGAACAGCTCTGGTCTGCAGCTCCCAGTGAAATCAATGCAGAAGGCGGGTGATTTCTGCATTTCCAACTGAGGTACCCAGCTCATCTCACTGGGACTGGTTAGACAGTGGGTGTAGCCCGTGGAGGGTGAGCTGAAGCAGGGTGGGGTGTCGCATCACCAGGAAGCACAAGGGATTGGGGAACTCCCTCCCCTAGCCAAGGGAAGCTGTGAGGTACTGTGCCATGAGGAATGGTGCATTCTGGCCCAGATACTATGCTTTTCCCACAGTCTTTGCAACTTACAGACCAGGAGATTCCCTCGGGTGCCTACACCACCAGGGCCCTGGGTTTCAAGCACAAAACTGGGCGGCTGTTTGGGAAGACACTGAGCTAGCTGCGGGAGTTTTTTTTTCATACCCCAGTGGCAACTGGAATGCCAGCAAGACAGACCATTCACTCACCTGGAAAGGGAGCTGAAGCCAGGGAGCCAAGCGGTCTACCTCAGCAGATCCCACCCCCACAGGGCCCAGCAAGCTGAGATGCACTGTCTTGAAATTCTTGCTGCCAGCACAGCAGGCCGAAGTTGACCTGGGATGCTCAAGCTTGGCCGGGGGGAGGGGCGTTCGCCATTACTGAGGCTTGAGTAGGTGGTTTTCCCCTCACAGTGTAAACAACGCGGACGTGAAGTTCAAACAGGGTGGAGCCCACTGCAGCTTGGCAAATCTGCTGTAGCCAGACTGCCTCTCTAGATTCCTCCTCTCTGGGGAGGGCATCTCTGAAAGAAAGGCAGCAGCTCCAGTCGGGGGCTTATAGATAAAACTCCCATCTCCCTGGGACAGAGCACCTGGGGAAAGGGGCAGCTGTGGGTGCAGCTTCAGCAGACTTAAACTTTCCTGCCTGGCGGCTCTGAAGAGAGCAGCGGATCTCCCAGCCCAGTGCTTGAGCTCTGCTAAGGGACAGACTGCCTCCTCAAGTGGGTCCCTGACGCCTGTGCCTCCTGACTGGGAGACACCTCCCAGCAGTGGTCAACAGACATCTCATACAGGAGAGCTCTAGCTGGCATCTGGCGGGTGCCCCTTTGGGACAAAGCTTCCAGAAGAAGGAACAGGCAGCAATCTTTGCTGTACTGCAGCCTCTGCTGGTGATACCCAGGCAAACGGTCTGGAGTGGACCTCCAGCAAACTCCAGCAGACCTGCAGCAGAGGGGCCTGACTGTTAGAAGGAAAACTAACTAACAGAAAGAAATTGCATCAACATCAACAAAAAGGATGTCCACACAAAAACCCCACCAGAAGGTCACCAACATCAAAGACCAAAGGTAGATAAGTCCATAAAGACGAGGAAAAACCAGCGCAAAAAGGCTGAAAATTTCAGAAACCAGAATGCCTCTTCTCCTCCAAAGGATCACCACTCCTCGCAGGCAAGGGAACAAAACTGGACAGAGAATGAGTTTGACAACTTGACAGAAGTAGGCTTCAGAAGGTGGGTAATAATAAACTCCTCTGAGCTAAAGGAGCATGGTCTAACCCAATGCAAGGAAGTGAAGAACCTTGAAAAAAGGTTAGAGGAATTGCTAACTAGAATAACCAGTTTAGAGAAGAACATCAATGACCTGATGGAGCTGAAAAACACAGCATGAGAACTTTGTGAAACATACACAAGTATCAACAGCTGAATTGGTCAAGTGGAAGAAAAAAAGGATATCAGAGACTGAAGATCAACTTAATGAAATAAAGCAAGAAGACAGGATCAGAGAAAAAAGAATAAAAAGGAACGAACAAAGCCTCCAAGAAATATGGGACTATGTGAAAAGACCAAACCTATGTTTGATTGGTGTACCTGAAAGTGACAGGGAAAATGGAAACAAGTTGGAAAACACTCTTCAGGATATTATCCAGGAGAACTTCCCCAACCTAGCAAGACAGTCCAACATTCAAATTCAGGAAATACAGAGAACAAAGCAAAGACACTTCTCGAGAAGAGCAACCCCAAGACACGTAATCGTCAGATTCACCAAGGTTAAAATGAAGGAAGAAATGTTAAGGGCAGCCAGAGACAAAGGTTGGGTTACCCACAAAGGGAAGCCCATCAGACTAACAGCGGATCTTTCTGCAGAAACCCTACAATCCAGAAGAGAGTGGGGGCCAATATTCAACATTTTTAAAGAAAAGAATTTTCAACCCAGAATTTCATATCCAGCCAAACTAAGCTTCATAAGCGAAGGAGAAATAAAATCCTTTACAGAAAAGCAAATGTTGAGAGATTTTGTCACCACCAGGCCTGCTTTACAGGAGCTCCTGAAGGAAGCACTAAATATGGAAAGGAAAAACCAGTACCAGCCACTGCAAAAACATACCAAATTTTAAAGACCATTGGCACTATGGAGAAACTGCATCAACGAACAGGCAAAATAACCAGGTAGCATCATAATGACAGGATCAAATTCACACATAACAATATTCACCTTAAATGTAAAAGGGCTAAATGCCCCAATTAAAAGACACAGACTGGCAAATTGGCTAAAGAGTCGAGAACTCCCATGTGTTGTATTCAGGAGACCCATCTCATTGAAAAGACACACATAGGCTTAAAATAAAGGAATGGAGGAATATTTACCAAGCAAATAGAAAGAAAAAAAAAGTAGGGGTTGCAATCCTTATTCTCTGATAAAACAGACTTTTAACCAAAAAAGATAAAAAAAAGACAAAGAAGGGCATTACATAATGGTAAAGGGATCACTGCAACAAGAAGAGCTAACTATCCTAAATATATATGCACCCAATACAGGAGCACCCAGATTCATAAAGCAAGTTCTTAGAGACCTACAAAGAGACTTAGACTTTCACACAATAATAGTGGGAGACTTTAACACCCCACTGTCAATATTAGACAGATCAACGAGACAGAAAATTAAGGATATTCAGTACTTGCACTCAGCTCTGGACCAAGTGGACCTAATAGACATCTCCAGAACTCTCCACCCCAAATTAACAGAATATACATTCTTCTCAGCACCACATAGTACTTATTCTAAAATTGACCACATAATTGGAAGTAAAACACTCCTCAGCAAATGCAAAAGAATGGAAATCATAACAGTCTCTCAGACCACAGTGCAATCAAATTAGAACTCAAGATTAAGAAACTCACTCAAAACCACACAACTGCATGGAAACTGAACAACCTGCTCCTGAATGACTACTGGGTAAATAATGAAATTAAGGCAGAAATAAATAAGTTCTTTGAAACCAATGAGAACAAAAACACAATGTACCAGAATCTCTGGGACACAGCAAAAGTAGTGTTTAGAGGGAAATTTATAGCACTAAATGCCCACAGGAGAAAGCAAAAAAGATCTAAAATCAATACCCTAACATCACAATCAAAAGCAATAGTGAAGCAAGAGCAAACACATTCAAAAGCTAGCAGAAGACAAGAAATAACTAAGATCAGAGCAGAACTGAAGGGATAGAGACACAAAAATGCCTTCAAAAAATCAATGAACCTATGAGCTGGTTTTTTGAAAACATTAACAAAATACATAGACCGCTAGACAGACTGATAAAGAAGAAAAGAGAGAAGAATCAAATAGACACAAAAAAATGATAAAGGGGATAACACCACTGATCCCACATAAATACAAACTACCATCAGAGAATACTATAAACACCTCTACACAAATAAACTAGAAAACTTAGAAGAAATGGATAAATTTTTGGACACATACACCCTCCCAAGACTAAACCAGGAAGAAGTTGAATCCCTAAATAGATGAATAACAGTTCTGAAATTGAAGCAGTAATTAATAGCCTACCAACCAAAAAAACAGCCCAGGACCAGACGGATTCACAGCCCAATTCTACCAGAGGTACAAAGAGGAGCTGGTACCATTTCTTCTGAAACTATTCCAAACATGAGAAAAAGAGGGACTCCTCCCTAACTCATTTTATGAGGCCAGCATCATCCTGATACCAAAACCTGGCAGAGACACAACAAAAAAAGAAAATTTCAGGCCAATATCTCTGATGAACATTGATGTGAAAATCCTCAATAAAATACTGGCATACTGAATCCAGCAGCACATGAAAAAGCTTATTCACCACGATCAAGTTGGCTTTATACCTGGGATGCAAGGCTGGTTCAACATATGCAAATCAATAAATATAATTCATCACATAAACAAAACCAATGACAAAAACCACATGATTATCTCGATAGATTCTGAAAAGGCCTTCGATAAAATTCAACAACGCTTCGTGCTAAAAACTCTCAATATACTAGGTATTGATGGAACGTATCTCAAAATAGTAAGGGCTATTTATGACAAACCCACAGCCAATACCATACTGAATGGGCAAAACTCGAAGCATTCCCTTTTAAAACCGGCACAAGACAAGGATGCCCTCTCTCACCACTCCTATTCAAGATAGTATTGGAAGTTCTGGCCAGGGCAATCAGGCAAGAGAAAGAAATAAATGGTATTCAAATAGGAAGAGAGGAAGTTAAATTGTCTCTGTTTGCAGATGACACAATCGTATATTTAGAAAACCCCATCGTCTCAGCCCCAAATCTCCTTAAGCTGATAAGCAACTTCAGCAAAGTCTCAGGATACAAAATCAATGTGCAAAAATCACAAGCATTCCTATACACCAATAATAGATAGAGAACCAAATCATGAGTGAACTCCCATTCACAATTGCTACAAAGAGAATAAAATACCTAGAATACAACTTACAAGGATGTGAAGGACCTCTTTAAGGAGAACTACAAACCACTGCTCAAGGAAATAAGAGAGGACACAAACAAATGGAAAAACATTCCATGCTCATGGTTAGGAAGAATCAATATCATGAAAATGGCCTTACTGCCCCAAAGTAATTTATAGATTCAATGCTATCCCCATCAAGCTACCAATGACTTTCTTCACAGAATTAGAAAAAGCTACTTTAAATTTCATATGGAACCAAAAAAGAGCCTGTATAGCCAAGACAACCTTAAGCAAAAGAACAAAGCTGGAGGCATCACGCTACCTGACTTCAAACTATATTACAAGGCTACAGTAACCAAAACAGCATGGTACTGGTACCAAAACAGGTATATAGACCAATGGAACAGAACAGAGGCCTTAGAAATAATGCCACACATCTACAACCATCTGATCTTTGACAAACCTGACAACAACAAACAATGGAGAAAAGATTCCCTATTTAATAAGTGGTGGTGTGAAAACTGGCTAGCCATATGCAGAAAACTGAAACTGGACCCCTTCCTTACACCTTATAAAAAAAATTAACTCAAGATGGATTAAAGACTTAAATGTAAGACCTAAAACCATAAAAACCCTTGAAGAAAACCTAGGCAATACCATTCAGGACATAGGCATTGGCAAAGACTTTGTGACTAAAACACCAAAAGCAATTGCAACAAAAGCCAAAATTGACAAATGGGATCTAATTAAAGAGCTTCCACATAGCAAAAGAAACTATCATCAGAGTGAACAGACAACCTACAGAATGGGAGAAAATTTTTGCTATCTATCCATCTGACAAAGGGCTAATATCCAGAATCTACAAGGAACTTAAATTTACAGGAAAAAAAACAACCTCATGAAAAAGTGGGCAAAGGATTTGAACAGACAATTCTCAAAAGAAGAAATTTATGCAGCCAACAAACATATGAAAAAAACCTCATCGTCACTGGTCATTAGAGAAATGCAGACAAAACCACAATGAGATACCATCTCATGCCAGTTAGAATGGTGATCATTAAAAAGTCAGGAAACAACAGATGCTGGAGAGGATGTGAAGAAATAGGAATGCTCTTACACTGTTGGTGGGAGTGTAAATTAGTTCAACCATTGTGGAAGAGTGTGGCGATTCCTCAAGGATCTAGAACCAGAAATACCATTTGACCCAGCAATCCCATTACTGGGTATATACCTAAAGGATTATAAACCATTCTATAAAGACACATGCACACATATGTTTATTGCAGCACTATTCACGATAGCAAAGACTTGGAACCAACCCAAATGCCCATCAATAATAGACTAGATAAAGAAAATGTGGCACCTACACACCATGGAATACTATGCAGTCATAAAAAAGGATGAATTCATGTCCTTTGCAGGGACATGGATGAAGCTGCAAACCATCATTCTCAGCAAACTAACACAGGAACAGAAAACCAAACACTGCATGTTCTCACGCATAAGTGGGAGCTGAACAATGAGAACACATGGACACAGGGAGGGGAACATCACACCTGGGGACCTGTTGGGGAGTGGGGCTGGGCGGGGGGCAGCATTAGGAGAAATACCTAATGTAGATGACAGGTTGATGGGTGCAGCAAACCATGGCACATGTATCCCTATGTAACAAACCTGCACGTTCTGCACATGCATCCCAGAACTTAAAGTATAATAATAATAAAAAAATTTACTAAGTTTACTCCCCCTTCCTGCTTTGTCTTCTCTCTTTAGCCAACCTTCCAACCTATTTTTTTTTTCTTTTTTTGAGACGGAGTCTCGCTCTGTCACCCAGGCTGGAGTGTAGTGGCGCAATCTTGGCTCACTGCAAGCTCTGCCTCCCGGGTTCACACCATTCTCCTGCCTCAGCCTCCCGAGTAGGTGGGACTACAGGCGTCCGCCACCACGTCCGGCTAATTTTTTGTATTTTTAGTAGAGACGGGGTTTCACCGTGTTAGCCACGATGGTCTCGATCTCCTGACGTCGTGATCCGCCCGCCTCGGCCTCCCAAAGTGCTAGGATTACAGGCTTGAGCCACCGTGCCCGGCCCCTTTCAACGTTTTTGTCAAGGGAGAAGGCAGGCCCTAGCCCCAAGGCTCTGCGCTCCTCCTAACCCCACTGGGGCTGGAATGCCCCCCGCCCCAACGTGTGGCACCAGGAGTGGGGGGCACAGCTCTGCGACCTGTGCCTCTACCCCCTCCTCCTGCCCCGCTCTGAAGCTGTCTGTGCTTTTTCGAGCCATCACCTAGGCTCTGCCTTCCTCCCCTCACCTCTTTCTCGCTTGCTCCCGCGCTCTCTCTCCACTTAGTGGTTCATTTACTGCTCAATCTGTGATTAATTAAAACAATTTAAATAACTGTGCTGACGCTACATTCATTTCCAGCCACCTCCGCCGCGCAGGGCTGCGTGAGCACCGGGGAGCCGCGGTGCGGGCTCGCGCTGACCGCCAGGGGGAGCTGTGGTCTCAGGTTTGACTGGAACCTTGGCGTCGGATGGCGGGGTTGGGTGCAAGAAAAAGGTTGAAACATGCAAGTTCTCCCCTCCCGCACACTTTGCCTTCTTCCACTTAGGATTCTACCGTGTCCGTGCCCTCGCAGTCCCCAAAGATCCGCTGGGTTAATCCAGAATAAAAAATGTCAGGGAAGCAAACTCCTTTCTCCTGCCTGAGGTCAGCCCCAGGATATTCCCAGAATTCCTGGGGCCCAGGGACCAGGAAGGTCATGTTTGCAGGAGGGGAAACACAGGCACAGACTGTGAGAAAGGAAGACCTGCCCATGGCCTCCCTTGGTGGGGGAAGGGTAGATCCTAAATTCAATGACTGGTGTCCTTAGGAGGGGATACAGAGAGACACATATACTGTGTCAAGGGCCAGGCGCAGTAGCTTACGCCTATAATCCCAACATTTTGGGACGCAGAGGAGGGTGGATCACCTGAGGTCAGGAGTTCGAGACCAGCCTGGCCAACATGGCGAAACCCCGTCTCTACTCAAAATACAAAACATTAGCTGGGCGTGGTGGCAGGCGCCTGTAATTCCAGCTACTTGGGAGGCTGAGGCAGGAGAATTGCTTGAACCCAGGTGGCAGAGGTTGCAGTGAGCCAAGATTGCACCATTGCACTCTAGTCTGGGCGACAGAGCAAGACTCTGTTTCAAAAAAAAAAAAAAAAAGCCGTGTGAAGATGGGGCAGTGATTGGTGTGATGCTGCCATGAGCCAGGGAACCCAAGAATCACCAGAAACTGGAAGAGACAAGGAAAGATCCTTCCCTGATCCTTCAGAGGGAGTGTGGCCCTGCCAATACCTCAATTTCAGGCTGCTAGCCTCCAGAACTGTGAGAGAATAAAAATAAGCTGTTTTAAGCCTCCCAATTTGTGGTCGTTTGTTATGGCAGGGCTAGGAAACTGTGACAAGGTGTCAGAAAGAAACCAGTATCTAGGAGCCTACTCAGTGCTGGGCGCTTTGCTAGATGGGTTCATGAACGTTTTCTCATTTAAGCTTCACCACAGCCATGTGCTGCAGGTTAAATTAACATCCTC
Source organism: Gorilla gorilla gorilla (assembly GCF_029281585.2). Taxonomy (NCBI): domain Eukaryota; kingdom Metazoa; phylum Chordata; class Mammalia; order Primates; family Hominidae; genus Gorilla; species Gorilla gorilla. Next base: position 33,030,961 of record NC_086018.1, on the reverse strand, counting down.
ATCTGTCTTGCAGGGCCAAACAGCTGGGAAGAGGCAGAACCAGGTTCAAGAGCAGGCCAGCCTGGGTCGGCAACTGGGGGTCTCAGCAGGTTGCCTACCTCATGCTCTAGGGCCCCGCTGTTTCCTGGAACCTTGCCTTGAACAGAAATGAGACCAAGGATGTGTAAGTTTGCTGGGTAGGGGAGGGACAAGAGCTCAGACGCAGTCAGGAGGACCGGGCACGGCTGGAGGATGCTTGCTGTGTGGGCATGCTCTGGTGGAGAGAAGACAGCTCCACCCAGGCTGGTCCCCCACACAGAACTTCAGGACTCTGCACTCGGGAGCAGTGGCCCGCCTTATGGGTTAGCATGGTATGAGATTGGTATGAGTCAAAGTGACCTTGGGTAAGTGACTTCACTTCTCCATGCCTCGAATCTCACTGGGGCCAATTTTGCCCCCCAGGAAACACTTGGCAATATCTAGAGATATTTTTGCTTGTCACAACTGGGTGGAGGGTGCTACTGGCTTTGAGTGGCTAGAGACCAGGGATGGCGGCCAATGTCCTACAATGTACGAGACAGGCCCTTACGACAAAGAATTATCCAGCCCAAATGTCAATAGTGCCAAAGCTGAGGGACTGTCTCTACACAGTCTGCCCCATCAGTTCCCTTAGCTCATCCCCAGCCACTGTCCCCTGGCCCCCTCCACTTAGCCACACTGGCCTCCTCTGTGCCCCGAACATACCCTGCCTGAGAGCGTTTACACTGGCTGGTTCATCCTCTCTGCCTGGCTGGCTCATTCCATGTCTTCCAGGCCTTTGCTCAGACGCCAACTTCTCAATGGGATCTAGTCCAACCACCCTATTTACAGCTGCAACCTGCGCCTCCTCCGTGGCCCTTTCATCTGTCTTATCCTGCTTTAAAAAACATTTTTTAAAAAATTTTGTAGCATGGATCACCTTCTAACATTCTCTGTATAGTACTTACTTCCTATATTTCTTGTCTGTCAACAAATAATTCTATTTTTGGTTTATTTTTTCAACTGGTGTGTTTCCAGTGCCTAAAACAATGCTCGGGACATAATAGGTGCTCAATAAATATTTATTGAATCAAACAATGTCCCTTTATTAGACTTCTTTTTCTTTTTTTATTTTTTGAGATGGGGGTTTCCCTCTGTCACTCAGGCTGGAGTGCAGTGGTGTGATGTCAGCTTACTGCAGCCTCTGCCTCCTGGGTTCAAGCAATTCTCCCACCTCAGCCTCCTGAGTAGCTGGGATTACAGGGGCATGCCACCACACCTGGCTAATTTTTTGCATTTTAGGTAGAGATGGGGTTTCATCATCTTGGCCAGGCTGGTCTCGAACTCCTGACCTCGAGTGATCCGCCTGCCTCGACCTCCCAAAGTACTGGGATTTACAGGTGTGAGCCACCGCGCCTGGCCCTAGTAGATTTCTAATACACTTGGGAACACTCAAGGCCCTGGGAAGTCGGACAGTAAAGGAACCAATGTGGTTTTGTCTTACCCAGAGCTTCTCAGTCTCACTTGACCATGGAATCCACTCTCTCTCCCGCTTCATTCCCATTGACTCCAGCCATTCTGCAGGGCACACTCTGACCGTTGCTGTCCTGTTCCAGCCCTGTCCAGAGGATATATGCGGGCAAAGATTCTGAAAAGAAGAATTAGGGAGCTTTAGGACAAAGCGGTGGGGGCAGAACTTCCACCGGGACAGCTCCATGGGGACAGATGCACCGAGCCTGGCCCAGACGGGCAAATGCAAGCTCTGGATACTGAACGCTGGCTGGGTGGGAGAGAGGCTCAGCTGGGCGGCACCCTGCGTCGCACCTGTGTAAATACCATGTTTTATGAGTCCAGGAAAGAACAAGCCTGCATGTGCTCAGGGGCATTCTTTGGAGGATCTGGGAAAATAAACCCTCGCCTACTTTCCCTGATGTAACAGAAAACTGGCAGTAGTTGTGTGAAAAATCAGGGTGTGTGTTTAGAAGACACTGAGCTGCTTGGGCGTCTCTTCTGAGGCCGTGTGCTGGGAAGTGGTGTCTGGGGAACCAGGACCGCTGGGCTTGAGGGGATGCTGGCATGGCAGCCTTTATCCAGAGGAGGAGAGGGTGAGGGGCCGGATGCCCAGCCAAAGCAGGGGGACACTAAAAATGCAGAAGAGGACACGCAGTGAGTGGGTGGGTAGGTTTAATCACTATGACCATTGAGGCCAGAGGTAAGGTTCGTGGGAGAAGCCTACCAGGAGGGACAGCTTCAGCCCTAGATAATCCAGAATCTCCCAAGGCTAGGAACACTTTCTGGATGAGTGAGCCTAATGAAGCACAGCAATGCTGTTCCCAGATGTGCTCAACCAGGGCCCTGTGGCCGGCTGGCTGTGTTCACGCAGTTCTGTGCCTGGGACCTCATTCTTCCCTGCAATGTGGTGGTAAAATGTGGAGCCAGACCCAAGTTCAAATCTTGACTCCTCGGTGACTCGCTGTGTGACCCTGTGCAAGTTACTTAACCTCTCTGTGTCGTCTCTGCTTCCTTGTTACTAAAATGGGGTAATACTGTCCCCACTACACAGGGCTGTTGTGAAGATTAAATGAGGTAGTTCCTAATGAGAGTCTGGGCTGCCCTGTCTGTAGAAAGGGCAACATGAATGGCGTTTTTGGTATTCCAGCTCTCCATTTGGAGTCCTCTCCTCCGGGCTCGCAGTCCCGTTGGCCCTGTCACTGGCCCTGCTCTGACCTTTGGTTCAGGTTTCCTGGGTCTTCTTCCCTCGCTCTAGATACTTTGGTTCCCCAGGCCTGGGTCCCCAACTCTAATTTTGGCTGACTTTGATCTCATCTGCTGGATCTATAATGAGTATGGCTGGTCACTAGTCTAATATAGTATTAGTATCATAGCAATTAAAGACATGGAGGCTGGACATGAAAAAGAATGAGATCATGTCTTTTGCAGAGACATGGTTGAAGCTGGAAACCATCATTCTCAGCAAACTAACACAGGAACAGAAAACCAAACACCACATGTTCTCACTCATAAGTGGGAGTTGAACAATGAGAACACATGGACACATGGAGGGGAACATCACACACCGGGGTCTGTCAGGGGTTTGGGGGCAAGGGGAGGGAGAGCATTAGGACAAATACCTAATGCATGCCAGGCTTAAAACCTAGATGACGGGTTGATAGGTGCAGCAAACTACCATGCCACATTAACAAACCTGTATGTTCTGCACATGTATCCCAGAACTTACAGTAAAATTTATATATATATGTATGTGTGTATCTTACAAATAAAAAGAATAAAGACATGGAGGCTGGAGTCAGGGAGACAAAAGAGACCCGGTCTCGAATTCTAGCTCTTCTACTTCGTAGCTGTGTGAGCTTGGATCAATCACTTAACCTCTCTGCACCTCGGTTTTCTCATCTATAAAATGGAGATGAATAACAATACTTACCTCATACAATTACTAGGTGAGTTATGTATGAAAAGTGCTTATAATAGTGCCTGGCAGATGATAAGAGTTCAGGAAGGGTTAGCTATGATTACTGGCATCATCATTATTGCTGTGGTTTCTGCTATTCTGGGTTCAAACCCTGGCCCTGCTGTGTGACCTGGGGTAAGTCACTGCCCTGCTCTGGGGCTCAGAATCATCATCTGCTCCCTGGAGCATCCCCCCCCAACCCACCACCTTTTTTTTCTTTCTTTTGTTAACTGTGTGCCCATTTTCCAAACTCTGATGAGGTCCTGGTTTGCCGGCTGCCTTCTGGCCCAGGTCTTCTGAGAGACCCATCCTGGCCTGGGTGTCTGAGTGCTAAACTCAGGGTCCTTAGGCTCTTGAGTGTCTGTATTAGTGGCCTGCACAGAAACCCTGCCTGGGGTTTCCCTGCCAAAGCCTAGAACCCTATTCCCACCCCAGGAGGATTCTGTGTGAGGACAAGAGGACTCCCTCATTGGGGAGGGATGCCTTCACTGGGAGGGACTCCTTTACTGGGAACACCCTTGACACTTCCTTCCGGCTCTGGACACCTAAGGCTGTTGTCAGATTCCCTGCTAGCTTTTCTGGCTTCCATAGCTTCCATGGATATGTCAGAAGCCATTGAGCCTATCTGATCTGGAACAGCATCAGCTCAGAACACGGGAAGGAAGTCAAACTGCCATCTAACCTTGGGGTCATCCCTGTATCCATCCAACAAATATTAATTGAACACCTAATCAAGCTAGGCACCATTTTAGAGACTATGGATAGAGAATCAAAACAGAGCTCTTAGCCTCTGAAAGACTGATTACTACTGGTCACCATCCTCTTTTTCCCTTCCTGCAAGATGATTATACTTCCGGGTCCCATTGAATGTGGGCTTCATTCATTCAGAATAAAATCTGCGCAGAATTATGTATGCCAGTGTTCATGCTTTGCCACGTTCTCTTTTCCGTCTGGCAAGTCATCTGCTGCATTCTGGATAGTGACTCTCCATCATCCTGGGTCTTAGAGTGAGGACCATCGTGGCATGGGAGCAGACCCCATAGCTGATGTAGGGCCTGATGGACCACAGCAAGGACATGGGATTTGATCCCAGGGGTACTGGGAAGCTGTGGGAGGGCAGAGAGCAGGGATATGGCATGATCTCACTTATTTTACAAAAGGTTCCCTCTGGCTGCTCTGTGAAGAGATCACAGCAGGTGAAGAACAAAGCAGGGAAGCCTTGGTGACCTCCCTGTGCCAGGCCACAGGCATGATCCTATTCATTCCCACTCCACCCGCTTAGCCACACCCTGGCAGCACCCCTGGCTCTGAGCTGCCAGAGGAGATGCCCTAGCTGGTCTCCCTGTGCGGCAGCCAATAGGAACCTGGGTAAGGGTCCCTCCTGGGTTTCTGCCCTTGCCACTCCTGCCCTCTTTTGTGTTATGATAACACACAACCTCCCGTCACCATCAACTCCCACTCATGGGTACCAAACCCTGGATCATCCCTGGTTTATATAACTGGAATTTTCCCCTTGGACTCAATTTCTATGCTCCTGTTCTCTCTGAGCTAGTGGGAGGCTGGGCACTGGGAGTGGGGAGCATTTAGAACTAAGGAAAGTGATGGAGAGGCACACAGTTCTGTTCACATTGCTCACTGAGAACTTGCCCTGCGTCAAGTCCTGGGGAAGAGAGCAATAAATAAGACATCGGCCGGGTGCGGTGGCTCACGCCTGTAATCCCAGCACTTTGGGAGCTAAGGCGGGCAGATCACGAGGTCAGGAGTTCAAGAGCAGCCTGGCCAACATGGAGAAACCCCATCTCTACTAAAAATACAAAAAATTAGCCGGGGATGGTGGCACTTGCCTGTAATCCCAGCTACTCCGGAGGCTGAGGCAGGAGAATCGCTTGAACCTGGGAGGCAGAGGTTGTAGTGGGCTGAGATTGCGCCATTGCACTCTAGCCAGGGCGACAGAGCCAGACTCTGTCTCAAAAACAAAACAAAACTGAAAAACAAGACATCACCAGGACAACCTCCATCCAAGACAAGTCCTTGTTCGCAAGAAACTCGAACTAGTTGGGGAGAAAAACCAGGAGAGAGACAATTTCAGTACTAGTGATAGGAGCCACAATAGAGAAGAATTTGGATGTGGTGGGAGCCAGGGGGAATGCCCGAATTGGTCAGGAGGTGGGGAAAGGGAGGAAGAGGAGGTAGACAACCTGAAGGAGATGCTTGAGCTGACTCTGTGTGTAGTTTTGAAGTTAGCTGGGTGGAAAGGTTTGGGGATAAGACTATTCCAAGCAGGCAAAAAAATCCTAAAGGCACTAGTAGGCTGGGCCTATCAGGGAGCTGTGGGCAGTTAGGCGTATGCAGAACACAGACTAGAATGGAGAGATGTGTTCGTGGGTCCTGATGCTACTCTAAGCTTGGGCTTTATTCCGTAGATCCGAGGTTAGCAAGCCTTTTTTTGTAAAGGAACAGGGAGTCAATATTTTTGGCTTTGTGAATCATACAGTCTCTGTCTCAAATACTCACTGCTGCTATGGTAACATGAAAGTAGCCATTGACAGTGTGTGAGCAAATCAGTGTGTCTGTGTTCTAATAAAACTTTATTTAGAAAAACAGGTAATGTTTGAGTTTGGCCCATGGGCTGCAGTTTTCTGACTCTGATGCAGACAACTGGGGACACTTGAGCGTCTTAAGAAAGAGATAGGCGGGTTCTTAATGTTGGTTGATTAATCCATTTGATTGTGCATTCAGAAAGCATGTCTTGTGCTCCTCACTGTGCTGAGCACTGGGGGTCTGGGATGAAGGAGATAGAGGTCCCTGACTCCAGACACCACAGTTAATGGGGGAGATAGACTCATATGAGCAATTAGACTGCTGGCTCCATGAGGCCCTGGCTCCATGGCTGCTGTCTGTTTCGGTTGGTATTATATATGATATCCTCAGAATGTAGCACATAGTATGTGCTCAATAAATATTCACTGAGTGAATGAATGAATGAATGAATGAGTGCATCCCTCCATCCATCCAGGTTGACTCTGACAAGTGCTATGATAGAGGCACAGGTGCAAGCTTTGACAGGATCTTAGGGGAGTGAGAGATTGACTACCACTGTTTGTGTGTGTGGGGTGGGGGTGGAGAGAGAGAGAGAGAGAGAGGTGGGATCTGACTTGGACTCTGAAGGATGGATGGGATTTTCATGTTTGGGTTGGTAGGTCTAGTGGAGGAGCAGGTAGAAGGGAGAGGATGAGCCAGTTTCACTTTTCTACTCTAGCTTTCCCATTTCCTTTGGGTTCTTCTGTTAGAATTCTTGGGACCAAGGCAGGTATGTCCCTAAACACTGGAGTGATGAGCACCCTCAGGAAGTATGATCTGCAGAAAAAGCTGCCCACCCTACTTTAACACTGTTAATTGGGAACCCTCAAGCCATTCTGAATCATCATAGCCAGCCTATCCCTCCTACAGCTTCTGCTATCCCTCCATTAGGAGAGGCCAGATCACAGCCTGGTGGGGACAGGCTGAGGCAGTTCATCAAACGAAACCATTTCCTATAGCCACCTTGAGCCTGGGCAGACTGCTCTATAATAGTAATGCCATAAATGCAAAGACAAATGTTATTAACTTTTAGAATTGAGATTTATGATGCTGATTTCAGGGGGATGGAGAGGCTATAGCTGTTTGCTTTTAGGATTTTCTAAGCATAGACCATGAAGTTGAGTGGCTGGATCCTGGAATGGTCATGAAGAGAAGGCAGGAGGCCTCCCAGGCTCTGACCCAGCTCTAACCCTAATGCCAGGTAGGTGGTTGGGTCAAAGGAGCCCACCCCGTTTTCCCCATTGTTAACATCTTTACATTACTATGGTACATTTGTCAAAACTAAGAAGCTGAGATTAGTACATTACTATTAACCGAACTGCAGGCTTTATTTGGAGTTCATCAGTTTTTAAGAACCGGAAAGCTCAGATGGCTTAAATAATTTTTTTTTTTTTTTTTTGTATTTTTAGTAGAGATGGGGTTTCACCGTCCTGGCCAGGCTGGTCTCGAAATCCTCACCTCGTGATCCACCCGCTTTGGCCTCCCAAAGTGCTGGGATTACAGGCGTGAGTCACCACACCTGGCTTTTTTTTTTTTTTTTTTTTTTTTTCCACCTTGGGGCACTTTACTCAAACACCAAGAGGGTCACCTGAGAGTCCTGCAGCCACCCACCCACAGTTCAGCAGTACTCGGAAGCCAGCATCCTTTTTCTCTTCCAGGATCCAATCCAGGTCACCAGCTGGCATTTAGATGTCATGTCTTCCCCCACCCCTGTCTCCTCTGGTCTATGACAGTTTCTCAGAATACACTTGTGTGGAGTCCTTGCTGTATCCTGATGGGTGCTTACAGCCTCCACTTTTGCTCTCTTAACGCTTTTTACCATCTTGTTTCCTCAGTTTTGCATGCTACCCATGTCTCAGCTGTGACTTGGGCTCACGTGTCTGTGATGTGAGCATCCACAGCACTTTTCCCACGAACATCTGAACATCTCAGCGCAGTGACCCATGACAAGCACTGGACTCAGAGGCCCCCAGGCCCATCATCCAGTTTCAACTTTTCCACTTGCTAATTACAGACCTTAGGGCAAATTGCTCGTATCAGCTTGGATTCAAGAACCAGAAAGTTCAGATGGCTTAGATAACAAAGACAATGTAGTCCCTTACATGCTGGGAAGTCCTGAGGTTGGAGGGGCCAAGGTTGGCTCATTCAGTGGCTCAGTGATGTCACTGGGGACTCAGGTTTTTTCAGTCTCAATGCTCTTCCACTTTTAGCTTGTATCGGCTCCCCTCGGGGTCACAAGATGACCAAATGTGCACTTAAATTTTCTGCCTCTGCACCTGGAACCTGACGGTCAGTCAGTTCTGCTTTTGAGATCATCTTGCCTCAGTCCACTTGGGTAGGCACCAGACTGGCTCCTCCTTGTGGCCCGCATCTGGCCCAGCTTTGTCCACACTCTGGGGAACAGGTAGCTCAATCTTGACATGTCATGCCTCCCTCCCCCTGCTCACTGCTTCAGGCTGGTAGCCACAGCCTCTCACCCCTAGATTCTATAGGTGTGTGTTGCATGGCAGACCATGGTGTGCAAACCATTCAGACCCAGGGAAGGTCCCCACTGGCCTCCTTGAAGACCATCTCACTGGGCTTGAGGTGAGAGGGAAGTATGCTTACATCTATTCCACCATCTTGGACAAGGCTTGGCTCTCCAAATAAAATTCCCTCCGTATCCAAACGCTCCTGAAGCTGTGCAACTTTTACTGGATCAGAGGTGTGGTCGCCCAAGGATGGGAGAACAGGGATCCCGTGGCCACCATCATACATCCTGGAGTGGGGATGAGGACTCACCTTGAATATGGAATGTCCTGGGACCTGAAATGGAAATTGAGCTGGAAAGAGTCCTCTTTTAGCATATGTCACACTATTATTATTGACTTTGATGCAATGATTACTGTTATTTTAGGGGAAGAATGTGGACCAGAATCCCAGTTTCCTGACTCCCAGAAAGGTCCCTTCATCCACTCCATATTGTGTCTCAGAGGTCCCAGCCAGATGTACGAAGGGACAGGCCTGTCTTCTGGAATCAGCGCCTTTTCTGCTGAAGCAAGCACGCCTTTCTCAGGGAACACAGAGACACACACATACAGATGCTCGCATGCAGAGAAAGCAATTAAAGAAACCAGCACGGTGACACAGAGACAGTCTGTCAACTGCACCAAGTTGACAAATTTTGCATTGTAAAAACAAAAACAGGAGCTTAACCCCCTCCCACCTCCAGCTAGGAGTGTAACTGAAACAGCACATCTCTCTTATTGGGAAGCAGAGATGAGTTCTGGCTGGGAAGAGGAGGTCTTGTTAATGGAGGCAACCATCTCCCAGTCAGTAGGGCTCGGGCATGAGGAGCTCATGGTGGGAGAAGGCTCCGCAGAAGCCAGAGCTCAGGGAAAAGAGCTTGACATTTACTGAACTCCTGCACACATGACGTGGATGTGATTGCTTCCATCTCACTCTAACCCACATGCAGGAGGAGAACACCTATTTCATAGGCGAAGAGACAGGCTCCAAGAGGTGCAGCTGCTCCTCCACCTCCAGACAATGGCCCACCTCCAGACAATGGCACTGCAAGGGCTCAGACCCAGCTTTGACCGCAAAGCCTCCCTTCTTTGGATCACGGATCTCTGCACTCCACATTTTGACAATCTGTTCACATTTCCTCCTTATAAACACCTCCACTCTGTGCCTTCTGAGTTATTTTACCTTGACCTTGTCTTGTGCCTGGTAGAGCTTGTGTTAAACAACTATTCTGCAAATAGACCCATGGTTAGTGCCAGCAACTATTCTAGATGTTGAGGATTCAGTGGCAGACAAAACAAAATCTCTGCTATGGCAGAGTTTCCTTGCTAGAGGGGAAGACAGAAAGCAGCAAAAAAAAAAAAGAATCTAATGAGGGGAAACTCTTGCTGTGTGCTGGGCACCATTCTAAATCTTTACATCTTTTTTTTTTTTTTTTTTTTAAACAAAGTCTCCCTCTGTCACCCAGGCTGGAGTGCAGTGGTGTGATCTCAGCTCACTGCAACCTCCACCACGTGGGTTCCAGTGATTCTCGTGCCTCAGCCTCTCGAGTAGCTGAGACTACAGGCATGTGCCACCACACCCAGCTAATTTTTGTATTTTTAGTAGACAGGGGGTTTCACCATGTTGGCCAGGCTGGTCTCGAACTCCTGACCTCAAGTGATCCACCCACCTCGGCCTCCCAAAATGCTGGGATTATAGGCATGAGCCACCACAGCCGGTCAGTCTTCACATCTTTCGACTCCTGTAATCCTCATGATAACCCCATGGGGCAGGTGCTGCTATTTTCTTCATGTTAGGGGTGAGGGTATTGAGGCACAGGGAGGTGAGTAGCTTGCAGCCACCCAGCCAGTAGAAAATAGCTGGGGTTGGAACATAGGCAGTCTGGTCCTGGAACCCCTGCTTTTGGCCCTGATGCCACACTCCCTTTCCCTGCAACTGGGGAGTGCTCTGAGGAACGAGCAGGTGGGCACCCAGGAGGATGAAGCTGCTCTTGTGGACTTGGAGGGTGGTCAGAGAGAAGACCTCTTTGAGGGGTGATGTTGAACAGTCTCTCCTTTCTGTGGAAGGGATGCTAGGAGTGCCCACTCTTCAAGTACTAGAGCCCTGGGACGTAGCAGTGGTCCATGACCCCAGACACCCAGTGTCCACAGCTCTTTTCTATGCAGCAACATGGAATACAGAGCACCAAGGATTTTCCCCGACAAATAGATCCTTTGAAAAATTCATGTTTTAAATACATGTTCATTGTGCTAACATCTCTTTTCCTCAATTTCTATGCTTAATAAACACCACTCAGAATTAGTTTTGGCCTGTTTTAGAGAAAGAATTCTGGTATTGAAAGGAAACTCCTGGGGCTGGAAGCCTGAACTCTCTGGGCTTGGTCTCTGCTCTGCTGGGGCTCTGGGAAAGAAAGATGGTGACCTCTCTGAGCTCCAGCTTCTCAGCAAGGAGGTGAGGATGATGTCATCTCCTTAGGACTCCGCTTTTTTTTTTTTTTTTTTTTTTTTTTTGAGACAGAGTCTCGCTCTGTCAACCAGGCTGGAGTGCAGTGGTGCAATCTCAGCTCACTGCAAGCTCTGCCTCCCAGGTTCACGCCATTCTCCTGCCTCAGCCTCCTGAGTAGCTGGGACTACAGGCGCCCGCCACCACGCCTGGCTAATTTTTTGTATTTTTAGTAGAGACGAGTTTTCACCGTGTTAGCCAGGGTGATCTCCATCTCCTGACCTCGTGATCTGCCTGCCTCAGCCTCCCAGAGTGCTGGGATTACAGGCGTGAGCCACTGCACCCGGCCCAGGACTCTGCTTTTAGGATCTTGTTTACTGGAGAAGTCTGGTGACTGCTGATCTCATGATATATGACAGTGAACGGTGTCATGTCATAAGAATGTACAGCTCGAAAGAAACAGGCTTTACTCAAAGTCACAGAACCTCAACCGTCTCCTGCCTTCACAGCCCTCCTGCATATCTGGTTACTGTCCCATCCAGTAACCGTAATAGCCCACATCTCATCATAAGCAGCATAGGCTGTGGTTGAGAGAGGTGAGAGGAACAAACGTCCTGTGTTTGTCTTCAGGCATCTCTCCCTGTAAGCGAGGTTCTTCCTGGGGTCCATTGTGATGCTGTTATGGGCAGTATTGGCTGGCAGCAGAATGGTCTGGGGGTTGGGGTGCAGGCCCTGGGTCACACAGACCTTGGGTCTAATCTTTACCACCTGCTAGTTTAGCCTTGGGGAAGTTATGGAATCCCTCTGAGCCTCAGTTTCCCCATCTTCAAAATGGGGATTGTAATCATGGAGATGCCTAAAGTGCATCCAAGAAAGGTGTTGGGAAGAAAAACTGTGGCTTGAGACTAACTTTTGAGAGCTGTTGGTGCAGAGGAGGAAGTTCAAGCTTGAGGAGTGAGAGATTCCCTTGTGAGTATGCACAGTGAGGAGAGGAGCTAAAAGATACAAGGAAGGAATCTCTATGTTGTATTAATAAACAAGAGAAGTGGAGAAATAGCAGCTTGTGGAGGATGCGGGAAGGGGCAGCCCAGTAATTAGAAGAAGCAGAGGAGTGATGTCTCATTACAGCATAAGTCTTGTTTACATGCCTGTCTTTATTAGCTTTAATGTCTGAAAGCATTGCCTTAGTCATCTCCGTATCCTCCACATCTGAAGTGTCCAAAACATAGTAGATGCTCAGCATTCTTTGGGCTATGTCTCTCTACATTCTTTGGCCTATCGCTCTGCTTGGCTGCTCTGAAGTTTTGTTCCCATTTTCTACCCTGCCTGCTTTGAATGGCCCATAATGCCCCGTTTCAGGTTATGAACAGTGACTCTCCTCAGGGCAGCGTGACAGACATCTTGCATCCTACCATACTGTCTCCCGTGGCAGACATCACCAATTGATCACCACACTCTGTCCTCTGAGTCTGGTCCTGGATTTAAAATCCTTCTCGACTCTGTCATTCCATTACCAGCCAGTACCAATCAATAAACAGTGGAATTCAAGGTGGCCATCTTTGCTCCAATGGTGTTATTCAAGGGAAGCCAGGTTTCTCTGGTTCATCCTGGCTCCTGAGTCTCCTCTAAGCTGGGCCTTACCTAAGCTCATCGCGGCACGGCTCCAGCCATCTGAGAAGTCTGCACTTCACCTATAGTTTTCTGGCCTAGTTTTTTTCACACCATGGTGGCTCTTAAAAATATTTTCCTGGCAGCAAATGGGTGTCTTCCTGCTGGGAGGAAAAGGGAAGAAGAATTAGCCGCTTCCCATCTGAGAACTTCCACTGGAATTGATTTATCCCAGCAGAAAGAGCCCGGCATTTTCCTTCCAAATTAATATGCAAATGAGTATAAGCAACACCTCCCACGGGCAGGTTCAGAACACAGCGGTATTATCCTGGAACATTTATTAGCACTATTAATAGAGTTCACTGCCTTCCTCCTCCCCCCTGCTTTTATTGCCATTCTAATTATGGACCATTTTGTTTCATTTTCTCCTTTCCTGGTCCTAGTGCAGGCCCACCGTGCTGGTTAGGAAAAATGCTCTGTCGGGCGAGTGGGCTGCCTGGGTAGGGGGCCGCATTCTTCGTGGGTGTCGTCTCATTCCATGACATTGCTCTCCTTGCCTGGTGCCCCCTGTCTGCAGAGGGCACTTTCTTCATGTCTCTGACATCACAGTAACTTGAAGAGGAAGGCTACTGAGATCCAGAAAACCGCCCTTGGAGTGAGGTTACAGCTGAGCAGCCTCTGAAGGGGCTTTGGGGTTTCTCGAGGAAAGGGGCATCCAGTGGAGGTGGCACCCCTTTGAGAATCCCAGGCCCCTGGGAGTCCTTGCTGGGACAGGCAGTGTTCCTGGCACCCATCTCATTCCCACCAGCATCCAACAAGGAAAGGGTGGGATCCCCGATTACTGGGGAGGAAACTGAGTCACAGAGATGTTATAACTTCACCTGGGTTGATGGTCTGGCTCCAGGCCCTGTGTTTTTAACCAGTTTTCCATGGGGGTCTCCTCCTGGGGCCTCACCATCTCTCTCCTTTTCCTTGGCAAAGCAGTCAAGCTCAGCCATTATGCTGGTAAGTAACTTGATCGAGGTCCCAAACAAAGTATGTGGCAGTCTGGGTCAAGAACCTGTGGTTTTTCACCAAATGAATTTGCCTCAGTTTCCCCACTGTGACCAGGTTTTGAGAAGCTGATAAAATGGTTTAGAGGTTCCAGACATTGCTATGGGCCCATGACTTTTTGCTTAGCTCAAATGGAAAGACCCTCTGGGGAGGCCTGTATATTCTTTCCACCAGGAAGCGAACACCTCATGTTTGGGAACTCCCCACCCTCTTTTTAAAATCACAGACAATATATTGGAAAAGAAATGGTTCCTTCTGTTCATTCATTCATCCACCCACCCATTCATCCAGTCAGGTTTCACTCAGTGCTTGTGGCTTCAGAGATGCTGAGCTTGGACATTTTATGCAGCATCACTGCGAGGTCAACTGTCTGTGCCAAGCAGGGGTTGACCTGTCTTTATGTTTCCCAAAGGGTAGTGCAGACCCCAGGCTTTGGGGAGAAATGTGCGTGTGCCTGGCTTTGTAGAGGATGCTGAGATTTGCTTTTGGGGCTCAGGAGATCTCGGATGTGAACATGTCTTGTAAATCCCATGGCTGTAGCCAATGTACAGCCAGGCTGGTGCCTGGCAGTGCTTACTGTGTGCTTGTTTGAGGGTTGATGGGCAAAGATGGTTCTGCACAGGAGAAGGCGTGGCTTTAGAAGCCAGGCTGGGCTCTACCAGGAAATTTTATTTCAGCCCTTGGCCAAGTCACTCCCTGCTTTGGAGCCCAGTTTTTCCAACCCATCAGATAAAGTGGTGGTTATAAATGAGGGCGCCACATTCTTGGGGTTCCCTCTTCTTCCTGAGCTGCTGTTAGGCTCAGGCTGAGCATCCTGATGCCGAGTCCAGAGTCCCCCACTCCTTGCTGCAGCTTCCCTCCTGGCCCATCTGCCAATGCTTCCCTCTCTGTTCAGAGCAGACTTTGCCTGGGTGGTTGTGGAAGGAGCTGGCAGGGTGCTGTTGGTGGGAGCTTGGCTGCCAGGATGGATGGCCGGGTGTAGCTGGCTAGGGGAAGGAAAAGATGCTTGAAAGACACCGAGGGGGCAACATTTATTTTGCATCCAGAGTGAAAGGTCACTCTTCCCTTTGACTGATGGGGCTTTTGGGGAGGCGGAATAAGTCTGAGACCAGGGAACTGAAACTCTCTCGGTATTGCCATCTCTGCGGGCAATCATCCTTAACAAGACTCCAAGGCCATTGGGTTGAGATTCAGTTACTTTCTGTAGGGCTGTCATTAGAAACCACAGGTCAGTGGGCACCACGGGCCATCCTGGGTCACTGGAGAGGAGGGCGTTCAGTCCCTTGTGTCAGCCCCATTGACCAGGGTGGCCTTTTATTCACAGAGTCTGGGGAAGGCTGTGCTGTATGATGATGAAGTGTGGATGGGAGATTCAGGGGGCTGAGCAGGGGAGGCTAACGGAGCTGGTGGAGTTACCTCCCAGGGCCTTGGCTTTCCCCGAGAAACCCAGGGTGGCTGCATCCTTTGTGGGGTCAGAACCCCCAAAGGCTGGAGAACTCATAAGCAGGGTGGGGTCCCCAGTTTAGGCTGGGACACAAAATGTTTCTGGAATGATTTAGGTTGACACCGAGTGGTGTCCCCAGTCCCCTGGCTCATACATGAGCCCCTTGCACAGCAGCCAGTTTCTTGAGCACCTACTGTGTGCTGTCATGTACTAGGCACTCAGCACACGGACTTCTCGTTAACTTTTTTTTTTTTTTTGAGATGGAGTCTTGCTCTGTCACCCAGGCTGGAGTGAAGTGGTGCGATCTCGGCTCACTGCAAACTCTGCCTCCTGGGTTCATGCCATTCTCCTGCCTCAGCCTCCCGAGTACCTGGGACTACAGGGGCCTGCCACCACGCCTGGCTAATGTTTTGTATTTTTAGTAGAGACGGGGTTTCACCATGTTAGCCAGGATGGTCTCGATCTCCTGACCTCGTGATCCACCTGCCTCAGCCTCCCAAAGCGCTGGGATTACAGGCGTGAGCCACCCCGCCCAGCCTCGTTAACTCTTTACTACAACCCTGTGAGTTAGTTGCTGTTGCTTCTGACCTAATGAATGAGACAACTGAGACCGAGAGAGCTACAGCACTTACCCAGGCACTTACTCAAGGTCACACAGCTGATGAGTGAGGATAAAGGTCTCATTTCCCCACGCCTGTGCTCCCTGTCTGGTACCACCTCATCTGAATTTCTTGCTGTTTTGCAGACAGAAGGGCTTGGGTTGAGAGGGAGCAAGGTGTGACCCTTCTGGGCAAGTGAGACCATGTGAGAAAATCACAGAGGTGGGGCTACACCTGGCATGCTTGGGGTTGGCAGGAAGGACAGTGAGGACACATGGAGTTTGTGTAGGGAAAGGAGTCAACCTCCACAAAGGCTTAAAAGTGACCTTTACACATTCACGGGTTACTTTAGCCACCTCCATTTACCTGGGGTCCATATAAAGATGTGGTCAGGTGCACAGGCTTGGCCTTGAGCAGGGTTCTAATCCTGCCACTTGGAAGCTGATAACCTCACGTGAGCAACTTGCTCTAGTGCCTCCGTTTCCTCATCTGTAAAAGTGGGCTATGAATGGTGTCTACTTTATAGGGTGGTTGTGAGAGTGAAATGAACACCTAAGTTGCTTACACAGCACTGCACTTATGATTAGTCAGGGTCTGTACTGTGCCCACTGCTGAAGAGTTTAAATTTCCTTCTGGATCCAGCTCTGTCTGTTTCGTTCAATGTTCCTTTTACGAAGCCACAACATGTCAAATCAAGATGAGAGGGAGGAAGAGGTAAGGGAAGACCCCCAGCTGGAAAGGGAGGCAAAGGGAAAGGAGGGTCAGTGACTCGCAGGGCATAGTGTGGGGCCGGCAGCCCAAGGGCCAGGCTGTCTAGGGTCAGGGTGGGGTAATGTCAGTGCAGGGGCCATGGCCTGCCAGCCCAGCTTCCAAATCTCTCCGGCATTTTAGTTTCCTCTAAGGACTGACATCCCATGGCTGCTCCAAGCAGTAGGAAACTCTATTTCCTCTTCTCTTCACATCATTTCTCTTCTTGGCATAAGGGGGTCATAAATGGTTTATGATGGCTTTTTATTCCCAGTGTCAAGACCTGGCTCCTGCTTTTAGCCCTGCCATGAGCTGGCTACGTGACTTTGGGGGCAGCACTTTTCTTCTCTGAGCTTCAGTTTCCACGGGTGTAAAATGGGTGGTTTGGATTAGAACTGGCTGTTTTCACATTGCCCTCCACAGCACCCTCAGACCCCCACCGCCACCCACTGTTGGGCAAGGAGAAGGGGGTGAGGAGGCAGGGTTCTCCCAACTCCTCTTTGTATGGTTCCATGGCTTAAAACGTGGTGGGTAATCTTTGTGTAGATGTAGCCTCTTCATCATAGATGCTCATGAACTAGAGCGCCCACCCCATGGTCCTGAGGTAGATGAAGGGGGAAAAACTTCACTTGGGCAGAACCTGAGAGAGAAGAACATCCCACAGAAGGCTGGGTAGAGCCCAGCTCCAATCCCACCTCTAAGACAAGCCTTCTCTGATTCTCTTACACATTTGTCTTTCCACCAAGAGAACAACAGATGTAATAAATAATACCTATGCAGCACTTACTTTGTGCCATGCACTGTTCTATTTTTCATATTTTAATCCTATCTGTAGCACCCCCATGAGGAAAATGAAACGATTAGCTCCTTTTTAGAGATGAGCAACCCAAGGCTCACAGAGACATGAAGGGTCTGACCCAGGGTCCTGCAGTAGAAATGGCAGAGTGAACATCTGACCCTAGGCAGCTGGACTCTAAGGTCCAGGCTTTTAACTTCCATCCCATGCTGCTCATCACCACAGTCTGCGCCCATCTCAAATTTAAAAGTCATAAGCTGCATTACTTAGGGACTGCAGATAGTGGAAACTGACCATGGATGCTGTATTGGCTTATAGGGCTGCCATGACAAAGTACCACAGACTGGAGGGCTTCAATAGTACTTGTTAATTTTCTCATGGTTCTGGAGGCTAGAAGTCCAAGGCCAAAGTGTTGGCAGGGTTGGTCATATTTGGAGGTACTGAGGGTTAGGACTTCAACATATAAATTTTGAGGGGAGATATAGTTCAACTCAAAACAGATGCCTCAAGCACAAAGGGAATTGTTGGAAAGATATTAGGGAGGGGTATCAGATAAACATGATGTAGCTAGACCCACAGCATTGGTGGTACCCATGGCACCAACTAAACTGTGAGAACAGCCTGGAGGGCTTGCAACACTGGCCCTGTGTTGACTCTGATGCCTGGTCAGCCCTTTGAGAGAGAGAGAAAAAAAAAAAGAAATGGAGAGAGAGAGAGAGAAAGAGAGACAGAGAGAAAGAAAGACAGACTAGCTGAATGTGAATCATATATTTGGGCCCCTGAAGATGCTAGGGCTGAGAAGCTGAGGATGAGTCCTTCAGATTTCTATCAGGGCAGGTGGGTGCTATTGCTTGCAGACACTGCCTGTCATGGGGGCACACCCAGAAAGGATGGGAAAATGCTATTATCAAGGAGAGTTAGTTCTAATCCCCTTCATTTCTTCTGCCCTTCCAACCCCCAAATCAACAATTGTCTCTGCTATGCGCTTATTTGTCTTCCAAGCCAAGCTCTGTGCTCCTTAAAACATCTGCTTGTGGATCAGGTGTGTGACACATGCCAGGTGGTATCAGACTTATTTATTGAGTGCTTACTGTGTGTTAGGCATTGTGTTATGTGTTCGAAATTTCTAATTTCACTTAATACGGCGGCTCTGTAAGGAAATATTGATACATGCAGAATACCTGATTGCTATTGTTTGAATATATTTATACGTGTCCCCCCTTCCAGGTTCATATGTTAAAAATCACTAGTGCAGTGGTATTAAGAGGTGGGGCCTTGGCTGGGCGAGGTGGCTCATGCCTATAATCCCAGCACTTTGGGAGGCTGAGGCAGGCAGATTATGAGGTCAGGAGATAGAGACCATCCTGGCTAACATGGTGAAACCCCGTCTCTACTAAAAATACAAAACATTAACCAGGCGTGGTGGTGGGTGCCTGTAGTCCCAGCTACTCGGGAGGCTGAGGCAGGAGAATGGCGTGAACCCAGGAGGCGGAGCTTGCTGTGAGCCGAGATCGCACCACTGCACTCCAGCCTGGGCGACAGAGCGAGACTCTGTCTCAAAAAAAAAAAAAAGAAAAAGAGATGGGGCCTTTAGCAGATGATAAGGTCATGAACGCTGAGCCCTTATAAAAGAGCTTTTCAGCCCCTTTCACCATGTAAGGATGCAGCAAGAAGGCACCATCTTTGAAGCAGAGAGTTAGCCCTCACCAGACAGTGAATCTGCTGGTGCCTAGATCTTGGACTTCTCAGTCTCCAGAACTGTGAGCAATAAAACCTCTATTGTTTATAAATTACCCGGTCTAATATATTTTGTTATAGCAACAGAAATGGACTAAGACACTAAGGGTAGATTGATTAGGTCATTCTTCCAAGATCCTACCACTGGTATATGAACTCATTCATTCAGTCAGTCAACAAATATTTAGTGAGTTCCTAGTATGTGCTAGGCTTGATGCTTTGGAACACAACAGTCTCAAGCCAGATATGGTCTCTGTCATTACAGAGATCAGAGGCCAGCAGAGAGGAAGGAATTCTAATTCCCAATGATCCCAAAACCCAGGGTTTTATCGGTTGTTTTAGAATGACTTCTAAGAGAGCATAACAATTTTCAGATGTAGTATTTTAATTTCAGTTTCCATCTGGAGGGGTGATATAGCATAGTAGTTAAGAACAGACTCTGAATCTTGATACTGTGGATTCAAATCCCAGCTCTACTGTTTACTACTAATAATAGAGAATTAAGGGAGGTAATTTATATGGTGTTTAAATTGGAGAAATGTAAGAACCACTAAGAAAGGGCTGTGTCTCAGGTACCTAAAACAGTGCCTGGCATATAGTAAGTGCTCAAAAAATGTGTGCTGAATGAATGAATCCATAAATTACCCATGTGGGTCTACTGAATTCAACACTTAAAGGCAATGACACCTCCTTATCTGGCTTGCAGAGGCTGCCTGCCCCCTCAGTATTTCATTTCTGGCATCAGAGAAGACTTTCAGGGTTTGAACCTTGTTCTTCTTGGGATGGGTGTGGCTGATGCCACATGTCATATTCATAGCTTCTTGAGGATCATGCCTCATTCTTTTAAGTTCTGCTCCAAGGCTCCTACATGGTAGCAAGGATGAAGGAGGAGCTGATTCTCAGAGTTTCATCTGAACAGGATGGATTTTGTGTATCCTTCTGCAGCCATGACCTCTGACTACAGCTCAAGCCTTCCCAAACCCTCACCCTCCTCTGCTCCCAGTTCTTTTCAACAGAGCACAGTTTGCTTTCTCTGCTTTCTCTCCCAAGGGATGGTTGTATCAGGAAGTAGGGACTTGTTTCTTATAGAATCCCTTACTTCTAAGACCCACTCAGAGGAAAGAAGGCTTAATTACTATTGACTCTGTACTTTATTTTACTCTGGGAGACAAAGTTTAATAACACTTAGGAATTAGGACAGATATTTTTCCCAGGTTGGGTTCTGCTGACCAGCACAGAGCTTTCTCCGATTCATCACATCTTCTAAATCAAAGCAACTCAGTATGACTTTTACTCTCTTTGTTTTCTAGGAAGAGATAATCTCAAACAACAGTATATGACTCAAACTCTCCTCTTCTCCTCCTCCCATAAGGTAATTAAACAGGTAAATCGTGGGGCTGCCTGTGGCCCTGTCTCAATACAGTGTCTCACTCAAAAAAGCCCGCCTTTCCAAAAGGAAACCAACAGTGCTTCATTTCTCACCTGGTCTCTCAATGGAATGCTGAAGAACAGAATCTTTATTTATCCCTTTGAAAGAAGATTTAATATACTACTGATTATAAAATGAATCACTTTTTTTTTTTTTTTTTTTTTTTGAGATGGAGTCTCGTTCTGTCGCCAGGCTGGAGTGCAGTGGCCCAATCTCGGCTCACTGCAACATCCACCTCCCAAGTTCAAGCGATTCTCCTGCCTCAGCCTCCTGAGTAGCTGGGACTACAGGTGTCCACCACCACACCAAGCTAATTTTTATATTTTTAGTAGAGATGGGGTTTCACCATGTTGGCCAGGATAGTCTCAATCTCCTGACCTCGTGATTCACCTGCCTCGGCCTCCCAAAGTGCTGGGATTACAGGCATTATCATTAATGCCCGGCCAAATCATTATTTTTTTGTAGCACCAAGGAAGGAAAAAACTCTGCCAATTTAATTATCCTGTACCATCCATTGTAAAATGCAGCCCTATTTTTGAGTTGTTAAAATATGAAAAAAAATGTATGTCTTAGATTCACTGCAAAATAGTAGTACATAGCCTAACAACCACCACTACCACAACCACAACAAAAAATAGTGTAGAGGAGCCTAGGACCAAGAAGTTCACTTGGCCTTTTACTTCCCTAGTCCTGGACATCAGGGACAATGACAAAAAAAAAAAAAATCACTTCTTGTTGTTTTGTCTGTATCACTAATTAACCTTTTCTTCTTTCATTTCTTAACAGCTTATTTTCTTAAAATATATAATATTTTAATTTGAAAGACTCAATATATGACAGATATAGCTTTATCTCCCTTTTCTCCTTTTCTCCCAAAGGGAATTACTGTCTTGAATTTGGTGACATACATTACTCTCATATATGTTTTCTGATTTTTATGACAGATGTTTCTATCCATATCAACAAAACTTTACCAACTTTTTTTTTTTTTTTGAGACAAGATCACTCTGTCACCCAGCCTAGAGTACAATGGCATGATCTGGGCTCAATGCAACCTCTGCCTTTCAAACTCCAGCCATCCTCCCACCTCAGCCTCCTGAGTAGCTGGGACTACAGGCGCGTGCCACCATGCCTGGCTAATTTTTTTTTTTTTTGTATTTTTTTAGAGACAGGGTTTCGCCATGCTGCCCACACTCAAACTCCTGGACTCAAGCGATGTGCCTGCCTCGGCCTCCCAAAGTGCTGGGATTACAGGTGTGAGCCACTGTGTCTGGCTGATGTATTCTTAAAATACAAAAACATTCTGAAGATCCTCTCTCTCTCCCTCTAATGCTGCTTCTCTATCTCAGTATTTTCATGGAGATGGTGGCTGCTTCACTCACCCCCAGATATCTTTGCCTCCCCTTAACTCCCACCTTCCTCCTTCACATTCTTCCTGAAGCTCTGCCTGCATTCTGTTTCCTCTCTCTCGGCTTATTGTGTAGATCAGGTTGGCAAACTTCTTCCTTAAAGGACCAGTGAGTAAACATTTTAGGCTTTGCAGGCCACATGGTCTCTGTAGCAACTACTCACCTCTGCCACTGTAGCCTCAAAGCAGCCGCAGACAATATTTAAATTAGCGAACGTGGCCATGTTCCATTAAAACTTTATTTGTGTACACTGAAATTTGAAATTTATATAATTTTCACGCCATGAAACAGTACTTTGTTTTGATTTTGTTTCAACAATTGAAAAATCTAAATACCTGCTGGGTGCAGTGGCTCACACCTGTAATCCCAGCACTTTGGGAGGCTGAGGCAGGCAGATCACTTGAGGTCAGGAGTTCGAGACCAGCCTGGCCAACATGGCGAAACCCTGTCTCTACTAAAAATACAAAAATTAGCCAGGCATGATGGCAGGTGCCTGTAATCCAAGCTACTTGAGAGGCTGAGGCAGGAGAATTGCTTGAACCCGGGAGGTGGAGGTTGCAGTGAGCCGAGATTGCAGCACTGCACTCCAGCCTGGGCGACAGAGCAAATCTGTGTCTCAAAAAAATAAAATAAAATAAAATAAAAGTAAAAATCTAAATACCATTCTTAGCTCAGGTCAAGGGCTGTATTTGGCCCACGGCCATAGTTTGCCAACCCTTTATCTAGATTATTGTAGCCTCTCAGGGGTCCTTAAATTCTCTCTGTCTCACCCATTATCCTAAATTCTCCCCAGCAAAGGAGCGATGTAGGCTGAGATTGCAGGCAAGAATCCCCCCCTTGTAGCATCTGAGGGGAGAGGACTACAGGAATACTCATGCATTTATAATATTATATCTGCTACACTAAGGGGGTGTCACACATTCTCTCTCTCTCTCTCTCTCTCTCACACACACACACACACACACACACACATAAACACACATTTTAAGGGATTCCTTTAAGAGTTTTCCATACCACATGACTCCATTTGACCAGGAGCGATTTCCATCCAGCCCGGCCGCTCCTTCTTTATCTTCCTGGCTCCCACCCGCTCTCCTTGCACTGCTGGTACCTCTCCATTGGCCAGCACTTGGATTCAGGCTGGAGAGCAATAGGCAGGAATTAATTTAAAGAGAAAAGGATTCTGAGTCAGCAAATGTTTGCTCAGCACCTCCTGTGGGTTCAACGCCTGGCTAGTTTGTTTTATTCCTCTTACCATCTTCACAATCAAGTGAGGAAACTGAGGCTCAGTGAGGATAAGGACTGCTCAAAGAGAGAAGAGCCAGTGATGGAGCTTACAAAATCCACATCCTGTCTCCTCTTGGGAGCTCTGGTGGCCTTGACAAAGGTATTGACTCCTAGGAAAATTGAGTGCACGCGTTAGTAGATTTGTCGGCATAATGAGACAGTAGAAAGAAAGAGCAAGAGCCCTGGGCTGGGAGACAGGTGCCTGCATTTTGCTCCTGTCTCCTCCTCCAAGAGTCTGTGCTATTTTGGGCAGCTCTCTTGCCTTTTCTGGGGACTGGGCCATGTAGTTGGATGGTGTGATATTGCCCAGTTTTACTCTAGGACTGGGAGCAAGACTTTCCCTTCTACACCTGCTCTGGGTGTCAAGAGCTTTGTCTTTTGTTTTGAAGGGGCTTACTAAAACACAGGGCCATTGAAAAGTGGGATTTCCATGTCAGAAAATCTGGATAGGCTTAGCAAAGCCTCTGGGTGCGGCTGGAGTCCTCCTGCTGGATAGTCCATGGGGGACCTGGGCTGCTAGGCAGGACTTGATTCAAGTGCTGTCCTTGCTTGAACCATGAGGCATAGTCTGGGGTATTGACCAGACTCCTACATGGCTCCATGCTGCTGGGCACAAAGAGCATATGAGACCCATCCCAGGCTGCCTGGGTGCCCTCCACGTGGTCTTGGTTCTTTGATCTTCTTCTTGGCCACAACTCACATCTCCTTCTTCTACTCCAAGCCTAGTATTTGAGCATCATTTTTCAGAAAGTTGAAAACATGACGTTCAGATGTAAAATAAATAAGATTTTATTTAATTCAGTTAATAAAGGATCGGTAAGATATTAAAACAGTTTCAAGGAGAACACACACACATGCACACACACACCTACATGCACACACACACACACCAATCAGGGATGCTGGAATAAATTTGCTGATAGATGCAAAATTAGTTAAATTAGTTCATATTCTACAGGGCTGCAGTTCTCAAACTTTTTGATTTTGGATTATTGTTACAGTCTTAGAAATTATTGAGGATTTCTCAAAGAGCTTTTGTTTATGTGCATTATATCTATCAATATTTGCTGTTTTTAAAATTATTTATTTATTTTGAGACAGAGTCTATGTCACCCAGGCTTGAGTACCATGGTGCGATCTCGGCTCACTGCAACCTTCACCTCCTGGGTTCAAGCAATTCTTATGCCTCAGTCTCCTGAGTAACTGGGATTACAGGCATGTGCCACCATGACTGGCTATTTTTTTTTTTTTTTTGCATTTTTAGTAGAGACAGGGTTTTGCCATGCTGGCCAGGCTGGTCTCGAACTCCTGGCCTCAAGTGATCTACCCGCCTCGGCCTCCCAAAGTTCTGGGATTACAGGCATGAGCCACCATGCCCGCCCAATATTTGCTGTTTTAGAAGTTAAAACTGAGACATTTTTAAAACACAAGAATACACAAGTGCAAATTCCATTTGCTGTCAGAGCAATACTAAAAGTATCACAAGTCATGTAGTCTCTGGAAGACGTCGCCGTACGCTCATGAGAAAATGAGAGTGAAAAAGGCAAATAGTGCCTTACTATTATTATGAAAATAGTTTCGACTTAACAGGCTCCTTGAAAGTGTCTCAGGCAATCTGATGTACCCAGGTGACACTTTGAGATCCACTGCTCTTGGGCAATAAAATGTAATGATTGGGATTATGTTTTTCCCAATAAAATTCATTTTCATTGCTATGGACAAGAATCATTTGCATTACTATGAGCTCTCTATAACTTCTAACCATAGAGAGCTGTAAAATAACCCAGCTGATTGAAGTCAGCCAAAGGTACTCATCTTGGTAAGAGTAGGTAATCCCTGGAGATCCATGGGATAATACACAGAACTCCAGGGAAAGGATGCCCAGTGCTTGGTTTTGTTCATTTCCAAGTCTTTGTCAGTTTTTGCTGACACCACAAACCCTCCTCTGGTTTCCCTGGTGACAGGGCTGCCTGACTCTCTGCCTTCTGTTTCTGGTCTGTCCTTATGGCATAAGCTCCATGTCCATCTTCCCTCTGGGCTCTTCCCTTTGGTTCCAAAGAGCTTATTGTAGAAGTTAAAAAAAAATACAGTAAAGTGATTATCATAATCCTAATTATCCTCTAGGCAATGCAGAAAAGAAAAAACATAAGGATAAACATATTGAGATTTGCTCTTGCTCCAGCACAATTCCCTGAAAGGCTTCTTCTAAGCCTGGTATCCTGGGAGTGGCAGTGTTTTCAGCGTGGCAGACAGAGCAGTCAGGAAGCTGGGAGCCCAAACAGCGTGAGACAAAGCCACAAAACAGAGGCTGCGCATCGGTCGGTAAGTCATTTCTGTCTTACATCTCACCTTGATAATGAAAGGAAATAAATGTCTTGGTCACGAAACCAGGATCATGATGTGGAAGGACTTCAAGTCTAAACCTTATGGGGGCAGGGGTTGCATCTTGATGAGCCCAATTGGAAACATACAGAAGATTGGTCCAAGGATAAGAGGAATCAGCAAAGATCTGTCCAAGTAGGGCTACCCGGATAGAGTGGCTAGGAAGTCCTTGCATGAACCAGGATTGCTTTTGGCTACATGTAATAGAAAAACACCTCCATAGTGGCTTAAACACATAA
Source organism: Gorilla gorilla gorilla (assembly GCF_029281585.2). Classification (NCBI taxonomy): domain Eukaryota; kingdom Metazoa; phylum Chordata; class Mammalia; order Primates; family Hominidae; genus Gorilla; species Gorilla gorilla. The sequence continues at coordinate 33,005,235 of NC_086018.1, read as the reverse complement.
AGGATTATTTGTCAAACAGACCAAGTGCTTCATCGCCTTTCTTACCACGTAGGCCTGTACTCTTATGCTTGTCACCTCATAGTTACTTGCACCATGGCTGTTGCATCCCTAGGAGCCTTCCAGTAGGAAAGAAGGGGTAAGGGACAAGCAGCACCAAGGAGAAAAGGGCAACATACATACATTCATGCCCACACAGACACACAGCACAAATACACACACACACACACACACACATGACTTTTTCTAAAAGGAAAAACATTCCCTGGGCCTTCTGCTACATCTTGCTGGCCACAGCTGTGTGTACGGCTCGCCAGGCAGGTGGGAAATAGGTTATTTTACCCTTCTCAACCTTTGAAATAGAGAAAGACAAGGAGGAATTGGTTATAAATAGTCTTTGGGTAGACAATTCACAGTGTCTGGCCCAGCCCGCTCGTGAGAAATACAGGGATGAACAGACTCGACACAGAACTCAAGGTAAGGAACCTGGGGGTAAAGTGCAGGTCTGCATCACAGCCCACAGGTTCCCACCTTCCCCTTCATTGCCAACATCCCTGCCCACTCCCTCTGCCATACTCCTTCGTAGGTGCAGCCATACCTACTCATTATTTCCAGTTTTCTGAATACACCCCTTTGTTTTACACCTTCATGATTTTTTTCATGCTTTCCCCTCTGCCTGGGATGCCTCTCTGTGGTCACCCTCCTCCATCCACATAGTGCCTGTGCTGTGTGCCAGACATAATACAATGAACAAGATCCCTGGAGTCTCTGCTATACTTAGACTTAAATCCTGGGGGAAGGGGCAGAACTAAAGATGGAGCCCATTCCTGATGGGCTGTGGGCAGCCTATGGAGGTAAGTGTTGTTATCATGTCCATTTTAGAGATGAGCAAACTGAGGTTTGCTCAGCAAGTTAAATGCCCATCAAGTTAAATGACTTGCCCACGGTCACAAGGCTTGAGAGTGAAAGAGGTGGAAATTGAACCTGGGTTTGCCTGACCCAAAGTCAATGTGTTATGCTACCTTTTACTTTGCCTTTCAAAGGACAGTGCTTCACATACATGTGAAGACTGCAGTCAAATTCTTGAAGAATCTTTCTTCTCAGAAAGATACATCTCCATGCTAATTGCCCACACCTCCCTAGATTGAGTGTTCTCAAGGGTAGGGCCTGGGCCATATTTAATTGAACATCTTTGGAGTTGAGCATCTTGTCTGTCACATAGTAAGAACCTCAAAACCCAAAAAACTTTGATTTGATTCCCAGCTCCACCAAGACTGTTGACCTTGGACAATTTGCTCAACCTTTCTGGCCTCAGTGACTCCAACTATAAAGTGAGCCTCAATTGTGAAGCTTGCTACTATGGTGTCTAATAAGCCTCCCAAATGCTTTATTTGGATCAGAAGGCCTGAGTTTAGAGATATCATTGCCATGGATGGCAAAGGCTTCAGCTTAGTTCTGGTTCCTTGAGATATTTGGCCATGTAACTTTCTATGACGTTCAGCCCTGTAAAATGAGGAAAAAATACCTTCTTCAAAGTATTGACAGGAGGATAAAAAATAACATACATTATAATAATGAGACTAGCTACCATTTATTGAGCACTTACCACGTGTGAAGATCTCTGCTACGCCCCTTTCATGTTATTGCTTGAAGACTTATAATAACACTGGAAGAAATGTATTATTATTCTCATTTTTCTGATAGTGAAACTGAGAGATAAAGTAACTTGCCCAAGGTTGTCCAGATGGTCAGACCTGATTTGAACTCAGGATTGGCTCCAAGGACTGTGCTGTTAAATGGCAACGATAAAATGAAGCCATGTAACTACAAAATGCTGTAGAACATTAGTCCATGTACCCGACATAGGTTGCATAATTGAATGAGTCAATGAATGAATACCTTTTCCATCTTTTAGCTTCGCCTATTTCATGTCCAGCACAGTGCCATACATATAGCAGGCATATAGTGCTTATCGATAAGGAATAATGAATGAATGGGCTTTATGATGGTTAATTTTATGTGTCAACTTGATTCCATCAAGGGTGCCCAGATTAAGTATTATTTCTGGGTGTGTTTGTGAGGGTGTTTCTGGATGAGATTAGCATTTGAATTGGTGAACTCAGTAAAATAGATTGCCCTTCCCTTGTTGGTGGGCATCATACAACCGCGGAGGACCTGGATAGAACAAAAAGGCAGGGGAAGGAGGAATTCACCCCTTTTGCTTCCTGCCTTCTGAGTTGAGACATAGGTCCTTTTCTGCCCTTGGACTGGGATTTACATCACTGGTTCCCATGGTACTCAAGCCTTTGTACTTGGTCTGGAATTATACCACTGGCTTTCCTGGGTCTCCAGCTTGCACATGGCAGCTCATGGGACTTAACTTCCATAATCATGTGAGCCAATTCCTCATACTAAATCTCTCTCTTTCTCTCTCTCTCTCTATATATATATGTTCTGTTTCTTTGTAGAACTCTAATACAGGCTTATATACCTTTGCATCCTTGTCTTACCGTGCATAACCTGTTCATTCATTCTGCTGATGGTTATTAGGTGCCTACTGGATACAAGAGCTTTTCTACAGGTTAGAAATAAACCCAGAGCAAGGGATAAAATAATTGCATAGGAAGTAGTTTGCAGAAGTGGAATGAAGAGAACCCAGAGGATTGCTCCCACCCCCAGCCCCCAGACCCAGTTCTCGAGATTAGCTTATGCTCTTGGAAAAACAAACCAGCCACCTGCCTAGTTGATCCTGTCATTTAATGTGCTATTTCCCCTGCCTTTGCTGTTGTTGCTGCTGGAGAAGTTCCTTTGCAAGCAGAAAGGAACTCTCTTGCCCAGAGAGCATGTCCTCTCCTTCCTTGTAGCCCACCTCAGCTCAGTTCATCGTCTCTGGCTGGTGACACTGCAGTCAATTGCCTGGGAATTACTGTGAAATTACTCTGGGAAAATTAGAATGCCAAGAGGGGAATGAGCAGGGAGAAGAGGTGAATATTGAGCTGCAGGGGAGCAGCTTTCTGACAAAGACCTGGGGAAACTGTTTATAATATCGCAGTCCATTTGGGGATATCTAACTTACATCATCAAAAATGCCTGTGAGATCGTAGTCAAATTGCTCCAACTCCCAGGGCTTTGGTTTTCTCATCTTGCTTTAGCTTCCTGCTGGCCTTCTACTCCTTGAATGCAAGCTCTGTGGCCTCTGAGCCTTTGTACTTAACAGTTTGGGATACTATTCTGTCTTCTCTTTACATGAATGACTCCTCTTCATCCTTAAAGGCTCAGCTTAATGTCACCTCCTCAAAGAGCCTTTTCCAAAGCAGGCATGCCCTACTTAATCCTGCAGTGACTCTGTATCGCATATATCACTTCTGATGTTATTTTCTTCACTTACTTATAAACATGTTCATTATTTATCCTCCCTTCTGCTACTACTACTACTACTACTACTACTACTTCTAATGTAAGCTCCATGAACTGTCCTGCCTTTGTCCCCCAGGGCCTGGCCCGGGTCCAGAACATAGTAAACACTCAATAAATATTTGTTCGGAGAGTCAGTAATAGGTAGTTTGTTAATTATGTTATTTCTAGTAGCACTGATATCCCCATTAGAGAGGGACAGAGATCTGGCCTGGGAGATAGTGGACATCTGGTACCCAAATACTAGCCACAGCTGTCATAGTATGACATTCACTGCTAATGTGTCAACAGATATGTCTTCATTCTCCGGGCAGCAGGAGAGCCAGGGACAAAACAGCATGATCTAGAGGAATCGGTCGTGCTATTGGGAAACAGGGTTTGATCTAGGAGATTTGCCCTTTCAATCCATGTGCAAGACAGGTGCTTTTGTCACCTAGAGGAAAGCTTTACTTCCAAATGAATCCTCGTTCGTGGGAGTGAAAAACGAGCTCAGCATAGTACAGAGGCCTGATTTGAACTTTAGCTTTGCCTCGGAGGAGATGTGAGAGCTTAGGCAAGTCACTTTGCCTCCTTGAGCCTCGTTTGTTTTTCTTTCTTTGTGAAGCTGGGAAGATAGAATTAAATATAATAATGATTGATATAAAGGTGTTTATAAATGTCAAATGCAGTGCAAACATGATTCTCTCCTTCTCTTTCACCTCTTCCTCCCTCTTCTTCCTCTTTCTACTCCTCTTCTTCCTGACTCATGTGTATTATTCTCTAAGTCCAGACATCTGTTATATAAAGTGAACAGCAGGTTTATTAATATGAAAGGAGGGAAAGACCTGTAGGATTGTACATCTTTGAATCACAAGAGATAGAGGCATGGACATGAGACTGGACACCAGATTTTATTTGCCTCCCACACTAGCCTGCCTGCCTGTCTAGAGATTTTAAAGGGATAACCCTGGAGCAAACATCTTGGACCAACGACTTCCACTCCTTGGGCCTCATTTCATCCTGAGTAAAGGTGTGGGGTCTATCAGGGATGGCCAAGTTGTTTCTATGCTGGGAAAGAGACTGGAGCTATCATGGGGCTCCATGGGAAATGGTGCTGGGATGGACTAGTGATGTCTGCCATGAATCTGTCAGGAAGAGTGATGGTGCAGGTGCCCTGTACTGGCCCTCTCTGGTCACAAGTGCTATTTCAGGCATTTCCTTGCAGTGATTCTCTAACTGAATTGTCACAGTGAGTCAACTCAGAGAGATACATGCAGCCTAATATTTTGTCTGTGACGGAGGTGCAGAGAGAAGTTTCATCAGAGAGCACACCTGTTTTCCAAGACTTCAGCCTTAAAGTTTAAGGATTTCCTTCCTAACAGGCTTTGATAATCCACTAGGAATCAATCACTCATGAATTTAACTAAGCTTTTTGGGAAATGATCTAAAATTTTCACCTCAGTAGCCTCCTGGGGAAATGAGTTCCATAAGTTTATTACCTGCTGCATCACCTTGTGCTTCTTTTTAAATTTCTTTTTTAAATCATCCAAGCCATGAAAAGACGGGGGTGGTGGCGACATCTGCCTCTAATCAGGAGCTGGTGAATGTGCTCATGGTCACCTTGCAGCCTGCCCTGAATTCCATTGATTTCATTTCTTCCCCTCTCAGTCTGTAACTCTCCAGAATGAAGAGGCCAACCAATTGTCCAGCTTGTCAGGCAGCAGCCCATCTGTGGAATGAAGACAGTTCTGACATTTCCAAGTCTGGATTAAATGCTGCCTCCTCTTGGAAGCCTATCCACGTTTCCTAGGGCCAGAATCAATCTCCTGTTATTCTGAGCAGCAGAAGCACTTGGGGGTAATATAAAAACTATCTGCTACATGTAGAAAAACTCTTTATACTTTATGAAGCACTTCCAAATCATTTTGGGTCCCCTGAATTTATAATAATGATAATGATAATAATAAATAATAATAGCTAATATTTATACAGTCTTGCTTTGTGTTCGATACTGTGCTAAGCATTTTATCTGCATGGATTATCTCATCTCCACAGCCCACTTTTGAGAGAAGCACTATTATTCTCATTTAGTAGGTGAGGAAACTGAGGCACTGAGAGATTCAGTTATTTTCTGAAATTTAAATGTGAGAAAACATAAGCTCAGAGAACGTAAGTGAAGAAACCTGGGTCATAGTTTCTATGACATCAAGTTTCTTCTCTCTGTCCTTCTCCCCAACTTTTCTCTCTCTCTTAAGAATATTTCATATTGTGTCATGTATTATCGTTTGTTGCTACTTGCCTGCTTTCCTTAGTACATTGTGAATTACTTAAGGTCAAGGTTGTGCTTGAATTATTCTTGAACATTTACTATTCCTGGCTGGGTGCAGTGGCTCATGCCTGTAATCCCAGCACTTTGGGAGGCCAAGGTGGGAAGATCACTTTAGGTCAGGGGTTTGAGACCAGCCTGGTCAAAATGGTGAAACCCTGTCTCTACTAAAACTATAAAAATTAGCTGGGTGGTGCTAGGGCTGGGTTCTCATCTGGATGCTTGATTGGGGAAATAATTACTTCCATACTCACAGTTGTTGGTAGCCTGTAATCCCAGCTACTCAGGAGGCCGAGGCAGGAGAATCACTTGAACTTGGGTGGCAGAGGTAGCAGTGGGCTGTGAGCTGAGATTGTGCCACTGCACTCCAGCATGGGTGACAGATTGAGTGAGACTTTGTCTCAAAAAAAAAATATTATTCCTTTTCCAGAGCATAGACTAGGATGGGTTTACCAGACTCTTTCCTTTTTCTTTGGGCATGAGTGAGGCTATAATTCTCAGCATTTCCTGTAGTCAGGAGAAACCATGTGCCTGAGTTGATGAGGACAGAAGTGACTTGTCTACTTTCTGGCTTTACTCCTTACTAAAAAACCACCCATATGGTTCTCTATGTTCTGTTTCTCCCCCTGTCTACAAGCTGGATGCAGAGGTTCCAGTGGAAAACTCTGAGGCTAGGGGATGGGGAAGCCACAGGATGGCAGGAGGCTGGGTTCCTGAATGACTGCATGGAGTAGAGCTAAGTTCTCTTCTTATTTCACTATGACAGGCATTGGGTTCTGATGTGAATCCTCATGAAGGATTTGGGGTTGTTCCTTATAGCAGTGGCCTACCCTGATTAATAAACCATTCCATCAGCCCTTAGCACAATCAATCAGCTAGTATTCTGCCTACATAGAACCTTGATCGATACATGTGTGTTGAATCAAACTGTCTTGGTCTGCCCCTTTTCTGATTAAAATTTTTCTCCATTTCCTCATTAATTAATTCCTCTAGAATTTACCATGTATATCAGTTATCCACTATGTAATAATATTATTATAATCTTGTGGCTTAAAACAACTTGCATTTATTATCTCACCATTTCTATGGGTTTGAAGTGTGGACATGGCTTAGGTGGGTACTTTGCAAGGTTATCATTAAGGTAATGGCTAGGGCTGGGTTCTCATGTGGATGCTTGATTGGGGAAATAACTACTTCCAAACTCACAGTTCTTGGTAGAAGTCAGTTCATTGAGCTATAGGACTGGGGATTTCGGTTTCTTGAAGGTTGTTAGTGAACGCTATCTTCAGCAACTGGAAGCTGCCTGTAGTTACTTGCTACAAAGCATTCCCTAATATGGCTGTTTGCTCTCTCAAAATCAGCAACAGAGTGAGAGACTCCACCAAGAGGGGCACTACAATTTAATGTAACATAGTCACCTAATCACTTCTATGTAATCATGTATATCCCATTGCCTTAGCTACATTCTATTGGTTAAAAATTAGTCACAGGTCTCACCCACACTCATGGGTTTTCAGGTATCCTTTCCTTATTCCCTCCATACTTTCTAATCACCAGCTCTAGTGGGGATGATTAGCACCAGGTGTGTATAGTGTATGAGTGTAATTGAGGCGGGGGTTAGGGGGTGAGATAAGGGGAGCTGCTTGTTGCTGGGAACTCATTAGGAACTTTCTAATGTCTAGGGGTCTCACAAATGTCCCAGTGGTTAAAGGGATATGTATAACCTTCTATTTGATAAGTGCTATTTCCTTTTTATTAGCCTAAACATATGAACCTGTGGCCCAGGAGAGCCTAATCAATACTCTGAAGCTGCCCAACAGCTGCCAGTGTCCTGTCAGAGGCTTGGTACAGTTAGTAATTGTCATTGAAGCTGAAAGTAATGAATTAGATGACTCTTGACTATTTGCATTTAATTTTTAAAAATTGTATCACAAAACTGGGGCATGATGAAGGATTGCTGTCGAAAAGGAAAATAGGTGGGAATACGTCCTTAGGCATCTAAGGAAGAAAGATTGGGAGAAAAATGGAACCAATCTCCTTTGAGCTCACTCTGTGAGCCAGGCACTGTTCCCAGCCTTCAGATGCGCAAAGCCATTTAAATTTCATAAGCACTCTGTGAGCTAATGTGATATACTCATTTTTCAAATGGGGAAGCTAAGGTTCAGAGAGGTTAAGTAACTTGCTCAAGGGCACACAGCTAATAAGTGGCAGAGGCAGGAATAAAACCTGGCTCTGTTTGACTCTAGGGCAATATACTTGCCCTTGGTGGTGCCAGCATGGGCTCTCTTCACTTACTTTTGCTATCTAAACATTTTTAAACCTCTCCTCTACGTATAGGTTTCAGAGCAGGGACCTACTTCTGGGAATGCTTGTCTGGATCTGCCCTGTATGAGGTTAGGGAAGGAGAGGAGAAAGGAAGCAGCAGGTACAGCATTGTCTTCCTACTAGAACTTCTTATAACCTATGGAGGAAGAGCATAGAAGTGACAGAGAGCTTGAGATCTTCTGGGTAAGGCTTTGAGAACTATTGATAAACCCTAATCTTCTTAGAGCGTTCTCGAATTGTGTTCTACAGATTGTCTCCCAAATAATTTTATTTTGTTCATCCCCACTGTTACCTTCATAGGTCTCCATCATCTTTCTCTTATAGACAATTGTGACACCAAACATCACAAAATTGTGACGACCAAACAGGTGGTCGACTTCAGTCTTAATTCTGTCTGATCCATTCTAAATAGGACAGTTGATGGGATCTCTTCAAAACCAAAAGTTAACCATTTAAATTTCCAGCTTTGAATACTTCAAGGGCTTCCCTTTGCTATTTATTAGTATTATATTCGAACTTCTAAACATTCTTGACAAGGCCCCCAAATTTTGTCTTCTCTTTAATTCCCCATTTCTCACCACTTTTTTCTTGCTCTAACCAAAAAGAAATTATTTTTTTCTAAAATTCTTCATGCTCCCCCTACCACAAGTCTTTGCTTGATATACTCTTGCTTGTCCTAATCCCCACACTTCAGATGATTCTTAAGGACATAGACACATGTTTTTACCTGCCTGGTATTTCCTACCTCTGCTGGAAATTGCACCTTGACTTTTCTTTGACGAATTGCCACTTTCAGGCCATGTGGTTTAGTAGGAGTTTGACAATACCCCAGTTCCTGGTCACAGTGGATCTATGCAGAAATTGTGACTCAAGTCTGGACAATGAGCATAGCATTGAAGTTCTTGCTGGCACTGTTGGGAAAGAAGCTTTCGTCCCCTGGAGTGGTTTATCCAAAGCATGCAAAGCTGGAGCTTGTGGGGTCTTCTTTACCACTCACTGCCCTTGAGAAAGCCTGCTTGAGAATAAAGCTCACACAAGGGAAAATAGAACCCAGAGACAAAGGCCATTTTTTTTTTTTGTTATTTCATTTTAGTGTCTAGATCTAGTCATGTCTAAAGCAAGAAACCCTGCATTTTTCAATTGTATGGACCAATATCTTTTCTTTTTTACTTTAGTCATTTTTAGTTAGATTTCTGCCACTCGCATTTAAAAAGGACCTGCCTTGAAACACTTGTCTCTCCAGTTAAAGCCTAAAGTTCTTTCTTCATGCCTATTTTATATATGAGAAGGTTTAAATCTCATTGTTATTTGATTAGTAACTTTTATTGAGCACCTACTAGGTTCTAGGTGCTGGAGAGTCAACAGAACAGGTAAAAACTTCTCAGGGAACATATATTAAGGTGGAAGAAAGAAGAAACAACCAATGTAAATAAAATATATGTTTATGAATGGTGACAAGAGTTAAGGAAAAAATAAAACAAATATGTGGAGAAATCCCAGCTATAAGTGGAAATGTAGGTGAATGCAGATTTTGTATAGAGTGGTCAGGAAAGACTCCACTGAGATGAAAACATTTGAGCAAAATTTTGAGGGATATGAAGGAATTATCTATGTGGCTATCTGTGTTCCAGGCAAAAGGAGCAGCACAATTAATGATCTAAAATGGGAACATGCTGATGGGTTACATGCTCCCATAGTAATTCCATTTTACCTTTTCAATTACATATGTTAGGTCAATAGATAGTATATTAGAACATACTCTTTCCATTTATACCTTATTTTCTCTGTGTTTCAGTTTGAGGGTTTTATATTGATTGCTTTTTGAGTTGCTAATTTTTTCTTCTGCTAAGTTTGCTTTGCTGTTAAGTCCATTCATTGACTTCTTCATTTCAGATATTGTAATTTTAAGTTCTAGAGTTTCCACTTAGTTCTTTTTATAAGTGTTTCATTTATCTTCTAAAATTCCCCCTCTGACCACTAATCTGCACAAATTTTCTTCTAAAGTTCTTTAATATGTGTATAATAATCATTTTAAAGTTCTTGTTTGCTTATTCCCAAGTCTAAATCATCTGTGGGTCTATCTTTATTGACTATATTTTCTCTTGATTGTGGGTCACATTTTCCTGCTTCTTTGCATGTCTCATAATTTTCAATTATGTGTTGGACATTTTGATTAAAAGAACAGTAGAGACTGAATGAGATGATACATTTTATTTTGTTTTCTCCAGAGAGCACCCACCCTTTTCCCTATCAGGAAGCTAGGGTGAGAGGCTGATCATTCAGATCCCACCATGATCAAGCTGAATTGGGCTGAGTTGAAACCTTGCTTAGTTTTAGTTTACTCCTTATTTCAAATGAAATAACAGATATCTTTCATCTTCCATTATTCCAGTGTCCAACTTCCTATGCAGCCACTGGTGAGGGACTTATGGTGAGGGACTTATCCATTGATCTTATCAGAATTTGGGCTAGGAGGAGGTTGATTTGCAGCTTTAGTACATTTCAGTTTATCTCCAGATTTAGCCTAAGCACTGCACAAGACTGCAAGATCTAGCTCTGCTTTCCAGCTCCTCCCCCACAGCTGCTGGCTCAGCACAATTCCTGTGGGGGAGAACTGTTGTGCCAAAAGATTTATTATTGCACTTGGACTCTTTGAGATTCCAATCTGTCGCACCAGCCCACATTGTCACTAAAAGCTCGGTTGGTTTATCCTTGTTCCAGCAAAGCTCCTCTGCCTATGGCAGGCCTTCTTCTCAACCCACACATATCCAGACCTGGCAATTGGCCCAGGTATGAGAGTAGCAGTTGCTCTTTCCTCACTGATGAAGGGCTCATTCCTCTCTGGCATTTGGTTCATTTAAACTTTTTTGCATCCACCACTCTTGTGTGACTTTAAAGAGAAATACAATATTGAGTTTATCTGGTGTTTTATTCTGTTATTGATGGGAACATTGGCCCTTGTGCATTCTAACTGGCAGTGGATCTCCTAGGATCTCCTACATTAACTTCAATCACAATGATAACACTTGTAATTACTTGTAAAATTTCTGACTCCTCAGCCAGTCTATAAGCCTCATGAGGACATTAAATTATGTCTGCTTTGTTCAGTGAAGTACACCTGGTGTAGCCCAGGGCCTGGCATATTGTGGGTGCTCAGGTCTATCATCAAGGCCCTGTGTCAGATGCAGGAGCAGCAAGGTGGGTTAGGTCATCTCAGTCCTCAAGCTTCTCACAGTCGAGATGTGAGCCTGAGTCAGAGCATACCCATTCCTTCAATTGGCAAAGGACCTTCAAAGCCCAGGTCTTCAGGGCTGTGTCTCTAGATTCACTGTGCTTTGAGGAAATCATGACATGGGACACGGAGGGGCCAAAATTTCTTTTGTCCAGCTGAGCCTTCTTCCATGATCCATAATCCAAGTGCTGCTCTCCTCTTCGGGTGGGGGAACAGCCAGATTGTGGAGGGTGGGTGCCAAATTTATAGGGAGATTGTTGGTCTGGCTGACCCTGGGTCTATGGGTCTCAGCTTGAAGAGAATACCAATCCTAGAAGAGGCTCTGGTGAGTGAAGAACCATTGAAATTCAAGTTCACCAGCCTCTGATAGGGGAAACAAAGTCAAGATGAGAAAATCATATGCCTCCAGGCACACCTGAGACATACTTTCTACTCAATCTTTATCAACAAGAAGAAGACAATAAGTATTTATTGGAACTGTCTGTGCTAGGCATTGTGCTAAACTCCTTTTGTTGTTGTTGTTGTTGTTGTTTTTTGGAGACAGAGTCTTGCTCTGTTGCCTAGGCTGGAATGCAGTGGTGCAATCTTCGCTCACTGCAACCTCCTCCTCCTGAGTTCAAGTGATTCTTGTGCCTCAGCCTCATGAGTAGCTGGGAATACAGGCATACGCCACCACAACCATCTATTTTTGTGTGTGTGTTTTAGTAGAGACAGGGTTTTGCCATGTTGGCTAGGCTGGTCTCAAACTCCTGGCCTCAAGTAATCTGCCTGCCTCAGCCTCTCAAAGTGTTGGTATTACAGGCATGAGCCACTGTGCCTGGGCAACTAAACTACTCATATATATTATTTAATTAATGTCACTCTGTGAAAGCAGATGTTCTTATACCTATTTGGCAGGTGACACACGTGGGTTCAGATAGGTCAAGCTGCTTGCCAAAAGTCACACAAGAAAGTGAAGGAACCAGGATAGGAAACCCAGTACCTGATCTCAAAGCCAGTGATTTTTTTTTTTTTTTAGCCAGTTCCAGGTCATTGTTTACCCTTCTGTGCAAGGCACTATAAATTCTATTTATAAATATTATTTCTAATTTTCTGAATTTGATAATAGGACATTTCTAAATAAGGATACTGATGTTTAGAAAAGATAAGGAATTTTCATAGTGTCACTTAGCTAATATGTGCTACAGTTAAGATTTGATCCCAGGTCAGGAACTCCAAGACAAAATCGAGAGCTTTTCCCTTTTTCACCTGGATGCTCTTCATCTGCTCATATCTGTCTTGGTTCTTTCTCTGCCCTGCTGTGTGCCCCACGAGCTTGACCTCTATGGACTGCACTGCAGGGCTCTTGCCATTTAACTTCTGGTCAGGTTTGGCCAGTTGGGGGAGTTGGAGTTTGGGAGGAGAGAGATGCTGGGGGTCTGAATTCACCCTGTCCTCCCTGCTTTGTTGCGGTTTTGGTGATGGATGGATGTATCTCTTTCCACAGCTTCTGGTAGGTGGCCCCTTGTAAAGAACCCAGCTCTCGACTGGACCCTGATAGCAACTTTTTCTTCCTTTTTCCTTTTCGCCCTAGGAGTGGTCACAGCTTCTTGCTGTTGCTAGTGCCTAGGTTCCTCAACATTCCCTCTGGGCTGTCTGAATTCTGCCCACCCCTGTGTACCCATCATAGTCCCTTCGTTAAAAATCTCCTCAAAAATACCAGATGAGTGAGTTTCTGTTTGCTGCCAAGACCCTGACTGGTATAATTTCTAATCAGAGATCCAAAATTTGGGGAATAAGATTTCAAAAGCTAGCTTGGCTCAGAGCCTATTTTGAAAAACGATTCACTTCCTTCCAGAAAAACAGTTCCTATCTGGGCCTCAACTCACTGTCCACCCTCTACAGATCTCTGTGGTTTGACTGCAGGTTCTCCATCCCAGCCAAAATGCCTGGCCCCTGGGGTTGGCAAATACCTGACATTTCTGGGCATCTGTGTCTCACGTCACCCTCTTGCTGCACTTCCATGGCACCAACCATAGTGGCAGCTGAGAGCAGAGACAATCTAATTAGACTCATTCTGGGTGTCAGTGGGAAGGGGAGGGACAGATGTCTCTTCCTTATAGCTGTGGGAGCTGTTCCTGCTTGAAGGCTGATGTATGAGTGGGATCTTTGGGTGGGAGCCCTCAGGAGAGCAACTTTCCAGCCTGTCTCGGCCAAGACGGGGGAAAAGTTGGCTAAACATCTTGTCCTGGGGAGGGAGACTTCATTCCTTGTCATCCTAACCTGCTTCTCTTTTCTCGTCTCTGTCTCCTGCCTCACGACGCAGGCCTGATATGCATGTTTTAGGGATCCAGCAGGGCTTGGAAGCATAGATCAGGGCTGGAGAGTGGAGTAGGTGGGGGACCTGCTGTGAATCAAGACCAATGACAGGAGTTTTCTGGCAGACAGCAGGTGTTCTCTCTGTTAGTTGGTGGATAAAGCAAAAGGAAAGGAAGTGACATTCATGGTACATGCAGCGCTGATAGGAACCACTTGGCATGTGTTGGCTCATGTGGTCCTCAATGCAACCTTGGAGAGGGGCCGTGGTGATACTTCTATGTAGTTGACAGAACTGAGGTTTTCAGAGGTTATGAGATCTGCCCAATCCTGTATAGCTTGAAGAGGCAGGGCAGGGTGGTGAACCAAGGTCTGGCTGACTCTTGAGTCTCATTCTGTCCCCTCTACTCATACCTCCGCAGGTCAGATGACTCTGCAAATGGCAATGACCAGTTTGCAGAGCTTCCTGAGGGAAGGCAGCCCTGCCTCCTTCTTCCCTGTACCTCATGCATGGTGCTAGACTCAGAGCAAGCAATGCTCCATGAATTCCTTAAGTCCTAAGCTGTCTGAGGCCTTAGAGATTATCTGGCATATCCCACCTTTATTATCCAGAGAAGGTGACCAAGGCCCTGAGAGGTAGAGAGATGTGCTGGACATCACACAGAGCATTGAATTTGAATCGAGCCTTACACATGGCCCCTAATGCTCTGTGTGATGTGCCCGCCTCCCATCAGGCCAGGCACCATCTGCTCTCTGTCCATGTCTGCAGCTCTTCTCCCTGCCTTGTGCATCCAATAACACCTGCAGGCCAGCAAGGTACTGAGAGAGTTTACCTATGTATTTAAAAGAGTCACAGACCCAGACTTCTATCATTTCCAAATGTGGGAAGATCAGCCAACTGCCTCAAGCCTCATTGCATGGAGTAGGATTTTTCTTTGGTTCAGTAGAAGTCATTTAAATCTTTTGAATTTTAGATTTTTGGGCTATAAAATGGGAATAATGAGACTTCCTTCAGAGAGCTGTTTTGAGGATCAAAGAGATAATGGATGTGGCAAGACAAAAACTTTAAATGGTGTCGAGCTGATGCAAGAGGCTGTGGCTGCAGCAGAATGTCTGTATGGGAAGAGGTTAGGGACCCAGTGCCTTTATGCAGGGCTACTGGACAAACAGTTTTGAAGCTTGTTTGCATAGGAAACTATTTTGTTTTTAAATAAAATTACTTTGTTTATTTCTGGTGTCTTTGCTAAGTGGCTGATGGAGGTTGGGAGGACTTAGCCCTGCAAGCTACTCAATGCCTTGTTGGTTATTATAATGATGTTACTGATTACCTACAATGATCTTACATATCTTGCAGAGCCCAGAAGCTATCTTATTAATAATAGTTCTAGAATTGCAGTGTCTAATATGTGGCTACCAGTCACATGCAACTATTTTAATTTAAATCCATCAAACTTACATACAATTAACTATTCACTTCATTCATCACAGCAGACCACCTTTCCTAGCTGCATGTGGCTAGTGGTTGCTGTATGTGACAGCACTGATACAGAACATTTTCATCACTGCAGAAAGTTCTGTTGAACAGCAGAAAATGGACTGTTCTAGAATATCTGGCAATGCCAAAGCTGGCCGAGTTGTCAGAGTACATCTAGTCTAATTCCTGGCCAGTGAGGTGGCTCACGCCTATAATCCCAGCACTTTGGGAGGCCAAGGCAGATGGATCTCCTGAGGTTGGGAGTTTGAGACCAGCCTAGCCAACATGGTGAAACCCCGTCTCTACTAAAAATACAAAATAAATTTGCCTGGTGTGATGGTGGGCACCTGAAATCCCAGCTACTCGGGAGGCTGAGGCAGGAGAATTGCTTGAACCTGGGAGGCAGAGGTTGCAGTGAGCTGAGATCGCGCCACTGCACTCCAGCCTGGGTTACAGAGCAAGATTCCTTCTAAAAAAAAAAAAAAAAAAAAAAAAAAAAGTACATCTAGTCTAATCTAATTCCTGATTTCACTGAGAAAGGAATGGCGGCCTAGAAAAGTACAACTGTCCTGGGATCCAGTGTGTTCAAAGTGCTCTGGTAGTGACTTCCAGGTCTTAAGTCATCAACTGACGCTCTGGGGGCTGAGGCCAGCAGCTTAGGGTGTTTCTGGAAGGGAAGGGAGGAGAAGGGTGTTTCCTCTTGGATCTGTAGAGATTTGGAATGGGATGTAGATATGGATGGGAGAGGCAGACACTTGCCTGAGTAGTGAGTCGAGGGGCGGATCATTTCCCAGGTGACAGGTTGGCTCCCTCTTGAAGGATGCTGTGTCTGCGTTCTTAGGCCCTGCTGAGAAGCTTTGGTATAAGTCTGTGGGGTGACTCTGAGATTCCTGGCTTGGAAGCTCCACTAGTTAGATGGCCTGGCCCACCAAAGCTGGGCTGGATTCTTATTCTGGCAGAATAATACAGAGACTTGGGAGTCACACAGACCTGGGGTCAAACCTGCACTCCCCTACCCCATGGCTATGAGACCCTGCGCGGCCAATTGGATCTATTTGAACTTCAATGTCTTCAGCTGGAAAATGAGAGTGATATTAATAGTTGTTCCCTCTTAGGATTGTGAAAAAGTTTTAAAAAATGGACAGATAAAATTGTATGTATTTATCATGTGCAACATGATGTTTTGAAGTGTATATTTTAATACATTGTGGAATAGCTAAATCTAGCTAATTGACAAATGCATTACCTCACATTGTTATATTTTTTTTCTTTTTTTTTTGAGATAGGGTCTTGCTCTGTCACCCAGGCTGTACAGTGGCACAATCATGGCTTACTGCAGCCTCAACTTCCTGGGCTCAGGTGATTCTCCCACTTCGGCCTCCAAAGTAGTTGGGACTACAAGTGTGCACTACCATGTCCGGCTAATTTTTTGTATTTTTTGTAGAGATGAGGTTTTACCATGTTGCTCAGGCTGGTCTTGAATTCCTGGTCTCAAGGGATTCACCAGCCTTGGCCTCCCAAAGTGTTGGAATTACAGGCAAGAGCTACCATGTTAGGCCAGTTATCATTTTTGTGGTGAGAACACTTAACATCCACTCTCTGTTTTTCAAGAGTACAATATGTAGTTGTTGACTATAGTCACCATGCTGTGCCATAGATCTCTTGAACTTATTCTTCCTATGTATCTGTAATTATGTATTCTCTGACCAACTCTCTCCAACCCACCCTCCCCACTAATGACCACAGCCTCTGGTGACCACTCTTCTACTCTCTACTTCTATGCATACAAGGGAGATCGTGCAGTATTTGTCTCTTTGTGCCTGGCTTATTTCACTTAACATAATGCCCTACAGGTTTATCTTTGTTGAAAATGACAGAATTTCCCTCTTTTTATGCTGAATAATATTTCATTGTGTATATATGCCACATTTTCTTCATACATTCATTTGCTAATGAACACTTAGGTTGCATGTAGAATATTTAGTATGGGGCCTAGCCCCAGTGGATGCTCAATAAATATTAAATAATATCATTAGAGGGGGTTGAATTTGCAAGACTTCCGAATATGCCCAAATATGATTGTTATCTGAATTACATAGTCTTGATCTGAAACTATTGCAAAATCTGTTGCAGGGCTTAACATGTTACACATTCACCTTCATGCGTTTTTCATGTTGAAACAATTTCTTTGGCTCCAGCTGTTGGCAGGGAGGAAGCATTTCTTTGGCCCTCCTGGGGTAGTAAGCACGCAGCTTTGGGGGTGGAACAGGTTGAGAACCTTTAAGTTCATTTGGATGGTGGGCATGAGAAGATGCTGTCTCTTTGTGATCAAGGCTCACCCAGCCACAACTTTCTTCTCGGGCCCATAACTAGTGTAACAGCACCTTATGAAGGTTCAGAGACTGAGTCTAGAATTTTTACTGAGACCTGAGCAACAAATCTGCTGTAATCATAAGAGCCAGGTATTCACCAGACCAAGGCTTTGAAGAGAAGCAACTAAAGAGGAAGTCCATTTTAATCTCTGAGTACACAGGACACAGTGTTCCTGATGAAGGCTCTCACCAACAAAGGTCAGAGGAGTGGAAATGTGTTGCATTAACACCTGCGGTTGTCCATATCACTCAAGCTAGGAGAGATGCAAGTTGCAGGCATATTCCTCCACAAGGCAGTTGGAGGACCATCCAGGTGGCCAAGGTGGGTGTATTATGGAAGGAAAGAAATTCCAGAATGAGCAGCCCCTCAAGAGGTAACGATCTGCTCTTAGACAATGGTTTCGAGGCCCTGTCTTTTGTTCTAGGGGGTCTGAGAAATCATGTCTTGTAACCAGGGATTTCAGTCACACATTTATTTATTTATTTATTTATTTATTTATTTATTTATTTATTTATTTATTTATTTATTTATTTTTGAGCTGGAGTCTGCCTCTGTTGCCCAGGTTGGAGTGCAATGGTGCAATCTTGACTCACTGTAACCTTTGCCTCCCAGGTTCAAGCAATTCTCCTGCCTCAGCCTCCCAAGTAGCTGGGATTACAGGGAAGTGCCACCACGCCTAGCTAATTTTTTTTTTTTTTTGTATTTTTAGTAGAGACGGGGTTTCACTATGTTGGCCAGGCTGGCCTTGAACTCGTGACTTCAAGTGATTCACCCGCCTTGGCCTCCCAAAATGCTGGGATTACAGGCTAAGTCCCTGCGCCCAGCCAGTCATACATTTTATTCAACCCTTTTCCCATTATGGACATGAAAGGAATCCAAGCACATGGGTATAGATCACTTCCATCCAGTAGGATGCCCCAGTGATTATCTGCTCTCTAGAAGATAAAGACAGCCAAAAAATAACTTTACTTCTGGTTATTTCACTCAGTCACTTTCTTATTTGCCCGTTTATTTAACACACATTCTTTGGGTATGTAGTGAATTCTACTTCCGTCAGTTTTCTCAACCATACAATGGGAATCCTATTAGAACCTAACTCACTGGGCTGTTGTAAGGATTAAATTAAGTAATGCACATAAATCTTTAAGCAAAAATCCTGAAAACAGAGTGTGTGCCTAATAGAAGCTAGTGATTATTATGGCTACTATACAAGAGGTACTGTGCTGGGCATTGAAGCTACAGAGAGGTAAGGCCAACTCTCTGCTCTGAGAAAGTTCTCTGCCTAATGGAAAAGATGATAATTATCAGTAGAAGCATGCTCCAGTTACAATAGGAGTAAAGCAGAGGGAGTGACTACCTTTGTATGAAAGACAGAACAGATTTAGAGAAGAGGGGCATTTCAATGGGGTTTTGAAGGATGGATAAAAGTCCTCCATGTGGAAGGTAAGGATGGCTTTTTCTGAAGAGGGGTCAGTACATGTGAAAACACAGAGCTCTCTTGCCTTTCTCTCTATCTCTTAGGCTGAGGCCCTAGACAGACTTGCCAAGTAGCTGACTCCCTTTGTATTAGGGATTCTCAATGCTCCATCAGCCCAAACTGAACTCTGCTGGCTCCCCTTGGGACCTAGGTGCTATGACCTGGGAACCAAACTCAGCTTGGCTTTGCAGTTGATATCTCCTCACAATGTTGATTATATGCTGTTGGCTAGGCTCCTCCCAGGTTGACCTCCCTGGTAGACTCAGAAGACCCCCTCATCGCTAACCCTGTCAAAAATAGAACCCTCATATCTGCTCTAAAGTTTGATTTGAAAAAGGATGTCTGACACCAGGCTGAGGAATGTGGAGAATCTGAGAAGGAAAAATTGCTTTACTATAGTTCCTGAGTGAGGGGCAGAGGCAAGATCAGAACTCAGATTGGTCTTATTCTAAAGCCACAGTACAACTATAGTATTTACTCTTAATATCCCCCAAGTCACAGCCCTTTCATACCTCCTTCAAGGACCCTTCCATTCATTCATTCTTTAGGAAGATACCATGTGTCAGGGACTCTGTTACATGCTTGGGATGAAAATGAACAAAACAGAGTCCTTGCTTTGTGCCTTACGTTCTAATCGGGATATTGGGGAATGGTAAAGTCTCTACCTTCACAGTGTTTAATTTGAATGGACGTGACAGATAGTAAGTACATAAGCAAAGCTAGGGCTAGGCACCATGAGTGGGGCAAACATGGTGCGTGATAGCAAAGGAAGTGGGGAACCCACTTTGGCCATCAGAGAAGTCCTGTGCAAGTAGATGGCATTGATCAGAGTCTTAAAGGATGAAGAGGGGAGGCATCACCCTGTCCAAGTAATGCTTGCTGGTACTCTTGGCTGGAACAATTTTGGGCTGTGTGTCTTGGGAAACTGGCTCTGCATGTAGGATTCAGAAGACAGAAGCCCTCCCTTCCCATCTCAGTGACTTGTACTGTTCTCCCTGCCTTCTTGCCTCTGTGTAAGGCCTCCTGGGTCTTGTCTAATGGGTCAACTTCTGTGTCCAGAGAAAGTTTGTGGGTCACTGTTCCTGGGAAGTTCTTTGACCCCTGTCTCTGCACCAGGCAGAGTTAAGGCCCTTCTGTGTTTGCAGGGGTAACGGTTACAACTATGGGCTCATTTACTCCCTGCCAGTCTGTGAGCATCTTGAGGGCAGAAACAGTGCTGGGTTCACCTCCATTGCCCAGTACTTAGTTGGACACATGAGTAGGAGGTGCATAATACACCTGTGGCATGAAGGAATAAGTGATTTAGCTCCCTGAGGGCAGGAACCACATCTTCTAACTCTTTGGACCTCTTTCTTGTCCATCTCTGCCCCTGCAATGCCTAGTACAAACTGAGAACCTGATAAATGCTTATGGAATAAATGATTATTTTAATTACTCAGTGAGTCACCACAGGGTTCCCTTACATAGCACTTATTCTGGTGCATTTAAATGTTCATTTATAAATAATTAACTTTCTCACCAGGAGGCTTGGAGAAAGGAGTCACACAGGGAGGGAAGGGCTGGGAGAAAAGCTTTAAGCTCCGAGGTTAGGCAGGACAGTGGAGAGGAAGGAATGAGGGCCAGAGCCTGGGATCCTGGGCACTAACCCTCACTAGCAACACAACTTCAGGCTCTCATAGCCGTCTGCACATGGGGAGAATATTTTTGCTTTAATTGCTTCTTGGGTTGGTTGTGAGGATTGGATGTATTCAATAATCTTCTAGGACTGGGGATACGATGGTGCACCTAGCATATGAGCTCCTGTCTTCAAAGGGCTTATAGTAAAATGAGTTAATCATGGTAGACTTCATGTGGGTGGCTTCTTATGAATCACACTTCCTGTGTAGTCCCCTCCCGCCTGGACTGTGGGTGTGGACATGCGACTGACTTGAGCCAATGGGACATTAGTAAACATAATATAAGTAGAGGATCGATATGCATTTGCACATTGGGGCCCCTCCTCTTGAAACACTCGCTCTGGGAAACCAGCCATCATGCTATGAAAAAAGCTTATGTTAGACCACTGAATGACAAGAGACCATGTGGAGAGAGTGCCCCGGAGGGTGAGAGGCTAACCTGGACGTTTCAGCCTCAGCGTTGCTCTCAGCTAAGCTCCCAAGTGTGTGAGCAACCTCAGCTGCACCATGTGGAGCAGAAGAACCGGCCAGTCAAACTCAGTCAGCCACGGAATTGCAGAAGTTTTACATCGTAGTCGTTTTCAGCACTAAATTAGCATTGATAACTAAAATGGAAATATACATGAATGTGCATTATACAAATGCAAACTGCTAGCTCTGAAATTCATTTCCAGGGGAAACTACAGAACTTGGAAAAGCTGAATAAATGTAAGCTAATGGAAAAATGTAACACTAACATTTTTTATTTATATATTGAAAGCTTATAATGTGCCACAAAACTCACTGATAATAATAATAGGTCTCCATTTATTGAGGTTTTTCTATGCACTGCTTGCTGTGCTGAGTGACTTACATGAATCATCTCATTTGATCCTAAAAGAGCTCCATGAGGTAGCACTGTATTGACACACATCTTTAATACAGAAAGGGCTGAGCCACAGAGGGGTTAAGTTACACAGCCAGTAGGTGGCAGAGCCAGGATTCAAGCACTGGCTAACTCTAGCCTCTTGCAACTCAAAAATGTGGTCCACGGACTGGCAGCATGGGCTTCATCTGGGAACTTGTTAGAAATGCTGTCTCACCCCAACCCCAGACCCACTGAATCAGAATCTGCAGTTTAACAAGATCCCCAGGTGATTTGTGTACATATGTAAGTTTGAGAAGTGCTGGTCTAGACCACACTTATGTTTTGCAGGTTAACAAGCTCCCAGGTGATTCTTATGCTTGTTAAGTTTTGACAGTCACAGGCCTAACAGAGTAGCCTTGTTTCTAAAGGACCCAGACCTGGACTCTCTCCACACTGTGAAGTAGGCAAAGTTGAGCTTTTGGGTAAGGACTTATGTGACATAATGAAAATAACACGCCTTTTAGTGCTTGGCCAACTTGAATTTGAAGCTACCTCTGCCATCTGTTGTTGGCTGTGGTAATGAGCAAGTCACTTCTTACCACCTCAACTTCCTCATCTGTAAAATGGATGCGATGATACTTAATTCATTCTCACCTTCACCCTCCTTGATTTGACCTACCAGAGGAACCATCTGTCCTTGTGTTTTGATTAGGAGGTTTGTCATTAACTTTCTATAATATGAGCCCATCTAGAGCATTTATAGTGTCAGGTAATAGAGAACCTGGCCCCTTGGCCACTGCTGTCCCTTACGTGTGAGACAAGAGTGTTGGCTGCCATCATCTTGAATGAATGGTAACATGGTTTGGCTTTGTTTCCCCACCCAAATCTCATTTTGAATTCTAATTCCCAATGTTGAGAGAGGCACCCGGTGGGAGATGATTGGATTATGGGGGCGGATTTCCCCCTTGCTGTTCTTGTGATAGTGATCTCACAAGATCTGGTTGTTTAAAGGTGTGGCACTTCTGCTTTCACTCCCTCTCTCCTGCTGCCATGCGAAGGTGTGATTGCTTCCCCTTCGCTTTCCACCATGATTGTAAGTTTCCTGAGGCCTCCCCAGTGATGCCTCCTGTATAGCCTGCAGAATGGTGAGTCAATTAAATCTCATTTCTTTATAAACTACCCAGTCTCAGGTAGTTCTTTAGAGCAATGTGAGAAAGGACTAATACAAATGGGCTGACTGGGCATTTGATAGCTCAAGATGGAATCTGGTGACGTGTGTGTGTGTGTGTGTGTGTGTGTGTGTGTGTGTGTGTGTGTGTGTGTCAGGGAGGGGAAGAAGTGGAAGGGTCCTGGACAGTGTGAGTTTCACCTCAATTTCCAAGGATGTCGTTTATTCTTCCCTCAGGTCACCTGGGTTAACTGGGAGGTGATTTCTAAACCAACTAGGAGTTCTTAGCTGTGGGAAATGGTTTTGACCATTTCGCCTTCTTTTAATGAGGTCTAGGAATTCAGTTTTAGGAAACAGAAGTAAAAGTACTTTGAAAGTGAAAAACGGGAAAGTCATAAGTTCAAGCATGCACGGTAAATTAACAAGGGAGATGCTTTTTGGACCAAGGTGGGAGTATGCTCTGGGCCCCTCAAATCCCACTAGAAGGTCCCTACTTATACTGTGCACATAGAAGGTGTTGAGGTGGGGGTCAGCTGTGTCGCTCTGGCCCTGACTGTTATTTGCCCAGCAGACCGATGCTTACCTCCTACTTTTAGGATGGGCCTGGGGGAGACAAGCTTAGAAGGCAGCCTGCTGGTGCCCTGGGGAGAGAATGTTTGGCAGCAGCAACTAGGAAGGAATTTGCCTTCTTGCTTAGCAGTGCAGACCAGAATCTGTGATGTGCATTTTCAGCTCAAACACCATGCCTGCGTTCTTTGTGGTCATTTACACCACTTTTTTTTCTCTCCCCCTCTCAATAGCTTCCCTTTAGGCATGGTTATTAATACCTCCCTCCCTGTGAAATAGCTTGGGTTCTGCGAGGCAGGAGCTTAATGGGAAGGGAGATTGCAACCAGCATTTAATCCTGGGCATCCAAGGATGTGAGCAATGGTTGGTTTTGTGCACTAATCTGCTTAATGAGCACATATCCTGGGAAACCTGAGGACCACTGGGAAGCTACTGCTGGAGATTAGGAGGGCGGCCAGGGTGGTGTTTTGCTATTTCAGACCTGACTGTGTGGAAGGCCTGTTCAAGGCACTCGGTGCATATAGTACATGGTTTAATTCTCACCCCAGTTATTCGAGATGGATATGATTATCTTTATATTGCAGATGAGGGAAAGGACGCAGAAAGATTAGAAAACTTGCTCAAGGTCACACGACAAGTGGTGGAGTCAGGATTTGTAAGTCTACCTGACTTCTTTTTAGCAGATGTGGTTAGTGGGACTTCAGACTTTGGAAAACAGAGAATCTGAGCATGAAGGGCCTTCAAGTTTGTTTAGTCCACCTCTCCACTGAATGTATGAATCCCATTAATACCATCCTCACCAGTGGCCATGCAACCTCCACCACTTTAACTCCTGAGTGACAGGAAGCTCACTACTTTTCAAGGCAGCTGGTTCCTTTGTTACACAACTTTATGCTGACAAAATTCCTTCTACTGCATCTCCATTGCTGGGTCTTCCACCTAGGATCCTGGCTTTAGCTTGCTCCTGGGGCCTCCTCCACACACAGCTTTTTGGAGGCTGGGGCCTCACTGCGTTTGCTCCCTGATCTTCTTCAAGCAACCCAATCTGGTTCATTCAATTCCTTGGCTGTGCCATTGTAGATAAAGGAGCCTGCCTGACATTGTTCTTTCCCCAAAAGGGCTGATTCATCCAAGGGAGTAGACTGAATACCAGAGCTAAAGGAAGCATGTTTAAGAAGCAGGAACCAGAGCCAGCCTAGCAGGGAAACATGGTGTTTAAATAGCAAAACTCTCATTCATTCTGCTTGCCTGATGGTGCACAGCTAGTCAGTGGTGGGTGGTGGGGAGGGGATTGTGGGAGTGGGGAACTCAAATCTAGCTGGGTTGACCCCGAAACTTGCTTACCTTCCATTCTGCATGGTTTTTACTCTGGGCTTGTCTGCAGTAACCACCTCTGAGTTGCCTGCCAGTAGACCTCTGCCTCTTGATCATCCAAGAACAGGGGCACCTCTGCAAGGTAAGTGCCCACAAGCTGAGGAGCTTCTGGGCATATCCTTCTTGGCTAACACTGACTGTGCATACCCTGGTTTCCCAGGAGGGTGCCACAATGCAAATAATCCTTCCTGGCTTCCTGATTCATCCCTGAGACTCTGCCTGTTGGAATTTCATCCTGGCAGGAGGCAGAGGTGGGGAGTGAGGGATACTCCAGAGTATAACTAATCTGCTGTGTACAAAGGCTGCTTCCCTCTCTGGGCCTAGCCTTCCTCTTCTGCAGCACAAGAGCTGTGGGCCAGGTCAGCCACTCTCAGTGGCTGCCTGCTCTTCCAAGCTGCACTCCTGGAGATTGCCATTCAACTGGGTCAGACACTGAGATTTTTTAAAAAAACATCGCAGGGGATTCTAATGTGCAGTCAGACTTATGAACCAGGGGGCTAGAGAATCATTTCTTTTTTGGATTTGTAAAAAGATTTGGAGTTTTCCCAATTTCACATATGCTGTCTCATTTGATTGTCACAAGCAGAGATGGGTATGATAGGAATACCGGTTTCCACTTCGGAGATGAGAGTGTTTAAGTAACTCATCCAAGGCCGTACAGAAGGAATAGGGCAGAATTGGAATTCAAAATTAGAAATTCTGATTCTAGATTCTGGGCTCTTTTCATGACACCAGGCTGCCATCTCTCTATCCCCTCTTGGCTCTAACAGCTATGTGCCATCCACTGCCAGAGGGGCCGGCATTCTCCATGCGAGCCTTCTGCTATTCAATAACAACAATAATAACAAATGTAATAAGATAGCGATAATGCATATTTTACTGGGCATCCACAATGTGCTGGAGTCTCTGTGTGCATTGCTTCTTGTAGTTCTCCCAGCAAACCTGCTAGGTGGGTGTGTTACTCTTGGGTTCACAAATGAGGAATCTGAGGCACAGTGAGACTTAGCAATTTGTGCAGGTCACACAGCTGGCTCATGGCAGAGGTGGGAATTTGAACCCTGGTTTCTCTAATTTGCTAAGTTCCAGCACTGTCCCCCACACCATACTGCCTCCATTCAGAAGCATGGCAAGATTCAGACCTTCCTGCCACCCAGACCCAGAGCACCTCTTGCCTCAGAAATGACTATCAGTCACTCCTGGGTATTGAGGGATCACTCCTTCCTTGGCAAGGCTTGGCTGAGCCCCATGGCTTGGATTCAATTACACAATCGAAAAGACAAACAAATTAAAAGAGGAGCAGGGCTCTGTAAACAGCTTCTTTAATGACTCTGAGGACCGAGCCTGCCTCTTGCCTTTGGCAGAAGGATCTCTTGGCATCTGGGATGCCTGGGTTTTCAAACAGGCCTCAGCAGTGCATTAGGTCAGTGTGGATGGGCAGGTGCAGCTCATGGTCAAGGCCAGAGTGTGCAGCCCTTAGAATATGATACACGTTGCTCTAAAAGGGACGTAGAGTGTGTGTTTGGACCCAGAAATTCTAAAAACATAATGGCATATCTAAATCCCTCTCACAGGGAGCTTGTTAGGAAGTACAGGTTCTGGAGCCCCACCCAGAGATGCTGCTTCTGTAAGCCTAGGAGTATGGGCCCAGGAATCTGCATATTAAACAGATCCTTAAGTGATTGAGATTTGACTTGGCCTTGACTATGTGTTTGGGAACTCCAAGTTCTTCCTGACTTAGATAAGGTCCAAACTGGGGAGTGACTTGCTGAAAGTTACAGGTCAGCAGGAGAGCTGGAACCTTCATTCAGCACTCTCTACATAACCTTATCCTATATTTTCAGAATGTATTCTGTAGTGCCAGGGATGTGGGCTCATGGTAGCCAAATGTTTTAATTTCCTGGGGCTGCTATAACAAAGTAACACAAACTGGGTGACTTAAAAAAGAGAAATTTGTGTCTCACAGTTCTGGAGGAGAGAAGTTCAAAATCAAGGTGTCATGCCGGGTACGGTGGCTTACACCTGTAATCCCAGCAGTTTGGGAGGCCAAGGCGGGCAGATCACTTGAGGTCAGGAGTTCAAGACCAGCCTGGCCAACATGATGAAACCCAGTCTCTACTAAAATACAAAAATTAACTGTGTGTGGTGGCACACACCTGTAATCCCAGCTACTTGGGAGGCTGATGCAGGGCAATCGCTTGAACCTGGGAGGTGGAGGTTGCAGTGAGCTGAGATCATTCCACTGCACTCCAGCTTGGGTGACAGAATGAGGCTCTGTCTCAAAAAAAAAAAAAAAAAAAAAAAGGTGTCAGCAGGTCCACACCGTCTCTGAAGGCTCCAAGGGATGACCCTTCCTTGCCTCTTCCAGCGTTGGTGGTTGCCAGTGATCCTTGGCTTCCAGCTGCATCACTTGAATCTCTGTCTCTGTCATCACCCAGCCTTCTTTCCTGTGCAGCTGTGTCTCTGTGTCTCTCCCCTTCTTATAAGGACACCAGTCACTGGATTCAGGGCCCATCCTAATTCAGTATGACTTCATCTTAACTAGTTACATCTGCTAAGACCTTTATTTCCAAACAAGGTCACATTCTGAGGTTCTGGGTAGACATGAATTTTGGGGGACACTAATCCACAACACCACATAGTACACTCTTTCACCCCAACTCTTCAACTGGGGGGCCTTTTCTCTATCTTTAAGTCTCAGGGAAAAAGCCACCTCCACAGGAAAGCCCTCCCTGACTACTCCATCTATACCAATGATTCTTTATTACAGCCTTCTATATGCCTCCTTCATAGCAGTATGGCCATTTTCTCTCTGTACCCCTAGACCCTAAACTCCTTAAGAATTGGAACTGTGTCAGTGCTGTTCTCCTAGTGCCAAAGTAGCCCTTAGCATGTGGTCAATGGCTAACTATTGAAGGAATCAATCCCCCTTGGTATCAGGCAAGGTGAAGCAGCAGCCCTGTTGGGCTCACACCTGCCTCCACCTTGCTGTGTGACCTTGCGAAGTCTCTGAGCAGCTTGGTACCTCAGCAGCCTTATTTGCTAGAGGAGACCCGGTAGGAATCTCTCCAAGATCCCATTATTTTAAGAGAGATTTGTCCCTGTTTCCATCCTCATGACAAGTCCTTGGCATTGAAAAGCCCTTTCCTAGTAGGTATCCTGTCCCAGCCATTCTCAGGGGCCCTTTAGCTACAGTTTTCCGTTAGCTAATTTGGATGATTTTGCTTTTCTCAGCATTTATAAACATTCTCCTTTTCTTCGCCACCTCCCTCAACCCCAGCCACGTTTTTTCTTTTTCCCAACTCTGCTGTTATGAAGTGAGGTCAGGTGCTCACGATACCCAGTGAGTCTAATTACCCGGGAAAGTAATTAACATTTCTAATAGAAACTGCCACTGCTTATTTTCATCGGGGCCACACAAAAGCAATAAGGTAAAAGAGTTTCATAATTAAAGACTCGTTATTGTGGGCTCCCCATTCCATTCTGCAACGAAGGAGACTTTTGCGGGGGAAACGAGTGTGCTGTGCTTCATGGAGATGGACGGGGTCCCTGCTGGAAACCCTCTCATTGTATTTCCCATCTCCTACTCAGTTTCCCTCTTTATCTGGGGCTCCATCTTCTGCCTTCCTGTCCCTCTTCTCTTAAAGAAAGCCTCATTTCAGAAGCAAAGATTGAACAACACATAAAGATGTTCGGCTGTGATCTGAACGATTCCAAGTGCAGCTTGGAGATGTGAAGCCAAATTATCAAGTGTAAACATACAGGAGCTAGTGCGGGAGGGGTGGAACAAGAGCACATGGAGGAGCCACATGGATTCTGGGTGAGGTATGCAGAATGGGAAGGGGAGTGTTACATGGATCCTCGTTTCTCCTGGCTTTGTTAAAGAATCCAGACAAATCGCTGACATTCTCTGAGGCAGTTTGTTCATCCTTAAAAAGGGGATGTACTTAACTGGATTGGGAGGGTGACATGAGAGGCTAAGTGATAATAATTATTTTGGCTTAGTTTTATTGAGGACTTACTATGTGTTTGGCTCTTCTGGGCATTTCACAGGGACCAACTCATTTCATTCACATAGCAACCCGATGAAGTTAGGTGCGTTTCTTTTCCTCATTTTCCATAGGAGGAAATTGAGGCCCACAGATGGTAGGTAACTTGCTCTAGTCATGCAAGTAACTGAGAGGACTGGATTCTAGTGCAGCTGTGCTCTTAATCCCCTCTCCCACAGTCACACGAGATTGTATTGTTATTTTACCAGCAAGGAGTGCTACTAAGGATGATGGATCTGTGACCTGTGTTTGTAAAGGTGTAGTAGGGGCCATGGCGGGATTTCTGGCCATTCAGCTGCTTGCCAAGAAGCCAGGTCACCGGAGGTGTAGATTCTAGTCTGAGGGCTTGAGACACTACCATTGAGACTCACAGGCCCACAGTAGTGGGATGTGAAACAAAGAGAACAAGCTCTGAGGCCATGGGGGCCTGGGTTCCAATCCTTGCTCTGTCCCTTACTAGCTGTGTTATTTTGGGAAATTAACTTCTCTGAGCCTCAATTTTCCCCACCTACAAAATGGGAAGCCCCATAAAATGATTGCGACCATTTAAGAAAATAATATTGGTAAAAATGCCCGGCACATAAGAGCTATTCATTAAATTGCAACCCCTTTTCTCCCTCTTGATCTGTTATCTTCTGCATTTAATATTCATTCACTCTCAAAATAATCTTTGCCTGTCTGTTTTGGAGTGAGACCTATTTTAGGCCTGGAGAAAAGAGTGATGAAATAGTGAAAGTCTTTGCCTTCTTGGAGCTTACGGATACTGGGGATGAAAGTTGATAGATGAGAAAACAACTATTATGTATTAGAACATCAGGTAGCAAGCTTTTCCCCCATGTGAACTGTGCGGATAAGCGTATTTCACTAGTTTATTTCTGAGGTGCCATTTATATAACAATACGTTGTTATTCTAGGTTGATTTTTTTGAACTTCGGCAACTGAAGGCCTCGATGGAGGCTGGCTTAACTGTAAACACTGTGCTGCAGCTTACAGAGGGCTGGAAAGAGAAAGGAAGGGGAACAACGGATTAAAGAAGGAAAACGTTAAGGCTAGGACTCCACTGAAGACAAAAAAGAAAGAAAGAGACAAAAATAAAACAAAGGGAAGAGAAAAAATGAGTCCACGAAGAACGGTGAGGCTGAGACCATGAAGAGCAGGAAGTAAGGGTAAGTGTTGAGACTGATTTGGGGGAGGAGAAACCAACTCCAAGCCTCCGAGAGTAGCAGGAGTCCAACAGTGGGTGTGGATGGGGCCTCTGGAGGGAGTCAGCTGTGTAACTGTAGGCTTCCTTAATCTCACCAAGCTTTAGCTTTCTCGTCTGCAAAAAAGGCATCATATTATATATTAGTTATCTATGACTGCATAACAAATGGCTCCAAAACTTAGCAGTTTGAAAAAGCAAGCATTTACTGTTTTATAGTTTCGAAGGACTAAGGATCTGGACATGGCTTAGCTGATTCTCTGGCTCAGGGTCCCTCACGAGGCTGTAATTAAGGTGTCAGCTGATGTTGGAGCCATCTCAAGACTGGGAGAGGAGCCACTTACTGGCTCAATGAAGTGGTTGTAGGTGGGATTCAGTTCCTTCTGGCTTGTTGGACTGAAGCCTCAGTTTCCCTCTGGCTGTTGGTTTGAGGCATTCTTTGATTTCTTCCCATGTGGGCCTCTCCCTAGGGGAGCTCAGTACAGGGCAGCTGCTTCCATCAGACTGAGCTATTTCATTCATTAGAGGTGAGTCACTAACTCTGGTCCACACTCCAGGGGAGGAGATTACCTAAGGGTATGAATTCCAGAAAGCAGGGGTCATTGGGAGCCATTGTAGAAGCTGCCTACCATACACAACCTCCCAAGACTTTTGTGAGGATTAAGTGAGAGGATTCAGGGAAAATCTTTAGCACATTGCCTGGCACATGACAATTTTCAGAATCAGTTCTTCTTATTGCTATTATTATGAGGGTTTGATCAATGTCCATTGCTAATACTCTTCTGTAGATGATAACAAAGAAGGAATGCGTATGAGTAAACAAAAAGGGGATGGTGTATCAGTTATCTATTTCCACAATAATGCTGCATAACACACAATCCCCAAACCACTGTGCCATTCTATAAGAACACTTATTTTTGCTTACGGGTCTGTGGATTGACTGAGATGTTCTGCTAATGTGAGCTGACTTGTCTCTGCTCCCTGTGGTCTCTCACCCTCCAGCAGGCTAGTCTGGCCTTGTCCTCAGGGAACCTTTTTCAAACAGGGTTTCAAGACAGCAAGTGGAAGTCCATAGGCTTCTTGAAGTGTAGGCTAAAAACTGGCACGCCATCACTTCAGCCACTTCTGTTGACTAACGCACATCACAAGACCAGCCCAGACTCAGCGGGTGGAGAAATGGATTCATCTTCTTAGTAGAAGGAACTGCAAAGTCATATCAAGGGGCATAGATCTATGGAGAAGAAGAATTAGGGTTTTTTTATTTTTTGTAATCAATTTACCATAAACTGAAAAATAAAGAGATGTGGAATTTAAATGCTATCTTTTCTAAAACATTTGGGTAATTCTGAGGGAAAAATCAGAACAGGTATTGAGTACCATTAGTGAGTTTTGGATTTTTTTTTTCTTTGTTTTTTGAGATGGAGTTTCACCCTTGTTGCCCAGGCTGGAGCACAATGGTGTGATCTCAGCTCGCTGCAACCTCCACCTCCCAAGTTCAAGCGATTCTCCTGCCTCAGCCTCCTGAGTAGATGGGATTACAGGCGCCTGCCAGCACGCCCAGCTAATTTTTTGCATTTTTAGTAGAGATAAGGTTTCACCATGTTGGTCAGGCTGGTCTTGAACTCCTGACCCCAGGTGATCCACCTGCCTTGGCCTACCAAAGTGCTGGGATCACAGGTGTGAGCCACTGCACCTGGCCTGGACTTTTTACCAAGTTGTTCTGACACTGTGTAAATATAATACTAACAATGAAATTATAAGAACATTTTAAAATTCACTCATTTATTCATTTGTGCATTCATTCACTCATCAAACATCTAGAGCATGGGTTGGCAAACTTTTTCTGTGAAGGGTAAGATAGTAAATATTTTAGGGTTTGGGGCCATACATTCTCTGTTGTAACTACTTAATTCTGCCATTGGAAAGCAGCCTATCATTGCTATGTAAATGAATGGGCATGGCTGTGTTCCAGTAAAAGTGTATTTATGGACACTACAATTTGAATTTCATGTAACATTCATGTGGTGTGAAATATTATTTAAAATTTTCAATTATTTAAAATGGTAAAAACTATTCTTAGGGCCAGGCATGGTGGCTCATGCCAGTAATCCCAGCACTTTGGGAGGCTGAGGCAGGGAAGGATCACTTGAGCCCGGGAGGTCGAGGCTGCAGTGAGCCATGATTGTGCCATGGCACTCTAGCCTGGGTAACAGGGTAGAACCCTGTCTCAAAACAAACAACCAAAAACAATTCCAAGCTTCTGGATCATAAAACTCAGGCAACAAGCCTGATTTGGTCTGTGGGCCACAATGATGGTCTAGGATACCTGTGGAGTATCTATCTCTCTCTAACTGACAGCTGTCTTTTCAGAGCCCTCTTGCATATGCAATCTCCTTTTACCCTCATTATAAACCTGTATCTCTGATACAACAGAAAGAACAGCAACCAGGGGCTTAATTCTACTGCCTTGGGAAGTACATAAGGTGGTGGTAGGCCTGTTGAAACATCACCATGTCTGTATGTAGCAGGATAAGCTCAGAATTTGCAGGACCCAGTGCAAAATGAAAAATATTGGTTTCCTTGTTCAAAAATTGAAGCTTCAAAACAACAACAGCAGATAATTAAACCAAGCAACCAAGCGTGGGCCCTGTGTTACAGTACAGGTCATATGCCCACGTGGTGGCTTCCTGTTGGCTTTGAGCTTGCCTTCTTGTATGTTTTAAAAAACTGGCTAATAAATTCTACCCCCCTAGAGTTATTTTAGGGATTAAGTGAGCTAATGAATGCTAACTTTTCTAGCATGTTTCTTGATATGTAATAGGTCAATAAGAAAAGTTCCATGACACTTTCTGGCACTAGACTTTGCCTCCCTTCTACCACTGGTGTTTTTATGCCATTGGTGTCAACATGGCGGCAGGAGGTTTGGGTAAAGCAACAGCTCAAGGAGGATTTGCACTTCCATTTTTAGTGAGTTTTCTGAAGGCTAAGACATCTGTTTGGATAGCCATTACAAAATGAAACATTAGGGATTTGGGCTCAATTCAGCATAATTTGAAATAGTGCACCTGGTCTTTCATTTATAATATTTCTGTCTTTTTTGTTGCTTTTATGATTTATATCTTACAAATCTCTCTGTTTTTTCTTCCTCTCCTTCTGTTGCAGTTTGATCAGATTATGGAAGGGCAATGCAGACATGTGTTTCTTTAAAGCCATCCCCCTCCCCCAGGCCAGAACAGGTGTTGTAGAAATTCCTGGGTGACTGTTTTTCAAACAAAATTGAACACTGCACACAGAATGGCGTGCAGGAGATTCCTTTCTGCCAATGTCTTCCATCAAAGGCATTGTTGTAGGAACCGTTTCCTAATATCTGAGTAAAGGTGGATAGAATCTCTTTAGAGATATATTTCATTGAAATTGATGGGTCTATTTCAAATATTTGCTAAGTAACTTCTAGTTAGTTCTAAAAGAGGTAAGTGTGAGAACTTTTGAGTTGCCGAGAATGGGTTTTCCAGATAAATCCCAGCAGGTCAGTGTTGGAGAATGCTTCCTCCTTAATTTGTACATGACCTGCATGCATGTGCTTGACAATGCAATCTTTTTATAGGTGACATGTGTCAATCCATTCCATGAAAAGGCAGAGATGGTCACTTCCAAAGTGCTCCCTATTGTAGCTCTTAAACTCAAAAACAAATCAGTATCATTTCTTGGACATTTACTGTGTGCCCAGTTCTTTACATGCATGGTCTAATTTACATAATTACCTGATTTAACTCTCTCATGTGACCTGTGATCAAAATATTACTATTATTCCTTTTGACAGATGAGGAAATATGAGGAAGAGGTAATTTGGCTAAGATATGGTGAACTGGGATGAGAATGTAGGTTAGCCAGGTTTATTAATTTTTGTTCATTGAAATGAAAGTCACATAACAAAAATTAGCCATTTTGAGGTGAACAAGTCGGTGACCTTAAATGTGTTCACAGTATTGCACAACCACCACCTCTATCTAGGCTCACACATTTTCATCTTCCCAAAAGGGAACCTCATGCCCATTAAGCAGTCACTACGTTTACCCCCTCACTCCAGACCCTGGTATCCACCAATCTGTGTTCTATTTGTATGGATTTAGAAAATGAAGGCACAGAGGGGTCCAGAAAGTCATCCAAGTCACACTATTGGAGGTCCCCTTGTTCACCTCCTTAGTCCCTGTCCCCTCCCAACCTCCAAAAAGGTAACCCCATTCTGATGCCAGTTTCAACCATAACATGATGCAAACAGCTAATGTCTATTTAGTGCTGATGTATGCTGGGCACTGTTCAGGAACTTTGCATGCATTAATTCCTTTCATCCTCTCTACCTTATGCAGAAGATACTGCGATTACCTCTGTTTTACAGATGAAAACATGGAGGCACAGAGAGGTCCAGAAAGTCATCCAAGGTCATAAGGCCACCAAGGGCCAGACCCTGGATTGGAAACCTGGCATTCTGCCACCAGACTCCCTCTCTGAACCACTGGGATGCACTGCCTCTGTGTGGTCTCATCCCTCACACAAGGGGTCATAGCACTACCAGCAAATCTGCAGCCATGCACTGTAGCCCATATAGCAAATCTGCAGCCACGCACTGTAGCCCATACCCACAGCACAATTCAGAACCACAGCACAATTTAGAACAACAGCTTTTGGAGGTACCCGGGGCAGCCACCCCCTTCCCTGACTTTACCGTGAATCCCAACTCCAGCTGGAAATCAATATGCTAAGAGCCATAATGGAGGAACATACAAAGGCCCGTGGAGGCCCAGAGACGGGAGAGATTAGTTCTGCCTGGGGAGCCCAGAAAAGCATCTGGTTCTTTCATTTCTGTATTCCTTTACACGAGAATAAAATCCAAAACTACGTTCACATATTGGGAAACAGCAACAATCTTATAAAATCAGGATGAATTTTAGTGGTGGGCAAGATCCACACACATAGCCTTGGTCATGCCACCAGTTATCTGAGTGACCCTCGGCTGGTTGCTTTACCTTTCTAAGCCTTTGTTTCCTCATCTTTAAAATCAGAATATTCTGACTTGCAGACATATAAAGTCCCTGGCATGTTGTAAGGCTGAATAAATATTCTTAATAAATGTTTTGATGTGTCAACCAAGACCCGTTTTTAGGAAGAGAGATGATAAACTTCATGTTAAGGTATAAATAACAACAACAATAAGAGCAACATTTATTGAGCTCTTATGATGTGCCAGACACTATTTTAAGTACTTTACATCTATATGGAAATGACTGGGAATATATTGCTTTTTTAACCAAAAAAAATATGTTTTTAAAAACTATGTTCAAAATAACCCCAAACAACCGAGTTCCATTTCACAAACTGATGTTCTGTAGGGAAACCCAGTCCTGTGATTTGGTCTGGGAAACATGTAATGAAAATCGGAAGGTTCCAGGTTCATCTAGGTTAGGGAAACTCAGCACACGCTATCCTTGTGGTTCCCAAGCTTTGCTGCATATGGAGATCACCAGGCCATGGTTGGTGTAGACCCGTGCTTGGCCCAGCTCCAGGCATTCTGGTTGATGTAACTTGGGTGCCACCTGGGCATCTGGATGTTGTAAAGATTCCGGGTGGGTCCAGTGTGCAGCCAGTGGGAACTACCTCTCCAGCTCCCTCTTGAAACTTCACTGGACCTAGTGGCACATTTCGAACTTGGAAGAGTTTATCTATTTTTAAAATTTGCATTTCCCAACTATTAGGTTGGTGCAAAAGTAATTGCATTTTTTCCTTTTTTTTTTTTTTTCTTTGAGATGGAGTCTTGGTCTTGCTCTGTTGCCCAGTTTGGGGTGCAGTGGCGCGATGATGGCTCACTGCATCCTCCGCCTCCTGGGTTTAAGCAATTCTTCTGTCTCGGCCTCCTGAGTAGCTGTGACTATAGGCATGCACCACCACACCTGGCTAATTTTTGTATTTTTAGTAGGGCTAGGGTTTCACCATATTGGCCAGGATGGTCTTGAACTCCTGACCTTCGTGATCCACCTGCCTCAGTCTCCCAAAGTGCTGGGATTACAGGTGTGAGCCACTGCGCCCGGCCTTCCCATTACTTTTAGGTGGCAAAAATTGCAATTACTTTTGCACCAATCTGTATATTTTTGTTTGAGCTCAACCAACCACCTTTTGGAAATCCCTCTCTCTTTCTGTTCTTGTTTTTCTTTTTCTGCTAAACATTATGAAATATTTAAAACATACATGATGCCCCCCGTCTCTTGCCCCATTACCTTGGGAGCTCATCTCCTATCTCTCTTCCTATGCTCTTTGAGCCCACCAGGCACTCGCCCTGGGCCTCAGCACCTGCTCTTCCTCTGCCTGGAGGGTCCCTCCCTGCTCATGCCCGTGGCTCCCTCTCTTATCCCTGCAGTTTTGATCCTCGTGTCTCCTTTGTATCAAAATCTTTCCTGGCTTCCCAATTTAAACCTTCTGTCCACTTTTCCCAACACCTCTATTCCATATTGACCTTCTTTGTCCTATTTTTCTCCATAGATCTTATCATCATCTGACAATTTAATAATTTTACTCATTCGTTTCTTGTCTGCACGTCTCTACTGTCTGTGCCACAAGGGCAGGGATTTTGTCATATTCACAACTGTGTCCCCAGCACCTAGAACAGTACCTGGCACAAAGCAGTTACTCAGCAAATATTTGTTGAGTGAATGAGTGAATGAATGAATAAATGAATTGGAAACAAATTATAAGCCCTTGTCTATCCACCATCCAGTGTCATGAGTATTTGTATTTTGCCTTATTTCCGTAGGTCCTTTCTTTCCTAAAAAAATAAAATGTGACAAATACTATTGGAGGCCCCCTTGTTCACCTCCCCAGTCCCTGTCCCCTTCCAAGTCCCCAAGAGATAACCCTATTCTAATGCTGGTGGGTAATCTTCCAGCCCAATTTTGTACTTTTATATATGTGTCTAGGATTCTTTTGGGGTTTTAAAATTTTACATAAACTGCAAACTTTACCTAACTTTCTGCAATTTGCTTTTTATGTCAACATTATATTTTATTCATGATGATACATACAAATTTAATTCACTCATTTTAAGATTGGTATAGAATTCCATTGTATGAATATTTTATAATTTATTATTTCCCCTCTAAATGGATATGTAGGTTGTTTCCAATTTTTTGCTATTACAAACAGAGCCACAGTGAACGCCTTGGGGCATGTCTTCTGTACACATATGCAAGAAGATTTTTTCTTTTTAGATCTGGGATGTGAAATTGCTGGGTCTCAGGGTGGGTCTTCCCATTTGCTAGGTGTTACTAAATTTCTCATCAAAGTGGCTGTACCAATTGATGTTCCCTCCTGCAATGATTTCTGCCTATCTGGTGACTTGTGAGTTGATATCTTATTACTGCTTATTGTTTACCTTTCCCTGGCTCCTTGTGAGGCTGAGCTCCTTGTCACACGTTTATTGGCCATTCGAGTGAACTCATCTGTGAATTGTCTTTTGACCGCCTTCATCCATCATTGTTCTGAGCTGTTTGTCTTTTTGTTACTGACTTGTAGAAATTCTTTATATATTCCCGACACTAATCTTTTGTTGGCTATGTGCTTTGCAGACATCTCCCATTCTGTGGCCTTTTAACTTTGTTGATATTGGCTTTGCTATGCAGACAGTATGTAGTTAATGTCAGAGCATTTTCCATTACACAAAATGAAAGGAATGAATGCTGGAATTTCAGGTAACACGTTAACAGGGTAGGGAGGAAGGAGGATGCAGTTTCTGGGGCTGGGAGCTTCACTGTAGTCTTCATCATGTCACTAGCAAATTCCACTACAATCTCCAGCCCTAGAAAAGCTACTTGATTCCAAACCCTAATGTTGGTTAGTGACAACAGAGCTGCTTCCTGCAGTGGGTCCAGTTTGCTTCTCTGTCTGGAAGAGATCCTGTGGTACTGTACTCCACAATGGGCCAGCAATCCCAGCTGCCATCTCTGCTGCAAAACCTTAGCTGATTTGCAGAAATGTGCCATTTTTCCTTTCTGATATATGTCGCCATGATAATGGGAGACAGTGGGAGGGAAGGATGAAAACAAAACTGTCCTAGGGTTGCAGGACTCAGAACAGGGATCCAGAGGTTTAGACAGGAAAGCCAACAGAAGGGTTCCATGGGAGACCTATGAGTACCCCACACCCACAGGTGATGGGAAGCCCTTTCAATGGCAGGCAGACACTGGTTCAGAAGCCTCCTTTAGAACCTGTTACCATGATGGTTTGGGGTGCCATATCTTATCAGTTACCTTCTGTTGTGTAACAGGTTACCCCAAAACTTAGTGACTTAAAACAATAGCCATTTACATAGCTCATGACTCTGTGAGTTGGCATTTGGGCTGGGCTCCACTGGATGTTTATTCTCTGTTGGTCCTGGCTGGTCTCACACACGTCTCTGTGGCCAGCTGCTGGTCATCTAGGAAGCTCTGTTCCTGGGGGCTGCCTGTCTGCTGGCTGGAGTAATAGAGGAGGCTGGGCCACTATCTCTGTTCCTCTAGCAGGCTAGCCCGGTACTTCTCATACTCTGTGTCTAGTTTGCCAAAGCTGCAAAAGCAGAAGCTGCAAAGCTGACCGAGACCTAGGCTCAGGACTCAGACAGTGCTACGGCTGCCATATTCACTTGGCCAAGGCAAGTCACAAGACCTTACAAGATTCAACAGGTGGGCAGCAGGCTTCTTGATGGGAGAAGCTGGAAAGCATCGTGGCCATTTTTTCAATCTATCATAGTTAGAGAATTCTAAGATGCAAACCTCTGTTCAAGGTTGTTGCCAGACCTTATGATTGACCAAATTCACTCACAGGTTTAATTGTCATCTCCAAAAATGTATATAACAGAGACAAAATTGTTAATGTATGCAGAGTCGTGCCTACTTTCTCTCTGCACACGAAGGAAACCTCTAGCTTTGTCTGATGGAGGTGATTTTCCTGCCCTGCCCAAGACACACACACACACACACACACACACACACACACACACACACACACGGAGTCATCTGGAAAAAAAACGGAGGTGCTAGTCTGGGTAGATTCGGTTTGTAAAGGAGAAAGGAAAAGAAAATTAGTGTGGAAAAGGGTAGAAAAATGAGAGCCCCTGCTGTGATTTCAGGAGGAATCTCGAGGCAGAGCAGTGAGAGAAGGAGAGAGGCTTTGGGGGCAGCTGCTGAGGATGACAGAATTGGAGACTGGGAGGAATGGGAAATAAGAACTATAAAGAGTGTGGCTATGTATTAGGATTTGGGTCTTCTGCAATGTATTTCGGAAGATTCAGATACAGATTGGAAATACTTCTGATGCAGGACTCATTAAAAGACCATACCAGGCCGGGTGCGGTTGGCTCACATCTGTAATCCCAGCACTTTGGGAGGCCGAGGTGGGCGGATCATGAGGTCAGGAGATCGAGACCATCCTGGCTAACATGATGAAACCCCATCTCTAGTAAAAATACAAAAAAATTAGCTGGGTGTGGTGGCGGGCACCTGTAGTCCCAGCTACTCGAGAGGCTGAGGCAGGAGAATGGTGTGAACCCAGGAGGCGGAGCTTGCTGTGAGCCGAGATTGCGCCACTGCACTTCAGCCTGAGCGATAGAGCGAGACTCTGTCTCAAAAAAACAAAAAACAAATAAACAAAAAGACCATTCCAAGGCTGGACTGTGTGACCTCTGGCACTTAATTGAGGTTACATCATATGTCCCTTTGCTGGGACATGCATGCTGCATTTCCTCTCTTCCAGGCCATGCATAGGCACATGCCCCTGCAATGGAAGAGCTTCCTATTGCTCAGCCCTCACCCTCAGCTAAGCTATTCTCTCCCCTGGAATTGGGGTCTTTTTTGTGTCTGCCATGATCTTATTCAGCGGGAAGTCTGCAAGTTGCCTCATGCTATTGTCTAGATGTTTGTGTTCTCCTCAAATTCATGTATCAAAATTCTAACCCTCAAGGTGATGGTATTAGGACGTAGTGTCTTTGGGAGGTGACTGAGTCATGAAGGCTCTCAGATTAGTGCTGTTACAAAAGAGACCCCCAAGAACTACCTCACTCCTTCTGCCATGTGAGGTTACAGTGAGAAAGTGCCGTCTACAGGGAATGGACCTTCACCAGACATGAAATGTTCCACTGTCTTCACCTTGGACTCCCCAGGCTCTAGAATTGTGAAAAATATATTTCTGTTGTTTATAAGCCGCCTATTTTAAGGTATTTTTGTTATAGCAGCACAGATGGACTAAGACACGTCAAGATTGACTTTCTTTTTATGAAGAGGGTGTCTGGCATGTTCATGGAAAAGGCAATATCCCATGGCAGAGATCGCCAGCATTAAGGCCATTCATGGTGGTATGTTGTCAAAAAGTTTTCCTGTCCAATTGCTCAATTGCATTTGTTGGGCGTGTGGAGGAAGGACCTATAATATGCTGTAATTTTGGATGTATTATTTTCAATATTTGAATAAAATCTCTGAAAGTAGATATTAATACTCCTCTCTCATGATGAGGAAACTGAGAATCAGAGAGATTATTTGCTGCAAATTATATGGCCTGCGATTACTAGAGCTGGTATTAAAACCCAAGTCAGCTTGAGTTTCAAAGCCCCTGAAATGGACTTTTAGGGGACTTTTGGTGGCACAGTATCTGTGCACACTTTTCTCATACTTGGGAATTCCCCACCACGGAAGTTCATGCATCCTAAGACATGGTACATTGACTTGCTTTCCTTGCAACCATAGTCCTGGCATACGACCTTGATCATGACAACGCGGAAAGCAAGTGCAGTTAGAAAGTCCAGGTCTGTGCAAAACCTGGACTTTCTTTTTAATTTTTGAGACGGAGTCTCACTCTGTCGCCCAGGCTGGAGTGCAGTGGTGCGATCTCAGCTCACTGCAAGCTCCGCCTCCCGGGTTCACGCCACTCTCCTGCCTCAGCCTCCCGAGTAGCTCGGACTACAGGTGCCCGCCACCACACCCGGCTAATTTTTTGTATTTTTTAGTAGAGACGGGGTTTCACCGTGTTAGCCAGGATGGTCTCGATCTCCTGACCTTGTGATCTGCCCGCCTTGGCCTCCCAAAGTGCTGGGATTATAGGCGTGAGCCACCGTGCCCGGCCAAAACCTGGACTTTCAAGGGAGTGGAGTGAAGTGAAGGACCAGGAGCCATGCAGAATCCACTCAGTGACGGTGATGGCAGGTGTGTCCTGCTTGGCTGAGGCTCCAGCCAAGCTGAGCTGTGTGGGGTTAGTGCCCTTGTGGCATTGTGGAGCTTTTACTGAGGCAGGTCCTGGCTGCACAGCCTCTGAGACTGATTCCTAACCCACTTGGAGATCTGTGAGTGCCCTGACATTCTCATAAATTCACTTTCTGCTAAACTAGCTAGAGTGGGCTCTGTTGTTTATAAATAGGAATCCCAACTGGAATGGCTTATTTTGTTGGTTTTTCTAATTTTCAGTTTTTTCATTGTGGTAAAATATATATAACAAAATTTACCATTTTAACCATTTTTAAGTGTATAATTCAGTGGCGTTAAGTATATTCACTCTCTTTCTCTTTTTTATTTTTATTTTTTATTTTACTTTAAGTTCTGGGATATGTGTGCAGAACGTGCAGGTTTGTTACATAGGTATATGTGTGCCATGGTAGTTTGCTGCACCTATCAACCCGTCATCTAGGTTTTAAGCCCCGCATGTATTAGGTATTTGTCCTAATGCTCTCCTTCCCCTTGGCCCCCATACCCCCAACAGGCCTCTGTGTGTGTGTGATGTTCCCCTCCCTGTGTCCATGGGTGTTTTGTTTGTTTGTTTGTTTTTGAGACGGAGTCTCCCTCTGTTGCCCAGGCTGGAGTGGAGTGGTGCGATCTTGGCTCACTGCAAGCTCTGCCTCCTAGGGTTCATGCCATTCTCCTGCCTCAGCCTCCCGAGTAGCTGGGACTACAGGCGCCCGCCACCACGCCTGGCTAATTTTTTGCATTTTTAGTAGAGACGGGATTTCACCATGTTAGCCAGGACGGTCTTGATCTCCTGACCTCGTGATCTGCCCACCTCGGCCTCCCAAAGTACTGGGATTACAGGCGTGAGCCACCGCGCCCGGCCTTTTTTTTTTTTTTTTTTTTTAAATACAGTAAAGAGGATCCATTCTTGCTCCAAGTCAGGAAAAGTACCTGATTATTTCCTATTAAAATGAAATGGACAGACTGGCACAGTGGCCTTTCTGGGTCATTCAAGAAATGATTCTGAAATGGTTTTCTTGTTGAGGGCAAGTGTCTGTGCCTCCACAGAACAGCTGGGCGCTCAGGCTTGCCCCAAAGTGGGACTTGAGTGAGTGTGGGCTCCACTCCTGGCCCCTCAGACAGGATGGACCCCAGCAGCCCACCCTGGGTTGCATTCCTAATGAACTTCACTGTTGTCCTGCTCCAACACCTCAGTACAAAGGGCACTGCCAGCACCAGGCCTGTGCAGATATTGAAGTACATTCTCAATGTTGTGCAACCACCACCTCTATGGTATGGCTTTTAACATACGTGTTTTATTAAGTTATCCCAACATCTCTTTAAGAATGAGGATTATTAACCTTGTTTTATAGATGAGAGGCCAGACCTCAAAGAGAGTAATTGTGAGTAATTGACTTACTCAGGATGATATCACTGGTAATAAGAGTAGTAATAGTAGCCACCGTTTATTAAGTACGTACTACATGTATGTTACGTGTAATCCTTTAGAAAGTCCTGCAAAATGGGCAATACTGTGGCTCCTATTTTACAATGAAGAAACAGGCTCTGCGAGCTTAAAGAGCTCACAAATCATGTGGCCAGTTAGCAGATTTGGATTTTAACCCATGTGTGTCTGACTGTAAAGCCCTTGTTTTCCTACCAGCCCATCCTATCTACTGAGGATTGGAGCCCAAGTCTTCTGATTTCCGTCTAGTGCTTGTCCCTCATGTCATAAAATTGGTCACACCTTTAATCCCAGCACTTTGGGAGACTGAGGTGGGCAGATCACTTGAGGTCAGGAGTTCGAGACCAGCCTGGCCAACATGGTGAAACCCCGTCTCTACTAAAAATACAAAAATTAGCCTGGCATGGTGGCACACACCTTTAATCCCAGCTACCTGGGAGGCTGAGGCAGGAGAATCACTTGAACCCAGGATGCAAAGATTGCAATGAGCTGAGATTATGCCACTGCACTCCAGCCTGGGTGACAGAGCAAGGCTCTGTCTCCAAAAAAAAAAAAAAAAGCTGATCATCCTCAGGGGGAGTGTCTACTGCTGATGCTCTCATGATCGGGCTTTCTTTCTTCTTGTGCAGACATGGGTTAGAATGTGAAGCTG
Organism: Gorilla gorilla gorilla; assembly: GCF_029281585.2. Lineage (NCBI taxonomy): Eukaryota > Metazoa > Chordata > Mammalia > Primates > Hominidae > Gorilla > Gorilla gorilla. The sequence continues at coordinate 32,962,116 of NC_086018.1, read as the reverse complement.
GAAGATTAGATAGTGGCAGGCTGGGGTTGAAGGCCTGTTCCCTGTGCCCTGGTTGCTGCGGTGCCTGGGACATAATTAGGGCCTCAGAGGGAGTTTGTTGAACAAAACTGAGCTCTGTTGAACCCGAGGTAGAGGAATCTCTCCCAGTCCCCTGTTGGGCCAATTGCAGTAGCAAAATTTGCCTGTGGATTCCAATGGCTAGCACATAGGGTAAAATAAAGGGTGGAGCACTGATTAATGAACCACTGAAGAAAGTAGAAAACAACAGTAAAAAGACACTGGATTTGAGTGTTGTGACAAGAGTTGCAACATGTCAGCAACACTTTGATGAGTTTTATAAGTTGATCTCGAATTATATGCTAAGGGCCACACTCAGTACTGTACATGAATCATTTCCAGTCCTCACTACTGCCTAATGAGATAAAAATCCTTGGCATTGTTGGAAGAGCAAATCCTAATGCTTAAGTGCAGGCATTCTGGTCAAAGAAGAAGTCAAATTCCAGTGCAGTGTGTGAATGTTGGGGATGTTACTCAGCTTCTCTGTCTGTTTCTTCTACTGTGAGATGGGCATAACAACTGTACCTCTACCATATGGCTTTTGTGAAGTTTAAATGCATTCATGCCTTTCGAATGCTTAGGACAGCACCTGGCACAAAGAAAAGCTCAGTAGATGTTGTCTATTATTGTTCTTACTTGATAGACAAGGAAACTGAGCACCAGGAAGGTTTAAGAACACGAATAAAGTCACCAAAGTAAAAAAGGTGAAGTTAAATTATGAACACAGGTTTGATCTCAAAGCTCCTGCTCTTTCCAGTCTATTAACAGGTACTTACTGAGCATCAGTTATGTGCTCCCATCTAAAAAGACAGGAAAGAAAGAGACAGACAGAATTCCAGTTCCTCAAAGAAGCAAATGTTTTTGCGGAGGGAGAGAGACAATCGACATGTATCCAAGTGATAAGCACTCTGGTGCCTTGAGAGGGATGAAGAAGGAGAGGGCATCATATAAACAGAGGGACTGAGGTGGGTAGTGGCGGGGGAGGGAGACCTCTTTGAAGAGTGATGTTGGATAAAGGCCTGGGGTGGCGCAGGAGGAGGCAGCTGACTTCAAGGTCTGGGAAGAGTGTTCCTGATACAGTTTGTATATATGTCCCTGCCCAAATCTCATGTTGAATTGTAATCCCCAGCATTGGAGGTGGGGCCTGGTGGGAGGTGATTGGATCATGGGGATGAATTTCTCATGAATGGTTTAGCCTCATCCCCTTGGTGCTGTCCTCATGATAGTGAGGCCTTGTGAGATCTGATTGTTTAAAAGGGTGTGGTATCTCCCCTGACCCATGCTCTTGCTCCTGCTCTGGCCATGTGATGTGCCTGCTCCCCCTTCACATTCCACCATGATTGGAAGCTTCCTAAACCTCCATAGAAGCTGAGTAGATGCCAGTACCATGCTTTCTGTATAGCCTGCAGAACCACGAGCCATTTAAATCTCTTTTCTTTATAAGTTACCCAGTCTCATGTATTTCTTCATAGCAAAGCAAGAACAGGCTAACACAGTTCCCAACAGGAGGATCAAGTGCCAAGGCCCTGGTGGCTTTGAGGAAGAGAAAGAGGCCAGTGCAATTGGAGAGCAGTGAGGTAGGAGGGTTTGGTGACGTCTTAGCCATTCATACCTTCTGAGCTTGGGCTCTTGCCTGAAAAGCAGGGAACATTCCTCCAGTGTCTGCTTGGGGGGACTGTATTAGTTTGCTAGGGGTGCTGTAACAAAGTACCACAAACCAGGTGGCCTCAAGCCACAGAAATTTCTTCTCAAACACTTCCGGAGGCTGGGGTCAGAAATCAAGGGGTCAGCAGGGCTGTGCTCTCTCTAAAGGTCTATGAGGAGAAGCTGCTCCACGTCTTTCTCCTCACTTCTGGTGTTGCTGGCAATCCTTGGCATCCCTTGGTTTATAGAACCAGCACTCCAATCTCTGCCTTTGTCATCTCTTCTCCAGGCCACCAGTCATACTGGATTTAGGGTCTACCCTACTCTAGTGTGACTTGTCATAAGTTGATTACAGCTATAAAGATTCTATTTCCAAATAAGAGTTCAACATCTGGGTCTGAGTTTCTCCTCTGCCTTTAACGATGGGTAGGTGTTCAGGGAAGTAGCTGAGTCTGGGTGAGCTTCCTTTCCCATCTCTAAAAAGGGCAGCTTATAATTATTAAAGCACCACCATCTAAGTAACTCCCAAGAGCTCCCGAAAGAGAGAACATAGGAACAGCACCCCTAGAGGTGATCCGTGGGGGGTAGCGGGGAATACACCACTACAGGAGGTTAGAACTTCAAAATCTCTTTCTGGGGGACATAATTCAACATATAACAAGGACCAAAAAGTAGTAATATCGGTGAAAGCAACATTTCAACTGCATAGTGTGGTGCAACAGACCAGCGCTGTTATTCTGTGGGGGAGGAAGTCCAGGAAGGAAGATGCTGAGGGACAGGAGAGACCCGTCTTCTCACCATGATTCCACCAGACGGTGCTTGTGTGACCTCCAACAATTTTACAACTTCTTTGACCTCATCTTCCTTATTTTCCAAAGTAGTCATTCAGGCTGGATGATGTACTTTTGAATTCCCATGGTTTCAAGAACATGCCACTTTACTGACCATAATTTACAATTATTCCACTGGCTAAGCAGGAGGTAGTACAGTCAATGCCGTTCTTATTACACCTGAAGTTCAGCTTGTGAATATCGGCAAGAATCCAGACAAACATCATAATAAATAATGATAATTGTGATTATTGATTAAGTCACAGGCACTTTACTTTGTGATTTGCCACTATTAATTCAGTCTTCCTACAACCTGCTGAGGGATGTATTCCCCACCACCCCACGGATCACCTCCAGGGACGCTGTTCCTGTGTTCTTTGTTCTAGGGGCTCTCTGGAGTTACTTACATGGTTGTCCTTTAAGCATGATAAGCTGCCACTTTTAGAGATGGGAAAGGAAGCTCAGTGAGACTCAGCTACTTCCCTGAATGCTTACCCATCATTAAAGGCAGAGGAGGAACTCAGACCCAGATGCTGAATTCCAAAGCCTGAGGCTTTTCCAGGGTACCAAGCTGACATCTGCAGCCCAGAGGCAACTTTTTCATGGGAGGGAACGTGGGACTGGGGCTAGGGAGGGCTAGGTTAGTATCCCAGCTCTGTGACTTTGAAAGGGTCACTGAACCCCTCTGTGCCTCAGTCTTCCCATTAGTATAATGAGGTCATATTCATTCCTACCCCATAAGCTTAAATTAAATGAGGGTTATATGTGGTGCTCCTGAAACTGTGCATGGCTGGTTAGGCACAAATGGAAAACGTCTTTCTCCATGGAGGAAAGTCACTGAGCACCTTCTCAGGGAACCTGCTCGCTGGGCAGATGGAGGAGCTGGTGATCAACACAGCCTTTTGAAGGGGTCGTCTTTTCCAACAGAACATGACACAGCCACAGGGAAAGTTGTTTTAGTTCCACTTAGTTTGATTTATTATTGATAATTCTGGAGATAAATTAGAATCATTAAAATAAGAGGCTGCAGTCTGCAGGCTGTTTTGAATTCCAGGGCTGTCTGCTTCGCATTTCCTGGGAACTGAGTGAGTACATTTGCATGTTTAGAGGGGGAGGGCCCTCAGAGAGCAGGAGGCAGAAAGCCCTGTCTGGAAAGTCTGGGCAATGAGAGAGGAAGCGCAGCTTGGAACTGTGTATTAGCCGCTGGGGCTGCCATAACAAGACACTATAGACTGGGTGGCTTACATAACAGAAATTAATTTTCTCTTAATTCTTGGAGGCAAGAAGGTCTAAGATTAAGGTGCCAGCTGATTTGTTTCCTGGCGAGGGCCCTCTTCCTAGTTTGTAGATGGCCGCTTTGGCCTCACGTGGCTCTTCCTCTGAGCATGCAGAGAGAGGAGGGTGAGTGAGCTCTCTGGTGTCTCTTCTTTTTATTTTTTGAGTCGAAGTCTCACTGTGTCGCCCAGGCTGGAGTGCAATGGTGTGATCTTGGCTCACTGCAACCTCCACCTCCCAGTTCCAGTGACTCTCCTGCCTCAGCCTCCCGAGTAGCTGGGATTACAGGCAAATGCCATCATGCCCGGCTAATTTTTGTAGTTTTGTAGAGATGGGGTTTCACTATGTTGGTCAGGCTGGTCTTGAACTCCTGACCTTAGGTGATCCACCTGCCTTGGCCTCCCAAAGTGCTGGGATTACAGGCATGAGCCACTGTGCCTGGCCCAGGTGTCTCTTCTTATAAGGACACCAGTCCTATTGGATCCAAACCCCACTCGTATCACCTCATTCAACCTTAATTACCCCCTAAAAGCCCCATCTCCAAATACAGCCTCATTGGGGGTTAGGGCTGCAACATATGGATTTGGGGGAGGGGAGGACACAGTTCAGTCCGTAGTGCACTGCTTTCCACTCCTCCAGGAGGCCTGCCATGATTGTTAGTACTGTAACAAGAACAGTTGCCAGCACCTTACTTTCTGTGTCCCTACAGAAGCATAATGAGGTTAGGAACCTCATTACTATTCCTTTTGAACATGAGAAAACTGAGGCACACAAAAGGAAAGTCACTGACCTAAGGTCCTCAGCTGGTGAGGGGCGGAGCCAGGTCAGGGACCTTGTGCCTGGGACACCTTGTAGTGCTCATTGTACCTCGTCAGTCTTTCTCCCAGGGTGGCAGAGTGGGAAAAGTACTGCTAGAAATAAAATTTAGATTCAGAGGGTACATGTGCAGATTTGCTACATGGATATATTGTGTGATGCTGAGGTTTGGGCTTGAATTGAACCCATCACCGAAATAGTGAGCATAGTAACCAGTAGGTAGTTTTTCAACCCTTGCCTGCTTCAGCCCTCCTCCATTTGGAGTCTGTAGTGTCTATTGTTCTTGTCTTTATATCCATGTGTACACAATATTTAGCTCCCACTTCTAAGTGAGAACATGTGGCATTTGGTTTTCTGTGTCTGCATTCATTCAATTAGGATAATGGCCTCAATCTGCATCCATGTTGCTGCAAAGGACATGAGTTCATTCTTTTTTATGGCTGTATAGTATTCCGTGGTGTATATGTACCACATTTTCTTTATCTAGTCCACCATTGGTGAGCACCTAGGTTGATTCCATGTCTTTGCTATTGTGAATAGAGCACCAATTTTTGAATCAACCTTGGACTAAATACTACCTCTATCACTTAGAAGTTGTGAGACCATCAGCAAATTATTTGCTGTCTATCAGAGCAGTTGCATCACTTGGAAGGGGATAACAGGACTGCACTCACATGGTGTTCTTGAGGTCAAACAAAATGAGGTATGACATGTGCTTAGTATGAGGCCTGGAACATGGGTGCTATTCAGTCAGTGCAATCATTTCCACTTTGGGTGCTGTGCATGTAAGATCTACAGGAGTTCAGGAGGCCTTTGAACTTGCCCATTGAACTTGCAGAGGTGTGGTCTCATCTCTTACCCAAGTATTCAGGACCTTCCCCCAACTCCAACCCTCTCCCCCGATCTTACAAAGTGATCCCAGGAGAGGATGTGACAAAAATCATTTATGTTAAAGTATAAATGACAAAGAAGGATTTTTGAGGTCGTCTTTGATGATTTTAGAGAGAAATTATGATTTTTTTTTTTTTTTTTTTTTTGAGATGCAGTTTCACTCTTGTCACCCAGGCTGGAGTGCGGTGTCACGATATCGGCTCACTGCAACCTCTGCCTCCCGAGTTCAAGCAATTCTTCTGCTTCAGCCCCCCGAGTAACTGGGATTACAGGCCTGCACCATCATGCCTGGCTAATTTTGTATTTTTAGTAGAGACGGCGTTTCACTATGTTGGCCAGGCTGTTCTTGAACTCCTGACCTCAAGAGATCCATCTGCTTCGGCCTCCCAAAGTGCTGGGATTACAGTGAGCCACATGTCCAGCCAGAAATTACAATTTTTAATCTTTGAGGATGATAGACTCTGGCAAGGCCAAACCTGGATCTTGGTGGCCCCGTTGTTCAAACAATATTGCTCACACCCTCCTATGTGTTAGGCCTTGTGCTGGAGACTGGCGGGTCCATGTAGAAATGACTAAGATTTAGAACTACCCCAGAAGGACTGATTCCCAAATCTGCCCCTTCCTCAGTTTCCTTTCTTATTAAAAGGCATCACTGCTCATCCAGTAGTTCATATTGAAACCCTCAGGGAGTCATCCTTGGTTCTTCTTTCACATCTGGTTCTACCCATCAGCAGGTCATTTCAGCTCCAAGTTTTATTCCCAATCCACCCACTCTGTACTCCCTCCAGAGCTGTTGCCCTAGTGCAAGCCAACATCGTCTCTTACTGGGACTGCAATAATTCCCTGGCGAGTCTTTTGGATTCCACCCTTGCCTCTCTGTGATCCATGCTCCACAGCACAGCCAGAACAACCTTGATGCAATGTCAGCCCTGCCACACTATGCCCCTGTTCAGAGTTGCAGTGGCTTCCCACGCAACCTAGAATGCAATCAAATTTCTCACCCTGGCATTGAGGAGTAGTGGTTAAGTAAGTCATGGGTTCTGGAGACAGACTGATTGAATTCAAATCCTAGCTCTGTCACTCACCACGTTCTGTGATCTTTGGCAACTTATTTTACCTTTTTGTGCCTTTGTTTTCTCATGTGTAAAATCAGGTTAATGCTATTACTTATCTTGAAGGATGCTGTGATATTAAATGGATTTATACATGGAAAGTGCTTCAAATAATGCCTGACAGTTTGTAAGTAAGTACTTTGTGAGTGTTAATCTTTATCCTGATGATGCTATCTTGTAAGGCCCTATTTGACCCATGCCTTCTTCTGTAATCTAACTTGCCTCTATTCCTTTCTTCCCTCACTGTGGCCCAGCTACACTTTCCTTCTTGCTTGATCTTGAGTATTCTAAGCATGTTCCTGCCACAGGGCCTTCATGCTTGCTGTTCCCTTCGCTGGGAATGCTGCATGAGGCTCCTTCCTTGATTTTTGTGCAGTTGTCACCACCTCAAGGAGGTCTTCCCTGATGACACCCATGTCAATTTATTCTCTTGTTCTGCTTTCCTTTTCTTAATATTTCTTATCATTACTTGATAAATGTGTTTATTATGTTCTCCCTATTCTGGTTATCCATTGATGCATCATACACCACCCCCAAAACAACATTAATCTTTTTTTTTTTTTTTTTTTAGAGATAAGGTCTCACTCTGTTACCCAGGCTGGAGTCCGGTGGTATAATCATACCTCACTGCAGCCTCAAACTCCTGGGCTCAAGTGATCCTCCCACATCAGCCTCCTGAATAGCTAGAACTACAGATACGCACCATCACATCTGGTTAATATTTAGACTTTTTTGTAGAGATAAGATCACCCCATGTTGCCTAGGCTGGTCTCAAACTCCTGGCCTGAAGCAATTCTCTCACCTCAGCCTCCCAAAGTGCTGGGATTTCAGGTGTGAGCCACTGTGTCTGGCCACCATCAATCACGTTATTATCTCTTATGGTTTCTGTGGTCAAGAACCTGGGAAAGGCTCAGCTCAGCGGTCTTGGCTTGGTGAACCCTCATGTGGTTTCAGCCAAATGGTGTCCAGAGGAGCATCTCTGTCTGTCCTCTCTTTTCTTGTAGACTCAGGGCATCTCCATGTGGACTAGTTTGGGCTTCCTCACAGCATAGAGGCCTCGGGATGGTCAGACTTCTTATATGGCAGCTCCAGTGCAAGTAATCCAGGGAACCAAGAGGAAACTGCCTGGCTTCTGTGGCCCAGCCTGGAAGTCACAGAATATCACTTCCTCTTTATGCTGGTGACCAACCAATCATTAAGGTGGGCCCAGGTTCAAGGTGAGGAATAGAGAACCCACCTCTTGATGAGAAAAAGATGAAAGAATTTGCAGACATGTCTTAAAACTACCACATTTCCCAGCTAGATATGAGCTCCATGGGGACGGGAACTTTGCTTTGTTCACCATGGTAACCCTGGCATCTAAAATAGTGCCTGTCGCCCAGTGAGTGCCCCCAAATATATACATTTTTTTTATTTTTTTGAGATGGAATTTTGCTCATGTTGCCCAGGCTGGAGTGCAATGGCGCGATCTTAGCTCATCACAACCTCCGCCTCCTGGGATCAAGCGATTCTCCTGCCTCAGCCTCCCGAGTAGCTAGGATTACAGGCCCGTGCCACCATGCCTGGCTAATTTTGTATTTTTTTAAGTAGAGATGGGGTTTCTCCATGTCGGTCAGGCTGGTGTTGAACTCTGGACCTCAGATGATCCACCCTCCTCGGCCTCCCAAAGTGCTGGGATTATAGGCGTGAGCCACCACACCCGGCCAAATATTTACAGAATGAATGAGACAGTTAAGACTGTGCTAAAGCCCCAAACTGAAAAGTACTTTTATCACCACAGTTATCAACAGTTCCAACAATCCACTGAACCAATTACTAAGCACAGAGAAGAAATGATACTAATTAAGCATGAGAAAACAAACTTTATTTAGAAGGCAAAATGCAGTATTACCTCCATAGACACAATCACCAGGGTCTTATCCTTGGGATTCATGTCTTATTCATCTCTGTCTATTTTAGAGCTGAGCACAGAGCCTGGTGCAAGACAAGTGAGCAGCAAATGCAGTGAATGGGGTTTTAAAAAGAATGGCCAAGTATACTCTAGTCTTGAGATTATTTCATAGCCTCCTTATTAAAAAGTTAATAAAATTCCCACTTCTGGGTCCCTTGGCTCAGGGAAACAGGTGCACTGAAGAGAAATGTGTGAACTATCATTTATCAAACACCTGCCATGTGCCAGGGAATGTGCCAAGTGCTTTGTAGGTACAATGTGGTTTATTTTCCATAGTCTGCCGTAAATTTGGGTACCATTATTATGTCTCTCATCCCACACCTTGTAGATGTTGAAAGTGAGGCTTAGAGAAGTTAATCACAGCCCATTTCCCATTAAGGCTATAAGTAGTAAGCAGTAGGGAAGGAGAGAGTAGGGCTGGGAGAAGGGGGATTCTAAGGTTTATTTGGCTCCAAAGCCTGAGTTCATTGCCAGATTCCTTGCTGCCTCCTTAGGGCCTCAGGGCCTTCCCACAGCATGCATAGCTGAAGGCTGTTTCCCATCTTACCTGCACCTGGACTTTTAATATAGTTGGTCCATTAAGGAGTATTTTGGCCATTTGAGTTGATGTTTAGCAAAGACCAATTAGTGAACCATTACACTGACTGTTACTTTAAGATGCTATTCAGGTGGGCATCTTCTTTATAAATGTTCTCATTATCAACTGCTTAGAGTAAATAATTTTGAAGGGGTGACAGATGGTTCCAATGCACTTGAACTTAGCGAATCTGATATCTGATCTTGGAGGAGTGCCTGGGGTTTATGTAAGTTGCCAGTACCCTGATGAGCTGGAGTTCATAGCCTATCTGCACTTTAGGATTGAGACGGAGTTCTTGGTCCTCTGGAGCCTGTGGGTAACTCTGAGAGTCACTTTTAACAGCATTATTTCTCAGGAGGCAGTGGGTGGTACAGGAAGCTTGGGATGCGGATTCAAAGCCAGGGCTCCCTTTTCCTAGCTGTACAACCCTGGACCAGTGACTTAGTTTTTCTGAAGGTCTATTTCCCCATCTGTCCAATGGGGACCACAATACCTACCTTCCAGGCTGGATGAAGTGAGATAATAGGGAAATATTTATCAATCACCTATTATGTTTATGCCAGGAGCTGTTCTAGACAATGGAAATTTGGTAGCCATAAAACCAAGTCCCTGATATCATGGAGTTTACATTGTAGGGGGGCTTAACATGAACATGGAAAACAAATGTAAAAATATCATTTTAAGTGGTAATAAGTCCCATGAGTATAAAGGAATCATGGTGGCAGGGGGAGGGGGGGCATGGTACAGGGGCAGTGGGAGGGCTGTTTACACAGCAGGGGTTGGGGATGGGGAGTTTTTTCTGGTATTTCAGCAGGGACTCAAGTTATGTAAGAAAGGGAGCTGATTTCAGGCCGAGGGAAGAGGGAAGAGCTAGTGCAGTGACCTGAGGGAGGGGCCTCCTTCTCTAGTGGAGGAACCAGGAGGCCAATGTGACTGGAGAAGAATGACAGGGGAGGGGGAGAAAATGAGGTCAGAAGAGCAGGGCTGGGTCATGGGGGTCCCGGAGTTCAGGATGGGGTCTTGGAGTTAGATTCTACAAGATGGTGTATGAAAAGTGCATGAGTTAATGGGTGCTCACAGGTCAGTTGAATAAATGACTCTTTGCCATCATCTGTCATACCCTCTGCTGGACAAAGAGCAGAGATAGAATAACTACACTCCCCATTCTTCAAGCTGCCTAGTGCCTTTTCCTCAGTTCCTACCTTCTAGATGTCATTCCTAAGAAATGAAGATTCTGAACATTTTGCTTGGTTCTGGCATCCCAGGCTAAAGTGCATCTGAAGAATTTCCTGGCTGATAAAAAGTATTTTCCCTAACCAGATGCATTAAAAAAAATAACAGAATGGAAAATGTCCTCTTTAATTAAGCTTTGTAATCCATTTCCTTTGTGGCTGAGAACAAATTTACCAAGCTTGCATTTGAGAGGTTGTCATTGCAGGGGAGTGAGCCGGGGTCTCAAGCTCAGAGAGAGTGGGGACAGCCTTGCTTTTTCATGCTGCAGACTCAGAGAACTTTCCAAACATAAGCACAAGCGGCCTCACCCAGCCCCATTTTATGCAGGTATACAAGGATGGCAGTTACAGTAGACAGGGACTTGCTATGTCCTTGGGTGCTCTTCTACGCCTGAGGAAATAGAAGTCGATGGTTCTTTGCAAAGGGTTTCATCTATTCCTTACCATGCCGTGAGGCAGGGACCAGTTATTGTCCACATTTTGGAAAAAAAGGAAAATTGAATCTCAGAGTGGAAAAGTAAGTAACCCGAGGTCACGCAACTCAGAAGCGTGTGGGCAAGTGATGCTAGTACCGATGAACTTGGCTCAGCCAAACTTTATTCAGGCTTCTCCTTCCTACAGGCTCCTAAACTTTGCTCATCCTTAAGTTTAAGCAAGCATCCAGGTGTAGAACAGCTTGTTCTAGGAGGCTGACCAGAAAGAGAAATCCAGTTAAACTCCCCCTTCACGTTATATGCTCCCGTCACCACCTGCCAGCCTCCCTCAAAGTCCCTGCCAGTTCTGCTTCCCCCTCCCTAGAAAAGAAAGCCCTATTTGGTTTGATTTTGAGATGCTTCAAAGACCCCAAAGTCACAGTGTTCTGCCCACTGTAATAGTCTCTCCTATCCTAAGTCAAGGTTGGTTTTTCATTTGACATGGGTGAGCTGTGATTTAAATCCAGAATTCTCTGAACTATTTAATTTATTCAAGGGTTAGAGTACTCTGAAACATTTACTCCTATATGGAATACTGTGACATATGGATGCATTTTCTTCTACAAAGCAAACTAGAAACAATATTGCCGATGATGTGGTCAGATTCAGATCTGACTATATTACGTGAAAGTTGGTCTTCAAGCCTAAAAAACATACATAAAGAATTTTAAAAACATCTCAATTTTCTATAAAAAGCATGTTTCTATTTGTTCATTTGCTTGTCTTTTGCCCACATAGACAAGCAGATGTATGATATTTTAAAGAAAAATTATGGGAAACAAACTTAAGTGTAAGAAGACTAATATGTATTTTTTTCCTGTGAAATATGGTATAATAACTTCATTTGAATTCAGCAAGTGTTCAGTAAAGAACCTGTCTTCTGAGCTAATTAAGCACAATTTCTGGGCTGGCAGAATTGCTTTAAGTGGTCAAGGGCACACAAATCAGAAACAATGGATCTGGGTTTGAGTCGAGGTTTTGCTGTTTGCTGGCTATGCAGCCTTGGTCAATTTCCTGTTTTTCTGTCTATAAAATAAGGATTAAAATAGCACTTTCCCCCATTTTCCTGTTGTGATGAGGCTGAAGTATACTGATGCATGAAGCATGATGCATTATGCTTGCTCAATAGAGTTTAATAAATATAAGAGAAAGAATCCACCCTGGGGAGAAGCACTGTTTATCTTTAAAGATGGTTTGCAGAGCAGGAGAGACATTCTGATAAGCAGTAATAACTCACAGTTCAAGTCTACCTGATTGCATAAAAATGTGTCTTTTGTCCCAAATTGCCCCATGGGTTGCTTCTTCCTACTCCAACTCTTAGCAAGTGTTTCCCAAGTTAATTGCATCAGTAGCTCCTCATGGAGGCTTCCTGCAGCTCTGGGGTCTTGGGTCCTTTAGGCTGTAGGTTACATTTACTTGTCGCCAGACACCTTCCCAGCGGCACAGCCAGGTGTAGGCATAGAGGCCAGCTGGGGCTAAGTCCTGTCATGCACTGTTGGCTTCAGCTGTGCGCAGGCAACCACTTGATGTGTGGACAAGTAAACATGTTCTTGAGCAAGGAGCTCTAGAGACCCAAGAACAGGGGTTGTTGGGAAGATAAGGGGCTGCACTTGGGGCTGTAACATTAGCTTGAAGCAAATCACCTGGGTCAGACTGTGGTTGCATGAATGAATGAATGAGTCTGCTTAATACAACCCTCAATTTTGGCACTAGTCACAGGGTGACGCATCCATTTATTCACCTGGTTGTGACAGTGTCACTGTATTTATTCCCGAGGGCTGCTGTACCCCAACATTGCAAATTGGATGGCTTACAACAATAGTTTATTCTCTCACAGTTCTGGAGGCTAGAAGGCCAAAATCAAGATGTTGGCAGGGCCATGCTCTCCCCAAAATCTCCGGGGGGGACCCCTCTTTGCTTTCTTCAGCTTCTGATGACTCTTGGCATTCCTTGGCTTGTGGCAGCATCACTCCAATCTTTACCTTCATTGTCATATGGCTGTCTTCTCCCTGTGCCCCTCTTTTCTTATATGAACACTAGTCATAGTGCCTTAAGGGCCTACTCTACTCCGGGAACTAATTACATCTATAAAGACCCTATTTCCAAATAAAGTCACATTCACATGCGTCAGGGGTTAGAACTGGAACATAGCTTTGTGGGGGACATAATTTAACCCGTAACAGTCACTGTTTGTGGCTGATCCCACTCCCATTCACAACGTCCTCTTCCAGCTACCTGATACTTAGGGGCAGACATATGGCACAGTTCTGACCACTCAGAGCTCAGAGGAGGTTTATGGGATGGGGCACCCAGGGAAGCATTACTTTCCCTGGTAACTAGGAAGAGACTTGACTGGCAAGCCTCCTTTTATCATTTTTCCTACTTCCGGTTTGGAATATGCTCATATTAGAGGCACAGCCATCATTTGGGGGCTAGGAGTGACGTATGCAAGGAGAAAAGCCAACACGCTAGTGATGGTAAAGAGAAAAGAGAGGAGGAACTCAGGTCCTTGAGCTCCTGAGTCTCCACTGTAGCCCCATCCGCCTTTGGGCTCATTGCTTTGGAAGCCAAATGAACTCCCATCTCTTAGTGTCATTGTTATGGGGTTCTGTTATTCTACAGCTAAATGCACATCTGATCAATACACGTGGTTATAGTTCCCTGATTATGAGAATGATGATAGCTAAATTAGAAAAACTACCATTCATTGAAACTCTCTTTGGAGGCATTGTACTAAATGCTTTACATGGATCATATAATTTAATAAATATCTCTGTAAGGTAGCACTGCTATTATTCCCATTTAACAGATGAGGAAACAGAGTCCTAGACAGGTTAAGCACAGATCGTGGTCACATAGTGAAAAAGTGACTGAAACAAGATTCAAGCACCAGTCAGTCTACTGGTTCTCAAGCTGGTGCTCCTTCTACTGTATCGTATAGCCTCTTCCCAGGAAAACCTTGAGAAAAGAACAATAGCAATGATGACATTGCTCATCTATTGAGAACACACTATCCATTCAGTCACTTATTGAGTCAGGCAATGTGCTAATGCTTTACCTACAGAATCTCATGGTGAAGTCTTCAGAGTGCAGGGGCTTAGCACTCCTTCCACAGCCCTCGGCACAAATGGCTCTGAATAGCTGAGTGATGCTGGGTTCATTTGAGCTGGACTCTACAGGAAGAGTAGGAGTTTGATAGGTGAGGAAGAAGAAAAGGAACATTTCAGAGAGGGGAAGCCGCAGGATCAATGGTGCCTTGCCAGGGTTTGGTTATCATAAAAGGTTTGAGTGTGGCTAAGGTTGTTAGCTGTTTCCCAATATCCATTCTCTCCTTCTTTCTGTTAGAAATAGCACATCCCCAGCCAGGCGCGGTGGCTCACGCCTGTAATCCCAGCACTTTGGGAGGCAGAGGCAAGGCAGATCACGAGATCAGGAGTTTGAGACCAGCCTGGCCAATATGGTGAAACCTCATCTCCACTAAAAATACAAAAATTAGCCGGGTGTGGTGGTGCACACCTGAAGTCTCAGCTACTTGGGAGGCTGAGTCAGAAGAATCACTTGAACCCAGGAGGTGGAGGTTGCAGTGAGCTGAGATCACGCCACTGCACTCCAGCCTGGGTGACAGAGCAAGACTCCATCTCAAAGAAAAAAAAGAAAAAGAAAGAAAGAAATAGCACATCCCCAAGTTTTATCTAAGTACATGGCCACCCAGCTATAGACAACATTTCTGAGATTCTCTGAGTTTGATTAAAGTCTCACCAATGGAACGTGTAACTTGCTGTTATTTCTTTAAGAAACAGCTTGCCTCCTACTTTACGTAGGCCAAAGTATGGGCATGGTAGTGACCCAGTTTTGATCACGGAGGTAAAGACAAAATACCAGGAGGTGATGTAGCAGGAAGATAGAAGGAACCTGGGCCCCTGAATGACTTCATGGAGCAGAGCTGCTCTGTCAGCTTGGACCTCTTATCTTTGTTAGATAAGAAAGAAATAAACTCTTTTCTTATTTAATCAGCTGAATTTTGGGGCTTCTTTGTTATAACAGATTAGTCTGTACATTAATGAATCTACTGGATCTTAACCTGGATCATATCTGGAGGAAGAAACACCTAGTTAATTCAGTCTAACGCTCAGGAGAAGACAGAAAATGGAGAGATGGGAAGAAGCTTGACTGGGGAGAAGAAGAAAAGCTGCAAGACCCTTAATTGTTTCTTTCACTTGTTAATTTACTAATTCAACAAATGTTGACTGAACACAGACTGGGGCAGCTACCTAAGCCATATTTTCTCCCCTATTTTTTAAATTTTATTTTGTTTTTAATTGACAAATAATAACTGTACATATTTATGGGGTACAGAGATGTTCTGATAGATGTATACATTTTGTAATGATCAAATTGGATTAATTAGCATATTTGCCCTCTCAAACATTTATCTTTCTTTGCAATGAGAACATTCAAAATCCTCTTTTCTAGCTATTTTAAAATATGCAGTGCAGGCCAGGCGCGATGGCTCACTCCTGTAATCCCAGCACTTTGGGAGGCCTAGGCAGGCAGATCACTTGAGGCCAGGAGTTCGAGACCAGCCTGGCAAACATGGTGAAACATCATCTCTACTAAAAATACAAAAATTATCCAGGCATGATGATGCATGCCTGTAATCCCAGCTACTTAAGAGGCTGAGGCAAGAGAATCACTTGAACCTGGGAGCTGGAGGTTGCAGTGAGCTGAGAGCCGAGATTGCACCACTGCACTCTAGCCTGGGTGGCAGAGCGAGACTCCGCCTCAAAGAAAATGAATAAATAAATAAATAAGTAAATAATAAAAAATAAAAAAGTAAAATATGTGATGCAATGCAATATTATTAACTGTAGTCCCTCTACTGTGCAATAGAACACCAGAACTTATTTCTCTTAACTGTAACTTTGCACCTGTTGACCAACTTCTCCCCTTTCCCCTTTTACTCCTCCCCACCAGCATCTGGCAACCACCATTCTACTCTCTATTTCTATGAGTTTTGACTTTTTTAGCTCCTACATATTAGTGAGAGCATACGCTGTTTGTCCGTGCCTGGCTTCTTTTACATAACATAATGTCCTCCAGGTTTATTTGCCACAAATGACAGGATTTCATTCCTTTTTATGGCTAAAGAGTATTCCATTGTGTATATATACCACATTTTTGTTATCCATACATCTGTTGATGGACGATAGGTTGACTCCATATCTTGGCTGTTGTGAATACTGCTACAATAAATATAGGAGTGCAGATATCTCTTTGACATACTGATTTCATTTCCTTTGGATGTATACTTAGGAATGAGACTTCTGGATCATATGGTAGTTCTATTTTTAATTTTCTGAGAAACCTCTATACTCTTTTCCATAATGGTTTAACTAATTTACATTTCCAGTGAGAGTGTTTAAAGGTTCCCATTTCTTCACATCCTTACCAGCATTTATTATTTTTTGTCTTTTTGATAATAGCCATTCATTTGAGTGAATTTTTGTATATGGTGATAGATAAGGGTCTGATTTCATTCTTCCACATGTAGATATCCAGT
This sequence comes from Gorilla gorilla gorilla, assembly GCF_029281585.2. NCBI lineage: Eukaryota > Metazoa > Chordata > Mammalia > Primates > Hominidae > Gorilla > Gorilla gorilla. Next base: position 32,945,698 of record NC_086018.1, on the reverse strand, counting down.
TTTTCCCACATTATTTATTGAAGAGACTGTCCTTTCTTCATCATGTGTTCTTGGCATCTTTACAGAAAATAAGTTAACCATATATGCATGGATTTATTTCTGGACACTCTATTCTATTCCACTGGTCTATGTGTCTTTTTGTATTCCAGTGTCATGCTGTTTTGCTTATTGCAGCTTTCTAATATATTTTCAAATCAGGTAGTGTGATGCTTACAGCTTTAGTCTCCTTGCTCAAGATTGCTTTGGCTAGTCAGGGTCTTTTTTTGGTTTTATATTAATTTTAGATTTTTAAAAAATATTTCTGGGAAGAATGTCATTGATAATTTGATAGGAATTACATTGCATCTATAAATTGCTTTGGGTAGTGTGGACATTTTAATAATACTAATTCTTCCAATCCATGAACATGGCATACCTTTTCATCTATTTGTGTCTTCTTTAATTTTTTCTTCAATGTTTTATAGTTTTCAGTGTAGAGATCTTTCACTTCCTTGGTTAAATTTATTTATAAGTATTTTTTTGGTAGCTATTATAAATGGGATTGTTGTCTTGACTTTTTTCAGATAGTGTTCTGTTAGTGTATAGAAATGTTATTGATTTTTGTATGTTGACACTGTGTCCTGCAACTTTACTGAATTTGTTTATGAGTTCCAACAATTTTTTAGTGGAGTCTGTAGGGTTTTCTATATACAAGATTATGTTGCCTACAAACAGAGGCAATTTAGCTTCTTCCTTTTCAATTTGAATGCCTTTTTTTCCCTCTTGTCTGTTTCTCTGGCTAGGACTTCTAGTACCATGATGAAGAGAACAAATAGACAAAAACCATATATGATCATTTCAATATAATTTATCTCACATTTCAATAGCTGCAGTAAAAGCATCTGACAAAATTCAACGTCCCTTCATGATAGAAACTCTCAGCAAATTAGGAATAGAAAAAATGTGCTTCAACACAGTAAAAACCATATATGGCAAACCCAAGGCTGATGTACTGAACAGAGATAAGTTGAAAGCTTTTACTCTAAGATCTGGAGCAAGACAAGGATGCCCACTTTTGCCACTTCTATTAAACATAGGACTGCTCTATTTTCTTCATCTCATTTATCACTATTTAAAATTACATTATCTCTCTTGAGTGGAGTAGTATTTACCAGAAGGTAAATTTATTGCATTAGAGAAGGAAACGTTATCAAGTTTCGCTAGAGCTAAAAGAAATATAATGTGGGAAGTCTGCAAATTCATGGGAACTGCTATAAATCATTATTGCCCCGTGGAGAAACAGACAAAAAATAAGCAGATTTCAGCCCAGCAGAGGTCTATTTTCTGATGAGCAGAAGAGTAAGGTGAGTCAAGAACACAGCTGGGCTTTGATTGAATGAAGCAGAGGGTACAATGGGGATAGGAGTCTGATATCCCACACTAAATTGGTTAGGTACTGGGACCCATACAAATAATAATGAGAGACGTCCTGTGCAAATGAAGTAAACAACATTGAAGACAGGACAATTCAAGATTGAGGGAGGAACCAAGAGGGGCTGTTCAACAGAATAAGGATGAGATCACAAAGGGATGAAATTGAGTGCTGGGTAGAAGAGACTGACCTAGAGCTTCTGGGTCTGTGTATACTTTTTATTTCTCTCACTATTTCACTTGCAACCAATTCTAAGCAGAGCAGTCAAGGCCAATGGAGTCTCCCCTGTTTATTCTGTTGACCCGATTACATGACCAGACACCCCACAGAGAGCAAGGTGTGTGAGCCACAATTTATTTATTACTTGTTCAGTGTCTCCATGAGGGGAAGGAGTTGGTCTGTCTTGTTCACTGTGGCCTCCCCAGCACCTAGAACAATGCCTGGCACATAATAGGAGCTTCATAAATAACTTTTGAATGAATGAATAAAGAAAGCAGACAAAGGAATAAAATAGTAGCCAATTTCAATAATTCAAAGAAAGAGATAGCTAGTTTGAGATGGAGAAAACAGAGGGAACCATCCTTTAGGAATACAGCCAGGGAAGTATGTTTATGATGAGGCTCAAGGGAGAGAAAGAGTTAGCTATGCTAAAAATAGGGAGGAAAGCATTTCAGGCAGAGGGAACCGAATGTGCAAAGACCTCAATGTGGGAAAGAGTTTGGCATGTTTCAAGAACTAAAAGAAGGTTGGTCAGACTTCAAGGAGAGTGGGATGAACAGAGCTGGAAGAGGTCATCAGGGGATGGATCCTGTAGGGGCCTGGTGGGCATCATTAGGAGCTGAGATTTTATTAAGATTTATCTCTACTCTAGGTCTAGGGAGACCTAATTCAGTTTTGCTTTGAAAAAAGAATCCCAATTTCTGTGTAGAGAATGGATCAGAGGCAGGCAAGAGTGTAGGTGAGAGAGAATCAGTGGTTTACGTGAGAAATGATGCTGGAATGGACTAAGGGTGTGGCCAGGCAATTGGAAAGAAGTGGGTAGATTTATTTGGAGCTTGCTGATGGATTGGATGTTGGAAGTGAGGGAGAGAGGAATCAAGGATGCTGTATCAGCTAGCTATTGCTGAGTCACAAATAACCCCCATATTAAGTGGCTTAAAACAAGTCATTTATTACAGATCATGCCTCTTGTGCATTGGTCGTGGACTGGCTGGGCTAAGGTGAGCTCCCTACCGACCTCGGCTGGACTCACTCATGCTTTTTTGGGTCAGCATGGGTGGGAGGAATGGGTGCCCTGCTTTCATCTGAGCTTATCTGGGCTAGCTAAGCTGAGGCAGCTCTGACCCCGTTGCCTCTCTTCCATCGTCTCTGGGATGAATGGGCATGTTCTTCTCATGGCACAAGAAGGAGCAAGCTCAATTACACAAGAGCCTTTCAGGACTCTGTGTTACATTTACTAGCACTCCACTAGCCAAAGAAAATCCCACAGAGATAAGGAATTATGCTCTAGCATAGTGGGAAGTACAGCACCCCATTTAATTGGCAAAAGGTGTGGATACCAGAAGGGGTGAAAAATTGAACCATTAATGCAGTCTACCACAGATGCCTCTCTGCTTCTGGCTAGTTTTTATTGTAATTTCCCCCTTGTTCCACTTTAAACAATTTTACTCTCTTCCCACCCACAGAATAGCACTCCTATTTACTTATCTTTGGAGCCTCCCAGGAGGAATAAAACAACAGAACTGGAGACCTGTTCGTGTGCTTTGGCCTTCCTGCCCAGGATGGGAGGGTAAAGGTCTGGGTCAAGGGTAAGTTTCACCCCTTTGAGTTTGGCTCTGAATCTGTGGAGCTGAGGATGCATGTAGAGTCTGGCCACAGTATTGTGTGGGCTGATGCTGAACGTGGAACACACAAGTGCAGGTTTACAAAAGCAATTGAGAAAGGCCTTGGCTGAAATGCAGAGAATATCTGCAGCTTAAATACTGGAGCGATTATATCATTTGTGGGGTTTTGCAAGCTAATTTGTTTGCTGCCTTTTCAATTTGCCATTCAGTTTCCATGGTTTCACGGTTGGTCAGAGATGGAATATTTAAACCCCATAGACAAAGCTTGAAGTTGAAGTGCTAAAATGGCTGTGGAATTGTTTTATAGCACACTGGTGGAAAGGCGGCCATCCAGGGAATCGAGAGAGTGAGAGTTCTGGCTTTGTCACCTTTATGCAGAGTTCCTTCTCCGTGCCTTGATTTCCCCATCTGCGATGTGATATGAGCTCTATGGTGGTTCCTTCCAGCTTTATATTAGTGACAACAATAATAAAAGCAGCAAAGATAATAAGTAGAAGTAGCAGGAGTAATAATAGCTAATGTGTATTTAGCTGTTATTTCAGTAAATACCTTGGCTGGGTGCGGTGGCTCACTCCTGTAATCCCAGCACTTTGGGAGGCTGAGGCGGGTGGATCACCTGAGGTCAGGAGTTCGAGACCAGCCAGACCAATATGGTGAAACCCCATCTCTACTAAAAATACAAAAAATTGGCCGGGCATCGTGGTGTGTGCCTGTAGTCCCAACTACTCGGGAGGCTGAGGCAGAAGCATCGCTTGAACCTGGGAGGTGGAGGTTGCAGTGAGCCAAGATTGCACCATTGCACTCCAGGCTGGGCGACAGAGTGAGACTCCATCTCAAAAAAAAAAAAAAATACACTATATATATATTTAATGTCCAGTAGAACATTCTATTGGAAATATTCTGTGTGTACACTGTCCAATATGACATGGTAGCCACTTTCTACATGAGGCACTTTAGAGGTGCCTAGTTCAAATGAAAGACTGCCTTTTTAATTTCATTAACTTAAAAATCTTAACTTTGAATTGACACGTGGGTAGCCACACGTGCCAGGCTACTGCCATACGGGACAGCACATGAGGGAGCATGGCCCTGGCCACACCCGAATGCAGCACATCACGGTGTTTAGGAGCAGGGGCTGTGGACCTAGATTTTCCAGGCACAAGTACCCATTTTGCCACCTACTGGCTGCGTGACCTTGAGCAAGTTACTTTCCTTTTTGTGCCCCAGTTTTCACATCTGGAGGTAAGAATAAAATGAGTGAATCCATGTGGAGCACTTAGAACAGTGCCTGGCTTATGGTAAGAGACATGTAAGTGGTTATCAGCATTATTGCACCCAGGGATAGGAAGATGAAAAAACTCCGACCTGCATTGATTTAATTTGATTCTCATAAGAGTTCCAGCTAGTGTGGTCCTCCCCTCCCACCCCCGTAACCCACTCTGTGCGCCCAGCCCAGATACTGTTTTGCTGCGATGGCTCTCACCTACACCGCCACAGTCAGAGGACTGTTCTTGGGAATTGGAGTCTCTGAGCATAGGCAGAGCCACCATGCCTGGGAGTCCATGCCACAATGGGAACAGCCTGTAGTCACTGGTTGACCAGTGTGGGTGCAAAACACCCAGCTCCTCTGTCTCCAGACAAACTCCATCAGAGTCTGAGGGGTTGTTTGTGCCCCAAAGCTCCCCAAGGCTTGGGGCTGAGGCTGGGACTCCTGAAATTGCTCCCTTGCTTGACTCCACCCCGCCTTCCTTCCCTCAGCCTCACTTTGGCTGTGCAGGCCATTCTCTACTCACTTTATAGGTGAGGAATTTGAAGCTCATGGAGAGAAGGGCTATTTCCAACATTGCGTGGTTTTAAGTGAGGCTGTAAAGCAGGGACCAGCATACATGTTCCTTCAAAGGCCATGAGTTGATATTCTGGTGATCACAATGTGCTGCCTATAGGGATACTATTTTCTGCACCCACGAATACCTTATACACGTGGCTGGTGCACACCAGTGACAGATGGCATCCATTCTGACTGTACCAGTTGTTAATTGTTTTCAAGATTATCCCTGCTTCTACTTCACACCTTTACATGGCATAACATGTAGCTACATATTTGGGGCAAAATGCAGACCACCCTAGAAGACCTGGGGCAGAGGGTTGGTGGGGCCCCTGCTCCTCTTTGCTCCCCGGAGACACAGCACTCAGGCTTCCCTCCTCCCCACACAGCTTTCCCTCAGGCTGGGTCTGTGGAGCTGTCTCTGCATAAAGACTGTCTTCAGCACCAGGCTCATTTGCACAGTCATTGAAGAGTGGTTGAGGCCAATTAGGAATCAGGCACCGTGCTAGATGACAATGACACTCCAAGAGGTCAGGGAGCTTTCTCAAGGCCAGGCAGCCTGTAAGTGCAGAGCTGGGATCTGCATGGATATCTTTGGAGTCTCCATTTTGGAGGCACCCACCCTCCTTCCAAACAGGCTTTGCAGAAGATGAAACGTGCAAACTCCTGACAAACTGGCCCTGGATGCGTAACCCAGATCTCCACTGGGAACCTTTGCCCTTCAAAGATGTAAATGAGATTCAAAACCCTGCCAATCCCTGAGGAAGTCCAGAGCCCCTCCCCTGGGTTTCTGCAGAGTCCTGAGGGCTCACTGTCTCCGGACTGCTCAGGCATCCTGTGATGCCTCTGTTGAGCAGTGAGGACCTAGCTGTGAATCTCATCTTCTTTTTATGTTCCCCTCAGGTGAATCCACTTACACCAGGCATCAGTGAGCAATGGAAATTTGGTTGGAGATTTGAGGGGGAGACACTGAGGCATCATTGACAGGCACTGTAGGAAGCACCACTCTCTAATGTAGATTTTCCATTTTGCCACGTGGAATTTCACTGCTGAGTTCATCTCAGTCTATCGCCATCCTCCTGGCTCCTTGCTTCTCTTCCAGCCTCATTCTTCACTCTGTCCCTGGTCCCTTTCCTAGGGACAACTCCCTTCCTCTGAAGACCTGGCACCAGCGCCACACCTGGGCTAGGGGCAGTTGGTGGAGGGGAACAGGGCTCCTCTGTTACGTGGATCTCCCAGGCTTTTCTTCCACCCCAGTGCTGCTGGTTCTCTTCCTAAGTGAGCATCTTGTCAGTGATGCTCTCCACCTGTTTTCACACCTATGGTTATGGCTGTGAGGGGAGAAATGGAGGAATCACACGGCTATTTGCCCTTGGATCCACCACTTCCTGGGATCCACATTCCACAAGCTGTTGTCCCAGCTCTAAACACAGAGCAACAGTCTCTACCCGCTGGTCCTGCCTTATTGATTGCTCGTCAACAAAACCCTGACCTGAGCTCCCAGACTCAACACAGACCTTCATTCCTCCTTTAGGACATTCCAGACCACCCTCTACTCTTCCTTCTCACTTTGAGAAAATTTTCTATTTGTGCTGACGTGACAGTAAATGGAGACAGCTATTGTACAAGTCCTCATTCTTCAGCTGGCTCAACAGAACTTTTGGCAATTAAAAAATTTCTGGGTTGATGCTGCAGATATGACAAACTGATGCTTGGAATCAAGGCAATGCTTTGGGATTTAGCCGAGAGAGTTGAGGAGTTCATGAACACGGATGGAGGCAGAGCTGTGGGCCATCATTCAACCGGATTCTAAATTTAAGAATAATTGAGTCCTTATTTGCTGGCCTACACTTTAGGGGTTTGTAAATACATTATGAGGGAAGGAAAATGATGATGGTGATGATGATGGTGATAATGATGATAATGGCCATTGCATTGTTAACAACAGCAGGTAGTATGTTTCCTATCTTGCAGACATAGATACTGGGTATCTCATTTAATATGCAAAATAACTCTTAAAGGGAGGAAGCCAGCGAGTTTAGGCTTAAACTCATTGCTTCAAAGGAGTCTCCAAACCAATTCCCTAATCTATGATCCAGTAAGGTTCCCTGTCAAAGTCTCTCTCTCTCTCTCTCTTTTTTTTTAATTTTTAATTTTTTTTTTTTTTTGAGATGGAGTCTCACTGTGTCACCTAGGCTGGAGTACAGTGGCGCGTGATGTCAGCTCACTGCAACCTCCGCCTCCATTCAAGCAATTCTTCTGCCTCAGCCTCCTGAGTAGCTGGGATTACAGGCATGTACCGCCATACCCCGCTAATTTTTGTATTTTTAATAGAGACAGGGTTTCACCAAGTTGGCCAGGCTGGTCTTGAACTCCTGACCTCGTGATGCACCCTCCTCGGCCTCCCAAAGTGCTAGGATTACAGGCTTGAGCCATTGTGCCGAGCCCAAAGTCTCTTTTCACAAGCGTTCCCTCCACAAAGTGCATATTTTGATATATTTTGCCCACTGTATATGATAGCATGTAAAGATAGCATGTTATTACTAGCTTCATCTTCTAGATAAGGAAATTGAGGCAAAGGGAAATCCATTTATTTGGCCCAGGCTTCACAAGTAGGGAGGTGATGGACCCCATGGCCACCATGTATGGCTGTGCATGTTTTTCACAGCTCAATGACGCCTGGCCCAGGAGTCTGAAATCTGGCCACCAATCTGGTTAACAAGTCATGGATGCTAGTATGAGGCTGAGTTTGTTGGGAGGAGCAAATCCTTTATCAAATTCATTAAAAGATATGACCTTTTCACCAAGCTGTGGGCCCACTGGACTTTTATCTGCCTAGAGGAGTTGCCTCATTTGATTTGCACCAAAACTTGGTATAGGACAGTGGCTCCTGAAGAACCAGTATTCAAACCCTGCAGCCTGATTTCAGAATCTGTTCTCTGACCTCACAAAGCAGGGGAAAGCAGTATCTATTCCTTGTCAAAGGCTCCTTTTACTAGTGTTTCCTCCACAAAGTACACATTTTGGTATATTTTGCCCATTGTTTATGATAGCATGTAAAGAACCATTATCTCTGTGGCCTCAACAAATGGGGGTTTGCCTTTTTCATGCAATAAGGAGTCCAGAGTTGGTGGTTTAGAGTACGTACGAAGTCTTTAAGAACCCATATTCTGGGCCGGGTGAGGTGGCTCATGCCTGTAATCCCAGCACTTCAGGAGGCCGAGGCGGGTGGATTACCTGAGGTCAGGAGTTCAAGACCAGCCTGGCCAACATGGTAAAACCCCATCTCTACTAAAAATACAAAAAATTAGCTGGGCGTGATGGCAGGCACCTGTAATCCCAGCTACTTGGGAGGCTGAGGCAGGAGAATCGCTCGAATCTGGGGGGTGGAAGTTGCAGTGAGCCGAGATCACACCACTGCACTTCAGCCTGGGCAACAAGAGCGAAACTCCATCTCAAAAGAAAAGAAAAGAAAAGAAAACAAAAAACAAAAAAACCCATGTTCCATCCAGCACCCTGATTTTATTAGGATGTGGCTTTCAACCTCAAGGTGTCTGCTGCACAGTCGGACTTCACATGTGAATTTCAGGCAGAAAACATTGGGAAAAAAGCCAAGAAAAAAAAAAAGGAGTGATCCAGTTAAGTTGGTCTTTTTATATGAGGAAAATTATAGCTCTCTCAGAAGCTCTACTCTTAAATCTTATTGTCTAGAACTGGGTCCCATGGCCACTCCTAGCTGCAGAGGTGTTTGGGAAGTATTTTTAACTAGGCATGTGACTACAGGCTAGACAAAGCTGGGATTCTCTTAGCAAGAAAAAAGGAGACTAGATCTCATGGACTGGTCACATCCAACAAGTAAACTGCATGTATAAAGTAATATTTCACTTGTTCTTCCGCTTTTATGAGTCAAAAACACAACTACTTAGAGGAGCATTTTTGTTGACAAGTAATATCTAGATCTGTTGCCCGCTACCTTTAGGAGACTGTGCAATATACACAGGGTCAGGAAGCTGAGCTGCTCTTCCACAGTCGTCTTCACACTCACAAGTTCCAGCTTCTGCTTGGGTCCAGTGCTGCCTTCCCTCCCATGTCCTTGACACCTGGTTGGTCCCCAGTCACCATATCTCCTTCCTACCTCTTTGGCTTTGCCATACTTGGGCTTTGTAGCTCCTGACTCCTCCACACTTTCTACCACAAAGATACTAGGGGCTGGGATTGCAGCCAGAGGTCCTGCCCACTGCCCGCTAGCTGCTGTGCCTGCTGCACAGCCAGCTCTCCAGGTCCAGATGCAGGGCCTAGGGCCCTGGCTTGTTCCCAGCCCACCTATTTGATCATTGGCCATGGAAGATAGGAACAGCACAGCCTATTATAGTTCCAGCCGAAAGTAGTCCCCTGGGTGTTTTAGCTAACCTGGGCAGTCTCGTTAAGAGTAAATATAGAGTTTTCATTAGGCCTTTGGAAATACTGGAAAATGACTCATAGTTCTATATAATCCTTTTTGGCCCAGTGCTGTCTAATAGAACTTTCCATGATGGGGAAAATGCTCTCTCTATCTGTGCTATCCAATACAGTGGCTACTGGCCACATGAGATTACTGAGAGCTTTAAACGTGGCTAGTGCAATTGAGGAGCTCAGTTTCTAATTTTATTTTATTTTCATTAATTTAAATTTATAATTAAATAGCCACATGAGGCTAGCAACTACCATACCGGATAGCACATCTCTAGAGGTTTTCTCTATGGACTCAAGGTCCTAAGAAGTGTAGGAAATGTGTAGGAAGCCAGCTACCTACACTGAGGTAGCTGGCTGAATCAAAAGACAAAACAAGGATGAAAGCTGCACATATGGAATAATGAGATGGTAAATAGGCCAAAGGGCATCCATTGACTCTAAGGCCATAATGGTGACCATTTGTTGAATATTTAGTCTGTGCCAGGGATTTAATTTATAATTTTTGTGGGTACATAGTAGGCGTATATATTTTTGGGATACATGAGATGTTTTGATACAGGCATGCAAAGAGTAATAATCACATCATGTAAAAAGGGGTATCCATCCCCTCAAACATTTATCCTTTGTGTTACAAACAATCCAATTTAAAATGTACAATCAAATTATTATTAACTATAGTCACCCTGTTGTGCTATCAAACACTAGGTCTTATTCATTCTTTCTAATTATTATTATTTTTTGGTACCCATTAACTATCCCCAAGTTACTCCAACCCTCCTACTACCCTTCCCAGCCTCTGGTAACCCTCCTCCTACTCCCTATCTCCATGAATTCAATTGTTTTGATTTTTAGATTCCACAAATACATGAGAACATGTGATGTTTGTCTTTCTGTGCCTTATTTCACTCAACCTAATGACCATGTTGTTGCAAATGACAGGATTTCAGTCTTTTTTATGGCTGAATAGTACTCCATTGTGTATATGTACCATATTTTCTTTATCCACTCATCTCTTGATGGACACTTAGATTGCTTCCAAATTTTGGCTGTTGTGAACAGTGCTCCAATAGACATGGGAGTGCAGATATCTCTTCAGTATACAGATTTCCTTTCTTTTCTTTTTTTTTTTTTGGACAAATATACACATTTTTATTTTTAAAAATTTTCAAATTTTGTAAAATTTTTATAGATTTGAGGTACAAGTGCAATGGTGTTACATGGACATATTGGGTAGTGGTGAAGTGTGGGCTTTTAGTGTAGCCATCACCCAAATAATGTAGATTGTACCCAATAGGTAGTATTTAATCCCCCACACCCCTCCTACCCTCCCAGTTTTCTCTTTTTTTTTATTATTATACTTTAAGTTCTAGGGTACATGTGCACAACATGCTGGTTTGTTACATAGGTATACATGTGCCATGTTGGTTTGCTGTACCCATCAACTCGTCATTTATATTAGGTATTTCTCCTAATGCTATTCCTCCCTCAGCCCCCCACCCCCCGACAGGCCCCGGTGTGTGATGTTCCCCTCCCTGTGTCCATGTGTTCTCATTGTTCAACTCCCACTCGTGAGTGAGAACACGTGGTGTTTGGTTTTCTGTCCTTGCGATAGTTTGCCGAGAATGATGGTTTCCAGCTTCATTCATGTCCCTGCAAAGGACATGAACTCATCCTTTTTTATGGCTGCATAGTATTCCATGGTGTATATGTGTCACATTTTCTTTATCCAGTCTATCATTGATGGACATTTGGGTTGGATTTCCTTTCTTTTAGGTATATACCCAGCAGTGGGATTGCTGGATCATATGGTACCTCTATTTTTACTTTTTTGAGTAATCTCCAAACTGTTCTCTATAGTGGTTGTATTAATTTATATCCCACCAACAGTGTACCAGAGTTCCCTTTTCTCTGCATCCTCACCAACATTTGTTATTGCCTGTCTTTTGGATGTAAGCCGTTTTAATCAGGGTAAGATGATATCTGATTGTAGTTTTGATTTGCATTTCTTTGATGATCAGTGATGTTGAGCACTTTTCCATATGCCTGTTTGCCATTTGTATGTCTTCTTTTAGGAAATGTTTATTCAAATCTTTTGCCCATTTTTAGTTGAATTATTAGATTTTTTTCCTATAGAGTTGTTTGGGTTCCTAATATATTCTGGTTATTAATCCATTGTCAGGTGGATAGTTTGCGAATATTTTCTCCCATTCTGTGGGTTGTCTCTTCACTTTGTTGATTGTTTTTGTTGCTGTGCAAAAGCTTTTTAAATTGACGAGATCCCTTTTGTCCATTTTTGCTTGGTTGCGTGTGCTTGTGAGGTATTATTCAAGAAATTTTTGCCCAGACCAATGTCCTGGAGAGTTTCTTTGGTGTTTTCTTTTAATTTAATTAATTACTTTATTTATTTAATTTATTGGGTTTTTTTTGAGACAGAGTCTTGCTGGGTCACCCAGGCTGGAGTGCAATGGTGTGATCTCGGCTCACTGCAACCTCTGCCTCCCGGGTTCAAGCAATTCTCCTGCCTCATCTTCCTAAGTAGCTGCAATTACAGGCACCCACCACTACTCCTGGCTAACTTTTGTATTTTTAGTAGAGATGGGGTTTCACCATGTTGGCCAGGCTGGTCTTGAACTCCTGACCTCAGGTGATCCCTGATGCTATGTTGAATAACAGTGGTGAAAGTGGACATTCTTGTCATGTTCCAGATATTAGAGGAAAAGCTTTCATTTTTTTCCATTCAGTATGACACTAGCTGCGGGTCTGTCCTATATGGCTTTTATTATGTTGAGGTATGTTCCTTCTATACTCAGTCTTTTAGAAGTTTTTAACATGATGCTGTTTAATGGGCTCAACAGCCAGGCAATAGCTGTTGTTATTCTCAGTTAACATATAAGAAAACTCCATCTTGGAAAGGATAGGCAACTTGCCCAGGTTACATGGTGCAGCCTTGATTCAAACCCAGGGCTGTCTGACCTGGAAGCCATGCAGGCTTCTTGCATTGTTCAGGCTTCCTTTCAAAGAATTTTCAATAGCTCACTCCATCTTTACATAGGGCCTTCAACAACTACGTTATCACTGCCCTCCTTTCTTCTGGGTTATAAGAATATGGAAGGTTTTACTGAACACTTAAGGCTTTGCTATTGCCAAGTCCAAATATTAGAACTGTCACTCCCACAGAGGTTTATTTCAACATGCACACACAGGTGCTCCTGTCTCGTGCGCGCACACACACACGCACACAGATGGAAATATACGCTGCATAGACACAGATGCAGCTTGACTTTTCCCTTTCCACCCATCATAGTCCTGCACCCACCCTTTTCCCTAGTGAGAGGATTCCTGTAGTTAACAGAGCATTTCAATACCCAGAACCACTGATAGATCAGTGGCCAGTTAATCTGAAAGAGGCATAGATTTCCTAAATATTGTCCTTTTTCCAGGCTCCTCCCTAGTTAATGGAAGTTTCCATATGGAAAAGTGACTAAGGCCAGGAAAAACCAATCCCGGACTTCTGCTGACTTATGGTTTGGTGTCCACTGTCCCTGCATATCAGTAATTGGAAGGACAATTACAGGACATGCCCAGAATACCAATGATTGACAGGTGGCAGCTCCTAGGTCTGCAGGGTCTATATATGGACCCTGAAGAAAAACCTTTTAAAAGATGTCACGTGGAAGTCTAATGTCTGAGTGTTCCCTGAGCAATAGAGTCCATGTCTCTGCCCTGTTCCCTTGGATGGTACAGTAGGCGAGGAATAACTGTGCAGTGATAGATGATGAAAATATACAGGCCTACCTCATTTTATTGTGATTTAGTTTATTGCATGTTGCAGATATTGTCTTTTTTACAAAGTTAAGGTTTGTGGCAACCCTGCATTGAGCAAGTCTATCTGCGCCATTTTTCCAACTGCATGTGCTCACTGTATGTCTCTTTGTCACATTTTGATAATTCTTGCAATATTTCAAGCATTTTCATTATTATTATATCTGTTGTGGTAATCTGTGATCAATGGTCTTTGATGTTACTATTATAATTGTTTTAGAATACCATGAACCATGCCCATATAATATGGCAGACCTTAACGATAAATGTTGCGTGTGTTCTGACTGCTCTGCCAATTGGCCATTACCCATCTCTCTCCCTCTTTTTGTGCCTCCCTACTCCCTAGGACATAACAATATTGAAATTAGGCCAATCAATAACCCTACATTGGCCTCAGGTAAAAGGAAGACTCACATGCCTCTCACTTTAAATCAAAAGCTAGAAATGATTATGTGCAGTGAGGAAGGCATGTAGAAAGCTGAGACTCGCTGAAAGCTAGGCCTTTTGCGCCAAAGTTAGCCAAGTTGTGAGCGCAAAGGAAAAGTTCTTGAAAAAAATTAAAAGTGCTACTCCAGTAAACACATGAATGATAAGAAAGCAAAACAACCTTATTGTTAGTATAGAGAAAGTTTGAGTGGTCTGAACAGATGAAACTAGCCACAGCATTCCCTTAAGTCAAAGCCTAATCCGTAGCTAGACCCTAACTCTGTTCAGTGCTATGAAGGTTGAGAGAGGTTAGGAAGCTGCAGAAGAAAAGTTTGAAGCTAGCAGAGGTGGGTTCCTGCAGTTTAAGGAAAGAAGCCATGTGCATAACATCAAATTGTAAGGCTACTGCTGATGTTGAAGCTGTAGCAAGTTACCCAGAAGATCTAGCTAAGACAATTGAGGCAGCCACACTAAACAATAGATTTTCCATGTACAATAGATGAAACAGCCTTCTATTGGAAGAAGATGCTATCTAGGACTTTCATAGCTAGAGAGGAGAAGTCAATGCTTGGTTTCAGATCTTTAAAGGACAGGCTGATTCTCTTGTTAGGGGCTAATGCAGCTGGTGACTTTAAAGCCAATGCTCATTTACCATTCTGAAAATCCTAGGACCCTTAAGAGTTATGCTAAATCTACTCTTCCTGTGCTCTAGAAATGGAACAACAAGGCCTGGATGAAAGCACATCTGTTTACAGCATGGTTTATGACTATTTCAAGCCCACTCTTGAGACCTGATGCTCAGAAAAAAAGATTCTTTTCAAAATATTACTGCTCATTAACAATGCACCTCATCATCCAAGAGCTCTAATGGAGACTCATAAGGGGATTAATGTTGTTTTCGTGCCTGCTAACACAACATCCATTCTGCAGCCTATAGATCAGAAAGTAATTCTGACTTTAAAGTCTTATTATTAAAAAAATGCATTTTCTAAGGCTGTGGTTGCCACAGACAGCAATTCCTCTGATGGATCTGGGCAAAGTAAATTGAAAATTTTCTGGAAAGGATTCATCTTTCTTTAAAAACATTCATGATTCATGGGAGGAGATCAAAATATCAATGTTAACAGGAGTGTGGAAGAACTTGATTCCAACCCTCATGGATGACTTTGAGAATTTCAAGACTTTGGTGGAAGAAGTAACTGCAGATGTGTTGGAAACAGTAAGAGAACAGAATTAGAAGTGGAGCCTGAAGATGTGACTGAAACGTTTCAATCTCACGACAAATCCTTAAGGATGTGGAGTTGCTTCTTACGGACAAGCAAAGAAAGTGGTTTCTTGAGATGGAATGCACTCCTGGTGAAGACGCTGTGAACATCATTGAACTGACAACAGTGACTTGGAATATTGTATACACTTAGTCAATAAAGCAGTGGCAGGATTTGAGAGGATTGACTCCAGTTTTGAAAGAAGTTCTCGTGTGAGTAAAATGCTATCAAACAGCATCTCATGCTACAGAGAGCTCTTTTGTAAAAAAAAAAAAAAAAAAGAAAAAAGTCAATTGATATGACAAACTTTATTGTTGTCTTATTTTAAGAAATTGCCACAGCCACCCCAGCCTTCAGCAACCACAACCCTGATCAGTCAGCAGGCATCAACATCAAGCCAAGATCCTCCACCAGCGAAAAGATAATGACTCACTGAAGGCCCATTAGCAGTTTTTGCAATAAAGTATTTTTTTTCTGAAACACAATTTATTGAACAACCTATATCTCTTTCCCCACCAATCTGAAATACCACCATATTTCCCCATATTTATTCAGGTTTGTCTTCAGACGCTTCCACTCTACTTGTTTATTCTTCTCTAAGCAAAAACACTGTTCTGTACCAATCATTGCTTTATATTAGGTTGTAATTTTCAGTTTCTGGCTGTTATTTTTTTTTTTTAATTTTACTTTAAGTTCTTGGATACATGTGCAGAACGTGCAGGTTTGTTACATAGGTATACGTGTGCCATGGTGGTTTGCTGCACTTATTAACCTGTCATCTAGGTTCCCTCTCCTTGCCCCCGCCAACCCCCACAGGCCCCAGTGTGTGTTGCTCCCTTCCCTGTGTCCATGTGTTCTCATTGTTCAGCTCCTACTTATGAGTGAGAACATACGGTATTTGGTTTTCTGTTCCTGGGTTCGTTTGCTGAGGGTGATGGCTTCTAGTTTCATCCATGTCACTGCAAAAAACATGATCTCATTCTTTTTTATGGCTGCATAGTATTCCATGGTGTATATGTGCCACATTTTCTTTTTTCAGTCTGTTCTTGATGGGCATTTGGGTTTGTTCCATGTCTTTGCTATTGTAAATAGTGCTGCAATAAACATACGTGTTCATGTGTCTTTATAGCAGAACAATTTATATTCCTTTGGGTATATACCCAGTAATGAGATTGCTGGGTCAAATGGTATTTCTGGTTTTAGATCCTTGAGGAATTGCCATACTGTCTTCCACAATAATTGAACTAATTTACATTCCCACCAATAGTGTAAAAGCATTTCTATTTCCCCATAGCTTCACCAGCATTTATTGTTTCTTGATTTTTTAATAATCATCATTCTGACTGGCATGAGATGGTATCTCACTGTGGTTTTGATTTGCTTTTCTCTAATGTTCAGTGTTGAGCTTTTTTTTCATGTTTCTTGACCGCATAAATGTCTTTTTTTGAGAAGTGTCTGATCATATCCTTTGCCCAGTTTTTGATTTTTTTTTTTGTAAATTTGTTTAAGTTCCTTGCAGATTCTGGATATTAGATCTTTGTCATGCAATAAAGTATTTTTAAATTAAGATATATATGTTGTTTTCTCAGATACTATTGCACACCTAATAGACAGTGTAAACATAAATTTTATATGCACTGGGAAACAAAAAAATGTGTAACTCACTTTATTATATTTGCTTTATTGCAGTGGTCTGGAACTGAATCTGTAATATCTCCAAGATATGCCTTAACTGCAGATTCCAGAATGGACAGCAGGATTGCCATGATTCCAGCTTGCATGACTATACTTCTGCTGTTCCAACAAGTATAGTGCATTACCTTCTCTTCAAGAGAGGATTTTGAAGACCATGAGTCTTGCTTTATGTAATTCCAAATGGGGAAAAGTTAACCCAAACTGTCCTTGAGGAAATAGGTCAAATTCCAGATATAGTTAAGGTACCATTAGTGGGTATAATATGTGTACTCCAAAAGCTCAATGATTTATGCAATAGAAGTTTATTTCATTCTCATATGAAATCTAATCAAAGGTAGGGCATGGATAGGAATGAGGCCTGCTCCACTCAGTCATTCAGGGACCCAGGCTGATGGTGGTTTTGTCATGTTCAGTAGCTGGCTTCCAAGATGTCTCCAGACACTGATGTCCAGCCAGCAGACGGCAATGGAGAGAAGTTTTTATGGGCTAGGCCTGGATGGGACATACATCACTTCTGCCTGCATTCTGTTGGCAGTACTCAGTTACATGGCTCCAACTAACTGTGAAGGAGGCTGAGAAATACAGTCTAGCTGTTGTCCTAGGATATACGGAAAACAGATTTGGTGAAAAGCTAGTCTTTGCGATAGACCTTAATCCTTCAGCTGTCCCACAGGATGGAGAAAAGAGATCTGTGCTTTTGTTAAGAATCTGTTTCATGGCCAACGGATTGTGGTAAATATTTTTTTCAGAGCATTGCTTTAGAGACTGCTTAGGATATAAGTAAAGAAAAGAAAAGGAAGGGAGTCTAGTAACATGAATTGGGAAAGATCTCATTTTTGATTGAGATCAAAATGATCTCTGCGTATGCCAATCATGTCTGCTTAGCAGATGAGCCACAATGAGCTGAAAGATGGTGGTATCAGTCAGGTAGTAAGTGATGTGTTCTCCAAGGCACAGCGTGGTCCAGCCATTGATGTTTCCCCAGTTGCACCTCTTGGCACTAACCATCTCACTGACAGTATTCCAGGCACACTGGCCTTTTGGTTTCCTGACTGCTCTGTGTCACCTGGACCTCAGCCTTTGCATAGCTGTTTCCATTTCCTAAAATGGTCTAGACATCCCAATGCTTCTGCTCACCTTGAGCATGAGGCATGTGACATTCCAGTTTCTTCAAATGGTCTCTTCCCAGGCCTCTGTGACCGACTGGGTGGGCTTGGGTTCTAGTAGTAGGAAATGCTGCTTGTGGGCTAGGGTTTTATCTTTTTATATGGTGGGTAAAGCACTGTTTATGCCTACGGCCCACCTAATGTGTACAATTTATCATAATTTTGATATAGACATTAAAGACCAAAAGTTAGCCAGCTTTGTGCTTTTATTAACCAAAATGTCTAGGAATTATTGCTTTTTCTTCATTTCATGCCATTTCCTTTCAGTGAGAAATCTGCTTAGTACATTTATTTGCTTTGGATAATAATAGGGTTTGTTTATGTGGGGTGTGTGTGCATGTGTGTGTGTGTGTGTGTGTGTGTGTGTGTCATTTGAAAAATTGTGCCTGGGCCAGGTTGGTACTTTTAGAAGTCTAAGATAAATAACACTGTTTTTTTGCTTTGGCTAAATTCCACCTATCTACTGGCAAGTTATCATTCTCAGACCACACTCCCTGCTGCAGCTATTTTTCTCTAAAGTTGCCCAGTGGTGTTTTTGGCCAGAGCTCTTTTTAGTGGAGGTAGAATGAATTAAAGTTTAAGAAAATCAAACAAATATTTACTGAACGCCCACATTTTCTTATTTAAGCCCCCTTGAAACTCTGTGAGAGAGTGTTATTTCCCCCACTGGTGTTTTCATCTCTGTGCTTTCTTTGCCATCCTCAATCCTTTCTTTTTCTTCTCTGAAACCCAGGTTCCTAGGGCAAAGAAGTGTGACAGTAATTTGAACTATGAGCTGTATTTTTTTTGTCCATTTTTAGCCAGGTCACCAACAATGAAGGTGCCAATTTCCCCAAGACTAACCTCAAAGGAGACCCTGTGGAGTGTCAGATAAAAGCCACCAGGAAACCCAGAATGGAAGGTTCTGTCTCATTTCCTCAGAGCACAAGTGAAGCAATCTTGCAGGCAGAGAGGGGATGCTGTTTGAGGGAGGCCATGCTACCCACTCCTGCTTTGATAGGAAAGGGGTTGGGGGCCTTATGCTTCCCCATGAAGAGTGGACATTCCAAAGTTGGCCGGAGTGTCTGCTTCCTTCCAGCATCCTAAATGCAAGCTGGTGGCTCACAACAGACATCCTGAAGGAGCAGGACGCAACAGCTGTGGAGAGGGCGGTGGAGAGAGAGGTCAGTGCCCAGGGACGTCTGAGTTCCCACCAGGTGGACTGGCAGGGTTGCTGTGGTCGGCTGCACAATTGTGTCCAATATTTCGTCTCTTCTATATCCATGCCCTTTGCCGGGGGACTTTGGAGTTATTCCTGCTAGAGGTGGGGTCTCTTCCCATATCCCATTGATGTGGGCATGGCCATGTGATTTGCCTTAGCCAATGGGATGTGGGTGAGAGTAATGGGCTAAGTCCTGAGCCTGGAGAAGCATTGTGTGTATGCACGTGTGTGTTTTCACTCAGTCCTTCTGCCATTGCCTAGAGAAGGGCTGGGTTGGCTGGAGAGCCTGCCTTTCCAGGAAAGTGAAAGACACATGAACCACAACCATACCCGCCACCCAGCAGACCTGCAACCTGAGGCAAGGCCACCTAGTTGGCCTGCAGAATTGAATAGTAAATGCTTGTTATTGTAAGCCACAGAGTTTGGGGGTAGTTTGTTATGCAACACTGTTGTTGCAAGAGATAACTGATACAGTAACCTGTAAGGGCCTGGATGAGCCATAGAATTTAGTAGCGACAGGGCTGGCTCACCACCCCACCATACTTCCTGGTGGAGTCAAGGCTAGCATCTCCAGGAAAGGAAGGGCATGCCAGTGGCTTGATTATCCAGGGCAACAAGCTACACAGAAGTCCCTCCTGGGGGCCCAGGAGCCATGGAATATGCTGCCACAGATGAAGCAGCTGATGTGCCCAGGTCAAGTCATACACACTCCCTGCTGTGGTGCAGTGGGCAGCATGAAGACCCCTATTGCTTGGGAACAGAGTGTGTATTCAACGAGGAGCTTTGAACCAGGCAGTCATCCATTTAACAAATATTTATTGAGCACCTACTATGAGCCAGGAACCCTTCTAAGTGCTGTGAATACAGTGGTGAATCAAATCAGTACATCCTTGCCCTCTTACACCTTATGTTCTAATAACTGATAATAATAATAATAATAGTTGCATTAGATTGAATGCTTATCTGAGATATGACTAAGTCTTAAAACAGCAGTGACTGGAGAAATTACTAGACAGGACTGTGTGGACTGCATTGGGCTAAATATAATTTTCTTACTGTCAGCTGGGAATAGACCCTTGTTAAAATAAATTATAGTCAGTATAAAACTGAAGTGAGCTTATGTGCTCACAAATAACTTGTGACTCTCCTGTACTGACTGTTACACTGGAAGCACATCCTGCTTCCTTGACTGCTCTCTCTGCTTTTCTCCTCTTTGCTGAGGGCTGCCTTCCTCTAAATATACCACTTTACCTGCCCTCGCTGTGGGGAGCTGCATGTTTCACCACGTGCCAGACAACATTCTCCTGGCTGCACGTGCTCCATCCTTACTCCTGCATCCTTGTGTAGAAGCGTTTCTGAGGCTCATGCCTCTCGGCAGCTCCACCACCCTCTGTCTCTTCTCCTGGCTGAGTTTTCTCAACCTCCTGGTTCCTCCTCCATATTCTTGAAGCTCCTGACTCATGAGCTTCCTTGCCAGATTCAGTCCTACCATTATCTTGAAGGACTTTGATGCCTATGAGGCTGGCATGTCCAGTATGTGAAACCCCAAAATCTGAGACAGGTCTCAGTTAATTTAGAAAGTTTATTTTGCCAAGGTTGAGGACGTGCCCCCATGACATAGCCTCAGGAGGTCCTGACGACATGTACCCAATGTGGTCAGAGCACACTTTAGTTTTATACATTTTAGGGAGACAGGAGACATCAATCGACATATGTAAGATGAACATTGGTTTGGTCCGGAAAAGGCAGGACAACTGGAAGTGGGGAGGGGGCTTCCAGGTCATAGGTGGATAAGAGACAAATGTTTGCATTTTCTTGAGTTTCTGATTAGCTTTTCCAAAGGAGGCAATCAGTTATGCATTAATCTCAGTGAGCAGAAGGGTGACTTTGAATAGAATGGGAGGAAGGTTTGCCCCAGCAGTTTCCAGCTTAACTTTTCCCTTTAGCTTAGTGATTTTGGGGACCCAACATTTATGTTCCTTTCACAAATACTTTCTTCTCCTATTTCACTGGCTTTCTCAAATCCAGTGATATGCCTTCTTCGACTGCCCACTCCCATTACCAAACTATGAATGATGACTCCCTCCTTCCTTTCTTCCCACCCTCCCTCCCTCCCTCCTTCCATCTCCCTCCCTCCCTCCCTTCCTCTCCCTCCCTTCCCCTCCCTTCCTCCCTCCCTTCCCCTCCCTCCCTCCCTTCCCCTCCCTTCCTCCCTCCCTTCCCCTCCCTTCCTCCCTCCCTTCCCCTCCCTCCCTCCCTTCCCCTCCCTCCCTTCCCCTCCCTCCCTCCATCCGTCTCCCTCCCTCTGTCTCCCTCCCTCTGTCTCCCTCCCTTCCCCCCTCCTTTCCTCTTTGTTACTTTTTCTTCCTCTTTTCCTTCTTTTCTTCCATATCTATCAACTATACGCCAGGCCCTACACTGGGCTTTGTGGATTGAATAGTGGTAAAAATAGACTGTCTTAGTCTATTCAAGCTGTTACAACAGAATGCCCTAGACTAGTTGACTTACAAACAACAAATTTTTTTTTTCTCACAGTTTCAGAGACTGGGAGGTCCAAGATTATGGTGCCAACAGATTCAGTGTCTGGTGAAGGCCTGCTTTCTGGTTCATAGATGGTGCCTTCTAGCTGTGTCCTCACAGGGTGGAAGGGGCAAGGTCTCTTAGGAGGACACTAATCCTGTTCATGAGGGCTCTACTCTCATGACCTAATCACCTCCCCCAAACCCCTAATATCATCACCTTGGGGGTTAAGATTTCAACATATGAATTCGGGGAGGGGGCACAAACATTAGACCATAGCATAGACACAGTCCTGTCCTCAAGAAGCGTAGAGTCTGTTTCATCTCTGACCTCTGCTGATCCGTCTCTGACTACAATTTTTTTCCTTTCAGTTATCTTGCTCCTTTCCTCCTAGGACATCCATACACTGAGCTCAGGTTCTGAGATCTCTCTTGAAGTAAGTACTGCCCTTGGAGTACAAAGAGCATTGTCCCATCTGTTCCCACATTTGGTTAGCACATTCATGCTTCAGTGCATGTAATAATAATACCATTATTATGAATAGCAGACCCTTGTATAGTGCTTAAAGCATAAGCACTGGCCCAAGAGCTTTATATATTTACATATCACTAAATCCTCATAAAACCCTCTGAAGTAGATATTATTGCTATCCTTATTTTACTGATGAGGAAATTAAGGTAGGAAGAGTTTTAGTAATCTGCCTGAGATCTCACAGCTAGGGAGTGGCAGAGCTGGGATTCAAACTTGGGAAGCTAGACTTTTAGCCACTGGACTATATTACCTCATGGTATGGTTGGTATTATCTCTGTTTTACTGATGAGTAACCTGCAGCTACTAAGGCCAGGAGGCTTGCTTAAGCTCACACATAATAAGTGGCAAAGCTGAGACCAGAACTCAGGCGACACTCCTTTTTAAAAAGAAAACAGCCTTGGAGTATGTCAATGGCTCAAATTAGTTTCCTGGGATTGATTGCTTTCCTGGCCTCTACCAGGAGAAGGTCTCATTGAGAAAATTGGAATTCGTGAGTAAGGGAACAGGGAAGAGGTGCTTCTCAGGAGGGTTGAGGAAAGGGAGTTGTCTGCAATGTGCGGTTCGAGGCATGGGAAGCCAGTCTTGGGAAGATAAGATGTGGAGAGGCCAAGAAAGAAAATGTGGTGTGCTCAGGGTAGTATTAGCCACAAGCAAATCTTCAGGGTGGGTAGGAGGAGCTACAGGAGTCCTATAAGCCCTCCCCATTCCCTTGCTAAGCAGTTACACCACAGTTGAATAATTCTGATGAAGAAGGCAGGCTTTATCTTTCTCAGGAAGCTTGGAAACACTCAAAACCCATCTTGCATTAAGGGCCTCTGAGGCTTATCCTATTCAAATTAGAAAAATGCATGGGGTCTCCAGCCTGTGAAATCCCAAAGGTGCCTGACTTCTGCTTCCCGGCTCCTCTCCTCGCCTCTCTAATGTGAACTACAATCATCAAACAGTGCTTGGCATTTATCTATCCAGAGAGTTTTCTTCTGTTCCCCCTCCCTCTTTTCAAGGAGCTCAAAGCTATTATTAGAGCTGATGGCAGTAATCAGAAGGTTGTAGTTTGCTTTTTATTTTTATTTGAATCATAAAATTATGCCTGTACCAAAGTTAAGGACAATTGGAAATAATGCCAAACAATTTGTGAATTAGGGAGAATTTCAGTTTAAATCTCCTTGTGATGTCAGTTGAGGATAATGAAGGGCTAATCAGCAATGGATCCCTCTGTGTTTTACAATCCAGGGTTATGCAGTTTTTGCTAGCATCCACCACAAATGTAATTGCTGTGTATTTCCTTGTGTGACTCCGTTTAAAGTCTTTTCTACCTACTAGATTCCAAGTGTGCTGAAGACAGAACCTCTCCCTCTTGTTTACTGCTGTTTTCTAATGTCTGACATGGGGAGCTTGGCCAATAAATTTTTTTTTAATATGAATAAATGAATGAAGCCAAATAAAATCCACAGCTGGCGATGCCGGTGGAGTTCCTGCTCCCATTAATTCTCTCTCTCTCCTGGATTTCTGTGCTTGGTGTTGGACATGATTAATAAAGTATTCCAGGAAGAAAGGTGCTTAGATGGGTTTGGAAATTGGCATGCTGGGGTCTTGGCAGCACAGGCTCTACAAGCAGGGGGAGCAAGCTGGGCCCAGGTACAATAGTAGCTGGGGAAATTGGCCCAGCCTCAGAGGCTGGCTCCAGAAAGGACAGCTGGGAAGTTCAGGCATAGGGTCTGCATCCATCTCAGACCCAATTTTGGCAGTAGGGCTTGTTGAAGTAGCCAAACAGATGGGCGGCAATGAGCAATGGGGATGACAGGCAGAGGCTGACCTTGTGAGAACCACGGGGGCTTTGGTGGAAATTAGTGGTGAGTATTCTATTACAGCGGGACAGGCAGGTCTGGTACTAGAGAGGAGGAGACCCACGAACACTGGAAATGACATGAGGCCCCTATAAAGGGTCTGAGGTGAGCCCCAGATTTTGAGAGGCATTGGGATATGATGCAGGTCACCCAGACAAACTCGAGTATGTACCCAGGTAGAGCACACCGACTACTAGAAGGGCTGTGGCTTGGGAACCACAAGACTCTCACCTGCCTCATGATTCTAGGATCCAGTTTGTCACAGCAACCTGGTGGTCTTGACTGGGCCTCAGGATCCCAAGTTTGCATATAACCTAAATCTAAATTATAGAATCATAGAGAGGGAAGGCATTAGAACTATGTGACTGTCTTCTTTGGGAACGGCTAAGGCCTGACCCCGAATATGAGGGCCCTACTTTTATTGAACTACAGAGAGCTAGTTCCCATTCATGAGGCTAGGGTGAGCTTCAGAGGAGCTGTGATGTGGAGAAGGGGTACTAGGACCTCGTCCAAGAATGATGGGTATGAATTAAAGATATCACAGCTTGGGGTGGGCCCAGAAGACCCTAACACACGCTGGAGGGAACTTCAGAATCTTATTAGGACGATAGTGTTGAATATCACATCTTAAGGGCTGATGCAAGGTTGGAAATTGGAGAATGAATAATGAGAACCAACCTTTCAAAGATAAAAAGCTGCCTGGCTATGAAAAATTGAAGAACAAGTGGTCCATAGCTGAGTCCTTGTACAATCACATAATACGTTTGCTGCTGCCTGCGACCAAGTGGGTGGAGGCTGAGGAGGGGTGGGAGGGCAAGAGCGCCTTGCTCAGCTGGATAATGGAGAAGGAGTACTCCAGTAGGAAACGATACTCTTACTTTAGAGATATTCTAGTCCCAGCTGCAAATGAGAGCCATCCCCCTTGTCTACTGCACACAGGCAAAGCTTTTACTTGTTAACTTCTATGGACACAGGTGTCTGCTACCAGCCAGGGGGCACCAGATTTTACCTGGTACTTGGGAAGAACTAATGAGAATGACCCCTGCTTGCTTTCTCCCACTTTTTCTGTCCCCAAGTAGCATCTAATAGCCCCCCTGAGGCCTTTCCTGGCTAATCTAGTTCTCATTTGGTAATCTCTACTCTTACTACCTGGACTGCTAACCTTTTATATAACACATGCAACCTAGAGGCTGTTCTCACAGGTGCTGACTTCTGTAAGTGATCTGTGTACATGACGGAAACCAATTTCTCCAAGTCCCAGCACATTCTAGCCCCACCCTATGCCCTAAGCTTGTCTCCTCTCACCCTTTCATCAAGCCTTGCCTTGAGCCCATCTCAGAAGCCACTTCAGGTGCTCTCAGCCTCACCTGTCTACCTGTCTTCAGGGCTTTTTGTTCTGGCCCCAGTTGCCCCTGTGGTGATCAACTGTACATGGCAGAGCCTGCTTCATGGCTATGTGGTCAGTGCAGTTGGACAGGGCCCTGGCTTTGAAGGGCTACACACTTGCTTGAATGCTCTGCCATAGCCGTTTTGAAATTTGTAATCATTTTGAACAAGGGGCCCTGCATTTTCACTTTGCACTGGGCTGTGGCTATTTACACTATATGGATTTTGACCAGCTGCATGCTGGTTCAACCTGACCGTGCCTCTCCTATGTCCAGGGCTGCAAGCCTCTTGCTTCAAGCCCTAGAGTTTCCCTGTTGAAGCTGAAGTGTCAGGCACCTTGAGACTTGGAGGTGTTGTTTTTCTCTACCCACTTCACCCCAGGGTGAACTCTTAACCCATGGGTTGTAGGAGTCAAGGGGTAAATTCTTCTTTCCTACTCCTCTCCCACCTCCTGGTAAAGCATCCCAAGATGCATTTGTAGAGGATGGGCCTGCAAGATGGAGGAACTGGTTGTTCCCGATGGTGGCTAGTTCGGTAGCTAGCACACCCCATGTGGTTCCTCCTTCCCCAACTCATTCCCTTTCATAGTCTCTCCTGCTTTGGGGATACACTCTCTGGTAGAGAAGGCGTGCTCATCAGTTGATAACTACATGATTTTTACTGATGTTTGTTAGAGCGAGTCACTGTTGACAAGTCTCAGGGAGACAGGTCCTGTCCATCTTCTCCATAAACAGCCTTTCCCAGCACCATGTAGGTACATTATTACCATAGGCAGCAGTGTGTGCTGGTTAGGAGCCTGGGTCCCCATCCATGATACTCTGCTGGGGTTCAAGTCCTGTCTCTGCTTAGTAGTCACAACTGTATGACTTGGCACTTTAATTTCAGATTCCTCTATAGACTAGAGATGATAACAGTTCCCACGTCAAAGAGTTGTCAACATTAAATAATTCTCATTAAAAATTAGCACAGCGTTTGGCATTTGGGAGGTTTTCATGTGCAGGTTAGCCATTATTATTATTCCCATGTGCTAGGTAAGACCTGTCTTTCAAGGCTGAGACACAAGTCCTAGGCCCCGAGACTGCTGAATCCACAGGTTTTCTGTCTAAAGAAAGGAAATGAGTGAGGTGTAATAAAACATGGGCTTTGGGGATGGACACATGTGACCTCAAAAGCCAGGTCTACCACAAACTGGCACATTGTCTACATTCTCTGTGCCCCGTCTCCTTATGTGGAGAATGGGGAGGATTATGTGTCAGGAGTGTTTTTGGCCAAAAATTCTCCCTGCCAGTCACAAAATTTATTATTTTCAGAGGATACTCAGTAAACGGTTTGGAATGTCAAGAGACAGACATTTATTATAAAGTGTTTTATTTAAAAAAACTCTTTGTTTTTCATCCAAGATCCTATTAAGTAAAAATCTAATATTATCAGCCCTCTGCTGGTGAAGTCTTCTTCATCTCAACAGATCTGGGGGCCTCTCCCCACCTTAGGTGGGTGGTGAGAGTGGGGACTAGGATAGGCAGGGCTAAGAAAGTTGGGGGAGGACCAAAGCTTCTCTGATTTTTAGCAGCCCCACCTCTTCCTTTGTACCCAAAATGATTGACAGTACAGATTGCCAGTTACACCTTGGCTTTATCATTTGGGTGCTCTCAGAGGGAAGGCTTCCTTTATTCTGATTTTTTTTTCCTCCAAATTGCTTGCTATAACTTATATAAATTATCTTCTTGGAACAAAATGGCTTAAGTGCTCTTAGAATTTACTCGCCTATTCTATATGTTCAGAAGTAAAAGATGGATCATCATATGCAAATAGCCAAGAAGCTTTCTAGCAGAATGTCAGGATTATTCAGAATTTTGGCACAAAAATCTACTTACTAGTTGAGATTAGCAGTAATAATAGGAAAAAGAACAAAAAATAATAAAAGCAGGAACTACTCTTTATTAAGCATGTACCTTCATTTTTAAAATTTATTAGGTATGTTGGTCATTACCATTCTTAACAAATAAGAAAACAAACTCGGAAAGGTTAAGTAATTTTCCAGAGAGAGCACAGTATTTAATGGCAAATAGCCAAGCTGGAACTCATATTTGGGTTTTATCTGACAGTTCTCATAACTTTCCATCTTATCTATTATACCATTTTGCCTCTCTCGGTTGTCATGGGGATTCAGGAGATGTGGTATATAGCGTCTGACATGTATTAGAATGATGCTAAATATTAGCTCCCTTCCTCCTTTCTTTCCAAGGTCATTATCATTCAGTCCTACCTTTCCTCCTTTGATACAGACCTTAACTGTCCCAGTTGAAACATCATATTCTGGGCCCAGTGTTATGAAATGAATCATTTATTTTCCATTACTGTCTTTCCAGAGGGTCTCAAGTTCTGTCTTCTTTCTCTGGCTCACTTTCCCCATGACTGCCAAACTTGCAGTGATAGCCCCATCGTCTTTTGATTGCTGGAGGCTAATGGTCTTGGCCCCTCTGTCATTTCTGCTCTGCTGGGCATCAAGGGGAAAGTGACTTCCTTCTCCAGACTTCTGGGCCAGCAAACACACATCTCACGGTGGAGTATTAGGCAGCTTCCAGGGTATCTTGTACACTGTGGTTTTGTGTCCGCCAGCAGTAGTGTTCACGGCTGACCTACATCCATTGTCCTGATATATGCAGTGACCAGAGTGTAAAGTACAATCTCAGAAATTCCAGAAAGAGGAGAGAGGAAGAGTGCTAATGAAAATTACTGTGATGATAATGATAACATTTCTTGAATGCCTGCTATGTGCTATACCACTAGTATTAGTAGTATTAGTTCTACTAACACTGTAGAACTAAATATTTTATTTACATGAGTTGTCTCATCAAATTAATATAACACTATTCAATGGGTGCTTTTATTTCTATTGTGGTCACTCTCAGCACTGAGAACAGTGCCAGACAAGAAACTCAATCCTTAGTTGTTAAATCGTGAATGAGTCTCCCCTTTCATTGAAGCCAGAGGGGTTAGGTAACTTACTTAAGGTCATACAGCGAGTGTAGATTTTAATGCAGGGAATCTGAATCCAGAGCGTGTTCTCTGCACCATTATGAACTACTGCCTCCTGTTAATGAGAGGCTAAATGAGAGGTAGGAGGTCTTAGGAGAAGGAGCCCTAAACTTCTAGTCAAGAGCTGAATTCAAGTCCCAGTTTGGCCACTTACTAGTTTTGAGCAAATTTCTTAACTCTCAAAGACAGACACTGTTTGTTGGCCAATACCCTACTGCCTAGCTGCCTCCACTACAGAGGGTTGAATTGTGCTCCCCTCCCCTTCAGATTCATATGCTGATGTTCCTCAGGGATGTGAGTTTATTTGGAGAGAGTCTTTACAGAGGTAATCAAGTTAAGATCATGTTATTAGCATGAAGCCCATTCCAATATGACTCCTGTCCTTGTGAAAAGGGGAAGGTTGGACACAGAGACATGCAGAAAGAGAAGATGAAGTGAAAAGAAACAGAGAGATGATGACCATCTACAAGCCAAGGAGCAAGACCTGTAGCAGAGGTTTCCTTCGCAGCTCTCAGATCGAAGCAACTCTACTGATATCTTGATCTTGGACTTCCCAGGCTCTAGAGCTGTGCGACAACAAATGTCTGTTGTGTAAGCAACCATGTCGGTGATATTTTGTTGTCTATGGCAGCCCTAGCAAACTAACACAGGCAGGTAAAAGAACCATGGCGGATTGCCTTGCAACTAGGGCCAAAGCTGTGATAGTGTGAGCTGATAAAATATGAGCAAAGAGGATGCTGGGAGGGGTTCTGGGGAAGTCTTGCTTCCTGGGAAGGGAGGCTGTTGTCACTAGTTCATTCATTCCCTGCATCGTGCCTTGACCATGGATGTGATGTCTGGATCATTTTATGATTAAAAGGAAAGTGCAAGAGAATCAGAGACACCAGCCCTGCCGCCATTGCCTGGCCCATCCCTGACTAATTCTAGATAAAAATAAACTCCTCTTTTCTTAAACCACATGGGCCAGGCCAGCTGTTACTTGCAGCTGAACAAATTCCTGGTACACTCTCAGAATGAGCTTCCTCTTCTACAGAGTGAGGATGATCAGATTCATGGGGCTGTAGAGCAGATGAAATGAGAATCTACAGAAACTGGTGCTGTGAATGGTAAAACACCATGTAACTGTGAGTTATCATCACAATAAACAAAAACCTCCCCAAAGCTATCATCTCCATTTAGAGCTTGCTCCCAAGCCCTGACTCATAAAGTCCTGTGTTGGTTCTTCCACCAAGGAGCCAGATGGGCTGAAAGACATTTTGTTTCCAGTCGTTTAGCATGATTATTAAGTAAAGCTGGAAAGAGGCCTAGAGATCATTTAGTTCAAATGCCTTATTTTATGGATGAGGAAATTGGGGCCCAGAGAGGCTGAGTGACTTGTCCAAGGTCACAGAGCAAGTCTTTGATAGAGTCAGACCTTGAGTCTAGATGTCTTTGGATTTCAGAGCATGGCTACTCCCTACATAAATTAGGCGGACTCTGAGATTCATGTGAGAGTTTGTATTTAAGGGTTGATTGGCTAAAATGATTTTTGGACTTAGGGCCCAGGCAAAACCCTCCCATTTCCCCTCTTGTCAAAGCAGATGTGATCTCTTCATTTCCAGATCTCTGATCTGACCTATTCTGAGCACATACATAGTCCCAGCACCAGTGGGGTTTATTTTCTTGTCTTGCTTTCCCTGCCACCATTAATAACACCAGTTACCACTGTTGACCACTTATCATGTGCTGGGCACTTTATAAACATTATCTTAAATACAACTGGAGTTAATGCAATGATGTAGGTACTACTGTCCCCATTTATATATACTGAGAGGAGTTGAGATCAAGCTACTTTCTTTGGATCACCCTATTAGCAAGTGGATGATGGCACCTTTCTCCTGGCCATGTGATAAAAGACTTTTCAGTTCAGTTTGATTTAGGTCAATAAGTTTTCAATTCTGGCTGCCTTGCTGTGTGCTGGGGATAAAGTAGTGAACAAGACAGTGCCCATGCTCTCAAGGAGCTAAGAGTGAGAGGAGATGCATTAATCAAGAGGCTATGGTGCAAGGATTGTGGGTACATGCTCTGCACCCAGACAGGCTGGGCTTGAGTCCTGGCTGTGCCACTTTTTGGCTGTGTGACTTTGGGTACTTTATCTCTGTGCACTTTGGTTTTTTCACCTGTAAAAGAGGGATAATAATAATACCTCTGTATTAGTTCATTCTTATGCTGCTAATAAAGCCATACCCAAGGCTGGGTAATTTATAAAGGAAAGTGGTTTAATGGACTCACAATTCTACATGGCTGGGGAGGCCTCACAATCATGACAGAAGGCAAAGAAGAAGCAAAAGCATGTCTTACATGATGGCAGGCAAAGAGAATGAGAGTCAAGCGAAAGGGGGAAAACCCTTATAAAACCATCAGATCTCATGAGATTTATTCACTACCATGAGAACAGTATGGGGGAACCACCCTTATGATTCAATTATTTCCCACAGAGGCCCTCACACAACACGTGGGAATTATGGGAGCTACAATTCAAGATGAGATTTGGGTGGGGACTCAGCCAAATTATATCAACCTCCTTCATAGATTATTGTGAGGATTAAAGGAGTTGATACATGCGAACTGCTGAGGACTCAATACATTTTAGCTAGTATTATTTTTAGTGTATTCACTCTGCACCTATGTATTCTTCTATACAGTCTCTCTTGCCTCTAAGCATTCATTGCTGGGCCTGTTGGTTTCAGAGCTGGTTTGGTTACCTTGAATGGGTGATGATCTCTACACTCTATTCAACTGGTCTTTATTGGACAACTCTAGGAAGTAAAGCCAACGGAAGTTGTCACCTACTTTTGGTAGAGTACAAGGGGGCTGGTCTTAAAACTCATTGGTCTGTGCTCCTCCGGTGTTGGAGGTGGTGGGATTTGGGTGTGTCTTGGTCCTTCTTTCTACTCATCTCTTCAGCAGGAAAATGAAGGTACTCTGCCCAGTGAATTTATAAGGGCTCCTCTGGCTTGAAGGTCTGATTGTTTGATGTTGTCATTCTGAGATAAGATACACAAAAGACCATCAGAAAAAATATAAGGCAAATATATAGTGCTCATATGCATGGTATCAACAACAACAACAATAAAATCCACACAAAAGAGAGTGTGGAGGGTTAGGGATCAGTGTGGGCTGGCATTTTCAGGAAGCCTCATAATTTCTCTGATAAACTAAGAGGGTAGACTAGATCATCTCTAAGTTTCATTATGCTAGCAAAGTTTCTAGAAGCCCGTGATTTTATGAACTCGACCTTATTGCAGTATTAAAAGGCAAGCTGGATGTGGGTTGTTGAAGAGAAGTTGAGGATAGCAAGAGGACAAGAGGGTAGAGAGCAGTCCTGGTCATAGCCTTCTCTAAGCATGTGAAGGAGCAGGCACCACACTTGGTGTGATAAAAAGGCCATGACCTTTTATCATGGTCATGGCAGGACCATGACTTTCAGGATCTCCAGCTTAGGCCAGAGGAAGGCAGGACCTGACTTTCAGGATCTCTGGCTTAGGCTCTGGGGAGGCTGTGATGAATCTGGAACTTTGATGGGAGGGAAGGCCTGGGAGGGAAGGTAAGTAAGAATTTGTGAGCCTCTGTGGGTGAAAAAACCCCATAAACTCAAAGTGTGTTTGTCTATTCTGTTACTCAACACCACAATCAATACAGACAAAAGACTTCTGTGTCCGAATGTGAAGGGTTTCTCCCCACCAACAAATAAGCAATCAATTCTGCAGCAGACACCAGCTGGGTGTCCTCTAAGGAC
Organism: Gorilla gorilla gorilla; assembly: GCF_029281585.2. Taxonomy (NCBI): domain Eukaryota; kingdom Metazoa; phylum Chordata; class Mammalia; order Primates; family Hominidae; genus Gorilla; species Gorilla gorilla. Next base: position 32,913,493 of record NC_086018.1, on the reverse strand, counting down.
ACCCTGTATCTAAGGGTTGATTGGTTAAAATGCTTTTTGGATTTAGGGCCCAGGCAAAACCATCCCATATGCCCTCTTGTCAGAGCAGATGCGATCTCTTCATTTTCAGATCTCTTATCTGATCTCTTCTGTCTACCTGGAAGCAGCGTCAGATCCCGCAGGGTGAGGGCTCAGTCCCACAGGACTTCTCCCCTACCCTCCTCCTGCTTCAGACACCAGTCACAAGTCCAGGCCTCCAAACTTCTGACCAACAAGCTTCAAGTTGGGGTTCCCACGACTCCCTCTTTGGGTTCGATTAATTTGCTGGAGTTGCTCGCAGAACTCAGGGAAACAATTATGTACTTGTTTATTATAAAGGATATTACAAAGGATACAGATAGTAGATGCATAGGGTGAGGTATGGGGGAAGGGTGCAGAGCTTGCATGCCCACTCTGGCGGGCCACCCTCCAGGAACCTCCATGTGTTCAGCTATCCAAAACCTTCCTGAACTTGTCCTCTTGGGCCCTTTATGGAGACTACTTTGCACAGGCACGATTGAAGCACGGACAACCACGTAAAAATATGATTGGGCCTCTCTGCAGCATTCTCCCCTCCAGGGTATGAGGCAGGATCCTCCGTGGAGCGAGGGTCTCAATCAGAAAGGCAGGGGAAGATTGGAGTCTTGCTTTGAGCTGGTGAAAGGTGGGCAGGGGAAGATTGGAGTCTTGCTTTGAGCTGGTGAAAGGTGGGCAGGGGAAGGTCAGAGAGAGAGACAGATTCTGTTTTCTGAGGCCTGCTGCTGAGGCCTAAAGCTCCCCAACATCATAACAAAAATCTGTGAGTTATGAGCCAGGAACTGTGGGCAAAAACCAACATATACATATAGCATAATATCGCAGCCTCATTTCTAAATTGGAGCCTCTGTCTTCCAGTGGAGCCAGACCGATGTGGGTTTCAAAGCCTCTTCTTCCAAATTATATCTAGATAGTGGGGGAAATGATTGCAAATCTCTGAGCCTTAATTTCCTATGGAGAAAATGGGGATTAGGCACACCCCATGGTGCTATTGTGAGAATTCAATAAAATATGTTGACCACAGAGTAGAGATTTAATAAATAACTGTCTTTGTGACTCATAAAGGCAATTTTGGATGTCATCAGATTTTTTCTGAAGGGTGGGTCACTTGCTTGGTAAGAGTTATTTATTGGGGAAAATGAATGTCTTTACTTACTGACTAATATTAGTTGGATTATTTCCCCTCTCTGTGTCTCAGTTTCTTATTCTGTAAAATGGAGAACAACATTTATATTATAGGATAATTAAAATCCAGTATATCAGTACATATAAGGAGCTTATAACAGTGCCTGGCATACAGCAAGTGTTCATTATATGGTGACTCATTATTATTCTATTATTATCATCATCATCATCATCTTATTACTATTATTCTTTTTTTTACTTGTCAGCAGAAGAATACAATGAAGTTCCCCAAAACAGTCTCAGATATTAAAAATTCCAGATGTTAGAAGAAACTTTGTCGACTTAGCTTAGACAAGAAATATTTAATAACCTGGGAAGATAGATGGGATGAAAATGTGCAGATTGCTCCTTGTGCAAATTGCTGTAGCTTGGAGCCCTGATGAAGGAAAGGCTCTTGCCTCTAAGAGTTAAATTTGTAAGACTTCTCCTTCCCCTACTTCCCTAAAACCACTCAGCTTAATCTTAGGACACCTGCTACATACTGTCAACTCAGGATGTGGCAGGGCTGCCATTTCACCTGTTGCCATGATCTGAGTCTTGTGAATATTTCTAGGGACTCACACTGAGATCCTCAGTCACAGAAAGACCAACGAGAACCTTAGGGACAGGTAATGTGGTGAAGAGCAGGGGTCGAGGAAATGTGGCCCATCAGCTTGTTCTGTTGTACTGCTCATTGATTTAAGACGGAGGAAGCTTTCTTTATAGAGATCCTCATGTCAGCATCTCTTGAAAGATACGATCTAGCAACAATCAGTTGGAGTTGAAGGCATGGTCTCACAGTTCCACACGCCCTACCTCTCCTTATTGCCTTTCGTCTTGGCCCACTTCACCCTTGCATGTTACCTGCCTGTACTGCAGGCATTTATATTCTGTCTCTATCTCCCACCACTCCCACAAGAACACCCTGGGCTGAGTCATCCTCCCTGAATGTGGCATACTCCCTGACCCCATTACTGAGGGGCTTGGCCTTGTGATTTGCTTTGGGCAATGGGAAGTTAGTAGATGATGTAAGAAAAGGCTTGAAATGTGTTTTGGCGGTAGAGCTGTCTTGGGGCTTCTCTTGCCCTGAGAAGAGTATCTTGGCCATCATGGCCCAGCTAATTCACAGGTAGGTGCCTGGGAATCCATAATGGAGGTTTTACATTGCTGAGATTGATGGATGTTTATTATGCAGCAGTAGCTGATTAATACACTGGGTTCTAATACAAGATCTGCCTGTAACTCTCTGTGTGAATTTTTTCAAGCCATTTTATTTTTCTGGGCATCAGTTCTACATCCTCTGGTCTTCAAAATGGGTAGAATTAGACACAATTTTCTCAAAGTACCCATTGATTTGTAATAATCTATTTTTAAAATAAGGACTGAAGTTCTAAGGAATGGATACTGTGAATTTTTCCTCTCCCTACATTCCTTTTGAATTCTATTGTTTGGATGTTGCCTTTAATGTAAATATATTTAATTTGATAATTTATTCCACATGCAAGAAGTTAAGAGGAAAGAGGGGAAGAAAGAACTAACATATATTAAGCACCAGCTTTGGATTAGATGTTTTACAAGTGACATGTACTTTAATCCTCAGCACAATCCTATGGTAGGTTTGATTATTCTTCTTTTATAGATAAGAGGCTCAGAGAGGTCACGGGACCCACCTAAGTCCATCCAGCTAGTAAATTGCATGCTGAGATTTAGAACTAGGTCTATTTGTTTGCGATAATCTTCTGTAATAACCTAAAATTGTACTTCTTACTTATCCTTCTGTTTATTTTCTTTTGTCACAGAAAGTGCTCCCGGTGCCTGTGGTCCATAGAGTGGAGTGAGTCTCTAAGCAAATCTGGAGGGACTCTGGGAGCTGAAGATTCAGAATATCTCCACTTATTCTTGCCACAGCCTTTGCTGCTCAACTGTTGGGTGCCATGATGGTATGAGCTGTTCCCTTCCTCAGCCTTTCCTGGCTCCTTCCATGAGCCCACTGATCTGTGGCAGCATTTTAACAGCCTTGGTCCCTCTATTTGTAGAGGTGTTAGCATGAGTCACACAAGGATCTGGAAGCTTTGAAGGAGACTGATACCACAATGCAGGAACTCTATAAGGATTCTAGGGAGGTAACACACACCAAGGGATTGGCACTTAAGATATCACTCTCCCTCTTCTTTTTCTCAATCAATGAGATTTGTAGACATTGTCTCATTTTAAATATTTATATATATTGATATGGCACAATGGATCTATGAGGTTGATATTATCATCCCCTGCCCTCTTTTCTCTAATAATGCATCTGAGCATCAGACTTTAAGTCAATGATATGAACTCAGTTCTTCTTGGCTTCAAAGCCTTGGTGCACAATCACTCCGTTGGACCACTAGGTACCTGCAAGTCTCTGCTTTGGACTTCTCCTGAGCTGCAAAACTCAGGTATTATTAGAGCACCATAAGTGATAGATTTTCATGTGTATGCATGTGTTTCTACCCAGCAGTGCAATTAATGAGCTCTTGAGGGTATGTGTGTAGATGACATGTTCTTTACTCCCTAGGAACCGTGTAGAAAGTCACCAGGACACCAAATTTCAATGTCTTTGCAAAGGACTAGGCCACAACCTCATTGGAGATTTTTTTTTTCATTTTTTTTCTTATGCTCACATTCATGCTATGATTTATTTATTTATTTATTTATTTATTTATTTATTTGAGACAGAGTCTCACTCTGTCACCCAGGCTGGAGTGTAGTGGCGTGATCTCAGCTCACTGCAACCTCCGCCTCCCGGGTTCAAGCGATTCTTCTGCCTCAGCCTGCTGAGTAGCTGGGACTACAGGTGTGTGCCATCTCACCTGGCTAATTTTTGTATTTGTATTAGAGATGGGGTTTCATCATAGTGGCCAGGCTGGTCTTGAACTCCTGACCTCATAATCCACCCACCTCGGCCTCTCAAAATGCTGGGATTACAGGCGTGAGTCACCATGCCTGGCCCATGCTATGTTTTATAGTTTGAACAGCTCCTTTGTATCCATCCTTTCATCTGATTTTCCTTGTCACTGATAAGACAGACAGGGAGACATCATTTTCACTTTTCAAGGGAGGAAATTGACACCCAAAGAGGCAGAATGACTTGCCTGGGTTTGCACAGCTGCTTTTGAGAAATACTGCAAATGAGATCCAAATCTCCCAGCCCATCTAGAGCTCTCCTCCAGAGCAAAGAGCAACTCCAAGTCAGGGTTAAGAAGGAAAACTCTGGTAAAAGGATATATTTTCTTTTTCTTTACTCATTTCTCTCAAATTTCCCAAAGATTTCTCTTCATTTTCTCTTCCAAACCCCTCATTTTATTTAAAGGAGCAGCATGGCTCACTGGCTGGGTAAGAGCCTGGAGACCGAGAACCTGAAGACCAGGGTTATGATGGTGATAATTATGGTGATGATGATGGTTACTTTGTTACCTTATATAAAGCCCAGATCTCCTCCAGAGTTCAGTTTTTCATGAGGAAAATGAGGTCAATAACAAAGAATACTCATCAGTGTGCTTTGAGATTATACACCAATGTTGAGTGCTAGAGGCTGAAACTGGCCTAAAGAGGTTTAGATTGAGACAAACGAATGGAAGAACAGAAGAGGAAGCACCCTGCTCTCTGTGCCTATAACCTCTTTATGTAATAAGAGCTCACGTTTACTAAGTGCTATGTATGTTTCAGTTTTAGATTCCAATTGTTCATTGCTGCTTTATAGGAAAGCAATTGACTTTTGTATATTAACTTTGTATTCTGCAATTATGCTATAATTACCTACTAATTCCAGGAACTTTTCTGTTGATTCTTTGGAATTTTCTACATAGGCAATCATGTTATCTGTACATATAATACATATAAACAAAGTGCTTTATATTTAATCTTCATTAACAATGCTAAGAGGTTGGCTTAATTATGTTATAGATGAGGTCACTGAAATACAGAGAAGTTCATAATTCAACCAAGTCTATGCAGCTAAAAGGTGGCAGAACTGCAAGTTGAACCTGGCAGTCTGTTTCCAATCTCATGCTCTTGACCCACAAGACATTGCTTTGCAGGATTCACATTTGCCACCATCTCACAGGTATAAGGGGACATGATATCTAAGTTTAACTAATAGGCCCAATTCTTCACCCTTCCCCGGATCTGTGCCTCTGCAATGTAACTTAGCAGGGCTCTCCCCGCTATAGGTAGGCATGCTTCTCCACCCTTTGATTTGGGGCTCTGTCATGTGACTCACTTTGGCTAATAGAAAAAGACAAAGTGATGGTGTGCCAGCCCTGAGTCCAAGCCTCAAGAGCACTTGCTTGTCTCTTTCTGCTCCTTTGTGCTGCTGCCTTTGCTAGGAGAAAAACATGCCTGGGCTAGCCTGCTGGCCCCCAAAGGTAGGAGGATGAGAGAGATCATCCTCTGTGGATGTAGACCTGAGCTATATCCTAGCTAGGTTGCTTCCACCAGGACATTCTAGAGTCAGGCCTAGAGTGGATCCACCACTCCCCCTACCTCCACTGGCCACAGATGGATGAGGGACCCCAGCTGAGATCAGCCAAACTCCAGCTGATCCCCCAGACCAGTGACAAATAGATGTTCAGGTTTTGTGGTGGACTTTTCCTCAGCAATAGCTAACTGATACTCCTGGCAACTGTGAAAAGAGCAGAGTTTTTGAATCAAACATGCTTTTAAATCACACTTGTACCAGTTATTAATTGTGCAATCCTGAACAAGTTACTCAAACTCTTTGAACTTCAATATTCTCATCACAATGGGGATAATAACATCTACTACTGGAGACATTGTATTAATGGGATAAGCAGAAGCATTGACTATGGTGTCTGGCACAGACTGTGTGCTTAATAACCATGGGTGTCCTCATTTTCCCAATTGCTCTTATCATTCTACATTTAGTGCTTATCATTAAGCATTTCATGTATATCCATGTTCACAGGCTGTGGGATGGGCTCTGTGTACAGTGAATGAGGTTAATGGTCACTATCAAGGTCACATGGAGCTTGGTGGCAGTGGCCCAGAGAGGAACTATGTCTGGGAAGTCTTGATAAGAGGGGCTAGGAAAGGATCTGGCCAGGCAGACCCTGGGGCCAAAGCAGAGAGCACTCTAGGGCCATGGCAAGACTCAAGTTTCTCTGGATACTGGGGCATGGACCTGCATTTTGGGCAGAGATTTAGATGATTTGGGAGAAAAGACAATCATTGGAACTGGAGTATCAACTCTGTATCACAATCTATTGTCACAATAATGCCATGTGACAAATCACCTTACAACTGCGGTTGAAAACAAGAAACATTATCAGCCATGAATCTGCTGGTCACCTGGGAGGTTCTTATGCTTTTAGATGGGCTCATGTAGTTTCTGCAGTCATCTATGGGCTTGGTAGGAAGTCTGTGGATCTTGGAAGGGCTCTCTCTCTGCATAGTGGGCTGTAGGCTGTCTTCTCATCCTGCAGCAGGCTAGTTTGGGTGTGGTCCCATGCTACCTGGGCATGTTCTCATGATGGCAGAGGTGTGAGAGTGGGGGAAGTGGGGGACAGAGAGAGAGAGAAAGAGAGAGAGAACAGAAGTGGACAAATCCTCTTTAGGCCTATGCTTCTATCACATTCTATTTGCCAAAGCAATTCACACAGCCAGCCCAGATTCAAGGAGGTAAGAAAAATGGACACCATCTTTAGATGTGTGTGTGTGTGTGTGTGTGTGTGTGTGTGTGTGTGTGTGTGTGTGTGTGTGTGGTCGGGTGGTGGGGAGTTCAATATCCCATTTGAGAGGGCATAGATATAAGAAGGCCTTTAATTGGGGGCATCGCTACAATCAATCTACCATAGCTCATACCTGGAATGGCCCAGTTACTAGGTGTAGGGATCGAGGTCACAACATGAACAGCAGCCAGAATCATTGATTTTGGGTCACCAACCGCTGGCCTAGGCTGTTAAATTTCCCCTAATCAGGTCTAGGATTGCGATAGAGCTGGTAGAAGATAGACGTTCTGAGTTGAAGGCATTGGGCAATGTGGGGGTTGGAGCCAGGCATATTTATGTCCAAGTAGAGCAGGAAACACAAGGAAATAAAGTGTTAGCAATGCGTGTAGGCAGCCGGGGGACAGCTCTTGTGTGGTGAGAATTGTCTGCCAGCAAAACTGTATGATGGGATATGGAATAGCATTATAAACCCCCTTACCCCACCCTGCCAATTAACTTCCAACAGAATCTATGTGCGAAGTAGGTTTCCTTTTGAGAATATGCAAGTAATACATGAGAATCAAGAAAAATTGGTCTAAGTCAGAAACATTGAAAAACAAAATAAAACAAATCATTCAGTTTAATCAGCCAAAGACAATCACTGTTAACACCGAAATACATTTCTCTAACCACCTTTTTTCTCCTGCATACATATATGTTTATATATATTACACCCAGTATAAATAAGCATTTAAAAAACCACAGTCTTTAAGGAGATTTGCTTTTATGTTGTTTGTTTGTTTTTGTGGCTTTAGAGAATATAATCTTGACTACAATAATTTCAAGTATCCACATATATGTATCTAGAATAAGAAAGGTTTTGCTTTTTTTTTTTTTTTAGCTGGAGTCTTGCTCTGTTGCCAGGCTGGAGTGCAGTGGCGCAATCTCAGCTCACCACAAACTCCGCCTCCTGGGTTCAAGTGATTCTTCTGCCTCAGCCTCCTGAGTAGCTGGGATTACAGGTGCATACCACCACACCCAACTAATTTTTGTATTTTTGGTAGAGACAGGGTTTCACCTTGTTGGCCTCGATCTCCTGACCTCGTGATCTGCCCACCTTGGCCTCCCAAAGTGCTGGGATTACAGGCATGAGCCACTGTGCCCTGCCTTGCTTTCTATTTTTAAAGGTAAAGATAACAGAATGACTTAAACCTAAATTCTTCCAGAATAGGAGATATACAAAATTTAGTCATAACATCCACAGCATAAACAAACACCAAATAGTGGATTCCATTATTGATCTCCAGCTCCCCACACTAAGGAACTGGTGTGAGCTCTTGGCCAGTGAGATTGGCAGACCTATCCAAATTCAGGTCTGGTTGGCATCTGTGTCTTTGAGGATATGCTATGTGGACTCTCCTGAGAGTTCCACATTGCTCAGTGTGGAAGACTGGAGTATTGGAAGATCTGGCTCTCGTTTTCAGACCTTCTAACTGGCATGAGTTCACTGAGAGTCATCACTTAGGCACTTGCTCCAAGTTTGCTTTAAGAGTTAGATCTTTATCAGCTGGTTTCCATGGACAATATTGCTTCCTTCAATGTATCTCTAATGTGCCATCCCTCTGAGTTTCCTGTTGTTGAGAGTGTTTGTGTGTCTGTGCTGCTAGGTTTATGTTTATCTCTTCTTCTCAGTCTCTGTCTCTTTTCATGCCCTGGGGAAGCTTGTATTCTCTGTGTGGGGTCTGGGTGGCAGAAGGGGAAGACAAGCTGTATCAGTAGAATGGGCACTTAAAACCCAAGTGCAAGAGCCACTTTCAGTTTGGGTTTCAACAGCACATTAACCCAATCCTTTTAAATAGTCCCAGTGCTTCCTGCATATCACCAATAAACACCTCCCCAGATGCAGTAATGGAGCATGTAACATTCCTCCTACTCATTTCCCAGCCTTTGTCATAAGATGACAAAGGCATACTTTTCTTGTATAGTTGTGTTCATATTGCCCTTAAGTCTTGAAATCCTATTTCACGTAACATTATTTTAGCAGTATTTCTCTGAGCTCTTATATATTCTAAGAAAGTGCCCTTTGTGATGGTTAAATAATATTCCACTGCATGAACCACTTAAAAATATTAATTCCCTTATAACTGAACATTTAGCTTGCTCTTAATATAACTAGTACATATAGTGAACACGTACATGTACAGCTTTTATCTTTCTTTCTGAATTTAGGATCATTTCCTTGGGATAGATTTCCAGAAACAGGATTATTCAGAACAATAAATGCATGGCCATTTAAAAAAGACTTCTGAAACAGTCTTCTAAATTACTCTTCCAAAGGGTGTACCAATTGAACCTCCCACTGGTGATGGATCAGAGTGACGGTTCACTGCCAAGAGGTAGCGTTTCCAGTAGTTACTTTGAACAATGGAAGAGAGTAAGCCCAGGGAGCTTCAAAGCTGTTTCAGATAAAAGGCATGATTTGAAAAGGCAGATAGTTGGCAGACCTTGTAGCCGGGGGTGTTTAGCTGGGGAAGCATAATGCCAAAAAGCCAGGGAATGAATTTTATGGATTTCACAGGATTTCAGGTGTTCTACTCTCCCAGCTTCAACGTGGTTTCCCGGAACTCCTTGGCCATCAATGCCCAACTCAATTGCCCCCTCCTCTGCAAAGCCTTCCTTGGCCCCAGAGTGGACTTGAGGGAGGAATTCTTCTTTTGTGCTCCCTTAGACTCTGAATGTTATAGTACTTACCACACAATACCACATCTGTACTTGAGTTCTCAGTAGCCCAGGAGCCTACTTTAGGCAGGGACCGAAGTACACTAATTTCTTTGTCTTTTACAAATTTCACTTTACTGCCTTGCTCATGGTAGAAGTTCCTAGAGATTTGTTGATAGGATGGATGGACCAAATGGGCTCTCTGTCAGCTTGACATGCTCCATCCAAGTAGCTGCCCTGACCTTCCCTCACACATAGATTTTCCATCTCCAAGGCAGTGGCCTTGCAATCCAGTTGAACATTGCTGCTCATGTCTTGCTTGACTGCTGGTCTCTGTGTCCTCTCTCTCCTTACACTTACCTGCAAGCTTATGCAAGTTCCTGACCCCATCCTCATTGATACCCTATTCTGTTGACCTCTTCCCTTTCTCTATAGCCCTGTTCCTACATCCTGTACCACCCTGGCTCCCAGTGTCTGCTCTATTACAGAGGGTTAAAGACTATACCCCAGGCTCTGGGGCATATTCTGATTGATTAAGTTGCTCACACAACAAATATTTTCTTAGCACTTACTACGTGCCGGGTATTATTCTAGGCACTGTATTGATCTAGAGAAATAGTAGATAGCAAGACAGGTAAAATTCCTGCTCCCATAGAGCTCACCTTGTACTTGGGGGCACAGTGAAAAAGTAAACAGACAAACAAGAACATTCCTATTAGTTTTCAGTGCCATGAAGTGGGGGGCGGAGGGCGACAGAAGGTGGAATTGGATGCTTCCCCAACATGGGTGGCTAGGGAAGGTCTTCCATTTGAGCTGAGGCTTGAATGACAAAAAGGAACCATCTAGGGGGAAAAGACTGGAAATCAGAAAGTTCTAAGCAGATGGATCAGCCAATGCAAAGGGCCACAGAGTGCTAATAGCCTAGCGTGTTTGGGAAATGCAAAAAAAAGAATATGCAGCTAAATTATGGTACAAGAGAGGAAACGTGTTGAAGGATGAAGTCAGCAGAGCCCAGATGATTGAGGCCCTCGTGGGTTAAAGGAAGAAGCATCAATTTTATTCCAAGGGTGACAGAAAGCCAGTGTAGAGTTTTAAGTAGAAGAAGGTGTGATTAGATTTACACTAAAAAATACATCCATCTGCTTGCTGTTCAGAAAGTGGGTTGTGGAGAGAAAGGGAAGCTCTGGGGAGACCAGTAAGCAGGGTCTGACCAGTTACCCAGGCAAGAGGTGATGGTGGCGGTAGCAGAGATAGAGAGAAGTAGCTGGGTGTAGGTCGGGCTTTGGCAGTGGAAATTCTGGGGATGAGGGCAAAAGATAACTCTAGGGTGGTTCTAAGGTGTTTGCCTACATGACTAGTTGAATGGTGGTTCCTTGAAAAACACCAGGGAAGGACTAAGGATTTTTTTTTCCCCAGCAGAATGTTGGGAAGGAGCCAAGAACCAATAATTCTTCCTTGGGTGCCAGACCCTCCAGGTCTGGCCCTCTGACTTGGTCTTTCCAGACTGGTCTGGAGACTTGGGTCTCATGTTTGAATCCCAGCCAATGAGGACTTGGAGGGGTACATTCCCAGATGCGTGTTCTGCTGGTGCACTCTGTCCTTCCTGACCCCATCCTCATTGATACCCGATTCTGTTGACCTCTTCCCTTTCTCTATAGCTCTGTTCCCATGCTCTGTACCACCCTGGCTCCCAGTGTCTGCTTCACTATAAAGAGTAAAGTTTATAGCATCACCATGCAGGTATGAGCCATAGCTGACCAGGTCTTTAGCTAGAAATAGTGGCTAGCACCTATATGGTATTTATTATACACCAGGCACATATCTTGGCTCAGTCTGCACAACAGTCCTATTCAGTTGCTACTGTTATTATCCCCATTGTACAAATGGGGAAATTGAGGCACAGAGTGTTCATATAACTTGGCTATGGTCCTACAGATGCCAGGTATCAGAGTTGGGAGATGAACCCAAGGTATCTAGATCTACAGCCTATGTGCTAAACTGCTGGGCTCTGCAGAATCATAAGTAAGATGGCATCAGTCTCTCCCCTGGTACATTGGCTAGCCCAACATGCTGAGGGCTCACTAATATTGCAACTGTTGATTCTAGGTCACTGTATTTACTTTGCCTTCTCCAACACTGTTGCATCAGAGAATGAAAGGAAGGTTGAAGTCAAGCTATAGAGGTGTCAAGAGAGAAGCAGATCACGAATGAACCATCCCTACTGAGGCATTTGTTCATTGAAAATAGATTAGTTGAATGCAATCCCATGCTTGGCATGTGTGACAGTAATGGGCAAGACAATGTGTCTCCTGCTTTCATGGAATATATGTTCTCGTTCCCAGTATTGCATCTTCCACAGCATGTGTAAGTACCCCCATCCTTTTCTGTCCCTTTACCTCAACCCAGGCTCTGGGAAGTCCTTGTTCATGACTTCTACTCAATTCTGTAATGCTTATTACCCTTCCTGGCTGTGCACACTCTGTTCTACTCTCAGCTTTTGTTCTAGGGATTTTTTTCTAGTCTCTTCTTTTCTACCCAAAGTCAAGAACATTCCTTATCTCAGCTACCCCTTACCTGTTTCCAGGCATGGGCTGCTTCCAGGTTTCTGTAATGACAAACATCTTCTGAAATTGAGCAGAGAAGCAGAGAAAGGTAGCTGGGGCTGCTTTCTAAAATTATGAACCTGTGAAGGCCAGGGACTCTGTAACCCAGTGAGCAGGCCACCATAAATGGGTGAACAAATTAGGATGAAGGGACCATTAGGATTGGAGAACCAAGGAAAACTAAGATTAGTATGTAAAATGCCTGCTACAAGCTCCTATACAATTGTTAGAAATGGGTTGAATATTGGTTTTGAGCTCCCTGGCAGCCAAAATAAAAAAGAAAACCAAAATTAGCTTGTATGATATTCATGGCTCATTGTTTGCAAACAAAATAATTTGTCAGTAAAATACTAGATTTACTAGATTTTTCTTGTATAGAGAACAGAAAGAAATGCCTCCCTTGTGTACTCATCAAGAGACCCCTGTCTGATATAGTTGGAAATATCCCAAACAAAACTTGCTGTATTAAAATGTCCTTGCTTTGCTAAGTCATTTTGTATTCATGGAAGTAGCCTTGGGAATGGCTATTGCTTCAAGGTCAGACACTCCTTTTCTGTTCCCCCCTGTCCTCCCATGGCAGGTAGAGCAATCTTCTGTGTGCAGTAGGTTCCCCGTCTGTGCTTTTACCTTATTTAATTAGGTATCTTTTGGATCCCAGAGCCCTGTGTCTCATACTCCATTGTATCTAAGAAACATCCTATGACTTTAAAAATTGCTGATATATAACTGAAAGGCAAAATAATTAGTAAGGAAAATCGAAACAATTCCTCCTAAATTTATGGGCATTCTTACAGAGATATCTTTTAGGGAGTAAGAATTACCATAAATCTCCAGGGTGAACAATAGCACTAAAAGCAAAGAAGCCAAGAGTCAGCAAAAATCTTTGGCAGTACACACATTTTGTTTTTTTGGAAGACAAAAGGAACTGCCATCAAGTTGATTTTAATGGGTCAGCTACTTGCCCCCTCCCCTTCAGCCTCTTCCCATGCCCCATCCTGCTACTTGTGGAATTAGAGGTGGAATCTTCCTGGGGGTATCCAAAGAGTGACAACATCCCTATAGATTACTTCCAGCTGCTTGCAAAGAGAACATGATTGGAAAGGAGGTGCTTTCTTTGTCAGGATTACAGCACCAGTGATGCACAAACAAGCCAGACCCAGGTTGATTGTTGGGGGGACTCTTGTCTCCCACTGCATGCAGAAGAGCATGCATTGGTGTAATACACAGGCATCTCTCCCTCACACGTCCATCACTCCTTCTCTGGGGGAGCAGAGACTTACTTGATTGGTTAGTTTGGGAGAAGGAACTAGGCATCTCTGGCGTGGCCACTTTCTGTTTTTCTCTTGATTCCTTCCTGCCTGCAGAAAGCACATCTCTACTCCTGAATGCTGTAGGAGTAGAGTTGTTTTCATGTTTTCAATTTTTTTTTTTTCTGGGGCAGGCTCCATGGGGAAGCCAGCAGGCTTTCAGCACTCTGTGTGACCAGGTAGAGAAGTCTGCCCAGTTCTAATGTGCAATACTAGGAAACCCATTGCTGCTACTCATTTAAGTCTTGTTCTCCAACAACTGTTGTCTGTGGGGAAGGGAACTTTTAAAATCCCAACTGCCTGAATCTTTTGCTTATTTCTAAGTTGGTCTTGCACCAGGGCAGGAAAGAGGTGTCCACTATTGAGACCTCTAAAACTCCAGCACTGAGTATGATCAGGAAGCTGCACAGATGTGACTTAAGTAAGCAGGCCATGGGCGCACAGACTGAGGGTGGCTAGTGGGTCTTCTCAAAGTGTCACAGATTGTAAGAGAGAGGCTACCACAAACTGAGAAGAAGAAAGCAGGTGGTTAGTATTGGTGGAAGCCCAAGTCTCTAGGTGAAAATTTAGGAGCAAGGAGGACTAGAGACAGGGAGGGAACCTGTAATAGACAAGTATATTTTTGCCTGTTGAGCCTATATATTTTCTTCTTTGGGTAACCACACCCAATTTCCTTTGGGAAGCAACTAGTCTTTTAGAGAATATGGAGTTCTTACTACCTTTCTCCAGGGGATGGTATCTAGCCAGTTAATTTCAATTCTGGAACATTTATAGAACTATTGGGAAGAATAAGTTTTTGCCTTGGCACAAGTAGTCTGGGAATATGCAGTCTGAAGTCACCAATGACCATCTGGCCACCAAAAGGGAGCACGACTGAGGCTGTATCAATATGAAACCAACGTGGAGGAAAGCAGAGTTAGAAGTGGGTACAATACCTGTATCTAGGTATGCCAGGAGCTGTCTATTGGACTTCTTAATTGAGAGATACATTCCCTTTTGCTTAAACCACTTGCTATGGTCTGAATGTTTGCCTCCCCCCAAAATTCATTTGTTGAAATTCAGATCCCCAAGGGAACTGTATTAGTCCCTTTCCATACTGCTATAAAGAACTTCCTGAGACTGGGTAATTTAAGGGAAAGAGGTTTCATTGATTCACAGTTCAGCATGGCTGGGGAGACCTCAGGAAACTTACAATCATGGCAGAAGGTGAATGGGAAGCAAGGCACGTTTTTCACAAGGCAGCAGGAAGGAGAAGTGCTAAGTGAAGGGGGAAGAGCCCCTTATAAAATCTTCAGATATTGTGAGAGAACTCACTCACTATCATGAGAACAGCATGGGGAAAACCACCCCGTGATTCAGTTATCTCCACCTGGTCTCTCCCTTGACACATGGGGATTTTGGGGATTATGATGATTACAATTGAAGATGAAATTTGGGTGGGGACGCAAAGCCTAACCATATCATTCCACCCCTGGCCCCTCTAAAATCTCATGTCCCTTTCACATTTCAAAACCAATTGTGCCTTTCCAACAGTTCCTCAAATCTTAATTCATTCCAGCATTAAGCCAAAATTCCAAGTCCAAAATCTCATCTGAGACAAGGCAAGTACCTTCTGCTTATGAGCCTGTCAAATCAAAAGCAAGTTAATTACTTCCTAGATACAATGCAGGTATAGGCATTGGGTAAATACATCCATTCCAAATAAGAGAAATTGACCAAAACATTGGGACCAAAGGCCCCATGCAAATCCGAAATCCAGTGGGGCAGTCAAATCTTAAAGCTCTGAAATGATCTCCTTTGACACCATGTCTCACATCCAGGTCACACTGATGTGAGAGGTGGGTTCCCATGGTCTTGGAAAACTCTGCTCCTGTGGCTTTGCAGGGTACAGCCCCACTCCTGGCTGCTTTCATGGGCTGGCATTGAGTGCCTGTGACTTTTCCAGGTGCATGGTGCAAGCTGTTGGTGGATCTACCATTCTGGGGTCTGGAGGACAGTGGCCCTCATCTCACAGCTCTACTAGGCAGGGCCCCACTGGGGATGCTGTGTGGGGGCTCTGAGCCCACATTTCCCTTCCACACTACCTTAGCAGAGGTTCTCTATGAGGGCTCCACCCCTGCAGCAAACATCTGCCTGGACATCCAGGTGTTTTCACACATCCTCTGAAATCTAGGTGGAAGTTCCCAAACCTCAATTCTTGACTTCTGTGCACCCGCAGGACCAACACTACATGGAAGCTGTCAAGACCTGGGGTTTGCACCCTCTGAAGCAATGGCTTGAGCTGTATGTTGGCCCCTTTCAGCCATGGCTGGGACACAAGGCACCAAGTCCGGAGACTGCACAAGGCAGCAAGGTCCTGAGCCCTGGCCAGAAAACAACGTTTTCCCCCTAGGCCTTCAGGCCTGTGATGAGAGGGGCTGCCATAAAGACCTCTGACATGCCCTGGAAACACAGTTCCCATTGTTTTGGTAATTAACATTTGGTTCCTGATTACTTATGCAAATTTCTGAAGCTGGCTTGAATTTCTCCTCAGAAAATGTTTTTTTCTTTTCTATTGTATTGTCAGGCTGCAAATTTTCCAAACTTTTGTGCTCTGCTTGCCTTTTAAACATAAGTTCCAATTCCAAACCATCTCTTTTGGAATGCATAAAACTGAATGCTTTTAAGAGCACCCAAGTCACCTTTTGAACACTTTGCTGCTTATAAATTTCTTCTGCCAGATGCCCTAAATTATCTGTCTCAAGTTTAAATTTCCAGAGATCTCTAAGGCAGGATCAAAATGCTGCCAGTCTCTTTGCTAAAGCATAGCAATAATCACCTTTATTCCAGTTACCGAGAAGTTCCTAATCTTTGTCTGAGACCACCTCAGCCTGGACTTCATTGTCCATTTCACTATCAGCATTTTGGTCAAAGGAATTCAACAAGTTGCTAGGAAGTTACAAACTTTCTCACTGTTCCAACCTCTGCCTGTTACCCAGTTTCAAAGTTGCTTCAACATTTTTGGGTATCTTTATAGCAGCACCCGACTCTCTGTGGTACTAATTTACTGTATTAGTCCGTTTACATACTGCTATAAAGAACTGCCTAAGACTAGGTAATTTATAAAGGAAAGAGGTTTAATTGACTCACAGTTCAGCATGGCTGGAGAGGCCTCAGGAAACTTACAATCATGGTGGAAAGTGAAAGGGAAGCAAGGCACCTTCCTCACAAGGTGACAGGAAAAAGAAGTGCCAAGTGAAGGGAAAAGAGTCTCATAAAACCATCAGATATTGTGAGAACTCACTCAGTATCATGAGAACAGCATGGGGGAAACTTTCTCCATGACTCAGTTACCTCCCCTTGGTCTCTCCCTTGACACGTGGACATTATGGGGATTATGGAGCTTACAATTCAAGATGAGATTTGGGTGGGGACACAAAGCCTAACCATATCAGTGATGGTATCAAAAGGTGAAGCCTTTGGTAAGTGATTAGGTCATGAGATTAGAGCCCTCATAAATGGAATTAGTGCTCTTAAAAGAGACACCAGAGAGCTGACTAGTCTCTTCCACCATGTGAGGACACAGTGAGGAGGCACCATCTATGAGCCAGGAAGAAAGTCCTCACCAGACACCAACTATTCTTCTGTCTTTACCTAGGACTTCCCAGAACTGTAAAAAATACATTTCTGTGGTCTATAAACCACCCAGTCGATGGTATTTTGTTATTAACAGCCTGAATGGATGGATGAAGACACCAGTTTAAATCATTTTTTTCCACCAAAAACTAAAATAGTTAAAACAAATGAAGAAATTAAATAAGAACTATGCTTGTTTGGAAGGAGATAGAATCCATACATTTATTCTTTCTTTCAATTGCACCATTATTCACTGAACAGTTGCCATAAGCCAGGCTCTGTGCTGGGCCCTGGCAGTACAGAGATGAAGAAAGCACAATTCTTGCCCTTAGAAGCTCACAGACTAGCTAGAGAGACAGACAGATGAGCAGGGAACCATAGAGTGATATGGTATGTGAGATAGGAGAGGCACATGGATCAGGGGGCTTGGTGGCTCAGCCATTCCTGGGAGGGATCAGTGAATTGAGACTTACACATGAGCAGGATGTAGGAAAGCTGAGAAAAATAAAGTGTCATCTATGATGATACAGAGAAAGGAGAGGTCAGGGTGTGGTATGTAATAATGATGATGAGGATAATAAGTGTAATATTTAGTTAACATTTATTGAGTGCTTATCATACACTCTGCCCTGGTCCAAGTTCTTTGTATATATAATGTCATTTGATCCTCATGGTGATTCCATGAGGTAGGTACCTATTTTACTGGTAAGAAGGGGTTAGGGAAGTTGACAGAAACCACATAGCAGGCCAGGGCTGCTGGGATATATGACAAAAACATATAGAGTGTTGATAGATGAAACTCTTGAGAATTTGTGTTGGGTTTGGATTGTGAGAGGTTTTAAATACAACACAAGGGGCTCAATTAGAGGGCAGAAAGTACATTGTTGTTTACTGAGTGCCTACTATATCCCAGTTATATATCTGATCTGATCAAATTTTTACAACTCCCCTATTGGATAAGCGTTATTAGCCACATTCTTACTAAAAAAACTCAGACATATTTTTATTTTCCTAAATCACTCTACTAGTAAGTGGCAAAAAGTAAAAAAAGCTGGCTCCTGAACACATTTTTTAACTGCTATATTATTGCCCATTTCCTCTTTCTGATAAATATTTTTAATCGTTTCCCCCCCCTTCTGATCAACTGATAAAAAGCTATCATTTCTCTCTGCAGAAACATACATGGAACTATATACCAACAAACTTTTGCTTGTAATTTATTTTATTGCATGGGAATTTCATTTTTTTCATATGGACAGACCATACAAACAAGTCTTACAAAAAATTATTTGTCTCATTTCCTGCCTTCCTCCACAAAATATTACTGCTTTCTTCCTTAAAAAAGCAATAAATCCAAATTTTGCAAATGAATGAAAAATGTAAATTGAAATTCTGCTGAAAAGTAACATTTCAGTGAGGAGCCTGCTGTTGTTTGACTTAAAAAAGAAATAGAAATGTTGGAGCTGTCTTTGCATGACAGCATCATTTCAGCAATCTAATCATTTCAACATTGTTTTTTTGGTAACAAGTCCCCAAACTGTGACTCAGAAAGGTAAGTAACAAACCCCATTATTGTTTCCAGAACTCACTTTGCCACACAAGGTCAGATGTGTGTCAAGGAGGCCCAGAATCCTCTAAGATTCTTTGAGTTTAATTTATTTTGTATAATCCCCTTTGTCCTAGAGTTAATGAGGTTGGCTCTGCATTCTTGATGCCATCTGTGTCAGCAAGGCAAGGATTATGAATCCAGTTCAATCGTAAGGCTGTCTACACACTAGTAAACCTCAGAAGAATTCTGCTATATTTCCTGGTGTCTACAGATTTCTGCTTATGGAGAAACAGACAAGGTTTTGTCACTGTGTACCACAGTCTACAAAAACATTTTTTCTTGACTGGGAAACAGGATAATTTTCCACCTCCTAGTTCTTTCAGAAGAGTGAAAATTGCTGAAATGCTAGGAACTTTTTGGCAGTGTCCATAACGGTGAATGCCGGGCTTGAATTCAAACCACTACTTTATCCAGCTTGCCAAAAATGTCCACCAAGAATTTCTCCCTGTCAGATTATTCTGAGAAAGAGCATTTTAATCTGCAAAGTAATAATAACAATAATGATAATGGTGACTATATGCCAGAAGTTCCATTGAGTGCTTTAAGACTTACTGTCTAGAATCTGGTGAGCCTCCCAAGATAAGGGCTTCTGAGTTCTACTCCTGTTTCTTGATTAAGTATTAAAAAGGTGGTTCAAGGAGAGGATAACAGGAAGTTCTCTGAGGTTGATCAGCTGGATCTGACACTTGAGCACACCGATATAGAAAGCAACCAAGGGGCAATGTCATCTGATGCTTTTTTCTTCACTGTGTCACTTCTCTTACAATTTAGTGCTTAAGCAACAGCCATTAATTTGGCTCATGATTTTGTGGATTGGCAGTTTGGGCTGGGCTCAGCTGATGGTTCTTCTGGTCTGAGCTGCGCTCAGTTGATCTCAACTGGGCTTGTGCATGCATCTGCATTCCTGCTGGTGGATTGGCAAGGGCCTGCTGGTTTGTAGTAGCTATCCTGGTCTTGATTGTTGGCATGTCTGAGCTCACTCTCCATGTTGGTTTCTTATCCTCCAGGTGGTTAGCCTGGGCTTGTTCACATGGTGGCTGGCTTCCATGAATAGCCAGAGAGCAAGCCTGTGAGAACAAGACTAAGTACTTTTCAAGTATTTGTTTTTGTTCCTTTGCCCCTGTCCTACTGGTCAAAGCAAGGTACTAGTCAGCCCACATTCAAGGCATGGACCCAAACTCCAACTATTGGTGAGAAACACTACCTTGTGAGGCTGTGGGTATGGGAAGGAGATTAATCTGTGGCCATTTTTCTAATCTACCATATTTGCAAAACACAAAAGCCTTTTAAGAGTTAAGGGGCCAATATATTATACCTTTCTCCCACTTTTGAGTTTAGAGCCAATTGAGAGAAGTACATTGGGGTCAAATGGGGCAGCAAATACCAGCTTAATTATTGGTGAAGTTAGAATGGGAACCCATTTTGCATTTGTAGTCTGAACAGACTTTCTGTAATCCTCTCCTAGAATGAAAGTAACCATCTGGAATTGAAGGTGTCCCCCTGCAGGAGCTTAAAAATGTGTGTGTGTTTTGAGTAGGTGGATGCCAGAGAGAAAAAAAAACACACAAGGAAGAGGGCTAGGTAGAGACTCTTTTCCTCTGCTCTGTAGGGAAAAATTGTATCACTGAATGCTAGATACTTCCTTTCCCATCATGGGAATAAAGAAAAAAGTGGAAAGAGAGGGAAAATGTTACTATTTATAAGCCTAGGTGGGAATGCTATGAGAGGGAGAAAAATGGTCCCCCTTATCCCAGATGTGTTTCCAAGCAATGAAGATACTTATGTTTGTGTGTGCCCTGAGTGTCATTTTTTCCCTCTAAGTAAATTGCTTGGCAATAAAACCATTTATCATTGTGAACATGTGGATGGTAAGAGAAGATTCCCAATGAGACTTGCAAAATAGGACTTCTTCATTGATAGTGTAAGTGAAAATAGATTAAAAAACCAGGAATTAGCTTCAATGAAATACATCAGTAGTTACATACTGCTGCAAGATGAAGAGAAATGGCTGTCAATTCCATGACCTATTTCAAAATACTGGAGAAAATTTGATGTCTTGGGAGTGAATGCTGTGTAACAGAAGTGATGCTTCTATTCTTTTTTCTAGTCTTCCAAGACCCAAAGTAGCTTGACCATGCCCTAAAATGAAGATGTTTATGTGGTTTTTATTTTTCCTTAGCAATTCCATGAGCACTTGTTGGGGGCTGAATTTTCATGGTCACAACAGTCCTCAAAACTAAGGTTTGGGCGGGGCTCAGTGGCTCACATCTGAAATCCCAGCACTTTGGGAGGCCGAAGCAGGCAGATCACCTGAGGTCAAGAGCTTGAGAGCAGCCTGGCCAACATGGTGAAACCCTGTCTCTACTAAAAATACAAAAATTGGCTGGGCGTGGTGGCGGGTGCCTGTAATTCCAGCTACTTGGGAGGCTGAGGCAAGAGAATCACTTGAGCCCGGGAGGTGGAGGTTGCAGTGAGCCGAGATCACGCCTTTGCGTTCCAGCCTGGGCAACAGAGCAGGACTCCGCCTCAACAAACAAACAAACAAACAAACAAAAAACACAAAAACCCCAACTCAGGTTTGTAAAGATGTTAATTTGCTTTATTTCTGTATAAAAGAGTGTCTTAGCTCTCATGCCTCCAATTCCATAAGGGCAAAAAACTTAATCTTGCAAAACCAAGTATGCTCAGCCAAATCTAGTTTAATACTCAGTCTCTTTGGGACAAATACACAATTAACTCAAGATGCTTAGCTTCTCCTTTTTCCTTTGTTTCTCCTCAAGGGACAGGAATCAGATGGGCATAGGACATCTGGTCCATGATCATCCTTTGTTCGTGCTGATCTCCGATGAAATATCTGAAGAAGGTGGGTCCCTATCACCATGTGTTGACATTTGCTTCTGTGGTGTCTGTGGTACTATGTGGTCTCCCACTGATAGGCCATGCTCTCTGTTTCTTCTTCATCCTGACTCAGGCCCCTTTGGGCCAGTTACAATCTCTTAGCCCTTCTGCTCTCCCCTCAATCGCTTTGCAACTCTTAGTGTCTTTTCCCCCCATTTCCCCACTGGGGTGCATGGGACACCATTCTATGAGGCCACTTTCAGGCCCACCCATCAAGACTCCTTCCTCTGCCATTGTTAACTCTATGACTCTTGTGTCTTGCTGGGAACAACCTCTCTGCAAGGTTTGCAGACTCCCCAAGGGACCCTGGAGGGGAAGATACAGATATTTTATGCTCTGAGATCTCCCCAAGCCATTTGGTGTTTCTGTGAATCCTCTCTCCTTTCCAGATTTAAGTGGAAAGGGCAAGAGTGAGAATGTGGTCCTTTCCTCTGGAACTTACTTCAATAACCAACTCTCTTACTTCCCTCTTCCAAATGTATGGTAACCTGTCTCCTTTTCTTAGCCCATGTCATATATGTTACCTCTCCTCTCAGGCTTCTTTATCATTTATTTAATGCCCATGCCTTCTTTTGTTCAAAGATCAGCTCTTGAGTATTCTCTCAAGGCTGTTAAGACTGCTGTCACTGTTATGGCTGTAAAACTGGCATTCTAAAACTCAGTCGAGTTTTGTTTTAGGCTGTATTATCCTTTTCCACTGAGGGTAGGACATACAGAAAGTTTTTGCTGCTGGTTGGCATGGTGCAGGGGGTGAAGGGCAGGGTTGTGAAATACAGGTGAAGAGCATTTCAGTTAATGTCACAGAATTCTCCCATAGAACCTTCTACATCTTCCAGATAAGGCTTCTGTGGTGGGCCAAATACAAGTTTTCATATTATTGCAGTTTTTTCAAGTTAAGAATCATTCCCACCAAACATCCAGCTAGAGGCAGTAGTAGGTTGATGTAGTTACTTCTGGGGCAGGGGAGGCGGCTGGTTGTGCTGTGGTCTGGGAAATAGATCACCATAGGAGATAGAGGAGCTGATGCCAGCACCGGGAAATGGGATTGGTGCCTCCACCAATGGGTTGAAGAGAACAGACAACTGTTCGTAGCTCCACAGCAGCCTAGGGCAACCACGTTAGCTTCATCAGCCATTCCATGTCACCTACAGCATCAAGATATCATCCATTTGTTCACCAGTAAATTTCTCTCCCAATAATGGAACACAGGAACCCACTACTCCAAGACTAAGGAGAGTGGCGGGCAAGATGCTATAGCTTTGAGGTGCAGTGCTGTGCTCTGAGGTAGGTGAAAAAAGATTTGCATCTTGGTTTCCTCTTTCCCAGCTGTGTGGCCTTGGGAAAGCTACTTAATCTTTCTAGGCCTTAGTCTTTTAAAAATCTGAAACATGTGAAGAATGACAGAATATCTAATGTGGGTGTGTGTGTGTGGGTGTGTGTGTGTGTGTGTGTTAAAAGAATTAAGTGAACTATGATATGTATAGTCCTTGGCAGAATGCCTGGTACTTAATAAGCACTCAATGAAGGTTAGCCATTATTCTTGCTGTGTTGTTTTTTAATTGTTATTGTTGTTGCCATTGTTATTCAGGAGAACACTGTAGACTTTGCTTTGAGCATTCTTTTTCCAGCGACTCATACTGTCCAATGTTAGATTAAGAATGGACAAAGGTCAGGTGACAATTCAGTTAGATTGGCTCTAAGCTTTCTGTGGCAAGATCACAGGCATTCAAAAGGACAGCCACGTTGGAGCTCTGCCATGTTTGATGATGAAACTATGGGCAAGGTGAGCTTTGCTGACATTTTCAAGGTCAAGCTAGGACTGATGTAGACCAGCCATGTTGGAGTCATAATTGCAGGTAGGTTTTCTTCTTTCCTATCACTTTGAGATTCTATTCTAAATACCATAAAATGATGACCATGATTATAGCACTTGTTAAGAGGAAAACAGTACCTTAACAATATAATTTGACATAAAAATATTTTCCCAGATAGGCAATTTACAACGTAGCATGAGGGAAATTTATGAAATAAAAATTTCTGTCTTGTTTTTAGAGAACTTGGAACCATCCATGTAATAACCTCAGGGCTCCATAGGTTATGTATTAAGAATTTCTTTTGCTGGTTTCTCTGAGCACCAACATTCCATGCCATCATCTGTCTCATAGGGCATCCAGCCCAGTGCTATACACATATCTGGTAGATGTATAATAAGTGTATAATAGGTGTATAGTATATGCCCACTAAACTGAATTGGAAGGTCTTCAGGACTCAAAATTATTCAGTTGTAATGGGTAATGAGAAGCAGTGAAACAGATTCATCCAGGGTTTCCCTCTCCAATTAGATTACATGGTAACTGTCTTGGACATGCCAGACTGAAGGTTTATTACTGAATTATCAGTCTGTGCTGAGCTCTGCCAGAGGTAAGATGAGAGAGCTCAGGAAATAAAGCCAAAGATGGGAAACTGGGAAGATGGCCAGTTGGTACATCAAGGTAGAGGGGTGAGGCTGGGGTCAGGGCCTTGGAGAAAGCACGAGAAAGGCAGGGGCAAGTGGGGTGGCATTGAGGGAAACAGAGCTGATCGGGCTGGATCTGAGAATTTGTATACTGTTCTGAGAAATGTATTACTTGCCCTCTGAATGAGGGCAACTGGGAGAAACAGGTGTGATGGGAGGAAAACGGAGCCCCCTCTTCTTGTTTCTTGATGAGCAGAGCATTTTGGCAATCTAGTGATAATAAAATACCTCCATGGGTGAGATGCTGGCTTCTCCAACTAGAAAGACATTCTCTACTGACCCAGAGCAGCTACTCAGGATCTCCTTGGGCTGAGTTTGGTGCAAAGGCTCATGAGAAGGGCTGGGACTGGCCCACAGTTGGCTACTGACCTTGGTTGAATGGAGGCAGAGGGTGCATCTGTATGATCTGCTGTCTTGTGCACTTGGGGCCTAGGAACTGGCAGGCAAGGTCAGAAGAACATGTGTTGCTAAGAAAATCCACCCAGCATGCAATTTTTATTACACCCAAATATAGGTCACGTTGAGGGTGTGCTTGGGGAAGCAAAATATCATTGCGTGGCTGAAATCCATAAGCAGAAGCTGTCAGTCTTGGGTGCCTCCTCACCCTGTCTGGCAGCAGTCCCTACAAAGCAAGAAATGAGTCCTTCCCATTAGCTTCCCCTTCTCCCACCAGTCTCATTACCCTCTGCTCATCCCCTGGATTCTGAATCAAGTTCAGGCTCCCTGCACAGCAGGGTTGCCAGCTGGTTTGACTTTATTCTGTGATTTACTGTGTAGCAGAGGGAGTTTCTCTGATAAGCCTGTTGAGGCTGGAAACTTAACCCTCCAAAATCTCCTTTACAAAAAGCAAATGCGGGAGGAGTTTCCCTTGGCCTTGCCTGGCAGATGCAAAATGTTCCCAGGAGCCAGGTCAGATATCCTTGTGTGCAACAGTGCCATGAGTGACCCCGGCTCCTCAGAGCACAGCTCCAGGACTGTGGGTATTAGGAGACAGTCTACAAATTCAACCTCAAAGGGTCTTCACTGGTGTTGGCCAACATGGGCCCATCTCTGTGACTGCTTAGGAGCCAGATGAGGCTATTTGGAAAGGTCTGGCCAGTTGTGTGATATCAGGCAACTTACCTGCCCTCTCTGACCCTGAATTTGTCATCTGAAAAACAGAGACCCTACTGCACACGTCCAATAGTGCTGGGATTCCAAATGGGATGCAGGTTAAGCATTCAAAGGCATCCTTGCTCACGGCAGTACCTAGTGCGTGCTTTGCTATTGTTTTCCTTTATTTTTAAATTGTCACCCACCTGCCTGTCTCCTGTCATGAACTCCTTAGCTATGTTTAATGCAGAGAGAGTTGGCCAAGATCCCCAGCCCCTGAAAAGTTCCTTAAGATCCATGATCACTCCAATAGGGAAGAGGACAGTTGAGGCAGTGACTGCCCTTGATTTCTCACTGGGTGTTTGTTGGCCTCAGATTTCTGTGACATTTCCTACTGGGGTGAGCTAGGCTGGGCCAGTAGTGAATGTGGAGACTACGAGAGCTACTTTTGTCTGGGCTAGAAGGGAAGGCAACTATTCTGGGGGCTTGACTTTGCCCCTTTCCTCTGGACTCCTAAGTTTTTCCAGTTTTTCCTTCAAGGATGGGATTTTCTGGGATGGTGATGGTGGTGATTCTACTTTTTGACACCTTCAGCTGCTTTGGGAGAGCACTTCCAAGATGCAAAGCAATCCTCAAAGCAGGAATTCCAAGGAGCACCTTCCAGCAAGAAAAGAGCTCTAACCTCTTTTGAGTTTCCTCTTACAAGCTCCACTCCCCAGCCCCTGAGGCCAATCCTGCCACCTCCATGTCTCCTATGATTAATGCCCTGCATAGGTCTCCAGGCAGATGTCCCCAACCCTGGCTGCACTTTGGAATCACTTAGGGAGCCTTAAGAAGACACTACATGAGACCCACCCTAGACTCCAGTTGGAGTCTCTGGGAGTGGGCTAGATGAACCGTATTTTAAAAATCTTTGGCCGGGTGTGGTGGCTCACACCTGTAATCCCAGCACTTTGTGAGGCCAAGGTGGGTGGATCATGAGGTCAAGAGTTCGAGACCAGCCTGACCAACATGGTGAAACCCCGTCTCTACTAAAAATTTAAAATTTAGCTGGGTTTGATGATGCATGCCTATAGTCCCAGCTTCTAGGGAGGCAGAGGAAGGAGAATTGCTTGAGCCCAGGAGGCAGAGGTTGCAGCGAGCCGAGATCGTGCCACTGCCCTCCAGCCTGGGTGACAGAGCAAGACTCAGTCTTGGGTGGGGCGGGTAGGGCGGGGGAGTGGGAATCTTTTCAGATGATTCCAATCTGCAGCCATGGTCAAACGCTTCAGGGCTGGAGAATGTGAAGACTTTCTCTAAGTCAGTTCTCCCTGACTATAACTCATTCCCTGCTTGGGTCTGAAGGAGGTCTGGCTTTGCCTGCCTGTCTGGCGCATGCTTTGCACCTGGCCTGTCTGAATTGCATGTGTTTCAGGAGACCCCTCAGGGGCCTGGAGATGGTTTAGCTCCAGGGGAATAGACAAAGAGGAACTAAAGCTAGCCTTCACTGATTACAGTTTCAAACATCTTTGCATCATTTGCACGCTTGCCTATTGTCGAAGGTCTTTATATAAAATGGCCACAGCCCTCAATATCCTCACTCTCCACTGCTTGATTCTTGTTTCATTTGTTTTCCTACTGGGAAACAGAACTTACTGCCACCTGAACAGTCTATCTTCTCCCCTTCTCCCTGAAATAAACATTAAAAAATGTTTTCATTGTCTTCATTAGACTATAAGCTTCATGAAGGCAAAAATTTTATTTTTTGTTCATGCTGTATCTTGAGGATCTAGATACATCACAGAGTAGATCCTCCATAAATATCAGAAAAAACGATTTTTTGAGTGAACAAATGAAGATTTGCTCTTCATAGTCTGGCCTGGTTGCTATAAAGAAAAGAGAGGAAGTTGATAGCCAAATATGGATCAAAACATTAACATAATTAAAAGGCTAGATGAGCATCTTATAATTTCTGAACACCCCAATCATGAATGTGGTGGGGGTCCTAATGCCCCCAGCCCCTTCCTCAGTGCATCCAGAGACAAGCACATGGGTCTTTTTAAATTTTAAAGCTGATGATTGTAGGCAAACAGATCCTGTAAGGGAAAATCCCTCATTGTTCCTTTCCTCTGTGTAAAGCTAGCAGAGTCATTTGCCCAAGGTCACATGGCTAGTTAGCCATAAAACTAGGATTCAAAGTATGTGCCCAGGATGAGGATGAGGTTCAGCTCATAACCTGCACTGCACCAAGTACCATAAAGCTTGGTCACCCACCTAGGTATTACTAAAAGGCTCTCCCTCTACATGTTTTTTTGCTCACCTAAATTTCTCTTTTTGTCTCTCTCCCAAAATTCATACCTCAATGCACAAGGTGTTGGGAATCTCAACCAATGGCAGACCTCTTATAGGGGCAATGTGACTTGCAGGATTAGGCCCCCTATAAAAACTGAAGCACCAGGTAGCAGGGGAAGGATGAATTTCCTTTAGTTAGCTCACATGTTAGAAAGAAGAGTAGAAGGGTCTATCTACCTTTACCATCTCTCGCTCTCTCTCTTGCTCTCTCTCTCATCTCTATATTATTTATCTTTCTATCATCCATCTCTATCATCTACACACACACACACACACACACACACACACACACACTTATGTTTTAATGCACCATCAGATAAAACACGTTCTTCTTCCCTAGGAAAGACAAACAAGGGGAGGAGAGGGGCCAGGAAGTTTTTTCTACTTGCAGGAGACACCTGGTGTGGGAAAGAAACACCCTATATACCCCCAACCACATGCACTGTTTCTAAAACCCAAAATGCCTCTGAAAGTCAAATGCAAGCCTGAGAGGTGAATCATTTGATTAAGGTCCCATAGCTAGCAAGGAATTTTCACCAGGGATGTCTTGCCCAAAGTCTGCATTTTCTATGACTGCCAAGCTGCCTCTCAGATAATCTATTTGATGCATACATAGTAAGAGGTCAGTTAGGGACTGGGTTAAGAAAGAAGGTGATCTTCATGGATGGGCTTCAGCTGGATGAATCTCAGCCTTCTTAAGCTTCTTGGTCAAGATCTACATAGAAATGCAGAAACCACTTTGATGGGGGTTGGTGGGCATGGCTAGTAAAACTGTGGAAGGGGTGTGTTGTGCTGAACCCCTATTAACCTCAGTAGGGAAGCCAGCAGGTTCAAGAAGTTGAAGAAGAGACCCAGAGCCATCATATGAGACATGGGGTTTCTTTTTGTTTTTTTGTTTTTTGTTTTTTTTGTTGTTGTTGTTATTGTTTTTTGAGATGGAGTCTCGCACTGTCACCCAGGCTGGAGTGCGGTGGCGCATCTTGGCTCACTGCAAGCCCCGCCTCCCGGGTTTACACCATTCTCCTGCCCCAGCCTCCTGAGTAGCTGAGATTTCAGGTGTGTGCCACCATGCCCGGCTAATTTTTTTTTCTTTTTTGTATTTTTTAGTAGAGACGGGGTTTAACCATGTTGGTCAGGCTGGCCTCAAACTTCTGACCTCGTGATCTGCCTGCCTCGGCCTTCTGAAGTTCTGGGATTACAGGCATAGCCACCCTGCCTGGCCAAGACTTGGGGTTTCATCAGGGGATTACATACAGGGGATAGTCCAATGGCAGCGGGCTGGACAGGACAGGCTGGACGGGAGAATCGCCTTACATATAGAAATGGTCCAGTGGCAGTGGGCTGGATAAGATAACTGCACTGCCTGGTGGTGGTGGGCTGGGCAGGAAAACTGCAGTCACTTGCAAACAGCATGCAGTTGATACAGCATTTTCACTTAACACCTTCCCCTTAATGACCTCCACCTGGCAATCTTCATTTAACCCAAAACTCAGGGCATCAATTCCCTATACGGCCTGTGATCCAAAGGACAGGCTGGGGTCCAGATGTTCCTCACAGACCAGGAATGAATCTCTGGGTTGGCTATGCCTGGAATCCCTAGCTTGGAACATACATTCAGGTGTGTGTGCCATACAGGGTCATTCTAAGGATATGCTTGTTATTACCCTCAGGCATGTATAGCATGCAGGGTGTTACTAGCAAAAATTATTTCCAGTGCAGGACACTGTTTTTTTTGTACCTATTTGTGGAAATCAATCAAGCCCCTTCTATTTCTTCTTCTGTAGGAGAGATGGATTTGGTTCAGTAAATAAAAGCTCAGGGTTCGAGAGGAGATGAAAATTGGCTTGTACCCCTTTGGTGATAACGATCAATGATACCTACCATTTATTCAACACTAACTATACATCGGGCACTGTGTCAAGAACTTTGATTTCATAGACTAATTTATTTCTCCTTATAACCCTATGTGGTAGGGTCGATTGTTACTTTTATTTTAGAGCTAAAGAAACAGAGGTTACCAGCTGGTACATAGCAGGGCCAGGAACCCCATCTAGTTCTGTGGACTCTGAACCAGTGTTCTCATGACTTTTGTGAGATTTCTGAGTGGAAGGCAGACACTTCTTATTCCTGAAAATGTAGTTTCCCTGACCTGAGTGTCCATGAGGGTTTTTCTTGTGGTCCAAGGCTGTGCACACTGAATGAAGCAGTCCTCAAGTCTCCTTGCCCATCTGCTGAAGTGGGATAACATCCCAAGATGAATGGAGAAAAAGAGACTAAGCCCCCCCTTCCCTCCATCCTCATCAGACAAGGGGAGTACCCTCACTCTGGCTGGGACCCTGCCCCGGCAAACTGCCTGGATAGAGTTATTTTATTTCCACATAGAAACCTGTCTCTTCCACTGTGAGAATTTTCCCAAGGAGGGGTCATCATTTGAGCTATTTTGATATTTCCCTGAGAAGCAGGAGAGTCCACTTCGGGTGGCTCCATTTTTCCAGGCATTACTGGGACCCAGTGCCTCTGCCTGTAAGGAGCTGTTTTATCTGAGATCAGCTCACATCCAGAACCTGCTGACAGCATTGAAGTTCCAACTTATTCAGCACCAGGGCATGTTATTTTTTCCCCAGCCTTCACCAGGCCTCTAATATGAATTACTTCTTGGGGAAAAAAGACCATTCACAGACCTGCCTTTTAAATGCCAATGTGTTTGCTTATCAGATTGTCTGACTGGAAGGAGGCGTGCCAGCACCTTGGCATAAACCTTTGTGGAGAAAAATGGACTGCATGACTACTGGACATCTAAACATTTTTAAATAAATAGGCAGAAAGTCATGGCACTAATTAATAAGTCAAGAAACTTCCACAGAGCTTCATGGGCTCTTCTACCTAGACCAGAGACCTAGTCTGGTGAAATGCATGTGCTGATAATTGTGGAGGACAACTGTGGCTTTTGCCGGCCTGATAAACACCATCCCTTGTTTTGGCCATCCAGAAGGAGCATCCAGATTTTTCTGTGGGAGATGTTCTGTTGCCCATTCGATCTAGTCTTGGTGTATAATCAGGGTGCCCCGCCAACAGCCAAGGGGTGGGCATGAGACTCAAGCTTGGCCATTCGCATACTTTCTCCCTGTAATTTAAATTTTACTACAAGGAAAAGTTGGTGGCATCCATTCATTCCAAAAACAATTGCCCAAATAGACTGTTCACTTGTTCCTGCCTCCCAGATCCCCAGCTGTATTGGTTCCCATTCTTTTTAAGAGCTGTTTCCCCAGCTTTCCATTTGATTCCTTGAACTATCCCATACCATGCCAATAAATTCATTTTTGCTGAACTCAGAATTGCTGTTGTTCACAGCCACAGCCTCCAATGGCTGTAATGATTCTCACAGGGGACACATTTCTTTTTGTGCTCTCTGTCTGTGCATTGTACAGTGGGCCAAGTTCCTGAATGTGCCCTTGTCTGTCTTTAACTGAAACTGGTCTTGCCTCACTCCCTGGTCTGAAGGCACTGGACTAGTACAAAGATGGCCATTGGGTGGATCAGGTATAGCCCTTCCTAGAGCCCCCCTGCACCCCCAGAGGTGGCCTGGCAGGCTCAGCCAAGTAGGTGCAGTTCTAATCAGCTGAGCCAATCTGACCAGCTCCCTGTAAATTTGGAAGAGAGACTATGGAAAAGAGTGACCATTTGGTAACAAGAGGAAACTGCAGTGGATGCACTGGGGGGAGCAACCTTCTGACACTGGTCTTCTCTCTGCCCCTACGGTATCCCACAGCCACTCCCTAAAGTAGAGACTCACCCTCTGCCTGAATCCTGCTGCTCATTCAGAGCTCACCTTAAATGTCACTCCCCAGAGTAGTCTTCCCTGACTGCCCAATCTAAAGTAGCCACTACTTATCACCTCACTCAATGTTCGTCCTTTGCACTCTCTCATGTTTTCTTGTTAGTTAATTATCAAGTTAATTATCTCCCCACAGCTAGAACATAAGCTGCATGAAGGCAGTTCCTTGTCTGTTTTGTTCATGTTCTCTGGATCTAGAACAGTGCTCATCTCATAATTGGCACTAAGTATATATCAAGTGACTATATCTCCCATCTTATTCAATATATTTTTGTGGTTGAACTGTGTCAGTCCTAATGCCTGGTACCCATGAATGTGCCTTATTTGAAAATAGGGCTTTAAAGATGTAATCAAATTAAGATGGGGCCATACTGGAGTATTAGGCCTAATTTAATGACTGGTGTCCTTATAAGAAGAGGGAAATTTGTATACACACAGAAGGAGAACACCATGTGAAGCTGGAGGCAGAGATTGGAGTGACACGCCTACAAACTGAGGGGCACCAAAGACCACCAGCAACCACCAGAAGCTGGAAGAGGCATGGAACAGATGAGCACAAGAGCCTCCAGAAGGAACCAACCATGCTGACGCCTTGATTTTGGACTTCCAGCCTCTCAAATTGTGAGCAAATAAATTTTTGTTGTTTTAAGCTACCCAGTTGTGGTACACTGTTATGGTAGCCTGATATAGTTTGGCTGTGTCCCCATGCAAATCTCATCTTGAATTGTAGCTCCCATAATTCCCACATGTTATGAGAGGGATCCGGTGGGAGGTAATTGAAGCATGGAGAAAGGTCTTTCCCATGCTGTTCTCATGATAGCGAATACATCTCATGAGATCTGATGGTTTTATAAATGGGAGTTTCCCTGTACATGCTCCCTTTGCCTGTCACCATGTGAGACGTGACTTTGTTCCTCCTTCACCTTCTGCCATGATTGTGAGCCCTCCTCAGCCATGTAGAACTGTGATTCCATTAAACCTCTTTATAAATTACCCAGTCTCAGATACGTTTTTATTAGCAGCATGAGAACAGACTAATACACAGCTCTAGCACATTAATATATGTCCTAAATGAATTCCTTTCCTAGCATCACAAAGAATGTACAAGCTATTCCTCTCTTCTCTAAGTTGAGAACAATTCCTTATAATCCAAAGCTTGGTAAAGTGTCCCTTCATTTATTCATTCAAACATTTGTTGAGGTGTCTACTACAGGACAAGCATTGGAGATATAAGAATAAATAAGACATTTTTGATGAAATTACTCTCAGCCAATTAGCAACATTCTCCTCTGTGCTCACACAGCACTTTGCAGGGATCCTTAGTGTAGCCCTTATTACATTGCATTTTAGTTAGAGTTTTCCACCTTCTTGATCTCAAGGGCCTTATGTTCTTTAATGCTTTGTGCTCCATGCCTGGTACAAAGAAAATATTCAATAAATCCAATGAATGAATGAATGGTGGATTAAATATTATATTCATAATACAAATAGGGAAATAATATGCTGCTAAAGATATTGTTGGAAATCCTTTACCTTTCCTTGTCATGTGTGTGTTGTAGGGTGAGGGAGGTTATACAGTGTGGTGGGATGAATAGGAAATGCAAATTAGGAGATCTGGTTTTAATTCTAGCTCTACTGTTGGAGATGACCAATCCTGTATGGCCTCAACAGGGAGGGCCAGAGTAAATAAATAAAACTGGGGGAGAGGGAGGGATGGGATGAAAGGAGAGACAAAGGGAGGGAAAGAGAGAGAGAGGGAGGAAGAGAAAGAGATGGAAAGAGAGATAGACAGAGAGATTGCAGCTCTCGCAGCTTAGTATAATAACTTCCCAGGAGTCAGAGATAAACAAACATAAAATGGGTTGCTTTGGAAGGTGCTAAGTTCTTCATTTCTTCACTGCTGGAGGTGTTCAAGGAGAGGCTGGATGGATGAGTGATGCTTGTCAGGAATCCTGCAGACTCAGGACACTCATGGAGAGGGTGCTGATGGGATTAGATGGTCTTTCACCTCACACAGGTGGTATGATTCTATGTGTGTGACTTTGGCCAAGCCACCCTGTCTCTGGACGCAAGCTTCCTAGTCACCTGAAGGAGCTGCCTCTTCAAGTTCCTGAGAGTCAGAGTTCTCTGAGTCTAACTGAATTGATATGTCTGCAGTCTAGAGAGCTGGGCAATGGGGACGGCCAGCACTGGGCTTTCTGGAGAAGAAAGGTCATTGGGGCTTCCACAGGGCAATGTGAGGCACTGGAGGCAAATCTTGATGTCTTAGGAAAATATAAATTAAATTTCTCTGCTAGCTCTCAACAAATAGCTGTGCAAGGTCTTTTGCCCTTGAAATAAGAATTTCTGGGAGGCAGGAGGGTTCAGTGGCATAGGCTAGAAGTGGATGTCTTATCATAAACCCAAGAACAGGGCTAGTCCTTGAGCAGAGTCCAGTGACCAGGCCATGGTGTGGTCTGAGGTATGCAGTCATCAGGTCTTTTGTAATTATCTGTTTGTAGTAAACATGAATTGCTTTCTCATTCATGCAGCTTATTTTGTAATATTTGCTTTCTCTAATTAATTTTCAGTAAAAATTAAGTTTGAAGTAATAAACTGAAAAAGTTGCAAGGAACACATTGGGTTGCAAGAAAGCAAAATAGTGGATAAAACGGTGTCAGAAAGAATCACCCCAAACCAGATATACAAATACACGCAAGAGTCCCCTGTCTTATGAAAGGAGAGTGGGGTTGGGAAGTAGGAATATAAAAAGAGGAAAAGAGGTTCTCTTTTACTTCTATAGAGATCTATTAAGATTTATTTTTAGTGAGTTAAAGGTAAGTAACTAAGCTAAGTTATGGGCTGCTCAGGGTTTGATTGCCTCCTAACTCTGTATTTATTAGCATCTGCATGCTCTTTACAGGTTTGCAAAGTCCTCTTGTAGTTGGTATTTATTTAGGTCTTCATTACAACCTTGCACATTAATATCTTATTATCTCAAGTTTGCAAATTAGGAAGACAAAGCTAAGTGAAGGGTTAAGTTCAAGATTGCATGATCAGCCCAGGTCTTTCAGCTCCAAGCTCAGTATTGCCCGCCTCTCCTCACCCAATGTCCTATTCAATTCCAATCCTGCTGTACTCAGCTAACTCTCACTTGGCTTCAGACACTTTTGTCCAAAGGAAAGATGGTAGCTTTTGCTTCCCTAGTTTTGCAACCAGATGTTCAAACTGCAGGTTTACCACTTACTTGTTTGTGACTGTGGGCAATTCACTTACCTTTTTGACTTTTTGTTTCAATGGAGACAGTAATTCTCATTTTACAAATGTCATAGTGTCAGTTCATTCATTCATTTCAATTATGCACTCAAGAGATATTTCCTGAACATTGAATCTTTGTCATTTGCTGGTTCTGGGTATGCTGAGCTCAAGACTATGTTCAACTTCAAAGACATAATGAAAGTGAAAGCATTTTGTAAACTCCAAGTTGCTAACTAAATGTAAACTCCAGTATTATTTCCACTTCTAGAATATTTGCATTTTATTTGGTGATAGCTGGAAGAAAAACAAGCCTGGCACAAAAGGCTGAATTCCTAATGATGAAATTTTAGGCATTCTGGAGGGTATGTGTGTGTACTTATGGTACGGAGTGGTTGATAGTGAATGTGGGGAGGACACTGGAAGGAGGAAAAGTATTTCTTTATTATTATTATTTTATTGTGGGCCTGTGACAAGAAGTAGAGCTTTTACTTAGGAAATATTTTACTTAGGAAAAATCTCCCCCATGGAAGGACAATAATGCCAGGCTTTCTCTAGAAATGGAAATAGAGAAGTGGAGTTCAACTTTCTTTGTGAAGCCCTACAGATAAACTCATACCATTGTTTGCTACTCAATCATTAAGAAAAGCAGAGTTTCTAGTCTCTGATAAACTTTCCTTGCTTATAAATACTATCTTTGCTGACTCTGTGTGAACTTCAAAGCTGATAATGAATATATTTTAACTTCCCACAAAAGGAAAGAGCTTACCCCTTTATTAAAAACATCCATTCTCCCTGGAAGCCACCACCTCACTGATTCTACTTCCTAGGGCTGGAGGGCTTGATGAAAACCTGGGCTGGATTTTCAGTCACTTCACTCCAAGAAAGACCATTTTGGAAGTCCTGGTGAAAAGGTCCTTTTTGTTTTTGGCTATACACTTTCCACGGAAGAATGAAAGACAACATACCTATCTATATTTATACCTATTTCTATGTCTATATCTATGTGTCTATAAATGTATATTGATAGGAATCTGGTGTCTGAGTTTGTCTTCCAAATGCCAATACATTCATTCACATGTGTTAGACATCATCTGTTTCTGGCTGTATAGTAGGTCCTTGGATCTTAAATGTATTATATTTAGGCTCATTCTGGGCCCTCTTACTTCTGCACACAGGAGCTGAGTGCCTGGAACAGATACCAAATCTTTTAAGCCCTGTCTCCATCTTGGGTCCTGTCTGGGTCTCCCTGCTGCATCTGCAACTTGCCATTCCTGTTACTAGGTTTATGCTGTGGAGGATGCTCCATCCTGGTGATTCCATCAACCTGATGTGCACTCTCCACAGTCACCTCCTCGTTGAGCTCCTCTTAATCATGGCTGCCATGATACTAAGCACTGTGCTTAGTGCTCAGAAAGCATCATCTCCAGGCCGGGCGTGGTGGCTCACACCTGTAATCCGAGCACTTTGGGAGGCCAAAGTGGGCAGATTACTTGAGGTCAGGAGGTGCACACCAGTCTGACCAACATGGCAAGACCCATCTCTACTAAAAATACAAAAATTAGCTGGGTGTGGTGGCGGGCGCCTGTAATTCCAGCTACTCCAGAGGCTGAGGCATGAGAATCGCTTGAACACAGGAGGCGGAGGTTGCAGTGAGCCGAGCTTTCACCACTGCACTCCAGTCTGAGTGACAAAGCAAGGTTTTGTCTCAAAAAACAAAACAAAACAAAAAACAAAAAAGAAAGCATTATCTCCAATCTTCATAACAACTCCAAAATGTGCACATATTATACCTGCTTTATGGATGAGGAAACTGTAACTCAGTGGCTCACTTGAGGCAACAGAACTGGCAAGTACCAGAGTTGGAATTTAAACAGCCACCCAGTTCCAGCCTCTGAGACCCTTTGACTCTGCCTTTGATTTTCTGAGCTTCTTTGGTATTTTTATGCAAGACATGATGAACGAAGGCCAGTGAAGGAACACCTCAATAAATGGCAGGTGTTATTTTGGGGGTGGTACACACTGGGTTACTTGAATACCTGTAACCCAGCTCTGGTGTCTGTGAGTCCCTAGAGGCAGAAAGAAATATCCTGTCATCCCAAAACAATTCATTCATTTATTTAACATGTATTTGTAAAATGCTCTTATATGCTAGGACTATTTTAGGCACCAGGAATATAGCTATGAAAAACAGACAGATATCTGCCCTCCAAGAGCATCAATTAACCAATCAATATTTTGTCAGGTAGAGACAAATACTGTGGAGAAAAACACAATCAGTCAGAGGATAGAGAGAACCCCCGAGAGATTGGGCAGATAAATTCCCAGTTTATATAGAATGGCCAGGGGAGGTCACAGTGATAAAGTAACATTTGGACAAAGACCTAAAAGAAAGGAAGTTGCAAATCGTGTGGATATCCAGGAGAAAAGAATTTCAGGCACAGGGGCATCAAGTGCAAATGTCTTGAGGCAGAATCCTTGCCTGGTCTAGTTGATACACAGCAAGAAGTCCCGCACAGCTGAAGCAGAGGGAGTGAGGTGGGGAGAGGTTGTGGAAGGGAGCTAGGGATCAGATTAGGCCTCAACAGGCATTATGATAAGGTTGTTTCTCTTTGAGTGAGAAAGGGAGCCATTGGGGGGGTTGTGGGAAGAGATGCAACATGATCTAACTTATGCTTTAAAAGGATAATTGTGGGTGATATTTGTAGAAAACTCTGAAAGCTGGGAAGACAGAAGCAGGGTGAGCATTTAGAAAGGTCCTGTGATAATCCAGGAGAGAAAGATGGTGGCTTAGACCAAGGCCGTTGCAGTGAAGCTGGTGAGCAGTGATTAAATTCTGGATATATTTTGAAGGTTAAATTGACAAGGCATACTGATGGGGTCTGAGAGAAAGAGACCAGTCATGTATGAGTCCAGTGTTTGCCATTTCCTGAGAATGTATGTTCTCTCTATTAGAATGTAAACTTACAGGGGGTGAGTTCTTCATCTGTTTTATTCAATCCCAAGTGCCTAGAACAATGCATAATACATAGAGGAACATATATATATTTAATGAATATGAGAGAAACTGGCTTGAGAGTGGGACTCAAGAGTTTATCTGTCCTTTTTTTGGAAAAAAAAATAGAGCCTTGTAAGATAAGGAGATTAGATTTTTGTATGAGTGCCACAGGAAACCATTGATAAGTTTAAACAGCAGAAGATGATCTAAGTCTTCTTAAAAATTGAGATATAATTCATACAACATAAAGTTTACTATTTAAAAATGTACTATTAATTGGTTTTAGCATTTCAGAATGTGTGCAGCCATCACCACAAATTCCAGAATATTTTCATCATCCCCCAGCAAAAAACTCCATGTTTGCTAAAAGTTACCCCCCATTCTCCCTTCCCCTCAACCTCTGGAAGCCACTAATTTACTTTTGTTCTCTGTGGATTTGCCCATCATGGTGTTATGTCAGTTTAAAATATATTCTCCCAGTCTGTAGCTTGTCTTTTCATTCTCCTAAGAGTGTCTTTTGAAAATAAATATTACTAATTTTGATAAAGTTTAATTGATCAATTTTTAAAATGGATCATGCTTTTGGTGTTGTAGCTAAGAAAGCTTTCCTTAACCCAAGGTCGCAAAGATGTTTTGTCTATATTTTCTTCTAGAATTTATATATTTCACGTTTAGGTTTGTGATTCATTCTGATTTCATCTTTTCATATGGTGTAAGGTATGGATCAAAGTTCTCCTTTTGCATATGGATGGTCAGTTGTTCCAGAACCATTTGTTGATCTGAGTTGGTTTTGAAGAATAACTAGAATGTCATCAACTAGACAAATGAAGGCAGAAGCAGCAGCAGGGACACAATCATGGTGGTGGGAAGGAGCAGAGATTGTGATTAAGGGACTGTGTAAGTTTTGTGGCTGGCTGGCGAGTTACATGTGAACTGAGAATGGTGGGATTTACGACTTCTGAGGGACACAAAGTCCAGACCATGGAGAACCTAGTACACACTAGTATTTTTCTGAAGTGTTAGACTTGGAAATATTCTTGGAGATTACCAATTTACTTTCCTTCCCATTTAAGCCACGATCTTAAAGGGAAGGTGACTCATGTTCTATTTTTGTACAGGACTAAGCCCTACCCAGAGGGTGCTGACTAATAGATCAATTCCGTCTTGGAGAGAGGACTCTAATGGCATGGTGCCCTGTCTGACCCAGTATTTTCATCAGTGCCTGGGATGAGGTTAGGGGAGGCACTTTCATCAAATGTGTGAAAGACCTGGATTTGGGAGTGAAGAAAATGTGTTGAGTGAGACAGTCAAGATCCCAGAAGATGTCAGCAGCTTAGAATTTTCATCAAATTTAACAAGAAGGCATTTAAAAAGGCTAATTGTTAAGTTTTATGCTTGGATTTACAAAGCAGCTGAATAAACAAAGGATTGGGGAGTCAACGCTGAGCAACCCATCACAGTGAAAACATCACAGAGGGAGGAGCATCTAAATAGATGAAAGCCCACATGAGGAAAACTAGGATAATTTTGCTCACCATTGGGAGAAGGCCAGGGTCCTGATCTGCTCTTCAGTTTGCCTATTAGTTTGTTCTCCCCCTGCTAATAAAGACCTACCTGAGACTGGGTAATTTATAAAGGAAAGAGGTTTAATTGACTCAGAGTTCC
The DNA here is from genome assembly GCF_029281585.2 of Gorilla gorilla gorilla. Lineage (NCBI taxonomy): Eukaryota > Metazoa > Chordata > Mammalia > Primates > Hominidae > Gorilla > Gorilla gorilla. Next base: position 32,874,153 of record NC_086018.1, on the reverse strand, counting down.
ACAGGGCTGGGGAGGTCTCAGGAAACTTACAATAATGATGGAAGGGGAAGCAGACACATCCTTCTTCACATAGTGGCAGCAAGGAGAAATGCTGAGCAAAAGGGGGAAACACCCCTTATAAAGCTATCAGATCTTGTGAGAATTCACTATCGTGAGAACAGCAGCATGTGAGTGACCACCCCCATGATCCAATTACCTCCACCGGGTCCCTGTTATAACACGTGAGGATTATGGGAACTACAATTCAAGATGAGATTTGTGTGGGGACACAGCCAAACCATATCAGCTTAGATCTGACAACACCTGAAAAGCATTCTATTTTAGGGACCACAGTTTAAGATACATGGCTGCCAAATACAGACTCTGGAGCTAGACTGTCTAGGTTCATGTCCCAGTTCTGTTTCCTAGTGGCTGTGCAACCTTGGGCAAGTTCCTTAACTTCTCTGTACATCAGTTGCCTCATCTATAAAATAGGAATAACAACAATGTCATGGCTTGCTGTGAAGTGGCAATGAGTTAATGTATAAAGTGCTTAGTATGAGCTATGTAGAAATTAGCTAAAATTATTTGGTTACCATTTACCGAAAACTCAATTGTGCTGGACTCTATAATAAATATTCTTTATATATTAGGTCCATCAGTCATCACAATAATCTTACAAAGTGGAGATTTTAACCATATTCTATAGATGAGGATGTTGAAGTTCAAAGGCCTAAGCATGTAGCCCATTCACAGACAGCCTTGAAATTATACTCCCAGAACTCAACTCCAGGTTTGCCTGGCTTCCAAACTGATGCTTCCCACTACTACATTGCATTGTCCCTTGAAGTTGATTCCCAGGAGAATGATCAAAATATTGAAGGGTTCAGAGCCATATCATAAGGAGAAGTTGATGTGAAGAAGGTGGCTAAACATGGAGAGTAGATGCCATGTGTAGGAGGAATCAGACTTGTTTGGGGTTTAAAAAGTCATTATCTACTGAAGATAAATTCCAGATCAACTTAACAATCATATTCTCTAGAGATGGAATGGGTAGCTTCATGCATTAATGACTTCCCCATGGCTGGAGGTGTTCAAGAAAAGGCAAGTAGAATTCAAGCACAGGATAGATGGTTGGAGTTAATGTCTTTTGAAGCTCTTAGAATGCTGTGATTGTCTATCCCTGTCTTGGAACCCTAGTGTCTTTGTTTTGAAAGTAATTTTAATGATATTTATATCTTACCAATTCTAAAGGGCATTGTGAGGGTTAAGAAAAAAGTGCTCATTAAGCACGCCAAGATCTGAAGAAGAAATGCACTATTTTAAGATAAACTATTATTATGACACTATATGTAATTGCCAAGTAGATAATGGAACCAAGAATTTGCTAAACTCATGTACATAGCAAACTGTGATAATTTCTTAGACCAAAGTGTTTATTGCAAGTGCCCATGTATTGCAGTTGATAATTGCTATTAGATTCTATGCCTTAATACGTAGCAAATTCTCAAATTATTTGCAAGTTTCAGAAACAAAGTAGAACAAAAACAAAAGCAATCTTGCTATGCATTTGGAACCTCCCTTAAGAATTTCCCAACATATAAATGCTGAAATTCCTAGTGATTAAGCAGAAATTTAATTATGAGATCTCGAAAAGGGACCAAGTTATGGCCTCATGGGGATTGGTGATGCTCCTATTTGAAGTTCTGGTTTGGGAGAATGGACTATGGTTCTTGTCCGTTTCTAGTTTGCTTCTCTAGCCAGTGACGTATTGGCATATTTTTGTCCATTTGGGCCAATGAGACTTAATTGCTTGCTAATTTTGTACTGAATTGAATTAATTTCAAGACCAAATTAATTAAAACAGATGAAGCTCCCTTCATCTATTATTCATGAGCTTGTTAGAACAGGAGGAAGCACATTAGTTGCATTAAGGATATTACATTGTTTTAACGAACTTCTTTTTGGTGCCCATTAATGGGAATTTTGAGGAGCCCAACATGGTTTCTTTAATTTGTGGCTGTGAAGTACTCTGATTTGCTTTGGTAAATAACAGATGCATGTGGAAATGGGTGCTTTGAAAGCCTCGTGAACTTCAGAAGGTAAGAGGTAGGTGTGTATGGAGGGTGGACGGCAGAACTAAACACCAAAGGAAAGTATCTCTGCTGCAAATGAAACTTTTTAGCTGGTCAGTTTCTATGTGCAGTTGGCAAATTACTAAACAGTGTGTGGAGGCTGGCAAGACAGTGGCAGAGGCAGGGAACAAGGAATGGATTATGTTAGTGAGAAGGAGAAGGTCTGGTTTATTAAATTCACCATTTTAATGTTTGCTGGAAGCATGATTCTTGGTTAAGTCTAACATGCAGTAAATGCTGAACTTGATTAAGGTAGTATTCTGATGACTGATGTAGCCCATTCGTGCTATCAAAATCTTGCCTCTAGGTGGTTGGTTCCACCCTGTTGAGATGCCTATTTAGAAATTCACCCAGAGGTGGCCTTTTAAAAGTCAGATTTTAATAAAACAAAATAAAAGGGCATATTGGGAACGACTGAATGCCTATCCTGTAATGAGGAGGCTATGGCGTGGGTTATGTAGTTAATATTAGTAGGCTTCTATACCACAGACTGTAAATGTTCTGTCAGATGCTCCTTGTTATTCCTCACCAAGGATGCAGCAAAGACCCAAGGAATTCGTCTCTGTCCTGGGTGATAACCACACAGCCTAGTTGCAAAGTCTGAAATGAGGGTCATGATCTATTCTAGCGAACTGCAGAGGTACAAGTCAGCCTTGGGCTGGTCTTGCGAAAATATTCTTTGGAGTGCTGGGTACCTGTCAGGCACTGGGCCAGGTACAAAGTTGAGCATGATAAGGTTCCTGTGCTTGGGAAGATTGTAATCTCATCACAGGATTTTCCTAAGGCTGGGTGAAAGGGGAGGAGGTAGGGAGATTGGTTCAGCACTGTGTCATGGGATGGATGCCACTCCACATTCTCTTTCCTGCCAGAACCATAGGTGGCTGACGTCTGGACAGATTCTGCAGATAAGCCCTGATTTCAAATATTTTGTTCCTTTGTCAGGCATAATTAGTAAATTGTGATTTAGAAAATATGCACAAAGTAAGAGCAATAGGAGTCAACGTTTTCTGAACATCTACTATGTGCCAAACATTATCTTATTTCTGGCCGGGTGCGGTGGCTCATGCCTGTAATCCCAGCACTTTGGGAGGCCAAGGTGGGTGGATCACAAGGTCAGGAGATCGAGACCATCCTGGTTAACACAGTGAAACCCCGTCTCTACAAAAAAATTAGCCAGGCGTGGTGGCAAGCGCCTTCAGTCCCAGCTACTTGGGAGGCTGAGGCAGGAGAATGGCATGAACCCGGGAGGCAGAGCTTGCAGTGAGCTAAGATTGTGCCACTGCACTCCAGCCTGGGTGACAGAGCGAGACTCCATCTCAAAACAAACAAACAAAAGCCACATTATCTTATTTGTTTCTCATGAATACAGTGTGAAGAGCCAATTCAGTTTTTCTAGCAGCCTGTGTTGCAGATGAGCAAACTGAAGTCCCTTGAGAAGTCACTTGTTACCCACATGCCTTTTCCACATTGATGTAGAATTCCGAAGTTCAAAGCAGCAGTAAGGAATGAATGATGTCGAGGTGAAACGGTGCAGGCTGGTGAAAAGGAAGGAGGGAAAATGAACAGGAGTGTAGCTGTGTGTCTTTGGTGGAGGTGGAAATGCTGCTCCAGATTTTGAAGCAAGGGGGCTATTTCTGTCCTACTCCTGGGGAGTTGAGAGCCTTCAGGAAAGGATGTGCCTAATTGGTAGAGGCGTGGGCAGTGAGGAAGAAGGAGAATGGGGAAGATGAGACTCTGTGGAATGATTCTGAAGGCTCGTCTCCCACCCTCATTAGCTAGACAGATTCAGTTGCTAAGCAAGTACCTGAGAGGTGGGGAACCTGGCTGGAAGAGGGGGAATGTGGCCGGGAGAGGGGCAGAGACAAGGGCAAGGAGAGTGAGACCACAAGGAAGGTGGAATCCTGAGTAAGCATGGAGTCAGGATTCCAAGGTGACATAAGTGCATGGCTGTTATTTACTCTGAACTTTAGGAGGATTTTACCAGTATTTAGAGAAAAGGTTTCCATAGTCCTCTCTGCTTATTTAGAAAAATGATCCTTTGCTACGGCTATCTTGATACATTCTCATAATAACCACAATGGCTAGCACTTTGGAGCACTTGCTATCTGCCAGGCACAGAATCATGTAGTTCTCCCAATGTCTTACTGAGTATTATTATGACTATTATTAATGTGGTTGTTATTATTATCCCTCTTTTACAGATATTGAAACCCAAGCTCAGTAATAACACAGAGAGTAAGCAACCCTGGACATTTGATGTAACCACCGAGAGTTACTGTCTCTCTCCTGGGACCTCACCTATCCATTCTCCTCACTCTGATTGGCCTAGGAATCTGTCATTCATGCCAAACAATGGGTTACAGTAATTGGAAAACCCCAAGCAAGAGTGCCATTTATTTATTCATTCACTAAATACTTATTAAACTTCTCATGTGCACTAGGTAGAGTGTCAGGCTCTAGAAGAAGAGTGAGAAGCAAATGATCCACGGTTACTTCCTTCACACTGCTTACAACCTGAAGGAGGAGACAGACAATAATGCCAATAATCATCATCACATAAATACATCCCCACAGAAAATGCTCTATATATCACATAATGAACAGTTGTACTAGGGAGACTGACCCAGTCAGAGATTCAAGGGAGATGTCCTGGAGTCAGTGATACATGCTGAAGGCAGCAGGTGGACAGGAGATTTTTAGGTGACGGGAGCCAGGGGAAGGTTTGGTGATCAAGATGGTGATTCCACATAGAAGCTACAGCAAGGGTAGAAGCCTGAGTCGGGGGAAGCAGCAGAAGTAAAGATTGAAGACAGGTTCCAGTGGCCCGAGAGCAGAGAGTGAAGGGGAAGGTGGTGAGAAGTGTGACTGCAATGCAGAGAGGTACCAGCCCACTTGGGGTTTCAGGGCCACACCAAGACATTGTACTTTTACTCTCAGAGTAGAAAGCCACTGGAAGGCTGTAAACAGAGGCAAGATAGAGATACTCTGCCTGCTTGTGGGGAGTGGGAGTCGAAAGGGGAGCTAAGTGGGTGAGGAGTGACCATTGAGTCCAGATTTAAGATGGCGGCATCACAATAAGGATGGTGATAGTAGGGTGGAGAGAAAGGGTTGGATCCAAGAGATGTGGGCACCATGGATGCCTGGCAAGGAACCACAAGGCCACACTTAGGGTCCATAAGAGATGGTTGTGTTGAATGCATTTAACATGCAATGGTGGTACTCTCTATTGGATGGAAAGTCAACTTGGACCCACTAGCTTTAAAATACTTTGGTGACATAGAGGTGCCTGCTATTTGTCGTCAGAAGGAATTTCAAGGAAACAGATAATTTCTGCTGGGTGGAGGGAGAGGAAAAAGGAGACTGCTTAGAGTACCTCAGTATTGGCCATTGGTTCTCTGGTTGCCTCTGCTTGCTTTGGAAAGTAAAATGAAAGAATGGCAAGACTCACCTTCCATAAAAGACCTGGTTTTTGGTGTAATCTGCTGGTAAGTGGCAGAAGTCACTGGGTAGCTTTGGGTACATTATTGCCCATTTCTTGCCTTCTGCTTCTCCATTTGTGGTGTGAAGGAGACGGATGATATGATCTCCAGTGAGTCTTACCTTTCTAAGGGTCAGAGGTTTCCTAAGATCCACCTTATCCCACCAGTACATGTCATGTGACAAAATATCACAGACAGCCTCAACCTAGAGACTGGAGGTGGCAGAAGATATTGAGTCAATAGTATATAGACAATATCACTATTTTTGTGAGTCTAACTTTTTATAGTAATAGGCATGTGAACACCCCAAATAAATAGCAAAGTGCACCAAATGTTAGGTTTAACCCAATTTTGTGCACTAAGGCACAAAATGGAACAGAACAAATATATAACACAGAAAAAGACACCACAAGAAGTGTAAAGCAACAGAGAAGAATGAATAGTCACTGCTAATAATGACTTATGGTTCAAAAAGAACATCAACTTCTCTGAGTTTTGATTTCTCCAACTGTAAAATTGGGATGAAAATGTTTACCTTGCATGGTTCCTGCATAGATTACATGAGATAATGAGAATAAAGTGCTTAACTTGGAGCCTGGCATATGGTATGACTCAGTAAATTCACCCTTTATACAAATCTTTATTGAGCACTTACTATGAATTGGGAAGCATTTTAGACCCTGAGACAATGAACAAGACAGAGGAGGTCCTTATTCTCATGGTGCTTCCATTTTAAGTGGGGAAAGAGAAAGACTGAACAGATGTGCAAGGACACATAAGAGAATATAATAATGCTGTAAAGAAAATGAAGCAAGGTGATGGGGCTTTAAGTTGGGTGGTCATCTCTGACTTGAGTTTAAGTCAAAACCCAAAAGACAAGAAGGAGGCAGTCAGGCAGGTGTGAAGGAAGTCACCACCATCTCCCCCACCAAGGCAGTCAGAAAAGTCAGGCCTTAGACCCAAAGCCTGGGCAAGGTGGACCTATTGGAGGAGCCGAGGAAGTGCGGGGAGGATGAACAGAGTGAACAAGCAGAATGAATGGAGAGAAGACAGAGAGTGCACCTTGCAAGGTCACACTAGGGAATCTGTGTCTTATTCTGAAAGTAATGGGAAGCCGTGGAGGGTTTTAGGCAGAGGGGTAATCTAATCTATTTATATTTTTAAAAGATCACTCTGTCTCTTGTGCAGATCCTGGAGTGGAGCAACAGTAAAGGTACAACAGGGAGATCAGTGAGGAGGCTGTGGTCAATAATTTGCACAAAAGGGCATGATTATTCTTCTTCCAGTCTCCATGTCACTTACAGAGTGACTTTTCAGCCATTCTTGTCAAAGGATAGAGTCTGTTTCTCCATGGCTTGAATTTGTACTTGCCTTGTTACTTTCTTTCTTCAGTGGAATGGGGCAGAAGTCACAGTATACTCAAGTGTAGAACTCAAGAGACCTTGCATGCCTTCTTGGAACTGACTCAACCATCATGTGTACAAGCCAGGGCTGACCTGCTAGAGCAAGGGAAACCAGGTGGAGCAGAGAGGAGATATCTCGGCAGAGGCCATCTAAGACCACCCAGCCCCAGCCTTACCCAGAAGCCACAAGAGTGAGCCCAGCAGAGACCAGAAGAACAACCCAGCTGAGCCCAGCCCTAATTATTGACCCACAAAATTGTGAGCTACATAATTGGTTTTGTTCTAAACCAATAAGTTTTGGGTGGCTTGTTACACAGCAAAAGCTTGCTGACATAGGCTGCTGAGATTGTCCAGGCCTAAGATGATGATAACTTGGATTACAGAAATAGTGACTATGGAGGGATGTAACATGATTTGGCATATGTTTTGGAATTAGTGTTGAAAGGATTTGATAATTGATTGCCATTGAAGGTGAGAGAAAAAGATAAAAAGAACAGAGGAAGAGAGCAGCAACCAATGATAACATAGTCTTCAGGTTGAGAGTTCGAGTGTGACCCTAGATGGTTTTCTAATTTGCTGATTTTCTAAAGGCATAAATCAAGAAAGAATGGTTCAATGTCAAACATATCCATTGAGTACCTACCATCTGCTAGGGCCTGGTGATATTAATATTAATATTAATGGTCAACAGTTATATAGTACATTCTGAGTATTAGGCACTGTAATAAGAAATTTACATCTAACTAATACTCGTAATAAGCATATGAAGTGGGTATCACTGCTATCTGCATTTAACTAAGAAATAGGAAAGGAAAGGTTGAGTAACTTGCTCAGTATCACATAATGAGTAATTAACAAAGCCAGAATACCAACTCTAACAGTCTGACTCCAGACTCAGACTATTAACCACCACGTTTTGCTAAGAAACGAGTAGGCTGAGATTTTCAATTCAAGAAGGTATATTCTAGTGTAGGGATGGATATGTAAAGAAAGTGATTCCATATAATGTAGTGTGTGCTATGATATGGTGCTTTAGAATGGGAATGGGCACATTTTGTCTGCAAACGGTCAGAGATGAAATACTTTAGGGATTGCCAGACATATGGTCTCAGTTACAACTAAACTTTGCTGTTACAGCATGAAGCAGCTAGACAGAAGGCAAACAAATGAGTGTGTCTGTGTTTCAATAAAACGTTATTTATAGAAACAGATGGCAGCCCAATTTGGCCTACAGGCCACAGTTCATTGACCTCTGCTTTAGTGAAGAAAAAAAAAAAGCCCCAATCCAGATTAAGGGGAAGGAATGAGTTCAGACAAGTCTCACTCGAATTTGAACTTAAAAGGCAAGTAATAGTAATCCAGGCAAAAGAGTACCTTGAGTAATTTGCTCAGTATTTCATAGCAAGTAAGTAACAAAGCCTTTTGAGGCAGATGGCAGTACCAGGCTGAGGGCACAGCACACGGCAGTGCACAGAGGGATACTGGGAAGTCCATGGCAGGAAAGGTAGTATTACTGAAGCACAGAGTGTCAAGTGGAGCACTGGAGAGTTGAGTCTGTAGGAGGAAGTGGGATCCAATTGTTAGATCCTCTGATGAGGCTTAGGGGGAAGCTGGTGAGGCCCGCCATGTACCAGGAGAGTGATACACTCAGGTTTTCATTTCTTAGAAAGTATTCCATGTATGAAGCTGGAAACCATCGTTCTCAGCAAACTATCACAAGATCAGAAAACCAAACACCACATGTTGTCACTCATAAGTGGGAGTTGAACGACAACACATAGACACAGGGAGGGGAACATCACACACTGGGGCCTGTGGGGGGTGGGGCGCTAGGGGAGGGATAACATTAGAAGAAATACTTAATTAGGTGACAGGTTGATGGGTGCAGCAAACCACCATGGCATGTGTATACCTATGTAACAAAACTGCACGTTCTGCATGTGTAACTCAGAACTTAAAGTATATCTATATAAAAAAGTATTCCATGTAACAGTATGGGCTGTGGATAGGGACAAAGCTGCAGAGGAAGCAGAAGGACCAGGACCCACATACATGAGTGGAGGAGGGAAGATTAGGTGGGTGACATCATATAAGAAAAGGGAGAAAGGAGAGAGAGAACGTTAAAGGAGAGAGAGAACATGAAAGGGAGAAAGCAAGGGGAGAACATTAAAAAATGCAAAAAGGGTAGGGGGAGGGGAGAATGAAAAATGATTCAAATCAAACCACTTTCACTCACCCTCCTACTTCTCTCTGTGTAAACAGCAGGCACTGCTGGGAGAAAGCATTTGGCGGAAGAGAAATGCCCAATTGTAAAGGGGTCCTGATTTACCTGTAACTTAAACATTTGGTTTTATTTCTTTTTCTGTGGGTGGAAAAGCAAACACCAAGGCCCTACTGTGGCCTGAGGAAGCAGGCAGGCTTTAGGGAAGAAAATGCTCTCCAGAGGGGCTATGAGCTGGAAGAATATGCAAGGGCCCATCTGTAGGCCCAGCCTTGCTCAAGCTGGGAAGCTGGAGGGACCTCTAGGATCTGCCGCCAAAGGGCAACGTTATCATCAATATTTTAATTTGTCTGCACGGGAAATAACATTGTCAGCAGCCATGTCTTCAGCTGTGAAGGACAACTGTTAACTATACATATCTACATATCTAAGTACAGCCAGTGGGCTCATAAAAAAAACCCAGGCATCCTGGTTTTAACAGTTCCTGAAGAGCTCCCTGTGGAAAGTACCTCTGTGGCTGCCGGCTGTCTCTGACGAGAAGCACACACGGACATATGCACACCCACCATCATTTTTCAACCACTTGCATTATTTGAAATCTGATTGCCTCCTGTTTGCCAGAAAACCCATACAACTTGGGTCAGGAAAAGAATTTTTTTTTTTTTTTGAGACGGAGTCTCGCTGTGTCACCCAGGCTGGAGTGCAGTGGTGCGATGTGGGCTCACTGCAAGCTCCGCCTCCTGGGTTCACGCCATTCTCCTGCCATTCTCCTGCCTCAGCCTCCCGAGTAGCTGGGACTACAGGCGCCCCCCCCCCCCCCCCACCACGCCCAGCTAATTTTTGTATTTTTCGTAGAGACGGGGTTTCACCGTGTTAGCCAGGATGGTCTCGATCTCCTGACCTCGTGATCTGCCCATCTCGGCCTCCCAAAGTGCTGGGATTACAGGCGTGAGCCACTGTGCCCGGCTGAAAATATTTTATTATTATTTTTTCTTAAAGGTCCTAGATTGGGTGAGAGTTGTACGTATTGGGAAGAAAAATCAGCTACTTCTCTTCCCTGTAGACTGAGTATTTTGTTTGTTTTGGGGCGTGTGATTTCTGTTTGTGAGTTCTGGGATTGACAAACCCCATAGCAGAAATGAAGGCTTGGCATTTAAGGGAATTGGCATCTGATCCACCACACGTTGCAGGAAAAGATGATAGCTACACGTCCTTCGATTTACAAATGTCCCTCTCCTGCACCAGATACTGAGGCTACACAGATTTGCGGTTATAGGTCACTCAACTTCTCTTTGGCTCATAAGAAATCTGTAGGTGCTCAGCAGAAAAGAAAAGGTTAAGCAGTGCAGCATGTTTAAATTACCCAAAGCACTAGAGTTATACTTGCAGAAGGCCCCAGAGCCCCAGCGATAAAATTCAGAAAGGGAAAGCTCTGATTCTGATGAGCTGTACAACTTTCCTGGAACAAGCGAGGGGTGGGCAAGAGAACGGGTGGGCAGAGAGCATGCATCTCTCTGGGCACAGGAGCATCCTTCAGGAGCTGAGTGCTCAGCTGCTGAAGGTCTGAACCAGGAACTTGTGGGGTAAGTTCCAGACCAGTCCTCTGAGCTGGACCAGGGTAGGCCATGGCTTCTGCCTTGGCAGGCAGGTCTCGAGGCTCCCCTGATGATCTCAGGGGCTCTAAGGAGGGGGCTGAAGTGAGCAAGCACAGGGTCCACCAGGATTTATTGGAGGCTTCCTGGATGTCTGGTACTCTGTCTCTTTTATTTTGTTGAGTCTTAATTTACCCCATTGTACAGGTGAATAAACTAAGACTTGGAGAAAGCAAACGGCTTGCTCAATAGAACTGAAGAAAAGGAGCTCTTTTACGTATTGCTTATGGGGAGGGAGGAAATATGCTTTTTATTTTAGATCCAACTTTGACTAAACCCTGCCCTCAGTCTGAGAAATAGGCACTGGGAAGGCCAGTTAGCCAACACTGGCTCTTTGAACTGGTTCCAGCACCTGGCATCCAGGGGAGGTGAAAAACAGTCATTACCAACTGTTGGGTACTAGCTCTGTGACTATCCCTCTATAAACACTGTGGGCATTAGCTCGTTTAATGAATCCCCATTGTATAGATGAGGAAACCTGGTTCACAAGTGTTAGATGTGTCTTTCAAGAGTGCTCAGTAAAAATACAATAGAACTTCTAAAAATAAAAAACGTCATTATTTCATGATCACTGGCTAGATCCATTAATGATATGCATATTTTAATTTTATTTTTAAAATCATCATACAGTAAAATTGACCTTTTTTCTCATACAGTTCTATGTATGACATACATACATCTAAAGTTATATACTTCTATGACTTCTAACAAATATGCAGATTTGTGTGACCACCACCACGATCAGGTTACAGAATAATTCCACCAACCTCAAAACCTCTCTTTTGCTATTCCTTTCTAGTCACAACCTTTCCTATCTATAACATTTGTCAAACACAAATCTGTTCTCCATCGGTATAGTTTTGTCTTTTCAAGAATATCATATAAAAGAAATCATAGTTATCTTTGAGGCTGACTTCTATCATTCAGCATAATACTTCTGAGATTCATCTAAATCATTGTATGCATTAGCAGTTCATTTATTTTTATCTGAGTAATGCTCCATTGTGTGGATAAACCACAGTATGTTTGTTCATTCATCCACTGAATGGCATTGGGATTGCCTCTAGTTTGGAGGCGATTATGAATAGAGAAGCTATACACACTTTCTTTATGAACTTTTGAATCAGCTTATTTATGCTCAGAATTGTCTGAGCATAAATTTTCATTTCTCTAGGGTGTGTATAGAGGAGTTGGATTACTGGGCCATATGGTAATATATGTTTAAGTTTATAAGAAACTGCCAAACCATTTTCCAGAATGGATGTGCCATTTTGCATTCTGACCAGTAATGTTTCAAATGTCTAGCTTCTCTGCATCATCACCAGTACTTGGTGTTGTCAGTATTTTTAAAATACTAGCTGTTATAATAGATATATAGTGCTATTTTCTTGTGGTATGTATTTCCCTTATGGCTAAAGATGTTAAACGTCGTTGATGAAGTGTCATTCTAGTCTTTTGCCCATTTTAAAATTGGGTTTGTTGTTGAGTTTCACAAGTTCTTCATGTATGCTTCATGCTACTTCTTTGCCAGTTATGTCACTTGCAAAGATTTTCTTCCAGTCTATAGAATGCCTTTTCAATCTTTTAGCAATGCCTTTTGCAGAGTAAAAGTTTTAAATTTTGATAAAGTTCAATTTATCTTTTTTTTCTTTTATGGATCATGCTTTTGGTGTCATATCTAAGAACTCTTTGCCCAACCCAGCACACAAATATTTTCTGCTATGTTTTATTCTAAAGGTTTTATGGTCTTATGTTTTATATTTAGATCTGTGATCCATTCTGAGCTAAGTTTTACATATAATGGGAGGTATGAATTGAAGTTCTTTTTTGCATATGGATATTTGGAGTACCATTGAATTGTCTTTATACATTTGTTGAAAATCCATTTGCTATATTTGTATGGGTCTACTTCACAATTCTGTATTCTAGTCCATTGCTCTATATGTCTATTCCTCCACAAATACCGTAGTGTCTTGATTACTGTAGCTTTATTAGAAGTCTTAAAATCAGGTAAGTTTACTACTCAACTTCTTCCTTCATTTTAAAAATTGTTTTAACCATTCTAGTTTTATTGCCTTTCTCTATGAGTTTTTGAATCGGCTTATCTATCTACAAAAGGTCCTGCTGGGATTTTGGTTGAATTTGTGTTAAGTTTATAGATCAATTTGAAGATAAATGACATCTTTACTACGCTGAATCTTCCAGTCCATGAACACAATGTGTCTCTCCATTTATTTAGGACTTTGATTTATTTTACCAGCACTTTGTAGTTTTCAGCATACAGATCATATATGTGCTTTGGTAGATTTATAATTATATACATTTTTAGTTTTCTTCAATAGTGCCCTCAAAGACTGTACTAATTTATCTATCTACTAGTGGTTGAGAGTATCTATTTCTCTACATTTGTACCCACAGTGGATATTGTTAAAAGTTTTAAAAATTGTTTTGTTTATTACATATTTATTTTAAAGTGATTTATTTTGTTGGGTGGACAGAGTTGTCTTCCTCTAACTTTCTTTAGATCTATCCTGCTGAACTTAGAGTGAGTGTCCTGAACACAGAGCAAGTGGGAGTACCGTATTACACAGATAACTCCTACCTCCTCCCACCCCAAAAGAAAGGCTGCTCTGAGCCTAGCTTGCCATCTTTTTAACTTTATAAGGAATGAAACTGACTAGTTTTGAGCACTTTGGCTCTGAGATTCCCTGAGATAGTTCAGAATATATGAGCTATGGATTGATTGCTGGAATCAATCAAGTTGAATTTCTAGCTCTGCCATTGACTTAAGACATGAACTTGAGGAAAAAGCCTTGCTATCCAGGCCTCAGATTCTTATAAATTTAATAAGAGTGAAGATCCAAAGATTGTTCTAGTCTGTGGTTCTAATTTATATAAATGACCAATTACATGTCTCATGTGAAAAATAAAGAGAGGAATGACGAAAAATGAAAAAGAGAGTAAAGGAAATTCTTTAAAGGAGAAGCAGCATACAAGGTCTGATTTCTGTGTTCCTAGGAAGTGACTGGTTGTCCAAATCAGCAGTCACCCCTAGGGAACCTTCCTGGGAGGGAGTGGATGACGTCAGTCAGCTCACAACAAGTCTAAGTGTCTGATGACCTCCTGATTGTGTGTCAGAAACCCTATTTGCACACTCAAAGATAGCTGTGGTTAAAAAACTTTCTTAGCCATCTTTTCAGTATTGTTATTATACTTCCTTTGCACAATAGACCAATAAATGTGTTAATCTTGTTGATTTCATATGTAAACGTGGCTTTTGAAAATGCCAGTTTCCTGCAGGAAGAGGTGGTAAATAGAAAATAGAGGAAAAAGATAGTAATTTTTCAGTAGAAGGATTGGAGGTTCAGAAAGGTAAAGACACTTGCAATCCCACAATTATTAATTGAGGTCTGATTCAGTGGAAGGTGCTGTCCTGGGTGCTGAGGAGTCAGAGATGAGCAAGTCATCTTTGTCGCTACCATTAGTGACATAAGAAATGTACAAAGAGATAAAGTGGGGAAACTTTTATGCACGCTCGGGTCTGTCAGCCTCTAGCATCACTTTAGAGCCTACTTAGCCATGTTGCTTTCAGTATCTGTGACATGTGTGGCTGAGAACAGTAATTTACCATTCTGCTTCTAGTGAACCCCAATATTTCCTAACCTAGTAGAAAAGTAGCTTTGTCCTTTTCACTGTTGACTCGGCATTTTATTATAAAACTGTTGCTGTTATAATAACACTACATTTATCAAAGGCATTTCACATACTAAAAAATATTGATTGACAGTCTCTAGTTTAACTTTTCACTTTGAAATAATTATAAATCTGCAGGAAGTTGCGAAGAGAGTAGATCAGTTCCTGTGCCCTTCACCCAGTTTCATAAGCATATACATATATATATATATATATATATATATATATACATAAAGCTATGCATTACTACAGTACATCAAAGTCAGGAAACTCACAGTGGTGCAGCATGTGTGTATAGTTCTGACATTTAATCACCTGTGTAGATTTGTGTAACTACCACTGAAATCAAGAGATGGCATAATTCCATTACTGTAACTGAGTAGTTTAGCTTCAAAACACATTTTTTTTTTTTTTTGAGTTGGAGCCTCGCTCTGTCACCAGGCTGGAGTGCAGTGTCGCGATCTCGGCTCACTGTAACCTCCGCCTCACGGGTTCAAGCGATTCTCCCACCTCAGCCTCCTGAGTAGCTGGGACTACAGGCGGGTGCGACCGTGCCCAGCTAATTTTTGTATTTTTAGTAGAGGTGGGGTTTCACCATGTTGGCCAGGATGGTCTTGATCTCTTGACCTCGTGATCTGCCCACCTTGGCCTCCCAAAGTCTTGGGAATACCGGTGCAAGCCACCGCGCCCAGCCCAAAACACACTTTAAAACCTTTTTTTCTTTTATCCTTTCTTTTCACTCTCAAGATGTAACGTTGAAACAAAATTCTTTTCTCTTAGTCTTAAAATGTAGCCTTGAAACTTCACTCCCTTCCCTTTCTCACTGTGTACTCCTTTTACCCCAGGCATATGTATCTAATTGCATCTTTGTATCTAATTCTGTGCTTACTTAAAAGTTCCAGGGACTAATCTTGAGACAGACCAAGCATGGAGACAAAGCTGAAAAACTCCAGAGATTACCCCAAGGTGGTTAGTCAACAACCCGGCCATTGTTACTGATCCCAGCCTGTGCTCCAGGTGGACTAGGGCTCAAGGTGGCCCCTGGAAATAGACACACATGTTACAGGAAAGGGGTCCGTATCCAGACCCCAAGAGAGGGTTCTTGGATCTTGCACAAGAAAGAATTCGGGGCAAGTCCATAAAGTGAAAGCAAATTTATTAGGAAAGTAACGGAATAAGAGAATGGCTACTCCATAGACAGAGCAGCCCCGAGGGCTGCTGGTTGCCTATTTTTTTATGGTTATTTCTTGATTATTTGCTAAAGAAGGGATGGATTGTTTATGCCTCCCCTTTATAGACCATATAGGGTAACGTTTATACCATAAAGGGCAGTTGATGTTGTCATGGCATTTGTAAACTGTCATGGCACTGGTGGGAATGTAGCAGTGAGGACAACCAGAGGTCACCCTTGTTGCCTTCTTGGTTTTGGTGGGTTTTAGCTGGCTTTGTTTTTTTTCTCTGCAAGCTGTTTTATTTAAAAGGTCTTTATGACCTGTATCTTGTGCTGACCTCGTATCTCATCCTGTGACTTAGAATGCCTAATTGTCTGGGAATGCAGCCCATTAGGTCTCAGCCTCATTTTACCCAGCCCCTATTCAAGACGGAGTTGCTGTGGTTCAAATGCCTCTGACACACAGGCCTTGTACTGAGTACCCTACCGCATACCTCCCATTCCAAGTTCCTATTTTTAGGCCCCTCTCCCCAGCCTAAAGTTCGAAGTGGTTTCTCAGCCATTCCTTACTACCAGCTGTGCAAATAAAGTCACTTTCCTTTTACTGGACTTCATCCTTGTTACCGGCTTTGCAAGCGGCAAGCAGCCAAGCCTACTCTTGGTTACATTACCACAAAGATCTCCCTCATGCTACCCTTTGAGGGCCAACCCCACCTTCTTCCCCACACCATGCCTACCCCCTGGAAACCCTTAATTTGTGTTCTAACTCTATAATTTTATCATTTTGAGATTGCCATGAAAATACAATCGCATACCATATGCTCTTTTGAGACTGGCTATTTTTCATTAAACATAATGCCCTGAGATCCAGCAAAGTTGTGTGTATCAATAGTTCTCTTTTTATTTCTGAGAAATATTCTATGACATTGATGTACTGCATTGGTTTAACTGTTTTCTTATGGAGGGACGTTTTGGTTGTTTCTGGTTTTTGGCTATTATAAACAAAGCTGCTATGAACAGTTGTGTACATGTTTTTGTATAAACATATATTTTCATTTATTCTGAGACAAACATACAATGAGTGTAACTGTTGGGTCACATGGTAAATGTATGTTTAGCTTTGAAAAGAAAGTGCCAAAGTATTTTCTAAAGTGGCTGCACCATTTTACACTCCCACCAGCAATGCATGAGGGATCCAGTTTCCTCATATCCTTGTCAACATTTGGGACTATCACTACTTTTAATTTTAGCTGTGGCTAGTGATAGTGAACATCTGTGTTTGTTCATGTCGTTTGCTTGCTTGCTTGCTTGCTTCCTTCCTTCTTTTTTTTTTTGACAGAGTCTCATTCTGTCACTCAGACTGGAGTACAGTGGCAGGGGGATCTTGGCTCACCTCGACCTCCTCCTCCGAGGCTCAAGCAATTCTTGCGCCTCAGCCTCCCAAGTAGCTGGGATTACAGGCACGCGCCACTACCACCTGGCTAACTTTTGTATTTTTAGTAGAAGTGGCATTTCACCATGTAGGCCAGGCTGGTCTTGAACTCCTGACCTCAGGTAATCCACATGTCTCAGCCTCCCAAAGTACTGGGATTAATGGAGTGAGCCACCGCATCCAGCCTCTCTCCCTCCCTTCCTCCCTCCCTCCCTTCCTTCCTTCCTCTTTTTTTTCTTTTTTTTGGAGACAAGTTCTTGCTCTGTCACCCAGGCTGGAGTGCAGTGACCTGATCAGGGCTCACTGCAGCCTTTACTTGGGATTTTTAAATTATTGTGGAAAGTTTTTAAAAATATGTTCTTGATAATAGTCTTTTGTCAGATGTGTAGTTTGCAAATATTTTCTTCCACTCCATAGCTTATTTTTTATACCCTTAATAGGTCTATCTCAGAGAAACTGTTTTTTATTTTGATGAGATCAAATGTATCAATATTTCCTTTTATGGCTTATGCCTTTGATGTTATGTTTAAGAACTCTTAACCAAGCCCTAAATCCTGAAGATTTTCTTCCATGCCTTCTTCTCAGAGTTTTATAGTTTTATGTCTTACATGTAAATCTATGATCCATTTTGAGTTAATTTTTTATAAGATGTGAACTTTAGGTTCAAGCTCATTTTGTTTTGCTCTCATTGAATTACTTTTGAACCTTTGTCAAAAAGTAGTTGGCCTTCCTTATGTGAGGTTATATCTGGGTCCTCTAATATATTCCATTGATCTGTATGTCTTTCCCTCTGTCAGGACCACACAACTTTGATTACTGTGGCTATATAATACATCTTGAAATTGGGTAAAGTAAATCCTTCCACTTTATTCATTCTTTCAAAATTCTCTTAGCTTTCTTGGCTCCTTTGTATTTCAATTTCAATTTCAATGGAGGAATAAGTTTTTTTCAACAAATGGTGCTCGAGAAACTGGATGTTGATAGGCAAAACAAACAAACAAACAAACAAAAAACAAAAACCAAAACCTTGACTTATACCTCATAATTTACATGAAAGTTCACTCAAAATGTCAAAATGTATCACAGACTTAAACGGAAAATATAAAACTTCAAGAGGAAAACATAGGAAAAAAGTCTTCAGAACCAAGAGTTGGTGGAGAATTTCTAAAATTTGATACCATAAATAGATCCATAAAAATAAAATTTGAAAAATTGAACCTTATCAAAATTAAAAACTTCTGCTCTGCAACAGATCTGTTAAAGGGATGAAAATACAAGTTACAGAATAGGATAAAATATTTGCAAACCACATATTCAAAAAAGGCTAGTGTCTGTGATATATAAGGAGCTCTCAGAAATCAGTTGTAAAACAAACAATTCAACTAGAAAGTGGGCAAAACATATCAACAGACATTTCATCAAAGAGGGTGAACAACAAAGAAGCACATGAAAAAATATTCAACATCATTGGCTTTTAGGGAAATGGAAATTAAAACCTTAGTACTTAGTAAGATGTAACTACACACCTATCAGAATGAGCAGAATAAAAAAATAGTGACAACATCAGATGCTGGCCAGGATGCATAGAAACTGGATCAGACAGGCATTATTGATATAAAATGTATATCACTCTGGAAAGTATCTTGGCAGTTTATTATAAAATTAAACATGGAAATTCCATTTTTTGCATCTTGACCTTATAGCCAGCATTGTTGCTGCATTCTAATGAGCTCTAATAACATGGCTGTAGGTTATTTTGGCTATTCGATGTAGAAAATTATTTCTTTGAATTATTATCCTTTGTGCATTTCTTTCCCATTCTTTCATCTGGCACTTATTTTTTTTCTTTATATTGTGTTAGGTAAGACCTCCAGGACATGGTTGGACTGGGCAGAGTTACGTTTTAAGACGTGAAGAGGAGCTTTCAGGGTGGAATGTGTTAGTCAGCTTCTCACTTTCAGATGAGTCAGGAAGGAAGGGGAGAGTTTGTTGAGTTTCTTTTTTGCAGAACTTAGAATCTTTTAATGTTTCATCATTAACTTTGAGGTTTGCTGTAGAGCTTTGCATATACCTTTTATGAGTGTAAGAAAGTTCTCTTCTAGTTTTCCAAGGCTTATTTGTTCTTTTGTAAATTGGTGTTGAATGTGGCAATTTTTAAAAACCATCTATCATTATGATCAATTTTTTTCACCTTTGTTAATGTGGTAAAATAAATTGTTAGATTTTATTATATTTTTGTGTTTTGTTTCATATTTTGGTGGGACTACCTTGTGTTCCGGGCTATGAAAGTATTCTTATAGAATAGTCTTAACGTTTGTTTCTTCCAAGACTCAGAGACTTCACTGTTTCTAAACTAGTTTTTCCATGAAATTCTGACTTGAGGATCCCCTTACCTTGTGACAAGTATAAAATCTGACCCTCTCTTCACTTGTGGAGTAAACTTAGACTTTTGACTTCAAGGGGGATTCTTCAGTTCTCTATTCAGACAGGTAGAAGACAGTCTTCCTTGCTGCTTTCTTGAGCTTATTCTAAGCCCTATTCTTCTAATCCTTGGGTATTTATTCTCAAGTCCCTAGACCTTACTCGTATTTCTGGAGTGAATGGTGCTGTACCACTATGGCATCAATTCAAACTCTAATTGATAGCTAATTCAAACTCTAAATACTTGGACCTTGAGCTATCTCTTTGTTTCTAGAACAAGGAATTTCCTATAGGAGGAACTAAGTCAGCTCACTCTGACACATTCATAGAAACACTCTTCTTATAATTTTTTTTTCCTGGAGGAAATATTTTTTGATTTCCAAATTGCTGCCATATCATAAGAAAAATATAACGTAAATATAAAGTGAATCCCTCTTTAGAGGTCCTACTAGCTACATTATCGGGATATTAGTGCCTACCTGGTGGAGTGATTGGGATGATTAAATAAAATAATGCCAGGTAATAAGTTTATTTCTGTTTCTGGGCATGGTAGTACTCAGTAATTGTTAATTAGTATTACAATGATTCAAATTGTTCAGTCTATCTAGAGGCACCTACTGCTCCATTAGAATAATGTTTATTTAAATAAACTTGTAGTTTTAGGATAGTTTTAAATTTAAAAAAAAGTTGCAAGAATAGTAAAGAGAGTTCCCAAATACCCCTCACCCAGTTTTTCCCATTGTCCCATCCCATTCACATTTTCCCATCTTATATTACCATTGCACAAAACTAAGGAACACAGTGGAGCAGTACTAAACTCAACATTTTATTTAGACTTTACTAGTTTTAACTTCATGCCTTGTTCTGCTCCAGGATCACATCCATGATACCATCTAACATTTAGTTGACAAGTTTCTCTGGTCTGTGAAACTTGCTCAGTCTTTTCTTGTTTTCGATGACCTTGGTGGCTTGAAGAGTACTGGTTAGGTGTTTTATAAAATGCCCCTCAATTTCAGTCTGGGTTTGTCTGATGTTTTGCTCATGGTTGGACTAGGCAGGGTTACATTTTAAGACTGGAAGAGGAGCTATCAGGATGAAATGTGTTAGTCAGCGCTTCACTTTCAGATGAGTCAGGAAGAAAGGAGAGAGTCTGTTGAATTTCACCCCCAGGGTAATAACATAGGGAGGTCATCCAGTTAATTTTCCAAGGATAAAAATAGAAATAGCTACCACATATTTAACTCCTATTGTGTTATGTGTATGATTGATATATCTATATAGATGTATAGATATCTATGTTTGTGTTTATATTTATATCTATATCATTTCTATATACCTATATATACACATAAATGAATATATATACATTTATATCTACATTTATGTATACATAAGTGTGTATATATAATATACATATATATATATATAAATAAAATAATTCTAAGTCCTAAAAAAAACTCATCCTGGTAAATTCTATTTTCATCTTACAGAAAAAAATGAGTATATTAGTACATTCTTACATGACTATAAAGAAATACCCAAGACTGGGTAATTTATAAAGGAAAGAGGTTTAATTGACTCACAGTTCTACATAGCTGGGGAGGCCTCAGGAAACTTACATTCAAGGAGGAAGGTGAAGGGGAAGCAAAACCCTTCTTCACATGGCAGCAGGAGAGAGATATCTTGTGAGAACTCACTCACCATCAGATCTCATGAGAACTCACTCATTACCATGAGAGCAGCATGGGGGAGACTGTCCCCATGATCCAATAACCTGTCATCATGTTCTTCCGTCAACACCTGAGGATTGCAATTCAAGATGAGATTGGGGTGGGGACACAAGGCCTAACCATATCATTCTGCCCCGGCCCCTCTGAAATCTCATGCCCATTTCACATTTCAAAACCAATCGTGCCTTCCTAACAGCCTTCTAAAGTTGTAATTCATTCCAGTATTAACCCAAAACTTCAAAAGTCTCATTTGCGACAAGGGAAGTCCCTTCTGCCTAGGAGCCTGTAAAATCAAAAGCAAGTTAGTTACTTCCAAGATACAATGTGGGTACAGGCATTGGATAAATGCTTACATTCCAATGGGAGAAATTGGCCCAAATAAAGAAGAAACAGGCCCCATGCAAGTCTGAAATCCAGCAGGGCAATCATTAAATCTTAAAGCTCTGAAATAATCTCCTTTTACACCATATCTCACATCCAGGTCATGCTGATGCAAGAGGTGGGTTCCCACAGCCTTGGACAGCTCTACCCCTGTGGCTCTGCAGGGTTCATCTCCATCCCTGATGCCCACCCTGACTGCTTTCATGGGCTGGCATTGAGTGTCTGCCGCTTTTCCAGGGGCATGGTGCAAGCTGTCAGTGGATCTACCATCCTGAAGGAGGGTAGCCCTCTTCTCAAAGCTCCACTAGGTAGTGCCTCTGTGGGAACTCTGTGTGGGGGCTCCAACCCCATATTTTCTTTCCACACTGCCCTAGCAGAGGTTCTCCATGAAGGCTCTGCCCCTGCAGCACACCTCTGCCTTGACATCCAGGCATTTCCATACATCCTCTGAAATCTAGGCAGAAGTTCCCAAACCTCAATTCTTGTTTTTTGTATACCTGCAGGACCAACACCACATGGAAGCTGCCAAGGCTTGGGGCTTTTACTCTCTGAAGCAACAACCTGAGCTGTATCTTCCTTTTTAGCCAAACCTGGAGCAACTGGGATGTAGGGCACCAAGTCCTGAGGCTGCACACAGCAAGGGGCCCTGGACCCGGTCCCTGAAACCATTTTTCTCTCCTAGACCTCTGGGCCTGTTATGGTAGGGGCTGCCTGGAAGGTCTCTGACATGCCCTGGAGAGCATTGTCTTGGTGATTAACATTCGGCTTCTCATTACTTATGCAAATTTCTGCAGCTGGCTTGAATTTCTCCCCAGAAAATGGGTTTTTCTTTTCTATCAAATCATTGGGCTGTAAATTCTCCAAACTTTTGTGCTCTACTTTCCTTTTAAACATAAGTTCCAATTTCAGACCATCTCTCTCAAGTTCAAAGTTCCACAAATCTCTAGGGCAGTGGCAAAATGCTGCCAGTTCTCTTTGCTAAAGCATAGCAAGAATGACCTTTGCTCCAGTTCTTAAGAAGTTCCTCATCTCCATCTGAGACCACCTAAGCCTGGACTTCATTGTCCATATCACTATGAGCATTTTGGTCAAAACCATTCAACAAGGCTCTAGGACGTTCCAAACTTTCCCAAATCCTTCTGTCTTCTGAGCCCTCCAAACTGTTCCAACCTCTGCCCATTACCCAGTTCCAAAGTTGCTTCCACATTTTCAGGTGCCCCACTTTTCAGCAGTGCCCCACTCTCTGTGGTACCAATTTATTGTATTAATCCATTCTTACACCGCTATAAAGAAATACCCAAGCCTGAGCAATTTATAAAGGAAGGAGGTTTAATTGACTCACAGTTCCACATGGCTGGAAACTTAAAGGGAAACTCACAATCATGGCAGAAGGGGAAGCAAGGACTTCTTCACATGGTGGCAAGAGAGAGAAGAGTGAGCAAAGGAAGAACTTGTCAAACACTTATAAAACTATCAGATCTCATGAGAACTCACTCACTATCCAGAGAACAGCATGGGTGAAACTGCCCCTAGGATCTAATCACCTACCACCAGGTTCCTCAACACTTGGGGATTAAAATTCAAGATGAGATTTGGGTGGGGACGCAAAGCCTAACCATATCAATGAGGTTCAGGATTTTTAAGTGATATCCCTGAGGCAGCCCCACTAACAGGTGCTTGAGTTGGGATTCAAACCCTCTCCAGCTGGCATCAGAGCCAGAGCTTCTTGAACTGTGCTGCACTGCCCCCTACTGGCTCCATTCTCTCATCATTGCTGATTAAGGATCACAGAGGTAAGAACTCTGTAAGATGTATTTGTACTTTTCTTAAGTTTTTTATTTTTTCTCCTGTTTTTCCTTTGGTGGTCAGTGGTAAGACTCCTAAAACAACAAAAAAAGAGCCTATGAGGTGCTTTTAGAGGCAGTCTGGAGGGAGACTGCAACCAGACCTTAGCATGTCTATTCCCCTGGGGAAAGAGTGGGAACTTGAAGCTTTACGGGTGGAGGGAAAGTATTTGAGTCCCTGGAGACAAACGGGCACCAAGCCTGGGACTGAAAAGAGACCCGGGAGCATCTATATTTCTCAGCCACTTACCAAGGTGCTTTTTGGAATACAACTGCTCATAAGTGTTTGATTATAAAATAATAACGATAATATTAATAATAACGGTGAACTTAATCTTTTCCCCAGTGAATCTATACTCATTCTGCTCATTTTCCTTGCTTTGTTTCTCTCCTCTGGGATTGCTCCCAGTTCAGACACTCTCTTTACTGACAGTCCCTACCCATCTCAGGGTGGATGGAGTGCTGGGCAGGACCGAAATATTTACGATTATCCACTTATTGATTTGGTTCCCTAAAATTTGCTCATAGTCTTCCAAAATTTGCTGCAATCTGATGTCCTGATGACTCCCTTATTAGGTTCTGCTTTGGACAGAATTACTCAACCAAATTGGAATTCATGGTTATTATGAATCATTTCCAAGACATCACTCAAAAGCAAGTCAAGAGCTGATTCTTGCCTGCTTCTGCCTGTTAGATTTTGGATCAAGATTCGCATCCCATGTCATGCCCATTACTGTGAGGTTGTTGCTTTATTTATGACCTTTGCTTGGTGTGTTGCAGTCTATTTCTATTGTCGTATTTTCACCAACTCATACAAAATTCTTACTCTCACCTTGCACAGGGGTGGAAACTGCATGTCTATGTTACTTTATTTAGCAGATGCCTGCACCAATTACAATTCCATTGGCTTTTCCTTCCCCCTTGGACAAGGTGTAGGAGAGTGAGTAAAACTAGGACTTTGTGTTTATTTTTAACCAAAGCCTCCTTAAAGCTTAAAAGATATCTCCTTTCTCAGGAAGCTGGCAGCTGTCTGGCCCAGGGACACAATTACAGCTTTGTCATTAAGACTAGAAGCCCTGAATTGATACCTTTCTCCTCTATTCAGTTTATGCTGATGCAAACTCATTTACCAGATCAGCATGGAGGAAAGCGTAACCTCTTTTGAGTGCTGAGAAGTGGGAGTTCAGGAATGCACTTATGTCAATAGGGAATCACTCTGCATTGCTTTTCCCAGAAGTTCCTGGATTTTTATCTTGCTTGTCACCTGCAAAAGAATCCTGACCCCTACAGACACTTAGTTGTGTGGATGTCAGTTAATGCGGTTTCCTTCAGGGCAATGAGAAGGCAGTTCTCTAGAGTGGAAACGACATAGGGATTGATAGTCCTAAATCCTACATCAGCACCATCACTGGCTGGCTGTGTGGGCAAGCTACATTATATCTTGGAACTTTCATTTTCTCACCTATAAACTGGAAGTTAGAATATTCAATTCCCAGTGAAAAATATTCAGTATACTGCTTGAGCGTGTCCATTGCTATCTTAAGATGATTTAAAACAAAAAACTATAAACTTTTGTGTCAGGCTTCTGAGCCCAAGCTAAGCCATAGCATCCCCTGTGACCTACACGTATACATCAGATGGCCTGAAGTAACTGAAGAATCACAAAAGAAGTGATATTTAAATGGCCTGTTCCTGCCTTAACTGATGACATTCCACCACAAAAGAAGTGAAAATGGCCAGGCCTTGCCTTAACTGATGACATTCCACCACAAAAGAAGTGAAAATGGCCAGTCCTTGCCCTAACTGATGACATTACCTTGTGAAATTCCTTCTCCTGGCTCATCCTGGCTCAAAAAGCTCCCCCACTGAGCACCTTGTGACCCCCACCCCTGCCTGCCAGAGAACAACCCCCCTTTGACTGTAATTTTCCTTTACCTACCCAAATCTTATAAAATGGCCCCACCCTTCTCTCCCTTCGCTGACTCTTTTTGGACTCAGCCTACCTGCACCCAGGTGATTAAAAAGCTTTATTTCTCACACAAAACCTGTTTAGTGGTCTTCACATGGACACGAGTGAAACTTTGGACTATGCTGAGGCACAGACATTTAGGGAACAGGCTTGGACCTTGGAGTTACACAGACCTAGTCCAAGATCTGATTTTACCACTTATTAGCTTTACGACCTAAACAAATTGCAAAAATGTTGAGACTCAGTATCCTTACTTGTAAAAAAGGAAGAATTTTATGGAATACATAACATATGTACAAAAACTATTAATGGTTTCCCCTTTGTTTGACCAGGACCCTGACCTTGACTACCACTTGTACAGGTCATTTAGCATGACTGATGTTTGGTCATTTGAGAAGGCGGTCATGTGGCTTGGTATTCTTAAGATAACCAGGCACCTGGAGATATTTTTTCCTTTTCTAAGTTGTTTATATGTGTGTGTGTGTGTGTGTCAGACACACATATATACAAATGAATATATACATTTATGCATATGTATGTGCGTGTGCATATATTTCTATGTGCTTTTCCTTTTTCTTCCAAAACTTTTTTCCCTTTTCTTCTTTCCATCTGTGATCCACTGTTGGCCATGTCACAGGTCTTCTAGGGACCTCAGGGTCAGCTCTACCATTTATAACTATGAAGATTGCCATCCAATGCATTGAATAGGTGGGCTAAGTTTGGGATGTGTGTCTCTCCACTGCCCCTCCAAAGACTCTAAACACTCTGGAGATTTTGAAATCCCTACTTCTTGTATCATTACTTTCATGCATGTCCGTGTGAAGAGACCACCAAATAGGCTTTGTGTGAGCAACATGGCTGTTTATTTCACCTGGGTGCAGGCGGGCTGAGTCTGAAAAGAGAGTCAGTGAAGGGAGATGGGGTGGGGCCGTTTTATAAGACTTGGGTAGGTAAAAGAAAATTACAGTCAAATGGGGGTTGTTCTCTGGTGGGCAGGAGTTGGGGGGGGTCACAAAGTGCTCAGTAGGGGAGCTTTTGAGCCAGGATGAGCAAGGAGAAGGAATTTCACAAGATAATGTCATCAGTTAAGGCAGGAACAGGCCATTTTCACTTCTTTTGGGGTGGAATGTCATCAGTTAAGGCAGGAACCAGCCATCTGGATGTGTATGTGCAGGTCACATGGGATATGATGGCTTAGCTTGGGCTCAGAGGCCTGACATTCCTGTCTTCTTATATTAAGAAAAATAAAATGAAATAGTGGTAAAGTGTTGGGATGGCGAAAGTTTTTGGGGGTGGTATGGAGAGATAATGGGTGATGTTTCTCAGGGCTGCTTCGAGCGGGATTAGGGGCGGTATGGGAACCTAGAGTGGGAGAGATTAAGCTGAAGGAAGATTTTGTGGTAAAGGGTGATATTGTGGGGTTGTTAGAAGAAAAATTTGTCATTTAGAATTATTGATGATGGCCTAGATATGGTTTTATATGAATTGAAAAACTAAACGGAATAAGAGAAGGAGAAAAACAGGTATTAAAGGACTAAGAATTGGGAGGACCCAGGACATCTAATTAGAGAGTACCTAAGGAGATTCAGCATAGTCCTGCCAACAAAGATTATTATTTACTTTAAGAGTTAAGATTGGCAGTTTGGGGATAGCACCAGGAGATATCAGCTGTGATGGCTTGGAGAAACTGTAAACCGGCAGTGTAAACAAGAGCAGGCATGTATGAGTAGTTGAGAATGGTGAATAGGAGTATGACTAGACAGAAGATAGTAGGGATGACAAGTTTTTTTGGGCATAGTCCAAATTGGTCTGGTGTCTGGAAGGAGACTGGGGCCTAATAAAAAGGGGCATCCATACAGGAGCTCAAATGGGCTGTACCCTGTAGCATTCCGAAGACAGGCCTGAATTCTGAGAAGGGCAAGTGGTAAAAGTATTGCCCAGTCCTTTTTAAGTTGGTGGCTGAGCTTGGTGAGGTGTGTTTTTAAAAGACCATTAGTCCGTTCTACCTTTCCTGAAGACTGAGGACTGTAAGGGATATAAAGGTTTCACTGAATACCAAAAGCCTGAAAAAATGCTTGACTGGTTTGACTAATAAAGGCTGGTCCGTTATCAGACTGTATAGAGGTAGGAAGGCCAAACCGAGGAATTATGTCTGACAGAAGGGAAGAAATGACTGCGGTGGCCTTCTTAGACCCTGTGGGAAAGGCCTCTACCCATCCAGTGAAAGTGTCTACCCAGACTAAGAGGTATTTTAGTTTTCTGACTCAGGGCATGTGAGTAAAGTCAACTTGCCAGTCTTGGGCAGGGGCAAATCCCTGAGCTTGGTGCGTAGGGAAGGGAGGGGGCCTGAATAATCCCTGAGGAGTAGTAGAATAGCAAATTTGCCAGTCCTGGGCGGGGGCAAATCCCTGGGCTTGATGTGTAGGGAAGGGAGGGGGACTGAATAATCCTTGAGGAGTAGTAGAATAGCAGATGGAACACTGAGAAGTTATTTCCTTGAGGATGGATTTCCACGATGGAAAGGAAATGAGAGGTTCTAAGAGGTGGGCTGGTGGCTGGTACTATAGCATAGCCTGCCTTTGCTGGTATGTGGCGATTAGGCCTGGTGGAACTACTATTAATAAAACAAGTGTGTTCAGGGTGAGGAACAGGAAAGAAGGAAATATGGGGAAATGGGGTGAATGTCAGGTGGATCAGAGAGATACAGTCATAGGGGTCAGGTGTGGTATCCGGAATACTGTGGGAGGCTGGATTGAAGTCTGGGCCAGGAACAATGGTAATTGTGGGAGACTCAACAAAGAGTGAGTACAGCTGAAGGAGCTGGGGAGCAGAAAGTATATGCATCAGGTGGGAGAAAGAAAATAGATTCTGGAAGTTATGAGAACTGTAGAGAGTGAGTTGAGCATAGTTTGTGATTTTTTGGGCCTCTAAAAGTATTAAAGCAACAGCAGCTGCTGCACACAGATGTGAGGGCTAGGCTAAAACAGTAAGGTCAAGTTGTTTGGACAGAAAGGCTGCAGGACGCAGTCCCGGCTCTTGTGTAAGAATTTTGACTTTACTAACCATGCCTGGGAAGGAAAGGAGTTGTTGTTTTGTAGAAGGGATTGGGGTTTGGGAGATTAGCCAGACACGATCAGCAGGGAGAGCACGTGGGTTTTCATGAGAATTATGCCGAGATAGGTAACAGATGAGGAAGAAATTTGGGCTTGATTGAAGTAATGGGGGCTGTCTGTGAAGCCTTGCGGCAGTACAGCCCACGTAATTTGCTGAGCCTGATGGGTGTCAGGGTCAGTCCAAGCGAAAGCGAAGAGAGGCTGGGATGAAAGGTGCAAAGGAATAGTAAAGAAAGCATGTTTGAGATCCAGAACAGAGTAATGGGTTGTGGAGGGAGGTATTGAGGATAGGAGAGTATTTGGGTTTGGCACCACGGGGTGGATAGACAAAACAATTTGGTTGGTAAGGCACAGATCCTGAAGTAACCTGTAAGCCTTGTCTAGTTTTAGGACAGGTAAAATGGGGGAATTGTAAGGGCAGTTTATAGGCTTTAGAAGGCCATGCTGTAGCAGGCGAGTGATAATAGACTTTAATCCTTTTAAAGCATGCTGTGGGATGGGATATTGGCATTCAGCGGGATAAGAGTGATTAGGTTTTAATGGGATGGTAAGGGGTGCATGATTGGTTGCTAAGGAGGGAGTAGAGGTGTCCTATACTTGTGGGTTAATGTGGGGAGATACAAGGGGAGGATGTGAAGGAGGCTTTGAACTGGGGGAAAAGGTGGCAATGAGGTGTGGCTGTAGCCCAGGAATAGTCAGGGAAGCAGCTAATTTAGTTAAAGTGTCTCGGCCTAATAAGGGAACTGGGCAGGTGGGGATAACTAAAAAGGAGTGCTTAAAAGAGTATTGTCTAAGTTGACACCAGAGTTGGGAAGTTTTAAGAGGTTTAGAAGCCTGGCCGTCAGTATCCACAACAGTTATGGAGGCAAGGGAAACAGGCCCTTGAAAAGAAGGTAATGTGGAGTGGGTAGCCTCCGTATTGATTAAGAAGGGGACAGACTTACCCTCCACTGTGAGAGTTACCTAGAGCATCTGTCATGGTCCTGTAGGCTTCCGAGGCGATCTGGCAGCATCAGTCTTCAGCTGCTAAGCTGAGAAGATCTAGAAAGGAGTCAGTCAGAGAGCCTTGGGCCAGAGTTCCAGGGACTCTGGGAGTGGCTGCCAGGTGAGTTGAACAGTCCTATTTTCAGTGGGGTCCTGCACAGATGGGACATGGCTTACGAGGAATCCCGGGCTGCGGGCATTCCTTGGCCCGGTGGCCAGATTTCCAGCACTGTAGCAAGCTCCTGGGGGAGGAGGTTCTGGAGGAATGCCTGGCCGCTGCGGTTCAGGCGTTTGGAAGTTCTTGTGTGCTGGAGATGTGGCTGGGGTTTGTCTCACAGTGGAGGCAAGGAATTGCAACTTTTTTCTATTATTGCACACCTTGAAGGTGAGGTTAATTAAGTCCTGTTGTGGGGTTTGAGGGCCGAATTTAATTTTTGGAGCTTTATTTAAAGTTGGGAGCGTATTGGGTAATAAAATGTATATTGAGAATAAGACAGCCTTTTGATCTTTTAGGGTCTAGGGCTGTAAAGCGTCTCAGGGTTGCTGCCAAACAAGCCATGAACTGGGCTGGGTTTTTCGTATTTGATGAAAAAGAGCCTAAACGCTAACTGATTTGGAGAGGTCGGATAAAGAAAAAGGAGCATTAACCTTGACTATGCCTTTAGCTCCAGCCACCTTTTTAAGAGGAAATTGCTGGGCAGGTGGGGGAGGGCTCGTCACGGAACAAAACTGTAAGCCGGACCGGGTGTGAGGAGGGGAGGTGATAAAAAGATTATAGGGTGGAGGAGCGGAGGCTGAGGAAGAATTGGGACCTAGCTCGGCCTGGTGAGGAGCAGCCTGGGGAGGAGGGGAGAGGTCAGATGAGCCTATAGAAAAGGAAGATTAGAAAGACTCAGCGACGCTTGGGGTTGGGACTGGGATGATTCGCAGTGGGAACAGAGACTAGGGAGGGAACAATGTGTAAAAGAATGCCTGGCACCTCAGACCATTTGCCCATTTTTCGACAAAAATTATTTCGGTCTTGTAGGATGGAGAAATTGAAAGTACCATTTTCTGGCCATTTAGAGCCATTGTCAAGTTTGTATTGGGGCCAAGCGGTGTTGCAGAAGAAAATAAG
Source organism: Gorilla gorilla gorilla (assembly GCF_029281585.2). Lineage (NCBI taxonomy): Eukaryota > Metazoa > Chordata > Mammalia > Primates > Hominidae > Gorilla > Gorilla gorilla. Next base: position 32,843,429 of record NC_086018.1, on the reverse strand, counting down.
ATGCTTAGATTTTAGGTCAGGTGAGAGTTGAAGAGGTTTTAAGTTCTTAAGAACGCAGGCTAAGGGAAAAGAAGGAGGAATGGAGGGTGGAAGTTTGCCTATAGTGAAGGGGACAAGCTTAAAGAGAAGGGTAGAGACACGGAGAAGGGGGTAGGGAGCAGCCCTGGGCTGCAACGTGGGTGAGCAACCAAAGCAGGTGTCCCCCCAATTGACTTGCCACCAAGGGAACGTGGGTGAATGATCAAGGCAGGCGTCCCCATGGAGATCAGAAACCAACGGAACGTGGGTGAATCATCAGAGAGGTGTCCCCACAATGATTAAACACCAAGGGAAGGCTGCCTTCCAGAGTCCATGACCGGCGCCGGAGTTTTGGGTCCACAGATAAAATGTGTCTCCTTCGTCTCTACCAGAAAATGAAAGGAATTGAAATTAAGAGAAGGGAGAGATTGAAGTGTGGCGCCAAGAATGAAAGGAGAAAGAGGTTGAGGGATAGTGAGAGAGGTTGGAGAAGAGAGTAAGAAGAGGCCGCTTATCGGATTTGAAATTGGTGAGATGTTCCTTGGGCTGGTCGGTCTGAGGACCTGAGGTCGTAGGTGGATCTTTCTCACGGAGCAGAGAGCAGGAGGACAGGGGATTGATCTCCCAAGGGAGGTCCCCCAGTTGAGTCACGGCATCAAATTTCATGCGCATCCGTGTGAAGAGACCACCAAACAGGCTTTGTGTGAGCATCGTGGCTATTTATTTCACCTGGGTGCAGATGGGCTGAGTCCGAAAAGAGAGTCAGTGAAGGGAGATAGGGGTGGGGCCGTTTTATAATATTTGGGTAGGTAAAGGAAAATTACAGTCAAATGGGAGTTGTTCTCTGGCAGGCAGGAGTGGGGGGCGTCACAAGGTGCTCAGTAGGGGAGCTTTTGAGCCAGGATGAGCCAGGAAAAGGAATTTCACAAGATAATGTCAACAGTTAAGGCAGGAACAGGCCATTTTCTCTTCTTTTGGGGTGGAATATCATCAGTTAAGGCAGGAACCAGCCATCTGGATGTGTATGTGCAGGTCACAGAGGATATGATGGCTTAGCTTGGGCTCAGAGACCTGACAATTACCAAAGGGATGAAAATGTAACCTTTGCAATTCTGGAGCAAGGATGTGAGAGAAAAACTCAACTTCCTCTAATTTCTTGTTCTCCAAAAACCTCCTTACATGCATTTACCTGCTCCTGCCTCCCAGCTCTGCATGAACCTGGCTCAGTCTTGTCACCACAATGCCTTCAGTTAAAACCAGGGGATAATATGGCCTCTTATTCCACATGAGAATGTTGGGCAGTACCAAATGGGTTGTTATATACAAGAGGCTTTCAGAGTCTGTCGTGTTACGTGTGAAGCAAGTGATGAATCCTTACCCCTTCCTTTATTGTTCTTGGCTTTCCAAGGACCTATGGAGTGAAAGCAAAGACAGTTTTGTTGCGTGGCTCTTCTGCACTAAGCACTTTCTCGCAACAGGGCCTCTCATAGCAGCTCTGTGAAGCAGGCATTGCTCTCCCAAGGTTATAGATGGAGAAACTGAAGCTCTGCTGGGCGACTTGCCCGAGATCACACAGTTCACACAGTTACGATGTGGAAGAGTTGATGTCTCCATTAGGTACTCTGAGCATGGGGCCTGTAGCACACAAGCTGTTTAAGAGCACTTAAAAATGTGAGACCTGAGAAACAATGACTAGCTCGAAAATAGCAAAAGAGCACTGTACAATCAAAAGCAATATTCATTTAGTTTAATATGTCAAATGACATTAGGTCAACTTGCCCATTGCAACTTTACTGTTCAGTAGTTTAGGTCTATGTGAATTATATTCATGTGGAATATGGGTGCATATTACTGGTTTGTTAAGCTGTGAGATATAGGAGACAGGGCCTTCAAAAGCAAAGTTGCTGAAAGCCTGGGAAAAGACCGAAACAGCCTGAAGTGAAACTCAGTCCTCGAGCCTCATCCTTTCCCTCTGTTTCTGCCTCTTCTGGAGTTGAGCTAAGTGACTGCTCTGGGTTTTGTCTGGTCTGTGGAATGAGTAAAGGTGTTTTCAGGTTTCTTTCTAGGGCTCACAGGTGAGTTTGGACAGTTCTTCATCTGTCCACAAAGCAGTGACCATTTTCATTTTTTCTTTATCCATGTACATCGAATGCCTGTTCATCAGGACACCTGTTATGCTAATTAAGTGCCCCTGTGTGCTTCTGCCATGAGAGACTGTGATTGTCAGTGGGACTCACTGGATTTCTGCCTCCTACTCACAAGAGGTTGTGGACCTCCAGCTCCCACTGTTGGGAGACCTAGTTGCTCTCTGTGTTCCATGCCACTCCAAATTGCAAACAAACCAAGGACTCCTGCCTAATTTGCCCACCAGTGACAACCTCCCTGCTTTTCTGGCTAGTTTTATTGGCAGAAGTGTGCAATTTATTCCCCAGCCTGGGCACCGCCATCTGTCACAGTGTCTTGTACCCCAGCAGGGGACTGAATAGCTCACTGGCTCACAACAAAAATTAGGTAAATAGAGAGCCCTGAGTGGGTGAGGTGGAGCATTTCTGCACACATGGAGCTGCACTGAGGATAGGAGCTCTTCAAACACTTGTGGGGCCCATGGACACGTGATGGTTGCACTGTCCTTCCTCACTGAGTGTGTTCTTCCCCCATATTGTTATAACTATGTCTACATCCCTTTCTGGAGCCTTCCATGTCACCACATTAGAATACACCATAGCTGGCCAGGTGCGGTGGCTCATGCCTGTAATTCCAGCACTTTGGAAGGCTGAGGTGGGCATATCACGAGGTCAGGAGATCGAGACCATCCTGGCTAACACAGTGAAACCCAGTCTCTACTAAAAATACAAAAAAATTAGCCAGGCATGGTAGTGGGTGCCTGTAGTCCAGCTACTCAGGAGGCTGAGGCAGGAGAATGGCATGAACCCAGAGGCGGAGCTTGGAGTAAGCCGAGATCACACCACTGCACTCCAGCCTGGGTGACAGAGCAAGACTCCGTCTCAAAAAAAAAAAAAAAAAAAAAAAAAAAATACACCATAGCCTTCCTGCAGCATAACCTGTGGAATTCCTTGGTGTGATCTTCAGTCTGCCATTATCCATGGATCCCATGGCAGACACATTTATCGTAAGCTTTGACATTAGGAAGATCCATGTCCAATTACACCTTCCTACCTAATACCTATGTGACTTCAGGCAATTTTACGTCTCTGGGTCTGTTTGTCCCTAGAATGAGGATAATGGAACCAATTGATGGGGATAGTGAGATAATTTACTCACTCATAAGACATATTTTGAATGGCTACCATGTAGGAGTTAGTGTTTCTATTTTGCCTATGAGGAAATTAAGCCTTACTTAGATGTTCTGTCTGGGACGCGTGGCTAGTAAATGATGGAATCTATCTGGGCTGATTTATCCATTAGCATTTTATTCAGTACTGGGGACTCAATGGGATGCTGGGACGTGGTTTTTGCCCTGATAAAATCTATAGACTAAAGAGGGGCAGCTTCTGTACAAATAAGCTGAGTAAAACCTCTAATGTATGTAAGGAACCTGGTTCCATCCTGATTCAAAGTAGGTATTATTACTTTCTATCCCCTTCCTCTGCTCTGCCTGGATGTCACACTGTGCTTTTTCTTTTTTCTTTTTCTTTTTCTTTTTCTTTTTTTTTTTTTGAGACGGAGTCTCGCTCTGTCACCCAGGCTGGAGTGCAGTGCCGTGATCTCTGCTCACTGCAAGCTCTGCCTCCTGGGTTCACACCGTTCCCCTGCCTCAGCCTCCCGAGTAGCTGGGACTACAGGCGCCTGCCACCATGCCCAGCTAATTTTTTGTATATTTAGTAGAGACAGGGTTTCACCGTGTTAGCCAGGATGGTCTCGATCTCCTGACCTCGTGATCCACCCGCCTCGGCCTCCCAAAGTGCTGGGATTACGAGCATGAGCCACCGCGCCCGGCCCACTGTGCTTTTTCTTAATCTTTTGTGCTTTCGAATTTTGCTTATGCTATTATTCCTTCATCTTCAGAGGCTCTCTATTGTGGTTTGATTCATCCTTCAAGGCCTATTCAAATGTATGTCTGTGAAGTTGTTCCTAAATTGCTTGCTCAGGATGAAGCCATCTGGAAGGTTCTGTCACATAGTTAAAAGAGCATGAGCTTTGGACTCAGATGGGCCATATCAGATCTCAGCTCTACCAATCTGTGTGATCTTAGGCTTCTTGCTTGACCTCTCTGGCCTCAATTCCTTTTCATCAAATAGGAATAACAATGGTGGCCTCACAGGATTTTTGTGAATAATAAATGAAATAAGGCTTATTATGTGCATGGCATACGGATGGGGTACATAAATGATTTACTCATCCTTTTCCTTTCCCTCCCTCCCTCCCTTCCTTCCTTCCTTCCTTCCTTCTTTCCTTCCTTCCTTCCTTCCTTCCTTCCTTCCTTCCTTCCGGTGTGAATATAGCTCACTGCAGCCTCAAACTTCTGGGCTCAAGCGATCCTCCCACCTCAGCCTCCTGAGTAGCTGGGACTACAGGCAAGCACCACCATGCCCAGCTAATTTATTTTTCTTTTCTTTTTTTTTAAATTTTTTTGTAGAGATGGCGTCTTGCCATGTTGCCCATGCTGGTCTCAAAGTCCTGACCTCAAGCAATACTCCTACCTCAGCCTCCCAAAGTGTTGGGATTACAGGCATAAGCCACAACACCTGTCCCTTTTCTTTAACATATATTTATTTTATTCTTCTTTGATTTAGAATGACATCACAACATCCCATTTCTACTTCTAACTAGGGTCAGGGTGATCAAACATCGATATACCATGAAGTGTGAAAGTCAGAGAGTTTCCTTGGTAGCACGTAAAGCTACTGTTTTGTTTTTGTTTTTGTTTTTGTTTCTATAGTAGGAGGGCAGAAAAAGGTGAGAATTGAGCCTAGGGCTTAATTATTAGAAAAACAGAGCCCCAGGGAAGAATGTCTGCTCAGTCCAGGCAAGGCTGTTTTACCAAGGTCAGGCCCTGACTGAGAGTGAGACACCAAGACTGGAATGGGAAACTCTTCAGGATATCACACATATCCTCCATATGAAAAAATCTTGATTCTAAGCAGAACAGATGAGCAAAAAGTGGCATGTATGTTGGAGGCTATGTCAAGACAAATGCACCCTAGAGGTTGGGATTACCCCAACTAAGTTTCAGGGGATTCCTACATCAGGGAACTCTTTAGGAACTTAATGATCTGGTGCGTGAAGGACACCTCTTCAAAATAAAGGTTAAACTGTTGCATTTTGTCTTTCCCACTATTAGGGAGCAAGCGTAATGCCTTATAGGCTTTTTTTTTTTTTTTTTTTTTTTTAGCTTCTGGAGGCAGTATGCTTTACTCCTGGGAACACTGTTTTAGTGAAACCCTGCCAGTCTTGTGTTAGTCCACAACAGTCTTGTGTTAGCATTTACCACTGAAGAGCCATGGCACAAC